>NC_134949.1:45100150-47600150 GCF_965638725.1 Aptenodytes patagonicus
GAACTTGACAAGTATTATCATGTGATCTCTTTCAAGAATATCTGTAGTGCATTTCCGGTTGTCTTCACCACAGTTCGGCATGACTGCTTGTTGGGATCAGCAGCGTGCAATGACAGCTCAAATGAAAAAGCTGTTGGTATAACTTGGACTCATCAGACACAAATCAATTCTGTTGTCTGATACTGCTAAGTTGCAAACAAGTGATGAAGAATTCATGTTACTACCTCAGATATTTGTGAGGAAAATAATCTCAAGGTATTTCAAACCAAAAGCTATCACAGTCAGAAAGCTAATTCCTTGCAAGGGCCTGGTACAGTTGATAAGACCATTCTAGATCATGGCTTACTCGGAAATTTTTGGGCTCTTGAAAAGTCACATTAAGTAGTTTGACTAACTTTAGTCTTATTTACAACTTTCCGCATTCTGGTGTCAGTTTGAGTTACAGGCATGTAACTCAAATGTAACTTTCATGTTGGTCTGTACATGTATGCATGCAGTTCTTGAATGTGCTGTGTGTGACTAAGATGACTCGGTGACTTTTTTCAGAAATAAAAACACAGTTACTATTTCTTTTTTATTAGATAGCACATGTTGATGAGGAAAAAATTGTTTGATCACTTTAGGCAGTTTCTCTATTGATCATCAAATTCTTGCTTGAATTTCAGTTCTGGGACACTGGGAAGACACATTTATGTTCTGTCAGAGAATGTCATACATCTCAAGAAAGTGACATTACTTTTTTCCAGTCTCATATTTTCTTATCTTACTTCAGATATATGACTTTGCGAGCGGCTCAAAACTTCCCCAAACCACTAAGCAAGTTCACTGCTAATTGAACCCAGCATCAGGACATAATCACAGTACTGAACAGTTGGAATTCTGGAAAATAGTTTATGTGAAGTGTTACAAAATTCCTGGAACCATGGAAATGTCAAATTTGAGATGCTTGACTGAGAAACTCCCCAATGAGAGGTGATAATCTGAGCATCTGCAGACTCTTTGTTTATAAACTGTGGCTGCTGCCTGTGTAAAATCAACTTCTACAAAGACACATCCTCTACCTGGAAAGACAGCTAAATATAAGCAGCCACAAGGCATTGGTGCTGCTTGAGTGTGCTCACACACTACCTTTTAGCCAGTATAATGAATAATACAGTTTGTAAAGATGGTGCCAATTGTGTGACCATTTAATAACTCCTTGTTCCATTAAATACTCAGGCCTAGCATCAGCTGGCTCAAGACAAAAGAGAGAGAGAGAGAGAGAGAGACACCAAGTCTTTCTGTAAATCGACATGACTTTTGGATCCAAATGGAGCAACACTGATGATCCAGAACCTTCAGAGGGCTCTCTTCTCCAAAAGCAATTTCAATTAATTAGTTATTAATTAGTTGGCAATCTTTCTTGGTAATTCTTCACTAATGACACTGATATCTTGGATGCTGATTTCTAATTCTCTTGTAATAATGAAAAGTGATTTCCTTGGAAAGAACTGTAGTAAAAGTTCATCTAAGGCTTCTCGTAATGTCAGTTCCTTTACCATAATGTCCTTGAAGGTTAGTAGATTGTGCAGGATAGACTTCGCAGCTTGAAAGATGATGAAAGATTGAATCTTCAGGGACAATCAGCATCAGAGACAACTTCTCTCTTACCCATGTCACTGCTAATGACCATTCTTGTAAACATTTCAGAGCCTTTATATTCTTCACTGTGTATCTTCCAAATATGACAAAGTTTCTTTATCCTGTTGTTAAATACTTGTTTGATACTTGCAGATGAGAAACTTTGTTAGGTGATTCAGTTTCATATTGTAGAGTGGGCTCAACTGACCTTGTAGAAACACCACTCAGAATCTTTAAATTGATACAAAAACCACTGATGCTGTCCTTCACAGCCAAAGCGGAAATTTGGATGATTTTGTATTGTCCAGTGAATGTTAATGTGGTTGAGTTTTCAGTGTTTGCACCAACGACTTTATCAGTGATAGTCATATTCCTGATTATGCTGACCAGTTCAGTTTGACTACTTCTTTTCCTGTAGTAGTTTGCAGACCGGTAATCAGTTCTGAAATGTAAGTTCTGTCTTGCATATCTTTTACTTAATTCAACAGATCCTGATTCCTCAAAGCAAGACATGGTTTCCTGATGACAACAATGTGAATGCAAGAAGAAAGCAACCTGCGATTAGACTTGTACCCTGAAGACTGCCTCCCTGCTGTAGGCACAACTGCTCTCATTACTTCTGCTCACTATTGAATTTGCAGCTTTCTAATTAACATGGCTGCAAGTAACCAGTTCTGAAGGAAAAGAAAGATAAGGTGCAGTTACATGAATTGGCGAATGCCATGCTCTGAACTCATCTGGTTTTAACTCCTCCCTTTTCGTATACCATCTGGTTTCAGAAACCACCTGCAGACATTACTGAAAAGCTAATGCTGTTCCACTATGGCTGTCCGAAGCTGAAGGCAGTAGTTCCAACATAAAGTTTTTACAATTAGTTGTATTCTCATAAAATGACATTTATAATCTGTGATTAAAGAAATTTTTCCTTACATCCAATCTAAACCTCCCCTGCCGCAACTTGAGGCCATTTCCTCTCGTCCTATTGCTTGTTACTTCGGAGAAAAGACCAACACCCACCTCGCTACAACCTCCTTTCAGGTAGTTGTAGAGAGCGATGAGGTCTCCCCTCAGCCTCCTTTTCTCCAGGCTAAACAACCCCAGTTCCCTCAGCCGCTCCTCATCAGACTTGCTCTCCAGACCCCTCACCAGCCTCGTTGCCCTTCTCTGGACACGCTCCAGCACCTCAACATCCTTCTTGTAGTGAGGGGCCCAAAACTGAACACAGTATTCGAGGTGCGGCCTCACCAGGGCCGAGTACAGGGGCACAGGAAAAATTTCTTTACTGAAAGAGTGGTGAAACATTGGAACAGGCTGCCCAGGGAAGTGGTGGAGTCCCCATCCCTGGAGGTATTTAAAAGACGTGTAGATGAGGCGCTTAGGGACATGGTTTAGTGGGCATGGTGGTGTTGGGTTGACGGTTGGACTCGATGATCTTAGAGGTCTTTTCCAACCTCAATGATTCTATGATTCTATGATTCTATGATCTCATTTAAACACTGAGCTTTTTAGAAGTCCAAAGCACTCAGCGGCTCCCATTGAACAGAACGTGACTACGCTACTATGTATGGACCTAGCAAAATAAAATTATTTTATTATTTGTCATTTGGAGTTTATTTAGGAACTGCTGGTGCACAATTAGTTCTGTCTGTTCTATTTTTCAGTTATTATAGTAATCAATAATACTTCAAAGTAATAATTGTAATGCTTAGCACTTCCAGCCAAACATTTCTATTAGGCTGCTGTAATACACAAATGTTGTTTCCAAATAATGACACTGCAGGTCAACAGATTCTGTTATAAGCCAGCTGTTTCACACTTCACAACAAAGATATTTTCTCACTATTTTCTCTAAGTCTAAACATAGTTATATGTTGTCCAGTTACCAGTTTCAGAATACAGATCTAAGAGTGCTTTTCAAGGGATTATTTATCTAATCAGAATAGATTGTGTTTCTTTCTTCTAAACTTTTCCTCAGTGTTTAATTATCAAATCATTTCCCCAAAAAGCATAATTAGTACACTTTCTCCAAGAATCCAAGCACTTACATCAATTCAGTTGAAGCCTTATTTTTGATGATTTTTGCAGGCAGAGAGGGCATCTGGCAATCTTTTAGTCTATGCAGTTTCTCTGAAATGTTCTGCAGAGTGGTCTGGTGAAAAATGAAATGCAAGCATTTTTTGAGCATGCTTTTGTGAAATCTAGCTAGAATGAGAAGGGTAAGACCCATTTTGTCACACAGAATTTCTGAATACTATCCCCTTTTCATTCCTGTCTTGTGTCCTATGTGCCAGATGAATTGCATGGGGAAGGAAGAGTGTCAGCTCAGCCAAGGTTCTTTCTATACCTTGAGAAATGTCATGTTCTCTTTTAGGATGACCGTAAGACTCCTGTGTACTTTTGGAACATCGCAAGGGTGTTTTAACATGGTACAGTAAATGGTCAGAGCCATTTACTTATTTCAAAAATCTCAGACAACAAATTTGCAGATTTTCTTTGTGCCACATACCCCTGGCACGTTCAAGAGACCATGTTACAACATCTAGATCCCAGTATACTTTAAAGAACACATTTTTGAACCTTCAGGAAAGGCTCAGCCACTCAAAGCAAGTGAAATCTTCGTATATAAACATAGAGAAGTTATTAAGTGAAATTATGTGAAATGAACAGAACAGAGAGCTGAAGGCGTACAAAATGGACTGCTGTTATTTCTTGTACTGACAGATCACAGGTAACCAACCTTGTTTACAAGCATGTACCTTAAATGACACACAGCGAATAACAGAATGTCCTTCACAGCCTAAAACAGTTTTGCAGCTGTGCAACAGGTTCCGATAACAACATGATACAATATATGTCGGATTCAAGGTCATTATTGCTATTTAATACAGTGCAAATTTCTTTCCGGAAGACTTTCTCTCAATGGCTTCTATTTTTCAAAAGCAGCAGCTATTTTCCTTTTGAAAGCCCATGGAGATAAGATACATGGGGATTCTGTATTAACATTTCCTCTAGTCCCAGATACATTATACAGAATTTATTTTTAAAGTTTGAAGGTGATACAGGCTGTCATGTTTGAAGGCTCACACGACTGTAACTGAAGGGATTAGGAAGAAACTTCTCTGTTGCAACCTCTTCAGAGCATCCTGTATCTTCCACTGAAACGTCTGATATGGGCCTTTCTCAGAAAATACAGATGACAGATTTAGTGGACAGCAGTGTGGCACCTTGAGCACTTCATCCCTGTATTTGATGGGAGATAAAACTTCAAGGACTTTTGAGGTATTTTCCAGGTGGACAACTGACTAGGTTATCACCAGGAAGGGATGGAAGTACATTTGTCTTTCAATGATTAGAGGAAGCCCGCAGATGCAGGAAACTGTAAGTGACACAAAAGGGCCCCAAAATACACCAACTAGTGCACCAGCCCAAACCAAGTGGAGATGGTAAGAAGAAGTTAGAATGAAAATGAAAATATTTGAAGATCAGTGTATTCTTAAGGGATAAAGAAAGGTAGATCTGTGAAAACATTTTTTTCTTGCTACAATGCAGAAAAAGAGGGAGAAAATAGGAAATGTTGTTAAGAATGAATGTACAAAACCTTTTTTTTTTTTTTTTTGCATTAAAGCCCAATAAAGCCCAGGGATTATGGATATACAGCAAACAAGAGACTTGTGAAAAGCTACACAAAGAAAGGAATCTGACTGATGCTTGGCAGGGGAATGGTCACATATCAGACTACCCAAAGTACATGTTGTGAACATTACATTCAAATCAGTCAGGAACATATTTATGGAAATTAAGATGGTGCATACACGCTTTTCAAAGCTGAGACTGACTCAGCAAAGCTAATCATTGTACCTAAGGAAGAACTTGGAGGAAAACACTTAGGACATAGCAATTATCTCTGCTAAAGCAGAAAATATGACAGGACAGCAAAAACAACATTCTGTATTTACCATACACTGTAAAAGATTGATGGCATGCCACCCAAAGGTTCTCAAGCAAGTCATAACAAAGTACATGATACAAGCTTTATTTGTTCAATTAAGAGCAACGTAGGATGCAGAAAGCAAGAGGTAACGATGACACATGGAGAACAAAACCTTGAAGTACAAATCACATAAAATGTACAAAGTACAAATCATGGTGAAATCAACACTTCTTCAAAATTATGAGCTAAATTGATTGTCCACAAAGGCAGAAGAATACTGAAAATAAAATGAACAAATTTTGAAATTATATTCAACAGAGAAGATATATAAAATCTCATGAGGAACAGGGAATTCTATAGGGCTATGACATGGTTGCATTACTTCCAATATTGTAGTTACATTTTGGCAACAGTAATATCTCAAGAGATTCCCATTTGAGTTGTTTCTGCATTTTAAATCCACATGTGCATGGAATAATTGAGGACTGAATTGATGCAGCACCAGGAAATAAGTCAAGACCAAGTAATGCCTGCATTTGACTACAGCTTATTATCTTTATCTTAATCATCCAATGTTATGTATCTGTAATCAAATGGCTCATTAAACTGGTACGCCCATATGTCAGAGAGCTAACACCAGGAAACCAAAAGAATATTTGGCAATGGATGATGAAACAGTTGAATACAATTTATGTATAAACAGCGATCATTCGGCATAATCATTTCATGATTTTGTGATGTGCTGTCTTAAACAATCCCTATGTTATTGCTGAGGAGGGAGTTGTCTACAGCCATTACTTCACTGTATCTTCACAGTTTCTACTTCCAAGCCACTATCATCCTAGTTTTCCATGAAGATCCATGGCTTTGCAAAAATCCCTTGTGAGCCCCAGAAAAGTAAGCTGTCATTTTTCCACAGTCTGAGCACTAAGCTCTTTCTGTCCATAGACAGCAGGGATGTGATTAGCCTGAGTGTTGGATGCAGAAACTAGCTCTCCACCCACCCTTTCCTTCCTTTCACTTGCAGAATTAAAATGAATATTTATTTATTTTAATTAGTAGTAGCAACTATGGTTTAACTATTGCCTTTTTGACTAAGATTGGGTTTAGATGTCACAGTCGTCATGTTCTGAAACTACGTAGTGTGAAAATGCACTTTACGCTTCCAAGAGTTTGTAGTGTAAACAGACAAATAAGTATATGACTGTAAAAATGGCCTTTCATGTAATTACAAAAAATGTGATGGCAAAAATATGATTGTATGGCACATGATGTGTCTTGTACTTGTGTCGCATTTCACGTCCCCCATTTTTTGCCTAATCACAAGTAGAAGACATCTGTCATTATTACTACCTTTTTCCCTGCAAGGAATGCCTGCTTGTGGATAGAACCATGGAAAATGCTTGCCCCAGCCAGCAACAGCGCAACGGGCCTCCGGTTTCTGATTGGCACTCCCTCCTCCCCAGGAAAACGTCTTGTAGTAAAATAAATGTGTTTGTGCAGTGGTGACTATTTGTCACCGTAGACCCTGACACAGGCATTAAAGCATCTGCCATTTAGAACTGTGTCTCATAACTGCCTAACATGAGAGCTGTAATGAAATCCTACCTTACCATATTGAACTAGAGAAGTCTGTTTAGTTAGCAAGGTTGCACCTCTCAGATACTAACAGGACTGTAACTGATATGAACACTAAAGTCCATATCCAGTCAAAGGAAAACAGCAATAACTTGGAACAGCTATACAGCAAAGGCATCTGCGAATAAGAATTTTTAAATCTTCCCCTACAAAGACCGTAAAATTATACGAAGCTGTCTTTTCCAGGTTTCTACCTTTCTGGCTTCCCAGCTCCAGAGCATATACTATACCATTCACTACTCCACTTGCCAAACTTGCATTTGAGGGATGGTTGCTCCCACATGCTTTTAAATTCTCTGAAATGGCACATACTTCTACACAAGCACTGGCATGCACAGTACACGCACTTCCACTAATCAGTTCCTAAATCTCCAGTGAGAGTGCGTGTGACAATGTGGATATGCAAATAATATCATTTCCATGGACAAGCAGAATTTGAATACGGTCAAGTAAACAACAGAGTCTAGGTAAGCAAAAGTCAGCTGGTAGTCTAACAACATATATAAATGAAAATCAAGAATTAAAGCTGGTCCGTGTTACCCCTGCAGACCTCTGTGAAATTCAGGCATTTTAAGGCAAGAAGAAATAATGAAGTTCAGCAAAGAAGTGCTCCTACATACCACAAGCCATGAAGTTCCATATGCTCTGTTCCGGTAGCAGGAATTATTCTTCCATGAATGTCAGTAAAGTTCTTTTGCTTAAATTTCCTATAGGTCATTGTCAGCATAAGAAATGCTGGTCCCCCGTAGCCTCCACTGCCCAGACTTTCAAGAAAACTCATGGAAAATCTCTAACCTCTGTTCACCAAACATTTCTGTAGTAAGTTGTAGGTTCAGGGATAGATACATGTTCTTTACCAGATTACCTATCTTTTGTGCACCAACTTTCCCCTTACAGTTTCCATATCCCTCAGTCATTTCAAACATGTTTAAAAAGTAAAGATATCTCAGTCCTTCCATCTGCTTAAAATTTCCTTCTGAAGGGAAAGATGAAGTCTCTCATACCCCTTAGCTTTTGCAATCCTTGGCATAATAGACTATTTCAGCAGCAAATCTCATAGTGCAGCAACATGTCAAGGTTTTCTCTAGTTCTTCCCAATGAACTGTGACTATGAATACATTAGCAGATAATACAGGTGCATCAGGAGCAGATCTGTGGAAACTGGCAGTGCTGAAGACCTAGCATCCACTTCACATTTCAGGGTGCCTTCTAGCTTAGTTTCTCCTGAACAGAACCCAGATGACACACCCTGTAACAAGTATCAAAAATGCAGTAAGCGGGAGCTATTCGGAGATTTGCTCCACAAGGGCATTCCTGACAAATTAAAATGAGAATGGAAACACATCCTAGGTTAGTATTTGAGTGCACCTCTTGACACATCAGGAGAAATGGCAGACAATTAACTCTCTAATAGCTTAGACTGGTGTCCTAACTGTGTAACATACAGATTACAAGTGACAACAAAACATGGTCGTTAACACATATCCCCAGACATGCCACCTACCTTACCTGAATACACTACCAAACTCAGGTGAGAAGGTCTTCTGTGTGAATTGGAATTGACAGAGGACAGGACAGGAGTAAGAGCCTAGACTTCTGTAGCAAAGAGGTACTCTAAGTGGTTGCCTTGAGACTATAATGGGGACAGTGTATAATTTTTTTCTGTTGAGAAATTAGATGAAAAATGCTAACATTTTAAAAGGAGGTGCTATTGTTCCCACAAAAAAAGGACGTTAGAAATATCAGTAGAAGATATCAAGTCAAATGTTAGAGGGATTTCAGAAACTTGGTGAAACACAAGTTTTGAGGAATATAAACTGTTTGAAAAAGATGAATAAAGGCAGAAGAACAGCATTGCGTATTAACAATAAAATATGTTGAAAGGGAAAGTTTCTGCTAAGAAAGATGCTGTTGAACGTGAGTGGAAAAGGAAAAAAAGGAGAGTGGGAACGTGAACAGAAAAATTTCCATATCTGAAGTGCAAACAAACTCCGAGAACCCCAGTATGCCCACAGCTGGGCCTATGCTGGTAACCTGCACTTCAGAAATCTGCAAGAAGCAACTTAACACACTACCTGGTAGCCAAGGTATCTAACCATCTCTCAAATCAAGGCGGGTATTGTACGAGTT
Organism: Aptenodytes patagonicus; assembly: GCF_965638725.1. NCBI lineage: Eukaryota > Metazoa > Chordata > Aves > Sphenisciformes > Spheniscidae > Aptenodytes > Aptenodytes patagonicus. Next base: position 45,109,470 of record NC_134949.1, read on the forward strand.
GAATAGGACTATAACAAAGACAGGCTGAAAATTTCACCTTCGCCCAGGTGCCCTTTCAGAGTGCCACATAGGAGTGGATGTGCCTGATCCCCACTGATGACCGATGCCGCTGCAAAGAAGTGTCAAAGAGGTCAAAGACTAAAAATACACAATGCCTGTGGCTAGAAGAATCTTGAGGAGAGTGAAGGAGAAAAAGGAGGTATTTGGAGTGGTATGCAGTGCTATGTGGGTCCTAGATGACAAAATACTTCTCTATAATTCTGAACTTCTGCTTAAACCATAAGGTGTCGAGAGTGACCTGGGCCGTTGCAGGCTCATTATTCAACCACAATTATCCAGAAAAGTTTATGTGGAAAAGTGAATTTGGAGGGATTGAAGTTCTGGAGATCAGCTGTGACTTAAAATGCAGTGCTTCTTTCTTGGATTTGGGTCAAGCTGACCACATACTGAATTTACCACTCACTGACTTACTGAAATACTTCTTTGGTAGGATAACAGACCTGGTAGACCAGTGAAATACAGTACCTCTCATATTTTACTTGTGTAAATATACTGAAAGTAGATTTTCAGTAGAGTACCACAGTATTCTGGTGGAAGCAGTAACAATTCAATAAAGAACTGGCTTCACAGACTGAGAGTGAGTTTTTCTGTAAGGAGCTATCAAGCCGACTGAAGTTACAAGCAGAGTTCAGCAGTGATCCTCCTTCCAATTCTATGTGCAGTTGTTCTTATTCACGTGCTTTTACTTCCTCTTATGTCTTTGTGCTTATTTCTAACATGATCTGGAATGCAAGGCACGAAGAGAAAAAAGACCAGCACCAACTTCTGAATCCTCCACTTGGTCCACTTTTGTAATGGAGAACATGACTGAGGATGTTTTGTTCAAATCTGCTAGGGTTGTTTGCTAGCTGTGTTATGTTCACCAAGGAGCTGGAATGGGAGATGCGATGGCTACAGCAAAATTCAATTTGCTTATGTGATGGGGAAATTGGACGACTTCATTCAAATTCAAATTCAGTTACAGTTGATAGGAGTTTTGCTCAATAAAGGGCTAACTATGCTGTGCCCACATTACTGTGAGGAACCAGATCTGTTTACTCTAGCACTAAGTGCTGGAAAAAAAGAACTTATTTTGTTTCCTGTTTAAAAAAAAAAAAAATCTGTTGACAGCAGAAGGAGCATCTGGCTCCTAAACTTCCAGTTTCCCAACTCCCTAAGTCCAGTTAAAACTCTTGAAAGGACAACAACAATTTGTTTGTTGTTAAACTAAATTTTCATTTGTGCACCTTACCAGTAGATTGATCTCGTCTCTGTCTTGTTCCAAACATTCCCAGAGCAGTAGTGAAGAAACTAAAGATTAAAAGAAAAAATGACTGTAGTAAATGTGAAAATGTTTTAAATAATCAGCAGACTTACGATTTTTCTTTTTTTATTACTACATTCACTAACGGTATGGGACAAACATCGCTGTAGGACTCCAAAGCATGTAACACTCCTCCCTGGATCGTCAGCAAATTAAATGAGAAACACAAGGGATGGGTAAAGGTCAACATTACATCCCTTTTTAAAGGTAGAAAATTGAATCACAGGGAAATTAAGTGACTGGTCAAAGGTCAAACAGAAAGCAAGTTGCAGAGCATGGAAACTGAGAAACTGTGTCTTATGTTCAGCTCCTTAACTGCAAGACTACCCTTTCTTTAATCTGAAGAGGAAAAAAACCTCAGTGCTGGAATATTAGTATCAAAATTTGTTTCGCTGAGAACAGTCTGAATTTCTCTGTCTCATCCAAAACTGGATACTGTTCTGCCTCATTAAAGCAGAAATGAGATCCATTCCAACAACACTTGATTTGGTCAAAATCTTGTTTTGGAAAAACAGTCACGTCAATGATCAATTTCATTGTCGCTTTTAAGAAATGAGCAAAAATGCCATGGTTCCCTTCAGAAAGAATGAAGTTAGAAGCTACGTTTGAGAGATCTTGTGGTATTCCGGGGGCTTCATCCACGCTTCGTATATTATTGTGGGTTTCTATGAAAAAGCATACACATATGTGTGTATACACATGTATACACACGTACAGTTGTGTACACATGTATACACACATATGTATACACACAGAAATATACTTACTTATCCACATAAATATACATACATATGTGTGTGTGTCTGTAGATATGGAAACATATATATGCATATACACACATATATATTTTTACATAAGCAGAGAGAAATTACATGGGATTTAAGGGACACAAGGCAGTCCGGGGAAAGAGGCAAACAGGCCATTTTCCCATACCTTCTCTTTCTTGGTGTAAGAGATACCTAGACATGATGTGACATTACAGTATAGGCTAACAGTGATCACAAGCTCCATTTCTGTCTCAGGGGCTAGGAAGCTCTATATATCTTGCCAGACCTGAGGGATTAAACTGCAGTTACACCAGATGCCTGGGCTTGCTTGCCCTAAACAACATCAAGGACAGGGGCTGTCCGGAGAGCCCCATCAGACTGTAACCCAGTCACCTGGAATCACTCCTGTCACCTCACAGGCAACGTGGGAAAGTTCAGATTAAAAGATTAAGCCGAGGTGCAATAACTGTGGGTGCTTCAGCACCACAGCAAGGCTCTGCCTTGATAGCCTTACCGCTGTGTGTGGAGGAACAGTAAGCTTGGCTCCTAACCTTGGGCTGGCCCGGGTGGCTTGGGTCACAGGAATGGCATGCTTCAAGGGGGGGGGCGGGGAATAGCAGGGGCTTCTTCTGAAAATATTAACCCGTCTATTTGGAGAGTGATGGCTGCCTTTGAAATCTCTCCTTATAGATCTATACTTAGCACCGGGGCAAGGAGCGTGCGCTGGGGGGTGTGAGGGGTGGGCAGAGGGAGGGCTCCCTGTGAAGCCCCGCGCCTTTGTCCTCCAGCCGTGCCCCCGCGGGCTCGGCAGCGGGGACGGGGCCGCCCGCCGCGCCCGGACGCGGCTCCCGAGCCCCCACCTCGCGTCCCTTCGCTGCACCCCGAGCTCACGGGATTATTTCGGGGTGGGGGGGAAGTTGGGTTGTAATTTTATTTTTCGTTTGTTTCCCTTTTTGGTTTTTTTTTGTTTTTTTTTTCCTAATTTGCCTCCCTCCCCTCGTGCCCCCCCTCCCCCTTCTAAATAGGAGATGTTCTCAGGACAGCGCCCAGGAGACTGGCTGGAATCAGTTTTGGAGGGTGATGCACCGCGACAGCTAAAAGTTGGGTAGGGTTTCAGCAGCTCCTATATAAAGCAGGGGGGACTTATGTCACTGCACTAATTAAATTCCATCTGGGTTGTTCCTCGGGGTGTTTTTGAGCCTGCCACCCAACTCAAGCAGGCAGAGAGGCCGAGGGACAGCATGATGATGGACCTTTTTGAAACTGGCTCCTATTTCTTCTACTTGGACGGGGAGAATGGAGCCCTGCAGCAGCTGGAGATGGCAGAGGGATCCCCACTGTACCCAGGCAGCGATGGCACCTTGTCCCCCTGTCAGGACCAAATGCCGCCAGAGGCCGGCAGTGACAGCAGTGGAGAGGAGCATGTGCTGGCACCCCCGGGACTACAACCCCCTCACTGCCCCGGCCAGTGTTTGATCTGGGCTTGTAAAACTTGTAAGAGAAAGTCGGCCCCCACGGACAGACGGAAAGCAGCCACCCTGCGGGAGAGGAGGAGACTGAAGAAGATCAACGAAGCCTTCGAGGCTCTGAAAAGGCGGACTGTGGCGAACCCCAACCAGAGGCTGCCCAAGGTGGAGATCCTGAGGAGCGCCATCAGCTACATCGAGAGGCTGCAGGACCTCTTGCACAGGCTGGATCAGCAGGAGAAAATGCAGGAGATCGGGGGGGACCCCTTCAGCTTCAGCCCCAAGCAGGGAAATGTAAGCACCGCCGCTTGATTCCTCCCGCCGCCCCGGCATCCAGCTGCGAAACCGCCGTGCCCGTCCCCTCCCCTCCTCCTCCTCGGCACGGCCTCTGCGGCGGCCCGGGCGGCCGGGCAGGCTGGCGGGCGCGGAGGGGGCTCCTCGAGGAACGTGCGAGCTCCTCGGGCCTCCAGCGGGCAGCCGGCCGGCCCCGGGGAGCCGCGGTCCACTTTACTAATACCCCTCCTCTCCCCGTGTCTCCCCCCTCCCGCCCCCGTGTGTGTGCCGCAGATCCCCAGTTCAGACTTCCTGAGCACCTGCAGCTCCGACTGGCAAAGCGTTTCTGACCATTCCCGAGCCCTAGGAGTCAGCCCCAAGGAAGGTAACTCGCACCGCGGCCGCCGCCCTCCGTACGCGCGGCGGAGCTGCCGCCGCCGCCGCCGCCGGGCCGTGCTCACCCGCCGCCCCCGCTGCCGCGCGCCCTTCCCTTGCCCTAACGGTCGCAGCCCCTCACGGTCGCGAACCAAACGGTCGCGGCCCAAACGGCCGCGGCCCCCAACGGTCTCTCACCCTCCTGCGCCCGGGCTCTCCGCCTGCTGCGAGCCCTGCGCCTCAGGCGCGGCGAGGAGGAGCGGTTTGCTCTTTAATCCCTTTTCTCTCGTTGAGCAGGAGGCTCCATCGCCGAGTCGTCGGCCTCCAGCAGCCTTCGCTGTCTCTCTTCCATAGTGGACAGTATTTCTTCCGACGAGCCCAAACTGCCCAGCGTGGAGGAAGTGGTGGAGAAATAAATCCGGTTGCTCTGGTAGTATATTTAACGGAGATGGAGCCCCCACCCCCTTCCCTCTAAACTAAGTAATGAAGCAAATTAACACAGTGGAAAGCCCAGGCAGGGGCCTTGTTAAGGTCGAGTCAAGGTACACCTACACCAAGGAAAATGGCTCCCACTGACTCGAGCCAAACAGACTTTCCCCCTTTTTCTTTCCTCCTTTTTTTCCCCGAGTTTTGTTTTCTTTAAATTGTGTTGCATAGACCACCCCTCCTCTTTTTCTTTCTTTTTTTTTTTTTTTTTTTTTTTAATTTAAGATACTTACCTGTGTACCGGTGATCCGCTTTGTCTGAGACTCACCGGAAAGTTCATTCCTGTCTGAGTGAAGCTGTTGGTTGCATTTCGTGTTAGTCGTATTTAAAGAGTTCCCGCCTCGTTTCGTTCCTGTAAATAATTTTAGTACTGTCTTTTCTTTTGTAAACATAACAAATATATATTTAAATGATGGAATGTGATATTGTATATAAGAACAGACGGATTTCTTGGATTGTAAAATAAAGCTCTTTGTGTTACAGTGCTTCCCTCCCCTCGTAATTAAATAATAACTCGATCCCGGAGTTAAAACCCGCCACTGACTTCAGCGAGATGAAGCCCCGAGGAGTCAGACATACGTAGCCGAGACACGACCCGTGTGACCGGAGGCAGCTCTCAGGACAGATTTTTCCTTCGTTTTCTCCTCTAAGGAGCGTCCCTCCTAACCTAGGACCGCGCCCGCGGTGTTAATTACCCGCCTCCCCCGTTTGCTCCCAAGGGACGCCGGGCAGGCACGGGTGGGTGCCCGGGCAGGACCCCGCAGCCTGTCCGGCCGCCCGCAGCGCTCCGCGGCCCGTTTCCTCGCTGAGCTTGTGGAAAGCGCGTCCGCCCCTGGAAAGCGGTGCTGCTTCCCTAAAATGTCCGACAGTGCCAGTTGCGTAGCTCGCCAGGCAAGGGACGCTTCTTGGGCCTTGTCCTGCACATGGTGGGTGAGCTTAGAAAGGGGAAGCGCAAAGAGCCCCCCCGGTCCTTGAGAAGAGAGAGGCTCAGCGCCTCTCACCTTTTCCTCTCGGCACCGGAGGACTTGAACCCGGGCCTTGTCTGCGGCAAAACTGATGGGCCTGCTACCCTAACGGGGCAGCAAAAGGCCGTGACAGGAGCCCGCTCCCTTGGGGGCTGTGGGGCCGTGATTTCTTCCCAGGAAAGGTAACTCCCCTTGACTTCCTGGAGCCTGAGGGAGAAGAGAATGGGGTCCCTCAGGGAGGAAAGAGTTAAGCGGCCGAAAAGGGGTTGGGGGGGGGGGGTAACAACATATGAAGCCTTTCACTCAGTGATGTGAAAAAACACAGCCTCTCCGAGGATGGTGGAGTGGAGCTGCTCACAGTCGGAGCGTTACGGTTTGTAACGGATTGTTTATACCCCGGGAAGGGGCGACCGTCAGGAAAGGGCACGGCTCTGCCCTACGCACACGCGGGGCTCGCCAGAGCTGACAAAAGCAAAGGGACGCTACTTCAGCTCTGCTCGCGGGCGCTCTCCTCGTCAGCTTTAACCCTTGATTTATTTTTTGTTTTTGTTTTTTGAAAGGTCACAGCCACGTTTCTGGAAGGTCTCGCCCTTCTCGGCCGGCACCGGCACGGGTACGTCCGTCTGAAGGGGAGCCTCTTGCGAGAGACTGCCCTGAGAGCTGGCTCTCGTCGCGGTGCCGTCCGCTCTCCCTTTTTGTGCCGCCGTGGCCAGCCCGGGTTTTAAAACGGTTAAGTACTGGCTCTAAAAGCTCTCTGCTGAGATGCTCTGCTGTAAGGAGTAATTGCGGCGGCACAGTGTGGTGGGCACGTAGTGATTCGACAGTTTCCCCCTTTTTCTCGTTTCAAATAAACCCCTTTGCCTCAGGGAACTCTGGGGCGCTTCAGAAAGCGGCGCTTCGGAGAACGCGGGTCTTTACGTGCAATCTCTGCATTTTAGCGAAAGAGCGAAGGTGTTACAGTTTGCTTCTGTAGCGAAGGGACTTGATCAGCGACAGAGTAGTTCAGATCGGGTTAGCAGCTCGTCGCCTTCCTCAATAATTCGTTCCGACCCCCGCCGGGTCAGAGAGAAGGGCTACACGCAGCTCACTACCGATGCGGCACCGGTCGAACCAAGCCCCGCAGGACCCGCTTGCCGCAGGCAGCAGGGGAGGAGCGGTGTTGAAGCACCCCCGAAACCACAGTGTCACGCCAACACCCCTCCAGCCTACTGCCAGGTTTGCCCTCAGCCCAGCATTAACCTCAACGAACTGGCCCGTCCGCCCGGCAGGACCCCCACGGCAGGGTCTCCTCCAGCAGCAGGGTAACTTGAGCGATTGTTTGGAGTAAGTTTGCCTAAAGGAAGGTTTTTTTTCATTAAATAAAGAAAATACCTCCCGAAGAGACTCTCCGTGACCCCCGCGGCTGCGGCTGACGTGCCGGGCTTCCCAGTGAAGGTCCTCAGTGTGTTTGCAATTAAAATGTTTGTGTTTGATATTAATAACGATAATCTTTGCCTAAGTCCCGAGCCAAAGCAAACAGGCCCCTGGAATCACAAATCAAAGGGTAATAACTGGGTAAGGACAAGAGGTTTGTGATTTAATCAAGTCTTTTTCCGGAGGGGCCGCGCACAAAAGTCATCGAAGTTTTTACACGAATGCAAGTGCCCCCCCCCCCCCCCCCCGCCGCTCCCTCCTTCCCGCTGCAGTTTATTTAACACGATAGACGCGGGCTGGAGCGCTGCTCCAGGAAAGCCCGTGATAAACACCGGCCTCCCTCGCCTCTACCTGCTCCGCTCCGCCAGGAAGCCACCTGCTCGCTCCCCGAGGAGAGCAGGGCTGCGGGAGCACCGGCGGCCCGCGGTGAGGGGCGGCCGCCGCAGCGGCGCGGGGGTGCCCGGCCCGGCGCGGCAGCGCACCGCCGCCCGCCCCAGCTGCCTGCGGGGCCGGGAGCGCCCCGCTGTGCCGGCTGCACACGGGGAAGCGATGGGTGAGGGGAGACGGGGTGTCTGCAGTGCCGCTGCCTTGTCACCGCTCTCCTCTGAAGCGACGCGACCGAGTGTTTAAAGCCTTGGTTTTTATCGTGCATCTTTATTCTCCTCCGTAACACCGCCCGCAACCCGGAGAGGGAGGAGGGCAGCCGGCAGCGGGCTTTATTTTCTGAGGTCGAAGGCAAGGCGGGCAGGCGCCGACGCAGCAGCTATTTCCACGGGGAAAACTCCTGCTTGGATCGCTGCTGCCTTGGGGAACCCGCACGATTTTTCCAGAGCTTCCACCTTTCTGTGGAGAATGAGCTGGGGAGTGGGGGGCAGGGGAGGGAGGAGGTTGAATAATTGAACCATGTGCTCGCTGGGACGTCCCTCCGATAGCAGGAACTAGCAACTTTTCCCAGTCTCAAGGCTGCTAAAAACCCCCTCGTGTCCCTTTGATCTCTCTTGGGAGTCCCAGAGTGCCAGCAGAGGCCAATGCCTTCTTCAGCTGTCTTTATACAAATCCCTCTGGCAGGTACTAATGTGTTTACTTAGGTGCGCACGGTTCCCAGCGCTGGGGGGAACCAAACGTTTCTCACACGGCTGGAAGCGCCCGGCCACAACAGCCCAACTGGGAAACAGTTTTGCTGGCGGGGCGGTGCAGGGGAGCCCTCGCCGCCGGCACCGGCACCCACCGGCCGCGGGAGGGGAGAGGCGGGGGGCGAAGGCGGCACGGAGCGACGCGGCTGCTGCTCCCCTTGTGTCGGGCGTCGCCGTCCCCGCACGCACCATTAAATAAAATACACCCCTAAATAACGCTCTCGCTGCCGGTCGCTGTCCCGCACCGGGGCCCGGGCGTTCACCCCGGCGAGGCCGGCGGTCTGCGGGGGCACGGCGCAGTGCTTTGAAGAGGTGCGGGGTGCTCGCTGAGGGCGCTCCGCAGGGCCGGGGGCGGGCACGACGGGGCGCGCTCAGGTGGGTCCCAAACACCTCTCCCCCCGCCCCCCTCCCGGCCCGGTGACTTATGGTTTCGGTCGGGTTTTCTTTGTTTAAATAGAAAGGCATGGGGCTTGGAAAAAGATTGCGCGCTCCGCAAGCGGTCCCCACATGGGATTGAATCCCTCCAGAAATAGGTGCGGCACGGCAATTGCTGCGGAGCGGAGAGGGTTGGGGTGAGGAACACCATTTAAAGAGGTCCTGACACGTTCACCATTTTCTCCCTGCCCGTCCAAAACAGCAGACAGTGCCTGGTGCTCAGGCTGTTCCCGCTTTCCGGACTTGAGCCTCCCGTCTCCTGAAATGCAGCACTATCCGCGCCCCCCCGCGCCCCGTCCTCCCCAGCAGCCTCATTAGCCAACCTTGTAGTTTGTGTTTTCTCTCCCCTTTCTTTAGTTCCACTCGCCTACTGCACTTTTGCAAATTTGTTTTGAGATCACTTTACCAGAGGAGCCGGGGGCTCTTAAGGGATACTAATTACAGATTTTTTTCTTCCTGAGCGACCGGCTCTTCCATCCTTTCTTCCCCTTCCCCCAAAATATTCAAGGAAAAAGGAAACAAATTCTCCTAGCTCCTCAAATACTTTTGGGAAAAGACATGTTTCTTAACAACCCCAGCCCCGCTGGATTGGGAGTTAAAGCTGCGAGCTAAAGCTCTGCACGCCAGGAGAGCGGGACCCGGAGGGTTGGCATTGTGCACCGGGAGGTCCACGGTGCACGCTTGGAGATAAAGCCCCTAACGGCGAACAGAACTGCTACCGGCACTTTAAAGATGAAGTTTATTTGTGCACAAAGCCTAAATCTGTAAACAGGTCTATTTTAGCCAGCGCAAACGTGGTAAAACAAATTGTGTCTGTGCACGCCGCAGCCCAGTGAAGAGTTCAAGTTACTGCCGAGCAGAAGCCCTTCTGAGGGACGGTTTCTTAGGAAAACAACAGGGAACTGCCGTGTTTCAGATGTGGCCCAACTAAACAGCAACCTGCAGCTCGGAGCGGCAGAAACCTGAAATTCTGAGCTTTCCCCTTTCTGTAACTTTACTCCTTTATCAACTTTCTGCTTTTCCTACAGTATTCATTTCAAAGGGGGCTCCCCCCGTTTATGGCCCCAAATAAACCGAAGCAGTGCAGATGTAGCCTTCCCCAGCCTTTGGACAATTATGTATCCGCTCGTAGGAAGAAGGGTGTGTGCTGTGCATGTTTTCTTCAGGAAAAATTTTAGCCTAAGAGTGGAAATCTGCTTTTTTTTTTTTTTTTTTTTGGGGGGGGGAGGGAACACACACGGACACACACACGACAGGGAGCAGATGGGGTCTATCCAGCCGCAGCCCCTGCCCCGGCCGCAGCTCCCGACCGCTCTCCGCCTCGCCCGGGCGGATCGCAAGGCTTTCCAGCGGTGTGCGCTTGTGCAAGACACCTCTCTAAGGAGGTGTTCCCTACCCGCCTTGCTCACTTGAAGAGCGGCTCCTTGAGACAACCGGATCGACATGCCCTCCGCGTTACCTCTTCCTGAAGAAAGGCTAACTGAAGACGCCTTTTTCCTGGGCACACAGACCGGCTCCGTAGCGTTTGAACCGCGGCTGGGTCACTTGCTCTCCGTTTGAGTTTAACCTAGGTCACATAATTTTATTCCCAGGTAGGGAAGGTTTCCTTTGCCTTCTCATAATATTTTCCTCAACTACAAAAGCCACCTGGATGAAACCAAAGGATTCCTGCGCGTTAGCAAATGCCTGTTAAATGGCTTCATTACCACTCTAATGACCCTTGCACCGCTCCGCTCAGCTACTGCTGCGGCTGGAGCTCTGCAAAGCTTTTGTCCCCGACTTGTGTAAAGTTACTTAGGGATTGCGGGGTTAGACATTTTACACTTCCAGGAGGGGTTTGTTGCACTGGCAGCTGGGACGCATCTGTAACGGTACAAGTTTGCCTGAAAGCAGAAAATTAGCAAGCCCAAGGCACTGCTCGACTGTTGTGTCTCTAGCAGCACCAGGTCACACGAGTAGGAGAAAGAATGGGAAGGGGATTTGTCTCGGAGCAAATACGTACACTTTTCTTTCGTGAGTACCTTTCCCTGCCACCCGATCCGACAGCACTAAAATCTGGGCTTCCCCCCTCCTCGTCTCTCCTGGCCACACGAAGCTGTGCATTTTTGTCCTCTAGTTTGTAAATTTAAACGGTTGGTGCCACAGCTTTAATTACAGGACAAAGCTCTCCCCAAGATAAACGAACGAATCTTAGGTCTGAAAAGAGGGATAAATTGTTTCAGGTTAGACCTGGACCACGGGCTGTGGGGAGTGAAGATACGCAAGTAGACACTGTAGGTGCTAGGGGGTGTGTGTGTGTGTGTCTACGTTAATTCCCCCCCGGGGAAAGCCAGCGTCCCTCCCGCTGCAGCGTGCGATGGAGATGGGAACGTAGGGACGAGGAACGGCTCTGCAGGAAATGTCAGCGGTTCGCGAGCGTCCACTGCCCCTCTTTCTCTTGCCATACCACAACTGCAAATTCCCAGACTTGGTTTAAACTTCGGAGAGGTCGCAACCGGTTCTTGGGAGGTCGTGCATTAGAGAAGTGCCCAGCTCACCGCTCTCCAAAGGAGCGGTGCGGAGCAAATTGTCTCCTGGAGGCTGGAGGGGGCTTGCCCAGACAGCCCCCGGCAGGGGATGTGGTGGGATATGCTAATAAAGACTGGCCGCCGCGGACCAGCCTCCCTTTACATGTATATATAAGGGCCCCCCGCATCAGCCGAAGGACACTTCGTCTCAGGTCGCTAATTACTGAGGAAATTGCCCCAGCGCGCTGCAGAGCGCCTCGCCGAGAGCCGGTGGCTGCCGCCCCACACTGACGCCTCCGCTGCAGGGATGGAGGTGATGGACAGCTGCCAGTTCTCCCCCTCCGAGCTCTTCTATGACAGCTCCTGCCTCTCCTCCCCGGAGGGCGAGTTCCCCGAGGATTTCGAGCCCAGGGACCTGCCTCCCTTCGGCGCCCACGAGCCCCCCGAGCCCGCCTGCTCCGAGGAAGAGGAGCATGTCCGAGCTCCCACTGGCCACCACCAGGCCGGCCACTGCCTCATGTGGGCTTGCAAAGCCTGCAAGAGAAAATCCACCACAATGGACCGGCGGAAGGCGGCCACCATGAGGGAGAGGAGGAGGCTGAAGAAAGTGAACCAGGCGTTTGAGACCCTGAAGAGATGCACCACTGCCAACCCCAACCAAAGACTCCCCAAAGTAGAGATCCTGAGAAACGCCATCAGATACATCGAAAGCCTCCAGGAGCTCTTGAGGGAACAAGTAGAAAACTACTATCACCTGCCGGGACAGAGCTGCTCCGAACCGACCAGCCCCACTTCCAGCTGCTCCGATGGGATGGTAAGAGAGGGGCAGGAGCGATGGGGCTGTGGGGACCCCAGGAAGGCCCGCGGGCAGGTCCCTCTCGGCCCAGCGTCGTGGGACCTGTCCCGTGGGTGTGAGACGGGCCGAATGCAGCCGGACATCAGGAAAAGGCGGACGGTTTGGGTTAAAACAGGCCCCTTCTCAGATTTAACGCTGAGCATGCACATGGGCTTTCCGGGAATGCATGGGGGGACGGTAACGCTGCCAGAGGGCACCCAGCAAGCTCCCCAGCCCCCGAGGGCTCGTCTTCCCCTCCCCGCCCAGCCTAGCGCGGCGCAGCAGAGGGGTGAGGCGTGGGGCGGGGGGAGAAGGGGAAGGCGCTGCCCAGTGGCAGCCTGGCCGGGGAGCTGCTGCCCCACTCCCCCGCGGGCGCCGGAGCACCCTCCCCACCGGCCTTTAAGGCGCTTTCCCTCCGGGGAAGCGTCCCACTGGCCCCCGGGGGGGCGGCGGCGACCGGGCCGGCAACTCGCCCCTCGCTGTCTTGCAGGCCGACTGCGGCAGCCCCGTCTGGTCGGCGAGAGGCAGCAGCTTCGACGCCGTCTACTGCTCCGAGATGGCTCACGGTAAGCCCGACCCGCCGGCAGCCGCGGGCGCGGTGGGTGGAGGCGGGGTCCGGGGGGGCCGGCCCGCTCCCCTCGGCACTTGGGGAGGGCAGCGCGGGACCTCGCTGTAACGCGCTGCCATATCCCTCCCCCCCACCCCGGCCGCAGGGTATGCCGCCGAGCAGAGCAGCGCCCTGTCCAGCCTGGACTGCCTCTCCAGCATCGTGGACCGCCTCTCCCCGGCGGAGGAGCAGGGGCTGCCCCTCCGCGACGCCGACTCCCTCTCGCCCAGCGCCAGCATCGACTCGGGGCCGGGAACGCCCGGGACGCCGCCGCCCCGACGGACCTACCAGGCGTTATGAGGGGCCCGGGGGGGCCGGCACCCCGCGCCTGCCGCCGCCTCCGGGGCCGCTGCCCTCTCCCCGGGGCCGCTGCCCTCCCCCCGGGGCCGTCCCCCTCGCCCAGCCGCGTCCAGCAAACGCTTCTCGGGCGAGAGGGGCAGCCCCAGCGCCGCTTGGCCCGCCGCCTCCCTCCGGGGCTGGGGGCGAAGCGCCCCGCCGGGCCCCGGCCCGGGCTCCCCCCGGGGCAGACAGACCCTGGGGCTCGGGACACACGCGCTACCCTGGAAACCCCGCTGCAAATAAAACGTGCTGTTAAGAGAGCTGTCTGGCCTGCTGGTTCTTTAAGTGCATTCCCTGGTACCGGGGAGGGCAGCGAGACCCGGCTGCGGGGTACCCGCCAGCATCCGTGTTCGGCCCCAGCCCAGACTCGGTCACCCCCGGCTCCTGCCTGCATGGGGACCTGCCTCGTCACGGCGGTCCTGGGCCGGGAGATGGAGCGTCTTGCCGGGCTGGGGCCTGGGGGCTTGTTTCTCCCATCACTGGCGGGTATTATTCTGAGACGGCTGATGGAGGAACAAAAACGTGGAGGGTCAAATTCTCCCTCCACTCCTGTGCTGCTATGGGCAGAATTTCCTTTATTTTCTGCAAGAGTAAAAGTAATATTTCATAGTTGTCTTCCTTTTTTTTTTCTTTTCTCCACACCTCCCCCGCCCCCAGCAAAGCCCTTGTTTCTTTCCCTGGGTATGAAGACTGAAGACGTATTCCAGGATTTGGCCCTAAGATTGCACGGTGACTCTCCTCTGTAAAACAACTGTATGATCTAGCTCTGATACTCGGTCGGGGAATTTTACTCTCAGCCACTCTCAGTGCTCTGGCAGAGATAAATTTAGTAAAGTTTGCAAGAACGAACCACAAATATCTCTTTCACAATCCACAAGGTACTTTTCACAGTATTCAGAAGGCAATATAGATCTATTTGCTCCTAACGACTTCGGTCCCACCAGCCAGGATGAAAATTCATTACTCTTTTTACAGGGGTTTAGAAACAGCCAGATCAAGTCTTCATGAGTTTCAGAGTTAACAAGTATTTCCTTCCAGGCACTAAATCTAAGTCTTTCTACCATGAAAAATTTCCAGCCCTTTGCACTGCTCTAGTTGTAATCCAAAACTTTTCGAGCCCCCCCAAAAAGACAGAGATGAAATGGGGAGATGGGCTCCTTCAGTGCATCCAGAAATGTCTGCTATGATAACACTCTGAGTGGGAAGGGATATACACCTCACTAGTGTGGGATAAGGACTTATTTGCCATTTGTGTTTATGTCATTAGCACTGGGGGGCCAAGGGGCCTGGAAGTGGTATTTCACCTCTGATAAATCTTTCACTAGAACCCAGCCCAGCTTAGTCATGGCACCAAAAGTTACCACCTGACTGCTCCCTGGCAGCATCTCTGAACTGAGGATGAAGGAAGCCTAGCTTAGGGATGGCCCTGTCCTCGCAGCACACCGAGGGGCTGTGTCCCCCCAAAAGGGCTGCAGAGAAAGGGAGGTGGCACCTACCTGCCTGAGCCGCTCAGCTGGGCAGCAGGCAGCTGTGCTTCTGACACAGGGCAAGGCCAGCCTGCCCCCTCCTGCGCGGCTCCCTTCAAAATCACTTTCTGCCCTTGCTGTGTAACCTTGAGGTAAGTGTTTTCTTTCCCGCAGAGTAATTCAGGAGGAGCTTTTTCCAGAATGGGCTTTCTGTATATATAGATAGGTTCCAAGTAGTCATAGAGTAGAAAAAGTGGTTTGAAAACCCTGGATTGAGATCATGCAGAGGTACAAACAAGGTATTCGCACACTCTTGTCATTACAGATGCTTTAGGAGTATGCAAGTGCCTTAACTTAACACAGCCTTTCTTGGTTACGGGCAATCACTTCCTGAGCCTTCTGTTCATAGAAATCCTTACGCAAGACTCTGAACGTCACTGGTTTTATTCATGATTTCTCACACATTGCTGCAGTGCTGCAGTGCTCACTCCTCTCAACCAAAATACCGTCCCAAGGATACTGCTTATGGCCAGGATCTAATACAGTGCAGATCATTTTAAATGATGGTTTAAAATGACCTAAGTTGGAGAACTTTCAGCATTTCATTCTGCACTGTGCTGACCTTGGCAAGCGATCGCCTGTGAAGTATGCAGAGTAACACTAGCAAATCACATGTTGGTAATGTACACCTCTCTTTGGCTGGCAGACATTTTAAGAGTTGCAAAAAGGTCAATACTTCTGAGAAGTAGCTTTTCGGAGAGTGAGGAGAAGTATCCCGTCTGTGGGATGTTTGTCCACAGCCTCCTCAGTCCTACTAGACTAGATTACAACCTGAGGGTTTTGTTATACACACCAAGAAAACAAGCTCTTAATTACAGGACATCTATAAACAAAGCTCCTGTGAGCCACACTGTGCTGTAATCCTCGGAAGGAGTGGAAGTTAGCACTGTGAAACCACCTTTAGCCCACGAATTGGGAAGAACAAGGTGTAAAAGGCTGCTGTTTTGGGAGATACACTATCAGATTTTGCATATTCAGTAATAATAATAAGTGTAACTGAAAAGAAAGATTTGTATTCTATGTGAATCACGTTCATTTAAGGAAGGCTGTGCCCACAAATACACGAGAAGATGATAGTCTAGACAACCTGAGCTCCACCTCTCTCAACTCCTACTACCTGGCTGAGTGCTGCAGGCTCTCTAATGGCATGCAGTGATCTCGCAGGCAGGCAGGCAGGTGGAGGGATGCCTCATGGTGTCAGAATAACAACACAGAAGCTGCAAGTTTTCTGACTATCACTCACTGCAATGAAAAGCATAATTCTGTGCAATTTTAAAAACAAAATTAATTTTTTATTTTAATTTCACCTCTGAAAATCATGCTTTCTTGGCTTATATTCTGACCGAGGGAGGCAGCCGTGCTTTTTGTGTGTGTGTGTGAAGGTCTTCTTGTATCTTTTATCTTTTGTTAAGAAACCAAACGGAGATCTTCAGTGAAATACATATTTTAATCTCAGATCAAAAGGCCCACTGTACATTACAAAACTGACATAGGAACTTAGCAAAGATCTCTTAAATGCAACATCAGGACAAAAGTCCTGCTTGCTCTATGTTTGTATTTCTGAGCTGCTTGTGTGGAAAACCACTCATTTTCTCTGTAGGAAAAGATCAACCTCTTTCTTCTCCTGTGGTAAGGCTTAAAAGCGATAAACTTTTAGTAATTAGTTCTTGGAGGATGAAGGGGTCTTAATTCATACTGTTTGTCAAAATATGTCTAGGAACACCCCAAATTCATGGCTGCATTTTGGGGGAAATTCAGCATCTTTGCCTTCCCAGCTCAGCCTGTTTGTCAGGAGCAGTCAGACTTACCCACAGCAGGCAGCCGACTTCTCCCCACCCCAGACCTGCTCCCTCCCCTCCTCCTCCTCCTCTGCAGAGCTCTTGACTCGCTCATCACTTCTCCTTACTCCTCTCAGCCGGACCTTGGGGTCCCGCAGGAGGACCCGCAGCTGGCCAGCTGATGACTGCTGACCTTTGGCAGGCTCTGCACGGGGTATCAGCCTTACAGCTGGCCACAACTGCCTTCCTGGCAACTAAAGACCTAATGAGCTTGGCCAGCTGGAGACTGGGCTGGGATCCTGCTGGCTAATTTGACCCTGTGTGAGGGATGGAGGAGTTCACCCCCAAATGTGGAGGGGGGCAAGCAGCGCATCTGTCCACGTGCTGCCCTGGGGCACCAGGGCCAGGCTCCTCCTGCAGCCAACTGGATTAGTGGAATGAGTGAAAAAGAGACTGCAGAGCTGTTTTTCTTGTGCTTTATTTCAGTTTTCGGTTGAGTATTAGCTTAGGCTTCGCTAGCGGCCTTCTTTGCCCTCACTACATCTCATGCTGTTCTCTCCATTCAGTCCAAGAGATAAACCCATCCACCAGACCAGGGCTGGCCTGAGGGAGTTACTCCCCTTCCCAAACACAGTGTGATACATTTTCTCTTCATTCGGCAGGTGCTCCGCTTGCCTTCCTGCAGGAGGTTATGCATCCCGGATGCTGACGGACCTCATGCCAAACCCACTGTACTGCAGAGTCCAGCTACTTTCTCAGGGGTCTTCTGCTTTCTGCTCCCCAGACCAGCCGATACGCACCATCCAGTCCTGGAGTCTGGTTTCGATTTGAGCCTTAGTAACATTTATGGACTGCCTGGCAATCTGCTGGAAGATGTTGGTGGCTATGATGCCAAAGGCGTTGCTCAGCTGTGCTTGAAGGAGGTGATAGTGGGCATGATATCTGAGGGTCAGCAAGTCCAGTGAGAGATCAGAAAAGTAGTTCAGTGTCTGAATTGAATCAAGTGCATTTGAATCTGATATTCTCTGAGAGGCCTTCAAAGCTGGAGTAGCAGCAGAGGAAAAAAAGTGTGGGTTTTCTCTTTATTTCTCTGATCTTCTTCTATGAATACATGCTTTTGAACTGATAATATTTTCTGTTTTAAAAGTCCATATAACATGTATGCTAAGCAAAAATTAAATCCCACAAAAAAGCTCTAAAACCTTTAGTTCTGATTTTTTTTCTACAGTGCCAAATCCTACTGCTTGCGGTGGGACTCAGCTACCTAGCAGGGACTCAGGAAGACAGCAAAGGTCTGGCTGGAATATAAAACTCAAGCTGGTGTGCCTGTTATACGTTATAGGGATCCAAAATGTGGATTAAATCAAGTTTGAATTCAGCCCATTGGCTTTGATTGTTTGATTCCACAGAATTTATTAAATGAGTAAATCACTAACTCCTTAATTAATGGTGAGCAAACAATGACTATAACTTCAATTACACCCGTGTATAGCTCAGTGCAAACGCCTCATTAGCAAATGCACCACTGCTCCAGCAAGAGGTTCCTTTTTTTGTAAATGGAAGTATTTGAATCTGCTGAAGAACAGTTCTGTTCCCCTCATTTCCATGTTTTAAGTAACCATATATGCAAGATGTCGTGGGTTTCTTTTTTTTTTTACTAGCATGAGAAAATATGAGGTTTGTTTTTTTCCTGTCCATTTTGTAATGCTTTGAGGAAATAGAAAGACAAACAGTATTTCCATTTTGAAAAGTATTTATTTCTACAATTGCTGTTTTGGAGCATCTTCAAATTGAGCTAACAGTGCAATTCTGAAACTCGCTGCCTGAGTGCTTTGAAAAGCAGAGAAGAAAATGTCTCTGCTGGCCATGATAAAGATGTATCCGAAGTATACATCTGAAATCTCTTCCTCAAAGTTAAGGCTTACGTGTAGACTTGTGGTAAACAGCTTTGTAGACAATAGATATCACAGCAAAAATTCTTTCTTAGATTTAACTGCGTTATCTCAGTGACTTGAAAAAGTAGCTTTAAAAACATTAAAACCCCTCAGAGGTGGCTAGCGTAGAGTCAGTCAGGCATCTGGGAGGTGGGTGCCTTTGCTCTGGTCCTCACAGTTGTTATTCTCTCTTCGTTGGATAGTATCAACCTGTTACTAGGAGCAGACCACCAAACTCCTTTCTCACCTGTGTGTATGCCCATCAAAGGCTGTTGTTCTGGCCCTATGACTCCTATGTTTCATTAAAGTTGTGTCCAAAATAAGCAGCTGGGAGTCCTTCAGGCCTCTTCTTCTCAGGTATATACAATGCTGTGAGCTCCCAAATGTGTGGGTGGTTTGCGTAGCTGCAAAGCTTATGCAAACGGATGAGCACCCTCCTCCTGGGCACTTGCAGGACCTCAGTAATGAAGACTTGAGGAGCACCTAAAATAGTAAGATTTGAGCTCATAATCCCTGCACGATTAAATGGGGATTTTTTGGGGCCTCACCCTGAGTTTAAGCATCCACTGTCGTCTTCCTTGCAAACTCTATAAGACTGTCTACCTGGTCACAGGGTACTGTAGGAGTTCGTTCCTGTCATGGGACTGGCCAAGGAAGACACATCCCATGCAGTGGGAAAGGGGACACCTTGGTAGTCTGAAACTGTTCGATTGCTGGAAATGTGGGTGGCTTAACACCAAGTCCTGGGAAAAGTGACTGTCTTATAAATTGGGAATTCCCTTTGGAAGATGCACCTGGTGACAGGAAAAAGGGCCTGCCGAAGCCAGAAGGGTAAGCACTGAAAGCTGGGAGGGCAGTTGCTGTCACACGGTTATATACGCGGCTGCTCAGTATGGAGTAAAAGGATGGTGACTCTGGGCAACTGGGAAAAAGTTTAATAACTCTAAAATCCCCCATGCCGAGCGTGAAGTAGAGGAGAAACCAAGTAAACAAGGGCCGAGACAGCTGTATCCTACCAGTGCCTGAAATGCACATTTTTCACAGGGTACAAATTTCTCACATGTTTATCGCCTGGGTGAAATGCAAAAATTACTGAACTTTGAAATGTGAAACTTGTTATTTCTAAACTTCCTAATAAGCAGGACAGTGAAAGCTCCTTTTAAAAAAGTGCTTGTGAAATTAGTCTTCTCAAGCAGAAGTAGTCTGCTCTGAGGGGTCTCCTGACCATGTCTGCCTCCCACAACCCATGTCCCCACCTCTCTCTTTTCTGTGGAAGACAAGGACTATCAGAAAAAAATGTATATATTTTGGTGTATAGTCTTGCTTTAATACATCATTTCAGCAATACCATACTTCCTTACATTCCTATTTATAAAATGAATAGTCCTATTTTTATTACTGCTTTTTATTCCCCATTTTTTCCATCTATAAAAAGTTTTATTGTTTATAAACAATGCACTTGGTTACATGAATAAGTTTGAATGCCATTTTGGTTTAATGTGTATGGAAACAAATCTTTATCTTCACGTAAACTCTCCTTTAATCAGAAATACTGTATTCTAAAGTACAGCTAGACAGCTAAATTTATTCTTGCCGCAACTCCACTGAAACCCCTGGAGTTTCACCAGGAACAGATTTGGGCCAGAAGGCCTAGAATATAGTTACAATATATTCATTTTCTCATGCCTCAGAAATGGACTGTTTATGCGCCAAGCTGTAAAGTGATATTCATGATGACTGAAGCCTGAACAACATTAAAATATCCAGATCCTCTGCTCCAAATCCTCTGGTATCCGAAACTGTTCCTTTCCTTTCAAAAGGAAGGGGCTACTGCTGCTGAGGGTAAACAAGGGCAGGGGCACAGCTTTAGTACTCAAGCTTAAATAAGGACTAGCCTAGCTAATACTGAGGCTTAACTGCAGGGAGCCTGGGTCTAAGGTGCTGCCCCAGCCCTGAAGGCTGCCAAGCGCCCTCCCCACCAGCTCTGCCTTCCTGCTCCTGTGGCAGAAGCTTCGTGGGTTGACCCTTTCAGCTCAGCAATCCCTGGGAGATTTGCTGCGCCGCCCCCCAAAAACCCCTTTTGAGAGGAATTTTTCTTTAAATGAAAAGTGCTGTGGAAAATTGCTTTTTATTGCAATTATAATGGGTACAGCGGTTCACACAGCTTGCAGCGTGCTTGAGAGCCAGGGCCCACACTCTGTTCACACACTATGGAATATCAAGTACAATCACGTTTTGTGTTTTATTTGGCCGTGATTTCCAGAACTAGGAGCTTGAAATTATGCTCACAATAACTGCAGTGATTTTTTGATGGTCTTGAATGCCAACCAGCTCTTACTGAATACCAGGATAGGTAGTAGGTGCAAGGAATTCTTGAAGATATCTTGCGCTGGAGCCGAATTGTTTTTTTCAAACTTTGCCCATCTGTATATTTAAAAGTAGAGTATAGTAAGAGAGAAAATTTTGCTGAGCATATGATAAAACCATCCACTTTTTAAAAACAAATCTTCGAATCGTTAAAAAGAAATCACTGTGTGTAAGATCTTAGAGTAAGATGCAACCAAGTTTATTTTTACATCCTTTTGAACCAGTGGAAATATCTATGCACAGGCATACTTACATATGCAAGTTTTAGCAAGTTCAAGGCTTAAAAATAGAGGGAAGGAGTTCCTTCTTTATGATTATAGTGATTTGTGGGAAGGAAGAGAAACAATATATAAGTATTACCAGATTATTTATGTAAGCTGACATAGGACAACTTTGTCTGGAGATTGGTCACCCTATGCTTGACTGACTCTTCAACCCCCAATTAATTTTTATTATAAATAATCCTGGTATGTTGGGTGTAAATGTCCATAGTGTCTCTGGCAAAGCCTTTCCACAGTAGCTTTATTATCATATTGCTCCAGGCAACTGTTTTGGAAAGCTTGGGAGCTTCACTAGAGAACTTAAAGGCTCGTGGCAGACAGTAGCTCTGCAAGGGTGACGTTCTGCGTGTTTTATGGACATGAAGAGCTTTGTTTGATTCTGATCTTGAAGGTCGCTTGGGCAAAAGTTGTGAGCAACACCTACAACTCTTCTTCCTCTAATTCCAGAAAGAAATGTGCCTGGAAAATATTTTGTGTTTTATGAATGCTTTTAGGTTCCTGTTTCTTGTTTCCTTTAGAAAAAGAGAAAAGTAGTGTATAACCCAGTTGAAAATATGGGTTATCTGAGAGCTGCCTGCATTGTAAAAATTACAGCAGCAAACGAGCATTGCTCCAACATTGAACAGTCCTGGAGCTTGGCTGAGCCTTCCATCACACACAACATGAAGTTGCTGAGCTGCTTCACACAACATGGTCTTCCCCGCTGTCACCCTGTAGTGAATGTACACCTGGGACGGGGATTTCAAACTGTAGCATTTCAGTCTGCTTGGAATACCCCCGTGCTGCCTTTTAAAATATCCCAGGAGACCTGCAACACCCAATACATCGTGTAGAATCATAGAATAGTTTGGGTTGGAAGGGACCTTTAAAGGTCATCTAGTCCAACCCCCCTGCCGTGGGCAGGGACATCTTCAACTAGATCAGGTTGCTCAGAGCCCCGTCCAACCTGACCTTGAATCTTTCCAGGGATGGGGCATCCACCACCTCTCTGGGCAACCTGTGCCAGTGTTTCACCACCCTCATCATAAAAAAAAATTTCTTCCTTAAATCCCATGGGCCAGTGCAGTCCCAAACCAGTGGGCTCCACTCCAAGGACTACACGCAGTGGGGTTTTCTGCCCGGATAATTCAAAATTTTCTGATGACATACATGCTCAGGCAGGACTCAGCCAGGTCCTGAGCTGATGTCAGTGCTGTTCTGCGTGGCAGACCGGCAGACCTGGGCTCTAATTTAGAGCTGGAAGTGGGGAGTAGAGCTTCTGGATTAATTTTGACACTTGTAATTCTCCCACTGCAATTAAACAAAATGAATCAATTGGTAAGAGAATGGAAAAAAAAAATCCAATCCATATTGAAAGCATATGCTGTACATCCCAGCCAAATGTGACTCAAATAGCTGTAGCCTGAAAATTGGAGTTTATAAGCATAACACTGATCCAGCAGAAAGTATAATGCACCAGTACTTATAAAATTAGAGATAATTCAGCAGCACTTGGACATGAGTGCTATGATCTATTTTCTTTTGGTCTGAATAGAAGTGCCTACCTTCAAGTGATGCTCTACACCTGCATGAGGTTTCACTCCCTCTGACTTCTCCAGAGAAGGCTGCCTCAGCTGAGGCCCTTTTGAGTGCGGGAATTCAAAGCTGAGGAATCCTTTTTCCAGTGGGATTATTCTTTTTATAAAGCTCTGTGTGTGTGCTGGAAAAGCAATTTATTTTGTCACTAACATGGGATAAAGCATCATTATGCTACTCAGCTGTCACTGGTGAGTATTTGGAAATGGTAAATCTGTTTTTGGCCCAGTAGTAGTTCTAATCATGGCAAAAATCTTTCTAGTCTGGATAAAAAAATTAGGAAGTGCAGGACGAGGCCTGATTTTTTTTTTTTCCCAAAAAAAGTTCTGAAATTTAAGGGACAGTTTTTCTAAAGAATGTAGGATTTAACACCCCCCCCCCCCCCGTTTCTCTAAAATGTTGCAGTGCAGAATTTTAAATATATGACTTTTAAAAAAATCAACTGTACTATTTAAAGCATTGAAATCTATAGGAGTTAGGCACTTTTCAAAATCCTACAGCAGACGAAGGCTTAAATTCTCCAGAGGGATTAGGTGTTTAAATATATTTGAGAATCAGACTACAGAGCCACAAGGGGGGGTTAGGGATCCCCAGTGCCAAGTGCATTGCCTAACTTTACAGAATGCTGTAAATACAGGAAATTCACAACATACAGAGAGGCACCTGGGTCCCAGTGTGATGTCTGGGAATTCATTATGCAAAGCAGGGCTCTGCTTAAATAGCAAGAAGAACTTGATGAAGAACATGTCTTACTTAGATGTCTTAATCTGGATTGGAATATAGTGTCTTCCCCTAGTCAAGGTTTTTCTTTCTTTCATGTGCCTGAGCCCTGCATTTCATGGTCTAAGCAGGAATAAACACTTCATTTACAAAGTAGAAGGGTGCGTGTGAAGTTGTTCCCCTTTTATTAAATAGGTTATCACTTACAGCACTCACTCTTGATGAGCGAAGACGAGTCAGTGCCCTTTTCTGCCTATATCGAAGGGAGTGCTTTGATTAGGAGAGAAGAGGGTTTTTTTGGGGCACGGTGTCTTCAGTGCATGTTTGAGCTGCTCCACTGCACAGACTAAACCAGGTTGTCCTTCCTGCTTTAGTGAGCTCGCTTTGGCTTCTCAGACATTTAATTTGCCCCTAAATCAGCTTCCTGCTTCCCTTTTCCCCAGGTTGTGGGGCAGATGAATTGTGTGGCATATGATCCCCTTTTTCTGAAGGGCTCTGTGGGATCTTTTTGGTCACATGGTTGGAAGCGCAGCTGGTAAATAGCTAAACTGCTGGTGTTCTCCATCCTGCAATGACAGCACATTCAGTCCTGTGAAAAGACCACTTGTGTATGCTCGGGCATGTGATGGGAGCAATAGGCTCATCCTGACTTTCATGTGTGTCCCGTGTGTGATGAGACATGTATTTTGGTCACAAAGGCGGCATACTTCCCATTGTGCAGAATAGGCAGGGTTAGGACTTACAGCCCACGAAAGCCTCCTCACCAGGCTGCGTGGATATCCTGGGCCAAGAGCTTTGCAACCACTGGGCTGCTGCAGAAGGTGGATCTTTGCTCGGATTCTGGGCTGTGAACTGGAGCCCCTGTGGCAGTAATGACCATTGACTCTGCTGCGGCCTGGGAGGGAGTATGAGCAGTAGTTACAGGGAGGTCTTAATCCACCACAACTGTTTGCTGAGTGACTCAGGTAAATATTTCTGGACCTTCTTGCTTTCTAGAGGAGGTCTCCTTGCCAAACCTGATCCTCTTGAGGCAAGCTGGAGCTCTAGAATGATTGCAGCAAGGCTTCTGATAAATATCAAGTCTACATACTGGAATAGCAATGTATAATAACTTATTCTCTGCCTTTGTCAAGTATTGGAGGAGGTCTTTTTCCAGTGGTGACCATGTATTTTGAATAGTCATGTCCAAGATAGATGAACAGGTTTGCTTATCACACATAGTAGCTGCTGCAGCAACCCAGACCATTCAATGAGAAACAGAGAAAGAGAAATCTGTGTTACCTACAGCTATTTGTAATCTCTGTTGTTGAACTGAATGATGACTATATGGGAAGCAGCTTAATGAACTGAGGATGAAATGGCATCAGCAGTTCGCTCAGGCACACATGCTGGAGCATGTTGTTGTGTTATGTCTGTTATATTACTGAGAAAGTTCAGCTGCAAAGCGCAGCGTTGCTGGGACACGCTGTAAGGACTGGGGAGCACCCTGGGATCCTGCAGCAGAGCACAGCACGTAGTGGTCTTTTTTCCAATGCTCAAGTAATTGCTGGCTTGAATACCCTCAGAATGAATGTGTGTGTGGGCAGCCACTCATGGGGTAATGCTGAAGGATACAGCAATGTCCAGGCAGATTTTTTTTTTCCTCTCTCTGCACTATAGGCAGTATAATTTGGCATGATTCCCTACATGCCTGTACTTTTCTGGCACCAGCATTTGTCTTTTTTTTTTTTAACCTGTATCCTTTAAAATCCTGTGATGAAGTGACTTAAAGTGGTGGCAGTCACCCATGTCAGATTCCTGGGATTTTGCATGTTTAAGGATGTGAAAGCAGCAATGTCCGTCTCGCAGTACACAGGATGCTTCTAACTGCTTATCCTGCTTGTACCTGCTTATCTCTTACCCCAAAGGAAAAACTGAAAAGTGTGCACTGCCTTAAAAAATCCATCCGCTATTACAAATGCATGACAAAGAGCCAGGCTGCTGCTTATATTTTTCAGAAGTTGTTATGTGGAGTGGCAGCAAAATGCATAAAACAGTTTTCCACCTGAGTCACTGGGGAAATGGATTAATGAATGTGGATGCTGTCCTCATGCATTTAAACTGAGCCCTTTTTTCTGCTGCTTCCCAATCTTCTCAATTATAAATAATGCTGATACACCAAATGGTACCATCTCTCCAAATTACGGTTCCCTCCACAGTCCTACTTTGAAATTTTGGACTTCATCAGATTGAACTGTCCTTTAATCTCATTCTCACATTTTCCAGGACTTTGTTCTGCAAGTATTAGAAATTACGTTGGAGTAAAGATGGGCAGAACTAAGTTTGTTATATGGCTCCACTCTAGCTAGGAAGTAGATATGTAGTCTGCATCTACAAAGAACTTACCAGTCAAAATCACCCCCAGAAATGATAGGAATATTTGAAACAAAAAAATCACAGACCTGGCTGTTTAGATTGTGTTTTAAAACTGCAAACAGGAAATCAGTCAATAAGGGACACTTTTCGGGGAACTACAGAAAGGCACAGAAATCTTTTTAGAATTGGCAAATTAAAGGGCATAGAGTGTCAAACCCACCCTTGGAGATGACCCAGACCGTCCTGACCTCTTGGCTTGCTGCAGCCCGTTAAATTGTAATTTATCAATTTAAGAATTCATATTTTGTAACTTGATTCATGGCATTGATAAAGTTGTGGTCAGCCCTCCTGAAATTGTCATCCCCAACCTGACTTTGCACCCAAACTTTCATCAACTGCCTGTTCCCATCCCCTTTGCATTTACTGATCGCATGCCAGGCTATTAAACAAGCATCTTTGTAACATATAGAGCAGTTGTCCACAGCAGAAATGCTTTAGTCAAGCAGGACGAGTTGTTTGATCCAACCATCCATTTGCTGGGCTGTGTGATAGTAGTACAGGGTAAATCATGCCACGCCCGCAACTCTAGTTACACAAGGGCTAAAGGGTCACACGAAGTGGGTATGAACACGGGACTGCAGTGGCCACTTGCCTCTTCTGGGGAAGCGGGTGATGTGGGAGCTTCTCTGGTTGGGATTTGGGGTCACCAGGGAGGGTGAAACAAGGTGAGATGAGAAAGGGCGCTGTCAGGAAGAGCAGGCTTCCAGAAACATCTTCGTGGAAACTGAGGCACTGGTAAATGTCGGTACCCTCAGGGTTATTGATGTCTGAGGGATTATCCTGAAAAAAATCTCATTTTTGATCTTAAATGGTTAAAAGGAAGGATTTTCCTTGCTCCCGTGATGCCTTTGGGATCTAGTCCTTGGATCTTGCCTCTACTTATAGGCACCTGAATATCCTAGAAAATCTGTCTGTAAGATCTCAGTTCCATAGGGTATTTCTGTGCATGGCCAGCTTACGATGGCATGGACTCCCCAGTGAAGCCAGGGGCATGCATCATAAATCCAGGTGTGCGGTTGTGTACCTTGGGTTATAGATGGCAATCATTTCTTCTATTTTTGAGTACCATACATTGCAATGAAGTAATGAAGTTTTGATCTGTGATTGTACCTTTAAGAGATAATCAGTACTTAATAAATAATAGCACTTTAAAAGTGCTAAAAAAGCAGAGTTAGTCATATGCTGATTGCATAAGTGTAATTTTGTCACCTTTTTTTATAGCATCTTAAAATCTGTACATGAAGGGTTTCTGTCATAATTTGCTATTGTATCTAGTTTTATACTGGTAAACTTTCTGCAGAATGATTTGTGATGTTATGTGCCATCTGCTACGAATTTTGGTAAAATTAATTTATCCTGCCTAGATATGGTTAACGTTTTCAGTATGAAGTTGATTTCTGGAGTGTTTTCTTTTAGCAAGAGGCAGGTGGTGCTTCAAACGGTCAGGGAATGGATTTCAGACAAGGTTTGCATTTGTCTTTTTAGAGGATTTGGGGATCTAGATGTAAAATACAGCATTGGATCGCCATTTCATGAGCAAATAGTTCTCCAGACACAGATCCTGCTCACTTGCTTTTGATTTTCTTTGAAGCATCACTAATTCTTTAGCTTAAAGATATAAAATAGAGTGACTGCAGCTCTATGGGAAAACAGACAGTGTTTGGCCTCAGGGCGAGTATACGGGATAGAAGGGAGGATTAAACATTGCACAGACGCTGTAGCCATATATGCGTGCAGTAAGGAAGTGCGTGTGTGCAGCAAGCAGAGCATCTCCAGAAGCAGCGCTGCTTCAGGGGCTCAGCAGAGGAAGCAGGACAACTCCTTGGGGAGCATGGCATGCCCCGAGGGTGGCTCCAAACCACCAGGTGACAACGGCAAAGGGGAAATAATGTGCCCGCCGGGCTGAGGAGCCACCGGGCACAGTAAGCAGGTTGCTAACAGTGTGTTACGGTCTTAGGAGGTAAATGTGGTGGTTGCGGTTTTTTGTCATTCCTATTAGTTCTTCTCAAAGCAATTGTTAGAAGGCACCAGGCAAGTGATTGAAGTAAATTGAATCTTTTTTTGGCAATATAAACATTTGTTTTGCTCAAGTTTTAATGAAATAATGTCTTTGTTCTTTTGGCCATATGTCTCTTTCAGTCTGTTAGTAAGACTAAGCTCTGCTTGTTGCGGTTTTGTTGTTAGTGTTGCTTTGTAAATAAAAGAAAGAGGGAAATGCCCATTACACAAAGAAAAATGTATGTAAAATATAGGGAGCTATTTTGTTTACTACATGGTTTTCCTTTTTTTAACAAATCTTCCTTTCCATATTGCTTTCCATATATGCATGCCCAGAAGAAATTCAGTCTTGAGAGGTGTAAGTAGCAACAGCCTTGAGTAGATCATCTGAACCCCCTCTACCAGCAGCTCTCAGATTTGAGAGGGGATGTGAAACTTCTCTGGAGGAGGGAAGAGGTAAAATAAAAACCCCAAACAACTTTGTATATAAAACCTCAAATTCTACTACAGTTGGAAATTGCTCTTTAGCAATTTAAGATAATTGACTAAATAGCTTAAAAAAAAAAAATTAAAAAGTCATCAAAATTGTATAGGAATCCTGTCATTCCTTTTGCTTGGATAAATAATTGGAGAAAAGTTAGAAAAGAGGAGGTTGAAGTAAAAGGTTAGTTTTCACCGTGGAGTCACTAGTGAAGTCCTGCAGGGATCTGCACTGTATAACATATTCGTAAGTGATCTGGAAAAAGATGTGACTGACAAGGAGAAAAAGTTTATTGATGTTAATAAATCAGGGTAGTAAATAATAAAAAATAAATCAGGGCTGTCTGCAAGAACTGCAGAAGGACTTCATGGGACTCAGTGACTGGCTGTTAAAATGGCAGATGAAAGTTAGTTTTGATAAATGTAAAATGATGCACACAGGGGAAAGCACTGCTAACTTCAGGTATAAAGTTGTGGGTTGTCTTACCAATTGCCACTCAGGAAAGAGATCTGAGAGTTATAATAAATGGTATTAGATGTTATAGAGAAAGAGATAATGAGCAATCAGAAAATATCACTATGCTATTATACAAATCTCAGTGTGCCTTCAGACTATACAGGCTCCTTTAGTACTCCCATCTGAAGACTTATGTAGCAGAATAGGAAAAGATTCATGGCAAGGCAGCAAATGTGATCAAAGATTCCCAAATGGCTTCTCTACAAGGAATGTAGGTTGCAGAGTAACCCAGGACTTCTGTTTTATTTTTAATTCTTACCAGTTATCCCACATCGGAAGACTGATGACTCAAGGAAGATGCAGAGAGAAGATAAGGGCATGATAAAAGCCCATGAGTGGCATGGGAAGGCAGAGAGAGGATGATTGTTTAATGTCTGTCCCAGTAGAGCAACCAGAGGGCACCAAATTAATTAGGAAAAAAAAAAAGTGAGTTCAAAACAAAAGGAAACACTTCTTTGCACCATGTGTAAGTAAACTGTGAAACTCCACTGCAGAATGGGTAGTTGCTGAAAACAGCCCCTAGAAAAATTCATGCAAGAGAAACTCATCAAGGGCTGCTAAATACAATGACACCTGTTTTTGGTTCAAGAAGCTTCCAAGGAAGCTCCAAGTTGCTGGAAGCTGGAAGACAGTTATGGGGGTGGGGGAGAGCTCACTGCAACGCTTGCCCCACCTTCCGCTCTTTGGAGTTGGATTACAAGGCTCCTAGCCCTGGTTTCAGCCGGTGTGATCCCTCTGATCTTTAATGTTCTGGTCTCTTGAAACCAACAAAATATGTATCACCAGATGGTTTTATGGCCAGGTAGCATGCAATTTCCTAGAATTACATCCTAGCAGTTGTTGATTCAATATCATCTATGCTACAGACAACATGCAGACATAGTTCTCTGCCTCAGTTATTGCCCATTCACTTCATACAGTCAGAGAGTTTGCTTAGCTTCTGTGCACTAACCTTTGGCAGTTACTGTCTCGGTGGTAAATGTTTGTGCTCGTCAGATAGATTGTTGCATTATGTAGCATCTAAAATTCAGGTTTCTTATCTGATCTATTCATTTAGGTTCCCTCTGTAGTAAATGAAGAAAAAGAGGCATTTCCCATTAACAATATTCTGAGATGGGAGAGATATAATTACCCAATATATTTTCTTCAGTGACAAGTTGGGAATAGGATGCTCCTACAGACAAACCAAGAAACCACAGTACTTTCAATGGGGAAGGTGAGAGAAAGGTTTTATGCTGCTTCACTGGATGAAGCAGAAACCTGTTAAAGCTGGGGTGGGAATACAGACTGGCAATGCAGAGGGGAGAAGGATGGAAGAGGATGATTAGAAAATTCTTCCTCTGTCTTCACTGGAAAAAATAAGTGTTATATTGTGTCAGTAACCATTACACAGATGAGGTGCATCACACCTTGGAGGTAATTGTTCCCTCCATTAACTGCAGAGGCTCATGTTTGGCTTAGACCTGAAACCTCTATTTTAGAGAGATGTTAGCTGCAATTAATCGCACCTTCACTGACACTGGCCTCTGAAAAAAATGTCAGCTGTTCGACTGACTCCTGAGTCACTTCATCCACTTCAACAGTTGCTTTTACAGTCAGAGAAATCTGTCAAATCTTCAACTGATTTGACATTTGAAAGTATTCTTTTTTCCTCCTATTTTTTCTCCAGCTTTGAAGATTGTCATTCTTTGACTCTTGGCTTTCAGACCAAATTTTCTTTAAGATTGCACTCATCTCCTTAGTAAGCTAGATCAGTATTGCTCCTGAGTAGCTGAGCTAAAAAATTTACTAAAGGCAAGATGACTGCTTCTAAATCATGCTTTGGAGGTGTACTAATTGTTATGCAGATAGCTGCCAAGGCCTCATTAGTTCAGCAAAGAATCCAGTTGGAAACTCTTCAGTATCTCATGAAAATCACTTGCACTTCCATTAGAGCCAATAATTTATTTCTCACATCCTTTCTCCATTCAGATTTAAGCTAATCATCCTAGATTTAGCCAGGGACACAGGGAAGAAACCAGTCTCAGCTGCACCAGCCTCAGCGGAAGACTTGTTTACAGATGTCAGGAGATTATTATTTGAAGCTTTCAAGCAATCAACACAGATTTTGTCAAAATATGTTTTTGGCCTTACTTAGTCTCAAAGTCTTTGACTTTAAATTTGGCAAACAGTTATGTAGTCACACCGGCCAATTCCATGATGAGCATAGGTTTTACCCCCTCTTTGTCCAGGATTGTAAACCTTATCAGAGTAAGTGGCTTTCTAACAGAACTGGAGAGTCTGGGCTGCTGTTAAGCCCCATACCCAGAACATGAAGACTGAACAGGAGATCTGGCCCTTGCCTCCCTCCTGGGTGCTGTCTTTGCACCTTACATTTCATGGCAAAAAATGTGAAGGTTGTTGGTGCCTGGACTTTACCACCGGAGCTTGCCAAAGGTAGGACTGTTTTATCATCCTGGCTGCCTTCCTCTGGCGATGTCCTTTTCCCTTTCAAACACTGGTGCCAGTTTTCTGAGGCTTCCTGTATTTGTCAGGCTGGTGCTTCTTGGGTATTGCCTTCTCCCAGGTCTTTCAGACAGGAAGCTGCCTGAGAAGATAAGCTGTGATGTACAAACTGTAGCTCCTACTGTTTTCCCTACTGAAGAAAAGGAAAACTTTCAAATACCTGCATACTTAAGCTAAATGTCAAAGCCTTTGTTAGAGTTTGGGGAGAAAGAGGAAAAAATTATAGCGTCTAGAAGGGGAGAAATAAAATGCCTCTACAGCTAGTCCATAGATACACCTGGATCTAATGATCTGTGACTGTGTTTGGGTGCCACTCTGAGGAAGGTAGTGCCAGGCAGCGGTACACACTGTTGGCACCTTTGAGAAAATCACAGCTACAAGGGAAACCCAATTTGATGACTATCTTTGGCAAGTTCCCCCCCTGAAAGCAGAGCAGCTGCTGCAGTGTGAGAGTCATGACTTGCATCAAATTGTAACTGCACCTGGTTCACATGGCTCCCTTCAGCAAGGCACGATGACATGTGCTTCATGTTTTATTTACTTCAATGAGGGCGATACACTTGCCTAATGGTGCTTTGTGTAATTTTCTCATCAGCACATGTATAATCTTCAGCAGCGGCAGCAACAGCAGGTGTAGTATGATCAGACCCTGACTGTGTGCAGTCCACTAATCATATTAAGCAATATTTACATTAACCATAGAATTCTTACCCAGGTAAGAATATTGCTTTTATTGCTGTTATCCTATTGCTATTCACCATTCCTAGCACACAGTATTCGCTCATGTGGTATTATTGCACGTGTTAAATGGAGCCTTTTTTGAACTGTCCATTCACTGTGAAATGTGTGGAAATGTGCTGAATGAATGTTGCATACATCTGCGCGTGTCTGCTTTTTAATTCTAGCAGAAAAAGAACTCCACAGCAATGATACTGGAATGAGCAGCTAAAGATGCTATGAACATCGTTTTACGCTAGGCGTCTCCCTTAGCGTATTTATCCAACTGAGAGCTGTACGGTGCCACTGCTCAGCTGGACATAGTCAAATACAGGCAAGGACAGCTAGATACATTCATTCAACGGAGCTGTAAACTTGCTATGTACCTAGAAGAAACAAATCTAACATGTTTTGGAACAAATTATTGAAATTGTATATTCGGTGCAATACAAAACAGTGGAGACAAATATTGCTACAAAAGACCTAGTCAGCACACACATTTTAGTCTGAGTTAATTGTTGTTTAAGCCCCCTTCCTGTAAGCAATCAAGTTTATATTTTCCTTTAGGGATACTAAGACCCAATGGTAAATAGTTTTACTTCTTTCTGTCAATGCTACAGGCAAGATAAGCACAGACATGCACAAAACCGAGGCTTGAAAGGTGGTGCTGGCACCTGAAGCATGAAGTTAGTAGAGAAATTAATAGTCCTCTGCACGTTTGGTCTTTAAGAGTTTAAGAAAAGTTCTTGGCTTCTCATTGCTTGATTTTGAAAACTTACTTTGAAATAGAATTTTGAAACAAGTGAAACATTGGTTCCTGGATGTCTTTGTATAATATACACATTTCCAGACTGGATGACTGAAGGCTCTGTGTGAGGATATTGCCGGGGGTTGGTTCCACATTTCCATCTCCGAAATCCGAGACGGACATGGCTCTGTGTGCCAGATGGGCTGAATCTTCTTCACCTGTACAACTCACACAGTCAGTGTGTGTGCGGTAACTCTGACCTACGGCACGTGTGAGAATTTACTGTGCAGTGCCTTCAAGCAGCTCTAGATGTCCATTGATCCCAGACAAGGAGCTGTTGTTTCAGCCGGAGGAGATTGTATGGCTGTTCCACAATCAGGGTCATTGCATATAGTGCTTTGTCAGCAGGGAACTAAATGAAGGTGAGAATCATCACCTGCTGAAAAGGAGCTGACTCAGGAAAGAGGGGGCATTCTTGGTGTACCCTGACAAAATTTTTTTCAAGATTTAGCTACCATTTTTCTACCTCCTCAACTTATTTTTTTCCTCTGTATTCCTCACAAGCAGTTAAATTATTTTGTGTGTGGGAAGCAAGACAGCTGACTATGAGACCAACCTGATCTCCTTCTATGACCAGGTGACCCGCCTAGTGGATGAGGGAAAGGCTGTGGATGTGGTCTACCTGGACTTCAGTAAGGCCTTTGACACCGTCTCCCACAGCATTCTCCTAGAGAAGCTGGCGGCTCACGGCTTAGACAGGTGTACTCTGTGCTGGGTGAAAAACTGGCTGGACGGCCGGGCCCAGACAGTTGTGGTGAATGCAGTGAAATCCAGCTGGCGGCCAGTCATGAGCGGTGTTCCCCAGGGCTCAGTTTTACGGCCGGTCTTGTTCAATATCTTTATCAATGATCTGGATGAGGGGATTGAGTGCACCCTCAGTAAGTTTGCAGACGACACCAAGTTGGGCGGGAGTGTTGATCTGCTCGAGGGTAGGAAGGCTCTGCAGAGGGACCTGGACAGGCTGGATCGATGGGCTGAGGCCAACTGTATGAGGTTCAACAAGGCCAAGTGCCGGGTCCTGCACTTCGGCCACAACAACCCCATGCAGCGCTACAGGCTTGGGGAAGAGTGGCTGGAAAGCTGCCTGTCGGGAAAGGACCTGGGGGTGTTGGTCGACAGCCAGCTGAACATGAGCCGGCAGTGTGCCCAGGTGGCCAAGAAGGCCAATGGCACCCTGGCCTGTATCAGAAATAGTGTGGCCAGCAGGAGTAGGGAAGTGATCGTGCCCCTGTACTCGGCCCTGGTGAGGCCACACCTCGAATACTATGTTCAGTTTTGGGCCCCTCACTACAAGAAGGACGTTGAGGTGTTAGAGCGTGTCCAGAGAAGGGCAACGAAGCTGGTGAAGGGTCTGGAGAGCAAGTCTTATGAGGGGCGGCTGAGGGAACTGGGGTTGTTTAGCCTGCAGAAAAGGAGGCTGAGGGGAGACCTCATCGCGCTCTACAACTACCTGAAAGGAGGTGGTAGTGAGGTGGGTGTCGGTCTCTTCTCCCAAGTAACTAGCGATAGGATGAGAGGAAATGGCCTCAAGTTGCGCCAGGGGAGGTTTCGACTGGACATGAGGAAAAATTTCTTTACTGAAAGAGTGGTGAAACATTGGAACAGGCTGCCCAGGGAAGTGGTTGAGTCCCCATCCCTGGAAGTATTTAAAAGACGAGTAGATGAGGCGCTTAGGGACATGGTTTAGCGGACATGGTGGTGTTGGGTCGACGGTTGGACTCAATGATCTTAGAGGTCTTTTCCAACCTTAATGATTCTATGATTCTATGGTGGCCATGAAAAGGCAGCTAATGGATATGAGTGCAAGTGAAGTAGCAGAGCACTCCAAGAAGTAGACCTGGCAAAGCCTCAGTGCCATAGCTGGCTGAGGGGATTGCATGCGGTCAAGAAGTGTCACTGCTCAGCTAAGAGAAAACTCGCATGAAAGAGAGGAGGGGAATACTGCAGTGGGAAAGTTGGATTAGCTTTGTGGTGATAGTTGTTGGGCTCTAGTCAAAGGGAATTTGGGGGTCAAAAAAGTGGGGGGATTAGATGTGAGTAAGCTTGGGATAGGAGAGAGATCAGTGGGAGAAATATCTCTTAAGTTACTCTAATCTGAGGTGGACCCAGCCTTACCCACCAAATTGTTCATGGCTGCCTTAACATACCCAGGATTCTTCCCACGCTGTTTCTCGTTTTAGCTAGGCATCTTGCCTTATTCTTACTAAAACCTGCTACTAGAGAAGTGGCTTGTCCTCCCAACATAGAAAAGTAACTTGTTTAGAGGAAAATAATATTCTATATTCCTGCAGAGATTTTCATGCATGTGTGAAAAATTGTAACTATTTTCCCCTTTCTGTAGCACTGCACTGGCTACTCTCTGTACTTCAGAAGTTATACTTTGTGTTTGTTACATTTCTTTCATTTCAACAGAAATGCTAGAGAAGTGACTCCTGGGATACAGTCTTTAATTGGACCAGTTTACAAGCTAATACCAGGCTCCCAGCTAGATTATTAAAAGTGCAATAGTTGGTCTGGTTTGGGATGTCAAAATGAAAAGGTTGGGCAAGATTTACAGCTTCAGGCTTAACATCGAGTTTTCCTTGAAATAAACAGGAATTTGTGGGTCTAGAAAACATGCCCACTTTGAGGAAACATACTGAGAATTGCTGGTGGGGAGGGACTGTAATATGACTAATGAAGAAGCTCTCTGTAGCACTGCGATGTGTTTGGGTGTCACCTTTTTGCAGACAGAACCCAGCTTCATCCAAGCCTCAGAGAGAGGAAGGAAGGGAAGAGGTATTCATCTACCCTATCAGCTCTTCATGGTTTTGATAAAAGTAAGTGCAATTGCTGAATCATATGCTTCCCTTTTGGTCAGATGAGTTGATAAGAGTGAAACTAACTATAAGAAAGTAAATTAAAAGCAGATCGGAGATTACATCCCTATGGGATTTTTTTCCTCTTGGATTTTGTCTGCTCCTCATAGACATCTTCTGCTTCTGTAATCTTTTTACTTAATCCTAGATAGCTGCAGGCTTCTAGATTTCAGAACTGATCGAGTTTTGCTATGGCTCTTGGTATCACAAATTCCTACATTAGAAGTTTGATGGCTTTCATTTT
The DNA here is from genome assembly GCF_965638725.1 of Aptenodytes patagonicus. Taxonomy (NCBI): domain Eukaryota; kingdom Metazoa; phylum Chordata; class Aves; order Sphenisciformes; family Spheniscidae; genus Aptenodytes; species Aptenodytes patagonicus. The sequence continues at coordinate 45,145,157 of NC_134949.1, forward strand.
TGTGCATCTCTGTAACCAAAAATCAAAAGCAACTGTTCATCTTTTTGGCTGCAGGTACTGTAAAATGCACACACGCTAGCCCAGTGTTACGGGTGGCAGTATAGACTTCTGCTATTGGCATTCACAGACTGAAGCTTGTTGTAGTCTGGTCCTGTATATACCACAACCAAAGCATTTTGCTAACGATACCTGCACTGAGCTCTTAAATTTCTTAGACTGTTTCAGAACAGACATCTGTAGCAACAGGAACCACCTTACAACACAAATCCCGTGTAAGGCCTGTTAGTCATCTGAGCTATGCGCATAGAGCTTTTAGACTAGGGAATTCAAACACTGGTGGCTGGATATTTATTTATTAGGAAGCTGTCTATGAGTGAAGCAGCAAAACCTCCCAAAAGACGTTACTTACTTCAAGCTAGTAATTTAGGCTGTTTAGTCAGTGGCTCTGCTTACAAACCCTTTTACGGGATGCCTTATCCTGTTTTAAGATAGACGTCAGAGATAGGTGGAATGAATCGCATTCGAGGGATGCCTCTAACTCTCTGTTGACCATGGAAACAGCGTAAGCTCCGCAGCTTGCTTTTAGACAGCTGAAGGTAGAGGGAATGAATCCATCACACATACATCTAAATCTTTTTGCTGGTTTGGAGCACAAGACTGCATTTGCTTTGTGGACAAGCAGGGTGAGCTTGGGTCTGCTTGCAAGACTGTTCGAACACATCCCTAATTCGTCCTGACCCTCTCATGGACAACCATAACGGGCCGTATTTCTCATCAGACATGTATCGCAGCAGGCAGCACATTCTTGCAAATTGTCCCAGAATACTCTCTGGGTTTGAAACTTGTTTTGTTTTATTGAATGCTGGATACGGAAATGGTCTCACTAATGCTTATGCAGGGACAGTACTACTTCTAGCTGATAATCCTCTACTTATATATGGAAGGATCCCCCTAGCTCTTCTAGACACAGTCCTGCGTTAGGAGATTGTTTGGTCAGTTTTATTATCCCATTTTCAGAAAGATTCAGAAAGAATTGCTACTTTCTGAAACAGTCTCTCATCCTGTGGTAAAATACATCTTCTATGAGCATAGTAACTATTTTAAAATCTGAAAGTATGCTTAAAATCCTGTATTATTTCAAACACAGGCCAAACCCACCCTTCTTCTTGTTTAGCATTTTTTTTGTTCTAGGAACCTTGTTTGCTCATGAGCTCTTAATTGCATTTAGAACTCTAAAATCCCTAAAGCTAGTATATGAATAAACAGTTTCTTCTCCTGGAAATGTGGCATATAATTTTGTGCCTTCTGCAAGAGTTCCCAAAGGTTCCTAAGTCAGATTGGAAGCTTGGCTGTGATAAATACATATAAAAGGTACGATGTATAGGACTAAGACGTCTGCAGCATTATTCACCAGGGAACTGCAGGTAGATTTTTATGTAATTTCTTCCACTCATGGGCATTCACTGACCTTTTATCTATGATTTGTCACTGTAGAAGGAAAAGAGGAAAATGCAGCCTGGTGAGCTTTTCGCTTTATCAAGGAGTATGAAATCCTTCAATCCCCTATAAAGTGCCAGTCGGATCAGATGTCACAAACAGAAAAACTATGGCTAGCACCGCAGATCCTTCAACTTCAGTAAGTAAATGCCACCAACCCTGAATCTCTGTTATTATTAGATCTTACATCTGGATCTTTGGCATAAGTGAGCATGATGCAAGAGCTTGTAAAAATCACATGGCACCCCTTTGTTTTTTGTAATTAAGCAGCAGAAAAGACTTGTTGGATCTCCTACCTCAGTTTGCTGCCAGTGCAGAAAAACACGAGGGAGCCCCAAGGGTAAATGTGAGCAATAAAACTCACTAAGTTGTCTGAAGGAGTATCAATTCAGTGTAGTGAAACAGCGAATGCCAGGAGACCAATCAGTTAAAATACGATGCACAAGTACCTGCAGACCTGCATGTGGAACGTGTTCTTCTCCCTGTACTTCTTTTAGGTCCTAATTCAGCAATGCATGTGTGGAAGTGCCTTACTGCATCAGGACCAAAGACATTTAAATCACAAATGAAAAGACCGTCTACAACTAAATCCAGATGCTAGGTTTAGGGACACAGATTCTTCTGTGATTAAGTGGCTATACGTTTTATTGGTCAGTAAGGGGCATGGAAAGAGACCCTTAAAAAGTTATTTCTTCCTGCTTCCATTTCAAATTCATTGACAGTTGTATTTTACTTATGTTTTTCTTTCATCTTATTGTTAAATGGTGGCAAAGACTAGAATGTTAATTTTAGTGTGTATAAATAATTTATTGAATAATAATATATGAAAATGAATTTGATATGCTTCTCTATATGAATGACATTCTATTATTGGAAGTTATTAATCAGCACATTCCACTCCATCAAACCTAAATTTTTTGAGGAAGAGGAGGGGAGAAGGTGGAGAGGCGGTTTGGAAAAATGCAGTACAGTGGGCTGACTAAATCTGAATACTTGGTCTCTGAAAATGCAGATATCAGTGTAATTCAAATCATACTGATGAGATACAGAACAGTTATATGCAGTCATAATAACAATTTATATACCATCAATATTAATAGCAGTGTCTGTTTGAGGATACAGTTTTAAAATAGGTACGTACAATTTTATTAAGTATAAAAAGACACCGTGCAGAGCACAATACAATATATTTCATCTTTAATTCTGGTAGTTCTCAAACTCCACTGTCTTAATTGATATTGTCACCAACGACCACTGGATAGAATTACTTCTCTGTATAAAATGAGGCTTCTCTGGATGAATTCATGCTGTTTGGTTTTAAAAATACAGTAATTTCCTTTCAATGGCTACTTACACTAACCAAACACTGTCAAGACTGTTGGCTAGCCTGCATTTGGTTTCTAACATATGCTATGATACTGCCGATTTCCCCTGTTTTGCTTTGCCTCTCTCTGTTTGAGAATAGATCCTTCAAAATATTAATTGTTTCTGACTTTGCTCCAAGTTCACAACCAGAACACTGGTTCAGACCATTTCTACATTCCTCACGTTACTAAACTTTCACTGACATCAGCTGGAGTTTTCAACATGCAAGGACTGTAGGGTTGTCCCCTAAGCTCCTTTTCTCCCCCAGTCTTTTCTAACAAAGCATGGAAGGCATGCTGAAAATGATTATTTTTTAGAATTTGGGGTTCCATTTTCTTATTTTCTTGAAAGTAGATTACATTTATAGCCTTCCAGCTTTGACTATTTTCTTTGGAAAAGCAGACTTGTAAACTTAAGAACTTAGTTATATATTTTGTTTGCACATTCCAATTTGGTTTGATTAAAAAAAAAAAGTCAGAACTCTAACTTCAAATTGATTTAAATGATAATGTGCAAGTCTTAAAAGAAACAACTTATACTTCCTCCTCTCTAAAATATATTAACATTAGACTGGAAAATAAATTAAAGAACACAGAAAAGCCGAGATTATGCTGTCACAGTAATATCTGCCAAACAAAGCTTGGTCTTTTGCTAACGTTAGCTTACTACATTTGCAATACATGCTAAGCAAAGACCCTACTTCTCTAACAGGTACATTCAGACAATATATATTTTATGGAATAAATATATAATAGATCCAGTTATAGATTTCTGAATAGTAATAATAGTAATATAATAGATACAAGCAATACCTACGTTTAAAAATACAGTTCTAGGATTCCCTAACTTTACTACTAATAAAATTAAAATTGACCTAAAACTTTCTCACTCTGTTGATGCATAATAAAATATATGGAAACACGAAGAGTAAAAAGCCAATTGCTCCTACAAATGGAATACTTTATAAATATAGTAAATTGCTATTTCCAGAGGGAAAATTGAAAATTATAAACAGGACGTTAGGTTAAAACAGCTCTACAATATATAGTACAAAGTGGCTATGAAGCGTGATGTATGAGTTTGATGTCTGTGGCAAAATTTTGAACTGATGTAGTTGTTCATTTCTGGAGATAACTGTAGAGAAAGATTCTGTCCCCAAAAGAAGCCAATCTTGATCTCCTTAAAACAAAACTTTCAGTGACTAGAGAAAGCCAACGGGCCAATTTGTCAGAGTAAGGAGTGCAAGATTAGATCAAACAGAATTATTTGGAAGCCCTGGACTTCTGTGTTTCATAGGGTTTACCTATCATGCTGTTCTCATTAAGAATAGAGTCACAGAAGTACTATATGTCTGTGACTGCTGTGTGCTGAAAAGCCTTATCATGAAGGTACCCTCCCTATGGCTGTCTTAACTACATTATTCTTGTACTGCACATTCTCCAGATGAATTCTGTTTTGTGTTCCTGTAGTTGTTTCCTTTTGCTGGAATACTGAAGTACAGCTCTGGTTGCTTGATTACTGAACTCTTGATCGAGGCTTTTTTTTTCTTGAGAATAACCTAGAATTAAAGAAACACATTTCTCAGAGCAAGCACAAGGAATTGAGGAATTACGTTGCTGGCTGTCTTTGCCTGCCTTTCTTCTCTTTTAGTTTAAAGAAAAATTTCAAATCAGTAAAAATACCTTACTTGCTAATGAAAAGATTTAGGTAACTGAAAAAATGAAAAACTTAATGTAAGATGTTCATCTCCTGCAATGGACCTATTTTACATGGAAACCCAAAACTTACTTCATGAAATACTACTGTTTATACCTCCTGCCTGAGTTGGGGCCCTGAGGCGGGATTCAGATCCCACTCGGAGCCTTTGTCTGCATCAAAGCTGGAATTCTGGTGGTCACAGGACAGGGGGTCTACAAGGTGGTTTTTTTTCCCCCTAAATATCAACAGAGGTCACTGTCAACATCAATAACGATGAAACCATCACTGGGAGCTTGTCATGGTTTAACCTCAGTCGGCAACTGAGCACCACACAGCCGCTCGCTCACTCTCCCCCGGTGGCATGGGGGATAGAATCGGAAGAGTAAAAGTGAGAAAACTCGTGAGTTGAGACAAAAACAGTTTAATAATTGAAATAGATAATAATAATAATAATAATAATAATAATAATAATAATAATAATATACAAAGCCAAGTGATGCACAATGCAATTGCTCACCACCCGCCGACCAATGCCCAGCCAGTCCCTGAGCAGTGGCCCCCCGGCCAGCTTTCCCCAGTTTATGTACTGAGCATGATGTCACATGGTATGGAATGTCCCTTTGGCCAGTTTGGGTCAGCTGTCCTGGCTGTGCCCCCTCCCAGCTTCTTGTGCACCTCCAGCCTTCTCAGTCCGTAGAGCATGGGATGCTGAGAAGTCCTTGACTAGTGTAAGCACTACTTAGCAACAACTAAAACATCAGTGTTATCAACATTGTTCTCATCCTAAATCCAAACCACAGCACTGTACCAGCTACTAGGAAGAAAATTAACTCTATGCCAACTGAAACCAGGATAGAGCTTCAACTTCTGACCATTTGGGGACTTTCTGAGTCACCTGTAGACTCTTACTGGCACAAACATCCTGTTTTGGGAACACCTGGTATGAGATGTGGAGGATTGGGATGTAAGTCATTGGGACATGCTTCCTACTTGATTTCATTTGGGCAAATGGAGCATATCTATAAATGTATTCATGTCACAAACTCTCACTGATTTCAGAAAAACTGCATATATGGAGAATCTCTGTACCTCACATGCCATGTGTTTTGACTACACTGGGAAACTTGCAAGCCTCTTGGAAGCTATTGTAATATTGAATGTCAGTCAAGAGTGAATGAAATACTTCCTATCAAACTGGAGATGAGAAGTAAGCACTTGTAGGTTCCCTGCAGAGGAATCACAGAGTGAAGTTTGGGTTCCCTGTAGTAGGGAAGGGACTAGGAAGGCTTTTCTTCACGTACCAGCAGCAAATCTCGATGTTCTGTTGCAGAGTGGTAACAGAGTATTTGAAAATACATTAAACGGTGTCTAAATCTGGTAGCATAGTCTTACTTGTCACAAATGCTCTGGTTTTTAATTAAAAAATGTTCCCAGGAACTACAGACTTCTTATGCGGTCTTGCTTGTAGGTAAGTAAGCCAGAGCTGCATAGGGGCTATTGATCTCGAGGTGACTAGTTGGAAATTGGCTCCAGAATTTGTTAGGGCCTTTCACCTATTTTCAAAATGCATTTTTACTGGGACAGACCATGTGGAAATGTACCAACAAATGAGCTCTGATCATCCTCCCTGCAGTATGTGCTTGCCAGGGCTCCGAGGGCACTGCCAGCCCTGACCCCTCCCTGGGCTCCCCCCACCCTGGCCCTGGCCCAGGACCCCATGTCAGCCCCCTGTGGCTCCCCTCACCTGCCCATGGCCCAGGACCCCATGTCAGCCCCCCGGGGCCGTCAGGCCCTGCCCCAGTGATGCTGCAGCAGGGTTGGTCTCCAGCTCCCCACAGCCTTGCCCTGCCCGGCCACAGGCCCCAGTGAGCCGGGCCCACCCGCGGGCCTGGCTTGGCCTTGGCTGTTGCCATCCCCAGGGAGGTGCCTGGTGCCCGGGGCTGGGGCTGCCCCGGTGCCCCATGGCTGCTCTGCTCCTGGCTGGGGGTGGGACGGGCCCCTGTGCCAGGCCCTGCCCTGACAGACCCCTGGACCCCAGGAGCTGCTGGCCCAGGTGAGGTGCTGTCAGTGGGCTTTAGGGAAGACCAATGAATCCTCTCACCTACGACATATGGTTTTGCTGTGTAGTTTGCTGCTGTTGCTGCTGCTGAATGAGCAATTGCTGCTGTTGCCGGCGCCGGGCTGTTCTCAGCTTTTCGAAGCGAGCCTCCATCTCCTCCAGCACCTTGGGAGTGTAGCGTACCACCAGCTTGACGCTGTCCTTAGCCGCCTTCAGCAGCTCCACTGCCTTCTCGTGGTGTTCTCCTTCCACGCTCTGGGAGCAGAGAGAACAGATTTAATAGCGATCTAGAGCTCTGTGCTCTTTTTCATACGGAAAGGCTGTCAGGGTTTTAGGAAGTTTCCACACCTTACATTTTTCAAGGGACCATTAAGGGTAAGTGTTGAGTTAAGTAAGATTTATGCACTGCTGGGAATGCATTCATTTTCATATTTTAAATAACCCAAATCTGTTTTAGGTTGCATTACAAACCTAATTGAAAAGGAGAGGAAATACTCAACAAGCTTTACGCAAACAAAAATAATGTTAAAAAACCCCAAACCCCGCAGTAAAAACCCAAACAGTCTGTTTGCAAGGTACAAAAATAAATATTTAAATGTTGGTAAGAAATGAGGAAATTGCACGTTTGAAATCGCAATTCCTTTCTTACACCCTGGCCCTCTTTGGATCCCGCAGGGAACGACATGTGGTGATTAAGCAGTTGCTGAGCTGCAGGCGAAGGAGCATGCCCGCTGCTCTCAGGGACAAGCCGCGTCTTAGTTAATGGCATTGCTCACACGTTTAACATTTATGTGATACGGGTTCTCTATTGGAAATAAACTAGTCTTTATCCAGTTAGTTGTAAGCAATCAAACGCTAACATCTGAACCATTGCAAGTTCTTGCTGAAGGAATATATATTTTCCTTCCCTTTCTGGAAAATGGTTTACAGTAAGATGATATCTGCTGTGAAATCAAAAGTATTCCCAAAGGGGCTCAAGCTCTGATTTCTATGCTAACATTGTTTGAAACAGTAAATTTCCAAAAGGGGGAGGTGACTCTGCTGTGAAAAGAGTATTTAATTTCTACCATTAAGTGGACTGACCGGAGTGCTTTTCAGGCATGTGGATTGTTCCACACCTTAAGAGAAAGGGAGAAATTTTCTAATGGTGTATGATTGCCCATGTATGTCGTAGGATACATTCCAACAAACAAAAGTATCTCTGCACGGAAAAAAAAAGACCGCACAGAGATCTTCACATGGATTTTAGACCATTTAAAAAATAAGTAGTTTTCTTCCCACATAAAATAAATCAAAGTTTTACTACATGCTGTGTTTTAAAATTCTTACGTATACCATGCTATTTAAAATGAAACTATACCCATAGGCCTCCAAAGAGAAGCAGCAGCATTCAAAATATTTGAAGTTCAATTCATGCTAAAAGAATAACTAAGCATCGTTATAGCAACTGTCAGAAGCAAATTCTTTCTGTTTTCACCTCCCCTATTTGACTGAGTGGCATTGTGCAAGAACAGTGAATAAGAATTACTTCTGCTGTGGCACACTGTGAGCTAGAAATAATGATTTAAAAGTTTCAAAAAGCAGACACAATACACTTCTACATAAGTAATAGAAACAACACAATTCAAGCTTATCGCCTTGCTATTTATCTTTCTTCTCCTGTTAAATATTCTTCAACATATTAATACAAATAATTATTCGTGTCTGGGTCAACTGACTGGACCCAATAGTTTCTACAGAAATGATAAGATGCTTCAAAAATATTAATGCAACTTAGAGAAATAATGACTGTCATTTCAGGTGCTGAAATGATTACCAGAAACAGAGACAACCTTGAAGTAAAGAGACATTTGATTGTTGAAATAAATGACTTCATGTTTTTGAACTGTATGTTCACGAAATCCTTCCAGTAGGTCTCCTATTCAAAGATCTTCAAGAAAATTCATGATCTGTGGTGACCGGATTTATAGAAATTGTGATTGGGATAAATCTGCTGAACAAGCACGGCTACCCAAAAGTAGTTTGGAGAAAAGAGTTTCCTTACAAATATTTGAAAAAGAGGAAATTGTTGTTGCATAAGAAACAGTGAATGTATCTAATGCTCCAAAGAGAGCTAAAATAAAAAGCTATAGATGCACAGTGTGTTTTGTGAAATTGCTTTAATGAACAAGTCACAGATACAAATTAAAACCTCTTCCCCATGTCCCCTACCCCATAACTGCTCAATGTTAGAAGAGGGGATCATAACTAACACATACTGTAACTAGCTATCTTTTATAACTCATTGCTTTGTGACTGGCTTTGATACTGGCTTTTGTAAACACAGTGCTCACCTTAAGAGGAACTGTATAAAATTTGGCATTTTGGGATGGGCATTTGGGCATATTTCATTTTTTGCTTGTGAATCATGGTCAGTATGACGTTGCATGGACATTCAGAGGAAACGACAGTGTACACAGTGTTGTTGTGATCAGTTTTGCTGTGGAACAGTATGAACTTAGAACAGGCTATGAACAAAAATTGTAAGCTCCCAAGCTACATGAAGTAGCTAAAATATTCATTTGCTTTCAATGAGTTGGATAGTTCTAACTGACCTCGATAAGCAATTGTGATTCTATCTGTTCTGTAGGGGAATAACAAGATGGTGTACTTTAATACTTCATACAACTTAGTAAATTGTATTTAATTCATGATTGCCTGTTTTCTTTCCCGTTTGCCTCTGGCCTTGTTCTTCCAGTTTAAAGCCAGTATTTTCTAATTAGAAAGGAAGGGTTTGACTTTGTTGCTATCCAGGTCAATGGAAAACTCCCATTGACTTGAATAGTAATGAAACAGAATTAAGCCTAAAGCTCTGAACCGTAACCGAAGAGGGGAAAATAACAAAGGCAAAGTAAAAGATAGTGCTGCTAAAGACGAATCCTACTCTTCAAATGTACCTAACTCAGGTCTTAACAACTACAGTTTTCAGTTGCCATTAATATGATTGCTATACTTGCTCTTAACGTCTTCATTGCTGCTTGCACTCGTATTTCCAAGGCATTACAAATGCTTCACCTGCATAGTGGTAGCTGCACAACTTAAATAGCAGAGCCCCTTGGAGTAGGGAAAAGAGCTTATACCAGAAAAGGAAGTATATCTTTATTTAATACGTAATTTTTGATTACATTTTTGATTTATGTCTGTATTTCTCTTATTGTATTGGCAGACTGCACCAAAAAAAGGGATGCAAAATACTGTAGAGACAAGAACAGCTGAAAGAACTGCAGATATGGTGTGGGGAAACACCAACCATTACTGTATCCAGGCTCACAGACTTGTCATAAATATAAAAGAAAAAAATCCCACTGTCTTGCAGACAAAAAAAAGAATCTGATTGTTACCCCACAAGTTGAGAAGAGTATTTCTATTAGATATCTGTAAGCAAATGCTTGGCTGAGAAATTAGCCATTATAAACCTATTTTGTATCCCTTTCTGTATCTGACTCACACCAGGTATCTGACAAATGCAGAATCTTTGCCAGATATGAACAGCCACCAGCAAGTGCCTTTGCTGAGCCATCTGCAGGGCTTACTGCTTTCAATTTCCTTTACTTTTAGGGGGTGTGGGACAAAAGCATGTAACAAAATCCCCAGCATAATGAGAAAACACTTTTTTTAACATCCGGTGAAACAGCTCAAGGAACAGTCATCCCAGTCATGCTGGGATAACAAATCTGGATTCTGAACACGCAGCTCTAATTTTATGTTGATAATTATAAAGTTGGATAACCACCAAATTCTGAGCACAAACAAGCTACAGATATTTCATTTTATGTTCCACTGCTGAGCCGTCTGTTCTATTGTACCTACTGTATATTATTTGCTTTTCTCCAGTTAAATTGAGAGAAGCACAGAGTGAACTAGTCCCAGTGAAGAATGTTAAATTTAGACCTTTTTCCTCCTGTCTCAAGCTGTCTGCAAACAAATTACCACTTCTATAATTTTTGCCTTTTTACGAGTTATATTGTATGGGCTTAATTCAGCCCAAGATTGGTGTATGAACAGTTGCTCATAGGCATTATTTCAAGTATGCAACTGCAATTCAAACTTTAAATTCTGTTGTTTAGAATCTGAATGCGAAAATATTTCTGTTGCATCTTGGAATCAACTTTCTCATGCGCCTACATGCACTTGGGAATTTTATATTGTGTTTTTTTGCCACATTAACCTAATGTATATTCCAGAGCACATTAATGAAATTTTTTGAACAAAGTATCATGAAATAGAGGTGACAACAGTCAAATTCAATTTATCTTGACATCTGAAGGTTTGCCACTTTCCTCCCCGGTATTTGCCTAGGCACTGTTGACAGTAAAAGGATTTTTCAAGAACCATCCATCAATTAGTGAATATAAACTCTTTTTATCTGTCTTTTTATTCACCTGAACAACAACAAAATTATTTGATCTACTCCCAATCAGTGAAGTTCAGGCAATTTACTTATTAAATGTTCAGTTGATTTCTTTTTCCCTGAGACTAAATAATCTTTTCAGTGGGTTTTCTTTTTTTGTTTTGTATCTTTTCTTTCTCATTGTGTACAGGGGTGAGTAAGTTTCCAGACCTATTATTTCTCTTTTCAGAACATGATGGTTGATAGAAGAAGTTGTAAAAAGTCTGCCTGAAGTGTTGCACTGATATTTTGTTTCAAGAGAAAGGGAATAGCTATTGTTGAGAGAAACAGATGACAACATGAAAGCATGTAGAAAACAGCATTTTTTTCATTCTTTATGGGCTTGCAACAAAGAGGAAATTTAAGTTGGAAAGTCTTATATTTATGACTGGATTCAGGAATTCCTCCTACGTGCCTTTGGTGTATTTAAATACAACGTTTAGATGGAGGTTTTGCATGAAAAAGGATTATGTTTTCATTAAGAGAAGTGTAGGGTTATATGAATGAGTATGCTTACCCTTTCAGTACTTCACATTCCCTTGTAAAAGGGAACAAAAAGCAAAATGAAAGGCAGAATTTGACCGATATCATGTAGTTAGAGCCTTATTTTTCCTCTCTATTCCAAGACCCCTTTCTATTTTTACCTCCATACTGACATTCACAGTGAAACTACTGCAAAACACTCCACCCTGAAGTATTGACTTACTTACATGAAAAATGACTATGTAACAAATGTACCTTTTTACTGAAAATACGTGCTCCCTGTATGTGTTCGTTTGTACGGCTGATTTCTCTGATGAAGATATCACAACTGGATGAATGTCACTGAGAGAAGTCTGGAATGTACCTTCCATTGCAAATCAGCACCAAATGTGCTTACCAAGTTTCTTTTGATTTTATGTGTTCAAATGCTCTGAAGGTCACAAGGCTGCACAAGTACCACTGAGGCGTTACTGTGCTTGGAAAGGGCTGAGCGCCTCAGAAGCTATGAAGTGCAAGAACGACAAAGCCTGTTATTATGCTTTTACTGCAAAAGGAATTTGCAGAATTATCAATTAAGAAAGACACAGCTTCCTTGTAAATGAAGCACGCGGTGTGGGTTTAAAATGAAGCTCTTCAAGCACCCTCCATTACAACAGAAATTGTAGTGGCACAAACTTGTCGATGCAGCTTTGCCTCACTGCACCACAAATGCACACTGAAGGTCTCTCACAGAGCTGCTACTTTTTGTTTCATATGGCTGCATTTTAAATCACGGTATTAGAACAGCTGTGAAAAATGCAAATCCAGATGAAAAATGAAAGCTCTATCAAATTTCCACATACCACTCCATTAACTGAAAGCAGCTGGTCCCCCCGTTTGAGCCCTCCATGCCTTTCTGCCACTCCTCCAGGAATGATGCGAGAAATGTAAATAGGTGAATTTTGTTCCTTTCCTCCCATGACATTAAAGCCCAAGCCTTCATCAGTCTTTGGCAGCTCCACCACTCGCGGGTGTGAATGGCCTTCGCTTGCAGCAAAAGCAGCAACTGTTGCCTGGAAGAAAAACACGAGTGATTTGGCTGTGTAGGGAGAACACTGATACACACTCTGTTGTTCATTTGCAGGAAGAATTCATTCCTGTGAAAACATTTCAGTATCTTACTCTGACTTTTTCCGATTATCTGAAAGCATTTTAAAAATATTAAGTTCCATGCCAATGCTTTTGAAATAAAGGAATAAGCAGAGAAATAGAGAGTTTAGGTGACTTGTCAAAGATAACGCAGAAAGTTAGCAGCAGAGCCAGAAGTAGGCACCGGGAAGCCTGACTGCGTGGTGGTGAATATTTATGATCACTAGTGCATTTCTTCTTTGCCTTGTCACAGGGAGAAAATTTATTACTGTGGGATAAGATAATGTGACCTCTACTGTGTTCCTAGTTGAAGTAAAGTGGATAAACTGAATTGTTAACTCTCTGCTCTGCTTTCAGAGGTATGGAATTATTTATTTTATTCTTTGGGCACAGAAAAAAATCCTAAAAGGATATTCTTATTTTAGAAAGTTTAATTTATAATCTTTATGAAATCTTGCAAACTAAATAACTCCTGGAACAGGAATATGAGTTTTTATAATATAATTGGATCAAAACTTTTATTGAAAAAATAAATCTTAAGACAATGGATTTATAAATCAATTAGAAAAATCCTAGATTGTTAGCCTTACTCTAGCAAAAAACCCCCACGTAACAAACTGTAAAGTTTGCATCCAGAAAAATATGACATCTTATATTTCATTTTTCACTACAAGTATTTTCCTACTTATAGATCTTAGTAAATCATTACATAAACATTAAGAAAATCTTTTATCCTTTTCAATGCGTTTGTAGTCCAAACTGCTCGAACAATTCTGCATTACACTAATGTTTTTTGAGCATCCTAATAATGCTTATGCTTAATAGAAGCTAGTGGATGATGTGACATAATGGATCATTCTCAGTTACATGTTTTTGCACATGCAGACCTTGTCATCATGCATACATTTTATGTCAGACATGAATGCACTAGGAGAATGCAATACAGACAGCCCAGAAATAACCAGGAAATATTGCGATATTGAAACATTGCTCTGTAACCCTGCTGTTCTATATGAATAAGAAATGAGAATGGCAAACACTAATAGGATTTCTCCCCATTTGCTATACAACACAGCAATAATTTCTATGTTTAGCTGCAGTGTAGACAAATCAGGATTTCATATACACATTTCTCTATATAGAACCATAGACCTTACTAATTTACATTGTCCATTAACTTTCAATTAGAAGAAGGTTAAAATCAGAAGAACAGCCTACAGAAAAGAACGTTCTATTTAGTAAGGAAAATACACTGCAATTTAGCGTATATTAGGTTATTTGCTGGCTACTATACAGCTTCTCTAAGATACTGTAGAAATCATTGTGTAACATACTCCCAACCTTCATCTTCTGAATAGCTTTGAATTAAAATCTCTTAACATAAATACATAACAGTAAGATCTTAGTTCCATTAAGATTTCAGAGAGTTTTGTCACTAACTTCACAGGAGTGGGACCATAAAGAAATATCTCTAAAAAAGATCTATGGCTTTTGCAGGTTTACCTGTTTTGCATAGTATCTGCTATACCACCCAGAAGATAGTGTTGAGTACAAAATGATAATGGGAAAAAGAAAGCCATGGTGGATCTCCCCTGTTTGGAAGCATCTATTTTTGTGCATGTTATGAAAATACAGAGCATATTTCATACTGGCATATAGAATGGGTTCTTTCATGGTTGTGTGAATTCCCTTAGAAAATTATCATTTTAGTAGTAGCAGTAATGTAGCTGTCATGGCCTAAGGATATGAGAAAGGCAGGTCCACATGGACAAAGAGACAATATATTTTATTAAAACAGGTAATGCATCAGAAAAATGGGCTTGCATTTGGCTGTGGAGTCTCTTGGTCAGGCCATTTTTGTCACTGCTCATCCTTACCACTTGCTCAGTACCTACAGATCCCATTAGTTACAAGTGGAATTTTGACTGTTTAGTTTCTATCTCCCAAATCATTGTGTCCTCTCAGGATGAGCTGTATGGGAAAATAGTCCATTAAAATATTGGTTGTTGCAGGCAGACTTCTACAGAATGAACCAGTAGATTTGCTTTTGCAAAGCAACTTTTCAAAAAGCATCAAATTCCATAAAATCATTCTCTTTTCTTAAGCTACAGAAGCAGCATAAAGGTTGAAATTTTCCATTATGATTGTTACCTGGGAAGTAGCACTGGTTCTAGACTCTGGGCTGCCACTGATGTCTAAATTTTCTTACAGTGTACACACGAATACCTGAAACACACACGCGCACAGTCAATTACTAGGTCACTTTGGTAACACGTATTTAAACAGTTGCACGTATCCTACCTTTGCAGTGGCCCTGGCTCGGAATTCGGGGCAGCCATTAACAGTTATGGTTTCATGCATGTATTGATACACCTAAAACGTTCATGAAAATAAAATGAAATTAATTAGCAAATTAATGAAATTAATTTGCAAAAAGCAAAACAAGGACTTTATATTAACCCAGACAGGACAGTCCCTTTCCCTCATAAGACTATGTTTCATTAATGCTGTATTCATGCAATCACATAGTCAAGTGTCTGCTAAACTTGTGCATGCTTAAGTTTACAGAGAACATCAATCTGTGTTTCTCATGACACTTTGCAAACTTAACTGTACATCTTCCAACGCGATTCCCTTCCCATCTCTAGCACATCATTTCCCAAAACCAGGACAGTTAGGTTCTATGTTATCAAAAATTGGTGTCTCCAGGCAACTGATTTGAATGCAAATGATGTGAACTGATTTGAGTGGTGTCTTAGCCTCCAACAATGGCTTCTTTGTTCTCTGAACATTCCTATGAACTAAAGATTTAGGAGACTGATGTTAAAAAAATATGTAAGTTGCTCAGCATACAGATGCTGAAGAATGGAAGTGAAAATAAAATTTTGGAGAAAGGTCACAGTACTGGATTCCATCAACCACAGCTAGGAATGCAAAAAGGGCTGGCAGCCTGGTAGGTCAGACACGGACAATGTGTCAGATTACCCTTCAGAAAGCAATTGCACATTCACATAAATGGCATAAAATCAACATTGCCAATATGTACAACTTTCTGTCTGTTGTTTGTTTCTGGTATACACTCTTGGCCCACTTCCTCCGGTCCTTAACTCTCCCTTTTAAACATCTTCAGTAAGGAGAAAGGAGAAGGCTTTCTCACACTGCCTTTGTTCTCTAGAATCATAGAATCATAGAATCATTAAGGTTGGAAAAGACCTCTAAGATCATCGAGTCCAACCGTCGACCCAACACCACCATGTCCGCTAAACCATGTCCCTAAGCGCCACATCTACGCGTCTTTTAAATACTTCCAGGGATGGGGACTCCACCACTTCCCTGGGCAGCCTGCTCCAATGTTTAACCACTCTTTCAGTAAAGAAATTTTTCCTCATGTCCAGTCGAAACCTCCCCTGGCGCAACTTGAGGCCATTTCCTCTTGTCCTATCGCTAGTTACTTGGGAGAAGAGACCGACACCCACCTCACTACCACCTCCTTTCAGGTAGTTGTAGAGCACGATGAGGTCTCCCCTCAGCCTCCTTTTCTCCAGGCTAAACAACCCCAGTTCCCTCAGCCACCCCTCATAAGACTTGTGCTCCAGACCCCTCACCAGCCTCATTGCCCTTCTCTGGACACGCTCCAGCACCTCAACGTCCTTCTTGTAGTGAGGGGCCCAAAACTGAACACAGGATTCGAGGTGTGGCCTCACCAGTGCCGAGTACAGGGGCACGATCACTTCCCTACTCCTGCTGGCCACACTAGTTCTGAGACAGGCCAGGGTGCCATTGGCCTTCCTGACCACCTGGGCACACTGCCGGCTCATGTTCAGCCGGCTGTCAACCAGCACCCCCAGGTCCTTTTCTGCCAGGCAGCTTTCCAGCCTCTCTTCGCCAAGCCTGTAGCGCTGCATGGGGTTGTTGTG
Organism: Aptenodytes patagonicus; assembly: GCF_965638725.1. Taxonomy (NCBI): domain Eukaryota; kingdom Metazoa; phylum Chordata; class Aves; order Sphenisciformes; family Spheniscidae; genus Aptenodytes; species Aptenodytes patagonicus. Next base: position 45,161,733 of record NC_134949.1, read on the forward strand.
GCCAAAGTGCAGGACCCGGCACTTGGCCTTGTTGAATCTCATACAGTTGGCCTCAGCCCATCGATCCAGCCTGTCCAGGTCCCTCTGCAGAGCCTTCCTACCCTCGAGCAGATCAACACTCCTGCCTAACTTGGTGTCGTCTGCAAACTTACTGAGGGTGCACTCAATCCCCTCATCCAGATCATTGATAAAGATATTGAACAAGACCGGCCCTAAAACTGAGCCCTGGGGAACACTGCTCATGACCGGCCGCCAACTGGATTTAACTCCATTCACCACATTCACTCTAGACTTGTCACACTTTAGATGAAAAATATCAAAAAATGCCTTGATACTAACCAGTTATTTTGAAAGCAAACTTAAAAAATTAAAATATTTATATATAACATAGGAATTTTTTTTTAAAGACAAAAGTGAATGCAAACAAAAAAAAAATTTTCATTTAATTTTCTTATAAAACCACCAAACCTAAAAAAATGTTCCTATATGCCACTGATTTACTCTGGGCATTTTGACCTACTTCATCAGGAATTTTGTCTTTTCATGTGCTTTATGTCTCAGGCTGCATTCCTCAGAAAGAACCTTTGCTGGTAGAGTATGTTAGCTTTTACAGCAATCTCTTCCTTAGGGTCCTTGAGGAGTGCAGATTCAATTGCACCTTCCAAAATATATTTACCTTTCACTGATCTGCTGATACTTTAGCAGGAGTGCCAAAACTTCCCTCTTTGGTAATATAAATGTTACTTTGGCAGAGAAGGTGTCAGATCCTGTACTTAATTGACCTACAAACAACGGCTTGTCCCATTGATAGGTGAAACTTCCCCATCCCCCGATGACTTGTTATGCAGTATCATAATGATGTATCTCTCCCCACTGAGCCTGTTATTATAAAACTTACACACTGATGAACATATTGCTACAAACATTTAAACGGAATTAAGATGTGTGGCTCATTTCTGATCTTAGTGGACAGACATAGTGGTCATCAAACACTCTTGAGTAGTAAAATGTTTGGGATGACTGATCCCCAAACCTTTTTGGAGGGGTATCATACACAAGGGAAAGGCAAAAAAGGAAAGGAGATAACAAATGCAATCTATTTGAGAGATCTAAAATACGCTAAATACTTTCAAAGTACAGCAAAAAGATTATCTGTCTTGACTATTGTCAGCACGTAAGTCATTCTAGGACTTAATTCAGAAAAACTTGGGCCAGTCAAGAAAACTGAGACAAGAGGAGCACAGTGAAAAGCTTCCTGCTTTCTCCATTTGAAATGAAATTTTGCTTCCATTGGTAAAATTGACATTGACGTCCGTAGAGGCCAGGATTTTGCCCTTAATTTTAAAAATATGGAAAAAGAAAGCTATTTTATAGCCTCTAAAGGATCTCTGATTTGTTCTATCGTTGTACTGGATGATGCCATCATAAAAATAGGTTGAGTCTACATACTCAGCATTATCTTGCACAGAGCAGTTCAACGTTTATTGTATTATGTCGTAGGACATATTCTTATGTAAGAACAACTACTACATTATATAAGAATAATACTGTGTAATTGCAGTAATGAATCATTGAATACTTGTTACTTTAAAACCCATACTGTATCGAAGCACTGATAATGTTGTATTTTCTTGATATCTGCAGGTTCCCCTTCATCTTAAAACATGAGAGCAGATTGTACACATCGTTTCTGCTTGCACAGCTATAAAACCTGTGGCTGGCTATAATGTCTAAAAGCATATATTTGATTATTGAACTATTATGACATTAAATTGTTTTGAAAACAGATCACAATATTTCAGATATAGGAACAGTTACTAAGAAGTTCTTTAAAATATTCATTACTAAGGTAGAATATCACAAAGGTGAGCTGTAATGATACGTTCATGTGAATATTTGCTAGGTTTGATGTCATATAACTCCATATTGCTTGCATCCTACCAGTACCTAGCTGGTAGGCTTCATAATATCCAATATCCTGGTAACTAATTTGTATACTGGTGAAAGAACAAACTCACTAGTGTGTGATTAAACTAATATGTTAAAAAAAAATCAACTGACTCAAAAACTTGTGAAAAATATGATCAATAATGTCATATAATCCTTGGGTTCATTTGTAAATTCTCAATGATAACAGATTTAAAATGGCATTCTGCAAAGAGTTATCAGTGATCATAATATCTATAGCACAGTTCTTAGGAAAAAAGTCTTGCATATCAAATCTCACTCCCTATAAGCAACAGATGTCACCAGTCTTGAATATCTGCTTGAGGCACTTGTAAATCTAATTGTCCTATTTGACTGTTACATAATGTTTAATGCAATTTGATTTTAGGAAGGGTAAAACATACACCTACATAACTTTCTTCTTATTAAATCAGTTTAACAACCAAACACAGATTAACCATACCTGTTCCACCAAGCCCCTTAAACTCTTTGTAGGGTTCAGATCTAACCATTGCTCATTCTAGCAATGCACAAAAAGCACACTGAAGTCCGTAAATAATCATTGTTTGCCTGTAGCCACACTAACCCCTTTATCTACGCTGTTTTCAGCACCACCTTAGCCATGATTTGTGCACAACGAATCCATTCTGCTGCCTCTTCTATGTACACAGAACAGATAAACTGAAAATCTCTTTGTTCTCAAACTAAATAAGGTGGCATTTAAATCCTCCCAGAGTGGAATATAGCTTCTTGTTCAATCCATTGTACATGACAAGTAATTGAAATGTTTTTATAAAATCTTTCCTTTCAGTGCCTACTATTATCTGTACATCTGGTTACATTTTTAGCATATAGCGATTCTCCTGAATCTAACAATGTTATCCTTAAGATGTCCTTCTAAGATCTTCTGTATATTTCCTTATTTGGACAAAATATCGCTTAGTACAGAAGATGACAAAGGTGCAGAATTTAATTATAAGTATTTGAAAAGCTCCTTTAGGATATTTACTAAAGAAGTCTTTTAAAACAGTGACCTTTGTTGACCATGACAGATGAATCATTTCAAAAGACATCATCGTGTAATATGAATGAGTTGAAGAAAGACAATTAACATATCACAGACTGGTTAAGGTTGGAAGGGACCTCTGGAGGTCATCTAGTCCAACCCTCCTCCTCAACCAGGGCCATATAGAGCCGGTTGCCCAGGACGGTATCTAGACGGTTACTATATGTTACTAATTTAAAAAAGAGCTGCATATCTATTTTTGTATGTACAGCTATTTCTTTTTAGAGTGTCTAAAAGACTACATGGGCGTTTAGTAATATTATTTGCTGGCACACTCCATACACAGTCTAATGGTCTAGTGCCCAGGGAAAAGTTTCCACAATTCATTAATAAATTATAGGTGAAATGTCAATGTTTCAAGATGCAAAGCTGCAGCTGTAAGGTAAATGGTAATGTGTGTCATTTGTGCTGTGGAGCTAGACGTACTTGGCTTTGTTTTCTCTTTCCTGTGGTGCAGAGAATACAACACTCTGATCAAGAAATAGTCCTGAAAGCACCAATATAGATCTCAGACTTTTTCAGCTTCTGCAGGTAGTCTCCTCAGACACCATAATCTAAAGTTATTCTCCCACAGTACTCAAAAAATACAAAAAGCGTGAGGGAGAAACACTACAACTAGAAAATCTGAACTTGGAAGTGAATCCTCCTTGTACTGTGGCAGCTCTTGCTGGCACAGAGAAATATACATTTTATTACTTCTCCCAGCAGGAGCTGTAGTGAGTCAGATGCAGCAGGTATTATTGTTATGATGATGGTCCTTGTTGCCACGCATTCAGCTGGGAGGCAAAGCAGCTGGTTTAGCATTACTGAAGCACAGGAAGGGGGACTGCCTTACAGGTACTTTAGGAGCTAGCTTCTTAACAAAAATTACTCCATACGGACTCATAACAAAGCAGCACGTACTGGGCTGGCCTATTTAAGTCAATGCGAAGCTTTAGGAGGAGGTCCAGGAGTAACAGTGCACTTAGCAGCCTGTTTTATAAAGATGGCTAGAAGCACCATTCTGTTTACAACCTGAATGATGCAGCATCTTTTTTGCTGAATTCTCGAAGTTACAATTTAATTAAACAGATTTTGTTCCATTAACTCCTGTAAGAGGTATTCAATGCTTCATCCCCTGATGAAGTATTATGTAATTCTAAGTGCAACTGTACCTACAATAACGATACTCAACGGACTTCAGGATAACTTGGTCTGAACATCAGAAGGGAACAGACACCAGGCAGAAATCATTTTACAGCAATGAACAAGCGTTCAAAAAAACCCACAAACAAATCCCAAGACAGAATACATTGCAATTCAGACCTGTGAAGTAGTAGGCCCAGAAAAACTTTTCTGATATTTGTAAGTGAGGAAGTAACCTTTTTGAAAATGTTGGGGCGTTTCTTAGCACGTGAGATAACACATGTAAAAAGTAGTAACCAGCTGTGTTTCCACAGTGCCTGCAGTATGATAATATATAAAAAGACATAAAACTCTTCCTTCAAGAAGTCACAACCTAAGTGCGTGCCATAGGTAAGCAGGTAAAAGGGTGGAATGAAGAAGCAACCTGCAAAGAGATTGATAAACGATGTTTAACACATATATTGTCATAATCTGGGTTTAGTTTCTTTAGTTTGTCTGCCATAATTTTTATTGCTTCAATGTAGAAGAGAATTGTATATCTATTTTTGGAAGAAGTCTTCCAAAGAAGGGAAGACAGGAGGAGCCTGACAGACAGTATCATAGAATCATAGAATCATAGAATAGTTTGGGTTGGAAGGGACCTTTAAAGGTCATCTAGTCCAACCCCCCTGCTGTGGGCAGGGACATCTACAGAGGGGACAGTTAGCGTAAGAATAACCAGTGCAAGGAAGACATAATCGGCTTCATTGCACTTATGTAGTCATGTCAATGGAACAGTATACATGTGTGCATCCTTGCAGAACTGAGCCTAAGCTATAAAAGAGAAATTGTTGTTTACTTACACCTCAGTATGATGCTTCTGCCATCAACTGCATTGAATCCCTGTCTTCCTAATTGCCTTCGTATGTTGGAAAGGATGAAGTAAGTATTTCTCCCTTCTAAGATGTCAAGTGGAAAGGAATATTTCAGCCAGTCTTTTACCATGGTGAGAAGAGCTCATGTCTGTGTGTATGTGCTTTATTCAGCATAGCTGCTGGCCTCTTCCCAAAATCTGCAGCTGATTCTTAGATCTTCAGCCTCCTTCTGACCTAAGAGGTGAGACCCACATATCATCTCATTTGGTGTGCGTGGACCAGTCCTTGGGGCAAGAGGATGCCTGCTCTTGTGACAGGGAGAAGTTACAGTGCAAAGGTGCACTGGAGAGCTACTGACCTCCACTGTAGTGCCGGTGAATGCCTTGTTTCTTGAGGACAAACTTCCACCTGCAGCACAGGTGGAAGCACAGGTTGTGTCTTTTTTCCCCCTCTACTTTGTTTTCATCATTTTTACCTCTTCGCATTCTGTTTGGTATTTTTTCCTTCCCCACAACCTCTTGCCTCTATTTTCCATTCTTAACCCAATACATTTATGTCTGTGGAGGGGAATGCATTGGTTCATAAGCCAGGACAGAATCCCCCAGAGCTGTACTTCAGCACTCAGTTCAGATCATACTTCTACCACATCAGTGGGTAAGGGCGTTTTAAATGCTACAAAGATCAGGAGGGACTTGGGTCACCTTTAACCTCTTGTACACCACAGACCATGGAATCTCATCTGGTAATTTCTGCACCAATCACAATTTTTGCTTGAACTACAGAGTCTTTAGAAAGGTCTGTGCATTTCAAGCCTCCAGCTTGTTTAGGAAATTGGTCAATGGGTTAACAGCATTTCCATTAAAAATGGATTATTTCTATGCTAAATTTGTCCAATTTCAAGTTATAACTGTTGGATGTAATTGTGTCTTTTTCATCTATTTTGGTAATCTTCCCTTCTTCTCCACTGGAAGTATTTGTAGGTCTTTGTCTCATTTTGGATATCTATGCCCTTTATGATAGGTTTGTCGAGATTTCAAACAGTATTTGCTTTTCTGCAAAATAACCCACAAACCGATGTAATTGTCCATTTAAGATGACACCTGAACAGATGAGGACATAAAAGAAGGAAAACAAGTCAAACACAACCAAAAGCGTATGTAAGCAGCATGGAGGTATGCAGCTTACCAGACCACCCTTCCTCTTTCATAATGACTTTTTACCTCTGTAACCTTACTCAAGCTCAAAAATAATGTAGTGGAGTGCTTCCATTCAGCCATAAACCCATGGTAGCTCAATGAAAATGGAAAATCTCTAGTGATGTTGTGTTTAGTTTTGTGTCTCTTGAATATCAAGTGGAATTTCTGGTTTTATGCCTGTGTTCTGCTTTTTTAAATTATCTCATGTGATAAGCATGCTCAGGAAAGCACAGCTACATCATAAAAGCATTTTTTCTCCACCAGAGCTACAGCCTCTAATAAACACAGCCATACACCATAGTCTAGAAGACAGTATTTCCACGGGGAAGTTGAAAGCAGGCTGATTTTCTTTTCTATCTATCAAATTGACTCAAAAAAAAATTAACATTGTTTTTTCATTGTGTTAATAGCTACTTTTATCTTTGGTAGTTAATTAAAAAAAATGGGGAAGGGACTATTCTGCATGACTGAAGAGAAAGAGAATTTGAGAAGATTGTCTTTCTGTATCGCAGTCCTTGCAAGGGACATTGACAACCTCAGAAAACCACTGGCTGTGGAAGAACACCATGGATGCCATGCATACACACCACAACTTCAAGGTTACAATAAACTTAGATTCTTCTTAAACAAGATTGTTTGAGCAAATGAATCACAAAGGCTCATTTTGTTATAGGCCTACGCCACGTGTTTGATTAATCCCGACAGAAGGAGAATTAGGCAATCTCGCACCCATGTTCACGGTGTATACTGTACACCGTCTTCATTCTGTCCCTGAGAGCAAGCTGACAAAAGGTCTTCCTTTGTCAGTTGCAAAAGGACAAGTTGATGGATGCCTGGGAGTACAGTGAGGTTGAAATGGTTGAAAAGTACCTTTGAGAGGAAGGCATGTGACATATTATAGGGCCTACCGGAAGTACCAAGAAGTCTGTATTACATAAGTTATTTCCTGCAGCTACTGAATTTGGACAACGGGTAGAAAAAGCTGCTTTGTGACAACTAGTCTGTATTAATGAGCTATTTATATCTGACAGAACGTGGTCATTCAAGGTTGCTAGCATTCTGAATATTTTTACATGATAAGCTTTCATTAGCCTGTGAGCAGTTACATGTTTGCATCGGGAAAACTGTTGGTGTCTATTTTCAAAACCAAACATCTGCATCATTTTCACAATTATCATAACAATCTCTTTCCATGAAGCAACACTGCGTGGATGTTGCCACATGCAGTAGGGATGCTAACCCCTTAAAAAGCTCAAACCTGTAAATGAAACTCAGTCTCATTTAACAAGCTGAGGAGATGAGACAGTTTTAATTTCAGAACATGTGAAAGAAATATTATGAATGTCGGCTTTTACAATTTCATAGAGGATATTTTATTTAAAAGTTTCCTTCTTTGGGGGGCAGGGGTTATGAAGGAAACTAGGTCAGTTTTACCGAAGTGAAAAAACTGATCTGAATCTTGATGCATTATTAAGCTGTCCTTAGGCAGTAGGAAAAAAACAGCACAAGCCTGAAACATTGTTAAAAATAAATGAAGTATAATCACCGTAAGGGTATAATATTTTAATTTAGGGTGGAACACTTCATGGAGGCTGCGGTTAAAATACCGAAATATTACTTGCTCTGGCTTTTTTTCATTTTTTGTGTGGAAGAGGGTGGTGCTCACTCTGCTCTGACAGCATCTGTGTTGCTGTCTGAAAGCTGAACCAAGTTTTGGTCCCTGAGTTCTTGCCATATGAGGCTGCGCCTGTCCAAGAAACAACCCAACAGGGGTTACAGGCTGGGGCCAGAATCTCTTTCCTCCCTTCTGCGTGAGCAGAAGAACATAGCAGATGTATCAGGAAATGCATGCTGTCACATCCTCTGCACGTATTGGATGAGTCAGTTGAAACACTCCCGGTGTTGCTGTTAGGACACACACGACCTCCATGTGCCCCCTCTTCTTCCCTCCAATGTCGATTCTGTCTGGAAGCATCACTCTGACACTGTAAAGTCAATAGGAAGTTGCTTGGCACCCTCTTAAGAATCATGAAAAATAGACTTTTATTTGCAAATAAAAATTACTTATATTAGGAACACTAAAAATATGATTGGGTCATTTAGTTTATTTCATGTCCCTTACACACTGTTCTATACTCTGCCCTAAGTCAATGGCAACTATGATCTGGCATCTTTGAAGACAGTGTTACAGGTGTCTCAGAAACTGTATGCTTTGCAGTCACTGAACTTTAGCAAAATACTGTCCTGAAAATCTCTTTTGCTGCTTCTACTGCAATATACTGGGATCAAAAGAAATAGCAACATGTGTGATTAGTTAATTCCCTTAAGACCACTTGGAATTCATAACTCATAATTTAAAACTCTCTTTTAGACCTCACTGCCAGTTACTTTTGAGTTCAAAAATATGCCAAGCATTAATAAACACTGATTTCCTCCACTTGATCGGTAAGTCTGTATATGTTGTTGAGGCTGCTGTATGCAAGAGCCATATTCCAAACTTTAACAGATTTGGCAAAACCTTGCCAAAATCAGCACCTGGATGAAACATGACATAACCTGAGCCCGTCATGCAAGTTCATCTCAACTGTTCCTATTGAGCTGAGAAGGCAGGGAGAAGGAAGGAAACTGCTGATGTTTCTTATTTTAAATACCAACAAAAAATGTAGCTAAAATGGAGTTTTAAAACAGTTTTACAATTTCTTTTATTTTCTGAAGGCACAATTAAAAAATGGAGATTGAGCGGCATTTCTCAGGAGTCTCATCAGTGACTTCAGTTAAGCGGAAGCAGGGGGATACTGAGGCTTCATCAAGGCAGAAACAGTGGTGCAGTGGCTTCCAACAACCTGTCAGCATAAATATTCCTCCGTAGTTCACCTTGCTGCTGATTTCTCTCAAGAGGCAGAAGCAGGCTTGAGATGAACTGCAGCAGAGGCTATTCTGTTTATCCTTAAGGGTTTTATATAAACAAATACGATACTGCAAAAATAAACTAAAATGATAATGTGAGGAAAACAAAAAAGATGCTGAGGTGCATCGCCCATGTCCCACCTGAGTCACCTTCTGCAGCACACCCAACTGCGGCCGTGTGCAGAACTAAGAACATCACCTGAGCACCACACACCAGAGAGTTTTAGTAAATATGGTACAGCAATCCAGATAAACTGTGATATGAACAAGATGTGTCATTGCTTTGATTCTATACATTGCAGGACTCTTGCAGCACTAAAATATTTATCTTTTGTGAAAGGCACAACCACGCAAGCAGAGCACAAATGTGAGTAGATATATAGCCATCAGCTGACTCTGAAAATTGATCTTTAATCAAAACCAATGGGAGAAAGCACTGATTAAAGACCAGTGATACAGTCTGGCCCCAGATTCTGGGATACTACATCTGTGAAATCAATGTATTTAGCTCTAGGCAGCTAAAAAAAAGTGACAACAGCAGCTGTTTTAAATCTCCTGCAGTGAAGTCATGGAAGTCGTAGGGACTTAGTAATTGCACAGAGGCTTAATAATGCCTTCTCCCAGATAATGCTTGGGCAGCTTGGTAAATTCATATAATTGCCATTAATGAAGGCCATCTGCTGAGTGACTAGGTAATCATTCCAAAAGTTCTCATTCATGCCATGCAGGGCTTGCAAGCAACAGAGTAATGCTTCCATCATTTACAGTAAAGTGGTAAATGAAACTTCATTGTTTTTCAAATTTTGCGTAATTTCTGGTTACATTCACTCTCTAAAAAATAGCACATATTTGAACACAGTAGGGTAATTTAAAAAAAAATATTCCTGTGTTTACTGCTAACTTAAGCTTTTCGCTGAACTTTCTACATGCCTAATACAGCATGGTGGCAAGACAAAAAGCAGGCAGCCCATCTTTTGAAATTTGATTTCTTTTCTGCCCTAATTTACATGCATTACAAATCCTTCTCTCAACTCACCATTATAGATACAGTACTTGTAACCAGGATAGGGAAAGCAAAACTCTGTAAAACATGGAAACATTACTACTTTGCCATACTGTCTTCTTTGAATGAAGCTAAGTAATGCCCCTTCCAAACAGTGATGGAGGTACTGATTTAGTGGAAATTTTTATCATTATTTTATGTGGCATTTCATTGCTGGGACGCTGGTAATGGAAAAAGGATGGAAAGGTGCAGCAGAAGATTCTTGCAAATGCTACACAGAGCCAGAATTCAGGTAAGCTGTACTGGTTCAACTTTATAATCCACCCCAATATCTAAAAGAAGATAAAATGCTGAAACTTTACCATTAGTATCCAGGAATGCAAATTTTAGTGAAAAGGTACAAATCAATCCATGCATAAGCATGTGAAAATCTGAATGAACTCGGTCAGTTTGCACAATTCCGTATTTGCTGCTGCATGAATGCTACTGCTAAATTAATGGTGCAGTAATTCTGAATAGATATCTGGAATACCAGAACAAGGTATAACAAGGTATCAGATTAGCCTAAGGAGAACTTTGCTTCCCAGCCAGTCTAACGGGGCATCATGCTAATATAACCATACTGCTTTTATGACCCGAGTTACAAATCTGAGCTGATAAATCTCACTCACTTTACTCATATGAGTTATCCTATTGCCCTTTTGTTTACTAATTGCCTTATTAGTAAGTCCAACATATACCACTTTTGCTTAATCCTCACCAACACCTCCGTTTGCACGCGTAAATGTGACAGTAGGGGACTTTAGATGTCAGACTTCCTACTGAGCCTTAATCACAGTTCTGTGCTGTGAATTATAGCAGTAGGTCTTTTTGATACATATATATATTTTTTTTCCCCTGAAGTTGCCTCTTATAATTTAAAAACTTCAAAAGCTGGGCTCGCGCTGTGGAGATGAGAGACTGACTGGAATTGTGTTTCTCCTCCTGTTACAAATATTCAGCTCCCAGTGAAAAGAAAGAGTAACGCAGGGCAGGATTTGAACTCTGGGGTTGCCCTGGGTGCCAACCAAGAGAGTTTGGCCTGGTGAACCTCTATTTTTACAGGGAATGGGATTCATCAGGCAGAAAACAATGGAACTCTGCTTTCAGAGGCTAGGTTTGGGATGTGGAGGAACAGCATTATACTGAAAACTGAACAAACAAATCTTGAGATTCTTGAAACACAACGAAACCAGGACTTTAAATGACTCCTACATTAAAATCCTAAATGAATAATTTTAATAAAGGACTTAATGAGAAGTTTCGCCTGAGTCCAGCTAATACCCAGATTGTTATATTTAGCGCAGCCCTTTAAAATGGAGTACGCCACCGTACTGGGATATCTGAAGTGAAGAGCTAAGGATTCCAGCCAGCCCCCCGCTGTCACACACTGCATCACTGTAAAGTAATGAGCATAGTATCACCAGACTCAGCTTTCACCACCCAGCAGCCTTCTTCTGGTTCCCTAATATTTGCAAGGACATATATCAGGGTTAATAACAAAAAGCGCAGGTAGGCAGCTTGAGGAAATGACCAGATAATAACACACTGCATATCAGCGCACTGGGATTCCAGGCATTCAGATCCCTAAGGCATGAAAATGAAAATTATTAATTAAAGGAAATCATTCCAATACACTGACTAGGCTTGTTGAACTGTCCTACCTAGCATATAGTGAAACTATGTTTTTAGTATTACAGAACATAATCAAATGTACCTCTAAAGTAACTGGGGGGCATCCAGACCTCATCAGAAATGGGTCAGTCTTCTGCCACTGCCATTTTTTTTGCCTGTAAGTCACTACTGGTCTTTAAATGTCCAGGATGCTCTGTCCACAAGATAATTTTATAGTAAATTTAAAAGTTTTAAACTACTGAAGTAGAAACTGAACTATTTTCAAAGACAACATGCTGTTCCACAGACTAATTTAATACTATTTTGTATTAAATTATTTTAATATTGTGTATTTTGTGTTAACTGCTCCTCCTTTTAAGAAACAATTGTCAGTGACCCAGTCCTGCAGAAGTGCTCTTCTGCGATGACCTGATATTTTGGGGGGAGTCATAAGATAACAGAATGAAATAATGGTTATTTTTGTGTGTCTGGTTGCCACACCACATTTTTATAAAGACTTTTTGATCTGATTACTTTTGGTATTGATAAATGTTTCACCATAGGTATTTACGTCAGATTTTCTTATAAATAATATCCACACAGAAAAACATTAGATTTAATCTTGAAATGGAAAATGGAGTAGAACGAAGGCTGGGAGGAAAGCGAGATACACCTGAATTTTACATATTTAACATACAGAAATAGAAACTTGAGAATCAACCTGAAAGAAAACTTCCGCTGATCGGGAGAGGCATGGGTTTATCAAGCTGTATCGTTACTCTCCTGGCGTTTCAGTACCGATTACCAGATGTTAACAGTAAACGAAATTCCCATAATCTGCTAAGGTATGCCACATTTTCTTGTTGATGATTTAGTGTGTTTTGCTCAACTGTTTATTCTATCTTCTGTGCCTACAGCTCTTTAAGGTTTCTTGCCAGACCAGAAGTTCACTTTATCTTACAGTTCTCCTAACTTCCTTTTTACTGACTTACAACAATTAAAGTCACTTTATCAATTCAGGTTGCCTAGTTTTATGTTCCACGTGAATATACCTTCTCAGTAGTTCAATCATGCATTCACTTTCGCAGCCCTGCCCTTCATCTATTCCAGTAACCCTCCGGGAGTCAGAAGACTATAACATAGCAACAGCTTTGAATAAAGAGCAAAAACACATAGAAGGTTAAAGGACTTAATGGTATAACAGACAAGATTCATGCATCTTTTGCCAGGTGATAAGGCTACAGAAGGCTAATTAATTTTCACGTAGCTAGGGAGCTTTTGAAACAAGTAATTTTAAAACACAATTAAATTTTTTTTCAAAACTCAATTTTAATGTGACCAGACTTCAGTTAACTTGTTTTCTGGTCTAGGGGTCTTCAGGTGAAAAGGAAATACGAGGTTATTACATACTTCAATTATTTCTATTATTTTCAGAGCTAATACGTATTCTTGCCTAGTGCCAGAATATTTCAGTTAGTGGTACTTATATTTAGCTAAGTGAGAACCATTAATCACCATTTCCTGACATAGCATCCTAGAAAAATGCCAAAGTACTTCTATTTAAATTTCATTTACTCAGTCACTTTAAAAAGATTTTATTTCTATCGGATATTAGTGCGGGGATTTGAACTGGCGGGTTGATTTACTAAATAAATTCCCATAAATACAATTAATTACAGCCATTTAATAGATTCCTACATATTAGATTGGAATGTATGTCAGCTAATAAAGTATCTCATACTTTTAAAGGCTAATTGATCATAGAAGTGACCTCCTGCTACTGTAGTTAAAGAATTCCTGCTTGTAGAAGGGACAAGTCACATTCAATCAATCCTGTGTGGATTGTATTTTGTCTTTGATCCTTTCACCTGCACTGAGCCCCATACTGAGTTTCTCTGGGACATATTTTAACCATCAAACTCACTGGATAGTTAAGTGTCCATAATTTCTTAGACTGGAAAACAAAATGTTTATTTTCCAAAGCTCCTCCATTATGGAGTTCATAGGACTGCAGGAGTCAGCCTTAACCTCTTTTACTAGATTTTCTGATGAAAGAAAGTTAGGCTCAGATCTTGCATTATACAATGAACAAACCACACTGCAGATCTGATTCTCTGCGTACATATAATAAGCAGCCTCTTCCAGAATTTGCATACTAATAGAAAGCCTGCCACTGCTCCTCATCCCATTTTGATTACTCCTACCTACTTGCTCACACCTGGTCTGCTTCACTGTGTTCTCCAGGAAGGCTCTTGTGTTCCAAACAACTCCCACTTTTCTCGTTACTTCCAACCGATTGTTGTGCCTTCTCTTGTAAGGTCAACAACTTTTCTCCTCTAGTCTAGGTAGAGGTACTAATAGAGGGAATTAAAAGCTAGTCACCACACTCTCACATCTTGCACTCGGGATAAGAGAAGATAAACAATGGGAGGGAGCATTTGCAGGGAGATTTCTGTCTATCCTCAGCTAGCTCAAGCTCAAATATGCTCAGAAAAGACTGCGTTGTTCAATAAAGTAGCTATCAGTCTTTCATAAACTCCAGTGTACACGGACATGCAAGAAGGGCATCCCTGATTAATGGCAAGACCCAGCTCAGATATCCTCCAAGCCCTTGCTGCAGTGCTTGGGGATGTCTAACAATGTAACATGGCCAAAAATATTCCATGCTTTTCTTATTATTTTTTTTAAAAAACAGAAGAAATTGTTTTCTGCAATTTTCCAACAACTCTTCAACTGGTGGAGAAAAAGAGAGTTACAATCTAAACATTTGCCAAGGGCTAATATAAGTAACTGAAAAGAGGAGCCACATGTTGAACAACCTTAAGTACTAGCAATGTATGTATGTCAATTCTCCCACTCTCCCTAAATGAAAAGATTTGTTACTGGGCCTTTTATATTTGAAGATTTCTTCTAAGAAAAGATTTACATACATAGTGGTGAATGGCATCAATAATTGTTTTGCATGTAGACATTTTGTTCTCTGATAGTGATAGATAGATAGGTTATATTATCTATGTTATATACTAAATATGTAAAAAGAAATAAATGTTTTTGTTTATGAAGTTGGTAGAACTGATCTAACTGCTCATTCATCATCACTCCATTCTTGTGTAACAACTAGCTCCAGGCTTCTTAAAGTGACTATTATTTGGTTGTAAGAATCTAACAGTAATTAGATAGTCTGTCATGTGCAGGTTGTCTTTACACAACACTCTATAAAGACCTTTTGTGCCACTGAGAAGATTTTGTCAAAATCTGCTTTCAGTTCACTGAACTGAGAGTGCATTTGTCTAAGCCATTTTCCTGCTTCCTAGGATCTGTATCTGTTTCAACAAGCTTTGTGTTTGCTTCTGCTAAGACTATTTTCCAGAGATGAATATAAATTTGGTAAGATTTCACTGATGATGCTGCAAAGGTTGAAAATTGCCTTTAAGAATTGGAGTACCAGGCTCTGCTATCTGGAAAAAAAACCCCAAACCCCACAACTTTTCAATGCTCTGTGGTCAATTAAAGAAGCATTTAGTTGGTTAAATGAAAGGACTAGTAAGAGTATCAGCTTTTCAGGGTACATAATGCCATTATTTATTGTCACGGAACACTATTCCCTTTAAAAAGCCTTGAAAACTGTCATTTAATTAAGTGGAAGCCTCTTTGTGTTTCTCACATTGAAGAATATATTCCATAAAACAAAGACTGTGTTGCATTTTGCTTATTAAAGTAATGTCTGTTCCTCTTTTTCTTCCTTCCAGCCACCCAGCAGTCCACTCAATCAATGCGCTGCTGTTGCCTAGCTATCAGGTGTTCAATCCTGCTATCATCGAGGGAACATTAGATTCCCCATTGATTTCAGCAAGAGAGGATTAGTTCCAGGCACTAGGTAGAGAAACTGAAACAGAAGTTCTTACAGATTTTCTGCTGAAAAGATGTTGCCTTCATTAGGGCATTTAGGGCTGCTTCTGTCTGGCAGGCTAACAGCACTCAGTTTAGTAGGTAAGAAGTCTGACACAATGTTGTATTAACTCATGGTTTCCATCTAAGAAAATTCTAACAGAAGTATTTGTAATTTAACTGCTTTAAAGATACGGCTTGTATGCAGGTAGAAAGGGGGGTGCTTCTTCTCTAGCTTGACTAGAAGAAAACAATCATCATTTATCTACTGTTGGGCAGAGCTTAGGAAGGCCCTGACCACGGCTGGCAGGGTAATGATCACAGTTCTTAGGAATCTGACAAGGATTTCTGACACGTGGAGGAAGACCCACTGGGACCTGATGACTGACTTCAACAGCAAGATTCCCGTCGGCTTCAGTTAACTTCAGTGCTTGCACTGTTTGTCTCTCACTGCAACCTGATTTCATCAGCACATTCCTATCACACACCTGAGCTCAAAGTAGAGGCGTTTAAGCTTGCACTGATCCAACTTGGCATGTCCCCATATCCCAGCACAGTGCTGTACAGGTTAGCACACACCCTGAAAGAGCATGAGCAGAATACTAAAGTACTAATTAATCACCCTTTCTCCTTAGCGAGGCTAATTGCCTCAAGCTTGATGCCTTACTGACGCAACTGTTCTGTGTCTGCTTTTCAGTAACTTCAGCATTCTGCACGGTAGCAGGCAGCTACAGACACATCTCACACCCATCATCCTTTATACAAGGTACTCCTGCTTCTCCAGCACTGAAAGGCAAATATACTTTTCTTTTCAGGAGAGGGATGTTATTCAGAGAAATAACTAAAAATTTCAATTTCATACCTCTCTGATAGCTGTACAAAACTCACTCTGCAGCACCTTCTTTAGGGACTGTAGCTTGTGTACTGGTACTTCTCCAGATTCTTGCAGTTTCTCCAGTAACTCAATTGCCCTTGCAACATCTGAGTGGGGAAAAAAAAGGAATACTGATCAGTATAAACAGTGACTAGTAAGTGACCAAAAGGGGCACGCTGATGGTCATTTTAAATTTAAAATCAGCTTTAGCAACACATACTGTATTAATCCTGTGTTATACCAGCCTCAGATAGGCAACAACACTGCTGTTCAGAGATACAAATCCCAAAGCATGAACAAACTGCGCATGTACACATATATCAGACACACACAATGAGGTACAGTCTTAGTTGCACACATTCTTTGGAACAAAGCTACCAGTTCAAAGCAGCTAAACCATATTAGCACATCTAAAATACTTCTTACTTTCTGCATAAGACAAAGTAGCACAGGAACAGTATGGGACCTACTTTCAGAAAGTCTGAAAGAATGAAGCTGAGTCCTTATGAAAGCACCCTCAGGATGACAACACCTAAGAAAAATATTTGATCTTTTCTTTTCATAAATCTAAATTTAAATACCAACTACTGATAAAGAAAGTCTTCTAAAGGCAAGTAAAAGTCTGCTAGGGAAGAAAAGGAAGTCTGCTAGAGGAGAGTAAATGTGTAAGGCTCTTGTCTAGATCTCCAAAGGCCTGATCTGCCACAGAAAACCAGTATGACCCACAGAAATACATGGAATAATATTTTTGGTGGCCTGAACTCTCCTTAAGTACCTGTGTATTGTCAAGGGAGAGATCGAAGTGTCTCTGAAGAGCAGTCCAGAGGGCTTACGTGAGTAGCCATATTGAGTGGTGAGTGGGAATACCTGGTGCAGTTGAACAGTGCCCATACCCTCACTCTCATAGTATTTTTCCTCTTTAACACTAGTTCCTAATTTAGACAGTTATTACTAAGATACATGCAAAAAAAAACCCCAACAAAACAACCTATGAGATGCCCAACAGTCCTTTATGGCTGGGGACACAGGGGCACAAGAAATAGTGGCTGGTCTCATGGAGGCTAGCCTAGTCAAGCAAGGGACACACTGACTTACATGCAGGAGTGAACTGAGCGATACATATCCTGGTCAGTCTTCAGGATGATGGCGCTTAAATAGAGGGTTTTCTCCTCCTGTGTCATTTAACGCTACCTTGCAGCTTTTCCTGTAAATTTGCTGGTATAGTTGAACCTGGCAATGCTATTGTGTTACAATAGCATTGCTAGACATCTTCTAGCGTCTTCTGCGTAGCTACCAGAGCCACTACTGGCCAGTTACACCACTCTACTAAATACAGGTCTGTATCCTAGTGATGAAATGAATGCATAGTACTAAATGATAAAACAGTATCTGAGGCATTTTAACTCTGCGCTGTAACTGCACAAAAAAGAAATAAACACCCTCCCCCCAACCACACAACTCCAAAATGACTACAATGGCTAGAAGCAACCTTATATAATTCTCCTTTCCGATGACAAAGATTGTACTGTTTGTGACTGGGAGATTATGCTAATTGAAACAGTTCTTACAATCCTTGGCTTGTAGCTGAGCTATACTGACCAGATGTCTTATACAACAAAGACATGAGAAGTTTTCTGGAAATAGAAAAGAGAGGACAGTAGATGAGCTGCAATAGGAATAAAATCATAATCATATATTTGCATTTATAAGAAAATAGTTATTATCCAGCTGCATCAGTGTTAGGAAAAGAGAAGATGACACTTCAAAAAATTTACAATTTAATTAAAAGAGGCAGGCAACTGGTCATCATGGTAGGTTGTGCCATAGTAGATTAACACCCAAATAATTCTCAAGCTTTCTTATAGGCATCTGCCAAAACTCAGCTCTGAATATGAGAGGAAGCATGGCAGATAGCATGCAGTGTTTCTTTCAGAAGGATGTTTCCACTTACTGGGCTGTAGTTTGCATCGCGGAGTGGTCTTGGAGCTCATGAACTTTCAGCTGAAACTAACCCTAATCCCGTGTTCAAAGACTGCACCTGTGCTTTTGCTCCAAGCAGTGCTTCAGCTGCTAGTGGGCATCCAGTCCATGTTACTAGATCACAGCTAGTCTGAAATAACCTCTCTGAATAATGCACACAATGTGGGCGTGAGGTCCTGAGCACCACCTCTTTTGCTTTCCTGATCTGCCCCTGTTTGTCCACTCCACACTACCTGCTGGTGAAGACATAGCCAGTGTCATTCAAAAGGGATCATCTGAGAGACAGAGACCTTGGTGTGATAGGAAAGAGAAGGTCTGGATTAATGGAGTGGGTTTGTGAGCTGCATGTTGTACAGAGACAGCAGTTGAAGCTGTATTTGCAAATAAAAAGGGAAGAGATGATGTGGAGGTGTAGCAAGAAAGACCTCTCTAAAGCACTTACTGAGGTGATGATCAGAAAGCTAAGAGGAGATCTGGGAAATAAGGCGGCCATGGAAACCAAGAAAAAATGAGATTCTAGAAAGAAGAATATGACTGATGGCAGCTAATATATCAAAAAGGATGGTTTTGAGATTTAAGAAGAGGTAAGTACACTTTAGCAAGAACCATTTCCATGGAGTGTAAAAGAATGGCAATGCATTAAATAAAATATGATGCAACAGACAAACACAATTTTTAATGTTCTCAGTAGTAATACTGTCACAATGATTTTCTAACAAAACTATTGAATAGTTTACCTTGGAATTTTTCTTTTAAAGTCTGTATCTGCCACCCAAGACTTGCAGTTAGCTAAATACTAACTCAGACTCCCCAGTTATTAGTACCAGTTGGTGCAAACTGGTACGTCAGACAGCACAAAGCAATTAGATGATTTATTCTGAAGAAGCTTCAGCAGCCTACCATAACAGATCAGATAAGGCCTCTGAAATTCATGTGACACACGATAGCTATTCAGATATTCTAAATCAGACTGGGGTCTTCTCCAGCGCCAGTTCAGGTCTTTCCCTCTCACCAGCTATCCTTGTAGAAGGTCAGTGCCACAGACGACAGATTGGTTGCTATTTTGCAGTTGCTTAGAAGTTTCATCACCACACCTGAAAATTCTATGAATCGCCCCACATTTGCTATGGTCCTAAACTAAACAATATTACATGAAAAAGTTGTACTGATTGAGAAATCTGTTCTGATCCAGAAGGAAACATAAATAGCTTTAGGTACATTAATCAATCTAAAAGAGTTAAGTACAGGTCTAAACATTTCCCTAGGGCACAGACCAGACTCTAGATGACAATTAATCACCTCTAAAGTGACGAGTGTTACAATACAAACAATAAATTCATATTCTGGTTGAAAAGTCTGGCATGGGTGTTTAGGATGTAGTCTCACAGGCAAAACTGGGCACTAAGCTGTCATTTGCCACTACTAGATTACTTAACTTGGTGATTAAGAAGTGGTTGGGGGTAAAGAAAAAGCAGAATATCCCAAGAGCATTCTGCTTTTCCACACTTCCAAATTCATCCAACATGTTAAAATACATGAATGCTGTTGCCCAAGTTCTTGTTTTGATTTACTATTCACCTATTATATCTGTTAACAATAAGCAGTCTTCTTTCTCTTGTCACTATTGGGCCCACAGCTTGCTCAATTTGGCAATGACTTGTGGGATATTGCTCACAGTAGAGAGAATATAGAATAATAAAGAGCTTCATGGGATAAAATTACAGAATGAAAATGAGGCATGTGTTCAGGGCCAAAGCTGTTTGTTACCAGCTGATGCTTTGTCAGGAGCAAAATATAACAGTTGGTACAAAACAGAAGATTTTGAGTAGACTTAAAATGTATAAACATGAGTGTATAAAACGTGACCTCATGAAATAGGCTGTATTTCCTTCCACTAATAACTCTGAAGGGGAGACTTGAACAAACAATTGCTTTAGGACAGGTTAAAACATGAAATTTATCAGTGCACGAGAGCTTAAGTGATACACAGACTTTTTGCTGATGGTTCACTCAAAGTGAGTTCCAGCTAAAACTGAAGTAAGTGCTTGCTCAAAGAAGTGGTATGACTGGCAGTGAGGAAGATTTCAAAGTTACGTTGAAAAAAAGCATATAGCAGGGAATCTGCCCCTGCTGAAGTCAATTAAAGTATTGTCATATGTTTGAGAAGGACTGGTATTCCTCTGCTGGGATACTTTTCTTGTCCCCAGTCCTCCTTTGATTACAAATGTAACTAGCTTTGCTTGTAAACGTTATCACCAAGGAATTGTTCTTAAATACCATTTTCTTACATACTTGTGGAAAGTGCAAATTGATGAAAAGAGTGTGTGTGTGTATTTATATAGATATATGTAAAAAAAATTCCTGGAATTATGTTAAAACCAGTTAAGTTCTATGTCAATAAAATACCCTTGCTTTTTATTTCTGATTTGTCCTTCCTTTAAGCAAAGATATGTTTTAAACACAACTTCTGAAAAGGATTGTTTTTCCTACTCAAACATTTTCCAATATATGAACTCCATTATACTAACATTAAACTCATGCTAATGTCATTGAAATCCATCCTCATTTCCCACATTCATATCCCACAAAAGTTGGTGATAATTTTGAGTAACGATGTGGGTAGAATTATTACTCTGTATTCTATGATGCGTACCCTTTAAAAGGAATATGCACTTATTTCCCCCCTTATTATATCCAACTCTAACCACACTTCTTTTTTTTACCATTTTTTTCTCATTTCCTCATACATATGCACAGTTCCTTTCTCTCCCATTCTGTTTAACATTCACTTTCCTTTTTGTCTTCTCATCATCATGCTTGCCTCCAGCCTTTCAGGAAACAATACTGTTTCAGTGTGGTGGGTCACGTTATCAGTGAAACACAGAGAAGGCAGGGGGCTGTGGGTGGGTGGAACGCATTTTATCAAGTGCACTCATCAAAAGAAAAGCATGACTCTCAGAAAAAAATCTCATTTCAAGTGTTCTTTCTGTATTTTCATGTGAATGCAGTTTCATTTGCATTGCTAGTAGGACACAAGCAGGAGGTTACTATACAAACCTTAAGAAAGAGAGGAATCACTAGAACATAGAACTACCAAGATACCATACTGTGATACAAGTGGAACATTCCCATGCAATACCAAATGAAGTTTAATCATGTATACATAGCCATATAGCACAGTGCAGTTGAAAAAAAAAGTCATCTGGCTTAGTTATCACTTTGTTCTGTTATATATTGTTTTCACTTGCTGATTTTTGTTCAAATAGCTAGCAATGCACAACGCAGACTGACCTGTTTAATTTGCTGGATGTTTTGAAAAGTAAATGCTATTTCCAATACTTTGCAATTCAGCTTTTACAACTCAAAAGCAAATTATGAATCAATAGAAGGAATCCTGGCTGCTCTGAACTTGGTGCTCTTTCACATTACTGTTAAAACTGGGTAGACCAGGCTCCAGCATTCTGTGAAAGTTGTCCAGTCTGTGGTTTCTCTCTGGTAGATTTTGTGCAGGGTTTATGTTTGTTTCAATTTAGTCAGATAGGTTAAAAATTATTAGGAAAAATGTAGCAAATTATTTTAGCATGCTAAATGCTTCCCATTTAATACCAGAGTGACTCTCGAAGAAGAATGTACTTGCATGCTTTATACTGCAAAATGTGAAAACTGTTGTATATCTACCAGTGTCTAACCTTCCTCTCTTGTGCTAGTCTATGAGTGAGTTAAATACTGGTCTGCAGGCCTTAAACTAAATATATTATCCTCTGACTTAAAAGATTATTAGGCAATTAAATAGCAGCTACAATGCTGAGCAATACTAGATTGGGTTCAAACAGTAATTACTCTGAAACACAGTATTTCTATACTCTGATAACTACTCTAGAATCATGTTGTTGGGTTGCTCCCAAAGCCAAAATATGGTGATCACTTGTTTATTAACAAGATATTACAGAACAGGTTTCTCATCTTCTTGAGGTCTTTCTACTGTCTCATTCATGTTAATTCTGGAGACCTTCACTGCAATTAGAATGCTGGTTACCAGCAAAAGTAAATGTGCTGCATGAACACCACCTTTTGGTACCTCAAAGCGGTGGAACTTCACTACAAATTGGCAGCAAGGATACTCAGTAAGTCTCTGAAATATTCACTAGCTTCACCATGGCATTACAGAATAATAATCCTGGCAATTTGCAAGCTCTGTTCTGTCATGCTTGAAGACCTTTAATCAGGCTGAAGGTGAAGAATTTGCATGACATAACAGGTCCTTATAATTGCAGTAGTTTTTCCTTCCTCCAATACTTTTGTTCAGATTTAGTTATTCCTTCAAGCTCAGGAGAATACATTCCAGAATTCTTAATGTTATTCTGTCAACTTTTTATCATAATTCCCAAAGCCTGCATGGGATGCTTTATTATATTTAGCAATCTTCTCCAAACACTATCAAATGACAGCAGGTAATCAATGGTTGGGCAATCAGAATTCCATAGTGATTAGCAAAGTTCATTCATAATTCATAGCCAGTAGCCCTAGGACATTGTATCAAACTATTTATGTGGCTTCATGGTTAAAGCACCAGCTTTGGAAAATTTTCAGCATGTATCTGAATATAAGCAATTCTTACTCTGGTGTCAAACACCAGACTGCCCACTATGCTTCCATTCACCTCTTTGGTTCCTTACTACCAGCACAGTGCTCTCCTGAAATACAATAGCTCTTCCATCAATTTAATTATTTAATCTAATCTGGAGAGCTCAGGAAAATCGAGGCAAAGAACAGCCTTTTCTGCCCACTTAAGTCGATATGTTTGTCTTGCCCAAAATTTCATGCTAATCAGTAAGCATAAAGGTGTACTTCACCATGTGCAGGGAGCAACGAGCTAAGCTGTTAGAATACAGCAATATTATTCAACACTTTATAGTGTGTATCTGTGAGGTCTATTCAAATCAGTTACAACAAGAATAATAATACCAGTGCTTTCATACTCTAGTTTAGATGATATGGGTAGTAGTTACAGATTTACTGCAGTGTCACTTTACGCTCCTATGGTTAAACATTACTATGAATGCACAAATAAATATAACAAAGCACAACCATACAGAGCTCGCATGATTCATCTTGTGGTGAGGGTTTCAACTTGCCACACTTCTGATGTAGACATCGACAGCTCAGCGACTCACCCCAGACTGCCATTACAGTCAATGAGGGAAAACAGACACTTTGACCTATTTTAGATGAGATGAATCATACTCTGGGAGTGCCTGTTCCCTTTGTTGACTATAAAGGGAGACTAGATGATTAGCTCAGATGTAAATGCCTGCATCCTACGTATTAGACATCTACATCAGTATGATGAAACCCGCTCTCACTGTCCAGATATATAGGGAATGACTCATGCAAAATTACCTCCATGTGGTTCAGGAGACACCGTACTTCAGAACAGTTATATTTGACAAGAACAGTGTCGTTAGCAGGCAGCCCAATGCATTTTTTAGTTAAAGCTTTTAAAAATGCCTTAACCAATGATTTTATGGATTTTTTTCTTCTTAATGTATAAAAAAAATCAACCGTGAAATACAATTGAGTGTATCTCTGTCTCATTTCGCCTGATGTGAAACAACTGTTCCCAATGACATTAGTGGCATATCCCCATGGGTTTCTACATACATTCCCCCACTGCCTGGGGCAGGCTCATTTTCTTTGGCTGCTCACTGAACCGTGTTTTGGTCTGTATGTTTCTGTATGTTTGAGCTGCACCCAGGTTCTGTCTGACTCTAGTTTCTCAGGCACACCGCAGGCATCCAAGTTCTCTGCTTCACTCCATTTCTCAGACACAGAGCCTGTGACCCAGCTGTTGCACACCCCAAGGCAGTGCCTTGAGTAAACCATGAGTTTACGGAGCAGCTCTGGCAGGAACACCTGAATATGACAGCAAAGGTCTGAGATGTTTTGCAGAATTACTTAGAGAAAGGACACAGTTTATTTGCAGGGAGAGCAGTGCCACCTGTGATTCAAATACAGACAGCTAACTGTGTGAAGACCCCTCCATCCAGCACCCTCAACACCACAAAAGCCCTTCAGGGCTCTCTTCAGGATTTCAGTCACTTCTGCTGTTTCAGACATTCTGCCTGAAATATTGAAATACTGCCATTTCAGGCATACTGCTCCTGAATACTCTGCTTAGCTTGTTCAAGTGCAACATTCAAAAGGTTCCCTTAAATGAAAAAATATGCTCCTCTATGTTCTCTGAACCTCACAATGTCTACAATGTCTTCAGTAATCTCCCCCCATTCCCACTCTTCTAAGTTTTAACTAGTGATTCCTGTTCTTCTCAGCAAGGGATTTTCATAGCCTTAACCTACCATGAAGGCCCACTGGGAGAACTGGATTTGCTTTACTTCGGTCAATCTTCTTAGCATATTCGTTACTCTACATAGATAGAGCCAGTCCTCAATTTTTTCCTTGAAGCCTTCAAATAACTGATGAAAGTCACAGGAGCATTTTTGTCAGCAATTTTCAGATTTTGTTTGCACTCTGTGTGTGTGTGTAAGAGTTCGTTCGTTCATTCGTTCATTCCTAAAACTATTAAGAGTTCATCAGATACTTAGAGAAAGCGGCTTGGTACTGTCACATTTCCATTGTTGCTTTTTAAAGGAATAACAATAAATCACAAAACAGTAAAGATTGAATTAATGGGTAATTCAGGATTGTTTCAATATGATGAGTTTCATTGGCTTAATTTGAGGCCTGAAGAGCAATAATGCAATTCAGAATTATCAAAGATGGGCATTTAAAATTAACCTTAAAACCAAATCATTTTTGAATACTGATGTAATTTTTATTCTTCCAAATTATTAGTTTCATTGACATTTCTAAAGCAATCAGGATGAGGAGGTGCATAAATATAAGTTCGAAAATTTTCACCAGAAGATTTTGCCATCTGTGAGAAATCAAGAAATTACAGATACACCAACCCTTTACATTTGACAGCACGCACTGCTTTTGTATTAAAGGCATTAAACATAGCATCGGTGTGAAAACAATTTACCAAATTATCCTTTAAGAGAAAAGATTAAAAAATAAAACTGAAAACGCAAAGAATAGAAGAGCATTTGAAAACTATGGTATTTTCTAACATGGTACTTAAACCAAAATGTCACGATTTTTCCCCTGCATTAGCTGTAGAGAAAAGGGAAGGGAAGGCAAAATTCCTTTTTTTTCCTTTGTATATAGTTTTGACTTTATATTGCTTAATCATACCTGCTCTTTGTGATCATAACTATGATTTATACCTAGCCACTCACTGCTGAA
The DNA here is from genome assembly GCF_965638725.1 of Aptenodytes patagonicus. Lineage (NCBI taxonomy): Eukaryota > Metazoa > Chordata > Aves > Sphenisciformes > Spheniscidae > Aptenodytes > Aptenodytes patagonicus. Next base: position 45,187,531 of record NC_134949.1, read on the forward strand.
TAGAACAGATGAGACATGATTCTGGTCCTTTTTTTGACTAGGGACAGTCAGATACAATTATGATAAAAAAAGACAACAGTTTTTTAAAAGTTTATTTTGTATTCAAATAAATATATATTATATATAACGTGAATATGTAAGTATATATTCATTCCTTAAATAAGAAAAATTAACCCTTGTTTCCTGCAGGAAGCAGAATATTTTGTAGTTTCAGACTTTGTGTTATTTATTTTAATTCTCAGTCTTTCTGTAAATATTTTTTTAAAAAAGAGAGATCTCAGGTGTGTGAAGCAGTTATTTGCCTACACAGGACGTGTAAAATGGTGTTCTGTCTGACTTCCTGAAACTATGAAATGACAAAAAGAAAATCCTTTGAAGCAAAGCTGTAACTCCCTGAGAAATTCAGTCTGGTGAATAGACCTGGCCTTAATGAATTAAGTTCCTACAAGTTGAACTATGTGAAAGCAAGGAAGCTGTCTACTGCCTCCTGTAGCCATAGATATCTTGTAAAGAGATGCCTTGGTAACTCTTCACCAGCCTCATCTGTCTCCTGATCACAACATCACTTATCTCGTAGGATCAGTTCCGCCTCAGCAGACACGGCTCACCATGCTGGAGTGGAGCTGCTTTAAGTACTAGACAAAAGCACACTGGACACTTTGCTGAAACTGCAGACATAAACACTTTAGAGGTTCTGATCCCAAATTAAAAGAAAAAAAGGCTGGTACATTAACATACCCCAAGGACCCTGCTTAACAGAATACTTGCTTTTGTGTTTTAAACCACAAGCATATAGAGAAAAACATTAAAATCAGTGAAGGAATTAAAAATTTGACTGTTAGAGAAGCAGAAAACAGAAATAATTACAAGGAATAAGCTTGCCTGAACAAAGAAAAACAGGATGAAAAACAACATACTTTTCTCTTAGCTGAAATCCATTCTCTCGCTCCCCTGCCTAAGCAAAAGCAAGTATTTATGCGTCCTATGTGCACATCACAAAACAAAAGTATTGGCCATATGGGCAACCTCATGCCTTTCCCACACTGATACTTTCAGCGTGTGTTTTTAGTTTGCATCAGAGAGATTTTTGTTGGCAGGGAAGAGACAGGAAGAGGGAAAAAAAGGCCCCAACAGGTGTCTCGCAAAGGGAGGTAAGTTTAACTTAGGGATGCTAATTCTCCTTCACAACAGGCACCGTGTTTGAGCCAAAGCAGTAACTCTCACTTTCTTCTCTGCTCGTATGTCATTACTAGAGTCTCCTGCTGCCTCTCCTCAGTTCTTATCTCTCCAGCTAATCTTAGTGTTAATCTTTTTCTGTTATTACCAGAAAGATGAGAAAGATGACTGTGGGCTACTGGCAATTGTATATAGTGACAATACAAATTGTCACTTGAAGTCTAGCATCATAATTTTATCTTCTTTTTTTCTAGGTGGTTTGAAACTCCAGTGAGACAACAGTGACAAGACGGCATGTGTGCAATACAAAGGATGCGACGCAGTCGTTACATACACATACCTAACATGACTTTATCTGTAGGCTCAGGTAACAAGAAGAGAGTTAATATTCTCTCTTCAATTTTAGTGGATTTAAGGATATTGCTTTTTGCAGATTGAATCCCTCTGGTAGCTGGCTACATACTAGTCATTTCTCAGGAAAGGGAAAAAACCTGTTCTTTGAAAGTGTGTATGTGAAAAGCTGCAACAGCAAGAAGAAAGCAATATAAATAAAACCCTTTGTTAATACATCCCTGCAAAACTAGGTGGTACAGATATGCTGCTGGTAGATGTCAACAACTGACTACTCTTAACTTTCAACTTTGAAACAAATATGACCTTAGAAGAAAGCCGTGACTATCTTGAATTGCTGCTGCAAGTTACAAACAAACTTTGAAACAGAAAACCCCTGTGAGAAACAGAGAGCTCACTGTCACCTTTCCAGTGCTGTTGCCTGGTGTCCTATGTGTGGAACAATGCTGAGAATAGGAGCAGGAGAACTGGGACTCATCTCGGGTTGCAGCATGATTTCACAAGGTATCTACCTAAGACATGAGGAGCATACCTGGCATACTTTGACGTGGTTGCACTGTTAGGAAGCAAAATGTGCTGTATAAATTAGCAGAAACTCCAGAGCTATTACTATTGGCTTACAAGACTATCAGGCTACAGCAGGGATCAGACATACAACCACCTCTTTTTCCAAAGACTGATTCATAGATTTTAAAGTCATCATGCTCTCTTTAAGTTTCTCTGGTCTGGCTCTGTGTAACAAAGAACAGCTATATTATCCTTCTGCTCCTGTGCTGATTCAGTAAATAGCATTTAACAAATCTATTGAAAAGTGAAGAGATGACGGTAAATAAATTTCTGAGGGCTAAGATTGCTGCTGATGGCCATGGTCATCCACCTAATCTATTTCAAGTATATTCTTCCCGAATGCTTAACTGATTGTAGAGGGATCGATACCTTAAGGTCTAGGAGATTTACTCTTTTTCAGAAAACATGGTTGAAAAAGAAAATTAGAGAGTTAGTGAATGTGAAGGATTAGTGATTAAACAAGGGCTTCTATTGAAAAGAACCAGTAAAAATGTAATTTTGGTTCAGAAGAAATAAATTAAGAGCCTATTTTGGGCAACACTCTTCCTTATACAATTATCCATGTTTATACAGAAACAATTAAAATCAATACTTTGATGCTCTGTGTATTCATGGATACTTCATTGTTCCATCTTTTAAAGAACAATCCTCCTCCAATCTCTTCTGGAAACACAGTTTTCTAATGAAAGTTTTTTCTCTCTTTTTTACGATTATTAGTAAAGTAGCACTAAGCTAACAACTCATTATGAGAAGCGGTATGCATTTCCTAGTAACTTAGTGGAATTACATTTGAGAAATTTGGGGGTTATTTAACCACTCTGTTTTGGACCCTGGTGAAACATGTTCTCAAATATGTACATACACCTCCCTCTGTATTTAACATGTCTAAGATCTGAGCTTGTGGTTTAAATACTCAGGAAAACATTGTTAGTATGTAAATGTGCATTTCTGAATTGAATCTTCTCATCTGAATAGAGAATTAACAGTTGAATGTTTCTCATTCAGAGGCTGAGTCTCCAGCAAATATCTCAAAAGAAGATTAAGCTGACTGAGATTAACTTTGAAAATGCCTGGATTTATACATACATGTACAGTTTACAGTACATTAGTAAGTATTATTTTTAAAATGTCAAGAACGCATCACGTGAAACAAATTAACTGTGTGTGATGGAAGGCAGACTTACAGATTTACAATTACGTGCTTCTCAAAACACTATCTACCTGCCTTTGCTTGGTTTCCTCTTAAATCCTCAACTCTCATTATTTGTGCTTCTAATGAGTAAATAAAATCAATAGTTTTACATAATTCATATTTCAAATTCTATTGCATTACCTACAAGAACATTAGTTTGTATCTGAATAACACAGGACAGCCAAAAGCTTGTATTTATATCTTTTTGCACGTGCATGAGTGTCATCTATGCTAAGGAGAGATGTGCACATACGTGTCCTGAAACAGGGAACTCAAAGGACGCATTATCCCCTGCACAAAGCTGATGACTTCAGTAGTTTGTCACGTTTTTAAAAAAAGCTTCTGTCTGATTACATCATCACAGGGGTCCAACTCAAGCGATAGGATGGAATTAAGCAAATTGTTTACTTACAACTACATTAAGAGGTTAATCCTTTTTTCTGTAGTTACACAAATGTCTCTCAGACATCAGTGTGAAACTGAAATTTGTAGGATCCAGCATAGGGTTGTTATTTATAAAACAAATCCTTCTTTTTCCGCATTATCTGTAGATAGAGAGTATAAATTCACTACATACAAAAATAGCCTTGTGTTTTCTAATCATTAACACTCTTGCAACTTGTTGTAAATGGTGAATCCCTCACCTGTGCAGGGGCTTGTCAAAGCCTCCATCCACTTCACCCAGATGCAGGAGCAGGTCCCCTTTGAAGGATCAGAAGCAGGACACATACAGAAGCAGCTCAGCTTACCACTTTGCTCTACACAGGATAAATTCAGATAGACTAAACCGCTAATTTCACCGCTACCATGTCTAAAGAATATTGTCAGCCTGACAGAGCAGGAGGAACACAAGGTCCCTGCACAGGCATCGGTCGACCATGAGTCTGGTTGCTCTCTCAAAGGTGCCTCACAAACATTTCCTCACCACACATCCAGCTTCTGCAGAGACACACCTTATTATCAGGTACATGTTTCTGAAGGAAACATGACTGGAAATTTAAGATACTCCCCCTCTACACTCTACAAAGGTGACTTAATGTTAAAAGATGCCACGAGTTTTGTAGAAGATGTTTCCATGTGTCTGTGTATCGGTGCAGCTCTCTGATGACCGGCAACGCCAGGGTCCTGCAGCACGTGCTGCACACTGAAGACGATACGATGAACCTTCATTCATTTCCACCTGCTGTGCCCTGACAAAACTCAATTTCCACATCACCGTGAATTGCTCTGGGCTGGAGGACAGGGCCCTCTCTGGGAGGGCAAGGCTGGCCGAAGGCGTGTGCTCTTGCGGGCGACCGGCCCACCTCAGGCACGTCCAGCCTGGCACAGAGCTCCTGTGCCGCCATGTGCCCCAGCACCTCTTTAGGTCAGGCCCGTACTGCCAAAGACATTTAAGATGGACACGTCCATTTAACTTTTCAAACCACATATTTTTACATCGCTCATGAAAACCAAAGATGACATTTAGGTAGGTACTTGCTCCTACTCCAGCACCAGCACTGCAGGAGGCACGGCTGAACTGCACACTTAACTAACCAACACTTCAACTGCACGGTTCCTCACAAAACGTCCCCAGTCATCACCCATAAATCAGCAGCTCAATCCGCTTACCTTAATCCATCCCTTCATAAAAATACATTAAAAAAATAATCAAATAAATGTTGACACACTGATGGAAAAAAACCCCCAAACATTTCAGTCTGTGACCAGAATTATCACTTTTTTTCTGTTCCTACAAACAATAGGCTTTTTTTTTTTTCTTGGAAGAATGAATTTGGTTATGTCCTCAGTTGGCATACCAAACAGAGAAATGTTAGACTTAAAGCGTGTGGCACTTGCAAAAGTATTTTTCAATTTCAGCACGTTAGGCTGAAGAGCAAGAGAAGACACCCCCATGACAGACAGGGAGCCAGGTGGGGAACAGCACATCGCTTAGCACTGCTCCACAGGGCTTCACCCCATGCGAGAGAGATCTGACCTTATGCTGCGCCTCTGTCAAGGACTGTATTTCACACTTTATGAATCTGATTTTCTCTTCCTGATGAGAACGTTATATATTTTTTCCCAAGATAATATACATTATACTAATATATGCACAGTCTACCGCAACTTATGTTCAATACAATTTCTGTTTTTTATATATATATATCTCTATATGGTCACAGATGGGGAAAAAATCCCCATTTATGTAGGCTATGAGAATGTAATGAGAAGAAAAATGACAAGAAGAGGAGAGGAGGAAGGAAGGAGGGGTACTCCAGCAAATAACAATGTATGTTAATGGTCAGGCACCATCCAGGACCACATCTGATAGAGTTTGTCTACCACCTCTAACAGCCAATGGCGGTTCCAAGCCCATTCGTATTCTTATTTATTGTCACTGAACATCATGCTTTATAAAGGATTTTCAGGAAGTTTTGGGACATCCACCCCACTGGAAAAGTATTTGTTGGAATTCATAAAAAAACAACAGAGCTCAGTTACGCGTTACAGCTCAACAGCAAGAAGTCTTTCCAGTTTCCAAGGATATATTTGAAAGCAAGAGAAATTTGGTTGTCAATAGCCAATAGCTATGACCTCGTTATGCAACTTCACAGGGATTAAAATATCAGCACTGTATATTCAGCCTATTCAAATTTCTTCTTTTATCCTCAGTCACATGAAGAAGTGAAACCATCAGTGACATGAATAGTAACTATATAAGGAAAAATGTAATAGGACATGGATTATTAACAAAAGATAGTTGAAAGCCCCCCTTCACATGAAAAGATATTCCTTTGCTCTTAATCGTGAGATGGTCTTTGCACAGGCTAATTGCATAATATCTTCAAAAACAAGAAGAACTTTTGAAAAGTGCCCTTTTAATGCTGCCACTTTCATCGTCCTATGCAGAATGGAACAGGGACTGAGGTTTTGCAGCACTCTGAGCAAATACACAGTCAGTTTTCTTTCAGAGCAGATTTTCATCTTGGAGGGAAGAGCACAAGTGAAATTCTAAGTAAGATAAGCTTTATGAAAAATTTGCCAGACATTTAGCAAAATAAAGAAGTTCAGATAAGAGTGGAACATCTATTATGCATAGCTTGAAAGACATCTGCTTCAATTTGCAGGCCTCCATATGACCACTCCTAAAATGAGTGTCAAGAGAAGCACAGAAATCTATTCCCTCCCAACATATTTCTGGGAGTGTAATGGTACTTGCAGAAAATCCTTCCATCAGACTGTGCTAACGCACCCTTTAAGCGATCCCACCCACAACAAGCTTCCTTCAATTTCTAGTTGCTCACAACGTGTACCTGCGGCACACAGGAACTCACAGGAGGTCCTCAGAGAACCGCGAGGAGGCTAAGCTGGCTGGGGGAGATGACACCGCACTTGGAGAAAAGCAGAACATTGCTGCTGGATGTGTATGCAGCATTTGAGACAACGTCAAGCTGGTGAGGTGCCGATGGTCATGGGACAGCAGAAGAACAGAGGATTAGAGGAGGAAATTGGGTTGCTGAACAGTGAAAATGGAAAAGGGTTACGGGCAATGCACAGAGCAATGGAGTTAACCGCACTGAGGCTTTGAGAAGAGCAAGGCAACAGAAGACGGCATGCAAGGGAGACGTGAGGCTCTGGATAATAAAGGGGAAGGCAGCAACTGCTGGTCATGGGGTAGGCTGAGGCAATGCCTCTGTGGAAGACAAAGGACATTGAGAGGAGAGGCAAAGGCAGCACTGCCCATCCCCATATAGAGAAGGACGACATGCAAGATGTGACAAGATGAGTGGTATGCTAATACAAATAAATACTGCTGGAAAATGCCAACTAACTGTAACCAGAGCTCTCTGTAACCAAAATCAGTGTCAACCAAGTTCTTACTAAAGACATACCTGTGGAAGAAGTAAAAAATAATTATATAGGTGTTTTTAAACATTTCCCTTTTGGTTTGGAGTGACCACTTTGTTTTTTTTTAATGGAGGTAAATTAAGCTGGGAATGTACTTAAAAATCCATAACGCTTGAACATAAAATGAAAAAAGAAAAAAAAAAACCCAACCTGCCTTTTTTTTGCTTGTCATTTTATGAAAGACAGCACTGTAACTTTCCATCTCAACCTGGAACAAGAAATAGTTCCCTACACCTTCAGGGCTTAAGCTTTGAATTGGCCTAAAAAATTCCCCCAGTTAGCTCTGATGGACGCTGGGGATTACTGATGGGGTGGTATCGATTCAGGATGTAAGACATTTGCAATAAAGATAGGAAGGGTGCACTTTTTCACAGAGAAGACTCACTTGGCTGTTGGAAGATGCCCGGCAGGCAGGCTCTTTCCCCTCCCAAAGCTCCCAAACACTGGGGCCACACTCCTTAAGCTGCCTAAGTGGTACCCACACGTCACTCCACTGCTTTGCATTTCCTCCCTGAAACAGTTGCTGATTCTTTCCCCTCCTCCCAGCAGAGCACCACACAAAGGTCAGGCAAAAGCCTTTGAGATTAAATTGTAAGTGATTAAAATTTCCATTATTTTGTGAACTTGTTCCACATATTAAAGAGCTCTAATGGAACTTGCACACATTTGTGCAGGTAGAAAGGCACATGATGACAGGAATTAAGGAAATTAATTCCTGTGCTTTGGACTGAAGTAATCTTCCAGAATGTAATTGGCTTTCAATCATTCACACACAACATGCCCTTCACCTTTAAATGGTAATTCATTTTACCATACAGGTTTTGGATTCCATTTACGTCAGGCTTTAAAAAAACTCCCATCTCCATACTAGAATACAGTGTATATGTTTTGTCCAGCAGGAAACCACGTCAGAGTGTAATTCAGGTTTCTGATGTATGTATCTAGATGATGTTTTACCATTTTGGTGACCCTTAGCAGGGGGAAATGCAGAACACTTCCTGCCAGAGATCAAGCAGCAATTCCCTCAGCAAGGCAACGTTACGAACGCGGCCTCTCCTGAAACGCTCACTATTTTCTCGCTGCGCTGAGCTCACCGTGGGACATGGCAAAGTGAATATGAGTGTACAAGACTTTTCAGGGCTGCGCCTGCATCACCGCAGAGCTGTGCAAAGCACAGTGACAGTAAACATAGCTGTGTCTGCTTTAATAAAAGCAACAGAAATCTGGAAAATCTCACCATGTAGCACTTTCCTTCTTCCATGGCTGTGAAAGAAAGACTACAGAGGAAATATCTGGAAGCACTGGGCTTGGTCTAGTTGCTTCTGGGGTTGCTTCAGCCCAGCCTCTTCAGTTGACGTAGCAGCAACATGTTATAGGTGACAAAGTGTATCCCTCTGACGAAATGGCCATCTGCAGGCCAGGTGCAGCATTTAAATCTATTTCTTCTTGTCTGTATTTTCCTTTTGCAAGTCACATCCTATCATTCTGTCATGTTTTATCTCCCTCGCACTAATATCAGCCCTGGCTGACAACCAGGGAGACTGTAATGTTGGCACCGCTGCTAAATGGTTAGGCATAACCTGGACACAGACAACATATGCTTATATTTAAATTGCGACTAATTTGCATTTTTATGTATTGTGGATTTTTTAAAGCATAGTTTTAGTAATGAAAAGGAATGTGTAATTCTGAAATAGTAATACTTTCCTTTGAAAAGCCAGGTTTGCTAATGGATTGCCATCTGTTCAACCCTTTGCCAGGAAATAGATTTGTCCTGCTTACTGAAAACAGTATTAGGGTGAAACTGTAGATTACACAGTGGATTTCTGAGCAGTTTAATTTAAAGTGCATGCTAGCACTTTGTTATTTCAGTAAAAATAACTTTTGATTCTCCTTTTCTACTAATGTTGGAATTTAAGCCATGCAGCAAACTGTATTTAAAGTACTTTGTGGGCTGTTTTGCTCTCAGTTGGGTTCCAGAAAAGGTGCCTACCTCTCCTTTATCATTTTGAAACTGAGTTCATCAGGTTTCTTCTGCATAGGGTTTACAGCAAGAAGCTCTCTATCTTGCTTTGAAAGCCCATCTTAATCCTCTGGAAAAAACATTTAAAAACCCAAGGCACTGGCCTCAATCGTGCTTTCAAGAGTACAAGATTTATACGTGCTGGGAGCCTCTCGGAGCCTCTGGATGCAAGTTAGGAAGAAGGACACCCCGGCAATTCAGGATGCTGTATCGGGAGCTGTTGGACCTTTCTAACTGATGGAGCCGAAGGAGCAAAACGAATCAGAACGGTAAGTTACTCTCCTCTGCAGCCCGCAGAAATCTAATAATGTTTCTGCTGAGCCTTATTAGGGGCACAAATGCACTGCGAGGGAGAGGTCCAGTTTTTACAGCCTGGAGGCAAAAGTTGAATTTTAACATATCTTCAAGATTTCAGCACCCTCTTACATTACCGCGGTGAGGTTACTGACACAGTCTCAAGGCTAGCAAAACACCAACCGCTCTCCCTACCCGGATCGGGTAGCTGTCCACAGGAATACGCAGACGCGCTGTTTTGTAGGGTAACATCATTAACGCCAGCGAACAGACAAATTGCCGTCACTGCTCCCTTCCCCGCACACCCCCCTCCCCGCCAGCCCCCCAAAACGCCGCATTTTGCCAACAAACGGCGGTCTCCTCGGGAGGTGCGAGCTCCCAGCTCGCTGCCGGCGACGGCCGGCCGGAGCCGCTGCCCCCACCACCGAGCACCCCCTGCCGAGCCACCCGCGGGGGCGGCGGCGCGAGGGCCCTCGGCGCCGAGCCACGGGGACGGGCGACCAAGGGGGAGCCCCGCAGGGCGGAGGCGGCGGCGCGGCCGCGTCCCCGGCGCCCGGCGGAGCGGAGCGGAGCGCTGGCCCCGGAGCAACATCCCCGGAGCAAGCCTGCGGGGCCGCCGCGCTCCCGCCGCGGGATGCCAGCCCTACCCCCGCCCCCCTGCCCGGACAAAGTTTTATCTCCTCCATTTCAGCCCTTCTCCCGCCTCCCACCTGAGCCCCGCGGGGAGGCGCCTCCCCACCGCCCTCCGCCACAGCCGGCGGCGCCGGCCCCACGCGCCGCGGGGCCGGGAGAGACTCCGCGGCAGCGCCCGCCGCCCGCCGCGATGGGGATGCGGGGGAAGACCCCGCGCTCCGCCGCGGCGGCCCCCTGGGCAGGGCGCGGGGAGCTGGGGCGGCCGGGGCGGCGCGGCCGGGGAGCGGCGGCAGGGCGGGGAGCAGCGGCAGCCGCGCTTACCTCTGTCCAGCGTGAGCGGCTGGACCGCTGTCAGTGTCGCCATATCTGCGGCGGGGCTGGAGCCCGAGTGACGCGCGGCTCCGGCAACGGCGTGGAGTGCGGGGAAGGGCGGGGAGGAGGCTGGCAAGGAGAGGGGGCGGAGGAGGAGGGTGGCTCCGTGGGAGGAGGAGGCGAGCGGGGCGGAGAGGGTGCCCAGGGGAGGGCGGCTCGTCACAGACGGGGCGCCGCGATGCTGCGGGCGCAGGGCGGCCCGGCGCGGCCCGGCGCGGGCTGCCGGCATCGCTGCGCCGCCGAGGCCGGGCCTGGCGGGAGGCCCCCGCCTCACCGCACTCTCCTCAGGGCGGAGTCCCGGGTCCCGCAGGGGCCGGGGCGGCCCGGGCCGTGCGCGGGGATGGCGGGCGGGTCGCCGCCGGTCTCGCCGCCCCGGGGATGCCGCAGCGGCCGGCGGAGGGAGAGAGAGGGGTGAGGGCGGGGAGCTCCGCAGCGCCGCGGGGCGGGGAGGACGGGCGGGGGCTGGATCCGGCGGCGCGGCCTCGCCTGGGCCGGGGGCGGCGGGGCGGGCCGTGCCGCCCCGTCCCGTCCCGGGGCTGGGGGTCTGGTCAGCGGCAAGAGGGGACGGTATGCCTGAGTGAGGCACTGCTCCGAGGACTGGCCGCAGGGGCTGAAAATCCGCGTGCGAAGCCGGGAAAGGAGGTACCTGGCCCCTGTGCAGGGCCTCGGCCGAAGGGATGTGTCCCGTAGCGGCCCTTTTGGACGGACCAAACTGTCGGCCTCACCATCAACCTGGCCATCACCGCTTTTCTAACTGCTGGGTGCTGCCCGGGCATCCTCAGGAAACCCAACGTCCTCTCATAAAGCACACCCAACACGTCTCTACAGCGTGGGGTTGAGTCCTCACATTTGCAGAGCAAGAGGTTGGTCACAGACGTGTGGCGGCCGCCTCTTGCAGGTCAGCTGCAGCTTGTGTGAGCTTGGAGAGCTTCACAGAAGACCATCCATGAAGGTGGAATTTCACACTGGAGCTCTGCCAGGTTTTTTTGGCAGCCCTCTGGTTGTCTACCCTCATTGTTCACATGAAGCCAAAGGAACCTGGTCAGCTGCCGTCCGAGAAAGGTGTGGCAGAGTCCCACAGAGCTTCTGCTGCCTTCCCGACAGTGGACAACGGTGTAGAGGAATGACTGAGTGAAGAATGACGTCCTCTTTAACTATTGCCCTGTGTAGTACCTGCAGTCTTGTGTTTGTCCAGGGAGCGCTGGGACAGGGTGGAGCATCACTCCGAAGGGGAAGGTAGCACTCCTCTCCTCATCCACCTGGATCTGACAAACCACAGGGGACTTCAAAGCACAGCAGTTCAAGGTTGCACATCAATAAAAGCTTTCAACTGCAAGGGTATTTAAGCACTAGTATAGATAATTAGGGAAGCTGTGGAAATTTTGCCATTAAAAGTTTTCAGAGCAGATTAAAAATACATTCGGCTGTTTTAAAATTAGGGAATGTATATGAACCACCCACTTCTTCTGACAAACTGAATTCAGCACAAATTTCTCTAATAAACAATAAACAGTAGCCCATTTGGATATCTTGACAAGAAAATGTTTCAGTTGGCTAAAATATCAAAGTCGAGAAATCAGTTCCTGGCAAGCAGTAGTTTTTAAAATAAAAATTAACATAAGGATTTTTATTCTGCAGTTTTTATGTACTTGCATAGCAGCTGGATTGACATAAAGTGTAACAGCTCCTCTTAAGTAGTCACATTACTGTATATTGGATTCATAGTCCTGAACAGAGAAGAAGTACACATTTGGAGGTATAACAATCTAATGTGACAACTCTCAAACTGTTACGACACTTGAAAAAAATCTATTACAGATACTAAAGTGTGTTTAAATAATATTAAAAGCAAGGTGCCAAGTTAATTAGCCAACCAAGTTGTTTTCCATATAGGACTTCATAACCCTCAGACTTGCTCTTTTGAACTGCCATCTTGCAAACAGGCATTTTGAAGCAAAATACAGTTATAAGAGTAACTTTTCTAACAATAAATATGTAGTGTCAATGCCAAATATAACTTTTTAGAAACATACGACTTGTATGATGATCTTAGAGGTCTTTTCCAACCTTAATGATTCTATGATTCTATGACTTTAGAAAAATCAATGTTTGGGCTTGAGCAGTGTGCCTGTGGAAAGCAATCAGCTTATTCTTGGTTTATCCTTTTTTATTTACCGCTGGTCAGATTTCGTGTGCTCTGCCACAGGGGCTAATTGGCACTTGGATGAGAGACTTGAATGGGAGTATTAGCTGCACACAAGGAAGATGAAAAGCAGCATTTGCTGAAATTAAACATTTCCTAATCAGCATAGCTACATAGTTAATGCTCAAGAACGTTAAAGACCTAGTTGAGGAATACTTTAAGCAGCTGAACTGGGAAAATTGCAGAAGTCCAGCTGAATTCAGCAACTGGAGAAAGGCGGTGGAATGAGGCAGGGAGCTGTGCAGTAGCTCTTGCTTTGCCAACTCCCAGGAGAAATAGTGGACTCTAATAGCAAAAGTTAGCAGTCAAAAAGAATGAGTGCCAGCCAGCCCGCTGTCTTGGAAGGTGGATCTTTTTAGACAGAAGCAACTGGTCTGACTCTCAGTCTTCTTGTTGATTCCATGGGCTGTACTGGAGCTTTTAATTCAATATCGTGGTGTTTACCGAACCAATGAAACTAGACTGAATTAACAGATTTTATATCATATGGCCTGGAAACTGGTTTACTGATACATCTTTAACATGTAGTCAGTGGTCAGGTGCCAGTGAACAAGGCTATTGCTAGTAAGATGCCTGTAGACTTTTTCTGGCTAAATTTTTAAACAAAATTTAGTATTTTGTTCAAAGATCTAAAATGTGGATATAAAGGCTTCAGTGGCTATGCTTTTAGATAACACAGGTTATTAAAAAAAAAAAATCACCATGAAAGTGGGTAAACCTTGAAAGATGTTGTCCAGAGAGGCTGTGAAATTTCCATCCTTCAAGATTTTCAAACCTGACTGGGAAAGGACCTGGGCAACCTGCTCTTACTGTGAAGTTAGCCCGGCTTTGAGCAAGAGGTTGGACTGGGTATTTTTCAGGTCCTTTTCAACCTAAATTATTCTATGGTTCCATAATAAACTGTCCAAATTACTGGCAAGAATTATCTGAATAGCTGGATTAAATTGTTACATTTGAAAAATAATGTGTTTTAATGCCGCTGCAAGCAAGCGACGAAGAACGCAATGGTTACTTCCAGGACTGGAGATTGTTTTGGGGAGGGGTGTTCTTACGTAGCAGGGTCAGTGTAAGTTCTTGGTGCGAAGTTGCCAAAAGGGCTAATGCAATCCTTGAATATATAAATGAAGAATGGCAAATACAACTAGGGAAATGATCTTTCTTGTGTACTTAGTATCCATAAAACAACTGACTGGAGTACTGTCCCCAGGTCTGGTGTTTGCCTTTCAAGATGGAAAATCAGCTTTGATGTGAGGTTTAAGGACCTCAGTCAAAGCTTATCAAAGAAAAGGGTAAGAAGGAACTGAATGACTGTGTGTAGGTCCATATATATGGAAGAGGCGTAATAGTGGAGGGATTTATAGTCTTAAAATTTATAGTCTTATGACATAAGGTGATCCTGTGACTGGAAGTTTAACAAATTCAACCTTGAGTAAGATGTACTATTCTAGCAATAAGGATAACATAGGAACCAATTACTCACCATTGCTTGAAATCTTAACAAAAATCAGAGGTCTTTCTCAAAGGCTTACTTTGATCTAACTTCTAAAGAAAAATAGAATGGCTGAGATATTCAGGAGGTTAGATGAGGTAATATTGTCATCTATTACTCTCATGACTTTTATGACCCTTTGGCTTCCCTCAAGAATTGGTGCTACAAGGGCCAGAGAATTATTTCTACACAGCACAGTGCAATGCAATGTGGGAAAACCCAGCACCACTCTGAATGCACCTGTTGGCTGCCAGCGTAGCACATCTCCCCTTGTCCTAAGCTTTGCGTGGGATAATTAATTAAGATGCTGCCCCATGACTGGAATACTGTGGTAAATGCAGCTACTCACTTCAGTACCAGAGCCACCCCTACCAGAGGTGGAAGCCCTGTTTATGGTGGCTACAGAGGTGTGTGGCAAGAGGCCATACCACAGTGGCACAGCAAAATCTGTGGTTGGGTTACACAGCACTGTTTTATGCCTTTTAGCCATGTTCTGGTTATTACTCATTGGACTAAATATCTTGTCAGGGCTAAATTTCACTTTGGGTATTTACATTTGGGTTCCTACCTACGTTTCCCATGAAATTTCAGTTTGCTGCAGGAATTTTCACATCCAGCTTTACATTGGAGTATTTGTTGGGCAGCTGCTTTATTTCACCCCAAGGCTACATAATAGATAATTTTTATTATATGATATAGTTATATCTTGTTTATGCCCCTTTTTGTTAAATGCAGCGTGTTATTCCACTGTTCTTGTATCGACTTGATGGCTCTGGGGAATGCCACACACTCAATTTGCAGGATGGTCAGCTGTATCAGTCATTCCCCCATTAAACATAGTTTGGTTATGTTTGCACAGTGCGTGAAACTCCAGGTTATTTCAGAGAAGGTTCCAGGTACAGAGAACTTTCAAGACCCTAGATCACCTCTTAGGACTGATTCAGAACACGCATTCAGCCTTTTCTCTTTTTTGTGCTTCACTTGTGCCTTGCATTTCAGCACAACTAAAAGCAGAGATTGCAGTAGTGTTGTAATACAGGCTGTGAATTCTCAGAAGACTGAGGATTTTTGTCATCATTCAGATTTGCTTTTTGAGTGGCATTTTGCATCTACAGGGGAAAGAATCCTTCCTTTTTTAAAATCCATTGGTTATTTCCATGCAGTTTCCATGGCAGAACTTGCTATTTGAGAAATCTAATGGTTTAACAGCAGTTTGTTTATTGGGCAAAGAACTGCATCAGTTACCCGTAAGAAATGTGATGTAGTGCTTTCTGAGAACTATATGCATTACTCCCAAATACAGTTCATTTTGTCCCAGGAGAGCCAGGCCATCTCAAATAATATTTCAGGTGAGCTGAAACGTCCTACTATGGGTGCATAGCTGTGTACAGTTCAGTATTTTAACACCGTGCTACCCTGTACCACAGGACCGTACTTTCCTACAGGACTCATTTTACATTCCAGTATCGTGTAATGGATTACTTTTTGTACATAGTGCAATTACTGTTTTCCCAAACACTGAAACCAATTTGGCTTTTAAAAATACTTTCTTTTTTCTGGTTTTGTTAAAGATTCAACTGCAGTTGACAACAGGGAGAACAGGATCAAGCTTTGCTGAAATTCTCCGTGGGCTACATTGAAATTCAGGTGGAGTCCAGTGAGTTTCTACCTATAGTCTATAGAAGCCTGTAAGTCTATGTAGTCTCTTTAAAAATAACTACTGCAAAAGCTAAGAAAAGCAAACCTGTTGCTGGTAGCCTTACGTTTGCTGTTTGGGGAAGTGGGCTGTGCCTTGGTGGGCAGGGTCCACTCTTTCTTTTAGGCAGGGAGGCAGTTCAAAAGCAGTTACAAATCAGACCTTCAATCCATGATCACCTTTGGATACCCTTGAAATCTGAAACTTGAATCTATTTCCCTTTGTTACCATGACTTACTTATTTTGACTGTTTTAAGGATCAGATCTCGACTTAAAGTTTGTCAGTACTGAGGACCTTTGAGAACAGTGTAAATTATCCTCTGTGAGGCCACAGACATCTTCAGTTACCTAGTTTAATGCCAGTTCAGGCTTCATCTGCAAGCACTGTACCTGTAGTCTTAACATACCCATAATGCATGAATTCACACAGTATTTTTAGTTATTTGAACTGAACAAAAGCATTGATTTGCTCTCCTCATAGACCAGCATAATGAATTATCCACCTACCTTCTTTGTCCAGTCTATTAACATACATTTTGGATAGAATTTTTGGATCAATGTGATTAACAAGAACCCTCTGAGTGGAAAAAAAAAAAGTAGACTTGTCCATGGGAATATGTTTATTGATTGTGCTTCACTGCGTTTCTCATTGTTTCCATCAAAACATCACTATACAGAATGATGACAGAGAAAGAATATGTGGTCGTGAAATAGATACCTCTAAAGGAAGTTAGAACAGCAGAACATATAATTTTAAATAGTTTTAGAATTATCAGTGGTGAACTAATAATGATAGTTACAAGGAGGTGCATAGTCAAGTATGTAGGTGTAGGGAAAAACAAGAAGTGCAAGGACAAACCACAATTCCATAAAATTGCCACAGCTAATTAATTTGGGAGTGTGAACAGTGCAACAGATAACACTGGCTATCAGCCCTGTATTTCCTGAGACTGTTAGTCCTGTGTTAATTTTCATGTGAGATCAGTGACATTATGATATGCATCTGAAAATGGGTGGGACCTTGATTGCAAGGAGTTATTGTAATTAACTCTGATTTTAGTATACTCCGTAAGTATCTTTTTGAGCCATAAAAATTAAAATATGATTAAAAGGCGCTCTTGAGATCTAGAGTGCATTTTCAGATTTTAATTGGGAAGTGAAGAAAAGCAAGCTGCTTGCAAAGCTGGTATGTTTATAGACATATGAGGTTTAAGTTAAGCTTAAGTATTATCTGAAATCATTGATTACCTGATTAAGCTACACAGATAACCAGGTTTGTCAATCTGAGGATTAAAAAGCACCAACAAACCAGTGAAGAATAAAAAACTGACAACTTGGAGAAAAAGTGTTGTGACTAAAATGAAACTCGGCAGTATTTCTGTTTCAGTCCTGCTTTTTATTAAAAAAAGGGAAAAGATTAATTTTACTTTAGCTTTCAGAAGACAGATAATGTACTGAAGCTCTCCTCTGCTTTTTTAGTGGCATGCTCACAGGAGATGACAGTATTTAAGTACTGCTGGGGACCAGAATGTCAGGGCTACTGATGATTGTTCTTGAGAATAATACTTTGTCTTCAGAAGGAAAGAGAGCCAAGGGGAAATATGATTAAGTTGTCTTGGTCTGAGAAGCAGTTTAATGGTCATCTCCGCATCTCCAATCGACATCACTTCAGAGCTGATCTGTGTGATGCTGTGAACAATTAAATCACATCTGGTCACTGTAATGCAGTCATGCTCACTTGCCAAGTTATTCTATTTCCTTGCGCATCCCAGAGGCAAAACCAGCTTCAGGGCATGTGTGGGTTTTAGATGCATACAGATGCTGATGCAACTGTGTGTAGTCCCAGTATTTTAGTAAACTTGTTTGTCTAGAGGCAGTTTGAAGTCTTAGTTCCTGAGCCGGAGAGTCTGCAAGACTAATCCTGCAAACATCTGGGCATACTCTATCTTTGCTCTCATGGCAATTAACTAATGGGAGAACACGTGCCTGAATCAGTTCAGAATCTAATTAAATGACATATACAATATTTTCCTCATGGAAGGCCTTCAGGGAAGCCTGAAATGTACAGATTTAAGGTTCTTGGCTGATTTTTTGGGTAACTTATTTTTAATATTCAGAGGAACATTTCCTCTTGGCACTATACTAACAGTATTCTCCAACACATGCTGTTGTCCATCTGCTCAGAGCCCTCAGATGACACCATTCTGGTAAATTTGCTCTTTATTCACATTCAAAGCCATCAAATTTGCCTTCCAGTTGACCCATGTTCTGTTCCAGGCCAGAGAACAAATTCTCAATTTTTTCCACTCTAATGGCTGCAGCACTGTCAACAGTTTGTATCTAACTTTTTAAAGAAAAACTATTTAAAGAAATAGACAAATACTGCTGGGGTTAACACCAGGTCACAGGGGTCTTCTGCCCTGCTTTCTCCACAGCAACTGATGATGAACAAGGCCCACTGTAGCAGCACTCCTGTCACATCAACAGCTATCATCAAACAATGAACCTCCGGTTTTTCTCCAGGTCTGTCTTAGTCGCTGCAGCGACGGTCAGAACTATCTCACCTAGTCACTGGCTGCAATGCGCCTGTAAATTCTTCATATTGAAGCTCTGTTTGATGGTGCCATTCTCCCTGCATTGGCACAAGAAGCCACCTTTTGTTACATCTCTTTGCCTAGTCAAGCAAATTCCCCTCATGGACGTATAGTTGATTGTGCCCTACGAGCAGCCCTTGGAGGCAGTGACCTTGGACCATAGTGACTGCTGGACAGTTGCCAGCTTGTTCCTGATGATTCGTGTGAGGGCATCCCAGGCTGCACACTATTTGTGTCTCCCCCAAGAACACGCTCAGTCTGGCAGTGATTCACAGGCCTCTTTAGCATCTTTCCAGTAATGCCCTCCTGCTGTGACCTACTGTGAAACTCTAGATTCCTGACACTACCTATATTGAGACACAGGAGACAAGGCAGTCACTCCTAAGTAAGTTGGTGAGTGTTACGTGAGTTGGGGAATTGTACTGGACTCAGGCGTGGGCGTAGTAGGGACCAATTTAGCTTTACCTTGTGGTCTGTTCCCTGCAGTAGCACAGGAAAGTAAGAGTACCGCTAACCAAGGCCTTCTGCTTTGCCAGAGAGTGAGTTGGCAGGGTGGGGGAGAGGAATTATCTGAGAGAAATCATGTCCTGGCTTGATTCTGCTCTGCTTAGTTTTTCTGAATCCAACTTTGTCCTTTGACTTAAGTAATACTTTTTTTTTGTACAATACCCTCCTGTACCTTTACCCTGGCCAGTATATGTACTTCATGTACTGAATTGCCCAAGATGCGTTGAGGATCTGCCCTAAGTAGTTGATTACATATTATATCATGCAAAGATAGCTGAGTCTAATTCTGCAGGTCCAGCCATGAAGCTAATAAAATTAGCTAATAAAATCAGCAAAGGAACAGCACTGATTATATGGTAGGGGAATGAATCCTCACAATCCTCGAAAGGATTCATCTGAGGAAAAGCAGAAGTGCTGCTGATCTGTATTGTCACCTTTTCTTTACCTGGAAAATTTCATACCCTGAGAGCAAGCCTTTCATATCTAGCTCTTGTCCAGCACTCTTCCTGCAGTTACACTTGCATTTCACTCATCTGCATCAGTGGAATACATTTAGTTTCCCTGTCCAGGATCCTCTCCACTAGATACACCCATTGACCTCATCTGCTATCTGCCAGTGAGTTCTGGAGGTGCACCGCTGAAAACGTGGCAGGATGAGGCCCCATATGCAATGACATGCAGCTACAAGACACCTAGAGCAGCCTTAATACTGTTACTATAGCCTGTTACTGCAGTTCCTCCTATTGTCATGTGAGCTGCTCTTTTTATCACTTGATGATATCTCATGCGCTAGGAGAGAGGGAAGAACTTGGTAAGTCTGGGTGATCGGAATAAGTTTGGGTCCAGAAGCTCCACCTCCTGTCTCCAGATCCAGTTCGGCCGTGCCAGCTGGGGAATGTCCCTTGACCTTCCCTACCGTTCTGAGTTACTAACCAGAATGGGGCATGAGACCTGTACAATGTCTGTCATTTACTAAGACTGAACTAAATAAGCTTTGCTGAACCCAAGAGGACTTCATAGGGTTGAACTGTGTTGCACTCTCCAGTGCTGTGTGTGAAACCTGCATGGGCAGTCAGGGTGTGACTTGGTTATGCATCACTAAGGCAATGTCAGTGGATTTCAGATGGGGAGAACTGGATATCAGAACGCCGGACGGCCCAGAAACTAAGCGAGGACAATAGCAAGAGAAGGGCACTACTATTAGCAGGCTGTGGGATGGGAATTTGCTAGTCTTGTCATTTTTTCTTTTGCTCTCTGCCTGCAAAAGGTCTCAGTTTTGCAGTTTATTAATTTTTTTTCTCCTCCTGAAGTGAGACTGAACAGACTGTTTTGAGCTTGAGTTCTCTGGCAGCAAGAAGGGAAACTCTTTATCTCACAGATGGGCCAGTGAGGGATTTAAAGTCTGTTTTCTTTTTTTCCCCCAGAGATACCTGTAGATTCTTAGTATCCATGCAAAAGAAAAGCTGTCTGTTTTCCTAGCTTGTGAGGGATTTCAGAACTGTCTTTATGTAAAACTGCTGAACCTGGCTGTACACCAGGGTATTTCCAAGAGAACAGGACTATTATTATGAACAGATAACAATTTCAGAAGAGCAGGGGATTTCAGGATCTTGATTTAGATTCATTTTCTGGTGCAGGACTAGAACCATAAGGTGTGGAGCTGGAAAGATTTTCCCCTCTATATCCAGACCTTGCAACACCATCCCCCATCAATTGTGTGCACTTTACATTTTCACTCTGTGTAGCTGTTGAAGGAGAAGCTTTTCCCACAACACACTGCTCATCTTCCAGGCCGATAATGTAGAAGCAGAGCTGGCTTCAAGCATAACCAACTTGGGCAACAAAATAAAGAGAGCAGCACACAGCGTATCCCTGCCCTGGGCCTTGCTGAAGCCCATGGTTATGCCGAAGGCAAGCGCTCTCTGCCTGTGGGGAACACTGCCATGCAGTGAGAGACAGCAGTCCTGACGGGGCTCTGACAGCCCCTATCTGTGTCATATGACAAAATGCTGTCTGCTGGCAGGGTAGATCCTTCCTTCATTTAGTAGGAGAAGAAAGTGTGGAACCTCATCACCTACCCACAGCCCCTGGAGGCGTTCCTGGACGCTTGGACCTGCACTGGCCCCTTCCACTTCTGTGGCTGTTGCACTGCTAGTGCTGTAAAACTGAGTACTGTTGCAACGCTGAGGGCTGGAGACACCAAAATTCATTTTTCTTCAGCTGTGAGCAAGCTCTGTATTGCAGGAAATGGCTTAGTACAGCGCAACGTGCTAGCCAGTATATGGTCATACCGTAAGGCTGAATGCTCAAGGGGGCAGAGCTGAGCTGCGGTGGGCCCCCTTGCTTTTGGTTCTCATTAGGAACATCCTAAAATTAAAGGAGAATGTGTCTAAACAATTTGAGAAAGCCTGCAGGAGTAATGAAGCAAGCTAAATTGCTGTGTCACAGATCACAGAGCTGGTCCTGGCTGAGGAGCCCAAAAGGCGGTAATATCCTCTCTGGTCTACAAGATGACACCCTTTCACTTCCTGAGACCATGTTGCTCAAAATTCATGTGTTGACTGGCCTTCCCCTTTGAAGGGGTTTCCCACCAGGAAGGAAGAGGGCTATTAGCTACCGCCTTCTCTTTCTGCTGAACCATGTTTCTGGGCTGAGGAGTAGGATGGTCTGCAGCTGGTCTGGGCATTTGATACAACGTTTGATAAAACAGGTATGTGTTAAACCTTGAAATATTTTGCAGGTTCGAAAGTGGCTGTGGTTCAAAAGGTCTGGCAACAACAAGCGAGCTTAAAAACAAACGCTTTCTTATAAAGAAGTAAATTTTTAATCTGTTTTTGTGTCACAATAAATATCCCTTGGCTAGCTCTGTCAGGTCTGACGACTGGATGCAGTAAGACTGTCTCTCTGGAGACAGACTGTGGAAGTTTGATTCCCGCCCCAGTTTCTTTGATAGTCATGCTATTATTCCTTGCCCCCCCCCTTCAGTTAAAATACCATGTTTGATATACCTAGAATTCTCAACGCTACCATTCTTAATGCCTGTGTTGGTATTTCTGATAAAAGCTAAAGGCTATTTACACCCATAAATCTACTATACTGTATTCAATAGAGTATTTAAGTGGATTTTGTGCTGTGACACTGGCCTGCTAAGGGACTTTGTTAATAATAAGTGCAGAAAATGCTTTTTAACTGTGTTTCTATGGCATTCAACCCCTGAGAAATGAAGTCTAAAACCACTTTCAGTGATACATGCAGGAACTGATTCTCTATGTACATGTATACTCAACAAATGAATTGCAGTGAGGCATGAAGGATATTTTAGGATACCGTGCTGCAAGATACTGAGCTGTGCGAATTCCCTGGAAAGTTGAGTAGGGGAATGCTTCCGTGGAGAACTCTTGGGCTTTTGAACTTGCGTTATTCAAAGCCACTCCTCCTGTTCCCCCATGCAAATACAAATTACGTGGAGTGCAGCTAAAGAAAATACAATGGGCATTATTTTACAGGCTAGCTAAACAAAACAGCATTGTGGACAAGCGAAGAAGAACAGTTAGCCTTTATGCTGAGCATAGCAAGTACTATTTGAGACATAATTTATCAATTGCATTCATTAGTTTATAGGGTTGATGTTATCAGTAATGGATTAGATTATTAGCATCCACAAGGACAGAAGAACTGAAGAAATCCAAGAGACAAGGCAAAGCAAAGATGTATTTTGCCCGTCAGTGGGTTGGTAAATATTTCAATACAGAGATGGTCAATACTCTAGGGCAAAGCAGAACTGCAGGTGTTGAGAATCTCCTGGATGAGGCTTCCATCACCAGCTGTTAGGCATTTTAAAGGCATTACTTCATTTTTCACTAACCCCAAAACAAAATGTAGCTGGCACCGGAAGGCATTTTAGCTTTGCATCACTGAGAATTAAAAAAAGAGAAAAATGATTGTTTTGTTCAGACCAAAATGAATGTTGTGGAGCCCGTTTAAGCTAAGCTTCAATTATCTCAAAAATGGGAATTTAAATATTTCTACCAGTGCAATGTCAGGACACTGCAGGCATTTAACGATATTCATTAGTCATACAGAACAGCATAAACAAAGATGGGAACATTCCAGATGTTAGATGTAGCAATTTAAAAGGGAAAGGGTTCCCACCCCCATTTTTATTAAGACTACTTTCCTAATACAATGAAGTCATTTCAGGGGGTGGGATTATGAGTCAGCTACAAAGCTGGCCTTGTTGCTTAGACATGTGCAGAGTATAAATATTGTAAAGCTCTAGAGAACAGATGGCCAGAGATTTCAGAAATGACAAACATCAGCTTTCTGCTTTGGACCGGTCAGTGTTAGGCCTAGAGGTCACATTCAAGCTGCTCTGAGTTTTCGTGCAATATTTGGATCCAGCATGACCCTTCAGTCTCATAGGGCTTCCTGTAAGTATACATCCTTGGTCATTCAGCAATCCAACGGAGTGCCACAACTATCTCGTTACAGGAAAGCATTACTGCAGCGGGCTCCAGCACATCACTAGCAAAGGAGTAAGACAGCTGTACCAAGATGAATTTTGCTTACTTTGGGCCTTTGTTTCTATCTAGGTTGCAGGGATGAGGC
The DNA here is from genome assembly GCF_965638725.1 of Aptenodytes patagonicus. NCBI lineage: Eukaryota > Metazoa > Chordata > Aves > Sphenisciformes > Spheniscidae > Aptenodytes > Aptenodytes patagonicus. Next base: position 45,211,127 of record NC_134949.1, read on the forward strand.
TTGGTTATCTTGACTGTTGGCATCACTGTGTCAATGATAGATCACACTTGATTACAACCTTCTGATTACTCATACTTTTTTTTTCCTGACTGATATTTAAGGATCAGGAAACACTGAATGAATCCAAAAGGATTTTTTGGTGCAGACAGACTTAAAATATGACAGGAGAGTTCATCAATAGTGGAGGATGTTTCAAAGGAAGCAAATTCTTCAGAACTATTTCCTCTTCTTTTACTCCTCTCTGAACACAGCGGAGCTTCAGCTTTAGCCAACTGCTGTAACATTTGAGACTGTCAGTCTTTGGGATGTATCAAGAAACATGAATTATACTGCTGTCTTCACATAGCTTATGGGAAGCAAGGAATGTCTATGTGAACTGCTATGTATTTCATCCTGTCAGCAGTGTGACAAGGTTCCAAAAATGTGGGACTGGTTGGGGAAAAGTTGAGCAAAGACTTAAGAAACTGCATGTATGAGAGCTTTGGAAGTGAAGGGATCACTCAGGGTTCATTCTGAAAGGATCTGAGTAATTTCTGAAGTCTCCCAGAGAAAAAAAGAGAAGTATCTTGTGACCTGTTAGAGCAAAAATTGCAAGGAAATGCTTGTGGGGCTTTCTCTAATTATCTTTGGAGTGTCTATTAGCAACACACATATGTTCACAATCTCAGGCAATAGCAGACTGATTGGGTACGCGCACCTTTAAAGCATATTTCGTGTTTGTAGCCTTTTAGCACTGGATGATATCATCTTACATGCGGCTTGTGACAGCAGCTGCTGGAATTGGTGTCTTTTCTTTCATGCTCTGATCTGTTTTCCACAGGCAAGAGAGATTCATCATAATTAGAAATTTAAGTTACTGCTCTCACTAACCACTCACAGGATTAGAAAAGACTGCAACAAAGACATCGATTATTTAACCATAATTTACCTTATTGTGTCCAGAATAGCTAACTACAAAGAAAATGCCATTTATTTTTCAGTAACACACAGAATAATTTATGCATTGAATTTGACGTATGTGAACTGCAGTGATAAGTTAACATAAATATTCAGCATTTGAAGAGCCAGGAATCCCAGCAAAGGAACAAACTCTTTTGTCCTTACCTTTCACTGCCTGTAATCAGTTCTCCTTGCTGGGTGACTGCTGCTATTCTTGGTGATTGGCAGAGCAGGCTGTGAGGCTGACTGTCAGCAAAATGACACAAATTATATTATCGCCTCTCCCTTTCTTACAGACCCCTTCATCATTTATATTTTAGTTTTGAATGTTGTTATTAGGCGTGATGTTTTTCTCTTCTCCAGATCTTGAAGAAAAGGCTACTTGTTACTTTGGCACACTATAACAATGTCTTCTCCCTTAATAAAGAGATATATGTATAAAAATTTCTTTAAAATATATTTATATAAGCAATAAAAGTTGTTTCTGTAAGTTTGAAAATGGCAGCTATACTTTTCTTCCTTTTAATCTGTGATGGTGCATCGATGCACTTTATGTATCTTCCAGCCATTCACCCCTTTGCAATCTCAAACTGTCTCAATCTGTTCCCAATCTGTTGCATCTGAGTTACAGAATAGGTGCTTGAAGTCCCACCAACTTGTTACACTCAAAATCTTGTTATGGGAAAAAGGGAGGACCTCATAGGCAAAGCCAAGAAGAACTTATTGTTAATCTAACTGAAGTCTTAATACTCTAATCAGCAAGGTATCAGCATCCCAGGTCTTTTCGTAGGATGCGTATGATGCTGATGTTAATGGCTTCTTTCCCTTCACTCCTGGGCTCATTTTCATAAGTTTGCTAACACAGGCTACACCTTGCTTTTTCCTCATTAATCTGCAATGTGGCATTACATCTGGGTTTGCAATATATGTTGTAGTTTACATATGCTGGATATGCTTAAGTTTTGTTAAGCCTAACGCTGGTTTTGCACAGATCCCAAGGTTGCATTCCTTCAATAACCAGCAGTTGACTGCTGATGAGTTGTTTATAGCCCTGGGGCCTCCAGTATCATCCTGTGCCCACACTTTCAAGGTCCCTGCTGTCATCTCATGCTTGTACTTCTCCATACTACATTGTTTTAGTATAAAAAGTAGTTCACCCCCTACAGTAACTATTTGTTATTATCATCTATTAGTTACGGAAATATATGAGAGTATTTCACCACACAATTGTACAATTGTTGCACCAGGGGAGGTTTAGTTTGAATATTAGGAGAAATTTCTTCACCAAAAGCATTGTCAGGCACTGGAACAGGCTGCCCAGGGAAGTGGTTGAGTCACCATCCCTGGAGGTATTTAAAAGACATGTAGACATGGCACTTAGAGACATGGTTTGGTGGTGGACTTGTGTAAGGTTAACGGTTGGACTCAATTATCTTAAGAGTCTCTTCCAACCTAAATGATTCTATGATTCTATGATTCTGTGAAATCTTAGCAAAAACTAAAAGAATAGCAGTCACCGGGTTGTTCAATAATTGCTGTTACAGCTAAACAAACTAAAATATTGCTCCAGACAGTCCAGGACAAGACCAAAGCATCACAAGACCTGAGGCCTGTGTCGGTAGCTTAGCATGATGACTGTGGTCTACAAGCAGGGGGAATCCCATATTTCATAGACAACAAGGCTGCAGATCTGCTCCCAGAAGTTGAGAATAGAGCCACAAGGAAATCATGTGCTACTCCAGGAAGGTAAAAGCAGTATTTGGGCATTGTAAATGCTTAAAGTCCCAGCTCCGTTGAACCTTTCAGGTGCCCAAGCCTCTGCTAGTTATCCTGAACGTGGCTATACATGTGCTGGTGCTGCCTGGCTGCTCAGAACATGTCTGAGACCCGAGAGGGATCTCAGATCATGTGTGGGTCCACTTCTTGCTTTCCCAGGTCCAGTTCTGCCTGTGCGTTTTGAGAATATCTACCAGATTGGGTGTCAAGCCAAAGACAGGTGAGAAAATCCAGTTTAGGATGTGGGGAGGACTGACTGGATAGCGCTCTCTGTATGTTACAGGATTGCATATCTGTACCTGATTCCTGCATGGTTTTAAGTCCCATTTAATCTGCCATTTGTAAACTTCTTCCCTGACTGTAGAAGTCTTTTATAACAAAGATCACAGCTATTCTAAAATGCCTGGATCATAAAATAAGTGGATCTTTTGCACAGTGTATTGGGGTATTACTTCATAGTGTCAGGTGGATCTTGCATGAGGTTTAAACTAGAAGTTTAAGAGATTGGTTGTGGTTGTGCAGGTTAATGTGTTCTTTCTGAAGTGGTAAAGCAAAGTACAAAAGACTGGATTTGGCTCTAGTTTTCTTTCAAATGTCATTTTTTCATTAATATATATTTATTAAAATTAATAACACATTTCATTTTTACTGCTTGCTAACTTTTCCTCAGCTTTCATTATGACTTACTTTTAGAATCAAAGTTACTGCTTTTCCTTTTTTATCAATTCTGGAAATAGAAGTTTGGTAGCTTTACCTTTTCTGTATTCATTGAGTATAGGTCCCTCTAAATCCTGATCATCAATTCAGTTCTTGTTATGAGGGAGCAAAATGTCATCTCCTTATTGGTCCTATTTATATTATTTCCTCATAACAAGTAGTTGTATTAATTATTGTGGTGTTTTTAATCTTGGGTATTTCAGATGAGTGCTTTGTTGAACTATTACATTACCAAAGTATTTAATTTTTAAAAGTAGAGGAACTTGTAACATAAAACATTTGTATGCTGTCTCTGCTGAACATTCAGATCCTGCCTGATCATTTCCTGGCAGAATTTATTATAATATTAAAAATGAGTGGTTTTTTAAAGTTATTTTATTAATATAATCAAAGCAAAGCAGCAAACATCTGAAGAAAACCTTCTGATAACTCGGAATTTTCTGATAAGAGGATGAGTCCTATGTATGTTTGCATGGCCTTGAAATCAATATGAATAAATTGTTAGTAAGCTTGTCTCTTGAATATATCCACATTTTGTGTTCCATCAAACATTTATCTCATCTAGAACTGATGTAATAAAGAACATCAGTTCACCACAGACAGGTTGATGCAGTATGTATTTAAACATAAAACATTGACAGATGTAATCTGAAATATATAAAATTCCAGTTTTACCCATTGCTATATTTACTGACACCTCGCTGATAAAACTTTATCTCGGTGATCTAAATGTGATAAAAATCAGCAAAGCATTTTGGAGAGTTCTGAAGGTACCTGCCGGTTTAAGTGTTTGCAGATGGCAGGAGCATATTGAAACCCTGATTCATTATCTGAGGATGGTTACATTTAAGTGCATATCATGACCATTTGTATGGGCACTTATTAAATGACATAGATGCCTGACAGAAGTCCTCGAAGAAAAAAGTCCCAGTGTTATTTGTTTTTCAGATCACTTACTTCCTGAGAATTGCGTAACACTCACAGGGCTTCCTTTGGTGGTTATTTGCGGAAAGGGTTAAGCTTTCTTTGTACACAAGACATATTTTACTTGTTTGTTTACATGTTAATCTTGCAACCCTTTTTAAATTGTGTCCAAGAATTACTGAGAGACCTCTGCTGGGCTATGCAAGTGTGAAAGAGAAGATATACAAACTCAAGTAAGTACATGATTTTATGGATCAGCAGAAAAATATCTTACAGGTTTCTCATAGACCGTTCCTTGAAGTTCAAGAAGCATGGTTAAATAGAAACAGCTGCTGGAGAATGTGTATACCTGAAGATGATTTAAGTAGTTACTGGCATGAATCTTCTCTAAAATTAAGAAATCTAAGAGGTGAATGTCAGGAAAAATGTCTTTACCGAAGGAGAGACAAGGAAAATTATATGCATGGTTGGCATGAGCACTGGGTAAGAAAATAAAATTATTTCTCCAGATAAGAAGAGAGTTACAAGGACCATAGCTGTCTGTCAGATGAGAACCTAATAGCAGCATAAATGAAAGTTCCAACAGTGAAATGTATAGTGCTGAATTATTCAACAAAGACTTAAACCCTATGGTAACACAGAGCAAGCTGAGATTCTGCATAAAATGATACTAAATTCAGCATAACGGGGGTCTTCTGAATATCTCTTTCCTGTATGAAATATAGATGTGTGCATACACAGTTACATGTAATAAGTGAATATGCCACACAGTCTGTTTTATTAAAATACTTGCTGTCAGTGTATCTAGAACAGTAATTGAAAAGGAAATTTAGAAATACTGGTTCTGAGACCTGGAAGTACCAAAACAACTTCAGAAAGTGCTGGTATATTTTTGAAGTGTGAAGTACTGTATAGTGGCACATTTCTCCTCTACTCAGTACTGATGAGGCCACACCTGGAGTACTGTGTCCAGTTCTGGGCTTCCCAGTACAAAAGAGACACAGACATACTGGAGAGAGTCCAGTGGAGGGCCACTAAGATGATTAAGGGACTGGAGCATCTCTCCTATAAGGGAAAGGCTGAGGCTGTTCAGCCTGGAGGAAAGACGGCTCAGGGGGATCTCATCACGATGGGAAGGTCTAAAGAAGATGGAGCCGGGCTCTTTTCAGTGATGCCTGGTGACAAGACCAGAGGAAAACTGAAACACAGGAGGCTCCCTCTGAACATCAGGAAACACTTTTTTATTGTAAGGGTGACGGAGCATTGGCGCAGGCTGCCCAGAGAGGTTGTGGAGTCTCCATCCTTGGAGATATTAAAAAGCTACCTGGACACGGTCCTGGGCAACCGGCTGTAGGTGGCCCTGCTTGAGCAGGGGGGTTGGACCAGACCCCTTCCAGAGGTCCCTTCCAATCTCAACCAGTCTGTGACTCCACCAGTTAAGCATAGCTATAGGTGCATATCTGTTTGTGAATTTGCATATATTCCCCTGCAGAGTATGTTAATAGTACTGCTAATGCCAATTTGACTAGTTTTGCACTTTGAAGACACAAAGAGCATTCAAAGGAAGACTTCACAACTGGTAGTCATGAATTATGAAGAGGCTGCACTAGGAGTGTTTTGAAGGACATTTATATGTGATTACATGAGAGAACAAGTAAGAGGAGAGATGTCTGATGTTTTTTAACTTTCTAAACAAGGCAAAACAAGAAATTATATTAGACGATAATAAAATCATTGCATTAGAAGACATCCATTTGAAAAAAAAATATTCTTCATACAGCCAACTGTCTCACTGATTTGTCATCTAACCTTTAAATAACTAGATTATGGTATATTCAGCAAGGGGCTTCTGAAGTCCATAAGGCCCTCAGAAACCATGGTAATTTTCCTGAACTGTGACAGAGAGACACCTACCTGTCTTCATTATTAATAGGCATTTGCACGTCTAATCTGTCTTGCATTGTGCTGAGATTTCACTCTACTGGAGTGGCAAAGTGTAAAAACTAACTGTATTTTGGAAGAAAGATTCTAAGGTTGGTCTGGCAACTCAACTAAATTCTTTCAGCTTCTGAGTAATAGGGTCAGCCTGATCCCAAAGACTGCATTTCAATCTTTTGATTAGCAGAGCTTGAGAGCACTTCTTGGCTGGCAAATTAAGCCACCATGGAGCAAACTTTGTGTTCTGACTCATAAAGGCTCTTTGCAAATATCATTAACAGGCTTTGGAATAAATCCTGCCTTCATTTTTTTGTTGCAGTTTTTTAACCCCAAAAAGGATTTAACATAGCAAGACATTTTGTACACATTATCAGTTGTTTGATGTGGATAATTTCTTATGGAACACAACTATCATGCTATATCCGGTCAGCTTTTTTGAATAAATTTCTAATTTTAGAAAAACTGTGTGCACTAGAAACGTCAGTTTTCAATGACTTTTTTTCATTTATGGAACAGGACAACTGCAAATCTGCTGACCTGAGTACTTCAGGGAGACCTGAATAGTGCACAGGAGACCTGTGTCATGGGCAACACTATTTACAGCACGTACTAAGTTTAGAAACCTAACAGTATCAAACACAATCAAACTATATAGTGAACACAATTAAAGGTGAATGCTGTAGGACTGACAGATTGGTAGACTTAATTAAATACATGCCGATTCCTGCCTGCTTCATTATGTTCTATACAACTGTTAAGTCATATGGAAAAATACAATTCTGCTTAAAAGCACTCCTCTTCATCACAAATCCAATGATAACTTTGCAAATTCTGGGTAATAGAAAACTAAGCACTTGTATAGACAAACACCATAATTAATATTTTTTTTTAATGGAGAAAGAGTAAAGTAGTAAATGAAAAAAGCTACTCTTGAAAATAAAGTACTAGTTTTGTGCTGGGAGTTATGAATTTCATTAATTTCCTGTCAGGATTTTATTTTTGTAGTAGGCTTTTTTACTCATGAGTGGGTGGCTCTTAAGATGAACAGCTGAAACAATTTAACTGAGAACCTTGAGCTGGAAATTTCAAGTGTAAACTGTAAAAGAGGTTGATAGGGAGCAAGAGTTCACCAGAAGTGCTGCTTTGACACACAACCCCTTTGAATTCAGGGTAGTCAAGTTTTTTATCTGTGGTGAGTGTTATTTTGTTTCTAAAGGAAAAACTAGAAAAAAAAAAATCACACGGAGATGGTAGTTAAGTACAGGTTAGGCCTCTAGCTGCTTTTGACACTGTAATGATTCATGCAAATTGCTTTTGCTAACCTGTGCTGTCAGGAAGATAGGGTTACGGTCTGTCATGAGTAGTACTGTGAACCGTCATGTTATGCACTCAAGTTGGGTGATGGTAGTAGGAAAATGGCAGTCCTGATCAGTAGCCGAAGGAAAACAAAAAATAAAACACACGGGCAAAAAAGAATGATATATACTTCCTCTTACAGCAGCTTAATCTTCCTGTTTGGAAGGCTGGAATGGCCTTTTAATAGTAGTAATGTTAGGTGGACAGACGCTAATTATAAGACCCTAGACCACCCCAGTCAAACTGGTCTGCTGCTGAACTAAATAAAACAGAGCAGGAAAGCAGCCTTGTTTTCTAGTCTTCCAGGAGAAAGACTGAAGAGTTTCCCATAACATGCTCAGGGGTTCTCCTGTCTTCATTTCCCATCTTGCTTGTATTCAACCTCTCTTTTTATGGGTTTGTACTTCCAAATCACAATATTTTTAACATCTAGGTGACTATTTAAAAATCCTCATCGTGGAAAAAATCCAGATAAAATTATTTTGTTTACTTTTTATTTTTTCTTGATATTCAGCATCTGTAATGTGTTTCTTGTCTCTTCTTCATCAGAGTATCACGCTTTTGTTTTATATTGTCTCAAACCTATTTATTGTTCACTGCAATAGTAATCAAGGTCTGACTGCATTTGTATTGACACGGAACAGGTAAGAAGGAGAGAATTTAGTATATGATCTGCTCATTGCACTAAATGCTGTTACCTTGTCTATCCACAGAAAATGCTGTTTCCTTACAGCCTTTCTCACTGTCGTTCTCTGCGTCCTTCACATCCTCAGTAAATGGGAGAGCAGAGGCTTCTGTTTCTCTACTAGAAATGCATTCTGGTGATGCTCAGCCATAGCGATGGCCTTTGTGTCCACTCAATCCCCATGTTACTGTACATGTTACACAGAATATAATGCTGAGCTCTCCTTTATGTGTCTGTTTCGTATTCCTCTCTAAGAATTTCAGTGGAAAAGCTGAGTAAGCATTTTTTTTGTCAGTATTATGCCGCTTGTAACAACTTTCTAAGAGATGCTTTCACAGATACTATGTTGACCTTTCTTGGTTTGCAGAATCTGATGAGAAAGACCCACTGAGGATAGGCTAGTATGATGCCCAAAGTAGGCAAAGTTGGCCTTTTGCAATGGGCAATGTTCCTTTCATATGCCATACCTCGACTAGAACTCAACCCCTTAAAAGTGTGAAAGTGAAGTGAATATTTAATCTCAGTGCAGATCTGGTTCTGAGGTAAAGAAGGTGTATACATCACTTGCTATTCTGCAGTAGGCATTTTGGTTTTGGTGCTTCTTGAGTACAAATGTAACAACGCTGGGTTACAGTGTTTTCTCAATGAATAGAGATATTCCTGCTGTAATGTATGTGATGACTAAAATAATACTGGCTAAATCATCTGGAACTGCTCTAGTCATGTGACCCCCAAGATCTTAGCTTACAAGACTCAAAACAGCAGTCAGTAATATGGAAGAGCCAGAAAATAAAAAGCAAAAAGAATTACGGGTTTCTAAGAGATGATAAACAATGGGTGTGATTTCTGACTTAATGCAAACAGGGGAAATCTCTGGCACAAAATTCTTAACGAAATCCAAACTAAGATCTAAAAACAGAGAGAAGAAATGCATTATTTGAAAAATCTGTTTCCACTCAAGGAATACAGCAAATCTGTGCTCACTGGGCACTTTTGCAACAGAATGCATGAAATCATTTGAAAGATTGATAGGTTGACATACAGATAACTTTGCACTGATACAGAATTTTAAACGAGTTCCATATTCGCAGTCATAGCAGTGAAGTGAAAGCCATTTTACATGGTTCTCAGAAAAAGTGAAAAGTCAGATAGAGAGCATTTTCTGATAGTAATTTGGGCATTTTTGAACTCACAGAACTAGTACTAGTAACTGAATTAAAAACAAAATTGTAATTGCTGTCCTTGAAAATGGCCCAAAACAGTCAGATATTTGAAGCACAAGAGGAAAATACTGTCACTACCTGAGGCAAACTCTGGCATGTAACACACCTTCATGCCCTTTCATCTTTATGATTGAAGATTTTTCTAATTAGAAATGAAGTCATGAAAGTTATTGCAGTGGAAGAAGAAATTTCATGCAAAATTTTAAATTTCCTGCATTTCTACATTTTTATAGCCTCATACTGTGTTTATGATCTGTTGTGCTCCCACTGCCAGACCCAGAAGTAAGGAAATACTATCTCTGAATAAAGCGACTTTTAATATTTCAGGGATCTGTGTAAGATGATTATTCTTTTGGAGCTTTTCTCTCTGAAACAATGTTCAGAAATCCTAGAAATTAAATAACTTGATGCATTCAGGTGCATTAAAGGGAGTTATGGTGGGGATAGAAGCACCCAACTGTTATTCTGGAGCTGAAAAAAATCTGTCTGTATCATCACAGATTTGTCTAGACAAATGGATGAATAAGCATTTGGTGTGAGGTACTGAGTTATCTAGCACTTGTCAGCAGCAGTGCGACTTCTCCCTTTAATACATTAACGAGGAATATTACTTTTTGTTCATCATGAATATACTTCCTATTTTGGCTGACCTCGTAACTGTAGCCTAGATTGAAAATGTTCCCTGAACAGTGGGAGAAAGGTTAGCTTTGCTGCCCTGAATAGGCACTGCTTAAAATGTTTCTCTTCCATACGCAGGCTGAGGAACAGGCACAATTGAGTTTGATGAGAGTCTTCCCATGAGTATGCTCCGCAGGCTGAAAAAAAAGTATGTAATGGAAATTTTAGGAACTAGTATGCACTTTGCCCAGTGGCTTCCTTGAACCTTCCTTTTCATCTTTGCATCACCTGCACACTTCCATTTTCCTTTCTTGTTTCAATGAGAGAACAGAAGGATCCTGATTGAGTTATAAAATCTTGCAGCTTTATGTCTGTGTGGCAGGGCTCGAGTGCTTTAGAAGACGACTTAATGTTAGTTCTAGGTGCTTGAAGTGGAAATACCAATCTTTAGGGAGAAATGGTTTTATTTTCTTTTAATTTCAAAACAAATGAATGTCATTTAGTCAGTCCCCTTTCAACACTCCTTATATCATTACTGCGTCATATTGCCTTCTGTGAAATTCTTTTTGATGTGTATTGTGGTGTTTGAAATTCTTTCTTTCAGTGAGTGAATGAAAATTCAGTACTTTCTTGTTTGTTTGTTTTGCAGAAACTTGCTTTCCTGATAGTCTTCTAGTACAATGCCAGAAATTACCTAAAGGTTTTCTTAGTACTGTGAAAATATTTAAGAGATTCAGGTGTCTGAGTATTAGTACGATAAACTGACTGAATATAGAAACAGCAGAATGAAGCAACTCAGCTTACTGTGTTTTTGATTGAAAGATACTATCCTGTGCTTGAATTTTATTATTAAAAGTACCCAGTCTGTATGAGTCTGTCACTTTTGCATAAATCCCACAGAACAGTGATAACAGCAAATACATTAGACCACCATTTCAGCCTACACCCCATGTTAGCCACCAAAATCCTTTTGTGGGTCTATGCTACTGCTCCTGTCTAAATGTTCTCTTTCATTCACTCTGTATTTGATACCTATATGCTCAAATAGAGCTAAAGCTGTTCATGGAAAGCCTCCACACGAAACATGAATAGGTTTTGAGGGAGAAATTCTATGTTACAATTCCATTTTCTCTTTTTCTAGCTGAGAACATCTATAAGCAATACTCTCGGTGCAATTGCAGATATCTAGGTTCAAAACAACCTGTCTTGCTTGTCCTGCTTTTCCCCCTTATGCTTTTGATTTTAATAACTTGTATTCCTGCATGGGCAATAGCGATACTGAGGTTGCAAAATGTTTCCTGCTTTAAAACCTGGTTTCAAATAATGATTTTGTGACTCATTAGCTCTTGGGTTGTAATCTTCTATTTCTGGTTTCTAAGCAAAGAAGCAGCTTGTCAGTCTGCATTGAAGCAGCTCAATTATTTTTGAGTCAAGGCCACGTACAGAAAAATACTGTCCCAAAATATAAAAATCCTTCTAGTCTTTAACAGGTGCTACCTGGGGAGACCAGTGTACTATCACAGTGTGACTATGATAACTGTATGAGGCTCTGTTGAAAATACAGAAATGAGCTTTCTTTTGGGGATCCTTTTTTTCCAATTCTTTAATAAAGCTGGAGACGTCCACCTAAAGAGTGTTATGGTTGAGAGGTATGTGAAGCAAGGTGAACAATGAAATACCTGGTCCTCAGGCCAGCTGTAATTTGATCATGCTGCTCTACAGAATTGGATGAAAGGGTTCCTTGTGCTGTTGCCACTGCTTGCCACAGAAAGAGCTCTCAGATCAAGTGCAGTGGGCAGCCCTTTTACTGCTATATCTTTCATTGTAGTCATGGAGCTAATGGTGATGTATAGGTGTGTGGATGGGCAGAACCGAGACGAAGTATCAAAAAACTGGCTTTGCAAGAGCGTGTGGAAAACAGATATATCACAGGACTTTTTCCATCCTAGAAAAACTGTTCTCATGAAGGGTGAGAATGAAATGGATCCTTAACAAGATAGGTATTTTCTTTAATTTTCAACACCTATTACCTACCTTTATACTCTGAAAGTGTACATAGGAGCATCTAAGTAACCTACTTACACTATCCATTCTCTTCTATACTTCTAACAATTTTCTTTCTTTTCTTTCTCTTTGAATTATACAATTCGCATCTTTTTAGTATTACGTCATATGGTACTCTGCATTAATTTCTAGTATCTTTTGATGCTGCTGATATTGCAGGTGAAGGTGTATGTTTTAATTTATATAATGCCATTTCATTCTCAGTATTTTCATTAATATTTTCTATGTATTTTTATACATGCTAGTACAATACATGCTGACTTGTTTCCTGATTCTACTAAATATTTGTTGGGACCTAAGGTGCAGGACCCTTGCCACTAGACTCAAGCAACAAAAAAAAAAAGCAAAAAAACCAAGCTATTCCATTCCCTATTTCACCTTGCAATTGATTAAAGAATCACACATGCTACTTTTCCATTTTCTGTTTAAGTTTTCTGACAACTTTTTCAACAGCAGAAGTTCAATGGCTAATACACGAATCTACACCCAATAAGAACAAACTTTGAGCCTGTTTCTGTAATGCTTATCCTCTCAGCAGTTTGCTGGACAAATCCACATTTCCTCTGTTTGACATAAAGATTGTCCTTGTATTTTGCAAAATTGTACAGATGTCATTTCTTACGAGTTTATTTATTGCAGTACCTGACAATCTCTAAGTGCTAAACTAAACAGAGAACCCATATTCTGAACTTTAAAAACAAGAATAACATTTGCAATTCTATTACCAGGACAACCGATTACTTTTACCTGGCTCTCTAGCCATTCTTAGACCTCTGAAAGGACAGAAACTTAATGGAGCTTGTTGTGGTTGAACCCGGCAGGCAGCTAAACACCACACAGCCGTTCGCTCATTCCCCCGCCACTCAGTGGGATCGGGGAGAGAATCGGAAAAAAAAAGTAAAATTCATGGGTTGAGATAAAGACAGTTTAATAGGACAGAAAAGGTAGGGAAAATAATAATAACAATAATGATAAAAGAATATACAAAATAAGTGATGCACAATGCAATTACTCACCACCCGCCAACCGATGCCCAGCCAGTTCCCAAGCAGCGGTCACCGCCCCCCGGCCAACTCCCCCCAGTTTATATACTGAGCATGACGTCATATGGTATGGAATATTTGGCCAGTTTGGGTCAGCTGTCCTGGCTGTGCCCCCTCCCAGCCTCTCGCTGGCAGGGCATGGGAAGCTGAAAAGTCCTTGACTAGTGTAAGCACTGCTTAGCAACAGCTAAAACATCGGTGTGTTATCAACATTGTTCTCATCCTAAATCCAAAACACAGCACTGTACCAGCTACTAGGAAGAAAATTAACTCCATCCCAGCCGAAATTATGACAAGCTCAAGATGTTAAGAGAGCAAGTGAATTCTTTCTTAGTCCAGCCGAATACTTATTTTGATTTCTTTTTTGTCACTACAAAGCAAAAAGAAAAAATGCACACATTTCTGAATCCCTCACCCTACCACGGTAAAAACACTGGGCAAAAGTGATAAACAAGAAAGTGGATTTTCTGATTTTTCTCTACAGGCAGGGAAGACTATCCCATGTATGTGTCTGATGATATAAAAGCATTGTGGATGAAGGTGATGCCAAGCTCTTTCCTAGGAGATGTTTCAGGAGGTCTATTATGCTTACTCACCTAGCTGAATGAATGACGGCATTATGAATGGGAGGCCATGGCAGCTTCTGAAAAGTTGGCTTGGGTGCTCACATAGAGCATTATTTTGATAAAACTAGAGAAATGGTCTGAAATCAACAGTGCAAAACCAAGTGTCCTTCATTATATTGGGAGCCTTGCAGAAGACATTGTATTTGAGGCGTTAGCGATCTTGACCAGGCCATGTCTGCTCTGTTGCGCCCTGTGCTTAAGGGTGGAGCAGCCCACATGTTAACATGAGCAGCTGCTGTAAGGAAATCTGCTGGAGTGCCCCATACCAGCCTGTGCTACACGCTGGTGGATGTTATGACAGAGATAACAGTCCAGCCTGTCAGGAGAAGATGCATGGTTTTGCTTGTTACACAAAATTAAAGGCTCTGCAGAATGGGAGGGAGGAGGAACCTATCCACAGATGGGATCTGCGCAGCATGCTCGGGGAAAATCCATCTGTGGTCTGTTTGATGCTGCGTGAAAGTGGGCTTCCCAGCAACTGATGGGATGCAAGATTTACTCACTATCTATACTCCTCTTTTTATTCTATCTTATTAAAACAGCTATGTTATTATGCCATTTTTTGTTGGGCCTTTTTTACTGAGATCCCCCCAAAACCCCTTCACCATCTTTCTCTCTCTGCCCTCCCCACCCCTTGTGCAGAACATTCACATTTGTACAGTATGACTTCTCTAAAACAAAATCCTACTTTCAAACAGGGGATGGAAAATAATCGACCAACTACTGTACAAAAGAATCAGACTATGAATTACCGTATGATATTGATGCAAAGAAGAAGGGGAAAAAGACATGGATGATGATAAATATTTTGCTCTGCTTGATACAAGGAAGTAGTCCTCACCTGCTCATTTGAAATGCTGTAACTATTTTAGACACATAGACAAGCTGAAGAGAGTTCAAAACAGGGCAACAAGAATAAAAAGATTATAAAACATGAAAGCAGATTGAAAGAGTTGGACTTCTTTAGTCTTGAAACCAGAAACCTGTGAGAGGACGTAAGAGCTGTCTTCAAACACGTGTAAGGTTGTTCCAATGAAGATAGCAGTCATACATTCTGTATGTCTGCTAGCATGGTGAACAATAATGAGCTCAGCTTGCTGTAAAGAAGTTGTAAGTAGGATATGAGGGAAAGCTCGTTAGCTATGCAGAACAGGAGGGGAGTGCAGGGGGAAATCCTAGAGCCAGCGTTGGTGGACGTTCTGCAGAGCAGCTTAACGAGCCGTGTCTCAGGTCCAGGCACACCCAATAGTCTTTGTGGTGAAGGGACAGGTGACTTCCTGAGGTCTTGGTTGTCATTACATTTCCATGCTCAAGATTTCCCTCCCCCAAGGCTCTGGATTGCAGTGTTGTACGTAGCAGGGAGCAAAAGGGAAAAGCTAGCGTACCAGAATACGTAAACTGCAGCAACAGTCCTGTTATTCTGTAGGGTATTACATCCACCGTTCCCAGGAGGGAAACTGAGACACTTTGAGCAATTCTCGTCTCTACTGTCCTACCCTAATTCTCAGGAAACGTCTGTGAAGGGAAGGGAAAAAAATATATTTTATATTAAAATATATTAAAATATATATTTTCAACAAATTCTAGTTCAGCAACTTAAATAAACAGAGTGAAGATGAACTTTAAACCAGGTTAGTTTTGAATGAAGAAAAATATGTTTGAATTGTCTGAGTTCTAGTACTTGCATTCTTAATGGAGGGATTCAGTCATTATATATGCATTTCTGGGCTTTGTTTTTCTATCTTTGAGATTTTTCCATAGCAAGACCATCCAATGTTTTGTCAAAAAACCTCAACTAAACTAAACCAAAATAACGCCCCTGAAACGCCCCCAAACCCCACCTACATTTCAGTGCAATGGAACTGTTAGGAAGCTTGAAAATGAGACTAACAAAAATCAAGAGTGTCAATTTTTGCTGATGAGTGGTTAGGCATCGCGAGTGAATCAGAAGGCATGAACCACTGCATCTCTATTCCAGAAAGATTTTTAGAAAATATTGTTTGAATCTGACAAATATTTCTGCTATGCTGTACTCATAAAATAAGGCAAAGAGCATAAATAACTAGAAAATGACAAACCCAAATAGGGCATCTTGCTTTTTTTCTGATGACCTTAAATAAAACTTTTCAGACACTCATCCCTGTAAAAAGAACATGGAGAGAGTGCAGCATGGAAGTTTATAATTAGGACAAATAAGTCACCAGAAAAACATAATACACAAGAATTAGAAAAAAACAGGAAGAAAATAAATATGAATTTGTCCAATACCACTGAATAGAAATGTAGTACAGTATTATGAAGTCAGTTTACTTTGACTTTTCTTTCTTTAAAGATTTGAGAAAATACTCTCAAATAATTTCTATATTACTTTTCTTGTAAGTCTTTTTGGATAATGGAGTATATTTTAGAAATAAGCCAAGGCTATTTTTTTATTTTGATTTGTTTTCCTCTTTAATGCTGTATTATATTAAAAAAATCTGCTGCATTAAATTAAAATTGCAATAATTTTTTTAAAATAAGTGATTATACTGTTAGTTTTAGAGAAAAAGAAGTAAATTTTTAAGGCTTGAGTTTTGATAATTCTGTGAATAAGTAGCAGCAATATCAAAGCGGCAGGCCACTCCATCCTTAGAAACACTTCAAGAATTTCAAATGAGAAAAACAGTATCTCAAAAGTTTTTATTCTTTTTAAATGCAAATAAATGAAAATCTAATTAAAGATGTATGGTTTGTTGACACTTTTTATTTCAAAGTTAGGGTTTATGCTGTTTTTAAATGAAAATCTTAAATAATGCCTGGTCTTTGTGATAACTTCATTTTTTCATAAGGAGAATGCTGATTATACTTGTATTGATTTGGTATACGTAACACTAGTATAAAGTACGTGACAGTTTTCTATTTAAAATAGGAAAGGAAAAGTGCATTTTTTATATCATTAAAAATGTTGTACACTAGTTTTGATAGGAGTTTGTATATGACAATTTTTTTTAAAGGATCTACAGCTGTACAACATTTACTTTTAAAAGGAGCTATTCCAAATCCTTTCCTGTATCCTGATTACCCTCAATAGCAAGGATTGAAGGGCTTCTGTCGGCCAGGATGTTACGGTGTTTCTACTCCCCTCTGTCTACCGTGCATGCATCCTATTCTTGTGCTGAACCGAATCCAATACATTTATTTCACTGATTTGAAAATAGACTCTATGGGTCATTGCTGGTGTAGGATGGTCCTATACTTCTTCTGGAACCAGCCTGTGCCGGTATCAGTCGCCCCTGTACACAAGAAGAAATTTTGGAAGCGGAGGTCGGCTCGTTTAGTAAGGGAGGAAGAAGCTTCTTCTAAAAGGGGGGGGAGTGAGCGAGCGGCTGCGTGGTGCTTAGTTGCCGACTGAGATTAAACCACGACAGTCCTTTTTGGCGCCCAACGTGGGGCACGAAGGGTTTGAGATAATAAGAAAAACAGTAGTAGCTGGTACAGTGTTTTGGATTTAGGATGAGAACAAAGTTGATAACGCACCGATGGTTTAGTTGTTGCTAGGTAATGCTTACACTAGCCAAGCACTTTTCAGCTTCCCATGCTCTACTGACTGAGAAGGCTGGAGGTGCACAATATGTATGTAACATATTGGGTTAAGTTAACCCAATGCAAGACTCTCATTGACGCAAAAGAGCAAGACCAAAATCACAGGTGACCCACCTGTGTGTCTTGCATACATCTACAAGTAGATCAAATGCAGCTCCCGTAACTGGCAGTGGCACTATCATAACTGGGAAGCTGCTGAATACTCTGAACCCCCAGGTGAGCATCCAACGGCTTGTACTGGTTGCCCTAACACCCTACTGCTCTGTTCTGTCCCAGCCCTTAGTGGAGCGATGGGCTTTATGGTCCTCACTCACTCATGTGCAACTCTGAGTTTTCTCTCCTCAGATTTCCAACATATGAAGTATACATTTTATGATTGATCGACCATAATTTTTTTGGTTTGTGGTTCAGAAAGATTCACACATTCATTAGAAGTGCTCATATCAAAATTATCATGGCAATCAGTAATTTTTAACTGAGACAATGCAATGTATTGCTGTGAAATGCAGGATGCTCAAAGAAAAAAACAATAGAAGATCTAATTTGGTGAGAAAGGCACAGTAACATCTCATTTTCACACTGGTAGAACTCTACAAAGCAGTATCCTATATACTGATAGTGCTTTGGCCATAAAAGTGAGCAAGCTGGAACATGTTAACAGTTTTGACCATTAGTAATGGGAGGTAGAAAGTGGAGCTCTCTTGGCTAGCACAGTGAACCCTAAGTATTGCTGGGGAAGTGAGTTAGTGCCTTGGAAAGTGCTCAGCTTTTACATTGGGTCTGAGAGATGAGAGGAAAGATGATGAACTTTGATTCCTCATGTTATGGAGAAACGTGAACTTTTTGCAGCTACGGGCTCCGCAGAAGCCCTGTGTTTACTCACTACTAGGATTCACCTTACATTTGAATGTCATGTCCAAAGTAGAAAAAGAGATTACTTTTTGTAGGTGGGCAGGCTTTGCATTTCTTATATTTGGATTAAATGAAATCTTGCAGATACTAGCCAAAAGCAAGCTTGATTACATAAATATTCTCCTGGCCACATCACTTCATCAGGGCTTTTTTTAGGAATAATAAATGTTTCAAAGATAGCCTACAAAAATGTCATGTAGAAAAAAACAGCAGCAGATGATTTAATGTGAGTTAAATAATTGCCATGATTGGCTATAAAGCTATCTTAATATAACATTCAATTTTGCAGTTAAGCATTTCCCTCACAAATAGGAATCAAATTGCATCAGCTTAGATACTAAAATCATAGATTGCAACAAAAAAGTCATTTCTACAAATAATTTTTTGAAGTTTATCTTTCTATTTGAAAGTGTGTTTCAGAAAAAAAGATCTATTTCTGATTGTGCTAATTTTCATTGTGGCTGGACAGATTTTTGTGGTACATGCTGAAGGGTGGCTAAATTTCTTCTCCCTTCTTTGCTCTTAGGAAGAGGAGTCAGATGTGCTACCTCTGATTGCCTCTTGTTCATGTCTGCACAAGATTCACAAAGTTTCTCCTCTGTATGAGTTCAACTCAAGCTATTCATTATCTGTTCTCTTAATTACTGACTTCTTGAGCTTTAGCTGCCTGATTTGTCAGAAGTTCTGTTTCTCGCTTCTTCGCCACTTTCTTTTGTTCTTCCATCAGAACTAGGAGGGATCAACATATCTCATTTCTTGCATCGTTATCAGCACTAGGGCAGCTATCAAATGCTCTATTATTGAAAACAGTGCTGGTTGATATAAAAACAGCTTAGTAT
Source organism: Aptenodytes patagonicus (assembly GCF_965638725.1). Classification (NCBI taxonomy): domain Eukaryota; kingdom Metazoa; phylum Chordata; class Aves; order Sphenisciformes; family Spheniscidae; genus Aptenodytes; species Aptenodytes patagonicus. Next base: position 45,230,369 of record NC_134949.1, read on the forward strand.
TAGTAAGCAAGAGGAAAGTCGATAATAAATTAAAATCACAGGAAGAAACTGCCTTTTGTTATCAGTCTCTTTTTAAAGAACTGCACTGAAATAAGACTTTTATTTACTAGTGTTGTAATTCCTGTTAAAAAATAACAGAAAATGCATACTCTAAAATTAACAGCTGTTTCTTCTTTTGTTTGTCAACCAGAAAAGTATTTCTTAAGCAATCAGAAAACAATTCAGTACATTCAAGTCCTTAAACTATTTTGGCAGTTGCCTTCTTAAGTTGCACATTTGAGTAGCGACTGAGCACCAGTTGGCCAGTAATGCATTTAGCTGTGGTTCGTGGCCTGGGGCAGCACTTCTGTTCTGTTAGAGAGAGGAGGTAGGCTGGTACCACAAGACCTTTAAAGACCTTACTTTAACATTTTATGCAAAGCCACAGTCTGAAGTTCAAAACTTCTGTAACATAGAATCATAGAATCATGTTCTGAGAGAAATTCAGCATGGCATATTCTGTGACAAACAATTTCTGGAATTTCACATGACAGACCAGACCTTGGGCAGGCACGTGGAATTCCCTTTAGATGATGATAAAGCAGAAGATATGCTCCAAGGTGCACTTAATGCATTTCAGCTGTTAATAGCAATTTAATGCTTGCGACCAGATTAAAAGGAATCCAAAGTAAGATTTCTTAAAAAATGTGTATTTTAGCCATTAAGGTTCTCAGCACCAACTTTTTCCTTCTATATATCCATTCCCATTGTGCCCCATAACTTGCTAATTTTAATATAACCTCTATTGCCCAAGACAGGTTGTCCTAGAAACTGTTGTAATAATGCATTACTGTTTGGGATATTTATACATACAGCCCTGCACACATCTTATGGCTGGTTGCCCCCATAATTAAAACACTTGTGATTATAGGTTACGTTTATAATTTATCATGTGACTTATAAATATCCATTTAATATCTGTTAAAACTTCCTGATCCCCAGATGAGAAACAGAAAAGAATTTTGGAGTGAAGCTTCATGTAGAACTTTTCCTGGGCTGTGCAAGGAGAAGGCTGTGTTCTTGTGACACTCACCGTATTCTGACTATTTTTCACTTCCTGTTATTTAATACAGTCGGTTCTGAGGAAAGTGATGGATCTGCTGTCTAGCTTGTGATTGAATCTTCTTGACTTAGACTTTTTGTTGATTGCATTAAATGTATGCAGAAGCAAAAGCCCGTTAATATGACAACTGAGAAGTCATTTGTCGTTACAGTTATCCCCAAGTCTGGCTGCATTGTTGTGAGTAGTGTGGAAAGAGGGGGAAAATTGTGTCTCAGAAAGCACTATTGATATAAAACCAGCACGAAGATAGGAAGCAAAACAGCCAGAGGTGTCTTAACTTTTAGCATGAACTTATTCAAATAGTCTTGATGTCAGTGGCCCATGGTAACTAGGGGAAGTGGCAAAGAAACTCAGGATGTTGAAACCTATAGATAGAGGGCACAGTGATCGCCATGCTGCTGCACAGAAGCAATGGTTAATAACTCAGATATTACCAATTGATCTGAAAACACTTTCAAGGGAGATAACTGTCAAGACTGCTTTTTATAGAGGAAAAGGCTAAAGCACAGAGTTTAAAAGACTTGCTAGCAGCTCAGCGGTAAACATTGGTCTCTTGAGTCCTATCAATTGTCTGTTCGTTATACTACTGATATTGTCATGTCTCTTCTGGAGTTCTCCAAAGGCTTACCACAGTGTCGGAATCCATGACAAAGCTATTAGATACTAGTCTGGTAATAAAAAACCCTTTTCAGGAGTGCATCTCACACAGTTCTTTTCATAACCACTTCCAACAATGGTAAGGGGCCCTGGGGCTAAAAATCTTTGTATTCCCCCACACAATGCAGGAACGCCTTCAAAAGTCATTCATCTGGGTTTGGATGAGGGGGAAGTATCAGAAATTCAAAAGCATGACATTCATGACATTCCTCTGGGGATGGCTATTAGCTTGCTGGCAATTTTGTGAGAATAATTCAGCTTGTGGATTCTGTGGCCCTGGATTCATTTTGTGTGGCCATATACAGCAATCCTCCAGTAGCAATAGATGGAAGTAGCACCCCCGCTGCCAACTTTCTTCCACAACTAGAAAACTGGCATTCTGTTCTGAAAATGTCTTTTCACAGAGATCTTAACGTTTTTGGGGGGACTGTGCACTGTACAAATACTGTACAAATCCAGCCTGTAAATTACCCAGCAAATGGGGTGGTGGATAGAGCCCTCCACACTGTGCTTTTCTGTTGCTAAGCTTTGGCTATGGTGCCTCTGCTATACCTTTTATCTATAGAGCAACATCAGCTTTTCCACATCTACTTAAAATGCGAGGTGACATATTATATGACACATATGTCATTACTTAAACTGATTTTCTTTATGTTCACTTACGTGAGTTATTTTTGTTGGATCAATATAATGATGATGTGGAATAAAGGCCTTTCTCTGCTGCCTCTAGATGCATAAATATACAAACCCTTATTATTGGTCAGAAAAGATGTGGTGAAAGTAGCACACTAGATCTTGTATCAGACTCAAGCCAAAACTTCAGTTTTTTCTTCCAGCTTTTCATGACATTGTTTCTTCAGATGCATAATGCCTGCCCCTGTTGTGCAAGGGGGAAAGAAGTATTCCGTGACCCAGGACAAGGGATAGGGTAGCCTCAATCTCAAGGTGTTTTACTGCAGGATTAGAGAATGGGACAAAGACCCTGTGAAAATAAGAAGAGGTAGGCAATGAAATCAACAGGTGGTGGATGAGAATATTGTACAGGTGATTTCATTTTTGTTCATTTGCAAAATTGTGGGTCAAAAGAAAACAGGAGAAACTGCAGTGAATTTAAGAAGAGCTGAGGATACAGCATGCACTGTGAAGCTTTTTGTCTACCAGTCAGTGGAGATAAACTTTACATTTCAAAGACAGCAGGATGAGAGGCCAGATTAACAGTGGAGGAAGTGAAAAAAAATTTTTTGTGAGCCTTCAATAATGCAGGATCAGAAAAGTTTGCTGTGATAGCTTATTTAACATACTTTAGAAGCCAATTGCAGGATACTTTGTGGCACTACCAAGATCAGAGAAGACTTCAGGAATCCTAGAGGAGAGCAGAAATAGAAAAAACTTCAAGAAATCTCAAAATCCTTGTAGGTGAGTGAGAGAAGGAATTAAATATGAAATATAAACCACTGGTGTGAATATGTAGATTTTAGTTTTGTGGCAAATCGGGCATTCTGATTTTGCATTTTTTTAGCCAAAAAAAGTTATTGACCTCTGTGAAAACACAATTAGATAAAATGTTGTGAAGATTAGTTATAAAATTAGCACTGGGAGAAACAATAAACATATTTTACTAAAAGAAATAAGTAGCTAAGTGAAATCTGTGTTTTCTTGAATAAAAACAATTGAAGCAAACAAATTATGGGATTATGCGTCTAATTCAAACATGAATATGGCAGTATTGGATTTCATTGTGGCAGTTGTCCATTGTCAGTAGGAGTCACCATGATGAAACAGCTGAATTTTCTGAAAGTCAAAATGTGAAATAGAGGAGTCTGCTAATACATGGAGCTGTTACATGTAAAAGATTCAGGGTAGGGGCAACCATCTCAGTTTTAGGGTGTGCTTTGTTGAAATGCTTAGCTACAGTGTGGTTCATTTAGAAAGACATTAGGTAAGGAGATACTGTACAATTAGGAATAAAGGTATCCTATTAAAAAATGAGGTACATCACGGGAGGACTGTATTATCATAGGCTTGGATGATATGTTTTAGCTAGAGTTTTACATGAGTATTCAGGCACTTGTTTTATATTTTTCCTGTTTTTACACTTCTATCCCTTTGAAACTCATTAAACCTTCTTCCGCAGTAGGCTAGCCACTCAGGCATGAATAATCTAAGGGGTAAACAGAATATTGTTATAAATACACAAGTGTTCATTAGAAGAAGTAGTAAATTTAAAGATGATTAAAAAGCAACAACAAAGCACAAATACCCTCTCAAGCACATACAGCTATAACATAACAAGTATGTGTTTTTCTTGTAAAGGATTCATTAGAACATAAGTCTTAGAATTGAGTGAAATAAATAACTCAGCCTGATTAATGACCTACCATTAATCATCTCTAGATCACAAGTTCAAAAACAAAAAAGAGGATTATTTGTTACTGCTTTGTGCTTTATTTAATCATGAGACCCATGCAAAACAGGTGTAAAAATGCTGTACTGTGTATAAATGAGGACACATTCTAACATGACTGTGTTGTACACCTTCCTACAAGGCTGTTGAGAGTTCCAGTTCAACAGACCATCTAAACATACATCCCTCTATTTAAAAGTCCTCAGGTTCAACTGACTGAAGTGCAACTACATAAGGGCTATATGGGTTTAAAAAATTTTTAAAAAGTTTGAGATGTCTATATCAATGTTTATGTAGATGAGGCAATTAACTCCAAACCTGCAGTCTGAACTTCCTCTGTTTAAAGGCTGGGGGAACACTGCAGATGGTGTAATTTGCAAAGTGAACCAAGTACCTCCAGCACTGTCTCTCACAAGCATGAGTGTGTCTTTTGTGGGCAAGGCAGTAGGTGAGGAATGTCTTTGTCCCTTTTCCCTTTTGTGGATTTTATATAAAACCCATAGAATAAAACCAGAAATCTCCTCCAAACTCAAGAGAGTTCTATCCCAAAGAATATTAAGGCACGCAAAAATGCCGGGAGGCCTGTGTGGATGAACAAGGAACTCCTGGCCAAACTCAAACACAAAAAGGAAGCATACAGAGGGTGGAAGGAAGGATGGATAACATGGGAGGAACACAGAAACACTGTCCGAGCATCCAGGGATGAAGTTAAAGCCCAAATGTAATTTGGGCTAAAAGCTAAAGCCCAAATGTAATTGAATCTGGCCAGGGATGTCAAAGACAACAAGAAGGGCTTCTATAAGTACATAAGGGACAAAAGGAAGACTAGGGAAATGTGGGCTCATTGCTCAACGAGACAGGGGACCTGGTTATACAGGGCATGGAAAGGGCTGAGGTACTTAAATGCCTTCTTTGTCTCAGTCTTTACTAGCAAGACTGGCCTTCAGGAATCCCAGACACCACAGGAAAAGTCTGGAGCAAGGAAGATGTACCCTTGGTGGAAGAGGATCAGGTCAGAGAATACTTAAGCAAACTGGACATACATAAGTCCATGGGCCCTGATGGGATGCACCCAGAAGTGCTGAGGGAGCTGGCTGATGTCATTGCGAGGCCACTCTCGATAATCTTTGATCAGTCATGGCAACTGGGAGAAGTGCCCAAAGACTGGAGGAAAGCAAATGTCACTCCTATCTTCAAGAAGGGCAAGAAGGAGGACCCAGGGAACTACAGACTGGTCAGTCTCACCTCCATTCCTGGGAAGGTGATGAAACCATTTCCAGGGTCATCAAGGACAAGAAAATCATCAGGAGTAATCAGCATGGCTTCACTAATGGGAAGTCATGCTCGACCAATTTGATAAACTTCTGTGATGAAATGACTGGCCTGGTAGATGAGGCGCTAGCAGTGGATATTGTCTACCTGGACTTCAGTAAGGCATTTGACACTGTCTCTCATAAGAACCTCAAAGACAAGCTGTTGATGGCTGAATGGGCTGAATAAGCAGACAGTGAGGTGGATTGAAAACTGCATGAATGGCCGAGCCCAGAGGGTGGTGATCAGTGACACAAGTCTAGCTAGAGACCGGTAACTAGCAGTGTACCCCAGAGGGATCAATACGTCTTCATTAGTGGTCTGGATGATGGGGCAGAATGTACCCTCAGCAAGTTTGTGGATGACACCAAACCAGGAGGAATGGCTGATACACCAGAGCGTCATGCTGCCATCCAGAGGGACCTCAACAGGCTGGAGAAATGGGCCGACAGGAACCTCATGAAATTCAGCAAGGGGAAGTGTAAAGTTCTGCACCTGGACAGAAACAACCCCATGCACCAGTATCTTCTGGGGACCACCGAGCTGGAAAGCAGCTTGGCAGAAAAGGACCTGAGGGTCCTGATGGACACCAAGTTGAACATAAGCCAGCAATGTGCCCTTGCGGCCAAGAAGGCTAATGGTGTCCGGGGCTGCCAGCAGGTTGAGGGAGGTGATCCTTCCCCTCTCCTCAGCCCTGGTGAGGCCACACCTGGAGTGCTGTGTCCAGTTCTGGGCTCCTCAGTACAAAAGAGACACAGACATACTGGAGAGACTCCAACAAAGGGCCAGTAAGATGATTAGGGGGCTGGAACATCTCTCCTATGAGGAAAGGCTGGGAAAGCTGGTGCTGTTGACCCTGAAGAAGAGAAGGCTCAAGGGGATCTCATCAATGTATATAAATACCTGAAGGAAGAGTGTATAGAGGATGGAGCCAGGTTCTTTTCAGTGGTGCCCAGTGAGAGGACAAGAGGCAATGGGCGCAAACTAAAACACAGGAGGTTCCCTCTGAACATCAGGAAACACTTTTTTAATGTGAGGGTGACTAAGCACTGGCACAGAGTTGGACATACTCAAAAGCCGTCTGGACATAGTCCTGGTCTACTGGCTCCAGGTGGCCCTGCTTGAGCAGGAGGGTTGGACCAGTTTCCCTCCAGAGGTCCCTTCCAACCTCAACCATTCTGTGATTCTATGAAATAACCCTGAGAGCTAAGCTTGGAATGCAAACCCAGCTCCTATCTCCAAGTCACTGTCCTACCCTTGGACAGCAAAATGAGGCTGCTTCTTCCTCCTGTCCTGACTCCCCTTCGCATTGCACAGGTTAGCTATGGCAATTAGGGTGCTCTCAGGTGAGAGGAGGTGTGGGCTGGAGACGCTTCAGACTGACAAAGGACTGCTTTAGTTATTTTTGATTTACAGAAAGTCAGGCTTCTTTAATTGACAAAGATTTTCCTTCGTACTTATATCTTTACTTTCTTCAGACAACCACAACAACAAAACAGGCTCCTACAGAGAGCCAAAAGGAAATAATGAGTAGAAATCTATGTCTGAGTTCCCTTTCCCTCCCTGCTCCTGGAATTTAGGCACCCAGGTCAAGGTTGCGGCTTGATGCTGCCATTGTTTTTTGACCCTCAAATCTTGTCTTGAAAAATGAATGTGTGCAGAAGTTCTTTCAAGAGAGGCCTGAAGAGGCCTCACTGTTTGCTGTTAACGGTGGAAGAGGACGAGGTGGTACTATTGTCCACAGCCTGGGTTGTATCTGATTAGCCTGCTCATGCAGCAGGACATAAAGTTAGGGAGCAATTCAGATACCCAACTTAGGTTACCTAGTGCCTTTGAGAAGGGTCTGGGTATCCCATATGTTCGGTGTCATCAGTAACCATACTGGGCAACGTGGTAGCATAGTTTATGGTGCCTCAGGGCTTTCTTTGATTGCTTTCTTGAATTTAGATGCAGAGATTCTGCCTAAATATTTATTTGGATATGTAACTAAATGCTTTCTTAGACATAAGCCTTCCTGTTTGATTTTGGCTAAGGAGCAGTGCCTGACTTGTTTTAGTTTGTGATAGTTGTAAATTGGGAAAAAAATCATTATGGCTAGTGGAGCTATATTCATATAACACTGCAGTATTTAATGTTTTACTTTACCCTAGTGTAAATGTGGTTCTAATGCATACTAACTCACAGGGTTACTGAGAAAATAAATTCATTAAAGTTTATAGGATGGTTATGGTCCTCAAATGAAGGCATTCAAAATGCAAAGTTATTATCTAAGAGAACCTTGACATTTAAAATTCAGCTGGCAGTATTTTGACATGTCAAACATGCAGTTAATTTTGAATATATGGAACGTGTTCAGAGGCATATTCAAGTCTTTGTATTTTTCCCAGCATTGCAATGATGACCATTTGCAATACATCAAAAGTCAGAGCTCCAGAAGTGAAACTGACTCAAGGAAACCAAAAAAGAAGAAAACAGTTTGGACTTGACCATGAAATGCTCTAAAGAATAGTGTATATGCTAGTTCAGTGAAAATGAGATGGTCTTTAAACCCTCAGAGGACAAGAAAATAATGCCAAAACTGAACTCTGTCAGAAGAGAAGACCCAAAAGGTTAGGGTAGCTGGAAAAAAAAGGAAGATTAAGAGAGATTCTGCATAACTGAATGGGTGAAATTGGATCATAAACAATTCTGTCATAGGGAGCTTTCTGCCTGTAGCTTCAAAGGTGTAAGGAATACGGAAAGTGGAATTGGCATCTCTTTGCTTTGTTGCTAAGTTCGTGACAGAGAATGAAATTTCGAGTTAGGATAGCTTGTTAAATTGAAGTTATACTAGAGTCTGCTTTTTATTTTTTATTGTTGCATGACACTACCTAAACCTTTTGATATAGAAGTACAGAGAGAAACCAAAATTTGATGGCCAATATCTGTGAAGACATGTTATAATGGAGTAATTCTTCCTTTGGCTAAGATGCAAACAAGTTATTAAGAAAACTTATGTTTGTGATTTTGCCACTTGTTTGTGTTCTATATATTACAACACCTTTTTTTCCTCATTAAAACATGCTTTTGCAAAATGTTCATAGATTTAGAGGTAACCTTGCAAAAATTCTAAAAGCGTTGAAAATGTATGCAAAAAATATTCAGCATATGAAGAGGAAGGATTTTTTTATCCCAAAATAGCATCATTGAAATTACCATGGAATTATCATGAGCCTTTATACTGAGAAGTAAGGCTGAGGATAATGGTTGTTTTTCAGCTGTTTAGTCTACAGGCAAGCCTGTTGCTTGAATTGGCATTACAGGTATTGAGACAGAAATCAGAGGGGATTGATCCTTACCCTAACACATCCTTGATCTGACGGCTGGAAATAAATCTATTGGTTGATATTGAGACTGTGCTTTTGTTCTTATGTTTGGAGCTGCTAGGAAAAGAAGACTGTTACTGCCACAAATTATCAGACAAAGTTTATGAAGAAGTATTTGTTTCTCGGATTAATTTATTTTAAATGAAATTAGTTCTTTAAATTCATCCATATATTTTACTATCCTTTTTGTTTAGTCAGGCTGTTTTGTTGCTAAAACATAAAGAAATGTGTGTGATTGGAATGTTTTCCCATACATGGGGATTCTTGGATCTGAAGATTTTTAAAACTGGCAAAACCCCCATAACAAACTAGGGAGTGATGGTACAGAAAAAAACCCTGTAGTTGTCCTAAAAATGTTAACTTATATATGTGCATGCTGTTAGCTTTGGAAGGAGAGATGATTTGGTATTCATCATTTTTCCTAGTGTTCAAAACTCTTGATTGCCAGAAATAGAAAATAAGGGCTAATGAAATTAGACCCGGAAAATATCCACAATAGTTTCATATTCTTTATAACAAGTTTTTTCTTACAACTTAAAAAGTAGTTCAGGTTGGTCAGAGATTGTGTAGCTCACAGGATCTAGATTGTTTGCATAGGTATTAATACTGAACCTTGTGATATTTGGTTATGGTACAGTTAGCAAGCAGAAATAGCAAGGTTTTCTATTTTATTCAAGATGTTTTATCTACTGTCGCATTTATGTTAGTGCCAGAATGAGAGGAGATAGGTTTTTAGCTTTTGTTTTCCAGATTTACCTATACTTAACTAAAAGGAAAGAAGACATTTAGCAGCAAACCATAAATGGTGTAAAAAGGGAGCAAATACTGTTATTGGGAAAATAGAATCCCGTGAGTTCATTTTTCATTAAATATGTTATCTGTCAAGAAAATAGGTCAACTTTTTGGGGATTGAATTTTACAGAAGATACCATCTGGCTTTTCAAATTGTTACAAGGAAGGATGCTTTTTTGTTTGTTTGTTTGTTTTGTATGAAATATCATAGTGTTCTATAAAGGGATAACCATCCTTCAGGGTGGCTTTTTACAAGAAAAGAGACTTTTTAAAATATCAAAGAATTAACTGCATATAAAAATGGTTTTCAGCTGTTAACTGAGTCCATGTAAAATTTTTATGTGAGATGAAAACCAAATCTAATTAAATAGTAAGCACTCAGCTTTTACTCAAGGATTTTTTTTTTATATTCACCATGAGATGTAAAGCCTGGACACTGGTTTTGCTGGCCTAATATTCCCAGAGGCCAAGAAGTCAAACTTTGGACTCTGGTTTCTAGAGACCATTATACATGGACACGACAATTTAAATGGACTGTTTGGGGTCTGACAGCCAATAAAGCAATCTGTTTGGGTATAGCCCGTAAGACTTGGTTCTAAAATTCTAACAAATTCCCAAGCTCACATTGGATGCTTAAGCTGCCCTCAGTAATGCATATCTAAACATTTCACACAAATATTCATGAATTCAGTCTTCTCAAAGGCTGTGATAACAACTACATGACTTAAGAAGAGTCCACTAGAGATCTAGACTTTCAAAATGAGTGGGAAATTTAGCCTCTGCTATTAAATTACGCAGTAAAATATTGTTTGTTATATAATTCCAAATACATACACTGGATAACTGAGCAAGAACCAGCTGAATGTCCTTTAGATTTATAAGTAACCCAGCTATTCCAGTGAGCAGAAACATTGAGTATAAGCCCCCTAAAGCTATTACTGAAAAATAAATCCTGAAGATCCAATATTATGCACTATCTAAAACATATACCTAGAAGTCATTTACTGCTTTCCCTTAATAGGAGTGAGAAAATATTTGAATATGCAGTGTGCGTGTTGAAATTCCTTCCTTTGACCCTGAAAAAGCAGAACCATATAGGTACTTTGAGTAAACTTCAGGGTGCTTGGAGAAGGAAAAATAGGACATCAGTGGTAAGGCAAATGACCAGTTTTCAATTTGGGATGTCTGTCTCATTGAATTCCACTTCTATGATACTGATTTGACAGAGAAATTGGTTTTCCTGCCTTTTTCCAGTTCCAGAGCTTACTTAAATAGGTTATCTGATGGCAGAAGATTCTTCACTGCCTTTTACCTTGAATTTCTCCTTGATGTGTGAAAAGTAGGATAAGTGTCCATGAATCTGCTATACTCATTTTACACTAGTATAAATAACTATAGAGACTGTAAATTAATAAAAAACAGTATCTTGAGGGTGGGCATGTAGCCTCTACTCTGTTCTAATCCATGACTTTTGGCATCTAGGTTTAGTGAGTCTAAAATTTTACCTCGCAATCTAAAATCCCCATAGCCATGAAATTTAATTCTGGAATCATATTTCCAAGGGTGCAAATGTAAATGTCTGGCAGCCTAGTTCAGCACCATAAGAGAGTGAGGCCATGAGAAAATGTGGCCTTGAATGTACAACTGAATGTATTTGGACATATGGTTTTGCTGCTGGCTTACCAGTAAGAGTTTTTCTGCTTCATATAATGATTCTTGGGCCTGAATTCATGCCTATTTTTCCTATTTAGATTCTTCCAGAATGCTGTGACATGCTAATTCGCAAGATGAGCTATAGAAAAAGCTATTTCCAGAGATTATTACTGATGTTATTTGGGGCAAACTGAGTGACAGCTACTATTTCTTCCCTAAGCTGCTGTGAAATTTCATCCATTCTTCACCAGTCTGAGCTGCTCAAAACTGGGATCATTCAAGAAATTCACAGAATTATTTGTTGTATGGCTCTGGATGAACTTCCATTCCTAAAAATACAGCACACATAAATAAATGACAGTTGTAATGAAATGTGCTATTGACTTTGCACTTAGTCAATTTAGGTGTTAATTTCTTGTTTGCTTGCAAGATAATTCTGCAGATGAACGAAACCAGCACATCGCCACAGTGTTTGAAATTAGCTCTTCTTGTCATGCAGTGAATATAGTTATGTAGTGGAATAAGGATCATGAAATATGTCACAGGGACAAAATCCAGCAACTGTTGAGAATAGGATTGCAAGAATGAAACTTTGGGAGATAACCAGAAATGGAGCAGACTAAGCCAATGTCAGTTATACAAAAAGAGGCCTTCAGTATATGTTAATACACCGAGCCATAATTTGCCATGGGCCGGGCTCCTAGGCAAGTTTGCTGCCCTTGCAGTACGACTGATAGCTTCTTGCAGAGGGATGTGACAGGCGACAAGATAAATACTAAAGCTGTGCCAACTAACTCCGTGCTCCTAGGACCGCCCTAGGAGTCTTTAGCCCAGCCAGTAATGCAGGTTCTGCACTCCTCGTGCACCCAGAGCTCTTGTGTGAAACGCAGAGCTTTGAGTGCGAAAGCAGCTCAGTACTAGATTTTAGGTATTGTTTTGAAAATCTCAAGCATATGTCTTTTTCTTTTTCTTTCCATCTTTAGCTGCATACAAGCCATATCCCCCTCATCCTCCCCAAGCCCTCCAAGACAGGAGACAGAATCTCTGTGCCTTAGACCCAGGCCAGTCTGGATATTCTGGGAAAAAAATCAGCTTTCCTATTTTATCTCAGGCAAGGAAGGTTGAAAATAGGACTTAGAGTCATTGCAATTTTTAAGCATAGATCCTCTAATAGTGGCTAACTTCTTCATACTTCTTGGGCTGTATTCTCAATCTGAGAAATTGTTGCTGATAAGAAATATTGATATGACAGGTAATTTTAAAATTACTTAATTTTATGCCAGTAGTGACATTAACACTTAGATTGAGGGCTAATGGACTCTTCCGTAGTTCTGTGAAAAAGACAACTTTCTGGGTAAAAGAATGGTTGCGAAATCCATGCTTATTTTTGTTATCAAGTTCAAAGTGAACATCAATAAGAATGCCAGTGCCTGAAGTCCTTTTGTCCCCTTCAAAGAATATATATTGATTGTTGAAGGTTTTGTAATAACAGTGCTTGTGCCTGTGATGGTTCTGATGCAGTGATCTGGAAAACAGTGGTAGAGGCATATCAAAGAAATGGGAATAGCTTTGGATAAAACAGCAGATTTTACTCTTGTAGAGACAATCAATAATCTGCAATTTCAGGAAGCTGGGCAGCTCAGGGACATGGATTACCTAAAAATCAAAGTTCAATGACAGTCTTTATAAAATTACATCATCAAGTTTGTAAGTTAAATCCCCAACAGCAGAAATGCAAAGCAGAAGCTAAAATTCTACTTGTCCTCTATAGAATTTACCATGGACTCTTTTCCTCAAGCGTGCTTAAATACTGAAGAACATATCGTAAATTTTGCTTTTGCATGAAACTATTTTGCTTTCATGTGCTTGATTTGTTAGGTGGTGTGGTTTTTTTTTTTTAAATTAAGAAATCCCCATTATCTATCTGGTTTTGTTTCTCACATTTTCAAAGTCTTCTTGGAGCTGAAAAGCACAAAAGTTCATTGCCCAGCAGAGTTTTATCAAAGCTGTCTGAACATTTGACTCGGATTCAGCAGGATCTCATGTGAGTAAGACTACTTACATGAATAAAAACTAAGCATATGCCTGAGAAGCTTTCTGAAAGAGAACTTAGATCTTGAAAAATATAGATGAAATACAGGTTGTCCTGAACTGTAAGACCTCCTCGGGGAAGAATCAAATGATAGCATCAGTAATAATTGATAGTAAAATTGCATTTTCGTCCCAGAGGATCTCTAACTCATTCTCACCTGGACTGAATCACAGACTTTCATTTCAGTATTTTCCAGAAGTCTGTAAAAAGTGGCTTCTCCTGCAGAGACAGATATTTTAGCATTTTTATAAGTTCTCATCTTTTGTCTCCTGGCACATTACACACACTGATTTCCAGAAGACAGGAATAAACAGAAGGTCATGAATTCCCAGCACTTCAGTGGGCAGACAGGTGATCCACCATGGACACATTGATTTCAGCACTGCATCACTATTCTGAGTGCTGCAAAAACTAACTATACCTAAGACCTCTGACATGAAGGCATCTTTAGGCTGGAAGGCAGCAGTCAAACAAAGAAGAGTGGTGAGTATAGGTATTTCTGTGGGGGTTTTTTTGCTTGTTTTGTTTTCGTTTGCTTGTTTTGGTTTGGTTTGGTTTCCCCTATGACCAGATCTTACTATTGCAGAACAAACCATGGCATCTTTTATATTCACTAAAAACAGTCAAAATATCTACTTGAAAAGTTCTATCCAAATATGTATTTTTCAAGTAATAATTTAATTATTTTGAATTCTGTACAAGATTTTTAGTCAATTTCAAGTAAAGCTGTGATATGTTTAATATTCTAAGACTAGATAGAAAACTGGAGGAATAATTATATCTACTTATGTACCTTAGAAGGTGTCGGTTACCACTACTACTTCCATCACCTTTCAGGAAAATGGAAAAGTTTATTTTGATTTGAACTTAACTCTGCAGACTACTGCATATTGTAGAAAACTGTGACTGCCTCTATTTTTTAGACATCAATGGTATACAGGACAGTACGAGACTGGCAGTTCTTAGGACTATAGCAAAGTGATTTAACATATGTACTAATTGTTTAACTACAGTTTTACTTTGTGCTTACAAAAGGACTCTAACTGAAATTTGAATTACCAAGGTTTGGAAGTCTTGTACACTAGGATAGTCAGAGCATTTCGTATACAGGAGACCATATTTATAATACTTTTCTGCTAATTTTTTTTCATCATACATATGTCTTCAAATACGCATGCCTTACATTAAAGGATACAGTTGCAGAAAAAATGCTTTTTTAAACAAAAGAAAGGCTTCAGATAAATTATTTTGCAATTGCAGAAGTACCCAGGCTATGTTTCATGGTTTGTTCTTTGCTAGATCTACGCCTAGAAACATACGTTTTTGGATGAAGTCTACAGCTACAAAGGTAATTGCTACACACATCACTTGACATTACTTCCAAATTCTTCGTTGAGTGTGAATTTCAGGAGCATCAAGTTTTGCAAAAAAAGAAAAAAATCCTCAGAGAGAAAATTCATCACTTCAGAAGCCTGCTATAATGGCATTTGTAAGTGAACCTTAAATTACTAGCATGCAATTGGGAGAACTAGCAATCCCTTCTTTACCCTTTTAGCTATCAGTATGGGCTGTGAGTAGTTTAATTAATGAAGTATGTTCCACAGATACTCATTAGAAACATTCCTTCAGGAAACAGATATGAGGATGTTAGCTAACACAGGAATTTAATGCACTTCATGTTCCGATTAAGTTCATTTGTATCCCCTACACCTCTGGTGTATCATTTCTAGTAGGACGTATATTCAAAATGAATACCAGAGCATTTACTGTTGCAATGCAAATTCCTTTGCCAAATGCTTATACCTTCACATTAAACACACACTATGGACAGAGTGGAAAAATGGTTAGCATTCCTCTTCAACACCACAAGAAATATTAGGCATCACCAGACACAACCCATTAGGTGTTTAAAATGCAGGGTACTTCTTTCGGTGTAAGTGCCTATAACTAACATGTTACAGAACACACATACTTAAATATTTTAGCTAGCCTGGCCTCAACAATTTTCTCCCCAGTAGAGAAAAGGGAGATGTTGTTCCGGCTCAGAAATAGATTGCAATCACCACCCAGAGGCTGGCTGCATCCAATTGCTATAGGTCCCTTCCTAACTAGATGGGCATCAAAGTGTTGGTGATCTGAAGAAGGTAGCTTGTAAGGCAATTAATATGAAGGGTTACTCCTTGGGAATGGACATAACATACCTCTAACAATTTGATTTGGGGGAGTGGGTTTCACAAGTTGGGCTGAGGCAATTGATACCTTTCCTTAAGTCCACCAGTTGCACGCCTCAGGTAGACAGTCATTGCACTGGATTCAACCACACAGTGGGCTTGTGAACACCCTCAAGTCTAAGCCTGTGTGTGCTGATTTCTGAGCAGGCACCAAAAAAAATTAATCATGTTTCCATAACAATTGTCAGTCAGAATGGTTCTTTTAAGTAAAAATTAGCCTAGCCATCCAAAGGTAGGAAATAAAAGATATAATTCTGGGAATATTTTTAAAATGCTAAGATTATCTATGTGTGACCTGACCGGGCAGTTGTGTTCTTCAGGCACATATGTACAATGCATGCAGTACTACCAGGCATCCAGCAATGGCATCTGATTTCAGGGCTGTCATGGTGTCACACTGTTTACAGTCTTGGCAAGCTTCTCTATTTTTATTTATTTATTTTTTAAATTTTGGCTAGTGGACTCTATTGACAGCAATTGTCCTGTCACAGTGGTGAAAGTGTGCGAGAAAGCAATGATGTTCTCAGATGTAATCATAAAATGATTACATTTGAGAACATGTATTTTTTCTTTGTTTTTGAGAAATGTATTTTTTATTTTCTTGCTTTGTTGGCATGCTGTAGCCTTTACCTTGCAGTAGGGACGTTTTCAGGTGTCCTTCAGGTGTTTTAGGTTTTGGGGGTATTAAGTTCTTTTTAGAAATAAGTCTCTGATCCTTAACTTGGACGTTTTGGAAATTGCATTATGCTACTCAGGGCTGTATGTTATTGTGGCACTGATGGGGAGGAAAGAGAGGTGAACTGCAGTGCAGCGCCCGACAGGTAGTTCATACAGCACTGGCCAATGCTAATAGCCTCTGCAAGCCATGGGAAACTCTCTGTGAGCTAATTATATTTGCCTCAGAAACAGAAGCAGCAACCAGCCTTTATGCTGAAAGACTATCAGTGATTTTGAAGGTGACCTAAAAGTTCTGATGAACTTGAACTCTACAGGCCAAATCCTCCACCCCTCTTGTTTTTTGAGCCAGGATAAGAAACTGATTTCAAGTATTAAACCTACTGTAGTGGGTAAACAGTCTAGTTTTTCTCATTCCCTTATTCCTTTACCTGTAATGTGATACATTGTTATGTTCCTATTGCACTAATTCAACAACAGTCAGGTAACATATGCCTAAGTTAATCATGAATATAAAACACATTATTGAGTTCCCCTTAGCCATATGACATTTTTATAATGTGACTGCAGGAAGAATTTCCCGAGACACTTGTAATGGATAGACCTATTATAGCACTAAAATAATTTCATAAGGGACAAAATAAGGTCTTTGAAGCTGGTGTATGTCTTAGCTGACTTGTGCGCTATAAAACTCTGAAACATTACCACCGGTTTCTAAATATATGACAAGATGTGCAAAACAAAAGATCCACTACAGATGATGGAGGTCTTCTGGAAAACAGAATGAACTTTTTGCTGGTACAAACATTATGCCTCACTTCCCCACAGGGAAGTTTTCTCAAAGCAAGAATGTCTTTCAAAATACTTGAGGAGTATTATAGCTACATGTCATGCAAATCATTAAGTCAAAAATAATCTCAGATTCTCGGTTTCTCCTTTCTCAGTCTCTCTCCGCCGTCGGTCGCAGCCAAGCGCTGACAGGGCCGGGCGCCCCGACCTGGCGTCCACCCCGGCTCTCCCGCGGCTCCACGGCACGCAGCGGCGGCCGCCGGCCGCTCGACCCCGCTCGGCGCGGCTCCGGTCCACGGCGGAGGCGACGCTCGCCGCCCTGCTTCGAGTCGCTTCCGCGCCCCCCCGACTCCTGGCCGCTGGCGAGCGAAGCCGGCGTCCGGGGGCAGCGCCGGAGCACGGGGCGGGGGCGGTTCGGCCCGCCGCGGGGTCATCCCCGCGTGCAGTGCCCCGCCGGCCCCGGGGAGCTGCCGCCGCCGCTCCGTCTTGTGCCGTTCGAGGGCTTTTTCGAGCATTAACGAAGCCTGTGCGGCTCCTCTCCCTTTGAAGGCCGCGGAAAATGGGTTTCCTGGGCAGGCTGGCGGCGTTGTCAAAACTTGTTGGGGCGGCGGCGGGCCGGGGCGGCGGCGGTGGCTGGCGGCGGCCGGGGCGGCCATGCGCGGGGAGCCCGCTCCCGGGCTGGGCCGCCGCTGCCCGCCGCCCGCCGCCCGGCGGCCGCGCCGCCTCCTCCCGGGCGCTGGGCGAGTACGAGGAAGTTTTCAGGTCCTCCGTGGCGGAGCCCGAGAAGGTCTGGGGAGCCGCCGCCGAGCAGATCCAGTGGTATAAGCCCTGGGCCCGGGCCCTGGAGAGGGGCCGCTCGGGGAGCGCCTCCTGGTGAGTCTGCCTGTGTTCCCCCGGTGCGGTGGAGGGGCCGGGGCCGGGGCCGGGTGAGCCCCGCGGGGCGCGGGAGGGCACAGCTCAGCTGTAACGAGGAGGGCTGCCTGCCGAGGGGGCTGCGGGTGTGCTGAGTGTGGGGGGTCGCGTGGCTTACACAAAACTACCTCAGCGTGTATTTGGGGTGGTCAGTGTGCTGTAGCTGATGAAGGAGATGGCTGCAGAGCATGGAGGAGTTTAATGATTACACTTGGTTAAGCTTAATGATTAAAAGCAGCATGGATGAGTGTGTTGGGGTGAGAGGGGAGTTAGCATGCACTGTGACAGGTGTGACATGTCTGTGTGTGTCTGGGTGACGTGGGTGTGTGCGCCTGATGCTCCCCCATCCGACCCCTTTTGGGCCTGGATTGGGAGCAGGCTGCTCTGAGCACGGGAAACTGGGCGTCAGGTACCAGGGGAGGTGGGTGTATGAAAACACAGAAACGGTGGCTTTCAGAGTTGTTTAATCTTAGAAGCTATCTAAGTAGGTCATAATTTAGAAGATGTGCTTAAGGTAATGTTTGGTAAAAGCATTGGCATTGTAATACATATGCCAATGTATGTTCACCACCATACATGTGGTGAATGCCAAACTGCCCTAAGACAGAGTATGATATCCTTCTTATAAATTACCGGATAGGATTTTCAGTACTTTCTCAAAGGCAATTTACCTGTTAAGATTCTGTGTTGACCACCATCGCCTCTTTTTCAGCAAGTTTACGTCATGCTCTTTGTTCTTTTCTGAAGGGCAAGGTGATGTAGGATAAAAAAAGGCAATGCAGGATGAGGGTCATCTTTGGTACATTGACGTTCTTTGCCATTTTTATATTTTTCTGGTTTGATTTTAATTTAAAAACACTAATAATTCTAAAAATATAGTTAAAAATATTAATCATTCTCAAATCTGCCCGAATGAAGAGATACAGAACCAGTAGAGTGGAGCTTGGTTTCTTATTGGTGTCTGATGTTATTGCTTGGCACCTCTAGTAGTGAATATTGTTTCTATGTCTTAAGCTGCATGTTAAACAGCACCCAGCCAGGATAAATGTCTTTAAGTCAGCAGGGCTGTATAACAGTTAGAAGTCCTAAAATGGATGGGTAGGGTCCACTGACCTTGATTTCTAGGCCATGGCACTATTCAAAAAGGGCAGGTAGGATTGCCTGCGTAATTAGGGTCTAGAGAAGGGTCTAGAGAACAAGTCCTATGAGGAGCGGCTGAGGGAACTGGGGTTGTTTAGCCTGGAGAAAAGCAGGCTCAGGGGAGACCTTATTGCTCTCTACAACTACCCGAAAGGAGGTTGTAGCGAGGTGGGTGTTGGTCTCTTCTCCCAAGTAACAAGCAATAGGACAAGCGGAAACAGCCTCAAGTTGCGCCAGGGGAAGTTTAGATTGGATATTAGGAAAAATTTCTTCACTGAAAGTGTTGTTAAGCACTGGAACAGGCTGCCCAGGTTGAGTCACCATCCCTGGAGGTATTTAAAAGACATGTGATGTCGTGCTAAGGGACATGGTTTAGTGGTGGACTTGGCAGTGCTAGGTTAACGGTTGGACTCGATGGTCTTAAAGGTCTTTTCCAACCTAAATGATTCTGTGATTCTGTGGTTAAAGACCGGTAAAGTTCACTGGCTTTGGCATTTTTGAACAGAATAATGAAGTCAGTACAATGGTTACTTTTTAAGAACTAAGCAATGAGAGTATAATATACGCTAGTGAGCATGATTTTGCTGTTAGATTCTGTCAAACAAATGTGGTTTGATTTGCTGAGCATGATAAGCTTGCTTGCTGAAAGTAACGTGGTTACTTAGCTCTTTGTAAAGCTTTGTGACTTCTCAGATGGAAGTTGTCTGGCCTTATGGCAGGGATAACTGGATAAAGTTTCATGGGATGAAGTCAGACTTATCTTCCAAGGGTCTTTTCTGGCCTCACTTCTCACTTGCATCTTTCTCCCTCTGTGGATGCAGATTGCCACAGACTGAAATTATCTTGTTAATGTGGGCAAATACCTGAAGGGTGTACAGAAGATGGAGCCAGGCTCTTCTCAGTGGTGCCCAGTGACAGGAAAAGAGGCAATGGGCACAAACTGAAACACAGGAGGTTCCCTCTGAACACCAGGAAACACTTTTTTAATGTGAGGGTGACTAAGCACTGGCACAGAGTTGGTTGTGGGGTTTCCATCCTTAGAGATATTCAAAAACCATCTGGACGTGGTCCCTGTCTGCTGGCTCCGGGTGGCCCTGCTTGAGCAGGGGTGTTGGACCAGTTTCCCTCCAGAGGTCCTTTCCAACCTCAACCAGTCTGTGATTCTGTGGGATTATACAAAGATGCAAGTCTCTGAAGACTCAAGATCAGGCCCTAATTATTGTTTGGATGTCAGGTAACTGTTGCTCTGTTGTGGATAATAAAACATTAAGCAATTTGTGTAATCCTCTTTAATGTCTTAATGTGCAACATGCAATTTTATTTTTTTTTTAATTTAAGTTCACCTTAAGTGATAACAGGCTGTATGTGATACTAGTGTAGTACTGTAATGCCTCTGAAGTCCCAGATGGTTACAGCATTCAGTGTGCTCAGCAGGACAACAGATAGATAAGTTCTTTGAGGAAAAGACTGGAATATAAGAGAGAGAGAGGATACAAGAGGCTCTTTCAGAGGACACGCTGAAGAGAAAACAAAGAGGACAGAACATAACTGAGGAAGAGGCAAGGCTTCCGAGAAAAACATAGCTTGCTGGTCTAACAGGGTAAAGATGAACCTCTGGTTCTGAGGTTTACCTAGGAAGCAGTTTATGTAGACCTTAAAAATAGTATTAAGAAGTTCATGTATGTGCTTCTTGAGTTAGAATTTGTCTCCTGTTTCAGAGACATATTATTAGGTCAATTAAGAAATACCCGTTTTTTTCAGTATCTTTGTTTTTGGTTGCCAAACCTGAGACTTACGGAAACAGATACTCTTCATATATTTTCCAGTCTCATTTATTTCGCTTGAAGAAGTGAAGGAGGCAGTTAACGTATTTAAAATGTAGCTATAAGCCAAATGCCAATTCATCCTCTCTAAATACTGTAAGAGCATGAAAGAAATGTGCAGCATGCCCTAGTGCATTTTCTTTAGTCTCTGCCATTGGAAATACCAGTATTATGTCAGTGGGATGCAAAATGATTTCCAAAAGGTATGTGATCAGTGTCACCATCCCCTGGCTGTTTTGTTGAAGCAGTAATCCCAGGTACCATTGACTGTTCTAACCTTCATCAGTGGCTGGTACGGTG
The DNA here is from genome assembly GCF_965638725.1 of Aptenodytes patagonicus. NCBI lineage: Eukaryota > Metazoa > Chordata > Aves > Sphenisciformes > Spheniscidae > Aptenodytes > Aptenodytes patagonicus. Next base: position 45,251,615 of record NC_134949.1, read on the forward strand.
CAAAACATCATCTGTTTTTGCTCACATCAAAACTAAGGAAAAGAGCAAAAAAGTATGATTGGTCAAGAAAAGGATGAAGAAATTGGAATTGTTTGGTGTAGAAGTCAAAAAGGAGATGTAAGTTTTAAAACATGTAAAATTTGGCTACAGAGAATTTGGCTACAAAGCTGAAGGAAAAACTTCTCTGAGTTGGCTTTGAAGAGGTCAAAACTAGAAGTCTTAAATTGCAAGAAGGGAGACGCAGATTTTAGACGTTAGAAAGAAAAATCTTTTTAATGCTAAAAGTAGTGAAACACTTGAACAGATTATTTTGGGATGTTGTGGAATCCCAGTTAGAAAGGTTAAGCAAGTACTTCTTTAGGAATGATAGGAACAGTTTTTCCTAACGCATGCAGGCAGAGGGCAATTTTGCAAGTTACGTTTTTTCTCTGGTTCGAAGACATAAGCGCAATATAAAATCACTTTCGAACTTTAGGAACGTTGCACAGATTGCTATTCAAATGTTGCTTACACTTTTTAAAAATGTGGCTGGATCAATTAACATAATTATCTCAAAATATCTAATATTGTTGTGGTTTTGTCTAACACTTTATTCAGCTTCTGTTCTCACTTTGTCTAGAAAAATTTAAAAAAAAATATCCAGTTGATTCCTGGGAACCTGGCTAGGAGAAGTATATGTACCCTGCATGGCATAAAAGGATTTTAGCAATATGCCTTTTTTACAGTTATGATGCAAAATAATTTTAATGTAGTTTTTTCTTTTGCATATATGCATGCCAGCTTTATTCAGAACCTTTACCTTCTTTCTTTTTTTATTCTTAACTAACTTGCCTTCCGAGCCATTGAATGAAGACTAAAAAGTTCCTCTGAATACAGCTACTTTGGTTCTTAAGATAGCAGATAGTGCTGGAAATTAAAGCATAAGTTTTGAATATTTGAGTGAAGTGAATTAAGACATAATTATTTGTTGCCTTCTTCACTACTATAGTTATTACATTACTAGCAAGTAGGCTGTTGTCACATCCAAGAAAATGCTGAATGCAGTAAAAAAAATTTCCAGGCCGTAGATGGTAGATGTTAAGCTGTATGGAACGGGAGTTCCGCTATGGAAGACCTAACTGACTTGTCAAGAGTAAAACATGAACAGAAGATGAGCGCTTTCGTGCCATCTTCTACTCCTAGTCCTAAAAGGTTGATAGAGTAGTCATTTTAAAGTATGATTAAAGAGGTAAGTGCATGTGCTTGAGATTCCTGTTTGTGAAACAACAGAAACTCTCTGAGACCTCAGGGCTGGGGTGAGACAGGAGGTGCTGAGCCCTGGTCACGAAGAGGCAGTAATTCCTAGGTGACTGCTATAGGCAGCTTTAAAGAGGCTCAAGCGGGTCCTAATGTGGGTAACCACACTCAAATTATTAAAAAGATACCGTATTAGATCTAAGTTATGCATAATGTGGATTATCAAAGGCTGCTGCTTTCATGGATGTATGGGAAAAGAGACTTATCAAAAGGATAGGTAGATATTGTCAGAATATTGGTTTAAAATGTTGCTGTGAAGGAATCTGTTTTGATACTATAACCAGTTTTAAATTCTGCTGTGATTTTTGACAGGAAGAACCCTGTCATTTTTTTCCGCCATAGCATCAGTGGATGGTAGAGGAGCTCTTCAAAGAGACTGCTAGTGAACTGAATCCAGTTTCTTTTATGTATTAGAGTTGTTACTATTGACTCTTTTTATTTGTTTTACTTTTCCTCTGCTCTGTTTGTTGAATGTTACTAATTTCTCAGCATTAGGAACACAGCCTAAGAAAAGGTTCTTCAGGCTTGGATTCCTTTGGTAAGCTGCACTGAGATAATTGTCTGGTTAGCAACAGATTAGCATTTTACAGTCCTGCTTATTATGGCAAGATTTACTGGCAGCTTTTTACAAACATCCTGCAGATCCACCTCTGATCTTTCTGCAGTCTATTGGAATATTTTCTTTTTGATTCTAGAACTCTGTTTTAAATAGGAGCGTCTCATTGAGGTCCTTATTCCAAGACTGGGTCCTGGTTTCGTGCTGCTGTTTCTTTCCAACTAAAGCTTCTTCAAGCAAATCAAAGTTCCTCACGGGTATTCATCTCCTTGGGAATCGTTGAATCAACAGACGTTTGCAGGAGCACAGGGCAGCTTTTCAAAGCCAGGCAGCTTTTTATCTGTCAGCCAGAATGAGGTATTTGAGCATGTCCTTGGGTGACAGTAGAGAAGTGAAAGTCTTGCAATTGTGGTCGTGGTAGGTGCATCTCTGCTTCTCTGATCCTGTAAGAGCCTCCCTCCTTCTGAACGGGGTAGTAAAGCTCTCATCACACTGTCCAGATAGTCTTGTTTTTTGTTTCAACTTGCAGTCACATCTTTTTCACATACTTGTTCGCAAGCGATTGTTAAAAATTTATGTGGCAGTGTTGGTGTTGCCATGTATCTTTAGAAGAATCCAAGCTCTGGTACTTGCTCATGTTTTGACTGTTCTTAAGTGGCTATGCATAGTAGCTCAGGTACTGCGCTCTCTTGTTCCCTTGTTCATATCATCCTACAGTGATCTGATGTAAAAATCAATGGATGACCTGAATCCTACACAACTTTTATGACAGTAATACAGAGTTTCTTCATATTACGTGAAACAACTCCCAATCCTTTATTGTTAATACAGTTCTTCTTTTATGGGAAGGGGTTTGTAGTACAGAATGTGTTTGTTACTTTCCTGGTCCCCTACTTTCTCCTTATTAATAGCATTGTAAAGGAGTCACAATAGAAGATTGCCGCATCCTAAACATCATAACTGCTTTTGGTTTAATAATTGCCATTCTTTGACAATAAAGACTATCCTATGGCATCTGTGCATATGGATTTATGAATAATATATCAAATATCCTAATTTAGAGCAGTCCTTTACTAGACAGGAAAGGTGAAGAAGGAAATACTCTTTTAACTAGTAGTGGTTACTTTAGGCCATCTGTTTTTATTTCTAGTTACATTGTAACAATATCACATTATCACAGTGAGTGTCCCCATAGAACTTTTTGGAAACTCTCAAGTGTGGTTTTTTTGTGTGTTGCTCTTCTTTTTGCTGTAGAGAGATACGTGCAGATAGAAAAACAAACACAAAGAGCATTATTTAGACTGAACGTTAATTTTTAGATTCTGTGTCATCTTTCAGTTAGTAGAGTCATCTTTGTATCTGGTGTCTTCTGTATTTTCTGACTTGAGGGTTATGCTGCATTTGAATTTTCTTTTTCTGTGTAAAATGGCAATAAAAATGAAACCTGAGTTTGTGAAGTGTTCTTTAATTAGAAGATGAGAGTTTTCTGTAAATGTCTGGCTGTTGAAGAGGCTATGAATCACATCGCTTGTATGCATAACTATTATTGTCAAGAGATGAATAAGAATATTTTGAGTCCTGAACCTGTTCTTCCTAAAAAAGATATGTGTGCATGCAAATACAAAGTAGTGTAATAACACGTTTTGATAATGTCAGATTATTTTATGTGAATGTATGCTTTTTCTGTGAAACCTTAGCTATAAAAATCAGAATGATTGCTGCAAAGTAAGTTAATCAAGACCACGTTTAGGAGATTCTTAGTTAAGTCAATTAAGGTACGGTACTTCAACTATTTTCCCTAATAGGCTTATTTAGCTTTTTGAGTAAATTGTGAGGTTACAGATTAAAAAATGACTTCCTGAACTGAGTATAATGTTTTAGGAGCTATATTTTAATTGAGTGCTCTCATTCCTTAAAAAAAATGCAAAAAAATAGTCGTCTTAGTTTGGAAGGCTGGCTGTTATGTACTTTTAACTTCTTTTTTAGGTTTGTAGGCGGAGAGCTGAATATCTGTTACAATGCTGTAGATCGTCATGTTGAGAATGGAAGAGGAGACCAAATTGCCATTATTTATGACAGTCCTGTAACAAATACCAAAGAGAAAATAACATATAAGGAACTTCTTGAACAGGTATGCTTGAAAATAACCTTGTTACTGAAAATGGCCAGTAAATATTGCACAGCAGGTAGATACTAGAGAGGTAGAAATGGTCTACCTTGCTAGTTTATTCCTTTTGCTGTGCTCAGTATTGATTGATAAGCTTCAATACCTGTACCCAATTATACTGCATCTAAGAGGTTTTGATCTTCCTCTAATTCTTCTTTTTCTTCTGCAGTTTAACAGTTTTTTTCCTGGTTGGTTAAACTTTGAACTTTTCTCTATTGGATTTCTTTTTTTCCCCTCCTAACAGTTCTTATTTCATATTTAAAAGGTAAAGCCAATTAGTCAAGTCACTTGACAGTTGCTATGATGAACAAAAATACAATTCCGGTAGAAATGAAGATGCGTACCTTGCCTATTGCTGCACATAACTGAGTGTTGAAATTTGACAGGGAGGAGCTCTAAAGAGAGCTGCATCACCTGCCTTGCTGTAGGCTGTAGTGGGGCTACTGGTGGCCCCACACTAGTTTTCTGTCTGGAAAGTCTGTGGATTTCGACTTCCCTGTCAGCTGAGGTAGCTTACCCCCAGCTGGGGTCGTGAATACCCAGTTCTGCATCAGCCCATTCAGATTTACTCAGTGCCTGGCTGCGGGTTGTTGCCACCATGGGTGTTTGCAGTCTGCCCCGTTCTCCACTCTCACAGCCATCAGCTGGTCGTTTGCCCTCACGCTGCTCCTCTGTTTAGCTGGCTTTTTTCTTCCAGTTACGTGTAGCAGTTGCACCTAATGCTGAGTGCAAAGAAATGCTGGAGTCAGACTCATATTTTTCCTTAATGTGTTTCAATGTGCAAGATGCATTACAGTGAATGGAACACACTCGCTCTACTTCAGACATGCACGTAGTGTCTGGAGTAATGTGAACCTACGGTTTAAAATGTGAAATGAGGTTCACAATACAGTAATTCAGTTTGTGAGGGTTTTATTCCACTGTTGCAGGAAAAGAGAAGTCATACAGCTACAAAAAATGATAAACCTGTACTGCACTCTACCTTTTAAGGAAAATATAGAAAACATATACTCCTCACTAGTTTTCTGTTGATTTACTAAGTCTGAAAAAGAACTTAGAAGTTACCATGCAGTATGTTGGAGCTAGAACAACTAGCTTCAGTGTTTTAAGAAATCAGGAGACTTTAAAAGGGCCCAACTCCTTATCTAATTTTATTTATTCTTTTATAGATAAGTATTATATATATAATATATAAAATAGATCTCTAACATTTATATTTATACATATTTTATAGATACATATTTTATAGATATTATATATAAAATGCATATTTATATATAAATATTTATATATAATATATAAAATTATAATTATATATACAATTTTGTCATGCACCATATGTAAATATAATTTATACATAATATATACACAATATATATATGTATATATGAAATCAATTTGCACATACATATAAAAATACTTTTTATTTTAATGAAGTAATACAATATTTTGATGTAAATTATCTTAAGTGGACTCTCTCTATAGAAATTTCCTCTGAAAAGCACTTGAAAAGTAGCCTTTGTTTTGCTTTTTAAGTTTGATGTTGGTATTAAGTCTCCTAAGTTTGTGTACCTGCATTCTCTATAAGTATATTAAATGTTTTGGGATATGGCAGATTTGTGCAGAATGAGAAAGTTTTGCTAGTTGACATACACAACCTTTCCTCTACATTTCCTCTTACAGCAGCATTACCAAACAGAATGGAAGAACTGGTTTAAGTTTTCTGGGGGTATGTAGCAGAACCCATTCAGAAGTTCATTATAATCTTGCTGGTAGCTGAGTCCTATCTAAATACTGTTTCTGAATTCTCTACAGTTTCCTCTTCTCCTTAATCAAAAGGGAATATAAGTAAAAGGCAGGATTTGAGATTATTATCTTGTCTGTTGAAGCTGTCTAGTCCATTCTGTGGAATAAATTTAACTTGGTTTACGTGGTAACTATTGGACACCCGATAACAAAGGTATTCACAAAGAGATTTGCTGAAAATGGGAAAGACATGGACTGGTCTATTTTGTATCATAGATCTTGTAGGGTCTAGGAGAAACTTTGAGAAAAGGCCTACCAAACCACTATGGAGCGTGGATGATGATGTTTGGCTCACAGCCCTCAGTCACTGCTTGTCGCTGTGTTCTCAGTCTGCTCAGCGTAAGCTGAAAGTACTATATCCTGTCATTTTGAAAGAGACTTTCAGTGCTCTGCATGTTTCATTATAGATCAGTATGAGTACAGATCAGACACATGACCAAAGTTGATGAACCTCCTGGTGGGGAAAGGAGCCTTTTGCCTTCTTTCCTGAGTTCCTTTCCCAATTTAAAATAGCCTGACAGTGTGTATTTGTGTGCAGACTGTCGTTTGGACTGTCCACGTCCAACAAATGTTTAGTAGTCTGTCTGGCCAGTAAGCTGATACTGTAATGAGGATGTCTTTTCAGAGACATCCTGCCTGTTCAAAATGTCTCTACAAGACATCAGCACTTGAAGTGGTGGAACTCTTTCTGGCTTTTGGTAATAAAAGTGGAGTTTATACATGGATTCACCAGAGGTTATGTAGGATAACTGTGGGTTACAGGATGGGAAGATGCAGGGTTTTGTAGCAGGTTGGATCGTTTGTTCCAGGATCAAACGCATGGTAAGGATGAAAAAAATGACATAGCTGCTTGGTTGGAGATAATAAGGCTCCTTAGGGAGGGTGGGATAGCTTGAGCTATGTACTCGGGAAGCCTGTTGTTTTCAAATTATTGCTATCCTTTTTACTTGTTGCATTGCTGTTCAGATCTAAGAGCTACAGTGACGCTGCAATTTGAAGTTAAGCACCACTGAACTATAAATAATTGAGAGAAATGTTGGAAGCTTGCTGATGTTTAATGCCCAACCTGTGGGAAACTTTTTTTTTTTTCAGAACTGGAATAGAAGTATTGCAGGACAATTTCAGCAATTCTTTATTGATGTAAATAAAGGCAAGATCAGTTTGTGTTGATACTCTGTACAACTATACTGTCTTCACACTTGGAAAGTCTTGAGAATTACAGTTAAAGTGAAGTTGTACGTAGTACATACAGTTGCATTTTAGGCGTGTTAATTATATGTTGTTACACGTGAAATCTTCCAAATGCAGAGAGGAGGAATTTGGCAAATTTAAGACATAACACTCTTCCAGAATGTACTGATTGGACTTTTTTCTTTACTGATGCCTGTTATAGGCCTTTCACTGAAGCCAGTGAAATGGGGATGTAGGTCAAAGTTTTGAGTATGCCTTGGGAGATTCTCTAATTCCTGTAGTGAGATGGCAGGAAAAGATAAGGGAGACACAAATTCTGTTAGAAATATTACTGAATCTGTGTAGTATTAGGGAAATATAAAGATACCTGGAAGAAGTAAGGAGCAATGGCTTCTGTTTGTTTAAAAACAAATTTTCTGATTGTGTTGGAAAATACTACCATTTTCAAGTTAAGGCAAAGGTTGTTAGGTAGGTGAAAAAACCCTTCTGTTTACATCATTGGGTGTATTCTCTAGAATGCCTCACTTGCTGAAAAGAAATCTCAAGGATTTGAGAGTCATATTATTTGCAGTTGTTGATGCTTGACAGATCATGTACACAAAAGCAGTATGATTTCTCTCTGTGATTCTTTTCGATAACAATGCACAGTTAACATGTTGAATTCAGTGCCATAATAAATAATTTCTGAGTGCAGTAACGTGATGGGATTAGTAAAACCAACACCCCCGCAAGCCTCTGACAGCACAGAATGTTACAAAAATATGGATGAGAAAGAAGGGCTTCAGGTTATCAACAATGGGCTAGGATGTAATTTCTTCTGTAGGAAGGTTTTTTCCATAATTAACCACCCTAAAAGCATCTTCTTCCAAAATAGCTGTATTAGCCATTGTCAGTTTGGATTTATATGTGTATCTGTCTTGCTCTGCTCATAATCTCCTGTATATGACTGAGGAATCACCCAGATTGTTTTGTTTCTAGTAGTCTTTCTCATTCTTCATGCTTTGCTCCATCTTCTTTCTTTGCCTTCTGCCTTGAAAAATGACCAAATCCTTCTTAGCTAGAAATAGTGACTTTGATTTCAAGATATTTTTTCTTAGAGTTGCCTTTAGAATCAAAACTAGAATACAGACAGAAAATCCTACTGAGACTGACAGCCCAAATTTTTATCTTCTTTTTCTGGTAAAGCAACATTATCTTGATAAAACTATGTATTAGACTTCTTTAATGCTGGTTTTCCTTATCTTATTTAAATTGCAAATGGCATTCTTCAGTGCATGTCCTAGAAAGATTTAACTGTGATATCACTGGGGTAGCTCTTCAAAAATATCATATTAGTATTCTTCAAAGGATGAGACTTAATGAGGAATTTCCAAAGAGTGGTGTCTTGGGTTTTTCACATTCCACACAAAAGACTTCCAAATGACACTGTAAAAGTCTGAAGAAGCAGCTGGAACTTGATCTCCCCTGACTCAAGATAGTTATACTGCAGCATGTCAATGTCAGCGATACTTACAGTAATGTTTAATTTGGTGCAGCCTGGGCAGATGAGTGAAGCAAAGCCATGCTGAATTAACTGCTGAGGCTCCTGACATTTCCACTATATGTGGTTTGTGAGTTTTACTTTGGACTAGGTTTAGTTTCATCCTTTGAACTGAATGTCCCACAGCTCACTTCAAAGCCATCTGAACATAACTATCCCACAAATCTTTGCTTCTTTGACTTGTGGATTACTGTAGGAACTGCCATGCTCACCCTTCATCTGTCTCACTGCTGATTTCTGTCCCCACTCCAAGTGGATGTTGTACAAATAATGGCCTTTTAGGGGAACATAGGTGCTGTAGGAGTTGTGCAGAACACTATGGGCTATCCTTCACAAGTACCAGAAATGCCTTCTGAGGCAAATGGTTGTCTGGAACCCATCTGTTCTGCGGAGTGAATGCCATGGCATCACTTCTGATCAAACATTAAATCCATGCCAAGTTGATAAGTATTACAGAATCCCCATCTCATCCCAGTCCCTCCTTGGAGACACACGGTCCACAGCTGATCTCCCAAACCAGGAAGGAAAATGGCCCTTCCCAAAAATCCCCAGCTTCCTCTCAATCCAAAGAACTTCTTGGCGTCTGAAAGAAGGAAGGAGAAATCACTGTAACTAACTGCAATCCCAGCAGCTGTCTGGCTGCGTGAGAAAGAAATATAAATCATTCTGATTTATATTTTGTCTTGTTATTTGTGGAAGAGTGCACCAGCACCACTACCACCACTGAGTAGGTCCTTTATACACTGCATTTGAGACAATGCGGTTGGGGTTTTGTGCAGAAGCCTAGGGAGGCTGTGTTATCAAGGCATGCCATGTCCACAGCTTATGCAGTTGCCAGGACTGTGCCTGGCACACACGCAGAGCTGGGACAGGGCAAGTGGTCTCTGACAGAGCTTGTTGCTCCACAGAACTTCTCTCACAGCTCACGGCCCCTGGGGAATCATCTCTCAAGGTGCAGCAGCTCTCACAGTCGATCTAGAGACTTACACCACCTTTCCACAGCTCTGCGACCAGTGCCCTAATTCTACCAGAAACCTCCTAAACACAGTCCCACGCTCAATACACGTACAGGAAAGGGGAAGACACACTTACTCAGGTGGGCATCTGGACCACCGGTTTTGCAGTTCCCATTGCCTGCAGTGGCAGAGAGTGGGCCAAGGGGATGTTCCTGCATGTTGTCTTGCGGGGGTCCTCTGGAGGTTGCAGACGTGTAGACATGTGCAGCACCATTGCCATGCTTTTCCCTAGACTCTGTCCCAGGACTGCTGATCCTGGGACCAAGGGCGTGCATGTCCTTGGATGTCTGTGGATGAGCAGTGGGCTTGGCGGAGTGCTTTCCCCTCCCCTGACTATCTGTTCAAGATCTCTGTGGTAGGGGCACATGCACTGTGCCACCTGTGAAGCATGGTTTTGCTACCTCATCAAGAACATGGTCTTCATCTATTTGAAACGAATGCAGCACCACTTGTCAGTCCTCTCCCACTTGGCAGCAGGCTTGACATTAGCAGGGTGGTGCATCTGCTGGAGAAGCTTTTGCAGCAGTAGGAAAAGGAGGAAACAATAATTAAGAAGAGTAATAGAAGAGTGAAAAGGCTGATCAAGGGGTGGGGGAAAGAAGCAAGGAGTACTTTCTTTAGTAGTCTTAGAAAAATGACACAGTGGAGAAGCTGAAGAGCATAAGGCAACTTGCTGCCTTTGCTTTAGAGGAATGCATATGTGACATGGCTCTTTTTACACCATGAGATGCACTTCAGGATGTTTCAGGAGCTCTCGGTATTTGAAGAATCCTTTTGTGTTTAGCTTGCATTGAAAGACTCAACACTGGTGAGACCCAGTTGTTGTTCAACCCAGGAAGGTTTGAAATTCCTCTTTTGAGCTTTTGGAGAGGAATTTCTGTTGTAGTATCTTCTCAGAATAATTCTTTTGGCATGGACCAAAACTGCTTTTTGTAACTACTAGGGACAGCCAGGTGATTTACTTCAGAACTGCAGTACTTCTCCAAACCTGAGCTGCTAATACAGATGTAGTATTTGTTTGATGGCTGGGTAAAAATAAAGCCGTGCTCACTGGGGGCTTGCATTTGATAGAAGTGTAATTTAAGCCCAGATCTTCAAAGCTGAAAGCCTACTTGAGTTTCTTATTGTATCACTTGGTCTCAAGTGATTTTATTACTGAAGTGTGAAATATAATAAAGTGATAGAGCAATCTTAAGCTTGAAGAAAAGCGGAGAAATAGCATGCTGGTAGGAAAATAGCAACTGTAAAATCTTGAGTGATTAAGTACGCTGTCTTAATGTAAACCATAAATGACAACACACTGTAACAAAGTGGAAGGTTTCATGGCTTTTAACAGTTCAATGAAATGTCACTACTCACTCTTCCCCCCCACCTTTTTAGAGAGTGATTGTGTGGATGTTTCGGGGTTTCCACATCAATCTTAAGGGCAATGTAAACCTGCTTTATGATGTTCCCTAGTCTTCCAAATAGGTGCAGATAAAGTGCTTTATTATATATTATGTAGTCCAAATGCTCCCTAGCTGTCATAAGGATGAGGGAAAAGGCACAAGGAAAATCATAGATACCCATGTATTGTATTAGATTATTGTCTTCGGTGACATTAAACTCTCTAGGGTGGGGAGGCAAGTGATTACTGGGTTTGCATGGAAGACGTGGTTCCTGTCTGCAGCATGCTACATATATTCTGCTTTAAGTACAATTTACCCATGATAGGTTTCAATAAAAATGACTTAAGCACATGCAGATCTCTTCACTGTCTCCCTCCTACAGCCAGGTACCAAACTTCTATAGCTTGTATACAGGCACTGGGGGTCTTCTATTACAAAATTACTAATTATGATCTTTAAATGATGCCTTTTTCCTTTAGCAGGCAAACATTGCCTTTTTCATCATCATTAATAATTATAAAATAATAATAATGAATAATAATACTCGTCCATTGTGTTTAACTACTTATTGCCTACTATCCACACTTACACTGAATATAAAATTACTCATTAAATATTGTTTGCATTGCCTCTGGCCTTTTTGTTAACACTCTGCTTGAGAGTCTCGCAAGCAGCAAAGATAAGGATTAGTTTTCTCAGTTCTTTGAGATAAGGTGATATTAGCTCTGTGTTACAATGAGTTTGCAGATTTTAATGTTTTCACAGTAGGTAGAAAAGGAATTTACCTTTGGAAGTAGAGTTGTTATCCTTACTTACAATTACTTTCACCAATCCTGTCTAGAAATGACTGTAAATGCTGGTGGTATGGCAATAAATTCTAGTTGTGTACATGTCCAGGCCTTGTTGATTTTTGTTGGGTTTTGATAGTGTATGTCAGTTTCATAGAGTATTGATAGGTATTAGTAGGCCTAGAATTAAAGATATTTTCTTTTGATGATCAGTAGCATTTAATATAAGAGGTCTGTTACAAATAAATCATATACATACCTTAGTTTGTGTGAGTTTTCAGCTTGGTATGGTGATGGCTTTGCCTTATAAACATATTCTCTCTTGCGGCTGAAAATAACAGCAGGGATTTATGCAATTCCATATAAATGGAAGCTACGCTGTTATCTTCTGATGTAAGCATGCATGCTTGGGGCTTCTACGTTTCCATTTTCTTAAATCCTCAGGCAGAGGTGTAGAAATATGCATAGTTTGATTGTGGATGAGCTGTGTATTTAATGCAAACACAGGTCAGATGCACCTGGGGCTTCTGGGTGTTACTGTCTCAGGTTGCTGAAAGTCTGAACATGTGTTCCCACTGAAGAGAGAAGCAGTCAGTAATGCTATATTATCCTCTTCAGTACATGTATCAGATAGGCTTCTAGGATTGGATGTAATTGCCCCAAGTTTTCTTGACTATGACCATAAAAGAAAGAGCCTAATGCCTACAAATCTTGGAAAATAACAGTGGTACTAGAATTTGAAATATTAAACTGGAATAAGGTAACTCTTTAAACAGAGAAAACTCAAATTTGATGAATAATATAAATGAAAGTAAAACATTTCAAAGAAAATCTACCCTCCTGAGTAGCTCAGCCTTGAAAAAGAGGGTCTTACCCCCCTGTCCTGCTTGCACAATGTGTATTATTGGCCTATGCTGCTCCCATTGCTTGCATTATTTGCTGGGTCACTGAAAACATCTCCTACTGCTTCAGAAGCTTGGGTATTTTCTATTCTACAGGCAACATCCCCCTGCTGCTCTCAGGAGTTTGCCTCCCCTTTCCTTTCTCTCCAGTCTGATAGTACCTGGAGAAAAGAGTCTTTAACGAGACTAAATTTTGCTTGAAATCTTATCTATGTGATACAATGAATAAATAAGGAATAATGCAGTATAGGTAAGATATCAGGAATTCATATATAAGTAGATTCATGTTACACTGATAGTGAAAGAAATTAGAATGTTTGAACTTTTTATGTTTATTGTAGTATTTTCTAGTGAATGGCAACCTCTTAAAGAAGAGTTTTACTGCTGTAGATAAGAAGAGTTCCCCTGTAAGACAGAGCAACTCGTTTGTTCTGAACTTAGATTTATATGTCTTCAGATATCCCAAGAAATTCCTAGAGAATTTAACATTTTGGTCTGATCACTAATGTAAAACTATTGCACGCAAAACTATTCTTGTTACGTCTGGCTGGCGTGTAACCACGCTTACGGAGTATTCCAGTTTACAACTTCCTGGGATGGTTCTACTTCCATCCTGTTTCCTATTAGCTTATTAGTCTACTTTGTTTCTTCTTAGTCTGCAGTTTTTCCTGTTAACCTATTAGCCTATGTTTTGTGCACAGTCACATGCAGTTTTACCTCTATTACTTATACACCTCTACACACTGATGTCTAATTGAAAAATTTAAAGGCAGTGAACAGGTTTAGATAGTGAGTGTTACACAACTGTCAGCCTCTGGAATTCGAGAAACCTCTGACAGCTGAGTTCATTCCATTGCTCTTGGGGAATTAGTAATTTGCTTTTCCTTCAGAAGATGCCACATTTCCATGCTGCAACAAGCAGGTTGGGACAAGTACAGAGTGCTTGTCACAGGCTCCCATGCTCACTCTAACAGAACTTACTATGTGGCAAATTGTCCGTCCTGGTGTACTAATGAAATATTCAATACTGGTTTTGTGACAGAATACTATATACTGTCAAGGTAATAAATATTTTCTCATGGTGATACAGATGGTTGACATTGCTGCTGATCTGTCACATTTCTTGAGTTCCAGTCCTTTGCTGCCATGCACAGTCTGTCTTCAGGCTTCTGCATACCAAAAATGAAAATCTGAAAGTGAGAGGAAAAATGATTTCTTAAGTCTAAATGTATTTCTCTGAATTTGTATTTACATTTGACTCAGGGGATAAGATTTCTTGTCTCGGGTTCTGAGAAGTTTACAACACTGTAGCAGAGAAAATATTACTACATATTCATTTGTGTTTCAAACTTAGCTATTTAGGACAGAATTTGTGTTATGAAATGCCCTCTTTACATCCATTCTTAAAAGGTAAAATTGAGAAATATAAGCAGTTATCTGGATAAAAGAAAGAATGGTTAGAGTGTCATTTAAAAGTTTGCAAAACATTGCTATTGATTTTTTTCTCTAATGTGTAAAATAATTAGCTTCAGTCCATTCTCATTTTACAAAAAAAACCAGAGAGATGTATTACAGTGTTTTTTGCAAAAAGGAAATTGTCCTAAATTTATTGAATCTGGATTGTATCGTTCATCTACTTTCTGTATCATACTGGCTTGTCTCCTTAATGTCCTGTGTTTGTTGATTGTGTGAAAGTTGTTTTTTATGGGACAACAGCAGATCTGGAAAAACTTTTAATATGTTGTGAATGTTTTGTCAGTACAGGTCTCCAAGTTAGCTGATGTCATGGTCAGACATGGTGTGAAGAAAGGAGATCGTGTGGTCATCTACATGCCCATGATTCCACAGACAGTGTACTGTATGCTGGCTTGTGCAAGAATAGGAGCCATTCATAGCCTGATTTTTGGTGGATTTGCATCTAAAGAGCTTTCTGTTCGCATTGATCATGCAAAGGTAATACGTATTTGGAACAACAAACACCATTGCATTAGTTATTCATATAAATCAATGTCAAAAACCTTTTTTTCCAGAGAGGATAACATTTCTCCTTGTGTGGCACGCAGTCTCAATTTGTTTATAATACCTAACATTGAAATGTGAACAAAGTACTACATCTGTGCTGAGAGTGATACTTTTATAGCAGACATTGAGATACAAATTTTGACCTCTTTTAAAAAAGCATGAGTTTAACACGCTGCTGCTTAGAGCATACTTTCTTCTCCCATTTGTCAATCTTTGTCTACAAAGCATCACCTTAAAATGGGCTTTTCACCCAGCATTTTCCTCAAGTGTATGAGGAAAATGCTGCCAACCCTAAATGACTTCATTGGTTTACTTGATGTAAAAAAAGACACAGCAAGTCTTTTGCCAGGTTAGCTATAGAATTACTAGCTGCAGACCATGGCTAAATCCTAATTTACATTGCCTTTTTCTTTTTTCTTTAAAAGGCACATCTAAATATTTTGGATGGTTTTTGGTCCATCTGATGTGTAATGAAAGTGTAAGTAAAGAGGAGAAGCACATCCTCAATCTAAATTTCCAAACACGCTCCAATTTTGCAATACTGCAAAGCTTTCTTGATAAGTGAATTGCACGCTACTGAGATTATCTTTAAGATATGTGTATGAGTAGCTGTGATGGATGGTATTCTGCTGAAATCAAAAGTTAATTGAAGCAGTCTCAAAAAGCCCTAAACTTTCTATTAGGCTTTTATGTGAATTGGTTTGGATGCTGCAGTGCAGGACCTAATGCTGGTAAGATGCATTAGAAAGAGTTAAAGATGTGGGATGGAAAGCTGGCTGTGAGATGCTCTTGTGGAAGAAAGGTCAAACTTCACATTTTATTGGAAGATCTAACTGAAAGAAATACCAAGCACTTTCTAGTGACTATGAAAAGGTACATATACTTCACCAGCTTACCTTAATTTATCTTGAATTTTAAATAGGTCTGGGAATGCTGCAAAGTCCTGCAGCTGATAATTTTTACTCTTGTCAGGTATTGGCAGTTACAGGTGCTCTGCGGTGAATTGTGAAGAAGTAATACAGACCGCGAGAACAGGCATTTCTTGTCATCTTTCTTTTCACCTGAATCTGGGAATATATAGTTTGCAATATCGAAACAATGGATACTTTTGAAGGACATTAACTATATTTTAAGAAATTAACATGACATCTGTTTAAGCCCTTTATCTTAGTAAACTAGGAAAACCGAGAATACTTAAGAACAATATGGTTATATGCCTATTTGATAGGGTAGTTGCTATGCCTTCAACAACCAAATTTTCTCATGTTTTTTGAATCACAATAATAATATAACAATTCCAGGGGGCTTTTTAGATTTTAAGTCCAAACCCTGCAAAATAAAATGCAAGTAATGGAGTTTTTCAGACACGATTTTTGAAAGTGCTTCGCGAAAGCAGTGTTATGATTTGCAAGTGAACAACAATTCTTTGAAATACAAGATGTACGAGAGACCCAAGTTACTCAAAAATATCTGTTACTATCTTCCATTCCAGAAATACTGTATTCCTCCCTTATTTACAGTTGAGACGTTTGGAGATTTTAATAAAGTTTCCTTGAAAAAATGAGCTAATATTTGTAATAATTTATTCTGAATAAGACATAGTTCCTGCACACAGGTATGGCTATATGAATATATGAATGGTTACCCCCACTTCTCATCATAAGATGATCCAACGTTTTGAGTGATTAGGCAGCAAGCTCAGCTGCTGATACATAAGATGCACAATTGCCTTATAATAGTTGCAGTCCTGTCTTGTCTTCTCTTGAAGCACTGTTTATTTTGGGAATTTGTATTGTAGATTAGAAGGCAGTATCTTGCCTTTTATTTTTAACTACTTGTATGATATGATTCAGATCTCTGTCTTTAGAGCACTATATAATATCTGGCAGAACTAAATGTGCATGGCAATCTGACATGGATCATCTAACCACAAAGCCAGAGCAGTACCAGCAGGTGCAGCAGAGCTATATAATGACTGCATAAACACTGGATTTCTTTAAAATGCGTGTCGCTTTTTTGAAGGAGGAGGGATGCACAACAGAAGTGCAGTAAGTTTGAGCATAGGCTTGTAATCAGTTGTGTGGCTGTGGCACAAAGAGAAAAGAGCTTTGTGTGTTGAACAGTGAGGGCCTGAGTGCTGGATCTCTCTGTAAACCTCTTAATGACACTCCTGACATTTTGTGCCCCAAAGGTGTCGGTTTTTGGTTTGCGCTTTCTGCAGCTTTATTAGTTGGCCCAATAAAATTTATTTATTGCTTTTTCTAAACTTTGCCTTGTATGCTGTTAGAGACTATAGAAGAATTTGTAGGAGGTGTCTTTACAACAGAATAAAATTATTGGTCTGGTACAATCGGGCCTTGCTTTATCTCATTTCTACTTCTTCATATTGTTTTTTTTCTACAGCTCAGTATTGCTGGCATTCCTTCACCAGCAAACCTTTGGATTTTTGTGGTTTTACTTCAAACTAGTTATATTTCTATCTAATCTTATTGTGCAGGACTACATAGAGCCACAGAAGAGGTGGGAAATGGGTGTATAAAAGCAATATGGGAGCAGAGATGCAGGGAAAATAATATCAGTAGACAGAGAGGTAAAACACTAGAAAACAGCAGTTAAAGCCAGTAATGGAGCTTTGATTTGCACAGAGTGATCCATGATGCTTCCAAATAGTAACCCTCACCTGGAAAATACATCACCTTAGCCAATTTAGTATTGGTTATTTTTAGACTTCCTTACTGCATACAAAGTAGTTGATGAGCAGAGGTGGCACTATTTACAAATGACTGTAAACCCGGCGTTGACAACAGTCTTTCATCTTAACAATCGAATAGAACTGTGTTAATATCTTACTTTAATTACGGTCTAATTTCAGGGTAGCCTCCAGATGAATTTTCAGTTTAACTGCATTGTATTGTGTCATCTTTTATTAAAATCGGTGCATCCCAAAAGAGAAAGATGACAAATGCTGAAATTTTAAAACTCATCTGAAATCTTTATTTTGAATACAAACTAATTAGCGAGCTTCCCTGAATGGCAGATTTGGACAGGAAACATGTTATTATTGCACAAGAAAACAATTTAATCTGTGCTTTCTGTGCTGAGTTTAATGCAGCCCTAACTGTGGCATTGTGGTTTGTGCCTATGTAATGAGATTTCTGCTAATGCATACAATTAGTAAACTAGTTTGATCAAACTGAGGGGCATAAGATAAATACACTTCTAAAACTCCAAAAGCAAGGACATTGAAGACTCATTCTTCTCCAATTAAAATGTGTTCTAACACAGTTTCTTTGGTGCTACCTTTTATTTCCTGAAATACAAGAAATAAAAATACTGATCTTGCAACGTGAGTCAAAATAGTTTGTATGCAGATTTCTTGACTTAGGAAATCTTACGTAAAACCTGAGGTTAATTTAATGACAAAGATGCTAAATCCACATTTGGAAATAGAAATTATTGTAAAAAAACCCCAGAACTATGGAAATCTGATTTTTAGTGGTTTTGCATCCTGAATCCTGCAACCATCACTTGAAAGACTCTAGCTTTACTTCCCTCATGTGCCTTATGACTTTAGCTTATTCTCTTCCTGTATTTCTAGTTTCCTGTCATCTCTTGTTTGCCTTCTTCTTTCCCCTATTTTCCCTCCCGTGCCATTTAATTGCAGGCTGGAAAAGAGCCAGCAAAGTGCTATAGCTAGTTTTGAAATATGCCATTGCGTGCAGGCAGATAAGTAGAAAGCAGGCTGAACAGGACAGATAATTGCTGACATCACTGTACCACTTTTCCTTAATGGAGGCGCTAAGATGGAGATGGGTTTTTATCTCTGTTCATTAATTTTTGTGCAACTTACAAGAACTTAATTCTGTTGATTTCTTACTGAAATTTGGTTGAAAATGGTGAAAAGTGTCAGAAGTTGCTAGTGTGCTCCTGAACAAAAAACAGATGCATGGACAGCATGATCGCACAAGCTTGGTTTCCTTAGAAAACTGATCTAAACCCCTGTTTCTAATTATGTGAAGACAGATTTTATACATTGAGTGTCATTAATCAAAGAATTTCCTGGAAAACATGTTATTAGGTTACAGATATAAAATATATTGCAAATGTATATATTAACAATTTAACTTCTTTATTTTAGCCCAAACTTATTGTAACAGCAAGTTTTGGAGTAGAACCGAAAAGGAAAGTGGAATACATATCCCTCCTAGAAGGACCACTGGCAAGGGTACAGAGCAAGCCTGATAAAGTTCTCATTTACAAGCGACCTAATTTGGTGGGTGTACAGTTGTTGTGCTTTTATGTTGACTTTCAGATGTGTATGTAATGCACGTGCCTTTTCTCTTTTAGAAGAAATTTTAAAATTTTTGGTGTATCTGTTTGTAGATTGTTCTTGAATTTTATAGGGGAACTTTATATTCATAAGATTTAAATAGTAAATAGAGCTAATGCAGCAGAGATTGCTGTACAGAAAATTGAATAATACATGTTTTTTGACCCACTTCTGTTTATTCCATCTGTTTTTCTTTCAACACTTTTCTGTTTTTCAATGGGCAGGGCCATGTTCCTCTTGTCCCAGGTCGCGATCTTGACTGGGAAGAAGAGCTTGCAAAAGCACAGTGTTATAAATGTGTCTCCGTTCCCTCAGACCATCCACTTTATATTCTGTATACATCTGGAACAACAGGCTTGCCCAAGGTAAAGGACTATCTGTAGTCTAAGTGTCTGTGACCAACTTATTTGCAGTTCCACTTGAGAAAATATTTAATTAAAAAGGTTGAAAACGTTTGCCAGTGCTCAGTGCTATAAATGATAAACATTGCTAGAAATGGTTTAATCTCATTTATTCACGTTTCACTACTTTAAAGTCAGTGTCTAGGAATAAATCACGTTTGTTTATTTAAATAGTAGTATTATAAAGATAAACTGCATTTACTTCAAAATGTTTGTACATTTTGTCTACATTCTAGTCTTTGTTAGTTATCGTCTGAAAACTATTGTTATCTACGGCTTGGGTTGGGGTTTTTTGTTTCTTTTATTGTATGTTTGTTTGTTTGTTTTCCAAAATTACTGCTTCAGTGGGAATGCTAGCACAAGCATGTACTTGTCAGAACGAATCCTTTTCTTAAGTGAGGAGTATTGGAATTAAACAACTTTAGGTCTATTACTGCCAAAGACCCCAAAATTTCATTGGAGACAGGAATATCATTACATCCTTCAAATGATCTTAAATGTTCAAATTTTCTCATTTAGGGTGTTGTCAGACCAACAGGTGGCTATGCAGTTATGCTGAACTGGACAATGTCAGCTGTGTATGGACTCAAACCTGGTGAGGTAATTCTGTTTAAATGTCATGTAAATTTTTTTGAACCCCTCTTAAAAACTCCTCACTATATTTATGTTTTTATTTCGTTTTAGGTGTGGTGGGCAGCTTCTGATTTAGGCTGGGTTGTTGGTCATTCCTACATTTGCTATGGACCTCTCCTTCATGGGAATACTACAATTTTGTATGAGGTATGATCCATTCTAAAAAGCCAGCCTTTGAAAAGGCAGCATCTCCTCCCATTGATGATCCTGATGATCCTGTTTATGCCTGTCCATTCTTCATGCCATATATATTTAAATTGTGTGTATATCTTCAGTGTTTATACTCTTCTGGCTATTACAGTAATTCATAAGAAAAATTTACTTCACTATTCTTCAAACTTGTCTACTTCATCTGTGTGACTGGTGATGGTCAGTGGGGCAAGGAACTCCAAAACAGCAGACCTAGAAATGGCAGATTGTGGAGTGTACCTGTGTGGCTGAGGCTTCAGCCACAGGACATTGGACTACCTTTATTATGGACCTAGGAGAGGATGTTGTGTTTTGCATGTCTGGAGATGACAAATTCTTACTGGATCTGAGTTGGAGGCAATTGGGAGCTCTGTGGCTGGAGGCAGAACTCTTAAGGAGACTTGTCTCTTCTTTCCTCCCCCTACCACTCAAGGCAGCTGAAGTCAAGACTCAGATGACATTCAGGGCTTGGTTCTTCTCCTTGGGGGATGAAACTCAGTGGGGTGGAGAAGAGACTAGTCTAATTAGAGTGGCCTGCTGCATCCTAACTTTGGTGCTCAAAAAAGCAATCACACTGCCTTACATTGTTATTTTTTCAGAAGTTATTGTTCTCTATTCACCAGGCAAGAAGATACAGTGTTGCTTGAACCATCTTCTTTATTCTTCAGGGCATGAATCCAGTATCCATTAGTGATAGTGAAAGACATTTTATGTAAAAGCATTGACATTGTTAGCTCTTAAGCGTGCTGAGACTTGGTTGCCTGCATTCACCTGATATTAAGAATTCTGGATAGATCCCAGCTTCTCCAACACTATGCAGAGTGAAGCCCACCTAGTAATTGTTCTGTCTTTTTCAACAGTCCTAGAGGCAGAAGTTGTTTTAGCTCTGCCATTGTGGCATGCTGATCACCTCTGTTGATTTGTAGTGGTAATTTGAAACGTGTGAATCATTAAAGAAAATCTAATGATAACTCATGGCAGAGCATACAAGAACTGCAAAAGTATAGTGAATGTACTGATACTGAGGGCTTGAAAAAGCATATGAAGCAAGCTTGGATGACATTGTGAATATAGCAGTTGTTAGAGCACCATCTGTACCCAGTGCTTGTGGAGTCAGCATGACATGGTGGAAACATACTGGTTTGCAGAGCATCATAAGTGTGGAAGTTCTGCATAAGGAAATGTGTATTATGATTCAACTTTCTCCATCTTCCTGCTAATACACCATACAAGTGAAGATGACCATACTAGAACAGAAACGGATTGTTATTGTTTTCAGGAACAAGCATTATCAGAACAATCCTTTGGTGTTTGCACAACCAGTTAAGTTGGTATTGGTTGAGATGTGCTTCACTGTTACGAACTTATACGCTGCTGTTGCTGGGTAGCTGGTATTGGGATTGTGCCTGAATTTTGAGTAAATATGTTTCTGAATCCTGGGGATACTGAAGAAGCATGAACAGTTGTAGTAAGGTGAGGCTGCCTCTAAAATTGTTTGGATGCTGCTGCATCAAACACTACAGAACTGACTAGTGCTTCCTGCATCCTGTTTTGGAAGTTAGAAGTATACTTTACTGCTCAAAGTTCACTCTATAAACTTATAAGCAAGATTCTCACAAGCAGAAGATGCCTCTTGAAGCAGGTCAAGGATCCTCCAGTCCAGAAAAGCAATGGTCATTATGGGTGTGTCTACATGATATTTCATATCACAGCAGTAGTGCAGTTCTGAAATAAGTCCTCTGATTGTCCTTGCTTATTGATTTGGTTCACAGAGTGGGTTTTAGACATATGAATGACATCTTTACAGAGAAAGCTAAGACAGAAGCTTTGCCACTTGGGATAAAAGGGTAGGATCCAATGAGCGGGACTGCACTGCTGTGAAGTTCTCCAGAGCAAATGAAAAGTACATGTGCCAACACAAAGCTTTGGCAAGAGCTCCCACCTTATTCTGAAGTACTTCTCATGCTATGCAAAAGGGCCAAATGCTATATGTGGCTTCATATTTTCTAATGCCTGCCAGATGTCTGCTTGTTCTGACTTTCAGCTGCTCCTTTATTTCTTCCAAGCTTTGGCTTCTATCTTCTTCACCAGCCCTATTTCTTTTGCTGTTCCTCGTTTATCAACAACATCTTTCTTGTAACATGATTAAAATTATTCCTCCTTTCCTACTGCTACATTTCGCAATAGTGACAACTGTGGCTTTGGCCTCCCAGAATATTGAGCTAGGGGCAACATGGAGCTTGACAGCATGTGCTCTGAAAGGCCTAAAAGTTTCTCCAGCATATGCACTGCCCTGTTGCTAATGTCAAGCCTAGTGCCAAGTGGGAGAGGACTGACAAGTGGTGCTGCATTCATTTCAAGCAGATGAAAACCATCTTCTTGAAGAGGTGGGACAACCATGCTTCAGAGGTGGCATGGTGCGTGTGCCCCTACCACAGAGATCTTGAACAGATCATCAGGGGAGGGGAGAGCACTCCGCCAAGCCCACTGCTCATGAGGACATCCATGCCCTTGGTCCCAGGACCAACAGTCTGGGAAAAAAGTCCAGGGAAAAGCATGGCAATGGTGCTGCACATGTCTACACGTCTGCAACCTCCAGAGGACCCCCGCAAGACAACATGCAGGAACATCCCCTTGGCCCATTCTCTGCCACTGCAGGCAATGGGAACTGCAA
This sequence comes from Aptenodytes patagonicus, assembly GCF_965638725.1. Classification (NCBI taxonomy): domain Eukaryota; kingdom Metazoa; phylum Chordata; class Aves; order Sphenisciformes; family Spheniscidae; genus Aptenodytes; species Aptenodytes patagonicus. The sequence goes on from NC_134949.1 coordinate 45,274,514, forward strand.
AACCGGTGGTCCAGATGCCCACCTGAGTAAGTGTGTCTTCCCCTTTCCTGTACGTGTATTGAGCGTGGGACTGTGTTTAGGAGGTTTCTGGTAGAATTAGGGCACTGGTCGCAGAGCTATGGAAAGGTGGTGTAGGTCTCTGGGTTGACTGTGAGAGCTGCTGCACCTTGAGAGATGATTCCCCAGGGGCCGTGAGCTGTGAGAGAAGTTCTGTGAAGCAACAAGCTCTGTCAGAGACCACTTGCCCTGTCCCAGCTCTGCGTGTGTGCCAGGCACAGTCCTGGCAACTGCATAAGCTGTGGACATGGCGTGCCTTGATAACATAGCCCTCTTAGGCTCCTGCACAAAAATCCAGCCACACTGTCTCTTCCTCTCCTCAAATGCAGTGTATAAAGGACCGGCCTTGTGGTGGTAGTGCTGCTGGTACTTCTGGCCACATGTCAGATCCTGTCCCTGCCCTGCAATCAGCTGCTTGTACAACAAATACCATTCAGGATGATTCCATTTCTTTGAAATGCAGTGGTTAAGGTAGTGGTTGTTGGCAATGTATGATCTCTTCCTCTGCCCCAAGTCACGCTCGGGAAAGGTCATAAAGGGAAGGGCACTGTGGGCTGGGGTAAGGCATAGTTGGGTTAGCCAGGTTTACCCAAAACAAATGGATTGAATGCAGCAAGGGAGTGTGTGAAGCACAGAGGTGTGGAGGAGGGGAAAACTGAGGACAGAGGCAAGTACTGGGAATCAGTTCCTTTTTAATCATTGCATAACATTTGCCAGATTGAAAGACATTGATGTCTGGTGGTATTCCTCCCAACCCACTCCATGCACTCGTGAATGCTCAGTGGATTGGTGACTGTCTTCAGTGAAGGAGCAGACAAAGTCCTGACACAAGTGCATTGCTGGATGCCCCACCTAGGACAAAGAGAGCAGAGAACTGAGCATACACGTACTGCAGAAGCTGTGCTCAGTGTTTCAGTCTGAAGGAAGATCTCAAAGATGTCCTCACAGATGGTTCAGACTAAGAGTGATAGCCTAAGTTTGGAAGGTACTGGAAACTTTTGCACAGTGTCTGTCCCACATAGCCCATTGTCTTTCAGATGACTAAATGTAGATTGGGGTTCCATTATGCATTCAGTAAAAGCACAATTAAATTAGGCCTGTGCTGCACCATTGTCAGAGTGTACTTTATGGTGTGGAGCGCAGGGGTATGCAGCATCTCTCATGATGCTCATTGGCATTGAGGACATCGTGAATGATCCTGTCCCTTCTTGGCAAGAAGGCACTGTCATATGTTTTAGTTCTGTGACCAGAAATATGGAATATAGGACTTAAGAGAAATTTTATAGTAGAGTCTACAGGTGAACTGACATGCTACTGTCATCTGCATGAAACAGATGAAAGGGACAGCATGACACTTTTAGAAGAGAAGTCCCTTCAGTCAAGGGAGCAAAGAGCTGTAGGATAGCTTTCCGTCAGAAAACTTTGAGCTGCATTTTTTGTCCAGTGAACAAGGCTAAGTCTAGTGTGAAATAAACCTCTAATAACATCTAATGGAAGAGGTAAAAAGCATTGGCATTAAATGGTTTGATCTACTAATCTGCTCTAATTCACCTCACTACTTGCTATGTAAACAAAGTCTGTGACGCCATATGTGCTCACATTCATGTTTGATGTTATTATTTCACATGGTACTAAGTTTATTTTTACCAGTGCATGTAGTAGGAAGAAGATTGATAATCTCTCATAGAACAGCAGGTTGTGCCTAGGTGACACCTGTGTATGTTGCTTTGTACAAAACCCTGTTGTTTATCATTTTTGTAACAGAAAAATGTAAAGTAAGAAACAAAATGCAATGTTTAAAAGCAAAGCAAATCTTGAGGTCTTAAAAACGTGTTTTGAAATGTGTTCTTTTCTTTGTGGTTAACTTTTAACTTTGTGGTTAACTTTTAAAAGTGTTAACTTTTTCTTCTGTTCATGAAAAGACTGTGGGTAGTGTGTTAAGTTGTTCTATGAAATAGAAAATGAGCTTTTGTCAGGATGTTTTTCTTCTACATCATTTTGTGATCTGTAGGATCTGAGGCAGATAACTGTTTTTTAGCTTCTAGGCATTGGATTGATTTTTCAATAATCTCTCAGAAAAGTGGGTTTGTCAAACAAGTATTTTTTATTAAATATTAAAGTACACAAAGTGATAACAACAAGCACAAGGGTTTTTTTTTCCCTAAATGGCTAAGACAGAGAAGCTCACATGCATTAATGCTCCCTGCCAATGATTGCAGCAGCTGGAGAAAACTTAAACAAATGGTTCTTCTTAATTTGAATCTCAGTGTATCTTCTGTCCAGATAAAGTTTACTGACTTGTTTACTTTCGCTGTTCAGCATGAAAGCTTGCAATGAATGCATTATTGAAATACATGATGCAGAGAATATCTACAGTGCAACTATGGCAGTGAAAATCAGCCATTTGTTTGAGTATTGCTTATGCTTAGCTCTTTTTTGAAGAGTCTCTGATACGCTAATCTGGTGGAATCCACTTGCTTCTGTGAATTTACAAACCATCTCGCTGTGGAACTTCTGAAAGCTTTTGAGCCAATGAGAAGTTGTCGTGGTTTAATCTCGGTCGGCAACTGAGCACCACGCAGCCGCTCGCTCACTCCCCCCCGGTGGGATGGGGGAGAGAATCAGAAGGGTAAAAGTGAGAAAAACTCGTGGGTTGCGATAAAGACAGTTTAATAGGTAAAGCAAAAGCCGTGCACACAAGCAAAGCAAAACAAGGAATTCATTCACTACTTCCCATCGGCAGGCAGGTGTTCAGCCATCTCCAGGAAAGCAGGGCTCCATCACGTGTAACGGTTACTTGGGAAGACAAACGCCATCACTCCAAACGTCCCCCCCTTCCTTCTTCTTCCCCCAGCTTTATATACTGAGCATGACGTCACATGGTATGGAATGTCCCTTTGGCCAGTTTGGGTCAGCTGTCCTGGCTGTGCCCCCTCCCAGCTTCTTGTGCACCCCCAGCCTTCTCAGTCGGTAGAGCATGGGAAGCTGAAAAGTCCTTGGCTAGTGTAAACACTACCTAGCAACAACTAAAACATCGGTGCGTTATCAACATTGTTCTCACCCTAAATCCAAACCACAGCACTGTACCAGCTACTAGGAAGGAAATTAACTCTATCCCTGCTGAAACCAGGACAGAAGTGTCAGCCTGCCAATTGCAGGAGTGACGCTTGGTTCCTCGTGCACATACAAGTTCTGAAGGACATTAGGAAGCAAGGTTATTTCTAGGACATTGCAAATTAAAAGTAATCAAGTAGTTTTTAAAAAAAGGAGGAAGATGTTTGTTTAAAAGCAGTAGGGCAAAATCCTAGGAAAAGAAAAATAGGCAGAATTCAAGAGGAACAGGTAAGTGAGAGAATATGTTAAACTCATGAGGTAGACTCTTTTGCAGGAAGGATTCCTTAGTAACTAAATATATCTTTATGTGGAAAAGAGAGTACAGTAAATTTACCGCAGTTCATATGTTCAAATACATACATTTGTATAGATGGATAAAAATGTCCAGAAGAACTAACACCATATACTTGTGTACTTGAACTTGCAAATAACTGCAGATGCAGAGGTGGATTCGTACTGTACAGCTGTCCTATACCTTTTGCTCATCCCAGAGGTCATGCTTGTCAGATTCTTCCTGTGTGTTGTTCGTTTATGTAGGGCAAGCATGGATACACCTGTGAGAACTCCTGAAGGTTCACTAAATAATTTGGGGATTGATTTTAGTATCTTGAGTTAAGTCATGTAGGCTCTCAGTTAACTACTTATGAAAGAAAGAGATCACTGCAATGTTCTTTCTATTGCGTATAAAAAGATCATTTTTCCTGTGAAGAAGAGAAACAGTCTGGACACTCTTTTCTGCATTATTGTGGTGGCAGAAGAGACCACTGTGAACAAGCTTTGGCTCTGAAAAATTAAATGAAGTATGCATGGCTTTGAATACTGAGGTATTCAGTGTGCATTTTTCACCTGCCTTTTCCTGAGGTGAAGGGGCAAGGAAGAACAGTCTGTGCTGCATTTAAATCCCACAAGGCTCCATTTGTCCCTCTCCTATCAGGTGGTAACAATCTTTGCTGTTACATCTTTATAGTATGTAAAGACCCTGTGAAATCTTTGGAAATTCAGTATCCTTAAGCAAAAAAACCTTTTACTTATTTTGACCTTGTTCTGTTGTCTGGAAATGAAGGCTTAAAAGGATGTGCGGACATCACTGTAAGCTATATTTAATTAAGTACTAACATGCTGTCCTTCAGTCTTGAATCTACTTTCCCAGCAACTTAAATTAGTTGTATAGGTAATCAGAGTTAATAAGTATGTTCAAGATTTATGAAGCAGAAATATACTTTAGGAAAAGAATATCTGTTCTTTGCTGATCTTGTAATTGATGACATTTTTTGTGTTAGATAGCATGGATCAATATGTGAGGTTAACTTTCTGGTATATGGTCTCCACACAAGCTAGAAATCTTTGCTTTCTTACTTCGCTTGGATGTACTGACACAGAATAGATCTGGGCAAAGTTAAGAGATGGACAAGCACAGCACAGGGCTGCGCCTTCTCAGGTCAATTGTTATGTGGATCACTAACTCTGCAGTATATAATAGTCCTCTAGTTAGGATCACTACTAGTTTTGCAGTACATGAAATAGTAAACTGTCAACTGTTTTGACTAAAGACTTTGTAGACCGAATTCTTATTTGTATGTGTAGGAGTGTGAGAAATCTCAGCCTATGCTGCTAAGAGCTTGTCCTTGCAGTGTCAGTGTGTGTCATACATGTGCGTTCCCATATGCAGATGGGTGTTCATAAAGGTAAGCCTACATGCTATGTAAGTATACCTATATAGATAGATAGGAATCTCTTTTTTCCCCCTCATGTGCATGACTGTTTCTTATATTTGTAAGTGTATTTAATCATCCACAGTTTTCAGTTGATTTATTCAACTGTTCTATCCACTAGTCAAAAAGTATTGCTTTGATTTTTATTTTTTTTTTGTATTTTAGAGTCCTACTTTATGAATAATAAGGTCTTCTTTTAAGTTCCTTTGCTTTTTAATCAAATTTTGGAGGCAGTGAACACATAACATACCTATTTGGAGTGTATCGACACTAGATATGTGAGTTCAGCTGAAATTCGGAGAAGAAAGAAATTGAGCTCTTTTCTAGGCTGATTTTATAACTTGCACAGTTTACCTAATGTTGGATACTTTTCAAACCCCATCTCCACGTTTATTTCATCTCCAGATGCTCAATATAGTTCTGCTATGCAATGTTGGGGGCTTCAATGGCTTCAGGATCTCTACAGATAATTAAACACGGAACTCCAGTTATAAATGACTTTCACGAGATAAATAGGAATGAAATAGTAAAAACAAATAGAAAGAAATAATTTTTATTCCTTTTCAAGTTCAATTCTGTTACAAACAAGTTCCATTTTCTAGTTTGTCTGGAAAAACCCCAGTGATTTCCCACTAAATTCATAGAATTTTAAGGCTGGGGACCACTGTGGTTGACTTCTCTGATATTCTGAATAACAAGGAGCAAAAACTTCACCCGGTAGCAGAAATGCGCATTTATAGAATCAAATATCATATTAGCTTGAGTATTAAATTGCTATAGTCTAATTAATATTTAAACACCTAGTAGATGTTAATTAGATTCTTCATTCCAAAGGGATTAACTCGTCACCACCACACTAGTTAAGAAGAAGAGGAAAGCAGTGTGAGAAAAATGGCAGTTTCTTGGAGATAAGGAAAAGACTTTGATAGTTTTATAGTAGCTATTTTTGACCACCGATACTCTGGGTCACATTAAAATTGTTGCATGAATTTGGCAGAAGAGAATCACTAAAATAAATACTGCAATGAAGAGGTTTTCATTCTAGCAGGTGTAGAGTAAGACAAGAAGGAACAACGAGGAAAATGATGAGTTCCTTCAGCAGTCTTTGTTACATAGTCGTCTTACAGTGAAGTTTTATCTCTGTGTGACTGCGTGGGGATCAACATGGTTACTGTCATTATAAAGGCACCTCTGAATTTAAAATGTGTTGGGTTTGGAAACTAAAAAGAGTAAAAATCCTATTTCTTTAACAGGAAGTATTAAAGAAAAATCAGTTAATATCTGGTTGACCTACATGTCTGCTTTGTGATTTTTGCTCTTGCTGAGAACATTATTAAACAGTAATAGTACATTTCCCATTTTTCTTTCTCTGAGATGCCACCAATCGAGTCTGCAGACTGTTCATGACATCAGTGTTGTCTTTTTGAGGATTAAAAATGGGGAGAAAAGGAAGGCTTCTGTACACACAGGGAGAAAAATAATGTTTACAAAGAGGAACAGTGTATAATTTTTCCTCTGCTTAGAAGACTGTCTTAACAGTGAATATTCATAAATTTGTAGTCGAAGTTTTTCCTAAATGTTTGCCTAATGATGAGTTTTGGGTTAGGGAGTATCAGTATGCTGTTTAGGTACAGGGAAAGAACACCTCATCCCCTTTGCCTAGGGACAACCACTATTGAATATAAACTGTGCTGACTTCATACCCTCACTTCTTAAAGTGATTTGTTTATTTTTAAATTGCTTAGTAGGTGACAACTTGTCATTTTAACAATTGCTGTGGAAACAACGTGCTTTCAATTTTTACTTGCTGTAACACCATTTTCAGGAATGTGAAAACAGTAATGAATTCCTTTGAATACAGCAAGGTTTGGTGTTTTTTTTAATAATCTGTCCTAGATTGTTTTTCTCCAAGGCATGACAAACTTCAGCTATAAATAAGCTACTTGAAGTCTCACAGCCCACTCTGGGTTGCTCTTGCTAATGGAAACGCAAGCTGTAAGCAACAGGGCAGCATGAAGAGAAAGTCTAGCTACTACCTGGGATCCTGTGATGTCAGGAAAAAGGCAGCATTGTGGTTCCAGTGCTTGGGACTTTGAACTGGAACTAGGGTAGGGAAGAGAATGGCCACACTTGCCAAGGAGCCATGCATTAAGGACTTCATTTGAGTGGTCTAGGACAGAGAAGGAGCTATTGTCCCACACAGAGCTGTAGCAAGACATTGCTGTGCATGTGGAGCCTTCCTCACAATTCTCACTGGGGTCCTTCCAGTCCCTGTTGTTGCAACAAATCCACAGGGTACACAACAACAACAACAGATTTAAAATTACTCTAATTTGGCACAGCTGTTAGCAACTTAGGGGCATCCAGCCTTTCTACGGTTCTTGTAAGCCATTATCATCAGCTTGCAATGAAGGCACTGCCTCTGGAGTTTGCCAGTTTCGTGATCCTTGTGCCATCATCCACACTGACTGTATCTGGGGAGCAAATTCAATAGGATGTATCATCTCAAGTCCTTAGCGGAGGTTTGGCAGTAGGGCCAGCAGCAGAAGGACGAATGCCTCTATGAACATTTCCTTTTGAATCCTGATGTGTCAGGATTTTATGTGTGCTGGTTTTAGTGGCAATATTTGCTAAGTAGAGAGAATTTCTTCCTCATAATTTTGAATTTATCTTTAATTGAATAGTCCCTTGTTGTTAGGAGTCAGACAGAAAGGGCATTGCTGAGCTGTTATTGATGCATTATTGGTTATTTTATTATAGCTCCTCTTATATGTCTTTTTCCTCAAGTAATCCATCCCGGTAGCTTCTGACTTTCTCCATAGGAGAACATTTCTATCCCCTTGATCATTCTTGCTGCCCGACTATGAATCTTGTTTCATAATCATGTATTATCCATCAACACATTCTGCCTGAGGATGTCTGCTAAGCTGTTAGACATCTGATAAATTACATGCTAAATCTAGGTACTTCCAGAAAGACATTCCTATCTGTCTTTCTGTCTCAGAGTCTCTTGATAGGTTATTAAAAGAAAGTCTTTTCTACTTGAATCCTCCTAGCTGATAGAAGAAGTGTCTGTTTCTACTTTTCTTTTTTAAATTAGGTGAGGCAGATCACTCTCTAACTGCCTTGTTCTTGTTTACCATGCTCTCAGTTCCTGCCAGCCACAGGTATTATTGCCAGTAACTTTTAAAATAAATTTTCATCTCCAGTATTGATGCAAATACTGAATAGCAACAGGTCTTGAATTGATCCCTGCAGAAATCCAGTGGAAGCATCTCATTTGCTCATAATCCCCAATTGACTCAGCAATCTGTCAGCATATTCTGAATTTAATTACCCTGCGCTTTATTGTTTATATTACTAACTTCTAAAAAATCAAAATTGTATGTGGTAATAAGCCTCTCATGGCATCTTGCAGTACTTCTTCAGAATTTTGTATAATAAATGAGAACCCTCTTTGGCAAATTTTAGTTTTTTGGGCTCTGAAATTAATTTGCGCTGTCTCAGATTTGTTTTGCTTACGTCAGTTTTTGTTTATGCATTTGTTAAACTGTGAACAGCTGCCAAGGCACCGGGGAAGTTTTTCTGCAGAATCAGTAAGAACATTTTACAGCTGGGCCAGATTGTTTTTTTCCTAAATGAATATTTTCCTAAATGAATATTTTAAGTGTCACCTTATTCTTCGGGTATTATTTCCTATCAACTGTCAAGGGAACTTTCTATTCCTTTCCTTACACTGTTTGTGTTCTATTTGTTCTTCTCCTAGATCTGAGAATGGTACTTCTCCAAACCAAAGCTGTTGTAGCTTACCTGTGACATATAAATATCAACCTGTCAGAGCCCTGCATGCCTACCCACACACTCTTGAAGGTTTAGCTGCTTGTGTTGAAGATGCTCTAAGGCTCGGGCTCAGGCTCAGGCTCAGGCTTGCTGGAGGTGTGAGGCACAGGCATGGCTGCGATGTAGCTCGGGCAGGGACCAAGGGTGAGGGCCTGAGCGTAAATCACCTCCTGAGCAAGGGGAGGCTCCTTTCGGCTCTTCTCACAACTCTGCTGTTTTCCCAGTGGTCTGATCCAAGGTTACACAGCTGCACCGTGGCAAACCTGGCCTTGAGCATCAGCAGCCGAGCCCCTAGGTGGGAGTGGGTGTGCTCAGGGCCAGACACAGCCCTTTTTTAGGCTCTGGACATTTCCATTTGGTTAAAAATAACAGCCTATATTATTACTGGCAGACTAACCAATTTCAGATTGCTCCACAGTTAGGTTTGTTGCTGTCCAAGATGATTACAAATGGTGGTAGTTCAGTTACGTAATTAATTAATGAGAAGTTTATGGAAATACAGAATTTTTCAGTCTAAGGCCATTTGTTTAAGTGTTAGTGATGTGGGCTTGAACTCCTAACCAGATGTTTGCAGATCTGCAGGTGTAGTGAACATTATAGAGAGATGACATGAACTTGAACAAATAGGTTCATGAACAAATATTGTTGAACACTTGGATGAATACATGAAAGTTGCGATGAAGAAGTATGCAAGGAGGATGCTTAAAGGCAGTCTGGTGAAAGGTTTTTCTTTGGGAACTGTGCATTATATGACAGAAAAAAGGACATAACTCACTTTTTGGGCAAGCAAATAGCATTCTTTTGCATTTCTTTTTGGTAATTTAGGATAGGCTATTAGCAAAAAGAGAGGTTTTGGCATTGGTGATACTATTCCCTGCTACTTTGGCTGGGGAGTGTTTCTTTTGTTTATTTTCTCTCCATTTGCTTCTCACCGCCTCTCCATCCTTTAAAAAAAAAGGCTTTCCAATTGTGCATTCTGTTTTGTCTTGGTTTTTTTTCCTTTTACGGTGATCCTCTGCTGCAGCACTCCTCTCACCAGCAGTATCTTGTCGTAGGGCTGCAAAGCCAATGGTACGTATCCGACCTCAGGCGTCCTGTGTTCTTTAAATCTGCCAAATGGTTCATCAGTGCTCTTGCCAGTGTTCAGGCACAGCTGGATGCAGAGCAAGCGTGGGGAAGACTGCAGTGGGGAGGGCAGGTGGGAAAGAGGGAAAGGGATGAATTCCTATGAGCTTGCATCACAGCCAGCATGCTGCTTTATTTGTTGGGACAGGGCAACTAACTTGATTAGTGTGTGTTTTTATAAAGACATTTACTGTGTTACTAGTGCCTCATTATCAGAATAAAAATAGTGGATTTAGTAAATTCTTCAAGGTATTCAAATACCTGCGTTCCTTTTGCATCTTGGTAAAATAAAAAGTATTAATTAGAGTTTCATATGCTGTTTTTTTTCCACTGGACCTATTAATCTGTCTATTCCAAATTTGCATTTACACAAGGATGGTGAAGGTATGAATTTGTCTTGCGACTGGTAGACTGCTGTAAAGATGGTAACATTTCAGTAGTGAAACTTTCTCTGTGTTTGTGGCTTCTTGTGTAAAGCATTGACAAAGCTGTGTTCGCAGTATCAAAAGTGTATGTCTCTTCTAACTTGTGTGCTCTGTGAAAGTTAGTCTTCCAAGAGTGGCCTTTCTAGTGAAAAGTTTATGGCAATACCTGTAGAGCTAAAGCTCATTCTACATTAACATAATCTTCATAATTTCAGAATATGTATAGAGTAGTTCATGCACTGCAGTAATTACACACAGTAAGATTGTGATGATATGATCCTGTGCCGACTGCTTTTCTTATTTGCAGCACCACAGAAAAGTATTTTTGATTATTTTTTGTTATTATCACTTAACGTTGGGCAATTTGTCACATCTGATTACTTCCGTTTATAAATCTCCTAACTATGCCCCCTAGCTCAAGACAATGTTTAGTCTAAAAAAAAAACCAACCACAAACCAGACCACAGTCTGGTAGCACACTAAACCAGAAAAGGGGTCTTTGGCTTCTCTCCAGTCTTCACGTGGGGTAGCAGCACAAAGGTGCCAAGAGGCCAGCTGTAAGTAGCTAAGTGGGAATTTTTCCAGAATTGGGAGGAAATTACTGGGTAGGAAAAAGCTGGCATTATGTGCCATAGGCCTGTGCATGGGGGATGTAGCTGCAGTGCTGCTGTGTCCAAAGACTCCTAGTTCAGTGGGACTCTGGGTGTTTTACAGGCTGCTTTGCAATGAGGGTAGAAGTAGACATGACTCCCTCTGCTGCCAGCGTAATAACAGCTCTTCGTGGCTGTCTTTTCATTCACGTGTCCATCTGTCCTATTCTTCTAAGTAGCAGCTAGTATGTGCTGTGTTCATGTGAGAGAGTGTGCCCAAAGCTTGTGAATTTAATTCTACAAGTGAATATACTCACAGTATTATTATTTTTAACAAAGCCTTCTGTAAAGTCTTACTTGAAATTACTTCTGTTGCTGTGCTACCGCTACTGTTACATGCTCAAGCCTTGAACTGTCAAGGAATTATGAAGTATTTTTATCCTGTGACATTTTAAATTATTCTCTCCATAGGGGAAGCCCGTGGGAACGCCAGATGCTGGTGCCTATTTCCGTGTGCTAGCAGAGCATGAAGTAGCTGCCTTCTTTACTTCACCAACTGCAATTAGAGCAATCCGTCAGCAGGACCCTGAGGCAGCCTTGGGAAAGCAGTACTCTCTGAAAAGGTGAACTAAGGATACACTGGAAGCAGTTTCTTGCAGGAACAGGCTGGAGGAACTAAGAATAGCAGAGTGTCTGGGGCTTTGCCCACCTCTGTATAGCAGAATTCAAATGTATCATTGACAATTTAGGGGTACACGTATTTGTGTATGTAAATTTATATTAATAGTTTGGAGGAGATGAAAACTTAAAAAGATTACGACTCTAGGGTTAAGAGCTCTTGCTGAGTTAGGGTTACTCGCTCAACCTTAATTTTATGCCACTGTGCTTATACTCTGTAATACAGTCTTGGATTACACGATCCTGTACTGTTTTCCCACATGACCTCTCATTTCACTGAGTGCACAGGATCTTTAGTGTTCGTTTAATCAGCAGCTAGTCAATGTTTTGTTTATCTCCCCATAACTTAGTTACTGCTTATGGTTATGTGCTCCAAAGACTGAGCTATTTGCTATCTCATACTGTTTTTAAGGTGTTTATCACTATACTAGCAGCATGCTTCAAAATCATGACTGAGTTCATCCTCACAAATCCCCTATGAGATGAGAGAGTGGTATTATCTGTATTTTGCAGATGGGAAGCTGAGGTGCAGAGAGATTAGGGTCAAAGTCTTCTATTAGTTTTGGATATCCAGTCTGAGCCACTGAACTACCACTATTTCAGAGTTCTTAGCATTATGTGGTTAAAATGTGTTATTAGCATTATATTAATAAAATGCCTCTCACACTGACTTGCATCTGTGAGTGTTTAGTACTTCTACAGACCAAGTTTCTGTATCTTATGGCAAACAGTCTAAAAATGGAAAATATGTGGGTTTGGACCACATCGAATCTTGAAGTTGAATAATTTGCTCAGCATCAAACAAAGACTGTCAGACTGTATAGGTAGTATTCAGTCATAAGACATCTTTTATCACACTTGTCCAAAGAGAAGGGGAAGATGCAAAGCCGTGTACCTTCATTAGACCTCCATGTTCTTAATTGCTCAGGAAAGTTTTATTTATTAGTAGGCTGGATTTATTCCTGAGGCATTAATTCCAAGTTCATTATTTTCTTCCATCTGTTTTGAGTGCTATCCTCCATCCTTACCCTTCCTTGAAATAGGAAGCAAGCTCATTTGAGACCCTAAAGCACTATCCTTCTATGATGTTTATTGACAAGAAAGTGATTCAGATGCTAGAAAATTTAATTGCTGTTCCTCAGCATTTTTTAGGCAATGACTAAAATGACTTAGTCTGTCTTTAGAGTGTTCATTTAATGGAAAATCTGCTAACCTGCTCTGTAAGTTGTCACATTTTCTGGCCAAATGAGAATTCCAGGTAAGAGTCTCCTTGCTGATTTTGGTTGCCCCAGATGTAAAGAGATATTTCATCATTCCTATACAGTGCATAGTTAATGAGCTTCTCCATTTGTGTGCAAATTTAGTTGTCTCATAATTCACTCGGCTTTGGGCCGTGTCATTCCCTGGTATGTGACTTCTCTTTACTAAACCCTCTAGTACAGCATTTAATATCTAGTATTCTCTTGGATTGTCTTAAGTCAGTACTATACAAAATCCAAAGTCTTTTTTACCCACAGGTGAAAAAGACTTTGGATTTTGTATAGTACTGACTTAAATCCAGTATCTGTTCTCCAACCACCAGTATAGTGCAGTAAGTTTGACAGTCTTCAGCATGCCTCTCTTCTCATGTTAGACTAGGATTATTTTACTGTTAGGTCTAGTCATGACCCTCTACCTATTTGGCTATGTGCGATACTGTGGCATATATCACTGAATTTGGAAGGGTGCTTAAATTAGACTGTCTATCCTATGATGACTTCAATATTAACATCCAGCTACTTATAGCGTATGTCCATTTTATGAGTTAAGGTGCAGTTGTTAAGAAATGGAGTCCAACAGGTGATTAAAATTTCCCTTCTAGGAAAATGCTTGCTTTTGGGTGTTAACTTGGATGGACTTTTCCATCCAAGGTCAAGTGAATTCTGTCTGTTTCAGTTTGAAATCGGTCTTACTTTTAGTTCATTTACCTGATCTATGATGCTTTCTTTGTTATATGGTGCAGAATCTTTGAAATGAGAAGTCTTTATGCCACCTGGGCTAAGATGTATCCTTACTTACTCTAGAGACTCCAAAACACATGTCCAGGAATGCAGTCCTGAAAGAGGTTTCCACATGGTACATTTCATTCCTGAAAACTTCTATTAAAAAACTGGTAAAGATCAACGTCACTTTTAAAAAATCCTGTTAAAAAAGACAATTACTGGTAAGGTACAGAGTTGGTAGGCAATGCCAGCTTCCAGTATACAAGGGAATATTTGGTTTACAGGACTAAATTGAATTATAAGCAGACTTGCGTTCTTTTGAAATTACATAAGTTAAATAAATTTCTGTTAAGAACTGATGTTGGTGGCATCACTGGCCTCTGCACAAAATTATATGTGAGGTTTCCAAAGGTTCTAGTGTGCATGCCTCAAATTCCTTGTTAGCTATTGGAGTCAAAACTTGAAATTTGTTTGCCTTTGACACAAAATGTCACCTATGTCTTAAACGCGGCCCATGCTTAACAGTAAAAGAGATGTTAAATTTGTAATACTGTAGGATAAAAGCCCTGTTCAACCACATATTGCTAGAGGATCTAAAGACCTGGCTTTTGATAACACACAATGCTGCTAAGCAGGCTGTCTGATCATATTGTTGCCTGTTGTATTTGAAAAACAAGTAACATCCAAATTCTACAACCCTCATGTACCTGAGCATATTCTGTTCAGCTTTTGGAATCTGTTCTCATCTTCACGAGGTAGCTCCCTAACACCGAGCCATTAACTCTTCCCATATTTGGAATCACACTTCATCCTTTAATTGACTTAATTGTTATGAACTGGTTAGGTCTGATTTCCAAATGATTGACAACTGGCAGTTTTGCATGAAATGGGGCAACAACTCAGCAGATTAGATTAACATACAAGTAATAATTTGCAGTTTGTGTCCCGTAGCCTGCTTGGCTTTCTTGACTTTAGGTCAATTGTGAATGTTCTGCCATTTTATATCAAGAGAATCTAGAGATTTTAGCTTGTTCATCTGATACCAGATATTAATGCACTTGCTTTAGAAAGAAATATGAGACTGCATAAAAACTGTGCAGAAATAATTAATATAAAGTAGATTACTGTCCTGGTTTCGGCAGGGATAGAGTTAATTTCCTTCCTAGTAGCTGGTACAGTGCTGTGGTTTGGATTTAAGGTGAGAACAATGTTGATAACACACCAATGTTTTAGTTGTTGCTGAGCAGTGTTTACACTAGTCAAGGACTTTTCAGCTTCCCATGCTCTACCGACTGAGAAGGCTGGAGGTGCACAAGAAGCTGGGAGGGGGCACAGCCAGGACAGCTGACCCAAACTGGCCAAAGGGACATTCCATACCATGTGACGTCATGCTCAGTACATAAAGCTGGGGGAAGAAGAAGGAAGGGGGGGGACGTTTGGAGTGATGGCGTTTGTCTTCCCAAGTAACCGTTACGCGTGATGGAGCCCTGCTTTCCTGGAGATGGCTGAACACCTGCCTGCCGGTGGGAAGTAGTGAATGAATTCCTTGTTTTGCTTTGCTTGCATGCGCGGCTTTTGCTTTACCTATTAAACTGTCTTTATCTCAACCCATGAGTTTTTCTCACTTTTACCCTTCCGATTCTCTCCCCCATCCCACCGGGGAGGAGTGAGTGAGCAAGCAGCTGCGTGGTGCTCAGTTGTCGACTGAGATTAAACCATGACAATTAGGAACTCCCATTTTCTGTCTCGTAACACAGGAACAGGAGGATGTGAAATTAGAGTAGCAAATTCAAAACGGTTAGAACGAAACACTTTCTCATGTAATTGATGTCTCACACATGCTGCTAGAGGATATGTGATTAAGACCCAGAATTTAGGACAATTGAAGTACATTATGCAGTTCTGCCTGCTACCCCCTACTCTGCGCTGCTGTAGATCATGTATGGCCATTCCTGTTACGAGTCCTGAGCTGTGTTCATGAAGAGCCTTTGTGGAGCTCCCCTTCACCCACACTGTGAGAAGGAGCTGAGCTGCAGTTATGTTCTGTGTCTCTCTTGACTCTGTCAACCAAACCTCCAGTGCCTGGATTCTTGTGACGGAGGTAAAATCTATTCAGGGAGGAAAATGAACAAACATGTCAATGGAGAAAAATCAAAGACCTGAAAATATTATTTATTTATTTTACATGTTTAAGTGTCTGCAGTCTCCAGGTGCATTAAGAATTAGTAAGAGTTCTTTATTTCCAGTTTATGTTAAGAAGTGCAAATGAACCTTCCTCGCTATCTTTTCAGGAAAAAAAAAAGCTTATTTAGCATGATGCAGGTAGAGTTTTTCTTTGCCAGAAAAACTTGTGTATGCATTCCAGAATTAAACACATTTCTGTGATCTTTTAATTTGGAAAAGTGCAGCTCAGATTATTACCCATGTGAACACTCCTGCTTTTGGGAAGTGGTTTGGGGATGTGGTTTCTTTTGTGCTTGGAGTAACAGCAAAATGTACGTGCTGTATTGAACAATTTAGATTGTGTCAGGGCCATTAGGGACCGTGATCTGTCCCCTGTATCAGGTGATACTTCAAGTCCATTCTGCTGGACTCTTGAATAGGGCCTAAAAGCTTGATTGCACTGAATTTTATGTTCAGAATGTAGGTTTTCAGAACAACAGCTTGGGACATATTTATTTAACAGAGAGGTTTTAAGATTTTTCTTCCCCATTAACTGCATTGCAGTGATAGATGATTGCAGTAACAGGTGCATTGACATACTTTGAAGTTTTAAGTGGACTGTTAAAAATTGTTCAGAGTGGGACATTTTATAACCATTGCCATCTCTCTCTTACTATACCATTTGATAGGAGAAAATAATTCCACAGTTCTTAGGCTTTGTTAAGCTTGTGGCACTTTGCTCTTGTGTGCTTTTTGATGGTTTTGTGCTGTAAATTTGCCAAAGAGCTGATCCCTCTCCTTCTCGCAACATAAGGTTGCTCTTGAGCCTGCAGATTATTAAATCTGATTATTAAAGCTGGCAATTGAGAAGAGAGGAATTCCGGTTTTGGCTCAGGGGATAACATGATGTCTCAACTTTTTCGTCAAGTCTTTTAAGTTCTTGGTGTTTTAATAGCCCTGTTTTTAAAACAAGGACACTTAACAGAATTTTTCAGCAGTTTATAAAGTTAATGAATTCATAAATTGGATTTTTACATCATATGTAAATGATGTGTTTAACAAGCCTAATTACAGAACATTCCATATAATGTAAATTGAGCAGTGCTTAACAGGAGTGCCCTGCATGTAAACATGAGTCTTAAAAAACTTTTAATAAAATACATATTTGTGCTTTTTAATTACACAATATTTTGATCTCTTCTATCATAAACTTTTTATCTATGTTATAACTGCTGGTTAGCTATTAACTGTAGTTACCAGCACTGGCTTGTGCTTTACAATAAAAAGCATTCAAGTGCAAGATATTGATTGGGGTCACACTCATTATAATCATTATCTTCTATTGTGGGAGATGTGCTCAGAAAGCAGTTTACCAAAATGATGTTGTATATTTATGAGTACAGAAAACTATGCTAATTTGATGTGCAAGCTGCTTATACATTTGACCCCCTGCCTTCTATTCCAAGAAAGAACTCACTCCAACCCATCTTGGGGTGTTAGAAAGGAGGGTTGGCTGAAACGCTGTTCTGAACTTAAGCAAGTTGAATTCTTTTGTCTGCATGTTCAAGTTCAACATGGTAACATTTTTCAAGATCTTCTGGTGTTCATAAGTTTGTAATTAGATGTGCTGTAAGTTGATTTTCATATATCAAAGTTATTATTATGGCTACCTCTATGATTGTTACTTCTGCTTAGTTCACAGATAAGACTGTTCTCAGTGTGTTATATTTAACTGGTGCAGGGTCCCTACCTTGGTGATTAGAGTTCCCAATAACTTTTGCTTGTGGAAGTTTCTTTTCATGTAGTCTAACTATGGATCTGTAAATGGGTCTAAAAGACAAAAAACTCATCACTAGGCCCAAATGTCACTGTGAAAAAAACACTTTTCAATTTTAGGGCACATGGCTTATTGCACTGAATGACGTTTCATTCCATGTTTTACTTACGTTGTTTCCAGATGTAGCTTTACCCTGTATATTCTCCTGCCCTGCATCTGCACAGCAAGCAGGTCACTAGTTCGTACACTGTGAGAGGCTGCCTTTTATGCTAGCAGGATGTGCCTATCTGGAGAGGAATGGGGCGTGAATATTTAAAGCATGCTTTTTGGCTTAGGCAGCCTTGCTATGAGAAGTCAGTGGTCTCTAGATAAGAAGCCTTTGCTATTGAGAGGTCAATCTCTAGGTTCCTAGAGATGACAAAATTGATCTGGCTGTGGTAGAGCGTGCTGCAATCCTAACAAGGGGACATTTTGGAGAAGTATTTTTAATCCCAGGGTGTGTTGTTGGGCCACATGAAGCTCCATTCGTATCTTAATGAGGCATTCTGTCATCTCAGAAGCCTTGAGGATTGATGCAGTACTTGGTAGAGTGTCTCTGTAGTTTCTGTTAGCGTGACAGGCTGTTCATGAAATGTTTAGTCACTTGTAGTGTGAGTATACCTGTGCGCTTCACTCAAAGAATGAAAGAGTTTATTTGTTGGTAAACAGAGTTGTTCTGATGTGGAATCTGAATATATGTTTCCTTCTTACCTTTCCTCTCTTCCCTCAACCCTTTGAGGTTTTAAATTGCATCTCTGGGTAAAATGAAAATGCTGTCTTTGTTGGTCATACGCCGAGTAAGGAGGATTTGGGAGAGGGAAGGCATGAGCCCACCCTGTGCGGATACTACAGAAGGGAAGCAAGTTCTTTGGTCTGTAGCAATAGGGCATGTGTGCGTGGCAGCTCCGCATTCAGAATTCACATTATTCCTCATGACAGGATTGCACCTGGTGGTTACAAAGAGGCATTAATGTGGCTGAAGTGTTTCAGATTGCCACACCAGCCTTCTGGGGAAGGAGGTGCAGTTTTCTGTTGTGATTTATCTGTAAAACAGAAATGCTATGTCTTAAATTCCCCCCTGGTTTAGATTTTATTTCCCAAATAGATGATTTCTGTTTCAAAATCTTGCTTAAATAGGAACATGTTTAAGTGCACAGCAAAATAAGAATGTCCAAAATGTCAAGGATTCCCGATTTCCTTTTTCTGAGATGCAGGAACATATCTTCCTAGTTATAATACAGTAATCGAATAGCTGTATCTATCACTATCTTTTTAAACAGTGACTTAACAAAGTCTCCATACTGTAGCTTAGTCATGTGTTAGTTAGTGTTGCTCTAGGGCCTTGGATTTTTTTTCTTTTCATTTTGGTTTTGTTACGTAAAAAATAAACCTTACCCTTTTGAGTCTCTTCAAGGTAAATTACTCTCTAAAGTTGCCTCTTGTTCTTTGTGGACCAGAGAAGAAGCCTAGAGAACTAGTTCAGCATAGACATATTTTTTTTATAATAAGAGCCAAGTAAGATAAATACCATGCATTGCTCTCAATAGAAACCATGCTGTCACAACACAGACTAATGATAAAGTATTGAATATAAATCAGCGGTTCATCTGAGTATAGTTGGCCGTTCATTTTCATCTGTTCATCATAAATCTGAATTCAAAGTTCTCTGTTTCTACCTGAAGAGGATTGCTTATTTGTTTATTGGAGGTGTGAGGCAAGACTGTAAATGATTCTTCTCTTCAGTATCTTCTTATTAGGTGACATTGTCTGTCCAGTGTCATGAGCATCCATGAGTTTATATGCAATTTAACAGGGCTTTAAGTTGCTTGTTAGGAAATAAGTGCAAAAATCTGCTATGACATGAATAAAGCTACTGTGCAAGTGTTAGAAAGATAACACCTTAGCAGCATGCAGTCATGTATGGTAATGTCTAGCTTCTGAGTACTGATAGTCATATTTAAGAAAGCTACCATTGACATAGACGTTCTTATAATTTTAAACAGGGCGTGAAGTGAATTTGTAATGCTTAATGAAGGACAATAAAGTGTGGCTAAACATCCGATAAAATATTATGAAGTTAAAGACTGTATGGGTTTAATACCCAGTTATATAGCACTAGCTAATTTAATGGTACAACCATGCAAATCACATCTGTCAAACTGCCAGGTGTTGCATCTCTTCTCTGCCAAAGTTGGCTACAGCATGTCCAGTAAAATGAGCTGAATTCTAGTACTGTGATCAGGCACCCAGCGCTGCTGAATGTTGTTCTGTGATTGGCATTATTTAGTAGGATTACTTTTTTTTAATGTACATATAGCCAGCCTCTGCACAGGAAAATGGCTTTAGGTCCCATTGTTTCCCCCAAAACTCATTTCCAAAGGCATATAAAAAGATAACAGCTCAAAAAATACTAAAATTTTTTAAATGGAACATTATTAACAACTTAAAGCTAAGAGTTATGCTACAGGTATTTCCTTTTAGTTCTCGTTTATTTCTTTACTAATTTTTCCGGTATTTCTTTCCGACCCTTTTTTGGTATTTCATTCTTATGTTTTGCCTAACAGATATCTACCTAGTTCCTGTGTACAGAGCATTTAATTATTTTTTACTTCCACTGACAGTTGCTCACCACTGGTCTACCAGGTTCTTTGCATTCTGAAAATAAAGCTTCTTTTACGTGATATTTTAAGTAGCATAAATGAATATTGCTAAGATTCAAATTTTTACTCAGTAGGATGGAGCATAAAAGGAGTAAGAGTTCTTCCTCCCCTTTTCTTTTATCTCAACCGGGAAACCAACCACAGATGTTTATTGAATGTGTTTTCTTGTTTTCCTTTCCCCATCCACATCAAGATACATACTTTTTATTTTTATTTAAAGGTTCAGAACATTATTTGTAGCTGGTGAGCACTGTGATGTGGACACGCTAGAATGGTCAAAAAAGGTCTTCAAGGTACCTGTCTTGGACCACTGGTGGCAAACTGGTGAGTGTTTTAAAATACCATTTGTAAAATATGGTGAGGAGATGTTTTCAGACTTGTTTCCTGAGTCTGCAGGTAGAACTGGTTTCTCTTTCCATGAACATTTAAATAGACAGGACCAAGTGTGAAAATAAAAATTCAAGCAGGAAGAATGTTTTTGGAAGTGGTCTGAAAAGTGACTTCAGGATATATTTAAAACACAGCATTTTGAAAAGCTTTATATTAAAAAAAAGGTATTTTTTGATGCCTGTGTTTAAAAAAAAAAAAGAAAAAAGTTTGCATCAGTATTTTTTACAGGTGTGTTTTTATATTGTTTGCATGTGTGACTATTTTGTGACAGAAAATTTGGTATTTAGGGAAGCTTTCAGATTTAAGTTAAGTTTTTTGCACATATATTTTGTGTAATTAAAAACAAACAATCTGCAGCACAGAGTAGACTCTTTGGTCTTTAATAATGTTCTGTATGGATCTCATCCAACTTCTATTGATTATTTTGGAATGTCTCCCATTTATTTCACTGGAGGAGGATTAGATACTTAGACTGCAATGAAGGAATCAGAGTACCAATCTATGTGTAACTTTGCAAAAATCCCAGTTGAATTCTGGATTAAGGCTTGATCAAATGTATCTCCTTATAACTATGGATTAATATATTTTTAAATTTCACTATTACAAGAATAATACAGATTCGGATTTTGCTTCTTACATGCATTATTGCTATTTAAGCTAAGGAAGTGTATTACAAAAGCTCCCTCCTCCCCTCCCTCTTTTTCTCCCTTCCAAGAATACCTGTTCTATTTTCTGTGTGTCATTGTTTTGAGATGCAGCTTTTCTCAGGTCTCTCTCTATATGGAGAAAAACATTTTGATTCCCCCATGATGGGTCAGATAGGAGATATATAAGATTAGAATAAAAAGTGGAAAACTCTTTAGTTCATCTATAATATATGTTATGTAATGAAATCAGTTGAGGAGATTTGAACTGCATCATTTTTATTACCCCCCCCCTAATCTTAAATAAATACTGAGAAAGTACTGGAAGATAGTAGTGTCATTTTTTATCTAATCTTGATTTAATCTGCTAATTAATTGATAAATATGAGGGACGACATATTTTGCTCACTTCTCTATGATCCTAATATCTGTAGGCAAGAACAGGCCTCAGTGATGCAGAATGAGCAATTAACTGAAAAAGATTAAAAGATCAAATAATGTCTTTGACTACCTACAGAACTGACAGTAAGCAATATTACTGTATGTAATTTTGCATGTGTTTTTATCTGTCTATGTCTGTGCACATACATATACAATTGCCTATAGCTTTGACGTATATTTAGTGCAAAGGTTTAATGTTACTGTGTTCATTCAGATGTCTCTCGGGTATCGATGAGAGATCTTGAACAAGCATGTGGACGTAATTGTGCTCATAGTGTGTAGAGAAGACCACAAGCCCAGCTCAGAGTATAGTATGTCTCTTGATTTTTACATTCACGGGGAGCTCTTAAATTAAATTGTAGCACGACTTAATGAGCTAAGGTCATTTCAAATACAGTGTTTGAGAGCATTTAATAATTTGATTAGAATGAAGACCCATTTTTATTTCCAAGTGATTTCTGTAGAAATGTGTGCTGTTGAATGTAAGCAAGGCATTCAGTCTGAAGGAAAAAATTTACTAAGTCAGAGTTCCTATCAGAGAACTGAATTTCAAGGGATAAGGAGAAAGAAGGAAGGAGGAATCACAGAATCATTGGAGTTGATGAGGACCTCTTGAGGTCATCTAGTTCAACCCCCCTGCTCAAGCAGGGTCACCTAGAGAGAGTTGCCTAGGATGCTCTCCATTTTTGAATACCTATATGGATGGGGATTCCACAACCTCTCTGGGCAGCATGTGCCTGTGTTTGACCGCCCTCACAGTAAAAACATTTTTTTCTTGTGCTCGGCTAGAATTTCCTGTGTTTTAGTTTGTGCCTATTGCCTCTTCTCCTGTTGGTGGGCACCACTGAGAAGTCTGTCTGCCTCTTCCTCATTCCCTCCTATCCAGTATTTATACACATTGATAAGATCTCCCCTGAGCCTTCTCCAGACTGAACAGTCCTAGCTCTCTCAGCGTCTCTCCATATAAAAGATGTCCCTTTTCCTGGCTGTTCACTGGATTGTCTCCAGTAGCTCCATCTCTTGTGCTGGGGAACCCAGAACTGGCCCCTCCAGACATGGCCCCACCAGTGCTGAGTAGAGAGGAAGGATCATCTCCCTCAACCTGCTGACAACATTCTTCCTTTTGCAGCCCAGGATGCTGTTGGCCGCCTTTGCTGCGAGGATGCATTGCTACCTCATGGTCATCTTGCTGTCCACCAGCATCCTAAGATCGTTCTCTGCAGATCCTTCTCTTTCCAGCTGGCTGGTTCCCAGTGTGCAGTGTTGCCTGGGGTTATTCCTCCCCACATGCTGGACTTTGCACTTCCCTTTGTTGGACTTGTTCCTGTTGACCTATTTCTCCAGCCTGTTGAGATACCTCTGAAAGGCAGCACACCCATCTGATATATCAGCTGCTCCTCCTAGTTTTACATCATCTGCAAACTTGCTGAGGGCACACTGTTTCCCATTGGCCAGGTAATTAATGAAAAAATTGAATAGTATTGGCCTCACTATCAACCTGTGGGGTACACCACTAGTGATTTGCCGCCAATGGGACTTTGTGCCACTGGTCACAACCCTCAGGGCCTGGCTGTTCAGACAGTTCTCAGTCTACCTCGCTGTCCACTTATCTAACCCATACTTTGTCAGCTTATCTATGAGAATGTTATAGGAGGCAGTGTCAAAAACTTTACTAAGGTGGAGGTAAACAACATCCACTGCTCTCCCTTCATCCACAAAGCTAATCACCTCATTGTAGAAGGCAATCAAGTTGATTAAGCATGATTTCCCTTTCATAAATCCATGCTGGCTACTCCTGGTCACCTTCTTGTCCTTTGTGTGTTTGGAAATCTTTCCAGCATTGGTTGCTTCATCACCTTCCCAGGAACTGAGGTGAGGCTGACCAGCCTGTAGTTCCCTGGATCTTCCTTCTTGCCTTTCTTGAAGACAGGACTGCCATTTGCTCTCTTCCAGTCTTCAAGAACCTCTCCCAGTCTCCATGACCCTTGTAAGGTAATTGACAGTGGCATTGCAATGACATCAGCCAGATCCCTCAGCACTCATGGGTGCAACTCATGAGGCCCCATGGACTTGTGTGTGTCCAGTTTGTTTAAGTGCTACCTAACTTGGTCCTCTTCCACCAAGTGTAAGTCTTACTTGCTCCAGACTCCCTCTGGTCTCAGGGGTCTGGGAATCCTGAAAGTGAGTCTTACCTGTAAAGACTGAGGTGAAGAAGGCATTCAGTACCTCCACCTTTTCTGTGACCTTTGCCACCAGATCCCCTGTCCTGTTCAGCAGTGGGCTCATGTTTTCCCTACTCTTCCTTTTGCTGTTTATGTACTTGTAGAATCCTTTCTTGTTGCCCTTTATGTCCTTTGCCAGATTCCATTTCAGGTGAGTCTTGGCTTTCCTAACCTCATCCCTGCACAACTGGATGGCATCTTTGTACTCCTTCTGGGTCATCTGCACTTACTTCCACCTCTTGTACACTTCCTTTCTATGTCTGAGTTCAGTCAGGAGCTCCTTGCTCATCCATTCAGGCCTTCTGCCTTTGATTTTCTACTTGTCAGGATGGACTTCTCTTGAGCTTGGGGGAAGTGATCCTTGAATATCAACCAGCTCTCCTGGAACTCTCTTCTCTCTGTATCCCATGGGATTCTTCTAAGCAGATATCTGAAGAGATTAAAGTCTGCTGTCCTGAAATCCAGGGCTGTGGTCTTGCTTTTGCCTTGCTTCCTCTTTTCAGAATCCTTAACTCCACCGTCTCATGGTCACTGCAGCCAAGGCTGCTCCTGACCATTTTTTCCTTATTTGTAAGTATGACGTCCAGCAGAGTACCTTTTCTTATTGCCTCCTTGATCATCTCTGTCAGGAAGTTGTCATCAATGCACTGCATAAATCTGGATTGCTTGTGCCTTGCTGTGTTGTCCTTCCAGGAGATATCAGAGTGGTTAAAGTCCCCCATCAGGACGAGTGCCTGTGAATGTGAGACTTCTTCCATTTGTTTGAAGAAGGCCTCATCTACAGGCCTCATCCTGATCAGGAGGTCTCCAGCAGACACTCACTACAACAGCATGAATGTTGGTCTGCCTGCTGGTCTTCACCCATAAGTTCTCGACTGGCTCCTGACCTGACCTCTGACAAGGCAGAGCCCCTCTCATGTAAAGTGCAACACCCCTTCCTTGCCTCCCATAGGAAAAAGTTCTTAATAGAATACAAGCTAATAAAGTAGATTTGTATAACTTTTAAAATAGAGAATGGTCAGGTCTGGTAAGTGAGACGAAACAGAAATGCTTCTCCCCACACTGTCCTCTGTTCCCTTGAGATTAACATGCTCAAATGCTCAGGGGGAAGAAGTGGATCCTTCTCCCTCTGAAAGACTTCGCTTGTCCCGGAGCACGGCAGCCAGGGCAGCAACGAAAGCAGCCTTCCCTTCTGCTGTTCAGTCACCTCTTTTTTAGCAGAATACAAAGTGTATCCCGTTAACTGTGAAAAAACAAGCAGTTATGTCACATTCAGCTGTGTCTGTCACTTGGTAAAATATTGTTGAAAGTCAATTTCTGTGCTGGAAAAGCCTTTTCAATCCAGTAGCACTGGATTTCTATACACTAGGTTAAAGCTGTAAGGTGCTGAATGTGAAATATTTTACAGAGTAGATAACTGGCTGTTTCACTTCATATTAGAAATATTCAAGGTAAGTGACTGATGACAGAATAGAGGACCCAAAAATTCAGAAATAACTTTTCCAAACTATCTCTAAAATAAAAAATCACAACTAAAAGCACAGAATAAAAAACCCTAATCACTTCTAGCAGGAAGAGGTTGAGACAATTAGCTATTTTATGTAGAGCTAATAAGTTTTTAAAATGGAATTTTTTATAACAAAATTTAATTCAAAATAACAAAACTATTAAATTTTATGAAATACCTTTTTTGTAATTAAATTGCACCTGAAGTTATAAATTGCTGTTTTGTTATGCCCGAGATTGAAAGCTTCTGACTTACTTCTAGATATGAAAATGCTTTTGACCTTTGATAATCTGGCAAATTGTTACTTATTCCCCAATATGATGTTTGTCTGCATTCTTCCAAAACAAGAGCATTGCAAAACTGTGAGAAATGTCGACATCTTAATTTTACCTGAATACTGTAGATCTTACTTACGCAGTTATGTCTTAGTTGCTGACTCTTCCAACTGAGGCTAAAGCAGAAGATGGAGGAGGAGGGCAATCCAGTATCTGGGTGATTAGTGTTGTATGATGGGGTAATTTCTATTCCCTTGTTTATGACTGAGAAAAGGAGGGAAGAGGTCAGCTTTGTGGAGATGAGAAGCAACCGAGTCATTATTTGGAGATGGAAATTAGTATGAGTGAAGGGAAACAAATGCATTAAAAAATAAAAGGGGAGTGTAAAACACTTGCTTCTTCAGGTTTAGTAAGGTATCTTCAAAGGTTTTGGCCCCTTTGCCATATATTGAAACTAGAAATAAATGACTATGGACAAAGAAATGTAGGTTGAGTTTTCTTTCATTCTGTCTTTGGAAGATTTATGGAGCATATGAAATCACTGTGAGTTGAAACAGTACTTTGAAACAGAAAAAAGCTTTCATTAGGGGACTTCAAAGCAGTTACACCTGGAAAGCCTGATTGATTAAAACTTTGATTTGTTTCAATATGCCTTCATCAATAACGCTTATTTTAAATGTTAATATTTGTGTTACAAGTATAGTAAGCACATCTTACAAGCTGTGAAATATATGTCACAGAATCAATGAGCAGCAAGTAGGATTTGAGGCAGTAAGGACTGATAAGCACTTGCTGCTTTCTTTGGAGACATGGCAATGGATGAAAGAACGGTACTTTCAGATCCTGTGCTCATCTGTACATGGAGAGAGGATAATCTTGTTTTGGATTTGTGCAGGTGTTTAGTTTTTGCTTATTTATACAAAATGGCACTTAGCATTTAAATAGCAATTTTCATCTTCAAAGCAATTGTGCAAACACAAGCAAATTAATTCTTTTAACACCCCTGTGAAGTAAGTAAAGTTATTCCAGTCTTGCAGACATTAAACTGAGAAAGACAAGTATCTTGCCCCAAGCTATCCAGGAAGCCATTGCAAATTCAGTTTTAGAAAACAGAGCTTTCCTTGCTCAGAGATAAATTTTCTTGTCATATTTACGTATGTTTTGTGATATATTGTCTGAAAGGGAACAGGAATGCACATTTTGGACCTTGTTCTGTCTCTGTTTGTAGTTATGTTTTAAGGAAATGATACAGTAGCTCTGTTTCAGTATTCCAGGTAAGTACATTACAAGGCACCTTGACAAATCTATTTGAAATAACCTAAACAGTGTTTGGGTCGTACCTGCTGTGTCACATCCTTGGGAGAGGCCTCAATGCACAAAGAAATGTGAGTTTGGATTACCTTGTTTTTGGAGCTAGCTTTGAATTCTAGAAGGAAAAAAAAGGGTAACAGCAATGAGGATGTGAAGACCTGTGGAAGCATGAAGGCTCTGAAAGCTTGTGCTAAACACCCTCAACTGCTTTCATGTTAGCTATTCAGTATATTGTAGTAAAAAGAAATAAAATGAAACTACCACATCGTTTTTGACATTTTTAAGAGAATTTAAGTCAGATTTCTGTTTCTTCATAAGTATAGGATGTAAAGAGTTTTTTTCTCTTGATATTTTTAAATAGAAACATTTTGAGACCCTGTCTTTGAGGATGTGTAGGAAAATTCAGATGAAACAGAACTGAAACTGAAAATTCAGTGATAAAATTTGACATGCGTAAAATCTCAGTCAAGAGACATGTTTCCGTACAACTTTTTTGGTCGTGTACTATGGGAATCAAAGTTAGAGAGTGTGCAAGTGTAGGAGGTTCAAATTGGAGAGATCCGCTATGTCCTGAGTGTCAGCTCACTAGCAGGCAGAACTATGAGAAGATTGTGCATGTTTTCTGTTTTCATGGAAATAAGCTGCCTTATCCAGTTAAGGAATGGGTGTCTGCAGCAGGCATTAGGACAAAAATCACATAGTGCTTGCTACATTATGACTGCTGAAAAAGGAGGTTATAGTATGCACACATTGTAATGAGATCTTGGATACTATGAGACAGTGTGTGATAAAATTTACTGGTAGGAATTCCCCAAGTTCTGTAGCACAATTAATTAATATACTCTATCACTTTTTAAATTGTTCTTGTTCCTTCTCTATGTCTTACCTCTAAAACATCCAGCTGCTATGTTGGTAATATTTCTATTAGGACATACTATCATTATGTAATTCTACATAGGATTAATGGTTATACAGATCTTTTATTAGGACTATACAAACAAAACAACTGTATCATTGAATTCAGTGTAAAGAATATGAATCATAGTTAAGTGTACTCACTGTAATATATTTCAATGAACTACTTCCTACCACAATCATGTATGGGGAAGAGTTTATTAATGTGGTCTCCAAGCAGCATGACGTGGTCCCCAGTCTTCAGTTTCCACTGTGTTGTCTTGGCAACATTGTGTAGAATCTTCATGTGAGTATCCGGCAAGATGGATTTTGCAACTGAATTCTGTTAGCTATCTTCCCAGTTTTCCACTACAGAACTGTTCTTTAGGTGAATTACCTTGTCAATCTATACCTCCATCTCCCCACATTTGACAATTGGATTCCAGATTTTGTTCTTCAATCATCTTCTGCTTTGCCCCATTCAAAACTGTGCATTTCAGTCCAGTGCATTCCTTTAATATGGTGAAATTTTCAGATCAAGAGGCAGCAGGAAAGGTAAACTAAACAAAGGGTGGCTGTTTAGTTTGCAGCAAAAGAGTCAATTCTTGGAAATTTTTTTTTGAGTGCCAGAAGTTCAGTTCTGGGGTTATTGAGCCCAAGCATCTGGAGCTGAGATGAAAGAGATGAAACAGATTTCTTCCAAAGTCCAGGCTACTGGTTTAGGTTATCAGGTGGTGCCTCATTGTAGATGCAGTTCATGCTTTTTAAAGACGTGTGTATTCTATCAAGACTAGGATCATATTTTTTTAGTGGAAGCTGATACTCTGCAGAACAGTTCTTCAGAAGTGGGAATTACTCTGCAGAAACTTCTGCAGCTCTGCAGCCCTGAATTAGAGTCCTCTGAGCATAACTTTCTGGATAACTGGACTTATAACAGCTATTCATGTAGAGGAAGAAGAGAAAAGTGGTCATTTATCAGGTGTCTACCTGGGGGCTTGCATTCTGTCCTTTAAGGCTATGAACATAAAGATTGTTTCAGACATTGTTTGATGCTTAGTAATCAGACTTGTGCAGATGTGGACTGCGTGTCATTAGTTACAGTAGCTCGTCATTCCTTCAATATCATGTTAGGACACCCAGTTCAAACAGGTTTTTGCTTGTCCGTATTGGAGAGGAGGAAATTTTTTTAGGGGCCACGGGCATTGCTGAGGCAGACACTGACCTTTCAGTAGTGTATGGCTGTCTCATTCTGTACTGTGGCCTTTACCATTAGCTTCAGAGAAGGGAAAAAGAACAGAATTGTATGTATTTTTTTTCTTTGTCTGGTCAACCTGTATCAAAATCAAGGAGCTCTTTTGTAACTTGTGCTGATGGTTGGCTTCTCTCTTGAGGTTGGAGCATTGATAGTTCTTGCAATTCTTATCTTATGGTAATTTAACATAACTTAAAGGAGTGACATGGATTTAAATTAGGATTTGACACTCTTGTTTTCTAATGAGCTGAGTAATTTGGGCTAAATTGCTTTGGGGGAGCCAACCAGCCTCTTAAACCTGTGAAGAGCAGCTGGTGCTTCTCTGTCCCGGTATTCCAGTAATGTTACCACTCGGATGTGGAGGAAGAGTGGGGAAACCTGCCCCTCCTCAGCATGGGACGTCGGAGCCCTCAAACTGTGTCTACATTCCAGGAGTGTGCTGTAATTGCAGAGACAGTTTCCTCAGCTTCACTCTCCTTCTGCTCCCCCCCCCCCTTTTTTTTTTGTTGAAGGCATTTCATTATGATATAAACTACTTGGGCCTTTATATGTGCAGTCACATGGAACATTAGAATTACAGCAGTTTCTTAAATGAGCCTTTATTTGGAAATGTGGTAAAATTGCTTACTTGTGAAAATCTTACCTCAGAGCACCCTGTTTCCAGGCAGGTAAAGAAGAGAGTTAAGTGTTGAAGACTGCTGGAACTCAGAACCAGGCATTTTATTGGTGTAATCCTTGTTAATCTAATGCTAAAACACTGTATCTCTGCTCATGCTAACAGAGTGTAGCGTCTCCATCATATATGATTTGTGACATGCCTTCATAAAATGGGTGACATAGCTTCCCTGGTTGTGTTGCCCTCCATAGCGTTTCAGTCTTACAGTCATCTATACTCATCTTTCGGTCTTGAATTTTCATGAGTTTTCTCTGTGCAATCCATGTGAAATGGTTCTCCTTCAGAAATTTAGGCTGTATCTGCTTAGCTGAGAAATATTTTTTACAGAAATGTCTTGTTTGTTACTATGTACTGCTTGTGTGTTTATTGGACATCCAAGAATGTATGTCTGGATTATATACATATTCTCTAGGGTGTTTTTACTTTGTATGAATCATTACAGCTGCATAGGTTTATTATGGTCTTCAGTGCTGATCACTGTCTCCCCCATTTCATGAAGTGAAGTGAATTTCTCCTCCAAGTATTTCTCTCTTGAGGGTTATTTCAGATGCACATTTCACAGGGCTTTCAGCTCTCCCATGCATTTTGGGAAATGCGCCACGTTGCAAAGATGGCCCTGGTTCAGAGATGGCAGGATTGTTGTGGCTTGAAAAAAAGATGGATGCCTTTTGTTTTTATTTGTGGAACTGGTTACAGTTAAGGCATGGTTAAATCAGTAAGCACACTAGGTCCTTCTAGTAAGAAAAAGCATGCACCTCTGTTCTTTAAATTGCTGGGAAGGATCTCTTTTCCTCCAGGCTGTTCCCTTTTTTCTTCCCACTGGTCAGCACCTCCTCTGTGTTGGTAAGAATTCAGTATCAGCTGTGCTGTAGCCACTCTGTCTCATTTTTTCTGACATTTTCTAACTTAGAATTGATAGAAAGTATGTATTAAGCTTTTCTGTTCCCATTTGACTTCAGTTTCTCAGTGCTTATTAATCTTAATCTTTTCTGATTGTCTTTCCACATGCAGCCGGGGACATGCATTAATATGAATGAGGTATTATGAATGTTTTCCTCCTTTTTAAAATTTCACTGATGTGGTTTAGATGATTGAAAATAAAAGAACTGTAAAGCAGTCTTAAGTTACGGAGCTCGGCCATGAATGATGTTTAGTGTGCACTGAATAGACAAATGAAGAAGAAGAAGAGGGGACACCTTTAGGAATGGCTATGTTAAAAAAGAACAGTGCAGTCTCATCTGCCTGAAGGAGACAAGCTGTGACAGCACCTCCAGTTTGTATGTGTGTGAAGATGTTACAGGTTGGTGATCTCATTCTTGTTGCATGGCAACTGCTTTTTTTGTTGCTCAGAGACTAAAGTCCTCATTAGTGTAAAGTAGATGATTTTCCTGATGATTTAAGAACAGGAGAGCTAGTACTAAGCTGCATGGATCTAGTGCATGGAAGGAATGATTCTTTGCAGGATTTAAGGCTGCCCAGTGAAGGTAGAAAGAGAGAGAACAGGAGTTTCTAAGATGTTAGACCCTGATATGGAAAAAAACATTTGAATTGCACAGTAGTAATTTTATCTGTCTTTTCCATCTAGGCAGTATTACTATGCATACAATATATTAAGATTCCCTCAAATGATTAAAGAGTAAACGGTTCGCACTGAGATGTGTAATTACTTTTTATAATCTCCATTTATCTCTTAGTATTTCATCATGTATCAGTTACGATATTACAGTAGGAGGAAAATAAAAATGGAAATTCATTTTTAGTCTGAAAATATATTATAATTCAATGCATTGCCCAACAATGCATCTTTAAACATGCCATCTGACATCTTCAAAATATGACCAAAAAGCTTTCTATTCTCCTCTGATTATGTTGGCTATCATTTTGCTACAGGCAACTTATAAGATGTACATTATAAATTACCATTTGGAGGCAAAGGAGCCTGGTATGCTTACAAAATGAATGCATAAACTTCTGGTGCTTTATGACTAGCTTGCCAGTTTGTGATAACTGAACTTACTTCCTTCTTTGGTTTTAGTATTTGTCATGTCCCACCAACCTTTAACTAAGCTAATTAGAGCTTCTTTACAGTTACATTTTGTGCATTTATTCTGGAGATTTTATTTGGATGTGCTTTGACATCTTCAGAGGCCTTGTGTATATGCATGATACCACAAACAGCACAGTTTGTAAATACATTCTGTGTCTGGATAGGATTGTGAAAGGGAGCCTTGGGGGAATTTTAATGGTTTTGGGGGTTGATTTTGTTTTTAAATGAGTGGATTGAATATAGCAATAGAACTGTTACACAAGAAGTATTTGGCCTTCACAAGTGTAATATGTATTCATGGTAATAGATGCATTATGACTACAAGTACTTTGAAGCATTTAGAAAAGACTAAAAGAATTGCTGGTTTCTCTTCTGACGTTAAATTCTAAGAATAAGCATGGATAATCAGGCACTTTCAGAAAATATCTTACTTTATAAACAAAATGGATTTTATTTGGAGAAACAGGCTTCAGATTTTGAAATAGCTTTAGCTTATTTTGTGATTTTTTTTTTCCTGTGCTTCTCTACGTTTGCAAGAAATGAGGGAAACACTGCTTCTGGCTAGCTGTACACAGCTGTTGTACACATATTAATATGGCTCCACAGTCAGGTTAATACTAACATCATAATTTCTAGATTGTGCAAATAAGCTTGAAGCTGTCATTCTCTGCTGTATATGTGCATAATAATATGGGAATGCTTGCCCATTTATTTAAATATGAATATACTTTAATTAGTGCAACACTAAATATAGTGCAGTATTTCCTTTTAAAGACTGGAAATAGTGTCCTAGCTGAGGTGGGAGGCATTCATCGATACCACTGTAGGTTAGGATCTGATAAAAAGTTAAACCAATAGAGTAACGACATAGATGAGCTTTCAGAAGGCTATTTGTTGTTAAAGCTCTGTTTCGGAAAAATGGCCTAGCTTATGAAAGCACTTAAATGTGTACTTGTGTTGCATTTAACATTTAAAATGTAAAGTGATATCCTAAACTATGAATTAGACAAATTGATTGTGGGGGAGGAAATACTTGTGATACTATTCCTGTTTTAGATGAAACATACTGAGATAAATAGCTCGGCAGTGGCGGTGTGTAACTGGGTGTGTGATTTGTGAATGGTCTAAGCTTAATGTAAGTGCAAACCACTGGTGAAAGAAGGAGTCTTTCTATCAGTGATAGTCTTTCTAAATAATATTCGAGCAAGAAAATCTTAACTGAAATGCTTTCCAGTTGGTTTACTGCATATTCTTTACCCTAGCTTTACTTAAATTTGTAAGGAGTTGAAAAACTCCTTGTAAGAAAAGTATGAAAATCTTGATTACAAATCACTCAACTTGCATACCTCACCTAAAATTTGATACTTCTCTTGGGTTTTGCTGAGATAGACCCTGCTACTCACTTACCATATTTTGGCATTCTGTATGCACCTGGTATTTATTGTGTTGATGCTGCATGCGCTTAATTCACAAGAGGAATAAGTTAAGAATGCGGTCAGATGGAGGAAAAATAAATTATAATTACCATCACTGTTCAAGTGTTTTTCTGCTGCTTCTGTCATACTCCTCAGAAATAAGGGGTGAAATGAAATATCAAACGATGCATGAAAGACTTTCTGAAGTTCCACTACTAGCCAGAAAAGCCTTTCACAGTTTAGGATGACAGATTGTCTTTAATTTAACCTAATTGTGCATAATGTGTGAATTGGATTTAATTTCACACTTGCTTTCTGACAGTTGGTAAAACTGAATCAGGGAATCCTTAAGAATTTATAGTTCTCCAGGTTCTTCAGTCATTGTTGTCTCCTCTCACTTTTCAGTTATAACTTGCTGCAGTACCCTGCTAAACATATTAGAAGATGAGAATTTCAGTAAATATAAGCTCTGTCATTAAATTTTACTTCATTTGATGACAGGCTTAAGCAAAACAAAGAGGAGATGAGTAAAATGGATGGGGAAGTTCATGATCTAATTGTCATAGACCTGAAAAGTAATTTTCACTAGCCTTTACCCTTGGAAGGCAGTAAAAGTCATGGCATATCAACATACACTAACAATGTGGGTGCAGCCGTACTGTGGACTTTTGTGGCAATCTGCCAGCTGACAGCCCAGCATCACACATCGCATCACATTGGGATTATCCAACCTGTTCTCCTCTGTGCCCTTTAGTGCCCTGGGATAATAGTGGCCAGGTGTCATCTCCTTGTTTTAATGTCGATGGATAATTAGCATCAGACTGTTTGTAGTTAAATACCCAGCACTAGCCAGGTGTACTTGGTCTTTCTACACATTAATACTTCATCATGTCACATGCACCAACCTAGAGCTGAGCAGAAAATGTGGATCTCTTCCAGGGAAGAGATGAAGAAAACTTCATGGCAAAATAACACAGTGGATCTTTTTGAGTCCTTGTTGAAGGCATGGCTGAGCTGTACTGTACAGAGGCTAAAACAATTATCTGAAATTATCTTCCAAGACCAGTAAGCATAAGACTAAAGTGGTGCTTGGGCTACCAGCCCAAGCTGGTAGCTTGGGCTACCAGCCCATGGCTATCTAGACAGAATTTGTCAGGATTAACAGTGCTAAACCACAAGTTATGAGTGCGGCCACCTACTGCTAGTGCAGTCAGAGACTTAGAAGCTTGCTTGGGTTTTAGTGATGAAGAAATGACTGGGAAACTGATTTCTTTGCTCTGCACAGTCATATGCTGAGGGATGAAGGAAATGAGGTCTTTATGAATACTTGATGATCTGGCCCCTGAATCTTCAGGACCCTCCCAGTACATATTATTTCTGTGATGTGTTAGATGTGGTTTTATTGAAAGGAAGCAGTATGGTATGCTGTGATGCAGATTTTGAGTGCTATAATTCATCCGGTACTGTGGTTTTCTGTTCCTGGATGCCCAGTAGTTGTTGCCATACTAGAAAGCGTGTTGCTGTTACTTTATTGAATTCTTCATTCCACCCTTTCTGAAATAATTAAAAAGACCGCTGTGTGGAGGGAGCGTGTGCAAGGAGTCTCTTCAGAGCTGCATTCTTGCTGTGTGGATGGATTTGTTACCAGCTGCTGCCTAAGCTTTCTCCCTTCCATAGACACTCCTCTCCATTTTATCACTGCTGTCTTCTGCTGTAGTAATTCCTTCAATTCCCCTCAACCAAAATGACAGCTTTGCCAGGAGAATGGCTCAAAACAGTACTGCCACAGTGACAATTTAGTGCATTATATTTGTTGCATTCATTAATATGTTAATGTATGACAATTGCTCCTTTTCTTCTTTTTTTTTCTCCTGCTACATAACAACTTCCCACCTCTTTTGCATGCTTCCAGTGTCTATCCATTGCATCCTAAGAAATTGAAAGCAGATAGCCTTAAATTAGTCACTTAGTGCATCCCAAACTGAAAGATTAATGTCAGAATGCAGTGTATTTTCCCTAAGTATTTCCTACCAGAAAATACAATATTTCAGCAGTATGACTGAGGAACATGAGACACAGTCTAGAAATTATGATGTATGAGGAACGTAAGTGGTACAGGGCATTTTTCATCTTTGAAGTCCTGAGTTATTTCAAAACTGTTTATTTTGATTGAACTTGACTGTTGACTGTGAATGAGCAAGACAGTTTTGAGCACAGAACTTACTAGCTGTTGCCCTGCATCATCTCGCAGAGCACAGCTTCTGCAAGTCAGGCACACAGGCAGGTGGAAGCTTTCTGATGAATAAAGTCAGGTGTACCCTTACAGACTCCCCTTGCTTCTGCATCAGCAGTACCTTCTCTGACATAAGAATCGCTTTCAGAGGCGCAAATGCAACAAAAATGCCTGTATCGGACTATTCTTTAACTGTCCAATATAGCTCAATAATACTGAAATATCTTTAAAATAATATCTTTCACTTACATGTAGGCTGGGACAAAACAAAGAAGGTCACATCTTTGAATTTCAAGGGCTATTTCTTTACATCAGCTCTTATCCTGAAAGTAAAAATGTAAGGAGGGACTTGAGACTCTTTAACAGCTACGATTTTAAGACGATCTCTCACTAACCCTCTCTTCCAAGTCTCAGTGAAGTGCTTTTCATTATTCTCAGAGTTATATATATTCATTCCATTATAACTCAGAGCAGATGTTGAATATAGTTAGCAGACTAGTTGTGAAACATTGCTCTTCCAGTGTAAAACATTGCTCTTCTAAATAGCTGTTTCATTGTCACATTATAAGGTGTTATGCAAAGAGGAAATGGGTTTTATGATCCAGTTGTCCCCAAAAAGCCTTCCACAGCTGGAGGGTGAGCTAACTTGCTACCATAGTGAGTGGAAGGTTAGCGCTTAAACGTTTGCACAAAGGGACTGACTGGAAGACAGATCTACTGTTCTGTTCCTTACATTAGGAACTTGTATATTTTTAAAGACTTCATAGAATCACAGAATAGTTTGGGTTGGAAGGGACCTTTAAAGGTCATCTAGTCCAAGGCCCCTGCTGTGGGCAGGGACATCTTCAACATACATTAAAAATATACAAGTTCCTAAAGACTTCAGTGTTGGGAATCTGTCTAGACGCTGTGCATTAATTTCAGAGAATCTGCAACTATCAACAAGTGAGTGTCAGGTAAGGGATGTCTGTTTGTACATTCAGAAACCTGATGTAAGGGGTATGTGGAATACAATGTCCATTTGACAAGCGTTACCCTTCTTCAAACTGTTGGTGTTTCAACTTTCAGACCTGGGTCTTGTAACCTGCATATAGGTCCTGACTTGAATTATAAAGAAACCAACCTTAATTAAAACCAAAAATTCTTAAGCAACCTTACTCATTGGAAATATATAAAAGGGACGCACAGTACTTGTATTACACATAATTGGTAAGGAAAATTTCTCATCAGTACTTATTTTTCTGTATTCTCCTGAACTGTGATGATTTCTTTTCAGCAGGATTTGAATTGAATTCCACTTCCAAGTCAGACTGTTTTTTCTGTGATAAAAAATGGTGTCCTAGAAAGGGTTGCTGTTTTCCGGTAAGTTTGGGAAATTGCTATTTCAATCCAGCATCCTGTTTGGAAGATGCGCATTGATTTCCCAAGAAATGTACAGCACAAAGATTCATGCTATCCTTTGACAGTACTCCTTCATGCTTCTACATTGTAAGGGAATCTTTAGCATTCAGCAACTGTTAACCTAACACAAAGAGCAGATGCTTTTGGGATTCCCTCTCTGAATTAATATCTAGTCCAAGCACCAAAAAACCATATTTTTTTCATGTATATAAAAAGCCTTATTGACCTATGGGAACTGAATGTACAGCTTAGAGATTAAAGCACTGGGTAAATATGAAAATGATATATCCACTGGTAATTGAGAAGACAATAGACGAAATAGCAGCAATTACAAAGACCTATTCACAAAGTTTTAGAACTTGTGATTCTTGTTTAGAATAAGTCGACTTTCATTCAGTCTTATTCACTGTTGTCAAAAAAGCAGGGACAAATACAGACAAATTAGTATGATGAAGTTTCCTTTCTAGTTTATATTGTTTTCATTAGCAGTGTATCAGCGAGTCAAGCAAAGCCAAACTAATTTTCAGAAATTTCAGATTCTTTCTCTCCCCTCAGGGTTTTTTGATTGAGAGCTCTTGATCTTACTGGTACATCAGGTTAACAGTGATGCTGTGTTCCCTACCTCTCAGTAGCAAACCTAACTACTATGCTTTGGTGATAGGAGAATGCCTTTCTCACCTGATTGTTACAGTATGGTTTTTAGCTCTTGCCATGCAATATGTAAAGCAAGATACACTGCATGCTACCACTTCTTTTCCTCCTAACACTGTCAAAAAAGAAACTGTCCCTTCCACTGTCTTTTCCAATTCACTGTTCTCCAAGAAAAATACTGTTTTTCATTCTGTTCCGAGGAAAAGAGGAAAAAAGTCTTCAGTATACATACTGTGCAGAAAATGACGCTCCCAAACTGTTGAATAAATTGTGAGTTTCTCTTCCTGCAACTTTCAGTGTGATCACGGATGGGGTATGTTTTTGATATGATATCAATATGATCATTTTGATCATGTTTTTGATATTGTTTCACCACTGTAATTGTAGCTTGGGTCTTCTGATTGTTGGAAGAAAAGATCAAGATCCGTGATTGTGTGAGGAATGTGCGTTATGTAGAAGAAGGAATAGGGAAAGATAGGGAAACAAATAAGCAAACTTTTTAGCCTGTCTTTATTAACATTGAGGGTTGATAATTCTCATTTTCTGTCCCACAGCTGGAGTTAGGCCCTAGCTTAACTATGCTATGTTAATGCTAATTTTCAGCTACTTACTAACACCTAACGTAAAACCACCACAAGTGTCTGTAATTTTGTTCTTGTTCTTGCTTCTTTCAGCACTTGAATAGTCATTTAACAACTTCTGAAGTGGCAGATGAATGCTATAGAAGCTGAAAAAAACAACTGTAATTTCCTAATGCAAGAGAACTGAAAATAGTTTTGACCATACTGATCAGATATAAATATAGAGCTGAAGACAAACCTGCTTTGTTGTGCTGACACTTGAGGGTGGCGTGGACTATGAATTCCAGGCCAAGTGGCCTGAGACTTGGGACATCTCCAGAATGATAAAGCCACGTTTTAAATTAATAGTCTCATACTCTGTTCCTGCTAATATTTACAACCATCTACACTTTGTTTTCTGTGGCTCAGAGTTACAGCAGCATTTAAAAGTAATTTCTATAGATTTTTTCTTAGAGAGAAAGAGAGAAGAGCAACTGGGTTTTTTTCAAACTTAGACTGTTATATGCCTTGATAGTTTTTATTCCTCTTCTGTAATAACAACTCTTGTAGTATAAAAACATTATGTGAAATTGAACTTTCTTAAGAAAAAGAAGAAGGTGAGGAGGGAGGAATTTCTAGCTGCCTAGTAGCTGCCTAACTGTAGGGATAATTAGGAAGGCATAGGCATTACAGGGGATATTCGTGCTGTCTCATTTGGAAGCTCTGAACAAGGTATTTTACATTGGTGCTTCAGAGGGGATTCCAGACCTGCCTTCCATGGGCTTTGTGCAGGGAGCAAAGGCATGCAGTACCAGTGTTCAATTTATCCATCGGCAGTTAGATGAATGAGTATCTTCCTAAGATTCAAAAACCAAGTGTCATTTGTCTTCTCACATCTCCCCTGTGCCGCCCGCACCCCCAAAAGAAACCGACTCCAAAATGGTGTGGTTAGTAAAACTTTAATGTTTGTAGGTGGAGGAGGAGAAAACATCTGGATTATGATCACAAAAGCTTGCAGCAGTTTGATTCCCATTGCTTAGATTGTTTCTTTTGAGTTTATTTTGGCAACACTGAACATTTAGGTCTGACTTTTCTACACTGTTTCTTTTTGAGCCTTTTCATTATCTGAAATAGTTCTCACGAAGAAATACTAGTGACATCTCCAGGATTATAAAGAGGTATTCCCGACTTCATTATTTACAATAAATTTTGTTAGGCACTACCTCTTCTCTGATCTTCCTGGCCAATATTGTCATGGACAAGATTTGGCATTTATTCACCTTCCAAACCTCTGAATGTGCAAGTCCAAAATAGAACAACAGACACTTTGATACTGCTTTACAGGGATAAGATAATCAACCACGAATGGATTGATGTTTTTTTCTGGAATTCATTCTTCCCAAGGATATTGACTCGTGAAATAACCCTTGAAGTACATCTACCCTACACAGTATTTCTATCATGGCTTTGCTGTAGGCAGTTTCTCACTGGTGTGGTATAACCTTATACCCATAGCAGAATAAACTACAGGTGTAATGCAGAAAGTGTTTATTTCTGACTGTCTTCTGTGAAATAGAAAAAGTTCCCTTTTGAAGAATGCAAACTTCTGTAATGAACTTACATTCATTAAATAATGCATAAAAGCTCCTGAATTTGAAATCTTCCATTGCTTGTGTGGGATTTTTATTTTATTTTATTATTTTGATGTGCTGAACTAGAAGCAAAACTTAGAACCAATAAATACTTAATGACACTAAGGCCAATCTTAACTGACAATATTTGTGTTCTCTTAACAGAATCTGGTTCTGCAATTACTGCTTCCTGTATTGGTTTGGGGAACTCTACAACACCTCCACCCGGACAGGCAGGAAAACCAGTGCCAGGATACAATGGTAAGACTGTGCTAAACATGCTGCTAGAAAAGGGTATTGCTTATATTCCTGAGTAAGTGCTCTTTAATTTTCATACCTTGTAGGGAAAGCAAATTACAGTTTTATTAACACATTTTCCTCCTTCCTGTAACAGGAAGATCTGCTTTTTTGTGCGTTATGGAATGTGATTGTGAATAAGAAATTCAGAGTTATGTTGAAGAAAATTGATCAACTACTCCTGTCTCTATTATATGAAAGGGCTAGCACATACTTCTACCCTGGATATAACAAAGATATGAAAAAAATACTGTGCTTTAAGGCTTTATCTACAGTTGCACTGTTTTAAATGAGAGCAGCAGTAAAATTTGTATTGGCAAATCAGGAAGAAAAATCTTAGTAATAACCATGAGCAAAAGAGGAAATGATAACTAGACAAATAATTGCTATAACTTGCACTTTGACTGTTCTGTTATACCTGTGTTTTCAATTTTCAGAGCCTAAATAGTTTTGGTTTGGGAGATGTACATCAAACAATTACGTCTCAGAGACTGATTAGATTGATTAGATTTTCTTTTGGCCCTACAATTTTATATAAGATGTATTCTGAAATGCATAAAGAAAATTGTTACTGAGGTCTGTGTCTTCCACAAATACGTCGTAATGAGCTAACAAGCAGCCTGGCAAGGATATAAATCTTCTATTTGAACTCATCTCATACTTTTTAAAAAAAAAATCAAAGTCAGTTTTCTGCCTTTTTGTACAGGTATGTGGGCTCATATTTGAGAGAGTTGTTAAGCACATTATCTTTTAGTACTTGTGGAGCATTTTTATTTCCAGCTGGGAGAAATGGTAGGCTATGCACCCACGTTAAAAGGATGAGCACTCATTGTCTGGAAGGTATTTGCATGCAGAGGGTGCAGCCACAGGATTAAGAATGCTAAAATATTTTCATACCTGAGAACCCTGATTTTAACACAGTTTTCAAGAATTACTTGAAGTCCAAAAAATAATTACATTAGAGATCAAACCATCTTCAGGAAAAGTTCTCACATCATTGGGCAGAAAGAGCTAAGCTGTTTTTGCTTCTAATACATACAAGCGGAAGTGAATGTTAAAGAAAATAAACATTTTCAGCAGCTCTGGGTTTTGGCATTTACAGTTATGGCATGAAGACAAGTGATAGATTAAAAACAACATTAAAACAAAGCCGTGAAGTTTGTCTGGAGTTGTAATAAATAGGGAAGAGTGGAAGAATGTAATTGCATCACACATCCTATCAGATGATAGTCAGGCCTAGAAAAAAGTATGAGTAGCAAGAATATAAAAATTTCTTATGAATTTTTTGGAACATTGGGCCTAGTGTACGTAAAGAATTTCTTCAAATAGAGTGAAGGAAATGTCTTTAGCGTGCCTTAAAAGGGAAACATAAAACAAGCACGAAAATTCACTAAAGATTTGTGAAAGAACTTTACCTCTTTCAGTCTTTGGTTTGAGTCCAATTATGTCCTGTAATGCAGCCATTCACAAAACAGCGGATCTTGAAATTACTCTGTGCTGGCAGCTGTCTTGCTGTCACCCACTGCTGTTTTGATGTTGTTTTGCTGCTGTTACTATATTAATTAGAAGAGATCCTTATGCCATTTAGAAGCTAGATTCTGTATTTTTAGATTCTACATGCAACTGTTAATGGTTTTGGACATTGCTAAAGTTATGTTGTATTTATGCTGCGATATAAATAGAAAGTTACAAAATCTACTTTTTTTTTTGAAACACAGCCAAATTCTTTCCTGTCACAGTATTGCTAAAATAAACTGATTTCTTTGCTGATTTTTTTAGCATGTAAAGAATAAAAGCAGTATTTAGCTATATCAAAGTGCAGTGGCAAAAATTGCATTTAAAAGTGACTCAAGGTACCATATTAATTTCTAGCTCTGTTGCCTTAAATCAGACATTATATTGTGCTTTCCCTTTGATCTACTTGAACCCTTTCCAGATAATTTCATTGCACTGTTTTCAAACTGAAGCAAGTCCCACATTTTGAAGAATTAAGTCAGTTCTTCAGTAATTCAGGAGTGAGCAGTATAATATCTTCCTTCCCCAAATTTTTATACATTGAAATACACTGCTTGCAAGGAGGAGAATAAATGCTGGAATTGCTACCTTGATAAAACAGTTACAATAAACTGATTAGATTTTACTTTAGTATAATAAAAATAGGAAAAAATAGGAGAGAAAGCTTTGAAAGCTACATGTGAGTGGGTCTTTTTCATTGTGTGTTCTGAGCCTAAATTCTCCAAATCTGACGATACTATGTTTTTACACCATCTAAACATAAGTTGATATCCATGAAGAAAGACACTGTCCTCCACCTAAAAATACACTACTTGACAGGAGTTCTCTTCCTATATTATTTTTTGCAGTGATGATTCTGGATGAAAATAAGGAACCAGTGAAGGCGAAGACTTTAGGAAATATTGTGGTAAAGTAAGCAAACTAAGTATCTTACAGTTAAGAGAAGCTTCCTACATGGGTTGATTGTCTTTTGACTGAAGTTTATATATATGTATAACAATAATTGAAATAATGAGGGTTGAAAAGCATGGCTGTCTCTGATATTGATACCAAACTGCCAGAACTGCCAAACTTGTCCATTAATGTTGAAAAATTGCAGATGAAATTGTGTGAGTGAATGAGTGTGGATTGCTGGTTTTTTTCTTCGACTACAGCAAAGTTTACCATTTTCTTAATTACCAGCCTGTTGGCACAGGATTAAGCTTTCCTGTTGGGATGTATGAGCAAGATACTGAATTGTTCTCTTCACTGTTTTATCTTTCAGTTTAGTGAAATAGTACAGCAGTGCAGATTGACATGCTTTGGTTTACTGGTGTGATGCTGCCTCCTCTTTCGCTATCTCCTAATCCCAACTGATGCACATTCCTAGAGGGACAATATGTGTTTTCTGATCTCTGTAAAAACAGCAAGATGTCTTTGAGTGTGCTTTGCATGAAATGCTGTTCAATTATGGTGGTACTTTGACAAAATACGTACAGGAAAAGACTCCAGAAAAAAAAAAAAAAAAGGAAAGAAAAAAACCCTGCTCTGCATCATGTAGGTGATTTTAGTACCATTTACCAGACTCCTGTCAGGTGAGTTCCATAAGCTCTAATATTCTTTTTGAAAGTACACCTTTCTTAGCGCCTTTTCGTAGATAAAGGAGCCTCTGTTTAGATAACACTGTGAACATCAGTTATGTTTCTTTTATCTTACCTTCTGCCATCTCACTGTTGCCAGAACCTTTCCTTACTTCTGTAAAGCTCGATAGGCTACTGTTCCCCACAGCCCATGCCAGCTCTGTCAGGCTTTAAGGCAAATGGCGTTTTCCTCAGACAGATACCTACTTTGTGATTAACATGTTATCTGTAGCCGCCTCTTGTTTTCAGTCGTAGAAAATACCTCAGTTCTGAACACTTCCTAACTGCCAGCAAATACAAGTCCCAAAAGAAAGGCATTCATCCACTTCTGCAGTGGTAAAATTTAGAAGAACTGTGGTAACTCAGATTCTTCATTGCTTGCTTAGATCAATGGAAGGAAATACAAAGATCAGCATTAACCTTCAGTGAATTGAAATTTTTTCAAAAGCCAAAACATTGGGACAGATGTACTGATTTTGATGAGTTGTTAAAGAGAGAAGTTAGCCGAGGATTGAGGCAGTGGCCACGTGAGCTGGAGATGAGACACGTAAGAGCTACAGGCCCTGGAGCGTGCTGCAGAAAGGCAGCGCTAAAAATGCGGGCAGGCTGGCTGGCTGCATAGTGCTTGCTTGGGAGTCGGAGTTGCCGAGGTGTGGAGGTTTTTTGCTCAGCTGTACTACTGATCTAATGTAACTAGACCGCTGTGGAGATTAAGGTAGTATCACATGAAGTTACTGTACTGTGTGACACAGATGTGTGTTTTCAGGATGAAGTCTATACCCTGCCTAATTTTCAGCATCTTGGGCTAAGCCACCAGGACACACAGGCATGTGTTTAAGTGCACACACGATCTCCCCTGAATCAGCAGACTCATATTTAGACATAGTTTTCCTGTGACACATGTAAGATTGTGCATTCATTCCATTGCCGAGTATGAATAATTAAAATTGCTCCAGCCTTTAATAGACTGTGGTTTGCAGTATGGGTAACCCAGGTCAGAGTGGAGGGCTATCTTTCAAAGCTCTCACTTCTGTAGTGCCTGATGCCATAATGAAACGTAGGCATGCAATCAGTGGAGAGAGAGAGAAAGGTATTTTGTAAGAAAATTGATCCTAGCTGTCTTAGGCATTCAGCTAGGATGGAATATATCGCCTTCTAGATGTGCTCATGTCTCTCCACTGACTGCAGGGGTGACACAACTAGCTTAGGGTAGGTGCTTAGCATTATCTACCAAAAGCGAAGTGAAATGAACTCCATCCTTAGCAACTCTGCCAAACAAGCTGAATTATATTTACTAACAGGTAATGTTGGTAGTCGTGTGCATACATTTCTGAGTCATTACTATCGTTATCTTTAAGTGCCTGTCAGGAGTGGATATTGCCATATTAGAAGATCCTGTTTGGGGTTATTGTCAAACTCTTAAAGCCAGA
The DNA here is from genome assembly GCF_965638725.1 of Aptenodytes patagonicus. Taxonomy (NCBI): domain Eukaryota; kingdom Metazoa; phylum Chordata; class Aves; order Sphenisciformes; family Spheniscidae; genus Aptenodytes; species Aptenodytes patagonicus. Next base: position 45,319,087 of record NC_134949.1, read on the forward strand.
ATTTGTCTTCCCTAATGTGGCCCCACGTTTAGGCATTTATCTTAAGGGATTACAAATGTGTTTATATATTGATTTTTGTTGTTGTTTGTTTTATTTTGTTTTATCTTGCCCAGCATGACTTCTGCTGCAGTCAAATAAATTGATAGGGAAGAAGGGATTTCTGTTTCGGTTTGGGTTTTTTTGCATTGGATCACTCAAGAAAGAGTAATGGCATAGGGACACTATTATTTTATCATGTCCATATTTATTGTAATAGCCATTCTGAAATGGGGAGAGTAGAGGGCAAAGAAATTACATTGTATCATTAACATAGTTGATGTGAAACCAATTCTGAGGTAGGTTAGCTATCACCCCTCTTTCTCTTCCAGCCTTTTTCTGACTTAATCTTTTGAGGCAATAGGATCTCTTAAAATTCATTGTGCGGCTTAACCAAAAAAACCCCCAAGAAAACAAGGCAAAGGTATTGATAGGCTTTAGGAGGCCAATTGTTGATTTTTTAACACTTCCAACATTTGAATCTTTGGACTGTCAACAGAAGTTGGCTTTAGGATATTATGGTTCGCAGCGTCTTAACACTTTGTTCCAGGTTTCATTCTGGTAAGTGACAATTTGCTGCAGTGTTTAGTTGTTTTTTTGGTCATAAAAGTCTGTAGCCGTTAGGTTAAGGCATCACATTTTCTATCTTCTGCTTCATTCAGCTAAGCAGTTCTTAAGGTGCAAAATTGTCATTTTTTGATTATGGCTAGTTTTCATAAAGCCCTCCTGCAAAGAAGCCTTTCATCTCTTCAGCAGGCTTCTACATGTACAGACCCCTTAAAAACAGGGGGGATGATCCTTGTTACTAGCAGTGTTTGTTTGTCACCCCAGGGGCTTGTCCGCATGCAGCTAGAAGAAAACGGGGGAGTCAGGATAGTTTTGACTATTACTCTGTCATACCCTCAGCAGCAAAATATGGTGTACCATTTTAGAAAAAAACACAGGTGTTTGCTTTATCTGCAGCAAACGTGAGTTGAGAAATATTCTTCACTATTTCTCAGAGGGGAGAATGGCCACACACTGCTTACAATACCAGCTGTGCAAAAGTGGTATGCTGCTGCTCTTGGTTATTTTTATCCCAGTCTAAGTCCCAGTAAACACTGGGGGCTGCTTGAAGCCTTCAGTGCTCATAAGCATAGTATTTAAAATATCTATTCTTACAACAGAGTTTTAAACTTTAATTGTATCCCGCAGGAGTCAAATACTTTAGAAAGGTAATTCTTACACCTAATTACTCCATCTTTCTGCCCCAAGTACCTTCTTTTCTTTATTCATCCGCCAATTAATACCTGTTTTCTTTTCAAATAACCGTCATCTATGCCCTTTGCATAGATTTTTGCTGACAAGTACTCTGATACAGGCTAGTTTACCTGGACAATGCAATAATTTTTTTGACTTCCCAAGTCTTTCAGGATAAAGTAATCAAATGCAGTGTCACAACGTTTATGATGAAAGGGCAAGGGAAAATGAAGACAACTGCAGCTCTGAGGGTGGGCTTGTATGAATTGTTTCTACATTTACATTTTTTTGAGCTAGAATCTTTGGACATGGAAGATAATTAACTGAGGATTTATTCTGAAGTAAAAATGGTAGCAGCAATGACCTCCACTTCCATTAGCAAGACCAGTCTGATTTAGTGACGCACTTCTGCTTGCATTGTTCTGACTTGCCTGGAATTAATACACACTTGAAAATGTGTGTGTGTGTGTATGTAATCATTATTAGCCATGAAAATTTTCAAAGGTGTCTGTTACCATAAGGAACATTAGGAAGGAGAAATCCCACTTAAATTCCAGCGCAGTGGGAAACTAAGTTTTGCTCTTGTGCATTATAAAGATCACAAACCCATTATGTTTATTTTATGAAGCAGTTGTCAGCAATGTCTCATTAACTAGTGTTATTCTTTATGTTCATCCACAACAGCAAGAGGGCTACATTTGCCTTATACTCATTCTATCCAGAGAGTGATGCCTGCCAGTAAATTTCCCACTAGATCCTAGTAACACTTCCTCTAGTGTTTGTATAGTTAATTTTGTGCCATAATAATGGAGGTTTACAGGATAAGTATTTACAAATTCATTTTACCAATCTCTACTGCACAGAATCACATAAATATTTCTGTTCCATATTCAGAAAGAAGTGAGACAATGTAGTTATATGATACAGTGATTCTGAAATTCTTTGGTTGCGTTGGTTAAATTGCATTTAAGAATAGTGACTGTGTGAGAGGCTTTGGAGACCATTAATGTTGTGGGTGGTTTTTTTTTTTCTCATGAGTTTGGGATTAGTGGAGGAAGAGGAAGGAAAATTATAATGTTCTGTCAATAGTTAAAATGATTCAAATGATGACCCATCCCATTACATAGAGTAAAATCATGAAAAACTTTATGTACAGTGCTGTAAGAGTGTAAAGTATTGAAAAATAATATTTATTCACAAAGTTTTATAAAGAAAGAGTCATGATAAATTTACAGCTTTTTATAATTTTAGATTTTAGGTTCGTGGAATAGAAATGTGACAGGACTTTTGAAGCAAATACCATAAAGTTAATATCCTTTAGTGGAAGAGATGTTGTTTAGAAGTAAGCAACCCATTCACAGCTTCACTATTTGTGGTACTGTGTTCAATATTTATACAGTATTTAGAGAGCAAATAGATGTTCAATGAAAAGCTTACTCATTTAATATTTCTTATAATGCATTAAAGAAAAAAAATCAGGATCTATGTGGAAGTCTGAAGCAACCTGGAGCCAGGAATGTAATCATTAAGATGCACAATAGAAATGCTAACCAAAAGACCTTAAAGGGAAGAAAAGGGAAAGAAAAAGATGTAATCTTTCGCAGCACACTGTAGTACCTCGGTATCCCATTAAAGAAAATAAAGAAAAATCTTGTAAGACTTGATGGGTCAACATATGGGCATTCCAACTTGGGATATGCACATGAGAAAGGTCACAGCTCTCGTTTGCACTCTTCCCCCTTCCCAGGAAGAAAAGGAGGCTGGGAGGTGACGGCAATGGTTTTAGATAGTGAAAGCAAGGAGAGACTCCATCTGAAGCCAAGAGAGGGGTATATGGCCTTAGTTCAGAAGAAAGATAGTTAAATAGAAGCTGCCTGAGATGCCAAAATAGCCGCTGAAGATCTTAACGTTACGTAGTGTCTCAGTAACGAATGTTGTCAAGTTTTCTCTTTTTGTAAGTGTGTGATGCTGTTGCTGTTCTGTGCTTTTAAAAGATTATATAATTTTATCATTAAATTTGATCCAATGATAAAAAACAATACTCAATATTCTGAAATTTCCTTCTATGAATGTCATAATCCCCAAAATTCAAGTACTTAGACACTCTAAGAAACATCTCTCTCTCTCATATGTGATTGTTCTAGAGTGTCTGAAGGGCATTAAGCTATATCTCCATTGCTTGAGTTGTTTTTATTTTTTGTCATTTTAATGATGTGCTTTGCCATTTTGGAAGTGGTGTTTAATGTTTTCCTATTAATTTTTAAAATATAAAATAAACAAAAAAATTACATAAGGTAGCAGAAAATTAAATGCAACCCAACAGAGGACATGTTGCAGACCCGTCTGAGAGGCTGCCCTCAAGGAAGATTGCTGGAGGGCGAAAAGTTTTGCTTGTAGAACCGTGTAAAGGAAGTGTGTCATCCTGCATAGACCACTCACAATACGTTCTTGTAAGTAAAGGTCGTACACCTTTATGTAGGAACAGTGAAAATTTGCTAGATTTATAAGATGAATGACTGTACCCTAGAAAGCAGTGACTTTCAAAGGAGCTTTTTATGTTACAGTGGATAAACCTCTGAGTGCACATCATCTTTGAATGAAATGTAGCTGCTAGTGTAACTAAGCAGGCAATATGATCCTTTGTTATTCAGTAGGGAAACTGAAAAGGAGCTATTGTTATTATCTGTGGATATGATGTTAGTAAAACCATAAATGCATTATGTTCAGTTCTTATGTCCATATTTCAAAAGGCTATTGAGAAACTGGCTGGGTTTTGGAGAAGATATGAATGAGAGTGGCTTGAGTGCTGGAAAGCTTGGCTTAAAGAAACTTACAGTTTAACTTGTGGTCTGTAGTTTATCCAAGACTGGTTAAGTGATGACTTTATCAAGGTCAGGAAATACTCACAGGACAAAGACATCTCTGAGAGACTGCTGTTTAATCTAGCATAAAGAGATTGGAAGCTGCAGCCAGATATATTCAGATGAGAAGTAAACCACATAATTTTAACAGTGAAAGTATTAAACCATCGGAACAAATTCTTGGGAATATAGTGTTTTCCTTTGACACCTCTAGGTCAAACCTGGATATCTATCTTAAAGATACACTGTCATTTAACCAGAAGTTATGGGCTCGAGACAGGATTTAGTAGGTGACATCCTTTAAGCTGTGTTATATGGGAGGTCAGATTAGATGATCATGATGAATCTGTGCAAAAGATTTCTCTCCCTGCCAGCCTCCCACATGTTTTTTTATCAGCTTTGTCTTTTCCCTTTACAAGTGAAACAATGAGTAGGACTTTCAGTGTGGGAGCAGTTTGGCCAAAGATGAGTTTTCTAACAGATTTCTGACTGAGTACATGTGAGTAGCATTTGAACTTTCTTTACTTTTAACCTTTTCCAAGCACTTTCACTGGTTTTTGATGCTTTCTCTCTTCCCCACTAAACTATAGGTTTTTTCCTGCAAAATCCACACTGAAACCAACTACTTTTGTGACCTCTTTCAGCTAATTAAAGGAATATTTCATGCAGACTGGTGAATGTTCGAGATGCTCTCTCTTCTCTTGCCCCTTCTCCACTCTTTTTCCAGTGCTGCTGTTTCTCATGTCTGAAAAAGCTTCTAGATTCCAGATGGCTTTCGAACTTGAAATCAAAAATTGTAAGTGATGTTTATGCACAGCACTACATAAATGCTGAGTAATAATATAGCTGCCAGTCAAGATGATTTAGCTCCATTCACAAGCCCAAACTCATTTAACAATGGCTTATACTTGCTTTGACTGGCTGTAACGAACAGCCTGTGAGTACCATTGTCTACCATAAAATAAAAGGATGTCTTTTCTGAAACTCAGCAAGGTAGCATCTCTAATAGTTTGACTTTCATTTGTACTTTCAGAAATCTGCTTTTCTCTGTAAATTATCTTTTGAGTGCTGTGTCTATAATTGCTTTGTTCCATCAACAAGGAATCTTACATCATTTTGATGAGTGGCATCCTGAAAGGATGTGACACATGGAGTCAGATTTTCTTGGGCTAAGCTAAAAGTGGGCTGTTCTGTGTAAGGTCAGCCACCGTTGTATGAAAAATAAATGAACTGTAAAACAATGCTTAAAAAACAGATAATGATTGTTGTTTAAAATTCTCTAGCAGAAAACAGTTACTATGAGAGCACTTCAGAGTTTTTCTGAGATGCTGCCAAGCTTACCTAATCTGTCTTAGTTTCTCCACTTTATAATGAAATTACCTTCTTATCTTTGTAAAATGTGGATCTTTGTAAAATGAGCCCATATAAACCCATCATTAATTTACACAGTTCACCTAGTTTTCCTGATGCTGTTCTAAATGTTTTCAACCTTGAAATGAGAAATGGGCCTGGATCTGTATTCCTGTAGTTCTGCAATTGTCACTTAATTTCTCTGGAGGAAATGGAGAATAGCATCATTTGTACTGCTGTTGCTGTACTTGTGAAAAATTGGCATGAGTGAGATCAAAATTCAGACCTATACATCTTTTTTGAAGTTTGAAATCCAAAGGTAAAATTTTCTCAAGTTCAGGTGCTTTGACTCAGCTCAGTGTAAGTTTTTGGCTTGAACCTCGACTTGGGTTTGAAACTGTGCCTATTCTTTGCTAGTTAAATGGAATGAGTTGACTGTAGTTAGCCTGATCCAATATAGCTGGTAACACATTCATATTTTAGAAAAGGTTGGCAAGCTTGTCTTGAATTTGTATTTGTTGAAGCTCGTGACTGTCCTCTCCAGAAAGAAGAAGCAATGATGAGATAGAAGATGCTGCCAGAGTTATGACCATATGAAAAATCCAAGCAAGAATAGTGTAAGGGAGGGCTTATCTTTAAACTGATAGCAGATGCAAAGGCTCAAAACTGGCTGGCTTGTGGCTTGGTATGCAGGATGAGAGAGAGAGAAGTTAACAGACAGCTGGAGAAATGCAGTAAATACCTCCCAAAGGGAAACCAAGCAAAGCAACTTCTTTGTATATTGTGGATATGATGATGAAGGAACCTACCTCCTTCGGTCTTGGTCTTCTGTGCTCCTGTTGCTTGTGAAAGGAAAGCAGGATCATGTCTGGGGCAATCATGCTTACTTATGCATAGCTGGCATTTTTTGGTCAATATATCCTCTTAATAGAAATAACCCCAAAAGGCCTTGAGTATCAACTCAATGTTTGGACAAAGAGGCAACAGTTTTTAAATATAGAACTTTTGTAGGTGTGTGTTATGTTTCCTAGGGAGAATAGACCCAAACCCAATATCTAAAAGTGTTCCTTTTTTATGGAGGGGTTGAGGAAAGGAAGAGATGTTGGCTTTCAGGTTGCTGTTATTTTCTGACTGCCTGATTTTCTCTCTTCTGACTCCTTTTACATAATTATGATCCAGTTCTGCTCCCTTTGGAATTCATGGCAGCATTCCCACTGACAGCAGTGGGATGGAGGTATTTTTGGCTCTGGGCATTTTAATCCTGATGTCCTGGCAAAATTCCAATACATGTAATTATGTTCTGGCAAGCTGAATTCTACCTTTATTAATTTTATTAATTATTTGTGTTTGCATAGCACCTAGAAATTCTAGTCAGTCACGACGCTAAGAACTTTACTATCGCGCAACAATTGTATGTGCCCATAGCTCTGGAATTATTTTGCCTGAAAGATGGACACATGGAAGATGGCATTCAGTTTTTGCTTAGTAGATGGAATGGAGTCTAACTGCAAGTAATCTTTTACAGAAAGCCATGGAGGCATATTTTCAGATTGTGTCTGTATTGTGCTATGATTTGCACTATAGAGATACCTGCAGTAGCCAGTAGTTTAGCAGTGAGGTTTCCGTAGAGTCACGAAATATGCACTGTGGATGTACTTATCATTGCAATTTGCTTTAAAAAAAAAAACAACCACAAGAAAAACAAAGGAAAAAAAAAGCCCCCAAACCCCCACATGTTGGGAGCAGGGACTATATGTTTGGTTGTATGTTGCATACTTCTGTGTTTAGATTTCTAAACAATTACAGGTACAGAAAGAAAAATGTTTTTCTGATTTCAGCAATAAAATTGGTTCTTCTATTTAATGACTAACTGCAAAGTACTGAACAGAGCTGCGGAGAAATTATTAAGGACTTTGTCAATATGAATTTTCCTTTCTCTCGCATCACAAGGATGTTTCAGACTGTTAAATAAAATTAAAGTGCAAAATTTGCAATGACTGAGGCTGTTATGAATTGCTATGCTATTAGCAACCAGGCAACAATCATAGTAACTACCATTCTCTAGTGGTTTTTCTTGAATCTAATCGAGAGATTTTTCTTTTAAACTCATACATACACAAACACCGGGATCAATATATTGTTTTTCTAATTTATTTTTTAAAAGCAAATATTCTATAGGTCATGTCTGTGTGTCACAAGGATGCTTACTAAGCTTGAAAGGCTTAAAATAGGCCAGTGAATTCCCTCCAGATGGGCAGAAGCCAACCCGCCCTCCTGAAGCCTGGATGACTCCCTGGGAAGTGTCTTGGCATTTCTGGCCTTACCTTAACCATACTTGCAGGGAATGTGATTTGTACGATATGTTGAGCCAGAACACTCAGAGAAAGTAGTAATATTTATAGTAGTATATTCTGTTATGCTAATTGAGCTGAATTAAGCTGAAAAAACCTAGGATTGTAAAAAATCATGGATTTGAATCATTACTAGATGATATGGCCTTTTCAATGTAGCTTGTACTTTTTATACCATCTTTAGGTTAAAAAAAAAATTATTCATTTTGTAAATGTCATGTTAGAAATGTGCACGTCACTGAGCTGGTAGCACCTGTTCCTGTGACCTGAACATCACAGGAGACTTGTAATGTTATCAGTGTTGCTATGCTACAGAGGGGCGTTTCACTGCTAGAGATGTTGCTTTTTGGTGTCATAGGGGCACTATCGGAGTAGAAAATAAAATACCCCTGGCTAAAAATTTGCTGGTTAGGAATGCAGGCATATGCTAGTAAAACCTGTATGAGGCATTTATGATTTGTCTGTATAAATATGCTTGCTTGCATGTTCTTTCTCTGTTACTAGAGTTAAGCTTCATAAAACTTGTGTTGATATGTCTAAATATGTATCTCTTAGGCAGTTCAAGTAAGCTGTGTTTAACCCTATCGGAGCTTTGAAGGAAAAAACAACCACTTCTTTGTTAGCTGAGACTTCTGTAGCTTCTCTTCTTCTGGCAGACATGTGTGTGAAATATCTCATATTTTGTCATGCCCGTATCCTTGCCTGAAGAATGGGTGTGTAGTATGCATTGAAATCTCAACTAATAAAGCAATCCAAAATTTTGCAGCTTCACTTCTTAAAAAAATAAAAATAAGTCCAGTTATTTTAGAAAGCTCTAAAAGTGACTTTTATCAATATACTTTCAAAGAACTCCCCCAATAATTCCAATAATATTATGCACAGTTTAAATAAAACAGAAAAGCATTTTTATTCAGATTCTCATGACTGAAGTCATTTGAGTTACATCTTTTTACAGAAACTGAAGACCCGTGCATTTGACAATTCAATTCATATGTCTATACCTGTGTGAGTGTGTTTGTGTGTTAGAGAAAGGGATACCTGTAACAGTGAAGTTGTCTGTGTCATAGCATATATGCACACATTTCTGACAGATACTTCATCCTTGGAAATATTGAAAGCTGAATGCTGATAACATATTTATAGTACAGTATATAGTGTTTACTAGACTATAATAATAGTCTAGTAAATAGACTATTTATTAGTCTATTTACTAGATAGTAAATTTAGTAAATATTAGTCTACTTACTAAATATAATGATTGTTATTTTACTGAATGTCAGAGATGCATTCAGATGTTATATAAAATGTATGGTCTGGATCCAGTTCATAGCTATATGCATGTGATCACAGCATATATATGGTCTTTTTGATCTGTTATCAGCATATTATTAAACAGAACTGGTTTCTGATTGTATAGCCAGTGATTATTTATCTGAATATAAAGTATGAATGGAAAGCATGAGTTGTACTCATTGTATCTGTGTTTCTAACTACTTCACTCTGCTCTTTTTAATTTGAGGTTGCCTTTGCCTCCTGGAGCATTCTCAGGCCTTTGGGAAAATCAGGAAACATTCCAGAAGTTATATTTCCAAAAATTTCCAGTAAGAATTACAAAATTAATTGTATAAACTTTTGGTAATCCTGCAGAACTTAACGGTAGTAGATTTAAACTGGATAACATACAAAATTATCATAGCTCATTTTAATGGGAGATTTTTGATATATGTGTTACAGAATTAAAACCAATTCAAGGTAAAACTTTCTTCATACATACTTTAAGCTTTTGGGCACACTGGTTCTTTTTAAGATCTGAAACAGAAGAAGTAAACCTCAAGCTTCTGAACATAAAAGTTGGTTTATGTCATTTGATCTAATAAAAGATAGAAGCCTCGCAACCTTAGACTAGCATAGCTTCAAATGTACTACTGCTGTTGACATGCAGTCATTCTAACTTAGCATCAGTCCAAAATATACACTTTCCCACTGTGCATGTAAATACATTGGAGGCTCCTTAATAATAATAATAATAATAATACTGAATTAGGTATGTTTCCTTGTCCGATGAACTATCCAAGGACTGGCTTCCTCCTTTCCTTACAGAAATTGATAGATTGGTCCTATGTGAATGTCCAAAATGGAAGGTTTGGTTCAATAAAAGTGAATGAGTGAATTGATCAGGCAAATTATTTTTTGTGTGCACTTGTATCATGAAGATGATGATGTATGTTTGGATCCAGCAAACGGGAATATCTTTAGGGGCAATTTGATAACTGTCATTGTATTGTAACAATTCCATTCTCCTTGTGTAGATTCAGGCAACATCCTTCTCCAAGCTGTCAGGGGTCAAAGAAAGCAGAGTGGGAAAAAATCCAGGTTTATGTATTGTCTTCTGTTCTGTCTTAACAAAGACTACAAAACCTTTTTTGGAAAGGGAGCTGCACGGTATATTATGACATAAGAATGGTGAAAAATATTAGATAATTAAATTTCTCAGGCACCAAAACGTATTTCATTTGAAACAATCAGTTTTGGTTGTTGGTTGGATGTTCCTAGTACTATTTCTGAGTTTATTTTTGGTTGTGTTGTGTCTAGGGATATTATGATACTATGGATGCAGGTTATATGGATGAGGATGGCTACTTATATGTCCTGTCTCGAGCTGATGATGTGATCAATGTTGCCGGACACAGAATTTCAGCAGGCGCGATTGAAGAGGTGAGCATTGCCTGACAGTAAAAGAGAAGACTGAAAGATGAATAAAGAAAGCTGAGACTGAAAATCTTACAAAACCTCTCATTTTCTTTCTGCTTTTTTTGATTGCATTTGTGTTGGTACTTTTAACAAAAACATTGTTTCAGGTCCTTCCTATTAAGGTGTTTTCCATGACCATAATAAACTTACTCAACAATAAGCAGTTTGTACCATGGGATTGATAAAACAGGCGTGATTTGACATTTGAAGGTGGAGTTAAGGGGCACTATGGAAGCATGGGAAGCATTCCTGTAAGCTCTGGTAACATATTTGTTTGGGAATACATTCAGTGCTTTTTCTTGATTTGAAGAGTTTCCTTCACAGCTTTTTGAGAGCTGTTTTGTCTCTTATTGTATGAGCAGTGCTAAATGAACAATGAAAATTTCTGTAAAAAACCCTGCTGTTAAATTGAAAGTCATTAATGTAATACCCATGCAACTCAAAAAGTTGAAAATAGTGCAGTTCATAATAGTATCTGAATTTCGTATCATTGTTCACTGACCTCTCTGGAACTGCTGTGATTGACTGCCAGTTACAAATTTCCCTGATGACATATCAATTGCTTATTCAGGGTGTATAGGAAAAGGTGTGCTGGGCATGTACAAGGGAAAAATGCACTTTTAAGAACTCTGAATTTAACTGTTCACTGAATCACAAACTAATCTGTTAGTCATTTTTTGCTTTATAATGTCTATTAGTCTAGTGACTATTTTTTTAAGGGCTAGAAAACTTAGAATAGAAGAAATTCTGATTACACAGAAGTGAACAAATTCAAATAAACATAGGCAATCCTTTGAGGATCGGTCAGCCAGGGAGCTGAACCAGTCCCTGCCCTGACTTGGGTCTATGAAGCCATAAAGGTGGCTTTCAGTCTGCTTAAACCTCTTTCCCTTTGAAGTCAGTTTTTTGTGTTGCTCTACTAAAGCGCAGCAGGGCATCTCATCCCCACCCCTTACTGCTTTACTGCTCAAGGGCTGAGCTGGGCACTGTTTCTTCGCTTCAGGCTGAATCTGAAGCTAGTATAACAAATGATGAATTGAATCACCTCCTTAGCTGTATTACCTTTGTATCCATCGTCCTGAGCTCAGTGTCTCTGTTTTTCTCCCTGCTCGTTAGGTCTTTCCCCTAGAAACAAAATACGTTTCATCACTATGAAATTCTAAAAGCTTTTCTATTCACTTTTTGAACAAAGCTAAAAAACAAAAGTGTTGTTAATGCATGCACAGCAAATTGCTAGTTAAATGGAAAGCATTAACAAGACCACAATTAGCTCTTCAGTAAGATCAGTAAACACAGAATTAGAGGTTCATTGAATCGCCATCTAATTAAGGGACAGTCACCTTGTTGAGCAAGTATATTATCTGCATTTACATTATAGCTGCATGACAAGCTTAACAAGCTTTTCCTTAGTGCTTTGACTAAGAATTTCAGCTCCATTATGTTCCAAACAATTAGTTTCTTTGTCTAAGGTATCTATTAGTATCATTGGGGCTCCATCTTCACTACAGTGCAGTAGGTGTTACTGTTTACCTTGCCAGTCAGTGAATGTTAGCCATTATGGTAACCTCAGCTTGTGCTGATCCATCCATCTCTTTTGTCTGTACATCTATGGTGTCCCTGCCTGCCTTGACTCTTTCTGAAAAAGCCCAAATCAAATCTTGCCTATCTGAGGCAACAGACTTGAAATCGAGGAATTTAGTATGATCTAAATCCTCTTCCTGATGGTGGGGTTTCTGTCTGCTGCCGCATTAGATGTCCATCCTTGTGCCCAGTGATCATTCCAGGAATGCCATTTCACTTTCTTGAGATTTTTCTTACTTTTAAACAATTCTAAAATGTCTAGTGCCGATTCTATTCTTCTTTTCAGCTGTTTTACAAAGTTCGATAATTTTAAAGTTAGTATTGACACTTTCAATCATTTGAAATTAGCTGTCCCAAAGTCAAAGGTATGTTGATAAGATTTTGGATAGATTAGTGAGGAAAAATATTACAGTGACTGCAATATTCCAGCTTAACATAAGACTTTTAAGAACAAGTGACAGACTGGAATGACATAAAGAAGCTACTACAAAACAAGCTGGCAACGCATAAATCTCCACCATAGGGGTCCTGTTGATGCCTGATAGGTAATTGTGGTATTGATGGTAATGTCAGGTTACTGCAGACCTTTTTCCTGTGTTTTTGTGGAAAGCACAGTTCCTCTGGTTGTAGACCTTACTAGTCTGCTTTTCCATAATTCATTGCATTTTCTTCTTTTTCTTTTGTTTTTTTCTATGGCAATCAAGTTGCTGTGGTCAGGATCGAGAGGTCAGAGCAGGAAAGAATGGGTATTTATAGCAGGAAATGGAATGCATTATTGAGGCTCTGGACTAGAAGTGGCTGAAGCTCATAGGTGTATATATGTGATGCATTGAAATACCATGGAGATTTGGAGTTGCGTAAGATTCATTCCTGTATGATTTTTCAGTTTGGATACAATGACTTCTGGACAAAGTAGACTGCATCTGAATTCAAACGCACCTGTGTATATCTAGCTTCAGCATTTTTGCAGCAGGCTCTTTGGCCCTTCTAGTTCTGGGATGAGCCTAACCAGAACTAACTCCAGGCTGTTGCACTTGCTGTTCTAGATACGGCTTGTGCACATCCCATTTCATTACTGTGAAAAATCGACAGTTTCAAAAGGTGTGTGTAAACGGTCATGCTTTTGTACTTTGATAGAGCATGCATCTAATATTAAGCTAAGTATTTCCCATTTGCTCTTTTGTAGAATGGGACATTTCTGGGATCATAGTTTGTGAAGTGAGTATAGCTTCTTCAGTATGCAAGAAACACTGTGCAGATTTATTTTGCTAAAAACTACTTGGTGTGTGTTGTAGTGACCGTGGCACAGACAGCCAGTTTCTCCTTCCTGGTTTGACTACAAATCTTAAGGATGGTGAAATCTGCATTTAGGATGGGTTATGGGAGACCCTTTGAATTGTTCCTTCCACCATCGGTTTCACATCCAGGTCATACAAGAGCCTCCCTTTTGTTAATTGGAACAGCAGTGATTCAGCTTTTCCTTCCTTCAGTTTTTTTTCTCCTGTCTTCTCTGTACCTTTCCTGTCGTCTTCCTCATGCTCATGCCATTGTATGAGTAGCCAATGCAAATGTGGTATTCCTACTTTAAAAAAAAAAAAGCCTTTATTCTTAAAACTTCTTTTAGTTAGTCTTCCTTTCAATCATCCCACTGCCTTTGATTTTGACAACACAGTATGTGAAGATCTGTTACTGGCAAACGTATAGTCCTTGTATGCACAAAGAAATTAATATGCATGGTCACATTATGTGACCTCTGTGTGGCCTTTGTGTAGGGTCACGTTAGGTCCTCTTTGTGGCTGAGTACAGAGGATATGTTGAAAACACTGTTGACAGCAAGATACCCCAAGGGATGCTGATAACTACATGAAAAGAGCCAGTTGCTTTGGAAGAGGATTCACAACTGCTGGTATCTTAAGTCCAACTTTGTCCCAGACTTAGTACACACTTCTCAGTATGTACTGAGACATCTTGGTGACTTCTTTCCAGGAAGTGAGAACCTCAGCTGGCTAATTGGAAAGAAAAGAGAATCTCTCACTTTTTTCCCTAAAAGAGAGTTTAAGATATTAGTACTACTGTCCATCACTTGTATAATTGTGCAAACGTGTAGTAGGAAGGAGGGGACTCTGGTTTAATTCCCTTTTTTGTCTAAGGAGGATGAGACCTAATGTTTCCAAGAGAGTGAGCTGGCTGCAAGCTGAAGTCGGGCCTGTATTTGGCTTTGGTTGAAACTATGCCTTTGTGCAGCAAAGAATGAAAAGGATAGAAGGAGCCAGAGAGAATGAACCAATATGACTTTATAGCCCTGTAGTAGGAGTGCCTCTGTGGTTTTGGTCCTTACTCCATGCGCTTAACTCCATGTTATTCGTAATGTTAGACTAATGTTATTTATTCCAGCAAAGTTCTCACTAACAAAAACAAAGATGCGATACTCTCCCAAAGCTGTAAGGAGATCACCTTTGCTTTGTTCTATATTTGTACCTTGTGCTGCCATAGTTTTTATTTCTTATGTTTGTTTGAAAACTACACGTAAGTGTGTATGAAAGTATACACACATGTGCATCTGCAACATGTGTAATTGGAATCCTGAGGTGTACTGACTAAATACTTTTTGCTGTCAAAACGTAAGAAATAAGTCTATTTTTTATGCCCATGCCTATGGAATTTTTTCACTGAAATGTTCAGTTTTTATTAGTTCAGTTTAGTTTTGTTTTCTGTCCCGCAGTGTGTTCTCTTCCATCACGCTGTGGCAGACTGTGCTGTTGTGGGCCAGGAGGATCCTTTAAAAGGACATGTTCCATTTGCACTGTGTGTACTGAGAGAAGGTGAGATCTCGCTGCTACTGATGTTACTAAGACTTGCAAAAGTCCCAGAAAGTTTAAAGGATATGAACTTCTTCACTAGGTATAAAGACAGAAGAGGAGAAGATTCTGGAAGAGATTGTCGAGCGAGTTAGAACTAACATTGGTCCAGTAGCAGCTTTCCAGAAGGGAGTGTTTGTGAAACAGCTACCAAAAACACGCTCTGGCAAGATACCACGTTCAGCTCTTTCTGCGCTTGTCAGTGGAAAGCCATATAAGGTAAGTTGGAGATGTATGCTTTAATGAATTAGGCACACGTGCACATCCAAAGACACAACATCATGGTTTCGATTCTCTAGACCATTCTGCAACTGGTCCATGACATCAGGTAGTACATTATATTTTATTTCTACTGTGTCTTACCCAAAGGATTTTCATGTTCCAGAGCTTTCCAGATGCTTTTTTCTTGATTGCTTTTGAAGGCTAGATTTAGAAGATTTTCTGAATGAAGTTCTGTCTTACTGTTGAATAACAGCAATCTGCTATCATGTGCTTCTGTATATTCTTCCTTTTCAGATAACACCGACCATTGAAGATGCTAGCATGTTTAAACACATTGAAGAAGTGCTAAGGAAAAATTAAATGGGGTAATAGGTTGATAACAAACATGTCAGTTACTGAAGTATACAAAGAGACTTTCTGTTAGAAAATACCACATTTTAAAAACTAGTGATGATTTGGGACTAAATTTTTTTACTTCAGAAATGTTACTGTGTTCTTTACCGTATTGTCACAGCCAATGAAGCGTATGAAAGTCTCTGGATGTTGTCATTATATGGTGGATATTAAGATTGCTAAGAATTGCAAATAGAATTCATACATTTATATAGCCTTAAAGTGAAGGAGTGACTGGATTATCTCATATGATGTCATGTAACCTTACATTTCAATCCATTATTCTATGATGTGACCAGTAACTTGAGTTGCTAAAACAGCTCACAAAAGGTAAGTCATGAACTGAGGACAGCAATAAATAGGAATTCTAATATGAAAATTATTGCAGACGTAAATTGTCAACAAAAAAGTCCTCACTTCTAAATTATAAGCCTTTATGTCTTTTAAATTTTTATAAGTTTTAAAATTTTTAAATTAGTTTTCTTGAGTCCATTGATCTTTTTTTCTAAGTCTTTCTGCTATAAATTAGATTCCTTTAATTTTTTTACTCAATAACTTTCTGAAGTGTCTTTTTTGTACAATGATAGATAATTTCTGGCTTTCAAATCTGTGAAAATCTTGATTTGTCCATGGTAATATTCAATAAAAAACATGTATTTTAAATAAAGGCAGGCATTTACCCTTTGCATTTTCTGGTAATTTTGTTGTTGTGGTTTGTTTCACTTATGATTAGGATAACCAGAATGTGCTTTTGCTGACATAATTAGACGCTTCAGGCTCACTGAGATATATATATAAAACCAAGAAATTTAGCAAATACAGATACTAGGCAGCCCATTCTGGACTTTATAGGCTGTTTCAGAATACTTACAGTGTTCTCAACAAACCAGGGGATGGAGGATATGATCTCTAAATGCATTACTTCTCAAGCTGCAGGGTTTTAACTGAACAATAAATGTAAAATTCCTCTTAAAAATATACGTTCACAGAAAAGTTTAAAAGCAGGGAAGTTACTCAAACTCAGCAGTGCTTTCCAGAGGAAGAAACAGTAAGCAATACACAAATTCAGATGATGTTGATATAAAAGAGAGATTCCGTACTTAGGCTAAGCTAAGGTAGAAGTTAAGTCTAGACATATTTTGCTATGGCCATGTGTCCTCAAGAGTCCAGAAATACTGTTATCTCCTATTTGGGTAGGAGTATGATGGATGATAGCACTGCTAAGTGATAAAATAAACCAGCAGATTGATGTAGGAGCTAAAAGGTGGTAGATAGGTGCTAATTAACATGAGCCGCACCCTGATGTTGCCTTGTGCCTGTGACCTTTTCGTAGAGTCAATGAGCTCTACCAGTGCCATAGGAAATAAAAAGTCCATGTGTTTTTTCACTAGAGACTGCATGCAGCTGAGCCGACCGTGTTGAACCAGGTCATAAAGTCATATAATAAAACAGCCTAGTTTCAATCTGTGCTGTACTTGTTTTCTGCCAAATAATTGCATAAGGTAGCTGCCCTGCTCAGCTATTTGATTTAGTTGAAAAATCACAATCTGAACAGGGAGTCAAAGCATTTAAAGTCTGAGTAAAGGCTAATGATGCTTTATGGTAGATATACTAACTATACAGGTTAGCGATTTATATGTGGGAGTAATTTTGCTCCTTAGAGATGTATGAGATTCAACAAGGCCAAGTGCCGGGTCCTGCACTTCAGCCACAACAACCCCATGCAGCGCTACAGGCTTGGCGAAGAGAGGCTGGAAAGCTGCCTGTTGGAAAAGGACCTGGGGGTGCTGGTTGACAGCTGGCTGAACATGAGCCGGCAGTGTGCCCAGGCGGCCAAGAAGGCCAATGGCACCCTGGCCTGTATCAGAAATAGTGTGGCCAGCAGGAGTAGGGAAGTCATTGTGCCCCTGTACTCAGTGCTGGTGAGGCCTCACCTCGAATACTGTGTTCAGTTTTGGGCCCCTCACTACAAGAAGGACGTTGAGGTGTTAGAGCGTGTCCAGAGAAGGGCAACGAGGCTGGTGAGGGGTCTGGAGAGCAAGTCTTATGAGGAGCGGCTGAGGGAACTGGGGTTGTTTAGCCTGGAGAAAAGGAGGCTGAGGGGAGACCTCATCGCTCTCTACAACTACCTGAAAGGAGGTTGTAGCGAGGTGGGTGTCAGTCTCTTCTCCCAAGTAACCAGCGATAGAACGAGAGGAAATGGCCTCAAGTTGTGCCAGGGAAGGTTTAGATTGGATGTGAGGAAAAATTTCTTTACTGAAAGAGTGGTGAAACATTGGAGCAGGCTGCCCAGGGAAGTGGTTGAGTCCCCATCCCTGGAAGTATTTAAAAGATGTGTAGATGCGGCGCTTAGGGACATGGTTTAGTGGGCATGGTGGTGGTGGGCTGACGGTTGGACTCGATGATCTTAGAGGTCTTTTCCAACCTTAATGATTCTATGTCCTGATAACTTTCATGAAATGCTTCTTATATAAGTTCAGTTAGTTGAAGATGTTATTTTCGTCTGGATGGATTATTCAAGTACCAAGGCTTTAACGGGAGGCCCATGCCAAATAAATAATGGAATGCCTTGCAGAGACTGTTGAGTATTTTTCAGTTTCACAATGCTACAACTTAGCAACCGATGCTGAACAGCTACAGGGCAAGGGAGAGATGTTGGGAGTTCTCACTGATTTTTTTTTTTTTTTAAATCAGTGAGAAACTGCAAGGTTCTTATCACAGAGAAACTGTGACACATTCAGGAGGTGCATGGCCATTACTTTTTTTTGTGCAATGAAAGTTGAGACGTTGTGTATGTTATCCTGGCTGCAGCCATCATGTTTTAATTGCAGAAGCAGGGGAGGGGAACTAATTAGTGAGAGCACAAGCCCTCTAGTAAAGATACTGCAATAGGATGTAGGAGAGGAGAATTAATTTCCTAATCTTGTGTAGTTTTCCCAATGACATCTCATGTTCCTACACCAGTTTCTCCATTTGTAAGGAAAGGTAACCTGTTTTCTAGTTTGGGGCTCTTTTTTAAAGGAAGAAAGACTTAACATCAGACTGTTTTTGAAAAAGAAAAAAAAAAAACAACCCAACCCAAAACATTAGTAATGGATATTTAGGCACGCACTTACCTTTCTGAGGGGCTATTTGCTCATATTAATATTGACAAGAAACAATTATCTGTCATCTGAACTGTTTGTGAAGAGCTTGAATAGTTAGCATTCTTAAAGTGTCTCCATGACAAAAATGTTTTTAATAACTTATTTCTGCTTTCTGAGGAAGCCTGAGCTTATTTTATTTTATTTTATTTTATTTTTTAATTTTCTTTTTTTTTTTTCTTCTTTTTTTTCTGTTTTGGTGGGAATCATTTAAGATCAAGACTGGGATAAAAGAGAGGGGCAGAGTGGTGAGGTGTACGCACTCTGCTACTGCCCTGGTACTGTGGAGGGTTCCAGAAATGCCAAATGTCTCATTCATTAGTATTCAGAAAACCCAGACAAAGAAAGCCACCTTATTGCAGCAGTACAGTATGGAAAAATAGTTGTTTCATGAGCATTGCTTTTGTTTTCCAGAGGAGCCTTTTGCTGAGAAACTGTGATTGCAGAATGCTTTGTCTACAGCTTTAGCTTTGTGCCGAGCTGGTGAAAGGGAGAAGGAGTAGTCATTCTTGTGCACAGCTCTGGTGCTGCCCAGCAACGTGGTTTTACTGTCAAGGAAGAACAAGCTCATTTAACAAGTGGTAGGAGAGCACTGATTTTCTTAATTCTGTTTTTAGAGCGAAGCAGCATGTGGGTAGATTTGAATGGTCAGGGAGTTATTGAAACTTGGCTGGAAGAGGTTGATGTAATAATTATTTCCAGTGTGCTGAAAGGGTTGGAGCCAACTAGACAACATTTAGCATAGCCACAATTTCTAGCTGTTGAGAGTAGAGCTTCAGCTCATATGGAGAAGACAGGGATATACTAGGAGATTTTATATGTTAGCCTTAGATTAAAACTGAAGTCACAATAATACTCTTAAAAATATATTTTTAATTCTTCTGGTCTGTTTTCTTCTACTATGGAAATAAATAATTTGGGGATGCTGTACTCCTAGGGCAGGATACCTGCAGCTTTGGTCGCAAGATCTTGCTCATTGTTTTCCCCAACACACCTCATTTCCCTCTGCCCCCTGAATGTGAGCGTGAGCTGTGACAACGCAGGCTGAAAAAGAAATTCTGTAAAATGGGAGCTGGCGTTTACGAGGGGAAGTGTAGTCAAATGATACTGCAACCACTGAAAATGGTGTTTGCATTGCTTTACTTCGTGACATTCTGGATTAAAAAATAATCCAAAAGCAGGCTGAGGGAGGAGAAGAAGGAACATCAGCGTCGATGACGGTTAAGCCCGAGGAACTGTATGTAAAAGAGCCATGGCTTTATACAGTTGTGTGCTAACCCAAGCCGTCGTATCGCACCCATCAGCAAGTTCAGTGCTCCCTCTCGTGGCAGATTCTGACCGGTAGATCCATCGTAACTCATACCTGTTAGTGGCAAAATGTGCTTATGAGAAGTATCTGGCATCCAGCTATTTTAATGCTACTGTATGTACCAAGCTTAATAGACTTATAAACACAAATAGCACTGAATTCTTTTTTATTGACATTGGGGGAGAAAAACCTTTCACCATCTGATTGACTGAAGTTTGCCAAATGAAAATAGACAAAACAAATGTTTATGTACGTGCAAACATTGCAGATCAAACTGCTAAAAGAAATAACTAAAAGACAGGTCTTGAGCTAAGATCAAGCAGCAGAAAAATAGCAAATAGGTAAATGACTATTAAATAGGTCTTACTTTGAAACTTCCCATTTAAACAAAGAATAAACAACAATAACACCACCAAATAAAGCCACAGCAGGTAATAGTTGCTCTTCTAAACTTTTATACACTATATATTTATCATTCTGTCTTTCAGTTATTTCCTCTGATAAAACTGACTTTTGTGAAGTCTCAGCAAGGCCATCTTGGCTAAAAGCATGTTAGACAGGAGCCTGTCTAATGCCCTGTTATAATGAAGAAATGGTGAGGTTTGGCTTCTTTTTTCTTTCATTTTCTTTGTTGAATATATCTGGAAACAAGAATCTGATTCTATGCAAATATTAGATTTAATTTTCCAATGCTGGCTGGTGTCTGAAGATCCTGGAACGAAAAGGTGGCTCTTGGTAAAGCAAGATTCTTCTTGGTCCGCAGGTAACATAGAAGAAAGTTTTTGTTCCTTTGTATAAATCATGTTTTATTAAATTGCCTTTTTTTTTTTTTTTGTAAACAGTTCTTCTGGGTTTATTTGTTTAAGAGGTGAGCCATCATGGTGCTTCTGTATAGATATCTGACATTTCCATTTTGTCTTTAGAGGTCCATTTTGGCTCCAGTTCCAGGTTATGTCGTTCTATTATACATCATCAGAGGCAGGTGTTTAGCTTTAAATATTGACAGATTTTCTCAGTAGGAACATGTTGAAGCTTCTAACTCTGCTAAACATATTCATTTGACTGTTACAATCCAAAAACTGTAAAAATGGTGGAATGGAAAGATACAAACAGTATTATTGACACTGTATTGTCAAATGTTTGCACTGAGACCCCATGTACCATAGATTTTATTTTTAAAAAATCATATTTATATCCATTTACATAAAACTTACACATTTTAAAAGAAATACATACACAGTAAATACGTAAATGTCTAGTATTTTACAATAAAACAGATGGAACAATGTAAAAATGAGTGGCTTCGTTTGATAAAAGCTTTGGATGTGCACTACTGCCAAATTTCTGATGACAGAGATGCTGAGAAGAAAGGGGGGAGGTTTTGTTTTTCTTTTTTTTTTTTTTAATAGTAATTTAGGTATTTTTTACTCTTGTTTTAAACTAACCAATACATGAAAGGAACATCATATCTGTTTGTCTGATATACCTTATGTGTTCTCTTCCCTATTACCCTGTTCTTGTAGAGAGTTTTAATGCTCTTTTTCCTAAGCAGTGGTAGTGCACTTCAGGTAAAGTAGAAGAAAGAGATGACATCTAAGGAAAAAAATAAACAAACATTAATTAGCGAGATTCTTTGATTCTCATTTGGTCTAGGATGCAATGACACCAGAAAATATTATAGCACTAACTAAGCTATTGCATGGTTTACTAAAACATGAGTTTTGAGTATCTGAGGGAGACATGCATTTGTTGTTTTAGATCTGCAACATAAATCTATTAATAATGCATTTTAATCTTTACTAATGTATACTGATTCTTGTCCTAGATCAAAACAAACTCCTGCTTATGTTCATTTTAAAGTTGTTTTCTTGATGTTTTGATTCAGCACTGGGGTTAGTTTCCTGCATCTGTAGACTTTTGCCTGTTTGGCAGAAGGCTGAACACACATTTTAAGTGTATAGACCTTGTTGATATACTCTGTGATTCTCCTCGTTCACTGCACCTTGACAGCATTTACCTTTTTCCACCCTGATGATTTCTTTGCTATGGACCAGCTGTTTCCAGATTATCATTCACATCTTTTTGGTACTCTTCTCCATCTGTCTTTACAAATCCTCTTTGGAACCCTTCATTGATAAACTACATAGTTGATTTTACCAAATCCCCTTTCACATTTCATTAGAAGGAAAGTGAAACTGTATGTTCTATTGCCCCAGCCTGTGGCAACGAAACTGTCCTGGCTGAGCCTTCTGAATTGGTGGTGACAGGTATTTCATAAAAGTGTTGGGAAAGCTTAGACAGTGTGAGTGCCAAATCCACTGGCTGTGTAATGGCATTGCAGATGCTCAGCTGGGCAACATACAGCCACCAGAGCAAAGAGCTTGACCTGTCCCATGCGCTCTGTGGTAAACTTCTTTGCAAGATTAAATGGCCAGACACCAGCAGTCTTAAATGTTCTTAAATTTCTGATCTTGAGAGTGCACTCAAACTGGGCTGCGCAGATTATGCTCATGTAACTGTTCTGAGAATGTCAGTTCATGGTTTCTGGCAGCTTGTCATGGTGCTTTCAACAAATGTTTTAAAAAAAATACCTGAAATGCAACTTGAAAGCATATGAATTGAACCCAGCCGCTGTGAAGAAACACCCTAAGACACTGTAAGGTTGTACCTAACTGGTATTGTTGGCATAAACTATTTTGAAATACAAGGCTTTGACATTCTCTGTAAGAAAGGTGAGTAGCAGAACACAAGAATCCACAGCCTGCTGTGGTCACAGGCCATCTCATTTGTTCCACGTGCAACCCGTTTGCAGCTCTCTTTTCAGTCTGCTCTTCTTATGCATATTCTCCTCTAGTATGAAAAAAATTCTCTTATATTGCTGTTGTATGATAGCTCATCCAGCTATCCATCCCCTCTGCTTCTTAGTTAGAATCAGTCCCTGATTCTATGCATGCAGGTAGTTTAGTCACCAGAGTAACACAACTACTGATGTATTCTAGGCAAGGTGTTACAAGCCCTGGATCTCAGTCTGACCTGGATGTGGCAAATTTCAGGAGGCATGTTGTAATGAATAATCTTCCCTTTTGTCCAAGTATCAATCAATTCCTTCCATGAAGAAACGGTTACTCAGGAACTGTGATCACAAAATTCTGAAAATTCTTCTGTTGCCCTTCAATCAACTTCACATCCCCCATATGAGCAGTTTTTGCTTACACGTTCATCCTTGAGATTCAGGTAATTTAAGTTTTCAAATCTGATATAATAACAAAGGAAATCTTTTCCCTGCATATTTTTTATATGATTTACTGAAATCCAAAATTATTTTAACTCGCTGTTTGGTTTCTAACCTGCATGACATTTTGAAATTGCACTTATGAACAGTGCATACACTAAAGTTCTAGTTCACACCATCTTGTTGCTTCTCTAAAAGGAGTATATAGTAAGTGAAAAGAAATAGTAGTATATTAGTGTCAGTCATCCTCATATATTAGCCTTTACAATTTAGATGTAAATTTGATATTCTTATAGAGCTCTCAAGCATTTAAGATTAGACTGTAATTGGCAGAATAGTGGACAAGCAGCAAGTACTGATGTGATGCATACCGCTGATACTTGAAACTACTATAGTTACTACTTGAACTCCTATAGAAATTGCAGTTAACTTGTATAGCTTGTATAACTTTGTATAAACATCTTTTTGCTCAAAATACATAGCTCCCATATATATATAGGGCCAGCAAAGTTTGCTACTTTACTTCTGTTTGTGGATTGCTACTTTTTAGACAATTTTTGAATACAGTGGGAATACACAGTTTGGATAATCTTAAGTTAATTTTTGTTAACATACCAATTTTCAATTTCTGCCCTTGTTGCACTCTTCAAACCTATTGGAAAATACCAGCTCATGTGCCTGGCCCATTACTGTTGGCCTAATAGATAGCTTGGTGTTTGAACTTAATTTCTTGGTCATACTTTAGTGCTTTCAACGTTGCAATTCTGAAGCATATAGGAGAAAAGATGTGCATCTCTGCTATCAGCTCTACCCCCACTGAACCCGGGCAGAGTACTGTCATTGACTTTACTTACATAACACCAAACTCTAATCTATACATATGTACACATAAAAAGATTTATATAGTTTACATGCTTCATCATCATCTTTGTAGGACCAGCTGCTAAACTTACCTATTTTAGGAAAAAAAAGTCTCCTGTGCTTATTTTTCAGTGGTGGCATGAAAAGTTCCCTTTTCTACTAGATTAAGATTTTATACTCTTGCAGTCTCCTGAAGATCTATGAAGTAAAGCCCATATCATCAGTAGGATCCTGAGCAGTCTATGTTTTCCACTGGTAACATTTGCTGTTCCTAAGCACTTTTTGAACATGCCCAGAATTAGTAACATCTCGATGGCCCCAGGCCTCTCCCAGTCTTGGGAAGCTAAAAAAAGGACTTTCTTGCAGATGCTGGCATGTCTTGCCTACAATATGTAACAGCTATCAAAGCATGTTTAATGCCTGGTGAGGTTTTGGTGCTATCCAAATATTCTTTCCAGCTCCCCTACAATCCCCTGAGTAACTAAATGGAAAAGAAAACTTTTTTACTGAGAAAATATTAGCATGAAATGGTGCCATACTGATGAAAGCGCTCATCATGTTAGTATTTTTTGCAAAACTTATGATGCAGCAGAAAACAGTGTATTTCCACAGAACTCTGGAAGAGCGAATCTGTGAGATTCATAGCTATGTTCAAAAGATAAGTGGTGAGAAATGCAACATGAATTCCAGTACTAGATTTGACCCAAAGTTGCATCCAGCTCAGAATATCCTTTCTTTGCCACTGGTCAATTCTGAATGATTTGAGAAGTGCAAGAATCTCTGTAATAGATAACTTTGGAAGATTTTCTGTATAGGGAAGTTTTGTTCTAGCTTTATGCAGCTACCTGATGTTCTAAATCGAGCCATATCTCTCATTTAAAAAAAAAAAGAAAGAAAAAAGTAAATCTTTTCTGCTTTACTAGTTTTTTTTTTCTCTCTCCCTAGCTCCTGGTAGAACTACTTCAAATTCTTATAAAGTAAATTCACTCCCTGTGCCTACTGCTGTCTCTCCAATTCTAGCTTTAAGTTTGAGAACATACAAAATACGTTATGGTTGGTGAGCTATCATCTGAACAGAGTTGTCTGAAATCTTTTGGCTTATCTGCTGAAGTGGTTTCAGCAGAAAGAACCTGCTGTTTGAGATGGGAAAAGAATAGCGTAGCATCTCCTGGACTGAGCTTGAGATGGTTGTCATGATCAAATGACACCCTAGTGAGTCTGAGTTAGGTCCTCTACTCCATGCTGGCTCTTGCTTGAATAATGCCAAGGAATATTGGGTGTAGTGTATAGTTATAAAGAGCTTTCATGATGGCCCCTTATGAATACTCACAACAATTCAGTGCTGGCTTCTTTGCTAGGCCTTGTCAGCATGAGTATGTGCGAACTGTTGAGCTGTCTAACCTCTGCAGTCGTGATGAAGCAACTGCAAATTGCAAAAAGAAGAAACAAACCAGAACCTCTTTAGAATCATGAAGAAAATAAATCAGTCTGTTTCCCACTGGAAGGGTGGCTATTAAACTGCTCTGTGGCTTTCTGTGACATGATCTGGGCATGGTCTAGTTCCGAACTCTGAGTTTCTTCATGTCTGGTGTACTATTGAAATCCGTCTTAAGTGAATACGGTTTAAAACTCAATTTTGTCTTTATTTTGTCGGAAGTCCTAATACTGTACCTATCATGCTGTTTAAATACTATAGTGGTCTTAGCACTGGGAGATAGGAAGCCAAATCCTGGATGAAGATATAGGTCTTCAGAGCTACCTATCTTTAAGTCTACTGAGTTCAGCACCCAGCTCAATAATAAACTGTCTGGAAGACCTCAGGTAAATCACTAAATCTCCCTTGTGCCTTAGTTCCCCATCTGTAAAATGGGAATATCATCTTCTACATCATAGCATGGCTAGAAGACGAAATCCATGAATGTTTGTAAGGTTCTTAGCTACTACAGTAATGTGGGCCATGGAAATGCCTAGGGAGCTAGTACCTTTATTTGTACATGGAATTTGCCTTGGAATGGATTCTTGTCTTACAGCTTCATCATTGCCAAAAAGTGCAGGATTAAAAGCAAAGCGTGCACATGAGCAGTGGAGTTAATGAAATTCAGTGATGCAATCAGTAAATTATTCCATCTGTAACTGCAACTATAAAGTACTGTTTTTAAAGGTGAGAAACTTTAATGGAATTTAGATGGCAATATTGTCATACCAAGTTCATTCAAGAGTTACAGAATGTAATCACTACAAGCAGTGTATTAAATTACTTTGAGACAAGTCTATTCATAGACCTAAATTCTCTCATGAGGAAATAAACAGCAGTATTGAAATGGGCCAATCTGTGTACTGGTACTTCTCAGAACTTCAGGCAGGTATACATGGCTTTATCATCCATATACCTGGAGGAATAGCCGCAATGGGATTTGTCCCTCCCGCCTGCCCTCTTACAATGATTTTTAAATTTTACTTATTTTTTAATTATGATACGCCTGTTACTTTTCCAATCATTGCTGAGTTAGTGCATCTTTTGGAAATTAAAAGATTTCCAGAGAAAATTAAGACTGGTATACAGTAAC
The DNA here is from genome assembly GCF_965638725.1 of Aptenodytes patagonicus. Classification (NCBI taxonomy): domain Eukaryota; kingdom Metazoa; phylum Chordata; class Aves; order Sphenisciformes; family Spheniscidae; genus Aptenodytes; species Aptenodytes patagonicus. The sequence continues at coordinate 45,345,841 of NC_134949.1, forward strand.
TCAATTAGTACCTGAAATTCAGTATATGCTAACTATACTACCCGTCTGATTGTTATTAATTGTTAGCAACTTGAGTTATTTGATGGTCAAGGCTAAGCTAGTTAGTTTGAAAGTCAAATAGGAAAATAAAGGTGATAGCCCTTTCTAAGTTCATTCTCTAAAATAGGCTCCACCTGCTAGAGAGGCTAATGAGTTGAAAAATTTGCTTAGATATTATATGCAATCTTAGATGAAAGTCAGTAAATTAATTCCTCTTGTTCTGAATGTTTCCTTTGCAGATCTAGGATGGCTAGATTGCCTTTTTTTTTTTTTTTAAAGTAAACACTGACAGTCTGAAGCAAACCTGAGAAAAATCAATAGTATGCCAAGTCAGTGCTTTTCCATTCCCTAATTCAACTCTCCCAGACTCCATTCATCCTAGTTATGTGAACGCAGCCGCTCTGGTGCAAGACAGACATGCACTAAAAGTCAATTTAGCATGCTAGAATAAGCCTCTTGCTTTTCAATGGTAAGTGCAGAAATGGCTGCATACCATCAGTCGCCATCTTCCGTGACTGCCCTGATGTTGTGGTTAATCTGAACCCAGCTGGCAGCGTTTCTGAGGAGCCCGGCATCATGCTGATCCCATGAACCTCACGCGGAGGAAACTGTCGTCGCCAGGAGGGGCCACGTCTGAAGTTCTTGTCATCGCTCTGTCAACGCAGAGTTGTATTTGATAAAGCAAAATGAAATTTTTTGATTAATTATCCCGCTGTCTGCTGCCTCTCCCATTGTCAAATGTATTCCACAACAACTACCCTGCTCTGTTGCACTGCATCCAGTAACTGCAATGCGTTTGAGACACTCTTGTAAAAGTAAATGCTTTACAAATATTAAATGCTAGGGTGGAAAACTCTTCTTAAATCTCTGGCTCGATATAGTAGAGGGAAGTAGAACTTTTAAGAAAGTCAGATCTCTTCCAAATACAGTGACACAAAGTGCAGTGGTTTGTTACTGCATTAGGAAGCTTACATAAAGTGCTAATAAAGAAATAAACACTCATGTGCATGCACAGAATTCCTAGGCATCTCACATTTTCAGCAAGTCCTTAAAAGTTTTATTCCTCCTCACAAGCAGAAGTCCAAGACTTGAACATTTTTTCATTGGACTCTTACCTTAAGATGAATGTTTTCCATAGGTGGATTTGAGATTCACCGTCCTAGATAACTGCCCCAAATCCCACTCTATTACATATTGATTAACTTTGAAGAACCAAAAAAAAAAAAAACCCACCAAAAATCCACTTTTCTTTTTTTTTTTTTTTTTTTTTTAAAGGGTGTAAGTGTCCTAAAGAATAGGTTGCACAGGCATTCCCCCCCCCCCCCGCCACTTGCTCTGGCCAATGAAACTTCCACTCCTTTCTGCATGTTTCCCCTATGGAAAATGTTCATCTTAAGGTAAGAGTGCAGTGCCAAATTTAGCATCCAAAATGATATGAATATGTAGCCATACTGAGGTTACTTTAAAAGCCTTGACTGGCATTTCCTAATTTTTTCTTAAAGCTGTAACTGACTCTTTTTAACAATGTGCGAATTATCATGTCTTCATGCATTCAATTTAATTTTTATATTTTACTGTGATATTTTATAAATACTGAAAATAAAATGAATTACTTCCTCAAGTCGTCTTTCAGTTCCTAGTGCTAAAAGGTTGTTGTATTCTCTCTCAAGGATCTGCCGTGCCTAGAGATACCAAAGCAAAAAATTAAAATGGTTGAAGAGGAATAAAAGGCAATAATGGGTACAGATTAACCAGAAGTAGCAGGAGCAAACTTGCCTGGGTGTTTTGTGTTGGAATCTGTAATAATAAAGCTAAACTGCTGTAATCAAAGTTTTCATCCAGTGCTATAAGTGAACCATGTACACCACTTTCTAGAATATTATTTGCATATTCTCGGAGGCCAATAGCTTGTATCCAGCGTATGACTCGATCATTGCTCCATACCAGCACATCTGTAAGGACATAACACCGGTTCAGTCTCCTGATACCCGAGAACTTCCAAACTGTACAGGTTGTGCATGCACTGTGGAGGTCATACTGCTTGATTTCTAAAATGAGGAATGCCAGCAAACTATTCATATAGCTTGAATGGCAGCAGTATCCCCTATTCAAAACCCGAGGTGTGGGAGGAACTGTGTGATTTTTAGCTACCTTCAAGTTAAATGTTTATTCTAAATAATGTTTCCAAAGGAGAAAGGTGCCTCCAGAGGGCATCTCCAGAATGCAGTTCCTCCCGGCTCCTATAGATACCCCTTTCAATTCTTCTAGTCAAGATTTTACAGTTTAACAGTGCAAGGGCACAGGAGAAATACCTGTTCCTCAAGGCTTCACTGGAGAGTTTTGTATTAAACATTTTGAAAGTCGGGTCAGCACCTACTGTTTTATAACATGCCATAAAGCAAACGATGAGTTCACAATTTTAGAGACTAAAACTATTTTTAGTTCAGACAAACAACCCTAATAGTTATATATAAAAGGAACTGTGCAGTGAGCCTGCAGCTGCTCTAGAGAGCTTTACACAGAACAGTACTTTTAAATCGCCTGTTAAATCATCTAACAAGGCCAGTTCTGTTAGAAACTATTCTTACATACCAATCAACTGCCTCAGTGGCCACCCCTCCAAGCAACATTTTCTATGATACACATTTTGAAGTAAGAAATCGAAGGCAAAGGTTTTCGAAAGCAGGAGCACAGTGTTAGGGTCCTGAGCGCTCTGATTTCCCAGTGTTGCCCCCAGCACGTCCCATTGGCTATTTGGCCTTCTGCTTCTGAGACTGAAAGAAGCTAGGGTAAGAGCTGTCCCCAAAACCCAATTTAGCAAAATGTATGTATCAAACCGCCATTCAGAAATGCAGCCCCAGTTTAGCGAAGTACTTAACTGTGCCTAATTTAAGGAGATATTTTGTGTTCTGAAGACAGATGGACTTACATTAGTTTTACTTAAAGCACCTGCTTAAATGCTTTGCTAAAATGGCATGACAAGGGGTTAACAGTGTCAAGCTTCAAAAGAAGAAACATTCCCAGTATTCATTCCCAGGAACTATCACCTTTTATTTCATGCTGACTCATTTCTCTTCGCTTTTCCAGTTCTTTTCTATCATAATTCAACCTCTTTAAACACATGATTCCATATTGCAAGCTTGTTCTGTTATTTAAAGAGAAACATTTACAGAGTTAATAAAGATAATTTTGAAGATGGGAACATATGTAGGATGTATTTCCTGCATCTCACATGAGGTGTTTCATGGTGCCCATGTAGCAAATCTTGAGGACAGAGGGGAGAGCAAACCATTAAGAAAAACTCCACAGACTTCAAAAATGAAATGGACAAAACCAAAATGAGTATGTTTGAATAAATGTTCTAGCATAAGAAACCCAAAACATTAAAAATCTTATTCAGAAAAGGTCAGCCCTTGCGAGCTGTGAAATGTTTTGTCAAATCAGGCCTCAAAAAAGTGACAGATCAGACAGTATATTAAAAAAAAAAAAAAAATCCACTTCTTGTCACATAGACGTCATTCTCCCTAAAGTCTAAATGCTTTTATTTCCATATTTCCAATTTAGCTTCCTGGCTGTATCCCTAGATAACCTGAACAACTGTAAATTTGCTTGTACTGTTAACAGCTTTTATGTGCTACACACAATAGCTTTTTATTATTATGAGATCTCAGGGCTTCAAAGCTTAGTCTACCATTTTCTGATACTTTAAACTACTTAATAAATTATTACTGTTTCTGTATTGTCAAGGCGCTATTTGTATGTTAATGGTTCCCTGCTCATTATGAAATGTATCTGTACCAATATCTTAGTTTTGAGAGACGTAATTGCAATGTGGTTACTATTACTAAAGGAATCTATCTCAATTCAGATTTCTGACACTTACCACTCACTTTTCTGTGTGGTTTTGCAAGCCAGAACAACAGAAAGTAAGTGGTTTTATTCTGTGCAGCACTGAGCACTATGTCAGACACATAAAATTCTGTATGCATGTAGTCTTTATGCAAACATACCGATGAAAGCTATCCACCATTTTTAAGTGCACACGCAGATCTTTCTTTGTCAGATGATCTAACATCCTCGCATCTACCAGGCATTCCATAAAATAACTTCGGTACTGAGGTAAACCCAGACTGGGGAGCCATTCGTTACCTATCCATTCGTGGTTCATATCACCATAAGCCAGGGTCTGCAGGGGAAAAGAAAGGGGGGAGGGGGAATAAATTCTTGAGTTTGTTCAAGTTTGCACCACAGACTGAAGACAGAATATCTATCTGCGATGCTCGTTTCTAGTGAGACTTCCTAGCTTAGAAATCCTGTCAACCCCCCCCCCCCCATTTTGTTTTTGCATTGTTTTGACACTGGAGGTGGAAGCCTCTATGAGATATTTGTTACTGATAGCAGTTTTGCCTGTTATATCTTGTTTTCTAGCTTTGTAAATTTTAATTTTTTGTAATAAGAAATCATAGTTTCAATTTTGAGTTTTAAATGCAAGCAAACTTATTACACAATCAAAATGTGTTTGTTTTATAATCTTACTTGCTTTCAATTTACCTTCTAGAATATTTATGCTAGGCAACTCCTACACTGAACTTGGCAATACAAACATGGCCCCAGGGAATCAACTGAAGTTTGTGTCACTGTTTAGTGGGGGCTAGGATTTCCTAAATAGGTTCTAATGATACTTCATGGTTACACACCTGTAGTCCTTTTGAGACTAAAAGTTAATTTCAGTTGTTTGTCAGCCAAGCTTACGTGCACCATCAGTCAGAGCTGGTGACCAAATACATTCTATTAATGAGATATTTTCAGCTGTGAACAGCTTAAACTTAAGTGCATCATATGCGGAGCTCAATAAATTAATTCTTTGGGATAGGAGCAAACTGGATTCCTCCTAGAAGCTAGCATTCAGGCATTAAGCTACTTCATTGTTCAGCTGAAATTTCAATAGGGTGGGGAAGAAAGTATATGAAAAAACCACATGCATGTTGAGCTATTTTTATATGGGTTGCACAATTAAGATGCAAAATAGATAGCTTTTACATCTCACTATTGAGAATTATTTTGGTATTACTGAAACTTAACAGAAAAGAGAACTCATAAATTTCAAGATTAACACCTCCTCAATAGGATCGTGCTCAGCTTTGAGTATCACTTTCAAGCCTATCTTTTTGGTTTTGTTTTTAATGTCTCCTGTCATTATAGACAAAAGGATAACACAGTGCGAGCCGGATATATTTTCTATGGGGGAAAATATAGTCCCCTCATCTCTCATTCTTGTGAGATTTTGAAGAGAAAAGGAATGCCATAAGTAAAGACAGTGAGATTGTGTAAGAGTGTGCATACATTAGAGGGAGAGAAAGAAGCTGAAAAATATAAGTAATTGATAGTCTAACTGAAGTGAAAAATTTTGTTCCTAATTATACAAGACTACTTGGGTGTGATTTATACAATTGTTCTAAAAAAAATCTGGTGTAATTTTAGAAATGTTAGATCTCAAACTCTTGGCATACTTTATTAGCCTATTCTAAAAAATGAGGAAAATATTTTTTCTAGATTTAGCTGGGAGGTAGAAGTCGTCTCTGGAATGTAGCCATTTCTTTTAAGAAAAATATTTACAGCATATGTACCTCTTTGTGCTTTACCTAGCAAACCTGTCCAGAGAATATTTTCTTTGTATTAGAAGAACTCTTAAATGTGTAAATCATAATTCAATCATTGAGATACTGTCACAACACTATACTCCTCTATGCCTATTGATACACTGTTAGTTACATTATTATGAGCTCTCCGTTCAAAAAAATCACGTGAAAGGGTCATACCTGAGCCCAGCTGCCTTCTTCAGACTCTTTCTGTTATCAGCAGGAAGCAATTAGTAAAGCAGGTAAAAAGACAATAAAAATGAGTTATAAAAAGATGTGGTTTTCATGTGTATGTTAACCTTAGTACAAATGAAAACATACAGGTAAAATATGCCGATAAAATAACTTCAGTCAGTGGCAATGCCCTGGGCTAAACTACCTTAAAAATTACAAGACCAAACCCATAAAATCTTAGTAGGGCAAATCTAGCTAAGTTTTCAAGGTACAAAATCATTATAGCTTGGTGAAACTTTACAGCATTATCTTAAACACTTTTTATGGTTTCACAATCAAAACACAAACACTTACTTACAAAATTGGGCATTAGAGATGCCATTTTTTGTTTCTAGTTAGATTTTGCAACTTTCACAATAAAAAGCTGTCTTCTTGTGAATGTATTGTAAAGGAGCTTTTTATATAACATTTTTAAGGCAAAACTATATTTTTCTGGCTGGTCAGTTAAACAGAATCAACTCTACTTCTGGTCAGTTGAGTGTTGTTATATTTGTATTTATCTTTACCAACAATAATAAAATTGAAAATGAGCTCAGTTGTAAAAAAAAAAAAATACTGATGAGAATCAGCTTCATAAATGTTCATGAGAAAACTTAAAATAGTATAGCAAGCATAAATTTCTAAGAAATAAGTCTTTATTGCATCAAAATTTAGCTTCAGTACCTCCCCCACCATTTATGGATTGGGCTGACTATAAAGTTTTACAGACTGAAGATAGGTTTTTCAGACATCTCACTGTAGGATTGTATCATGTTTTGTAAGCACTGTTATGGAGTTGTTATGACGTAATACTAAAAACAAACGCGAAAATAACATATGTTCCAAGTAAAAGAAAAATTCAGAACTATTGAATAAAATCTGTTAGTATTTATTTATGTCTCCCCAAAGCAGGGAGAGGTTTGACAAAAATCAATCCATAAATGACCCATTCCATGCACCCTAAATCAAAGAGCATGAATACACAAGTATGGACATGAAAGACTCAGCATTAATGAAAACACTGAGTTGTGTAAAGCACCATTCTCAAGCCTTTTCTTATTTCTTTCTACTTCAGCAGATATAAAACTATGTTTAGAAGAGGTACTAGGGAGTAGAGTCTAGGGGAGATGTTGCACCTGTAACCGCGACAATTTCATTTCACTAAATGAGGTTTCACACTGGCAGTGAAACTATTATGTACTGTAAAACTCCAATACTTGTTTTAGGTTCACACAATTTTTGTGATCGCAATACAGTTTGTAATGGCTTTTGCTGAGAAATGATGTAACTGTTCTTTAAATTCAATTTCACTTCTCCCTGTGACTTTCTAATGGCATGCTTGGGAAGCGTCCTACAGAAGATACGGCATCTGCGTTAAAGCAGATACATCCTAGTTCTGCTTTGAGCACTATAACCATTTTAAATGGAAGTGGAAAGACTAACCGTTTTAGCTGGAGCAGCAAGATTTTCCATTTCTTCATGGGTCACCCAAACGTTGCCTGAGGGCTATGGACAAGGCCCGCAGGGAGGCAGGTAGGATCCACATTAGGTAAGCAGTGGTAAAGAAGAAAGGCAGCACCACTGTAAGTTAACAGCGTATAGCATCACCATCAGCACAACCACGTTCTTGCCTCTACCGAGCTGCAACTAGAGACAACTTTAGACAACTTGTTTTGTATCTTTCGTTAGAGGATTCTGAACAGACGTGATGGAGTATTTCAACTAGAACAGATGGATGAAATCCGGCAGAGCACCGTCACAAAGGAAAGAATAATAATTAAAGCTGCATTTCACACACAAGTGGCAAATACAACCTTTGGCTCATAGCTCTGTCTGGAGGTAAGCTTCAGTTCTCAAAAATCTTCCAGCCTAAATATTCTGCACACATCACATGCCTATATTGTAATCTAAATAATTATTACTTCCCCCATGTTTCTGTAAATCAAAAATGTCAAGAAAATTCACTTGTAAAACTATTTTTCCTCATCCTATTGTTTTCAGTCAGATTATTACTAGGAAAATGAGATGAGGCAGGGAGGGGTTGTGGAATTCTGCTGTGCATGAGGTGAAATGTGCTGTGTTTTCTTGAGAGCTGAAGTAAATTAACTCCTTTCCTGAGAAAGAGGGGAGGCAGAAAGACTTGGGACTCAGAAATGCACGTGCCGGGGCAGGGCAGCTTTCTGCTGCCAATTGCTCAGGGAGAATTAAAAAACCAAGGCAAAATTATTCCCAATGTTTCCAGCTTGAATGTACTGTTTTTTCATTTCTTAACTGTCAATGTACTTGCTTTGAAATATGCTCTTATGCTCTTAAAATCAAAATGAATTTTGTTTAGTAATTCAACACCATGTTGAGTCTATACTGCTTTACTTAGGTGAAATCCATTACGATTCATAGTATTACCATGGTTATGACATATACAACCATTCTGAGGGGAGAAAAATCAGATGGGGAACTATAATGTTTGAAAGTGTGACAGGAGTAGCAATGGGACTTCATCTTTTCAAACAAAGAAACAAACAAACAAGAACCAAAACAACCAGCAGGTGGATCAGGCTGCTAAGATTGAAGTGGCTCAGGTGGATCTGGACTGGCAACATAAGGGTGAATTATTTATAGCTCAGTGGGCCCATGACACCTCAGGTCATCAAAGAAGAGATGCAACATACAGATGGGCTCGTGATCGAGGGGTGGACTTGACCATGGACACTGTTGTGCAGGTTATCCATGAATGTGAAACATGCGCTGCGATCAAGCAAGCCAAGCGGTTAAAGCCTCTCTGGTATGGAGGACGATGGCTGAAATATTAATATGGGGAGGCCTGGCAGATCGATTATATCACACTCCCACAAACCCGCCAAGGCAAGCGCCACGTGCTTACAGTGTTCCCTGCTGAAACCAGGACATTAACCTTCATTAAGGTTATGACATATACAACCATTCTGAGGGAAGAAAATATCAGATGGGGAACTATAATGTATAAAGAACCTTAGCAATGTGAAGATAAAAGGCCAGTCAATAGGAACATTAGAGTCCTGTTGCCCAGTTGCTCATATAACTCAGTGGTTCTGGTACTCCTCAAAGGTATCTCAATTCTCATTTCCACCAGAAGATTCTCCATGAATTCCATGAAGATGAGAGATTACAAAATACAAATATTATTTTTATTAACATAATTATTATTGTTATCTTAGTATTAGAAGTCTCGGCTGCACTACTTGAGTAGTAGTTTTTGTCCTTCACTTCTGTGCCATGTGTCCCATCTGATCTGGGTTTTTTTCTTGTGCTTTTTTTTTTTGTTGTTACAGTCTCTGTTGCCTCTTTCATAGCCATCACCATCAGCCTCTCAGCTTGAAACTCCCCTTTTGTTATCTTGTTTCTTTTTCTCCTCATCAGTTTGGCCTATTTTTCTTCATTTTCCAGTAAAAGGTGCTTTCTATCTATAGCACATACATTCTTACTCTCCCCTAATATACTTTCTTGCTCTTTTTGATATATTTGCCTTTCCTTTCAGACCTGTATCCCTGTGTTTCTTCTTTATCTGCTTCCTTCCCATCTGCTGCCACTGTCCCCCTTCGTCACTGAATGCACACGCTCTAATTCTTCCTTCCAGACTCTCCTTTCACACCTCCAATCACTGCTTCTCTTAAAAGCATGAAGAACCTAAAGCCAGTTGACTCAGATTAGATAACATTTGACAGGATGCAAAAAAGGGGAATGGAAACAAGATTCAAAAGAGCTGTGTTCCTACATAACCTCTCCCCCTTCCTGCATTGTGCACCCCCCCCAACAAAAAAAAAAATGAGAAACAAACAAAACAAAAAAAAAAGAAAGAGAAACACAATTTGATTTGGTTGGGAGAGATGACTTGAAGGAAGAGAAAGGCAAAAATGCAGGCAAAATTACAAATAAGATGCTCAATACTGATCATTTAGATAACATCAAGGTTAATCAAAAGCACGACTTTAAAAAAATAAGAATATCTGCTAAAGGAAAAATATCATCTATCAACAATCAAGCGAGTGATGAACAGGTCCTTCTAGGTCTCTGTAGGACAGTTCCCACTGATTGTGAAGTGTGTGTTACCATAGAGCCACTCTCGTACTACAAAAGTCTTTCTGCAGACTCCTGCAGGGTGAAGTGGGAAAGAAAAAGTCAGCTGAACAGGACTCACTGTTCTGGATGTTGGAGGTGCTGATGGACTTGTCAGTGATACCATCTCTTGGATTGCTAGTCGGAGCTTTAAGCGGTGAAGAGGATTGCTGATTCCAATTTCTCTTTGAATCTCAGTATCGGACAAAGCAGACATAATAGCTCCACTCTTCACGTTGGCACGGCAGGCAGCAACATACCAGGCTGGCATGCCTAGCCAGAGCTGTTGAGAGAAAGGACACATTCATCCAAAGCATTGCTTCATTTCTCAGATGAAATCAATCATCAAGGCACCTATCAATCTGAATAAGCATGGTAATACACACAAATGAGTATAACCATCATAGTCTTTAATAAAACGAAATTGTTTCAGAACTTTTGAAACTGCCATGGCTTCACATGAACTCTTTTTGTTGCTTTTGTTTTAACCAGAACTTTAAAGGAAGGGATGCTTTGAATTATTTTTAGAGCTATCTGTCTCCATCACCTGGGCTACTCCTTTCCCAGGCCTTTAATGATCAAGTAGTGGCACAAGTCAGTGTTACTGCCCATTTGATAGTCTTATGAAATACAGAAAACAATCTAAGAGGAATTGATTAAGTAATTTTTTCACTTTTGTACTAAAATGGCTTTCTCTCTCTTTCCATGTTAGTCCCCACAGTGTACTCACGGGGCATACTCTCACTCTTCTCTGCTTTTATTTTCTTGGTAGAAATAAATCAAGCACAGTGCAGATAACCAACCTAGTGAGGACTGAGCTTACTGTAAGTTTGGGAGCAGTCTGGTATGGTGCCATATCCTAGCTAGACATACAGGTTAGAAGCTGTAGCAAAATGTAAACACAGCTACATCACCTGTGGATTTAGAAGATACGTACTTGCCACTTCATGCTTTTCCTCTCCTTATGTTAGTCTTACTAGCCTAGGTCAGCAACAGCCCCTTGCTTCACCACTTTTACTCTTTTCTTGTAAGAGGTACTCTCCACTTCTAGCAGTCTTTCCTGGGACCTACTGAGTATGCATTCTTCTAGGTTTTCTCAGCTTTCTCATTTTGTGCTGCCTCATTAATATGATTGTCGGTGTCTACAGATCTTTGCTCCCAAAGGAGATAATTCCATAGCAGGGATATATACATGTGGGAAGTTTTTGTCACAGTGTGAAATACATTAGGCTATAGAGAAAAGTGTGAGAAGGACATAAGCAGTGAATGCCATAATCACTGAGATTTGGGGGAATAACACAATGAAAAACAAAGACATAACTCGCTAGGCGCTTAACTCCAGGAGACTGCTAGGCTCTGTGAAACCTGAAAGAAGAAGATGCTTCTCTCTGGAGAGTAGTCCCTCCTCACTCTTTTCCAGATCACTATCGCACGTGGGTTGGTGCTGTGAATTACATTTTTTAGTACATAGCTCTCCCCACTGGGATGAAGCAGCATAACATATAACAAAAGATTTCCACTGGGCAGCAAAACAGCTAATATTCTAGATTTTGCGACACTGAGTGTTGAAGTGCATAAATCACCCTTCACTACTTAACCTTCAATGTATCTGAGTGTACATACTTCTGTATACACAAAATTTATATACACATTTATACAGCTACCTAATTTTCTTAAGTATAGGTCTGTTGTACCTCACTGTACTGCTATATAATATTCCTTCAAACATAAGCTGTCAAAAGCACTTTTCAAACGTATCGATTAGTTATTAATGGCTTGTAGTAGCATCTTATTCTATTCTACTGTTTCTGAAATAGAAACCTGTCCATCAGCATACAATGCAGTGATGCTATGTGATAATAGCCATTATATTCTACATTTTCAGATTTTTTTTTTTATTAATTCTGGGTAGATGGCAATTAACGACTACCTGTGTTTGAATTTCAGTGGAATAGAGCATCTGTGACCGTAAGTGAAGTCATCGAGAACTCTATCTCTCTGTGCATCTTGAATAGGCCATCAGAATTAGCTGATTTCATGATTTTAATTTTTTCTCTTAATAATGGATTACTAAAAGAGGACACAAGGTCAAAGAAATTATTAAAAAAATATGCCATCAGTAAATTCACCAGCAAATCTGGAAAGCAGAGACAAACTGAAAGGATTTTTATTAATTTCTCACAGTACAGGGAAGTACTGTGTGGTTGTCAACAAGCCTATACCTTATCTGGGACATACTTACTTAAAAGACAGCTGTTAGATCACTTTTATCTCACAGAGAAAACAGACTTGAATGTCAGATCCCAAAAGAGCTCAGACAGGCTTTTCTGTACTGACTCCTGATGTATCATAGGGCTTGAGGAACGACTGCATCATGTTTCAAAAAGCCCTTCCCACTGATGGGATGAGCCACTGCCCCCCATCCAATGCTAGCCTGAACCTTACCCAACTAACTGTAATGAAATACAAAGTTTCATGAAAGTCAAAAAATTAAAAAGAAAATTATGTAGATTATACCCAGCTGCACTTAAACAAAGAGCCATGAGGAAACTATGCATAGCTTTAAACTGTATTTAATATTCTCATTTAATTTGACTTTAATTTTTTTTTCATACATGCACTTGAAAAAGCAGGGAAGTGTAAATACTGGAGTTATTCACCCTGCAGAAAGAGATTCAAATGTTTGCCGCTCATTAGGTAAATTAGTTCTTTAACAAATTAGGTAAATTAGTTCTTTAACAAACAGCTGTCTCTGCCAGAAAATGCAGTTAGATGAAAACAGTCTCTAAAAAGAGGGCACAGTAATTGTTCTAGGCAGAGAACCCAGATATCAAGATTGCTATACTTTTCCAGAATTAGTTAAGAAAACCCACAGTTCTTAAAATGTATCTCAACTATGTCTGTGCTACATACAAATGACTAGAATAAATGCTAAGGTTGAGAAGTTAACCCCTGAAAAGTTTGGAAATGTCACAATTGTGATCACATATACTTCTTTAATTTGGGCCTTTGTCTCCTTTAATATTAATTGCATTTTTTAGTCCAAGGGTGACATATTATATTTTCCCCAGGAGAGTATGAAATGCACAGAGTGTCCATCTGCTGACTGAATGCACTGATGCTCACTGAATAAATTCAGTACTTCTGCCCTCATACCTTTTTATCATCAGTATTCAATCTGCATTGAATACTGCAACATAAACTTCCTCATGGGCTTTCCTGTGCTACTCTCATTATATTTTCCAAGAAGTTCGTAGACATCGATTTCTCTTTACAGCCCCTCTCTGAGACAGAGGGAAGCATATCCTATTTTGCAGCTAAGAATCAAGGCAAAAAAGGATTAGGGCTTAACTTGTCAGATATGTCTTCAAATTTTGGATCACCCTGGAGGACATCAAGGGCAGATTTTTCTCAGTATTCAGAAATGTATAGACCTTTGTATGTTCACCTTTCCAGCAAATCAGCTTTAACTGTAATATTGACTATTTCTGACTGGTACAAATCTAGTTACCGAACTCTCAAAGTCATATGAAAAAGTCAGGTAGTGGCCAAATTAATGAATGTTCCATATGAACAGAGATTTTTTTGGAAGGAAGATGATATCCCGTTTTCCAAGGTCATGTGCAAACACTTGAACTGCCTTTCTGCAGTTTTCATTTAATCTTTTTCAATAGGTACCTTCAGCAATTCCAACACGAAGCAGAAATTTTGTAGACATTAGTTGCTTTTGTTCCTCATCCTTCATTTATCGCCTGAACATATTCCTGTTAAAGCTTTGGAGGGGGTCCTTTTTTTTTTTTTTAATTGAAGGGAAAACTCTCTGCAGATCGGATTTCAGAGATGAAGGCACTGCCTGTCAAATCAGAGAGATTTCAACCTGGATCTCGCACACCCCAGGTGAAAGTGCCAAGAGGAACACCACTTCTTCCTGTTCTGCGTGATATCTAGGTAAATCAGCTCTTTCCCATTACATTTTAAAAAGATAGAAAGTTACAAATTCTTTAAATTTATTAAAAATTCTGAAGATGCAGCTTTTGTGTTAACCTCAAATAAAGTTTGATAGCTAATTTTTGTTTTCTCCTTAGCACATCATCTTACATAAACTCTGTCTGTGGAGTTCCTAGATATTTAGAAATGAGAAATTAAAAGATTCCAAAAATTTGAGGTTCAAGTGCATTTGATAACCCTTTTTTCCTGTCTTCACCCCCCTGTGTAATCCCGTCTTACTTTTTTTCAGCTCTAGTCTCTGATTTACACCATTCAGCGTCAAAATCTGCTTAGTGCTCATGGCACAGTGCGCAGGGGAAAGAGGAAGAGACTTTAACAGTCTCTTTTAGAATTTGTAAGGACGAGCACACAGAAGCAGCCTGCAAATGTGACTCATGTTTCCAAGTTATGGCCAACGCTTACCTCCAGCCAGGCAACCACTGTAGGCCCATCCCACTGTGCAAAAGGCAAACCCTTTCTCCGAGCTTCTTCCAGAAGTTCATGTCTAGAAACGGATCAAAAATTGTTAAATATGCAGAGGTATGTGTAGGGACAATATAGATGCAACCGTGCCTTTTTGTTAAGTGTAACAACAGTGAAGCACAACGACAGGCATAGAAAACACCAGCGAACAATACAGCTCCTTCCCCTTTTTGAATGTATTCATCTATTCCCAACTCTTCTTTTTTTTCTTGGTGCATTTTGACATCCCTTTAAACACCCAACATACAAAAGGTGAGGTTTCTGTCTGTTCTTAGCTGAAGCAATACAGAATTGGGATAGCCTATATAAAAGGATCACCATATAATAGAAGACATTGGTGAAGAGAGAAAACTGAGGGATTCCTCCTGAGACTAGCTTAGCTCTGGTCTGGTAATGACCCAGAAAGGCCCAGAATTGCCAACTTCTAGACCTGAGCTAAGCATGGATGTAATGCAGCCAGGTATGAGAGGTCTCTGTGTTTGAAACGCTAAACCCTGCTGGACCAGCTATGCACAATTCTAGGGTTTCTGGAGTACAGCTATTCTGCATCTTCAAGAAGCCATCCATGGCTAATTAAGAGTTGGCTGTATCTTTAATAGTTCCATGTTAATTTTTTTATTATTATTGTTTATATACAAAAGAAATCCATGTGGTTTACTGATCTATACATTTTTAAAATGATAGAATTTTGTGGTTTCTCAATTTTATACATATACGTATATATATAGATATATTTCTATTGAGCTGATCAGATACCAATCCATGCATCTGCAGCTTCTCTGGACTGCAATGAGTGTTATGTAAAACATCATTCTTAAAGCTTAAAATATACTTTTAATACAGCGGTATTAAATATTTGGTAAAGTTATGTATAGGCCAGTCAGCTAGACTATCAGGAGAATGCTCCACATTAAACATGTTCAACCATTTGACCAGACATTTTTATTCCTGGAGCAGGAATAAAGAACCCACTGTGGTAGAGGCATAGAAAAAGTAGTCCTTCAAAAGTCTTTTTTTCCTGCTATTTAACAACATATTTTCAGCTGCGTCCTACTGAGTGAAACACAAAAGAATGCTCTCAGCAACAAGCTGTAGTGAAAAACAAATTAGACAGGGACTATGTTAATGTAGTGTTAAAATTTGCTTGCATTCCCACATAACAAGGAAATCTTGGAATTATAGCTTCCATTTTGCTCTGTCCTTTATTACTACAGCCTTTGTGGTTCAGTTATCCCTTGGCAATTCTTCACTGCCTTAGCAGCCTTTCAAATATATGTACTACAAAATCACAGCAGATAAAAGCGATGGAGTGATCTTACTTCTAAGGAGTACTCCTTTTGGGATTTTTGCACTGCTGAGAGGCCGGACTGAGAGAATTTGGCTTTAGTAGAAAATGGATCTCAAATAACAATTTTGCATATGTGTTTAAATCCCTCGCTCTGAATATTAATAGAAAGACAGCTGCTTTACTTGCTATGTTTCTGCTGTAGTAATGTGTAATACTACAAATACTTGACAGCATTACTGAAGTTTATCTAGCTTCTCCTCCCACACATCCTTTGCAGCATAGCTTACCCTTTGTCACTCAGATGTCCAAAGACATTGTAGAGCTATCTTTGCTTTCTATGAAAGCAAAATCCTCAGTAAAATGAGAAAAAGTTGCTCTCTGGTAACTAACACCATGTTACCTTCAGTAGCTGGAGGAGGTGCAGAAATCCCGTATTCCCAGGGAGACAAGCAGTGAAGGCCAATAGAGACATACACACTTGGCTGCTTAGGAAAGCAGAATTAAGGCATGGCCAGACACAGCCACCTCCCAGCTACCTGTGGGTGAGGTATTTGGGTTGCAGCCTTCCCCTGGAGATGGTTCTGTGGGGTACCTGCAAAGCTACAGCAGCGCTGTGCTTCCCTCAGGTGCCGTAACGGGGTTGCATGACTCCGCTGCCACCAGGGCTGTGAGCTGGCATGGCTGTCCTTAGGGAGAGCCAAGCTTTCAGGGATGCCTCTTCCTCACTTGGCCAGTTTTGGTGTCCTATGGCAGAGCCTGGACCCTGCAAAACCCTGTACAACTTGCTCCTTCCCCAAAGCCAGCCCAAGCCCAGGGAGCAGCCCCTTCTGCAGCTGGGAGTCCCATGGAGGCACCATCCTTGGAGGAACCTGATCCCAGATTTTTCCCTTATCTGGGGTATTCTCCACCCATACCAGCTGAAAGAGCAGGGCTGACTATCACAGTAAGTAAAAAAGGAGATTATGGCTTTGAGGGCCACTGGCCTTCCTCGCTTGTGTTGTGCTCTTGCTCCAAGCAGGAAAGCAGCAGCACGTGGTCTACAAGGAGATGGGGAGGAACTTTTAGCCTATTTCTTTGATTTGGTGTTAAATCCCTGTGTGGCCTCAGGAACTGAGGTGCCTGTAGAAGAGGCATTGGCACTTTAAACTCTCACTTCCATGAAAAACTTACTTCCTTTATGCTGGAATTATAGAGTACATATTTCTAGGGAGTCCTCTGTGACTTTGCAACATCTGAACTGGCATGAGGCTTGGTGTGGAGGCTTAGCATTACTCCAGTGCTTCTCAAACAAATACGCTCTCCCAGAGTAGGAAAGCACTTCCGATACTTCAGAGGCTGTCTGGCTCACAGAGCTAAAGGAAAATATAGTTGTGGTTATTGATTTTGGCTGAAGAAAATGGGGCCAGGCCAGAAATGGGATGCCCTATATATATATGCTATATCCAAAGACTACAGTATGATAAACATGATCCAAAGGGTCTTGGCATGTAGAAGGAAAGTGTTTTGGGTTGAAAATATTTTTAATGTAAAGTTAAAATCCTTTACTCAGACATGCACAGGGAATGCAGCCACCATAAGGCCTGTGCCTCACTTATTGATGTGGAATACTAAAAGGATTTTTATAATTCTTTCCCTTAAAAAGAATTTTATTCTTCAGAACTTATACTTCCTTCCCTCAGATGTTTTGTTTAAACATCTCTCCAATACTAAAGTTTATTTAAATTATATTTTATTTTTTGAACAGTATTCTTTGACTATTTTTTAATACACACTAGGAGATCTGCAGAACCTGAACCTTTAATTTCTAAACCAGAACTAAACCCAGAATTTCTATTTTTTGACTGAGAGATATACTTTAGTTGGCAGTCAAAGAAAACTCTAGGTTTTTTTGACATGAACTAGCACTATAGAAGAAACTCCACTCTTTCAAAATAAGTTAAAGGTGTCATGTAGGAAAAAACATGTATCGTTTTGATCAATAGTACAAATCATCAGAAAAATGAATCCAGTGATCTGCCTATTTTGGAATATTATCCGAATATTTTAGAACAGCCTGAATGTACTATTGTCCTTGTGGGATAGTCACTGGCTTCCTGAAAACAGAAAGTCCCCAAAGCCAAATATTGGTGTCCTGGCTTTGGTTGGGATAGAGTTAATTTCCTTCGTAGTAGCTGGTACAGTGCTGTGTTTTGGGTTTAGGATGAGAACAATGTTGATAACACACTGATGTTTCAGTTGTTGGTCGTGCTTACACTAGCCAAGGACTTTTCAGCTTCCCATGCTCTACCGACTGAGAAGGCTGGAGGTGCACAAGAAGCTGGGAGGGGGCGCAGCCGAACTGGCCAAAGGGACATTCCATACCATGTGACGTCATGCTCAGTACATAAACTGGGGAAAGCTGGCCGGGGGGGCCGCTGCTTGGGGACTGGGCATTGGTCGGCGGGTGGTGAGCAATTGCATTGTGCATCACTTGGCTTTGTATATTATTATTATATTCTGTTTCAATTATTAAACTGTTTTTATCTCAACCCATGCGTTTTCTCACTTTTACTCTTCCAATTCTCTCCTCCATCCCACTGCGGGGGGGAGTGAGCGAGCAGCTGTGTGGTGCTCAGTTGCCGACTGAGGTTAAACCACGAGAATTGGTGACTGCAGTTCAGTTTTCCTTACAAAAACATACAACTGATCACAGGAGGAAGAAGGGACGAGTACCCTAAAGAGTGTGACTCCCTCTTCCTTTCATTACAAAGATAGGGTTTGGAGATCGTGAATAGCATTATACAGTTTCTCTAATTTGGAAGATGCTTTGCAGGGGAATGTGGGGATTTTCTCC
Organism: Aptenodytes patagonicus; assembly: GCF_965638725.1. Classification (NCBI taxonomy): domain Eukaryota; kingdom Metazoa; phylum Chordata; class Aves; order Sphenisciformes; family Spheniscidae; genus Aptenodytes; species Aptenodytes patagonicus. The sequence continues at coordinate 45,364,415 of NC_134949.1, forward strand.
TCCTAAGACTTCGTCAGACGAGTACTACGTATTACAATGTGTCCACTTTGCATTAGTAAGGAGGTAGGGAATTAAAATGTAATTATTTCCATGCTCGTTTAGTTTTTTTGCAACGTATGAAAACAAGCTGATAAGGAAGAGTTGACATTAATTAGGCATTACTATAAATGCTATTATTTTGCAGATAGCGGTTTAAACCACTTACTACCACTGGAATGAATTCCAAATTAAAGCTGTATTTTTAAAGATAACATTATTACTGTTCAAGAATAAAACCCTCTTCCTGGAGACATTACGGGAGTAACTGCAATATGCTATTTAAAATGTATCATTACCCTGAGCCTGGTTTTGCAAAGTCAGGAAATTTCATGAACATCAACTTTTTAGCATTCATCCAAAATTCGAGAGATGCTTGTATTTGTCTGTTCAGAGACAGTGCCTCAAAGTGGGCTGTCTTCACTCTTTTATCAAAGACAGGAAAAAAAAAAAAACCCACAAAACACATCATGTCAAGTTGTATTGTGGAGTTGTGTGTCAGAGAAGCGGGGTTGCCTCCCTAGCACTGACTTCTGATGATTAAACCTCCCCAGAATTACTTCCTAAAGATACTGTTACAGTGGGCCATTTTCTTTAGCACCATTCTTCTGAGAGCCAGATACAACTGCCCAAATCAACCTACCAAGCTGAGAGCACAACTGTCTCATACCACGGGGACTATGAAATGCTTCAATATCCCTCTGGACAGCAGAGGTACATGGGAGCAAGAGGAAGGGGGAAAATAAGAGCAAAACTATGATATTGATATTATAAACAAATTTTCTATTTCATATATATCCTTCCCTTGCACTGGGAAAATCCTAGCTCAGTATCAGCAGCCCTCACCAACTCACTGCATAAAACTCAATGAACTTTATTAAAAATAAGACTCATCTTTAAATAGACTTTGTGTAGGAAGTTAACAAGATCTTGATTTAAAGCATGTCATTCCATGACATTCAATTTTCTTTATGAAGATGCGGCTCCCCCCCATGAAGCAAACAAGAAATAACAGCTTATGATTTCTGATACACATAATGCAAACACTCTGTGTAGTACACAAAGTCCAAACACTGTCTTGATGAATCTTGAACAATTTTTCAACACAGATCTTCATACTTCTGCAAATAATAGCATTTACTCTGATAGTTCTAGTAGGGTTCACATGAAAAGTCCTCAGGGATATTATATTGCACATATTATAATGTCTCTTCGTTAAAATGTAATCATAAATGTGAGATAAATTGAAAAGGAGGCACGGTGAAGTCAAGGGCCAAATCAAGTTTGTAAAATAGCCAAAATTTTTAAATAAATTCTGCTTGTAACGGGCAATTTAGATTCTATGAAATGGCCTTTACTCATAGACTTTTTCTCAACAGATGAAAGTGTTTACCTAGCAGATCCTCTGATTATTATTATTATTACTGACACTATCATGATTATTATCACCACCAATACTAAAATGCTTAGTTTACAATGAAATATTATACATGATTGGTTTCTAGAAGAGAAACAGACAGAAACAATAGACCAAATCTGCTATATTTGTCTGAGTAATCCTATGATTTCAAGTTAAGATTAAACACATCTGCCTCTTGAAAGCTAACATACTCACATTCAAAGACTGCAAAATTCAGGAGAGAGCATTTCTAATGAATTAAGCTGGATTTGGATTTTATCTTTTCTATTGTCATTTGCTAAATATTTAAGAGAGGCTAGAATCCTGTAGCTAAGGTCATTTTATGACAAAATAAGGTAGTTGAATTTGTGTAAATTAATAATGATGTAACTTGTTATTTTTTATTAGACATTTTATATTTTATCTATTTATTTTCTGTAAGACTATAAATGTTTCTAAAGTAGGAAGTAGAAAAAAAAGAGACTCAGACTTGATATTGCTATATAATGCTGTTTTAATTTAATCTGAAAGGATTCATCTGATTTAAAGACTGCACTAATTGGAAACTGGGTCAGATCTTGTTTCAACTTTAGCACTTAAGTGACCTGGCTTTTAAATGACCTGAAATCCTCATTCTTTCTCCTTTTTGATACTTGATATAATAGTCAGACTGAAAACAATGGACAAAATTCAATTTCCATTTTTTTCAATATGTTTTGTATCCAACTTTAAGGAATTTTCAGAAAAAATGACTGAAATACAGAAGTCAAGATGCAACTAATAAATAAAAGGTTTTAAATCTATAAAACAAGGAAGTATAACCTGAAATTTAACAGCATCCCAGATAACACAGATTAGCAAAGCAGGTTTAACAATGCTGTAATTATTCTATATAGGTGTACATTTTAAGGGCAAAATGTAAACTGAAGGGCAGCATTCTTTTTTCTGAAGACATATATTAAGCTAAGTGAAGCATGTTCAGGAATGCTTAATACAGACCCTAACAAATTAGAGCTGCAGAGAGCTACTATTAAAAAAATAATAAAACACCTGTGAAATAAACAGACATAATACATAGCCTTGCAATCTTGTATGTAGTGTACTACATTAGAGACCCCCTGGAGTTCCCAGATTGATTTAATGTTATCAAATCTATTTTTATAAAGCCATTTCATAATCACATATTCTAAATTAATGTGGTAATCCCTGTTATCTTTGAGTTTTTTATCCTTACACCTTTAGAAAGTTATAGCTCATACATGCTTTGAACGGATGAAATTTTCTCCTTAACTTCCAAAAATTATTCAAGAAGAAAATAACATTTGTACGATAGATCACAGAGGAGATGAAGATTTTAAACTTGCTATCAGGTTAACAATTAAAAAAAAAAACAAACCAGAAAAAAATGAACTGGTGAAAAAGAAAATAGTAAAATTATATGCACAAATGAAATATTATTGTGGTACTACAGAGCATGAGGGCTCAAACAGAAAAAAAGAAATTGTGTACTCTGGATTACTAGAGTGTTTACAAGTTTGAGTCCTCTGTGATTTAATTAAACAGAATTTATGCCTTAACAACATTTGTTGATCTAGGCCTTCACTCTCAAGATTTTTCCACTGACAAACTTTCAAATGTCTTTGTGATTCTGGCCTTTAGACCTCCCAAAATGTGTTTATTTAAAAAAATTGACGGAATTTATCTCTAAGTAGTTAATCCATTCTGTTAAGCCCTGCAGCAGCAAGTCCTGACCTGAATTTGTGTATGCTTCTTGAGGTTTACCATTATTTTTGAATACTTTGAAAGTTTTCATTTGGGTCAGTTTTCTGCATGGATTTGTTACATAAAGTTCACAGAAAAACAAAAAGAAATAATAAAACACAGAAAATAAACATGGTGCTGAAAATGAATATGTTCAGCAGCCATGGTGTTTTAACTTACCCAGATATGCTTTTCATGAGATGGAGAGAGATGAATGCAAAAAAAAGCACATAAATGTTAATGAACATATAGTAGTCCATAAAAAAAATAAATCATATGATAGATAAAATAATACCACCTTTATTACTACGGAAATCTTTCTAACTGGTCTTTGAATGCTTTAAAGTAGTTAAATGTTCTTGTGAAGAACAGATGCATCTGTCAAAATGAGATTTACATTAAACTGATGTTGGCTATTTATTAGGTACCACTCAGCACAGCACATCTTCCACCTGCAATACATATTTGTGCCAAAGATCTGTAAACACAGTGAATGTGGAATAGATTTTTCAAATCAAAGCATTTTGCCCTGATTTGAAGAATTTCATAGTGATTTTTGTGTAACACCAAAAATCCTGAAAATCCCAAACCTGTGGATTTCGGCAAATTACCATAGAGACACAGTAAAATTGAGTGGACTACAAACCAAGGTTTACTTTTCTATGTGCACTTTACTAATATTTTAGCAAAATATCTCATAGTAATCATAAATGACCTAGACTCGGGGTTTTTTGGTGGTTTTTTTTTTTAAATATGCAGATTTCACGTACATAGATGACTAACATTTGTAATGGTTATTTATGCCATGCAGTATTTTAATTTCAGCAGTCATACTAACACTAGATTAGTAGCAATACTGGCGTGAGTGATTTGCCCACTACTGTTCTTGCCAATATAATTGGTAACAGTATCTGTAGGAGAAAGCAGGATGCCATTGCTGATAATAAACTTTCTTCAGCATCCTTTAATTGCCATCATAAAAAGAAAATTATATGCCTGAATGAAACCCAGACATCTCAGAATATTATATTTCTATTAACAAATGATTTACAGAGATATAAAAATGCTTGGTAGATATAGCTGTAGAAAACTTGGGACTGAAAAGCCTGTGCTCTGATTCAGTAAGAAGAGGTTGCAGACATTTCAGTGAGTTCAGGAGGGTGCTGGTTTCAAGATCTTAAATTTTGTTTTCACATGTGTGAGACCAGCAGAACAGCTGGGAGAGAGGAGAGAAAGTACGATACAGAAAAGTAGATGGAAACAAATGACAAATATATACACAGAAAGTTTAGGAAAGGAAAATTAAGGAAGGGAAGAACAACGAAGGTATGCAATATAAATAAAGGACTAGAGAACTATTCAAACAATTACCAAATCTGATGGAAGTAGCACTATAACTGAATATGCATTCATGATTCATGCTCATTTTCTGCTGAGCTAACTGTAAAGACTGACTTGAACACCTTTGCTGGAAAAGCTTTGACCTTCCAGAGTCTATTGAACCAGAACTCCCACTTCTCACATCTTCCTCTGAACACTCCTTTGGGTATGGGTAGAGAGAAATAAACAGGGGGATTAATTGGAATGCGAGTCATTTTCTGGCAGCTTTAATGAGTTGGCAGTTTGCAGTCGCTTGGGGACAACTTATGGGTCCCGAAGGCCATTCCAGTTTCCCCCATTATAGAAGCAGAGGATCAAGGGACATTCCTTCTGAGCATCTTGTCCACAGAATAATAAAATACAGCAGAAAAAAAATGGATCTTTAAATTCTAGCTTTCACCTTTTCATAAGACAACCATTTTATCACCATTTTATTGAAGGAACACAACGACTTCCCTTAGACATATATTAAACTAAAAGTTATGTAGAATTTTTTTCCTCTGCTGTGTTTTATCCATTCTTCCCTTAAACCCTAATTCTACAGTTAATCTGACAGGATATTTGCATCTGCTGGTGATCATCGTTTAGAAAGCCAGCTGCATGCATGAGGGTAGATGCTTACATTTATCCAGAAATCCCAAATTGCAATAGATAGGCCAATATGTGTAGATAAGGCAGGGACTGGGGCTTTGTTTGATTAAAAACTTGCAACTTGTTGATACAAATATCCTTATCTTTTATGAGGAAAAGCATAAGAAAAACTTGGCAAAGGATAAAAATATTATTTTAAAAATACAAGATTTTTAAAAATATGTGAGTTCGATATAGAATAAAATATGTTGTATCAATTTTTTCATCCTCAGAATAATCTAGTAAGGTTTAATAATCCTCTGCAAGATAAATACCCATATATCCTTACATTTGTAATGCTAAAAAGGCTCCAAGTATCAATGTAATAGCAGGATAAATTTTTAACATTGCAAAAGCTTTGACTGACTAATGATTTGAAAGGGTCTCCAGTAAGTGTTAAAAATGTTTGCTAAAGGAATTAAGTTAAAAAAAGAAAATTCATCTTTATGTATGTCTCAAGGATTAGACACCAATCCAGCCAAGAGAAAATCATGGTGGACACAGCAGACAATCCTAAACTGCATATCAGAACACTGAATACCTCTCCTGCCTCCACCGGAATGAGAAAATAGAAAATAATAGCTACTGAACACAGTATTGTTTGCTAGAAAGGGAGGAAGAACTAAAGATCAGTCTGAAAGCTACTAACAACATCAGGTAGTTTCTCATAGATGAGATAGGAAGGGAAGAAATTAAATGCAAAACTTAAATTTTCCTAAAGATTCAGTAAATGAAAGACTGGGGGGAAAAAAAAAGGCATTGTATTCTTAAGAGCCACTGTAAAAAAATAAATCATGTACGTTTAGGATATAATGGTGTTTAATAAGCATTATGTATACAGGAACATTAGATAGATGGCACAGAAAAAGACCTTAATTAATCCAATTGGATTCATTTTTTCAAAATGTGTGCAATGAAGAAAATAATTAGAAACAGCTATTTGTATACTGCAGAAGACAGAGATTATTTGTAGTCACAAATACACTATGTCAAATTCTAATTGCAGCTGCACACATAAAACCTAATTAAAGGGGCATTGTGTGGATTCAAAAGCAACTAAATAACTACAGCGTTTCAAACACTTATTCCACAAAAAGGTCTACCTAGACCTTTTTTCAAGTAGCCTATTGACAGGGTTCTAAAACTTAGATTTGCCTGTAAAAAATGGAAGTCCCAGTGTTCTGTTTTCTTTTACTGATTTTATTTAAATGTGGAGTATCACAACATGTGGCCTATCTTCTGCGACTTCACTCTATCATCTCCCAATTTTTGAAGGATATATACAAATGAAAACCAACAAAAGAAACGGACTGAAGCATTATTAGGAATTTGTCAAATTTATCAAAGGAACTTATCAACATTTATCGTTCTTTTTTTTTCTAGGTAGAAAGGAAGAAGAGTCAATTAACACAACATGCTCTTCTGTTCATATTCACTGTAGTCAGCGGAGACTTAACAGCATTGCAGTTCTCTCTGCAAGGTTAATTATAAGGCTATGAATACTAAGAATTTATTTTTACACCATAATTTTACATATGAGAATTACTTAGGTCTTGATTTTACAAGTCTTTATTCATGTATGTAAGCATATGTATGTGTCCTGGCATATCAAGGCTTTTCTGCAATCCACTTGAAGGCAGGAGGCTCTATCTGGCAAATAAAACCCCCATACCTGTGGAGTAAATCTCCCCCAAACAGTTTCATAGGAAAGAATGGTTTACATTGATTTTCCTTGGAAAATATAAACCTCACACCTTAAGCTTGTTTTGGAAATGTGGAATTAATAGATTCTTGTCCAGAGTCAAATCAAACAAAATTGAAGAAAAAAAGTGAAGCTAAAGCTCTGCTCTTGACTTATCCTAACACCGCCAGATGACTAGGAGTGATAGCATTGTGATACAGTGCAGTTATTTCATCAGCTATGAGGTAAGTAATGATTGTTATTCGAACGCTCCTATTAACAAACTGGAGAATTTATCAGCTTCTGGGCTGGAATCCTGTCAATATGATTCAGGCTAGCTGACTTGCATGTAAATTTTTTTTCATGGAAATAATTTGTATTTGGGATTGCTGAGGAAGCAATGGCATAGGCCAATCTCAAACTGTACTAGCAGCATGCACAAGGTCAAATCCACCTCCGTGTGGCAATCTAGGACTACATAGCACTTAAATGTCTCTCAAACCTTGCCTTATGTTGCTGCCTTGCACAGGATGAAATAAACACATCCTGTAAAATATCAGTGATTATGACCAACCATTACATGCTTTTAAGCAACACAGAAGACATATACGTCTTGTCTCTCTTCAGCATGCTTCCTTCTTCAGGCGGATACTTACTTGCTGCAACATTGCATATTGTTGCAGATCAAATCAAACATTCCATTTGAAAAGGATATATATTACTGGCACTCAGAGCTGTACTGCACTTTGAAAGACAAAGCAACACTCTTTAGAGCTGTATTTGCCACCAGTGAGGCTTCTGGGTAAGGACGATTTGACATCAATCCTGAGCAAAACTACGGACAAGGAGAATACAATTGACGTTCACTAGGACAGTTATAGAAAAAGGGAAGCAAACATGGCTCTATTTGTTGATAATATTTCAAGTTTGGCTGAGTTCATTGTTAAAGACGACTTTTACAAAGGGTTCATCGTACAGTATTTTAGTGAAAAGAACAGTAAAACATTTATAGAGCTTCTGTTAAGTGCCTTAATTTGCTACCTGAGTTGAGGTCAGTGGGGATATGTATTTTTAAGGGGGATACAGATTATTTGATTTTTGGCACAGTGTTATCTACTTTTTTTTCTGAGGTATGAATTGTCTTGTGGGACACACGCTGATCAACTTCTGCTGTCCCAGAGGACACTATGCCTGTGTCCAAACGCTCCGCGAACCTTTATGAGTTGCGATACAAACTGGACTGACCTGAAACTTCCTATGCTGGGTCCCAGCTTGGGCTATCATGACAACCCTGAGTGAATGCCAAGGCCAAGTTATTGTGCACTGTCATATTATTTGGTGCAAACACACCCACGAAGGATGATTTTATGAACAGCTGGGATAGTGTATACACACTCAAGGAGAAAAGGCACCTACAAAATTCAGAATTGGAAATTAGGTAACCATTTTTCACAGGGGAAATTAGGTAACCATTTTTCAGAGAGAGACTGATTACTCACTAGAAAAAAAGTACTAAGAGAAAAGCTCCATTCCTTATTTCAGTGATGGGTGCCTTCTGGAAAGTATATCTTAGCTAAATAAAATTTATTATTTAGATCAGTGCAAATTATTTGAATCATTAGAGGATTCAAATGAATGTAATGGTGACATAGAGGGTATCAGCGCCATTAATGCTTTTAGTCCTAAACTCTGAGTTTTCTTGAAGAAGCTACTCGTTAGGCAAACAGGCTCAGAGTCAGAGAAAAGGCAGAAGACATTATATACAAAATATTAACAGCTTTCGTATAGAACAAGTGAAGTGGAATAGAAAGGCTAGTTTAAGTAATAAAAATGCAGTGTATTGTTATTTGTCACACCCCAACATCACTTATTTTCACCAAATAATGGAATAACACCCTAAACATTCTAAATACCCCAACATTCATTTTTTGTTTTCTAGGACTGCATGCTCAATTTACAAATAGTAAGACTTGAAGTTTTAACACTAACTAGAGCTGTCATATATTTAATGTCTGAGAGTAAACATCTATGGATGATTCAGGCAAATTAAGTTCATCTTTTCAGATGATTTTAGGAACATGTTGGGTCTAATAAAAAAAATTCTACACAGCTTCCTTAATTTCTCTTTGATGCCTTAGGAGAAAGACTTGTTACTAGTAAATCTACTGTAATAACCAAATGTTGGATGAATAGAGACTCTTGTTTGAGGTTTATAAATGTCTGGCATATCATTGAGACAAACTGTTAATTACATTTTAATGATGCCTAAGTAGTCAATTGAAACTGAAGGAAATTTTACATCTAAATAGCATCTTCTAAGCAAGAACTAGGAAAACTTTGACATTTAGGTTAATGACACTCTAATCACCAGAGAGAGAATTGGTCTCCAAAATTATCATATTCTCTCATGAAACTTTTCAGAGTGAAATGTATTATTCAGTAATCTATTCTTTGCATGTAAATTGCTCTAAAATAGTGTAGCACACTGCAGTGTGTTTGTAACTCTATGAGCCTAGAGCAGGGTCAGTGCACATGCTTGCTACTCAGGGAGCAGGTGGCCAGGACACCTGGTGGACCATTAGTACCTACTGGCTGCAGCAGCTGACAATTTCAAACATCATGCTGCTTCATCCCTGCGGTAGGGGCATCCTTGCTGAATTACCGATGAAGTTGAATACATTGAAAAAATGCAAAATTAGAATTTTAGCATTCTAAGTTTTTTTTTTTTCACTTAAGAGATTAATTCAACTGAAAGAAATACCATGGATAACATTTTAACAGGAATCCATCCTTTTATAAGAACTTCTATCGAATTTTAGTTTACTAACTCAAAGCTAATTGTAAACTCTGGTGACGTTAATGAGTACTGTGAGAATGTGTCGATCACAATGATGAATCAGACCTCTGGTTTCATGTCAAGGGAAGAATCCTTGCTCTCCTGCACCAGAACTACCATTGAACTGAAAGAGAAGTTCACTGAGCTGTTAACAGGGCTGAAAGCCATTTCACTTGACTTACGCATATAAGAGAGAAACACAAGTTCAGTATGTGGTATTGTTCCTGCTTTATAGAAAAGGGAATTGGCTCTGGGATCACTGTTTTGTGTTTTTTTTTTCCTAAGGAAGTAACAAAGCCAACATAAAGAAAGCTCTCCCAGACCTGAAACGTAATACAGAGGAGTACTTCCCTGCTTTAGCCTATCCCCTAACTATCCTTCTGGTGGGCCTGGTTCTCTTGGGGTTTTATGTCCTAATCCAAACTAGCCATAGAAATCCTTACAAGGCGAAGAGCTCTGCTCTCACTGTTCCAGAGACGGGGCTCACTGTCTCTGCAGGTTTGTAGGGCCTGTTTAGCAGTAAAAAGGAATCAAATGCTTGGACTTAAATCTTACTGCTATATCATGAGATTGCAAACGATTCTCAGACTTCTCTTAATACCTCTTATAAAGACCTCATACACATTACTATCATCCTTAATGTTACACAGCATAGTATTCCCATTTGCACTACCCAGATCAGTAATCTTGCAGCTACTGTATGTATTTGAAGGCTCTACTTCCAGAGGGAGTTAGGTGTTGTTAAGTGTTGGCAAAAAGAAATCTGACCTTCTGAGACAAATTTTTCATTTAAATGACTTTCTGGACTGTTTCAACTTAATACTTTCCAAGGTAAGACATGCAAATATGTGACTGCATTTTTTACACGGAAATGTTAATTCTATTACATCCTATTGATAGCTTGGCACCCTAATGACTATCATATACATGAGATTCTACTGAATTATCTCTAGCACAAAATGTTATATTTCTCCCATATTACAGTTCCTCTACAAGTATATTTTTTATATGTGTATATATATATATAAACTAGCAATATCTGTTAATCTTTCTCTGATAGTAACTTAAGAGAAATCTTAAAAGCAGTTGTAAGGATTCCTAAGTGAGAAGCTATGATGACAGACAAATCTAAAGGAATGGGGAAAAAATTAAAAATCTTCATGACATAGGCATATAACATATACTTAGGATAAATAGTATACAGTTCAGACTAGATGAATAGCCATAGCCACAAAGGAAAGATTACTTTCCTTCCACCAGAGACCATTTTGGTTATATCTAATCCATAAAGAACGAAGGACAGACAGACACAGGAGAAAAAAAGGAAAGACTTGAAAAGCAGAAAGCATGGAAAAGTCTAATTGTGTGAGATTAGACAGAAGTCTAATAACAGAGTGTCTGTACACCTACTATTTCGAGATCCAAAACTTGGTAGCCACTGTCATATATGAAGTAGTCATGTCATGTATGCAGTAGTATGTACTGAGGCTTATGGTATTTCATCCAGTTTAAGGAACTAACATATGAGAAAGTGAACAAAGTGAACACATTTGTCCCTTCAAAGTGATCTCAATACTGTGGTACCTTCAGTCCTCAGAGCTGGAAGATAAATAGGGACTGCAAAAAATAGGCTGCTGAAAATTCAATTATATTCTTTACGAATGGTAATGATGGTCTCAAAAATGCTTTCTAGATTTAGTAAAAAAGCATAGTAATGTACTCTTTACATCCATATATTTCTAAATGACGAACGAGTGATGAAAACGTATAGATAAGAAATACAGGGACAAGACTTATCAACGGCAATATCCCTGTGAATGTTATTGTGAGTTTCTTAATTGAATTTAAAATGTTTCTTCTCTCTCAGCTAGCACAATGAATGACTGCTTCTCTATCTTTAATTGCTAAATTGAGGCGGATTTAAATGGAACACTTACATTTGTACATTACATGGATGTGTACATTTAAAGTTATATTTCATCAGGAGCTGATTAAAAATATTCTACACGTAAATTTAAAGAGAAGTTGAAACATTATCCCTAGATTCTTTGGATTAGAATTGCAAATTCTCCTGAAACTTTGCAAAGGAACATTAAAATACTGAAAGAAACCTGAAAACCCTACAAATTTTAAAAACGAGGCTTTCAGAATCCAAATAATAGCACTAAAGTTAATGGTTATGGATGAAAAATAAACCTGTTTGTTTACAGAATGAATTTGCAAAGTCATTTTTAAGTACCGTCTTTTTTCTCTGACACCCTTTAATTACACTGGAACTGTGATGCTGCCAAGAGGTTTCTTTTGTGTTTGTAGCTTTATTTTAATAGTTCTCCTTAGCTTCTGGCAGCTGCTGTGAGTCAGTGTACTGGTTTTACAAGGAGGTGCACCAAAGACAGCATTAAATTATTATATAATTTACGCGAACAAAAAGCTAGGTTGCCATTTGCTGACAAGCAAAAAGAAAGTGAAGCTGCTAGGGTTTATGGGGAGCCTTTGACTTCTATAGACAGAAATAATCATGTGTTCAACAGATAATGCAAAATATCTTTTTTTCCCTTCTGAAAAATCTACGTAGTGAGTCATTAAATGCCTGCCTATTTTTTAAGAATTGCACAGAAGGCAAACAGCACAGAATTAATGACAATGTGAAATAGAAAATGTCTTTCTCATAAACCTATATTCTTTCACAAGTGAAACACTATTGTACAGTTGACAGACTCTAAATATTTTTCCCTGTATTTTATATGCAGCTTTAAAAACTTTTACACTGGAAAAAAGCACGCTAAGTGATAAACTGCCATAGTAGATGGTCTTGCTTCTCTTACATGTCTGCATAAAACCAACACAAAACCTGACATGTGAATCAAGTTTGAGCCAATGAAAGTCACATGAAAAGGGTACTCACTTTTTCTTTAGTCTTCGGTCCTTTTCTGCTTGGGTTCCAAGTTTGCCTAATCCCAGAGATTCCTGAGCTGCTGCCTCTGTTTCCATGTAACCTCCTGGAAAACAAACCAAACCCAACCCCACTGTATTTTCCCATAGCTCTTTGCCAGTTGTTCCCCTCCTCAACCCTTCAATCCTCCTCCCACCTGTCACCATTATCTATGTTTGTTTCCTTAAGCCATGTCATCTGGTGTTTCTGGAGAACATCTATCACCTACAGAAGTAAATTCTGGCAAGTGTTTACTACATGGAAAAGAGTAGAAGTAGAGGGAAAAATTGGTTCCTCCTCCTTGTGTTTAGCAGAAATGTATGAGAAGAGCAGCCTGATCTCCTTTGCCCATTTTTATTTGCCTCCTAAGGTTCAGTCTCATGGTCCTAAGTAAGCAATGCCCTCACCATTTTTTAATCTTAGTTGGGAAATGTACAAATCAAAGTGCTATCTCAAGAACCGTCTCATTATTATTGATGTAATACAGCATCACTTAATGTTGTAATACTAAAGTCTTCATTTAGCTCTCATAGTCTTGGAGAGTTTGATGTTATCTCTGCAAACTCCCAAGCCAGAGATGACGCAAAGAATCTGTCAGAGAAATAAAAAGCCTCCTAGGTCTCCCTGGAGGTGCCTCGTAGGCATCTAATTCCTGTCGAAGTCATGGGAATTTGAATAACTTGCACAGAGTGACAAGTGAAGCTTGCAGTAAGCCAGGACACCTGGACCAAAATAAAATCGTACTATAAACTAAGGACACGACTGGTGTGGTATGATCCATGCTGATCACACAATATGTCCGCTAACATGACTTTCCTGGTGCAGAAGTGAAAAGATGCTCTGACTTTTTTATCGCTGCATGGATTCAAGGAAGAAGGGACCTGCTCATGGAGCTGTCAGTACAGTCTCCTGGTTCTGGCTCCACGCTGTCCTCTCATTTGCACATGTATACGTGCAGACAGAAAGGCTGCAGCACTTCTTTGAAGGCTGCTTTCCTCCTGTGCTGCTATTCAGAAGGTGTGTAACTGGCACAAGAAGGAAGACAACAGTGCAGTAAATGTTGGTGCTTAACTCCATTTGGCAATGGAAATTTTTTATTTCTCAGCTAATGGATGGTGAACGATTGTAGAGTGGACATTGGCATAATTAAGAAAGCACAGTATAAATTGAAAGATTTCTATTCTGATTCATTGATTTTAACCATAAAATAATGCGTAAATGTTATATAGTGAAATAGCATCACAGCCTTTTACAAGTCACATTCATACGTGCACCTCAATCAAGTGAGAGCAAAACCTACTGCTGTATCATGTTTATGATGTTAACTTAGAAAAGCCTGGTTTTAAGCTGTCCTTTCAAAGCAAGTGTAGTTTTAACACTCCTGCTTGTCTAGACCAAATTTTTCTTTATAAAAGAGGACATTACTTCTGCAAGTCTCATGATGAGAATGATACCTCCAATCACAAATGCAGAAAACATGAACGTATACTTTGCTTTACTTCATCTGCCTTTCAAAGTTTTACAGAGTATCTCGTGAAATGTTTCTTGCTGACTCTGGAGTAAGTTTTTAATTTAGCAAACTGCTGTATCAATATATCACACCCTTCTGAGAGAGCGGCTCACAGTATGTTAGCTAGAGAGGGTATGGGTGTAGTGCAATGAGTGTTTATCACAGATTGGAAAGTGTTCTTGGCATAATGGACTTCACCACAAGACAAACACATCTGGCCCTTTGAATAACCCTGGGTACGTTGTATTGGATGTAGTGATTGTGCCTGTCAGTATCTTAGGCATGCAGATTGCCATGATACATGTTTTCTAACAAGCTGACCTTTGCATACACCATACAGATCAGCTTGCCTGGGCAGGGCTAAAAATCCCTGCAACGTATTGTTTGTTTTAGGGACTGGAATATTTAAAATGCAACATGGGGAGAATATTTAAGTGTCTAGTGTGGTATTCCCCAAGAGAGAGAAGACTGGATAAGTTTAAAATCAAACAAACAAATAGATATAAAAAGAAATGAAAGGCACTTGTGCTCTCTGTAACATTCCTTCTCCCTTCTCCAATAATTAAAAGAAATCTTGAAGAATCTAGAAATCCCGAATCTTGATTCTAAGAAAGATCTCCTAAGGCATGAATTTGCCTTTGAACAATAACACAAAATGGTTTAGCAGAGATGGTAAAAAGTAGCAAATTATAAAAACCCGAAACTCTGGCAAGTTTAGCAATTAAAAACTAATAATTTCAGAGTTTTGCAAGGCACGCAGAGCAAGGAAATCTTTTGGGTGATAGCCTGGCTCTGTTGAAGTTAGTGATAAAACTTTGGAGGTTCCAATATTGCTTCTTAAATATGAGTATATATTACATGTGATTTTAGAGATTTTATAGAATCCGTTACAGAAGTATTATGTGTACTTACAAGGTTTAATATCACTGGGATCCCTAATATCCTCTCTGCATTGACATGAACTTTAAGTGTAATTGTGTGCATGTGCAAATACACAGATAAGAAAACAAATTAATTTTTCTGAGGCTCAAAATTATCTTTATTACCTCTTCAGTATTTGATGTGCTATTGAAGAAAAGGTATTTTCCATATTCAAAAATATAACAAGTATGTATCTATATCAAATTAGAATGTTTAATTTAAGCAAGGAATTAAATGAGATTCTTTTATTGATTTTGCATTATAAATTTAGGTTATGAAAACCATACAAATATACTGCAGTGCAGTGATGATAGGACTTACTATCTAGATTTCTGTGATATAGTATCTTACTATAAATAGAACTATTAATTATATATCTGCACAGATAGTGTACCTGTCATGGAATTGATTCAAGCACTACCATGATTGCTGTTCTTTAAATTTTGTTTTGGCTTTAAAGTACTGCCATTTAATGGAAACTGCCACTCAATTTTTTTTTTTTCTTTTGATATCTTAAAAATTAAGATGAGAAAAACTACTCTATAATTCAGCTGCTCAACGTTGTTTCATTTTCTAAAAATATTTTGCTCCTAATTTTCGGTCAGTTAACAGTCCTGCTGTTAATTTTATACATGCTTGTAAACCTAGTTTGCTTAATTAAAATGTGCATTTTACTGAAATCTTTGCTGTTGAGCTAAAGGATGGAAGCCACAGAAATTTAATTTAATTGCAAATCTTCACTAATATCTTTTTGCAATTTCATGAGCTAGTGTTGGGAATTACAAATAGGCTTTATCCAATTATACGTAGGTCTTATTACTCATGTTGCGTATTATTAAGAAATTAATCAATTGCCAGATTACATTGCTCCTGAGACAATCTTTAAAGTTGTTATTTTATTTTTGTTCCACATTGCAAGGAACTGCAGGGAAGACCAACACATTTATTACATCTTTGTCCTCTATGTTCCTGAGTTACTGTGAAATCATAGATTATTATGCATAATCCATCAGTATCAATAAAATTGGTTTTATGGAATGTAAATGTGAATTAATAACGCAGTCTAAAGTTATAAAATTCTCCATCAGTGCAGATGTTGACATGAAGGTGTGCTTGAGAGACTCATTTAATAGATTCTGAAATACATTAAACTATGAAAAAGACTGAATAAATCAGTTTTATTCTTCCCATTGTAAGAAAAAAGGTAATTTAAAATGCGATTAGAAATTGGTTATTTTTTTTTCAAGAACACAAGGTTCTCACAGGCAGAGAGGAGAAAGGTTGGAGTATAAATGGAGAATGCTCTGTTATTTGATTTTACTCTGATACTTTTACCTTAATATTACCTTATTTTATTCTGTATGATTTTAGTGATGGGTTTGTTAATTGTGATAAGGACATATTTTAATATGAATTTAGCTTTTTAATTTCAGGCTTACCTATTGCTTAAGCATTTACAGTTACTGCAAACTCTTAAAATTCTTTTACAGGTGTTACGTGGTCACCATGGCAGTAAAAATTTAGTGCCTCACAAATTCGTACTATGTGACATCTTCGTGACTAAGAAAGAGCTAGTATTTCTATTTTACTGACACATCTATACCAATTTGATGCTTGTGTTGGCATGTGTATATATGCTAATCTTAATCTAGCTAAATCAGATAGCCTAGCAACATAGACTAAGGATGTATTTGCCCATCTGGGCATGCAGACTATGAGCCTTTGCTGAAGACTCTCACTTCACCTTCGATTGCTTATGCTACCTAAGGTAGTTAAATGAAATTATGCTACGACTGGTTTTTTTTTTGCATGTGGTATAGACTTATCCTACAGAGTATCACAGAGGAAAATTTTCAGTAGGAATGAATTAGACTAAAGTCTTGACAACGAAAAAGGGCAGAAGAAGTAGGAAGAAAACAAAGCATTGCTGTGAGCAGCATAGCTAATGGAAAGAGTATGGTGAGGACATTCAGCGATAGGCACTAGCAGACGTCCATTGACACAATGAAACCTGAAAAGCAACTACATTTACTTGCAAGGACCTTCCATATCACAGTTACACCCCTTATAGTGGTTTATTACTTACTACTTTCTCACCTCCTCTTTCTTTTGATTATTTAAGAATACACTGTTAGCACTTTTATGCTAATTCAAGAGAGTATTGAAGCAGTAGGTTCAGTGAAGAGGATGACTCTAGTAATTTGTGCCAGAAGTCTCTCTTCATTTGCATTATAGTCATAGCAAACGCCTGACAAATATAATTGCTGATAGCAATGAAGTTTAATGGGAAGGTTCTGCCAGACTAAAGAGAAAAATAAGCAGACTGGAAAACTGAAAAGAAGCAAAATTAAAAATGGAAAAACGACTGTGAAATGGTGATCTTGGCTTGTTACCACTAATTCCTTACTGAGCTGTCCAAGTCGAGCCTTCTCTTTTTTACCGAACAAACGTCCTATTGAAGACTTGATTCCTTTCTTCTTGGGAGCTTTGTGCAGGGAGTCCTGGCTGCTATTGACACTGCCAAGACCAATGCTGTCTGGCTCCAGTGAAGCAGGCAAACTACTACAAAATGATAACAAAGCAATTGAATAGATAACGTCAAAATTTGCAGGTAATTTTTCATTTTCTTCTGAGCAGATCTGAAAACAAATTAATTGGTTACACTTCAGTAATCATCTCCCCACAAGTGAAACAATCACATCTTCTTCCTTAAATGATTTAGAAACGTGAAGAAATCAGGTCATTTTGGAATAGTTAAACAAAAATGTGATTTGAAAAGAATAATATGCGGTAAAACAGTGAACTACCAATTCATGTTACAAATATCTTACCTTCTGGCATCATTGTGGTATGAAGAAGGAAGGGTATGAGTCATTCTGATAGCTCTGGGTGTTGGGGGAGGAGAAGTTTCACATTTGATTGTGGCTTTATCTTCACGCCCATCTTCTTCAACTACTGCAATCTGGGGGAGAGAGACTCCATGAGAGATTAGCTTTTCAAGAAAGTTTCAACATACGCTGCACGAATTTGTCAAATGAACTGAAGCATGTATGGATTGAAGTGCAATTTTTTGAGCAAATTGTAAGGATTCCTATTTTTGAAAGAGACTATTGGGAAAGAGCAATTGCCTAAATATGGCAGATTAAAGTACGTATTTGAAAGAAAAGAGATTACACTTGGAGAAGAAATTAATTCCTTTTATGCCAAACAGGTTGATCTACTAAAGGTCTAAACATGAAAATAACCTCAGACATGAGCAGGTCTCTTGCATTAAACAAACAGGATTATTCAAATAAACAAAGTTTCTCAGGGATGTAAGGGAGAGGGTAAATACAGACATAAACAGGAACACTCTCTCCATAGCTTGTTAACAGAATGGTCAGGATGCTTGAAAATAAGCATGAACAAAAAGTTTTGTCACAGAATATAATGATTTATGGTAAATGCCGTCTCCTCTCACGTAAAGATAAATCCCATATTCAGTGCCAATTCTGTAAACAACTTTATATTGCTCCAGAAGATTTCAAGCAATCTGACTCTGGTTCCTCCAGCAAGAATAATGGCCAAAAATACATTTGAAGGTAATTCTTTCGTGTTCACACTTTGTTTTTAACCGGGTTCCTTTAAGTTTGTGCCGTAGTGGCTACTACTCCAAGATATCACTGGTGGGCCTTGATTCTATGGCTTAGCTGTGATCCCTGAAAGCCTTTCCAGGTAGGATTAAAATGATTATGTTCAGGAATCGAATGAAAAGGAGCGGAAAGGATGCAGTGGCTGGCAAGGAACCCTGTTATCTAAATAGCAGAGGAATATGATAAATGTGCTCTCCCAGACTTAAAAAAACCCCCACAGTATCATACCTTTCTCCGATGTTTTCTTAGGTCACTTGGCTTAGATTGGTAACAAAAGCAACAACAACAAAAAAAGAAAGATTAATAAATCTTATTTGAGCATAACAAAATGCCACACATTCATTCTTCTCACATTCAGAAGTGGGAAGCGGAGATTTAATTAATTTAATACTATCTGTATTATATACTAATTATATACTTGGTGTCATATCATAAGATAACCCCTGACAAATATGCCATTCTGGGAAAGCAGCTATTTTTTCTAAAGTTACAATCACCTTCATTTTCATAAGCTTAGCAAAGAATAGGACATTGCAAGCTTATAGTAGCACTTTTAATTTTTGGAGTTTTCATATAAATCCTTCCACTAGCCCCACACAGATTTTTTTTTTTTTTTAGCTTTATCTAATATTACAAATGTATTGGTGTCTCACCAAGTATAAACACAAAATATCATCAACAAATACCATGTCTGAAAAAGGGGTCTTTCTCTCCAGTTATCCCATATTAATGTGACTGGCATTTTCAGTCAACGGATACAAATTCACTCATCTTCTGTACTGCAGCATTATTTGGCAGTAGAAGGCTGCTAGAACGTGTCTTTTTCAACCCCCTTTTCATTTTTGTTTTTGGTAGATGTCTCATTCATTCAAGGAAAGCTGAAGATACTCTGCAGAATTTATTTACTGCATGGACCTGGGCTGTGGAAACTGATGCAGTACTGCTCCTCCAGCCAACCCCTACAGGATCATTTGGCAATTTGGGCTCTAGAGACCAGACCTCTACAGAGCCCAACTCAAAGTTTCCACTTAGAGGATGTCTGATAGCCTGTTGTGTCTGTCCCCAGCCAGTAAGGAAAAGGAGATATTCAATACTGAACTGCTGCTGAAACAGTGCAGGGCAGAAGTGTCGTGAAATGGCTGACAAGGGTGAGCAAAGCTGTAGGCTGTGCTGTTGAGCACGCAGTGGGGTGCTACTTCTACAGCTTATGATATGTCAAAAGTTCAACTGCAACTCATACAGACATATCCATCTGAGCTTTAGCACAGCTAGAGCTGGGTGCCAGTGAGGTCATGGCAACCTGAAGTGCAGAGGCTCTGCTGTCAATTTTGTATTCGAATCTGATGAACCTACTGACCCAAAGCTACTGTGTCCAAATCAAGGCAACCAGGCAGTGCAGGTGTCTGCTGGAAGGTCAGTTTAACCATTGCCATTTATCTGTAGCCAGATTGCTTAATTTAAATGGCTGGTTAAATGGAGCCAAACTGCATATTCGGGAAGGTGCTGCTTTGGTGAAGTGGGTGGCACCGCGGCAGCCTGCGCACCCACCTCCTCCACAACAGTTTGCGTCACCAACATTTTCATTTCTGCTGTTCAGCAGTGGAAACTGAGGGCAGCAAAGAATCAGTGCGAGTCTGCCCCAACTGCTGGCCCTGACCTCCTCTCTGCTGTCTTTAGTTCCCAAGAAGACAGCAAACACCATCCTAAACTGGGAGGGGTAGAGGTGAATACAAGTAGTTGTCAGTTCCCAGGAAAAGGGAGTACTTGGCTAGATGATGGTAGACAAAAGTCCCTACTCCCAACTGAGCAGAATGAACAGCCAGGCTCCACTCCCAGCTGTTCTTGGTGACCTTTTCAGCTAGGAGAATTAATTTCTGCTTTATGATTGAGATCAAACCTCATTTTCCCTCTGCTAAGAGGCTCCACAGGGAACCAGCACTGCTGCTTCCCAGGAATGGACCACAAGGGGACATTGATGACACTCAGATTATCAGAGAAAGAGCAAACAAAAAATGGGGTTACACATATCCTATTCTCCTCACTGTATGTAGAGATCAGCAGAGTGGGCTGCTTTGATTCTCTCCTAGTGCTTAAAGGGATGAATTCACCCAGGCTCCAAACTGGTTAGTAGCCCACACTGAACACTGCACCCTTATCAATATCAGAATTGTACCTCTTGAATATGTCGACACATACTACCTTCACTTACTTGACTGTTGCACTGTTTCTTTTTGTCTAGGACCAAAATTAAATTTTTTGCAAATCCCTTTTCAAATCAAACCAGACATTTCAGAATATGTCTTCAAAGGTACAGTAATGTTAGAAATGCTTTGCATGATAATTTGATGGCTTGGTATCTATGTATGCTGCTTGCAATGTTGAAATATATCAGTTAAATGAATTATTAGAAAACAAA
Organism: Aptenodytes patagonicus; assembly: GCF_965638725.1. NCBI lineage: Eukaryota > Metazoa > Chordata > Aves > Sphenisciformes > Spheniscidae > Aptenodytes > Aptenodytes patagonicus. The sequence continues at coordinate 45,385,549 of NC_134949.1, forward strand.
GCACTTATTTCAAGTGCTTGATATACTGTCATGAAGAATACATACAAAATGCTGCAAGTATAATAGTATACCAAATATAGAAGTATATCAAAATGATCATATACATGAAGTAGTAGAAGGTTTTAATGTCTTCTAGACATTTCTTGGAGGTTTGAATTCAGCAATAGTCCCACAGACTACTGTGCAATAACTGTATTACTTCAGAGCTTTTCATTAGTAAACACTTTTTACACATAAACTGATTACAGTAATTCCAATGATCAGTTCTGTTTGTTATTAATTCCACTGCCTGTGTGCTGAAGGCCCTTGATCCTCAGATCATTGTGTCCCTGGTGAATCATGCAATGCTCAAAAACACAATAACAAAAACCAAAACCACCCAAACGTCCATATTCTAGGGAATTTGCCATCTGTATGTATGATGAAGAGGTGAATAAAGAATTAGAGACATAAGCCATTCATACAGTGAAAAGATGAAGTATTTAATACTAGAAATATCACACCTAAAATTGGTATCACAAAGTTTCTTACCAGCGTCATAACCCCCATTCTGTCCATCTCCCTGGCTGGACTGCGAGGGGTGAGTTTAGGAGTTGAGTGTCCGCTGGGAGGAGATGAGCTTGCAAGTGACGATGCAGTCACTGAGCCAGTAATGGAGGTACCTTGGTGGACTCTGGCCAGATTTAAGCCTTCCAGACTCACGCTGGCCACTCTGTTCTCTATCTCTTCGGCACGCAATTCTGTCGACTCTTTCTCTTCTTGGATTAACCTTATTAAATAAAAGAAGAACACGGTTGTATTTGTCTCTGCATGCCCCAAAAGCAAAAGTAAAAAAATGTTTCCTTTCAAATGAGGTTCAGAAGAAAAAGAAAGCAAACATGAATAGCATAGATCAACTCCAAAATAATATCGAAAAGGGTATTTTTAATCACCAGAATTATAAAATTATTTTTCTTAATTCCTCCATCCTCAACAACTGTTTGAAGAATCTGCCCAACAACAAGACTTGACATATGACATTTCAGGAAGACTGGTTCCTTTGCAAAGGAGACAGTATTGGGGGGGCGGGGTTAACAATCCAATTTACCATAAGAAACTAATTCCAATCTTAAGTTGGCTTCATCTGATTTTCTGTTGCTAAAGCACAAACAGAAATTTAAAGTCAAATGAAATTGGGCCTTTAAGAAGGGGATTGCTAAAATAATCCATATTAATAAAACAAGAGAACATGCAAAACAATTTGTCCATTTCATACCTACAAATTGATGAAAAAATGACAGTTGTTTCTAAAGCATTGAGTTTTTAAGTGTATTTCATTAAAATAGCTCTCTTGTTAACAACAAATATAAGCTTCTTAAACATATATAGCCTCAGTAGGATTCTTCCACTGGGTTCTTTAGTTTTGGTTTGTAATTGTGAATGCACCTAGAATGATAAAATGTGTTTAAAATAAAACATTTGTCTATAAGTCCTTTGCCCATAACCCCATATTAGGGGTCTTTTTTTTGTGAAGAGGAGGAAAAAGTATGAAGGATCAAGGTTAAATGAGAGAATACGAAGTTTGAGGAGGCTGAAACTGTGAATCAGGCTTTTCTGAGTGAAATGAAGCAAGTACAATAAGTGAAAATGCACTGAAAATAATAACGTAATGCACTGGAAATAGAAACCTACAAATTCCTGTGCTGTGATAAATCTTCTTCCCTAACATCCATTTCAAAATTTCTATAAAATGTCTGCAGTTCTTTCTGAAATGAAGCATGGCAGAAACTTAAAGGGAAATAATATTTTGAAAGGCAATTATAACAATCTTTGTCATTTTAGTAATCTAAATTCTGAATCATCTTGTAAATAAAACAAATCTAAGGCAAAATACATTTTTAATCTCTTTTGGTATCTCTAATCATTTGATAAACCCTTATAGTGTTTGTCAAGAAAAAGAAAAAAACAAACCACGAAAATGTGAAATGCAGTACAGTTTATAAGAGTATCCTTGTAGAACCATTTTTCCTGAAATGTATAAAAAAAAAGTATACAAAATTAGTTACCTGGTTGTTTAATAATGACGGTGATGGTAATGAAGGCCTGTACTTCAGTATAAGCTTAGCAGCAGGGGAAATAAACTACTCTCAGTGGACCTGCAGTAAAAATGGCTACATACAATGTGCACCCATGCTTCCTTTGAGATAAAACTGTACCTAGCAACTAAGTCAAGATCCTGTGTTAAGTAAAACAGTGATCTGATTCAGGATGGCACAAATAATATCCAACTATGTCAGCTGCAGGTACAATTTCTTGTGAAAAACCTTTTACTGTATTACATAATTACCTGTTAAATTGCCAAAATGCTAGTATTTTTTAAAACAAATACATTTGTTGCATCTACAGCTTCCTAATTGGTCACAGTGCTTACTTTTTTTGTAATAACAGAAAATATGGATAAGGTTTTCTCTTTTACATATACTGTTTTAAGGAGATTTACCCTCCCAACAACAAAATTCCTCCTTGACTCTTTATCTTGACAGCTGTAATTAGAGATTTTAGAAAATATCAGAGTAATCCTATCTGAATGAAGAAATTCTGGGAGTAGTGAAAATGCAAAGCTGTAGATCTATAACAAAAAGTCTCCCCTGCGAACAGACAAGTTATTCAAATTCAATATATTCCAAAAGACTTCTCCCTTTAAAGTTACCTTGCTCACAGAACAACTGAGATTTGGCAAAAGGTAATCTGGTTTTGATTTATATTTCTAACGACAGTCTTTCTGCCTGTAGTATTACCAGAAAGTTGCTAATACTAATTTAATTAGTATTAGTATTTAATAATTAATAATTTAATAATCTCCTTCATCTCTTTCTAAAGAAACAGTCATGAATGAGAGGATGTTTTGCATACATCAAGTTTTTAAAAGTTAGCCTTCCTGAAAAACATTTAAGAATGCTTTAAGCCTAAAATATGGTTTCATTTATAAAACTCACTAAATTAAAATAAGTCATTGGATTCTCTATCACTCCATTAAATTTGCACAGAAATTATTACAATACATCCAATTCACTACCTATTTCCAAGCACTATAACCCAACTTGGAGCATGAAAAATCACATTCTATGCCTCCATAGAAAATCAAAACCATGTCTTAGAAAACATGGCTTATATGAGATGTAACATAGGAATAATTATCAGAAGAAAGCATGAAGAGCACTGAAATAAAAAATTTCTGATAGGACGTCATTAGTGAGTAAGAGGAGTCATGCAGAACAGTGAAAAAGACCTTGAAAAGAGGACTATGAATAGTGATCTGTCAAATTTGCCCTGTGTTAGCCTTCTCACCTATTTCTCTTCAGTTGGCCAGCAGTCCTTCACTTGGAACATTTTTTGAAAGAAATTTCTATGGTTAGGAAATGAAGATGCCATTGTTATCTTCACACAATCAGTACTCTCATATGAAAAGCGGACACATTATCAATCCTTTAAATGTACAAGTGGTTTCCTAATTGTTATGAACGGTACCTGAACTCGTGCACTAAAGGAAGCTTGAAGCTGTAATCATAAGTGCATCACAGCTAGTTCAGACTACATACCTGATTTCTTTATTGATTGCATCTAGCTGCTCCTGAAGCATCATGGCCAGAGTCTGGGCATCGGAATGGCCGCTTGGTGACAGGAGGTCCATGGAGCTGAAAAGCGTTTCTCTATCATCGTCATCGATGTCGGACATTTCAGTGTCGCTTTCAAATGGATGGCTGCTCAAAACACCAATCTGCTGAGTCCTATTCCACTCGTGATCTCCAAGTGATTTTACCTGAGCAGGAATTAGGATGTACATGGCTTATTCCATGGAAAACAATTGCAAAGTTGAACTTCTATAAAATGGGAAAGCAAAGCAACTAACATTTAAGAATACTTATTGAATGATTAATTCACCATTAATACTTGCAATATTACCGCAGATGATGTAAAGTATTTTCACATAATTTCTAATGCTGTGTAAAATTAACTATCAGGAAAATTTACACAAAAATATACCCAGAGAAGACAGACAATCAGGTATGCTTGAACTTTGATGTCTGAACTTCAACCTTTTCTGCCTTCATTTTAGTACAACAGTACTCTTGTCTGAGTATGTATAGAAAAAGACCATGCTATTTGGGCTTTTTGTTTGGGTTTTTTTTTTGGTGTGTTGTTCGGTTTTGTTGATGTAGTTGTGGGTTTTTTTTCTGGAAATACACAAACTGTAAGCTTAAGAGACTGAAATACATTCTCTTATCAGGCAATATATGAGAAGAAATTGGGGATTAACCTTTGGTTCATCTCTGCGTACGCCCATCCGGCCTCTTCTAGGCCGCCTTATCACTTTAGTTGACCGATAGTCAGACTGGCTATCAACCAGTGAGCCCACAGAATACCTCAGCTCTGCTGATGTGTCAAGGTGAGGCCTATAAAAAGAGACACAGAAGTAGACTAAGAGAGTAATAGTAATAATAACAGCAACAATCCAATGACCTTCAGTCTAGGAACACAGATATATTTTTTTAAACAAACAAATTATTATGTATCAGAATAAATAACAAAAACATGGCACAGAATATAATTTAAAAGTGAAAACATGAAATCATATTATAAGAAAATTAAGGACGAAAAGAAATGAGTAAAACCTTTGATTTTTCAAAATGAAGGATTTGCATCGTAAAACTCATTGTCCCAAACATATGAAAAAACAAGCAGATTTCAGGAAAAGATAACTGAATCTGACTGCTAACTGGCTGCTGAATATACCATCCTGTATATTTTCCTTCCATTACTTTCCTGAATAAACATGCCTGAGGTTACTGTAAGCATGTTAGCATGTTCACGAGTGAGGATATCTATAACACTTTCCTACTGTAAATCTGTGCTCTGCATTATGAAAATATTAGTGAACGGCCCTGTGATATATAACATCGGTTATGAATGATTCATGTTTATTTGATGATGCTTTTGAGAGTTTTAACCCGCAATTTTTCCTGTAGTCCTGGTAAGTCTTGGGACATTGTGGAGAGGCATATACATGATGACTTCAGCATATCTTTTCTTGGCTGCATACAATTTTCCCTGGCCTTTCTGTCCTCGGTCAAACAGCAGCAGTAGAATTTCCCTGCCTGGTGCAACAGAAGCATCCTGCCCACGGGCTGTGTAGCCGAGCCAGAAGAGCAAAGGCTCCATGCACCATTTGAGCATTCAGCCACAGCGGTGGAGACCTGAACAATTTATATTTCTTAACACATAACCAATCTCCATGTAAAAATATATATGAATAGCATGATTATAGTAGAAAAGTGAAATGTAACAAATACTATACTAATAAGACAACTAAATATGTATTTGTTTATAGCGACTCCTAAAAAAAAAGTTTGACATTTCACTACCTATGAGAGCATAAAATGAGTTTAATGTTGTACTTACATTTTTTTAAATTTTTTTTTTTTTTAAACTTCGGAAAAATGCTTACAGTCACCTACAGACAACTTATAGGGTTCACAGCAATGTTAATAATCAGTTATGGGAAACAGAATAGGAATAAGTTTTGTTCTTAAACACTTCTCTCACTTTGAAAAAAATGCTGTTCAAGAAAATGATGGCTTTAATCCTAGACATAAAGAAAGCTAAGTAAGAGAATGTCTGCTTTCTAAAATGAAGGAAATAATTCAGAAAACCATGTATATCTATGCTGAAAACTGCAGGCTGTAAGCGTGACTGTTTTCCTGAGCTCTAGTTCTGTGTCTTTTTCTAAACATAGAAATTCACTTTTCCTTGAGAGAACTTAATTTGAATTAAAACATACTCGTACTTAGAAGACTGAAGCATTGGCCTCAAATTTCAAACATCACTAATAAAGTAAAAGTGAAAAATAAAATATTATAACTGTGATGTCTGTGTATTGATAAATGGGAAATGCAAAAACATCATGATAACCATGAAAGCCTCTACTATAAGCTACTTTGACAGAGTGGTATGAAGAAATGTAATTGCTGTCTGGTATTATAAGTACTGTGACAAATCTAAAACAATAATGGAAAGATTTCAAGCACTAATACAGTTCGTTTTATAAAAAATAAATACTGTAAGAAAACAAACAAAAAAAGAGAATTCCTGAAATGTGAGTATGTGCCATAGTAATCAAATCAGCTACATAAAAATGTCACAGATACTGAATAATGTTTTAGAATTTAGGTTTTGGGTAGAGCATACATCAGAGCTCAAAGTGTTGTCATAAATGTCCTTTCCTGAACAACCAGCAGTTTATCTTCTCTTATACTTCCCATCATGCCCTGTAGGAACTTCCATAATATTAGAAAAACTATGATTTTACCTTTTAAAAGATTCTCTAAAGCTTACTTTTTTCATTATACCAATAAGAAAACTTGACAACAGTTGGGCTACAAATGTCCTAAGCCCTCCATCTACAGCACCAGACAATAATCTGTTGGGTTTTTGTATCTTTAATTTGTCTGTATGTCTCTCATCTGTTATATAGTAAACCATTTAGGGCAGTGACTGTTTTTTATTTTCTGTGTTTGTACCACATTTGCTGTAATAGAACTTCGCTCTGATAATTGATAATATTTGGTACTTGTGCAGCAAGTTGGCAGGAAAAAAGAAACAGCCCAGGTCCCAGCCTCTGGCAGCAGATACCTATTTGTTGACCAGCTTCATTGTTGTTCTGCTGAAAGAACAAACTCCTGCAAATACAAAACTGAGTACGTGCTTAGAACAGTAAGTATTTAATGCTGATACCTCCCTATTCCTGAGAGGGCTGGTAGCTTCGCAAGGTGAGGTCATGGAAGGGGAAATATACTGTTCGGGGGGAAACCTGCTGAATTCCCAAGACATTTAGGCAGCTTATCAAGTTCAAACAGCCCTTTGACAAGGGCTAATCAGACTCTTATTTACAGAGCACAAGCTAATGATACTCATCTACCCAACAAGAAAGGCTGCTGTTCACCAAGGATGGCTGCTCCAAAACCATCTCTGCTATTTGTTGCAGCAGTTCAATAGTCTGTGTCCTCACAAGCACTCTCAAAAGTGTTGTGTGTGCCTGTAGCCACACTTACACTCCCAAAGGAACAAAAATTCGAAGAGTTACAAGCATCACATTCTGAATTTCAGCGATTTACACTTCTCCATGTATAGAAAAATATTAGTCCAAGAGATAATAAGAGATCGAGGGAGAAACCATGTCCAGGTATTGAGCAAGATGTATTGTCTGCCCATTGTTTCTTCAGACATGATGCAAGCAAAAAAATTATCCAGGAAGAACAACTTTAAAGGATTACAGTGCTCTGAATTTAGTCTTGGTCCATGAGCTTCAGCTGGCAGGTTTTAAAAGTTAACATGTTGCTTGTTATGAAAACAGGGCATGGCACACAATTATCAATAAAGCAACAATTTTATTTTGAGGGATACTTTTAGGCAAGAAGGACTGTCTGTCTAGAATTATAAATTCATTTCAGCTGTTGGTAGCTACTTCTATGATACCTGTCTCACTATTGTTCCCATATTGCTTTTCTGCTACAAAGAGGTATAACGTTTAACGTCCTGTTACGATATTTTCAGATCTCTCTGAATGCTGCCTTCATCTCTAGCTGAAGATCTGTGGTCTTATCTTACACACTAAGCAAAGCTTGCTAATAAAAAAAAAAAATATTAGATGTACTTGATAGAATAAATAAATAAATAGGATCATAAATCATAGAATCATAGAATCATAGAATCATTGAGGTTGGAAAAGACCTCTAAGATCATCGAGTCCAACCGTTGACCCAACACCACCACCCACTAAGCCATGTCCTTAAGTGCCTCATCTACATGTCTTTTAAATACCTCCAGGGATGGGGACTCCACCACTTCCCTGGGCAGCCTGTTCCAATGTTTCACCACTCTTTCAGTAAAGAAATTTTTCCTCATGTCCAATCTAAGCCTCCCCTGGCGCAACTTGAGGCCATTTCCTCTTGTCCTATCGCTTGTTACTTGGGAGAAGAGACCGACACCCACCTCGCTACAACCTCCTTTCAGGTAGTTGTAGAGAGCGATGAGGTCTCCCCTCAGCCTCCTCTTCTCCAGGCTAAACAACCCCAGTTCCCTCAGCCACTCCTCATCAGACTTGTTCTCCAGACCCCTCACCAGCCTCGTTGCCCTTCTCTGGACACGCTCCAGCACCTCAACATCCTTCTTGTAGTGAGGGGCCCAAATATGCTAATTAGTTTCAGCATTAAAGATGATGGTTTTAACTTTATTATTAAGCTCTCCTGGGAAAAAAATGGGTATTTGGATATACTTTTGAAAACATTCCATAATTTAAAAGACTTTCCTTAATCTCAGTAACATTTCAAGTTTATACTCACTGCTATAAGGCCCTGTTTACCTATGAAAAAAGTGAAAAGCAACAGTAATAATCATTGCACAGACTTTACATTTTTAAAGAAATACGTGATATTTTTATGCGTGGTCTGAACACATCCCTGTTTTAAAGGCTTGACACTTACATTTATGTTCTATTTCAACTCAAAGTGAGGAAACTTTTGTCATTAAATATTACCTTGACAATGTGGGTTCGATTAAAGAACCAGCCCTCAATTTCATTTGATCCAGTTCAGATCTCAGTTTCTCAATTTCTTCGGCAAGTCTTTCCTGGAAACGAGAATAGTAAGATATACTTACTGGTGATACAAAATACATTTACTTTATGAGATATTGCTCTTGTAAACCTAAACAAGTAAGATAAACCGAATGTAGCACTGACTATAATAAAGGCAGTGAACTCATTCAAGTCTCATTATTGCTAATAAGACATGCATCAAGAGGAGGTTGTATAGCACTCTTTAGTGTTTTTCCACTAGCTGGAAGTGATGGCAGGACGGGTTTGTACTTGAAACTTACTTTTTTCTTCCTATACAGCTAGGGTCAGGAAAAGAACCAGCACTGATTTGTGCACTAACTGCCCTCTCCGCACCAGGCATAGTTCAGCATGCGACACGCTATTTGCCCTTTAGAGACAGAGATTGCGTCCTGGCCTTTTTCTTTACAAATAGAGATGTAAACTTAGGGACAACGACATTTTAGGTGCTTTATTGAACTGCAGCTTTACAGCTCGCTCTTGGGAGTTGATGGAACTCCAGTATGAGGTGCTACTGGTGAAAAATGACAGAGTACCACAAAAATTGGATTTTTGGAACCAGCTAACAAAAAGACTATTGACAACAACCACTAGGAAAAAAAAGCGCTGTTCCCAAATTCTACAAATAACAATAGTCTACTAATAAAATGAAAAGAAATCAAAGAATTTTAAAACAAATTAAGAGAGGACATGGGATGAAGACGTAACGCTGCTGTTCCTTGAGTTTAAAACATTCAGGATTCCAAAATGCTAGGAAGGAAAGGGATCTGCGCTTAATTACTATCAGATTCAGTAATATTATTAATTAAGATTATTAATATCTGGTGTTATCTCCATGCATCTGAAATTGCTTCATCAGTTTCTTCATCAAAGTTCAACAAATAAACCCTTCAAAGTGGGAACTTAGAAGCTCTGGAGTCAGACCTATGTGGTTGTGTGTGAAGAGAACTCACCTCCATCAATTGCACAGAGCAGTAGTGGAGGTGTTCTATTTATTTCACTTCCCATCCTTAAGCGAGAATCAATAAATATAATAAATAAAAATATCTTTGCAAAAATACTTTCAATACAAATGTAGATTTTTATACCAGATTTTTCATCTTTGTCAAGAGTTGATATGAACATTCAAGCCAGAAAACAGACTGAAAAAGAATTAGCCACTGTATTCACTTCCACTAACACTATTAAAACAATAAAATTATGTTGGAGATAATGTTGGCAAAATACCTTATTTACACAGACAAAATTGGTATCCATAATTCAGGTTTAGATTCTCTGGTAGCAAAATGATAGAAACTTTTGTTTCAATTGACACAGCTTTAGAAATGTCCTTTCTGTCCTTCTTGTCATCTAACTATATGGTGAAGTATGATCCTGACTTTGCGACAGCGTAATCACCTTATAACTGTGGTATTACAGCAGGGAAATTTTATTTATTTAAAATGCACTACAAGCTCCTTTTTGGGACTTTAATCTCTCTGCCTTTCTACAAGGTTATCCGAATGCAGATGAAAATAACAATTTATTTGAATAGATACTTCCTTTGTTATTTTTCTCAGAGTTCTTGATTTTGGATGTCATATGATATACGAGTATTGAATGGAGCTATGTTTTTTAAATTCTATACAATCTCTTTTAAATGAATTTGATACATTACAAAAACACTTCTGTGAATCTGAAGGCAGACACATTTGTGTATCCTACTGTGCTCAAAGCAAGCATAACTTCAAAACACAATCCTAACATTTGGGATTGGAATAAATATTTTTAATTAATTTGACTGATTCACTAAACAGTATTAGGGGTTAATTTGCAATGAACTATGAAAGGCCACTTTCAGCTATATTTAGCATAATGCCACTGCACCTGTTAAGAAGAATTGCATCAGATCAAGTAATTACATTCTTCACTATAAAAATGTAACCAGTTATGCATACATCTCTGTTAAACAAGAGTTTTTCAGAGTTAAAACTGATAGAACAAGAATTCCAGAGCCAGTGAAATCAGTATGAATTTTAGTATTGCCTTCCTGAGGCTAGGATCTCAACCATAAATTTAGCTCAAAACAATTGTTAGAGACCCTCAAAGGCTAGTTAAGACATCTGGGTGTTTAAAGGAATTATCATTGATGCCAGGAAGATTTCACATGCTATTTGGATAATTAATATACCATATACATATTTCCAAATAATAAATATGTAACTTTTGATAAAACCAGATAAAATTGCAGTATTTTATAGTACCTTGTCATGTAAAGACTCTTCCAGATTTTTCCTGAAACTTTCAGATTCTTGAATCAAAACATTCTAGGAATTAAAAGAAAAAATAAAATATAGATAAACCAGAAAGAAATTAGAGAAATGTTAAATATTCAGCTATCACCATATACATGTAGCCTCCATGTACAAGTTAGCAAAGTTATATTCACTGGACCTTAAAATTAAAATCCCTTAATGCTTCAGTTTGAATATATATTAAATTTAAAACACTGGAAATAATCCAAACATGTAGGACCATGTTCTATCAGGAACAGCAAAAACTTTGCATTTTCCTTGAACTGAGCAACTGTCATACTCTTACACAACTATTTCTCCCAGGTTCTTCTTTTGGCAGGCCTATTTCTTGCTTTGTACATTTTGTTTCAATGATATAAACCAGAAGTACATCCTCTGAAAGGTTCTGAAATATCCTTCTGAAAGACACTGAAAGATTCCCCTCAGATCAAACTGAAGGTGAATAAGTAGAAGGGGGAGGGATTAAGGAGGGTGAACATAAAGATCGTGGGATTTGAACTTTGCAGGCCCATTGTGTCTCACATCACGGAAAACCTGTAAATAACATTCCCTCTTCAAGGGTAGATGCTCCTTCTCCTGTGGTGACAGCATTTTACTCTTCCCGGAGGAAGTGAGGTAAAATCAGCAGGCTAAAATACAGCAATGACAACACATCTGAAACGCGGCCATTCCTCAGTTCTACGTCCACTTTCTCTCACTGCCTCATACCGTGTCGTGCACTGGTCCTTTACAAGCTCTTCATCAGACTCCCCGCTGATAAAACAGGGGCTCATAATATTCAGCATATGCAGTTCACTGTAGTCCTGGAAAGATTCTTGAGCGCACTCTTGAATTAAGAGTTGAATGTATAAGTTAGACCATATTTGTGGTAATATTTGGTAACACAAAATCAGCACAATGCTTCCATGCCGATAAAAGTAGAACAGGTTTCATACAGGAGAATCTTTATCAAGCTGAACTTTATACTGCTCTTTGCACTGTACCTTTTCTTCAAGTGCTGCCATTCTCTCTTTTAAGTGTAGCTGCAGACGCTCATTGGATTCTGTCAAAAGTCTGTCTACGGTATCCGATAATCTTTTGTTGTGCTCCTCATTCATTTTTTCTCTTTGCCTTGCCTTTAATGTAGAACAGAAGAGGCAGATTGGTAGGGTCCAAAATTAACCAGTACAGACTTGTATCATTAAAAAATAAAAATATGGTAACTGTAGCCATTTAAAGAAATTCCTCAGGAAACGTAGTTACAGTTACTGATTAATACACATTCATTTTTTTATCAGCAGAATACTCTGAAACCTGCAACTAGATGTAAACTAGTGCTTTAAATGGTTAAGTGGGAAGATGCTGCTATCAATGCTATAAATAAAACATTTACCAGTAGATAGATTTGTGTGCTGGAGTGCATAATGTAGCGCTATATTGACAAATAAAAAGAAGACAAGTTCACAGAAGTTGTCTGCAATACACATACTCTTTGAAGTTCCTGGTTCTTCTCTTCAAGTTGAGCTTCTAAGTGTCTCATACGTTCCTCAATGTTTCCATGTCTTTCTTCTGCCTGTAAAAAAAATAGAAGACTCTTTCTGTAATTTAAGTGACTTCGTAAGTTTTTATCTCAGTAGGGTTTAAACAAAACATAAAGCAAGCTACTACTAACTGCAAACTTAGTTTTCCAAAAAGAAACTTTATTTAAACAGGCAGCTGAACAGCATTGCTTGAAATGTGTCAGCTACAAAGGCCTGTTACATCCAAGCATCAGCAAAACATTGGAGTTATTTATGAGCAATGAAATCAGCCAAATGTAACATGCAGACTGTGCATGGTTTGAACACAAACCTGCCATCGTAAAATTGTAAGCTCCTGAAGCACTGAACTGCACGATGGTTGATTATCAATAAAAAAAATAAAATAAGTTAAAGAAAATGAAAACAAATCAGATGGATTCTATTTAGCAATAGAAAGTAAAGTCCAGTAGGACTACCTTCCTACGTATGGAGATCATTTCTTGTAGTTTAGCTTCCATAACATATTGATAATCATCAGATGAGGTAGAAGAGGTTGGATCAGACTAACAAGTCAAGGAAAAGGAGAGGGACAAAATTGAAAAATCAGAACTAAAGACACTGACACTGAACAGAACACAGCACAGAATGCTTAAAAGAAAAGTGTGACTGAAAATTTAATACTTTTAACTGACAGATTTTTACGTGGAATAAACTACACTGATACTTGGTGAATATGATGCAGTTGATGTGGAGAAACTGAAAATAATGGAATGCTAAAAAAGCTATCAACCTACACATGGAAGTTCAAGGTTAGTGATGGCTGGCTGATGACATATTACTAGAGTGGATTCAAAGCAGTACTGTCTAATCTAATGTTTTTTTTTTTTAATTATGGCAAACTAAACATCAGAACAGGACTCTGCGAGGCCAATGTCAGAAAGTCCTTTATAATTCTTCTATCATTTTCTAGGAATGAAAACAATGCATAAAGACTAAATTAATGGATCAGTCAGTTACAGAATTGTGCAATGTTATGGTACATTCCCTAATTTCTAGAAAACAGAAAGAACGTCAAAAGAGACAAGGCTTAAGCTTTAGTATTCCATTTTAGAATACACTACATAAGCCTTTTCATCCAAATAAACAATATAGTTTTCATCCCTTTGAAAGGATCCACCCTGGTGGATCTCTTTAGAAGATCAAGGTCATCAGATAAAAGAAGAACCTATAAATAAAAATTCATTAATAGGAATGAAAAGTCATTACTGAGTATAGAAATGGTAATCCATCCAAAGATTCATTACTACTTCTGACAGAAGTTGACCTTAATTAGGTCATTTGTTGCAAAACATGAATATTCATGTTATTTTCATATCAAACGAGTCTATGTTATCATTCAAAATGACAAAAAAAAAGCCCTTAAAGAAAGGGAAATGCTATATTGGATTTGTTGCTATGGAAACAGGAATGTGTATAAGGCGTATAGACAGTGCTACTGATGACTTTGAGTTGTGAGCCTGCGCTTGTCAAATGCTATTTCACTCTGTCAGATTTACTCTCTCTCAAAAAGAGATCCTGAACTCCATCTTTAGATGAGCAAACTCTAATATGTACAAGAAATAGTAATTTTACAACTGTTTTTTTTTAGTGAGACTGTTTTTCATACTGTTGTCTACTAATGATTTATGAGAATAATTAGGAATAGATACCAAAGTAATTCCAGATATACATCATAACTTAAAATTACCCCTAACTTAAGCTCATTAGCATTATCAGGACCAAAAGATCAGAGAGAAAACAAGCCTGTGATCTAGAGATTTATAAATATAAACTGCAGCTTTTGATATGAAGACATCCATATGAGAAAATCCTGCTTTGTATAAATACAAGAATAATGCTTAACTTTGAAGATCACTACTATTCTTTTCAGAGTAAGTATATTCACAAAACTCAGATTCTTGCAAAATTTAAGGGAAAGTCAGTATACTTTGTAACTAAGCTCATTTAATAAGTGCATTTATCGTTTCTGATCATGAAACAGGCATATTGTGATGTATTTGAACTTCTTCGTTATCTGAAACTATTTTGTCTATTTATTACGACTTGGACCAGTGACAATCCCTTTACGATTTTCTTTATCTTATCTTTTAGTTTTACATATTAGTTTGTTTCAGCACACAAATGCTAATACACTGCTTCCTCTCCCAATTGGATAAATAGAAAGATAAGGTTGAAGAAGTTAGGTCCCTGTGATTGCAGAAAACCAGATCATGCTATCCCTTCCACAAAGTGACCAAGCTTTATCCTCCTCTGTAGAAGATAGACTTTTCCCCTTTTTGAGTCCTGGCTGCACTGTTCAAGGCCTTCCCTTAACGTGTCTCCAAGGGTCAGGAGAAGATTTGAAATCATCAAAGCTCTGAGCTGATGATGAAGGCAGCTTAAGTAATTCTACCTTCTTTGAAACCATTTTCATTGAGGGAAATGTAGAACCCATTGGGGATGTCATCCTACAAAATTAAACTACTTAGAAGCTTCATTAGCTGATGGCAAACTTTAAAAGCAAGTTACTTAATCTTCCCTGCTTCTATACACTTAATTGCAGGTTAATACAAATATGAAGATAACCAAACTAATACTTCTAGGTTCAAAGGGGATCTTATTCAAGTCTTCTGATATACGTCTGTCATAACCTGTCCTTGAGAAGCCAGTCTAGCTAGCTATATCATTTACATTTAGTTTTCAAACTAAAAAATAGATATTCAGTCCAAACCATGTCATACCTTATTCCTCAGCAGGAAACAGTCTTTTCAATGCATTAAATAATTGTGGTATTAGGCCTAACTATTATTTGGAGGAGGAGGAGGAATAAAATTATTGTCAGAATTATGTACGTTATCTGAATTCTTATATAGAAAATGTTTTTGAAAGAACACGATGTTCTCTTAAGATTCTTATATCTAATTTTGTTATTTCATAACTTCCTACTGCTTTAATAATTCAGTAAGGTATATGTTTAAGATATATGTAAATCTTTTTGCATGATAGTTTTCAGTTATTTCACTAAGTATATTAAAATGTTGATAGGTACACCCTTGTTAAAAAAATCTTCCTGAATGTGTCTCAGAGTTCCTGTACTTCTTTTTCCAACATAAAAGAAAACAGAGCTGATCTCCACATTCATCTCCCTTTACATCTCTTTGGTAGGACAGACTTTAAAATTAATTAAAATTAACTATGCCTTAGAATAAAAATAAATATCATTATTCTAAACACTTAAGATGTATTAGAATATTTTATGTTTCCTTTATCTATGTGCATTTCATTTGTTTGTTGCTAAAGTGTTATTCTGTATTACTGTAAAAGAACCAAATTATTTTATAACTGAGACATTAAACAGTTAGGCTCAACTGCTTGTCTGGCAGAGGACCACCACAGGTGCGCAGCCTTAGTACCTACCCTGGGCTCTAATGCTATTTAGGGATTTTAACCACTGGCTCTTAGATGCCAAATGCATGAGCAGCCCCTGCAGCAGTGACATGAATCAAAAGGGTGTCCTCTGTAAGGGCTAGGGAGACAGAAACACATGTACATACTCCCTTTTTCTCTCACTTGCAGAAACCCACCTGTAGACAAAGACCTGCAGTAGGAAAGAGCAGCCCCTCCACCTCCTGGTGTGCCTAGCTGGAACACACTCCCAAAATGAGGGTTTCAACACCTCTCATTGCCGTTTAGGCTGAGGAAGGCCCCAACCTGGGTCTCAAAGAGACCCTTCCAGACAAAAAGACCTAGCAATTCAGCTATTCCCTAACTGATTTGCAAATGCCTCCTGCACAGACTTCCCCAGGTCACGTTGTTAGGATTGACATGCCTGTAGTGGCTATACTTTTTTGTTGTCCATGTGTATTAACCCCAGACATTCCCACCGGAATAGGCTTTTTGGGAGACTTGGGAGCCTACTATAAAAATATTGCATGTCTCAGTCTCTGCCTTGTGGTTTGAGGCATGAGGCAGAGGCTGAGACACCAGTGTTAGTCATGTTCCTGTAGCAGAATTTCAGACACACATGAGACTGAAGGGACAACTGTGGACTCTGAGGTTCATAAACAGAAGTTGGACTTCTTCTGACTTGCTTTGCTAAGAGTTAATTGAGTTAAAAACTTTCTAAAGTGGAACTTGCGTGACTACTTGATTGGCAGACCTTACCCTACATTCTTCTTTTTAATACATGACTTGCATGCCTGTTCACTAGTACTCTGTACAGGAGGATTAGTAAGACACATGGTGTGGTATTCAGCAACTAGCATTTAAAGCATTTAGCCAGCACATTCAGTTAAAAATAGATTTGTGAAATTGTGTATCTTAGACTGGATTAAAAATATATGGACGAAAACTAACAATGTCTGACCCCTATGAGATACCAGCATGAGTCTTAATGCTCACTTTGCACTCTATATGCTACGAAATAGCAAAGAAATAGCCAGTATAAGCCAGTAATAGACAGGAAAATTTTGCTTTGAGGGAATACTGAAGCAGCTTGTATTATTGCTCTCTAACCCTGTTAAAACTCTGCTGCTGCTCCTGCTGCTAATGCGCCCACAAA
The DNA here is from genome assembly GCF_965638725.1 of Aptenodytes patagonicus. NCBI lineage: Eukaryota > Metazoa > Chordata > Aves > Sphenisciformes > Spheniscidae > Aptenodytes > Aptenodytes patagonicus. Next base: position 45,402,592 of record NC_134949.1, read on the forward strand.
AAAAAAAAGTTGCTTTCACATCATCTCTTACCATTGGCACTGCACATTTTCTAGGTCTTTGCATCTTCGTTGAAAAAAAAAAATCCAATTTCAGATGCAGAAAGCACCTGTACAGTACAGGTGCTATAATTTTTCTTCCTCATGCTGAGCTGCAGAAACAAATCTAAACTTTTCTAATGGTACAAGCCAATTTCCAGTTTTGAGACCTTGACTTTTGAACACCTGCTGCCTCCAGATTTTCTACCGGCTTCTTATGGCACACATTCTTTTGGCTATCCTTTGAATGAGTGAATTATTCAAGAAGAAAGAATGCATTATCGAATTGAGCTATGCAATTGAAGGTGAAAATAGGTGATCATGGTGACTGAGTCACAACAGCTCACAAAGTTATCAGCTACTTGTTCACATGCTCACTTCTAACCCATTATAAATGTGACAAAATGTCTCGGCTTAAGTCACCCCTTTTCTGAAACCCAACCTTTCAGTCACTAGGTATCAACACATTCTTGCCCCTCCTTCATTCCCCCACTACCTTCTACACCTCGTAGGTTTAGTAAGCAACTCCTTCCATTTAGTTCTGTCAAACTTGCTTCTTTCATTTCTTCCTCCTATCAGGACAAAATCTTCTGTGGAAAGGGAAGCACAAGAAGAGGGGTGGTTTGAGAAGACAGTAATGTGTTGTAAATGTGTTTTCTTAGACTTCCATCCCCATAGAAGATTGTATCTTTTTTTTTTTCCCCCCCCAGAAGATTTATCAACTCCTATTCGAGCTAACACCTCATCTTCTCTTTCCCTTGTTTTCAGAGAGGTTTCCGTCTTAACCACAGCCACTTCTTGCAGGAGAACTTTCCCCTTCTGCATCCTTTCCACTGCAGACCTTCTCCTTTCACTTTCTTGCAACTTCTTCCCTACTTAATGCAAACCAGATCCCCACACTGTCACAAAACAAGCATTGTGTCCCACTTGCTTCCAACTTTCAACTCATTTTTTAATCACCTTTAAAATAAGCTGAACGTGTTACTATGCTAAGTGTGGTTTATTATGGATTCCTCTTCTTCATGTCAGTGCTTCTCTAATGCAGCTAAAAAGCATTGTTGGTATTTCTGGTGACCTGCATACAGGAATGATGGAGTTAAATGCTGACTGCTGTCTTGTGATCAAAGACTTGACATGGTACCTCTGTTGCACAAGCCCCCGAGGGGGAGAGTAACTACTAGTGGGAGTGAGTGAATGGAAGTAGGTGGATGCTGGTTGTCTCCACTAGACCCCTCCTTGAACACATGCAAGGAGAAACTGTGTTTGACAGACTAACCATCTGAAGATTCTAGATGCTCCAATGTCTGTCTCTTCTGAGGAACACAAACATCTTACAGGATAAAAAAAGGTTTAGTTAATATTGGAGGGAGGTTCTTTCTACTACTAACTGCCTCTTCTCCAGGGCAGGCAAACAGACCAATACTGTGAGAGTGAGTATAAGGTGGCTCAATGAGTCATGGCAATCTAAATCTTGGGATACATGCTGAGAGCTGTGCTACTTGTCACAACCAGACAGATACCAGTGCGACGGCCAGGCAGGACAGCACAGTACATGGGATCATGCTGTTCCAGGTTAGTCTGCCACAGGCTGACTGACCCTCCAGTTGCTCACCCAATGGGCAGAACACAGTGAAAACAAAGCCAAAGAGAAGTTAAAATGATTCAGGTAAATTTATGGTTACTTATCTGAGTTCACTGTATAGTCCAAACTTTTGGAAGTTCACTCCTCATGAACTAGTTTGGGCATGGAAAAGTAGCAAAAGACATTCACTAGCCCATATTTTTTTTAAAAAGAAAACCAGCTCATTTTAAAATCTGACACCACAGAAGGATCTCATTCTACATCCTTCTTTTGCAGAATCCCAACCCAGACCAGATTTATTACGAGGAAGAGTATAATAAATTGAATGCAGAATTGTAACATGCATATTTTAAACTTGGGGGGGGGGGGGGGGGGGGGGGAATCACATCCAAATCCAGAACGTTTGTTCTGTTTTACCTCCACATATAAATAATTGTTCTTATATTTCACCCACAGTGAAGCAGTCATTGTTTCCAGTTATGCCATACTACTTTCCTTTAAAAAACATGTAAAATATTAGGCTTAACTCACCTCTTTCATATGATTGTAACCCCATTAATCTCAGAGAAGCCACTTTCATTGAGGTAGTACAAAAGAAAGGAGAATCAGTTTTGACTTTTTTGCAGTGCAGAAAGACTAGCTGATTCAGGGGGCTCATCTTTTACTTAGTATACATGGACATTGCAGTGACCATAGCTCAGGTAGGCAGACTTAAGGTAGTCTGAAGCCAGCTAATTTGAACCCCAGTGACAATGTGTGTGCTGGCACAAAGCCCAAAGGCAAAATTAATTAAGTGTTATTCAGCCCCTTAGGTAGGTCTTGCAGCTTTCATTGAATAGCTAGTGTGGTAACAGTATAGCAGCTAGCTAACTTAAAACTTCTTAAGTAAGCTGCAGTGACTACAACGTCGTCCTTGGTTCCGAGCTACATTTATGTGATCCATGAAAAGTACTGGACTTTAAACTTCAGAGCTGTCAAACCAGCACTTTAATAAGCTCTACAGTTTGCAAAGACGTTGTATACAAGATATCTAAAATATAAGCTTATTTGGCCTATTGGCCAAATTCTGACATTCTTCTTCATGTCATGTATTCCAAAAAGACATAATTTTAAATAAAATTAATTTCTTCAGTTTTTCATGTAATCACAGAGAAATGAACAGAACTGGCATTACAGTCTAACATACTTAGAATTTCCCGCTTGGCAAAAACTTTGATAAAGTACATCAAAGTGAAATGGGGTGGAGCATCAGCTCTGTTCACAGCTCTCTAACCACATCCCATGAAATAATGTAAGAAGACAAACGGAGATGTATACTGCAGCTTTATGGTCACAATAACAACACTATCTCATGGAAGTCCCTGAGTGCTCTGCATGGTTGAAATGGGATTTCTTTTTACAATATTTGTCATTAATATATGTTCAAGGAAAAATGCAGCTGCAAGAAAAGACATGCTTGAGACTGCAAAATACTTACTGGTGCCTAATTGCTGGAGAAATTTTTCAGGAAAAATCTTCTTAAAATAGAAAACAATATTTTTAAGCTACTGAGGGCATTACAGTATGTGAGTATTTGTTGAATCAGAAACAACTGAAAAAAAAAGTTAAAATGCCAAGGGATTGCTCTTATGTGCACCTGAGTTTTTATTAAAAGGCAATGATATTTGTTTGGTATTTCATGTGTTCTCTTTTTGCTGATTCTTCTTTTTTTCCCCACCATTTTCAGTCTCTCTTTCAAATTCCCACCCATTCACATAAACCTAAAGTGGACAGCACAAAATCTTGATTACTGAATAATGATCTTATAGAATCATAGAATGGTTTGGGTTGGAAGGGACCTTATAGATCATCTAGTTCCAACCGCCCGCCATGGGCGGCGACACCTTCCATTAGACCAGGTTGCTCAAAGCTCCATCCAACCTGGCCTTGAACACTTCCAGGGATGGGGCATCCACAACTTCTCTGGGCAACCTCTTCCAGTGCCTCACCACCCTCATACTGAAGACAACCCTCATAGTCTTGCCTTAATAAAATTAAAAAAAAAAACCAACAAAAAACAACAAACCAACAAAAACCCAAACCATCAAATCCCCCAAAAGCTTCTCTTTCTTTCTACTTCTTAACTGTGTTACTTAAAAATTGGACTTCATTAGTGAGCTGCTCAGCACTTAAGGCTTCACTATAAATGGAAAAACATGAGAACTGAAAAAAAATCCATCAAATATAAAAATGGCTAGGCACATAAATAGCTAGAAACATTCCTTGGCAATAGAGAAAGGAAAGCTTAGATAAATCAGAATGATATGTAATACAATCTCTTAAATGCATTTTTCTTTATTTGTCTGATTTTAGGAGATGAAGAATAAACATATTATCATTATATGTCTTTATGAAGCTGGTAATACCTGATCTGTAGTATTAACTACATGCACACCTGAAAGTGTTAGAGGCTAAATATGAAAACCACAGTACTGAAAATTTATTTTTATCTTCATATTTTATCTGCAAGGAAGCTGCCATATAATAAATTTATCAGAAAAAAACCAGTTTGAAGTCCTCTCGGTTTCACATTTGTCTTTGCAAATATATGATACAAAGAATCATTCAAAACAAACCTTGTAAGTATGTACTGCAAGTTGTCTTCATTTGTGTTGTACAAATGATCCCAGCTGCCATTTAGATTTGACTTTACAGCACTTATCAGAATGAAAATAATTGTTGTTTCATATACATGGTGTATGAAGACGTCCAGAAGAACTAAGTATGTGTAGGAATGGGACTTCTCCCCCGCCCTCTCCCCTTAAATTAGAAAGTCTTACACAGTAAAATGAATCCCCCTAGCATAAGTAATGCTGACGTATTAGAAATATGAGACTCCTTTGTAAATATAGTCTAGGCTAACTTACAGATAACTACTTTTCCTATTACCAAAATGCTAAGAATTACAAACACGGCATTGAGACCATTCCTGGTTAAACTTGTGGCACGTACTTATCCGGAAATGTTTTCTCCTTTCAAATCAGCTTGACATTACTTTTGTTTTGTCCTTGAGGTGAGGAATCAGAATGCAAATCAACATTAAACAACGGGGCTTCTGAAGTGAATCTATTTCTCAGGGCAGTACCTTAGTCAGAGCTGCAATTCTCTGAGCCAGCTCAGCCTCCACTTCGGGTAAGGTTTCAGCCTTCCTCATCGTCTGCTGCAGCTTCTGCTCAGCCAGCTCTAGGCGCTCTTGCAGCTGTCTGTTTTTGTCTTCCAACTGAAGGCCAAAGATAGATAAACAGATATATAAAAAAAAAAAATCAGAATTAAGTTTTTCCTTCAATTTCTTGGGTATTGGGGAAGCAATCAAAACTCACTACATAAGCATAGATACTCCACAACCTGGGAGAGCTTATTGGAAAGGTATTAACTCAAGCATGGAACCGTGTAAGCTGCCGGTCTTGCTAATGAGTGATTTGAGGCTCAAGGATCATATGAAGGTGAAGAAAAGGAGTTATAAAATAGTACTAATGAAAATGAGCAAAAAGCTCCTCTGATCGATGCATTGTTTATCTGAGCAAAATAAAAGTATTGGTGCCAGTAAAATGAGAATATTCTAAATGGAAATATTGAGTCCATCTCACAGAAAAGTTTATGTATGAGCTAAAACGGGACAGAAGGACAGTTCCAAAAGGATAGAATTTCCAGCCAAGTTTATGAACAAATTGCCGAATACAATTTTCTGAACAAATGCCAATCATATATTAGGAAATGTTAAAACTGACAATTGTTGCTCAGCTAATTCATTCATGATGATATCCTGGTTGGTATTTGCTTAAGGTTACAGTGATATTGTTCATTGTGAACCTACAATTAAGTCTCATTTTACAGAAGTGAAATTGTTTAATCTGTGATAACCATTAAAGAGAAACAGGAAGACTTTTGATAACTGCAGTATTTTCTGGCCTACTTAGATGCACCACATCATTAAGAGTTTTTTTAATGGCTTGACAAGTGTTTCCTGCTTTCCTATTCATTCCAGGTAATAGAAGACATAATGAAAAAGGAGTGTGCTTTTAGATTCTTTTTTAATCCTTCAAAAGCATGAAAAGGTAGGTTTTCACATCGCAATGCTGCAAAACAACTTTAAGTCTGCCTGTATATATTCTAAGCCTAGTTATACTGATCACTGCTTTGAGTGGGTAGACCTCTGCAGCACAGCATGACTTAATTGGCAGCAATAAAAACTATAAGGACAGATGCAGGTACCTTACTTTTCCATTGTTGGGTGGTTTTTTGTTCCCCCCCCTGCCTAACAATTGAAGATACCTCTTAAAATAGCCAAAGGAAGCTGGCAGAAGCTGGAGAGTTTGAGTTCTGATGCTTTAATTTCCTTGAAGAGGTAGTCACGTACATATATATCCACACACATACAGTGATGTGTGCATGTGTGTGTAAATGTATCTGCATACAGTCATAGAAGCAGAGATTATCAGATCATACAGGCTTATTTCTCATGTCGCACTTTATATTGTTTGAAGACATGATAGGTGAAAAGATACAGAAGTCTGATACTGCGGCTGAGGAGCAATTTCATCTTTTACAGTTCAAATTATATTCATTTCATATTAGCTTTCAGTTCACATTGTATTCAAGTTACAAACCATTTTTTCTTCTGTTCACTTTACACTTCTGCTTTTGGAATCACCGTGGAAACAAAGTACCGTGAGAGAAAACTGCACAATCATGTTATACTCTTTTCTAAAAGATATTCAAGGATCATTGAGCTTTGTAAAATTTTATCTACACACTACTAATACATGAAATCATTAGAATCTATTGTATGCAAATTTTGGTCTTTCCTGCAGAAGGGAATTTCTTTTGTTTATACTATTTTTTTGATTTTTGTTTAAAAATAAAATTCAGAAAATCATTACATAAGAAGCAAAGATAATCCTTCACTTTGGGGATATGATGATGTGCATTTATGCAAGACACTATTAGAAAACACAGTTATTTTACAATGTTGAATGTACACATTGATTTAGTATTCATGGTTGTAGTAGCTGATATGAAGCTTAGAGATGCTGAACAACTTGGGGTTTTTTAGATGAACCGATCTGTTGATTAAAAATGAACAGATTAACCTAATGGAAGCCTCCTACTGTAGATCTGCCCCCTTTTTTTGCATTAATTTTCATTGTGTGTAAAGAAATCAACTGACTAATGCAGATACTGCACCTGACGTAGGATGGCATCCTTGTTTGCCAGTTCATTTTCCAGCTTATCGTTCATGTCATGTATGGAGGTGGATTCTCTCTGTGCACTGAGGTAGCGCTTCTCCAGCGTAGTTATTCTTTCTTCCATATCTTCCTTTTGTGCCATTGCCTAACGTGACAAAAACCCCAAGAACCATGCAATTAAAATGCTATATAATTTTATACCAGTTTAATTCTCATGCTAACAGTAGACAGGGATGTAAGGTATGCTCAGCAGTAATTTTTCTGTTATGAAGAGAATTTATTTCCTTTGGGATTTCTTGTAACTATGATATTTAAAGTGGTAGCTGTTGAGTAGAGCAAACAGAAACAATCCTCACCTTTTGTATATGGTTCTAGTTTCTATATTTTTCAGTGCAGAAAACCAGCAAACACAGCTCACATTTACTTGTTTGCTTCTTAAACAACAGCAGGCTTTATTAGAAAATAGAAAAACTGCTATAGTTACATAATAGTAGAAATATAGTGCAGTGATGTGGGGAAAAAATGTGTATGCACATTTCTACTCTTATTCCTGGGTCCTGCTAAAATTTCTGCCAAACTACATGTAGCAGACAGCAGGTGACATGTCCTGAAATTTCAGGAAAACAAATGACCACAATGTTGGATACATAACATAACCATAACATATGGGTATGTGATCCATATATGTTACGGATAAGGATTTCTTTAAAATCTTGAGCTGTTTTTATTCGTGTATTACAAGCTGGCCTCACTGAAGTCAATAGCTGTAATTTAGATAGATTATTAATTAGTCTATTACATTGTTTATTTCTCTTCAATTAATTTTAGTGAAAGCAGAAAATTTTATTCATTTTAAACTTGTGTCTGGCTCTTGAGAAGACTTACATGCTGCCACATAATCTTTCACAATGAAAATATTTACTGATGAGCGCGTCTTGCTGTTTGTGTTATGTTACATCATGAAAGCAGTGTTGAAGTAAGTGAGATTATTTTTCAAGACACAATGAAGATATAAATTGATCCAAACAGCTAGCCCTAAAATGGACCATATCCAGGCAATCCTTTTGCAAATTGATGCAAAAACCCCCATAAAAACAGTAATTATGTAATACATTAAAACAACACAGAAGAAAATCCAATAATTTATCCAAGTTTTACAATACTACACTACCCTTCTTGTTGCAGGTATTTCATTTTCTGCATTGGGAAGACTATCTTTTGTGGCCGTATGAAATAACGAAGACAGGCACTTCCACCTTTACAAATACCTTTTGCAGCAGATTTTGCACTGATATTTGGTGATTATTCTACATGGCAAATGTAACAGTGGCCACTTTGCTTAGGAAGCGAAGGGCTGAAAGCAAGTAAGCCTGTAGCTGGTGTAATGTGATATTTAAGGGAGAAACAGCAAGTGGCAATCAAGCGTCCATGAAACACTAATGTTTGTCAGAAGGTAAATGAGAGTGGAGATATTAGAGACCCCTAGTGATATAATGTAGCAGTGGTGGAAAAGGAGAAACATGTCAGTGCAAACTATTTTTGTAACTGGATGAAAGTGATACAATACTTAAAAAAAGGCAGAATACAAAGATGTGAAGACACTTTGAGGCTGTGTCAGGCATCAGAAGTTCTGAAGGAACATTTCTTCCAGAATACTAGAAATAACAGGTTAAATATATACATACATATGCATATATACACACACAAATCCATATGCAATACCTATATTGTAGGAAGCAGTGTAACAAAGATAACTACTCTAATTTCAAAATACTAAAATAGATCCTAGAAGCCAACCATCCACACATATTGGGAACATCCACATAAGAGAAGATACTCTGGAGAGTACTAAGGAGGACCACAAATTTAAGAGGAAAGAAAAGGAAAATTGAATTATATTTCTATTTATTGAGAGGAGGGAATAGCATATTATAGCAGGAGTAATGAAGTTACCACACATGAGTAAATATTCTAATAGATTATATAAATAACAGTGTTCTATAAAACAGCCCAGGAGTTTTAAAAATGTACTTTAGACTATCTACATGACCAGCATCTCTATTTAACAGAGTTCATCTTAAAAACTTGAAATGGCTGAAAACTTGCCAGAATGCACTCTAGTAATGCTAAAACACAAAGGAGTTGGCCTTCCTCCTATTAGAGTTGCACGTATACAGACCCACTTTTATGAACACGGTTTTATAAAGAGATTTCTAGTACTATTTCTTAATGTAAATTTTGTTTCCTACATACAACAGCCTTCATCAGTGCTCAACTTTTTCTTCCTGTATTCATTGGCCCCTCTCAGTCTGTATTGGGTATCACAGGAACAGCAGTCAAGAAATAGGAGGCGAGTGTGGTGATCTCCTTACCTCCCTAATGTCTCTCTGATATTTACTGTTCATTTCTTCTGTTTTAATGAGCTCCTTTCTGGCGGTCTCTGCTTCCTGCTCTACCTCTCCCACCCGGGAAGACAGTGCAGCCAAACGCTCCTTCATTTGTGCCATTTCATAGTTTTGCTTTTCCAGCAGTTCCTGAAGTTCAACAACTTGACTGGCTTCATCATTTGAGTCTATGGAGCCATTGGATAGGCGCTGTTAACAGAGAAGTGACATTATTTATTAATTATCTTTTAATGTGGACTCTATCTAAAGAATTTCTAAAACAAAGATTATTTTAAAAATTACAAAAGCAACTAGGAAGAGAAAAAACACAGTAATTTTCATGGTAGATAAGACAGGTGTAGTTATGAAAAAATTGCAAAAGATTAGTATTAATTCAGTCAAGGGATTCCAGAATGTAATGTCACAGAGAAGTAAATGCCTGCAGAGCAGAATACTATACTCAAATAGCTTTAGTTTGACATTATGGCTATTCAACTACAAATTGCAACAATATGACTCCTAAAAGTCACCAAACTGTGGGTATACGTCTTTAGCTAAACTTAAACAGCATTTAAACTTAATCAAAGTCTATTTCATTTGCAAAATAGTCCATGCTGCAGACAGGAAGCGACACTAATAAATCACAAATTCACTGTACCAGAAGGTGCTTGGGGTCTGGACAACACATTGGTTAAGTCTACATTAGAAACAAGTTCTGCTGAAGTAATTTGTGTGCTGCTGAAAGCCCTGGTATGAATACAGCTATAAGGAAAAAAATCAAAAGTCCAGAACACCTTACTGCATTTGGAATATGATCCCAGAAATATGATTTATATTGCAAATAAATGATTTCAGGAAAGAAGTGTGTTCATTAGGAGGACTTGCTGGCATTGCCTCATTATAGTAGACAGTCACACTAACCTTTTCCGGCATAGGCTAAACCATGGTTTCACAAAAATTTAATTATCTCATGTCAAAAAAATAGGCAAAAAGAAAAAGCAAAACCAAAATGATTTGATTTTGACCTATAACATAAAAAAATAAAACCAAAGTAGTCCAACCTGTCATTAACTTCCTTGATTAGGTGCAATTTTATTGGTTAAGTTTATATTATGCAGTATGGGAACAAAGTATTTCACTGTAACTGTCATTTTAAATAGGTTATGGATCTCAAAGAGCATCATATGGGAATATTGGTCTTAAAAGGCACTTGTTGTCCTTCAGATGGTAGGTGTATAGCAACGTATATATGAAACATTCCTAGCAAGATCTGAGAGGAAACCAAGCTTGCTTTCATTAGCACTTCTGTATTATTATTGTCAAAATATATTTGATCAGAGGTCTTCTAGCAAATTCAAAAAACATTACTTTGTTTAATGGCTTTAACCACACTCTTTCCCCAATCAGCCATAAAATGAATGCAGATCAAGACCACCTGCCCCTCTGCGGATCATTAAATAAAATTATTTTACTCTAAAAATTCATTACATCAAATAACTCAGTTCCAAAATTGCTTTCTTTATACTAGTTAATTATGTTATCTTGACATTTTATGTTAGCTGCTGAACCATCATTGATCTACTTTCAGGATACCACAGTAAAATGACAATAGCAATTTAAAAACTTATTTACACTCAGTTTGTTGTTTGGAAAGCGTTCAGTCAGTCTACTTCAATCAAAATCCCATTAATATGCAGCAACCACATATGTAAACAAAATAGTACTCCAACAGGATAAAACATTCTAACCATCATACTTTATTCCATTGTGTAAATTTGAGATAACTCTTTTTATCTATGATTATTATAATCTGTTTTATAGTTTTAATCTCACTAATTTTAGTGGTTATCACAGATGAACAAGTTTTACCATGCATTGAATTTGCCCTACAATTCTCTACATAGTGGTCCAGGAATTGCTGCAAGACTATAATAAGCCAAATACCAAATCTGAAAAGCAATAAATAGCATGCGATCATATACCTTATGACATATAGACCGTGGTCATTTTGAAATGGCAAGCTTCGATATCTAGGAGTATGTTCAATGGCAGAGAATTTTTTTTTATTAATAAATTTTTTCTTAACTATATTAATAACCAAAACATACAAATTAAATGTGAAAAAATTAGTTTTTTCTACTAATGTACTTAATATCTGAGATTTATGCAAAGGCAAATAAAAAAGTATTTAGAATTAATCCCTCATCACTAGACAAATGCTATGATTGCCAATTATTCATATATATTTTGATTTATGCACATAAGACTTCCTTCATAATTCTTTGATGAACTCTTTGTACAAGCTGCTTTAATTCTACTCATTGTTCACTTTTGCTTCACATTATTCCTGTATTCATATATAAGGCTGGTTGGCATTTAAAATTTCCAACTTACAAAAAAGTCAACATTTTGATTTTTCTTAGTATGATTGGGATAAAAAAAGGTTTTTTTCAAAATACTATTAGAAATAAAAAACCTCAGCTTAAAATTTGGTATTTTTAGAATTTTGAAGCATACTTTAAAAGTTTATCTAGGGATTTTAACTGACATTTTGTCACTTTTATGCCTTGCTATTATTTTATGATATATCCATTATATGGGTACATCACATGGAGTAATCACTCCAAAAGACCACAGACAGAAAGTTGTTAAGCATTAATTCAAGAAGTAACTGACCTAACACTCCTCAGGTTCTCAGGAGGGTTTTTACCAACAGTTTTACGGTCATACTTTGCCCTCTCTCCCAGACAAAAAAAGCTTGAACAAGAACGTAAAAATATGCTACACCAGTAGAAGCAAAAGGCATCCTGTAGATGACGTTGATTCAAATGCATTTTCTGAATTAGTGAAAGGAGCAGGAACATCCCATGCCTCAGAGGAATTCCCTACAGAATAAGCTGGGGGACAGAACCGAAGCATCTTCGCTATTACAGGTTTTGTGAAGAATGTCCATGTCCCTCATCTTTTTTTTTTTTTTTAATTTATTTTATTTATTTATTTTTAATGAGGCTGATTTTTTTTTTTTTTAATCTGGTTGAATTTTTTGTGCTGAAGTATTTCCTGGTACTCAAAGAGTTTCCTATTGATGATGCTGTGTATTAATTGCAATCCATTTGTAAATAAACAATTATTTGAATGCTTATAATAATGAAATCTAAGTTTTGAATAGATCTCTGTTAATTATTACCGGAAGCACTAAGGGAAATCTTCTCAAAAGAGCATGCACAAAAAGAGTTTCAAAGTAGACATTCTTAACTGTCATATCACTAATACTACCCAAAATCCCCAATATATGCAAGAAATAGTGTCAAATTAGTACAGAGGTGGGGAAAAGAAAAGTACTGAAAGTAAGCTGAAACAATTGGGAAGTCTTTAAAGGAGGGCAGGAACATTAAAGAAAACTTTCTAACCAATTGAAACATTCTAGCAGAGAAAAAGAAAAATGTACATGGTCCGCAGATCTGGCTTACAAGTTAGTCATCCAGATAAAGTCTTACACAACTTTCATGACGCTGTCTATCAAATGTAGTCATGAAAAAGCTACATATGGACACATTCCTTAATTTCAAAAATTTCACATAAAAGTATCTACTAGCAATGGCTATTTTTCCTTGAAAAAAGAAACGTGGGAAATAGCTCATATGCTCCAATGCTTTGCTTTTTTTTTGCTAACTAGTTTATCCAATAAAAGATAGTCCATCTGTTTCTATCACATTTACTTATTTAGACCACAATGCTGCAGAAATGGTATCATCATATATTCTTGACTTAATCTTTTTTGCTTTCTACAGATGCAACGGGTACACACAGCTGCAATGCGTGCACGCCTGCTACACGCGCCATAAGGGTCTCTGCCCTCTCCCCCTGCCCCCTTCCACGGGTTTCTCAGCCAGATGAAAAGTCTGGTTGGCATCAACCTGAAAGACCTAATACAACCTCAGACGTCTTTGCTTGGGCTAGTTCAGAGCAAAGAAAGGTAAATAAGCAAGTACATTTGTACCCAGCAACGTAGCACTTGCTTTCCTCATCACTGGGAAGAGTGAGGGAAAGAGCAACAGCAAGAGGAAGGCCTGCTGTGGGTTTTTGGAGTTGGTTTTTTTTTTTTGTGGTATATGACCACATACCACATAAATAACTGAGAAATCACAGCCCATACGAAGGGTTTCAGAGATACTCTTACTTCATAAAGAAAGCTTTTACACTCACCCAAATATAGGGAAAGGAGCTAGGAGGAGAAACAGAAAGGAGGTGAAATAATCATCAAGTAAATCTGATGACAGTGATGTTATTAACTACAACAGAGGTGGCATACTGCAGAGGAAATCAAAGTTAAAAAAATATCCTGTAGGACCAAGTGCCATAAAGGGTAATACGGATTAAATAAGAAATGTTGGGGGTGGGGGGTGGTGGTGGTGGTGGTGGAATCTTTGAATTGCTTATGGTCTGTGGAAATGGAGAAGGAAAACAAACGTTCATGTTCCCTACCACTGAACAGTATGAAAAGGAAACCAACATCCCTGGTATCAGATTTTCCTTCTTTCAAGATCCAAAAAGCATAGCAGTGAGGCAATCTGCTGCTTGTATAGGAGTGTCAGCAGGGAGAAGGACAGCAAATTGGAGCATTACACATAACAATAAATCTCCCCTAGATCGTTGCTTCTCTCCCCTATTCGCTCTGCCATGAAATAATAAAAGGAAAACCAGCTGCAGACTGGTTTACTAGTAAAAACAAGAACAATGGTAGAAGGAACACGAGGAGAAAGTGTAAAACAAGACTAACGCAGAATATTGTAGCCTGTTAACCCATTTCATATTGCCCTTTCAATTAAGCCTTAGCAATAATACTGAAGGCAAACTGAGTGGAGGTACACTTAAGGGGGTTTTTTTTTTGTTTTTTTTTGGTTTTTTTTTTTGTTTTTTGTTTTTTTTTTTTTTAAAGAGTAAGGACACCAGACTACAGCAGTTAGCAAAGAAATTGTAAAATTGTCCCAGGCTATTGATTGCAAAGTACTTCTCCATTTTATTTTGTAGAAAGAACCTTACAGTCAACTACATACGTGGCAAAATATACACAGGAACCTAATTTTATAAAGGCAAACGCCAAGAACAGTAAAAAGCATCTCCAAGTGATATTTTATCTACAGTTGTAAAATATCTGACACAGATACGTTTAGTCTAAATACTATCAACCAGTAATTAATTACGTATTTTGTGCTAGAATTTAACTTCAGATAGTGGTGAGAAGGAAAAAAGAATATCTCACGGGGTTAGCTCTGAACAATCAGCAGTGGAGATAGGATTCATTTACCTGATAGAACTCCTCGTGAGTGCCTCTCAGTTTGTGGTAGTATGAGCACAGGGGATTCACATGATGCTCATGTGCATAAGTATTTCCATGCCTGAGGACTAAATTAAGGTCTGTCTAACCACAAGGTACCTTTGAATAATTGAAAGTAACCTTAAAATTCAGAAGTCTGGTCTTTTAGAATTCCTAGAACAAACTAGTATTTTTATGGTATAAGCACCGGGGCTTTTTTGTACGGTTGGTTTTTTTTTTTTAAACCCAGAAAATTGTGTGCTTTATGTCTACTCTTTACTAAGACACTCTCTGAATTCTTTTTTAAAGGAGTACTGGCAAGTTCATTGCACCATAAATCCCTAGTGTCAAAATTGAAGTCCTCACCATGTTCTCAAGTCTGTATAATGTCATTGTGGTTTTTGAGAGTTCATGCTGAAGAAATTTCTCTCAGGCTCTCCAAATATTCAAGGCAACTGTCTCTCTTAGTTAGGCTGGCTACCTTTGGCAAACAGCATAACACAGAGGACCTCTGACACTGTCTTATACTAGAGTTATGTCAGAATTGAGTTATCTTTAAAAACATGAAAACTTTTGTTAAAAATACCCTTTTGATTATACATATTTTTCTCAACATGTAATATAAAAATCTAACATTAAAATGGCTTTTCAAAGGTCTGTGTATAGTAAGTTCTATTTCTTAACTATGTGAAGATTCATTTGCCCATATAAATATTGTAAATATATGTAAGCAAAGAACACAGGTTTATGAAAGTTCTCTCTGAACCTTACAGCATGCCAAATCAGGGAATTTTATTCTTTCTTTTTTTGCCAGTAAGAAGTTGGACAGGAAAGCAATGATCTAAAGCATACATAAAAAATTAAGCAATGGACACAAGCTAACGTTCAGCAACGAATTGTTTTCAGAAAAGTCACAATATTTAGAAAAGGCTATAAAAATAAGACAGAATTGTTTCTAAATAACAGAATGTCATTGCTGCAGGAGCTCTTGGAGACCGGAATATACTGTTACCTGCCTCCAGATATGACATATCCTCATATGTGCCATAAGCCTGTGACCATAACACTCATGGTGACTGGACTTCAAGATATCCCTCTTCCACTCCCTGTTATTCTAGGATGGCATCTGAAGCTAAAAAGCCATCACTGCCTCACTTCATTTTGTGAGAAGTCTCCCTTCAACTTCTACTAAGGCAGGTGCCAGCTGTTGCTCTATAAAATATGGATGTATTTGGTCAGTTGCTCTGACTTTTGGTCAGTCAACTGCTGATATGGCAGCTGAGATATGAAAGCTTTCCTGTACTTCATATGCAATATACAGAATTTCGATGGTATAAATCACTTTAGAAATATTTTGGAAATACAACATGATCAGTAGGAGTACCGATTTTAAAACCTAAGTTATGTTTAGACTCTCTCTGAACAAAGATAATTCCTATGAATAATACATATATAGAAAAATCAACACGAGGAAGAGTAGGAAAGAAATGCCACATAAAGTTTAAAAGCTTTTAAAACAGTTTCTTTTTTGTTGTGTTTTTTTTTTAAGCTTTTAAAACAGTTAGGCAGACACATTGGAAAATGTTGTCCCAAATCCCAGGGAAAAAAAGATTATTTTTAGCTCTGTAGTGATGGAGATGTTCCTTCCGACTTTGAAAAGCTGGCCATGAAGGCCAGATCATCAGGGGAGAGACAGAAATACTGTATATTTCTCAGGTCAAATAAATTTGTCTGAATTCTGTAGTATAGAAATACTAAAAAGGAAAGAAAATAATCATGAAAGGAAGCTAAATTACATATGTCACTTGACTTTATGAAAGTAAGAGTAAAATGTAATGCTGCAAAGAGTAATGTTTACTGATGCTGTTTGAGATGTAAGAATAAATGAATAAGTTACCAGAGGATGCTTTTTACTACAGTGTAGAGTTCTTCCACCCCATTCCATTCAAATGCCTCATGCAAAAGGTTTAAAAGAAAGTAAATGAGATTAGCACAGATACATAGCTGTGCGATAGCCCAATCACAAGTGACAACTAAACAAGCAAAAGCAATATGATCATCATCCATATAATCAGCACACAAAACAGAATGTGAATAAGCTATGCCAAAAATAACAGCATTACACCTAAGCTGTCACAGTCATTTCTAAGCGGTTGGTTGCCTCTTTACATTTGAAGGCTATGCTACTTCTCTAGGTCGTTCCACATCTTTTGGTCTGTGTCAGGCAATAATCTCATAATCATTAGAGGTCTCCTTTTCAGTTACTCTGAATTTTCTCCAACCTCTAATCAACTATCAAAGCCAATGTTCTCTCAACTGAAATATTTCTTCCCCACCCCAATACTGATGTAAAAATAGCTACCTTCTCCAGCACTTTTCTCTCCAAACATCCTCACTTTCTTGCTCTTTCTACCAAGCCATCAAAAGACTCCAGCTTTTATTACTACTTTAAAGATCTGGAATAACTGCTTCCTGATCAGCTTCCAGCTCTTATTCTTATTTCTGATGCCTGTAATCATCTGTCACACTTCACGCATTTTGCAAAATGGGGTGTGGGGGGGAAGGTTTACTTGGTGGGCGGGCATTTTTCTTCTTGTTGCTGGTCCCTTCAGAATGCCTGCCTATTTCTCTTTTACACAATTAGAAGAGTTTCTGAGAGAAACTGTTCTCCGAGAGAAACAGTTTCTGAGAGATAAGGAGAGAGAAATCAGCTTCTTTATTCTAAGGGCAAGTTAGCCACCCAAACCAAGTTATACATGCAAACCCTGCCCCTGTTTGCCTTGACTAACTCCTTTTTCTTAGTAGTCTCACCAGCCTACCATTAGAAATGACTGTCCTGGCAACTCCTTGCAGTAAATCATCCAGCAAAGGTCAGTCAGCCAATGCTGTCAGGTAGCACAGTGCTTGGAGTGTAAAACTCCCCTGCAAAGGTAATGAGACTTTTAAAGCAGTGTTTTAACAGGCTTGATATGTAGAAGTATATAGGGGTTTCTATTAGGTGGAAAGGAAAAGTTTTTATGACCGAAAGACAAACTAATTTATATGAAACAGACAAAGAGCTGATTTCCTGAAAAATTAAAGATCTGACTGAGAAGTCTAGTGATTTATCATGTAAATAATGCATAAGTAATGCAGCTTTTCAATATAATAATACACCTATGCTATAGTGTTGAGCACTAAGTATTCATAGTCACGCAGACATACTCAACTATTAAGCAGAACAGTACTTACAAAATATTTGCCTAGACTCTTTCAGAGAGAATATTGCATACTCTCCCAGACTCACTCCTTCAATTCACAAAGACTTCTAATCCCAGCTGCAGCTTTTATCCATACTTCCTTTCACTCTGAAAACTCCTCACCTTCCCAGGTGTGTCAAGCCATCAATCTTCATTAAGTCCCCCTCAGCACAGGCTTCTTTAATTAGCTTTATCAATATTAATCCAGAAAGGGATGATTAGAAAGCCAGAAAGATATCTGCACTGCTTGGAAACACATCTGGTTATCAAATGTATTTTGTGTCTGAAGTGTATTATTTCTCTAATTCGGAATGCGAATGCTTTGGGGCAACAATCACGTCTCCCACTATTTTTTATACATCATGCATTCTGACTGCACTCAGTAAACAGCAAAACAAAAAGTCCTTACAGCAAACTTTCTCTAAGTTACAAACACCCCTTTGATGGTTGGTGTTCAATCCTTACTAAGTCCTCTTTTAAACTGGTGCTTCTGATGAGGGCTACATGTGTCCCACCTTCGCTCCATTCTCTGCCATTCCACTATGCTGCTAGTTAAAAGGAAAGATTTTTTATCTATTCATTCAAAACAAAGGAGCACATGTGATATAAATTAATAAGTTAAAACTGAAATGGAAAGTTTTCTTCTGCAGTTTTCTACTGACCATACAAAGTGATCAGAAAATCAAAAAATAGTCAAAAAAAAGGAACAGATTCTGATGAATCACTGCTCTGAAAGAGACCTGTTACTTTTATTATACTATTTCATTTTAATTTTATTTGATCTGCACTCTGAACATTTTAGCCCACTGTGTTTGCTTTGGCAAAACACCTTTTAATCCTCCAGGATGCAATGTCTATAATTGCTGTCAATGTTTTAACAGATTTTAGTATTTATTGACTACTGGCATTTGATTTAATTATTGGAATATGTTAGTGTTATGAGTAAGAAGAAAAAATGTGATTCTTAAATAAGCTGAAGTATAGAATCATAGAATCATAGTCATAGAATCATTGAGGTTGGAAAAGACCTCTAAGATCATTGAGTCCAACCGTTGACCCAACACCACCATGTCCACTAAACCATGTCCCTAAGCGCCTCATCTACTCGTCTTTTAAATACCTCCAAGGATGGGGACTCCACCACTTCCCTGGGCAGCCTGTTCCAATGTTTAACCACTCTTTCAGTAAAGACATTTTTCCTTACATCCAATCTAAACCTCCCCTGCCGCAACTTGAGGACATTTCCTCTCGTCCTATCACTAGTTACTTGGGAGAAGAGACCGACACCCACCTCACTACAACCTCCTTTCAGGGAGTTGTAGAGAGCGATGAGGTTTCCCCTCAGCCTCCTCTTCTCCAGGCTAAACAGTCCCAGTTCCCTCAGCCACTCCTCATAAGACTTATTCTCCAGACCCCTCACCAGCCTCGTTGCCCTTCTCTGGACACGCTCCAGCACCTCAACGTCCTTCTTGTAGTGAGGGGCCCAAAACTGAACACAGTATTCGAGGTGTGGTCTTACCAGTGCCGAGTACAGGGGCACGATCACTTCCCTACTCCTACTGGCCACACTATTTCTGAGGTATATTATAAGGCAAAATACCCCCAGCTGTTTAATACATGTAAAAAGTAATTATATAGAGCTCCGAGTTCCTCATAAAATGTACCATTATTTATCTAGGAGAAAAAGGTCTTTGTTGCACTAGGACTATCAGACTGTTTTACCTGTCCTGGCATACGTATCTGTTTCCACATGCCTAAAATATTCTAGTTTACTATTCTGTGGGGAAAGGAACAACTGTGCTGGTAAAACCGACCTTACTACAGGTAGGACCAGTGCGGTATACTTGTTATAAAAAGATGGTAAAAACATGAAACTAGTTAAGGAGTTTTAATGGTACAGTTATGTATCTTGGAGTAAGGAAGAGTTCCCTTATTAGCAGGTTATAGGTATCATAGTGACGTATGAAATATTAAAAAAAATAAAGGCACCAAGTAGGGACAAATAGGCTTTGTATTTTACTAGTGTTTACAACTTGCAGTTACAAATGTCAGCAAAAAGTTTAAAAATAGAAACAGTGCGCTTCCAAGGAGAAACACCCTGATTTACACTGCACTTAAATGCTTAGCTTTCATGTCTTCAGTGTAACAGAAATCCATGCTGAAGTGCTTTGTCAAGCAGGAACCCTCCTATGCATACAAGGCATCTTTGAGGATAAAAATAGTCATTCCCCAGGCCAATTTGCCTCTGATAAAACTCCATTAACTTCAGAAGAATTATAGCAATGACTTGTTATACGTTTGAATTAAAAGATATGGCATGGAAATTACTGTAGAATATTCTCCAATATAGGCCAGAAATAGGCAATGAATTTTGAACCATCAAAATATTATTTTCATTATATTCATTACATTCATAAATGTTCATTATAAGTGAAGGAGATACTTTAATGGTGGACATTTAAGGTATACAAACATCAGAAGATTAAATGTCTTCCAAAGCAACTTCAATCCTTCACAATTTGCATATAAGCATTTCTGAAAACATTCCATTTTATTGAATAATTCAATTTCCATGGCTGTTATGGAACCTGAAATAAATATCAGCATGAAATAATGACTTTATTTGAAAACAAAATACTTATTCTCAGTATCTTATTTTGGGGGGTCCAGCAGGCACCACTTTAAAGGGACACAGTTTATAGCAAGAAATGAGAGCACATTGTGTCTCCTATCAGCATCTTAGACTCATTCCTATTTCTTGCTCCAGTTACACATGGTAGATGGTGCATGAGGTTCAGCCACAGGTTCAGGCATCCCAATTTGTCTTTAAATGTACTAAGTACTATTTCAGTAAGGAAAATCTTGTATTTGGGGTATCTTGACAAATTATCCTTCAAACATTGTGGAAAAATATTTTCTTCCTCCAGTCTGACCATGACCATTGGTTGGATATAGATGAAAATTATTGCTAGTCCAAAATGGCAAATAAAAGTAGAGACATTGGATTCCTCAGGTAACTCATTACTTCATACACTTACAGGGACTTTTATATTGCTTTTTGATAAAAACAGAATGAATCATACCGACTTAAAATTACACAGGAAACAGCACAATGGGTTATGAGTTAGATGGCAAATAATCTGATGTTGGTCTCTAGTATGTACAAATTTTTTTTTTTCCCAAACCAAAATATTAGCCTTTGTATAGTCGTTTGTCTGAAAAAGAAACGGGTGATGAAGTGAAGTTCCATAAAAATACATGTTTTTTTTATACTGGTAATGTAGAATCTCTCTCTCTCTCTCTCTAGATATGTATATTTTGTTCATAATACGAATAATAAGACTATTCAAAGTGATTTCAGATAGGACTGGAAAAAATGTTTCCAATATAGTTCTACACATAACAAAATAGAACTCTGAAAAAAAAAACCTTGCATAGGAATAATCCCAAATATTTGTTTTGATAGATTTTCTCTAAAACATCTCATAGTTTGGAACTGAGAAGAAGTGCTAGATTAACTGGATCATTGACATGCAATAATCTCTTTATTTTCTTTTTCCTTTGAAACTTGTCTTACAGATTTAAATAATTAATATGATTTCATTATTTCACATTAAAAAATTACACTGATACATGGCAAAATGGCCATGTCTGGGGTTTTGCATATTCTTGGATTACTCTACATACTCATTAATTGTTTCTCATGTTTAGTACTTGTCTTTGTTTCACTAGTTTTA
Source organism: Aptenodytes patagonicus (assembly GCF_965638725.1). NCBI lineage: Eukaryota > Metazoa > Chordata > Aves > Sphenisciformes > Spheniscidae > Aptenodytes > Aptenodytes patagonicus. The sequence continues at coordinate 45,424,112 of NC_134949.1, forward strand.
TCATTGGAACATTTTTTGTCCGCTTTCTCTATTTTAAAATTCCCCTTAGCCTTCATACATGAGAATTGGCCATGTAGTTGTCAATGAGAAGGACATATGCCTTGCTTTATCATCTCATAAAACTGCTTTTGTAGTCAGTCAGAGTTCGGAAGCAATTATTGAATATATTACCACTTTTATTGTGAATTAATATATTACTGTTGGAAGCCCTCGTGCTTCAATCAGAGGACAGTGCTTGTGAATATAGAATTTAAAACGGTGCTCTGGCTGCCCTGTAATAGAGAATCATAGAGCTAGCCACCTAGCCCACCACCCTCTCGGCACTGTATCCTGTCTCAAATGTAAGTTATTTCTCCTAAAAATCCTTAAAAGTTTCCAGTTCTTGAGACTCCTTGACTGATTCCCTTTATATCTGAAGCTACATTTTATATATTTGAAGATAATAATTCTGTGCCCATTAGTCTTTTGTTCTCTAGGCTTTCAGCCTACATTTTGAAAATTCTTCTCAGAGGTTATGTTCTCTAGATTTCTGTTTGTTTTTATTGCTATCTTCTGAATTCTTCTCAAGACAGTCCACATCTCTCTTCAAGCGTGGGACCCAAAGCTGGGTCCAAGACTTCAGCTGAAGCCTTACCAGTGCCGAGGAAGGTCCAGGAATATTTCACGTCCTGCAGGTTCTAGTTCTGTTTAGCTATCCCATCACGGCATTTGCCTTTATACTGTTGATCCATGATATTTTTAGCATCCCCATTAATCCCCAGATCCATTTCTGCAGAATTATTACAAACCTGTTTCCCATATTATGTAGGTGCTATGTTTGTTCATTCCAGCCTTCTCATACCTTGTATGAATTTTTAAAAAATAACTATGAGGTTTTATCAGAGAGCTCTTTCCATACCAAGAGATGAATTTTATTCCTACTGGAGTTAGGACCCTACCTCTGTCACTGGCAATCACATCAAACTAAGTTATCTTCAGTGTAGGTCCTACCCTCTGAATAATTCTGCTTGTTGTTCATAAGACACTTAATCCATTTCATCTTCCCCCTTTGTGATTTATAGTAGAACCTTATCTGAATGAATTGCGAGTTTTTCCTACTTAGTATTCTAGCAGATGATAACAACCTTTTTCTACATTGCCCCATTAACCACCTACATGTATGAAATTTTATGAAAAATCATATACTTCCAACCTAGGGGTTGTGGTCAAATGCATCTCTTGGCTTCCTTTTTTTAATCTTTCTCACTAAAGTAGAAATCCATTGGTCAAAGACACTCATGCTTTTACATGATATAGTCTATTTTTGCCCATCAGCTCCTGAGCTGAGAAAACCAAAGATCACTTGGCAATACCACCTGCACAGCCACACTTTCATCTCCACAACGTATCTTTCTTTCCGAGCTATGAAGCTTATCAAGGACTCAAGGACTGATGAGAACACCAACCTTTCTTGTCCCAAAGTTTTGTCATCATTTTGGGTTTGCTTAGGATAAATAACCTCCTGCAGTATAATAACCTCCTGCAATAATTTGAGGCAGCAGATGAACTTTGGTAATCCTTTACTAACACCTTGGACTCAAGTTTCCCCAGAGGTACATCAGGTGTAGTCAACAGATCCTGCTCATACTGTCAGGAGGGGCTCATCTATTGTCACTCACTGCTGGCTGTTTCAGATGGGAAACCATCAGTACTGAGAAGAGGTGCACATAAGCTACCCCCCTGCCGAATGGCAAGCTCCTTCTTCACTGTTCTGCCGCTGCAGAACTTCACACCTGCCCAGCTTCTTTCCTTTAACATCCCTGCATGCATCCTCCACTGAGATCATCTTGATCTCTAACGCTGTTCAGTCCCACCTTTGCAGCTTCCCTACCTGCTTCCTAATAGATTTCCCAATCGGCACTTTATTCACTGGGAATTCTGCCTTTCCTGGCCTTCACTTGTGGGGAAATCAGGCTATTGTCCTTACAGATCAAGTGACGGACTGGGATGGCAGCAAGTGGTTGCCAGTGGTCACAGATCTGGGTAGGAGAATATCTGATAGTAGCAATAATTGCATCTTAATTCCCATAGCAGATGATCTTTGCCAGGATTTTTTGAAATAATTTAAAAAATTCCTTTAAAGCTTTTCTGTTTGTGTAAGTTGGCCTCTTTGCAAGTTTCTGTATTTGCTAGCTTTTAAATTTCTCTAGCCTAAGTGATATAGCTTAGAAGCTTTATTGTCATAGAGCAGAAATTTTAATGTACCTAGTTGAGGTCCCGACTACAAAACATGTGTGACCTTACCTGTTCAGTGACCTGGCATCCACCTGCAAATGAAAGTGACTCACAGTGCAATCTGCAGTCTGTTCCAGGCACAAAAAGCTAGACCCAAAAAGCTCCTTGTTGTTTTTTTTGTTTTGTTTTGTTTTGTTTTAAATCAGAATAATTCCATGTTGAAATCCCTAATACTTTCCTACAGCAGATGTCTTACAAAGTTTGGAATTTTGTGAAATCATAATTAAAAGCCATTCACTCTTTTTAGAATTTTTGCCTTTTTTTTTTTTGGTGGAGTAATAAATATTCATAGTTAATACTTCTCATTACTTCTATTTTACCATTATTTTCTTTTGAGATGTTTCATTTATACTTGATAATGAGTCTCCATTTATGATTACACCCTGTCACCATTAATAATATTTCTATTTCTTAAAGATTAACTAGCTTGATTTCCCTTACTGCTTATTAAAAAAAAAAAAATTACTATGTACTGAGCCATTGCTTTATAGAAATCAATTTATGGTATAGTAGAACAGTTTCCTTTTGAACCAAATTTTTTGTCTCATAAAAATATATATACATAAACTACTTTCTGTAAAATGTATAAACTCATTTTAGCATTCTTTCATTTTCAGGTTCTGGAGTGGTTTTTTTTAACTCTTAATTTTCACTATTAGCTTTTTCATAATTTTGCTATCAGTGTAGGTAAACAGATTAATGCAACTTTGGTCATATAGTTTCAATTATGGCATGACACTAACTTTTATCTTCTCTGGCAATGTCTCATTTTTCCAAGATTGTTCGAAGAAGAAAATGAATGGCACAGAAAAGTTCTTGGACTGTTCTTTCAATCCTCTTGAGAGGAAGTAGCTTAGAAGTATTTAATAACTTCTTTCAGCACCTATTCTAAGCATTGCAGTAATGCAAAATATTTCTGTGTTGCCGTACAATGCAGTCAGGTTATTATTTTTTTCCCCCAAGAGTATAGTAATCATTCAGTACTGATACCACAAATGAGCTGAAATCTATGTTGACATCTTTTTCCTAAATACACAAGAAGTTATTCCAGCTTCAGAATGGATGTTAAACTTTGACACACTTAAGTCTCAGAAAACAGTCCAGTCTTCATGTTTTCCGTGTTAGCCGTGCTGCCTAACTCTTACTGTAGGTAAGTTTTACCTGAGGTATCCTCTAATTGACTATGCTGATTTGGGATCACCTGTTCTGGAAACCTAGGGAAGCTCTGCTTCGATGTCTGTGTAGACTTTACCACGTGTGTATCTCCTGGGAAGTCCAAAAAAATAGGCATGATTAATATGGTGATTTCCTGAAAGTACTGCTTAAGTTTTACCTATATAATTGTTGCGACTATCAGTCACGAAGTGGAAACTAAAATGTAGGATCTACTCTGACTGACTGAAACTGAACCTTGATCTCCTCTATTGTAAGAGGGTGCAAACCATCACCTCAGCTTATTGTTCTCCATCCCTACTGCTGAAGTTGAAGGAATATTTTCTAAATGAATGCTTAGAGTCTGGGCTTAAGCTGAAGTACTTTATGAAGTGGGGACTTCACAAACTAAGGAGGAACTGATGGTGGGCACTAAGGTAACAGTAGAAAGGTAGAGAGCAGCTAGTGCAGAGGATGTGAATTAGAGTGCACTTGGTTGATCTGGTGTCAATATAGCCTCCTGTTAACTTCCTAGCCAGTATGCTTTCATTACATTTCATTTCATTATAAGGAGCAAAAATTAGTAAGCACAAGCCTTTAATTCAGCTTAACAAGACCAACTTAAATTGTTTTGATTATGCAGCATAGAAGTTTTCTGGACATAATATTCTAGAAACTTTTCATATAAAATTATAACAATGTGTTACTTTGGCTTTCATTCCTCTTTCATTAATGTTTAAATACACAGATTTATTAAAGGACAGATATTCTTATTTCCACTTAGTTCTGCTTATGAGTAATGAGCCCAATGGCTCAAAGCAGAAGGCATAGCTTGTAAAAAAAGTGGAAAATTTGAGATTTTTAGCTAAGCAGTGTGGTTGTATTTAAAAGCACAAGTGAGTGGGTTGTTCACTGTTTTAACAAAATTTCACAGATGTGTCGAAGAGTAAGATTTTGCAAGGAAGAGGAAAGTAGCTGAACACTATTTATTTACTGTATGTTTCTCAACCACATAGTTTACTTAAAGAAAAATGCACACATAAAATAAACCACAAAACATGTAAAATTAATGCTTGCAGTGCAAGTGCATCCTTGTAAATTGGATTGCCTATAAAATAAATAAGTAATGATGAGTGTTATTTTTTATAAGTATGATTTATGCCACTGTTCATCACATGCCATTAGACAAAAACGCTCAGAGATCCAAGCAGCAGCTCTACTCATTTCAGCTGTCTGCCAAATGTTATGTTATGCTTGCACTTTAATTTAATAACTGTAAAGCAAGAGAGGAAGATATGCAACTTATTTTTTATCAATCTGGAAAACAAAGGCTTACTTTCTAAACCTTGTTTCTAAATCAGATATTCTCTACCCTTTTTCCTCTTTCAGCCTTAAGTGGCAAATACTTAGCCTAAATTCTGTATACCTGTTTCATATTGAAAGAGTGCTAAATAAGTAAAATGCTTTTCATTTTTCTCTGTATGAACACGGACATGAATTTGAAGAGTATCTACAGGTAGCACAGAGGAAAATTACTTTTTCTAGTTTTTAGGTCTGTCCTCCACTTATGGACTATTTTGGCAGCAGTTTTTGCATATATACCTTTTTGCATGTATGTGCCACTACACCTTGCTCTTCTGTATGTGACATACAAAGGATCACTCAGCAGGATACAGCATCCTTTATTGTAGCATTACACAAAAAAAAACCAAGAAAAGTTTGTCATAAGCTGTGGTTCTAACTCAATACCCTATCAAAGAGCAAGGACCTGCCCATTTGCATTTCCTTTCCATTTAAACAAGCTCATTTTTTTATATTAGTTTTAGTAGGCAGACAATATTCTAAAGAGAACTCCCATAAAATATTCACGTTACAAAAATCTTGCACCTGATTATTTCTCATATTGATTGTGTGATCCAATGAAAAATAACATTTTATACCTTTTCATGAACCTTTTGCCCTGGCTCCATTCCTTCAATATGCTCTGATTCGGCAGACCCTTCACCAGCTGCCATTTTCCTTTGGATGTGTGCATTTTGTTCACGCAAAGCTACAATCTGCAAAAGAAAGAAAATAAGTGGTCAATATACATAAGAAACCCAAAAACTACTGAGCAGACAATTTGTTAAATCTATTAACATTTCGATCATGTATTGGCCATTTGTAGCATTTGCAAAATTATGTCTATACATGCAGAGAGGTTTAAAAAACAAACAATAATGACTAAAGGCCATTAAGGATACAAAGGAACCTATAAATGACAGGATAGTCAACATCGTCTTGTTTTATCTTCTATTCCTTACTTTGTGCTAGGGTACTTTTTTTTTCTTAGCTTGAAAGGTGAAAGAGCTGTTAGGCATTGATTTTGTAACACGGCAAGACCAAGACTCGTTCTTTGATATAGACCACCATGGATGCCAAACTGGCATTATAGGAAAACAGTGGCAAAAGGCTATGAATCGAAACCAAGTGATGTAAAACGAAGTGCTAGCTTTCTGTCAACTTCCCATCTGTTAGTAACCGCAACATACGTTTTAAGTGGTTTTTGTTAAGAAAAACATGTACGTGTTGTTAAGAAAAACAAGTCCTCTGATGTGGTATTCATTGACTATTTTAGTGCATATACAAGTAGGTTTTATTGTATTAAAAATATTGTTTTATTTTTTGGTAGTGATATTAAAAATCCCATGCAGCTACTGGAAAATAAGCTGCTTTCTCTCCAACTTTGTAGCTTACTCTCAAACAATACACAGGATTGAAAGATTCAGGTCCTAAAAAATTTTTACATGGTATACCATGATAAGCTGGAAAATCTGGCTAATATAAAACTTATTTATTTTGATAAATTGCACAGTTAGATCTCTCTGTACCGTTCTGCTTTCATGAGCACATATAATAAATGATTTACTGAATGGATAGCACTGTGTATTAAACACAGTAGAACACTGGTAGGATGCATAGATGCCGTTTTTGGAAAGCTGGTGTAAATTTAAAGGCTTCTATCATTGTATTGTGTCTGCATAAATCCTGACTCAGAAACACCCTAAAACACTGTCCTGTCCTAGAATACAAAAGCGTGGGGTAGGAGGGAAGATTTACAGCAGTACTACCTGGTAAGTGTGTACAGCAGCCAAGATTTTGTGGGACATTTAATTTAATTTAATTTAATTTAATTTAATTTTTAATTTAATTTTAATTTACATTAAAACATATTTACTTTGACCTGAATAATTTAGTTTGGAAAAAAGTTTTTTCAAATGTGTTTTTTAACTTACATTTAAGTTCTGAGTGTAAAGACTATTTGAATCAGCTCTTACCAGCATTTGAGATCTCAGGGACACGCCACTTTAAACAACTCTTCCTTAATATAAATGTTGAAAACTGTTGTGATATGAGTCAGGCTGATTCACTGCTCACTAAATTCCAAGTTACAGCCCTTGTAGAACTTGTGTGACTCCCACCGATTTCAGTGCCAAGACCGAGACTTGAGGGGAACATTTCACTCAAAGAAATTATAGGAAAATATAAAAGAGTGGGAATTAAAACCACCTGAGGCAATCTGTGTCTTTTGGGGTTGTACAAATACACTGAGCTTTAAAACATTTTGCTTAAATAAGAGAATTAGGTCAGTCTTAAATAACAGAAAAAGGTCTTTATAATCTCATTAGCATAGATTCCCTTTGTACACAGTAATCGGCAATTTAATAATTTTTTTCTCTTAATAGCTTCACTCATTTCTTTTCCTTTATGGTTCAAATGGTTCTCAAATCAAAACTAAAGAATTTATAGTTCCCACCAAGCAAAATTAGCCATCAATTAGTGCTAAAAGTGACTTTCAGGTAGATTAAGGGAGATATTTCAAAGTATATATTATAAAATTATGATTTATGGAGAGTAATTATACATCATGTGAAACAAACATAAAATCACAGGATATGTTAACTGGCAGCCAACAATAGATCTGGATTTTCATATTATAATCTTTCATTGATCCATTAAAATGCAGACTTCACTATGCCTTCATTTTGAATTATCATCTGTGTCTAAGACAAATCTTTAATTGTCCTTTAGCTCAATAAGAAAATTGGATAAACACTACTGCAAAATTTTATCATTTCATCACATATTCCATAATAGTTTATTTTTTCTTAGCATCTGCTGGTCTTTAGATATCCTAGGATCATCACTTTCTAAGTAAATAAATACATAATAGTAAAATAAAATTAAATTATCCCTTCAAAGTGAAAGGCAAATGAAAAGAATACAATATTGTGTATCATTACTTTGGGGGATTCACTTGATTTTTGAATGTTTGGGAACAATTTCTTTGCAAAAAATCCATCATTGTTAAAGCTTATTGTTTCAAAGGTTTTATTACTGTAATGAATGCAGAGTAGCTATATACAGCAACAACATGGAGTTTGAAGTCTGGCACGTCTTAAAAGTTTCAGGTCTAGGGTAGTCGTCAGATAACAGATCTAAGTTGTGAAGAACAACAGGGCTAACTTGTTTTCATACTTGTTCTCTCTTCTTGATTTAATGAATAAATTAAGGCAGAATTAATGCTCCTAAGGAAGCACGGAAACTCTCCTGTGTCTTACAAATAAACATGAATTTTTACTTTTCGGTTTGTTGACGCAAAAGGTTTTTAATTGTTATCACACTCATGTTTATTACTTACTTATTTCTTATTTAACTTGAACTTTCAATAATGTGCAAATTATTTGCAAATGTGCTAATTTAATCACTGAACAATTTCTGTAACTTTCTACACAGGTAGCCAAAACACGCCTGAATGGATGATGATGATGATGATGAAATAGGTGAAGACACAGACTAAATTTTTTCCTAGGTAGCCTCTGAATCTTCTTAAAATTCTAATGATCATCACAACAGCAGACAGCGATAATAGCGCAGATCTAGGTAAGAAACGGATTGTTCAATATTTAGATAAAACTCAGTACTACTACTTTTGAGAAATACCTATTTCTTACATTGATGCTTTTATGTTTAGGATATCCAGCTTAACATATCTACCACAAAACATGTCTACAGACAGCTTTCCAAGTACCTACATACTGTTTCACCCTCTAAGGTAAAAATTCTTGATTTAATTCTTAATGGTTTTCATGCTAAATTCTCTTTTGAAAAAGTAAAGGGTAACATTCTTGAGGATGGAGTCATACCTGCTAAAACCAAAACAAAATCAAAAAAATTAAAAGACAGATTAATAGAAAATAAATGTGCATAAATACCGTTGTTGTATTTACCATTGCTGTACCCAAAACTGGACAATCAACCTAAACATTCAAGTCCAAACAATACCTGCTAAAATATGATCAAATATATCATGTAGTTTTTTTCTTATCAACTTCTGATTGTGGACCTCAAACAATTAGATTCCTTTTTGAAACTGCTATCACAGACATTATTTTCCTATTTAGCATATTTGTCAAGATTTGACCTGGACCACAGCAACATATTTCAACGTGATTCTAAACTGAAGTGAGTGTAAAATTGCAGAGATGTTAGTCTCTCCATAGTTAAGTCTAAAGATAGCTTCCTGTTGCAAGTCTAAATTTGGCTCCCTGCTAACTTTGCCAAGCTCAGTCAGCTGAACTGAAACGTTGTTTTTTGATTGAGAAAAATGAAACAATGGTTGTGAATTTAAGAAGATTAAAATGTAGAGTATTACTTTTCTAGTTGGACCTTTCCAACTTCTATGGCTTAAGCCCATAAAAATATCCTATAACCTTAAAAAAAGCTCCTTTAGCTTGTTCTTTTCTCACAGGCATGTTGATCTTCAACATTCTTCTCACTTTTGTAGTCAGTTTTTGTGACTGAAAAGGGAGAGTTTTATAACACTGAAACTTTTAGGAACTTCCATCTACTTAGATTCTGTTTGCTGGATTTCAGAGGTGCATAGAAACAAGCGGTACAATTTCTAAAGCCCCACTCTGCCATAATCATTCTGAACACAACCTTACACAACTTCTAGATTTTTGTCTCAACTCTAAAATCTCTTCAACTTTCCTAAAGCCCAGCTTTCTGAATTACAGTTTTGGTAAACATCCCTATTATATTACCAATATAAATTCCCTCCAAAATCTTAGCAGGATTTGTGTGCGCTATTTACAGACATCACTGAATCGTATGTTTTTTATGAAGGTAGGATTCAAGAATTCAGATTCAGAATTACAACTGGTCTTCATTTCCATAAATGACCAAAGCTACATCTCATGCCTGTACACTTGAAAATAGTAGTCTGAATTCAGGTGTTAAGAGAATATTAATTTCAAATATTAAAATACACCATAGAACAGGATATTAATACATAAGCCAGAACTGATCTGAAGAAGTACCTGATGTTATAGAACCATACCCATCACCCATGCTAGTGAAAAAGGACAATGTAATAAGAAAATAGTTTCATAATGAATAAAGATTACACAAGACTATAAATCAGTAAGCAATAGCATAAATTCCACCTATTTAGCAAGAGAAACAGTCTGATTACTATCCGTAGTAGGACACCAAGACATAAAAATCAAAGAAATAAAAGATCACATTGGAGTTGCAAAAACTGCCAAACTGTGAAGGATAACCAAAAAGGAGATGAAAAATCAGCACACAAAAAATGGCAACATTTGAACTAGGCTCATTGGGCAAAATAAAAATAAACTGGAACACACAAACTATTAATGAAGATGCAACGGATTTATTCATGGTGCCAACTCTCTCACAAGACATAAAATGAAGCAGGAAAAAGCATTTCTGACCACATGTTTACTTACAGCATTTTACAAAATAGTAATTAATTTAAAATTATTTGAGAGGTGTGAAGTCAGAATCCATTTCTAAACATATAAAATCCTAAATAACTGGGTACCTCTGCTGCTAAAACATAATCAGTTCTCTACTTCCGATTGTTTGAGTGGCCATTCGTTACCTCATTATAGTTTCAGATATTTATTTAATTAGATAATTAACTTTATTATGAATACATAATATACTTACCTATAACAGCAATGAAAAGGAACTACCAATTTATTCACTTGTTTTATTAACAGTTGCCTACTATGGCTCCATTTTTTTATCATGTACTTGTTGGTCTGTTTGGTCTAATGTCATTCAAAAATCTGTCTTTCATTTACAGAACTTCGGTCCTGTCTTTTTACTCCTGATAAACATATCTTGAGCATCTATGGAAAAGCTTTTATTAGATTTCCTAGGAGCAGTAGCTGGCTCACTGCCAGACTTTCCCTCAAAGCACCAGCATTCTTCAACTCCTTACGGTTTTGTTCAGAGAGATGTGTGACATTTTGGCTGCTTTTTGTCTTGTGTTTTGGGCTTTTTTGTGTGCGTGTGCTGAATGAAAGATGACTGCCACTTTGCAACCAGACGTGTAAGTACAAGCTTGAATTAATTTATTTTCTTGATCAAATTACTTTAAATCCAGTAAGAAAGAAGCACATAACCTACAAAACACCAAGAAACTTGTCAGATATGATTTAGATATAAGTATGTATGAAAATATTTCCCTGTTCAAATATTAAGTTCAAATCCCACCAGGTTGGTGGAAAGGAACTAAATGCATTCCTTTTTCTATTATGAATCATGGTGATATTTGGTCCATAAGTAGGGCTGACAACTCCAGGAAGGAAGAATGGTAACTTTAGACAGGAAGAATGATTTTGCAGTTGAGAGCTCAGGGGGGGTCAGGGTTTGGAAGTCTGAGATGTTCACTGGTGGTGTTACCTGATAAGATTTGGCGTGAATCAGAGAATATTGGTTATTTAGGGACCGGACAAAATAATGCCCTCACCACTAGGCGTTCCCTGTAAGTGTTCTGACATCCTCAGGGAGAAGCTGTTGTTACTATCAATGTATATCATATACTGTAAATTACAAGGATAGTATTCTGGGTACTTTTCCTAAACATAACAATTTCCTTTGCTTGAAATCTTGGCTCCTGAGGCCTTGTTCCCAGTGCTGCTGTTCTGTAAAAAGTGAGTTCTCCATATCTGACCCCAGCTCAGAGCGTAGCCTAGAGCAAAAGTGCTAAGTTTCAGCCTTTGGCATCCTGTATCACCCTGTGACTTAAGGCAGAATTACAGTAACTGAGCTGAAAATCTTGAACTTATCTGGTTGGCACAGAGCAGGATAACTGAAAAGCCAAAACGTTGAATGCTTAGATTAAAGTGGTTCTCCTATTCCTTCTATAAACGTTGGAGAGAGAAACATCACCAGCAGGTCTTCTATGTCTGAAATAGGTGGGATGAACGACATGCATATCTTTTCTCTTGACTGAAGGGAAAACAGACCATTATCTTAAACTAGAGGCTCCCATTATGATGGCTAAATTTAAGCAAAATAAATACCATCAAAGGACTGAAGAAATTCCAGAAATAACTCAACTTATGAAGTAAAAAGCATGCCTGTAATATGGTATTATACACTAACCCGGTCCTGCCCGCTTCTCAGACATGGTGGGGAAAACTGTTCCAGTTACCTTATGGATGCATACTTCCATTCTCACAGTGTGTGTACAGTACAGAGTACTGTACACAGTACAGCAGAGAGAAAAAAAATACATTTAGTTATATGTTTTCAAAAGTATACGGCCTCTGTGTAGGCTAAATAAAATCCTATTCTAATTTTTAAAATAGTTGCATAATCAATTTCTCTATTGACTTTTTCTGTAACGTTTTTGCTACTTAAATTGTATTTAAAACCATCCACCAGTAAAGGATTTAAATGTAATTACTGTAATCATCTTGATTTAATTTTGCTTTCCATTGAATAAATGATTACAGTATATAGAGATATAAAGATATTTAAGTTAATTAATAAATATATAAGGCCAAACATTTACAGAAGTTTCTTTTTGTAGGATTCTTTCTAATATTTAAAACAGTAGGAATTTTTTTTTACTTAATTATTTCAAATTTTCTATTTCAAATTTATTTAATTTATCATTAATTTAAATAGTTTTAGGACAAGTTAAATATAATGTTTTGTTGTTAACAGAGACTCTAAACACACCTGTGTAATGTCAGACAGTCCCCTAAAAACAGTAAGAACCTGGATCACTTAAAAAATGTGAGTCATTAAAGGAAGACAATTATTTTAAGCTCTTGAAAAGCTATTTTACATAAACTTGCCCTACCTTAAACCACTGAACTTGTTTCTTTGATCTTCCAACATTGAAACAAATCTGTCCTAGGCAATTAAACTCACTGATAACCATGTTTTATTTTGCTACAGCTGACAGATCTAGAAGGCTTTTTGTTTAATCTCTTATCAAGAAGGTGGGTTTTTTTACATGGATAGTATGCTAAACTAAACTTCTTGTGACTGTGTCAGTTTTCCATCCAGCTCTTATTTATGTAAGTCTTTCACGGAAAAGTGAAACTGCCTACTTGGATGTCCTCTACATTATACTATCATAACGGTCTATATTTAAACAGTGTTAAATATCAGATTTCAGCCTACTGAGAACATAATTTAGACTCCTGGTCCACCTCTGACTTTGCTTTAATTTTGATGGGGATAGCTTGTGTTAAGCTTTAATCAATGTCTATCATTTTATATGGTAAATATTAAGTGTAGCACGGGGAATAAATGATGCTTGGAGACTGAGGTAATTTCCTTCTGCTTCAATGGAAATTTAAATCCTGATTCATAAACATAAATATAGCCTTTTCCAGTTGTATTTCTAATTTGTGTTAACCTCAACACAGCCTTTCAGAAGCCACTGGTTAGAGTTCAGAGATATTTAAATAGGGTGACTGAAATTGTTTCAATTGTACAATACATTTGTCATTATTAATATTTTATTTTAGTTATAGGGCCAGAAATGCACATATATTTTCTTGACATTTTATATGTAACTTTTGAAAGGAATTATAATGGTAATCAGCATTTTGTATTATCAATATCTTGTATACTCCTTTCACTCTTTGGTGGAGGAAAAACACAACATGGGATGCACACTTGCAAAATCTTTTCAGGAAAAAGAAATTAATCCTTTTTTGAATCTGAGTAAAAAACGGGTATTATAAAAGGAGATTTTGTCATGAGGGGAAGGGCATTTTAACCAAACTAAGACAATTAAGTAAGATTTTATGTGCTCCTGAGGGCAGGTTTAGGAAGGATGCATCTCATTCAGTGGGGGTCACCTGGATACCTGCTGTAAATTGTAAGAACAGGACTCACATAAAAACCTCAGATATGTCAAAATACTAATTTTAATTCTATTTCTCCATGAGTAAAAAGGAATCTTTTAATAATCCTGTTCAAAAGAGACTTTCAATATTTAATTAGAATCCCACTGGATAGTTTCAGCATTTACTGCAATCTTAATGACTGTCAGTTGAGGTGTGACAGGTTTAGTTGCAGGACTTTAAGACATTCATGCCTGCATCCTCTCAGCCTGAGTTTATCAGCAGAGTATCAGAAGCAGCATGAGTAAGTGCCCAGGAGTTGCTGTTCACAAGTTTCCACTTCAACACAGTTGCATATAGGATGCAAAACTAGGAGCTGTGGTATCCAAGGCGCAGAAATGCATTCTCTGTTATAGGGACAGGGGATGTTACACAAGTACAGAGAAAAATCTACTGGGGATTTGAAATTTCTTAGCAGATTCCTCCAGTCTACAAAGTTAAGGCAATTTACAAACTGAAGGCAAAGCAAATTGTCACAGTGGTGTCTGAAAGTCTTTCCATCCCCCACTTTCCAGCTTATACTCTTTCTTGTCCCATTGCTTTGTAATCACTTGCAGCCTCATGATTGCCAAATTATAGCAATTCCAGCATAGCATAGTATACATGTACCTGCATATGTTTTCACACATATTCTCATCACTGAATAAATCACCGATAAGTTTGCATGACAGACCACTTGGGAAATCATGAACAAGAACTCTGTATAGGTGTTACAATGTGATGGTTTAGAAATAGTCAAACTAATATGAAAAGATTTGAATGGAAATCTGTTTTTACGGCATAGTGGCAAGTTTTTTGAATGAGCAATTAAATATTGCCTGAAAGTAGATACATTATTAAGATTTTTAATCTGTTCTGGCAAGAAGATTAGCCATTTCTAGCCTTTAAACGTATTCCAATTGAACAGTCCTATTTTCAAACATGCCTAATACATACATCCTGAAGAACTGGGGGAAATCCCGACATTCATACATATGAGTATTGCACATGTCCCTGCGTATTTGTTTATGTTGCATTACGTGCTCTGGAATGAGATAAGAAACCAGGCAGGAAAGACAAAATCATGACATGGCACCTTTTGGCACAACAAATCACATTTTGCATGGAAGAAACCACTTCTAAGTTACATCACGTTGTCACTGTTTGCAGGATCCCAGAGGAAGCCTTGCATGTGCCAAGCTACAGGGTCTTCCAGTAAATAGCACAGAAGTGCATGTAACCACAGGCCCCGCAGGACAGCGGCTGGATCACAAGCTCTTGCGGTGAGAAGCAGAGGTACCAACCGAGTGCTAGCTGTAGTGGCGCGCTACAAAGGATCTCAGGATTAGCAGCTTGATTGCACTGCAGCAAGACCTATTTGAATTTCAATACGTAAAGCAGTGCACGGGCTTAGGTGCTTTTGGCAGATATCATCCTGACACCTGCCATTTAAACTCTCACAAGACTTCCTTTTCCGAATAAAAACTTATATACTAATCAACATGACCGAACCAAATTTATTTAGTCATCCACTAATGACAAGTTTCTTAGCCTGTCATAAAGATCAACAATGTTTTAATTATTTCCAGCAATCAATGGGATTGAGTCACAAATTCTGATTGGCTTCATTTTCTACATTGATCAAAGGAAGAGCCCAAGTAGGGAGCTTGCCTCGTCTTTGAATAACAGTGATGAACTAGTGAGATGGTCAGTAATAAGACCACCGAAGTGTTCCTGAAAACCCAGGGGGGAGAGGTGGTGTGTGTGGCTCAACCATCTTCTCACCATTCTTTACTAGACAACAGCAGATGAAAGTCTAAGATTCACAAACTTGTCTAATAATGGAAATTCCTTCTCATCTACCGAAGTGTCTGACTTTGGTAGATGGGAGAAAGAAGGAATTAAGGCAAGAAACAGATTTATTTTTTTTTTTCCAACAGACAAGCAAATACAGAATTTTGGAGCTATCCATGTATAAAATGAAATTAATAAAAACACATGGAAAAGTGAGGTGTTGGCTTGTGGTGGGGGGGACCTTTCTTCCCAGAGTGGTAGCTAAAATCTCAGTACATTTCAGTATCATGATCAAATGAACTGCATAAGATTGATGACTGGCTGTATACATAGCATTTGAGACAGTGAATGCAAAATGCACTTCAGGCTATCATAAATGCACATTCTGACTTCATAAATCAAACTTCTCATAAATCCATCCAGAGTCTTTTAAAACAACAGATAAAAATGAATGTCCCTGAAGATGGCTTTAGTGCTGAAATGCTTTAGTTTTTCCATTCAGCAATGCAGGCTCTGAGCTTTGCAACCAGTTATGTTTAAAAGCACAAATATGGACTTAGAGCTTTATTTTCACAACAGGTAGGAGTTAAAATAACTATGGATCGTACAGCATTGTAATCAACATTAGCCACACTTTGAGAGAAAAGAAGAAATGAAAAAAAGCCTTTTCAGATTGCAAAAATAACTTTGGAAGGTGGGGAATGAAACCTTCAGCACTAACAATGCACTTTGGGCTCACCTTGGGGGAAGAAAAAAACATAAAAGTTTTTTTTTTTTAACTTAGCACTTTGTCTTCTCTTCCATTCAACTACTTAAAACAAAAAGAATCAGACAAATTTGCAAGTAGTGCTTTTGTAGCACTCCAAAAATTCACTTGTAAACTAAGTGTTCATGTCTGACTGACAACCTCAGCTAGGTTTATTTTATATTTGCCTGGATTCCAGTATATTTTATTGCTATTTAAGTGGTGAGCTTTCCAGAAAGTTTACACAATTGAGCCCTTTAAAACGTGCCCTGACTTGTCAAGAAAAATATTACTTTATTCAAAGAAAAAAACTGTAGGAGTTATGAGTAATACATATTTTCAACATTTTTACATCACAAATTCTTCTCTTCCTTCCTTTTTGAGATTGTTGACCTTTTATTAACATTGCTGTTTAGCTTTCATTGCTATGGAGAAATACTCATTAAGGTGAAATCATCCTCATGAGGGAGTCTTTATAATCCTTGGAGATTAGACAGTGGTAGGCCTAATGAAAGCAAATCTTGTACGTTTGTGCTATATGGAGTTTAAATAAGTGGAAATTGAAATAGAATCTCTACACTCTTACTCCTTAACGGCCAAGAAGCATTGCCTTGTCATTACTAGAAATCCAGCATTTGCTAGTGAGCTCTGCAAGAGAATGTACATTCAGATTTACAGAACACTTTTTAAGTTGGTCAGAGGAAAGCTGTAAATGACAGTTGCCTTAAAAAGTCAGGGGGTCTTTACCTCGTGGGAAAAGGAGGAGGTAGTACACTGAGCTCCACCCCTCGGTTACAGTTCTTTATGGTTTAAGTAAGTCTTTACCTTCTATGCTTCAAGTCCCGTCAAAGAAAGCTAAAACATCTTCCTCCTGCACCTTCTGGTATGTCTTGATTATTTTATTCTTGTAACCTTGACGTAGGCATTGCTTTCTGCGACCCCACTTGTATGGTGGCTAGCACTTTCAGGCTCTGCTTTCATGTCACTGAAGTGCAAATAATGAATGACAACATGCAAAGATGACTGGAGATGCTCTGAATCTGTGGCAGATTCACAATTTTAACTGGAAAACATGAAAATACTAACCACACGTGTGATCTCTTACTGTTGGTGGTTTGTGCTCGTGATAACTATTGACAGGTCCCGGCTATCAGTGTTTTATTGGCATGCCTACGAAGGTCACTTCTGTTTGTGACACAGGTACTGTGGTGCAGGGGTAGCCCACAGCTGAGGCATTCAGCTGGCTGCAGCAGGGGACCGCCCGCCGGACCTCCTGCCATCCGTTTACACCGTCACTGAGCCCTGACTCCTTCTCAACGCTAAGTGCCTGGATCAGCAGTCATTTTTATTCTTTAAATGTAATCATACACTAACATTTTAGGCTGGTAATAAGGCGTATAGGGTTTATTAGTCTCCTTCGCTTCGAATTCTGAACCAAATTAAGTGTTACTGTGTAAATAACTGTCTCGTGCTATTGCACGTAGTCTAGAGCATGCACCATTTATTTCTATAGTGTACTGGCAACACTTTGTAAACAGAATAGGAGTCATTTAAAGCAATTGTGCAGTTGCTATTATGAAAAAGAGTATCTGTCAAGATTTTTCACAGAAGATTACCAGGTACATTTCAGTACATTTTCTTCAGAAACCCTTATCTAAGTAAACAAAAATGTGCTACTTTCAATCTGTCACAAAAATTGTATGAAATATGATACAGTGAAAGAACTGTCTTTTACAGAGACTAGCACAATGGAAAAATAATAACAAATATCAATTACATGGTTGTACTATAGTGTGTATTTGACACCTGCTGGCTAATTTCTCTTGCTTTTTTTCTTCTAACCAAGCCCAACAAAACAGTAGCAAAATTATTATTCTTTCATTATTACTCTCACAAAGACATGAGTAATGTACCCAAACCGGGATACAAAAGCCCTAGAATTCGTTGGTAGTGTAGGGACTGATTTCCAGCTGGTCAGAGCTGAGGATGGATTTGGCAGAAACATTATGATTTTCATTTTTTTCAACAATATATGAGTTATTGAAATATATATACATAGTGTGTGTATATATATGAGATAATATATATACAGATATTTTATTTATATATATGTATACACCCTGTGTATATAATTATATATATGGATATATATGTTTAGACATACAAACATATTTTTAGTATCCAGGACACTGAATATTAATAAAAATAATGTGCCTCTAGAGCTTTGTGTAGTTGCTCTTAGTACATAAGTATTTAATTGACAACTACCCGTGCTTAAGGTAATACAATTCGGTTTGAAAAATCCTACTCAGGTTAAAAAGAAGTATTTCACTATTTGCACTGTAAATCCATTTTCCTCTTCTGATTACGTTAATATATTTCCCACTGAGTAAAAACAGTCTTCCCCAAATGAAATTTTGTATTCTTTGTCTGCATATTTTCACCTAGAGACTTTGAGATTGTTTAGATTTATTTTGACTGGACACATCTGTTATGAAAACCCCTCTATTTTGCATGTGTAGTTTTATTAGATTTTCCTATACAGTGTATCTGTATTAAAATCGCCATCTGTGCTACTGATTGTATAAAACATGAAAATATAACTGATAGATAGGATATGAGTAAAAATCCAGAAAGGAAATGAACCTTACCCCAGAACTACAATTAAAGAATAACAAAGCCTTGATCTGCATGCACAAACTGAAGAAATGCCAACTTAAATCTAACTCCCAGTCTGTTGAAATCAAAGCACAGTAGAATGAATTAAAGTCTATATTTCAAGTATTAAACCAAACGTACCTGTGTAATTTTAGTCAAGATTTTAATACTTTTCAATGACATTCTTACTGGGAGTAATTTTTTTCCACAGATTTCTCCAGTGAAAATCAAGGATATGGTCCTCATTGATACAATTTTTATATATTTTTTAAGGATAAAGAACATTCTTCATAAGTGGAACTTCTAAAATAATGTTTTTATTCTCAGATTACTGCAGAAAAGAATCTAACATGATAGCCATTTTCTAATGCAAAGGAATTATACATACAGGTTCTTTTTTTTCTTCTTTTTTGTAACCACGGATTCTACAAGATCAAAGGTGTCCAAACTACACTCTCCAAGTGCAATGTCAAGCAAGCTGGATCATTTCTTATGGACTGAACCAAGTAAAACAAGCCCTCTACAACTCCTCTTGGAGTATTTACACCTATACATTGACAGTCCCTATTAATATTAATGAAGATTATTTAATATTTCCTAGTGCTGATATTTTCCAATCAAGATCTCAAAGAAGTATGAGTATCTAATTTTGCCCCATCAAACCCGAAATATTTTTTACATTTTTGGATCCAAAGTAAAATTATTTCTGTATTTATTTCTATTACAGACATATGATGGGAACTTGTTTGCACTAAAATAAAAAAAAAAAAATTAAAAATCGCTGGATATGACTACTTAGGTAAGCATTTACCAAGATACAGCTATCCCCCAGCACAGTCTCTGCTCCTATTTTTCTCACAAATATTTTATCACTAAGCTGTTTCATCAGCATTAGCAGAGCAGTAGCAAAATGGCAATAATTTTCTTCGTAGTCTATCAGTAACAAATGTGGAATAGATTTGTCACGCTTGTGGACCTTGCTCTGCCTCTTGACAATGGAGGGCCAATACAGACCTCTGAGTGGCAGATTACTCTTGATTCATGTTATTGCTGACACTGCTCACAGACATGAGTTTTCACTGTGTTGCTAGTTAACTACCTTATGAATTTGCAGAATACTCTTAGAGCTGCACGTGCATTGTTGGGTTGAGGTGATCTAATATGAAAATACAAATGATACATTTTTCGGTTCGTATGTTAATGGGAATATTGATTAATAAATATGAACCTATTGAAGCTTAAAGTTGATTTTATTTATTGGCTTTTGTCATTAATTTAAACCATTTATTCAAATGCAGCATGTAAGGCCTATTCATACATTAAAAATTGATTATGCAGAGTAATAGGCATAAAACATAATACTGTGATCTTGTTATACTATTTAAAATCTGGTTTGAGAGTTAGTGGTTGTAGATGTTCCTAACAAATCATGTAATACTTAACAAATATACACAAAATTGCATAATCGTTCCAAAGAAGCACATTAAACAAATGATAAAACACTATATTGTTCCAGCAGATTAAAAACAAGGGATAATGGGTATGTGTTTTGCATTTTCATCAAGACGGATGCACAAGAAGATTGTTAACGATAAAGAATCAACAAGACTGATTCTTGCAGCGAAATTATCTTGATCCACATGAAAACTCATCTGACAAATGCCAAATGACGCTGAAGCTGATACAGACAGAAAGATAATAAACTACGCTCTTAAACCTGAATTTATACCTCCAATGCAGTATAAATTGGTATACATTTCAGTTTATGAATCCCAAAGTAACAGATCAAAGAGAAGTGATGTATTCTTTCTGATGTCTCATGAAAGGCACTGTGTGCATACCGTGAGCAAATTAAACATTAGACATTAAAATTTTCACTGATATCCTTTGCACAAGTAATAGTGAGCTCTACAATGCAAATCAGCTAAGCATGACTTTAAATATACGCTATGTTCTTTACTTTAGCAAGTTGGTGTGTTTAAAGTAAGGCATTTGCTAACGTAACCTTATGAAACCAGGGCTGGGGAGAGTTGTGTTCCACTGATTCGTAAGCTCCCTAAACAGGCTGCCAAATGTATGACGTTAAATCCAATCTGAAATTATCCCAGTGTCTGATCTCATGCTGACTACGAACAATCCCTAAGCTAACCATATACAAATAACCTTCCAGTTTCATTAATCTCCTGGAGTTTTCAGGTGTGTAGGCAAATTATTGTGAAATATGTTCAGCCACACATCTGGCTCCTGCCATCCCTGTGTTCTCCTCTCAGCTTGTATTTCTTTGGTCGTCATCCCATCTCCTCTTTCTCCCTTTTTTCTACTTTGGGTGAGGAAAATGTGGTAAATAAGAAATCCACAAAACCTGTGCTAGAAACTTAGAGCTTTGCTATTCTGTAATTCTCTGGAATAAAGCAGAGAAGATATCAGAAGATCCATTTATCACTTTCTGAGACATGTTCTTCAGCTTCACGGCTCTGTGTCATATATTGATGTATTTGTTGTTGTGCAGAAATGTCAGGCATGCTCCGCGATCCCTATTTACTGATGAATGTAAAACATTATACAGACCCCCAAAATAACTCCAGTAACTCAACCTCACGAGATCCAGAAAACAGAGACTTTCCATACACGCTGATTAATTGCAGAGTAGTTGTGCAGAGTAGTGAGCCCTGAATACTATGTCCTACAGTTATTTAGACTCAGGATCTCATGGAGGCTGCATGCCTGCAGCCCCAGCCTCTCTTACATCAAAAAAAACCAGGCATGGAGCTGGGGTGAGGGCATGTACTCAGTATTTAACTATGAAGTTATGACGAGGTGAGCACGCTAGGATTCATGCAGCGTACCAGGATTTATGAGGTGTACCAGGACAACAATTGTGTGGCAGAGTGTGCACCTGAGTAGATGCCATTACAGCCATCAGCTGCAAAAATCAAGTTATGCAATTTAGCCAAGTTCATCTATCAATACTTACAACGTCGACCATTGCATCCATGAATTCTATCAGATTGCATCCTACTTCTTCTGCTGTAGGAACAGTAAACCAGTCACCGCAGTTAAAATGATCTCGATGCTTTTAGGAGCAAGAATATTCAAAAAGGACCAGATTAGCCCGAGTCTTGCGAGTGATATTCGCAGAGCTCCTATGATACTAAAAATGGTAAGTGATCACCGCCACACGTATTGCACAGGTCTCTGTGCTACCTTGGCTTTACAGTAATGCCCTCTGTTCCGCAGCTGTATGAGCAACGGACACTAGAAGGCAAATTTATACTATAAATGCTCTGGAGCAGGAACCGGGTTTTAATATTTTTTTTTACAACAAAATGGAGTCCTGGTCCTTTACTGGAGCTCTGTTGGGAGTGTAGTAATGCAATAACAATCATAGTAAAAATGTGCAATAAAAGCACTCCAATATAAATGTGAAGATGGAATATATTACTACTAAATATACCAATAAATATTTATATTTCTGCAGCACTCTAAGTTGTAATAAAGATTAGGCCACATTTTTTTATGCAAATAGAAATACAGTTTCACCCCAAACACTAAAGTATGAAAACTTCGGCCACAGGTATTATAAAAATGAGAATATAACATTTAAACAAAAGAATAGAATGAATATTTGTCACAGATTTCCTAGTTACTTTTCTTTAATTATTTGGACCAAAGAGTTGGAAAAAAGAAAAGATGTGAAAGACTAAAAATTTGTCATCACTTGCTTAACAATAACCAGTAATGAATGTGACAGGAATGACGTTTAAGGAGTGATATAAAGAAGTGTTATTCAAAACTTTCCTATGTGAAGCAACATGTGAGAAAACACTGCAAGGCCTTGAGGGGAAACTGTCTGGAGTGCAGAAGAATTGATGTGGTAAAGATGGAAATGGGTGACATCACGGAAAACTTTTAGGTCAGTGTGAGCTTGTAAAAGCGAAGGTAAGCCTCTCTCTGCTTTCAGAAAAAGTGAGTAAGGAGAAACTTAGCAGATCCAGCAGATGAAGATGTAGTCAGAGCAACAAGGTAGGAAGAGGATCTCCAGAAATTCTTGCAGGAAATGTTCACATTAAATTGTTATACAGTAATGAATTTAGTACATGCCTGTGTCTCCCAGAAAGCGCACAGTATCCAGACTACGGAACAAAAGGAAGATTACATTTTTATGATAGCGTAGCGGTACCTAACTTGTTTTCAGAATGAGCATCCTAGAAATGTTTTTTAAAACACACACAAAAAGAAAAAAGAATATACTGGATTAGGTTTATGCTCATTTTGATGAAGATGCTAATTTTATGGAGAGTTTGTACTGCAAGGTTTAGAGGAAACTGAGAATTTTTAATCTCCAGTCATCATTTATTCAGAGATAAAACCAAAGCATTAAACCACCTGTGTTTCTAATCATGGGGGACCAAGGTTTCATTAAGTCAAACGTTTCTATCAGACAAAAAAATGAAGTAGATTTGAAGAGATTTATAAAATATATTTCAAACATCTAGCTGTCTGCTCTTTTAATGTATATTTAAACAATTGCTCCATAGCTGCACAGCAGGTTTGGGGGAACAGTAAAGAAAGAGCAACTAGCAAATCACAGTTCTACATAGCTTTTTTATCTTTTGCCATGTTCCTTTAAGCATTGTCTTACAAAACTTAGATTTTTCTTTTCTTCAGAAAGTGCAATTAACAGCTTATAGCAGCTTAAGAGTAATGTATGTATGCTTATTGATATATAGGGATGTGCCATGGCAGAAGATTGAGAGGTGCAATAGTTTTCAGGCTGTTTTGTGAATAATCGGAGTAAAACTAAACTCTACTCTTCAATGATAAATCTGTGACACTGGGATTCGCTCTAGTCACAAATCTTTATATAACAAATTCTATGAAAATTTCACAAGTAAGTAAAATGGAGAAGTATTAGCCACAACGCAAGGTTCTAAGAAAAACATCAAAATTGCAATGGAGATGCTTATTAGCCTGAATCTATCATTTCAGTGGAAGAATCTGACTCCTTCCTTAACAGCAGTAACATCCTGAAGCATCCTAATCCATCCACATTTGGGATTTTAGAATATTTGGAAAGCAAAAATAGAAAGTAACAATTGTCTTTGTGACATGATATTGAAAACAGAGTAATATATCAAGTTACCAAGCACTCAGTATCAAAGATTTTATTAGAAGAACTATTAAACACACCAGATAAGTGAAGGAATAAAAAGCCTCTCCCTTCAGTTACGTTTTTCCTCAAGAAGCTCTCCATGAACACATGAGCACAGACTATGCATCCTTTCTGTTAATCACAGTCTTTCTTACAAATTGATTTCTTCTGAAGAATACATAGGAGGCATTCAAACTAGATGAAAAGTCAATGCAAAATTTGAACATGCTATCAGTATTTTAGAATTTGTTACGGGTGGCTACATGCTAAAGGGAGGGGTAAGAGAACACAGCATTTCAAGATCTCTTTTGAAGACATTTGGGCAGCTACACAATTCTGCTCTGCGAAATCATTTCAGTGAAGACCAAAGTTGCTGAGCCTATTTAACATATATTACTGGGTTGCCAACAGTACACTGTGGCCAACACATAAATAGGCCTAAGTGACTAAGGAAAGTTATAAAAGGAGAAATTAAATCTACAAGCATTTTTTATCAAGACTTTTGTGCAGCAATACTAAAATATGTGCAAAATCATTATCTGCTGTCACTGCAGAAAATATATGTTCTTTTTGTACTCAAAATTGTTTGGAAAATTTTTCTCTGTGATAAATATTTATGGAAATTATACTGAGAAACTACTTTTGCAAGTGGAATAGTGATGTTTGTCTCAAATACGTCAATAGAAATTAATGTTTTTAAGTGACTATCTGAAAAATGCATTGAATTTTAGACCTATTCCGCATTGAATTTTACACCTATTCTGCCCTGAATTTAGTGAAAAATGCTTTTGATGGCAATGCAAAGATAAGCTCTGCTGCCCTCACTATCCACAAAGAATTTTAGTGGTTTTTTTCCTCTGAGAACTTAGATTAGAATTAGTTGAGGACATAAAATGAAATAGCTATAGCAACTTAACTGATTATTTCTTGTGCTTATTTCTTTTTGACTTTGTAAAAAAATAATGCAATGAAGGACGTAGTGCTGCTGTAGTAATTTTCAACTTATTCAGCTGCCATGCCACAAATCCTAATTCAAATGTATAGAGACAGAAATTAATGCTGTGGAATATGGAGTATGAGAAACATCCACAAAAAATCATCATTTTGCTTGATTACCACATTTAAAACTTAAGGGCAACAATAACTTTCTGCAGAGTTAACATTTAAACTAGATGACTAAGGTTAAAGGCAGAATGAAAAGCAATTGCATGTAGCACATAAAGATTACATTTTCAAACCAAGATATTTTCAGTTACGTGCGTCTTTGCAGAAAAGATATAATTGGGCACAATTACATAGACATTTAAAATTAAAGTTCAGACCACAAAGAAGGTCTCTCCAGAGTTAGACCTGTGTAAAGTTATAGCTTAAAAAACCCAAAACTAATATGTAAGAGTTTACAAAGCAATAACTTTCAGTTACACCATTCTGAGAAAATACAGTAAAATGAGGTACTATAGATGAAGGCTGTTTCAGATTTTTCACAAAAAAATATACTTAAAGTCACCAGAAATAGGTATAAGCCATCTCGCCTGGCCTTCAGAAAATAAGTCACTGAATTTCACCCAGTTTTCATCCAGAGATTTGATATCCAACATTGCTGAATTTCAGATTGATGAAATTCTGTGTATATTAAATGTTCAAGAAATGCACGTGTTATTTTTCTCAGCAAACTATTCCTTTAACAACATTTCTACTCCAAAAATCACTTTGCATTGTATTACATACAAAGGCTAAGGCCACCAAGGAACTCCTGCAACAAAAAGTGCCTTAAGCTAATAGGACCTGAAACAGCTGGGGATAAAAGTATGTTTTCACATGCAACCATGGGTAAAAAGAATACACCATAGTTAGCTGAGGTTTTACTTTAAAATACATATATGTTGAATATTAGAGAATATTTCATTAGCAGTAATGATACTACAATCATGTCTGCAGCATCCCTCATGGTCAGAGTCAAAACTGTCCTCCACTGTTAAAAGTATCTGCATTTTTTACTGGCTTTTTGACTTGCCCTGCATAGCAAAAGTTAGGCAATTAACGTGGTATTTGAAAGTTCTTTGGTGAGTAAGTGGCTACATTTTCTGGTGTTTCTGGTATAGAATATAAAGAAGCATAAACTGTAAATCATCCTTTCTCTTCAGTGGTGTAAATCATTTATGAATGCTTTCATGGATGCCTTAAAAAATAGCATTAGGACACCCTAATGAATAAACTAACCCACTGTCAGGAAGAAACCCACTGCCCAAACACAAGAATGCATGCAGTTATATGAAGCAGAGATCTACGGTCCAAATCACCTGCAATCTCTCTGATAGCTCCAGGAATTAGATTTATCCTCAAAGGTTGAGTAAAATTCTGTAGAAGCAAGTGGAAATTGTAACAAGGAGGTTTTAAAAGGAAGCCTGAGTGTTTTAAGTATAACCTATGTGTCAATTGACAGAAGCAATATAATGTTTGGCATTTGCAAACAGCATTGGCATTTTCAACAAATGCTGAAGAAAAGCGTACGGTAGTACAGTGATATATAAACTCAAACCAGTAATTTCTTTAATTTCATATTCTACACAGTCCCAGTGTTTTCTGGGTTCCTAAAGTATATCTTCCAGATAATAAATGTAATTAAAGCTGTATTTTCCATGCCACATTTTCTACTAATGAGGAAAGATTGAAAAGCCAACATATTAACCAGAAACAAAAAAGGGTTTTGGAAAGCCACTTATCATACGATTCTTATTAAAACAGGAAGATTTTACAAGTGCTGGATAAACGTTTAAGAAAGGCAGGAGAAAATTAATGTGCAAAGTAAGCACAGCTGTTTAAAAAATTACTTTTTCCCAGTATAGTATTAACTATGCATAAAGCTTAATTTTACATACAAGCCTTGGGAAAAAGCTCTAAAGGTCATTTTTTGGGAAACTATTTGTTGAGAGTTCTGGGAATCAGTGAAATCTGTTAATGGAAATCACAACCGTTGTCATTTAACACTGCACGTTGCAGCAGCAATGGATTTAAAAGCATCACTATGGACCATGGTACCACCTGTCTATAATCCATGTATCCCTGCCCTGTGGCAGCCACTAGGGCTTGAGCTCCTGGTGATATATGGCACTAATGAAATATCTTAGTGTGTTGTTTGCACGTGCTGTACTTTAGCATACTTTTAACAGAGACTCACACAACGCTAGTAAGAGGATCTCAAAAGCTGTGGAACAAAAGTGGTTATCTTGTCAGTAATTTCAATATTGAAGTTAATTTCCATGAAGATCATAAATGACAAAACCAGGAAGGAAAATTTGCATCCCACTTCCCTTGCAAATGAGACTCGTTCTTCTCCAATTAGTGTATAAAAAGGAAGCTGCTTAGTAGAACCTTGTTAGAATTTGAAAATGTTCATATACTCACTGCAAAACATTCCAGTTGCCTTTAAAATGTTCATAGACAGACGCTATTGTATCACTGAGCTTTGGTATTGGATGTACCACTTGCAGCTTGTCTAATTGCTAGCTGCAAATTATAACCTTCAGCGACAAAAGTATTTGGAGAGACCATGAGTTATGTGGAACCAGATGAAAACCAGCATCATTTTAAAAGCACCTGAGGGGTAAGCAAATGTAGCTATGTTTTACAGTAGTTTTAACTAAAAACAGGAGGTAAATTTTTCAGAAAACTGTTAACAATGTCTACTATTCCTCTTAGCTACAACAGACACAATGAATAGGACAACATCCACCAGTTGTGAACAAATAATGGCTTCCAGTGTAAGCATAACAGAAAACAGTGCGACAATTTTGGGTACATCGTGTGATAACTGGTGATAAAAAGCAAATATTTTAAGGATGACTACGGAATTTAATTACTGTAGGCAGTTATCTTGCCCCAGTCTGCATGAAAAATCTCTAACAGCAATCCAGATTGCTGCTATGTTTAAAGGTCCCTTCTACTGCCACTAATCCATTGCAGCAAAATAAAATATATAGTCAAATAACTGTTTCCCCCCAGTAAAACATATATTTAAAGAATTTTCAGTCTACTCTTTACGTATAATATAGGCCCATTTTGTATCTCCCCTGTATCTAGAAGCCCACTGCCTGATTCAGAGAGCTTCTGCTGTTTGTAAGGAGTACGACACCTAAATTTAGCTGTCTATGCATTAGGTGTCTACATATGAGCTTGTTGTGAGAGTCAGTTGCCTAACATAGGCATTTGGTGTCATCGTAGTGACAAGGGGTATTTCTTCCCCACCTCTAGCTCCAGACAGACACAGCTCTCCTGTCAATTTTGTGTTGTATCTGGCAGCCTTGGCAGATTAACCACCAGGTTAGCTGGCAGACTGGATTTACTAGAGCTCCACAGACTACAGCTGTATTTCAGACATCTGGCTCACATGTAGACACCAAATTCAAGAGTCCTCATTCTGAGATGAATCACGTGCTCTGTAAGATACAGTATAATGTTTTTGTTTGTAAATATGTTTTAATAAGGAGCTGATGTACTCTGTAAGTACCTCCAGCTTGACACAATTCAAAACCAGGACTTCCTATTCAGAAGAATAGTTAATGTAACTGATTTGGTTAATTCTACCCCTTAAACCTGTAGTAAAGATAAGGATTCCCTTGATAATTTTATGTATATTTTATATTGTAATTTATAGAGAGAATTGACTTTTTAAAAATATTACAAAAGGCTAGCATATTTTAAAATATTACATAAAATCAAAATTATTTCTGTGCAGCATTTATGTGAAAAGGAGATAAACTACATATTCACTTTTTTATAGAAACTATTGCCTTCACAGAGTCAGAACAGCAATGAACCATTTGGCAGACATTCTTGTTTCTGAAAAGTTCAGCTGAACCAACAACAGTGACTTATGTCATATCGATAGTGACTATTGGAACTGCAGACCAAAGCCCTTCTCTGTTACCCTTGTATGATTACACATAAATATTAGCTACACAAGCTAAGTTCTCCCAACAGGTCCAACTGTCCATCTCAACTGCCCCTGCAGTTTAAAGTCAATGTGTGTTACTATTCCTTATCAAATATGAAGTGCTTTGTGAGATGGTGTTGGCAACTAGAGCTGAAATCAGCTTTGCCAGAGTTCCAGATGTTTTCACTCCCTTTGGTATGTATGTAATATGCTACAAAGACTGTTAAATGAGAGCTTATTTAGCATCTAATGATGGAAAGCTATAGTCTCTCTCTCTCAATTTTTCTCTTTTATATACGGATATTTCCAATATGTACTCATGAGCGTCTGCACTTTCTCATTGTTGCTCTGTGTCAGAGCCATGGCCATAAGCTTTCAGAGAAAGGTGCTACCTTAACATACAAATTTCTGCTATTTTTTATCCCTGAATCTGATACTTGTTATATACCTAATCATATGCTTGTTTAATCAGGAGACCAATTTACTGTCATCATGTTATGTTTAGATATAGTCCTGAATATGTAGTACACTCTTACAATCAGTATGAGAAAACTGATATGAAAGAAAATATGAATTCTCTTGGGAGAACAGTCACTGAGTGACAGAAATACAGAAATTACTGAAAAACATATATTCAATTCCCTTGGAAACTTGGCCCATTTATTTTCATATATATTGCAATAAATTTTTAAAGCCATTTATTGCCTGTGCATTCACTGTGGAATCTAGTATAAAAACAGGCTTGTATATTGCAGTTGTCTAATTTTGTCTCGTTTAAATAACTGTGTGAACATTATCTGAATCCTTGTTCAAATGCATTAGCTGTTTGAAAATAATCCACTCGTTCTCTTCCACATCTCTTCCCATCTAGCTCTTTTTTCATTATTCTTTAATTGAATTTCCATTTTTCAGCTTTAACAGTTCCTCATAGGAAACTGGAATAACAGTATTCAGATTGTGTCAATGGTCATGTTATGCTTGGTTGATTAAATGTCCTTCTAAATGTTTTTAGCATCACATAGACACAAAGTTTGTACAATATTTCTAAGGATTTGGGGCAAAAAAGTCTATGAAAGTCCTATTTCAATTTAATTTCATTGTGTATGTTTTTACTCCTTACTGTCAATACAAGTTTCACTAATTTTTTTAAAACTCCAAATAACAAGGCAATGCTCTAAAGACCCGGTCCCGTGCCCAGTGAAGTGAACTTGGATTTAACTGGATCATGAATGGGAGAGATCAGAGGAGCGGGATGCATCTCAGTTGGCTTGACTGACCAAAAGGACTGCTTTCTATTTAATAAACACTAGTGCAAATAACAGATTATGCAACGTAGTGTAACCAAATCATTTGAACACAAGTATTCTTGACATTATGAAATGGAAGAATAAAAGAGAGATTTTATTTCTGCACAGATAAAGTGCAGTTACTTCGGAGCAGAAAGGGATGATTCAAAATATCTAGTTCATAGTTTATAAAAAGGAAGTACTAATATCTTAATTGCAGATCCTATTTTTAAGAAGTTACTTTAAGAAAGTAACTTCTTCTAGCTTAGTATTGGAAAAAAAATGACTTTAGGAGTCTCTATTTTACTGTATCACACATTAGTCTGAATTACAGGTATTCCATTTTTCCAGAATTATTTGGTAGTACTTTAAGTTTGTCTGTGGCTGTTTTCAGTTTCTGCCTTAAGGCTGAGTAAAATGATACCAGTAAATGGCTTTAATCCAATTCTATTGCTTGTCTGTCTTATTTTTAACAGTGTGAGAAGCACGTATCAGGTGGAGATTGAGAACGTGATGGGGATGGTAAAGTCACTAGCAGACTCCATCATTTATATTTTCTGGCCTCAGAATCGTCTCTCTGGGGTGCAAAATTCCTTTCTATGTGTGTGTACAGTTGTGTGTGCAATACAATTATGTGTTGCTGTTCACCCTTTCAAACAAAAGAGAACAGTCTGCAAACTACCATACAGGAAAAAAATCTCTTGTCCAAGTTCACAATGGTTATATGGCACCACAGTTTGCCATGATACACTGCAATTAAAAGGGAAGAGATAAACCTAAATTTTAAGGTCATAATCCTTCCTCCATCAATGTTAACATTTATATAATATGTATATATATATGTGTGTGTTTTACTTAATTTTATGGTAAAATGGAAATTCAGGTTATTAAATTGTTTATAGTATCTGACATATTCATTGGTTCACTCCTTTTTCACGTCCAGTAAGAAATTTGGGAATCTGTCACTAGCTCTTGGATTTTGGTTTGCTCACAAGGGAATAGAAGAAGGGAATAAATCAGTAAACAGAAGGTTGTATTAATCTTGCAACCACCTTAAACAAGCCTCACTGAGCAGCTTACTCAGAATGTAATTTATCTTTTTTTTTTTTTTTTTGACAGTTTTAAGAAAAGTGACAGGGAACACATGGGACAGAGTATTAAAGAAATTGAACCTCAAAAGGGGAGAAAGTGTTTTATGTTACCTCCTGGTTAGCAGCAGCTAGTTCTTCTTCCAGTGCAGAGACTCTTTCTAAAGAAACCCTCAGTCGTTCCCTTACCTAGAAGAAAAATCAAAATATGTGCAGTAACGTAATTTCTATCAGTCTTTAAAGATTATATAATCTGCCATATGCACTACTGTATGCCTTGCCAGTCTGTTTGCAGGCGTGTGTTGCATCCTTTCTTGAGACATACTGTGTAGTAAACATTTAAACCTAACTATAGGAAAACTTAACCCACAAAAATAGGTGTCAAACTTCAAATGCCATACTGCTTTTCCACAGTTTGCCTATAATTTTATAGAATACACAGCAAATGCAAATATTCTAAAACCACATTAGGCATAAAAAGAAAATGTTTTTCACAAGCATCTTTTACAAAGGGTAAGGAAAAAACCATCTGCAAATGTTTTAAGTCCACTCCATGGAAGATAACTAATCTGTTCATATTAATTGAATGCAACAAATTAATTGAAAAAATAACTTGCAGCATTGACTTCAGGCACACATACTAAAGATTTTTGATATCATCACGCAGTTTGTTTGGGTTTTGCAAAAAGTCATAAACAAGGTATACTCTCATAAGCAGAAAAGACTGCTGTGTTTGTACCAGTTTCATAGATGACCTATTCTGTTCTAAGGATGTTTATGATCTACTAAATTATTACTATTGTTACTATTATAGTTATTATTCAATATTAATTATTAATATTAAAGAATTACAATTTAATATATCTGAAGACATATTTACTGTTGTTTGAGTGCCCTGGCTCAGCATCAGCTCATGTAGTGATAGACAACCTAAGCTAGCAATGCAGGTGCCGGTCTCCCAATCTGATCAAAGGCAAATCAGACTTAAAGTGATCTTCAGTGCTGTGTGTAGGTGACTCTCTCTCTTCTGACTATGAAGGGAGCCTATGGCAACTCATCTCCTAATCTAACGAGAAATCATGAGTGAGAGGTGCTCAAAGGAGCAAAAGAAAAATGAGTTGAAGAGTGATAAGGTATAAGAAACCCTGAAGACTAGAAAGAATCCTCAATTTTATAGTCCAATTTCTGATTTGTTAATTTCCCTCTATTCCTTCAGCACTATAAGACTGAAAAAAATCAACTGTTAATGTTCCCAAAGATGCATATTGTATCTTAAATGGACATTTCCTATAGAGTATGACTATCTAATCAATAGATGAGCTGCAGTAACTGACTCTGCCTGTTCCTCACCTGATATAAATGACGTTTAAGCCATCTTGAAGTGGCAGTGATTGAGCCACCTCTGAGTGGCAGTGATAAGAGTGAAAATTACTACAAATTTTCACGACTGTTTCAACTGTTTTCTTACACCAGAACAACAGAATGCAGTGAGAATATGCAACGGAATCCAAAATGTTTTTCCTATTTATTAAATTTTTGTACTATTTTTCATCAAAGATGTATGTAAATCCCTTTAATCATAAAGCTTGCTTTTCAAAATGAGCTACATAATTTCTGGAAAACATGCTCATAAAGCTTTAGGTTTATGGTAGTACATAAGCTATCACCACAGTCATTTTTTATAAATTTTTTAGTATTCAATTCTAACACACTTAAAATATGTAAAATTAATTTGAAATATTATATTTTCTAATTCTAATTTATTCATAATTTCCATCTAATTATATTTTTCATAAAAAATACTTCACATCAAATGTATAATGCATCAATTATTCTGGCTATAGTTGAAAACCTGTAATTGTTTAAATAGCTGAGAAAGTATTTCTTACTTCATTCTCCTTTCCTTTTTCTTATTTTTAAAATCATATTCTGCTTCAAAACCAGCATTATTTCACCAGTTCTTCTACCAGCTTCCAAGGGCTGCTCAGCGACCTCTTTCCCTATCCAGATAGACAAGTCCAAGGCAGTATGAGTCCATTATCTGGCACTCTCATCTCTTCTCTCCATACTCCTACCACGCTCTCTGACTTCCCAGAGGATTCCGATTCCTCTGTGGGTCCCAAAACTCTCTTTCTGTATCCTGCTTCTCTTCTCACTACCATTTCTGTCTTTCACTAGTTCTCCACTATTAAAGTCCACGTCCTACCAGCGAGGGGTGTAGTCCTGTTTCAAGAGGCCTGATTTCAATCTCTCTAAATACAGTGGGAGCTGGCAGACAACAATTTCTTAATGGAAAGTTCAACCTAGATGTAAAAAATACATAGAAAAATGACAGTCATCTTCCTGGCTTCAGTCCTTTTGGCTCTAAGCACTGCTGAGGGACAAGATGATTGAGGGAAAATTCACAAGACGGTAGTTGTCAATAGCTGAAATGAAATGCAATGAGTTGGTAATTTTACTTTAAATTTTCATAAGTTTCCTGAAACCTCCATGTATTCAAGCCTAAGTGTTTTATAAATGAGAATGCATGTTTTAAAAATGTGTTATAAGGTGTCTACCACTGGCATTCACTTTGAATGGTGTTAGAATTTGAAAACCATCTAGGTCACATTACTGAGAACGTCACAGCTCTACAAGGAGCTGGACGAAAGCAAATTAATGATTAGAATATTACATTGTTTTCTCTTTTATGGAAGTCAAAGATAGTCAGTGAGTAAATATAGTTCATAGAAGTAACCATTATCTTAGTGAGATTGTGTTTATCACTTCAGAAATAACATACTACTTAAATTTCATAAGGTCCTTTAATGTATTTCTATTTTCTTGGGCACTAGGTAAAGCTTTACTAATCAGATGTCACCTGATCTATCAGAACATGCTATAATATGCATTTTTAAAGGACAGATTCCCATTACAGTGCCACAGACACAGCAGAAAAGGGTTGCTCTCTCCATGTTAGAGGGTGTATCCAACACGTGCCCAGATCACTGGGTATTCCTCTGGCTTTTAAATGCAACCACATTATCTTAAAACATAACCACATTATCTTGAAATGTAACATAGTCAATGTCATGTTAGCACTGCTGTCAGTGCAAAGTATCACCCATCTTTCTCCGTCTCCTAGCAACTGCTTCCCACTTTTTTCCTTGCTGTCAAATTCTTTCTTCTTTCTCTCCAGATCTGCAGCCCACAAAGAGCTTTTAAAAAACACTTGCACATGCTAGAATTGAATAACTTTTTTTCATGAACAGCCTATTGAATAAAAGCTCTCCTAGCTACCTGCTAATGAATAAAAAGATAGTGATAATGTTGACATGAATAGGTTGTTTTTATTTGCAAGAATATTAGGTATACTTTTCTGCCGTGAATTAATCTTAAGAGAACCAGTGTTTTTTGAATCGTAGCTAGGACAATAGCTAGGACAATAACACCTGGTAGTTGCTTTCCTCTGTGAAGATCAACTGGATCCTTTTCCTAAAAAATTGACCAAAAAAAAGGGTTTGGAGAATTTGCTTCAAACAGTTTCTTCTTTCCAAATGCACATTTTAAATGTTGAACCCAAAGTTTTAAGAAAAATAGGAAAAGCATCTGCAGGAAAATAAACATGTTCAGGCAGATATTAGAAGTCAATTATAGTTATAGAATGGTATAAATAAAATAACCATTTTTCTAGTTTTTGTTCTTCCTGAATTGCATATAAGGAATATGTAGTTCCTGACCTACTCTATACTCAATGTCTATTCTAACCACGAAGTTAATCTGAGCTTCTATTTTCTATTCAACTCTAATGATGTCAGTAAATCTCATCTTCATTTGCTGTATTATAAACTATTCCATGTATATTCATATATAATATCCCAAAATATTTCATAGTGCTGTCTTACATTATTTCTACAACTTTTCATTGCATGAAATAAAACAAAGAAGGGTATCAGCTACTTAGCAGCAGTAAGAGAAGTCTGAGATCTGAAGCATTAAGAAGGTCAGGAGTGATTAACCGAAGAGAAGTTTCCACAAACTATCTTCCCTATGAATACAGCTGCAAATTTCAAGTCACTTACACAATAGCAAAGGCTATTAGGAATGTTAAGTCAGAATTTCACATCGGTCCCACTCGTAATCAGTCCTAACCTCTAGTGTTTAAAACTCCATTTTTTTAACAATGCTCATTGTTTGTGAGACATAACCTAACCTTACGCTCAGACAAAAGAGTCACTGAATTTAACTTTGAACATGAAGAAAATCTAGAATTGGTAGCAGAACTGCCCATGTCCTGTGTTTTCAGATTTCGAAAAATTTTAGCATAATTAGATATATAAAGATGTTTGAAAATATGTGTAGCTTCTGTCAAATTAGATTTCTAAATAGTAATAATACAGTTAGTGCAGTATCATTGTCATTTGCTGTGACACAACTCACTTACCCAAGGAGACACAATGAGATTTCGAGATACACATAAACCGGTAAATATTTATAAACCAAATTAACTCTTTCATTATCCCCATGCCCTAAAGAGAAAATTCTCACAAAATACATTACAACTATGCAAGAACAGACTACGAAGACTGTTGTTTGGCACTGCTAGGATCTCATATGGCTAATGGGGTAAGAACAACAGCATACTCTTACTACCTTCTACTCACTAAGATGTACCTATCGGGTTCAGCCAAACAGGACTGGCTCTCTAGCATGGGAAACTCATGACAAGCTTTCACAGGGGGGGAAGGGATGATGAAGGAGCTGTCAGACGCTGAAATAACTGTCAATGACAGTCTACTTTCTCTGAATAATGCAATCATGGCCATGATCTCTCTATGGTGGTCTATCTTTTGCGTAAAAGGTAAAGGCAAAGCCCAGACTTCATGTAATATATAGAGAGCCAATAGGCTTTTTGAAATCAGCTAAGGTATCGTTCCTGGTTCTCCTTACACTTAAGCAGGCCTGCCTGGAAATATGAACCCTGAATTGATATGTTTTATTTTCCATCTTCCAGTCTGTTTTGTACTTTTCATTGTATTTTGTTATAGTAATGATGACATTTTTGTAGTTCTTGTATTGTGTACATAGCAATCCTTGCATGACCAGTCAAGTCTTGTGGCAGAGCTTGTTATAACATCTCGAGACGTTTTCGTGTAGGAAGTGAAAACATGAAAGAAAATTTGCATTTAGGAAGAATGTAAAGACTTTCTTGGGATTTTTGTAAGTTTAAAAGGCAAACTTTTTTATGAAAATATCCTGTTATGCTTTTTCAAGGGTGTAACAGCTAAATTACTGGTTTCAATGTCAACATTTTTTGTGAAGAAAAAAATTAAAGTTTCCATTATTCATTTGCAAAGGGTCATGATACGTTTTCAATGCACTTTTGACAGTTTTAATTACTCTTTATCCATTAAACTACTTCGGTTTTGGGTGCATTTTCTGATAGGGCAGTGTTTATTTCCTGTGACACCAGTATATCATATATCATGGGTTTTTGCCTCAGTATTTAGGGCAAAGTTCTGCCCTCAGGCCTCCCTGAGCATAGCAGCAGTGTCTGTGGGAGTGAAGCGTAACCCACAATACAGGAGGACAAGACATACATAAGTCAAAGGGAGTAGACTGGCTGCATCCAAGGGTACTGAGAGACTTGATTAACTCGTCATAGTGAGGCCTTTTCCATCTTTGAAAGGTAATGGCAGTCAGGGGAGATTCCTGATGAGTGGGAAACTGACAAATGTTGTGTCCACCATCATGAAAGGCAGGAATTATCCTGGGAAGATCCATGGAAGTACAAGCTGGCCAGTATTGGGAGGGTTATGGAGCAAATCTTCCTGGAAGCCATTTCCAGGTACATAAAATAGATTGGTCATTGGGAAGAGCCAGTATGACTTTGTCAAAGGCAAATGACATCTGGCCAACCTTATTGCCTTGTGTGATGAGATGACTAGCTCCATGGATGAGGGGAGAACAGTGAATGTTTTTTACTTTGTCTTTACAAGGCTTTCTGCAAGATCTTCCATTTACTGCTAGAGAAAAGGGTGAGATATGAATTGGATAAGTGGATTATACAGCGCATAGAAAACTGGCCGGACTGCAAGGCTCAGAGGTTTGTGATCAGTGACACAAAGTCCAAGTGGCATCCTATTACTATGAATGGAATAACCCCAGGCAACAGGACAGGCTTGGGGAAGAGATAGCAGTTTTGCAGAAAAGACCTACGGGTGAACAAAGCCAGACACACAGTTCAGTCAGCAGGTTGAGGGAAATGATTATTCCCCTCCACACTTGTGAGACTGTATCTGGGCTCCTCGGTACAAGAAAGACACTGACAGGTTTCAGTGAAGGCCCACCAAGTTGGTCATGGGCTGGAGCACATGGCATATGTGAAGAGGCTGAGAGAGCTGGGTCTGGTCAAACTTAAGAAGGGAAGGTTCATGGGAGACCTTATTGCTGCCTACAACTAGCTAACCAGAAGACGTGGAGAAAACAAAGCGAGCTGCTTCTTGGAGATGCAGAGTGACAGGACAAGAGGGAACAGGTGCAAGACTCAGCGACAGAAACTCCAGCTAGGTATTATGCGAAGAAAGATTACAATGAGGGTAGTGAAACACCAGAATAGGTTTTCTCCCTGGAGATATTCAGAAGTTGATTAGACAGGACCCTAAGCAACCTGAAACAGTTGGCCCTGCTTTGAGCAGGAGGTTGGGCCAAATGTCCTCTAGGAGGTCCAACCCACATTATTCTACTAATCTCTGAATAACTTCAATGAATTTTCATAGGTGGATTAATAGCTTATTTCTGAAGGGTCTGAAACAAATCTAACTTATATAATTTTTCTGTCAAAGAAAGTGTAGAATAGATGATTCACATGCCATAAAGGCTTTTTAGCACATTTGGGTGTATGCAGTCTTTTTTACTTCCATTATTTTTGAATAAAAATCCCCAATAATGTTGACAATGTGTGGTATAATGTCATAGTATTATATTGCCAGGTATCTTGATGAGTGGGAAACTGATAATTTGATGATGGTATCTTGATGATATATAAAAATGTCTTTCATCCAATCCTTCTAAAGAGAGATAATATAACATAAACACATAATTTTATACAGGATTTGTACCTGAAAATAATGTGTGCTAGTTTTATAACAAATTATTTTAAAATCATTTACTAAACTGTTTCCTTGATTGATCTTGGAATGTTTTATAATAAAAATATGATATATTATATAAAAATACAAAAGGTTCAACACATAGATGAATAGCACATAGGAAAAAGTAATTTTGGCCGATCAATTTTAAAACTTGTTTTTTAATGTAATAGATCTCCTGTTAATATGATTGCAGATGGCTGATTTTTCTACACTGGTAATTATTATTACCACTGGGACAGAGACCCATTATATACATAAGACGTGTACTTGTGTCACTCCAAAATTTTTAAATGAACTGAATACTGATTTTACCTTTTACATTAAAAAAAAAAATAATAGAATTTTCAAGAATATAGGTCAAAATATTATATTTAGCTTCAATCTAATTCTGTACAATAATTTTCAAAATGAGATGTAAAATAAACTGCACAGTACCTAAACACTAAAACATTCACAAAAGAAAATGTGTAAGAAGTACATAACTGCTGAATAATCAGAATCTATTTAAAGTTTAGTTCTTATTATTTCTCATATTTATCCAACACAGTGTCAAAAAGTACAAAAGCAGGAGAGCTCCCTACTCTCTTTATAGTTTTATCAACGTTTAAATTGTTGGATAAAAGATCAAAGCTTAGACCATAAACCCTATCAATCCTCAAAATATATTTTTAATAATACAGGATTTTGTAAGTCTTAATGATATTCCAAAGCTTATTACAATTAATTGCTTACAGTGTCTAGAAGTCATTATATTCCCTTTTCTAGATTTTCTTTAAATATGCTTTCATGATATGTAACTGAATGGAATGTATAACTAAGGAGATATTCCTAAACACAAAATAAGTTTTGATTTGGCATAAGTTCCTTAAGTTCATTTAACTTTGAACCTGATAGTTAACCCAGTATGACTCATAACCCACAGTGTTTCACACCTTTATTACCAATGAAAAATAAATATTACTATATAACTACAGCTACCCTTTTCATAAAGCTGTTTCTTTTAATAATAGTTCCTTGAATATAGTCAACTTTCTCAGTATGTTTCTGAATTTAAAAAAGTTAAATTTATTACTGTGAGACCATTGAACTGGTTCTATAGAACACAGTTCAACTGTGCAGTCAATGATTTCAGATGCTGTGCTGCACAGTCTCCCCTGCTTACCCAACCATCTCAAACAGAGAAGCAACTCAGCCGCAGCGATGAGCCCAAGCAAATCAGTCAAGACAGACCCCACAAGGAACTAGGTTCTTGCTTGTGAGCAATGGTTCTCACGTGTTCCCTGCATGTGTAGTTTTGAGGCACGTACTAATTCAGATACATCATCTTCTGAGCATATTGTTTCTAGACATGAACTGGATTTCTGAATTCATGTAAGCAATGCTCAAGGTGATACCTCATAGTTGTACAAAGTGTCATTCACACAAAAGAGTCTTTCCAGCACAGGACACATGAGGAATCCAGTGGAAAGACCCTCTTAATTAGCATGACTAGATGCAGTTATCATCAGTGTTTTTTATCTTGATTCTGCAAGCCCTTCATTACTTCTGACATCAAAGGATCTACTACTTATTTTAGGTTACCCTACTTGTAGAGGGAACACTGTGCTTACGTAGTAAATGCTAAAAACACCTCTGAAACTTAGGAGGTTTTTCTCCTAAATATTTTTAAGAGGCAAGTTCCTTTATGTCGTTAGAAACATCTCATTCTGCCTTTTCACTCTGTTTGTGTGTTTTTAAAATTTGAGATGCCTACATTTTCTCAGCAATAACTTGAAAGCATATTGTACAGACAATAAATTCCATGGTGTCATCTTGATTTAGTGCTAAATAGGAGAAGCATGTCTGGTAGAGGTGAGATTTACTTATTTTGAAAAGTCAGTACTATTGTCTACAAAAGATAGCTAAAGTTACCTGAAGTGCATTACAGCTATTGGTCATACATTCTTATGGATTTCTCTGGACACTCGTAAATGCTGTAAGTACAGGACATATTCTAAGTAGTAAATAAACAATACTGTTGCTCTGCAGCATCATAAGGCACAGTTAAAGAGTGTATTTAGTAAGCTTTTTTTCCATACTGTACCTTTTCATCCAAAGCCTTGTGGTGCTCAAACAGAGATTTCAGAGCTTTGAGGACCTCAACTTCACTGGAAACTCCTGAGGGAGACTGTGCTTGCCGTTTCACCACTGTCATCCTCAGTGACCTTTCATGTCTTGAGACAAGGCACTCCAAATGCTCCAGTAACAGCTATTGGATTTGATATAAAAGGTTATTAATTTTTGTGCACCTAAATGCCATGGAAATTGTAACTACAAAGTGCATGGTACCAAATGGCAATTTTCTTGGCAACCTCATTGTAGGAGAGACTGCTGGAATTATTGACAACATTTCATGATTCTAAATCAGGTGGAACAAATAGAAAAATAGGAAATCTACTCATGATTTCACTTAAAACTCTGCTATGAAAAGTGAGAACAACAAATCACTCAGCATAGGGTCACTAACTAAATTAAGTACATATTTACAATATTATTTGTGATAGTAATTGATGAGCATTAACAACCAAATAACAACGAAAGCCAGTCTAAAGCATCATGCAAAAATACTAAAGTTTATAATTAATTCACCCTAACTGTAACATATTTTTAATTTATACTGGAAGTTACTTAACAAAATATGTAAAAGTAAACAGTATATTTTATTAAATTTTTAAGACTATTCATTCTAAATGCCACAGCTAATGGCGTTTGTGCTCTCAAATGTTCATGGTCTCTGTTGTATCAGAAATGTGATGGAAGACAAAAAGGTCCGTAAAGAGAAATTTCAGGCTATTGTAAATATCTGCAAAATAACCTGTAAATAACCTATTGTAAAATCATATGATAATTCTTGTTCATTATTACTGTGAGGTTAAATGAAAAATTAAAATGATATGTTGATGTTGTATAGAAAATTCCCTATTTGTCTATACTTTCCTAGGGCTACCATTGCTGTTCTTACTGTCTGAATATAAAAGAGAATTGGTTAGCTGTAAGGTTAAAGCAGGGTAGCTAAATTCATGAATCACAATGCATGTTAAATGTATTGTAATTACAACATGCAATTCTATCTAAGTCATTGAACTGGAAATTTGAAAGTTACATGGTTAATTGTTTATTATTTCTCCTTCGATGTGGTTCTTAATATAGCTACTGTTAGTAAAGATTATATTTATCTGCAATCCATAGTTATTCTCAGTCACATAATGACCTTTATTGTTACATGAATTAATAGACATAGAAGAGCAAAACCAGAGTGTAATCACATTATAGTTGTAATATATTGCTATTAAGTCAGGAATGATTAGGGTTCGATGTTATCTTTGCTTCAAACATGGTTCTTGTGTCTGGATTTGCACCTGGTTATTATGTTACAATAACTGTATTATTCACAAAAAATAGTGAACACATACACAAACAATACATTAAGAATTGTAATGACTCCACGCAGTTCAAGAAAGGAGGGTATTTCTACCACTCCTTAATTCAAGTGATGGCCTGTATTTATCAAAAGGAAATGAGCAAGAAATTCACGAGCTTTGTCATCCCATCCCTGTAGGGCTGACAGCAGAAATAGGTGGATTTTTAATTATTCGAGGCAGACCAAAGTAACAGGCAAATTTGAAGAGACCTCTTTATCATAGAGGCATCTGGAACTCGGTACAGGGCTGTGGTAAGGTTGTAACTTAGATGAGATCAGAATAGCTTCCAAATAGTTACAGAGTATTTCTGTTCATAGCAGTACTTAAATACACAGTTAATTACTATCATGAATAGAACTGGATTTCTGAATTTTGCTCTAAATTCATGTAACTTTGTGATTTTTCTAGGCCACCTAGTTTATCTAGGAGATAGCTGGAGGAAAGTAAGTCAATAGTTGATTTCTAATGTTACAATCTACTTTCTGCCCCATCTCTCCAAAGAGACTGCGGCTGCAACATTTCCTTCTCTCTGCAGCTGGACTCTACCCCACTCTGTAGCCCTAGGGTAGCCAGACTGACTCTAATCTATGCTGCGGACTTACATTTCTCCACAGTCATTCCCACTTGCTGGCTGATCCTGTTAGAGCCTGTCTCATCCTGCTCGGTTGTCTGTCTTGTCTGCCTTTCTTTATGCAGAAACTTTTCAATGCATCATAGCTAGAACAGTCTAAATCAGGTCAAAATGACATGAATTTCTGGAGCAATTGGGGAAAAAAAGGAAAATGTTGAACCACAGTTGAGCTTTTAGCATGGCCATTCCTTCCATAAGTCTGTAGTTGTCTGAAGCTTGAACTGACACCCACTAAACCAGTCCAGAATAAGAAAACCTTGGTAACTAATTTTTTGGCCTAATGCTGAGCAAATTTATCATATTTGATGCCCTACCACCCTAAAAAACTTATCTCCCAGACAAACACTGTGATGATTGGAAAGAAGAACTCTAAGAGTCTGTATGCAGGTCTTAGTTGGAAGGGAAAATGAGAAAATCTGGTTTAGGAGAGAAGAAAAATGATGGTGACACAGAATTCTTGGCATGGAAAAAACTTTCATGACAGAAGGAATTACACATAACCTATAGCACAGAGATAAATGAGGAACCCAGGAAAAAAACTAATATACATCCAGCACCTCATTTTGAACTGGTGAAGACAGACAATCTCGACACGGAATTTGAAGTCCGCATGGACAGAAGAAAGACAAGATCCTTACTAAGAGAAGGAAGAATGGAGATTGAAGAGAGTGATGAAGAGAGAAAAAAATGTTAAACAAGGTTTCCAAGTATACGAAGAGAGCAGAATCGTGGGAACTCAGAATTTCTACTGGAGCGATTGTGGAGGTTTACTATGTAGGATGAACAGTGCAGCAGCCTAGCCCTTTGTAGAGCAGCAGATAACACAGTTAACTTTAGGTTAAGTTACTGCCATGTTCGAAACGTGCATAACATATAAAACTAAACCAATGAAAGTCATCCATTTAATATACACAAAAGCTAATTTTGCCTTCAGCTTAGAATTACCATTTTAGAGGTGACAAAACCATATTTTAATGTCTGCATATATTTCATAGTCGTTAAATAAATCAAGTGCAAAATATTGTGTTGCCTATTTTACTGTATAAAGAGAGATGAGCTGACGTCACAGCTAAGTGTCAAAATACTCATGGAGAATTACTGCACTACTTGTGAACATGTCATGCTTTTTCTTACTGTTCTTATTCACTCAAGCTACTCAGCTAGCAGTGGTTCATTTTTCTGGAAACTACCTCTGAACACTGGAATTCGCCTTACCGTCAGCCCTAAGAAAGCTCAAGGAGATGTGCTGGCATAGATTTCCAGCTTATAGCAATTTCTTATTTTTGCTTTTCAACAAAAGTAAACTCTATTTCTCCACAAATTCTGTGAGCACTGCTTACAGCAAATCCAGCTGAGCAGAGAGTATTATTAACCAGGTCTCCCAGTGCCACATTATTCCCAGCCGTGCTGACCGGGAAGAATAACCCAAGGGTTAGGACATCTGACTGTGAGCACCTGATGGCAAATCCTTGCCCCTGCTCTGCTATTTTATCCATCTTTGGCCCAACTACAATTATATTAAAAAAAGTGTAATAGATCTTCCCTGCGTCGCTGGGAAGAGCAAACATAACTACATTGACAGAATTATGAAGTGTCCCACTGCTACAATGATGGGGGAAGGGACATATAAACATATAAAATTGACATTGAAGACAATGGTGTGCCCAAGCAATGTTTAAGTTTAATGACTGAAGGAAATCACAATATCATGTGGGCATGGGGGTATGTTGAGGACTTTCCCCCCTATGCAATTCAAGAATTACTATTCCAAATATTTGTGAGAACACCACAAGATTTCATGTCGAAATAGCATTGTAACAATATTGGTAGTTCATTTAAACTACAAAATAATTGTTAGAAACAGCGTTAGGTATTTTAGTATGTCGCAGTTAAACTCTGGCATTAATAAAGATCATGGGCTGTTGCTGAGCATTTTCTGCTCCCTCACACGGTGTCAAGCTGCTGC
This sequence comes from Aptenodytes patagonicus, assembly GCF_965638725.1. Classification (NCBI taxonomy): domain Eukaryota; kingdom Metazoa; phylum Chordata; class Aves; order Sphenisciformes; family Spheniscidae; genus Aptenodytes; species Aptenodytes patagonicus. The sequence continues at coordinate 45,468,590 of NC_134949.1, forward strand.
AGTTGTCAAGCAGTCAGAGGGACAGGCAGCTTGCAGACAAAAGAAGATGAAGATCAACAGCAGCAGGCGGGACAGAATCACCCCACGCATCATCATTGCTATGCTTTTCCTACTGGAAAGCATAAGCTTGACAATGAATTATGAAATAATCTGACATGTGAATTTTATTCTTATGCTGGGCAAATTTTAGGATGCTCAAGATGCCATGCTGATAATTGTATCTTAGTTAAATGGGATGGAGGTTTCTGGAGCTCTGGACTCTTCATGAGCATACAGAATGTTTAAAAATAATCATTTAAAGACTGAAAAATGCTCTAGTGCCTATTTTGTTAGCGAATGAAGCATCTTTAAAATGTTAATTAGAACTAAATCAACAAGAATAAAGAAAACTGTTAGAATATACCCAGCTTCCTGTATTTCTCAAATCACTTCCACAGCACTTATGGAAGTAATTGATTTCTGTGAAATGGAAATGCATGGTTAAATTTAATGATATAAACTACATCGGTGTAGGCTATCACCTACCTATATTATACTATAACATCATTACTACATGGACACTGATTTACATATGGAAAATGAAAAATGTTAAAACATTCTTTTTTAGGAATGATGACTCTCAGTAGAGCTTGTATTATTACAGGACCTGGATTTTAATCAATATAAAATATTTTATCTTAACTTTCTCTGTTTTCAACAAACCTGTTTGTAAAAAAAAAAAGTTCACAGCAGGATAATAAATGGAGAAATTAAAGAATCAGGACAGGGTGACGGAGAGAAAAGGAGAGGCATGAAAAATGGAATACAGGGAGAAAATATAAAAGATAAGGGATTTACTAAAATGAGACAGACTTAGCTTAAAGGATTCCTTAGAGGAATGGGGCAACCCACTAAGAAGACAATTCTCTTTCGAGGTCCAGCTTAAAATTTCTCACCAGCACAGGCAAAATTGAATTTCCTTTCAGTCTATATTTAGAATGCACATTGTTCAGTGAATCTCCATCTCTGGTGCAAGCAAAGAAGACAAGCAAAATAAGCAGACATGGGGTTGCAGATTATCTCTAAAACCAGTCACAAAATCAGTCATTTTCGCCAGCATTTTTCCACAGTGGTGGAAACCAATTTGCACCCGTGGTCAGCTGGGGTGACCTCAAATAGCTATACTGGTAAATTACTGGCAAAAATCTTTCTTTGAAAAAACAAAGTTACAGCCTAACTACAGCATATGTCCCATGTCAGTCTTTCTGTACATCTAAGACAGAAAAGAAGATACTGGCAACCTAAAACCTTAATGGAAACACACACACGTGAAGCAAAAGTAGGAAAGAAAATGTAATAATCAGGATAATGATACAAAGTAATAGAAATGAAGAAAAGGGTTTTTATGAGAATAATGAATATAAATATAATAACTATTACATTATACAGTGTCTGAAAATACAGGTATTGAATTGCAATATATTACATATTACTATCTTTTGTCACCCTGTTTTCTATGACAGAAGTTCTTATTTTGAAAGAAGAAACACATAAGTCTAGAATGTGTTTCATAATATTGAGGCAAAAATAATGAAGATTACTGTCATTTACATTAGTGAAATAATGCTTTTGCCTTTACAGAACTTTAGGAAACAGTTATACTTTTTTTCATGGGTATAGTGCTTTCAGGCTGTAAGAACTCATGTTATCATGTTTAAAAAAGAAAATAGAGTGCCCGATTTAGTTTCAGCACCTATCAAACTGATGTAAGTAAAAGGACCTCTAAGAAAACGAGCTAAATAAAGGCGTTAAACCCATACTTTAAAAGACATTCTTAGAGTTTTCCAATATAATAAAAGGGAAATTTAATCATAAAATATAGGGTTAAGTTCTGATCTATGGGTATTATGAGACTGCAGTGCCTAATTGAAGATGTTTCATAAACCATTCACTAAGGAATTGAGACAATAAAATATGAATAAAATGAAATCTAAGTCAGCCTTGTTCACTTTAATAAATGTTTCAACTCCTGAGGTATTAAGTAAAAGAAAGATGATGACACTGTCTTTGTTACTGCTGTTTCATTCATGAATATAGGTTTAATTTTTCTTGTTTCTAAAACTGCTTGAACTAAAATATTTCAGACCAATTTAAGTAACATTTTATGCTATATACAAAAAGCATATATACGTGTCTGTTTTTTTGTTGTAGTGAAAAAACCACAATCAGGTTAATCCATATCAGTACTGTAATAGATTTTTTGTTTCAGCTGCCAAACCAAACCCCACATTTCCCCATAATCATATTCTGATTTAATAAGTTAATCCTACAAGCTTTTTCTACTTTTAAAGAATACACATTGAGACAAAAATAACTTTCAATTTTAATTTAAACTTAGCACAGCCAAATTAGTGTTATAATTTCCATTAAATGATATGCTAGATCACATTGACCTGTGTTCCAGCTTCAGAAAAGATGCTGTCTTTCCACATGCTATAGGTGATCATTCTAGCTAGAGAATATCCAGAGAAATAACTGTAACAGTTTCTATTAAGATATTTTTGTATACGTTTTCAAAGTCCCATGCAATGATTTTCCAGAGAGAACTTGTTTGTATTCCTGCCAGCAATGCCACACCAATCAATACATATACATATGCTCCTGCATTTTCTATTTTGCCTCGCGTACTGACAGATTAAGTTGCCAGCTAAGTTCTTGACATGAAAATATTTGTACTCTAATATGTCAGAAAAAGTTAATTATCGTAGGCAGTAAAAAAACATATTCAAGATCAAAAGGTCAGTAGGGAGCTTTGCTTAAGAATACTGCTAGAAGGATTGAGTAGGAACTTGATTAAATATTGGGGAACATGTAAACCTTGGTATTTTGGCTGAGATCTGGAGTTTATGGGTCCTGAAGAATGTTAATTCCAACATGCTCTCTCTAGAACACATTTTACGGTCAGGGTCTGCGACTGCAGCTTGGCATAGAGTGGCAAAACAGGAGGTGTGTTGTCTGGGGTTTTTTTGTGGAGACTGGCAAAAACTTTAGGAGATTGTTGCCAAGAAATAAAGAAATGCACTGGTGTGGGTCTAGAATAAAGAAAAAAGTGCCAGTTAGACGTAACTGAAAACGTAAAAGGGAGCTAGAAGGCAAGAGACGGTTGGGAGTGTGTACTCAGAACCTGACAGAGTTGCCACTTTTATTTCTTCTTGCTGATCTTCAGCTTGAAGCAGTAGGTACTTCAAGCAGTATCTTTATGCTGTTACCCCAGGGAAATAAAAGGTTGCATTAAAAAATTTAGAAACAGCAATCTGAGAATATGGAACTGAGCCTCTTTATTTAAAAGTAGTAGGAAGTGCTACCTGGGACAAAACTGGTTGTACTGAGTAGTTCCACTACGCATGGTTATGCATGAGAGTGTCCTGGGAGGGCAGGTAAGCCTTGCGAGCATAGCCAAGATAGAGCTGGGTTAAGTGTGAACACTAGTGGGCTGGAAGAAAGAAGGATTAGTTGGACTACCTTTATATATTAGAAAAGACATTTAATTTCCTCACTGCAAAAGTGTATCAGCGATCCGCCAAATAGTATTACTTTATTAGAATCTTTGCTTAAATAACAGAAAAATTTTGGAGCAACTTTTTCTTACAAAATATTAATGTTGTTTCGCATTAATTACAGCATAAATCTCAGTTTGCAAAAGTGCCTCTTTATAGGCAATGCCTTCCCAATGAATGTTGCTAGAAATCTCATCACTAGCATGTCATCAAGACTGTATTCTGAAGACAACAGCTTTGTATCTAAAATGCTGGTCTTTCACTATAAAAGAAGTGTACCAGAGCCTATAGAAGACAGCATGACTATTACAGCAAACTCTGGCAACTAATGAAGTATATGGCAGCTTAGACCCTGGCAAGAACATATGTTTGACACGATGGAGTGATATTTTATTAATGAAAATGCTAGAGGTCAAAGTAAGGCATGTCTCCGAATTTTTTCTCTCTCCTTCCCCATTAATACTTGGACTATATCTTCCCTTCTTGTTTACTGTAACATTTCCTGCATTTCTTATATTTTTTCATAGCCTAAATCTTCTCATCTCCAATACCTAGCTTCATCCTCATTCTGAAAACACACTGATAGAGTTTGCTAATTTTAACTGCAAGGACTTCTCGCAAGGATTATCACAATCTACAACTCTCATTCGTTGGTATTAGTTCTCCTGGAAAATCTCTTACTGATTTTTCCTTTACGTAACACAAGAAACATAAGAATGGATGATCTTTAATTTTCTTGGTTTGCAAAGAAAGTGCTTATGACAGAGCTCAGTCTGACTCAGGTGATGACTTGCAGTTGACTCATCTTCCTTTTCTCTCACAGTTGTTTGGCAAGTGACTATCTTTGGCTACTAGGCTGTCTTGGGGTTTTTGCTAGTCTGCACTGCTTATATCAGACCCACAGTAAGTATTGGCGCACTGCAGTTTTAATATACCAAGGTTGGCGTTCGATGGGCTTTGTAGTGAAATGGATAAAGCATTGTGCTAGGCAGGTTTGTGTGCATACTTATGAAGAACTTAGGACAACTGAGAAGATGACATTGCAAATTTAGTTTATATGGTATTTTTTCTGTAAAGAAAGGCAAATGGATATATGTTCTGTGCAGGAATGGGTATATGTAGATTACTGAATAGGTACAATTGAGTGTATATTTTAACTACATCTCTGTATTCAAAAGTTTGTGCTGGAAATTAACGCAAAGTATTCTTTATTCTATGTAAATTATTTTCTTAATTGACTTTCCTATTTTTACCTTAAATACTAAAATAACTGATACACGTAGCAGTTACTAAAAATTTAAGCAGCTGTAGAAAGTCTTCAGATTTGTAGTTGAGATGGTTTGCTAAACCTAAAGAATGCAGTGCAATTCCTACATGCTTCTCCACTAATTAATTCTATTTTTGTGGGAGTCATTCTGGACTGTTTAGAATGTATGAAAGTCATGGGAGAAAAAGTAGGTCTCACCTATGTCTCCCATCACATTTCCCAAACCAATCACCTCTAAGACTTTTGTGCTAAATGTGATCATCTCTTGCACCTCCAAGCTAGCATGGAGGTAGATGGGGCAGCTTTGCCTCTTTGTAGGCATCTGTATCCTCTGTCCTTCCTTGGATTTCTGAAGTCTATGGCACCCTGGTGCTACAGCTGGACAGAGGAAAGGAGGGAGAAAGACCCTCTCTCAGTTCTTTTGTCAAGTACATTTCCTTCAGAATGCAAATTAGGTGACCAAGGAAACATGTTATCTGAGCAGCCAAAGTGCTATTAGTTTAGTGAGAGGAGGAAAACAGGAAGAGTTACCCAGATCGTAGAAGAATGAAATATGGATATGAGAAAACATCCTTGGTGTTCAACCTCTCTGAGATCTATTCCATATGTTCATTACCAGCCTGACTCCTGTCTGATCTGGGACCACTCCACCTCTTTCTTCACACCTTTCCACATCCCATAAAGCCTCCTCTGCTCTCCTCTTCCATTTCTTGATCAATTCTGCCTTTGCCCAGACACTTGCATGTGCAAATTATTTTATTCCGAAAACCATTCTGTACACCATTTAAGAATTTTCAGAAGGTCCTATCACATATTCTTATTTCCAGACAGAATAACATCTTCTAATTGAAGTAGAACATGGTAAATTTAAAGGTGAAATCTTGTCCTCACTTAGCTGTATGGCAAATGACATTTACTTCAAGGGTCACATGGCTGCATCTAGACTAAACAGCAGGCTCATTGTGATATAGGTAGCAGCCTTCATCTCATCCTTATTCAGATCAAATCCAAGGCACGAGGGAAAGCTGGGTCTGTTGTAACCTTGCCTTTTGCCTTGATAAGAGATGAGGATATGTGCAGGCTACTTATGCAGGCCCTGGGGCTTGGAAGGCTGCGTGAGTCCCTTGCTTTAGAAAACATTTAAACTGAATGTACTTACCATGTTATATACAAAATCTGCTATTTTTGTAGTATATCTTGTTAACGCTTACAGTCATTTCCTCCGGGACTGTAGCATGATAGATACATCCTGTTACTTAGAATCTTACAAGTCTCATGTACTTATTAAAAGGCTGGAATTTTGTCTTCTTATTTATACAAATGAAGATCTAAATTTATATATAAGTATATTCCTCCTGCTTTACACATACATGATATCCAGAAAAGGTCTGCTGTATACTTACTCTTGTGTTGTTTCTTTCAGCTTTCAGTTCTGAAATCTCCTCCTCTTTTTCAAGCAGCTGTTCCCTGCACGCATTTAATTCTTTTGTCAGTGCAGCAAATTCCTGTGGAATAAAATTATATATGAAGTTACTCAAGGTGTAAGCACTAGAATAATCAAATCCATATGCATTCTAGAGTTTGAGGATTTAAATAATATTTAGAAATCATCAACACAAACTAAAATAGCAAATATAAGCATCAGCATCTACCAAAACCATTAAAGTCTGGGCATATCTAATAAAAAGCGCCTATGGAAAACACTGATTTAAGTTTAGAAACAAAAGAAGGTTCAAGATGATGGCAACATCCTCCATACATAAGCTATCAGAACCACACCAGAAGAAGAACAGAATTGGCCTATTTCATAGCAACAGAGACACCATGTTTCACACATAATGAGGTTCAACTCAACATATCTACTTAGTGAGTGTTCTTGCCTCTCTGTAAGGCAGCTGTTGCAATATGGCATGGGAGAAAAAAGTTAAGGTATTCACTGATCAAAATCTATCTAATATCAGAATAACGTAAGTAATATGTGCATTGTGAAAAAAATACTCTTGTTATTTTTACTTGATATTTGAATTTAACTATTAAAATGTATTTGGGCATCATAGTGAAAGGCTGTGATGAATAAGAGCAATACTCATGTTTGTTAGTTTGGAGTAAGTTTCCTGTGAAATAACAACAAATTGGATTTTAAGTTGCTCCCAATGTTAAGTTTTATACCTGCAACTAATAGGTTTTCTGAAAAACACATTTTTCAGTTGTCAAAATTCCTATTAAAATGTCTTGATTTTACCATTGCTGTTACTCTTCAACAATATACATAAATTTTTGTCTATACAAAGAGCATTCACAGATGAGTCATTCATTTCTATAATGAAAAGGTTTCACTCCATATGTGTTTATTTTTGACAGGCACAACATATACTAAACTGTAGTGGTTAATTTTATCCTTTACAGCAAAAAGATGCTACATGTCTCACAAAAACAGTGAGGCAAAGGATGAAAAGCCTTTAAAATTTGTGATCATGTGTCAGAAAAAAAAAGATGTCTTGATGAACAGCATCGCTGCTTAACAAAGATATATACATATTTTTAAATATTAAGTTAATTTTAGTTTGATCAAAATAGTCAGTGCTTAAGAGCACCCACAAGCAGCCAGAGTTAAACTGAACCAATTCCTAATTCCTCCCCTCCCCCAAAAAGAAAGCAGTTTAAGAAAAAAACATGTCCAGGTGGTTTATCTTATCAGCCAGTAGGATGAAGCTGAGACTAAATCTACTTATTTAAGACAAAAGCTAGCAATGATCTCAAAAGGGCTTGGTTTGCTGCTTCCCCTCAAGTTGCTGAAAGCAGCTTTTATCTGACCTAAAGTGCTGTTCAGCAGAAGTTGGGTAGGTATTCCTAGGCTCATTCTGTTTTAATCATGTTTCTAAATAGTTAATGGTATATGGTATTATTAATAATATATTAAAAAGTATTCAAATATATTTCAAGTGATATTCTGACAATATGTAACTAAGTTTGGGTTTTTTTCATTTTTCAGCAGCTGGAACTGGATTCACAGTAAACCTCCATGCAAACTGCATGGTAGTAAGGAAAGTGTTGTTCTGATATCCTCAGTGGATTTTGTTTTAGAGATCAGCTATTGATCACATGAACCGTGTAGTGATGTTTTGTGTCATATCTCCTAATCAGTATTTTCATTTTACACCCTAGTGGTCAAGAACTTGTAAGGCTACGCAGCACACTTTGATGTTAAAGCCCTTAACTTAGCTTTGAAAATAAGATTTAAATTTTAAAACTCCTCTCTCACTTTTGAAAAGTGAATCATTAAAACTTGTGCCTGTAGGTCTTACTCTAGGATTCAGAAACTGCCAGCCCAGCAGTGTTATTCTGTCCAGCATTTTGTTTAAAAAACTCCTGTCCTTAAGGTTACAACTGATGTTACATACCAAATGAAAATATCATATTTAATAGGAAGCCAACGATCTCAAGTCAGATTGAATCAGAATTTTGAAGCACAAAACCACACATACATGTATATTTTTTTTCTTCATGTTCCTCTAAGAGAAACTTTATAGTGCTACAGGGTGGAACTCTGGTTACTAATTTACATACAGTTTATACACATCGGTAAGTGTCTATAATACTTTCAGAACCTCAGAGAATAAACTTTCTGTGTAATCTATGTAGTATGTTGTTGTTATTTACATTTTCTCGTTTCTTTGTACTGTTTCAGTTGGAATTAAAATAGACATTTTGGCATACGCTTGGGCATCCAGATAGGTGACAGGTGGTGAAAAGCATAATGAGTATCATCTGGTGACTTACAGCTCCCGTTTCTAACTACAGTAAGGCAAAGCAGTCTGATAACATGCTTTTGTTGCTTTGCTTGGAAACAGAAAAATATATGAGTTTATCAAATTGTACATTCTTTGCTGTGCCAAGGCAACTCTGCTACCAGCAGTACAGTCCCTAATGCTTTCGTCAATATAATCTCAAATAACTAAGGAATGGAGTTCCTGCTAGTTTGCTGAGCAGCTTGGAGCTCATTCTTCGGGAAATTTTCTTTGGTCATCAGCTTAAGTTTTCCCTTGCTTAAAAACAAATCATTACTCAAAATTGTGCTCCCGGAGAGTCCCATACCTAACACAGTGTCCTCTCAGCCTTGAAATATCTTCAGCTTATATTCATAATAACTATTAGCATCCACTTTAGCTGGGCTACCTGTGTCCAGTATTTTAGACCTTTTTACTTGAGTCACTGACATAGCCCCTTCAAGCCTTTTAATTATTCAGTTGCTGCTGCTCTCTGAAATTCCTCTGTGCTCTTGACATATCTGCAGTACTAGCATTTACAACAAGCAGTCACCTCTTTGTACCTCTGCAGCTAAAGTGGCCAACTTTCTCTCTTCATCTGAAATACTAGAGGCTGCTCAGTCGTCAAGAGCTTTGACATCTCAGTTGTCAAGAGCTTTGACTTCTCTGAATCGAATGATGACAGAAAGAGGGTTTTTTTTCTTGGTGTTTCTATCATAAGCCTTTTACAGTGAAAGCCTCAAAGTAAAATTGAGTTTGCCCTAGAGCTTTACAACTTATTATTTCTGTCACATCTACTTTGATGAATTAATAACTAGGATAAAACCTCACAACAACTTGCTTTTCAATTCATGCTTCCAAACCTACAAGTAAAACTCATTTTAAATTGATCCCTTTTGTCCAAGGTATCCCTGAGATATGACAACGTAATGCTCCAGGGGACGTGTTTCTCCCACAGGTTAGAAGCAAAGCAAAACATATTTTTGTTTTACCCAGTTACGTAATAAATAACATATGATGATAACGACCTCTGCTCTCACAATTCCCTCCTATATATACAAGGATCAAGGGAACACTGTCATCAGGAATTACTATTTGCAGCAGAAATCTTGCATGGTCAGTCATACTTCGGGAGCCCTGAAGGTAGTATCTGTTGCATAACTAATATGATTCGACAGGCACAACTGCACTCTTAAAGCTTGTGTAGAAGGTGTGTGGCTACAAAGCTAATTAAGAACTAAAGTGATCTACAACTATATGAAAATTATTCAGTTGATGGCACTGTTTTTATACTACACTACACTACACTACACTATGACATCAGGACAGTAACAAAACTATTTCATAATAAACCCAAGAAAGCATTTTTTTTGCCATCTGAATAAACATAATCTCGGAGCCTATCTTATCTGCTGTTTCTCTTTTTGTCTTAATACGTGGGCTATAACACTCAGTCTGACTGAAAAATAGCTGACTCAAAATGACAGCTCGTCATTTATACCATGTTTATCTTTGAAGAGAGGACAGAAGCCTTGAAAACAAATTCAACAGAAATTAGTAGCCACTGAAAGAACTGCTAGGCGTTACAAATTAAAAAGAAGTCAAGGACTTCCCCTGGTGAAAAGCTGAGATACAGTCAGCGCAGAGGCTGGAGGGTGCCCGGGAGAGTGGGAGGCCATCGGGACAGGCAGGCTGACAGCACTGCCAGATGTGTTGGCACTAGGACTGTGCAAGGGAGGCATACCGCAGCTCCCTTACCATTAAATCTCTGCCTCTAGGGGCTGGCTTAACAAATGCTGCTTTCTTTGCTTATTGTTCCCAGGAAAGGCCTGCGAGGTTTATTTTTTATGACCTAATATGCAGAAAACGTATACAACTAGTCTCCAAGCTGAGGGTATGCCACAGAAATTATGAGACCTCCTAGCTGCAATGCTCAACTGTTCAGCCTGTGTATACAGTCCAGTACAGAGTGAGTTGAAATGAAAATACAAACAGCCTCTCATCATCCCCACAAAAAATAACTACTGAAAGAAAGGAGAAATTTTGTAAGACAAAAAAAAAAAAAAAATCCATAAAATTCAGTTTCAGAGACACTGGGGAGATTCGGCTTAAAATCTCCTCTGGATTTTCCATCTTTAAACCACAGTTCATTTCAGGAATGAATGAGTGAACTAATCTCTGCATGGAGAAAGAATGGTAAGGCTTTATCATTTTTATTTTACATTCAACACAAGCTATGTCAACTGATTTGCTTTCCTACAAATTTAGATGTAACTCATTTAACATAAGAAATTACTATCTACTACAATTCCCTCGGAGTTTTAACCTTTCATTTATTATGTTTTCATCCAATCCAATTTTGTAAAAAAATTTGTACCTTCTTTATTTTCTTATTTTTCCTTCATTGGAAATATTGTTGGAAATTCTTTTTAAATGACCAAGGATTTATTTTAGCAATTTTGCCATTACCAGCACACAGATTTCAACCCTGTTGACTCCTATTAACAAGGCAAAACACTACAAAATCTGAATGTAATTCACTGTTTATCTTCTTACTACAGAAGAGCCATAATAATAGTCCTTGATCCTAGATTAGGTTGAATGCAAGATTTAAATATGTGGGTTTGGTGTCAATCTTCTTAAATGTTTATTGTTACATTTCTGCTCAAAATAACAGTTCATTTGCACACAAGTTTTAGGTTGGAAAACGTACCCTGAAATATTGTATCGTAACAGGACCCATGTAAAAACAGGAAATCTGTTTGGATCTCAGGACTAAAATTTTGGTCTCTTCATATATAAAAAAGTCATACTTTCAAAATCGTAGAGTAGTCTCTGAATTAGTCTCTTAAAAGTATTATCAGACCAGCTTGCACTACGATGCTGTTTGCATGGAGAGTTTTCTGTACTTCTCCACAAATAAATGTAAGCAAAATTGATCCAGTCTCCCTTTTCCCCATTTTTATGCAGTGGACTTTTTTTTTTCTTACCCCTTCAAGAAAATTGGCCACTAGTAGTAAATTATATAATAAATAATATGATGTGGGTGGGCCACATCATGTTGAACTACTGAATCTCTAATTTGAACTGAGTGTTACTTTGTTTGACTCACATCATGCTTTCACAGACAGTGAATAAGGTGCTTTTCTTCAGATGTGATCTTAGTGGCTCTTACATAGCCACTAAACATGCTTCAAACTATCAAGGAATTACCAACACTGATTTGGGTTATTTATTGGTCTGCAAGATATCTAAAATGTGGAAAGTGTGATTAAATGTGACAATGTGAGAGTTCATTAATTCACAGAGAAAAATGAAGAGGATGAGATTTCTGTTACGTAAGAGAGAGTGGATGTGTGACCCCACACCCTGTATTTATTTATTTTTTTACAGAACTGTGGGCACTGACTGAAATTCTGAAGTATGCAAACATTTACCCACACACAGGCACACAGTCAATGCTCCTTGGAAGAAACAAAAAACTTTTCAGAGGCTCAGAGCCAATGTTAACATCTACAAGAATTAATAATCCAAATACATTCACTGAACAGAAAATGGGACAAATGGAGAACTGCTATATAGCTTTCCATCAAGAAGGAATTCCTTCTTTAAATACTCAGTTCAATCTACATCAGATTTTGAAATAAGTCTTGCAAGTATCTACTTATTTAGCCACCTCTTTCTGGGTAGAAGAAATAATCTCAAACTAGTGTAGCCTCTCTGTGGATGGCCTACTATTGTGAATGAATTATTTACCATTATGACTGTGATCCCAAATTAATCCAGAAATAATTGTTTTTTCTGAGCAAAAAGAACCCCCCGCCAAATTCTCTTTCAGTACCTTAAAAAAAACCAAAAACTTGCTTCTAGAATACACCCAAAAAGAATAATAGAGAACTAAGTATTATACTAGATAAAATTTATATATCTGATTAAGGCCATTGGACATATTGAATGAATTTGGATATACATATTTTAGTTTAGCTTTACAGCATATGTAACCTGACTTTTATACAAATGTCATCTAAATTCAACAGCTGTATCATGTTACTTTCATGATGTTTTAGAAGAACAAGAGTACCAAAAGTATTCAAAATATATTTCAAAAGTCAACCAAAAAGAAACTTTAAATATTACCTGTTTAAATGTCAGTCCACGTGATAGTACTTCTAGATGAATTTAAAGATAATGGGAAGAACGTACCACTGTCAGGACTTGTGATGTATTCTGCCTAATTTTCCTGCTATAGTACACACTTGCCATATAAAGATTAATTCCTACAGACTTTAGAAGCCAAAGTGAATCTCCCCGGCAACATGAATATTATGACAATGGCTCAATTTTTGGCAATGATTTTCTCACCCAGGATTAGTTTAGGAAGAAATCTGAAGACATGGGCACAAATCTGCTATGACAGTTTTCACTTGAAACTAGGGCAAAAATAACATGAATGTAATTCACGTGGTTTTAGAATAATTGTTAAAAAGTAGTACAACCACAAGCAATGACCCAAGTCTAACTTTCTAATCAGCACCAAACAGCCAAACACAAACCTGTGTTCCATTATTTCCCAAATGAGCCTGCAAAATTATCATGTAAAAACATAAATTTTACACTACACCAGCTAAAAAGTGCCCAGTTGACATTTCTGTTTTTTTCCCAGTCAATTGCTTTTTAATGGAAAACTGCTGAATAAAGTATGCAATCTGCTGTTTTAGTAATGTTTTCCCACTCCCTCTATTTTTAAATAATTTAGATTTGGTTCTCTGTATTATCTGTTGTATACCGATCACTAAAATTTATGCTTTCTGAAGAACAATGTCCACCCAGTGGGTATCGGTCTGTTAAAACAAAGCTAGGTTTCACACTTAGAGTAATAATAAAACAGAAGGACAAGGGAAAAAGGGCATGATAGAATTGACAACAGAGTTTTGCTTTTTTACCTAAAATTTCCTGTGTTCTGTGAGACTCTTCAGATTGTGATAGCAGATGTGAGTTCACAAAAGCTTAAAAAAGATGATCTCAAGCACAAGGCAGTAGATGCCAAAAATTCAGTGTTCCTTATTTGTCATCCTTCGTATCAAGCTATAAAGCTTGAGGTTTCAAAGGACTTGACAGCCTCCATCCATAAAAAAGTAAATGTTAAAGATTATAAAAATATAGCCTGCTTTTTAATATTTTTTTATTATTATAATGTAGCAGATCCAATTATACCAAACTAGAGTAATTCTCCCATATTTATGAACAAGAATGAAATTAAAGACTTTTTTTTTCCCCTAAAAAAAGGCAAATGGAAAATTTAAAGGTCTCTTGTTTTGCAGTTCATGTTCAATTGAACCAATAGATTGGTTCAATTTGGAATAGATATCACAGTGAAGGACAGCATACTCTGTTACTTTGAGAATAACAACAATTTTGTCTTCAGTGCTTTGCTCCTGACCAATGGGAACAATGCGGCACAGAGGGTCTATAACCAAACTAAACAGCTGTTGGGTTATTACTGAAACGAGATGGGTTAAAACATCACTCATATACACATCTGTAAATATAATAAAGCTGAATTTGTAATTCAGGTGGGTGACTTTTAAACAGCTCATAATATCATAGATAGTGTAGGATGAAACTGCAGACTGGCTTACAATGTGTTTTAATTAGTTGTATTTCAGAATGTTCTACTATACATACGGTACTCTATTTTGTAGAAGTATTACTCATGTTAGACACCATGGCAGGACACTTTTCAGAAGTGGGATGAAAGTGTTGTTAGTTGGGACTGTAGTGATTTTTTCGTCAAATCATACTACTGAAGTATGGAAGTGAATTAGGTATATAACAAGGGAAATTGCACCATCAACTTTTTTTCCATTTAATAATCAATGCCTTTGTTTTACAGATATTCATATTCACTTCTAAAAGTACATAAATAATTTGCAGATAGTTATGTTGCACACTAGAGAGTATTATTATTTTCAAATTATGATCTTTAACATAAAAGATATTTATATGAGTATGTCTCGATTGATTAAATATTGTACTGCATCAAAACTGATGACAATTTACTACTCCACAGTTAGAAATTTATCATCTATCAATAAAGAGAAAGAGCAAAGTATGGTCCAAAATGGCAGACTATGACTAATTTAAAAAATAATTTTATGGAAAATGGGATTGATTTTATTCCAATTCATCAGAAGTCTATTTTTCCAGATATTTAAATATTAAATATGTGAAATGGTCACAGAGCAGTACCATAAGCGAAGAATAAATTGCTGTATTGAATTACAAGACTACAACCTCCCATTGCCAGCACAGACTTTTATTTTATGCTTATCATCCTACATTTTTTTTGCAAAATTAAAATAAACACAAAGTTATAAAGGGAATTACTCTGGACAATATGCAAATTATTGAAGCACTTTACAGACTGCACAATGGCTTCAGCACATACATGCATACATACAACTCTCATTATAAGGCAGATTGAGGTCAGTACATGGCCCTGAGAAATAACCCAAAATAAATCCTGACAGAGAGGCTATATGAAGGGTGGCTGTAAGAAGCAACACATACTTACCAGTAAACAGAATAGGCCTTGTCTTATAATGTTGGTAAGGAATGTGCAGCTTATTTTGGTGCCAATTCCAGCTTACAAGTCTGGTTGATTTTTAGCATGCCTGACTCACTTTTCAAGCCCTTTACTTCTCCAGCTTCAACTTCTTTCTCCGCACAGCATCTTGTTGTTTTCTTCCAGGCAAACTTGACAAAATACAGCATGACCTTTCCTTCTCCCTCATTTTGGGGAACACATACTGTTCTGACACTTGTCTCCTTCCCTTCTTCCTCAGCATTGTCTCTGGGTAAATTTTATCCATGATCACTCATTCAGTTATTAATAATAGGTCAACAAGTCTGCTGTTTTGATTCACAACACATCCTTCCTTCCACAGTAAAGTCATATTTTTTCTCCTTTCAGAATTTGAAATAGCATACTAAATAACTGACATTAAATCTTTTAATATTTTAAATATACTTAAAAATAAAAAAAAAATAATTTTTTCATCACTGCATAAAATCAAGTGAAAAATATCTGATATTTTGGCTGTTTTCCACTGTTCTCCATTTTTTCATGAATTTGCTCAGTGTGTAAAAAATTATAGAAAAGGAGAAGGACAGAGAAAATGTAAACATGCCTAATTCTATAATTTTGAATAACAACCCCCAAACTTCAGAATATTATACATACTCAGTTCTAACAAAAAATTATTAAGTTGAAAAGTTGGGGCTTTTCTTCTTCTTATCAGAAAAAGATTTGTCAAGCTAAAAACAGAATCAAGTCTCCTAACTGACCTCATCCATCAACTGATCTCTTCCCATAAACTGTATTTGATCTTTTTCCTGGCAAGAATAAGTGCTAACTGATGCTTGAGTATGCAAATATTAGATTTTTCTGGGTTGGATTTATCTCACCTGATTTGAAAGGTATGTTGTATTAAAATCTATATCCAAGCTGGTCACCCAAGAGCAGCAAAGGGGAGTAAAGGTACTTTTAGGATGTGATTGACCCAACATGCTACAGATATCTCTTTTGGGTTGAAAAGAACTGCACCTTTGAATTCCTTATTTTTCTATATAGGACTTCTATAAAGGCAATTGGGAAAAATACCTCTTCTACACTATAGTTGTCTGCTTCTCGTCTGACCGGTCCCAGCCTAACTAAAGCTTGTTTGAGAGAAGTAAATAAAATTCCCAACTTTAGCTATCAAGGATCACTTTATAGTTGGTATCACTGGTGACAATCACCTCCCCCACCCCGCCCCCAAAAATAAAATTGTGGAAATAACAAATATAAATTAGTAGTAATTATCCTACTCTTCTAGGTGCTAGTATTCAACTGGAGCAGTATGGGGTGGTTTGGTTCTTGAGGAAGATAACAAGACAAGTGACCAGAGCCAGGATAAATACCAGGAAGTTCAAATGAGAATATAATGAAATGTAGGGGAGAGGGCGTCTGTAAGGTGGTTTAAAAAGGACAGATTGTTTTCTCTAGAAAAGAGAAGTTTAACTGTGGACAAAGTAATGTTGCTCCAGTAAGCAAAAGGTTGTTTGTTATAATGACAAGAGTGATTATTCTCTGTGTGCATTGAGAGTGGGGCATAAATAATCAGGTTAAATTGCAGCTAAGGCAGTTCAGGGCAGTATTAGGAAAAGCCTCTATAAGAGTAGTTAAGCAACAAACCTGGCTATACAGGAATTGTGTAGTGACATGCTTTCAGTGACAATTCAGACAAGTATCTGTGAGGGTTTATGGTCTTGTCTCAAAGAATGAAGATGGAGTAAATGACATGTGGAAGATATTTCCATTTTTTGAGTCCATGACAATGAATCCATATATACAGTTTCACCACTGTGAATTCTGTGTTACTTTCTATTGGTGGATCCTTTAATTTAAATGACTACAGTATATATTGACTTCTGTGATGAAATTGCATTTACACATAGCACTTTCTTGGGTGTCTCTGTTGGAGTTAACTTAAGCCATGGATTTCACTAACTTGCTTTCTGTTTGATAAGAAATGTAAGATATAAGTGGTTTGTTCTGTAGAAATGTTTTATTGATCCTTACACTGAAAATAAATGACTTTTTCTTATTATGTCGATTTGCTCTCTTTCCAGTTAGTCTAAACAGTTATCCACAAAGTACAAATATGTACCTCAAGAAGGAATCCCAATTTTGCTCTTTCCAGCAATCTAATAGAACATTTGGCTTTTTTATGTATAATAGAAGTAACATAAAAATTTGCTCAAACCTTGTTTTATATACTGAGATTGTTAACAGTGATCTTTCATTTGGTCTATATTATTACAATGAACTTTTAAAACTTCAGTAGAGAAAACAAGATAATTAGTTGCAGACGTTCTTCATCACGAAATATGATGAATTGGTAATTACTGACATAGACTTTGTCCTGAGGAAAAATATACAATGTACTTACAGATGCCAAGAACACCAAATTAAGGAATAGCATCTTCTATATCAGAAATCGCACAACCAACAAAGATCAGACTAGCCTCTGTGCCTCACATATTAAAGAAAAAGGAATAATAAAACATCTTAAAATGATGTTAACATTCAGACACTGGCAATTTCATCCATATGATGTCACTCACCACTAAAGTCTTTTAAAGCTTTTTCTTTTTTATTTTAAGAATACGGGATAATTGATGTAGAACACATAGCAGTTTTTCAATTCTGAAAATGTAGTGAGTAAACTTATCTTTTTCTCTCTAAAGAAAGAAGTTGACAAAGCCCGGTAGTTAATAGTGATTATAATAAAAATGTTTGTTATCCTAAAGGATTTTATTTATTTTGAGTCAGTAAAAGTAATAAAAAGAGTCTTATTGATTTCAGAAAAACGGAACACTAAATCAGAAATTTTGATGAAAGGACGTTTTCACTGATGTTCAATAATGTGCTGCATTCATGAAAGGAGAAAAAAAATTACAAATTACATCTTCTATACATAGTGTACTCTTGGGTATGAGAAGCAGTTCAATATACAAGAAAAAATACTGCTTATCAAGAGCTCTGCAGGACTCCGGTGATTGCATTCAATAAATAAGAAATTTACATCAAAATAAGACCTCATTAGCTATAAATTTTTGAGCTGCCCACTGGACAGGTGATACAGAGGCTGATTCTGCTCAGAGCCCAGGCAATTCATGCCTCTCTGTCCACATCTTGTTATTTAGTCCTTCAGGCATGGGCAGTGACTGTGCGATGCCGGAGAACAGCATGACTACCAGCAGGACAGTACCCCAAAATTTGGACCTAGTCCGTGACTTCTAAAAAGTGGTGTGGTATCTGTTCTGATGACAAATGTGTCCACATTCCTGAGTTTCATTGCACGTCTTGCCAGAACTACTCACGTATGCATATGATCGCCTCACAGAAACATTACACAATATATGAACTAGAAGAAAGTTTTGTTAATTTAGTCATATAACTTCGGTGACTCCACCTAATACTGTCTGTGTTTCTCCATAAAAAGGAAAATTCAGAAATGGGCAGACACAGAGATTTTTTTTTTTTTTAAGTTATGTTTAAAATATTTACTGCAAGCATGTGTCACAGAAAGGTTTGCTACCTAACCTTCACACACACACTTCAGAAGCAGTTGGGCTTGTTTGAAGTGTGACTGTCACTTTGAAAGCTGAATCAGATTTGCTGATCCAGATCTAGCGCTCTAAATGAACGTTACACTTCAAACAAGCCCAGTTGCCTTTGAGGTGCTGTAGAGCTACTGTTTCTGTTTGAAGTTCATTATCCTACTACATTACTACCAATTTAATGTTACATCTGTCCTCTCTTACTACGTTGTGTCTCCAGATAACTAAATAAACACAGATGATAATGTTCAGGACAGAGTATACGTGACAGCTTTGAGCTCTTCTGTGCAGGAAAGCTCAGTTTAGGTTTACAGCTATCACCACAAGATCTGAAAGAGTCATATGAAGGGGAAAGGAAATAAAAATTACCTTTCTAAGGTAGTGTTTTAGTGAAATACATGCACACTTACAAACGCACGCATACAGACTATTAAATACTTTCACCAGATATGTTTAAATCTCATAACCCACTAGACTCAGACTATAAATTAGTCCTTCTTTATTACTCTGCATTTGCAGTAGCTAACGTCAAGAGAAATGGAAAACATTATTTTAATAATACTGATTCTAAGAAATCCTGGTGTATTTACAACATAAACAAGCCATGTTTATATTATGCCTCCCCTGTGAAACAGAATGCATACAGGCTCATTCCTACCTGCCCATAGATATGTCTGTTAGATTCACTGCAGAGAAATACTTCACAAACGTCTTGCATTTTACTGTATAATATTCAGTTTATGATTTGTATTTCTCCAAGATGTGCTAACCCCCAAGATTCAGAAATTAAAAAAAACCAATCCAAACCAAAACAAAAAATCCAAACTAGCTACCGTGTAAAAAAGTGTACGTTAAATACATATTTTCCCTGGGTATATTTATTTACAGTATACTTCCAGATACAAGACCATTATAAAAATGACAAGTAAACATCCAAACAAAGGCAAACACCAGAAATCCCACAGAAGTGGACACTTGTTTCAGAGCACGCTCATAATTGCCAGCTGGGTTGAAATGCATTAGTACTGTAACCTCATAAATCTTCCCAAAGTTGTTTGCATAACTATGTATTATCATGCAATATTGCTAAATCAGATAACGTTCTATCTTTCCTAAATTGGCTGTTTATATTTCTCATGACAACCACAAGACGGCAACCACAATATACAACTAGACATGTGCTGAAGCTTAGGGTCCCATAGCAGTTCATAGTGCTTCAAAACATTACGGCTATATTCTCCTCCTTTTTCCCTGGTACCCCTCTTCCTGAAGCCTGTGGATGCAAAGAAATCAAACTCAGTCACAACAGTGGAAAAACTTTGAAGGATTTAGCTTCTAAATTGTCAGTCCCTAGACCCAACCCATCAATTCTTTGAAGCCAATTTATAATTGAAAAGCATATTAACTTAAGACGAAAATTTTTACTGTAGCTGAGCAGAAAGCCACAGTTAGAGCCCATGAGCTTACAGGCAGCTTTCACCCAGGCGCTCTTTCCTCCACCTCTAGCCAGGATGACTTACTCTGGTACCTTTCCCAGCCCGGTAGCAGTGGATGAGATCACGATGCCACAACATAGCCAGCACTCACGAATGAGATTAAGATTGTTAGGTTTAAGTATCACCAAAGTATCCATGACGGTAGCCCTGTATTAAAGTCTGTGCTTGCCCTGATAAACTGATAAGCAATTAATAGCTAACAGCAATTAACGCTCAAACAGCTTATTCTGTCAGGTTTCTGAACATGGCTAATGTTTTCTTTGATGGGCAACTGAGCAAAAGGAGGAGATAAATTTGTAAATTAATTATCTGGAAGTATCTCTTCAATAAAACAGAAAGCAAAGAAAAGTAAATAAAGTAAATAAAGGAACCTTCCTTCACTCATCAACTATTTGGCGTATCTATGAAAAAAAAAAAGTCATCATGTGAGAAAGCTGAGAAAAAAGTGATCATTGCAATCAAGAGGATACTAAAATTCAGTGAAAAGCAAAACTTAATAGATGATAGTCTTTCCAGAAGAGAATTTCTTGTACTAGTTTAAAGTTGGTAAAACTGAACAGTTGCTTGTTTGCATAAATTACCAACAAAACTCTATAGTAAGCTGTTAATGTTAAACATTTACCTTTTAGTTCCTTAGTAAAAGGGGAAAATTTCTTATAATTGTAGAGAAATATTTCAATCAAGAGAAATGGGATTTGGTACTTTTGATATGGAGAAAAGTAGATAATGAATTAATGCTACAACACTGCATCATGCCACTCATATATAAAAATAAACTTCCTGGTCATAAAAGCAAGATTTTTCTAAACAGGAAGAACATAAACCCTGCAGAAAATGATACCTCACTAGTTCCCCATTCTCTAGGGAATGTATGTGCTTTGCTACTTGTAAAAAAAGCAGTGGGACTTAGTTAAGTGTAGTGAAGATAACTAATAATTACAGCAATCACACTATACTACACTTTGTAAACTTTGATTTAGAGACATGCAATCCTCTCAGTCTGAAGCCCTGAAATCTCTGTCATCACAAAAAGGTAATTGCCTGGAATATATTTATATATTTATATATATTTAGTATATAGCCATCACCCATTATTTTTGTAAACCCAGTTTACAAAAAATCTTGAATATATCTGTTTCAAGCAGACATATAGTTTAGCACTTCTGAGTTTGTATTGTTTAATAAAGGCTGTGACAAGGAGGAGGTAAAAAATGAAAGAATCCCAGGCATCAGAAATAAAGCAGAAGATAACTCCAGAGATTCTTGTTACGTGCCAAAGTCTACATCCTAGCTGCCTGTAAAACACTGTCCCAGGTGTGGCCATGCAGCCCGCAACTCAGCCCACCTTCAGCTCTCACAGGTACTGCAGCTATCTCACAGTTTGTCTGTAAACTGCCTGCGGGTAACCTGGCAGGCAAAATCCCTGCCTGGGTGCTAAACCACCTAACAGTTCGGAAAGGTAATGCCTCAGTACCCCTGGCAGAGCACCCTGTCTGTGTCTTGACCTGCTTGATGAACTGGTAATCTGACTTCCTTGTCAGCCAAAAGGCTAGTTGCCTGCACTATATTTAGTATATAATCATCACATGTGAATTTACTAAAAGTCTTGGAAGATATCTACGTAGGTAGACAACTATTTTAGCACTACTGGAATGCAAGAAAATCAGTTCATATTATGGAACTGAAGGTGGCACCTCAAGGCACCTCTTTTCCTTCTCATCTTTTTTGAATCAACTGGTTTTCAATACTCTGTAAAGCTGTGTGTTATCTAACGTTTCCATTTCCAGTCTCTATTATTCAAAATTTTATTACCAACTTTATGAATAAGCCACTGAGCTATAGTATAAGTTAACACAATATTTTTATTTAAAGTGAAATATATATGCCTTATATACTAAGAAAGCAATGTATTCTAATGTGGGGGAGAGTAAATGGACATCTAAGAAAAGTACAGTTCCTTCTTTAAATTTTGGAGTTATTTTTCAACTGCATTCAGTGGCCAAAAATAACAAGACTAAATGAATTAAAATGCAGCGACAACATTTCAGTGTTCATTACCCCCTTTTAGACCTTTTTGGAAACAAAAAACAAAACCCAAACAAACCAAAACCCCAAGCATTGCAATCATATCAAAAGACTTTCTCAACAGAAAAAAATGAAATATGAGACTGAACGAGGCTGCTTTGCAAAAATAAGGGGGATAATAAAAGCTATCCTTTTTTGCACTTTATACACAGACACACAAGCCCATATCTGCTGAAACAGAAATACTTGAAAATACCCTTCTCCTCTGATTATGCTGAGCTTTGCATAAAGTTGTATCTTCTGTTTTGCCTCAGGAAGACTATTCAACTTGATTTGCTCTTTTTCTACAAAGTATGTCGAGATTTAAATAATTTTATTTGTCTGTTACTGGGTAGCTTATGTAAAACTGTATGAACATATATGCGTGCAGTCTTTACTAGATCTTCAAACAACAGTTTGCATAAGAACCTACACGTATCTTAATTTTTAAATATAAATGAAAAGTTTTATTTCTTTTAATTTATTCTCTAAAGGCCTTCTCTGTAATAACTGGATAGTATTTCATAACTGTCTTTATAAAACATTTAAAAACAAATCTTTGTTTTGGTATCAAAGAATTAATTATGTAATAAAAAGAATTATTCATATGACTGATGTCTTCTTCACCTTTCCTATGTGCAGTATCATATTTCTGTTTGTCTATTGATGAAATTTCCATATTAGGACTTCTGTATTCCAGAATACTTGACCAAAAAGGTGAATGTGACAAACTTCAGCTTTATTATCTGAATGTGGTCATTTGGACTTGTTAAGGAAAGAGGGAGATGCGTGTACAAACTGCTTAACATGTTCTTTTTGTTCTTCAAGAATATTTGCTGTAATTTGCAATGATGTTGCTCATCCTGTGTGACTGATCAGTGAACCCCTACAACGCAATAAAGCTCAGAGAAGACAGACAAGGATGATGTGCTCATGAAGCTCAGTAAAGAATGTTGGAAGTGGCCACAGCTATCATAAAGGAAGCTGAACTGATCTCAATGCAAGGAGACCAGAGGGTGGCCTTTATTGTAGATAAATGGCTGTACCAGTTGAGCGGGTCAACTGGCTATGTAAATGGCCTTCTCTAAAATAATCAATAGAAAGCATTATTTTCCTGAGCCAGACAGACCAGCGTGGGGATGCTGTATATGTGGCTCAGCCCAACAAAGAGTATAATATTGAGCAAACAGCAAAAGTGACTTTGAAGAGAGCAACAGGTTTGAGCTGGCTTCAACCTATGCATTCCTTCCCAGCAATTAGGAATGCCCAATGCCATGAGAGTTAGCATATAGAGAATGGTAATGGGAATTCTGTTCATTATGTGATTTCACTGTACAGTGCGATTGCTATATTGTGCTTGCATTGCAATTTCAGAATATTGCTGTATCACTTTTCTAAATCAAAATAGCAGGTAATGTCAAATATCTTCAAACAAGTAAATTTGGTATTAAACATTAAACCTTCCTCATATGTAATATCTAAAAGAACCTGGTCAGAGATATTGGGCTCTGATATTCTGAAAACTCAGCAGTAGAAATTCAATAGCTCTCTCAGATTTCTTCACTTCTTTAGAAACTGATGATAATATGTAGGCATGTGTGGAGACAATTAGTTTATGTTGGGGCTCTACTAAAAGGACAGACCACGGGACCACATTGTGGATGCAGTCAGAATTTCAAAGCATCTGAATAAAAGTACTGCTCCGAGGGACTGCAAAATATTTCCAGAAGTCTTGACTGCATTGGCAAACCTCTTAGGAGTAACAACATACGAATGATTCAGACTCAAAAGCTTTTTCCGTTAATTGAATTTCTGTTGAGTTCAAATAGGTTTCTATGGTAGCAGTAATGTCATAAATGATTCCCCATGGCTTAAAAGTACCAGGCGGCAATGCCTCTAGCACCTACTGCACTATTTTCAATCAAGAAAAAAAATCATGCTGGGACCCAGATGAGAGATGTGCATCATCAGCCATACCCTCCATCGGATCTGTTAATGTGGCAAAGCTAACCACGTCAGAAAGTTAGCCCCTCACAGTAAATCTTGCTAAACTAGATCCCAAGAATGCTTTAATATTTTGGGAACTTTTCATTCCAAAAAGTAACCTGCATCTTGATACCTAAATCCAATGGAAGGATTCCTCCTCAAGGATGGAGTTATCAATTTATGTAGTTGGGATTCCCCTACCCTAATGTAGGAGTCTGACTTCAGATGTCTTTCTCAAAAGTCAGTCAGGCTTAGAAGTCTAAACCAGCAAACATCTTTTGAAGGGACAAGAACTAAACTATCAAAACTTGACAAAGAAAGCTGGTGCTTTTATGTAATTTGAAAAATATTAAGAAACCCAAATATATCATCCCATGCATACATAGCTTTGGAAATTTTTGCCACCAGCAGTACAATACTTGGAAACACCTTCTCATTAAGGTCAAATATATTGGACATCGTCTCTGGCTGATCCAAGCGAAAGTAATGTAACTTTCCCTTCAGTCCTTATGCTATAACACTCCATACACACAAATTTATTTCATATTAAATCATTTTTATAAATTTGCACTAGAAAGTCTACACCAAGGCCTAGCATTTCATCATACTGTGTGGTATGAAAGCAGAGAAAGATATGATTTCTCTCTGAAGGAACTTACAATCTAAGTATAAAAAAGGAGGCAGTAAATTGCGAGGGACAAGTCAGAGACAATGTGACAACATGACAGATAATTGGCTTCAGCTACATACTGCATAATCGATTTTCCTGATAAATCAACGGAAAGGAGAAAAGATAGACATCACAGCCACTCGGGCTGTCAAACAGTAAACCCAGGGGAGAGCCGAATTATACACTTTCACACAGTAGAACCTAGAGCTTGATGGGTCCGTATTGTGTGTGCTCTCCTTCAGTGCTTTGGTTGCTACCTCTTCCTTTCCAGAGTCATGGGCCAGCAACATGGGCCATGCTACCTTTTGACACAGCTCACTTTTCAGTGGGAGCTGTCATTTCCATTCTTTTTCTCATCTTTATGTCGAAATAACATTGTGAGTGTAAACACAGGAAATACATTCCTCCCCTTCCTGATTAACAGTAAAGTTGTCTTTGCAGCAAAATGAAGCAGTTTTGAAAAGTGCATTAAATTCTAAGCAGGAAAGTAAATGAATAAAATAATGGCAGAAGTATGAACAATAACTGAAACTGATGTGAATAAAAATAAAATATGTAAACAGTAGCTAACAGTGTTATAAGTTAAAAAAACCCCAAATGAATCCCAGGATAAGAAATTGAACAAGACAGAAGTAACCTCCAGATTTCAGTGATCTTCTACAATGGAATGGCATAACAATTAATTAAAAATATATGTAACATTTAAGTAAAAGAATATGTTGTGGTTTAACCCTACAAGCTAAACACCACACAGCCGTTTGCTCACTCCCCCCACCCCCAGTGGGATGGGGGAGAGAATTGGAAAAAAAAAGTAAAATTCGTGGGTTGAGATAAAGACAGTTTAATAGGACAGAAAAGGAAAGGAAAACAATAATAATAATAATAATAATAATAATAATAATAATAATAATAATAATAATAATAATGATAGAATATAAAAAATAAGTGATGCACAATGCAGTTGCTCACCACCTGCCGACCGATGCCCAGCCAGTTCCCGAGCAGCGGTCACCGCCCCCCGGCCAACTCCCCACAGTTTATATACTGAGCATGACGCCATATGGTGTGGAATATCCCTTTGGCCAGTTTGGGTCAGCTGTCCTGGCTGTGCCCCCTCCCAGCTTCTCGCTGGCAGGGCATGAGAAGCTGAAAAGTCCTTGACTAGTGTAAGCACTGCTTAGCAACAACTGAAACATCGGTGTGTTATCAACATTGTTCTCATCCTAAACCCAAAACACAGCACTGTACCAGCTACTAGGAAGAAAATTAACTCTATCCCAGCCAAAACCAGGACAGAATAGTATATAAAAATAGCAGTGAAGAGTATAAGAACAAGTATATTATTGCAAAGCACATGGGTTTTCTGACAGGCATGAGAATTCACCATGCCTGTTTGTGTTTATGAAGACCTAGGCAACAGCAGTACATTCTTCTGTAGCCCACCAAAAGCTGCAAGTAGAAACTTGATACACTTCAAGGGTAAAGGCAAAATTACATACTCTGGCCAAACCTATGCTAATTACACTTCCTCAGCCTTCAAAACAGGGTAACCTACTGGCAAATTGCTCAGTGGCTTGCTATCTCTGGCTCATGACAACTCCCAAACCAAACCTGGGACTTGCTTTGGGTGAGAGCTAGTTGTCCTGGGGATAAATTGTGCTGGGACCATTCTAACAGTTTACAGCTATGGACGATCACCTCCAGCCACAGGGAATCTCTACGGTGTAGCGGTAGATTAGAGTCAGGGCTGTCCTTCACTACTGCCGCGTTCCTGGAGACAGATTAAACAAAGACTAGGAGATCCTTGCATCCAGGGACAGAAAAGTATAGGATAGAAAAACAAGAAAAAACTGTTCTGTGCTTCCCTTCCCTTCGTGTGCCTTCCGGGATAAGCAGCAGTGTACATTTATGCCAGCTACAGAGGTGTCTGCCTCCACAGCCTGCAATTCCCAGATTGCAGTATGAGCTGTCCACACGGCTGGCAGAATAAAAAAATAATCTGCAGATGGCTGTTGTAGCATCTGGTTGAGATTTAAGACTCAAGATGTCCTGCAGTGGCTTCCAGTCCCTGATTCCCTGACTGTGCTAGGAATTCCTGAGTGTTTGCCATAGCATTGCCACTTTCACTCTCCTTCCTGGTCCTGACCTTGGGCAAATGCTTTTGTTCAGGCCAAATAAAGTTCATTTATACAATCAGAACAACCTCATCTCCTCTGCTTACAGCTGGAGAGTGTATGATATCATGAGCTGCGACAGATACAGTCTGAAGGAGACCTCATCCTCAGGTGCAGCTCTAGAGTGAAGAATAAAAGCTCACAGTTTGCTAGAGGTCAGATCTTCATAAAAATGTAATTTTCCATGGGACCCTGTACAAACCCTTTTTGTTCCTTAGGCACACTAAGAAATGAATAACCACAAAAATGTCATAATTTTTGTCATGTGAGAATAGAATATTTTAAGGGGAGACCAAGAAGTGGCAAGAATGACATGCCTTCTGGGATACCTTTGGATGATTTTGGACTAGCTAAAATATGTAGATACAAGTCACACATTTATAGTTACCAAAAAGGAATTATACCACAAGATAGTCCCTGAAAACCTGTCTCCTTACCCTGTAAGGCATATTTTCTTTGCAGAAGTAACTAAATATTGCATGCTAGAACTGCCCCCAGGTGTATGCCACATGGACAGCTGGTCCTGGAGTTGGAGGTTAAATGAGATCTTCAAACTGTACCACTGTAACAGCTCAGACTTGTCCTCAAAGGGATGTAAGAAAAGGAAAATTAACAGGGATGTTATGCTGTTTGTGGGCAGGAGGTCATAAGACCAGACTGTACTATGGAAGAAAAAGGTAAAGCAGTATCTAGAAAGTACATGTTTTCTCCCTACAGTAGCACCCAGGAAGAAAGGTCGTTCATACGTGAGCAGTATGCTTGTTTCTGGTGACTGTGTAATTCACAGCGTTGAAACTCACTATCATTTCCAGTCTTTTCCTGCCTCCTGGAGAAAAAATAGACCTACCATGGACTAACTGTGACTGCAAAATGCAATTTGAGACAGGCTATGTCATATAGATCACATTATATATCTCAATTTAGAAATACTAAACAGATTATGAACACTTATTCCTATGTTTACCCTTCACCTGCTTTTACCAACTTCATTTGGATTTGGGTTCTGACTTAAAACAGGTGTAAATGTGTGAGAAAATAAAAATGAGGAAAGACTACCAGTGTGACTGCATAGCCTCGTGTCAGACTTTCCAGCTACAGTCCATGTAATTTATGACAAACCATGTTCTTTTAAATAGCCAGGCAGGTAATTCACATATTGATTAACTGGATCTAATAGTAAACAATACATCTTGAGAAACTGCATCTTTTCAAAGATGTTGTTTAAACATATAGTTATCAATCAAAATGGATTCCTTTTCAAGATAAATATTGATGCTTACCCAATATTTTAAAATCAATTGAGTTGAACAAGTGGTTAGTTCTGTATCTGTTTTCATCTGCTTTAAGAGAAATATCAAAGACACTGTTTATGGAACAAATAAAAACTTACTATGAAATTTGAGGATGATACTTGAAAAAGAAAACTAATTTAAAGGTAACAGTTCCTAATAAAGCTTCAGTAATGATACTTGCCTGAAAAAAAGCCCCCAAATCCTTCTGAAACTAAATGGAAATATAAAACTCTTTTTGCATGACTACAAGAAGAAATAGATTTCCAGTGTAAGCTTGAGCTAATAATGTTTCAGTAATTTTCTAATTATTTTGCTTTAGCAAAATAGCAGATCACAGAGACAAAGTTCCAAATTTTCATCTGATGAAAATGAGCAAAATATATTGCAGTCAATAGTAAAGTACTTATTTAATTCACCAGAAAAATAAGACCATTTTAAGAGGTGCTTCTATCACTTTTGAAATCCAGTAAGGCTTTTTCACAATATGCACAAGCTATTTTTATTTCTTTGATAATTTTTGCAAAGTGGAAACAGTTCTGCTTCTATTCTTATAATCTTGTAACCAAATACATTCTTGCTCTCCTTCCTCCTCTCCCTGGCAGGGATCATGCCCTTCAAGGAGAGGCACAGAATGAGCTCATGACAAGAAGATATTAAGGACTTATGAGAGGAAACCAGCCTCGCAGCACATGCTCCGCATCTAAATCTAACTGGGCATCCATGCTTCAAAGTATCCTCAACTGATTCTTTTTCAATTCTCTCAAAATTAATCTATCTATTCCTCAAATGCAGTACTAGTTGGTTCCATAAATCATGACAAAATTAAAAAATTGTTAATAGTTTTTGATCCTCACCTGGAGGATGTGACGGTAGAGAAGACAGGAGAACTCATTTTACTTTTTATTTTATAAAAATAAAATAAGGTTATTTCTTCAAAGATACTTTTAAAATTAGTATTTTACAAAATGGAGAAACTATTCACTTTATGTAAAATTTATTATGATTTCTCACTATCCACTTTTCAGAATTATGTTAATACTACGCTCAGAACAGAAATTTAAGCAGAGTCAGACTAATCCTGAGAAGTTTTTAAAACTAAGATCTGAAAAGGATTCTTTTTCCATTTGTGTAAAATTTGGATTAAATCTAATTGCAAGAATAATAAAGCCAAGAAGTAACTCAATATGCATCAAAATCAAGAAGTCATGGTAGTAAAATTTGTTCATTATTTGTCTGGGGAATAATCTATTCATATAGAAAAAGTATATGTTTAAGAGAGGGAAAGTTTAATACGTTTAGCAAACCACAGGATGCCTTTCTAGAAGTATCTTCATATGGTTTCTTTCTGCTCACTTGTCCCTAAATATGTTTGGTTTTGTTCTTTCTGTTCAAGTTTTAAGTATTTCTCTTATTTCAAATCATCTGTCTCTTCACATTTCTCCCTTACCCTATAATTATACCTTACTGTACAATTATGCCTTTTACTTTGTAAAATACAAGATAGGGAGTAATAGAGTAAGAAGCCAGTTGATGCTAATAATTTGATATTGTTGGGTCTCTAAGATGTGTAATATAAAGGATGGACATATCTAGATCAAAAATAAGTATTTTACATCCAGACAATAATTAGATATAACAAAGATCAGACAACAAATAACTGATGGATGACAAGCTCTTCTAAAGTTTTTTTGTGCTTGTTTTATTTACATAGATTGAAATGCATCAACAATTTAATCAGAAAACGAGTTGCAAAATTCATTGTATCACTACCAAGGTAACCTTTCATAGGCTTACTACATATGAATGAAAAAGTAATGGTGCAATTCAAAGGTCAGGTGAAATTCAAACTCTACAGAAGGATCATATTCCCACTTCTATCTTTTTGCAAACATAAACTAATTCACACTGCAGCAGCATTAGAATGTAAACGTAACATTGCAAAGAGAGTTTCTCTTAACAAATTTCTTTTAATAGTCTGTCATCATGGCTCCTCAGATAAAGAAAATAAGTATGCTATATTTGAAATATACAGTTGAGAGTTCTCATAGTATAGATTTTTTCCCCTGGCATTTCCTTTGGGAAACTGAAATCAAGTTTAATCCTTGCCTTAGTATTATATTCAATCATTATTATTAGTATAAAGCATTTATGCATTCCTAGCCAATGACTTCCTTGAGGCACTGAGGAAATTCAAAACATAATCTTTGGTGTAAGCTTTTTCCTCTGATCCGTCATTTGCAATATCAGTATGCTTTCCAATTATTTCTAACTCCAATGTGCTGTAAGCATGAAACAAGTGCTTAAGTAATACTGACCTTTAAAATAATTCCTTTTCTTTCTTGGGGCATGTTTGTTTCTTCTTAGCAGACAACTACTAGCAATTTAATAAACCAGAACTATTGGCGGGGGAAACAATTAGAACAAAATTTCTATCTCACCACTCAAAATGTAATATATTTGTATATATATATAATTACAGTAAAAGGGCTCTATTAGAAGAGTGCAAGAGTGTTATTTAGGTGCCAGTACCAGGATTATGATTGTCTACAGAAGTGCCTCACGCACACAAGCCACTATTATACCATCATTCACAGTTTTGTCTATTGGAACTCAGGATACCTTCTGAGGGGGCACCTCTGTCACGCTTTCACGCTCCCTCAGTCTCTAGACCTGAGACATCTTTCCTATAAAACCTGATACATTTCCAAGAGTTTTCTTTTTGACGATCTGCTTTTTCAGTTGGGAGAGCTGTGTCACTGAAAACTTCCTTCTCCACTCTTACTTCCCATCTGTCTCAGTTTGTGTCCCTCCCCCACAGCCACCAGCCCCTGTTCCCACTGGTGTCTCTGATCCTCCACCGGCTTCCAGACTCCATCCTTAATGATTCATCATTATTTTCCCCTTTCCAGTCCCTGGCTGCCCTTTTCAATCTAATCATTATTTCGTTCTAGTCCAGGATTTTTCCCCTTTGCATGGGAGAGCTTCCTCCTCTGCCTCCCCTTGGTTCCACCAAAGGCACCACAGCAGCAAGAGAGAGAAAGGCTCCCAGGTTCATTAGGCAAAAGCTATACAGCAAAAGCAAGACAGACCAGGAGACCTCAACACCAAAAGTATGTTTCAGCATCCATCAACATTAACTATTAGCAGTGCTAATCTGATTGTACAGCTCTAATCTGATTGTGCAATCCATCAAATGTCTTTGTTTAGGCATCTACAGTGATTTTAATTTTAATTCTATGAGTAGCCCTAAACACTAAGCATAGGAGCAAAGCTTAAGTGGGGTTTTCTGAACACTTATGGGGGTTATGTTGTCCTCAAAACTCACATGTTATTCTCAAACTCTATGCTAGTGCTGTTGTTACAGCTAGCAACCACAACACCAGCAGCTACTGCCATTTTAAATGACAGAAGTTTTGCATTATGGGATTTAGATTGAAGGAACACCGTTTTAACCCACTAAAGGAACTGATTTGTCTCGTTATCTGTCACACATGCAATCCCTTCTACCATCTTCTGAGGAATTTAGATGCATTTATAGAGATTATAGCTACATTTTTAGAAACCATTTCTAAATGGTTTTAGAAACCGACTCCATTTTAAAGCAGATTTGCCTGGCAGCATATTCACCTCAGCTATATCTACGCTGGGGAAAAGATACTCTTTCCAGTCGTGGGGTTGGATGTGCCCCAGGCACATCCCCACGTAAATCAGAGTGGTTTATATCTGCATCCATTGTTGCCGGGGAGAGCAACGCCCCGGCAGGCAGGGCAGGCGGGAACAGCAATGGGCTCTGATCACAGCCATGAGCAGCAAAGAACCACAGGGTGGATGCAATGACCCATCAAACACCTGAAGTGAAATTTCAGCATAACCCTTGTGTTCATAGACTTCACAACAGAAATGCACAATTTGCCACCCTGTGAAGGTTTAGGACCAGGACAGTGGCGCTGAACTGTTGAACATCAATATTAAAAGTAAGTAGTGTGAACATGACTAATACTGATGCTCTGTGAACTAATTGTTTACTGCCATTTTGTGGCTGTCCTTTTATACTTTCATTATGCAACTTAGGCATATATTTTAATAAAAAATAAAGATTTCCGCATAGGTGTAAAAAAAAGGTTTTTTTAAACTTTGGCTAAACGCATACTAGATTATGACTGTTCATCCTTAACATATATATTTAACTTCAGCTTTAAAATGTGTTAGAAGATTCAATCAAAATCTTAATTATCATCATTTGTAAAAAAAATAGAACGTCCATGAGTTTATGTAAGCTTAAACTTTCATAATTATTAAGATTTTGAGTAATCCCATTTTGAGACTTTGAATGATCTGCTTGGTATAATTCGAACAATTTCAACGTACTGGATACTGATTCTACAAGTGTATTTTGTACATATTAGCGTATTATAATATCATGAAAAAACTTTTTATATATGCTTTATAAAGTGATATTCTTTGCCAACAACTATTTCAATATAATAGGAAGGAAGAGAAAACTGAAAGTTGCTGCTGTTGTCAATTAAAACCCCATGAAAATAAGGAATTTCAAGTTTTCATTACTTAGTTTAATTGAAGGATTCCTTGAGGTCTAAACATAAAAATAAACTGAATCTGAGCTGATTTTTTTTTCACAGGTCCTGGCCCTAACTCTTCAGGACCAGGACACTCATGTTTCTATCTTAAACCCCTCCTCACTCATTTAGCCAGAGTAGAGCCTAACTTAGTACAACTTTCCAAATCTGTAGTGCAGAAAAAGTGGAGAACAGAAACATGTGTACCTGTTTTCAGACACACTGGGAGTGACATGGCCTGCTATCTGGGGAGATTTCATCTTTTAGGAGATTGAAAAGTATTGTAAATGTTGAATAATGTTCTTTTCACAATAATCGACTATTTAAACTGCCAGGAGTCAGTCAGTATCTTTAGTAGCTATAAAAATTTACATGTAACCAAAACACGAAAGAGTAGTGTTACTGGTTGCAGAAAAGTAAGTCTGTAATTCGATGCGCTGATCAAGTTACAAGTAGTCAGAGTTCATTTTTTTTTACTAAAATTAGAGCTGAAGATGTTTAGTCAGATACTTCAATTTAATTGAAATATCAGCATATAAACACACAGTATTTAAAACAAACAAACAAGATTATGACTAAGAAACTGTGAGATATCCCGAGTAATCTAAATCCTAGTCTCACATGACAGTCAGTGAGCATTTTATCACAGACTTTCACTGATCATAGTGAGTGGCAATTATCCACGCCTTGAATAGATTAAAAATGACTTTACATTGTAATGCTAACAAAATCACAGTACTTGACAGCCATGTGGCAAAGACAGATAAATAGAAATTTAAAAGGATTTTCTAAATCCATTTAGGCTCATATTTGCCAAGAAGCACACTAGTCATCTTTCGAGGACAGTTTCTCCCAATGTTTCATTGGTCGGGGGACAGTTTTGACCTTTGCTGGCTTTGTGTTTGGTGGGGTTTTCTGTAAGGACCAGTAAGAATGCTGGGATGTAAACTTTGTTTTGATTCATGATGGTGTCAAAGTGAATACAGCTCCTTGAACTGAATAAAATTGAGATTGAATTATTAGAAGGGGAGGATAACTGGGCCTGCTAATGGCTGCAGCAAAGAGTCAAGCTCTCTTTCCATCCCTCTTAACTCAGCATAAAAAGTGTTCAGGAAAGTGTTAGCAGTAACATTTGGACCAGAGTAGGAGGGTACAGCAAAGGGATAGATGGCATTCTTTTATTCTTGCAGAGGAATTTGCCAATCGGCCTTTGCCAAATGAGTTATTTCTCAGTCATTAACAGCTGGTGGTTCTTCTGTATCTGTTTTCCAAGACAAATGCA
This sequence comes from Aptenodytes patagonicus, assembly GCF_965638725.1. Lineage (NCBI taxonomy): Eukaryota > Metazoa > Chordata > Aves > Sphenisciformes > Spheniscidae > Aptenodytes > Aptenodytes patagonicus. The sequence goes on from NC_134949.1 coordinate 45,502,868, forward strand.
AATTCCAGAAGAGTAGTAACTGAAAGTATCTACAAGCATCACTGTTATCTAGAAATTTCTTCCTATGCATTACATCTCTGTCATGGAATGATTTCCTCCCATCTATTTTCTGGTGACAGGACTAAGATTTTTCTCAGTAATAATACAGAGGCAAAATGTTACCAAACCAATGAAAATCTGCTCTTCTCCCCAAAGGACATCTTTATATGCATAGATTTCCTTTAAAAGTCAGGCAAAGCACAGTTCTTTCCAAATCTAGATCTTCCTTCTGTGGCTTGAAAGCCTCCTTACTTAAGATGTGTCTCAGAAGCAGGGGGGGAAACAAAACAAACAAACAAACAAAACAAAAAAAAACCCAAAAAAGAGAAAAAACAGTGGGGAAGTCTAGAAGAAAACAGAAAATGCTAGGTCAGTGCTTCTGTTCTTTTCAGCTCCTTTCTTGAAAGCACGTGGAAGCTGGTTTGAGATGTGACATGAGCTGAAGAGGGAGAAAGCCTCTGGTGATGAACTTTTCTTCATTTGCTCTTGCAGATGGTGGCTCATAGCGGAGTCTCAAAGCTGGACATGTTCATCTCAGTTACTAGATGGACATGGGCAGCGGGTGCCCAGGTGCTGGCAGCGGGGGCTGCAGAGGCCTCTGTGAGGAGAGGCCAGGGCTGCCCCGTGCTGGTCACAGCCGGTTCCAGCCGGCTCCAACTGACCCCCCACAGGGCACGGCTGAGCCCCTTAGACAAGACGGTGTCGCCTCTGGAAAAATGCGTTTAAGAAAGGGCAAAAAAAAGCCACACAGGGAAAGGAGGAGGGAACGAAAAAGGGAGTGAGAAACCACAGTGTGGACACCAAGGTTAGAGAAGGAAGAGGAGGAGGAGGTGCTCCAGGCACCGGAGCAGACATCCACACTGCAGGCCATGGAGGACCCCACGCCACAGCAGAGGAAAGTGTGAGGAAGAAGGAGCAGCGGAGAGGAGCTGTTATGGACTGACGCCAACTCCCCTTCCCCATCCTCCTGTGCCACTCGGTAGGGGGGGGATGGAGGAGTTGGGAGTGAAGGGGTGAAGTTGAGCCTGGGAAAAAGTGTGGGGGTATGTGGGAGGTGTTATTTTAATTTTTTGTCTTTGTTTCTCACCATCCGAATCTATTTTAATTGGCAATAAGTTAAACTAATTTTCCCCAAGTCAAGTCTGTTTTGCCCATGTGGTAACCGGTATGTGATCTCCCCATCTTTATCTCGACCTATGAGCTTTCTCATCCTATTTTCTCTCCCTGTCCTGTTGAAGAGGGAGAGTGAGGAAGCAGCTGGGTGGGTTTCTGGCTGCTGGCCAAGGTCAGCCCACAACAACAATTAAACCTCTCAGTGGGCCACAGAGAGGAATGCCTAGCTTAAGGGTCCTGGGTATTTCACTCCAGTGGATCTGCTCAGTAAAGCTGTCCAGTAACATCTAGTTTCTGTGAACCCAGGCAAGATTTTTTCAAATAATACTCTTCATCACGATATTGATGTACTGATTTTAAAGTTGTTTCCTCTCCCAGGATGCAACAGATAAGCACCTATAAATTGGCATGCTGTAGCTGAAAACAGAGCTAACCATATGGTACCGTGTCCATACCCAGTGCATATATAACAATTAAAATTGAAAGGGTGTGGAACAACCTAGATATCATCTGAGCATTGTTCCTTGCAAATCCCTTGCTAACGCTGCTACAAGTTCTAATTCCTGATTTCCATTTTGCAATTTTCAATCTCTCAAATGAGTGGAATCAATGCGTTGGGCCTGTGTCAGTCCAAATGCCATGGAAAAGTGTTGGAGTGCTTGCAAAGCTATGCCGGGACACCGACGCTGTGCATGTAACAGCATTACCATGAGTGTGCAGCCACATACTTGAGGACCAGGACACCACGTTGTTGCTAAAACGTACATTTGCCAGTGGTACATCTCCCCAGTTGCAGCGCATTGCTGCTATCTCTTTCTAGCTTAGGATTTAACACACTTGGCACAGCTGGCCAGGCGGCAGATCTGCCAGCTAATTGCCTGTCACGAGGTCTGGAGCAGAGGAAGAAATGTTGAGCTGCACAGTGAGATTTGCTGTGGCAGGGAAATGGGAGATGAGGGCCAAAGGATTAGTGTCATGCTCAAAATATAGGGCTGCACAGTCACTGGCAATGAGAACGAACTGAAATTGCTTTTCTGTTTGCAAGTTTATTTGTTAATCAAGTAACTCCTAAAGACTTTAAACTATGGAGTTTGGGTAAAAGCTTGAGAAAGGAAACCTCCCTACAATTTTGTTTCTTCCATGGACAAAAATAAGACATCTATGTGCCAAGAAGGTCTGACACTTGAAAGTGTCAGGTGATCACATAAAATGGGTTTGTAGCTTCAAGAGGTAGGTCACTATTTGGTAAATCCCTGAATCCTATGAAGGTTGAAAAAGAGCTGAAGGAGTTGAGCTGAAAGCTCAGGTAGCTTTCATAGCAACCTGAGAAAGGTTGGAGGTTTGTAATTATGTTTAGGCTTCTGACTTTTTGTTCCTATGAGTAGTAGTTCTGGATTATTTTTTCCCCTCAGTCTCAGAAATGTTCCTAGGATAGAAAAAATTATTTCTGCTTCAGCTTACCTGAGAATAAAGACATTTGGCTTTAAACTTAAGGAAAAAAAACATGCTCAGCTTATTCAAATGAACCAACTCAGGAAAACAAGAAGGATTTAATCTTTGATAGAAAAAAAATTTATCCGGAAAGCATAGGAAGTACATTTTCATTCATATTTGGGAGAAAAATAAATACACTGATATTTTAAGGTATCCGTATATTACCAAAGCTTTCTACTTCTCTCCCCCCCTTACTGTAACCCTCCCAAAACACCTTTTGAAATAGTGTAAAAAATTAAGATTGCTGATGAATGAAAACCAGCAGTTTTAAAAGATGCTGCATAACAGCCGAATTTGATAAAATATAAGCAAATCGCTGTTTTCCTAAAGAACTACTGTAGAAAATGTCTGTATATATACTCTATATCTTGTCTAAAGCCATAAGATAATCAAAAACATTGATGTTAAAAATTTACACACATTAAGCTATGCAATTAATAAAACCATCTACGCAAACAAAACAGCCTGAATCATACATGCTGGAATTTAAAAACCCCTGCATTTTCAAAGTAATTACTCTAAAACTTGTGACTAGCTCTATGAAGAATTCCTGAAGGTATGTATCCCTTTAGACAGAACAATTATGGCTTTTCCAGCAGTGGAATAGCTGATGGTGCAATAACAAAATGCATTGGTTTTGCACTTGATTAAAATTAAATAACTAGTTTTCTTTGCAGTTATATGCAGTGAAGTATGTTTTCATTTATTATATAGAGCAATTTTGTTTTAAAAAAACACAGACTCAAGTTCTGCTGTTTCGAATGAAGAAAACACAGCATGTTTAATACCTGCCACCATTTTCTTTTGTATTTTGCTGTTTACATTTCTACTGTGGACCTTAAAGAGCTGTAAAAAAAAGGAGTATTGATACTGCTATTTTGCAGAAGCTCAAGGTCATGCAATGACAGCAACTGGATCTGCATACAAAGTGTCCTGTCTTTTGTTCTGACCATTAGCTTGCACTGTTTCCAGCCATCAAGTAATGGCATTGAGATATCAAAGCACGACAGACTGTTCTAAATGACTCTATATCCATCAGTAATGGCCATCCAGGCATATTAGAACGCATGTATACTTTAAGAGTACATCTACAGAAATGACTTCTTTTCAAGAAACAGTGTTTTCAAAGTATACAGCAATTGTAGTGGTTGTTTAAAGACTAATCTATAAAAATAATACATATATGGATACAGTCAATGTTTGGGATATCTTGCATGGAAGACAGCAGACCTAGCGGTTAAGTGCCTCTTATTATCCCGCTAAACAATACGTAAGAGAAGGGAATAAACTGCAATAGCATACTACTACTGTTTATAATATCAATTTCTTCACTCAGCTTCTGTCGTGTAAACAATTTATAATAATGAGAAATAGAAAACAGAAAGTTTATGTGGGAATAAAGGTAAATTGAGGCCTATAATGAAGACTGTGGAGGTGTAACCTTCACAGAGCAACAGCATGCAAATTGGATTTTTTCATTTGTGGGAAACTGCCCACAAAATTGTACCTTGAAAATCATCATAATATCTGAGTTCTCAATTTTGAATATATTGCAGTTTCTTCTTGAGTTTCAGTTTTATTGCAAGCTTTGCGGTGTATTTCTATTAAGCAAAATTATATACTATACACCCCTTATATTTAAAAACCTGCTTACATTTGTTATTAATAACATTAAGAGTTGTTACCCAGGCTTAAAACCTTTTTTAATATTTTAGCATATATGTCTCATGAACAATCTATTCTATGTCTTCTGTACAGTTTTAGCATCTCAAACTCTGCTTCTAGATGAGTACTTCTAGAAATATATTCTAGGTCTGAGACTTAGAGCCAGAAAAGCAAATCAAATGTATTGTGCCTTTTTTTGACTAAATAACTGAGTTTTATAATTAATTATGACTGTATAATTAATGCCATGTAATTAAAATGCTGAACCAGTGCAATATATACTGACTGAAAATTTTATGCTTCTGAGAGCATCCTCCACAGCTATCCCTTTTACAAAAGGCAGAAATACAAAGTTGTGCAATTCACAGTAATTACAAGAAACCAGAAAACATTTCAGAATAATGTAGCCCAATAATTGAAAAGTTACCATGCATTCAAACAGTTTCAGCTGTCGATTCGACAGTCTTAATGCCAGTTATTAAAACTATGGTTCACACAGGTAATTGCAGGTTTGGAATTCAATGGAATAAAATAAATGATTTAATTAATTTTCTCTCTCATATATTACAAAGTGCACTAAGTTGTTCCTGTAGCAATTTTTTTCTAATTAGCATAAGAACAATCAGTCATAATACAAAAGTGTACTTGTGAAAAAGTCTAAGGAGCTGGGTTTTATTCAGTAATGAACAGCTACATAAACAGTTTCCAATCATCAGGAAACTAGAGGATTTAGGAATGAATAAAACACTGCAATTATTCATCAAGTTTTGGATGACTCTTTTCAGTTACAGTATTTCTCTAAACTGAAGCTGGATCTGCTTTTGCAATTGTTACAGTGCCCCAGGAAGATCTTGTGCCAAGAGAAGTACTTGTAAAGCAGAACTGCCTTCCCTTCCTATTCTCCCTGCAAGATGCTGGGTGAGTGCAGATTTCCATTCTTCGCTCTTGCTGAAGGATGACATGTAGATGTTGGTAGGAATTGTATTCTGTATCTGAACAGGATTCTTTGTATGTAACAGGACTTTTGGTCATTATTAATTATAAATTCAAAAATCTGATAAAACTGAAAAGAAATTTGAGGAATTCAAGTATAAAAAATCATCTGCATGAGATAAACCTTCACTGAGAATTATTTGGAAGTCTGAAACAGAACAAATACTGTAACTCCTTGTTAAGAGTCTTCAGAGTTAAGAATGTGGTTGTTTGCATCTATTTATAAAGTGAGAATCTAAAATTAGGCCTCATGACAGCTTGACAATGACTTTGGGTATAAGTAAATAATAATGGCAAGAGCTTGTTTCACACCCTTTTGTGACTGAACTGTGTTATTTTCCCCCGGGAAGGAAATAAACAGTAGTTTTAAACATGAAAGTTTTTATTTTTAGTGCATTTATACTAAAAGTGAAATCTAGAATGGGAACTAACTTTTTTTTTAAAGACCATTTAAGAATTCTTTTTAGTTCATGGAGAGATTTCAGAGGGAAATGTTAAAGCCTAGTCTTTCAACTGAATTGCAAGATTTTGCACCGTTATCTGCACAGGAATTACATTTTTTTCCAAGTTTCAGCTTTGAGAATGGTCTTTAATGTCTACACTAAGCTATTTGCCTAACCTACCACTTAAGTTACGAGAAAAAGACCCCTCAGTGACAATCCATCCAAGCTATCTTAAGAGGGGATGATCCTTCAAATGGAATACCTTGTTTTCTTCATTGAAAATGGCTGCATCATAGCTTAATTGAACACCAGGCTTTTAGGAGGCTACTGTTTGGTGAGGTAATTCTTGTCCTAAACATAATCTTAAATTGGGAAAACAGGGTTTGTATTACTTAATTTTAATCACCTATAAGCAAGGTATCTAAGCCAAGATGGCCTTTTAGGCCCTCTTTCTAGTCAATGGAGAAAGACTGATACCTTCAGAGAGCCAAGAGGTGAGACTGACTCCAGCCTCCACTGTCACTAGAGCAGAGGCAACAACATTAAATTCAACATTAACATTCAGACAGGAAAATCAGGAGATGGAGTTAGAAGAGCATTTAATGAATTCTAAATTTTATCACCTTTCTTGAGGAGGTTGATATATTTCTTTTTGCAAAAAAAAATCCTCACAGAAGTCCAAAGAGGAGGAACAAAATTAAAAATGGGGGATAATTAAGAACTGCAGTTTACAATGACAGCTCTTGTGATCTCTAAAGGCAAGAACAAGGATATTCTTGTTCAATTGCAGTTAGTGAATTGCTTACTGATTTTAGTGGTAACAGATATAACCCAAAGAATAAAAGGTAACCTCTGAATTGTTGGTTTATTTCATTCTTTTAAGAAAGCATCTATTTAGAGCCTGTCTTAATGTACTTCTCAAAACAAAGAAAACAAACTAAAAGACCCCAAACAATTTTGAAGTAATGGTACAGACTTCTGTAACTAAATCAGAAATCCTGCATTTTTCCATGCTTGTCAATTCTGTCCTATTATTATCTTTCATATTACTATCTTCCATTAAAAATGGTACTATTTGCAGACTGAAATGCTAAAATTGCCTTGGAGAAGTTAAAGTCATGTTGAAAATCCAGAAGAGATTGGAGATTAATCATACATTATGTATTGAGGAAGCTTTTTTCCTCTGCATAGAAGCAAATCTGAAACTGGAATCAAACAGTACAAATCATAGTCAAGAATTTATAATATTGGTCCATTCCAGGAATGTATTCAGAAATCCATAATGATTCCATTAGTCAGATGCAGTATCTTCTAAGAATGCAGTGTGAAGAATTTCTCTATGTTCCCTTAAGTGCACAAACTTCCCAGAAAAAAGATTGTTTTAAGACGTTGAATTTTTTTACCACATAGGGAGGATGAACTAACTTCTTGCCAATATTAAATCACAGTATTTTTTCTCTTAGCTATTAGTTATTTTAACTATATTGTGCTTGTACTTTGATTATTTGTTATATCTTAAAAGAACTTAAGGTGATGGAAATGTTTATCCAGAATGCCTTCTGCCAGTTCCCCTATAAACATGATAATCTTTAGCTGAAAAATAAATTATTAAACACATTACATGATAAAAAATAGCTTCTATATAATGCAGAGCCACAGTCTTTTCTCAGTGGTACATCCCAAATTCTCATTAATGTTTCCCCATTAATGTACAAGAGTTCAATTTTGGCCCAATGACTTTCCATTATCTGAATAGTTTTAGTAAAAAAAGATAAATGACCTATTATACTACAAGTGAATAATTTGCTTCTTTTGTTAACAAAATAGATTTCTTATTCCACCTTTCATGAGCAATAGTAACTCCTCCCTTCTTCTATTTTAAGTCATGGGATATATTTGTTTAAGCAAGAAAAACGAAATTACCTTCCTTCCAAATTTAGTATTACACATCTTTATATCAAAATCCAATTTAGAACAAGATTAAGTAGAACAAATATAGCCTCTCATTGCTTTCCTCATTTTGCCTATTGCTGTTCTACTGATTTCAACTGACAGGAGGATTGAGCTGGGAAGCAAGGTAAACGCAGAAGGAACTGTGAATATATTATCGTTGTCTCTATTTAGCTGCACCATCAAACCATATAGAAAAAAATGACAGTAATTTGGTAATTTTGATAGGCTGAGACCTCACTTGTAGTACAATATTCATTGACCCTGAAATATATAATGTGAAGTAATCTCGAGATGCACAAGCTTCTGTGGGCAACAAAATATCAAATTCACATAAGGAGGCTTTGCATTTAAATTACGCAAAAATCCAAGATATTTTGAACATACATTAGGGCAGGATATGGTCCTTTGAATGTTATTCTCAATGCTCGTACCAGCAGCAACCGTCATCTGAAAAAGGGGGCAACAGAGATTCCACTGAATGGAACAGAATTTTGTACAGTCCTACAGCATATTTAAATTACACCATGCTAACAAGATTAATGTTATTATCATTCAAGCAAGCTGATCTAAGAGAACAAAAATGTGGCTCAACTGAAATTCACACAAAAAAATTCAAAGTATTGTTACATCTTATGAGGTGGTGAGAACAACCAAATAGTAAGTAACTTTGGTGTTCTGTACTGCGTTCACAGCAGTGAACTCTGAAGCACTGTCAAACAGTCAGATAACTATGGAGAAATAATCATAGCTCCATGGCTAACTTTAATCTGAGGTCTCTACATGAAGCAAGAGGTTCACCTGTTTGCGAGGTTTGAAGAAAGTAGGATCTTCTCCCCCAGATTAAAACATCTTATGGAAAGACATCAAAAGAAGTAAACCTATTAAATTATTAGGTAGAATATACCTACTAAATTGATATATTTTTCATGCTGTCTCAGACTTCTCTGTTGCACCAAACAATCATAAGAGTGGAAAAATAGTAGGAAAAAAGCTATGTGCAGTTAAAAATCTGGAAGTCCCTTCAGCTATCAGCTGAAGAATATATTTTAGCATTGAATGCTATTTTTCCTCCTTTTTCATGACTTTTTTATTTATTTTTGCAGAGCCCAAGATATAATATTCTTCTTTAGAAAGACCCCGACTAGTAGGCAATCTGACCAGATGACATTTCTTCAGATCTCAATATTTACTTCAGAGGAAATTAACGGCAGAAATTTTCAAAAAGTTCTAGAAGTACTTTTTAAACTTCTGGTTCAATTTATCCTGACTGCCATTTAAAAAAAAACAACAACAAACAGTTCTAGACTAAACCTCTAAACAATTTCTTTCCGTTGTTGAGAGAATATGTAACAATACATACAATGTTCATGCTAATTATAGTTGAGCTTCATCATCTCTCAAAGTAAATATTGACCTAAGCTTTATTTCTGTGACTATTTACCAACTCAATTCAGTAAACCTGGTATTCAGAACTTACAAAAAGACAGTATTTTTTGATTCAAGTATTTTTAATAGCACAATATAACATTTGGAAAATACAACATATTGCAAGATGTGTTTTATAATGACTTTACTATTATAATTTATGAGGAAGTTAAGCCTGACTGTATACCATGACTTACTTTTGCAGGAGACAAAGATGTGCACATTATCAATATATTTAATAACAGCCACAGGCGTGTATCCATGTTCATCTATCTACAAACCACATATTGCCAATGAACTTCACATTGTGATTTGTAACAGCTTTTTAATATTTGAAATAGTTTTAAACTTTCAATGTTTTAAAGGAGAATTATGCTATTAGTGGTAACAAAAAGTAAATCTTGAATTTTAAGCAAAACTCTCTGTGTATGCTGGCAAGTTCTTTACTTGTTTGTGTCAGATTTCCCTTCTTTAGATTTACACCCTTGAATATTTGAAAACATTTTTATAATGCTTTTTTATTTTTTTTTTTTAAACGAGTTTTCACTTCATACAAAGTAGCTACTTTTGAAAAGAACATTTCCATACAAAGCAACGTCATGGTCAGTTCATGTATCATGTTTAGATAGATCTTTAACACCACTGTTGCTCCAGAATTTTGTAAGGAAAACACAGCCCACATTATGTCAGCATCACACTGTTTTAAATAAACAATATCTCAGCACAAGAAAACATGCACATTATAAACTTTATCCATTCATTATTTGTCTCACACATCTTTATTTAATAATGTTTTAATGCTTATTAAATTCAATCTCAATGTTTACACATATACAACTACTAAAAAAGGGTTGAAACAAATGCACCTGGATTAACGTGTAAATAGTTTACACATTTTTGCACATTTTTTAATTTACGTACATCTCATATATGATGTTTTCTGATAATTTTGCACTTTTGTGTGAAAAAGTAGATCTACTGTACACTTTTGACTGCTGCATCTGAGCTCTGTTAACTACTTCATCTTTGCTGTCCATCACTGTTAACAGCAATAATTTCTGAGTAACTTTCGCCTGATTTTTCAAATTATCTTGTAAACAGTTTTCCTCCTTCTTTCCTCTTGTAAAACTGTGATTAAAGGTTTATTGATGAAAGGTATAAAATGAACAGTGTTCAATTCTAGCAGCTGATAGGTTTAAGGTCCAGTATTTTGAGTCTTCAGGCCTACTATAGGAAACGTTACATAATTGGAAATGAGTGATCCCTTATCTTTCAAGGCTATAAGGCTATTTCCTTATAGCCATGGTAATTTCCTATCCAACTGGACTCATAGTACCTAAAATGTCAAGTGTAAGAGAAGAGAAATGAAAGAAAAATATTCAATAAAAAGTATAAAATTTGTGCATTAATTCTAAAATTGTTTGTCTTCAAACTATGCACGTTAAGGCAAATACATCATATTGTCATGAAGATTTTACCGGCAATCATTTGAGATACAAAATCCATGAATGAGTTATGCAGTGTAAGTAATGCAGCAATTCCCATCTCATGCATGTTGATAAAATATTTATTCCATTCAGGAATGCATCTAATATTATAGCATCTACTTAGTACTCTGTACCCTAGTAACTATAACCTATTAGAATTAATATTCATGAAACTTTCTATTACAGTTTGGTCCTCCTCCTTAAGAAAATGCATAAGCATTAAAATTTATTAGAGGAGAAAATAGGGTCAACAGGGAGAGAAAATTCTGAAAATGAAGCTCTAGAAAATGCATATATTCTTGCTTGGGATGAGCACTTCAGCTACTATTTGCTGTGAACCACATGCACGGGGACAGATTCTCAAGCTGTATCCTAAATGATGGACCCAGAAATGTTTCCAGGCTCCTTCTCCTCTCTCTTTTGGGTTTCCACATAGAAAAGCCTTGCATGAGGCTGTGGCACATCTGAAAACATTTTCAGAAAACGCATCACCTACGAAAAGCACTCTAGGTACATATACAGCCAAGTTACACCTCCTGGAGTTTCCAAGACTGCAGCAGACAATAATCACGAAAAATGGCCCACATATGGACCAAACTGGCCTGCATTTCACAACTAGGTGGAAATAGTGACGAAGGATATGAGACTACAATGTCAAGCTTCTGTGGAAGCACTAAAATCAAACAAAGTTTTAGCTAATTCTGTAAATTAACCTATGAGAAATAGGTGAAAATTCATGGTCTAACATCGATATTCCTGAGCTTACATCATGTAGCAACTGCATTTTTTTAACTGGCTAGTTACACCAGGCTTTCAAGTGATCTTGCTGTTCAGGTCACAGGAAACAAGACATATTTTCCTAAATACCAACATCGTCATAATCCAAACCTTCTTAGCAAGTCCCCAGCCAAAGCTCTGGTAAAGCAGGAACTCCTGCCTTCAGTTATGATGTGAGCAGTACAGCACTAATTTCAAGGCCATGGACATGGAATAAAAAAGAAAGTCAGGTTTTGTAATCAGTGGTATCCAAAGCTGCTGACAAATTCAAAGATATTCACTGAATAAATCTAATTTATTGATAGACTGAAGAAACCAGTGCAGAAACTTCCCCAATTCTTTGACTTCTATAATGTAGGTATCTGACAGGTGGAACCTACTTAGTAGAAAAAGAATGATAATCCCGCTCTCAGAAATAAAAAATTCTCCCTCAGAGCAATGTTTGGTGTTTCTTGACAAGAATTTTGTGGTGACCAGTCTTACATCACCACCACAGTCCAAAGTGCTATTTAGGTGGTTTAGTCTATTGAAAATTTTATTTACTCACATTAATTAGTGAAACTAGGCAATGTCAGCAAAGAACCTTTTCTTCCCTTATGTGTCATCTCTCTGTGGGGGAGCTAACTGAGGTCATGCTTAGCAATCCATCTGAACAGTCGTAAAAAAACAGTCGTAAAAAGCCCAGAAGGAATAGACCCGTTACCTACTTTCTAAAGCCATTCCTGCAGAGAGTATTCTATTTGTTACTTTAGTCATTGGAGAAAAAAACAAGACAAAACCAAAAAGAACATCTCTACAATACATAGATACAGTATTTCAAGAAGTTTATATTTCATAGTGAAATTCACTGCCTATTCTCTGCACTCAGACTAGGAAAGTGGCTCCAGCTAAGCCTATCCTGAAGTGAAGCCTGTTCCATGTAATATCCCACGCATCTCACATGATTACTTCAACAACCAGTACCTTTAACTCAAGTTGAAATCAGTTTAATCTATATTTTACTGATACATACGTGTACAGAAATGTACACTAATGCAGAATCCATTGGTTTGGGTTTTTTGGTGTTTTTTTAAGTGTGGGCTGGACTAGAAGTAATGCTACAAAACAAATATCCCCTGTTAAAACTGAAGACCATAAGATCATCACGGCATATCATGGTACTTTACACCATAGATAGAGCAGATATATGTGATATCTTTGATAGTATGAGTCTATTCTACTAACTTTGAGAAGTCGTCATGTGAATTCACAGTAACAAAATATATTCTCAGGTGCCATTCATATTGCCTGTTCTAAAGAGAAATAGAAGTGTGATATCCAGATGTTGGCAAAGGGTACTTTAATAATCTCAAAGGTATATTTAAAATTCACAGACTGCATACTGAACACCTACCTGTAACAATTATCCCACCAACATGCTCTCTCTTATGGAAGACCATTTCAAAACTTGACTGGACAGGACCCTGGGACACTTGATCTAGTTATAAAGTCAGCCATGCATGGACTAGATGACCTCCAGAGATCACTTCCAACCTAAGTTATGCTATGATTCTTTTTTCAATACTAAATGTTATTTGGTGTCACAGCACATATGGTTTTCATTATGTTAGATTTGGTACTTATAAATTGAGAAAGACAGAGAGCTCCTACAATAGAAGGGAACAAAGGATGAAGGATGTGAAGATTTATCACCTTACCCAGTCTATCCCTAGACAATCTGGACAGAATTTTAATCCTGACAATAGTTCTAGTAACAGCTCTGCACTTGCCTGAAGTTTCAAGTGATGGAGAAGTTTGAAGCTCTTGGGGCTTGCTCTGGATAAATTAAGTCTCTGACAACCAACAAGTGATTTCAGGTCTCACCTCATTGCCAACACCATTACGACTAAACGACATGTCATTCCTCTTTTGCAGTCCCCTCAGAGACCCACTGGCAGGCTTTAAGTCTTAAAACTGTCTGCAAAGGCTGGCTTAGAAAGCAATGCAGCAATGAAGACAAGTCTTGCAGGCCCAGTGAAGACCAAACTCGCCAGTCATATGCAGCATGCTTTTGGGTAAGGGTTGACTGCAGCCTCTGGGACACGTTAGAGCCCAATAGTTTGAGACTCACCGGGAAAGCTGAATGCCAGCAGGTGGCTCAGACTCACAGCCCGCTTGCAAGGAAGACTTTTGGGTGGAAAAGAAGTTGGAAGGCAGAGCGTGCCACACTTAGATCTGTTGAGGAGGACGCTCCTTCAGTGTACCAGACTCATAACTAGGGAGGACAAAAAATGTAAAGGGTACATTTGAATCTCTCCTGACTACTCAAGTGGAGGACTTAACTGACTAAAGAAGTTGGTATTTATTTTGGAAAATGAGCGCAGCAGGTTGATGCATTGAAACTCTGCTCTTCTGGAAATTACATATTAGCATTGGTATCTCAAATTGAAAAAGTAATATAACTATAATTAATGCTTAAATCTCAGTAAAACACACTTCCGGGTATACAGCAAAACCAGAGTTTGTCCCTAACACTGGAACTCAGCAAGTTCTCAGTAAAATCTGTGAAATGCCACCACTGTTTCTTCCATGGGAATGTATAGTTATCCCTGAAAAATTATTTTGACTTCTTAATACAGCATCTAAATTAAACAAAAAAAAAAGTCACTGTAATTTCTTTTAACATTTGTACTAGAAAACAATGTTAGGTTTTTTTTTTTCCAAAAAATCCAGCAAACCCATCAACAATAACCTTTTCACTAAATCTAATGCTTTATATTGCCTCATCTTACTATCAGCTGCCCTTAGTATATCAAAGTTGTCTTTGTGAGGGGCCTCTTATCTGAAGCTGTCAGCTGGTTCTGTGCAGAAAGTGATCTTTTACTGTTGAACCAAAATATACATAATTTATTTTTCTTCCGCCATCTAAAAAAAATAATTTAATATATGACCCTTGTTCTTTAATTATACTTTCTCATTCGGTTAACTATTCAGTTACATGTAATGACATTGTAAATGTGGGAAGTGAATGAATGGTCCTAAATTATCAACTTAGTACCTTTAACTCAACAGAGCTGAAAGTGTCCATACTCTGAAGTTAAGCAAATCAAAAGGAGTCTCATTTGTATGACCAGAATTGGTGTGTCTGTGCATGTGTGTGTACATATAAATATATAATAATTTTGCATATATAAGATGCAATATATACAAAGAAGTATCTAAGGACATTTAGCCTGGAGAAGAGAAGGCTCCGGGGAGACCTTATTGCGGTCTTTCAATACTTAAAGGGGGCTTATAAGAAAGACGGGGACAGACTTTTTAGCAGGGCCTGTAGCAACAGGACAAGGGGGAATGGCTTTAAACTAAAAGAGGGTAGATTCAGACTAGATATAGGGAAGAAATTTTTTACACTGAGGGTGGTGAAACACTGGCACAGGTTCCCCAGAGAGGTGGTGGATGCCCCATCCCTGGAAACGTTCAAGGTCAGGTTGGACGGGGCTCTGAGCAACCTGATCTAGTTGAAGATGTCCCTGCTCATTGCAGGGGGGGTTGGACTAGATGACCTTTAAAGGTCCCTTCCAACCCAAACTATTCTATGATTCTAAGATTTGATATATATCATACATATACACACACACACCCCTGTATCCATCCACATATATATATGTACACACACTATTCATAAATCAATAATTATTATATGCTTGATGATGATAGCCTGCAGAAAAAAAGTTTAAAAAAGTAACAAAAACCACCCTCTACAACCATCTATATCAACAGTAGCTCTCTGGCATGTACATTGACCTGTACGCACTTGACTTTGTACATGGGAGTATTCCCACTGAGCTACAGGGAACTTGTTACCACTGCAGAGTTAGATCTACATGTAAAAATTTGCAAGATCTAGCCCTTCAAACTTACTATGTAGAAAGACAGACCTTGCAGTCTGTATTGTAATCTTCCCACAGTACTGTTACATGATGATACAAGGTAAGGTAATACATCATTAAGTGAGCATTTTAAAGAGATAATGAGATTCATATTTACTTGTTTACCTGTATCACAGCGACAGAACTGTCTAATTATTCTTTGATTAATAATTTTAAAAATCTTTCAAGATGTGAATGCAGAAAATCACCATAGTTAAAATAAGCTCTTACATTTACACTATAAAATATTGATTTAAATGTATTGAACTTAGGAGACATTTATTATAGCAAATAAAGATTTGGAACAGTGATCACAGAAGCAGAGTTTGAATTCATATAGCCATTAAAATATCTCAAGATCATGCCCCTGTGTTGTACCGAGGCGCAGAAATAATTCAGGCATATATTCCATCATTAAAAATGTAGTTAATAAAAAGAGTTTAGAAAGGAACTGTCTGAATAGTTCTTAGTCAAAAACAAAAAGTATTTCCTTGCCTAATCGTCAGAATTTCCTTTGTATAAAGTCTTTTCAAATGACAAGATTTTTTTTTATTACAAGTGTAGAAAACAAAGGACATGCTCACTTGATATCATGTAAAAATATGAAAATACATGAACATGTTGGAATGTTATGCTAATTGGTTTTCAAACTAGGTCTGTGGAAATCATGCTGACCACTGTTTTGCTCTGTCTAATGAAGCACGAAGAGTCTGATATTTACGTTCCAGGTCCAGTTCCAAGTCATTTTATCAATGAGTAGTATTGGAAAGAGAGAAAAAGACAGAAAGACAAGAAAGACAAGAGGGAAAAGAGAGAAAAGAGAGAAAGATAAAGAGAGAAAGAGAGAAAGAGAGAAGGAAAGATAAAGAAAATTAAACAGAAAAATAAAAGAAAAACATAAACCACCAACCAAATGCACCTACAGTGTTTGCCTGCATTCCCTGAAATCCTGCTCCTCTAATCACCCAGCTGCCAGACCTGTCCCCAGCCTACAGTAATAATCTCTCTTGTCACTGAAGCTCAGGCTGTGGGGAAGGCAGATACGGCAGTTCACACGTGTCTGCAAACTGCCCTGCAATAAGATAAACGTAGTTTAGGAAGGTGTGTTAAGACCGATGCTAAACTGTGCACATGGTCCCAGGAGATCAGAGCTCTGACAGATCCAGGTTAGACAGAGCTTGAGCACACCTGAAGAGCCTATACAGGTTTCAGAAACCTCATGGATCTTGTGGGAGAGAGAAATCTCAAAAACAGGACATGGATCACAGGGACTACCAGAGCTTTGTCAAAGGCAAAATAAAGCCAAAATTCTGAAAAGACATTCAAAATACAGTGAATCATACTTGCTCTAATTTGAAAATTTTGCTTCCTGTACTCTCATTCTTACTGTATGACTACAGCAGACAGCAAAGCCAAAAGCGTGCCTAAATTGTTTTCAACAACAGCATACAACTTTGATTGCCCCACAAAAGTCAGGTGAAGCCTATTCAAAATCTGTTCCTGTTCCAATCCTCAGATTTCTACATAGGAAAAAAAAATAGGACAGTGAATCATGGTTTTATTTTGTAGTAATAAATATTTCCCTCTTTTCCCTGAATTCATGTGCCAGCATGTCAAGTTTCCTGCAAACAGAGGGACAATTTGCCCTCTGATCTCCTGGAAGCAGGATGAGGCAGAAGAAAACGTGCCCTTGGGTGAGTGCAGAATGCAGCACCTTCTTGCACTCCTGCTCTGCCTGGGCTATGGGGGACTCTGGGACATGGCTATTCTGCATGAGTGTGAGCAAACAAAAAGGAGCAACTGGTACAACCCCCCCACGTACATTAGAGAGGCCCAGAAGGGTATACCTCAACTCTCGATTAACATGTGCAAGGAGAAGGTACGATGATAAGTGATAAAGCACAGAAGCCTTCATTCAGGCTTGTGATTATGTCAGTCTCCTCAGTGCTCATTTCTGATGTCCTTATTAGGGTACTTTAGGCTGCAGACAGATAGGGTTCAGGTTCACAACAGTGTTTTTACATCATTTATTATGTATATATTTTCAGGGAGAATATAGCATAAAGGTTAAATTAAGCTCTTTTTTTTTTGGTAATTTTCCAGTAACAAAACAGCTAAAAATAAATCTCACAGCATGAATGTGTGTAATAACCATGAAAAGCTTGAAAGACAGTCTTGAGGAATTTTGCAACTAAGCATTCCCACTAGGTAAGAGGTGAATGTCTTTTCCCTGAAGAAGCCAATCAGTGCTTGTAGTTTTGATTTAAGCACCATGTTATCTGGCTTCATGACTAGGTAAGTGTTCTTATGATGGGAAAACCATAAAAAAAAATTCCCACCGCTATAAATTCTCAAACATCAACATTGAGGGCAAGCTAATTGCATCTTAAAAGAAGAGATTTGTGTTCTACTATTTCTGGCTTGTGTATTTACTTAGGAAAGTACAAGTTAGACAGGGTACTCTTTAAAGGCACTTAACACACGTTTATCATTTAACTGTACATACATATAGATAAAAGAATTTATGCTGTGCCTAATCAGTTGAAATATCCTTACCAAGTCAAATCATCAGAATATAGACTGAACTATTTTGACCAACTGCAAACTGGTCCTTCAAAAACAGTCTTCAGGATAAGTCTATCCGGAAATTGTAATCATAGATAGCTAAGCTTCAGTAATGGTTTATCCTTCATATCCTTCATAGTCAAAAATGAGCCGTAACAGTATAACTATACAACTTGTATTAATTTAAAGTTTCCTAAATCTGTCTGGGAACTTCCTACTGTACCCCCTCTGCAAGTTATTGCCTGCTTTGTCACATGCGAGCTTGTACTGTCTATGCTATGTTGGTTTATGAATCCCCAATATGCCATACTTTAAATGTAGACCAATGGCGACTCCTAGGAAAAATAAGAGAAGGCATATGAGGCAATGAGAAGTTCTCTCTTCAGACAGTGAAGTGGAAAACTACTGTTTTACTCCTCTTATAAAGGAAAAGGGACATGATGTCTTCCCTGAACTCAGTCCCATGGTGCAGGATGAAAAAGAAATGACTTGACACAGTCCATCCCCTGCGGCCAGGGAGGCCAGTCATGAAGGACTGACCATACTCCCACCACACTGCTGTGTTCAGCGCAGCTGTGTCAAGAGACCTGCACAAACCTAAAGTGAGTTAGTGGAGAAAAGTGCTTCAGCCACCACAGGGACAAACCGAGAGTGAGGTTGACTTTGACTCTGCTGCATCCTTCACCCCAGACTGCAACACAGCTCAGGGTTGGGGATGTAGGAAAGGCCACATTTAACACTTCTTGGATGGTTCATTAAATTTTAAGTATGAAGGATGTGAATACACAGTAAAATATAATAACCTTGCACAAACTGAGTGTATAACTAAAAGTTGTCTTGGTATAGCTTTGAAATGTACACTTACCAGCCTCTCAAACAACAAGCTTCAATCTTAGATATCAACACATCATTGGCAATTTCTACTAATAGACATTTTTGAACATTATCTGAGAAAATACTATATTAAAAGGATTTTAAAGATCGTATACTTTCTTCCCTCTCCCCACCTTTGATTTAAATACATTTTGGAAAGGTATCCACAACAAAGAAAGTGCTGCTTTTCAATTATGGTGATTTCCCCTGTGGCATTTGGCTACATAGTGATTAAGAGAATTTATTTCTGCTCTTTCCTTGGTGAATAGAAAAATCTATGTTTTTAAAACTATAGAGTTGCAGAAAGTTAAAGAGGAAAATAAAAAGTACATAAAAACACTCTCTCTCTTGCCTGATGATGCAAGAGGAAGGAGTTTTTTTGATTAAAGCTCTGCCAATTCTAATTCCAGCAACAATAGGTCTGCTGAGATTAGCAGTATAAATCCTAGACCCCATGAAAAGAGTTTCATATTCTATTTTCTATTTTTATACAAGTTAAGTACCACTTTTATAACTA
Organism: Aptenodytes patagonicus; assembly: GCF_965638725.1. Lineage (NCBI taxonomy): Eukaryota > Metazoa > Chordata > Aves > Sphenisciformes > Spheniscidae > Aptenodytes > Aptenodytes patagonicus. The sequence goes on from NC_134949.1 coordinate 45,522,120, forward strand.
TAACCTCATTCTACAAGCCCAGTAAATATGGCTAACACTGTTGCACACTGATTTTTCTCATAGTCTGTCCCCTCAGAGAAAAACATGTACGGATACATAGATATCTGCAGGCTGCGAAGTGTTTTGGTAGAACTGTTCTTAGTTTGGCGGTTTGTTCTAAATGTTTATCCTTCTAGTGAAGACATTGCTGAAAAAATACAGCTTGCTCTTGAAGTTACAAGCAGTACAGGCATATGATACTGTTAATTCCTGGGTGATTAATGCTACTCTGTTGGGCTAGCTTCCAAGCAATCTGGCTCTCTCCCTCCCTGTCTCACTGTACAACATTCTGCAGGTCCTGAATAGGTCAGGGGCATCACATGCATTCTTGCTGTCTTACAGCAATTATTATTTAAAGTAATTTATAGTATAACTTGCCACCATGTTTGCTAGGCACTGTGCAAGTACAGCTCTGAGAATTTTTCTTCTCTGAAAGAAGGCAGAAGGGAATGTTTCATGTGTGTATAAACAATGTATGCTTGGGATACATGTACATTGGTTGGATGCACTTTGCTGTTTTTGTTTTATTTGCTTTTCCTGGTGAGTATAGAAGCCTAAGTCACAGACTTCAGCAGCAGTATTTTTCTTTGCATTTAAAGACACACACCCCCAATCCTTTAAGATACCAGAAGACGTCCAAATACCAAACAAATATACAGCAGTGCAGTGATACATTCATGATTTACACACAGTTTCAGGAACTGAGGCTGCTTATGATGCTGCCAAGCAGCAGGAAAGACAAATTAACAAGACTTTGGCCTTTTTCTCAGCTGTTCATAACCCTTCGGGCAACAGCCAGATGTCAGAAATCAGTTCAGCCTCACATTAATGTAATTGGAAAAAGCCATGAGCGGTGGCGGATGCAGGCAATGAAACTACACCTTGGAAAGACAGCCCAAAGGTGGAGGATATCAGTGGAGAGGAGGTGGAGGCACTGAAAATAACAAAGAAGCTGTGAGTGAGGAAGAGGCAAAACAGAAGCGTTTTTTTTACTATCTCCTGAAAGAATCTGAAAAGTAGTATATTATATCTATGTGATTGAAAACGAAAGATTATTTGCATTAGCCCTCAGATATAGTTTAATCTCTTATATTACACTAGGGCAGGGAAATAATGTGTTCATCCACAGAGTCTAAGGAGTTAAAAAAAAACAAACCCAAAAAACCTACACCATCAAAACAGAAACAAAATTCATCTGACCTATGTCAGGATATATTTTAGGATGAAATGCACATAAAACTGGTTATTCCTCTCCATTGACTATAGCTCAAATGTAGATTTCTACATTTGATAACTTGGCTAGCTAGGAGAGGGAGATTACCCAGTCTTTCCACAAAAGCTTTCATGAAAAGGATTATTAAGAAGAACACATTAAAAAAAAAAATCTAATTGTAAAGGAAAGAACTAAACCAATTTTGATTTAAATTAAATATGAAACTTTGCAGGTGAAGTCCAGCAGACTGAGGACTGTGTGTCTTTATGTATTAAAACAGGATGTTTATTCACGAAAGCTTTTTAAAACTTTTTCAACTGTCATTTTTGACACTGGTTTATAACTCAACACCGCACTGACTGAAAGCCCAAATATAAAATGCTCCAAGAAAACAATAAGCTTTGGGAACTTTCTTTAAGTAGTTTATTTTCTCCACATGTAATATTCCCTTCAGCTGCCAGAAGCATAAATCAGACCAAATTTCCTAACAGAATATGTTGGAAGAGCTACGTCTTTTATATGAAAATGAACAGAAATGGATGTTGAAAATCAGTTGAAAATAATGACAAAGGTGCTTAAAGTGTGTGTACGCCAGGAGACTTGAGGAAAGCGAGCAAGACAGCTGGGCATTCCCACGAGCCCAGTTTCCTTTGCTATGCTGCTACTAGTCCCTGATGCTGCAGCAGTGACCAAGGAGTGGTCCAGGGAAGAAAAGGTTTCCTGATACCTACGATCTTGCTTCCCTGCATACAGCTATGCTACCTAGCTAAGCACCAGGATTTTAAAGTATAACAATAATTATCATGCCCATATAAAACTGAGACTATAGCACAACTTAAAACGCTAAATTCAAGAGCACATACTTCACTGACTACAATGAAAAGAGTAAAACATTACCCTGGCAACACTTACTCAGCCAAAGAATTAGCATCAAAGCATCACTGCATAAATATTGGCTATATTTTTTCTCAGATTCACCCACACAGCAACATGAAAGACTGCAGATACAGACAAAAACAATCTTTTTGAGTACATCATAACTGCAGATATAGACAAATGCATATATAAAAAATATCGAATCTAGTTTGCAAAGCAGAGGTATTTTGCTGATTAGTGTAAAAATCCAAATTTAAACCAAGAGGGTCTGACAACAACACTAATAACATTTTGTAATTTTAATAAAAAGTAGAATTTGTTGAACATTATTTTGGGGCTAGAAAAAAGAATTAGAGCTTTCCAATATTTATTTTTAAAAAATCAAAATTTTACATCATATTGTCACTGAAAAGTTGGCAACTGTAACAACCTAGTAAATTATCGTATGATTTTATCCGTGTGTTATGTGTACTTCAAGTATTATTGAACTACAAGGGAAAAGAAACATATAAACTAATAGCCCCCAGAAGAAGAATCCCCATAAAACACACAGCCGGCCATCCTGATGTAATGAAGATCTTTTAGCTTTTTTAATAGGGCAAGTTTTTTAACAGTTGGGAAAGGGCAAATCAAAATACCCTGATCAGTTAAAAGACCAGTCCTACAGAGAAGAAATGAAGAGAGCACAGATCAATAAAGAGCAAGTATGATCCAGAATCTGTACCAAGAAAGCTGAAATTGAATTATTTGCACATCTTAGCTAAATTAAATGTAATTCAGAGTACTTGAAATTAAAAGCTCAAGATTCCTGACCTGTGAGTGAGAAAAGCAGGTACCTTCAAAGGTGAGTCTTAACATCTCAGGGAATCTCCTAAAGTTAGATGGTTTGAGTATAGCACAGTCCCCTCTCTTAGCCAAAAACCCGCCAGCCTTGCTTCCTAAGGAATGCCAAGCATAGACAAGGCATTTTGTTATTTAATTCCATTTTTCTTGGCAAAACACAATACTTTGCTTTGAAAAGCTGTTTCCTCACCATTGTTGCATCATCACTGCTCACAGGCAAGCACGGGAAAGGAAAACTTTAGCAGGTGCCAAATACACTGGATTTTCTGGTTGGTGCTGAAGACCACCACATCTCTGTCAGAGGGAAGCTGAGCTGAGTTCCCATTTCAAGCAAAATACAAACGAGTTGCTAACTATTTGTAAAGGATGCATTCAGAGACCGAGAGAATGTCTAGACAATCAGACTACCGAGGAATGGTGACAGCAATATTTTCCATAAAAAATAAAACACACTGTATTCCTTACAGTGTTATGGGTTTTAACTAGCAAACTTATTCCAGATTGGGAACACTCAGAAAACCCCTAATTTCACTCAATATTAAATCCTTCCTCCAAGATGTTCTGTATTTCAGTTGCAAATGGAGTTATAAGGCTAACTTTAATGTAATTTGCAATGTCACAATTCCACATGAAACATAAAAGGAAATATGTCTCATAGGAAATATATCTCATAAGATACTGCAGAAAGCATTGTAATTGCAAATATGCAAATATGCAAATATGCAGATGACAGTAAATTTACCAAAAGAGGCACTGCCGATTGACTGCCTGCTCTTGGCCTGTGGAAAATGCAACGTAATTCGACTTAGTAGAAATTGAAATGATTCAAGTAACTTTTTTTCACTGCTGTCTAAACTAAGTTGCATTAGCTTGCACATACCACCAGTTAACAGCGTGCATAAATAGTCATCCTGTCTAGGCTAACTCACAGGAATGTCTTAAAAGGAGTATCTTAAAAGCAGTGAAAATTTGGTAGGGGGAAGGAGGATGGGAAACAGAGCTGATTCTCTTGCAGTTTCTGTTGGTAACTGATGCACAGCTGCCAAGTGTCTTGGGGAGACCCACAGCATGACGTTCCCAAAAGTGGAAAGGCAGAAGTGCTGGCTGGGCACAGGACAGTCACATTCCAAAGCTCGCATGTGCAAGTGCTTCCCCAGCGAGTTGCCTCTGACTATAATAAAATGTCTCAAAGGGTGACAGTTCTATATAGGCCTGAATGCTGCAAAGAGCTCACTCCTGAAGCTAGTCTTATTGGTATCGCCATGAAGGGCTTAGTGCAATGAAGTATCTTATATAACTAAGAAATATCTTCAGATAGGAATACCTTCACTGATTTTAAGGTGTATTTCTCTAAGCATTATAATTTTTGTGCATATGGAAAAGGTGTTTTGTTAGGACGCACGGTAAATTTTTTCTCACATCCATCGATCCATCCATCCATCCATCCATCCACCCATCCATCCACAAGACTTCAAAGTATGATTAATTCCTGACTTTTCTCCCATTTATTTTTTGCTTGCACTTTGGTGCATGACATTAATTAAAACAGGACACTACAATTTCTGGAGTTAGAAACATTACTTAAAATTGTAGCAGTGGTCACAGGAAATAAGCTCAGGAAAAATTGGTTACCAAAAAGATGACATTTAGTCAATGCTTTATATTGCAATTTAATACTAGAATTGACTAAATAATGTTTTAAATACAGTATATTATCTTTCAACAATATAAAAAAGCAAACCTATGAAGAATTTCACCATATGTATATTAACTAATACTCTCTCTAGACAATGGCTTGTTATATGTACTTGCGTGCATCAAAGGAATACATGATTAACACTGGCAGAAGACATGGTTAATAATATGAGTCAGAAGTGTGGCGGTTTTAATCATTAACACAACATTTGTTGTGGAACAAAGATACACACATTATATCAATAAGTGCATTCATTTGATAGTCTTAGATATGAGTGTCATGTAACCTTACTTAACGGAAGTACCATCTTTTGTAGCCCCAAATCCCACTCTTTTTATGAACAGCTCTGCCTCTTTCGATGCAATTTTAACAGCTTTATGGTTTTACTCATGCAGCTGTCTCAAATACAATGATGGGATTAATGATAAGCATCTATAAGAAAAAAAATTTCAAGACATTTTGCAACCCTATGTAATACTGAATAATTAAATAGCGTATAGTGAGAGAAATACCCCAATGCTCCTACAATGACACAGGAATTTTAAGGAAATCATAGCTATGTTTTCAGGTCAATCTGTTTTGAAAACATACTCTGTTTCAACCATCATCTCAGTGAAACTGAAAATAAAACATTTTACATTCATATTTTTTTAAGAGAGTTTATGTGGTTATGCATATTCTTCACTTCCATTTATCTATGCCCATAGTTCGGGTTTGCTGTTAATATTCAGAAGTTTTGATACACTCGAAATCCTGTTAAGAACTACTATATTGTTATTAAAAAAAAAAAAGTTATGTATGTGACATTCCAGGGGCGTTTAGTTAGCACTCAGGCGCTAAAGCTGCCTGTCTCCTCTCCTCCACTGTCACCCTGCAAGAGTATCTCTCTTTTATTTCTGTCTTAATTACTAAGAGCATTTCCAATATAAGACATAGACCCCCATGTCAATGCACAGTATAGCTAAGAGAGTCACACGATAGGGAGGACACTCATGTCAAACTTAGTCTGTATCATTTTCAGAACGTGGATATGAACCAGTCTGCTACCGCTCAGGTAAATGTCCACAGGATTAAGTTCACAAAATATTTGTGAACTTTAATCTCTCCTATTGGAGTTATTCCCCTTTACATAGGGTTAACTCCTCCAGAAGAGAAAATGTCTTTCAGATCGGTTGGGGCACTTCCTGCAGTAATGGCACACCTGGATTTTCATCCCTGCCCTACTCGGTTGTTAACGGTTTACACGTGATGGCTCGGTGCCAAGCAGGAGATCAGCACAGGCCAAGGGATAGCCCGGCTGCTGCACCCTCTTCCAGAAGACGGCAGGAGTGGAGGCAAATCTTCCCAAGCACAGAAGGAATCTAAAGGCTGCTTGGATTTAATGTCTGATCCTGGATCAATGTCACAGCTACTAAACAACAGGTAAAAAAGAGGACCACATCACACATTCTTAGTTTATTTAAATTACCTATGTAAACTATCAGCTTTGTAACCAAATAGCTCACTTTTTTCTGACAAACTCCTTATTAATAGAAAAATTAAAGCTTGCACTTATAGCTCTGATGTGAGCAGCCATAAAAGCAACCTGGTTAGAAGGGAAAATTACTGAATAGAAGAAAATGTCTGCTGAAATACTGTCAGAGAATATGCCTGCCAGCCTGGGAGCTGTTAGCCTGGGAAATAGGCCTGTGAACCAGAAGCATCCCTGAGAAGCGCAGCTGGCGTCTTTGAAGTACAGCTGGGTACACAGAAACCAGAGACATCCTGAGATACCATCGATAAGCACAAACCCAATGAACTGTAATGGCAACTTATCGTCTGAAAGTGTGAAAAGTAGTCTGGAAAAAGGGGAAGACATCCTGAGAAAGTAAGAATCAGTAGCTGCCATTGGCTGCTTTAACTGCAAGAACAGGAAAACGGTCTGGAAAAAAAAAATTGGGTTGGTTCGTTTTGTTCTCCCACTTCTGGGATGGTTGGGTCCCCTTCTGGGATGGGTTGGTCCTCCCCTCTGGGATGGTTTAGCTCCTTCTGGAATCTCTTTAATGTGCTTGGTACTATATATATACATATAAGTAATCTGTCATAAGTATATTTGCTGTTATATTATTGATAAGTTTGCTTCACTAGTTTTAAGTTTGTAGTAATCTATACTATTATATATATACTTGATAGCTGCTATTATTGGATGCTGCTATTATTGATTGTTGCTACTATTGATAGCTGCTATACTATTGATTGCTGATAATTTGTAATAGCTTGAGAGAGAAAAATGTATTTGCTTTATTAATCATAGGTATACTTTGCTAGTGGTGACTTTTGTGGTATTTGTGGTAATCTGTAATAAAGTAGAGATTTAAAGGATAAAGCCTCCATGTCCTACGAACCCACAGCTGCGATCTCTATACACCTGCAGGCCAGGTAACCCTGTAGGCTGTGACAAGCTCAGAGTGGAATGGTTATCCTCTTCCATTTTTGTATCATGCTGTCAAACAAAAAGATCAATTACTCACTGTCACTGTAACAGTGATTCTGAGGTGATCAGATATTGCAGTGATGGGCTGGTATGAGAGCCAGAATAAATGAAACCTTCTGCCTTTCACCATCCTGAGGAATTAAAATTAGCCCTTTTCACTTTTCCAGTTTGTGTAAGTCTCATCAATTTATCTTCATATTCGAACTTCCCAACAGAATTTTCCCAAGAGGATGAGATACAGAAACAGTGCAACTGGAGCATTTAATGAAAATCTGGCTTTTATATATATGCCTGGTTGGGTCTGTTACTCCAGTGATTTTATGGTTGTAAGTTTCAAAGACTGAGTGTCAATGAATAGATGTGGGCTCCTCTGTAGCTATCTATTTTTAATTCCATCAGAGAGGCTTAGTGTTAAACATGTGATGGCAGAAACATTAGTCAGAAGAAAGCAGATGGGATAGCTAATTTTTCTTTCACAGTGTTTACACGTTGCTGAAATTTTGTTAACTCTCACAGCATAAAAACAAGAAAACCCTGCTCACATATAGCAGTATTCATCAGCAGGCTTTAGAGAGGAAATTGCTAAGTTTTGATCTGTTTTTATCACTAGGTAGCCTGGCAATAGTATGTACCAGTAAAGGCTTATATCTGTAGCCAGTGCCAGCAGCCCCCAAGCTTCAGGTGCTGCTCAGCTCTCCAGGCCGACTACACTTCTTCAGTGTGCTCATCTGGAGCCTCCTGCTCTCTGGGTGTATGTGTGAGTTGCACACAGAACAAAAAGTACATTTTATGACTTATTCCTTATAAGCATAGGCAAAGAGTAAGAGTCAAAAAGAAGCCCAGCCCAGGCTGTACCAACCAGACAGAAACTAAACAAAATATGCCAGCAATTAAAAAAAAAAAAAAAAAAGATTTTTAAGCAAACTGGAACCATTTCAAAATCTACAGCGCAAAGAACAGAGTCTGTGAGCACGGCTATGCTGTGCAATAGAAGACCCCTGAATTTGTCCTGATGACCTAACTCCAGAATGGGAAGCAGCATAGCTGTACCAGTGGGGCATGATGCCTATGAAGGAGCCCTAAGTAACCCAGTCATAACAACAAAATAACACCCTGCTTTTGGATACAAAGCAGGTGTTTCTATGCTGCTTTGCGCCATGGTCTGCTGAGGTGTTAGCTCCCTTGGGACTGCAGTGAGCTGTATAAACTCATGGGGCTCCAAAAGAGAAGATGAAATGGTTCACACCTCATATTAGTTGTTTCTAAGATCTCCGATGACTCTATTGACTCTTACTATAACCTTCAAAACTAAAAAAGACAGAAACTTGCATTTAAAAAAATGTAGGCAGAGATTCCTAAGTAAAGCTTTTCAATAAAATGTCACCACTGCAAACACAGTACACAAAGTCCTTAGATTTTAAACATTTGCTTTATCAGGTTTCCAGCATTGTTTCTTACGGTTGTATATCCTATACTCTATTAGAAAATATACTACAACTCATATCATCATTGAGATTATTAGTATAAATACTCTTGACTAACCCAATGAGAAATCAAATGCAATGGTGGTTTTCACCTATATATGTATATTTAAGTACAGGGCTTCAGTTTTAACCATTTCATTTCAATAACGATAGCATTACCTGTTGCAAATTAATGTTCTGCTTGCACGTATTGCTCTAGATAAGAAATAATCCCTACAGCTGTCAGAAGAAGAATAAAAGAATCTATTGCTCTGAACCAGTTCTGCTGAACTTTGAAGTCATGGAATATGAACACTAAATACTTGCATGCTGTGTAGAATAAAACCACGCCACCCACATGAGAAAGATGCTCCAAATGTGCTCAATTTAAAATGCAGGTAAGACAACCATGCCAACTGCTTCAAAGTATGTGAACTGAGTACTTGAACTTCAGTAAAGAGGAAGATGCAGACTGCAAGTTCTCAAAACCGTGTTGCTTACTTATGAAGAGCTCCCTGTAACACTTTGAACATACATCAAAAAAATGGCTTTAAGGCTTCCAAAATTTTCCTTTTATCATTACTGGATGCATATCAAGAAACCAAAAGAACAACCCGACATAACAGATTTGTCTGTTGTATCAACAGAAATGCAAAATAAATGGAAAAAACGTGAATGAAGCTCACTCATTTTTCACATTCAAGATCAGCAGGAGCAAGTTCACCAGTTCTGGAGAAGTGAAACAAGCAACTCTTAGTAACTTCAAACGTATTGTGAATAAACTATTATGAGAGCTCCTTCCTCAGATTTTTATCTATTGCCAATCATATGAGAGACAGACAAACTGCAATTTTTACTTCTTGATAAGTACCTTTTAAGATTACTCTTGTAAATGTGTTCTGAAACCTGGTTTCCAGCTTTAGGTCAACATAAATCACAGGAGATGTTCTCAAAATCTTTCAATGGCTGGGGATCATTTTGAGGGAGTTTTTGAGGGAATTTCAGATAAAAAATATTTAACCTGTCTCCAAAATTTCCAAAATAGAGCTTTGTGAAATATCCAAAATACCTGGGTGATTAAAAGAATAACCCTTAACATTTTAAGCGATCACAAACGCATACTTCTGCTCAACACGTTACTGCAACCAAATGGAGGTAGAATAGATATATTCAATGCTGCTATTCCATAAAGGCAAATGAAAAGCTGTTAACAAATACCTTCCAAATGGTTGATTTCGTCGTCTTTTAGTGCCCAAGATTTATTTAATAGACAGGTATCTTGTTGTCAGAACAATCAGTACTACTGCCAGCTCACCTTTTTCCTGAGAGAGAGATGACTGTCATGCCAAGAACTGTAACCAATATATATCCTTCTGTGGAATTAACAATACCCTGTCATTTCCAGACCTCCAAAACTCTCAAAGCTGTCAGCATGAGGTGATGAAAAAAAAACCCCCACACATTTCATTTGGATGTGATACTTTTCCAAACGCATGAGGATACTGTGCTGTACTCAGTACTCCAGCATTCTGAAACCACACTTAGGAGAATGTGCTGGTTTAAAACGACAAAATCACTGAAAAAAATTCAGGTGCCCCTTTCTGATAGCCACAAATTTGCATGCATACTTTTTTCCATGTCACTTCCTGACACTAGATGAAAGAACTTGCATGGAAAAACCTACTCATACTTTGAAAGCAAGATAGAGCGATGTCTAGATTTTAACATCTGTTGGATGGGAATGAAGTGTCACATCTTCACCTGCTCATGTTTTATTATGTTTTTGAATATTTCACTTAAGTCTTTTATTATTCTTTATCTTCTGAACTACATGCTTCTGTCACTGCTAATAGAATTTTATCTTTCCTAAACTATTGATTTTAGAGTAAGAATTATAGTTCTGGTAACAGAGACATCCACTGTCGATAAATCCCAACGGTGAAACATATAAGATGCCTTAAAAACCTGGAAGTTTGCAAACATTATTTGCAAGTACAATAAGCATTACATGTCTTATGTGGTAGTGTATTATTTTCTGCTTTTACACCTCTGTTCCAGCCTTCCCTAGATTTGGTGTGTCACATTGTTACACTGTGCACTCTTTGTAGCGACGATTACATTTCTACCCTGCCTAGAACAACGGGACCTCATCCTTAATTAGACTAAGTAGTATCACCAATATTAAAGAGTGCATACACTACATAGAGCGTATAACAGTCCTATGTTAAAAACAGATGCAATATTTTTGAAGAGTACAAATGTTGTATGTCACAATGATGAATGTATAAAAATGTTCTTTACAAATATTATAGTTAGTTCAAGGTCTTTACATGAGGTATAACCTTATAATAAAACCTTAAAAATGAAAGCCGGCAGGGATGGATTAAGAAGGATCCTGCAGATTAGCGAGCTGTAAAATCATGAGGCAGAAGCAGAGCAGCAGGCAGCATTTCTGAACACGGCTGATTACTGCTGGCCAACTGCCCATTTTAGAAAGCTTCACTTCTGCATTTCTGTAGGAGTTAAAGAACGGCAAAGCTGAACAATGAGTTTGGACAGGTGCAAAAAGAGGAAGAGTCCTCTGTATGAGCGTCCAGCTTGGAGATAAAGAGTTTCTGCCACCAAAGATCAAAATGTATTGAACTGCAGCTTTTGCACAGCTAGATTAAACCTGAAAATATATACTGGATGGTGTCGTTTTACTTCACAGCACGAAACACTATGATTTTTACGAAAGAAAAAAAAAACATTGTGAGAGGCATGGGTTCTAAGAGTGCTCCTCTATTTCTCAAGTACATTAATAAAAATACCTTCTATGTTATATATATTATGCCTATACTATATCCATCATATTCAGTACCTTCTCTGGGCTCACATACAAAGCTCAGAGGAACTCATAACCAATCTAAACTAAAAACTCATGAACAATGTAAACGAAAAAGCTTGTATTCTACTTTATTTTACAAATTAAACCCAAAATATTATGTCCAGAATTTCACTGCACCAGGTTTTTCTACATGAACAGAGAGCTATCATCAAAATGGTAATTTTATTTTGCTAAGATAGAGGGGATTAGGTAGCTATGTCTTTGTTTCATTATGCATGTTTTTGTCGAAATAAATACTCCTAATCTTTTTTCTCATTTCTAATCTCTCAGCAGTTGCTGTTCTAACATGCATCAGTCCACCTTTTCCTCAAATACTGTAAATCATTCTGCCCAGGAACAATTTCAACACCTGAGAAGTCTCCCAGTTAGATTCACAGCTCTTACGCATTGGTACTCCTTACACTTCATATCCTCTTGCAACCTCTAAAAGTCATTTACCAATGGCCCGAAAGGTAGTGTACGCTGCCCACTTCCCATTACGCTGTTCTTACCGCCTGCTGCCTTTCCTAAGGACTTTGTGTTAACTAACCCCACAATAAATTGTCTAACCTAACTTGCATATGCTTTTGGGTTGTACACACTTTGTGTCCAATACTTAGCACAGCACAACCAAATACTTGACTAGGGCCCATAGGAACATCCAAAGTTCAAGTCAAGGGGAGTCAGCATATAAATGTCACACATCCTGTGACAACTTCTTTGTATCCGCTTCTCACAAGCTTCAAGAATGGCACCTTGTTTGACAACTTTATGCTATAAGATGTTTAGGCATCTCAACTACTTTTAAAAACCACATCACTTGCTATTTATATTTTTTTTAGAGCAGTACTGAGAAACATACTTCAAACTAAAGGCTTTTTGGCAGCTGGCAGCGTGCTGAATTAGTCAGAAAGCATTCATAGTATTTGTTCACAGCCTGTGCTTGATTTAGGGTTTTATATATATATACACAAATATAAATATACATATATATAAATTGAAAGCAAAGGGTATTTGTGATATAATCTTCATTGTGCTGATTTGAGGTTTTCTTATTTGAATACACCCACACACAAAAAAATAACTGCATGTGTAGCAAGATGGTGGCCACTAATACCTCACTGAATAAACCCTCATGCAAATCCCAGCTGTAAATATAGGTTAAGTCTCTATATTGTTAAAAGGGTATCTCCTTAAGTACATATTAGAATTCTGTGTGCGTCTGCTTGACTAACATAAAACCCTGTCCATATGCTGTTACAAGAATTTTTAACAGACAATTTTGTTGTGGAATTAAGTCAAACAGTCAGACTTTAATAGCAGAACTATGGGATATAAGCCATTTTTAATTGAACAGTGCTACTGGCAGCCTACTTAACCCTCATGTTTAGAACAAAATGACATAGAATTAGATTTGATATTTAACAAAGTATTTCCCAGCCATCCTCCTTTTGTAACTGTTTCAGTCTCTCAATTCCATCAGATTTTGAAGGGATAAGCTACTAATGTTTTATATCTCTGTTTCATTTAAACACAGAAATAAGTAAGTAAATAGGAATATAGTTACAGGAATTCCCAGGGAAAATCTTTCTGTGGTTTAACTTCTAATCCATTTTTATTTTGGTATTAATGCAGATAGCATCAAAGCATCAAAATAAGAAACAAGCTGCATATTCAGTTCTCTTTCAGGTATTCCATTAAATCGGCACGCAGCTGGAAAAGTAAACACAATTCAGGCTGGTGATTGCTTTTGAATTTTTGTGTTTGACTATGAAACTTCTCCAGTAGTGGTCTTTCTAAAGATCTCTTTAGAATTTCTGAAGTCTAACAACACAGAACTGTATTCAGCACTACAAAAATAATTCAAAACTTGTGTGAAAGTTCACAAATACTGAAAACTACCCATATCAATTAAACTATACAGAGATATCTGAGCAACCTGATCTAGTTGAAGATGTCCCTGCTCATTGCAGGGGGGTTGGACTAGACGACCTTTAAAGGTCCCTTCCAACCCAAACTATTCTATGATTCTATGATATGTGCGGCTCTGAACTCTTACAGCTTTATATACTTATATCTCATGCATTTCTTATGAAAACTGCTTAAAGAACAAATCCCCAAGAATGATTCTGCCAATAAAAGGGGAAAGATGATGAAAGCTACTTAAAATTCTACTCTCTTCAAAATAAATGCTGGATTGGGGCTTTCTCTCCACACTGATTTCTGAAAAACACAGAGAAAAGTAACAAAAAAATCTCTCCACTAAAGGTACAACAGTTGATATCATGATTACTATTAAACATTAACGAAAAAATAATTCTAGTATGAAAAACACACTTCAGTTAAAAGGCATAGAGAAATCCACTGCATGCGGGTTGACACCAGAATCTGAAAGTCAGAAATGGTTATTTTTATCTTGGTCACTGAGAACAATTAACATTTTGTAATCAGAATGGAGTCGGTGCTAATGGTGGTGATATGCCAGGTGGAATATATTGCACCTCCCTTCCCTAGAGTGCTGTCGATATTAGAATTCTACAGAGGAGAGAAAAACAGAGAAAAAAATAGTTGTCCCTGAAGTGCATGTGTGACTCAGAATGTGTGCAAGAGACAGATCAGTGGAGTGAGAAGGTGCTGTTTATACACAGCTCCTTTACAGAGAAGAGATGCTTCAAGATTATTTTCAATTATAACTATAAAAATAAAACGACTGCGGCACTGTGAAAGGAAGAGGCCAAATTTAGCTAACGATTTTGGTCCTCATTGTCCCTTTCACTTCCTCAAGCTGCAAATGAAGAATTTCCCTTTATCTTTCTGCTTAAATAGGTGTGTATTCATGTGAGTTTCCTCCCTCAGGAACGTGCAATAATACTCCCCAATTATAAATGTGCAAGCATTGTAAAAAGTAAAACGTAAAAGTAGCTAATTTTTGCATTGTTTGCAGAATTTCTTCTCAGACTGAATGTTTTCTCTTGTTTCAACAAGAGCATAAGTTATTCTTTAAATCAGTAATTGTAAATGTAATCCATTCTATTAACTAGGAGATACAGGTAATTAGAAGTACTAATAGGGGAAAAGAAAAAGAAAACAACCACTGTAAAATAGTGTTCAAAAGGGGGTTGAGTAAAAAATTTTTATTTAATAGCAGACTACAATCAATTATTTTGTTTTATTGATATAAATTGCTTTTATTTCAGGGGTACTCATCAGGATACACTGTTGATGTCCAGGAAACTCTGCTGTATCTAAACTGTGAAGTTAGAAGGGCTTTATTTGCTATTACTGGTCTGAAGTTCTATAATTTTCCTCACAGACATTATTTGCCTTTTTGTTTTCCAAGTTTTCATCATCTGACCTGTGCCAAACAGAAAAATCTGAGCACTAAACAACACTCGATATATTCAACATCAGATCAAATTTCAGACAGTATAGTTCTACCTCTGGAGCACTGGCCCATCACTTGTTGACATCACCACCGCACCCGTCACCAGCTCTTGAAACAGAACGAATGTCATTTGTACTAATTTTTCCATTAGATGGACTCCACAGTAGTATCCAGCTTTAAACTCTGCACGTCATCTGCAGATTTCTACCACCATGGAGAGCCAGCTACCGTAGTAATAGCGATGTTGTGGCACAGAAAGCCAAGCTGTTGTGCTTTGTGAGTAAGGGCCATAGCTGGAACACACACAAAGCCTGCAATATTTATGTAGAAGTTTCTGCACAATTATGTGCGCAAACGCATGATGGAGGAGCAAAAAAGGGACCTTGTTCCTTCCTATTCAAAGCCAGACTAAGGTAATCTTACAACCAGAGTAAGGTTGCACACTTATAGTCTCCTTGTGCTGCAATGCCAGGTCAGCCTACAAGAGTGAAAACTCTCAGGGATTACAAAGTGGGCAGAACACCGTTCTTCTCTGACACATCTGAGATGATCTGAGTTCAATTATTGCATTCAAATATGCAGTAAGTGCATTCAGTATCAAATTTATGCAGTTTTCCATTCATCATATTTAAGATTTGAAGTTAGCCAGAACTTGCCAGCTCAAGTGGAGCTGAAGGACTGGTCAATTGTCTGCAGTCTCAGAGGAATACTAAGGTTACTAGGGTGTTAGCTACCTAGTAGCCATGACAATATGTGATGGAGGTAAATACTATCATTAGGAGCTATAGATCAGCACTTCGTTCTTTTATTAATTTTCCACCTCTGCTGCTTGCTTCCTTATCATTGTTGCCCTTTTTATTGTTGCAAACAAATTCCTAAGGCTGTTTTTTACCTTCTTCTATCTATTGGATTTTGTTTGGCAAGAAGGAAACCAACTTTGTTCAAGAGCTATTCCAAAAGTGCCTCATTACAGCAAAGTCCTATTAACTCCAGCACCACACCCAGCACATGATATCTAAACTAGGTTTCAGAAATCCATGAAAAAGCTTCCAAAAAGCATCACAAGGTTTTTTAATCTGTCCTCGACTTTCTCTGCACCACAAGACCAGTTAAATTCCATTTCAAAGTGAAGATGATTCATGCTCCAGTTCCCTTATCAAATAAATACTCTGACTGAAACCACAATGAGCTACTGACGATGATGAGGACTAGGATACCATGGGCAGAGGTCTTCCAGTGAGATTTAGGACACGTCGGGATTAATGGAATCATTCCTGCCCTCTTAGTTATTACTTCTTGCTTTCTGAAAACATTGTTATACTTTAAAGCACTCTTTGTGATTATTAAAACTAAACAACTTTTTCCTTACAAAAGAGGTTGGCATCTGTATTCATCAGGGGACTCTGAGAGCCCGCGTCCTAAACACATTCCTACATTGTGTTTAGCAGAGGGAACTTTCAGCAGACGACACACAAGTTCACAATAGCAAAGCTGATAGTTATACTGAGCACCAATTTCCTAAATTTAGCCTTAAGTACATGCTGTGCAGGAAAGAGGATGTGTTTGTGCAGGAAATTTTGAGATGCCTCATTTAAGAAATGTGTTAACGAAGAAATTTTACCACTATTACAGTATTTCATAAGTCCAATGACACACCTAGTACTCGGAAGTTTTTCGTGCAGTAAAACAAATACTGCAAGTGAAATAGGATGGATCATTGACTTGATGCATGCACTGTGAGTCCCTATATATCCCCCTTCCCTAAGCATTGTTTGCTTGCTTGCTGAGGAAGCAGTGGAAGATATGTAACATATTACAATGGTGGATTTAACAGAACATTTTGCAGGCTACCTGATCAAGCAGATAGATGTGTAGCTTGGAGAGGCAGTACTTAACTTAAAACATGCTTGCTCTGTTATTTAGAATTGCAAAGGGACATTTTGGTAGACTCCCACCCTTTGGTGCTATTTCCACCTCCTCAGCCGAATGCAAAGAAATACCTTTGTACAGAGGTCACTAACGTGGCCCATATGTGTCATTCAAGTAACACAACGTTACTTGAACAACACAACGTTGATGCCGAATATCTTTATATTTACAATATAAAGGTATTAACAACAGTATCTAAATATAATTAGAAGAATTAACACTTCATGTGTATTATGAATAGTATTATCTAAAGGTTATATTATGCTCTAAAATCATCCTGTAGCTTTGTACACAGGCATTGCTGAATTCTGCATTACATCTTTAACCTCATTGAATATATTATTTTTAATATCCAGTTATACCTATACTGCTGTGAACATATGTGAACAATGGTCTTCTATGACAAATGCTTAACAATAAAAGTGTAAGTGACTTTCAGAAAAACAACTACATGCCACAGCTAGCAATTGTAAATATGTGCTTAAGAAAGGCAGCTTCTTCTAAGAGGAGGCAAGATGTGCAAATAACAGTGGAGCCAAGTTCTGGCTGCTTAATGCCTGCCTCCCTACAACTGGTACAGCATGCCCACTCTCCCATCTGTCTCAAAACAGATATATCCATTTGGGAGATGTAATCTATAAATATGCACAACACCCCTCTAACAGGAAAAGAATTGTCATAACAGATCTATTAATGTTCTCATGGGTACACTGTTCTGGTCCAGTCTTAATATCCAAGAGTTCTAGTCTCTTTTTATATGTAGCCAGAGTCATTCCTGTAATTTAAATAAATTTTAATTCTGGTAAATCTGAACAAGGTGGTAACAATGAAGGAAATAACATGATGGCCAAACTATGCCTACTAAAGTTAATAATGACTACGTTCTACCTTAGACCTTCTATGGAGAAAGAAGCAGTACATACTTGCAGTTTGTTCACACTCTATCCACAAATAAAATAAAAAAACGCGGAGACAGCTATTAATAAAATAACTTTTATTTGCTTTCAAATGCTATTTTAATAAACATTTCACACGCACTTGTTCCTACTTATTGTTTTCCTATTAGAACATCTGGAAGTAATAGGAAGGCCAATAGTGTATTGATGTTACAGACACTGAAACAGGTGAAATGTCAGAATTATTAGCCTAATCTTTAACTATATAATAGCATCAAGATGAAAGAGATTATACAAATTCATGTCTGTCCTCCCATTGTCTTGATAGTTAAGCTATAGCAAGACCTACTTCCTACCAGTTAATTTTACCAACACATCAAAAAATACAACTTCAGAATATGAAGAGGTTTGGGGGCAGGAGTAGGGGATATTATTGGGAAAGGAGGCTGCATCCAATGATCAAGAACTAAAAATATCACAAATATGATTTCATATTAGGAGAAAATGGAATCACTGTAATGAAAACTGAACACTAGTTGTTTAGCATGGAAGCACTGCACTGTTGTAGAGCGGGATTTACAAGAGTGCCACTTCATCACGTAAGTTAGTTTAGTATATAAACAAACAGCTTTCATTCCAATACACATGTACAGTTGCACCAGGTCAGATTTCTCAGAGATAAATAAGGTCAAAAATACTTTGGAATACAAGGAAGCTTGCTGGAGAGCAGCTTGCATTATAACTACAGAATGTCTCTAACATAGTCTCTGAGTAATAGTACCTTAGTGCAGCTATGTCAATCTGCTCTGCAGGTACAGTGAGCACACTCCCTCTCTGATAAAAACTCTCATGACATAGCCAGAAAATAAACAACAAAATTATTATCACTTCATACATGGGCAGATAAAGATCTGCCCCTCAGCTTTCTCCTGAAATATAATCTGACCTAAAATTTAACTGTCCAAATCTCTTAGAACTGTGACCTTATCTGAGAATATATTTAAAAAAAAAATAAAATTGGGCAGATTATTATGTAACTGCATAAATACTCCATGTATTAATAGTTTAGGACAGAATTTATTTTGCAAAAGAAAATAAAATCTGACTTTGTGCTTACCAATTACAAGTTTCCCTTAAAGCCACTGCAGTGGACTCAATTACTCCAAAACCAATTTAAGAGAAATGCACAGAATGAACATGTAGAATGACTTTTACAATAAGAATTTTCAGATTAAAAAATTAGTTGTTATTTTGACAATTAAAATAATTGCTTGGATTAATGGAAAATTTCCCTGTGTCCCTGAAATGACCATAATCAATATTTACAATACCTTAGGCGTAAAATTTATTCATGATTCTGAATAATTAATTAGATTCTATACATAGGTGTAACTGACTCTTAGCGGGCTAAGAAAGTATTAGAATAATATTCTATTATTTAAATACTGAAAATGAGAAAACAGGCCCTCCAGGCTTTATACTGTGAAATAATCACAAGCATGTATGCACATGCAGATTTGGGGTATTAGGAAGAGCTAATTATGGAGTATCTGTTTTTATTTGGGAAGAGAAGCTACTGATTTTCTTTGATCTCGTTACATATACACCTCCAACAGAAAAGGATAGTATTTAATTGTAGAAAGCTTTTTCTTATTCTTTTATTTTTCTGCAACTGCCAATTTCCAACAATATTTTTAATATAGGAGGCAGCATTCATGATTTGGCTTGATACTAAAATATATCTATGCAAGTTAAGTTGCAAACTAGAAAAGTCTCAGTAGCTTATCTTTTACTAGAAAACACTGATAAACATATAGGAACAAATAAATTAGCTTGTATATGGGGAAGACCAACAGAATAGTTACATTATCATATTAATTGCAGACCTGTAGGTCTGAGTTAGGCAGGGAGATTATTTCATTATTTTACAGAGAGGTGCCTCAGAGAGTCTTTTCTTTTAATCTTTAGCCTCTAGGGAGACTTGACATAACAAAAACCCCAACCCCAAAACCCCTCAAAACTCACTGATCTAAGAATTAACATAGAGCATAAAAGATACTAGAAGCTGTCTGTATCACTGTACTGAAAAAGCTTCAGGTCAAGTAAATGTATTATTCATTCACTATTATGAGCGATGTGCTCTTTCTAAATGTAAATTGTGCTCTGTAATTATTTTTAAGTTTTAAAGAGTATCATTCATAAAGCCAATTAAAATGATGTTGTGATTAAAATAATCAAAATTCCTGTACAACATCCCAGAGGGCAGCTGCAATGACATGATAAATTACACAAGTTTAGCGGTTCAAAACTCTATGTAGATTAGAAAGAGGTCATCGACTTCAGAGAGTGGCAGAGTACAAGACTGCCAAAGACAAAATCAAAACAACTTGTTCACTGGTTTTTGGGGTGGAGCGGAATACTAATGCTGCCTAACTGAGGCATGTAGGTTGGAAACCAAACTGCCCCAGCAGCATGCCCAGCACACAGTGGGCCGGGGTGATTTAGAGTACATTTTTGGGAGATGTAACAAGCTGTCATAAGAGTCTACATGTTCTGAAAGGGTAGGTCCCATTTCCATATGCTGACCATATGCATCTCTGCAGCTTACTTGACTCCTCTGTGAGATCACGTAACTTAATAAAACCAGAAATTTTCAGGGGGGAAAAAAACCCCAAACTGCCACGGGGGTGATTTAAATCATCCAGCGAATGTCCTGGCAATGCAAAGAGGAGGGCAGAACCCTGAGGGCACAACCTGGTAATGGAAGGAAAGAAGAGGGAGCCATGACTGCCCCATGGACTGCAGGCAGCTGGTATGTCAGGTTAGGGGTCTGCATAATTACAGTCTTGGGGCAGGTGAGTCCTAAGTTTGGTCTTGTGGAGGAGCGCCTCTGCCTCCCTTATCAGTAAACACCCAATGTAAGCAGTGTAAATACTTCCCCACTATCTCACTGAAACACTAGCAACATGAAGCGTGAGTGAATCAAACCTAAACTCCATCGCCACCAAAACTGGAGAAGCTCATAGTTCTCTGGTATCCGTGGAAATCGAGCTTACATCAGCTTGGTACCTAATTTTCACAGACACAAAATATTCCTTATGAGCTCTGAAATTTCCCTTCTCAGTTTTAATGCCCTTGACACACCAATGGCCAGATTGTGCCTCCACGAAGTCAGAAGTAGCCCTATTTTGGCAATATTTTTGTAAAACTACTTTGCCAATGATAAATACATTTCAGCTTATGATCTTGCAAGGTTCTCACTGTTATGCTCTTGTTTCAGTAAACTATTTTTCTGGTTTTATTTTTATTTTAACATAATAGAATAATTTTTATTTTAACATAATTGATAGTTCCTTCTTAACTTCTATTACCCTGTGTGTCCAACTGGTGTGACACCAATTAGAAATTTACATAGCTTCTACTTTATAAGAAACATTAATTTAAAAGAAGGTTCTACAGTGAAACATCCTTTGAAATAATTCTGTCTTTCAAAATGGACTGGAGGAGAACATAGGAAAACAGAGAGAACCAAGAGAGTAGCTGTCATCTCAGTACACATCAACAGTTTGGGGGTTTTTTCCCCTTATCTATGCATCTGCGTACCTTCTACCTATCCTCCTACCTGTTTGCAACAGTTAGGTCATATTCTCACACAGAGAAAGTTTTGAGAAAATTACAGTTCATGATTTTGAGTTTAGGGAGTTTGCAGTTTTTGCTCTCCTAATAATTACAAGGTTTATAATCTCCCAGATGCTGCACAGAAAAAGCATAAAAACCTCACACAGGATTAAGTACTTACAGGAAGGGTTCTCTTAAGCCTACAAAATTATAGGGTTACTCATGAGAGGGTCTGCATTTCTGAGCTGTACTTTGTGTCATCTTACTGCTTCTGCAGTAGGCGTAAGTGTAAACACAGCTCTTATCGCTCCATTACTGTGCACCCTTTATTCCTCTGGAAGAATGAAAAAGTGAATTAACTAAATTCTAGTGCAGCTTTTCATTAGAAATACTGCCAGTTCTCTGAGGGAGCATGAGACATTTTACAGCTGCTCCTGAGTTTCAGCTTCGGCTCAATCTGGCATTGCTCCTCCAGACCAACAGACAGCTTTGGTGAGGGTAATATACTTGAAACTTTTCTTAGGTAATACTGAAAGGTCTACCAATGAAAAAAGCCAATATTATTGGCCAGCATCAGTGTGATTTTTTTTAAAAGCCATATTTCATCAAATGAATGTACTTTGCAAAGACATAGTCACTTAAAGCACAGGAATATGCTTGTTTGTGTATATTCTAATAGCAGAAATTCTCTCTCAGAGTCAACCAATAGTACCTAAAAAGATGTGTGTATAAAATGCATTATTTAGGTACTCAAAAGCAATGGGAATGCTTTGTATAGTCCCACCTCCCCACCCCCTCCCCCCCCCTTTTTTTTTTGAGTAATAATGCAAAATAAGACTGTTTTGCTCATTTTGAAGCAGAACACAGCCCTCTTATTTCATATCACAGGGACATTTCCCATCAAAAGGTAATTTGTTCTTCACAAGGCTCACAAAAAGCCTCCAAAAACCAAACCAAAAACCCACCACAATTACAGTGAATTAGGTTCTCTTTTGCTTTCTGGACCCTTTGTAAAGCTCACACCCAGCACACAGGTGCATCAGTTGGCAGTAGCATGTCTGGAGTCCTGCCAGAACATGTTCTTTCCCTAATTTGGGGATGATATCCAGCTGATAGAAGTTAACAGCTCTAACATGCATTGAGATACAAAAAAAGCAGAGTCATAATCATCCTCCTAATATTCTCTAATTGCGGTGCACTGACAAAATGAAATTAATTTTAGCAAAGAGTAGAGCCTACTGCTTCACAAATTAAGTACCTTTGTCTTTTTCTTTTATTTTATTTTTTATACAGAAGCGATTTTTGAAGAGTGAAAACCATTCTCCCCTCTGTGAACTCTGTAATATTAAAATTGCCACAGACGTTTCCAACTGTTTCTTCATTTGATGAAAAGTATGTTTTCTTACAGGTGTTCCGCAGAAATAAAGAAGAGCTATAATTACTAGAAATGGTTTGTGTAACCTACAGTACGGTGATTACCAGGCAGCTTTGGTTAGCTGTGCTACACTAGATCACTGGAGAAAGTGCCGTTAGAGGGCAGCCTTGGGTTTCCCCTCCCTATCTAAGTCCACACGCCAACATGAGTGTCCCAGAAGTTCTGGAGGCTGAAAAAAGGATTTCTGATGGTATGTAGCAAAACTCATTTTAACTTCTTAAAATACAATAAAAACTTTCCAGTATGTATTTTTGCATTCTGTGAGAAAAAAAAGTCCCTTCAAATTGAGAAATATAGCTGTTTCTGAAGAAGTTAAAACTGTTCAGATATCCACTTACAGTTTGAAGTTTCAAACTTGCAGTTTTCTCTAGAAAATATAGTTGAACTTTGGTGAAGAAAAACACTTTCATTAATAACTTGAATCTAACCCTGTCAAAATTTAAGAACCCCTCCCCAAACAATTTTAGTGTCTAGAATCCCAATGCAATGAAGATGCACAGTACGGTTTGAGCAACTTTGTAATATATGGGCAGGAGTAGATTATGCTTTTTAAAGGCCTTGAGTACCTTTCATAATGCATAAATAACCTTTTTCGTTATTAAAAATTTCCTCTGCTCATTCCACCTTAAAGTCTGAATAAAATATCACTGGCAGTTAAGTAAGTCCTGCAGTAGTACCTGAATACAGTAAATTCTAAGCTAATATATTTACAATAAATTCCATGTGAATATATTACAAAAAGAGGGGTAAATTAGGATTTCATAATAACAATCTTCCTAAAATCTGAGATTGGTTTGACTATATGAACACATACTATTATCTTGATATTTATTTTAGCTACCTAGAAAATTTAGCAGAATTTTTTTTTCAATTAGAGCTTAATGCAATTATCTAATGGATAACATCTTTATATTATTTGTAATTAAACACTGGCATTCCAAAGACATTAGGAAAAATGTTGTTTCTCATACATAAGAGCTACCTTATACTCGGCACATTAAATTTCAGGTAAAATTCTGTGCAAAAATCCTATGCAATTTTTGCTGTAATTTTCTTCACGATATTTTGTAACTCTTTGACACTGCATGGCTTTCCAATTACTCAACTGAAGTACATTTGTCTGAAACATATGTCTAACCTTTTCAGCTATTTGAGGGTAGTTCGGTATGGTAATCTCCATCAGTTTAGTCAACTTAAAACTCTCCACTGATCCCTTCACATAAAAGGTTTAAAGACTTGGAGCTTAGGATCCTCCTCACTATTAGCAGCAAAAGCTCATTCAAAGCATTCTTTTACTCTAGATGAAGCTAATCCCTTGTCGGAAAGTAAACAAGGAGTTTTGCATTTCATACAACAAAACAAACATGCACAGAACAATAACAGAACACACCAAAACAAAATCATAAATCGCAATCCCAGAGGGCTTCGCTCAGATTTCAGCTGAATACATAAAGACTCTGAAAATGCTGAACTGCCCTAGACACACAAAGCAGCATGACATAAATACAGGGCAAGGCTTAAATGACAAGCCACAGCTCTCTTGAATACACACATGAAATAATAATAACTAGGCATAAGGTGTGTATATCCAGATCTTGGTGATAAAAGCACCATTTGTATTGCATGAACATGTGAGCAAAAACCCTTTAATTCTCTTAGGGATCACACTGGATGCAAGATATCTCATTTGCTGACCTAAAATTCCTTAACCTTGTTTCCTAAACTCATGGTCCACCAGCCAACTTTTACCTTTGTCTGTTGGTATTTATTCATGTGACTGCACAAGAGCTTGGCAGCTTTTGGGACTTCAAATAGCCTGCCCTGGAGGCCACAACATGGTTGGAGCACTACAATGCTCTCTAATTCTGTAACATCAACAAGAATGAAAAATAAATAGAAAATCAAGCCAAAACAAAAAAATTCCTAGATGTCTAGTCAGCTTTTACAGGATTATTTTTTTTTTTTTTTAGCTTCTGCTATCAAAGGAACTGTTTATTCTATACCATGACTGCAGCCTCCTGACCACCGACTCCTGTAACACCGGAACTGTCCAGAATCTAAAATCTCACTGCTCTCCCCAATGCAATGAAGAGCTGGGGCAGCATTTACTTGACCTTAAACCAGTCAAATCTTACACTTGACCAACAGGTAGGGGCACTTAAATTTTCAGAACAGTGATTTCTAACTGTTGAGAGGCACCTAAAGACCTTGGTTCTTCTTGGAATTGGCCAAACACTTACTTTTGAAGAAAGAAAGTGGCATGAGTTATTGATTTGTACTTGAACACCAGCAAGGAAAAAAAAAAATCAAACTACTAAGCCATTGCAGAGCAGAGTGAAAATTCATGCCATGTGCATCAGTCAAGAAAGGAGAAGCACTTGTCCACCCTGCAAAAGACAAATATGGCACAGTGCTCCCAGAAAGAGTCAGCACAGAGGACCCGATCTTTCTTCAAGCAGCCAAATGGCTGCCCAGTTCCTGGGCAAAGGGAATAGAGAAGGGAATAGACAGCTAATAAAACCAAAATCCCTTCAAACCACCTGGAGACTGATTGCCCATGAGGAAAGAAAAGGTATTCAGGCTTGTTCTTTAAAGCACCTCTTTCCTCTTTTAGAGTCAAACCACTTGTCTTCAATGCTGGGCATTCTTGAAGTCTATAGCATTGCGGCATGAACTATGTAGGTGTTGTTTGATGAGGAACAACATATGGAAGATACTGAGTAATTTATTTTCTTGAGAAATCTGAGAGAAAAATACTTGCAAGTACAGGCTACATAAGAATTATGTCAATATGCAATGAGTACTTCAATAATACTAGATGAATTTTAAAAAGGGATTTTACTTTCATTGTTCAAATTTTGCTTTAATTTTTCTCAACTAGAAGATACTTTAATTGCTTTAGCTTTGGTATTTTATTAAAGCAAAATACCTGGGTAAAAAATACCTAATTTTATCTTGTTTATCTATGATTATTCTTTTGTGAAGGTTAATGTAATTCTCTACCAGATGCTTTTTTTAATACTTGTTCAAGATGTCTCATGCTTAGCTCTGCCTTCCTTTTTATAGCCAGAATTTCTATTTTTTAATGAATTATTTTGTACACTGATAATGAGTTTAACTTGGATAGGCTTTCTGTAAATTATGTGAAGTCAGTTAGATAAATATCTCAGGTTCATTTAGGATATTCTGTGCTTATCAAAAGTATTATTGCTAAAAATGGAATACTTTTAACAGCTTCTTGACACACGAGACTTATTCCTCTTTTACTTTTTTTATGGGTGCCAACCTTCAAGGTCTCTGACCTTGCAAATTACTAGACCATGTGCTTAATTTTAAGCACAAAGAATCTCATCAGCTTCAGAAGGTCATCACATTCAAGTTAAGTTAAGGTTCTCTAATGCACTTTGACAAACCTAAAGCTTCAATCTTTATAACTCACTGACAAAACAGTGGCTTCATTTGTCCAATCAAAACCATGTGTTGATTAATAAATAGTAAATGTGACTTCACTATGTTATTAATTAGCCTGAAAAACACTTCAACATTCTTTATGCAGTTGTTTTAGGATTGAAAGCCACTAATATAAGCATGATGGAAATATAGCTAACATATAATTGTCTTCTCCCAGTATTGTATTATTTTCTTTTTTTGCTACTTTTCCCTTGTCTTCATACACACTGCAGTCTTCTTCATTAGCATATTCAGATCAAATAAAACACTACATGATAAAACTAGATTACTAAAGCCATAAGGAATGTTCAAATTAAATTAAGCAGCAGTGGGTTAGTAATTTGCTTTACAGCTGTATTCCTCTTCTTAATCACAGCTGCAGCTGCTTGTAGAGGTGGTTGGGTAGTAACAGGCACTTCTATTAGGAGATACATCTCAAAGTAAGTGACTCTTACAGACTCTGTGGACCACCAAGAAGCTGTGTCTAGGCTAAATATTTTTTTTTTTTTTAATCTGCCTATATACAGAAAGTCAGTTAACTCTCTTCTGATGTCTTTGGTAGCACACAGTTTTAGCTCTGGCTATCAGTAGAGGTGAATTTTACCCACAAAAATAAATACCACCTGCATATTCTTTGATTGCACAGTTAGCTTCAAGAAATTTTTCCAGGCCTCACCGACAGAGTACTGTGGGTTGGTTGAGTATAGTACGCAGATTTCATAGAGCTTTCCCAGATGTAAGCCTTTTGGTAGTAGCAATTGCTATTATTTCCTTTTAAATGGCACAAAAAGTCGCCATGTTATATTTGAAAATAAATCGGCATAGGCATCCTGATGTGAACTACAAACAGTATCATTTAAAAAAAAAAAAAAAAGACAAAAAAAAGGCAGAATGAGATAACAAAGAGCGGCACTAATTCAGGGAAGCAACCCTATTCACTGGATGCCTGGGATGGTGCCCCTTTGACCCCTGTAAGCCTGCAAGCTTTCCAACTCAGCTGATAGCTGTTTTACCAATAGGATAGAATAAAAAAAAAAACCCAAACCAACAAAAAAACCATCATTGAGGTTCTGGTACAGGTATACAAACGGCATGAATGAGATGTAGAAAGGAAAGATGGGCCTGGTGGCTTGCAAGGTGAAAGTTTCTGATTTTTTGCTTTCCTGAGAAGGCGCTGATATGGCTCAAAAGCTGACCTATACTGTGAGCAGCTGAACACAGCAACTTCTGCTAAGAAAGAAGACTTGATTCACTGGCAGTTTGAAAACCCATCTTTGATCAGCTATGACAAGCACTTATGTACATGCTACAGCGGTTTTTCTGAAGCAGAGATGGGCAAAAATGAAAATGCTTAGCTGAGTGATTAAGAACTACCTTGTATGATACAAAATACAGAGACATATTTTTCTAATACAAAGATGTAGCTATACACTTCACCAATATTTCATATAGAATCATTTAAATATTTCAGTGAAGTAATTTTTTATCAGAAGTAAAGTTGAAGTATGTGCTTGAGATTGTTTGAACAAAGTATTTAAAGATTGCAAGCGATGGGGGGAATGCAACTTTTTATGACTGTAGATTTTTAAAGAGGTAGGTCCATGGCAACGTCCTATAAAAATAATTTTACCATCATGTCATGGGAAAAATAATGGAAGGAGCTGGATTTATTCTTCATTCTAACAGTAACACCAGAAAGTCAGATATTCAGGTCAATAAAACGATTTACAAATTTACTTTCATTAGATGACAGATCTTACTAATATTTTTGCTAAATTTTGATGTCTTCAAAATTAATTGAATTTTTATCTCAAAATCCTAATTTAGATATTGAAAAAAATCTATGTATTTAACTTTTATGGACAGTATTTCACACCTAGAAGTGGAATAAAGTGCCTCCCTAATGAAATATCTAGTTCAACTTAAAACATACTTTATGCTTCCTTTTCAACTTACTTTTTGGCAAGAAAAAAGGTAAAACCAGTTATTCAGTCTTGCCCTAAGTTGAACATTTTCATCTTCATGGTTCAGTAAGCCAGTAAGATAATCAAAGCCTCCTGGATTCCATGTTGCATTCTATACGAAGTCTGCTAGACCTGGCAGCAGCGCTCTAACATGTCTTCCTCCTCTTTCAAAATTACCTGTTCCCCTGACAGTCAGTCCATGGGTTAGAACTTATGTGCATTTTAATTGGTGGTGACATTTGATTGGGCATCTAAGTTACAAGCAGGGACCCATGTGATATATTTAATGTTCTTCTCAATAACCATTTTTTTCTCCTCTCCCTCTCGACATTATTTTTCTCTTTATCTTCATGATACTTTTGCCCATTGCAGTAGACATCCCTGATTATTTCAAATGTTAAGAGTGCCAGAAAAGAGGTTTGGGGATTGTGGGGAAGGTGTGCATGTACAAGACCACTTAACTGAATTACATTTGTATATTGTATGGCTTAAAAAAATAAATAGATACAAGGGACAAAAATTGACCTTCAAGGCAAAACTGACCTTCAAAGGCTGTGTTTGTATAGATCTTGCATTCCTATAGCATTCCATTTTTCTGGTTTCCTCACTTATGTGATAGTTTGGGAGGCCTGTCAGGGTACAGTTTTATAATTCTAACTGATTTGGGGGGCTCTATCATAGGCTGCAAGCCTCATTTGAATGTGGAGCCTTACTTGTTTCCTTTCTAACCTCTCTATGAAACGATGCAATAGTAATATAATGAAACTATAAATAGACAATCCTCTAAATTTAATGAGTTTTTCGAAACTCAGTGTCAGAGAAGTGGGAACCAGGCAATAGATACCTAAGGAAACTAATCAAGATACTATCAGAAAAAGGTTGAAGCTATAAAGGAAGACTCTCTCCAGTTGTTTAGAATAAAAGAAGAAAAAAATCAGTTGCTGAGAAGAGAATCTGGAGATCCATACTGTAAAAGAAAAAGATGCTGGAAGAGGAAAAGGGAAGAATGATGTTGAATTTTTAAATCATGAGCCTCCAATTTCAGAGACTGTCCGATTAGCAGTGATTAACTGCTGTGAGAAAACACATTCAACTGTAGTATTGTTCTGCTTAAATCATTATTTTCTTGGGCTAGCAAAAGTTAGAGATGATCAATGTTGGAACACCTGCATGACTTCTGAGTCTGTGTGCTCAGAGGGATGGACAACTGAGCTGGAGCGACAAAGATCAAACATTTCTGGACGAAGGGGCCGCGGGACAGCTTTGGTACCCACCCCAAGGAGGCTGGGCCACTGGAAAGCGGGCATCCAGCTGGGCAAGGGCAAGGAGAGAGACAGCTGCAGCCCAATCAGCCTGGGGGAGGCTGAATCGAATCTAGGCCAAACATCATAAAACTCGAACCCAGCAGCAAATCCTGGGTGAATGTCCGGGTCAGTCCACTTCAGTGAAACACCTTGCTTTTAAAAGTTATACACAAAGATGGTTTACTACAGGCACGTGGACTCAAGACTAGGAAGCTCAGTAATATTTTTGTTACAGAAGCAGATCGGTTTGTTACATCATGGAAGCCCCATTTGCTGTATTGGTAAAATCACACCAGTTGTCAAAATGATAAAACTATTAAGAATGTAGAGGACAAGAAGAGAAGCCTGAACATGAAATAGAAGGTATTAGCTTATTTATAAATGCTTCGTATGTTCTGCAATAAACAAAGAAGTAAAACAAAACTAAGTACATCGTGCATTTCAATAGTAATGTATCCTTGAGAAGGTGAAATAAGAGATTTGCTTTGTGAAACATGTAAGTTCTTTGATGTACTTTTCCTTAATTCAATAAATTCTGATCTGTGATCCATGCACAGAGCATCACAAGACTGAGATTTAATTATTCTTGCATATGAAGAGAATTTATTTACAGGATTTGCCTCTGGACACATTAAAAAATACTGGTGGCTTTGATACAAGTTTCCTCGGAATAAGGAGAGAAATATTTGGGTCTACAAAGAGTTAAATTGAATCCATTAGTACCTGTAGGTATATTACAGATATGTAACTACTATTTTTCTTGGCAATACTATATTGCAGTAACTAAACCATGTTGTACAAAGCTGTAAGGATTAATTACGCCTTTACTATTTTTAATTGGATAAGCTCAGTATAAATAGAAATATTTCAAGATCAAATTATACAGTCTTTTGCATACGTGTTATAATGGATTATCTCAGTAATGTACAGTGGAAAGTTGAGCAGTCTAGGAGAAAAAGACTAGATGAATTTAAAAGTAAAAATCAGGAATAGTACACTGTTTCTCACAACTACTTGAAGGAAGGAAGGAAGAAAAAGTATTACAATCAGGAATTGTATTAGGGGATCAAGACAGTTGTGGAAGACAGAGAAGAGGCACATTAAAAACCATTGCTAATGAGCATACATTGCATACAAGCATAGCAAAACATAAGCTATAATTGGTTTGATACCTCAGACAGACTGATTTTGATCAATAAACCCACTCTCGAATTAACCTAATTACAGCAGTCACTGGCCAGGTGCTGTATCCTTGGATGGGAGAGAAAGGATCCTCATGCCTGGTTCTTCTCTCCCTCCTCTTAAAAGGGAGTTCAAAATATTTTGTTTTGTTAGTACTACAGTACCTACATGTTGTTCCTCATTAGCTTCTTCATGCACACGGGCAGCACACAATAGGCCTTATCAGAACATGTATTTTTGGCAACACAATGTAGTCAGCTTTAGTTCACCCAGTCCTGGTTTTGTATTAAAAGCAGTTTTGTTTCAATAAGCTGATAATACCCCCTAAAAATCCTACATAGCAGTAAAAAGATTCCCCCACAGCTGCAACTATCAGCAAGAACAAATCTGTGATTTAGACCATACTAAAGTGTGGGTCTTTGTTGGTCTAAGCATACCTGTGGCGAGACTTTGGCAATGTTATAGCTAGTTATGGCACTGTTTTTAGCTGGGGTATTAGAAGGACGGTGAATGTGTATGTACCAGCTAGTCCCATATTTTCCTACTTCCTCAAAAGACAGTAATAAAAGTTGATCCATTCTTATTTAAGTCCCAATCCTGATATTTGCTATGCATGGGTTCGCTACTGAATTCATGCACAATAAATTCAGGATCAGAATTATAATGTGTAGTTTTTAATTTCTAATCCTGTTATTTCTAGTTTTCCACAGTAATTATGTTTGTTAGCCACTTAGTATTAGACATGCTATTAATTTAATTGGACACTGCCAACTCCCTTAGGCCTACAGTGGACTTTGAATTCAATTCCTGTGGTAGCAATTGGATTTGTTCATGTAATTCTACCATTTAAAACAATCACCCACCTTAATTATAATAAACTTACAAGGCGTGATCTGCATACATGAGATGCCAAACAAGCCTGATATCCCTTGGTCTACTCAGCTGTTTGATTAATACATGTACACAAATGTGATGCTCAGACATCTGTTTTATATGCTGAAAACTACTAATAAAAATTAACAAAGTTCATCATATTTCAAAATCTGATCAATACCCTTTTCTTACAGATTTTTTTTAAATGAGCTATTTTTTAATCACAAGATGTAGATATCTGAAAATTTTATTTAAATATAATCACATAAAGGAAAAAAATGCTTCTATTCAAATTTCTCTTTTTCAGATTTTTTTAAAACTAATTATGTGCTAAAACATGACAATCAAAGTTTGGAGCCAAACAGTAAATGTATAGGCAATCTGCTCCAACAGGTAGCTCTGGAAACAGGAACATTCCCTGTTTATATGCACAAGATTCAGTCTGGCTTTACCTATTTGAAATCAAATATCCTCTCAGTTTGTTACTGTATTTTTAAATAACTATTAGGTATTACATACTAGGTATCACTGCATGATGCCAGATTATCCCACATCATTGTGCCCCACTCTTTTTCTAAATTTAGATGCCTATACTCTCTCTCTAATGTACCTTAGAATTGACTGTCCCCTAGATATTTGTCTCTTTTATTGCATTTCTAAAGCGCAGGCTTTAGAGGCTAGTGTATTTTTCCCAGCATCTATTGATACTATGAGACATATCTCCAAGTCCATCCAGAGAACGAGAACATTTTCTTTGATAAGTCTTTGTGTACTTCATCCTAAAAATCATCAACAAAAATGACTCTTCTTTCCAGAAAGTTGGAAAGTGACTTTAAAAATAGGACCGCTGCAGTTCTTTTTCTATGCTGGGTTTTGCCATTCTGTCTCATGTCCCCAGAAAAGCCTATATGGAGGAGCATTTTACTTCAGACCTTTTCCCCTGTGCTTTTCTACAAGGAAAATACCTTTTCTATGACTAACCAAGAAGTCACAAACGAAATTAAGGTTCCTTGGTAGGATTTCCTAAGGAATTTGTCATAGCACAGTGTGGGCAAAGGCAGTCCCTTTAAGTGGGATTAGTTTCACCAAAAACTTGAAAAGCAAAAACATGGTTATCAGTTTTAAATGTGACAGAGAATGAGGATCACATTTTATAAAATGGTTTTATAGGCTTAAAAGATTGATAGTGTCCTTTTGACAGTCTTAATTGCACTGGATTATTTATACCCTGACTTTACAAGCAGTCCATTAACAATAAATAGCACTACTGTTGTAACTGACCATGTGATACTTCAGTTTCAGGGGGCACATTGCTGTTATCCTGCTTACACCATAGTTGACCTATAATATCAAATGTTACTTTTAAAAAAAACCAAAACACTTCAAATTATATACAAACTCAATACAAAATTGTATTTAAAAGCTGTGTTACTATTAATACAGGAATAAAGTAAAATTGTTCCCTTAAGGATTAATTACTGCAGAGTAATCCATGTTTATTCTGTTTATACCATATTGGATTCTTAAACCGGACACTCGCTATGGCTATCACACAAATAATTTAGCTGAATCCAGAGAAACCAAATTGAGATTTTAAAAAATCAGCCTGTCACGTGGGATAGCTTTACCACCTTGCTACATACAGAATTTGTTGGTAAAAAGAATTTCAAATACAAATCTCCCTTTCAATTTTACTGGTCAAACCTGCTAAGATACTGCATGATGTGACATGCTCCCGATAAAATGTATCAGATGAGATGTGCCCAGAGATATCTGATGAACTAAGCATGATTATGGTGAAAGACAAAAAATGTCACATAGCAAGGACCAAAAACATGATCTGCACTCTCAGCCGTACTTGAATTTCCTTTATTGCTTTATATGAAACTTATCTTTTAAAATAAATAACTGCATTTGTGATCCAAATTAGAAAGTCTCCTTAGGCAGTCTCTATTCTGTAGGACTTGATCAAACCAGGTGATTTGATATTTTGTTCATCTAAGCCACACCTCCCCTACAGTTTATCTGTGAAGTAGCTTTGATAGGAGTCTTTGGCAGGTGACAAACTTTGTCTTCCCAGAGGAAATTTGCCACATCCCTCTACTTCATTATCCTTGAAACCATGAAGCATCCTAAGGAGTTTTAGTAGATTGATCCTACTGACATTTTCTCATCTTGAGATGTATGAGAAATACCACTTCATATGTCAAATCACCTCTGGTTAAATGCTATACTGAAACTTAATTTTTTGGTTTTGTTACTTACGTTTCAAAAGAAATACAAGCAGTCTCAAGAAAAGCAAAACCTAACACTATTGCTAATGCAGTAATTTTTTTCATGCATATATAATATGGTGTGTTATTAGAAAATTATGTCAAAAGAAAAGGGAGGAGAATATCTTAAAATTTAAATGAGTAGCATTTCAAAAGCCAAGAATGGCTTTTTAGGCTGACTTTAATTTGAATGTAAAGTTTCTTTTCTCAAAAATAGAACACAGGTTCTTTTTAACATGTATTTAGTCTTTATTTGGGCAAACTTCTACTATCATTAATTATGATGGTGCTTAAAGGCCAAATGTGAGGTTAAAGACCCAGTTTTCTTAATACCATTGAAGGAGGTTGTTAGATTTGTAAGAGAGGAAGCACTCTTCATTTGCAAACTGCAAGGAGTCTACAGGTATTTCAAAGCCACATTCTTTATGAAGAACAATACTTGCTCAACAGCCAAGCCACCTATCTTTCTCTTCAGTCCAGGTGAAAGGAGTGCCCCCAAAAGTCACCAAAACCAGACTATCAGAGATAATAATTTTGGGCCATCAGGTCTTTCTGAAGCAGTTTGGACCTGTCATCAGTCTCTCCCTCCCTCTCTTTCTCATCTTGATGAATATCTAGTTGCAGCAGCTCTGCTAATTGCATCTTTGGTGCTAGTACATGGGGGAAAAATGTCTCAGGAAGGCTAATTGCAAGTTGTTTCTAAATGAAAATTGGGACATTTAAAGCAACAGAGAAAGTCCTGTGGTCAATAGCCTTACTCCTCCTCACATCTTCAATCTAAACACATCAGATGATCAAGGGATGGGGAAAAGGGCATTTTAATCTCATTTTACACCTGCAGAATGAAGGAAAAGGAAGGTCAAGTAAATTGCCGGAGTCTGTATGAGAAGTTTGTAACAGATTTTCAGGATCGCAGTTGAGTGGTTCAGTTTAAACTGACTCATGAAATCAGTCTGTTTAAGAAAAACTTGAAGTTTGACCCTTACGATACATTTGACGCTTTCTCAAAAATATAGAACATTGTGCTAAGTCTGATGACCCTCAGTTTAGTTTGTGTACATATTACAACTGAGACCAGCAGCAGCAGCCAGAAGCTTCGTGCTCTGTATTGTGTTAGAGTTGAGACACGCAACTCCAGATCTCAGCAGTAAGTTGAGAGTAAGTAATCAACTGAAATAACAATAGTAGTGCCTGATACTTGTCCCAGCAAAATGATGCCCCCCTGTGAGGCCATCCTCAAGAAGTGGAAAAGGCTAATTTTTTCAAACTATTGCAATAATGGTAGTTTCTGTGGGTGAATAGGGAGATTGGAGGAGTAAATGGGACAACATTCAGGCTTTGGATAGACAGGAAGACCTGCTCTTGCATAAGAAAGTCATTTTTTTCCAGTCAGACTGCTGAAGTGTAATCGAAAATCCAGAGTGGCTAATGGTGATTTTTCCATAAACATAACCAAGTTTTAGTTTGAGTCAAAGGTGTTGTTTCAGTAAATGTTGATAAAAGCTCTGAAAAGTGGCAGAAGTGCTAGGCAGATTATCCATGGACAGCTGGATGTTTCCAAGGTAACCGAACTATCTTGTCTTGAAGGGCATTCTCAGGTCTAACAATACAAAATAGCATGAACGGAAATCACTGCTGGCAGAGTTCAATGGGACTCCGTGCGTAGCTCTATGCTTTGTCTAGTATACATCGGCTCTATATTTCTTACACCATGGAGCTTTCTTCCTGGCAAGTCTTGATTTCAATCACAGCACATTTAATACAGAGGTCCACACTGCACGCTGGGCTGCATATCTTTCTGAAATGCCTCATCGGTTTTCTGCAAGTCCCTTATTCAAATGATTGAACAGTGCAGAAGAAGGGCAGAGAAGCTGCGGAGCTTTCTCCGCCTCCCAGCCTGCTGGTAACACAGACAGGTCAGCCCATGCACATGAGGGAAGTATAAAAGTACAGTAACTTGTCTGCAGTGGATTTCTGCTTCTAAAAGGGGAGGAGGCAGGAGTAGGGAGGAAAAGATAGGAAGGAGTGGAACAATTGTGCATCTGATGTATACTACTTTCTTCCAAAAATGGTTGCATAGTTAAAATTTAGAACAAAAGAAACAAAGGCAAAACTGCATCATGTGAGCTAAATTAGGGAAAAGGAAAAGTGATGAAAAAGTAGGAAAAATTTTTAAAAATTGCTTCTGTTTTTCTCATCTAATACAAGAAAAGGCTTCCTACCTAGAGCTAGGTTTCCAAATATGGAAAAACTTCAGCTTCTTCAAAACATCAGCTTTGTCTCATCAGTCTCATGCCAGCTTAATTTTAACTTAGCCGTAACATCAGTGTCTGCAATAAAACTTCCTGCTAAGCATATGGTGCCAAAATATTCCCATGGCTAAAAACCTCTAACATTCCCATGACCTTTTATGTTGAGACCTCACTGAAAATACTTCATTAGATAACTC
Organism: Aptenodytes patagonicus; assembly: GCF_965638725.1. Taxonomy (NCBI): domain Eukaryota; kingdom Metazoa; phylum Chordata; class Aves; order Sphenisciformes; family Spheniscidae; genus Aptenodytes; species Aptenodytes patagonicus. Next base: position 45,558,347 of record NC_134949.1, read on the forward strand.
TGAAGATAACGTCCTTTCCAAAATATCTGTTCTCAGGAGAGCATAGAAGGAGTGTAGTGGGAAAAAATGGTAAGGTGAATAGAGAAAGTTAGAGGACATCTGCATTGCTTTGTACTATTCCCTCGACACAAACCTTATTGAAATTAACACTGTGAAAAGGTTTAGACTGAGAGGAACCGGTGAATCTTTTTTTCTTCCACGAGATTCAAAGCACTCACAAATCAAGGAGTTTATTTTTCTGATAGATTTTTTATTTTTTAATTAGTAGTCTGATAATAGGCAATGAATTATAATTTTCAAGCCTAAATTAAAATACAAGAGAGTGATCAAAATTGAGATGAAAATTTTTACTGATTTTTCTGGGCAGCTTTGTTGCATGTGCTGAATTATGTGAAAAAACATGCTTGGTGGTGTGCTTTCAAACTTTCCATGTAAATGTTGGAGAGCTTTTTACTGTTTAATTCAAAGTACCTGTTCACATAGTCTAGAATATAAAACCAATATACTGAAAAAAAAAAGTTTTATTGTATTTAATGTATTATTAATGTTGCATTTTTTAAAAAAATGTCCTATTTTTAAAGTCAGGGATGTTAGGCCATGACTAAGACATATTTTCTGTGTGCAATTATAACTGTATATTTTAATATAATTTAAAGACAAAAAATTCCTTCACTCTACAGTTAAATAAATACATTTTGAAAACTCACCAGAATAAAGAAAATATGGTATATAAAGATAAAAGATGCACGAATCAGTTGCAGACAGAGAGGGAAAAAGAAAAAAATTATGGTCTTTCTGGGTCGTTCATTGAAAATATTTTTCGTAATATAGCCAAAGTGCTGAAGGAAACTGGACATAAGTTCTGAGCAGGAAAAAATAGCAAGAGAGAGATTCAGTAACCAGAAAAATTTCATGGACTTGTTCTGTAGTCCTATATTGTTATTAAATGCATTATGAAAAGAAATTGGGACTTTGGACTTTACTTTTTGTGTTAGGGGAGATTACAAAAACTATCGTTTAATATTTTGGTTTATAATTATGGCATACAAACCAAGAAAACCCTCTCATTGCTCCTGGATCACAAAGGTCCCCTAAGGAGAAGTAACCTAATCTGTTCTTAAGATGAGCTTCAGAGAGGGGAAAAAATGACAGCTGAAATCACTGGAAGATGTTTTAAATTCCTAATAAAAGATGACAGAGGTTTGTAAATTCTTCATCGTGTTGTGTATACTGTCCTTTATGCAATAACAGCTGCAGCAGACATTTTCTTGTGTATATCACCATAACTTTTATTTTTTATTTCTTTTGCTATCCATGGGATGCCATCCTTTGGCAGAGCGAAAGTGAAAGTTGGAAGAGGTAGCTAAGAAAGTCAATAAACCACGGATCCACGCCGGCTACTTTTTCTGTCTTTTTTTCCTGACACTAGCCTGCACTTATTCTCCCTCTCCTGGAGGGAGTTCTAGTACTCTTCAATTGCCAGTAAGCTCCCAACAATGCTGAAAATGAAGTACAGGTCATAGCTGCTTGTTTATTGTAGTGCCTTTGCTCTTTGGCAATAAACAGGAAGTTTATTATCCTTCCTATCTTTATATTCCTGTTCTAGTGAAATATGCCTCTAGATTGAATTGCTGACACATTTCTATTAAATATCAAGTTGGACCAGAATAAAACCCAACAGCGTTTAAAACAGATCTAGCCTATTTCTCAAAACCTTTAGAAGAAATATTTATGTATGATTATGATCTAGTAATAGTTGCAGTTACGCTTAATGGCTACGTCTCTGCTCACCAGCTCAGCTTGGCTTAGGGAAAAAAATCTTTTTTTCTGTCTATGTAACATTTGAAAATATCTGGTTCCAAATATATGAAAGAAAAAAAGAATTACGGGAGGCTCCAGGTTTTTTTCTGTTTTGTTTCTCTCTCTGGTTGAAGCATTAAATTGTTAATGTCTTCACTCATATTCTAATAATGACCCAGTTAATATCAATCTTCAAAACTAATTTTGAATTTTATTTTATATATACATGTAATCATACTGTCTTATTAAGGGGGTTTGTGGGGTTTTGTGTTTGTTTTTTTTTTCCCCCCACTTAAGTGAAGGGTTCAGATAAAGCTTCTGGAAAGTGTCTGATAGCAAAAGTATTGCTCAACCCACTGACCAGTGTCAAGCATTTTTGTGTTCTTCACAAAGGAGACACACCACACACCACACACCAGTGTGGCTTCTATTTCTCTAGCAGAAATGTTTGTAAAAGCTTAGCACAGCTAGCTAATATTATGTAGTGTATTCTGAAAGAGACTGTATTAGTCTTCTTTCTGTACGTGAATAATGCAAAACGTTTTGAGACAAAAATTTTTTGAAAAATAATAATTTGAAATACGGTTTTGATAAAACTATGTTGCTGATCTAGATCTTAGGGAAAAAAACTGAATGCCTTTGATAAAAGGCAGTATACAAATATAATACAGATTTTAATTATTTTAAATAATATTATATATAAATATATTTTTATAATATTTAATATTTTTAAAATCTGTGAAAATTACATTCCTTAGCATTTTAACATCCTATAAAACAGTAACAGGGAAACTAAATTGAATGTAGCTTTGTTAGCTTAATGTCTTATCTATTTGGTCTTACTGTCTTAAAATAGCACTATTAAACACAAAAAAGAGCCTATTTTGGAGCTCTTAGAGAACGACTTAAGTCAGTTGCAGTTTTCCATCTAGAAAGATTACAGATAGGATATTTAATCTGATACTCAAAAAAATGCACCATGGCAAGGGCAAGTAATAAGGATCATTTCTAATACCTCGAACCAAGGATATGTTTAGTGTTGTAGGAATACTGGAAATAGAGATTCTGCATGATTATGGGGAAAGTTAGAGAACCATTATTTGTTTTTTAATATCATATGTTTAATAGTGCTAATTTCCAACAACTGTAAATAGCAGGACAATGGAAATTTTTTAAAGGAAAGATATCATAGAAATGAATTAACAGAATGATATATTTGTGGACCTTTGCAGCTACGATCAATGTCAGCCAAGTCTCATACATTTTATAATTTAGATACAATACTGCCATCAAATTCCAGCATTTCCAAGACTGACAGAGTTAACCCTTGAAACTTTATAATTTTAAAATACAAAGATAATGACGCCAGAATATAATATTTCTTTTCACAAAAAACATAAAGATACTATATACTTTAATGCGTATTTGATGAAAATCCAATAACAAAGAATTCATAGGATACCAAACCATGGAATATATTGATATGGTTTCATATAAAAGTTTCTATTAAAAATATTCAGAAGCAGTTGTAAGGAAGTCATTTATCTTATATATTTCCATCAGCTTTCCTACAGAGCAGGGGTTTTTTTGTGTAATATGTCACTTACAGGGTGAGTAAGCTCCACAAAAGTGGCAAAGCTTTGGGGGCTCTTAGTCTTTGAAAACACTGAAAATCTGAACAAGACATGCCAGCCTTTATCATTAATCCTTCCTTTGAGAGATGGAAAAGGTCGGCTCACAAGTTGTTAATTCTGAATACTTGCAACAGAGCTACCCTTACATTATAGGTGGTAAACTCTCATTATTATTACCACAGCAGGACTTTGAATGGAAATGTTCTTTGCACATTGCACAAGAATGACAAAAATTTTTACGCTGTGAAGGAAGCTTAAATTTCTTAAAGTATTTTACCCTTCTATCTCTTAAAAAAAAAATTATATGCAAAATTTTAGCTTTTCTTAAGGAAATCAGCACATAGGGTAGGCAGAAGCAAGAAAAGAGGCGAGGGAAAGTAAAGAGAATTATATGCCTTGTCTGAACAAAGAAAAAGACAAACAATAGCTGATATGAAACAAGATTTAATTTGTGTTTAATTAACAAGTTGAGAAGCACAGAGTTCCATCTGTTCTGCTAGGGGATGCAATAAATACTGTTTCTTGGATTTGTGGGTCTACAAAATCATTCTACTTCAATACCTGCTTTGCAAGAACAGATGATTATTTTGTTTTGGAGCCCCCATTCTCCAGCGTTACTGCTTTCTACAACACAACTTCTTTAAATGTTTTCAAAACTACATTAAAGAAAGCGATTTACCCGCTAGTTTGGGAAAAAAACCTAGATAATGACACTGATCAATTTGTCTTTTATATAATGGCATGTTCAGAAGAAACCTTTCACCTACAGCTTTAATGCATGAAACATTTGATATCATGACAGATCCTGTTCAGTTTTTAACCATTTTCAAGATGCTTGATTTTCATATGGGACTAAACTGTATTTGTGAACTAAGGAGTGTCACAGCTACAAATCTGGCTACGTGTCTCGTTAGCCCCTAAAGTGAGTCTGTAAGTGCTGCCACTCCATGCTGAAGGCAAAGATTAAATTTTTACCTACAAAAAACCCTGCACTTCCTTCTGTCTTATATGGGTTTCAGACAGTTTTGGCTTTAAGCAAGGGAGATTTGGAGCCACCTGATATTTGGAAAGATAAATGCCACAGAACCCCTTTGACAATGAGTTGCATTTTCTGTCCCTCTGGAAGTCATTCTTGGCTAATGGACTGTGGCACCTTCTGCATCAAATAATCAGCAGATCCTAAAAAATTCCATTCAGAGCAGCTCACTTAAAATACAGGACTTTTAAAATATCTGAGATATTGAGAAAAGGTTTAACATTAACGACCAAAAAAAAAAAAATAAGACAAAGAATGTATTTTCTTTTCTAAAGTATTACTAGGCTCGTATAATCTCAGACTTTGAAAATCTGGGGTCAATGTCGTTTTTTACTCCATGACAGTCACTGACCAGTTCTCCTTCTCTTTCTAGACAGTAACTCCCTAACTTCTTTACTAATTTGTTGTTCCTAGATTCAGTAGAATTCCTTAGACCCTGCAGTTATACAGAGTTGGTTTCTTTAGAGAACAGTCATTGTTTCCTAGACCTGGTAAAGTATTTTCCAGACAGCTGCTTATCTAAAGCCATTGCATTTGTTTGCTACAAACTGCCTAACTACACTACTTTAGAAACAAATCATTAAAGATTTCAAGAACCTAGTAGAACCATACATATGTTACCTTACTATGCAGGTCATAGCGTTTGTAAGCTGCTGAAGATCAGTGCTATGACCATCACAGACGGCTTGAAATAGTGAAAAAAAGCTGCAGTTCTTTGGTCTTTCTACTTCTACTTAAGGAAAAGCTTACTTTTCAGAGCCAGAGGACAACAGGAAAGTTGCCTCTCAATCTGTTATGCCTGATGTATGCTTTTATTTATTGGAGGTATGCTTTTATTTGATGGATGCACTTGTACAATTTACTATCTTCTTCCTGTGATGGATTTCAGTATGGAATCAAATAGGATGGCAGAAAAGAGCAAATTGGGATAGATTTTAACTTTCAGGCATACTGCATGGTGAAATCTACAATTATTTTACAATTACACTTTAATAAGAGAGATAATGTTCATTTTCCATAATCAAACAGCTCCTTATATATTGTTTGTTCAATAGATCATTACTTGAATTCTGCAGAAATATCTCTCATCACTTTAGAAAAGTGAAAAATTCCACTGAATTTCAGCAATATGTCTAATATTGCTAATATGTCTAATTTTTGTTCTTACAAACCTGAGTGTATTACTTCAACGAAGCAGAAGGGTTTCATTTTACCTAGAGTTGGTCTGATGTCAAGATTAGACAAAATGTACAAAAATTGAACAAGTTTTCCCTTAAACTCTGACTTCTTAAAATCAACCTCTACAGTTCTCTGGTTTTATCCAAAAAGGATCATATAGCATTTATAAGTGCTGACAATTTTAATATATGGTTCTTATAAAGCATTAATATACCATTATTTATTGAGTCAAGATTGATCTCTTGATATTTAAACTTTGACATAATTCATTTTGTTTTGCTCTCTCTCCCAATTCTTGACAGATAGGAGTGTATCAGAACTATTTTGAATATTAAACAGACAGAAATTTCCTTCAGCAATGTAACCAAAGTAAACATATTGTAGAGTATTCAAATTTGAAAGCATAGCCAATTCTACTAAACATAAGTAAACAGTATTTTTAGATGTGTTCTTTAAAGAAAGATTGATCTAAAAACCAAAAATACATCTCTTCTTTACTGGAAACCCCAGTCTTATCATGGTTATATACATAACATTTGATATAAAAATCAGTGAATGGTGTCTATTTCAGTAGCACAAAGTCATTTTTCCATGTCTATATCATACGCCCTAAAATAATGTTAGGCAAGAAAGGATCAGACAACCACACATCAAATCTTGCTATCAGCTTATCTTTATCCATTTTTTCAGAAGGTGATTGGAATATGTATTTTTCATATCCTGATTTTCTTTTCTCCAAGTAAGTATACAGTGAAACACACACTAAATTTTTATGAAGAATAACCCTACTCCTCCTTAAATTTTCAAAATGTAAAAATATGAGCTAAGTTTAAAAACAAAAAAAAATTCACTCAGCCTCTGGACACTGCAGGTAAATTTGATTTGACCAAAAATCAGCACATAAAAAATCAAAGATAACCATCCTCAGCTGCCCTCAGAATGTTAGAAACAGGTACTTTTAGAGTAGTTTATAACTTTACACAATACACAGAAAAGAGGCTGGTGGAATTGCAAGTAGGTTTAGAAGTCTGGGTAGAGCTACACAGTAAAGATATACAGTATCAAGTGAGATGAACCTTGCCCTGAAAGTGAAGGTGAAACTTTTATATTAGAAAGATGAGTCCTCAGAGGACCCCAAAACACAGACAAATTGAGGGAATCTGTATTTCCCTTGACTTCTAATCCAAATTTGTTTCTGAAAAGAGAAAAAGTAGAATTGTACCTTCACTTAGCAAAAAATGGGTTTTAGCTGTGCTCACCTATTTATAAAAATTGTACATATAATTGAAATTATTTTAACTCTCACACATCACGCACAAAGACACATATACACTATAAATAAAATAATGATGACAACAAGCCTGCTAGCTTTCTCCTGTTCAGATAAATTCACGGGTGTTTTCTGAAGAGTCTCAAACCTTAGTTTAGGAAAAATCTCCAGAGCCGTTAATTAAACCCTGTCAGGAAGTAATATAAGACTGTTATTTGGAAGAAATTAAGTGGAAGAAAATAATGGGTTTGACTTTCCACTCTTACACTGGTTTCATGCAAATGTGAGGTGAAAAATCAAAGCTAACATGCCTGGTTTTCCCAAATACACAGAACATATGGAATGAAAAAATTTTTATTATTCCTTTAGTAGATTATACCATCCAGTCATACCATACCATATACTCAGCTGCTATCTTAATGTATATTTTTGTCATGTTCAATGAGATGTTAAAAGAACTGTAACTATATCAGAACTGTAAGTGGAACAAAAGGAGACTAAATGGTGATAAAGCAGCTGGTACACTAAATGAGTGGGACTTAAATTTGAAAATATCCATATCCTTTTTTGTGTGTGAGAGAAATGCAATCCAATTTGTGATTTGGATCTCACATGCTGCAGCTGCCATAGGAAAGCTTCCAGTATATTCTCCAACCACACTGTGAGTCCTTCTCACTTAAGCTTCTCAAGATCGAAATGAATGCTCATTGTCTCCTTGGTAAAATCCTCTCTTTAATAAAAACAATTAATGTCTCTAAATTCTTCCTCTTACAAGAACTGGTGATCTTCAGAAGACCTAACTCCAGCCCTTTGCTCAACTGCAGAGATCTAGGAGATTTGTTAAGTTTTTGTTTGCTGAACAGGGAATTACCAGGGATGATTTCATAAATGCTGACTTGCCAGAAGCAAACGCATTTGGTCTTGACATATTTATGGAGGGAACTGTGTTGGCCAACATACCTCATTCCCTTGTTCTGGCTACCTTTGGGGAAAAAAGATAGGCTAAATGTGATTTTCAAGTCTTACAGGTGCTTAATTGTATACTTAATCCAAATTTGCTCTCTGTCGCTTAATTGCGGATTTAGACTTAGACACTATGGCATTCCTACCTTTTTAGTGAAAGCTGTGAGCCAAAATGAGGGTCATGCCAATATCTCCTTGTGCATCTGGCCCTCGGCTCCTCACCTCACAGCTCTGAAATCATTCTTCATTGATGGGTGATCAACTAATAGATTTTTTTCCTGAAACTAAAATCAAAGTATTCAAAAGAAGAATCACAGAGAGAAAACATGCAAACGTGTGAACTATTAGCTCCTACTATACGCTGACTTTCTCCAGCTTCCTTAAGGCCAGGAGTCTCCAAGAGGTGAAGTTTGCTTCATTCAGATAATAAATGGGAACGATGAGAAACAATTGCCTGGACAGTCCATTCTTTTCTGGAGAAATGGAACGTAAGTTCTCTCTCTGTTCACCAGTTTTCTATATAGCCTTACCCAGTGATATTCTGAAAGCAGTCAAAAAGCTTAGGAATAAAAAAGTTCTATTTACAGAGCTCCCAACTAGTCACACAGCGTGGAAAGCAGATGCTGAACTGTGCAAGCATTTCACATATATAATATTCCTACTCCCAGGATTAGGGGTATGATAGAGTCCAGCATACAAGGCTAAACTCCTATCCTGGACTCTATTCCAGTGACATATCAGACGCTTCAGTTGCACTTCCACCAGGACACTAGAATTTCATTAATGTATTATTTTACTCAGAGGCCACATAATAAGCCTTTAGCTGACTGCACCCATGCAAAGCAAGACTAGATTGCCATACCCTCAAATTTGTCTGGAAAAACACAAAACTTTTTATGAATAGTGCCAGTAATTAAATAATACTCAACACCATATTTAAGTGGTCTGCAACAGCTAATGACAGCTGCATAGCTGTAAGAGCTCATGCTTTCTCAGAGATATTTTTAAACTCTGACTGCTGAAATCCCTCAAAATTACCAAAAAAACCCTACCCTTATGAATTCTTTCAGTGCTTCAAAGATTTCCGATGTCCTGCCATTTATATCAGATATCAAAGTGCTATTTTTTCATAGTGAAATGTATATATATTTATGCACACATGCACGTATTCAAATTCATGTGTATATATATATTTAGTTTATATATAATTACTAAGGAAAAATATTCCAGTGAAAAAGTGACTGTATAAGTACTGCCATAAGAAAGATTTCTCAAGTGTGTTTCTCAAATTTTGCAGGGTAAAGCTTGATCAAGACATTTCAGAATGAATGTCAGAAAAAAATAAATCTTCCATAATATCAACTCACAAACATGCTGGAAGTACTGACCTACTTCATATGGTTTATCTTAAAATACGAAACATGTATCATTTAAAAAAGCCAATGCTCTTGAAGGCATAAATGGATTAATTTACCGTTGACCTAGAAACTGCTCCAAAACACTTGTGTTGAAGTTTCACAACATCATTATGGTACTTCAGGGAAAAAAACCCAAACAATTAAAATAGCAGACAAGTCCTGCAATGAAAGCAGGAAATATTTGAAAGCAGCGATGTTTCACTACGCTACTAAACATAGTGACTATGCAAACTGAGCTACAGGTATACCTGCAAGCGCCACTTCTCTAAAAAAGTATCTACGAGTTAAGGAAATAACAATCTTCCTGATTTCACTTAACTTGACATATCATTTTTAGCATAAGCTAGATAGATAGCAAATTTACAAGGCAGACAGGCTTTGGTCCTATGAAGATACACAGATCCTTATAGTCATGGATCAGGAATAAATCCCTTGAAATCAATGGTCTATCATACAGAGAGGGGAGATTTATATTCTTTTACATTTTTTGCAGAGTTAGGACCTTTATTAAATTAGTATAACAATTGATTTTACAACAGAAATGGACAGCTAACTCCCCCTTCAAACTTTCATTTCAAAAGACTGATAAATAAGAGCATGGATTTTCTCATGAGCATTTCCTTTGAACTTCTGAATTTCCTTTTCTCCTTAAATGCTTACAATACACTATTGTTCTAGTAAAGCCCACCACTGTTACTCTAGAGACAGAGTCACAGACCATGCTGAAGTCATGATAATTTAATTTGGAGATTCTGATTGACTACAAGAGTGCAAACCGCTCTTTCTCCAGAAAATAATAGTTGTTTGAAGAGATAAAATCACATTCAGTTTAGTTTAGAGAGAAGAATTAACCTAAAGGTGTAACCATTAGATCTAATACTACCTGTTTTCAGGGTCATGCCACCACATTTTCCTAGCACAGTTTTTAAACTAAAGATGCCCATGCCCACGCCCACAAATCAGGGGACTACGGGTCCAGAACTGTTTAGAAAAGTTCTCAGTATATTCCAATGAACATCAATGAGACTCAAACAGAACCAGGAGCTGGTGTTAGAAGACTTCAATGCACCTCAGATTTCTCTCTTTATGCAGGAAAGCAAAGAGCTGATGCAAATTGCAGCAAAATATAGACTAAAGGGGGAATATATGTTTCCTTTATTTTCCACTTCTAGCAATCACATTTAAAAATTCTTACAGATAAGCATTACATTTAAGTAGAAGACACCTACATTAAGAGGGAAGGGCATTTAAAATTAGATAATCTAATGAAATCCTCCACTTGTTGAAAAAAAAATCTCTGATTTTTGAGAGACTAATCTCTCAGTTGTTGTTTTACAAAGATTAGAGATTAAATTTGACACTGATACATTACTGACACTTTCATGCTTCCAGAGGACTAAGCTTCCCTCTATAAATAGCCTATGAATATTAAAAAATCATGTGTAATGGAAGGAGAGTTGGTTTCAGAGACCTGTTATGAATCTCCTCACAAGCCAAAGGTGAGAGAGAGGATGAAAATTGTCCTGAACCTCAAACCTCCAATGGAGTTGTGCTGCTCAGAATAGGGAAATAGGATGCAGTCTGTGCATGAACTGTGAAGTGTTGCCATATACTGCTGTTCCTGGAAGAGTAAGAGTAAGAAAGGAAGTGGGGAACTGTGAGAAACTTCCAACAATAGTTTTGTTGTTGGTTGTTTTTGTTTTGGGGTTTTGGGGTTTTTTTCCCCCCTCATGGTCCCTGCTGATTAACTCTGAGCTTAAGAATGTAATTCTGCATAAAGGCTATTTGGCCTATCTGCTGTCTAACTCCCAAAATGATACTTGACAACAACTGCATACTAATACCTGACCAAAAGTGTGTGGCTTTAAAATGTAACTTGAAATTATTAAAAGTCTATGATAAGAAAATGCCCTATAAGAGAGCAGGCTAAAAATTACGATTATGGGGGAACTTCACCACAAAGGTTGGTGTTTTTAGAAAATCATATAATAAAAGTGTTGAAGACAAGTAAGAACTACATAAAGAATCCAATTAAAGATATCTTTAATAGGTAGCAAAAACAGACTAGGAGTTTTTTAATATTGGGTTAAATGTAAAAGGTATATCTATTTATTTAATATGTAAACAGCCAAAATACATTACAATTCTAGTCCACCTGGGACATCACCCTCAGGAGCTCTATTTCCACAAACACCAAAGGTGCTGTGCATTACGTAGTGTCTTGCTGGGTCTGAAATGCTGGTAGTGAGAGGGTAAAGCAAAATGCAGTGAAAAATATGAACCTTGCCTTGTCAGGAGAAAACAAATGTTCATTTATTTAAAATACTGCTGGACTCACTTGCTACGCAAAAACTGAATTAATTCTGTTACTTGATCAAGGCAGATTCTTGTGTCAGTTTGCATCTATTTATTTTAGACAGCCACTGAAAGGTAAGATCACTTTTCTAAAGTTCCTTTGGAAAACTGGAATCAGAGCCAGTGAACAGTGAATATTGACAAAGCTGAGACTCATTACTGACTTCAGATACGACTTCTTTAGTGGCAGAGCTCTGCAAAAGTGAGAGTTCCTTCAGGGTACGTACAAACTGGGACAGGCTTTCATATTAGTTATGGTAAGTATTGTCTGCCTTCTAGTCACCAAAGATGTGCTGTGCTGTGGTAGAGCACAGTATTGGAAGAAAAGATACTTGTTTCTACCGTATTCAGTAGCAGCTGTATTCTGTATATTATTCAGAGTCACCCTTAGAAAAAAGGAACACAGTAGAAAATATCTCAACATAACTTTTACATATTGTTTTCTTACTATTCAAAAGGATGCAACAACAAACAGTGGCTTCTGAGAGAGAGAGAGAAAAAAAAAGGAAGCCATACTGAGTACTAAACATGATTATACTATAGTAAATGCAAAATCCAATTAAGCTTTAACTAAAAACCATGACTGATGCTTCCAAAATTACTTTGATTAAAAGAGGATAGCTATTCAACTACTTGCCAGCAATCCAACTCCAAGAAGCAATTCAAAGCACTACTCCTCCATAATGAACCCATTACAGCTTCCCATCATACCTCTAGGAATTCTCATAAATCTCTTACAAATGATATCTGTAGAGAAGCTTTGTGTGTGCTTGGACAGATATAATGTTTAAAAATAGAAGTAAAAAGTAATGTTTCTTGAGAGACGATCTATGTAGAATTGACATTCTTTAGTTTAATGGTGTTCACACTCCCTACTGACCTTAATTTTTCCTTGGCTCCTTGATTAATAGTTTGGTTAAATGCATTGAGTTTTATGCCATTATCTGAAATTAAAAAAAAACAACCCAAAACAAACAACAAACTATTTCTGATTATCTCTCTGAGATTGTTCCAAAACTGCTCATTCTTTCTTCATTCACTTATATTTGTATGTGAGCTGTGTTACTTCTATGTATTTGAGAAACATGACGGTGACTGTTGTATCTCCTGAAAGGAGAGAGGATTTCTTCTGGTACTAAACTGGAAGCTGATGGAAAATTCCAAATTTGGTTTTAATATTCATTCCTTGGTTTATTCAAACTTAAAAATCCTTTGGTCTCTTTTACTGACCAGCTGAAAATTCACAGACCATCTCAAGCAAGCTTCAGTGTTCCCAGTCCAAGATGAACATACGCACTACTGTCATCAGATCTTTATTCGAAGCACAAAGGTTGATGTTGGCGGCTTTACTTCAAGCAATAGATGTGTGTATGTGTGTTTAGTGTAAGTTACTAATTTCATTCTTTTGCTCAGCACAGTTTAGCACATATTTAGCTTTATGCTCCACTGTTCATTACAGTGCTAGCCAAGAAATCCAAGGCTTCAGGCCAACAGAGGCCATATATGTTTTCAAACCTTATGAGATACATCAAATCCGTCCACTGAGCCAATCTAGAATTCAGGTTACCAACTACATGAAACAGAGACTCAATTCCTAACCTGAAATAATTTTCTGTCTGCCTACTACTAGTATAAAAGTATGGTAAAGAAAAGAGGTTTCCGTAACTTAATGTCAAAAAATCTTTTTCTTTGCTTCATCAAAACTGTACATTAATACTTTTTTATTTGCTCAGAAATGTAACATCCTAATAATAATTTTCTCCACATAATATTTATTTTAGTAAGAGAGTCCTAGGAAAATAATAAAACACACTGCAAATAGCCTTGAAAAGATTCATCTGAAATGACTGTATGACATTAGAGAGTCAACATAGTCTTTATCAATATAGTTATATTGACAAAGATTAGCTCACATAGGGAGGCTTATCTTTCTGGACTCCTTCAGAGGAATACGCTCTCCCATAATACGCCTTGGGACTCACAGAACTTGGCCCTTATTATGAAATGTTGTTTATCAGAGCCTGCCATAACAGAAATCAAGTCTACATTAGTGTTTTAGTTTGCATCAGGAGGTCTGAAGCAAATTTCCCCATTGTCTCAACTTGCTTTGGTTTGCATCATGAAGTGATTTCAGAGTGCCTGAACTGGATCCCTCCTGGATGAAATGAAATTGAAAGATGATCTCTGAGAGTGCATCTAATGCTTTCCATCCATTTGTGGACGTTCAGCCAATGGACCTGACTAGACCTATTCCATAATAACCCACCTGGCCCCCAAATGTGGATGACAGACATCAGACCCTCCTCTTTTGCTCTAGAGATGATTAACTTTCATTCTGCCAGACTACTTACTAATGGAGACATAAGCACAGGAATCCAGATCAAGTAGCTTCCCCTACACCTTGGTTAGGCTTCTAGCACAAGCGTAGCTCTATAAGTAATCACACCCTCAATGCATTTTCAGTGCCATTGGCATCTCCTCACCACTCTGGCTTTGCTCAGCACCAACACTGTTATGGCTGATGCTGTAGACAAAGTCATTCCTCACACTGTGCCACCACCATGCATGCAGTATTAGAATACTTAATTAAAAAAAAAAAAAAAAACAAAAAAACCCTCATACTTCATTAGACCTATCACTAGAAATAACACATTTCATAGGAACAAGCACTCTTAGTCATGTGAAACTGTTTAATTCCTCCTAGTGAAAAAATATAAACAGATCACTTAAATTTCCATGAATCAGTAATTCTAATTCTTTCAGTGGAAATACTGAATCCATGATTTTCACATTTGTTTGCATGTTTGAGTGAATCACAATATCAACTAAATTATGTCAGCTGCCATCTCAAAACAATCCTAGCCTCATAGTCCTCCATAAATATTATGCTAAGCATTAACTGCCAACTGAATATTGAACTAGACAGGAATAGATGAGGCGAAATAAAATGTATTTATGAAATCACTACTAAGAATTTTAGTATTAAAAATCTTGTGATGTATATTAACAGTACTCCATTCAAAATGAAAATACAGCCTATGAATAAAGGTAAAATTGGAATATTTACTTTAATGCTTGTATCACAGTAATTTCCCCAAAACAGACATATCTATAGGCTAATAAGTTCCTCAGCAAAAAAGTTTATTCACACCTCAACTTATTTCAAACCATTAAAATCATGCATTTTATTGCTTGCCTTCAATCATAGGACAGTTCAACATGCCAAGTATTTTGCATTGTCTGTCTTCACCTGCTTTTTTCCTTGCCTTATGACAGATGTAAGAAAAAGAAGAAATTTGCAGGTAGATCACCCACCTCTCAACATCATCATCTGATGCTGTTGATAATGAAGACTGCAAGAGTAAATGCTACATGAGTAACAGGCAAGCAACAGATCCTCTTGCCTTACAAATTTATCAACTATGTACAAAAAGACTGTGAGGACAAAATGCTTTATGTAAAATAAAGTGAACACTGTGCTAGTTAGTAATTATACTAATTCCATTTACTTTTTTCTTCCAAGTCAAATAAGTTGTTTCTATGCAACTATATCTTTCTCCAAACGAAAAACATTTTTTTTAAGTGCTGATATACAGTATTTCCAGCTCTTGAAGGGTATCTAATTAGCATAGGCTTATCAGCTGATGTCAAGGGCTACATTTACGTTCTTATAACGTCAAGCCTGACTTTCAGGCTTATAGCTGACTTATTCAGGCTTTCAGACAGTAAAAGCTATATTGAGAAGAATTTTGAAGTTGAAGTTATACACGATACTAAAAGCTAGTCAAGACAGCTTCCAAACCAAACACCCTCTTTTACTAAATACCAGGAAGTGGTACTGTCCTCTACTTGGTCCAATGTGTAGCAAATCAAGAAGGAGGCAGTGTGATCTAGATCTGAGACAACTACTAGGAATATATATGAAATGTACAATGAAATCAGCAAATTACTTACACTCTCCTCCCAGACAGGGCTGGGAAAGCTTCAGCAGTGCTGCGTAGCAAGATTGGTAATACTCATCAAGGGAAAAACCATGCCATTTCCAATAGGTTATCATCACAATTTATACAGGATATTCAGGACACCCATCTACAGAGACACAATCTCTGCTCTCAGAACAGGCTATGCCTATATTGTTCTATTTTTCCCTATAAGGAAAGCTTATCATCCAAGCATTCTGCTATCTCACTCTATACAGCTTGTGTTCAGTTAAGAGAATGGACCAACCAGTATCAAACCAACACACATTATTGTGTAATAATCCTTAGTATTCTTACTATTCTGGAAAATACCGGTACATTTTTTCCTCTAGTTTTATTTTCTATGCAAATTATGATAAAAGAAGCCCAGGTTCAGAATCCAAAACTGAAGGCACTTCTGAAATTGAGCCAGAAACATGGTTTCTAGCTATGATTCAGAAACCGTTCCATGATCCTATTTCTGGAATAGGAGAAAAGCACTCCTATTGCTATTCCTCCTACTGGTCCCCTGCTTTTATTGGTCACATCCACTCAGCTGCAAAAGAAACAGCAGCTCTGTTTTAGCCCCAGTGCTTCTGGTAGAAATACGGAAAGGTACTTTCTGACTCTTTACTCCACTACTTTGCAAAGTATAATAGGCCACATTGAATGACAGGAGTTCTGCATGGGAAAGGTGCATTGACTGCTCTGCTTGGTTACTGTTCTGTTTCAACACATGAAAAAATGCTACTATGTGGACAAAATGTTTTTGTATGATAGGCAAAAGAAAATTTTACATGAATATTGACTTAAGACACAAAGCCTTTAAGGTCTTTCTATTTTGTTTTATGTATGTATTTTAAGGTCCTGTATTCTTTGCTTACTCTAATTATCATATTGTTGGAGTAAACAATGTAATTTACTAAGTCTCTACAACCAAAAAATACTATAGACAGAATCCTATGCTTGATTATTTTCTTCATTGTTTTTTTGGAAAGCATGTGTCTGTGTGTGTGTGTGTTTAGTTTCGTCTTGTGGCTTTTGGGGAGAAGGATTAGTTTTCCTGATTTCAACTACCAAATTCACAGTAATTAGGCTTATCTTAGAACCCTAATGTTTCTCATTTCTCCCTTAAGCAATGTGTGTTTCCACCCAGAGGAGGATGTAAATGTATCTATAGATCTAAACAGTCAGTTACTATTCAGTCAAGTCACCCTTCTCAGTTCACTGCATGCAGAACAGCATATTCATAAAAACTATCAGATCATTTTATTGACTGGCTGTAAAAAAAACCTATGGAAAATGTGGGGCAATGCAGTGCTACTGATTTTTATGCAGGAAGAGGGTATGTGGTGGCAGCTGGGGCAGCTCTCAGCACGATTCCAGCTAAAACTCAGAAGCCACCAGAAAACAAGTAGCTTTTCAAAGATACTCCCTGTGTCACGGGTGTGGACAGGATTGCTGGTGGTGAGGACATTGTCTTTCATGAGCTCTGATGGCCACAAATCACAATTCTCTGGCACAGCAGAATTACACAAAAAAACGCTTGTGCAAACAGAATTATTTCTCTAGATACTTAAGGCACATTACATGTTCACAGTAACACAGACAATGTTCTTCCTGTCAGCCTGAATAATTCTGTTCTGTTTTTGGAGTCCAAGTGCCACATTCTCACCAACTCAGTAAAATGATTAAACCTACTAGTTGCCAGTATATCTGGACTGATTAACAAATGCTCAGAGTCTTCGCCATTCTACAAAAAAAAAAAAGTAACAGCACTACCAGATGAAACTTACTGAAAGTTTATTTCATATAACATGTTTTAATGTATAAAATTTTTTAATATTTCTCCTTCAAAATTTTATAATTGTTTGAATACAGAGAACATTAATATTTTGGGGTACATTCAGATTAACACTGCATTAACATGTCTGTATTTGAGCAGAAAAGCTTTAAGTTTGTTCTTCACAAAACAGGCAATAAAAATACATATCACAGAATAATAATAGTAAATAAGAATAAATAACACTCACTTGCAATGTAAGACCAGCCTCTATTGCCATTTGTCATTTATTTCTGAGTAAAAGAGCCTGTAAGCATATTCCTCACAGTATTCCTCTGAAATTCCTAAATTCCAAAATTACATAAAACCCACTTATATGGCTATAAATATTTCCAAGCTATTTGCAATGCAAATCACTTTATTATTGTCTCCTGCCTTTGATACTGCCCAGATTTTTTAATGATTTTTTTTTCTGGCTACATGTTAAAGCACTGGTCCAGCATTACTATTTTCTGTCACTGTTAACATGTCAGAAGTCTTTAAAGCACCTCACTGTCAGCCTTTCTGCCACTGTTGTTATTTAAATTCACTAACACAGCTTTCAAACCTTCTGAAGTCTACAACAACCTACATGATCTGTACCACAACTTTTTGCACACAAAACCAATTATTCAGTTGACTCCTATCAATAGTTGGCCTTTTAGTGGTTTACCATCATTACTGATACAAGTTACCAATCGGCTATGGACTTGCAGCTTTCATAAAGAACATGCCTCTAGTACTTTTACATGATGTTTGTAAAAGAAAAGTACTGTACCAGTGTGTTAAGTAAGAAGAGAAAAATCTTTATTTAGGTGAAACTAAGGGAGAAATCCCATGCCTGGTAGAGGGTTGCTGGAAGGAGCTGCCCACATGCTTGGCCAGCTGAAGGGTTTGAGATAAGATCAGATTC
This sequence comes from Aptenodytes patagonicus, assembly GCF_965638725.1. Taxonomy (NCBI): domain Eukaryota; kingdom Metazoa; phylum Chordata; class Aves; order Sphenisciformes; family Spheniscidae; genus Aptenodytes; species Aptenodytes patagonicus. The sequence goes on from NC_134949.1 coordinate 45,576,696, forward strand.
CACAGTTCTTCTGTGGACCTGGTGACACAGCACTGAAAGTACACACAAATTTTTGGCCCTGTTCTGCATGTTATATATGGTATATTTTCTACACGTGCAATTACGTCTGCATGGAGTAGGAATGGAGTCATCAAATACACATTTTACAAGAATTTTGTAGTGGTATGAGTGATCACGTCAGATACAAGGTGACTAATAACCCATCTCCTTCACCAAAAATATATTTTTTTCATAGAACTGGGGATTTCTGCAAAGAAACTCAAAAGCTGTTGTGTTTGATATTAAATTATATTGCATAGAAATATGCGAGGCAACAAAATAGTCAAAAAGAAAAGTTATGGCTTACTAGACAGAGTAGCATGGCATACCTGCCCAAAGCATAATCTAATGATAAATGTATGCTAATAAGTGCAATTATAAATTTTAACAAGATACTTTCTCTTATAGGAGAGGCTTTTTGTTTCATTTACTATTTCCATATAAGAAGATACATGAAAGAACAATAGGATTACTGAAACACTAAAACTACAAGACAGTATAAAACAGAAGTTCTAGGTTCATTTAAACTATTAATATAGGAATTAATAGGAACATTAATGATCGCATCTAGTATTTCTTATAGCATATGCTTTTTTTCACACAGCTCAAAGCACATTCTGTACCAGAAAGTAAGATTTTTACTTGCATTCTGTTAATTCACTATCATTGGAGTGTAACATTTAGTCGCTAAGAAATAAAAAACAGTAGTAATCAGTATCATGGTGATAGATATGTTTTATGTATAGAAACATTTCCCAGTTTCCCAGTAACCCAGTTTCAAACCTTTGATCAGAGATGCACTTTTACAGTAGTTCATAGTGTATTTACATTTTTAAGTCATATGAATATTTTAGGATTTCTCTGCAGGTTTTGTAAGAAAGTAATTTTATTTCTTTATAGACCTTCTGACCATCAGGTAACTTTAAAAAATGGCTTTAACCTCCCAGGTTAAAGGTTTCAGAAAAGACCAGTCTTACTTCACTACCTGTTAGTAAAAAGGAGTATACTCTAGTTGTCCTAAGAGTTCATTTATAAACCACAAATCTCATCTGACTATAAAATGGGCTAGTATTGCTTCCAAATATTTGAAACTTTGTGTTTAACATTTATGGAAACTGTTACTACATGCTGCTGATTTCAAAGCTAAAGATGTATCCGGATCCATGAGCCCCCGTGTACTGCTGCAATTTGAGCATGTTTGTCTCTCTCTACTGCACATGCCTAGTTCCTAAGTTCTGCCTATTGGCAACTACTTTTAGCCCTCATTTAGGTCTGTGCTTAGATCTGTGCTTTAGATGTGTGCTTAGCTTAATAATTGAAGGTTACAAGAATTAAGAATACTGTTCATAGAAATATTTCAGTTTTTTTTCTTTTGCAAAGATGCTGAAACAGAAAAAAGGCTCTGTTCATTTGAAATTCTGTTGAAATAAACGTCGTGTACAAAGTGAAGATATTTTGAATGTTTAGAAGTTGTGCAAGTTAGTATTCACCTGTATTAGTATAGACAACTAATTTAAGAAAACAAAAAATATTTACTGGATGTTATAAACACCAATGTAAACTTAAGTTGCTTTTGAATGATCAAAGCGGTATTACACAACTTTCAAAAACAAAATCTGACATTTCAAAATTAAGTTCCTTTGTGCTATGCTTTCATAAAAAAGGAACCACCCTCAAGTTCTCACAGCTTCATTAAAAAATATTTTTTCAGTGGATTGTGTTCCATTTCATAACCAATAACCACGTTAAAAATATCTCCTTTCTAATCCAAACTTTCCCACCTGTATTACTATTTTATGCAAATAACTGCTAAATACAGTGAAACAGAAGACCAACCAGAGAGCAAGGCAATGTTACTACTTGGACTTTGATGTTTACCATGTTCATGAAAGACACATGCTCACTGTGGGACTGCTGGCAAACTAATTTATCCACATAGAGTAGCAGAAATACTATCTTTTTATCAAGCTTGAAGAGAAAAAGAAAGAAAATCACTGCTTTCTGTTATATACCTGCCAAAGTCTACCAAAGTTGGCACAAGCAAATTGAGATGAAACAGAGAGATATTGAAATACAAAGCACTGAACTTTGATATTGCCTCATTATAAAATTAAACCTTATTCATAATAGCATTACAACTCCTTCCTTTCATACAGTATATAACTTCTTTATATCACCTCCTCTCATACAGTTTTCTATTTTATTTGCTCTAATCAAGCATAGTCTAGGGATCAAAGCTGAGGGAACTGGGACTGTTTAGCCTGGAGAAAAGGAGGCTGAGGGGAGACCTCATCGCTCTCTACAACTACCTGAAAGGAGGTTGTAGCGAGGTGGGTGTTGGTCTCTTCTCCGAAGTAACAAGCGATAGGACGAGAGGAAATGGCCTCAAGTTGCACCAGGGGAGCTTTAGATCAGATATGAGGAAAAACTTCTTCACCGCAAGGGTTGTCAAGCACTGGAACAGGCTGCCCAGGGAAGTGGTGGAGTCACCATCCCTGGAGGTATTTAAAAGACGTGTAGATGAGGCGCTTAGGGACATGGTTTAGTGGGCATGGTGGTGTTGGGTTGACGGTTGGACTCGATGATCTTAGAGGTCTTTTCCAACCTCAATGATTCTATTCTACTCTATTCTATGATTCTTTTAATTATAGCAGGTGGTTCAGCAAATATACTGAACCAAATCACGCTTTTAACATCTGCAGAATTTCAGGACAGATTTCCTGAGCAAAACAAAGGTACTAGGAATTTCATAGCTTCTAGGTAATTGCAGATATTGATGTAATTTTCAAATTCAATACTTTTTCTGAACACTAGGTGTCCTGGAGACCAAAGAAGCTAATAAAACACAACAAAGTGGGAGAGAAGGGGGAAGAGAAAAAACCTGTTTATTCATCCTGTGTCATTGCACATGAAAATATAATTTTAAATGTTGCAATTAGTTGTTGAGAAATTCCTTGTTAATTTCATCTACTAAAAAAAAAAAAATCAGGCAAGAAAATCTCTGAATTTGAAAATTTATGGCAGACTTCTAATTTCAATTAATGCTCACTCATGAAGTGAACACACTTTATAAAGTTGATTTTAAAGCATAGTGTTCAAAGCATTTGATTGAGATCTTAATAAACGCTCAAAAACTTGTAGAGATCTCCACTAATTACGATTCTCCACAGCCCAAGTGCTCTGCTAGATGCATCCCTGTATGGCCAGTCTGATTCCTTGGCCAGTAGGCCAATTTGGTTTGATTTCCTAAGAACATCAGTGAAATGCCAATAATAAAGTTACAACTTGCACACATGCTTTGTCCTTCTTCCAGTACCATTTTTGTTGCTGAAAGAATTAATATGTTACGGTTTTGAATCAATGTACAATTAATTCATCTGCTTAATCATTACATCAATGTACAATTAATTCAGTAGCTTAATCGCTCATTACCGTCCATCAGTCAGAGTTCAGGCCCTCATCTCAAAATTTTTGTATTTGTCCAGTTTTAAACATGCTAGACATTGGCTTTGCTAAGATTATTTTCACACATTCAGGTTAAATACCAGCATATATATTTCAAATTAAGAACTATTAAGCTGTCCCATAACTTTGCAAACTATTTAAATGAAAGAGATTCTGTCTCAAAGAGATTACAGTGTAACATAGAGAAACACAGGTAAGAAAGCAAAAAGTGAAAGTAGTTTAAAACAGATCAAAACAATTAACAAGAGTCATATGAAGCCCTTCTCAGCAATTATTACATTTGTAAGCAAAGACTGAAGTAACTGAAGACGGAAAGAGAAGATACCACAAACATGGTGGTCAAAAGCTAGAAAGGAAGGAATGACAAAGGAAGCCAAGGCAAGAACTGGAAAGTTGCTTAACATATCTTTCTTTATACTGCACATATGTAAACAAATAAAGAAAAAAAATAATTGAAAAAGGGCATCACAGGAATATATAATAGGCTTTCTTTGGTTGATTTTTTTTTTAATTTTTCAGGGATTCTTTTAGCACTGATAACACCAAGCCATTCTAGAACACAAACACAGACTCTCCTGAATTAGCAGCTTTACATTCCAAGGTCATTTAACTCTACATTGCTCATTAAAGTATCCAGAACACAACAGGAAATTTGGTCATATTCCCCTTTTATTTATTGTCCCCTCAGCTTAAAAATCAGTGGAAGAAATAATTTTTAAAAGAGAATTTTTTGTATGTGGGATAATGTCTACAGTAATCACAGAGATTGCTAGTAGCAACAATACATACTGTAAAAAAATTATATACTTCATTGTTAGTGCTTACTTTCATAAAGTACCACATAATAAAATAGTCAATTTGGTATCACAACCAAGCATCCTAATTTTAGTGACTTTTTCAACTCGACACACTCGGAAAGAATACCTGACGTCAGGAACTGTGTTTAAGAGCATAGCTACAGGAGGCTGTACAGAATATTTAGATGTCAGTGTGTGAAAAAAGTAGTCATGCTGTAGAGGAACAGGCCAGGGGCATTCATGTCTCTGAATCACTGCCAGGATCAGCAGATCGTCACTGTTAGGAGGATGTCACTCTTTCTGCACAGCCCTCAACTATCATTTGACATCACTGTAAGAAGGGCAAGACAGTACAATTAAAAACAATGGATTAAAAGAAGACAAGAATGAAATGCAGTTATTGGACCCAAAGAATGGGGTACCTGTATTTTGTGAAAGACGTTTGCCATGCATTTTAGGATCAACTTTTAATTGCCTCAGATTGTTTGCTCTGGTAGCATACACAGGATTTATTACATATTAAAGACATCACTCTACAATAGCGTAAAGTAACCAAAAAGACAAAACCATTATACGATCAGGAATGGGAAGGTTATTTAAATCCTAACTGTATCAGAGACTGAGCTGAAAAAGCTGTTGCCACTTTCAGTAGTGGAGTGTTTGAATTGCCCTGCACTGCCGGAGTGCTATAAGGAGCACCTGAGGCAGGGGAGTTGTGGGGTTTTTTTATTATTGTTAAATCTTAATGTAGGATTACACAGTTTTCCAGAGCCAAGGCACTGAAGATTTCTTTTAATTAAATGCTACTGAAAGATGGTTGTAATTAGACTGGTCTGCACATTAGATTTAGAGCATATAATAAATTCTTACCTTTAGCTAAGCACACAAGCTTATTTACCTGAATGAGGCAAAACTTAGCTTAAAACTGAGAACCTTAATAATCCTAACAATAGATTCTGCTGTTCTATCAATGGCACATGTATGATTACTATCCACATGAATCAAATTAAGCATCAGCTAGCATGCAACTACATTGAGGATTAATATAAGAAAACCCAGACAGGTACAACATACCCAGTTTTTTAAATTTTTTTTGTATAATATGAATTTGGACTTTCTGATAATGCCAACACAGTGCTTATCTGAACTAAACAGAAAGACAGTGTAGGTCCACCTAAGGAATTATAAATCTAATGAATTGTAAGATGATAATATTATTGGGAAAGACAATCAATAGCAAAATCATTGTGAATGCAATTTTATGTTTGTTTAGGAACAATTTACATGCTGATTTTTTTAAGGCAGCAAACTTACTGTGATGATATTGATTTCTTACATATTTTCTCCTACCAATACAAAACTAATTAACACGTAAGCTTCTTAACCTATTAGCTACTCTTACTCAAAGTTTACTTATTGTTTAAGTACCAAGAAAAATCCTTTCAGTTTTATTAAAGTTCACTTACCTGAAAAGTATAAAACCGGGTCCCATTAGGAGGGTGCACTTTAGGAGAGGCAGAGACAGCGTTCATATCCGAGAATATCATTTCTGGTCACACACACCATACAATCCACAGAGAGCTACAGATGCAGAGTAGAGTGCTAAGCTCGGAGATAAATCCTTTCATACATTTAGGGAGGCAATCGTACCAAATGCAGTCTGCCCCATTCGTTCAGATGTATAGTGACAGCGCTTTGAATTCCCCACTCCTACATCTGTGAGCTAAACTGTAAGGTCATCGCTCCCGGACCTCTAGCTCAGCTAGCCCTTCAAAATATGCACAATGAATAAAAATTAGAAATGCCGAAGAAAAGAGAGCTAGAACCTACAGTACATGGAGCTTGTGCAGAATCTGGCAACGCTTTGGACCTGCCCATCTGTTCTCAGTGATAATCACCTCCCTCCACCACAGCCTTGCAAAGTGATTATGCTAAGCGTCCCAGTTAACCAATAAAACACAGTTTCATTTCAAGCAAGCATGCACAGTGAAAAACAGAGGACCTCTTCTGACTAACCTGAAGCATGCCTTGTGTTCAGTTTATAGCTGTATTTGATAACAATGATAATTTTATCATTTCAGTTGCTGATAGCTACGTTAACACATACCAACTTGCTTTAAATAACACGAAGGTGTTTTTTTTTCTGTTTTGACTGTCTTGTCTAGATAAAAGAAACAGTATCTTGCTCTCCAAATCAGTATTTGTTATATTTCTTTTTTTTTTGGTGCTACTACAGACTGCAAATAGTGGGAAATAAATATTTGTAAGACTGTTTACAGAGCTACATACAGTTTGAATACAATACACATTACAAGCCTCTCTGTTCTCATTCTTGTCTAACTCTTTTTTCTCATCTTCAGTCTGAACCTCTCTTTAGGAAAGGTTTACCTAACATTACTAAGTATAAGGTTGAAATTCTATTCTGAGCCTTACTGTGCTTCACAAAGCTAGAGACCTACAGCTTAGCTCATTAGCTATACACAATACCTTTTTAAAAAGTTATTTTTTAAGGTTGATAATACTTGCAAACACCTGCACTGAACATCCCAAAAGCATTCACTGCATTTTTCTTCACACACAGATCATTTGAACTACATAAAGACATTAAAGAAATGAATATTCAAAGAACTTGATACCTTTTAGCAACAAAAAATAAGTGTTCCATTTACAAAAATTGGAAAGTAGGGTTTCAGTAAAGGGTAAAAAATGTAAAGTGGTTGGAAAACTAACTTTACGTGTTCTGTCAAGCACTCTGTATTTTATTCATAAGGTTTAAAGAGAGACAGAGAAACCACTTAAGAAATGGTACTTTCAAAATGAAACTTGTCAAAAATCTAAAAGCCTGGTGAGTTGCCAGGCTGCCTCTGTTTTTTATTCTGTTTTATCTTAATGATTTTAGCAGCTGAATATAGTACAGCTTCTAAAGTAAAATGACTGTGAAAGGAGTTGGGATAGATGCAGAGATGTCTGTCTGTTTAAGTGTGTATGCCAGTGTGGTGCATACCACAATAATCATATTTTGTAAGCCAAAGAGAAAAAATCCTCTTAGATCCTAGTCAAGTCTAACAATGTCTTACAATTACCATGATATTGCTTCTATAACATTTACTGAATCAAAGCAAAAATACTGTCTGGAACATTTTCTTGAGACCTAGATTTCAGATTACAGATTATTCTCCCCTCTTTGAGTTCTCTTCCAGAAGATCTAGATGCTGGTATTAGCAAAGGGGTCCCTCAACTGGTCAAAGGAAAGATACCAGATTGTTGGTAATTTGAGTATAGAACCTTTTATTCTGAGTTGATACTTTCTCCTTTATAATCTACCTACCAAACGTGCTATTTCCATGCAGTGCAATGAATAAAGTTTCTTTTATGGATACTTAAGATCATTTGCCCTGAAAGATGACAGCAATTTACCTCTTAGTTTCCTCACCAAATGCATAATTTGAAGAATTCATGTGCAAAATCCCACGTACATTTCTCCAAGACAATTACTTTCACTACTAAATAGCTGTACCTATTAGTTTGAACTTCTCTTGCTTCAACTTTCACAAATTTTAATCCTCGTTTCTACGAGGGATATAGGAAACTCAGTTCATCTTCCCATATTGGCATTTGCTAAACCTTAAGCTAGTTCATTCCTAAAAAAATATTGCCAACATCTTTAAGAAATGGTCAATACTAAAGTTAAACGTAAGTGCTCTAGTGACAGTCTCAATAATACCTTCCACAATCATAACACTATTGCTGTATTTTGACTGGCTAGTTCCCGAGGACTGCACATCTTCTAGCTGCAGCCATCCACTGGGAGCTCTTATTGGGATCACTGTCTACCATGACTTAGCTGCCCATTATTTTGAAAAAATTACTGCTTTTCAAAATACTGCTCCCGATCTTTTATCTGTTGTTTTGGCTTTCCTGCTTAGGTGAAGCAATTTGCACTTAAAAAACCCAACAACAACAACAACCAAAAAACCCAGCAACCCCCCCTCCCCCTGCATTAAGTTCCAATAAACACATCTCCCTAGATCTGGAGAGAAGGCATGGCATTATAACTGTTGTTCTGTCTCCACTAACTTTTACCTCATGTGAAAAAGCTCCCAGTAATGACTATAAATTTTCTTTTAGCTCACTGCGAAACAGGTCAACACCACGTTCTTGCATGACCCTCATGGAATCAGAACGTAATTTTGATGTAACACTCAAACAGCTTGAAAACATTTGTGTAAAACAGCGTTTTTCTGAAAAACATGAAACCAGCCTCCTCTCAGGAATCAGTCAGAGTATAGGTAAATTCAGTAAAGTATGAAATGATGCATGGCAGAATACGTGTTCACAATTACAGAGAGAGACAGTCACATTTCAGAAAAGCCAGCAGCCCCAACGCTGGGATTCAGCAGTCTCCTCGGAACAAGGAGCTGAAACCAGGTCTCCCATGTCTAATTGAATGCCACAACCACTAAGCCGGGTATCAAGCAACACGGCCTGAAAGCGAGCAGAAACTGGAACAGAATAAAGGAAACCGAGCAGACCCAACAGGACCAACAGAGAAACAGACCTACAGAGCATGACTACAGCTCAGTGGTAGAAGTGCTCACAAAGGATGTAATCCCAGTTCAAATACTTGCTCCAATGAGTCTTCCAATGAATGATTTAATTATTCCATGAAGTGAAAGAGTTGTAGTGGAGGAAAAAAAAAATCTTCTGTATTAAAAGAAAAGAAATCCTACATGTTTAAAAGTATGAGATGTGGCTCCTGAGATGGCATTTAGTTCCAATTACTTTTGAATGTATGAGTTACCAAGCTCTGAATCTATATGTGTTATGTGGACTTTGCATTTTAATTAGATAACCCTCTCCAAAACTTTCAGTGTGGTATAATTTTTTTTAAAATACTAGTATTCTTTTTTGATGTGTAGCCTACCATTTTTTATAGTAGATACAAAAATGTAGATATATGTTGATATATGTAGATATGTAGATACATATGTATTAAAAACCCACTAAGTTACACATCAAAAAAGAAGGAATATATATCTATATATGTATCTCTCTCTCTCTCTCTCTCTCAGACCATTATGTGAAGTACTTTGAAAATTCATGGACACCAATACAAAAACTTGCATCTCTGACTGCAGAGACAAGATGCACTTCTTTAAATTGACAAACACACTTAGCTTTTTAATATGCTAGTGCTTGTGTGATATAGTGTCTCTTCAGAATATGTAGTGCAATAGAAAAGCAGATGTTTTGAGTTAAGATTTAAATCACCAGCTCTTATTAAATTAGGTGAGTAATTATCCAGAAACATGGACTTTATATCACATACTGTTCTCATTTCTGTCTCTATCAGGGAAAACCATGTTAAAGAAACATGCCTTCCTCCAGGAGCGGTGAGAGTGTGTGATTACTGGAACATTAGAGAGCTTTCACTTTAAACCTAGACCACATCACCTCTACTTCACAGACTCACAGAAACCCTACTAAGCTTTGAAAATCTACAATACTGTACTTGAATTGATGTTTCTTTAATATCTGCTGTTGTAGACATCAATATAGAGGGAGTTTCATATAATACATTACTCATCTGGCTAAAATTCCCTGAATTTGCTTTAAACTGAAAACTGTTAATGTTTAAAGAGTTCTGATCTCCAACGATTAGTGGCTGAAAAGATGTTAAACCTTCACCACAGTTCAGACAAAAAACATTCAAATTGCGTATCAAATTGCAATGAATATCTTCATAAAGTCACACATCACACCTAATTGTTCTCCATATCCAAATTAATTTACAATTCCTTTTAGCTCATTTAATGAAGTTCTACACCAAAAGTATTTCCATTTTTTCCATCAAAAAAGCAACACAAAAACATATTATCTGACAAATGAATATACTTTAAAGAATGTATAAAACTCCTACATATCAAGTTTCAGAAACTAACCTTTCCTAGCTGGTATAGCTCCCAGAAAGTGAAGTGGGAGGGAGAATTAAGGAAAAGGAAACATAGTACAAGGAAGTTTTTGCTCCCTTTCAGCCTTTTGATACAAACAGAAAACCCTTTTAGAATGGAAGACTTGTAGAAATAGATCAGTTTACCTTATTGATAAATAAAGCCTGTTATTCATCCTGTTTCTGTAATTAAGAGCTGATTATCAACATTTTCCATCATTGTGCTTTGTTGCTTTGTATCTTGAATACACAAATACCAATGCTTGTCAGGGAAGCGTGTCTTACAAGAGCAAGTGCTGGTGCCAAGTCAGTATGCACTTAGGAGCCTTATTTCAACCTCAAATGTAAGGATTTGTGTAACCTATGAAGGCAAGCAAACTGCAGAACAAAATATCTTCTGTTAGCTATATAAACTGTATGTCAGCAATAGTAAAGGGTAAAACATGTCCAAACAGGTGTATCCTGTACAATGGCTTCCCTTTCAAGCACAAGAACAATGACCGAAGCTTTCAGAGGAAATGCCAGTATGAATGTAATTCCTTTTTGAAGTACCCTTGCTTTGTTGCATATACTGGGGCATTTTACCAAGTATTGCAATTATTTTGAAAAAACAGTCAACATCAACTAATCAACTTCAAACTCTCATAACCATTTCTCTTTTAAATGGCAAACTTCAGAATTCATTTTTCTAACACTAACTATATGCTATAAAAGGTCAATAAAATTAAAATCACTGATTCAATATCTAAGTGAGTTTATGAATAGAGGAGCTAATCCAGAATACATTTTCTACAACCTATGCAGTCCATAATCAACAATCATCAAATGCAACCACAACGCAAATAAGTCCAAAAGACACAATGCCAGATTTTGCAATTTGTTTCCTTGGGCAGAAGCAAAATTTCCCTTCCTTTTGTACATTCTGGACAGGCAATTGTTGACCACAGCTAGGACTCTTGGCAGCAGTGGCCTACAATATTCTGGTCATCACAGGTGTGAGAAATTAATTCTCACACTCTCAAGACCTATTGATTAAACAGTTCTATATCTGACCCCCTTTCCACATGGTTCAACAAAGCTGGGATGAAGTATCCAAAGTACCATTCTGTTTTTCTTCAAGTACTTCAACACCTCAGCACTGGATCTGTGTTTCCCCTATGTAACTTGACCATCACTAAATCAAGATTATACACAGAAGCTTATTAGGTAACTGAAATGAACCTGATATAAACACTGTTTTCATCTATTTTTAAGTTATGTGTTGATGACAGTGACTCACTGAGTGAATCTAAAAAAGAAACTGAATGAAAACACAGCGCTTGAATATAGAGAAGTGTTCTGGACATTGAGCATAATGTGAGAGTTAAAGGAGGAGAGGATGGCAGAGGTGCAAGAATGTGTAATGAAACAAAACAACAAAAAATTGAGGGAAGATTTATCTCTGTTCCACTAAGTTGTATCTTACCTGATTTGAAAAGATACATACTTTTCTTTCCTCCACGACTCTTGGGCTTCAACTGCCAAAAGCACAGATATGAAGCTATATTTAGTACACAACCTGTGTCCTCTGCCATTCACTTTTGATGCCACGAATGACTGCATTTCTGTTTTGTAGCATAACCACATATTTCATTGAAAAGTCTAGAGGCCCTTTGGAATTAAAGACACTTTTTAATGTAGAATCATAACAGTGACTGCATTTATGAGTATTTTTTAATAAAATTCCAGTCAAATCTAACATTAACTCTTGATGAATCAAGACCAAAAAATCCAAAATAACGTGATCCCAGATGGTAGGAAAGAAATAATGAAAACAGTCAGCTTGTTATTTCACCCTGCATCATATCACTTAGGTATCACTTTCGGTTTTTACATCCTTTAAGTTGTTTATATTGTAACATTATACACAGTGGTATCACTGTACTTGGCAAAGTAAGAGTCGTTTCTTACCAGTAAATGTAGAATCTAAATCACGTAAATTACTGCAAAGGATCACAGTACATTAAGGATGAGAGAAATTATGAAAGAACATAAGAGATGATAATCATTGCCTATGTATCATCCTCAGCAGAGAGGCTTTTTCTTTTTAAGTGAACATCTTACATTATGTGCCTCATCATGAGGTTAAAAATAGGATGAGGGCCTATGATGGAAAAACAAAAGAAGATACAAATTTGAGATAACGTGTTCAAGCACTACAACTTAGCAGAGCTCACTATGAATAGATATCCTCTCTAACCTGCCTCCCCTCCCTTCAAAAAATATTTTTTCTTCCTAATGGTATGTCGTGGTTTAACCTCACTCAGCAACTAAGCACCACAGAGGTGCTCGCTCACCCTCCCCACCCCCAGTGGGATGAGGGAGAGAATCAGAAGAGCAAAAGTAAGAAAACTCATGGGTTGAGATAAGAAAAGTTTAATACTTGAATTATTATTATTATTGTTGTTGTTACTACAATAATAATAAATTGTCATGAAAAGTGAAACAATGAGAGAGAGAGAGAAAAAAAAACAAAAAACCCAGGGAAAGAAAAAAAAATGATGCAACTGCTCACCACCCACCGGCCGATGCCCAGCCAGTCCCCAAGCAGCGATCGCTGACCCCCGGCCAGCTTTCCCCACAGTTTATATACTGAGCATGACGTCACATGGTATGGAATGTCCCTTTGGCCAGTTTGGGTCAACTGTCCTGGCTGTGCCCCCTCCCAGCTTCTTGTGCACCTCCAGCCTTCTCAGTCGGTAGAGCATGGGAAGCTGAAAAGCACTACTTAGCAACAGCTAAAACATCAGTGTGTTATCAACATTGTTCTCATCTTAAATCCAAAACACAGCACTGTACCAGCTACTAGGAAGGAAATTAACTCTATCCCAGCCAAAACCAGGACACGGTATTATTTTATTCATTTTCATTCTATTCATTTATTTTATACCAATTCTGCACTCTTTACATACACTGAGATGCACACTGTTCCACAAGTATAAAAACTATTCAGAGAGTAAACCACTAATGAAAATGAGTAGCAGAATTATATCTAGAAGATAAAGGCTGTCAGGAAAGCTTGTGCCAAGGCAATTGTCTTTGTCATTTATTTCTATTTCTGCTCCAGCTGGAAAATATCTTTTGTCTTAATGAGTGATGCAAGTTGCTAAACTGGTCCTTTGAGTAAGAACTTAAAGAACTGAATCAAAAGCTAAAATTCGCAACTGCTTAGTTCCATATTTTACATGGGAACTGGGAATACTCACTTGAGTTAGGATTGTGGATATCAGTAGGCCTTTGCAGAAGAAGGTCTGTTTGTTTTCTTTCTCGATTAAAATTTCATAATTTTTCCATTGTGTCAGTGAAAATATTTCTGAATGAAATGAATATAAACTGGAGAAACATGAATAACCAGAATAAAACCCATAAAACTGCATAATCATGCCTTCTTTCACATTGTGCAAGAATTGAAATATTACTGATATTCTAACAAAATTCCTGAAAACAGATTTAGCCTAGTAGCTTTTCTGTCCTGAAGGTAACTAGAGCAATGATTCTGAATGGGATTACAAGCCTTGGAATTGGAATCTGCTAAAGGACTGTTAAAGGAAACAATATGTACATCATACTTCCAAAAGCAGTAATTAATTCGGTTGTTTAATTGAAGACATCTTTCATCTAATTTTCAAGGATGCTCAGTCTTTGAATAGCCTCCCTAAGTCCCTTCAGCCCTGCTGATGCTGTTATATGCCATTTTGAGCATCAGGTCTCACTGTTGTACACGTAACAGGCCAGATACTTGGAGCGACTGAGCAAGTTTGACAATGTCAGACCTGTTGCTCCAACTCTATTCACAAAATGTAGTCTTCTACAGACGACGCAAAATTCCCATTTATAGCTAAAGACAAGCAATTAAACCTTCTAATGCTTTTTCTTCTTTAAGTACATACCACAAATCAGTAATAACATATTAGCTTGAAAAGACGTCAAGACTTCGCTATAGTGCACATCTCATCATTGTCATACATACAGCCTTATAAAGATAAGCGGTCATGGTAGAAAGCAGAAACTGTCTCTTATAAAATGTATCCTATTTCTTCTGCACTTGTCCTTAACCTCTTGATGTCATTTTCCCTTTCAAAAGTGTAGTGGGAGTGTTTGTGTCTCCAATACTGTCTAAAATCATCTTTCCAACACAGAAAAGATATGGGTTTCTAAAACAAAACAGTCAATACTGTCCTGAGGGCAAATGGCTGTTCCAGCTCTTGACTCAGCAGACTTTCATTTCCCCTTAAGCTATTATAAAAATATAGAACAATCCAGCAACTGTATACCTATTAAGTAGAAGCAAACGTTGCATTTTTCTGGGAAGAAAATTATGATATGCAAATACAGTTGAAAGATACTTTTCCAGTGCTAGGAAATGTGAATTCAAATAAAACTAAATATTTTTGATTTTTTATTTCCTTCGTAATTCAGACTTGGGCAACCATAGAATATGCTGTGCTGATTAATGCTGATTTAATGTTGATTTTCAATTATCCTATTTATCTTTCTGAAAATTCTGAAAGAAAAGTTAAAAGGCAACAATATAAAACCACCATTTTCCTAACCCTTGGGCTGAACGGCTTCAAAACATGCTAAATCCTGAAAAAGGACTTTCCAAGTCTTAATCTTCACAATAGCCACCTTTATTCTTTATTAAACATGTTTTGAAAAAAAAAGTTGATAGGATATTAAGTAAGATAGTATTTATAGGACATAGAAAAAATAAAAGTATTTTTTATTTCCTTTCTGCATTCAGTCTGGATGACATAAAAAGAGAAAAAAAATTCCCTTCAATATTCATCATGCAAGTGACTAAGCAGCATTACTCATGATTTATCTTGCCATGCATCTAAAAAGTGCCATAAACTTATAAGCAGTGTAATGTATATGTTCTTGTTCTTAACATTCTTACGGCTTAATCTATATGTCTAGCTAGAAAATTGAGATGGAGATGGATCGATAATTAACAAATGTGTGTGCCAATATTAATTGAAGAAAGAACTGTTGTCATTAAAGATCACAGTCTAAAAACATACACTTGGACTGGATGGTCAGGAAAAATAGCTACTTGACAAAAGCATAAAAATGTAGTCAAATCTAAATTAAACACTGTGATACTGACACAGTACTGCTCTCATCTTTAAACAAAATCTTGTCCCTTCTGCGTGGTAGCAGATGACTACTGCCTGGTGTGCTGCACTCACAGCTCATTCTGAAAATGCTGAAAGCCTACTGGTAAGACTATAAAGATGCTAGATCAAAAGAAGAGCGTTACTCATAGACAGAGAGCCTCAGGTGGAGAGGTACCAGGTGGGAAGCTGAGAATTATGTGGCTGTTACTGAGCAAGGCCTACATCCCCACATTGGAAGCTCCTTGCCAATGTATGTAAGGTAGCTTTTCCATTTCTTTCTTTCAAGGAAGCAATGGCAGGAATGAGCATCAGCGTCTTCTGGTGGGCTTTATTTGCAGCGTAAGTGCCAGTGTCTCTGTGCGTTACCACAGGCTCCCTTTAAAGTCAATAAAGACAGGCACTTTCAAGGGGCACTGCTTCTGCCCTATTTTAGATGTCTATTTTAGTCTGAGATGAATCACACCACCGAGGTGGGAGGCAGTAAAGACAGAAATGCCTACGCTGTAGATGTCTGAAGTTAGGTGCAGTGAATCCTACCCTAGGAGCCTGAACTGAATGTTAAACAAGTCATCAAAATATGACAAGAAAATATTATAATCATGGACAAAAAACCCCCACCACTGATTAAGTACACCTGAGGGAAATTTACTATTAGAAATAACTATTCCTATAATTATGTGAAACAAAAACAAAACCACACAAACCTGAAAATAGCTTTCCGTACTTTCCTAAAACAAATTATGTGAAAAGCAACATCCGCAGCAACAAATTCACAGTTACATCCAGATTCAGTCTGCTGTTATAATCACATGCAAGATTAACATCCCAGACTAAGATACAGAACATTATGGAGCACGGCAAATTAACTGCAATATTATTCACGCTTTATAAAAGGAGATATTGTGACATAAACAAGTTAAATCACATCTACAAGGTTAAATAACATAGCAACCTCAGTCCAGGCAGTTTCTAATTCTTAGTACTATATCTGTGCTTATTTCATGTTCACTGCAGCATGAACATGTCTCTTGTGTACAATAAATATACATTTATTACGATTCAAGACTCAGAATTTTGTTTAGAATTTCATACAGTATCAAGCAGCTTTAAATTTTGATAAGTGTCAAGTAGTGGCAATGTTAATTAATATGTTCTTAAGGTGGCATAAGAAATCCTTAAAAAATTGTAGAGCACCAGACAGATAATGAACTTAAGATGTATATAAAATATATGCACCTATGGCTAATAGAATAATAAAATCACAGTATTTGTCATGTGTAGAAAATTTTCCTAATTGAAGTGCATTAGGAAGAATTTTCATTTGAAAAAAAAAATGGCACAAGCCAACCACAGATTTAACCTGCATTATCCATATAAAACTTTAGTCCTTTCCTGAGTCTGACGTTGTACGTATTCTCAGCAATACCTTATGGGAAAGATACCCATAGAAAAATTATACACAGAACATAATTTGTTTGATTTCATCAGTTTTAAATTTTTTCGTCTTTCAACTTCATCCACTGGCCTCTATTCTGTTAAGAAAATTAATAGATACATTTGGTGTAGCTCCTCTACAGCAGTTACATCTTACATAAATATGTCATGGTTTACTTCTCCTTTAACCAAACAGTGCTAATCCTGACAGCCTCTCTTCACTTAAAAATTCCTTCTTACCCCTAATCATTTTCACTGTCTGTCTCTACATCTCCAGATAACAGCTTACCATGACAGAATATGTCTTGCCTCTTCTCTGCACATCCAGATGGAAATCAAAAGGAAACATTTTATCTTACTCCTACTCCCGTCCATTTACCAAGACTCCAAACCTCCTAGTTGGCGCATGGAAAACGGCACTCAAATTGCAGTTAACTGTGGTTTGCTAAGATTGAACAACATTACACCTCAGAATAAACAGGTGGCATACAAACCAATTTAGACAAGCACAAACACAAATTGTAACTCAAAGCTTTCGGACACTGACCAAAAAAGACATTTCATTAAACGTCAGAACGGTTTTCTACATTTGCACTCTCTGTTTAACTGAAAAAACTAAGATGACCATGGACGTGGTTTGACAGACAAGCAAGATAGAACAGTTGGGAAAATAAATCACAGATGAGTCAACAATTTAAATAAAACCCGTGATATTACTTTTTAAAAATTTCAAATGACTCATTCATGATTATCTCCCCATAATTTTCCATTACATATACTCCACCTCATAATATCTGAACAGATGAACTTGATTTCTGCTCAAGCTAAACAAGGTATTTTATTGCTTCATACGTCTTTGAACTGTTCACATATTAAATTAACCAGCGAACTCTTCATTTGCTTTACAAGAACCTTGAAAAATTCTTCCTAATTTCTGCAATTTCATTTTTGCAATTAATACATCTAAAAGGTAAAATGGTAAACACTTATTAGAGAACAAAATGCCCATTGTAGAACGCTGAATGCTATCGTTAGATTAAAAATGACATGTTAGATCAAGCTCCATGGTTAAAAATCATCCCTTTTCATGAGGGCTAAAAATAAGCTTTTACTATTATCAATAACTTTCAACAAGCACAAATCTGTTTCATGGATACCCTTTCACAGACTCTTTTTCAGCTCAGTTGTTTCTTGATTCAGTTTAGACAAAGATCATCCTCCTAAGCAATTCCATCCCAAACGTTACTGTGTTTCACTGTTACTGCCCATCTCCGGAGTTGCTATCTGAGTCGCTGGAGACATTAACCGGGCAAGAAAGGGGCAGGCATAACCTGTCAAAGCTAAACCAGAAGAGGTAGCAGAGTTGGCATGGAGGCTGTGACACCTTTAAAGGGGAAAGGAAGGCTATACTTATAGGAGTAAACTAAATGTGCTTGGGAAAGTTTCCAATCGTTGTGGCCACCTGGCACAGAGGAGTACACAAACATGCTAGTCAACTGAAGTGCCCAGAGAGGCTGCATGCAAACTGCTTATTGCGAATGGTCCCTATTCCCAACAGTCCTATTCCCACACCATACTTAGGAATTGCCTGGAAAAAGTGTAAATTAGCGTGAATGAAAAGTGTGCCAGGGTCTGGGCCAACAGATTACTACTACAGATGATTGTGTTTGACCATCCAGGAACATTTCCCAGTACTGTTTGATTTACTAGCATATAAACATGCCAAGCCTTTCCAGAAGGTTTAAAGTTATGGCACATAATAAAAGATTTCATGCATTTCCAGTCTTGCTGTTGAAAATCATTTGGTGTTTAGGGTAATATTTAAAGATAGGATACGAATGATCAATATTAATTAACTATTTCTAAAACTTCAATCAAGATAAATGATACTTGATGCAGTGTAGTAGTTGCATTTTTGACTGAAGAATGCAACGTTGTAATTGGGGAGAGAATGCAGATTGGTACCACATATATGATGGGTATCTTTAATTCATTTCACTCAGTTATCCCTAGCTGTTGATGTAAAACAGCATGTGCTCTGCCTGTATTGTCTATAGCAGATCAATGATTCCTGGCAGCTGTGCTGCCAAGTCTTCAAGGTTCTTTACATGCAAGTCATCTAGAACAAACTTGGCACAAGTTATATTATCTAGACATACTGCAATCATACCTCCTGAATACAGCGTGCACGTAGTCTGAAATAAAGCCTGAGAGAATGGGGAGACGTAAGTTGTCAAAACTTTGCAATTTTTTCTACGCTTATCCGTGTAAAATATTTGGAAGACTCTCCACAGTTAATAATGAAACAGCATGTGAAAGGTGACTCAAGATTCGGGCATGAGTTTACCACGAGCAGCAAACAAGGAGAAACACACACCGAGGTCTCAAACTAAAGCACAAAGCACATGTGTACAGCACAGTTAAAAAACACATGGGAAACATAACAGAAATGCAAAAAATGCAAAGGGACAAAACCCAACAGACAGGCAGGAGAAAAAACCAAAGCAAAACAATACAACACAAGTTACATGGGAGCTGTCAAGAGCTTTGAAAATATCTTGTATTTCAAGCAAATACTTAGAAACTAATATATCCCACTAATCTTCAAAAATGAGAAGATAAAGCAGGAAAGGATACAAATTAAAAAGATAATAGAAGATTTTTTCCTGTTAACGGGAAAACCTGTTTGCAAAGAACCCACAAGAAAAGCCAAACGTAAAAAGATACAAAAAAAACACTGCTCAAGGTTTACTCGTCTTGTAATCAGATGTCAGAACTTGGGTGAATACAGTTAATAATACAGAAATAGAATTGGCCAAAGGAAGTATGTATCTTAAAAGTGTCTTGAAGTTAGATGCAAGTTTCAGTCCTAGAATTGGACAACAGTAGTTCAGTGTGGAAGATAACTGATCTTGGAGAACGTTCAACTTCTGTAATGTAAACTACACGTAAATTTATACAACAATGGGTGTGGTCTAGCCAAGAGGGATCATGTCATAAGCAGACATTCCTAGAAAAGCGTAAGTCTTAGCAATATTGAAAGAGGATGATGATAGTTGAATAAGGTACTAAAGAAACGGCTGAAAAATGTGTCAGTGGAAGACAACATTTGGATCATGTAATAGCCAAGCCAAGGAGCAACACAGCAGATTTGTTGGGCTGGTGGTGGTGGTGTTTTATTTTATTTTTAAGGTGTTGGGCTCAGTTTTAAAACATTTGACCTTATTCTTAAGGAATGAGAGTTTTCTTGAAATAGAGGAGCCAAATTACTAGATGCGATCAAAATGTTTCACATCTCTTCTCAGGCTAAGAAGGTGAAAAATGTTCCTACTCAAGGCATCCTTTGACAACTACTAATTCTTTCAGAATATGTTTGGGTCAAGAAATACCACTTTTTGCAACATCCTAGACAGTAGAAATAGCCCTGCAGAAGCAAAAGTCTATCTCAGTCCTTGGGAGATGCTTCCAGAAGGAAACAAACATACATATGAACCACAACATAACGTTTGAATTCCAAGTTTTGCTATCCTCTTCCATAAAAGATACCATATAGAATCATAGAATCATTTAGGTTGGAAAAGACCCTTAAGATCACTGAGTCCAGCCGTAAACCTAACACTGCCAAGTCCACCACTAAACTGTGTCCCTAAGCACCACGTCTACACACCTTCCAAATACCTCCAGAGATGGTGACTCAACCACTTCCTTGAGCAGCCTGTTCCAATCCTTGACAACCCTTTCGGTGAAAGTTTTCCTAATATCCAACCTAAACCTCCCCTGGCGCAACTTGAGGCTGTTTCTTCTTGTCCTATCACTTGTTACTTGGGAGAAGAGACTGATACCCACCTCGCTACAACCTCCTTTCGGGTAGTTGTAGAGAGCGACAAGGTCTCCCCTCAGCCTCCTTTTCTCCAGGCTAAACAACCCCAGTTCCCTCAGCCGCTCCTCATCAGACTTGTGCTCTAGAACCTTCACCAGCTTCCTTGCTCTTCTTTGGACACGCTCCAGCACCTCAATGTCTTTCTTGTAGTGAGGTGCCCAAAACTGAACACAGTATTCAAGGTGCGGCCTCACCAGTGCTGAGTACAGGGGGACAATCACTTCCCTACTCCTGCTGGCCACACTGTTTCTGAGACAGGCCAGGGTGCCATTGGCCTTCTTGGCCGCCTGGGCACACTGCCGGCTCATGTTCAGCCAGCTATCGACCAACACCCCCAGGTCCTTTTCCGACAGGCAGCTTTCCAGCCACTCTTCACCAAGCCTGTAGCGTTGCATGGGGTTGTTATGACACAAATGCAGGACCCGGCACTTGGCCTTGTTGAACCACATACAGTTGGCCTTGGCGCATCGATCCAGCCTGTCCACGTCTTCCTTCCAATAATTTTTATCCTTTTATGTATTCTATTCTAAGCATTAAATCCGTGTGGTATGGAGGTGTTTCTTATCTTATGGAAATAAGAAAGCAGCAGTTGCATAGTACTTTTAGGCTGGCTTATTTTCTTGATTTGGCAGGACAGATCTTCATGAAAAGTGTCTAAATTGAATATATTTCCAGAGTTCTTTTAAATTTCCTAAAATTCAGCATAATGAACTATTCTGGACGATGACACTCTTTGTGGTCTGATATCTTTTATTTTCTCCCGACAGGGTTTTAAAAATATTTTCAACATTCTGATGTTGCTCTCTGAATAAGAAGGTATTCAATTGCTTAAGACCTGGCCTTACAATTAGCTTAGTCTTGCTAACACCCACCCAGAAAAATCTGTATTTCTCTATATTGCCATTGCATCCCAGTGATCCAAAGTCTCATTTCTTTTGTGCAACTTGAGATGAGGTTATTTTTTACTTTCCAGTATACGTCAGTAACTCAAACTAAGTGACAATGGCAAATTGCAGCCAAAAGCGTCTGTTAATTTTACATCCAACATGAAGTATCTTACACAACTTTTTTCAGCTAACTCAATATTACATGACCAAAGAAATTTTGTCATTCTTACTGGGAGTGCTTGAGACCTGCAAACCTTAGACAGTCTCAAGAGTTAAGAACGGAGACCATGTGTCAAGACCAGCTCTTGATTGTCTGTTAAGATTTACATTTATGTGACTTGACCAAAATCACGCAAGTAGTCTGTAGCGGAGGCAGCCCGGCATGCTTCAGAGAAGCATTCAACTGCTTTAGCCAGAAGGCAGGCTTTTTCTTTTTCTGCTCTCTTGCCACACTCCAGCGTCTTAATAGCTGTAATCAGTGGCACAGCAGAGTCCAAAAGACAACATCCTCCTTCACTAAGTGTTCCTGATTTAATCATCAGAGTACAGATCGTATTGAATCTTGCAGACGGAAGTACTGCATAAAACTGTAGGCACCTATGCTTGTAAAAGTGGAGGGGTTTTTAACAATTCTTTTTTTCAGTCTGCTTGTTTCACAAATGATTTCACCCTTCAGCAATATGCAGCTACAAGCAGCTGACTCTGGAGAAGCAATCTTTAATTAAAACCTGTTCCCCCCCCTTTTGTTTCAGTAAACGATTGCCAGGAGGTGTTGCTAACCACAGGCCCTTTCCGATACATGCTGAGCATCCTCATATTCTATTACCTTCCACAGAAATTATGGGTGCTCAGCATCTATGATAAGTGAGAGGACATAGGTATTTCTCCTGCAGCTGAGCTGTGCTAAATGAAAAGTATTCACTGATAAGTTCTTATTTTGTAATCAGTTCTTCATTAAAGGAAATTACTTCCAGTAGTGAATAATATTGCCCTAAAATTCTAGAAGTACAGAACAAAAAGTTCTGCATCAGTTATAATGGTAAATAACTTTTGACAGGATGTTCACGATTTAATAGTTTTCAGTGTTTCCTAAATCAACCCTTAAAGCTGTAATATATATGCATTCATAATAATTTACTTCATGATTGGTTGGGGGTTTAGGACCTAAGTTCAAGTTAGGATCATGTGGCTAAATTCAGAGCACTGAACGTTTTTGCTCATTCATTCATTCAAGAAAAGAACGATTAACTATAACGTCTTTAAAAATGCTGCTGTCAAAACTACACTGGACCTTTTCCATCAGAAGAGTTATTTTCAGCATTAATGTTTTTGTTCTATGGATTTGGTAGGTTATAGAATGAAAGTCTTCTGGTTTAGGCATTGATAAACCTGGGGTTTCTTCCTCTTGTTTACTGGCTTCTTCAGATATTTGGTGAGCTAGATTTTATAGAAATTATTAACAAAATGTTGCTTTTATTAAAATCTAGTTAGCTCAGACCTCATTTGATGTTTTGTTCTGAAGATGGCAGAACACAGGAGTTATGTCTATGGCTATTGAGACATGTTACTATCCACAGAAAAGTCCAAAATGGTACAACCCTGTGCAGCCCTTTCTGCTCTGTAGACTGTGATGCATCAGCCCTGCAAGCATACACAGAAAAAAGAAAGTACTTTTACTCCCTTCCTCCTGCTGATACAGAAGATACCACTGACCTAAACCCTGCAATAAACACACACACTATGAACACTGCAACTACCAAATGCATCCCCTAATGACTTATAATAAACTACCCGATTAGTTAAAACAAACGTTATACTATATGAGTAGGTTTCAAAACTGTTACAAAGCAAAGGCTGTCTCACAGAACAGTGTTTCTGCTGACACAGAATATTGCTGCATAGATACTGAAAAGATGACATAGGTAAAAAATGGCTTAGATTGGAAGACGAGCTTTTTCCATGAAACTAGGCTACATAAACAAAAGGATGAGGGAATAACAGTGGACCGGTTACACAATTACCACCAAAAAAAAGACTTCATGTACCATCCAAGTGAGGTCTTATCCCTCTTGCATTGGGTTTTCCCTGCAATTCAGCATTCAAGCATCTTAATGTATGTGTAGGTGTTCAAAAGAATTGTCCAGCACAATGAATGCGAAGAAGCTATATCTTTTTCTACTTCAGCTAATAAAAAAAGAAGTGGTAGCAGAGCCAGTCTTTTTCTATACTATTCAATCGGCAGAGGGAGGGGTCTGTGAGCAGCACATGAGTACAACAGCGCTGTGTGGGGTGAACTGCAGCCCCTCCCAAGGTTCCAGCCAAAAAACAGAATACTTTTTGGTTTCTTGTTGCTGAAAGATTACATGATTGAAAGAGAAAGCTTTAGGTTTTGGCTTCTGTGCTGATGTAAATTTCATATCACACTCTTACAAATATTTAAATATTACTCTGTCCCCTATGTCTTGCACTGGGTTTCTATCACTTGAGGCATTTTAAAAATCAGCCTTATCTGATGATTATGCAGTGTTGAGAATGCCTTCAGAAAGATGAGGATGTTTCTTCAGAAAGAAAGAAAGGAAAACAAAGCCAAAAACAAGTAAAAAGGAAGATACTTTAAAGGAATTCACCTTATGTGGAAGATGCAGCATTCCCACTGCACTGTGGTTGCTTCTAAGACAAAACTAATTATCCACATATGACTTGCAATTGCAGATACAAAGAGAACAAATGTGGGTATCAAAGTATTCATGCAAAAATAATCTGTGAATCATCCTACCAAAGGTCACATCAAAGTTGCATACCGGCTTTTAAATTTTTAGAAAAATGCTTAGAGAAGCTGCTGATATACTTAAAAAGAAGAAAAAACACTCTATGGTTCAAGAAATTATTTTTTAAATATTTACCATCATACAGGTAATTAACTGCAGAATGCACAGGTTTAATGCCACACTAATCTCTGCTCAGTATCATGGTTTTCCATCTATAGTAAACAGGCAGAGCATGCTATGTATCCGAGATTAGAAAGTGGCCCCTCAGTCAGTAAGTAGGCTTTTAAGTATATGCATATCCTACTTAAAACATAAGGGCCTACTTTCTAATCTCCGTCAAGCAGGATGCAGTTAACAGCCATCTACAAACATTCAGTATTACAATACATGTGAATCAGGCTATTTCTCAGCTATGCAGTGAGATATGTCACAAATTTAACATGGACTTAGGCACTAAATCTTTCGGGTAAGAATAGCCAAGTTGACACTGGTGCGCTAGAGGCCTATTTTCATTTTAATGGACATGGAAGCGAGGATTTACGTGCATGATTCGTTTTATTCCTAGCAAGAGTTATTTGTTAAATGACACGAGGAAAACAGACATCATCCTAGCAAAATACAACATCTTATGCAGGATTTAAACCTGAAGCGACCACTGATAACTGTAAGATATAAAGGCATTATAAGGTATTACTTCTAGTTAAAGACACTATAGCGAAGCACGAAAACAACCTATCCGTTTTCAGGTCTGAGAAGCCGAAAGGCTGGTTTTCTGAAATCAGCCGAAGCCCTCTCCTGCACGCCCATCTTCTCGGTTTGTGTGACACCCCCGAGCGCCAGCAAAACAAACGGCGACAGCCGAGCCCCCGCCCGATCCCCTTCCTCTGACTGCCATCTGCCGTCAGGCCTGCCGCAGCGGCGCGGGAAGGCCGATCCCGCCGCCTGCAACCGCCCGCCGCCAGCGGGGCCAGCCGGGGGTGCGGCTGCGGGGGGTGCCGCCTCACGCTGCGGGATGGGTCCTCCCCCAAAGACTCTTCCACAGCGGGTGAAGATCCTGCAGGGATGTTCTTTCAGGTCATCCGTAAATGGAAGGGGGGTTGCGAGAGATGGAGACGGACGATAGTTCTCGGGAGATGCAATGTCTTTCACTGGAACGAGGATAACGGCGGAAAAGATGACGGGGCTTCTCCACCAGTCGTCATTCCCCTGCAAAGTGCTTGCTTCTTGGAAAAGAAATCTATGAACAGCTTAGATAGAGACGGGCGCTTGTTACATAACGCAGAGTACTCAACCCGTAATTGTTGGTGGAGAGCAAAGAAAAACGGGAAGAAGTTAAGAATACGTGTCCGCGACTCACTGGTGTCAGCATGGCAGCTTTATATTAACTATTACAGTTTTAACTCACTCACTGGTCTGTTACCGTTTCATTATTACTCTAACGGAGAGCTGATAAATACAAACTGCACAGAAAATCAAACTTTTCTGCAAACTGTATCTTGATTTCTTTTTTGTCAAAAAGACATGCCAACATTTAGTTAATTCAAATTTATAATCCTCCCATAGCTAATGTGCACAGTTATAATAATTTTAGAATCCCTTTGTGTTATGCACTGTTTAAAATTAGTGATAAACAGTTCTAATGGAAGCAGAAGGCAATTACAGAGGAAGTAAATCAGGAGTCCTTTGAAGTGTGTCCTGGTTTCGGCAGGGATAGAGTTAATTTCCTTCCTAGTAGCTGGTACAGTGCTGTGGTTTGGATTTAGGATGAGAACAAAGTTGATAACGCACCGATGTTTTAGTTGTTGCTAGGTAGTGCTTACACTAGCCAAGGACTTTTTAGTTTTCCCTGCTCTACCGACGGAGAAGGCTGGAGGTGCACAAGAAGCTGGGAGGGGGCACAGCCAGGACAGCTGACCCAAACTGCCCAAAGGGACATTCCATACCATGTGACGTCATGCTCAGTACATAAACTGGGGAAAGCTGGCCGGGGGGGGCCGCTGCTCGGGGACTGGCTGGGCATCGGTCAGCAGGTGGTGAGCAACTGTACTGTACATCACTTGCTTTGTGTATTATTATTATATTATATTATTATAATTTTATTTCAATTATTAAACTTTTTATCTGAACCCACGAGTTTTTCTCACTTGTGCTCTTCCAATTCTCTCCCCCATCCCACCGGGGGGGAGGGAGTGAGCGAGCGGCTGCATGGTGCTCAGTTGCCGACTGAGGTTAAACCACGACAAGTGTTATTATGGCTGTTTTCACAATTAAATAGGTTTGTTGCCTCATTCAAGAGAAAAGGTAGTAAGGTGAATTGTAAACTATTTTTAATAAATACATAAACTGTTTCATCTGGAAAAATATGGGACATAAGTTTGGATTATTGTTTTCTTAATTTCTGGATATTTTAAAGTTTGGCAGAAAGGCCAGACATTAACTCATGATAATTCTCTAGAGTTTCAGTCTTGCAAACATATGCACATAAGCAACTTTGCTCAGCAGTAGTCTGCTTGTTGTAAGACTACTGAACTCATTTAAATAGCAAATATAAATTATAGCCTTACTAGAATGAGTTTTAAAGCTCACTGAGTGGGACACGGATTCGTATCTCTTGTGAAAAATTTGTACAGAACTATACGTGCTTCTGTTTCTGCAAGACAAACAGTACAAAAGACGTAATTACGTCTGTTCTCTAGAGGTAATACCGCATTATTTGTTTATGATATTTGTAACAGCAGTGCTATAAAGTGCAATGAGGCCGAAGTTTTCTCAGAATTGTCCCTGCATTAGGAGTATGTTTCAAAATTTTCTAACTCTTTGCAGGAAAAAGTCAGTGTTAACATTTCCTGTTGAATTTATTACTGTGGAATTATTCAATCATAGAGTATCAAAACATGCAGACTCTGCCATTTGTTGCCAGCCATCTTGATTCATGATACGTCCCTACAGTTACCTTAAGCAAATGATGGACTGGCGATCTGGAAGAACAAGTTTTGTCCTTCTCTGCAAGTGGGTGGCAAAATACAAAGACAGCGCACGACAAGGAAAGCAAATGCTGGTCGGAGTCACCTCTTCTCTGAGTCACGGGATCACATGGAGCACTGCCAGCTCGGCGCAGGCGGGGGATCTGCCACAGAACCCGACCAGGCCAAACAGAACTGAGCACATCTACAGCAACCAAAAAGAAACACAAAAATCCCCACTCGAGAATGGTAAAAAACCTGAAGCAATAGGACCTCTGAAGCTGGGAAATTTGTGTCAGGTGCAAAGTTTCTCTAGACTTCTAGCTGTGTTGGAGCCAGAAGTAATCAACTTACGCATAAAATGTGTATAGATGTGTTGTATTCTACACATGTTCTTAAAGCTCTCAAATGCCCAGCTGCAAACACAGACTGCCTGCAGAAGTGGAATCAAGGAAAAGGACTTGTGGGCACCACTGGAAAGCCAATCAATCTCAGAACTAACTGTGATTTTTTTAAAAAATGGGCGAAGATTGCTCTATACGAAAGTGAACTTGGGCAAATTGAAGCTTATTGACTCGGGTTTCTAACAAGAAGCAGTAGGCAGCAGCACCAGGGACCGTGCTTGCCAGGGCTGGGACGAATCTACAGAAATTTATGAAAGATAACACACAGTATAGTAGGGAAATTGTGGTTTGTTGGCCACACAAAGACTATGACTTAAATTTAAGTAGTTGATGACTGCATTTGTTTGTTCACCACACAACAGACAACACCTTAATGTTCATCTCATCAAAACATGCCAGAAAGTTTTATCCAGCTTTTGGCAAGGAAACATTTCCTTACGAGCATATGTAAAAATACGTGCTTCATGTAGAATGTTTAAACATAGCTTTCCTGTCAGCTTGCATATAATTGTTTTAACGACCTCTTTGGATGAGTATGAATCCTGACAAATTACATAAGACGGGGACAGATTCCTGAAATGACTTTGATACATATAATAAAATGGAAGTTAACAACTACTCCTGGTAGGAATACACATCCCACAGTCTTTTACAAGTTTGAGTAATTTTACAAAGCCAGGATCATTACAGAAACTAGAATTATATTTGGGGGAGGAGGAGAACAAGAAGGGTTTTTTTCTGATTTTGTTCTAATATATTTGCTGTGCACAGTGAAATCTCAGTATTATGCAGCAACTGCAGAATATATAATAGAAAAAGAGAGAACACAACAGAACAAACCTTCAAGCAGTCTTCTAAATAAGAAATAATGAGGCATGGGAGGAAAAGGCCTCAGACAAAACAAAGATAAAATTACACCACCTTCCTTCCGTCTCCAGTAGAGCTGTGGCTGTTAGATTCCAGGCAGATGTATTTAGATGTGTGATTTCAGAAGGAGGCACCCATCACATATACAACCAAAAGAGGAAAAGCTGTTCCTAACACTAAGAAACTTTTCACACATCTTAAACATGAACAGACGTGAGTAAAGGCAATGATTTTCTTAAACTCTAGAAAGTGGTACATATACCCATTTATAGTATTCTGCCTTTTTCACAAACGGAGATTCATTCACACACATCACACTTTGTAGGCTGCAACTTTAGCTCAAACTACTAATAAAAATGATTTGCACTGCTGCACGGGATTGTGATTTGCAGTGGCTGAGATGAAAGTAAGTCTTCATTTCTGTCAAACCATGAGGTGACCCAGATGAAGGATAGGCATCTCTCACCAAGTAGAGAGGTGACAATATCTGAAGCTGCTGCAGGCATTTGTTTCAGAACATGTTCTGATAGTTCTTTGAGCAAAGTAAAAGATACCACATTCTCCCCAAAACTGCAAAGCAGCAGCAACTAAAGAGGGAAAAGTAACAAATGTAAAATCCATTAGAACAGTCATTCAAAGCCAGAGAATTTAGAATACATACAGCCTACTTCCGTGAGTTTTCACTTCCAACACTTCGTAGGTTTCAAGTTAAAGAATGATCGTTTACCTACATGCACAGAACATTTAGAACTGTAAGATAAAATACATTTTAAAACCCCTGGAAAAATCATAGCTTACTCAAGTTCAAGATGCTAATTTCTATCTTTAATTCAAAGTTTTAAAACAAAACAATACCCCTCAAAAAAACCCCACCAACAAAAAGGCAATTTCTATTGTAAATGGATAGTCAAAATGTCCTTCAAAATTTCTTGCCTTTTCTGTGGAAGTATGTATCCCTAAGCATGGTTAAAGGGCATACCAGACTATTAGATCTCCAGTCTCTGCTACTTGGCAGCACCTGTGTTTTTCTATCATACTTGGTCAAAAAGTCTCCCTTGCCGATCTCTCAGACAAGAATGTGATGTACAGCTTGTGCTCATTTTGATCTGTGTTCACTAGAGGTAGACACATCAAACTTTAAGACTTTAATATATGCTTTTAGCCTAAATACATACACATGGCCATTATCAGAGCACAGACAAAATACACTTTACCAGGATAGGAACAAAGGTATCACCATGATCGGTCATGTTAGCCTACCCTTCAACAAGCTGCTTTCTAAAAAGAAAACTACAGTTTGAAGAAGTTTTTCAGGAAGCCATCAGAAATAATCTGACTCCTTCAAAAGCTTAAATGGAAATTATCAGCAACTTTTCTGCTTAAAGAGCGATTCACATATCAAAGTGTGTGTTTCAGTCTGATGTAGTGCTTGCTTTAAACACACCATTTGACATGAAATAACAGTAACAATCAATGGCTTTATAGGATGGCTAGGACATTTAATGGGAATATCAAAATGATTTTCAAGGTTATGAAGTCCACTCTGGTAATACAAAGGGGACTTCTAGGTACTTTTGCAAGTCATTAAGTTATACTCATTCTGAACTGCATTTCCACCAACAAAACAGTTATTGCAAGGTTGTTATATGTTGGAAAGAGACATAAAAATGTAAATCTCTTCACTTATTCATTGAATCAACTTTGGGGAATTATTCTGCAGATATATATATGTATATATCTGAAAATATACATCTGTATTATATATATTTATGTATGCATATATATAAAATGTTAAAATAATATCAGTGCAACAGAGTATTTGTCATAGGAGAATCTCTTCTGCTGTTAGGTGAAGGCAAAAGAAATCCGTATTTAGTTTTGAAGCAAGATACTTTTATGCTCCTATACAAAGGCTTTATTTCTGACGTACCAAACGATCAATGTCAGTGTGATGCAGTTGCCTAGTGGATGACGGTGTTCTTGCTGGGACAATTGTGCAGACTTGATCATGGGTACACAATACCAGGCCTGATTTCAATGGCTACTCTATGTTAACAGCTCTATGTTAAGAACCACAGCAACTACACTGGAGGATCTGAGAGTGCCATATACACATGAAAATAAAGTGCAGTAAAAATGTAAATTTTGAGTGCTGATTTATTTTGATTTTATGTAAATAAGTGATAGCTTGAGAAAACTGATTCGCTTATATAAATAGAGTAAATTTATCATCTCATTTCCATTTAATGAAGCAGTTCTATTTGACATTTTTATACTTAATGACTCCAGAAAACAAAGCGTGAAACCAGCCAGACAGTACAGAGAGGTACAGAGAAATAGCAAACATAACAGAAGGTCTAAGAAGACAGCACTTCACCTACAGCATAATAACATCTAGTACAAAAGTGGCTGCTTTACAGTGAATGCACTATAGGCTTAAATCCAGGCTCTAATAGCTGGCTCTACTGCAAAGGACAAGTACTATGGCTTCCCTTTTAAGGCCATTGCCTTGCTGTAGCAAACAATTACACGAAAGTGTATAGCCTAAACTTACAGTCTAAAATAATTTCTGTGCAGGAATCATAAACCTCTAGTAAAAAGTTCATGTTCTCAGGAATTAGCCTCAAATCTAGCTTTGTCACTTTGTCATCCTAGGGTACGTATAGAAGCATCTCCTTATTTAATCTTAAAGTTTATGTACTTCAGTAAGCTCTGAAATTATTTTTATGCTTCCAAATTAGTGTTCATGAATTCTTATGATAATACAAAAGAAATATGTTATCTCATCTTTCTCTTTTATTTTTTCTTATTTCCTTAATTCTTAGGTATAAAACTGTAACTATAAAGACTACTGATGCTGAAATTTGCAATGCCCAAGTTTAACTGCAAGGCTTTCATCAGGATTTTGGCTGTTCAGCACACTCAGAACACATACTTCCACAAGATGGTGCTCTTTCTTAAAAAATCCTACTTTAATGTGGCTAACAAGTTAAAATGCCAAGAAACTATGAGAGGTTCAGCTCCATTTTACCTATGCAAGTATTTTCAATTACAAGACGCCGAAGCCTGCATAATAAAACGTTTTGACTAGTAAACAATGAAGAAAAACACTTCAAGGAGACTAATTTGCTTGTGAAAACAGGATTTAAAGCGCTGTAGTCTCTGGCCAGTGACCTCCCGTCAATCCAGCTGAGGTCACATAAAAGGTGTCTTGTCCCTCGTTTCCCAAGACGGTGTTCACCACAGCAAATCTATGGGAAGCAGAAGGAGCACGACGCTGGTTCATCCCGCAGCAGCGGGTGTCGGGCTGGGGGTGCTGGGTGTGTGGAACTGCAGCTGCCTGCCAGGGTGAGGCGGGGAGCAGCCACGGGCTGCAGGCCAGGAGACACAGCTCCACAGCTCTTGTGGGTCCTGGGGAGTTTCACCCCACACTTTCCACGGGTGACATGGGTTGCATACAGAACTCTGTGACAGAAACAGGTCGCTTGGTTTCAAAGTATCAGACTGGGTGTCAGGAGCCTGGAGTTCATTTCCTATTGCTGGTTTTGAACCCATCACTAAGGAGCTGGCTCAGATGGGTTCCAGAAAGATTTAGACATGCCCTTCAAGCCTGTAACAGCTGTGATTTGCTCCATGAAAAAGCTTCACTGGCAGCAATAGGGTTATTCCCAGAGTCAGGAACTCTACAGGGAGAGCAGAATTGTCAAAACTGGGTTTTTGATCTCTCTTCATTTTGTTTCCTCACTTGGGAAATGTAAGACAATGACATGTCTGAATCTTGTGGGAATGAGGTTAGCACAAATCCAATAAAGTTGTAAGCTACTGATAGGGACAGATAAATAACAAACACACACATAGTAAAGTAAAATATTAATAGACAGGTAAAGTTCTGCTTTTGATAAAAAAGACAGGCTTCAGTGGGAATTGTGCAAACGCCTCTGATACCTGAACCTCTGGTCCAATGAGGGATATGTCGTATTATATTTATTGATTTTAGCCCATTTTCATTAACTTAACAACATTTGCAGATCATAGAATCATAGAATCATTTAGGTTGGAAAAGACCTTTAAGATCATCAAGTCCAACCAATGTTGACATGTTTTCCTTGAAAAAAAAATCTTCCTCTTGGGACCTGAACTGCTCTTAGCTATATGAAAAATTCTTTTACCAATAAATAAACTTGAACTGTAATTGGTAACAGACAGAGATACTGTAGCAATCGTATCTTCACAGCAGAAAGTCTACCTTTTTTTTAAAGTGCTATGAAAAAGCAGGTTAAACAGCAAATAATATTGCATGACATTGGAAGTAGGTGCTCATCACTTGCATCGATGCATCACTTGCATCGATGAGCTAAGTAATCAAGAGCAAAAATAGAGGAAAGCCTCTTTCTACTTCCTTTTTATTGTGATGGCTGTAACTTGCATCAGCTCACAGAAAACACTCAATCTGGTCCTTTTATCAGTGGACCCAGCCTAAGGAGAAATACAGATTAAGTTCATTTCGCAGGAAACTGCTCCAGGATACTCTATCCATCGTGCGTACTATTTTTCTCTACCTGTCCCCTCTCCCTCCAAAGAAAGTATCCAAAAGATGCCAGCATGTGAAGGGATTATCACCTGTCTCCAGCCTTACAAATGCCTACTTGAACATGGAGCGCAACCAGTACCTCCATGCCCTCAGGAAAGCAGTTTTGCCCCAAGCGCCTGCCAGTTCCTGAGAGCTGTCAACTGCCTCTGATGCCACAGGGTGCTATTGGCAGTGCTATTGGCTCTCCCTCCTGCTGGTGAGGGAATCGTGCTTAGGTGGCTCAGCCTTTCTTTTTGAAAGAAATCAGATGTCAGGGAGCATACTACAACATCCTTTTCTGATCAATACTGTTCAGGATGACTAATGAGTTCCAGTGTCTCAAATTTCAGCTAACTTAAAGTCTTCCGTTAGTTCCAAGCTGGCTGGTTCAGTGAATAGAATGACCCAATAATTATTTGAAATTACAGCACTGATGTGGTCCAGGAAGCTAAGGAAGTTTTCCGAGTAGCTGTAAATGTCTCAATAATTAATGCTGCAGGTGGCGGGTTTCCTGTAGCTCTCTCAATTCCAGTACCAAGAGAGCTCAACTGGCGGGAGACTTTCCAACGTTGTAGCTACACTGTGCAGAAATACTGGGGGAGAGAAATGGGACTTTATATCCCTGCCACCCCCATCAACCACCTGATGCTGCGCAGACCCTGCAGGTCTCTCCAGCTGTTTCAGCCCAGGTCCCAGATTTACCAAGATACAGAGAAATCATACAACCCTTTTGTAAACATGAGTGCTGCCAGCTCAGTGAAAGCTTGTTACAGGAATTAGGAGAGAAATTCAAGTCGAGCTGAAGTCTTGTACTGAAGGGCCATCCCCACCACAAGGTTTATGCTCATTTCCCCCATTCTCATCAGAGCTGTGTCCAACTCTATCTACGGACAACCAGCATCAAAATGCTTGCTGAGATTGTAATTTCAATTAATTTTGATTCATAGTAGATGTAAGCAATTAAATGGGAATTATCAATGGATAAGTTATTAAATCTTCTTGAAAATAAGAATTCAAAGTTCCAGTATGAGGTAGAGAGATTCAGATTTAAGGTTTAGTCCATGTCTTCATGTTACATATGTATATAGGAGCACAGTGGAGCTGAGATGTTTTGCGCTACTGAATTGCAAAGATTAATCACAGAAATAACAATTAGCTGTCACTTCCTGCTTTAATCTATGACAGTTTATATAGTTAAATTTTCCTAATATGCTGGTAACCAGATTTTCCCCTAAGATTATTATACTGTCCGCAATAAGCATTGCCGATGTCTGAGAAATATGTTTATTGATAAGCAAAAACTTGAAGCAGGAATGTTATTTTATAGACAGGTTTTGAGTATTTTTTCATTTTAAATTAAATATACTAGAAATAAGAAAGCTTTACACAAGCACACAGGACCTTATTGCCTCTCAATAAATTTAAGCAAACATATTCTATGAAATTAAGTTAAACTAATGTCTCTTGAAATATACTATCAATAAAAATATCAATAGTGGAAATAGCTTTGTCTAACATAAATGCTACTTTTAAAATGTAATTTCTGGTAGCATGGATCACAGAATCTCCCAATATGATTATAATTTCAATTTTATTCTATGAACATGGTTTAGCTCAGCCAGAAAAACCCTCTGGCAATGTGTTAAGACAGTCTCTCTGCAACTTTGCTGCAGATATGCAGCAGAAGTTGTTTTTCTGAAGCAAATAGGGATTTATGGAAATCTTTAAAAGGAAATCACTGACAAGGTTTTGAGAGAAGCTCTTGTCTCATTTATTTAGTTTCAATACACTGCTGCTGTCTGTATCCTGATTGTGCTATGCTTTAGGCACACATAAGCACAATATGTATTCATCATCTAGACAGGATAGAGGGGGAAATAGAATAAACATCAACATGATATGCTCCCCATCCTTGTTTTCTTGCTTTTCCACATGTAGGCACAGCAAGGGGAAAAACTGAAAATCCCAGCTCCTAATGTTCTCTGAGATTTGTCAATGACAGTTTGCTGCGGCTCACATGCAAAGCAGAGCAGCAGAGGAGACAACTGCAGAGAGCAAATCAGGAGTATGAAGGCACAGAGAGCAAAGCCACAGGGACAGAACAATCTCTAAGCAGCTGGGGAGGAGAAGAGGAAACCAATTAAACAGGGAGCAAGGAGAGGGAGTAGGAAGCTACAAGAAGGTAGCACAAACCATTTTTCTTCCATATTTTTGATGAACAATGAAAACTGAACATGGTTTTTTTAATTGCAGAAATATGGAATAGTCTGAAGCTGTACCACAAAATACAAACTTGTTTTTTATTAGCAAGGTATACTCTTCAAATCACGTGCAGGCCCATGTTTAAAGTTAAGGTTCTAATTTTATATATTGTTTTCTGGAGGCTTGGAAAACAAAAAAAATAGAAGTTATTTTTTTACTGCTTAAAGTAAAAGTTCCATGAACCATTCTCCTTCACTCACACATCTTCTCGCTTTCCTTCCTCCTCAAACTGGAAGTGCCTTTTACAAGGATAAAGTAATTAGATAGATCTATTCCTCCAGGGCCGGGGGTGGGGGTGGGGGAGCACGGCGTGGATTGCTGTATGCTGTGATACACAGGAAATTTTTAATCCTTAAACATCACTTGGGATGCTGTTTTGCATATGATGCAATGAGAAGTTACACTGCTCCTAACCATGATGTTTGGTTAGAAGATATCCCAAGACAGTGTGATGCAGAATTGGATCCTTTCAAGTCTGATACTACTAGTAGCAATTTTATCCTGTGAGATATTGTGAACAGCTGTTCAGGACAAAAGCCAGAGAGGACAAAGGAAATCCTACAACTACCATACAGGGAAAATGACAATACATCTCCTGTGACTTTGGGATGGCCCTTGCTCTGGCAGAGAAAGTAAAAAGATACGGTTCATGTCTCCACAAAGTCCTAGCTATGTTTAGACAATGGTTCCTAATGATTCTTTCCAAGTCTTTGCCTAATTAAGGACTTTTATTTGATGAGCAGATGGAAAAGTTAATCCAAATTCAAGGTCCAAACATTCTGAGACAGCTATTATTAGCAATAATAATTACTGCAGCAGGGTGACTAATACACAATGAACAATTATTCACTCACTATCTCTCTACTGCTGGTTTTGAAGTCTGTGAAAAGAAGTTTTTTCAGTATTTATTTAATATTGAGTGGGGTTCTAATTATTTTTATGAACAACTCTTGATTGTCACTTTTTCTGAAAATGGATGAGTATTCTCATCTGACATCCCTTGATTTAAATGGACATATTTACATCTTCTGTACATAACGTAAATCAATTTCTGATGCCATCATTCACAATTATAATTACAAAATTCATTTTGCATTACTAATAAAATTCCTCATATCACTGAACATTCCTGTTAATAAACTGATTTATTAGAAGTCTGTAAAAAGCAAACATGTCCTAGGAAATTTCTATATATTCTCCAGCAAAAATTCAGGGAAAAGGAATTTCAGCACTACTTCCAGATGTTAAAAGCAGCATATTCAAAGTGGAAATATTATGCAAAGATTTGAGTGTGCTTATTATGAGCTGCTGGCAGCATGTGGCAGTTTCCTTTCCAGAATTTTTGGGTATCTGCCAGTGGCAGTCATAACTGATGCCCTTAAAAAGTTATGTGTTTTCATTTTGTTTCTATTGTACTATAGAGTTGCAACAACGTTATATAAAACTGTGACTTTTATATGGCAGATCCTTCACTTAGTAAAGGAAACATTACGGGAATGGTATCTAAAATGAGATACTGGGAAAGCAGTATTTTATGTATTTCTCAAAATGGAATGACTAGAAATGGGGGTGTTCTCACAAGGTGCTTAATGTATAACCAAAAAGGAACAGATTAGAGGATTCCCAAAAGCACCTCCATTAGAGCCAGGTATGGACTTCAAAAACATAGCTCTTTAAATCTAGCCAGAGAGGCAGGCAAAAGACATCTCAGATTCCCTTTTGCATCACAGGCAAGATCCTCACAGCTGAAGTGCCTCAGAGCTCTGCCCTGCTTCTGTCTTCTCTATCATTTCCTCCTGTTCATCATCTCTTCTCTAGCACTGTGCTTGGTTTTATTTTTTCCGCAGAAGCAGCTTTGTGCCAAAAGCTTGTGAAATAATGTCTTTGTGAACTCAAGCTTGGGCAACTTTGAAAATTTATATGAAATTTAACTAAGCACTTTGTTAATTTCAGTTGTGGGAAAAAAGGGGCAAAATCTGAAGATTTTGGATATAAGATATACATTTGCTTTGTTCTTGTCTCTGGCACTGTAGTATATACATATGAGACTAGAATTAAGATGCAACACTTCTCTGTTTAGAAATTAAAAACCAAAATAACTTACCACAAAATTTTATATATTGCCTGAGTCTCCAAAATGAAGAGGTTTCAGCCACTTCACTTCAGACACATCATATGGCAGTACCTAGGAGGAATTCTATGGGCAGATCTGTGTAGCTGATCTTAGTGGTCCCTTTCTAGCCTTACTTTCTAACAACATCCCGATTTTGTTATTTTAGAGTGTGAGGCATCTCCCCTTCCTCCCTTCCTCCAAATGATTTATCTGCTAAATCTGAGAACTAATCAGAAAAGGGATTATTGGTTTAGTTTTGCCTTTTCACATGATATGAAGAGACAAGATTTAATAGATGTAAAGAGGCCCTTGGCAAGCCAGAGAACAGTACTCTTACTTTACAGTCCCCAACTGGTGCAAAATCACGTCACGTATCTATTCAGGCAGCCAGCTCATTCAACAGAACACCAGCCTGCAGACAGCTTTCCAAATTTAGCTGAGAGATAAACAGCAAGGGAAAAATATCCTGAAAATGGGATGCATATAATAAAATAACAATCAAAAATGCAGTACATTGGGATTCACCTTATAATTTTTATCACTTCTAGCACAGAAGGGGAAAGACAACAGAAGTAGCAGGGATGGTAGCAGGAAGACCAAATGACAGATCTCCCTCCCTCTGAGTTTTGATTTAACCTACATTTTTTAAGATGCTTTTGTTTGTGCTGCTGCTTCTTCATAACCACAGCATGATATTTTTTTCCTCCATTTTATACAGCTATTGAATATCAACAACAAGAGTTGTTTCACTTGGTAGGACAGTTTTCAGAACAACTGATACTTGACCTTTACTGTAAAGAGCTCTATTTGCCACAGATGGCTACAGATTGAGTACTTTTGATTTTCAGTACCAGCAACCTGGCCTGAATTAATTTCATGAGATTAAATCACATTTTATCAGATTTATCACATACTCAGTGAATCCAGGAATGATTAAGCCTGACAGTCATAAACATTTCAGGAGCCTGACTGATTTTCCTGTGATATGAACAATAGTTCCTTTATTATCTACAAGAATCCTTATTATTAATAGCAATTAATTTCAGATGTTTCATGTGGTGTTAACCCAAACCTGTACCGCGTATCTTCAGGCCAGATTTCTATGCGAAGTTTCAACATTCTGTGAAATTCCTTTAAGTCAAAAGGAGTCGCTCTTGAATTCAAGCTTTTGTTAACTGTTACTCCTCTTAAATCTCTTTAACAATATATTTAAATGAAGGTTGACATACACATTTGCATAGGTTTGACCAATACTACTCTGATTTTTGTAATTCTGAATTTAAGTAAAATAAATCCACTTATAGCTTTTTTGCTTTCTCATGTAAAATTTGTCCAATTTGTCTCTGATCAGGGACTTCTTCACCCTATTGTTTCCTAACATCCAGCTACCTCATGTCACTGGACATAATACCTTGAAGTTCAACAGTGATTAACTCTCTGTTTTAATGGCCAGACATAAGAAAAAGTGTCAGGTGCTTACACAAGTAACTTGGAGGCACCTGGTCACTGGGGTGGAATCCAAAACTCTGTATCAGGCACCAAGGCTTCACAGAGCGCACAGGAAATTAGGTATCTCAGAATAGCATCCATAAATACAGACCTGCTGACTGGGAAGTTGCAAGATCTGTAAAAAGACTGGCTCCTACTTAGTATTAATAACAGGAGTGCAAGGCAAACCATAAGTGCCCCTTATTATAATGCTGCCACTGAAAGGGTTAAATTTAGGAAGAAAAGAATAGAGGATTATTCACAGTCCCTAACCTTAACATTTAGCCAGCTAGTTTTCCTAAGGCTTCCTCTATAGATCTTCTTCTGCAGACTGACCTCCAGACTATGTAATTTAAATTAATCATATCCTAATGGTAAAAACACTTACACAGCCTAGGAGGTTGTGAACCAGAGCTCTCCATTCGAGAAGACAGCCTTAACTTCCAGGCAAATGCCTATTCTGTGTGAGAGCTCCTGCCATGGCTCTTGCTGATGCTGGGACTGCAAAACAATACAAGGGTCCAGAAACAAAGCCAGCATGATGAACCTTGGTTCAAAGGCACTGTAAAAAGTTAGGGCACTGGGTTGAAAGAAGGTTAGTTCAGTGGTTTTCTATATGTGATGCCAGCAGCCCAAGCGCTGGTGCTGGAACTATTGAGCTGCCCCTTCCCAGCTGGCTGGTCTCACCAGACTTGTGCTGCGCTCCGGCTCACCCTTGTTCCACCTGAGAGGTTCTTGCACTTGTGGCTGCAGAGTAACACAGCTTACTGTGTTACAGATGCTGAGGGGCCCCACTGATGGTTGCTGGCAGTCTCGTGGCTAGGTCATTCATTTAGGGTGACACGGCTATGGATCCAAGCTGAAAAGAACCAAGATCCCAAATCTCCTATTCTAACCCTTAGACTACTAAGTAATAGCCTATCATCTCAGAAGATAGACTGAGTCCTGAATAATTCTGAGAAGCACTGAGTCACATGTGTGCACAGAAATATCTGATATGTAACATTTCCTGCCAGCTGTCTTAAGACTTCCAGGCTAGCATGTAGATGCAGCGAATCACTTTACAAAGCAAGACCACTTGTGAAACTAATCTTGAGACTTGGGCTCTTGGTTTAAGCTCTTTGGACTGCCCACCTGAAGATTTATACAAATATCTATGCATTGTTCATATGGAGAACTTGGACAATTTAACTAAAAGATTGCATTGGATTACAGGTTGAAAGGAACAGCTGACCAATTATAAGGTGTATGTGAGGAAGCTTTAGGTACACACCTTGGTGATGTTAGCTCTTTTCAAACGTTTTCTCTCTGTTCTAGACAGGCAATGACACTGGCAACTTCAGCTCAAGCTTTATGGCATGGAGCAAGTGGGAAGGAGAGGAAGAAACACAACAGATTGGCAGAGGCCACCAGGACAGACATTGCTCAAAGAAAGACCAGCAGTATTTCATAATGGAAACTGATGTTTCTTTAGGACAACATATGTCTAATACTGGTTTTGAGCTATTTATTCTTGTTTTGTTTGATTTTTTCCTGATGGTGGGCCTGAATTTACTTTTATAATCAGAGTAATGTGCTAGTGAAAAAATCAGTTATGAATTATCAGCAAAATTAAAGAAGTTCAGCTCTATCCATGCCCTTACTAGATCAAAAATAGAGTGGATGATTTTATATATATATATATTAAAAAAAAAAACCCTCACTCTATAAACAGGCATTGCTAAGCTTTTTACACTAGAGGGCACTTTGCTTATTCTCTTATATTTCATGGAATTAGTGCACTATAAGCTGTATGGAGTTTTCTGCAGTATTTGAACTTTTAGTGGTGGTGGTTTTTTTGCAGTAAGTACATTAATGTGAATATCAATTTCAGTCAGTACGTATCTGAGATAAGCCTGCAGATCTTAAATCGTAGGGGGAAAAAATAGGACAGATGCCCAGTCTAAATCCTTTCAGTGACTTTCAGGGTACTGAAGCCATCGAAACTGAACCATAATTTTAACTATTTTTGTGCTTATATTGCTATGCTAGTATATACTGGCTGGAAATAAAATAAACATGACAGCATCTCAAATATTTTGTAACAGAAAACTTAAATCATTATTTAGTATAACCTAAAAGAGCTTAGCTTATATTTTGCAGAGTACAGCAGCCATCGGGCCCAGAAGATCAATTCCTGTCTACTCTTCTGAGAGAAGATCAACATTGACAAACATAGACAAGATATTTTACTCATTTTACTATCTCCTGCAAAAAGATATATATGTTGCTATCTATAGATGTGTTCATACAATGAGCAAGTCATACCACATAGCAATTCCATTACTACCATTTTGTATGCTGCCGTTTTACGTACCAAATATAAACAAGGCAAGTATTAAGGTCAGACTAATTAAAATTATGTACATATCCTCACTCATTTCTTGGATGAGAATTATTTTAAAACAGTCTGCTCTCTATGCGATACCTCCTACAGTAAATGGCCTTCCTGAGAAATCAGAGGTCTGTGCGTTGACCAACGTCCATGTTTTTCAGCCTCAGGGGCCTGAATATGTGGAGTAGAAGTAGCCAGAGAAACCTACCACAACAGACACCATACCAGATTCTCCCCTTGTCCTGGCAGGTTCCACCCTTTAGAACATTAAAACTATACTGTTCTTCTCAGAGTTCATAGGAGATAAAACCAAAGAAAGATTCTTTCTTGCCTCGTTTCCATCATATTAGGCCATTCTCTCCTTTTCCTCCCTATTGTTCAGATACTGCTTTGCAATATCTGAGGATAAGTATGTAAACCTGAGGAGCTAATGATTCAATCCTACATCAAAGGAGGGACTTCCTGCAGAAGTGAAGACACTTTCAGGGTTATGCAGTCTTCTACTGAAAGCCACTGTTGCCTGGCATACATGCCCTACGGCAAGGTTTTGACCTACTTGAGAACAGGCATTATGCCATCCAAACAGATGGGCAAAAGCGTAGACAGTCAGGAGACCATGTTTGTACATCAAGCATGGATGGCGAGGGCATGATTCTCAGCTGAGAACATTTAAATAATTGTTCATTCAGAGCTTATGCTCCTGTCACAGAAAGTAATGTGTCACCATTAATCAAGCTTGGAGTTCAATGCCCTTTAGGAAAGGCACTGTAATGTAAGGTGGATATAATCACCTAGATAGGATTCTGGGTCTGCAGCACAATTACAAAAAATGGTTGACTTCTAGTCCCACCTCTGCTACTAACTTCATAAAAGTGACCTTGAGCAATTCAGCCACACTGCTTCATTCCCTCTCCTCTTGTTTTACCAACACAAACTTACATACTATACAAGCAACATAGTGGGTATAAATCAATGTGTGCAAAGCATCTACAAGAGAACTGGGTACGTATCACTACAGCTGCTCTATCATTTGAACCCCTTATATGAAATTTTGGTACAACAGGTACAAATCTCCATTTGTGGGCATGACGAATTTCAAATGGCTAGACCTCATATGTTGGCGTTCAGTATCATGGGGATTTTATTTTCTGAAGATTAAAACAGTTAATCTGTGAGCAGAAGTGGGTAGAATTGCAAATGATTCCACTTTGTTGTTTACAATTTCATATGCTTCATTGATTTTCAACATGATCAGCATGCGAAATATAGATGAGTGGGTATAACAAATGATTCCAGACTAATGCCAACATTAATAATAGTCACTATTTATGTACTAATTTGTGCTAAAACTGTTTTGGACAAGAAGCAAATAGAAAAGACACGTTGTGTACATATTTTTGCAAACCAGACACATATTAAACAGGATATAAAAAAATTAGGTACTACGTAGAAACAATTGGATGTATTAAAATTGGTCCTAAATGCTCATGGCAAATGTCAACTTTTAGAAATAATGTCTGGGTTGTTATTAGAATATAAAGCCCAAATTTCTTTACCAGTGCCTGTAGACATGCAACTCACAAGTTAAGACATAGCTATCTACAATGTAAGACCTAAGCCTGAATTTCAAAAAAGTATCTACTGATTTAGGACACCCAGTCTGAGAACCTTCTCCTATGTGGCTTTCATAAGGTAGTTTGTTAGCAATGTCTGAAAGTTAAATCTACTTGGTTCACTCGTCTCAGTAGCTTGAATGGGACTATTTACACAGTAGGCGCTGTGTAATGCCGTGCAGAGTTATTCAGGTATTTTAGCACACTTACAATCAACTTTTTGAAGAACTCCTCGTGTACTATCAATTGTGTCTCCTGCCAATTGGGTGCTGATGGAAAGGATATTATCCAAATCCACTGCACATTGTTCTGAAATCTATTTAAATTGTACTGGGATAAAATCAGTTCCCAAAAGCATTTCTCAGAAAAGCTACAATATGTTAAATTGGTTATCATAGTAATTACCTGTTCAAATAAACTGTCCATTAACAGTTAAGTTTCAAGAAAATATACAGTATTGATTTTAAAATAAGTGCTGTATGATATTTTAAAACAAATGTGTTGTACAGTCTAAGAACATTTCTAAGAAACCAACCTATTTGCCAACTGATAACATTGTAGCATTTTCAACATTTAGTCAAGCTTAACTAATTTCAGGGAAAGGAGTCATCCTTCAAATACATGACATGTATTTATTATCCAATTCACAAAGGTTTCAGTGCAACAAAGCAGCAATGAGCCTTTATGATGATTAAAATGTCAAAAGAAAATCTAATCAGTCATACTGTGAATTTTCCCCAAATTATAACCACCACTGTTGTACTCTCACAATTCACTGTTGATGACAGAGGAGGTCCAATATGGAGGGCATGCCGTGATCTTTTCTGTGTAATTTATATAGTCAGGAGTCATTCTTAGGGCATTGTTAAAAGTAAGGTACACAGGGAGAAGCATAGCTGCAACTATTGGAGCTCTCAGAAGATCACTTAGTTGTAGCGCAAATAGGAATGTAGCCTTGCAAACAACGCAAGCCATTAGAGGCAGCAAACTATTTCTCTTCCCCATCACCTTCAGCAGTGGATGACATCTTTCTCAGGGCATTGCTGTAAGCACATTTGCTATTGAATGAGTTGATCTTTTTGTCTCTCCCTCTCTGAGGCACACAGTGCCCCCCCTGCATTTCCCTTGAGGTAACGTGGCTGTGCTTCTCACAGTTTGGGTCTGCGTCTTACAGGCACAGCCTTGCTTTCTCTTCATATCTACATGCAAATAAGCAGTAGGAATGCAAATATAACTGCATTTTAGTATCTCCATTCTGAGATGAATGATGGTAACTCCTGAGATGATCAGTTATAAAAACATGATTTTTGGTTTAGGAAGTAATGCAATGATAACGCAAGTCCTTCAGAAGAAGAAAGCAAGAGTCAGGAGCATGTAAAGGAACTAATCAAAAATTTCATCAAGTTGGGCATATTTTCTCTTTTGATTATTGTTTCTAACATGGCCTTATTCTGTACTTATGTATTGCAATTACTTTAATAATGACAGGAGGCTTCAAGCTGTTCCTAAATTCTTGGTTTAGAAATATAATTGTATTTTTTTAAAAAATACAGATTTCATAAATCATATTAAATTGTTTTTAATAAATGATGTGCCTCTGTGGCTATGGTATAAATTCCCCTTATAAGTATGTATTTATAAACATATTCAGATTCAGGAAGATCATACATAAGTAGGAATATTTTTTATTTCTGTTCAAAAAGAAATACATACCCAGCTCCCACTGGGAAGTGGGATAACTGGAAAAGTAAAGATTATTGAAACTGTTCTTCATGCATAACATATAAAGTATTTACATTCCTTTCTAAATACACATTAAAATGAATTTATTTTATTTTTACGACAAACGTC
The DNA here is from genome assembly GCF_965638725.1 of Aptenodytes patagonicus. Classification (NCBI taxonomy): domain Eukaryota; kingdom Metazoa; phylum Chordata; class Aves; order Sphenisciformes; family Spheniscidae; genus Aptenodytes; species Aptenodytes patagonicus. Next base: position 45,621,580 of record NC_134949.1, read on the forward strand.
AGTCAAATCACTAGCTTGAAGCCAGCACGTCACTTTTATGATGCATCATTAGCAGCTTCATAGGGAGCATGGCTTTGGCTCATCAGGTTTGAGAATAAATCTCTCACTAAGAAATGAAAAACATAAAAATAAAAAAAGCTATAATTATTTTTTAACAATTAAGAATCATAGCTGAAGCACATGAACCCAGCCTTCCATGTTAACTGAAAAAAACCTGAAGTTCCAGTGGACCCCGAAAAACTTGGAAAGGATCTGCAAAGGGCCTCCTCCCCTTCCATCTTCTCTGGGGCTAACATGATGGACCGCCTTAGAGATTTTCTAAAACTGCCAACACATGCTGTTGCTGACAGGAGCTAACATCCCAGACTCACTGCAGGAATTATTATACTCTATGTCCTTAGTGGATCTCCCACACTGAATATCTCGCACTGCTCTCTTGCATTCACTTCAGAACTATAGTGTTTCACTGGGACAAAGCACAGTGCTCCTAATATAAAGAATATTTTATTCCGGACAGTTTAATAACTTAAATATTCCCACCTTTCCCAATACTGTGCATGATTTAGCTGACAGATGCCATGCTGCATGTAGCTGGCCTGGGATGATTACAGAAAACTATTATGAATTATAGAAGGATTCCGGATTTTGGAGCGCCTATGCAAACCTTGAGATCTTCATAACTGATCTTCATTTCCTGTGCGAGACATTAAACTTGGCTATTAATTTTACATTTTCATACAAATATATTTAACAAACTAAAACCCCTTATCTACTGTATATTGCAAGTAAACAGTCCCTGGGTGGTGGTGTTTATTCTTTTTAATTAATTATTTTCAGATGAAAGCTCTTAAGCAACATGTTTCTAGAATCATAGAGTCATAGAATCATTAAGGTTGGAAAAGACCTCTAAGATCATCGAGTCCAACCATCAACCCAACACCACCATGTCCACTAAACCATGTCCCTAAGCGCCACATCTACACGTCTTTTAAATACCTCCAGGGATGGGGACTCCACCACTTCCCTGGGCAGCCTGTTCCAATGTTTAACCATTCTTGCAGCAAAGAAATTTTTCCTCACGTCCAATCTAAACCTCCCCTGGCACAACTTGAGGCCATTTCCTCTCGTCCTATCGCTTGTTACTTGGGAGAAGAGACCGACACCCACCTCACTACAACCTCCTTTCAGGTAGTTGTAGAGAGCGACAAGGTCTCCCCTCAGCCTCCTCCAGGCTAAACAACCCCAGTTCCCTCAGCCACTCCTCATAAGACTTGTGCTCCAGACCTCTCACCAGCCTCGTTGCCCTTCTCTGGACACGCTCCAGCACCTCAACGTCCTTCTTCTAGTGAGGGGCCCAAAACTGAACACAGGATTCGAGATGCGGCCTTACCAGTGCCAAGTACAGGGGCACGATCACTTCCCTACTCCTGCTGGCCACACTAGTTCTGAGACAGGCCAGGGTGCCATTGGCCTTCTTGGCCGCCTGGGCACACTGCTGGCTCATGTTCAGCCGGCTGTCAACCAGCACCCCCAGGTCCTTTTCCGACAGGCAGCTTTCCAGCCACTCTTCCCCAAGCCTGTAGCGCTGCATGGGGTTGTTGTGGCCGAAGGGCAGGACCCGGCACTTGGCCTTGTTGAACCTCATACAGTTGGCCTGGGCCCATCGATCCAGCCTGTCCAGGTCCCTCTGCAGAGCCTTCCTACCCTCGAGCAGATCAACACTCCCGCCCAACTTGGTGTCGTCTGCAAACTTACTGAGGGTGCACTCAATCCCCTCATCCAGATCGTTGATAAAGATATTGAACAAGACCGGCCCCAGTACTGAGCCCTGGGGAACACCGCTTGTGACCAGCCGCCAACTGGATGTAACTCCATTCACCACAACTCTCTGGGCCCGGTCGTCCAGCCAGTTTTTGACCCAGCAAAGAGTACACCTGTCTAAGCCGTGAGCCGCCAGCTTCTCCAGGAGAATGCTGTGGGAGACGGTGTCAAAGGCCTTGCTGAAGTCCAGGTAGACCACATCCACAGCCTTTCCCTCATCCACTAGGCGGGTCACCTGGTCATAGAAGGAGATCAGGTTGGTCAAGCAGGACCTGCCTCTCATGAATCCGTGCTGGCTGGGCCTGATCCCCTGGTTGTCCCGCTCATGCCTTGTGAGCACCCTCAAGATGAACTGCTCCATAATCTTCCCCGGCACCGAGGTCAGGCTGACAGGCCTGTACTTCCCCGGATCCTCCTTCTGGCCCTTCTTGTAGATGGGCGTCACATTGGCAAGCCTCCAGTTGTCCAGGACCTCCCCTGTTAACCAGGACTGCTGATAAATGATGGAGAGCGGCTTGGCAAGTTCCTCCGCCAGCTCCCTCAGCACTCTCGGGTGGATCCCATCCGGCCCCATAGACTTGTGAGCATCCAGGTGGCGTAGCAGGTCATTGACTGCTTCCTCTTGGATTATGGGGGGTTCATCCTGCCCACCGTCCCCATCTTCCAGCTCAGGGGGCTGAGTACCCTGAGGAGAACTGGTCTGACTGTTAAAGACTGAGGCAAAGAAAGCATTGAGTACCTCAGCCTTTTCCTCATCCTCAGTGGCAATGTTCCCCCCTGCATCCAATAAAGGATGGAGATTCTCCTTGGCTCTCTTCTTGTCATTAATATATTTGTAAAAACTTTTTTTGTTGTCTCTAACGACAGCGGCCAGGTTGCGTTCTAGCTGGGCTTTTGCCTTTCTCATTTCCTCTCTGCATGACCTAATGAGATCCTTGTACTCTTCCTGAGTCACCTGCCCCTTCTTCCACAAGCGGTAAACTCTCCTTTTTTTCCTGAGTTCCAGCAAAAGCTCCCCGTTCAGCCAGGCCGGTCGTCTTCCCCGCCCGTTCTTCTTATGGCGTATGGGGACAGCCTGCTCCTGCGCCTTTAAGACTTCCTTCTTGAAGATCGTCCAGCCTTCCTGGACCCCTTTGCCCTTCAGGACCGTCTCCCAAGGGACTCTCTCAACCAGCGTTCTGAACAGGCCAAAGTCCGCCCTCTGGAAGTCCATGGTTGCGGTTTTGCTGGCCACCCTCCTTACTTCACCAAGAATCGAGAATTCTACCATTTCACGGTCGCTAAGCCCAAGACAGCCTCCGACCACCACATCTCCCACCAGTCCTTCTCTGTTTGTAAACAGCAGGTCAAGCGAGGCACCTCCCCTGGTAGGCTCACTTACCAGCTGTGTCAGGAAGTTGTCTTCCACACACTCCAGGAACCTCCTAGACTGCTTCCTCTCTGCCGTGTTGTATTTCCAGCAGATGTCCAGGAAGTTAAGTCCCCCACGAGAACAAGGGCTAGCGATTGAGAGACTTCTGCCAGTAGCTTGTAGAACGCTTCATCCTCCCCTTCATCCTGGTTGGGTGGTCTATAACAGACTCCCAGCAGGATATCTACCTCGGTGGCCTTCCCCCTCGTCCTTACCCATAAACACTCGACTGTATCATCATCACAATCGTTGAGCTCTATACAATCAAAACACTCCCTAACATACAGGGCCACCCCACCGCCTCTCCTTCCTCGCCTGTCCCTTCTGAAGAGTTTGTAGCCATCCACTGCAGCACTCCAATCATGAGAGTCACCCCACCATGTTTCTGTGATGGCGACTAAGTCGTATCTATCCCGTTGCACAATGGCTTCCAGCTCCTCCTGTTTGCCGCCCATGCTGCATGCATTGGTGTAGATGCAGTTGAGCTGGGCTATCGATTTCGCCCCCAGCATTGGCATGTCACCCCTGGGCTCATCTCTAGTGAGCCTAGTTTTATCCTCTTCCCCCTTCAAACCTAGTTTAAAGCCCTCTCAATAAGCCCTGCCAATTCATGAGCAATGATCTTTTCCCCCTGTGAGACAGCTGAACTCCATCTGTTGCCAGCAGGCCCGGTGCCGTGTAAACCTCCCCATGATCAAAAAAGCCAAAATTCCTCCGATGGCACCAGCTCCTGAGCCACGTGTTGATAAAAAAAGCGGTTCTAAAAAACACTTTCCTTTTAGTGGAATGATAGCTTAGGGCATTAAACTTTTAAATAAAATTTTCAACTTTGTCCTTTTGATAGGGTACACAAAACGGTATCTTCACCAAACATTCTGTAAAATGAGCAACTGTTTCTCCTCTAATGTGTTTAAAGAATATTTCCCAAGAAAGGCTAAAATACATAATTGTTTCAAAAAGTTCTGGTTGGAATTAAACTACTGTATTAGAAAAGGAGAAGGTTCAACGTTCAAAAGATGGGCTATGGGCTTTCTTTCCATCTGGAGTTTATGGGACTAACACTTGCTGATCCTTAAATCTCTTCTCTAATACCTACACTTGAATTCCTCTAAAAGGTGAAAAAGTTTGTTACATACAGTGAAGATTTTATACAATGACGTTTTAACAATAAGGAGATCAGGAGACAGAGCTTACTAACACATCTGATATTTTCCTGGTTGGATACCAGCAGCATGAAAGAAAAATACGCAGTTAGTTCCTACGTATAGCTAATGCTTTCAAAGGGCATCTCATTTTTCAATTAATTTCTGCTATGCTCGAAGTCCTGAGAGATGGTTGCCTCACCTATCCTGCAAACTTGAATGCTATACACTACCATATTTAGCTGTAACAATACAGCTAAATTATTCTGGTATGTCTAGCACTCATAATAATCATAGAATCCTAGAATGGTTTGGGTTGGAAGGGACCTTTGAAGATCATCTAGTTCCAATCCCACTGCTATGGGCAGGGACGTCTTTCACTAGATCAGGTTGCTCAAAGTCCCGTGCAACCTGACCTTGAACACCTCCAGGGATGAGGCACTTAAAACTTCTCTGGACAACCTGTTCCAGTGTCTCACCAGCCTCATCATAAAAAATTTCTTCCATATATCCAATCTAAATCTACCCTCTCTCAGTTTAAAACCATTGCCCCTTGTCCTGTCACTACAGGCCTTGGTAAAAAGTCTCTCTCCATCTTTCTTATAAGCCCTCTTTATATATTGAAAGGCTGCAATAAGGTGCCCCTGGAGCCTTCTCTTCTCCAGGCTGAACAACTCCAAGTGTCTCAATAATCTATGGGGCTATTCAGTTATTCAGGCCCTCTTCAGTTCTTATACACATCTTATGTCTCTCTTTTTCTTTGAGCATTTTGGATACTACTGGAGAGAGGAATGCACAAAAATGGAATGTAAAGATCCACGCTTCAGCTGCTTCTTTGTGCCTTACTCTCCTCAGTGATTAGTACCACTGAATTGCTGTGGGTTTTTAAGATGTATTATTGCCTACCGGTTGTTTAATTTTTTAATTCACATCACTCACCTTTGATTGATGACAGAAAATGAGAAATTATACATAACCCTGAAAAACGTTCTATGTTTGTGTGTGCTCCTTTCACAGTGACAGAACACCACAAGGATCCAGTGCTGTTATGTGCAGGTGACTTAATCCTTTCATGGAGTCTCCTGGAAGTGACACAACCAGAGCAACTTTCCAGATCCCCATCCTCTTGTCACTTTATCCAGAACACAATTTCCCCGTCACATCCTCTCTTCCCAATCATCTCCTTTCATTTGTCTCCCTCCTACCTCCCTTTTCCTTCTGCTGATATAAAAGCATTTGGCCATAAAGGAACCTCCTAAAATTATAATCTTGTGCTTATTCAACATGTATTTCTGTATTGAATCCATACCGTGTCTCCATAGGAAAAAAAAAAAAAAGCCACGAGAAGGGAATTAATCTGCCACAGAATGTCAGATGATTGAATCAGTGGTGCAAGGATAATCAGGAGGAAGGGGAGAATTTGACAGGGCAGAAATTACCATTATCCCTGTGGACATGGGTTCACATAAGGGAATAAACTGATGAGTACAGAGCAGCTCATCAGCTTCTTGTGTTAGTATCACTGTGAAAAATCCATTTTTCCTCCTTGGCTGCAGGCTGTTTTCTTTGCATACCCTTCTCTAGTTGGCCAGTCAGAGATACGTCCTAACCCTTTTTCAAACTCCTTTTAGACTAAACTTCCTTCAGTAGTTAAACTCCTTGCACTCCTCTGAGAGAAACTCCACGTAACAGTAACAGCAGAAATGCCACTGTAATTTAAAATAACCTTGGTAGCTCCTTTAACTTGCAGCAGACTTAGCTGGCAACTCATGAACATTATGCAATTTCAGAGAGCTGTGATTATTTTGGGAGAGATTCTCTCATATTGGGAGCTTAGAAGAGGGGACCAAGAACACTAATATCTCTCCTGGGGCAAATGCCCAAGGTAATTTTTATTTGTGTTTCCAAATACAGCCATGACTCCCAGGAGGTTTATTTTACAGGTAACTCTACCACTTACAATGCACAGAATGGGCACAGATTAAGACAGATGATTGCAAGAAGGGAGGTTTGTTTAAGCTAGACTGAAGACTTTTCTATACCATCACAATGCGCATTAGTACCGCAGAATAATTAAGGCCAAAGAGATAGGAAATAAAGAGCAGTGTTTGCAGACAGAGTGCACAAAGTATACCTCACACTTCATAGTTGCAAAAAGCATGCACTACATGTGTAGAGAATAGTGTTATATACACAAGCTGCGTAAGCAAAGCACTGATTTACAAGTGAGGTTACTGCAAAGTTTAGAACCCAGCTGTCGATCACTTAAGTGCAAATAAATAATTTCAGTGGAGAAAAATGCAAAGAGCTTGTTTGATGGAGTAAGGAAAGTAAAATAAATTGTGAATGTATGTCACATGCCATTGTGCAGATACAAGAACAGAGGCAGTACTGCTCCAGAAGATTAAAAATGTGTATTTTTTTCATTCTATTTTTAAGTAGAGGGGGAGTTTTATTAGAGTTTCTGAGGGATATTTTTCTGTCCAAAAATGTTGGTTTGTGAAAACAAAACCATTTTATATGAACATAGAGTTTCAACATTTACTTCACTTGAACTTTGAGCAGAAATGTCACACAGCACTTACTGTTGAAATACTCCATTAACATTTTTCCAAACTAAACATTTTGGATTTCTGCAAACAAAATTCAAAATATATTTCAGATAAATTTTTAGGTGTGATAAATTCAAGTATTTTAATTTTAAAATTGAGCATTTTAATGGAGCAACACTGAAGTACTTCTGTAAGTGTAGATTTGCAAGAAAGGTTAAGATTTTAGCCCCTAAAATGTTCAGCTCACAAGAATGTTCAGATCACAAACTTTTCTGTCTATCATCAGTGATGTTCTACTTCCTGCACAAGTCTACTCTTCAGGATTTTCCCATCAAAACACAAGGCTACTAAATGGAAGAGTAAAGGTGGGTTTAACAGAACTATACATTTCTATTATGAACTCAGGAAACGGAAAGAAAGAGCATTTCTTTTCTATATAACTTAACTTCCTTAAAACAGTCTCAGAGATCTTTTTGGAGGCAGTAGGGTGTTAAAACAAAAAGTCTAAGGACAAATAATCTGCTTGGAATCACTTCAGTACTCCCTGCCTATTGTAAAGCTATGTAGATGCATGAGTAACACACAGCCATCCATATTATGGCAGTGACTGAAAATTTATTTTTTTTCCAGACAACTCTACCTAAATTTGATGTTGAATATTTTAATTGTTAATAAGAGGAAGAAACCCAATGAAGGCCTTAGAAGTTGCAAAGCTAAACCAGATGTGTTTCATTATTATATTTGTCAACACAGAAAGAACATCTGATTTATCTTTATGCAGCATGGCAAATCTAGAGATGGTAGTCTTCTGCTACTTAAAAGACAAATTCAAGTAAGTTTTTAGGCTGTGAACACATGTAGTTTGATCATTCTTGGTATGTTTTACTAAGTTAGCACTTGATATTTATCCATCCTTACATTCACTCCAAATACTGTATTTGATAATAGAGATAATAGAGAAAATGAACGAGTAGTTAACTGCTAGTGGGTTTTGAGACATGCTATAGTTGGCATAAGGTATCTCTTACTAACTCATAATTTGCATTTCATCATCACTTTCTAATTATAGACACAAAGCGGGGGGGGGCGGAGAGGAGAAAGTGATTTTCTCTGACAATCTCTTTTAGTCAATGCTTAAGACATGCCATATCTTAAGATAAAGTCATCCTTGTTTTCACAGTTTCCTGTAAATGCGTATCACATGGTCTTTGAGGCTTCCACAGAAACACTGTTCTCTCAGACTGTCTTTCTGAAAAGGACAGAAAGATTAAACATATGGTATAGTTAAAATTAACAATACAGACCAAAGTTTGCAGGCACTCTGCCTACTATTTTTGAAGAGAATCTTAAATCACTGTGCATCCTCATGCCAGTGGGACAGTATCCTCTTGGAGCTGCCAAGAGTTTGGAAGTTCCAAATTCATTAGCTCTATTCACTCTCTTCAGGTTTCACCAACAGACATGAGCTACTGGCCAAACATAAATCTCCACTTCAACACCCCTGTGAATCTACCATTAATTAGACCATGTAGGGGTGTTTTTCAATTACCTGAACTTCTCTTGAATCAGTGGTATGAAAGCAGGACCTGAGTTTTTGTGACAGTCTACAAATAGCCGTTCATATCTACCAGGTTACCAGGTAGGCAGTATCTGGTTTTCCTAGTAGGTATTTATGATTTCGTTATATATATTGCATTTATTTCTAATGCTTTACCTCTTCAGGTGTTTTGATTAAAATACTGGCTGTCATTTGCTTATTGGATCCTTATTTTGTTGTATTTTGGCAACAGCTGGCTTTCAAGCAGAGGATCAGAAATTCAATTTCAGTAGAAGCTGCTTACCTCAACAGCACTTTCCCACTTTTATCAAAAATCACTTCTAAAAACACTATAAATGTATATTATTATCCCTAACTATATAATAAAATATGCAATGTTTTTCTCTGCAGAGAAAAGCAGATTTTTTTATTTACCTGAATGGTACAATTCAGATTGTCTAATAAAATCCCAGCTGTGAAGAGACCACGTAATATTTACATATCTAGTCAAACTAAAAAAAAATCTTTTTCTAAAATGTATTATTTCAGAAGTAACTAACTTGGATATAAATTTCTACTTGAAAACTATGCTTAAAAGTCTTTCAGGGCACAAAAGAGGTTTCTTATTTTTTAACTTATATATGAATTGGACTGCTTGTAAACTTCCTATTCTCCTACAGTGGCAATTTCCTCTATGGCTAGTCACCAACTGCAGTTAAATGTAGTCTAACACATTTTTTCAAAACCAGAAAAGTTTGTTGGATAAAAGCCCAGAACCTTAAATAAGGTTGGCAGAACTTTTGAGATGTTGTGTTAAACCTTCTTTACATGAACTAGGCAGTGCCACAGCTTCTGAAGTGACAGAGATACTATTCAAAAATTAGAGTTCCAATTTCTTTCTAAATAATTGTTTGCAAAATAATGGTTGCCTCACTGAGGATCAGGAACACGCTGTCACCATAACTTCATCATACATAGGGTTACCCTGTGGCAGCTTTTATGCAGAGGCATATTTGTTTACCACGAAGTAATCTTTTTTCACTTTAACAAAATTCAGTACAATGAATACTTCACATAAATGCCAGATAGTTCAGATGTAAGAATAAGTGTGTGCGTCTGTCTGTGTGTGAGTGTATGTGTAAAGTGTATACATTTGCCACAATCTCCAGTACTTCACTCTTTTAAAGAAGTAAGCACTACATTTAGAAGCACAGCGTAGAAATCTGTATTTTCAGAATTTCAACTGCAGCATATTACTTGTTTGTTCACAAGTGAAAGTATCTACTGGGGAAAAAGTGAGAGAGAAATATTGCTCCCCATTATCCTCTTCTAAATTGGAGGAAAATTTTTGTTACAAACTGGGAAAGCATTGCTTGCAAGTTAAAGCAGAAAAATATTAACATCTTAAGTAATTCACTATATGTGTATCCACACTAACTGTGATTTTAGACAAAAAAGGGCATTAACACATTAGAAGGAATTTTGAGAGAGCTTACAGAATTCACGCTCAGGTACAAAGATCATTGATTATGATAAAGTAAAACATAAGGCACAGTAAAAGAGATCTATCAACAGTATAAAAGGAAAAATAAAATGCATCCTTCAGCTGCACTAGGTTTGCAGGATATGTCTCAAATAGGATGGCAGAATAGAAGTTGGAAATATTCTTTCTGGTTCCCCTCAGAAACTAGAAACAGCCCTGAAAAATCAAGTTAATATGAAATAGCTGAAATTAATACTCTTTAGATCAGCTCCAAGGTTATTTAATACATTAATATTAATACATAGTATTTAGTTGCTCTCTGAATCTTAAAATAATTTGTGTTTTTATTTTTTAAATAGAAAACAGGGCCCACATAGAGCAAGGAGCAATTTCAGAAGCTTATGTTCTATTGACTAAATAATGGTGTGTTGAAGAGGACACCAAGTTTTCCATGTGATTATTGCAATCATAATGCTAACAAGAAGGATTTCTGATGTGATAATAATTTTAACACTTCTATAAAAGAAAATATTGCATGCAAATAAGTAGTAGATGATGCCCTTCTTTAAAAATCAGTCACCTCTGTGTCACAGTAAACATGTAAACATCACCTGTTGTACAAGGTACAGACTTATTGTCTTTAAAAGGCTTGTTGTGTGTGCATAACACATAATTCTTACACACGATTTAAAATAGTTCAAAATACTAAATCACCACTTGTGACTTTGCAAAATAGACTGCATTTACCTAGGGAGGGCACTTTTCAGACCCCAGTGCATATTTAGAGAGATTCACAGAGATTACGGATGGGAACGAAAATGGATATGTTCTGATGGAAATGTTCATTTGTGAAATACGTATGTCAAATACATGTCAAATACGTAAATATTTCTTTCATTTGGCTAAACAAACAAACAAACAAACAAACAAACCTAAGCACATTACAACCTTTGGGGCAAAATGTTTTGTGTTTTGCAGGAAAGAGTCTATGGAGGAACATACAGTTCCCATGCTCCTCTTTCCCCTGAAGTTACACCTGTTACAAGAAATGTTTCCCAATTTCCCACAAATCACAGTAAAGATTATAAACCTTTCAAAATAAAAAGCCTAAATGTATTAATAGTTGCTTACATGGAAAATACTTTAAACACTGATTAAATTACCGTAATCAGATTTCTATATGAAAGCCTTATCTGGCCATTTTCTGGGTGTAAGTGCAACCATCGGACTTAATAAAGCACCGTCTCCTTTTTGCACACCTTTGATAAAACCAAAAGTTTAGAATAAAATGACTAGCAATTTCATTAAAGGCATAGCACAGCAAGAAGTATGATTGCTTTTTAGTAATTTCTATAATCACAGTCCCTTCTTTTCTTCCTTAGATGCAATATTTTTATTCTCCTTTGTCTACTCTGTTTCTTTGATATTTGGGCTTCAATTTTTCAAAGGAAAAAAGAGGCAGTATAACAATGAGACAAAAGATTTTATTCTGTGTTTTGATTTCTTTTTAACACTATTTCAACAGTGCAACATGTTCACTGCAACATCCACAGAATTGAATATTGTCTTTTATCCAAATTGCCTCCTTAATTATCTAGAATTTTATGGTTCCAATGGCTAAAAATACTGAAGTTCTGTTATGATATTTACTAGTGTGAAAGTAAGTGGAGGTAATAATCCAAACCAGGTTTAATTTCAGACATAGGAGGAGATAATGGTTAAAACTGTGTAGTCAACTATTTAATCTCTTACAAAGTTCTCTGCAATAGTTTTTATTTATACTCTTTTTTCAAATAAGAACTATTACACAATAGCCCTAAATAGACTCAATCACATTATACATGCTTTCTCAATTCAAGCAGTAACAAACAATATCTGTTTCAGCATTTTTTAAAATATTTCTAACTTCCAGCCTCATGTTTTTTCCAGTGGGCATTATTGTTTTAAGTATTGATCTGATCTCCTCTTCTTTCTCTGATGGCAAAAAAAGAAGACAGAAGGAAACAAAAGCAAACAACAAAACAATTCCTGGCCCTGAAAAAAGTTGACAAACATTCAACTAGATTACTACGAAGTATGGAACTGTGTAAGATCAGCCTGTGCCAGAAAGATCCAACTCCTAGTGCCAATGAAGACGAACACTTTATATAACCTTTCTCATAAACTGACCAAGCTCTGTAAACTGCAGCTTTTTTTTTCCCCTCTCATTACATTCTTTAATACTCTCAGAATTACTAGGAAGTGGAAGAGACTATATTTGTCTTCAATGAGTTCTTTACACTTATTAACCATGCTAAGAACAGCAGTTACTTCATTTGATGATTTGCAAAATGAGGCCTTCCACATCTGGGGGGAGGGGCGGGAGGAAAAACCCAACTCATTCCTCCCTGAAAATGAAGAAACACCAATTCCGCGATGTCTCAAATAATGGTCACCAATTCCAGCTCCATATGAATTCTTCAAAGGCTACAAAGCATGCAATGAAAAGATCTAATATATTTCCCCGTAGCAACCTTGCTGCTTCATGTCCATTCTTATTCCCTTTTCCAATATACCATCATGTTGCTCCAACACATTTACATCATGTTCTGCAGTACTGTGATATATTGAAAACTTGTCTTTCACATCTCTCATTTAAGTTGAAGCATGCACACATTTTCTCACATTAGCAAGAGATAGTGTTGAGAGACTTTACTTAGTAATTGCCCTGTTTAATCTCTTTAAGTACCCCTGAGCGTTGCCAAAAGTAAACAACACAGATTTGAAAAGCAACAATGTTGGTAATTTATTACCACAGTAAAAGTCTGTGTAGAAAATACACACATAGAAAACGAAGAGGAAAAAGTAGGCAGAACATCAATTTCAACATCCTCTTTTCTTCTTCAAAGGACAAAATTATCTTCTGAGACTTAGATGTTATATCTGTGACTAATTTCTGGAGTCAAATGAAAAGAAAAAAAATGTTATACCAAATTAAAAATTGGAAGTGGGGTTTTTTTTTCTTCTTTCTCCAAAAGCTACCAACAGAAATTTGTATCTTTAACAAAAGCATTTGTGATACACGTGACGCCTAAAGTTTTAAATCCTCAGTCAGTTTTCTATATCCATATATCCATCTACTGGTATTCCTGACCCGCAGTCCCCTCATCTGGGATAACATATGACATGAATTTCTGACAGTACCCTGTCAATGCCTGAAACTGTCACTCCAGAAGGACATTAAAAAAAAACAACGCCCCCCTAATATTTAGGGTTAAACTGCAAGTTGAGCAACAGCTCATTAATAACAACACAATATAGTAAAAACAGATTAAGCTTCATGTCATTATTCATTCAATTAAAAAACCCAACCACGCAACTAAAAATATCCTATATGTTGTAATTCTACTAAAATTCAACACCATGTCCATGTTTAAAAGTTATTGTCAGGATATGGAGGACTTTTGGTGGAGAGTACTGCTTTGCCTACAACAACTAGACCATATGTGATCTATTCAGACAGAGGACGGCAAGGAAATGGTATCTGGACTATCACATTTTTAGCCTTGCCTGACTGTGAGTTTGCTGATATCTTGAGTAATTAAAGATGTGGCATTTAATTCACCACTTTAGCTGACAAGGTTACAGAGAATTCCTTTGCAATCTCTTCACTCAGTAAGCAAGCGTTTATGTTTCTGGTTTCTGTTGTTGGACAGATAAAGTAGAAGAGAATTCCGTTTTTGATGCATTCCTCTGCTAAGTGGCCTATTCCAGAGGCAGGCTACTGTTGTATCATTTCCTAATTGCTTTTTCCTCATGTTTACTTTGGTCAAGAAGTGGCACCTCTGTCTGTGAATGCTGTTACATGTAAGATATTACAGAAGGAAAAGGAGGAAAAGAAGTAATCCTTTCCAGCTGATGATCTCCAATGGATAATAATGCAAGGTTTTTCACAATCAAGGAAATCAGCACTCCCACAGACTTTTGCAGACTAAAGAGCAGAGTGAGGAAATATTTTTTTAAATACTTCCTCATTTGTACAGGAACCATTTATTAGAGCCAGGACGTCGCCTGAGGTGAGAGTTAACTGCATCAACAGAAAGATAATGGACGGGAGGAAAGGGCTATCAGAAGGAATAGACCAACACCTTCATATATAGCTCTGCATTTTGAATGGGGATGTGACAGAAAGGGATTTTGAGTGGAGGAAGCAGTAGGGATGGGTTAGTAATGGAAACCCTGCAGCCCTGTGGTAGCCAAACTAACAAACTAAAAAAACTAACCAAAGTCATACACCTAAAAATGTAGAAAGAGATGCCCTTGAATATGCAGTGGGAAAACTGATAAGCTGTGTCTCACTACTATGTGCTACGATGATGCCATGGGTCATATATAGAATTGCAGTATTTTACAGTCTTTATGTCCATATAATACTCTATCCTCTCTAAAAGAAACAGAGGAGCCTAAATCATGCTGTGAAATAAATTGAATTCTCAATAACATAAAGGGCACTTGGAGGGTTTGAGCGCATGACAGGATGGGGAAATGCCATAAAGCCATCTTGTTTTAATTGTCTGCCTGCAAACCCTGTAATGGACAATTATCCTCCTAACAAGGAGACTGAGGCATTAGAATAAACTTGCTGGCTCACATTTCCATTAGTACTTTTCCCCTTTACTTGTGGCTGTATTAGTTCCTTGACTGCTCCTTGACTTCATTTTAAACCATGTGCCAACATACCTATGAGTAAGACTATGTGAGGGTCAGTCAGTTTGGAGGGAGAGATAGCATTCGTCATTATGAGGAGATCCGGGGCTGGACGTTGTTTCTCTCACGTACGTGTACTAACGTAAACAACGTTATCTGCTTGAAGGCTGTTCCCTCCCCGGGCTCCTCCAACTATGATTCAAGAAAGGGTAAAGGACTGCTCCACCTCAAGCGATGTGTCTGTTCTGAGGTTCACCAAGCCAGACACTGGATTTCAGAATTACCTTTTGCGGGAGGTAGTGCCTCTTCCCCCCATGGCAGAGCTCTTGCTTGTGCTTACTGACTGCTGCAATTTGGTGGCGGTGTCTTGATCTGGCCACTACAATGACTCCTATTCCAATAATCCTTTCTCCAGAGGACAATGACATCAAGGACAGCAGCTTGGGATCGAGTTCAAGCTTACAGTTCAGTTCCTTTGCCTGGATTCACAGTGCATGAACTCTCTACCAGCTGGGACTGTTCCAGCTTGCGTAGGGTAAGCGAGCTCAAATCTGCTGCCAGAAGGTCTCAGCTCCAGAAGCTTTAACTCCTTTTCCTTCACCTCCACCCAGGAAAACAAATTTTGATGAAAGCCCATGCTCTTAAGGTATGGTAATTAGGAAAATTTAAAAAGGAAGTAGCAATATGAATGGCAGTACTAACCCTAAAGAGGTATACAACTTTTTCCAGTCTTTAACCTCAGCCCGAACATTTTTTTTTTTTTGTAAGATGTTTCAGGCTTTTTTGCTGTACAGTAGATAGACCACTACAGTCTGCAATCTCAGATGAAAGCATTTGTAAAATGAGAAAAAATATTTGTATACATTTTTGTGACCACGTTTGCTTTCACCATAGAATGTGTATGAGTCTTACTTTCCCAAGTTTTGAATTTAAAACTATAACAAGTCCTATAAAGCTGTTACTGGTTTTCCTTCCAGTTTAATTCAGGTAAGTCTAAACTGTTCCTTGGGTTGCATTTTCTGGTTTCAGGAATCAATATAATTAAGCTAGTCCCCTATATCTGGATTAACAGAATGATAACTGAGATATCAATGGAAAGAAAATACGATCCTTTAAATGCAACAGTCTCTTCATGTCTCTGATAGAACGCAAAATATTGTATTTCTTTTCAAGCTTTTTTCTACAGTTTACATGCCCCTTCACTTCTCTGTGCCTACTGTACCTCACATCTGATACTTAAAATATTTACCCCATTCCTGCACCTTTGCAAAAGTACTTCTATACAAGCATAGCATCCTTAATCCCTTCAGGAAAATTTTCAGGGATGGAAAGCACTATATCTGGATATTAAATATGCCGTATTACAGGTATCCAAAATCCCTCTAGCTGTCTTTGCATGTCTGTTTTCTACTGTTTCTCTGTTAGCTACTGTTCTTTCAAAAGGTTTCCAGTACCTCCTGGAAAACACAGCTACAAATCTCACAAGTAGCAGGTGCAAAAACATGAACACCACAATAGGAGAAATAAAGTCACAGCCTAGAACTCAGACCTTTTAAACCCTCAGGAGTCCTTACTCAAAAGATTTTGGAATGGACTTCGTTATACCTTTTGTAAACTACCTAAAATTATTTTTTTACTGAAAAGCACCAGCGTGCACCAAGTCTAGTTCTGCCTCTCAAATGTCTGTACAGTGCTGATGTGACCTTTCTAACAGAGAACACAATAAAAAATGCAGTGTAGCAGCAGTTACTGCTACAAAGAAATACAGTTTTCCTTCAGTGTAAAGGAAGGTTTTGCACTCCGTACATTTGAAGATGCCACAAACATTCAGATACAACACACATTCAAAGCATTTACAGGGCTCGTCTGGTGGAATTCCTGAAACGAGCCACCACAGAGAGGACTTAAGTACTTAGAGTAGGCTATAAAACTTCTGATTATAAACAAATTGCTCCTAATTAAGGTTAATTAGCAGCCTAGGCCTCATCTTGTGCCTTCTTTCCTGCTAAAACAATCCTCACTGGTCTTACATGGAAACAGCTTTATCTCACACTGGTGTGAGGGGAGGTCCAGGTATATGTGTCCAGAGTAATAAGCACCAATCAGACAGGAAAAGCCAGCCCATTTGGTTTCATTAAGACCACACGAGGAGCTTTAAAACAAACTACTCTAAAATACCAACTATAGTTAGCTACCAAATTAAATATCTTAATCCAGAAACATTAGTGTTATCACGTTTGCATTCTGAATGACGTATGGTGAGTACATTTAAGGTTTTTTCTCTGACATTCAAAATGCCCGTGTAACAAAACCTAAGTAAAGTGGGAATCACAAAACCACTTCTTTTGTCATTACACTCATATAAATAAAGGACAGAAATCTTAATTTTAAAAAAATCTGCATCAGCATTAGCCTGAAATTGCCTTAAATTGAAAAAAACCCCAACAAATCAAAAAATATTTTTTTTTTAAACAAGCTTTTGTTTTGAGTCAAATTAAGTATTTTTTAATTCACTAAAGGTGAAATATCAAAATCTGAATTTCTGGATGAAAAATCTAGCAGATTATTTTCAGTATAGTCTGAACCAAATATACTCTCATCCACCATTTCACTGTATACTCATCAAGCAAACACAAAAGAAATTAAACATTTAATGAGCTCTACTAGATAATGCTTTGTAGTTTATTTTTATCCAAATAGTCCTCTCCCTGTATCAATGCATTAGGCACATTAAGTTCAGGAACATCACATACCTCCTAGCTTTCACAGAAAAACAATTTTAACAATGAATATCCTAAGAGCTTCCATCTTTTCTTTTCTTTTTATTTTCCTAATAATACTAGCCAGATAGCAGTCTTTCTGCTTAAGAATTATACCAATTTTATGCCATTCAAGTGGGAATTTAGTGTTCTTGAAATAATTATTTTTTTTTTTACTAGATACAGGATTTATATGAATTAAGACATACAGATTCGCAGGTGCTGAAATTGAATGCAAATACAAGACTGGTATATGAGAAATATATTCCTTAATTATTATTTTTTACAATATGATTTCTTACAAAAAGAATGAGGGCTTAGTAACAAATATTTATCAGTACCTCCCAAAAACTTTTCTTATTTACGTGCAGTTACATCAACCACAATAAAAGGAGGCACTGGATGAAAATGGTCTTACATTAGATTTTTATGTTATTAGTATAATAACATATTAAATAAATAAATAAAAAATAAAATTTAAATAAACATATAAAAACATATCTGTTTTTCAGTTTAGCCATTTATACATGCTTTTTTTTATACTAAACATGCATATTTGGATGGCTAGTGTCTTATTACAATGTTCATGCTTGAAAATTGATCTCCAAGAAGTACTTGGTAAGGTTTCCGATACCACAGGGATGCATAACTGAGAACAGTAATAGTGATACTAAAAATTTTTGCACAGGAAAAAGAAAAAAGGGTTTTCTAAGCACAAGGCAAAAAACAAAATAGCAGAACTACCCAATCTACTTTAACATGTTTTTACACCCACCAAACAACAAATGTTGCTGAAACAAAACACAAGAGAAAGCCATTTGTAATACTGATTTGATATGACACATACATATACAAAGGAAATGACAAAAACTACAGAAAAAAAAATCCAGGTTCATAACTAATTTAATAATCCTTGAAGTTCAACCATGAATAGTATCATCCTATAGTATCTTCTTCAAAGGAGAAGACAACAGAAACATGGTTATAGATATAGCTCATCTAAATATGCATGATTTAGAAAGGTCTCAAATATTCATGAAAAAAATAAACAAATGAAATGTAGTATAGACACTGAGGTTTTCCAGCGCCATCAAAAAAAAAAAACCAAACCAAAACCACCGTAGAAAAGCTATGTCACTTTTTATGTATTTTTCAGAACACATTGTACTACTGTTACAGTGTACATACATATCAGTTCATAATTATTTAATTATTTAAAAATATATTTCCATACATAATCAGGGCATACCTATTTTAAAATACTTCTAAATAGAAGTGTCACACACAGAGATAGTACACTGCAAAAGCTATTGGAATTTCACAGTTTATGCATAAGTATATACTTAGATTTTTTTGTAATATGTCTTTGGCTAAGCATTAAGAGAGTTTTGTAAAGAGCAGAAAATTTTCTCTAAGAAAATCCATTTTCCCCCATAATTCTACAATGAACATCTATTAATTTGATGTTACAGAAAAAGTAGAAATTTCTTTTCTTACTCATCCAACTCTTTCCCCCAAGTAACATCAACTTATGGTGAGATCCAATATTGACAGATAGGATGCATGTTTCACAGGTCCCCCCAAAATGAAGACATGTAATAATAACAACCACTTCCTATTAAGACACAGGTACATCACATGTATGAGGCCTTTCTGAGGCCTTCCACACAAGTACTGAGGTAAATACTACAGTAATGTATCAATATAGACTTTAGTGGTATCTTGCATATATACCTGTAAACCTAGCTTCTATGGCAGCTATGAAGGGTGGTACTCCCACATGCGCCCTTCTGACCTCTAGAAAGCAAGTAGGTGGGAGACTGCTAAAAAAATTGATATAATACTGAAAAGTAGGAAACAAGGAAAGATATATAAAAGCAAAGAGAATTTAAAAAAAAATAACAGACTTAAAATAAACACCAATGTGTACAAAAAGTAAACTGGATTATGGCTGAAGTTGTGGTAATGGGTTAATTGTTGTGACAATGCTGTTAAAGACACGCGTTCAAACCAATAGTTAATTTTCTTATCTAATTTGAAAGCAAAATGAATGTAGGCAGACTACCAAAATAAATTCATGTTTCTTTTCATTAAAATATAATACGGTAGATCAACCCATGTAGTATAATCTAGTAAAGCAGCAAATAAAATTACCGTTCTTTTAAAAGTGCATTTTTTCATTTGCGTTTGAAGAAATACAAACAATGAATGTCTCATGCTGAAACTAAACACAGGACATACCAAAGTAGTACAAACGCAATGAAAACATTACAGTGTCTTAGTAGTAAGTATTTCTAAGTTACTCACAATGACACAATTGCACGTATATTGTTCTGAACTCAAGTAGTATAAAGGCATAGAGCAATCACATCCCAAAGTAATGTGTTTAATGAAGCACCAATTTCCAAGAAAAACACAGCACTATAAATTCCCTACCATGTGCAATTCTTAGTAATGTCTCCCAGTAACTTAGCTATGTATTTATTAGTTATGACCAACTAGCAAATAATGTTTATTTGGAAGAAAACATAGCATGGTTTTCAGAGTAGCCTAAACATTACATGTTATTAAAAACCACTGGAAGCATAACTTTAAATAGAAATTCTTCTCAGTCTGAAAACAAAACCAAAACATTAGCTACAATGAAATCCTACCCTTGAGCATCCTGTCTTGGCACGTTTTTGATTAAGAGAAAGCAATGCAGTTTTGGCACAGCCACAAGTTTCACCTAGCCTGTTAGGAAGAGAAATTGGTCTTTAGAACGAACCTCTCCACCTACACTGACAAGAATAATACCCTTCCACTCCATGGTGGTAGACCTGAAGGAAAGGTACAATTCACTGCCAGTAGTTCCTGCCTAATCATTTGTGATGGAAACCCAGCAGATCCTGCTCTGGCTCACTGCATCCCAGGAACAGCTGCTGACAACAAAATGTTGGAAAGAGCTATATCTAAATCACAGTAAATGGGTAACCCACAGCTGGCTTGTGCCATAACAGCACAGTCACTCATTCCAGATGTTTCACACAATCCACTGAAATCTCCGACTAGTACATTTGCTGGACTTCACAGACTCATGGCCAGCTCTCAAAGCCCCGTTTTAGGACCTGCCAATTCCCCCAACAGATCTGAACTGTTGAAGAAGAAGATATTTCAATGAAAGAAGTGCCAAACTATGACCAGAACTGTTTTGAGAAGGAAAAAGAAGGTCCTGGTAACTGCCAGGAAAGGAAGTCAAGCACCCAGTACCTTTCCCAAAGGATCCACCTGAGTGCTTACGCAGCAGGGAAGCTACACGGGCTCTCTTGCCTGCAGCTCCTGGCACGGTCTAACTACACATGACCAAGAGGTCAGTTTGGTGAAGAGCTGCCTGGGAAATGAGGAAGTCAGCCTTTTCCAGTAAAGGACTGCCCAATCAACCAGGAGGAATTTCCATCAAGTACCAAAAGTTACTTTCCTCAGGAAAAAAAATAAAAATCATCGAACACATGACAAACACTCTGCACAGGAGCAGACTGGTAGGGTCACAGTCACAAGGCAACTTGAAAAGACCAAGGGCACAGATGAAGAAAGGACTGTAGCACAGAAGTCTTGGTAAAGTCTTCACTCACAGGTACAATAACTTTAAGAGATCCATAAGCATTCCATCTTAGCCTATTTACTTTTCATTCATATTATATGAAAGTAGTTGTGAATAACCTAATATTTGTTTAGATTGTACAACATCTGAAATCGGAGGCATTAACACGGTGCTTACCTTAGCCAGGAAGTGACAGAATTTCAAAGTAAAGGTTACATTTGAAAAAACTCTGCCTTTCATTACGAAGATCTCTTTTTAAGGCAACAATTAGTGCGTGGATCTAGGTCTTACTTCAGTTATGTTATGTGTCTTTGGAAAGATCATTTAACCCATCCATTTCTTCTGCTTTAAAAATCAGAACAACTAAATGATTGCCACTGTGAAAAACCGTCTTTATTAGTCTTCACTCACAACATGGTTTGGAGATATAAAGCATTTTTAGTTTTATGTATTTCAAATGAGCCCTAGTAGGTCCTGATATGCAAGGATGTAAAGCTTTTATTTTAAAAAATGAAACAAATTACGTAACAGGGAAAAAAATTAAAAAAAAAAAATCAGCCAGTGTTCAATTTACATAATTCTTATTCACTAAATAATTTGAGAACTCCCTCTGACGAGCTACAGAAATAGTCAAATGTGAGTTTCAAATTATCCAATAACAAATAATTTGTTGAATAATGTCTTTCACAAACAATATTCAACTGTCTCTAATTATAATGCTCTTTCACCCCCTCCCATTTTCATAACTTTGGGAGAAATTAACATCTGCGGTTCCATGTTTCTATACTCATACTTTTCACCAAAATGTTTTGTTTTGAAAGTGTGTGCTGAAAATCCCTTCAGAAATTTTTGAGTTAATAATTCCAAAGGAGAGCAGGACAGAAGGGGATACCTGTCTTGCTTCCCATCAATAAAATAAACCAACTCACATTAAATGGTTTGTATTGGAGTATATGCAGTTAAACACCAGAAGCCTCAGCAAGAGCCAAAACTTCGCTAGTTGAATCTTTGCTAAGTATCATCCTCACCTTCAAATATCACCAATAGGAAGCAACAGCATTTACAATCCTGCAAAACAATCTACCAAGATACATCCAATTGTCTTGAAGGGTTTCATATATTTGCTTTTACAGCAATATGGTAGAAAAATCTCACTATCTCCTTTGTAAAGTGGCTATTGCCCAGGTCCCCTCAAAGACGGGTAGGACATTTAACCTCATCTTTAAGTAGTATTTTACTCCAAATTACCTCTCAGGCAGGACTTCTTGTTTCACTTGTCTCATCAAAATATCTTAAATATGATTGAAAGCTGGCATTTAGTACATAAAAATTGAGAAGAAATACGAACATATAACAAAGTAAAGAACAAAAGATTAACCCTTGCAAAAACAAAGGTTGAAGAAGGAATTAAAACCTGGTTTGCTTCTATTTGAAACCAGCTTGTCCAATTTTGTGGTTTTACGTGATTTTGCATACCGTGGAGGTGTGTATGTTCCCCTCTGCAGGTATGTAAATGCGATGACAGGTAGAGTGAAGGGGAGAGTAATCCTAACTGCGCTTCAAGTGCGATCACAATAGATCGGTTCTACTCCTCTCACAGAGATGGCACTTCCCAGACTGATCACTTCTCAATATATTTTTTTTAAAATAACAGAGATAGGAGTAAGAATCTTAAGTGTTTAGGATCATACTGTTTCTTTCCTGAAAATAAGCTCAAGTCTTAAATAACTACTCCATATTGTTGTGGTTTAAGCTCAGTCAGCAACTGAGCACCACACAGCCGCTCGCTCGCTCACTCCTCCCCCCGCCCTGCCCTGGTGAGATGAGGGAGAGAATTGAAAGAGTAGAAGTGAGAAAAACTCGTGGGTTGAGATAAGAACAGTTTAATAATTGAAATAAAATAATAATAGCAATATAATAATAATAATAATAATAGTAATAATAATACACAAAGCAAGTGATGCACAATGCAATTGCTCACCACCTGCCGACCGATGCCCAGCCAGTCCCCGAGCAGCGGCCCCCCCGGCCAGCTTTCCCCCAGTTTATGTACTGAGCATGACGTCACATGGTATGGAATGTCCCTTTGGCCAGTTTGGGTCAGCTGTCCTGGCTGTGCCCCCTCCCAGCTTCTTGTGCACCTCCAGCCTTCTCGGTCCATAGAGCATGGGACACGGAAAAGTCCTTGGTTAGTGTAAGCATTACCTAGCAACAGCTAAAACATCGGTGAGTTATCAACTTTGTTCTCCTCCTAAATCCAAAACAGAGCACTGTACCAGCTACTAGGAAGGAAATTAACTCTGTCCCTGCCGAAACCAGGACACACATCTACCTTCTTCTTGTAAGTACCTTCCATTTACAGAGAAAATACTAGACTTACCAGTGAAAAGAAAGAGAGATATTTCCTGTAATAGAAAGTAAACATAAACATATATTCAAAAGTAGACAGCTTTTTAAAAAAATACCTTTGCTTTTAAACTTTTAACATAAATTCCCCGACATACTTTACAGTTTATTCTTCAACTTGGTAATGATGAGACCGATTAACATTTCTGAGCTTTATATCACATTTGCCTCATGTTATTCTACTGCTTCAGTGAAACACTGCCCAGGACTTAAAAGTCACTTGCGTTTGAAGGTCCCTAAGCTTACTATACTCTCAGGCCTTGACTTCTCTACTTCTTTGGGAATTTTAAGCTGTATTTTCGTAAGAGTAACTGGCATTACACAGGCAGAATGTAACAGGCAAAACAGATGGGGCGGTGAGGGAGCAAGTCCACTTGGGATCCTCAGTCATGTAGTTTAGCCCTTGGAAGGTTTTTTGTTATAAAAGAATAATCTTTATAACAAAGTTGTCTTCTAGTCAAGAACACGTTTTATACTGAGGAGGCATAACAACTTAAAAACAGGCATTTCAGAGGTGTTTGGGTTTTTCTTAAAACAAACAAACAAACAAAAGCTAGTTTTTGCCCAGTCACGCACCAATATCGTAAGTAATTCAAAGTCATGTGATTTTAAATACCGAAGGATAAATTAATAAGTCCTGAAGTACTTTCCTGTATCATCCTCAAAATATGTACAACAAACTAAACACACCATGTACAGCAATAGTTTGTATTCTCTTTAGTCAAGCAGGACTCCGGGTAAATTATGTTATGTCAAACCGACCGTTTTTGACCACCAGTCCAGTAAGTTGCACCCTTCAGATCATAAATTCTTGATAGATACTTTATTCATACAAGCATGCTTTTCCATCTTGGGGGAACATGACAGAAGTTACACAGAGTAAGCTTCTCATTTTAATAGCATCTTTAATTATATTTTATGTATCTACTAAAAGATAATGAAGGACAGGAAAAGAGAGGATCTATCCTCTTAATTTTTTAATGGTAAAAAATATCACAGCCTTCAGACACTGCACAGAATATCTTTTATTAGTGATCTTTCACTCCAGTTCAATGATCAATATAGAAACTCTATTCGTGACCATTTACAAAAACAAGCTCACAGATTTTTAGAAATAAAATAAAATCACAGTCTCAGCGTACTTTGCAGTTTTGTTTCAAGGAAGGGCTATAACTGAAGTGGAATAGGTTAAAGAAACTATGATTAGGGTTAAATCACTAAGCTGTGAGAAAATCATTTTA
Organism: Aptenodytes patagonicus; assembly: GCF_965638725.1. NCBI lineage: Eukaryota > Metazoa > Chordata > Aves > Sphenisciformes > Spheniscidae > Aptenodytes > Aptenodytes patagonicus. The sequence continues at coordinate 45,646,198 of NC_134949.1, forward strand.
CCTCCCTACACCATCTTGCTTCAGACAGGAGTATGTTTATTCCAGATTTTCATTTTTTAAAAATTATCTACAAGATTCGGTATGTAATTGTCACTATGTGGCTTTTAGTAAGTGTTCATTTTTATTAATAGATATTACTATCCTGAAGAACTGTAAAGAATTTACTATCTTCCTATATATACATCAAATGAAGTCAAGCTACATGAACTGTTTTTATTACAAATGACAGTATCAATTTAAATTTTGCAATAAGTGAAGAAAGCTGTAGATCTCATGAGAGACATAAAGAATAAACATGTGTTTCTGCCAGCTGTTCTTTTGCTAATGATTCTTTTTTCTCTCTCCTACTCTGCTTAAGTCCCAATACACATGGAGAGTTTTGTTTGATTATTCATGGCTGTTTGCCTTTCTAATATAATGTCCTTTCTTTTTCAGTGTGTATGTACATCTATGCCGAGATATTTCAGTGCACTATGCCTATTCAATTTTTATTACTCACATTTTTGGACAAGTAAAACTGGAAGCAATCTATTCTGATTTGATGTAAAAAGACAAAGAAATCTGAAAAAAATGTACAAAATGCAGATGAGTGATAATTCACATACTCTAATTAATTACACTCTAATTAAACTTGGAGTTAATTGGAGATTTTTTTCCTTGTTCTTTTGAGATTTCTTTTTTGTTTGTAACCAAAACAAACAAATCTGATCATTGCCTGTTTTAAGACACTATTTCATATCTGCCCCATAAAAGGTGTCTGAACTTTGTTTCCTCTGGACAATGGAACGTTGATGAGGAAGTTCCCATAATATTCATTTGTGTTTGGCCTGTCTTCCTTTATTCAAATGAACATTGTTTACAGATACATCAGCAGAACTAAGAAGTTTGGTGAATAAATCCATGTTTATATTTGACAGCATTTGGATAGATTAAGGTATTAAGCAATGAGGATGGAGAGTGAAAACATGCCTAGAGCCTCTACTTCCCAGCCTCAGATCTGCATCGTAAGCACCACTAGCTCTCACTGAAATCAGCTGGTGCCTGTATTGGCTCCAGAAATACAAGGCAATCTCACTGTATGGTATTATTACTGCGAGGCCTGAAGGAGGTGAGAGCCAAGGTTGTTGCATGTTCCTAAGTTTGTGCTGCTCCAGTGCTCATAATGGCTTCTGGCACATCTAAGTTACAGCAGGAAATACTGGGCTCCCCTAGGTAGCAGCGCTGTCCAGAGCTGAAGTACAAGAGTTTGTACTCCATCTTTCCCACTCCTGATGCTTTTCCCTACATTAGTGCCAAAGTTGCTAAGGCAAAGGAATATTCCACTGAGCTCACCCTGTGGTTAAAAGCTTTTTACAACTCTAAAGGACAGAGCAAAGATAAGTGTGTCACTAAAAAATAACAGAAAGATAGTGTGGGCTTAATTCAAATCTATGGCCAAATTGCAGAAATGTTGCTGATTGCAATGTTCTCCAATAGACTGGAATCTGTGTTCATTCAATCTGGCTGTTCTTGCCAGGACATCTCAGAAATGTGACAGGTTGCTCAAAAGGGGTCTTGGATTAGGCCCTAAAGCAGATCATTACACATGCAATTCAACTGAACTTTGTATCATATATGACATCCAAATCTCAGTAAGTTTCGTCACTACCTGGCCCAGAAGTTAGAACAGTTTGGCTTTGAAAAGCTGCATGCTATTTAATTCAGAATACAGAAGTGTTTACAGAAACAGAACACCCAGCAGCCTTTAATGTTTAATTCTCTTTGTTGCTCTGCTTAATCATTTCTCTCTCACAACCATACAATAGCATTAGAAACTAGTTTGTGAATACAAATTCTCCTTCCTTTTATAAAAGTGAACATTAACATCTGTAAATAAAAAAAACCCTTGTTTTTTGCAAGGATTGTCCTTGCACTGTATTTTTCCTTCACTTTGAGCTGTAATTTAAGGATATATTAGATATAACCACCCATTTCCATCAGCATGCAGAACTAGGAACTTAGGTCTAGGTTTGCTTCTGAGCTCCATGTCGGGAAAGAATTTGTTATGTTCAAATTCCCCTTCCTGTTCTGAATGTCCATGAGAAAGACACCAAGAAACACCGACCGGAAGGGAGCCTCCACCATGTGGCTGGAAATGATTCAGCTATCAAAGGGAAAAAAAATTAAGTGTCCCAGAATCAGGAGAAACACATCTTCCTGAAACTCTCTAAGCATTTCTTGTATGCACAGCAAACGTATTCAGACACAGTTTTCAGTTGAGCCTTCCAACACATACTCACTTATGAGATGTTTATTGGTGAGAAGTTGAAAATTGAATGCAACAGAAAACAATCTATTAAGTTGGGCTACAGCAACATAACAGAGACTGCCTAAACTAGGAGAAAAAAAGAAGCCCACATCATTTCTCTCGTGCACCTAAGTGTGAAAGGTAGTTGCTTGATTCATGATGCATTTATCTTCCAAAAGGAATTATGTTTCTGACTTCTCTCTCTCTCAAACTACAGCACTAGTGAAGATAGCTACCCGAATTCCTAAGTGGAATTCTATGAGGGATTCAATGGGAGCTGACCATTAAGCATACGATGATACAAAACTCTGCTTACTTGTGACATTCTATAATCTACATCTTTTGAGTTTCATCTGAAACTGTTTTTCATTTTTTAAAGGAATTCCCCACAAATTTCTGTGATTTTACTACTTCCCTTCAAATCTACTAATAAAATTCTGTTTTGTTGCAGTGAGAATAAAAACTTGTGCCAGGGCTGATGTGGGCACACCTGGATTACTTTTGTGATCAATATTGTCTTCTGCCAATCAACACTGGCAAGTTAAATTCCTCTTGCTACCTCAACCCACTGTCCTATCTTAATAGCATGTCTTTGGTGTAGAAATCTTAGAATCATAGAATAGTTCAGGTTGGAAGGGACCTCTAAAGGTCATCAACTCCCAATCATCACCTTGTTCACTGCAAAGCATCTAGCAGACGTGAGTAGTATCCCTAAATTCCACAGTAAATATAAATGTGTTTTTTAGAAACTTCATAGAACACAATGAACTAACATTACTAAGAATGGGTTTTAAAATACTTTAAAAATATTTTCTTTTTATCCTTTTGGATTGAAAATCTGTAGATTTTGAAAAGATGAAGTCTTCTGTATCTAACATTATGAGCTAGATTCCCTACTGCAAGTCTCTTTGTGAGCAATTCCTAACAGCTGTGCAAACATCAGCCATAATGTACAGGCACAATGCCAAATAGAAAATTACCAAACAGATGAAAGTATCATGTCTTCGCTGAAATTGTTACTTTCCAGCAAATTCTAAGGTACACACATGAACAGTGCCATCTCAATTGTTCAGAGTTCAAAGTGATCGTTTAGTCTTGAGAAGAGAATGCTCGGGGGGATCTTACCGATGTGTATAAATACTGAACAGGAGTGAGAAAAGAAGATGGAACCAGACTCTTACTGATGCACAGTGAATGGACAAGAGGTAAGGGGCACAAAGTGGAATACAAAAAATTCTGTTTAAACATTAAAAAAAAAAAAAGCTTTTTTACTGTAATGGTGATCAAACACTGGAACAATTTGCTGAGAGAGGTTGAGGAGTCTCTGTTCCTGAAGATATTCACGACTCAACTGGACATGGACCTGAGTAACCTGCTCTAGCTGACTCTGCTTTGGGCAGGGCGATTGGACTAGATGGTCGTCTGGGGTCCCTTCTGTCCTCAACCATTCCATGATTTTTGATACCAAGTCCAAAATGAATCCTTTTTACAAGGATTGTAAATCCAAAATTAATTGCTAGGAATCAAACAACAGGTGATCACAGAATGTACAACCTGAATCTTTAGTCTTCAAAAATCAACCATAAAGTTCTAGAGAAAAGCAAAAATTATCAATTTTATAGATGCTTTCATTTTCTATAGGACTTTCTAATAGTGAAACAGATGCAGAATAAGGAAATAAAGACATAATTTTATACTGAAGGAAATAAAACTCACCTTCAAATGTTATGATCTACTTTAAGTGTGGAAGAATTACTGCAGCAAATCCATTTAATTTATCAGTGGGGGAATACACCAACACACACAAAGTACTCAAATCATAGCGGAGCCAACAACTGACAGAGTTGCCATTCTATTCTCCCATAAAATGGAACAATTTGCAATGCCGAAAGGCTCATCACAGTAAAGGATGAATACATAAAAACACTTCCAAGTCTGTTACTGGTGAACAAAATAGGCACAGGCATAGAAAAATGCTACAGACACACTGCAGTGTTGCAGCTGTGACTAGGGATCACACTAACATCAGCAATATTTTAAAGACTGAAATCTTCCTGAACAGTCTCTCAGTAATGGGCTGCCTTTTTTTTTTTTTTTTTAATTTAGGTGAACACACGTAGAAAATCAGAATGATGCAACCATCCCAACTGCTTCCCCCTACAAGTTGCTTACATGAACTGAGGCTACCTGACTTCAACAGTCCTTTTGTGTTTAAGATGGCTTTAAAAAAATTCCTCAGAATTTTCCCTGCCTAATTTGTAGTCTATTCCACATTAAAACTTTTATATTTAACACATTAAGAAGACAGGAATTACTTCAGTCTGTTCAAGTCCAAGCATATGGTCAGGCAAAAGTGACAATAACATCAATATGTTCTTACAATGTGATAAATATTATGCAGCCAATGCATTTTCCTGACTAAGTAGAAGAGGTTGATTTATCTGCAAAACTGATGTACCAGGAAATGTCAATTAAAGACTAAGAAATATAATAAACATTCAACTCACGTAGACGCATTTTTAAAAAGTGACATTATGAAACATTTTCCAAGGAAGAAACTCAGTTGGGTTTATACATAACACTAGTGAACAAGGCCAGATACAGTCTGAGCCTCCCTCTTTCTCTTCCCCTGCCCAAACTCAAATTTTCTATATTTCAGCATTCATCAGTGATGAACACTGTTACATAAACTCCTCATACCACAAAAATGAACTGACAGGACTAGCATTGTCTACTAATACACTTCCATTTTGCGTGGCATTTAACATGGTTTGCCTTTGCTTTAGTGTCTTCCTGTTCCTAGTGGGATGAGAGGGGCCTAAGGCAAATTTTTTAAAATCACATAATAAGTAGAAGCAGAGAAGAAAAGAAAGATTTAAGTAGCTTTTGGAGCAGAAGAGTGTTCGTAAAATTCTCCATGTTTGAAATGAAGCAATTCCCAAACTCACGTTTACTTTTTGTCTGAAGCTCACAGAAAAAATATGTAACATAATTATATAGCAATTATTAACTCTATACAACAAAAAATAATGTTTTAATGTTATTTTCAGAAAACTACAACTAAAGGAGCACCATGCAAATTAAGCAAGTTACCTTCCAATTAAGAGTTGAAACTTTCTTAATTAAGAAAGTTAATTTTGAATGAAGAGTAGATTCTTAATGAGAATTCTTAAATGGGGAGCAGAAGGATAGAAGGACATACACTTTTCCTGATTCCCAACTTACATCCCGTTTCCCAACCACCATGATTAGGGAATAAATGTTATAACAGATCAACTGGGAAGAAACCATCTTGGAGAATAAAAAAGAGCTACTCAGAGCTCTTCACCCACTGGAAAGGATGAGAAAGAAGGGTAAGAGCTGAGACTCTGAAGCAGTTAAGGCTGATGTTAATTGATCCAGCAAATTTTAATTGACAGGTATGATTTGGAATTACAAAAGAAAGGCATGAGGTGAGAATGTGTCGCCATTTCTATGAAAAAAACCAAACCAAAACAAACCCCTAAACCTCAAACTTTTCATAGCTAGGAAAAATCTTAAGTGTCTCCCATTGTTAGCAAATCTCTACTGTACACACAAAAGTTCAGGTTTATTTACTATTGCTTTATGAAATCCTGTTTTATGCTATAAACAGTATCCCTTTCTAACATAAGATATAGAACAATTCAAGGGGGGGGGGGAGAGTCACATCTGATAAAATTATGATTCTGCCAATCATCGATAGGGATAAAAGGGATCGATGCAGTTTCCAATTCTTAATTAAACACACTCCTTGAAGAATAAGATGTAGATCAAGCATTTCTGCACAACAGTAGTTTGCGACTGCAGAGGGGGCACAGCTATTTCTTAAAAAATCCACACCGGCAGCATCAAAATCAGCACAAGCAGTGGAGCTGCACATACTGCTCTCATATGTACAGGATCATCCCTCACATCCCATTTAGAAGGCAGAACACTGGATCAAACTGAATTCCTACCTGTGAGCCAGGAAGCATACAGGCGACTTGGATCTCAGCTTCTGGGTTTGTCAGTGCAATTTATAGTCAAGGAGGGGTAGGGGGAGAAGAATGCAAAGCCAGCATATGACATAGCTGCATTAATTACTTCATCTGCAGTGCAGTTTGCACTGTTTTTATCTTACAGCAGCCATGAAGCTTCATTGCTCATTCCTCACCTTCACTGTTAATCTACACCCTTAGACTGAAAGACCCACACATTAGTTTAGAGTTAGTGTGACTAGACTGGAATAGACTATTGGGTCAGAACTTGGTCTCAACGGCATTACAAACATCGAGCAAGCCTGACACCTTCCAAATATGTTATTTATTCACCAGGAGCTAAGTACTATAATGAAGCATGAAAAAGTTCTTGATTAAATGAAATCAAGTCTGAACAGTGAAAAGCGGGAGGCTTTGTATTAGATGACCTTTTCTGATCACCACCCCACCTCCATAAGACTGAATTTCTAAGGTCTGTCTGGTAGTCCTATTAGCACCATACTAATACTGTTCCACGGGTTAAAACACATTGTCTTCTTTCAGTTTGAAGAGACATACTCACAAAAATTTATCTTTATTATTTGTTTGGTGGCTCTGAATCTAAATAGATCTACATCATATTTCCTAGTTGTAGTTAACCCTGTTTTGACTTCCACATACAGAAACCTGTCGTAACCTTCTCTACTAAGTCACCAAACTGGACATGGTTGGCATGTAAATGCTGGCAGGGGGAGAGTAATGATGTGTATGAAATACATTGGCAGTTATCATTTGCATCCCTTTTACAGAACTTGGTAAGTAAGATGCCAACAGGTATCCTGAGTCTCTTAGGCATTCGTGATCTGCTTTCCTATATGTCAGTGTACATGACCCTTTAAATTTTTTTACATAGAAAATTAGATTTCAGGGGTCATCGCACCTCCAAGATAAAAAGTGTTAGGGATAGGAAGAAATGCTAAACAGAGCAACAACATGAACAATAACTTGTGACAGAGTTGGAATGCATTAAAGAAAAAGAACCTAGCAGGAAGCGAGGGAACTCATGCACCTGTTGGAAAGTGGTCAGCATTGTGTATTATGAACTTGCGTATTGCAGAGCATCTCTCATGTAACTTTTTGCTTCCAGCCAGCATAGCATCACTTGCATATGATTAAATATTTAATCTTTATGCTCTATGGGACTTTAGAATCTATGCAAATATTATGTCAAAATGTATTAATTTCAGAAGGCAACAGAAGAACCATGTTGCAATTTGTGCCATTTCAGTGTTGCAAGGAAGCTGGAATTCTTCTCTTATGTAAAAACCCCAGTTGCTTCAACAAACAAACAGAATTGCACTTCTCTGTCATCTGTTTAGACAAGTTCTGGCCATGATAATCTATGTTTCATTGTTGACAGATAGACTTAGTGCTTCTAAACTACAATGAAAACCAAGCTATAGTTTAAATGTGCAGGAAGAAGGGAAATAGAGCACTTTATATTGCATGCCAAATAGAATGATAATCAGAACTACTTCAGTGTTAGAGAAATAAAATTAAGCTGCATTCCAGTGCTTAAAAACTTCTCAGCATTCCTTAGGGAGTCAAAACTATCAGGCAATCTTAACAACACATACTGCCACCCACTCCATCTTTAATAAGGTAAACTGGTGAGACCACACCTCAAATACTGTGTTCAGTTTTGGGCCCCTCACTACAAGAAGGACATCGAGGTGCTGGAGCGTGTCCAAAGAAGAGCAAGGAAGCTGGTGAAGGGTCTAGAGCACAAGTCCTATGAGGAGCAGCTGAGGGAACTGGGGTTGTTTAGCCTGGAGAAAAGGAGGCTGAGGAGAGACCTTATCACTCTCTACAACTACCTGAAAGGAGGTTGTAGCGAGGTGGATGTCAGTCTCTTCTCCCAAGTAACTAGCGATAGGACGAAAGGAAAACGGCCTCAAGTTGCACTAGGGGAGGTTTAGATTGGATATTAGGAAAAGTTTCTTCACGGAAAGGGTTGTCAAGCACTGGAACAGGCTGCCCAGGGAAGCGGTGGAGTGACCATCCCTGGAGGTATTTAAGAGGTGTGTAGACATGGCGCTTAGGGACATGGCTTAGCAGTGGACTTGGCAGTGTTAGGTTTACAGTTGGACTTGACGATCTTAAGGGTATTTTCCAACCTAAATGATTCTATCTTTATCCATTTATTCATTTAAATCCCTTTTTTTTTTTAGTTGAGGATGCATTATCAATTTCTAATAATAAAAAATTTTGAGCACTTTTTCAGTTCAGACCAAAAGTGTCAGACTAACAATGGCCCATCTGATTTGCTTTTATTAAACTGAGGTTTTGCTTTAATGTTGACAGCCATGGAGTATGCAGCACAGTCTGCTGACCATTTTTCTTTTCTGCAGCCAAAGACTCTCCAATGGAAATAAGTCTGTTGTGCTAGCAGGAATGAGCAGATGACTAAAATGCTACTAGATTCGAGGAAGAACACAGTGTACATTTCCTGATCCAAGTGAAAAAGACAGACAAAACCAGGCTGTAATTAATTATGTTCATAGCTGAATAGATGTATCTACAGTAATTCTGATCAGGGTCAGAATTTAAGATATTGCTGTGCATACAGGTAACATATACAAACATACATCGGCCTTGAAAAAACCCTCCCATAATTAAAGAAGAAACAGAACAGAGAACAAGAGGATTCTAGACTAGTAAAACGCCTCAGGTAAAATGCTACTCGTTTTGATTTTGAACACTATCGAGTGCCGTCAGTTCACTGATATCTAAAAAACTTGATATGCTAGAAAAGCTACCTTGCAGGAGCTGAAGAACAAATTACCATACCTTTAAGCCCAGTGGTTTTTTTGTTTGTTATTTGTTTTTAAATTACCTTGTTAAAGTAAGAAAGGCAGACAGTTGGAGACAAAATGGTTCAATTTCTTCCTGTCATAAATTTTGTAGATAGTACATTATTAGAACAAGAATAGTTTAGACAAACTACACATCTCATTGCTTTATTGTAATACACAACAGGGAAAGAATGATGTTGTTAACTGAAATAGACAATTTGCATTCCCCTGATCATGCAGAACTGACACTGTCTACAGTTGTGCAGATGTACCTAATCTGCACATTAAGACAGAGAGGGAAAAATAAAATTTCATTTAGCCGCCAAGTCTAAGACATGCTAGTGTCATGGTTTAACCCCAGCCAGCAACTAAGCACCACACAGCGGCTCACTCACTTCCCCCCGGTGGGATGGGGGAAAGAATTGGAAAGGTAAAAGTGAGAAAACTTGTGGGTTGAGATAAAGACAGTTTAGTAGGTAAAGAAAAAGCCATGCACGCAAGCAAAGCAAAGCAAAACAAGGAATTCATTCACTACTTCCCACTGGCAGGCAGGTGTTCAGCCATCTCCAGGAAGGCAGGGCTCCATCACACTAACAGTTACTTGGGAAGACAAACGCCATCACTCTGAACGTCCCCCCCCTTCCTCCTTCTTCCCCCAGCTTTATACACTGAGCATGACGTCACATGGTATGGAATGTCCCTTTGGCCAGTTTGGGTCAGCTGTCCCAGCTGTGTCCCCTCCCAACTTCTTGTGCACCCCCAGCCTACTGGCTGGTGGGGTGGGGTGAGAAGCAGAAAAGGCCTTGACTCTGTGTAAGTTCTGCTCAGCAGTAATGAAAACATCCCTGTATTATCAACAGTTTTCAGCACAAATGCAAAACACAGCCCCATACTAGCTACTATGAAGAAAATTAACTCTATACCAACCAAAATCAGCACAGCTACCCTCCTGTTTTCTTCCCACTGACCCAATCCCCCAAGGGAGAAATTTCTTGGAGATGGTCCTCCTCAGCAAAAAGCGATCTGCTTTAATAAGAGTTGAACATGTTGTTCTTCCTACCCATTCACTGCAACCAGCAGGATATTATTTGATTCTTTAAGTTTTAATGTATTAACGTAGGTTTGGAGGTCAAAGCACAGGCTGATTTCATTTAAGAAAACACCTGACATCACTGAGATTTCTAAGTGTAAAACCATCACAAAGGGAAATCAAAAGTCTTTTCAGAATTGCCTCATGTACCAATAGGAAGCTAAACAAAAAAGCAAAACCAAAAAACATGTAGGCATATACTCACAAAGGCATTTCTATTTCATTTTCTGACCTGATAACACACCTGCAGCATGCTGCCTAGCACTAACGATCTTTTAAGTGGTCTGTTTCAAGAAGATAACAAACATGCTACATTCTGAGAAAAAGCTTCATTATCAGAACTCTAGACTCTAATGCAAGTCAATAGAAACATCTTTAACTGCCTAGTTTTACATGGCTAAAAAAAAAAAATCCTTAAGAAAAATAATCTCAGTGCCCTAAATGGAGAACTCTTGGAATTATTAGCCCATTACTTATCACAATGACGAAGTACAAGAAAAAGGCTGCCAAATCCAAGAGCTCTCTTCAACATTCCTTTAGGTTATTTTCACTGGACTCTTGCATATTAGGTAGCGTTGTTACAAACCTACAATTCAGTTTTAGTATTTCTCTCCTTTTCTATTTTTGAAGTTCAGCTTCCGTAACAGGATATTAGGTGTGCATCAACCTACTACTTTCAGTGGCAGCAGGCATGATGTTATCAAAATACAAATCATAGAACAACTTCAATATAAAAATCAGAATTTGCATCCCCCAATATTTCCATTGAGAACTAGAGGAAAACTAACAGTGATTTACTTTTTTTATTAGAAATACCATCCTATCTTCATCACTTAAAGATTTGTATAGCTATAGCCTGAACAGTAAGAAAAATTTCTTTCACCAAACTACTACAAAAAGTTGTCATGGTGGTACATTCAACTGAATACAAATTTCTACAACAAACAGATAAAATAAAATGTAACAAAATGACCAGAATTTAAGTTTAGAGTTGTTGGTCCGCATATCAGATTAATCAAGCTTCTCACATTATTTGATTTGTTAATATTAGATTCTTGTAAGGATAAGTTCAGACAATAATCTATACTGATCTTAAACATAAACAGAAGCTTAAAACATAAAATTTCTCTCCCTTCCATTTGCCCTCTACATTCACGGTATCATCATCCAAAGCAGTTTACTTCATGTAAAGGTCTTATTGTAACAAAGCTAATTAATGGGGTTGTATAACTTAATGATGATACAGAATATAATAAACAACTTCAGAAGGCATGGCATATATTCAAAGATAATACAGCACAAAACTGTAGAATCTGCATCAGCTCCACAAGGACATTTGAGTGCTTATTGAATTATTTCCAGGGAACTAGATACTGAATATTGAGCAAATGTTTTTCTAGAAAAGCACTTGAAACTATGCATCAGTAAGCAAAACCCCAAATACTTCATTCTTTTCAGAAATTCAGTGGTAGCATAAACATATGACTACAAAGCTTTAACTTCTTCATTTGATATTAAACATTAATACTAATTTGAAATATTAAAAGAGGTGGTATTAGAAAAAAATCCATGTATTTCTATAGACCATTGGTGCCAGACAGCTGTCATTGCCTGACTAAAATAAGGCACAAAACAAATATATTATGTCCAGACCATAAGAAAATTTAAGGTAACCGAGTATGTCCTTTTTGAAGAAAACTGAAAATTAAAGGAGAGACTAGCAGGTTTTGAAAGTAATGACAAATTTAAGAGCGTGCAGGTATCCATATTGTTATTATTAGAGGCAAGGCTAACAACAGTTCTATAACAGAACAGGAAAAGCAACAGACAGGCCCATCCTGATACTACTTTTCTTTTTCTAATGAAATTCTTGTTTGTGTAGAAGAAAGCAATATATTTCTGAATTCACTCCCACCAGCACATAGCCTGGTGTCAGAATTAGACATGTTTTAGACCAACATAATGGAGTGAGATAGCCCTACAGAAGCTATTTTGACTGGTGATTCTGAACAGAAACAACACTTCATCAAGATGCTGAATCACAAGCTTAACATAAAGAATAGCAAATTATTGGTATGATCAATAAATCATGCAAAAGGGGAGTTGAAATTTAGTTATGGGTAATTTGCCTTCCCCAGGGAAGGAGATAAGTTCTCTCCACAAGTTAGAAGGTCACTTATAAGGTTGACAGAACACAGATATAGATTCTTTTTGGCTTTACAGTAAGGAAGATGATTAGAATAAAAATAAGAGCTTTTAAAACATGGTGTTGTGAATTTATACCTGAAAAATCATGCCTAAGAACTTTTAGTAAAAAATTAGAGTAACTATAGTTAAATCAGCATGGAGCACTGTTAAATTAATCTAAGCTAATGAAAATATCAGCATTGCCACAAGAAAGATGCCACATGAGAGATGAAGCAAAGAGAGCATTAACACAGGGAAGTACTGCGGAAAAATGTCCGAGGTATTAACTGTTGAGGCACAAGCGTGACAATGGTACAATAGGACACCATCTCACCCCTTCACTATCCAGTAGTTCATAAGGAACTCAGCAGATCTCCAGCAACATCTTCCTGCTTTCATGGCAACACCACTCCTGATATATTACTCAGACTTCAGTAACCAGCCCCATAGGAGCCAGCAGGGAAGCATTTCTACCACTCCCTATTATTCCTCCTACTACTTTCATGTAACTTCTTCAAGAAAAATTAACTTCAGGTGCTGCAGAATCCCACTTCGAAGCTCCTTTATCTGCAAGTAGACTGAGGGCAAAACCATCCTGTTGACAGTGGAAACCACCTGATAACAGGCTCTCTCCAAAGTAGTAACTCGGGCTAGGCCAACTTCCTCCCTGACACAAGGCAGCAGTGTGCAACCAGCCAGCCCACCAAGCCTCTTCCTGCACACAGCGGCATGCCTTGTTTGCTGCTTGCCAGTTAGTTACTGTCTCCGTCCCTTGACATCAAACCCACTCAGGTGTAGCTAGCCAGCCCCGTGCTTCTTCACCTTTCAAGAACATGCAAACCAAGTGTTTGTTGGACGCAAGAAGTCTGTTTTCTATACATAAGTAAAAAATAAAAGAAAAAAGCATCCGTGATTTCATTCCAAATCAGTTTCTAACATTGGTTCTTTACTCCATCACCAGCCACTTTTTAATTAATATTAGCTAATTAATAACTCACGACATTTGCAGACACTGCTTTTCTTATGCACAGAACTTTCTCTCAAACCAAAACATATCAAGATTTTTATCTGCACTGGAGCATATCTGTATATTATGTGCCAGAAGCACTTTTTTTTTTAAAAAAAAAAAAGAACATTCAGATATGTATAATTTAAAGGGACCTGGAGGTAACTATGTCACACAGCTGTTGATGTGGGTTGAAAGCAATAAATCAACAATCTGAGGAAAAAAAGCGCAAAATGAGGTTGAGATACAAATCAGTTATGTCAAATATCCCTCTGCTCATTTCTTGATTGTCAGCTACTTCTGCACTCAGTTTTAAAATGAGTAAAATGTATCAAATCAGAAACTTTACTTCCCCAAAAAACCAAGATAATAATATAAAATGAATAAAATAACCAAACTATCAAAAATTACTTAATTGCCAAAATCCTTTCTTCTAAACTAGGCAATTTTGTGCCTCTGGAATAGGTCATGTTCTCATTCCACAAACAAACAACATGAGGCTGAACATTTCGTGAAGCTGCTGTTTCTATTTATACATAGGCCCATGGGATTTGCTTTAAGCATACGTGAAGTACAACAGGATGGCAGGAGCAGGGTTTGTGCGTGAGGCAGACTCTACCGCTTCCCTGTCCCCACACTGTGTTAAAAATATGCTCTAAAGAGAAAAGCTTTATTTTATTAATACTGATACATAATTTATAACAGAGAAACAAAAGGAGCAGAATAGGGAAACATGCAGAGTACTGTTATAACACATTAACAAATTCAGGGCCCTGAAACCAAACTGGTTACAAAGCAATAGCAGAAAGAACCACTGATCCGCAAAGGAACCATTTTGCTCATTAGGGGCTTTTTATTATTTTTGTTTTGTAATGCTTTAAGTTGTGCCTTTATGTATCAGTGTGACTTCCTTCCCATTTGCTTGCTACTTTTACCGTCCTCCCCCTGTGGGCTTTTCTCATAGCCGTTCCGCTTCACAGCATACCAACCGAATGTTTGATTTTGTGTCAAGAATTACTACTGATGGACCTTACTTTTGTAAAATCTCTCTTTTTATGGAAGCCTTACATAGCCTTTTAGAACAACTCACATCATTTTTTATGCAGAACTTTATAGAGTTCAGATTTTTATGATTTTAAACAGATGAAAAAATGTAACACAACCTTTTGGAAAGAAATTCAGATTCATTTTCCTACCCACAATGTATCAGCATAAACAATCAAAGAAACAGTTGCACGCCTATCCTGATTTTCACTCATATAGTTGCTAAGATACTAACTGAATTTTATTATTACACGATCTTATATTAAATTCTTTTCAACAGAATATTTGTATTTCAGCAGGTTTTTCCATTACATTCAAGATTGACTAAATTTCATTATAGTGAAACTAAATGACTATTTGCATGCAGCCTAACCTTCCCATTCTAATTACACACAAAACCCAAATCATTAATTTTTTTCATGAACATGCAATGTTCATGTGCATTCTAAATTTTATGGTTATCTGATTTCTCTAACCTTTTATCTTTTGCAATGTTATCAAGCACTACCATACCACAGGATCCCCTCTACATTTAGAGTTTCTAATGAAAAAAGTCGTATTTCATACCATATTACATATTTCACCATCAGTCACAAACTTCATTTGTTATTTCAAAACAGAGGTCCCTTTTCAGTTGTAGTCTTTACATTTTTATTTTCAGTACTTGAGAATGCATGATGTCATTCTCCATCCTTTCATTGTTAAGTAAACTGTCTTGCAATAAGCCTTTCTTACCTATATGGCCAGTTTACAACTTCATTTGACATAACTTCATATTATGACATCCTCCTCCTACTTTCCCAATACTTTGGAGCAATATGCTTTTAACTGCAATGTAAACTTTTATTGAGAAAAACTTGAAAAAAAGCTGAAGTCTTCCTTTTCAACAAGAAGCACTTTAACTGAAAAAAATAAGGAACTTACCAAATTTCTTGACAATTTTTCTTACTATCTCACCAATGATGTATTATCATCACTGACTGTACACAATCTTACTTCACGTCCAAATTAGCCTTACCTCAACTTGTAGGTCCTGCTAGGAGACCAGTGAGCCCATTAGAAAGCAGAAATGTTATCCCTGCATCTATTTTTACAGATTAAGGTTAATCTCAATTTATCCAAGAAATGATTTTTTGCTGTTTAAAATATCCTTTTAGCATCTAAAATACAGATAATTTCAATAGGTTTGAAAATGGGAGGTAGCTTATTAATGGACTACCAATTTTGAAAAAATAAAAAAAAAAAAATTCTCAAAATATTTTTTGCTGCATTTTACATCAGCATGTTACCGCATCTGACCTAGTGACTTCAGTTCCCCATCCTAGTCTAGAAAAAAAAGATTTACTGGAGATGCCATTTCAAGATTTTGTTGTCCTGTCTTCTGGTTGACTTTGGTGGCCATATCCAGCCTTTAAAAAGCTGGTAATGTGTTTCGTAAGTTAGATTATCAGTTCAGATTCTATAACTCTCAACTGACAGTTATTGTAAGCCTAAGACTATACTTCAAAAGCTTTTTAGAAAAACGTATTGCTTCACTAGAGCTCTATAATGCTAACAGTCCAGTTCGAGTGTTTCTGTGACAACTGTACACATATATATCATGAGAATTACCTATATACTCCTGATTATAGAGTTCTCCCTCTAGGGAGATGGAAGATTTACTGAAGACTTGTTCACTAGTGATGAGCTAGATTAAGTTTGTTCGTTGTTTTTTTTTCCTTTTTAGTTGGTTCCATTTCATGTGAATATTACTACAAGCCCACAAAATCAGGAAAACAAATTCAGATGATATTACTCCCAAAAGTTAGTTTTACTTTACATGCAACTGCATTCACTTAGTGAGGCCGGTCACAGAATAAGTGACCTAGACTACAAGCCAAATCATGATTACAGATTAGAAAAGACCAACTTCTGAAATAAATCCACTCAGAAGAAAGATGACAAAGTCCAAAGTTATATATATTTGCATAGCCGCCTAGAGGAGATGAACAGCCAGCATAATGTACTGTGCTCTTTCTATGACCTCTCTTATATGCAATTCAGCATCAGTTTTGAGCAGCCTGAGAAGCCAAAAAATACATACATTCTTAGCCAATTATACTCGGTTGGCCAGCCTGTAGGCAATAAAAAATAACATATGGTACTCTAGAGACCTACATTTTATACCAGGTTTGTATTTTTTAGCACTAAAGCAATGAAGCAAAATCATAGGTTTTTCATTTCCCCCAGAACAGACAATGACTAGATGAGAATCAAGGTTCCTTTTCCAACAACTTGCAGCAGTGTAGGCTGTTGGCTGCAGAGACTGCAGCTGCTAGCCACTCTGAGCTAATTACTGGCACAGTGAGGAGTATTTAACTGAAGCCAGTGGATGTGAAAGTTGAGGTACAGGGTTTGTGCAGGAAGACTGGAGGTTTGGATAATGAGTCTGGTTGTTCTTAACAGTACTATGAAGCTTAACCTCTTTGAGGAATCAAAGGCAGTTAGGCAAAAGATACCTTTAAGGATCTGGGCCATTTTTTAAAGTCAGTGAAACTTAGGGATGATGCAGATGCCCCAAAGAATGAGGGCAATCTGTCCCACCAGGACACAAAGTCGCCCTACTGATGTACGCCCATCTGACTGCTGTTATGTGGAGCAGCAATGACTGTATGAGCCTGCTAACTAGGTTAATCGCCCAGCCTCTCAAGTGATTTAACCTATACCTGTTTTCCAATTTATATTTGGAAGCTGACAATGAATGGGGTATGAACAATCTACTGTGTTAAAAGCATCTTTAACAGTATCATAGAGTTTGTTTAACAATCTCTTTGAAATTATTCAGCATTACACAACTATTAAAATGCATGAGATTACCACTTAATAGCATCCTGTACCTCTGCAACTTAAATTAGCTAGACAATCTTCACAAATATAATCACTGAGCTCTTAATGAAATTTTGTATTAATTTCTGGAAGTGACACTTTTATAATTAGGGCTGTCACATTAAGACTGTACCCCACCAACCTAAAATGCTTTGAAAGGAAGGGCAGTCATTTGAAAGTGTTAAGTATGCATTAACCATCATTTATTGGGACAATAATACTGTATTTTTCCTCATGATGATTTTCTTCTTCCTTATTAAATGAAGTGCCCTTTTTTCTGCCTGTTAGACAACCACTAAAACTCCGATTGTAGACTGTAAAAATCATATATGGTTTATAAACCTAAGTACATTATATCCCTTCAGTCCAGTCATTACATGAAGTATCTCTGTTATAATAAAAGTAACACCTCCAGATCATTAAGCTCTAAACCACTAGATAAGATCATCTGTGACCAAGTTCACTAGTATATTAATGACTAATTTATATCCCATATGAAGGAATTTCAAGACTCATTTTAGTTGAGAAGTATTTTTGTTTTAAAATCTCAGTGAGAATTGTCATCTCTAACAAACTTCAGTTATAACCTAATTGGGTATTGATAACAAATCACACTAATTTATACTGTTTTGTCACTCGAGCATATATAATTAGGCTCATCATCTTCCTGCTAGCAGAGTTTAAAAAGGCAGCCAAATGATTTTTAAGTCTCTGGGTGACAGAATTTAAGTTTTCTTAAACTTAAGAGTGCAACCTATCTGCGATCCCTAAGGCCCCCTGCTTGTTCAAAAGAGCGCTGCCCTACCAGCTATTTGAAGCCTGCTGCAGACAAATAGGCTGAACAGAAGACCTTACCATTTGCTATAACCTGCAAAATCATAGCTTTTGAATATTAACTGTCAGTGTAAAAACTAGACTGGGAAATTTCTTCTGAATTATGTATTTCAAATTTGGGGATAAATGCACAAAAAAGAAATTAATCACAAAGCGTGAGCCATTAATATATGCAAAATAGAGGTTTTCACATTTCACAATATATTCGTAATCTTTCACAGCCCAGTGAAAGTAGTAGAATCCTATTATTTCATAAACTCACCAGATCACAATACTATCAACTCCACCCTTTGTAAAATACACTGACCTTTTGTTTACTAATAATTAAAGATAATAATTTTCATTATCATTATAAAATAAATTTATTATGTCAATTTCAATTTGACGTAATTTAATTATAGAATATCAGTTAAAGAATTTTTTGTTAAAGGTTAAAACGGTAGCTTTTGTAGATTTTTCTCTTTCCCTTGAGAACTCAATAAACCAGGGCCCTGAGGTCACCATCAGCCCTGACTGTCCCTGACCCCTCCATGGGGCTCCCCCCACCCGCCCATGGCCCAGGACCCCACATCAGCCCCTGCGGGGCCGTCAGCTCCCACCCCAGTGCTACCGCAGCAGGGCCGGTCTCCAGCTCCCCACAGCCCTGCCCTGCCCAGCCATGGGCCCCGGTGAGCCAGGCCCACCCGTGGGCCTACATCTCAGACCAGCCTCAGCCAGCCCCTGACCCCTGGGAGGTGCCCGATGCTCGGGGCTGGGGCTGCCCCGGTGCCCCTCGGCTGTCCTGCTCCTGGCTAGGGGGGGGATGGGCCCCTGTGCCAGGCCCTGCCCTGACAGACCCCTGGACCCCAGGGAGCCCCCCCCCCGACACTATATGCCCATATGATAAAAACATCTACAGCATTATTTATTTATATTTTTTAAAAATTGTAAAGCAGTAAAAATCTACAGTACACACACCACACAACCACACTACATATGAAGACTGCTAATATTTAAAATATAGAAAATATTACACAAATGCCACAAATATATAACTTTGAAAGCTCATCTTGTATTTTTTGCATTGCTCCTGAATACTGAGTGAAAGACCGTAGAAATCTGGCAAGATCATGTATCAGTAAAATGAATTTGTATATTAAATACATCCATTTAATAGCAATGCAAATCATTTGCCCACACAATTTTGCATTAACCAATGCTGCTAAAGCTTTGCTTTTTATTACAGTTATTCAACTATTTCAGCATATCATATCTCTGGCTCTTTTTTATTACTTCAAGGCAGATAGAAATTTTACAGACCTAAACTTAAAAGTGATGTTCAGAAAAGACAGCAAACAGTTCCTTTTTTTTAAGACTATCGTCCAAAAATAAGCATAAAAATAATAGACACCTGAATGGAACTGATAAAAGATGCAAAAGGAAAAGACTTCTGCAAAAAGTCTTCAACACAAGCGGCATTTTTCTGGGAAAGCTTGATGAAAGGTAGAAAACCTGAAACTTGAATGGCATCAATGACTGAATCAGTATTAATATGAAGTAGGAATTATATGCTGTATAATTCTTCCTGTGGTAATAAAGATGGATTTAAGTTGTGTATTAATTTATAAACTGAAATTATTTCACTACCATATATTAATAAAAGATACATTCTCTCCATTCCTTGAGCGTCACTGCTGCACAAGTATTAATATTTACTGCAAAACTGAGTGTTCCAAAATGTATTGTACATCTTTCAAAACACTCAGCTGTGCAATGAACCAACCAAAGAAGCAATGAAATACAAATCTTGCTTTCTTAGCTATCTCACAAGTAGTTTCCACAACCTAAAACCTACAGTGCTCATTTGCCTGTAGCATAAATCGGAAGTTTCAGCTTCACTTAGTGTCACCCAGAATTGGCACTAAACCTTCCTGATCTTGCACAGGTTATCTTTCTCTATTTGTTAACTCTAATTTGCTCCTCATCTCCCCTTTCAAAGTTAACTTAAAAGCTTTATTATAACAGGTTTCTTGGTAAAACTTTGCTCCTATGTTTGAACAAGAAAAGGTATTTAAATCTGATATGAGAATGTCCACACAATCTATTCCAAAAGCCAGCTCAAAGGTTTATTTTAAATACTTTTTCCACCTAGTTTCAAACAGTACATGTGGATAGCACTCTGCTGTTCTCTTTGGAAGACTACCGTATACCTTAATAGAGCTCAATATTAAGAAACTAGAATAATGTGCATCTTGGTGTATGGAGAGATTGCGTTTTCTTGAGTGTCCTGGTTTCAGCAGGGACAGAGTTAATTTCCTTCCTAGTAGCTGGTACAGTGCTGTGTTTTGGATTTAGGGTGAGAACAATGTTGATAACACACAGATGTTTTAGTTGTTGCTAGGTAATGCTTACACTAGCCAAGGACTTTTCAGCTTCCCATGCTCTACCGACTGAGAAGGCTGGAGGTGCACAAGAAGCTGGGAGGGGGCACAGCCAAACTGCCCAAAGGGACATTCCATACCATGTGACGTCATGCTCAGTACATAAACTGGGGAAAGCTGGCCGGGGGGGCCGCTGCTCAGGGACTGGCTGGGCATCGGTCGGCGGGTGGTGAGCAATTGTACTGTGCATCACTTGCTTTGTGTATTATTATTATTATTATTATTATTATTATTATTATTATTATTATTGTCATTCTATTTCAATTATTAAACTGTTTTTATCTCAACCCACGAGTTTTTCCTCACTTGTGCTCTTCCAATTCTCTCCCCCATCCCACTGGGGAGGGGGGGGGAGTGAGCGAGTGGCTGCGTGGTGCTCAGTTGCCGACTGAGGTTAAACCACGACATTAAGTGACAGAGGAAATGAGTGACCAGTTAGATCAAAGCCTGGGCTACACCTGAGAAACATTAAAAAGGTAAAGAAAGAGAAAGAAAACCATCTCAGAGATTTGATGAAGAGCAAATTTAAGTGACTGACCTGTGGTTCCGTAGGGCATCAGATGCAGACCTAACTACTCCTGAGCTTTTCTAAATCACAGTCCAAGTGTCTTGTTTTACAAGACTCATTTTCTTGCTGTGCACTCACATCCCAAGTACAGACTCCCAAGCATACAGGCCCACTTTTTTTTTTTATATTCAAACTACTTCTGCAGACTGAATTAATAGAAGTAAATGTGAATACTACCATTCTTCACTGCTCTATTTAAATTCTTAAGTAGGTAGTTAGAAGTACAAAGTTACATTTTCTGTAACTTACCAGAAAGAATTGCATGTGTGCTTTTATCCTGTAAGCACAAGTTGTACCTTCCAAAGAGGCTGCTTTTTCAAAATATGTCCACTCTTACTTTTAATTAAAAAACCCCTATGTTTTCTAATTAGGTACCTGTCTTGCTACACTCACTTTAAAAATCAGTATAACTTAAAAACGAAATAGAAATGATGCAACAATGGTCAATATTTTGATTACTCATATAATACATGAGAGACATAGGCTTTGGGATATTTAAGACCTTTTTCCTTTAAAAAAAATGCACTGCCTCACTGTCTTCAGCTTCACTTTGCGGGGGACAGGAGACAGTTAGTTTAGAACAAGAAAAGCGTATCTGCAATCTACAAAGGCAATCTGTTCATCACTGACTGAATGCAGTTGTAAGACGACCCTCGGTTTTCCTGCAACGTTTCTACCAGCTGAGTGACCCTGAACAAAGAAAGTAAGAAATGATCTACAGTGGGTTGTCTCCTCACTTTTTGATGCAAGTGCTCCTCAGTCCTACTGTAGAAATGCAGATTAACTTTTTCAAAATGTTTTTAAATTTTTTAATGAAAGTAAGCATGGAAGTAACATCTACCTGTTCGAGATAGGAAAAAATATAAGTTTCTCAGTTTTTCAGAGCAGACAGTTTAATATGAAGGAAAAGAGCCATCTTCTATACGGGACAGCTAGACAAATGAAGAATTTGGTTGCTTCAGTGGCGTTCCTACCAACAAATAGGTTGTAATTTAAAAAAAAAAAAAAATTTACGTAAACTGCTTTGTAGAAATATCACATTTTAATTTCCATAACATTTTACCCTGGTACAGAACACTGAAAAAGTATGAAACATTGTTAAATTAAACTTCATGTTATATTTTGAGATGTAAATTGGCAACCTGCTTCAATTAGTTGAAACTACACTCTCTACAAAAATGCCATAAGGCAAGAATTTAAAGTAGAGAACATCTTATGTATTATTCCCAATGTACTCCAACCGCTTTGCTGAGTCCTAGCTACTCTTCATTCTGAAATCATCATATTTATGTAAGAAAGAAGAATTCAGTGACATAGACAATGGTAAGTAACAGAACATATTCATGCTGATTTCACTGCTTTAAAATTAAAGTTTAGCAATTAACTGTTTTTAAAATTTAATTTCTAATAAACTGTTTTTACCTTCTACACTATAGAGGGATTTTTTTCTGATTTCCTTAATAACAAAAACCAGACAAATCCCCAAAACCTTCTTTTCATTTCAGCTGCTATGTTTTATTCCAGCTGAAAGTAATCTTTTTCTTTTCAAATAGGCAAATTCAAAACAGAAGACTATTTCTAAAAGAAAACTATAAACATTTCATTAAGGTGTCCAAAATTTGTCAATGTCTGTAAAAAAAAGTCTTCAACTTTTCTAACGTTGTTTTTTTTCTTGACAAAAACAATATCCCAGTCATGACATGCTCTGAAAAATAGGTCTGTCAAAACAAGAATTTTTAGTGAATAATTTCTTTCTTCACAAAATGCAACCTCTGCTCCTAATACAGAATTGTATTTTTTCCCAATAAACTATTTTTTCAAAGATGAATTTATATTAAATGCTTCCAAAATATTCTTCTAAAACTGTAGAAATAAAGACAGAAAATATTTCAGAGTTTCTCTTTCATGGAAAATCCAAACTATAATGATTTAAAAAATAATGTTTTCGATAATAAATAACATTTTACAGGATGATTATGCAATCAGATTAATTTTGGAATTTTTAAAAATAAAAATCAGTGGAAACTTTTGTGCAGTAGCAATTGAATTTTAGTAGAAAGTCTCAGTTAATTGAGCATGTGTATTATTGCTACAAGAACAGCTCCAGCAATGGCGGCGTATCAGAGACTGAGCATGTGCAGCCATCAGTGTTTTATCCATATTCCACGTAAACCTACTCTCACGAGTGATTAAAGCTTTCTCCAACAAGTGTGCATATTATGAGTGCAAAAATTGCTTTCAGAAGCAACAAGTTGCAGAAGTTTTTGGGGAAAAAGGTTGGAAAATAGGGGAAAGGAACTTAAATCTCCAGTAACAGTCTAAATAGATACCAATATCGATTTCACTACTAGAAATTAAAAGAAGGATCCTGAAGGATAGTAAAGGTACAACATAATCAAATTATATAACTTATACTACTACATTACAAAATGACCATCCTGTCAGAAAAACAAACGTATTATTTATCTTCAGCATGTAGAGCATCATCTTTTTCAAACCAGATGTCACAAGCCATTTAAAATTCTGTTAATGTACAGCCTTCCACGTGAATATTCTAATAATATCTACTGTGACTTTGACTTGTGTCACAGTTCTTCATACATAGCACACTTTATACTCATAAAATACAATAACTCACTTTTGGAGGACAATGTACAACAATCATGAGTCACAACTGACTCATAGAAAAAGAGGAGGTAGGCAGGTTGCGTTCTTACTCAAGGATATGTTCTGTGCAAAAATGACAACAGAACAATTTTGCAAGGACAATGTATAATGTGCTCTTGCTCTTCTCAGAAGCAGAGCCACTAAAAGAACCCAAGAAGTATTTTGCATTCAGTAGTACCCATACCTTTTAATTTTTCCTTCTTACGTGGTGAAAACACTTGAATTGATGAGTCCACTAAATTTAACTTGTTACTGGACTTGGTCACATCTGTTTTCAGATTTTTAATTGCATCTGGATCAGTACCTTGTAGTTAATTAATATCACGTATGCATTCTTTTATTTATTTCATTGCTTGCATGCAGAAAAGCACATTCATGTACAAGATTGGCATGTTAACAAATATCTAAATACTTTATCTGAAAAAGTGCTAGCAAGGCTGATTTTTCATGTCATTTAGGTCTTCGTGGAGGTGAGGATATCACCTGGTGATGTCCTAAGTGATAAATTCAAAAAAACCAAAGTAGGTGGAAGTCCATGCTATGATTTTTTTTTAAATTTTACACAGGCTCAAAAGTGACTGGACCAGTTTTGGAACACCAACACTTTACTTCTATCTTAGGAGTAGCATATAAGCTGAAGTTGAAGTTGAAAACCTACCCTCAGCTGCAAATGATAGAATTCTAGGAAAGCATTCTGGAGATCTCACAGTACAGTGCTTGTCCTGTTGTTAGACCTTTGCTTTGACATCTCTTTGTGAGCAGCTGGTGTGTGTGCACTCTAGAAATGAGCACTATGGGGTTATGAACATGGCAATGCTTGCCTATATGTTATGCCTGAGGTCATTCTCCCATCTCTGGAAAAATCAAACAGAGAATTGTAAAGCTAAGAAGTTCTTAATGTACAGGCCTAGAAAACTTCTGCTTTACATTTAAGTTCAGTGCCATATGACTTCAAATAAAGTACTTTTTTGTTTGTTTAAATAAACAGTGAGAAACAAGAATTTTATTCTCATCTGGAAGGCATCTTTAAAATACATCTAAAAACATCTGTAAGTGCAAACTCTTTCTTTGTTAAACTATGAGTAAAAGTTTTTGTGGCTTCTTTAAGGGGATTATTAGCATATCATTATCACCATGTAAATTAGGTAATATAGGAAAGTTACTTTGGAAAACAAAGAGGTATCATGGTGAAGGACTCAAAAATGCAGCACTGGGTTAGGGCAAGCAGCATTTCAGATGTTTCATACCTATCTGCTAGTATTCTTCTAGGAGACAAGTACTTTCTGTTGTATTCTGTCCAGAGCAAAAGTGATTCTTTTCACTTCTCTTTCTATAATAATGTCTGAGAATACAAATAATGACCAGCAACAAAAAATTTCTTTTTCTGTATCTTCTAATATAGATCAAAACATTGATTTTTTTATTACCTTAAATTGTTACTGATCTTCTCATAATCCTAGCTATCATAGCTCTGTAATACGAAAGCAAGACGCAAAATTATCAAGGATGTATTCAAACAGAAAATAACTGTCAGTGTATGGCTCAGATTCAAGCATGACTAAATTATAAAGAATGGTAACCAGCTGAAATAGTGAAATTAGAAATATATAGTGATATTTTTAGTGGCAAATGTACACATTTTAGCAAGTCTGATTCAGGTTATTCGAGATCTTGTGTAACCATTTGTTTTGGAAGTCAGATTGTCAACTTTCAGACTTAAACGTAGGTTCCCAAATAATCTTCACTGATCCTTAGAAAGTATGCAGAAGTTTCTATTTGCATGGAAATAAAACCATCTGCCCATGCACAGTATTATTTCTGAAGACTTAATCTGAGAATTTACAAGTGCATAGACATGTTCAATTTTGTGAAAAACTGTGCTTCTTCTTGAAAGCATTTTTTGAAATCTACAATAAATTTTTTGAAATTACAATTTTCAGTAAACAATACCTCCTCAAATCTGCCCATACCATCCAAATATCGAGTCTCTGTAGGGAATCTGTACAATACATGTGAGATATTATTAGATTCTTGACTGTATGCTCATAACTACATGCCATAGTTGTAGTCAGAAGTAGTAGTAGTTCACACGGAAAACGGATCAGTGGAACTACACAAAAATAAATACACATTTCTTGCTTAATACAGGAGACAGTTAAATTTGTATTAGCTAAGAACCTAAGTAGAGTTAGATGGAAAGGAAAATGAGCCAGAGAACTTAGTTGAATAGTCAATAAAACAGGATAAAGAAATGGGACAAGTCAATTGATTTATTCTCCACAAATACAGTGTTAGAATTCTAAATATGTTTTGGTTGACAAATTTTGTGCTAGTTTATAGCAGATACAAACAGCAACTCAAATAATAGTCAGGTATCTGGCTCTGCTATGAATGTCTAAAAATTGCTGAACAATAAGAAATCCTCTATCTTAAAATATCTCATTTTTTCTTGGAATACTTCTGATATCAAGATTTTACTGCTAATGACAATTTAAGTGAATAGGGGCAATTATATCTATCTAGTGTTTATTATTTTAGAAGTACTGTCTTCTACACTTCTTTGACCAAAGATGTACAACAATGTGCTTACGCACCAATTATATCAAATAGTATTCATCCTTCACCTTTTAGAAAAGAAAACATTGCAAATGTGTTCAGCATTTCTTAGTGTCTTGGGTATTCATTACTTCCATTTTCAATGCAGGATTTGATATTATTAAGCAAACTTAGTGTATAAATATAATCTCCAAATTCCATCTCCAAAACACATTTGTCCAGATGGCACTTTTATTCATTAGTACCAAAGAAAGAGTAACTTTTTTTTCAGATCAGAAAAATCTATTTTCTGAACGTAGTATTTATCTCTGTGTTCAATGTATGTACAGTATTTGTCATTATAACAGCAAAAAAATACAAAAATCAGAATTTTGCGCTGCAGACTCAAATACTCTCATGAGCCTTGTTTTGATAGTGAGAATGTCAAGTAGCACTTTTGACGTGGGTACTGTGCAAATATTCACGTTTGCTTAGCTACGCAAGCTAGAAATTAGCAATCACAGATGGTCTTGCCCAACCAAAACATCTTCTAGAAGTCCCATCATGCCCAACCAAAATGTTTTCCAGAAGCCCCTGCATATTTCTTCCCTAACTCACTAGGATATGTCTAAAACACTGTCCAAAGAACTCCAGAAAAACTGCATGCATTTCAAGAAGCACTGCATTCTCATGCATGTGCCCAGTCTTCCAGGTAACCCACGAAACTGTAGACATGGGGGGGGCTATTCAGGCAGAAGATCAGGCTCCAAAGGAATCATAAACAGGAAGGTCATTCCAAGATGGGGGATGAATTTTTCCTTATAAAACTGCAGGGTTGTTTTTTATTGTGTGCACTTGTTTAAGCATGCAATGCAATTATTTGATAATGGATGTAACTTCAATGCCAAACAGCTAGTGAGAAAATTGTGAGAACAGATTTGCAGCCCCTCTACCCCTTTGCTCAGCTTGCTCCTTAACTACTTGCTCTTTAAGAACTAGTTCTATCACTGATTGAAATAAATGGAAAAACTTCCATACTTACTTCCATGAACTCTGGCCTAAGGCTTTACTTCCTGTGCAGACTGTCTTCCACTCTATCCTTCTTATTGAGTTCCACCACTTTGATGCAGAAATATAGTTTATCTACTTGTTCATTACCTTTTCATTATTACTCCTTCCCTTTATGTATCATTATGTTCCCTTCTGCTTAGAGTCTCACAAAAAAAACCCATATGGGAAAAAACAAATCTCTAATTTTGGTTACTTCATAATTTCAAATAAACCAACCTACAACAGAGGACCTTACTGTAGGTCTCCAAGATTTATTTTATGTTATCTGTTTTGACAGATGATTGACTGTCATAACAAATTGACTGTCACAGTATAACTGGGGTTTTTTTAGAACTCATACATGGTAAAGAATGCAGTAGACCAACAATAATTTACAAAAAAACCCCATAAACTGATCCTAACTAGAAAAAAACCACACTTAAAGGATAAGATATGCTCAGCAAATGATTTGGAGCAGATTCTTGAGCAGACTATAGAAACATTATATTATATAAAATAATGCTCTACCTGGCCCTTAACTCCTATCCATAGAAGTTCAGATTCCTGGGGATCATGTAAAAGATACACATTCAACAATACAAGCAAACCTGTTTTCTTCAGAGTCAACAGGAAAACTCCACAGACTCCAGTGAGAGCTAAATTATGTGTACTTTAGAAGAAATCATGTCCCTAACATAATTTTATGTTTTTGAGCAAATACTTGTTAGTATAGGCAAATATTTGTTAATGTAGAAGATAGCCTGAATAAGACACTTCTAAAAGCTGATTCTTAAATATTCTGCATTTTCTTTGCTTTTAATAGAGAAATTATTAAGGAAGGAATATGTATTTTCAAGAAGCTACATTTTTGTCTTGCATTTTTGTCTTGATGTGCTGTTCTTGGATGATGTCTGAGCCTCTACCATCCACTTTCAAGGACATGAGCAAAGTGTATCCCATCAGAGTTAAGCTTTATAAAATTGTGTTATTTCTTCCAGTTTTTCCTCACCATAGAACAGAATAGAATACTTCAGTTGGAAGGGACTACAATGATCATCTAGTCCAACTGCCTGACCAATTCAGGGCTGACCAAGTTAAACCATATTATTAAGGCCATTATCCAAACACGTCTTAAACACTGGCAGGCATGACTATAGCTGTTACGACTATAGCTTTTATGAAAACTAGAAAAAATCCCATGACTATAGCTGTTATGAAAACTATGGTGTCTACAATTTTCATGGCAACAGCTTCTCATATAAGGACTTGGATAACCATCTCTGCTCTATTCTGTTGACCAGCACCATTGTATTTTCATCTCATATTCAGTCATGTGTCTTTATAAGCATTCAGGTAATGAGCCATCAATAGTTAATGTAGCAGTTGATGTACCTGGTTCAAGCTAAAATAATTGATAGCAATGTTTATGAAGCAGATACAGAGTGAAATGGGAGTACATAGTCTTGTTGCTAGCTTCAGGCATTCACCACATGCTCCTCCTCCTCTAAATATTTATGTTTCTGTCTTTTTTCTCATATCCCAGCTTTTTCTTCTGCTGGACTGTCACATCAGTCTTCTTCAGTCATCAAGTATTTATTACAAAGTCCACAGCTTTTAAGAGACAATCTGCTGCTTACAAATATTTGCAATATGGTACTGAATACACAGAACTTCACAAGAGCAAGGAAATAAACTCATACTTGAAAAGAATTTGACTAATTACTTGTATGTACAATTATACCTGTGATTGTGCTCTGTTGGGAATATGCTGGCAGTTTAAAAAAAAGAGTCTAGAGCAGAGCCCACTAAAGCGTTCTCCCACTTACACCACTCATACAGCCAGTCTGTGTTTTGACGGATAATATTAGTTAGAAGTCGTCAACCATAATAAAATTGGTATTTAATATTATGCAAACAACTTTTATTCACTTTTATGTAGAAAAAGAACAACCATGTACGTTCTGTAAGTAACTGAGGAAGGTAACACCTAAATCTTTCCTAAATGTTTCTAAGTTTGAACACAACTAATATTTCAGCATTCTGTTCCACTTAAACCGTTGGTTCCACTTAAACCGTTGTATGCCAAGTTTCCTTTGAATTCCAGATGCTCTGTCTCTCCATAATACATTTAAATCCTGTAACAATATGTATTTACCACTATATTTACTCTATTAGAATTAATTTGTGTTTAATATCTAGTCTTTTGTATACATATCAATATGCTTCCCTTAATTTTCATATCTTGAGATAAACCATTGAGATAACTAGCAAAAAAAGCATCATTCCAATTTGTTTATGAAAATATTTATGTTCATATTTAGTAATCTAAACTGATTTTGGCAGTCACAAAGACTTGCTACTTGCATTGACTTTAGCATGGGTTCAGAACACCTGAAAATGAAGACTTTTTTATTTAGTAGCCTGAACAACTGTTCTCTAAGACAGTGGAAATCTCCTAGAGATAGCAATAAGCACTGGATTAAGCTTTAATTTTTACACATGAATACTGAGTGCCTCACTGGACTTCTGAGACAGAAAACTTGGAACTTCCACCTCAGACACATGGGATAGGATCTCCATTTCATTTCTTGGAATTCTTTTTAAATTATTCTGTGGAAAAGTGAGAAAAAAATTTTATCTTGCAATATGAAGAAAATTGATGGAGACCTTACAAAAGCCCTTCATACAAGAGAAGGTTTTTAGTATTTCAAAGAAAGTACTGATTATTCATTCAAATATACAGGATGCTATTGGTATTCGGTGTTCTTCAGCATAGCCAGAAAGAAATAAAATGGGGAGAAAAGCCATCATTCCATCTTCATCACAAGAACAAGAGCTATTTTAAGAACAATACTGTGAGTCAAACTATTACTTCTACCCAAACAGCAAATACTTGAAATTGCTTAGCAAGTGTCCAATCTTAAATGAAAGAATTTCTTTTCAATTATTTAAAAATGTGTTTATTTTTTCTGGTGGGCTATTTTATTTTTGTATCTATGTCACTATTTGTATCTATATGTGTGTCACTATTTTGTATCTATGCACTATATGCACACACATTTAAACAGAAAATACAACCTCGGAATAAGGCCCTACTGACTTACTGTTGTCTTCCAATACCTTTCTTGTCCCTGGCAGCAACACATTCATTGTTCATCAGTATTGGAAGAAACTGCAAGGCTATCAACAAAATTGTCTAATCACTATCCTATTAAAGCTTAATATTGATCAAATTACATAAACTGGTTCAATAAAACAAGGTCATTACATTTCCCTCTTTGGATTTTCCCTTCTATCGCGCCTCCTAAATAAGTGGTATCTTATTAGATGAAATAAAACCTTAATGATTACCAGTATATTTCTATTACTGATTTTATTACTGAATTATTGTAGCTAACAATTAGAGTTTAGCTGAAATCTATGGGGTACTAGGGTATATCAAAAGATTCTTTTTAGCATTGCAGTCCCACACCCCAAACAATTCTACTACCTATATCCAGAAAGAACAAATTTTCAAATAGTGCTAATGATAATATTTATTAGAGAGAAAAAAAATATTTGTGCAACATCTTGAAGAATTTATACTTAATTAGAACTAGGTGTTTAGATCTCCACCAGAGAGATTCACTGGAATCACAATACACTCAAAGTTTCTGGAAATAAAAAAAAAAATAAATAAATAGATTAAGCAACTGGAGCCATTTCCCCACCATGTTCCTTATCAAGACCAAAAAGAAAGTGTGACTTTAATTCTTTAGTACTGGATATTTCCCTGTCTGTTGTAAAGATTCATAGTAAAGATACTTCAAACAAAATTCTGAAGAGGCTAGTATAGAAACAGGCAAGTCAATTGTTCTATTGAACATGTAATATTAGAAGGTCTTTCATAAAGTTGTAAATTTTTATTAAATATTTCATCAAATGAAAAATTATACATTTGTTTCCTACCTACCATTAACAGAGTTGTTTATTATTGCTGTACAATTTCTCAGAGGGGGATGCTGTCTCAGACGGACTAGGCGACCTTTAAAGGTCCCGTCCAACCCAAACTGTTCTATGATTCTATGAAATAGATTAATAAGTTTTTCAGTAACACACTTTTCCTAGGCCTGGATAGCTAGCCCCGATTTGCAGAGGGTTTGGACCACTTGAGTTCCAATGGTCCCTCTCAGTATAAACTATTCTATGATCTCTACCAAAGAATAGCATATTTAGATTGCTGTACTTTTACAAGGTCCATTTTAAATTTAGGTTCTTTATACCCATGCACCGAAGAATTCACCTCATTTAAGTTTAGCTATCTGAAAGTTAACCACCCAAGCTAGGCATTAAGGCTCTTTCTATAGTCACAAGAAAAAAACAAAACAAAAACAGAGCATTTCCAGGTTCACCCTACCCATCTTACAGAATGAACTGTCCTTGCTGAAGGGCCTAATTTTCCCATTTTCTTATAGAGAGATTCTATATGATTGACTGAATGCTTAACTTTTAGACAGCTTTATTAGTCGGAATTAATTGTACTATAAAAGACGTAGCATAGGTGCAGATTCTGATCATCAGAACATGGAAAGAGTTATAGCCATGTTAAAAAAAAAAAATCTGCTAACATAAATGCTCAGTGAAATCACAACTTAGACCTTCTTCACAAAAATCCAGCAACTGCCTAGTAAAGGAGATCAAAACACACATGAAGGGAAGATTTGGTAAATAAAGAAATAGATATTTTATTATATTATATATATATAATATATGTAATATATATAATAATATATATTATTATATATTATTATTTAAAGCAACAAAAACTATCTACCAACATATTTTAGCCACTTGAAAATGTCAGCATAACTACAGCAATGTCAGTGATGGTATGACATTTCTATCATCTATGAATTTTCTCTAAAACCAGATTTTTTTATTCAAAGACTGAACAAAATCAATGTATTGCTGTAAATCAAAGCACTAGTCAATGAACGCAGGTCATGATTTACCACTTTCAATTGGAATAATATTTCACCCACGAAGTTTGCTTTCAGACTGTGATTATCACAAGCTTTTCAGCCTTGCAACAGCATTTCTCTAAGCTCTTTTGGACTCTGAAGTGTAAAAACTCTTTAGCAACATGTAAAATTTAAAAATGCTGACTTTATGAAATAAGCACAAAACTTTCAAAAAAATTGTCACAGTATCATTGATCTTTAATATTAAAGTAAAAAAAAAAATTCAATATTTTATTTTGATTCCAAGTACTTTAAAAGAATTTAATATTTTTATTAAAATTATATAAACATTCAAATTGAAAATCAAACTATTGTATTTGAAAACTTAATTTGGATTTTTTTTTCTCAGAATCATCCACAGCATAATTCTGTTACCGGTCCAGATTCAAACTGAAAGTAACTCACTCATCAGAGTGAAAAGATCTTACACATTTTTATCAATCCTTTAATAATGAGCCTACTGATGTCTAGCTAAATTCCCAGTGCAGGACAGAAGAAAGAGACTGACTTTGACAATTATCAGAGAAATTGTCCTGACTTGGACAATCATCAGGATCCATTTCAGCATCTTAAAGTCTTTTAAAGTGCTCACAAAGTTGTTCTACTTTATCATCTTACACAGCCACAGGCCTGGGCCACATTGTTATCCCTGTTTCTGGCAATACGATATTCAAGAGGCAATGGGAACAAACAGAAACACAAGAGGTTCCCTCTGAACATCACTTCTTTAACGTGAGGGTGACCGAGTACTGGCACAGGTTGCCCAGAGAGGTTGTGGAGTCTACCCTTAAAGATATTCAAAAGCCATCTGGACACAGTCCTGGGCAGCCTGTTCTTAGTAACCCTGCTGGAGCAGAAGGGTTGGACAAGGTGACCTCCAGAGGTCCCTACCAACCTCAACCATTCTGTGATTCCGTGAATATTAGATTAATTTCTAAGTAAATCACTGAGCAAGTACATTATTAATGAACAAAATATACATATTTGACTAGAGAGTGATGACCTATGAACATCTTCATATAAATAATGCCTCAGCATCTTCCATACCTTCAAACTTATTTTTGGAAG
Organism: Aptenodytes patagonicus; assembly: GCF_965638725.1. Taxonomy (NCBI): domain Eukaryota; kingdom Metazoa; phylum Chordata; class Aves; order Sphenisciformes; family Spheniscidae; genus Aptenodytes; species Aptenodytes patagonicus. Next base: position 45,679,651 of record NC_134949.1, read on the forward strand.
ACTAAAAGAAACAATAAAACAACCACAAAAGAAGCCTAGTTCAGCATTGTTTATCAAAGCACATTTATAATTATTATAACTCTTATAACTATTATAACTCATGACTTATGATTCATTATAAGTCTTACAATGACATAAACTGTATTTTTCAATGTTTTTTTACAAGGAAACTAATATAGGTGACATTTTCTAGACAATTTAGCTTAGAGAAGATTATGGTGAAATTTGCTTGAGAAAGTTGTAACTGAACATTTTCCTCTTTCTACCACTCAGAACAGGAGTTACAGTTTCTAACTACAGTTACTAACCTTTTTAGTAGAGCACTCTTATGCTACAGAAAAAGACCTAATTTTACTCCAATAAAATAAAAACATACTGTTAAATATGCTTCCCCACTACAAGTAGAGTTGTATTGTATTTAGCAATAATTATTTTTTTTTTGCTGGACCCAAGAGTCATGACCTAAATACAATAAATTCCTGTCATAAGGGAACATACAGTGCAGACCCAAATACACTTTCCTTAGAGGATTCCGCTGTCAACAGGCACCTTTGGGAAGAATAAACAAGACCACTTGTGAACTAGATTCTTAATATCAGAAGACCTATTACGCACAGAACACTTCTCAACTTAACTTACTATCACGTAATTCTAATAGTTTTAGTAAAAATATTCAGACTCATGTTTCGTTCTTTGTGTGAATGATCTCACACAAAGTGGAATCTCTCCACAGTAAAGTCTGAAATAAAGAACAGGAAGGGGTGTTCTGGGTCAAGTTCAGAGGTTAACCAAACGTACTATGACATATAATGTCTTTCAACCAGCTTCATCTTGAAAACAGTTTGGGGTTTTTACCCTGTCTTTGTCTAAGAAAGATGGATTCTGAATGTCATTCTTTGATAATTCAGGAATTAAATTCTTCTGATGAATGATATATCTTTATTCATGGTACCTTATATTCATTGTTTCCTCCATCAACATTATTTTTGGCTTAAACCATTTCTTTCATCTTTACCTAGTCGCTCCATCTTCCTGCCTCTCCAAGAAAATTTATGAAATCACTCATATTCCCTCTCAACTCAGTTTTCCCCAGAAGTAAGAAAACTTCAATTAGTCTTTTCATGCAAAAGTTATTGCCTCTTTGCTCTAGCAGTCTTTTTCTGAATCTCTTCCAACTTGAGGTTGGCTCTCAATCACTACTGAGTCAAAATCCAGAAAATAAGGTTCAAACCACCCCTTGGTTTAACTGCATTAATACTTAGCTATTTCTAACAGAAATCTCTTACATAATACATTTCAGAATGATATTTGCCTTTTCTACAGCCGCCTCCCATTGGCTGCCTACAACCATTCTGTAACATACATTTTCCCTCTCTACTACTGCTATCTAAAAGGTCAGAACGTAAATTTTTGTTATTAACTTCTAGATATAGGACCCTCATCTTTGTACCATGCAATATCATCCCACCTCTGTTACTCTTGTTCTTGTGTAATATCATACTCATTCTCTTAGTTGACTGTTCAACTCAATTTTGTGTCGTCTAAAATTTCCACTAGCATGCTCCTTCTTCCTGTGCTCAAATTAACAAAAATTGATCCCAAACCACATTCTTAATCAACTACTACTACTACTAGCCTCCTTTCATCCTGTCAATGTCTACTGTAAGTGAAAAATTTTCCTCTCTCTCTTTTATTACTTACCTTACTAATTATCTTACTTTTTCTTAGTCACTTCACAGCTACTAGTAATTTAAATGGGGCCACATCAAAAGATATCCATTTTAGGGATATCATAGTTCCATAGTCTAACAATTCTGGCACCAAAGAGTGATGTTGAGTTATTCTGTATATAGATAATTTTGGTAAACCCTTGTCATATTTTTAAGTTAACTTTTTGACTTACTAGTTTTTCCTCCAAAATAAGTTTTAAAGTCTTCTCTATTATTACATTTAGTCTAACTGGTCTGTAATTGCCTGCTCATTTTCCTCCTTCCTTAAACATAGCTGTTCAGTTAAACATAGATGTTCATAAAGTTAAGACTGCTAATCTAATGGAAATAAAAATTAATTCAATGATAGCAATCAACAAGACAACTATATTTCTGTAACTCAAATTTGAAAGACGTAGTTAACTCTATACATTGTTCTGTTACAGTATAGATCAGTATAAAAACTTAGAGCCATCTACAGTCATACTTCACATTTTGGTTACAGCATTAACAGCTGTAGTTGTAACAGCATTAACTAATATCTCAAGCTTCATATTTAATGTTACTAATTATTTCCTATTTCCAATCAGACAAGATTTTTCAATGGTTCATTCATTACCCCAGTTTTCATGCGGGTTCTTTTTGTTCAGATTCTATTTATGAAAACTGCAATGATTTTTCCAGATCATATTTTTAACTGTTTAAGACAATAAACAAAAACAGTGTCCTAACACAAATGCTTCGGAATGTAACTGTGTCAATACACATTTTATACATGCAAAGCACTATGTAAATGCTAAGAAATAATTGAATTTTGAAAACCACTCAAGAAATCAAGAGCTAAAAGAAATATAGGCTGATAAAGCAAGACTCATGAGATGTCACATTATAACTAAATAATAATCATCGTATAGTTAGTGTATATTTATGTATTCTCTTAAATTGAGTGAACACAGAATTCTTCCTCTCCACGATGAAAGTACTGGGCAGCATTTTGTCACAGGGCTATGTCAGGCAGCTAGCAATGCAAGCTCGCCATTCATAAAACCGTAAACAAAAAAGAAAATTATAAAAGTACTATGCAGAATATCTCAAGTCCAGAAAGGAAGCTAAATAGGATGGCAGTCATATAGAAGTTATTTACTTGGAAGAAAATGGAAGAAACTAGAATGTTATATTATTAGGACAGTGTTCTGTACTTATACAAAAAGGTTTCTACAGAATTGAATTACTTACATATGAAGATCTAGACAACCTAATTGATGGGAAAATCTGGTTCTGCTTTAAAGTATAAGCAGTATGTCACACAGTTTCTCATACAGGAAACCCACATCTCTACTTAGATATATGGATGAATGCTACCTGAAATATGCATTCTTAATGGTACGTGGTAGTGCAAAGTGTTCACCTGACAGATCAATTACTTTTAGGGGGTGTACAGCTATCATTCAAAAACACATACCACCAACATTTACTAGAAGAAATAAAGATTAAAATCATATCATGATCCAGTTCCTTAGAATTTCTGTTTCTTTTAGGCTCTGTACCACATTTGTGCTGAGTATTATTTTCCTTAGCTAGTCTCCTGCATTTTAGCAGGAGTTTTGCTTACGTGAGACACAGAAACATTAAGGCTTAGACACCTGCTAGTGCTCAATAAGAATACCTCACTATGGGCTGAGTGGAGAGTGCCTCTGTACTAAGCGACACACTGAATGGGGGTTCACAGATGCAGAACCTCCTCTCTTCAGATTTCTAGCAATAAATCTTTGCATAAAGGATCTATGCTGTCTTTCACTTAGTCTTTTACACTCTTCTATGAAGAGACACCAGTGGAAAAGAAGCTCAACTGCCCACAAATTAGAGAAAAAAAAAAAAACACCTTGATTTTATTGTGTATCAAGATCATTGCTACTCCTTTTTGTTTGACCCAAGCCAAGCGTAGTCATTCTTATTGCCTGGAGCTAATGCTGAAGTTGCTAATGCTATTCTTCAAATGATTACAGTCTCTCTCTTTTTCAGTCCTATCCCAAGATATTCCAATAACCTGCTGGGGTTAGCCCTTATGCAACTGCTTCTGTTCCCTACTCCAGTGGGTGCCTTTTTCCTTTTCTGTCTTTAAGAACTTTCTCACTGATTTGATTCATCCATACCACCTCCTTCTTCCAATTCCACAGCTGAATCTGTCTTCCTTCCTCTCTAGCCACTGTCTAATAGGTATACCACTTTGCCCAGGCAAGTATGCCCAGGCACTCACGCTTACAATCAAATTCTCTTGCAAGTGACAGTTGGGAGATGCAAACAAAATAACATGGAGAAAAACTGCATTTTGACTTATGGTATATTTCAAATCTCTGGGCAGATATACAGACTGAACTAAGGTGTTTCTTTGCTTTTAATTCTAGTATGTTGAAAAATAATGTTATGTTGATATATACTTTTGAAATATAACATTATTATTATAACTGAAGTAATGCATTCTTCAGTTCCTAAAAAAAGACCAAATTAATTTTATATAATGAAATATATATAATTATTTAAAAAATTAATAAAAATATTAAGATATCAGCTGATTCTGATTTTGTGTGTAGTTCATTATTTAACCTATATAAGCTAATTTTTTTTGTTGTAATGTTATTTAGAAACTCTTATCTGGAATAGAGTCTGTAGGAAACATCCTCATTCTTTTTTCTTCATTCCCACCATTAGATCTTTAATTTAAATGATCCCTCATCTGTTGTAAATGCTAGAGCAACAGCCAAAAGAACCAGTAGCTACAGGCCTTCATCTTGCTCTCCTTGAAGTCAACAGCATGACTCCTACTTGTAACTTTGAAGAGAAGACAGGTCCCAAAGAGGTCAAACTAGGTACTATTAAATAGATAGAGGAGTTCTGCAGCCGACCTCAATGGGAGCAGAATTTGGGCCTCAAGGAATAAATACTGATTAGGGTTAAAGTAAGTGGCATTAAGTAGAAAATTGGTGAATCTAAAAAAAAAAAAAAATCTTTATAAACTACATACCTGAGGCAGTGCTGAGTTAAGCTGTCGCTGGAGGGAGTCTCTGTCGTAGATGACATCCTGTAGGCGTTGCTGTGCAAGTGACAAGCTTTCCTGTGTCTCCCGAAGAGTATCAAGGAGACGGTCCCTTTCATCCAGCATGTTCACCATCAGCTGCTCAAAGTGAGAATCCGAGTCTGAGCCGCTGCTTTGGGACCCCCGTTGACTCATCGGGGTGTCCTCGTTTATCGTTGGCATCACTTCACACATCATTTCTTTAAAAAAACACAAATCAAGGAAAAGCTCTTCAGTAGAAAAACATTTGAGGGGATTTCATAAGAGGAATTAACTCTGTCACATGGACACAGTTAGTAGATTATTGCATTGTTCCCTCTTTCAACTTTGTGCTTTCAATGTTAATCAGATGGTCGATAGACAGGGATTAAATAGAGTGACCAATTCCACACAGCAAAGACTTTGAATGTGCTTCCTAAACTGAGAGAAGAATGACTGGAAGGAGATGGAGGGTAACAGAATATTTTAAATTATTAATAGTTTTGCAAATAATGCTATCTTGAAATGACAGAAAAGACTTCCTCTGCAATTGTAGTCTCCTTTATTGTTGATTTTCTCCCCTCTCTTACTTAATGTCATTGCTGAATTGTTGGTATTGATGCCAATAGCTGCCATTAATTGCCAGATTTTGTCCTGCTCTAGGCACTTCTACAGTACAGCTCAGGCTAACTATTGATCCAGTATCATGCTGCCTTAACAATGCCAGGTTAATCTATTTTTCTATCTAGTTATTTCCATCCTCAGGGGAAATTATTCTCCAGTGAGCTCGTTCAGTAAGAGGTCAAGAACTAGAAACTCTCTGCTAATTACCATCCCTGTGGTATCTTGTGCAAACTGAATTACCAGGGACAGAATCACTGTCGTTTGTTTCCTAAAAACAGCCCTGAGCAGAGCAAATAATATCACCTAGTCCCATTCTTCAATTATAAAACTTCTTATGTAAATCTCAAAACCTCAGTTTGTGTATGGGGAGAAGTTTATGCTATGAGATACTGGGTTCAGCAGATGGAAAAAAAAAAACCAAAACCAAAGATATGGCAGGTCTAAAACTCAGATTTAAAAAAAAAAAAAAAAAAGACTGTGTTCATAATAGATGATATCTACCCAATGAAAGTCACCCAAAGAATCAGAAATTGTTTTTCTAGTATGACTGAAGAAGTACAGCAGACATAACTTTATACATAGTTAAGGGTTAATTTCTGGAAATTCTCTTATCATAGTAACTATTGGAAGCCATTTATCTCAGCAAGTGGGATCAAGGTGCTTTTGGTTCATCTACTAGAATTTAAAATATTTTACCTAGGAGTTTGCTGTGGACCTTCTGGACATGAATTTTGTTGACAATACATGTGGTTGACACACTTCCACTGTTAAGTGTGCCATCATGTAACAATCTCACCATTTCAGCCTCAATACTATGATGGATTAGTTCTACATATTCTTAGATCTGGTCTGCTTCCCAATGGAAAATGGAACTTGTGAAAGTGGAATTTATGAAAAATGGAAGAGCTAGCTGTTACAGAATGTAACTTAAAGACAGGCCATACACCAGAGAACAAAAAAGCTAAGACACCTGTACTAAATTCATTAAAACCAACTCCTCCTACCATCACCAAGTCACAAGCAATCCTTGTGCTAACAGTTTGCTGCTAAGATTTACCGGGAAAATGACAGCTTTGCTAAGATTAGCTGGCCTTGATCATATTCTGAATGTTCATGCGGAATTTAGTATTCTTAATTTTCACTTTTTCAGCAGATGTGATAACTAGCAAAATTGGCACCAAACACTGGTATTTCAGCATGAATTATCAGCTACTACTACATAGCTTTCATAGGCAATAGCGTCACTACTGAGGTTTCAGGTAGGTCTTGATCCTGTTTTTAAAGTGGACTGGAGGCAAGGTAAAGGTTGTTTGTGGCTATTATCCACTTAGTAATTAATTAGGTGCAAGAGAAGCTGTTAATAGCTTGAAGTGACAGATACTGAAAAGTTCCTCACATCTCCAATATATTTAGGTCAGGAATATTTACTCAGGATTATCTGATTCGATGCTGCCTATCTCCATTATTCATGAGGTTCAAAACTTTCTATTCCAGAAACCTTTGCCTCTCCTAAACTATAGGCTCCACTAGGAAGCACCACAATGTCCTTTCATACTGAGATGACGTTAATACATCAGTGCCTCCATCGCCATAAAAAACTTCAGATTTAAAAATACTTGCACCATTACTAACTGATCTTCATGGTACCTACCACTTCTTCTTCTGAGTATGGACAGTGTGTACTGTGAGGCACCATAGATGGGGAGTGACTAAACTCTGCAGCGACACCAGCAGGACAGTTTGAATAAACCAGTACCCATCCTCCTACACTTCAATTTCCCTGCAGAGGCAGAACAGCTTTTGGGGAGTTCTTGCTGATGTAACTGCTTTGTCCACTGTCCAGAGATATCTTGAGATGTGGGACTACCAGCAGGGGGGAGCCACTGTCTTGCCTCCACGATCCTCTCACAATGTTGTGGGTGTACATTTCACTCAGAAAGTGGCCATCACCCTGTGGAGTGTCTCCACCCGGGTCCCACATGTGGCTAACCAGTTTGGGATGGTCAAGTTCACAGTGAGCAAAGGGATAACTAAAACATCCAAGGCCATCTGCCACTTGCTCAGTTTAATCATAACTTTTCAGTATGCAGCAGGTAGCCAGAGACGAAGGTCTCATTCTTCATGACCAAAGAAAACAATTCAGATATTGTCACTGAACCTTTCCTGCCTCATGATCATCAACGTCTCATGGGGCACACTTCCTGCCCCAGGGGATTCTCACCAGTGAACCTTCATCATTCAAGAAATCACCTCCAATATCCTGCACATGCAGATCAAGTTTATGGTCTGAACGGCACAGCATACACTACCACTGCTCACATGCAGTGGCAGAGTGAGAGCGGTGCAATTTTTCACGCATGCTGGTGAATGTGTAGGAACAGGTAGGGAAACCTCTGTGCAGACAGCTGTTGCTACCTTAGCACCTTGTATTCAAACTAGATAGAAAATCTCCTCCTATAGTCATTATGGGGATGTGGGAAGCCATATATATAAGTGGTTATGGGGTAGCAATGGAATCCATGGGTTGAATGCTCACTGCAGTATTACTACGTCTTCTCCCTCTAAGCTGCTGCATTCAGGGTAGGGAGCGGACCATGCAGTGTGCTTATTTTGAAAGGCTGGGCTGCATTATCCTGACATGGCACAAGTAACAAACTTGGGCTATGAGTAAGACCGCAGAGAAGGCAAGGAACAGGTGGGCAGTTCCTGATGTAGGCAGTTGTTATTTGGAAGTTTTCTCCCACAGCTCACAGCCCCAGGAGAACCTTTAAAAGGTACAGCTGTTCTTGCAGTCACACTGGTGATGTACATTGCTTTCCGGCAGTTCAGAGACCAATGAGACTACTCCATTGGAACCACATGCATCCTCTCCCCTTCCCCACCTTCAGCTTAGAGACAAATATTAGAAAAGCAGTACGCTAACCTAGGCCAGATCAGAAGTGCTGGTAGGATGTGACAGAAAGGGATGCATTGATACTTGCAACAGTGAGGAGCCAGGGAAAGGGGAATCCTGGGCCACGTCCTCACATGGATCTTCTGTGGGAGCCAACAATGAGGACCCCGGAACAACTCTGAAGGGAACCTGGCTTCTCAGGATGTTCCTGGGTCATCAACCCAGAAAAAAGGAACAAAATTTCAAACAACTGCAGGTTTATTGTGGGGTCCACAAATAAAGATTTCTTGCAGCTCTTCATGAAAGACATATATGGCATGCTGTTCTGATTTACTATGATTTGTGTCTTCTTGCCTTTAGAAAGCATTTTTTTTCTTTTTTTAAACTTTATCTGGCATTTATCACTCTTATACCTGCCAGCAGATGGGATGCTTTCAATGTCCCGAGGCTGCCACCATTTAACACTGTTCCCAAGAAATGCTGGCCTTCTTCCAGCACATGTTCAAGAATAAAGCCACTTCCCCAGGACCTTATTGCACCCTTTATGAATTTTCTGCTTGATAGCAGGAAGGAATGGAAACCGTGAGAATACCTGAAGAATTTTAAAAGGAAGAAAATAAAGGAAGAAAGAAAAGGGTGGTTCATCAAGATGGGCTGCAACAAAAGCTAGGGCAGGTAAAGCAGAGAAAGGACTTCAAACCAACGAAAGTAAACAGAGGAAGAAGTGTCAGCAAACAGACCGATCACAGTTTAGTAGTAGAAGATTGGCAGCTGAGGACAAATAGCAGGGCACATATGCATTTGGTTCTTTACATAACAAGTGCATCATGTCAGGGAGTTACAAGAGTTCTTGAAGTTTCCAGAGCCTTCTGATGGTGAGCATGGATTAGACAACCCTTGGTTAACCACATGATGATGTGGTTCACACATGGGGTCAGGACATTAGATTTAAGAGCAACCTTCCAGTTTAATTATAGCTGAAAGGAACCTAGTTTGCACACACCAAAAGCACACAGAGATCCAACCCAACACAATGCAGATGGAAACAACTGAGGGATTCACATTAAAACATAAAATAAAAATAGTATGGCTATGAACAGTTAGGTCTGATTGCTAATGTGGTCATACCCTGAGTAATTTTAATTACATTTTTAAATTTCCAATGGGGGAAGAAAGCAACTTCTGGTTTTCCTTCTATGTAACTCCAACAATTTTTACTCTGGTTTCATAATATAATCAACTTAAATATTTCACACACTGAAATCAGAAGGAATCACTGTAACTACCTACTCTTGACCCACTAATCGCAGACCATAAATCTGTGTTAAGCTAAAGTATATTTCATACAGTAAAGATTTCAACCATTAAACACTTAAAGAGTTCGCTCTAGTAAAATAACCAGAATTAGTCACTTCTTTCTGTGAAAAATATATGTCTTTTCCAACTGTATTTCTGGGGGAGACACAGACACATTCAATGCTGCAGTTCTTAAGGGCTCAGAATAAGGCTATTGGCAGACCCACTTCTGTTACATTTTAGACCTGCTCTGCCACATGCATTTTGTGGCTGATCTGTGAGTTTACAGAAATTTTTATACATCTCAGATACATTTCACTATACACACATGAATCAATTTTCATACAGACAGGTCAGATGCATCCTGGACTTACTGGATATGCATACAGTTCAGGAATAACAGGTCTGTGCATATGTGGCAGATACTTGTCGCAAGTATGCAGTTTTTATTAATTCATGTAGATATCAGTTCTACTCAGAACAGAACTTAGCAGGATAAACAACAGACCATCTTTAAACTTCCTTTTTGTCGTCCACTCTTACTGCTTCAAAGACTGGTTAGGCTCACAGGACTTGATTTTCTAAACCATCACTTTTGGATAGACTAAATACAGTCATAAACTGACATCTGGGTATTCTATGTTTTCTAATTGTGTTTATCAGCCAATGATTTGAGATCCTGCTCCCCTGTCATACAATTGGCTGTATAGAACTATGTAACCAGAGGCAGCCCCAAAAGATCAAAGATCAGGTTGAAGTTTCCCCAACCCTCTACTCTTCTGAATTGGTTTTATACAGTGTAATAGGTTGTTAGTTCCTCATTCAACCCCATGCGCACACTGAAATTCAGATGCAAAAGTATGTTCATTGAGTCTGTGCATATATTTTAATCTCTCCATTTGGTCTGCATGTACCAGCTCCAATATTAAGATTTTTGTTATCCCATGGTAGTATTCCTTTCCATTCCATTCCAATACATTCCTATCAACTACTACAAGGCAATTACAGTTACATATCTTCAATGAGTCCTATTAGGGAAAAAGAATTCAGAGCTGACAGTAACAGTAAAGGAGGGATGAGCAAAGACAAACAATGTGCATGAAGCATCAGAATCCCTTCTCTGAAGCTTACAACAAACACTTTAATTGCATTGCCACAATTCTAAATGGCAAAGTAACTTCTCCTACAATTTTCAGGTAATGTGATGAAATATAAGCAAAATCGGAGTATATAGATATCTGCCTTAAACTCCAGAAATTTACAGTGATCACTGAATCTTCTTTTTAGAAGAAGAATCTCCACCACTGAGCAACCTGATCTTATTTTGAAGTTGGCCCTGCATTGGGCAAGGCGTTGGCGCAGATGACCTCTAAAGGTCCCTTTCACACTGAATAATTCCATGTGTCTGGAGAGAGCTTTAAATTCAAAGAATTCACTCATTTACCACAGAGATCCTGAAATTTAATATACATTTAAATAAGGCTGGAGGGAAATTTGAAATAAAAAACCCAAGACTAAAACCCCACATTGTGGCTCATCTCATTGCATTCATACAAAAAAAAAAAGTTTATTTTATTAGGATGGCCTGCCTTATGGAGAACTTGCAGCTTTATACACTTGGAAGACCTCTACAAAAAGTAAACAAAATTGTCATTTAAAAATAAAAAATAAACCTCACTCATGCTTGATTACAAGTACGGCCACATTTTCAGATATTGCTATTTACACTAAATGTCACAATTTCTGAGTGATGTTTCAAAAAAGAAAACAAACAGCCCAAAAAAACCTACAAAGCAGAGAAATCTGAAAACACAACCACATGATGATGTGAAATGAACACATACATTTTAGACATCCAAATTGTTAACAAAAATCTGTGCTTATTTTTGGAAATTTAGGCAATTACTCTTTGACAGAAAATATTCACACACAAAACCCCCCCCAAAATATTATATTGGATGATAAAATGCCATGTCTAGGAACATTTTAAATTTAAAAGTTTGAAAAGTCTTGTAACTTAACTTGTATGGCCTTGCTTATTGTCTGGCTTCACTTATCATTCAAATGGTTTAAACAAAAGAAAGGTTTGAATAAAGATTTTAACGCTTTACATTTTTTCATCTACTCCATGAACCATGGTAAAACAAATAATGAAAAAATATTTTTAGAATAAAGATTGAAAAACTGTTGAAGCCTAGCTTGGCAGGGGAACACATATGTACGGTATGACAGTAGTTAAGTGGTATATGCTCCTTCTAGAATCACAAGAGAAGAAACAGTAAATATAAATAAATATTTTTCCCCAAAATTCCAACATTGAAGTTGTTCCTATTCAAGGTCGTAGTCTGTTATCAAGTCAATGTTTACAATATACCTAAAGGCATGATGTGCCTGGTACATTTAGCAAGTTTTCTGACTACGCCATTAATGAGAAATAAAAATATGAATACATCATATTCTCATCAGGAAAAAATAGAAAGCTTTCCTAACACCATTCTCTCAAAAAACAAACAAGAAAACAAACAAACCAACCCACAAACAAACCGAAGAACCAAGAAACACAGACTTGCTTTCTTCTCAAAAGAAAGATACGTGGTGTTGAATGGAATAAACTCAGAAATCTGTAACCAGCTATCAGGAGTCAGCTTTGCAGAGTCTGAGTAAATTCCCACTGAAGTAATTTACTAAGGATTTTGGTACCAAGACTCTGGTCACATGAAAAAAAGGAGAAAAAGATGAAGAAGGACTACTTCAGGCATCCAACTTGGTTTCCTAATTCGATACCTCAAATCCTATTTAATTATACCAGTGGTGCCCACCCATGCATCTAGCAAGTCCATGCAGCTCTTTGTACTACTAGAGGAGAACTGCAGGCTGTTGCCCCCGGAAAACTGTGTCAGAAAAGGAGTTGGGGGAGGAATTGAAGAGGAGAGGGAAAAGATAACGAAGACATTCATAAACCATCCTGTTCCTCAGGAGTAGGCGAGGAACAGGCCAGATAATTACAGTAGCAGCAACCCACTGCTAAGTGGCAGCTATCTTGCTGTGTCAGGATATGACTGAAGTTATACATGAGGGAACACAGGCATCCAAGAAAGAACATTGAGGGAGCTGGAATTTCTTTCAGTGGGTGTTAGGAACTGCAAGTGGTGGATTAAACACCTCTGCCCCATATCTTCAAGACCACAGAAGTCCATGAAAACAGAATAAGCCCTCATGTACGTTGTTCTGTGCAATACTTCCCATAAAGCCAGGACTGCAAAGAAGAGGAAGGAGTGGAAGGAAAGGGCTTAACAAGGTGACATACGCTTCATTAATACCTAAACATGCATTATATATCTCTTTATTCAAAGGAAAAAAAGATAAATTTTGTGTTCCTTTGCCAGAAAAAGGCTGACTTGCCCTGTAGTAATACAACTTAATTAAAGCTATGCTTGACTGAAAAGTAAGGCTTTTTATATGTGTTTCTTTAAAAAGAAAAACAGGTCCATTGATACTGAACTTAGTATCTCTGCAGTAAAAAGTTTACCGCTTTACCCGGTATTCTGAACCTAAGTAAAGCAATCCCTCAATGCAATATGCATTTACTTTAAGTCACCAGCATTTTACTGTTAACACACAAATACTGTTTCTTAGGTTCATCAGGAGCCACAGAGCAGACATTACAATTCCCTTGCTCAGGGAGCACGCAAAGTGCCCAAAACTCTCAAGGACTGCAGCGGATACGGAACTTGTGTGGCACCTTACAACTATCCCAAACCCTCTGAGAGGTTCTGAAGGGGGAACAGGATACTGACAATTACTGCTTCCCTTAAAATCCATGTAGCACATACATGCTCCCTAGAAAAAGACTTTTAGGCGATGTAATAACTTTACAATTCTTCCAATTTGAACTAAGCACTTATTTTAATAGTAGTTCAAGACCTGAAGTGCTCAGGTATCATAGCCACACGCAATGGCAGCCCGTGAAGCAGCACATTAAAGTTCTCTAAATACATTCTCTTCCTTGTCCATTGTGTATCTACTACACCATCTACTGCAAAATCTAGTCCAGGTTGATTGGTTCCTAGTTCAGTGTTTTCTCCAATCATTTGCATGGAGCCTAATCCAACAGCTGCTTAAATTCATGGAAATTCTATCATGGACTTCAGTGGGTTTGGATCAGTGTAGATGGCTGGAAAAGTCACTAACGTAGGCAAGCCACCAACTTCCTGTCATTTTACTACCTCCAAACAGGAGCATAAAAATCACAAATGTATGTTATGCATGACTAGGGAGCACGCTGGATGTTACGTGACCATTGCCTACAATATTGCAAGAAATCACGAACAGGTTTTCCCTCTAAACACACAACATTTAACTGGCAAAAAGCAACGATTGTTTAAAGTGATCTGTTCTATGAGAGGGGGAAAGAACGTGGTCCATTGTCATTGCATTAAAGATGTTTCAGGTTGTACGGAAAAAATGTCACAGCAAATCTATAGCGTTAGCTGCATTATGTCTCCATCAAGAGTGAACTCAGTATTAGCTCAATTAGGAATTCTGCAGCTCAGTTTAGACATCCAGATGAGTGAATGGACAAAAATTGTAACAAACTGCACAGGATATGCCCACCCTTGGTTAAGAGTTATATAAAGCTCCTTTTCAGGAGCTACTCCATTAACAACTAAATTGATAGCAATTCTCTTACATATCTTCTATGTACAGATGCTGATAATCATGTACAGACCAGGTGTGAAAGTGCATCCTCAATACTGACTTTTTCTCAAACTACTTGCAATTTCTGTGGTATATATGCCATAAAGGTGGAAAATGAAAAAGTTGTCATCTTTCTTCTCATTGGACTCCACCCTGTTTGACATCTTCTGTTATCTGGATTGTCCAAGAGTCTTGGAATTATTTATTTTTTTTAAAGTGAATGCTGTAACAAACACCTCTGCAATCTCATGTAGCCTGGGAATAATTTACCAGCTGGACTTCTTTCACTTGGGTAAGCTCTGGGAATGAGAAGACGAAATACTACCTGGCTTCTGCCTGACAAAGGCTCTTAGACAAGCATTCATTTTGCTCACCTTGAAGGCTACCACCTTAGATGTGAATCTAATTTTATTCCCTCACCTTTCTGTCCATAACTGGTTTTAAAAGCTTGTTTTCTGTATACTCAGATGTTTGATTTGCACACCAAGGTTGAGGAGTCATTTCAAGTTACTTCTAATTTTGCTGCAGGAAAAAGAAGTAGAAATCTAACTACCACACGTTCTAGCCTGTCCACAGTGACATCAGCTTGAAAACTCATTTCATTGGATCATCCTGGATATTTTGCATTTACAAGCTATTTTTTTTTTTCAAATCGTTAAATAGATATAGTGGCTGATAAAACCAGTTCTTACTGCAATTATGTCTTTTCAGACGATCTCAGCAAGATCACTCCTAGGCAGCACAGTGTAATTCCATAAGGAAAATCCTTCCTATTGTCTGAGTTGCATTACATGCATATTCCTCCTCCTAGTTAACTCCTTACCTGCCAGTCTCCACTAAACTATGATATCACCTTTAACAGAAGCATCCTGCACTCCTTCCACACAGGAGGGGTGATCAACACAGTACCTTAAAAAAAAGGACTCATTCCAACTATTTGTTCTTTATGTCATCCCTCCAGCCTCGTATCTCCCTCAACCGCACCAAAAAAAAGAAGTTGGCTCCACGTTTTTTAGTCTGAAATTCCCCAACTCCCAACTCCCATTACAGAAATGCATTTAAATAATACCACACAGGTAGTACAGCAAGAGGCAGCCAGCAAGATTTTGCATTTGCACCTCACCTCCCGGAGGGTATCGGGGCTAAGGAGGGAATGTCTAACTCAGAAATAGAAGGTTCAGTACCTAGTGGCTTTTATTTCGGCGTCTGCTATTTCACTTGATCAATAACAACCGCAGTCTCCACCGGCTTCGAGCAGGGACTCACACAGCCGAGCACTCCTGGACCATCTTCCTAGCAATGGTGACACAGGCGTTGCTCCGAGGAACTCCAAGCCCCCGCACCCGTCCTCCGGCAAGACTGGCTGCTTGGCACCTCAGCATTTTCTTCGGTGACTTCGTCAGCAGCCAAGAGGAGAAGCATCCATGGGGAAAATGGCATATTACAAATTTTGCTTTGGGAAGCAGAGCTCGGCTCAGACCATTGTCGGGAGCAGGAGGGGGGGGAGTGGCTCTTAAAGCTCCAGCAGCCCCTTTCGAGCAACAGCATCTTTGCAGCTGGAGGCAAGCGATTACAGGGGGAGGGGCCGCGGGAAAGCATCTTTCTTTTATTTCTCATCTTTTGTTAAACTTAATTGAGCGATATCTGGCTTCTCTGGTTCTTCAATACCTCCCAGGCTAATTATGCCTCTCTGCGTGATTGAACTCCACACGCACGCACGACCGCCTGCATGATCAAAAAGCAAACGCGGTTTTCTGCTTTACAGAAAGAAATCCTCTGCCCGCAGCTCATCGCCGCCTGGCAGGCACCGTATAGGGCCTGATCTCAGCGGTACAGAGCAGGAGCCGCGGCGACGGAGCCCCGGCAGGTCACCCGCGGCACGTGCGCCGCGCCGCACACCGCGCACCAGCGCGCGCGTCCCGGGCGCCTCCGCCCCGCGGGGCAGAAGCAGCTACACCCGCCCCGCGGCACCGCCAGCGGCTCCCCTCCAAGGGCCGGGGAGTGCCGTCCCCATCGGCTGCCGGGCGCTGTACTGCCCTAGTCCTGGCTAACTACTCGGTGACGCCTGTGTTGAAAGCGGTGCGAGAGCTCTGAACTGTTGCGTTCCGCAGTCGGAAGAGTTCAGGCAAACGCCAGTACATCTCATCTAATCGGATATATAGCGTAATAAAACGTATCATCTGCTGTAATCCGACCATGACAAAGCAGTGGTAAAATCTGCTATAATCTGAATAGTCCAGGCGTGTAATTAATATCACGCATTTGGAAACGCTAGGCGTGGGCAAACGCCCTCCCCCTCGGCCCGAAGCCTGAGCGGGCGGCACCGCCGGGGCCGGAGGGCGGGCGGGCGGACGGCAGCGGGCGAGGCAGAGGCGGGGGTGGAGGCGGAGGGAGCGGCTCCGGGCGCTGCTGGGCTCGGCGCGCTCCTCGGCGGCGGGGACTTCCCCTGGAAGCCGCTGCAGTGGTTTCCACCAGTCCTTAAATAAATTCTGAAGTAATCACGTCTGCTCCCACTGCCTCACGCACACGGCTCCCCAGATGCAGCTGCTACTGCTGCTTCGCGGCTCGCACGGCGCTAATTCCCTCACGCCCACTCCTTAAAAAAAAAAAGGAAGGGGAAAAAAAAAGGGGAAAAAAAGGGACACTAGGGCCCAATCCGAACCGGAGAGCGCCGCCTCCTCCCCTCTCAGCGCCACCGCTCCTCTCTGGCCGTTAGAAAAGGCGGGCGCGTGCCCGTGCGTCGGCGCCCTCCGCCCCCGGGGCTGACCCCGGCGCTCCCCACCCGCCCGGCTCCGCGCGGGGACCCCGCTCCCCCCTCCCCTCCCGTCCCAACGGCTGTGTCGCGCGCGGGCGCGGCCCCCGGGAGGGAGGCCGGCGGGCGGCTCGAGCGAGCCCCGCCAAGGCGGCGGCGCGGAAGGGGCTGGGGGAGCGGGGGGGGGGATTGCTGCGCCTCAGCCGCTAAACGCCACCTCCGCCGGGTGTGGCGGCGGGTGCCCGCTGCCCCCGGAGATGCCCCTTCACCCTCCCGTCCCGCGCCCCGCCTCGCCCGTCAATGCTGGCCCACGCGGGCCGAGGCGGGCGGGTAGGAAAGGGATGTGGAGCCGGGACGCTGGCGGGGGTTCTTGGAGGAACTGGGCATCGTGAGTAAATGAGTACCAGAAAACGATTTGAAGTCGGGGTTTTCAGAGCGTTCGTTTGAAATCGAGTTCATCCCAGCTCGAGGATGATGCGCAGGTATCAACTATGCAAACTTCGCTCTCGGCAAGAAATATTTCAGTATTTGTTTATATTTCTTCCACATACCAAAAAGAGTTTCGTCCATGAAGGATTGACTCTGTTGCTTCAGAAGCCTGAAGTCACCTCATCCGCTTTAGACAGGTGCTGGAGAGGCGGGGGAGCCACGGCCAGCAGCGGGTTCAGGCGCAGTGATGCTTGCTGCTGCGGTGGCTTCACAGTAGGTTTGGCCCATTGTTTTGCTCGTTCCTGATGCTGTGCTGTGGAAAATGTAAATGCACAGAGGATGCATATGTACGGTAGAAGGCAAATAGCTGAGAAGAATTGCCAGCACGGACTTTTAAAAACAACTGCAAAGAAAGTACTGGGGCCATGCCAGAGTTTGTTGCCAGAGCTTGGCCTTCCAGCGCAATGCATGGGTTAAGAGAGCCAAAACAAAATAACTCTACCCTTCCAACCAACTTCCAACTTCAGGTGGCTCTTTGTCACTTTTCCTGGCCATTCCAGATCCTCATCCTGATTTAATTTATCTTCAGCATACAAACCATTAGAGCAGTTGCCCGACAATCACACTGTAGCTGAGGGCAAGATCCATCACCCATCAGAGACTTACACACACGGCTATCACAACAAATCCGAGCTTTGCGTTGGGTGAGTGAGGAAAAACTAAGCAGCTCAGAAAGCACTTGTGAGAGCATGCATGTTCAGCAGGCGGCCACATAGGCTGGCTGGTACGAACTTCTTCAAAGAAGGGCATATCTGATGGGGTTTTTTCCATTATTTGTTTGGGTTCTTTTTTCCTTCCTTTGGAGTTGAAGCACATTACTCTCTGTACAGTAAGGTATGTAGGTCAGATCGGGATTTGCAGCTTCAAACTAGAACTCAGCACTGTTATTTTTTATAACAGCATCTGTATGCATGGAAGTATCACTCTTTTCTAAGTATTGATAAAGATGAGTGTCACTGATGACATCCTTCCTTCCTCCCCTCTTTCAAACAGTAACTTACTGATTAAAGCATTTGCCAGGCATATGGGAGATCTGAGCTCACTGTCCATGTTCACCCAAGGTGGTTGTTTTCAGCACTTACCCGGGAAAAGATTCCAGTCCCTGTTCCGTGGACTGGAGGAGTCAATTATTTGCAAAGCTGTATAGCAGACAGACCTCCTTCATAGTAATTTGATTTATAAACATTTGTGGAATACTTTAGGAAGTCTGTTGGCCCCTCAGCTCCTCATGCCCATCTTCTCTACTGCCTTTCAATCATTAAAGCAAAAACCCAGCACAGAAAGACTATTATTGCTACTCATAGTACTGTCCTAGTTGACCTGCTGCCCTTAGCTTCTCTGTTGCCAGATTCACAGATGAGTAAGCGGCTGAAGTACCATGTTTGACAGTGCTGAGGTTGCTGCATAGTGCAGAAGCTGCCAATTAGTACCTGTGCTTTGTGGTACCAATTTAAACAGGAGCCTCTTTCTCTTCAAGCATGTAGGCTTTTGAGGTCAATGAGATGGAAGAAGGAAAAACTGTGAAGAATGGAAAATGAAGAACTATGGAAGAACCGCAAAAACTGGCATTGAGCAAGTCCTTTGGGCTTTGTCATAATAAGGGAATGCTCCCTACAGTAGAGGGCATTTTTTGGTAAAACTTAACTGCATGGATAATTTTGGTCAAGAGCATAAAAGCATAATGATATATTTTATGGAAACTTCAGTAGTGAAAGGTACTGAATGTACTATTTAATTATGAGCTTAAGCTTCCCTTGAATGGAATTTGACCATCGGATCTCCAAAACATAGTTTTGCTTATCTAAGCTCCAAGTATGCCAAACAAATCGATTAATTACCCCGAAAGTATGGAATGCCCAGTCTCTCTGTCAACGGGCTCTATTTCATCTGGTATAGATGGAATTTACAGGAGATAAATTAAGTGGGTAAAGACAGGTAGGAAGAGTACAGCGAGACTGTACTCTTTATTACCACAGGAAGTCCTCCTTACCATTTGCCAGGTTATTTTAAAAAAGAAAACATAATCTTACGTCAGAAAGAATACTTTAAAGACATGTCTGAAAGCTGGCTTCCTCCCCTGTGTAAGTCTCGCCGTGGGTCTTTCTCACATGCTGTCTCCAACAAAGATGAAGTGGAGACTTATGAAATCTTTTGCTCTGAACAGGGTAAAAGAGGGAACTGACACCACTATACTCCCAAGGAATAACTGATCATACAGGGAGGTGAAGAACCAACTTGGAGAAGATTTGCCTTTACTTTCAAGACATACAGTGCAAACTGAGGAGCAGGTAATGGTTGCAAAGATATGTGACGTAGTCAAAGCAGTAAAGGGAAAGCGATTCCTGTAGCCCTGTTTTGAATAATATTGATGATGCAGCACTTCATTTGTTAAAGCCTGCCGACAGCTACTACAGCGTGATGAAGGCCTGCGTAAGATTTTTAGATGAAGATGGAGAAAGGAGAAGCTGTCTTAGAAATGTTACATAGGAAGAAAAAAAAAGCAGCAATATTTAGAGCTAGCCTTCACTTGATAAAGAAGCCATTAAAGACTAAAAGAGGAGTGCAAAAATAAAGTTCAGAGGATCTTGGCTGAGACTGGAAAAAAGAAATGTAATATTGTGTGAATAAATTACATTCCAATGTAATTTGAGTTATAATTCCAATTGTACTTTACAATTACATTCGTGCTTATTTCCCAAAGGTTCTCTGCATATTATCATAGCTTTAAGGGTTTCTCTGTAGTTCCTCACTTTAAATTTCTTACCTATTTCAGTTGTGGGTTTTACCTTCCATAACTTGATTGCTGTGTTTCACTAGAAGACTGTCATAAACCTGGTTTTCTCAGACAAAAAAGCATTCCACCTGTGGCCTCAAAAATCGTCATGGTAACCTTAAAAATCTCTCATTGCAGACATTTGATGGAGGGAGAGAAAGTTTAGAACAGGGACATACCTTTAGCTTAGATGTGAATTGTTCAAAGCCAACTAAAGACGAACAAAAGACAAGCCTGAGAGTTTGAAAGCACAGTTAGCACCTTTCAGTACAGCTGAAAGTCTTCAGCTGGGAAAGGACAGGTTTTATCTCTGTCTCAGTTAATGTGATCTGCAGAGCAGGCTCTAGTTCCCAGCTACGGAATGGTTGATTGGAACAGAATTTTCTGGTCTTGTTACACTCCTTCAGGATGCTTTTTCTGGAGACATGATTTAAGGACTGTAAAGATCTGCTTGAAAATCCCAGCAACTCACATCCTGTTGTATATGAGACCTGAAAACCAAAGGAGAACTTTTTTTTGTGATCTGAGATTTGGAACGTTAGGTCTAAGAGCAGTCATTCTGCTCTTTTTCCACTGTGTCTAATGTTACTCAGCTGAAGTGTTGCTTGCAGCTGAAGTGGCATAAGATGTGAGTAAACATTTTAATTCAGTCTGCTATTGAAATACTTAAGGTGTAATAGAAAATTTCACTCTACCATGGTTACCATAAAAAATGAAAAATGGCGTTCAGCTGTACTGTGAGTAGCTAGCTGTGCTATCAGATTCTCAGGCTAAAATTTAGTTATTTTTTTTATTATCTTTAACACATAGGTGCAAGCAACAAACTGCATGAAGGCAAGGAAAAAAATCTCCCATTTCTGGCATATCTAGTTTCAATTTTTTACAAATTCCTCTGAATTGGTCTTTGACAATGGCGTGGAACAGATCTGAGTGGATACCAGTGATGTCTTTAAAAGTCACTGAAATCCAGGTAAATGAGAGAGAAATTCCTGTCATTGCTCGGCTAAGGAGCTTCCTTTTCATACATGGAAATGTAAAAACTTGCAGACTCTCAAAATAGCAACTGTGATCAAGAAACAATGTATCATGATTTTAAAAAAACTTTACACATTTTAAAGTTTGTGGTCTTAATGCATTTGTTAAAGGTCATTCAATTCATATTCCACTTCATCATATAGTGTGAGTTAGAGAAGGAGGAACTAATTCCAAAGTCAAGCGTGAGGACCGCAAGGTAGATGTTGACCAGAGGAATCAGCAAAGAATAACACGAGCCATAACTGATGCTAATAATGATAATCTTATCATTAAGAAACAATCCAATCTATACCACCACTGGAAATAAAACAGCTGTCACAGCCAGCATCACAACAAACCAGGTGACACCATTAGTCTACCTTTCCACCCCAGGATTCTTGGTCCATCACAAACCTGAAAAAGATAAAAAGGTAAAGACCTCTCCATCTGAACATGTCAAGACATTGAGGCATGTCACAGGTGTTTCAGGTCATGCCTAGCTCCTTCACACACAAATAAATCAAACCTGTTTACACTAAACCCACGCAAAGTAGTATTCAGATTAAAATTTCCGTCACTAGATTGCCAGTAAACTCTATCTCAGTCTAACATCAATGAGATGGCTTCAGCTACTTAGACTTTCATAGTCTCTCAGCTTTGCTACAAATGTGCTATTCATCTGGATAAAAATCCTTCTACTATCAGGAAACTGCAAGTACTGCGCTATGGTGCAATATGGCTCCTCAGCTAGACAGGTTACTCAGAGAAAGCCAAAATATACACTACACTCCTCATTCTAGATTTTAAGCACGGGGATATGGAATTTTAAAACAAGTTCTGCTTCTCAATACTTTTAAGTATTCCATGGGTTCTTTGGATGTCTGTAGTTTAGATTAATTAAAGTTTGGGGTTTGATAGTTATGTTCTTTTATTATAACAGAATGTTTCACTATTGGGAAAAATCTTACCTGCTCAGCAAGAATAATAAAATGAAGGACCCTCACAGGATCTTCTTAGCTTCTGTGCTGAATGTAGCAGTGTATAAACACGCCAAAACAAAGACACACAAGAAAACATGCTGAAGTAAGGCACTTTGTTATACACCTTCTGCCTGTGACAAGGCAAAGAAAAAAATGCACAAGAGATGCTAGTTAAAACAGATGCTAGTGAAAACGCTTTGTGAATTACTTCAAAAGTATATGAATATTATACTAGAGAATGGGATGTAAGGAACCATACAGGTTAAATGCCTTACCTGGAATGTTAAACAGATTTTCACAAAAAATGATCTGTTCATCTTTACTTCAAAAATGTTTCCCCACCTTTCAACCATTCACTTTCATGTGTAGCCAAAGCATGGCCATTTCCACTTTGGTGCAGTTAAGAGAATGGTAACTTCTGGTGCTAGGAAAGAACTTCAGAAGATCATCAGTAGCAAACAGAATAAAGCCTTGCTTTGTCAATAGACAAAGTCTGTAGATTAGGAGATTCCAGCATTGCTTTCCAGTGTCTTCTGTTGTTCATTCCTACTGTGTGCAAAAAGTTGCAAAGAATGCCGAGTTGTTTATGGGGCTGTGTTATGGCCGGGCAATCTCCATCAAAGATGTGCAAAATAACATTTTAAAAATAAATAATTCACATGCTTACAATACAAAAATTAGCAATACAATTTTAAGTCTTTCTCTAGCGAGGTATTTTTTTAGCTTTACCACATGCATGTACTGGCTCTTTCTTACTGTTTTAAGGTTTGGGTTGGGGTTTTTTTCCTTCTTTTTTTTTGTACAAATTGTTGGTTAAAGGAATTACATTAAAGCAAAAGAAAGTAGTTTTCTTGCTTTCTGGACAATGTAAATTCATTTTGTTTAGTACATGCAGCCAATTATGAAATCAGGCCTTTAAAAAACAATAAAAGAGAGAACAAGAAAAAGAAACTGGATTCTTCATTCACTTGTGTCTAACAGCCCTGTTAACAACCAGGTACTTTGGAGAGGTTTCCAGTTTCGTTTCCAGAAAAAGGAGACTGACTGCAGGAGTTCCATCTGTACAAAGTAGTTTCTTAATTGGTGTAAAACTGAGAAAGAGAAGCCAGTATATGAACCATACATCTTTTTGGCACAAGCTTAGGTTCACAATCATCAATAAGAGAAAAACAGTGGAAGGTGCAGGACTACAAAAAGCCAAAACTAGTTCCTTGTTTTGGAAGGTCATGTTCTCACATGTGTTTTCATACACAAACCATTTTATTATGTACCTGTTGAGTTTGCTGCCCACCAAATATACCTGACAAAGAATCTCAAATAGTAATAAAATAAATGACAGACGAGAACAAAAAAAGAGAAAGAGAGAGAAATTAAAGCAGCTTGCATGCTACTGTTCTTGCAACCAGAAAAGCATATTTCATAATGTGACCCAAACAGCATTAACTACATTGCAACAGGGTTGGTAGTTTTCGGCCTCTCCCTTTGTCAGACTGCACACCAACACAGGGCTCTTAGGTTTGCTCTTTTCTGTACTTCTCTATATACTTATACAGTACCATGAATAATCAGCCATCCACGAACAAAGAACTATGAGTGCTTGTGGTGTCATTAAACATGAAGCAGTACAAATCTAAATTTACATAAAACTCAGTAATGTTGAGCCTACTCTTCATTTTGCTGTCTGTATGTTAGATTGTTATGGATTATGTTAGACAAAAGGTAAGCTATTCTAGAGCACACTTGACATAATATATTATTGTCAAATACGTTACTTTTGCTTATAATTTTTAGTGCTATTTAATGCCCATTATATTTAATGAAAAATATAAAAATGTTAATTCTACATTTTTCAATTACCTGAATAAAAATTCGCAGTAGAAAATAGTAATGGACTAGAAATTCAGTAGTAGGGAGAAATACATGTATTTGCAATATTTCTAAGTTTTACCCTTTAAGTGAGTCATATTTTCTGCTAATTATGTGCATTGCTGCTAGCAATTTATTTTGTTACTTTCAAACTATTTTCAGTCATGGCATAGATTTCTTAACATCTGTATGCATGACAAGCTTCACGCTTCTACCGTTAGTTAACAGAAGGAGGAAAGGAAAGGCAAGCAGAAGAGCAGAGATTAAAAGAAAGCCATTGTTTGCAGAACTCAAGATCCAAGCTGAAGGAGACGTCCCATTTCATGCGTACACACCTACCAACAGGTCCCCAAGAAAATTAAAAAAAAAAATCATGCCTACAAAATCTCAATGCAGTAAGAATTCTCCATAAAATTACCAGATAAATCTATCAAAACCCCAAATATTATTTAAGTATTTTTCAATATTAATCACATGAATAAGCAAATCTTACTATAAAATGTAACCTATAGAAGTTTCATTTTAGAATGAAATTTTTACACACCTAAGAAATTATCTTTTGTTCACATTCTACTTCTCCATTTCTCCTTTATATCCTGGGGGGGGGGTCGGTGTTCCTACTTTTTTAGCATTCATTTAATTTTGGTAAGAATAATTTTCCAGTTTATTACTGGAAAGCTGAAGATGACCGTTAACAGCTATTATTGATTAATCTTTTTTTAAAAAAGCAACTCTACCTTTTGCTTCCAGGTAGTCCATTTCTGACTATCTTAATTTGTTGAGATAAAAGCAAATCAAATCTAATACACATAGATAAGAAGTATAAAAGATAAAAATCTTTCAGATGATAGGAAAAAGACTATCTGAAATTTGCAAAGGGGAAAAATATGCAGTGTAAAGTAAAAAATAAACTCTGGACAAATAGAAATTGTTTCAAACACCAGACAGGAAAGTAAGAGATATGTAGTTAACCAATGAGAACGTCTTACCTAGCATTCTCATAAAGAAAAAACAACCGTTATCATTCATAGGGCAATTAATAAAACTAGTCACTTATTTTCCAATTAAATTGAAGCTGTGTGAAAAAGATGACTGTCATAATTCTCATCCTGATAAGGAGACAGAGAAGAGTAAAGACTATGACTACCACTAGCGTCAGGGTTCAGTGGCCAAAGCACTGACAAAGTATAGGAATCCCCATTAAATACCCTCATTAAATCCCCTGATTTATTATATCCCAAATATATTATAAGATATTTGCAATCTTCTGTAGCCCAGTGAAAGTAGTGGAATCTTATTATTTCATAAACTCACCAGATCACAATACTATCAACTCCACCCTTTGTAAAATACACTGAAGATTTCTTTCTGTGAATTATAGAATATCAGTTACAGATTTTCTTTTCTTAAAAGTTAAAATGGTACTGTTTGTAGATATTTCTCTCTCCCTTGAACACTTAATAAACCAGGGCCCCAAAGGCACCATCAGCCCTGACTGTCCCTGACCCCTCCCTGGGCTCTCCCACCCTGTCCCTGGCCCAGGACCCCATGTCAGCTCCCCAGGGCCATCAGTCCCTGCCCCAGCGACATGGCAGCAGGGTTGGTCTCCAGCTCCCACAGCCCTGCCCTGCCCGGCCTTGGGCCCTGCTGCGGGCCCACGTCCCAGTGCATCCCAAGGGAGGTGGCCGGTGCCCCTCGTCTGCCCTGCTCCTGGCTGGGGGTGGGACGGGCCTCTGTGCCAGGCCCTGCCCTGCCACCCCGGGGGAGTCCCTGCCACCCCAGCCCCGGCCCCCCCCGTGCCCTGACAGTCGCTCTGTGTGTTCTTCCTTACAAGGCATTTTCAAAGAATCTTTACTGTTTAATTTTATCATTTTTCTTGAAGTACTATGTTGCATAAAATGTTAAACATATTATAATGTAAGAAATGAAATTTTATGGCAGCTCTCCTAAAGCTTTCAACAGATTGTCTATATTTTAAACTGTACTTGTCTGCCAATTTACCACACATTATTTTTACAAATAACTTCATACTGACTGTACACAAAGACTGAACACTTTAAATAGTGAGCCACATAACTGGGGAACAAACTAAAGAATAAGAGACTGAAGTACATGCAGCTTTCTTGGTGTTTTGTTGTTGTTGTTGTTGTTGTTGTTTTTAAGTGAGGGTGCATTTGAGGTGACTGAGCTTTGTCGGGGAGAAGCATACGTTGGTATGCTGCAGCAAGTGAGGTGTCACCGAATGTCTATGTCAGCCTGTGAACCCAGCACCCTTTCAGCCAGCACCCAGTGCTTCTTTACGGCTACCTCTGTGGCCTTGACATGCAACGCAAATCAATGGCTCTTGAAGGACCCCTCTCAGGGCAAGCCAGGAATTCGCCTGGGGACATTTCTGTGTCTTTCACCTCCAGAGAGGCATCTTGTCTTCTCCTGTCACTGCTGCCTCTCTGTCGCTAGGCCCTCGTGCAGCACATCATAGCGCTAGCAGTATACTGAGCTGAAGGGAGGCACATCCATGGTACACGCAGGTGGGAGGCAGCATGGGGAAGCCTCTCGCCGCCAGCTCTCAGGAGCACTGTCACAAGTGTGGCGTGGCAGAAGGCACGGGGCTGTGAGTCCACACTCTCCTCTCTGGCTGTATCTGACTGTGTGACAGGTTTCAGAACTTGGGTTTCAGGTTTTTCTGCACATATTGCTGGATTTGTTACATTTGGTTGTGTTTTCAAGACTTCTTTTGCAACATAATGGAACCCAAGAGTTTCAGTTTTTTATAAAAAATAAGCTTATTTGCATGCAATCTTGACTCTGGGATTTGAAGTGATAGGCATGTCAAACCTGTAGTTTAACTAGGACTTCTGAGTAGAGAGGAGGAAAGAGAGAACAAGGACAACTAGAGTGATGCTTGTGAAAAAAATAGTTGAGTACATGTGTCTTCCTTCATATTGTTTTGTTTTCCTTTTAAACGTGGGTCAGTGCTTCCGAACCTGGAATAAACAGTTCCAAGGAGATTGAAACTGTGATCTCAACCTGGGAGAATTAGGGAAGAAAGTAAAAATAGCATGAGAAACAGTTAAGTCTTTGTCCTAACTTCTCCATACAAACAGTAAACACCACAGCAGGTAGACTGGCCTAAAGATACATCATCTATGTGTTGTTAAACATCACCTCCAAAATGCAAGTGTTAAGAGTGACACCACTGTCTGTCTGTCTGTCTGTCAGCGGTTCTGAGGTTCATGTAAGCTGTTTGTCCCACAGCCCAGATCTCTTCTGCAGATGACAAACAGAAACTCCTATGGCAGAATTTCTAAACACTTATATTACTTTGGTAGAGTCTGCCATGACTTTCATTGGTGTGTATATAAAGGAATAAAACTTCCTTACTAAGTTACTACTCTGACTCTGATTTCAGAGAGTCAACCTTTTTGACTCATTATATTTATAGGTAACTCATAAAGGCGATTTTAAAAATACAGAATAGTAAAATATAGCTATGTTAATACTCCCCATGTTTTTTTGTTTGGAATTTCTTGCCAAGTGCTTGAATTTTCAGCCTTCTTACTATATTAAGTTTAATTACTTCGTAGTCAGTATTTCTAGGAAATAGAGATGCCTTTGTGTGTGTGGGGGGGGGGGTTCTGACAACTTCTCTCACTGTTTTTACTTTTCATTCTATATTGCATTAATTCTTGCCATTATATCTGAAGTTGATACCAACAGTGGGGATTAAAGATGTAGTTTTCCAAGTTTCAGATAAAATTTCAAGAGGAACAGAAATATCTTCCAAATGTACTAATATGACTTGCTATAAAATGTCTATTTGGGAATGAATGTAGTTTAAATTCATTAAATTAATCCAAAACTGCTTGTTATATCAAATGACTGAAAGAAAATATTTGATGAGCATATACAATACTAATGATCGTACTAGAAAATATCTGTGTATATTGTCCTATTTTAGCTGCATGATGCAGTCTTCATAATTTCAGAGTATTCTACAAAGTATTAGGAAATCAGTTAAGGCATATAGTGTTTTCAGGCAAGTGATTTTTTTCAGTAATTCAGGAATGTCCTGGCAATAATGAGAGCTATAATACACTCCCCTAAGTCTTGTGTCTTCCGTATGTAAAGCATTCTGTCATGTGGGATTCAAATCTATCTTGCTATCAGAAAGACTTGCTGTTTTCCTCTTTGCCTTTAAAATGGTGTACTAACAATAGAAGTACTCACTGATGAAACTGTGGAAATAAGTACAGTGGAAATAAATTGTGTCTGCATCACTGTGAATTTCTTTTCACTTTTGTTATGTCCTTCATTGCAGGCATGTATCCAGCATCTCAAGTAGTAGCAGTTGCTCTGGTATTTAGAAAGAGAGAGAGAGACCGAGGGAGGGAGGGAGGAGGGAGGGAAGGAAGGTGAGAGGTAGATCGTTCTGATACCTAGCTATGGCCTTCTTTTGAGAAAAAGAGTTCAAGAAAGAGTTCTCAAACTTCAAAAGTCTAAATATGCCCTTGTGACTCTTCAGCAAGTGGGAGAAGAGCAGAAAGAAACATGCTGACTTGACATCACTTCTTTTTAAATGACGTATCAGTTGTCCTTCCTTCTGCATCACTGATGTAAAGCAAAACCAAATCAGAACACATACTAGGCACTTTTCTCCCTGGACTCGGGGCCAGACCAAAAATCAATGAAACTGTTCTCAAAGTAAAATACTAATCAGCAGGAGTTTAAATGTGTCAGAATATGATTCTAGATGGTCAGCAAATAAAGCATCCGATGTATCACTTTTCAAAACAAATTAATCATCTCTTCCCAGTATGTTAATATCTTCTGCACCAAGACAGCAAATAGAGGAGAAAATGAAATCTTTCATATCCAAATTTTGCTGAACACTGTCGTGGTTTAATTTCAGTCGGCAACTAAGCACCACGCAGCCGCTCGCTCACTCCCCCCTACCCGGTGGGATGGGGGAGAGAATTGGAAGAGCACAAGTTAGAAAAACTTGTGGGTTGAGATAAAAACAGTTTAATAATTGAAATAAAATGATAATAATAATATGATAATAATAATAATAATACACAAAACAAGTGATGCACAGTACAATTGCTCACCACACGCTGACCGATGCCCAGACAGTCCCCGAGCAGCGGCCCCCCCCGGCCAGCTTTCCCAGTTTATGTACTGAGCATGACGTCACATGGTATGGAATGTCCCTTTGGCCACTTTGGCTGTGCCCCCTCCCAGCTTCTTGTGCACCTTCAGCCTTCTCAGTCGGTAGAACATGGGAAGCTGAAAAGTCCTTGGCTAGTGTAAGCATTACCTAGCAACAACTAAAACATCGGTGCGTTATCAACTTTGTTCTCATCCTAAATCCAAAATGCTGTACCAGCTACTAGAAAAGAAATTAACTCTATCCCTGCCGAAACCAGGACAATATCCACCCCTTATTCTATACCATCTGCGTCATGCTCAAGTCTCATATTTTCCAGTACATTTTCATTAATCACCACCCCTTTTTATATATATATATATATATATATACACACACACACACACAGAGATATCATTCCCTTCGTCTGTGGGCCATCCCTCTAAAATGTTCGGTGAGTTCATTTAGTCCATGACTTCAGGCTCCATCTGTCATAATAATCTTTCAGGGCAGGAAAAATGGAGATGGTATGTGGTGTTGGATTGTTTCATGTTGAAGTCAGTTCTGGTACCATCATCACTGTGCTTTGCTTGGTTTCACTCAAGTTATTCTTCATTAGTCTGGATGATTCTTATTGTAATAACATTAGTATGGCATATAATATTATTAGTATTATTAGTATATCTGTGCATTATTAGTATAACTATTATAACTATAATTAGTACTTAACATCACAGAATTCAGATCGTTGGCTATTCTCACCCAAAATCAAATCCCCTTGAGGTACACATCGGACTTCCCCATCCTTCCGCATTATCCACCAAGTGCACACAGGTCCTTGAGCAAAAGCAATCCCACGGATGGGTCTGCCTCTACCCGAGGCAGGAATAACCCAGACTGTCTTCCCCAGCATATTTTTTATGTGCACTACAGGAACTTTATTCCCATCTACAGTACGTAAAAGTTCTGACTGGGCAGGGCCAGCTCGATTGGCAGATCCCCGAGTGTTGACTAACCAGGTGGCCTTTGCTAAATGCGTATCCCAATGTTTGAACGTCCCGCCACCCATTGCTCTCAGTGTAGTCTTTAACAGTCCATTGTATCGTTCAGTTTTCCCAGAAGCTGGTGCATGATAGGGGATGTGATACACCCACTCAATGCCGTGCTCTTTGGCCCAGGTGTCTATGAGGTTGTTTCGGAAATGAGTCCCATTGTCTGACTCAATTCTTTCTGGGGTGCCATGTCGCCATAGGACTTGCTTTTCAAGGCCCAGGATAGTGTTCCGGGCAGCGGCATGGGGCACGGGATATGTTTCCAGCCATCCGGTGGTTGCCTCCACCATTGTAAGCACGTGGCGCTTGCCTTGGTGGGTTTGTGGGAGTGTGATATAATCGATCTGCCAGGCCTCCCCATATTTATATTTCAACCATTGTCCTCCATACCAGAGGGGCTTTAACCGCTTGGCTTGCTTGATTGCAGCACATGTTTCGCATTCATGGATAACCTGCGCAATAGTGTCCATGGTCAAGTCCACCCCTCGATCACGAGCCCATCTGTATGTTGCATCTCTTCCTTGGTGACCTGAGGTGTCATGGGCCCACTGAGCTAGAAATAATTCACCCTTATGTTGCCAGTCCAGATCCACCTGAGCCACTTCAATCTTAGCAGCCTGATCCACCTGCTGGTTGTTTTGATGTTCTTCAGTGGCCCGACTCTTGGGTACGTGAGCATCTACGTGACGGACTTTTACAACCAGGTTCTCCACCCGGGCAGCAATATCTTGCCACAATGCGGCAGCCCAGATGGGTTTTCCTCTGCGCTGCCAGTTGCTCTGCTTCCACTGCTGCAACCACCCCCACAGGGCATTTGCCACCATCGATGAGTCAGTATAGAGATAGAGCACTGGCCACTTTTCTCGGTCAGCAATGTCTAAAGCCAGCTGGATGGCCTTTACTTCTGCAAATTGGCTCGATTCACCTTCTCCTTCAGCAGTTTCTACAACTTGTCGCATAGGACTCCATACAGCAGCTTTCCACCTCCGATGCTTTCCCACAAGACGACAGGACCCATCAGTGAACAGGGCATATTGCTTCTCATTTTCTGGTAGTTCATTATACATTGGGGCTTCCTCAGCACGCGTCACCTCCTCCTCTGGCGATATTCCAAAATCTTTGCCCTCTGGCCAATCCATGATCACTTCCAGGATTCCTGGGCGACTGGGCTTTCCTATTCGAGCCCGCTGTGTGATCAGTGCAACCCGCTTACTCCACGTAGCACCAGT
The DNA here is from genome assembly GCF_965638725.1 of Aptenodytes patagonicus. Classification (NCBI taxonomy): domain Eukaryota; kingdom Metazoa; phylum Chordata; class Aves; order Sphenisciformes; family Spheniscidae; genus Aptenodytes; species Aptenodytes patagonicus. The sequence goes on from NC_134949.1 coordinate 45,711,224, forward strand.
TGCATGATGTGTACAGGGGACCCTCCCTCTGAACATCCAGCCCAGCACCGGCAGTCGGGGTGCCAGGAGGAGCTGTGCTTCAGCACCAATCACTTCCGAAGCAGCTCGAACCCCTTCATATGCTGCTAATATCTCTTTTTCAGTTGGAGTATAGCGGGCCTCGGATCCTCTGTATCCCCGACTCCAAAACCCTAGGGGTCGACCTCGAGTCTCCCCTGGTGCTTTCTGCCAGAGGCTCCAGATAGGGCCATTCTCCCCGGCTGCGGTATAGAGCACATTTTTTACATCTTGCCCTGCCCGGACTGGCCCCAGGGCTACTGCGTGAACTATCTCCCGTTTAATTTGTTCAAAAGCTTGTCGTTGCTCAGGGCCCCATTTGAAATCGTTCTTCTTTTGGGTCACTTGATAGAGAGGGTTTACAATCAGACTGTAATTTGGAATATGCATTCTCCAAAAACCCACGATGCCTAAGAAAGCTTGTGTTTCCTTTTTGCTAGTTGGTGGGGACATGGCTGTTATTTTGTTGATCACATCCATTGGGATCTGACGACGTCCATCTTGCCATTTTATTCCTAAAAATTGGATCTCCTGTGCAGGTCCCTTGACCTTACTTTGTTTTATGGCAAAACCGGCCTTCAGCAGGATTTGGACTATTTCCTTCCCTTTTTTCAAAAACTTCTGCTGCTGTGTTGCCCCACACGATGATATCATCAATGTATTGCAGGTGTTCTGGAGCTCCACCCTGTTCTAGTGCAGTCTGGATCAGTCCATGACAAGTCACAGGGCTGTGTTTCCACCCCTGGGGCAGTCGGTTCCAGGTGTACTGAACGCCCCTCCAAGTGAAAGCAAATTGTGGCCTGCACTCCGCTGCCAAAGGAATTGAGAAAAACGCATTAGCAATATCAACTGTGGCATACCACTTGGCTGCCTTTGATTCCAATTTGTATTGAAGTTCTAGCATGTCTGGCACAGCAGCACTCAGCGGTGGCGTGACTTCATTTAGGCCATGATAGTCTACTGTTAGTCTCCACTCTCCATTAGACTTCCGCACTGGCCATATGGGACTGTTAAAGGGTGAGCGAGTCTTGCTGATCACTCCTTGGCTCTCCAGTCCACGAATCAGCTCATGAATGGGAATCAGGGAGTCTCGGTTGGTGCGATATTGCCGCCGGTGCACTGTGGTGGTAGCGATTGGCACTTGTTGGTCTTCGACCTTCAGCAACCCCACAACAGAGGGGTCCTCCGAGAGACCAGGCAAGGTGGACAGCTGTTTAATTTCCTCCATCTCCAAGGCAGCTATACCAAAAGCCCACCGGTACCCTTTTGGGTCCTTGAAATACCCTCTCCTGAGGTAGTCTATGCCAAGGATGCACGGAGCATCTGGGCCAGTCACAATGGGGTGCTTCTGCCACCCATTCCCAGTTAGACTCACTTCGGCTTCCAATACAGTTAGCTGTTGGGATCCTCCCATCACCCCAGAAATACAGATGGGTTCTGCCCCTATATATCTTGATGGCATTAGGGTACACTGTACACCAGTGTCTACCAGAGCCTTATACTTCTGTGGGTCTGATGTGCCAGGCCACCGAACCCACACAGTCCAGTAAACCCGGTTGTCCCTTTCCTCCCCCTGGCTGGAGGCAGGGCCCCTCTAATCCTCATCACAGTACTCATTTCTCATTTCTTGTATGTACGAGTCAGAAGTTTCTTCATTAAGATCAAGAGTAAGATCAGCCCTTCTACTCTCTCTGGGGAACTGCCCGCTGGAAACTGGAGCAGCAATTTTCCTGGAAGAACCTCTTTCTGTGATTGTTTTCCCTTGCAATTTGCGTACCCGTGCCCCTAGGGCTGCAGTAGGTTTCCCATCCCACTTCCTCATGTCCTCTCCGTGGTCACGCAGATAAAACCATAGGGTGCCCCGTGGTGTGTACCCTTTATATTCTCTCTCTTGAGCAAAAGAACACTGACTTCTAATAGCCGAGATACTGGTCCGTACAGGTGAGGAGTAGGACCTGTCCTCTCTGAGTTGCTGGATCTCCCGGGACAGTTTTTCGGACAGTTTCTCCACAGCCGAGACGAGGGAGGAAGAAAGACTTTCCTCGTATTGCCGGAGTTGACTAGCCAATTCATCCACTGTTTGTTCCTCTCCATCTTTCCAGGTTATCACTGCCAATGAATTGGCGTATGACGATGGTGAGCTCCTTATAAACTTCCGCCACATGGGTCGTGTGCACTTGACTTCGTCTGGATCTTTGGATAGTTGTTCATTGTTCAGGTCATCATAAATCACCTCCAGCACAGCTAATTCTCTCAGAAACTGGATACCCTTCTCCATGGTGGTCCACTTGCTTGGGCGACATATGACATCTTCCTTAAAGGGATACCTTTCCTTCACGCTTGACAAGAGTCGCCTCCAAAGGCTGAGGATACGTGTCCCTTTTCCAATTGCTTTATCAATGCCCCCTTCCCTAGAAAGGGATCCCAGCTGCTTGGCTTCCCTACCCTCTAATTCCAGGCTACTGGCCCCATTATCCCAGCATCGGAGCAGCCAGGTGACAATATGCTCACCTGGACAACGGCTGAAATCTTTCCGTATATCTCGCAGCTCACTCAGGGATAGAGATCGGGTGGTCACTGCCTCGTTTATGAGTTCTTCCTCTTCCTCCTCCCCGATCAGCAGCCGGCTCTCCTCCTCCTGTTCTTGTGATGGCCCTTCTCCAGGGTACTCGTACAGTTCTTCCTCCGGTTCCCTTTTAGAAGAAGCTCCTTCCTCCCTTACTAAACGAGCCGACTTCCGCTTCCAAAATTTCTTCTTGTGTACAGGGGCGACTGATACTGGCACAGGCTGGTTCTTTGGTTCAGCCACAGGGCCTGTTGCTGGGGTTGGAGTGGCCGCAGTGCATGTTGCCGGGGTTGGAGTGGCCGCAGTGCAAGTGCATGTCACCGGAGTCTGAGTGGCCGCAGGGCCTGTCGCCAGGGTTGGAGTGGCCGCAGGGCCTGTCGCCGGGGTTGGAGTGGCCACAGTGCATGTCACCGGGGTCTGAGTGGCCTCAGTGCATGTTGCCGGGGTTGGAGTGGCCGCAGTGCAAGTGCATGTCACCAGAGTCTGAGTGGCCACAGGGCCTGTTGCCGGGGTTGGAGTGGCCGCAGGGCCTATCGCCGGGGTTGGAGTGGCCGCAGTGCATGTCACCGGGGTCTGAGTGGCCGCAGGGCCTGTCGCTGGGGTCGGAGTGGCCACAGGGCCTGTCGCCGGGATTGGAGTGGCCACAGTGCATGTCGCCGGGGTCGGAGTGGCTGCAGGGCCTGTCACTGGGGTCTGAGTAGCCGCAAAGCATGTCACCGGGGTCTGAGTGGCCGCAGGGCCTGTTGCCGGGGTCTGAGTGGCTGCACGGCCTGTCGCTGGGGTCGGAGTGGCCGCAGGGCACGTTGCCCGGGTCTGAGTGGCCGCAGTGCGTGTTGTTTTACTGTTAGAGCCAGAGACTTTCTCTTCCCTTTGAGGGTACTGAATGGTGTTGAACAGGGCTCGGTAGGCATGGGCCAGGCCCCAGCACGTTGCAATGATCTGCATCTCTCTGGAGTTGCCAGGGTGACAGCATACTTTTTCCAAATATTCTACTAACTTTTCAGGATTCTGCACTTGCTCAGGGGTGAAGTTCCAAAACACTGGGGGTGCCCATTGGCCTAGGTACTTGCCCATCTTGTCCCACACACCCTGCCACTCATAATTATTCAGCCTTGGGGCAGATCTCTGGATGATATTCTTAAATTGCTTACCAACTTTAGACAAAACTGAAACAGTATTCCCAAGAAGTATTAATAGAAGTATCTTAACTGCCCAAGGCTGTTCAAAATACTGAAAAGTTACTGTAATGAAGGAGGAAACATCATAGAAGAAGGTAGTGACCCTGCCATTCTGTATTTCCTCCGTAAAAAAACTCTCAGAAAAGTTACTGCAATTGCTAGTTGTCTCCACGAAATGGTCTCCGTGGTACAGTAACGGCTTCATTGCGAAGTTTACATACCACACTAACGTCAAGGTCAATGTTCTAAAAACAAACCTCACAAGCGAGACATCACTATTCACTGCAGACCACAGCAAACTGCAAAACCCAACACCAATCTTTAACATGTACAGCAGGAAAAAGAGCGCGATGCAGATTATACAAATCAATATCGAGAACAGAGAAACCAACATTGTGACCCACAACTACTAACAGATGTAAGTTCCTTAATACACTCCGGTTAATCTGTTATTATCTCAAACCCTTCGAGTCCCACGTTGGGCGCCAAAAAGGACTGTCGTGGTTTAATTTCAGTCGGCAACTAAGCACCACGCAGCCGCTCGCTCACTCCCCCCCGCCCCGGTGGGATGGGGGAGAGAATTGGAAGAGCACAAGTTAGAAAAACTCGTGGGTTGAGATAAAAACAGTTTAATAATTGAAATAAAATGATAATAATAATATGATAATAATAATAATAATACACAAAACAAGTGATGCACAGTACAATTGCTCACCACACGCCGACCGATGCCCAGACAGTCCCCGAGCAGCGGCCCCCCCCGGCCAGCTTTCCCCAGTTTATGTACTGAGCATGACGTCACATGGTATGGAATGTCCCTTTGGGCAGTTTGGCTGTGCCCCCTCCCAGCTTCTTGTGCACCTCCAGCCTTCTCAGTCGGTAGAACATGGGAAGCTGAAAAGTCCTTGGCTAGTGTAAGCATTACCTAGCAACAACTAAAACATCGGTGTGTTATCAACTTTGTTCTCATCCTAAATCCAAAACGCTGTACCAGCTACTAGAAAGGAAATTAACTCTATCCCTGCCGAAACCAGGACAATATAGGATGACATTTACAGCTACAGGGCTTGAATTTCATTTGCATGTACTCTTATATCATACTTGCCTCTTTCTTGGACTGCGCTTGGACATCCTTTTGCAATAACTACTGTGGCACCCCTCTTGAAGATGATGAGTCTAATTGTGGCTTAATGGCATGTTCAGAACAGGTAGTGGTATCAGAATTCAGTCCTTTGGAAACAACTTGTTATAGCTGTGTGAAGTTTGGGAGTACGCTGGTCTGTTTAGGGGTTTTTATGCAGAGGAAAACAGAACATTCATTATCACTTCTAATTTTTACATGATACCATATTTTTCCCTATGAAGTATTTTATGCAGTACACTAAGACACAAAAAAAAACCCAAACAAAAAAACAGTTCCCAACACAGATAAAGGCAACGTGCTGTACAAGGAGCAGATTGCTCATGTCAAAAAACTTGAATGATCAAGCCCCTCAGAAGAGTGAGTTCAGACTTGTCCGAAAAGGGGTTTTGGACAATTAAGGGGTGCTGCTATACCTGTGGGAAATATGTATGTGTCTGTTCCTCTTCATTTTTCTAAAGCAGCATTACAATTTTAATTACACATCTTTATTCAGCATGCCTTAATGAGTATTGTTGTGCACTGTACTAGAGCATAGCACTAGAGGTATTTTGATCCCCTGAAAACCACCGTCAGTAATGCAAGCTTGTACAGATTTCCTCTTTGTGATGTTTTTAGCTTTCTCAAACTTCATAATGAAATTTAACAATTTGCAGAATGATGTCCTCTCTTTTGGGAGAGAATGTTACAGTAGAAAAATTTTAGTATGGATCAGGAAAGCTGATTTCAAATAATCACAAACAATCCGAATCCATACTTATCATGTCTGCAAAAAAAGCAAACAGGTTTTCTGTCTAGTGTGAATATTTCTACCTTTTCTTCTAGCTCCTGTTTTGTGCTGATATATATTGAGCTGTATGAGTAGTGACTTCGGCTGTGGAGACAACAGCATCGCCTTGTTGCTACATCTGCAGAACTCAGCTTTGGATGACACCAACTCTGTGTTGCTTTCTGGTGAGTAGAGGATGGACTGAGAACAGAGCTGAAGGATAAAAGCAGGATGCAAAAAAAGATAATCATTAGAATATGAAAAATATAGAAGTGAATTGCACAGCTGAAAAAGACATGAAGTAAGAATGGACAAAAGAAAGAAAAGTGGAAGAAGCTCTAACAAAGGAAAGAGGAAACCAGTGGAACAACATGAGGAGGCCTGTTTCCTAATGCAGCCTAGCAATAAAGGTATTGTGAGCACTGAACTAAGATATTTTACTTCAGGAAAGTACCAGCTCATTCTTTTTAAAACCATGAATCTTTAGACAACATAATTTGGGCATATATAGAAAAAGTAAAAGCAGTTCAATGTATTTTATTTTCTGTCTGGGGTATTTTAGGGTAACTTATTTTCTGTATTCTAATATGAATGAAGTATTTACACTCCAAAATGGGATGTTTTTCCCTACACACCAAAGAAAAACTTTCTAGTTATCATTGTGGCCACTGAAGAGTGCAGCCTCTGTTGCTCTGTGATGTTTTATTCCCTTAGGAAGATAGATCCTTAGGTTGGATGTGTGAAGAATGCTGTTCATCTTTAAACCCAACATCAATCAAATATCTACAGACTTTTTTATTTCTTTTTCTACTCTGTGCACGCAGGGTGACATTTGATCTCAAGCTCTGAAGAAAATCTGGAAAGAGAGCTAAAGGAAAGGTTCCATCTTTGGAATATCTGTGTAAATATTTCCTGGCTGTAACTTCCTTGAGAAAAAAAATTGAATTTACATCAGCAAAGCTGCAAAAAGATAGATTCAGAATAGCAAACACAAACTGCAGTAAAACTAAAACAGCCTCATGAAAAAAATAGTTTATCAAAATAGTATTGTTCCAGCAAGAACAATAAAAGGAAAATGTAAAAGCAAATGAAATTGTTAGAAATAAATACATGATCTAATAACCTGTAATTCAGCCAACTTTTGTGACCTGTTAAGAAATGACCAATGGTCTCAGAAATACCTCTGTAAAAATGGCATTATGGTTATTATGTTTCTTGTCACTACTTAATATCCCATGTCAAATGAGCAATGCTTGAAAACTGGAAAGGGATAGATATGGCTGGAAGGAGCATGAGAAATCAAGAATGTTCTCACTTGGAATTATAAGCAAGCAGTGGTATCTCCTTGGGTCGTATTATTACCAATAAAGATATTTAAAAGCTGGAATATAGGCCTTGTCTAGATATAAAATTTGCATTGGTTTAACTAAAATTATATCTTATATCTTCAGCTGAACCAAATCAAAAATGAGATCATATGAAGTGATCTTAGTACTTGTGGCTGTAACAAGACTGGATCTAAGAATAAATTTTGAAAGCAATCTGAAACAAAGAAGAACTATACCTGGATTAAAGGGGGGAAAATATTTCCATGTTTAAGCTGTATAATTCAGGGTTTTTTCATGGCTTCAGAAACAAAAAAAAATCTATATATTAAATTGATGGGTTATGGGAGAAACTTTTAGGTTTAATTAAGTTTCATTACTAATTATATGTTGAAGTAAATTATTCTCTTAGTCATGCTGGTATACTTTAGAATTGGAACCGGGAATGGACATTTTACTCAGTAAGTAACTCCCTTACATTAGCAAGAGTTGCAATAAAAAGAAATTTGGCTCCATGTGGTTTATGCTCATGTGCAGCTGGAAGAAATATAAATTCTAGTATCTTCTGCAGTTCAAAAAATACAGCATGCTCCTTGTAAGTGCCTGGGAGTGATCTGGAATAGAAATCAGAACTGCTTAGTAGATTTTTTTAATCACAGGAAAACTTATTTATTTCAAGAGCAAGTTGGTTTCTACGCTGCTTCATGAATTGTACAGATGGTTTTATTTGGATGTGTTTGGTTGTCATTTTCTGTTGCTTTGGGGGATGTCAACAGTGGATGGTAGCAGAGCTGAAGAAAACTCCTTTTATAATTTGCAGAAGTTTTAAGAAATCTCCTGTTATTATTATTTCATTGTATTGGGAGAAGCTGATAAATTCTACTTAGACAAGTCAATTTTGTGGACAGGAATCCAAAAATCCAGTTCCAATTAAATTAGTTCTGCAACTGTCTCATACAAAAAGGCATATAACTAACAAAAAAAATAATTTTACTAAATTTATATTACAATGTTTAAGGGGAATGTTGCATGCAGGGCCATACCTGCAGAACATTTAAGGATCAAATAAAGATATTGTCCAATAAGTGGAAGGGCATAATATGTGCTCTATATATTAACTTAATAGACCTTACTATGTTTTATATATGTTCTAATATATTCTAGTGGGGCAACACCATTCACATTGATTAAAAGTGTATTTCATATTGTTTTCATCAAACTCTGAACAGAGATAAAGATATGGAAAAAAGTCCTCTGAAATCCCTGTCCTCTGCAAGCCCAGGAATAATTTCAATTTATGGATGAGATTTACAAAATACTTAAGATCTAATTTACCTTTCAAAGTCCCTAGCTCCACTGCTAACGTATGTACCAGTGGCTATATGACAGTGAACAGATGGAAAGATATCTAAAAACTGATGCTGTCCCACAGTCAGTTAAATCAAATTGATGGCGTAGCTCATGAACCTCTGAGGATCAGAACCCTGTCCTGCCAGGACTTTATGTCAGAACTCTTATTCATGAAATGTAACATATACAACAGAAAGCTGCTGGGCAAAAGCCTACATCAATTGTGAGCTCCTTTGAGATGAGAAATATTGGATCAGATTCCAAGTCTGCTTGATGTAAGGTAGTGACCTGAACCTGTATTTTGGGCAAATGCCCTAAGCTGAACATCAGTGGGAAGGTGGAGAATCTCAGTCCTTCATGTTGAAATTTTTCCATTTTCTGTAACCAGCTGTGGTGGGTTGACCCTGGGTGGATGCCAGGTGCCCACCAAAGCCACTCCATCACTGCCCTCCTCAGCTGGAGAGGGGAGAGAAAACACAACGAAAGGCTTGTGGGTTGAGAGGAGGACAGGGAAAGGTCACTCACCCGTTACCGTCACGGGCAAAACAGACTCGATGTGGGGGAAATTAATTTATTACCAATCAAATCCGAGAAGGGTAATGAGAAATAAAAACTGAATCTTAAAACACCTTCCCACCACCCCTCCCTCCTTCCCGGTCTCAGCTTCACTCCCGATTTCTCTACCTCCTCCCCCCAAGCGGTGCAGGGGGGGCAGGGAATGAGGGTTGCAGTCAGTTCATCACACGTTGTCTCTGCCACTCCTTCCTCCTCAGGGGGAGGACTCCTCACACTCTTCCCCTGCTCCAACGTGGGGTCCCTCCCACGGGAGACAGTCCTCCATGAACTTCTCCAATGTGAGTCCTTCACGTGGGCTACAGTTCTTCACAAACTGCTCCAGCGTGGGTCCCCCACGGGGTCACAAGTTCTGCCGCCAAACCTGCTCCAGCGTGGGCTCCTCTCTCTGTGGGTCCACAGGTCCTGCCAGGAGCCTGCTCCAGTGTGGGTTTCCCACAGGGTTACATCCTCCTTCGGGTGCATCCACCTGCTTCGGCGTGGGGTCCTCCACAGGCTGCAGGTGGATATCTGCTCCACTGTGGATCTCCATGGGCTGCAGGGGGACAGCCTGCCTCACCATGGTCTTCACCACGGGCTGCAGGGGAATCTCTGCTCTGGCACCTGGAGCACCTCCTCCCCCTCCTTCTCCACTCTCCTTGGTGTCTGCAGAGCTGTTCCTCTCATATATTCTCACTTCTCTCTCTGGCTGCTGTTGCCCAGCAGTTTTTTCCCCTTCTGAAATACGTTATCACAGAGGTTCTACCACTGTTGCTGATGGGCTCGGCCTTGGCCAGGGGTGGGTCCATCTTGGAGCTGGCTGGCATTGGCTCTGTTGGACATAGGAGAAGCTTCTAGCAGCTTCTCACAGAAGCCCCCGCCCCGTAGCTCCCCCGCTACCAAAGCCTTACCACGCAAACCCAGTACACCAACAAAGTATTCTTTGGGCCAGAACTATGCCTTAGAGGCTGGAGTCCTCACCTGTGGTGTATGTAACTGAGACCCAAATACCTTTTTTGGATATAGGTATTTAAAAACACTAGAGGGGTACAAGAAGAAAGACCTCTGAAAGACGGTTGTGCTATTCAGACCTCCAATGATTTTAGCACTAATTTTGGTAATGACGTCCCTGCTTCAAATTGGATAAAATAGGATTTTGACACTGACTTTCACATTACTTAGCTGAGGAACTTTAACTGCTAAGGTATTGGCTATTCTGTTATACATAATGTTGTTTTCTTCTTAACAGAAAACTAATCTCTGGACACTTAGTAGGAGAGGATTCCTACCAAGGCATCTCAGTCAGAATCGCCTACCTGGCTAGATTTAGACATTGATTTTCAGTAAAGACTAGAGGAACTAGCTTAAGTTCCTCTCAATTTTTCAGCATTTCAATTCATGATTGGCTTAGGCAGATAAATCATTACTTCCAGATTTTCCCTTTGGGCATGTTGTTGCATAGTTTGGCAGGCCTGCACACTTAAATCAGAGATGACAATTCTGTGAGATGGCAGGTTTGAGATCATGGTACTCAGAATTGCAATAATTGCTTTTGTTTGAGTGCTTAAGTATAAGCTGTAAGTTTCTTTAATAGCAAATATTTTCCAGTCAAAGCTACTAAACATTTATGACAAAGCCTGAATCTTGGCCTGCTTTTGCTGATATTTAGGAAACCAGATTTTAAATCATATCCACAGATAGTTACAGACTTACAGCTAGGCTGAATGGTAAGCAGGGAACAAACAGGCCTGAAGACCTGTATTAGAAGTTCAATCCAAGTTTGCAAGATACCTAACAATGACTCCGTATTATACAATTTAATATTATTACTGCAATGCTGAATAATTTAGAAGACTTGTTAAGACGTTGTGAAAAATGATGAACTGCTAATGGAAGAAGTGTAAATCACAGTAAAAATACGCTTACAGTAACATTGTAGATTTCTGTAATAAATTTTAACATTGTTATTTGCATAATTAACATATATAGTTAGCATAGATATAATATATAAGTACATCTAATCAAAGATAATGCTTCTGAAATTCATAATGAGAGCAGGAGTACAGATAGAAGTAACTCTGAAAAGGAAATGTCTCAACGTAGTGTCATTGGGAGGAAAATTCTTCAGAATGCTGTTTACCACCATCTCACCTTTCTTCCTCAGGACTCCTCATAAGGATTGTCTAAGTACAGTATATTGGGATTCAGTCATATGCTAAATCCTGCCTAAATTACAAATTAGGCCCATGTCAAAATTCACTTCGTTCTAACTAGCAATGCAGTCCATCTAGTTTCAAGGACTCTCCCTGATTTTTTAATAGTTCCCTTGGCACTTCACATTAGTCGTTGATACTTAAAGGTGGCTGCTTTGGACAGAGTGATCGCCTGTCTCACAAGTAGGGCTCTGTTGAGATTGAGATTTAAGCAAAAAACATGTTGACTGCATCTGCAGTGTGGTCAAAAAAAAGAAAGGAGCTATGTTAGATGGACTGGATCTGCCTCTGTAGGTCTTCAGAGGTGCTTATTTCTCTCTGTTGACTGGGAATTCAGGCAAACTGGATCGATACCTTCCTGGAGCAGTCATCTGTCATTCTGGTGAGACAGTACCTGTGTTAGTTCCCATCTGAGATGGCAAGATTGTAGTGCATCTCCAGTTGAATAATTTGTAGTATTGTGCCATTTTTTCCATCAAAAACGAATCAGTCATGCTTAGAGGTAATAAGAAAAACTGCATGGTGTGTCCTCACCAGCAGACAGGGCAAAAACCAAAATAAGCTTATCACAGCATCAAAAATCCCATTTTACATGCTTCCTGCCTTGCCAGCCACAAGTTAAAGCAAACAGCATATAGATCCACTACTAGAAAAAAGTGCTATTTGCATTTATTTCTCTTCTCATATCATTTGGATTGCAGTACAAAATCTATGCAATTTTTAACCTTTGGTGCTAATGTGGAAGGAGCAGATTAGACTGATATCTTTACAAATTGGTATATACTATTGATAAAGAGTTGTGTGTATACATATATATTTCATCAGTTTGAAAGATGACTCATTGCCTAGGGTCAGTTTTGTTTCATATACATAAAAATTACTGTTATATTCCAGTTGAGTTTAGAGTGCTTAGTAGCAGGACAGAAAATGCCTTGGTAGGAATCTACATCACAAGCCTATCTGCGTACTTCTATAGCTTCCAGAACTGAAGCATAGTTTCTTTAGTAATCTGATTGCTATATTAAAACAAAAAAGAAGATGTAAAAGTTTCTGCTGCATTAGGCAAAAAAGAAACTATGGCCTTAACTAGCTATAGTGCACCGACAAGCATTATAATAAATAACTCTGCCTGAGGTGGGTGGAATCAATGCCAAAATTGCATGCAGTCAAATATTCCCACAGTAGCAGGATCGCCACTTACTCAAAAATATGTCATTTTTTAAAAATAACTTGCCTACAGAATGTTTTAGATCTTCTGAGAGACCATCTTCGTCTTTCCTTGTAAGAGCACACTCAGGATACACATAAATATTGATCGTTTATTTTTAATGTATGAGTCATAACCAAAAAAGATTAAATGGCAACCTCAAAGAAGATAAGACAGTTTGGTCATTGTATTCATCAGTAAAACAAAAATAAAGCACAAACGTGACACTTTGTGGTATTTTAATCTATTCTTAGTTTAACCCCAAATTTAGAAACATTGCTTAAAAATCGTAACGCTACCCTAAGTGAGAAGAGCATTGTGAATAACAGAAAATAACTATATTACTTGGAACAGCCATGCTTGTTATTTAAGCTAAATTACTGTAGAGATTGTGAAAGTCTATTAGCAGGAAAGGTGAAAGAATGGCTTTGATAAGCAGCAGAACCCCAATGTCACATTTTCTTTTGCTCAGAATAAGAATCTACAGACCAAAAGAATCAATGGGAAAAAAGATTCAACCTATAAAAAAAGGAAGAGGACCAACAGATGTCCCAGTATAATATTTACATTGTAGCAAAAAGGCTATCATTTAAAAAGGCTATCATTTTGTCCTGATTACAACTGGAAACATCAAAATGAAATTCTGTCTATGTAAGGTCTTGAGGGAAAGCCAACAGTAAGAGTATATACACATAGAGATCTGTTATTTTAATTCCTTTCTCTGTAAATCAGAGACTGTTTGGAAGAAGTGCTGTAGCATTGAGCCTTATTACTGTCCACAAGTCATAAAAGCAAATTTTTTGCAGGGCTAAGGACTGTAGTTTGACGAGTGGCTAAAGAGAACACAGACATTCAATCAAAGAGAAGAAGGTGAATAAATGAGGAGGCATGGTTTGGAGGAAAGGATCTGAGGAACTGCAAAAATTTAGAATTCAGTGCAGTATATCAAGGAATATAAAAAATTTTCTGCAATGCATTATTAAAGCTAGGGAATTTATACATAAAAACAAAGATAATTTTGCAGTTTGTATTCTTCTGTAATTTCTATCTTTGCCATTAACTTCCTCTGTCACCTTTGGAAATCACTGAAACCCAGATCATCAAATACATTTGGGACCCATTTTAATAAGTCACTGACACATTTCTTCAGGAATCAGTATTATTAGGACCACAATTCTCTACTTAGTACAAAAAGTTCATGATAATATTTTATGTAATTCTGTGAATTAGCTCCAGGATCATAGATGTGAATGGAAGATACATGAGGTTCTCAATGGAAAGGCTTGGATCAGGCAAATATGGAAAGAAGTCTTTCATAGGATGGTTCATTGTGAGGACAAGTTGTAAGAGAAGGGTTGGCGACAGCTGAGTAGCTCTTAAATGGGATAAATAAGCCTAGGGACTCTTGAACAAAAGTAGTAGGGCACTGTGCATTAAGTTGAATGAGGGAGGTGTTAGCATAGAGGAGACTGGGATTTGAAAGTTCTGGGAAGGAAGAACTTGGGAATAAGCTCTGGAGCAGGAGGTCTGAAGTTCTGGGAGAGCTGGAGGCCCCTGAGGCAGGAAGCACTAGAAGCTACTACAGACCCTGCGTGGGATCTGGGGGTGAGGATCTGCATATACTCCTCCTGTCCTCCTTGTAGATCCCCCTCCCCACTTTATTGTCCTTTGTTACTTAGGATGAGCCCATTGACTCAGGCATGGGTCTGTGCTGTCGGGTCTCTATGGCTTCCAGACCTTGCTGGTGAGGTCCAGCTGGCTAAAAGCATGCGTGCAATGAGCCCATCACATTCTACATCTACCTGCATAGACACATACCCTTAAATTGAAACCAACACAGAATATCCATGCTGTTCATTTAGTCTAAGTTCTTTCTTTTACTAAATTATGATAATTTTACAGAGGACCCAGTCGTGTCCTCTGTGGAAATTTGGTTTCTTCACAAAATATCCAGGTGATCCTAAGGAAGCCACAGACGTGATACTTTGGTATCAATGTTAATATATCTACAACTCTTGCTAATATCCATCTCCGTGCTTCTTCCTGGGGTGCTGTGTTTGCTGCTGGTACTTAGATTAAACACCAGCATTTTTAAAAGAATTGACAGTGCATTTAAAAGTATTTTACCGGTGCAAGATAATGACGGCTGGTGTTTGAAAATACATGAAACTACACAAAATTGCTCATAAATAGCTTTGAATAACTGTAGGGAGCTAATTTCTTTCAAAGAGCAGCATGCTTCTTACCAATTATTTTTTTCTGCCAGTGGTAGGACTGTTTATGAACTTAACTACCAAGCAAAGTGACCTAATATAATACTAAAATGTCCACAGTGCTCTGTGAGTCTCTGTCAGTCTCAGTAAAGCCAGATAATTTCCACTGACTTCAAAAGTTAATGGATCAGGCCCCTGCTAAACATGACATAACAACATCTGTCATTGTGCAAGGAATATTTTTGTCCTGTTTAGGTTATTCATTATTTCTTATCACCTTATCATCCCGTGTCAACTAGTGTGTGTCAAAACATACCTCCTTTTCAGTGGATCTGGATGCCTAATAACTGAACTTTTTCAATCAGTTAGAAGGGACTGTCAGATAGAGAGTGTATTTTAGATTTTAAGTGGGATGAATTAATGCTTTAGACTAATAGCCTGAAGTGCTGTCTCACAAAAGAGGTCACAAGGCTTTTATACGCTATACAATCCAGTTTTGAATAGGGTGTTCTAGCTTAATCTATTGAAGGGGTTACATATATATATCTTACTAATATACATGTCGTGCAGTTGTATTAAATATTAGTTAATAATTAGGAGCAGACTGTTATCAACTTAGTTTTTGTTCTTTGAACTTCTCAAGTGTATTTTACTAACCTCACATTTTTGTCTGTAATAAGGATGGGAAAAAGTGTGAAACATAAAATTACTATATCATTTTGTAACCTGTCACTGAAAACAGTGAAGAAATCTATTATATTCCATTGTAAGTTCTTACATTTATTACAGAAGGATTTTTTGCATGTGTTATATTGCTCTGAGTACGTAGAGAAAGGAAATGTAAAAATTATTGTATTAGTACCAGTAATAGGTATAACTGCACAAATTAATGCAACTATAAACCTAATCATAGTGGCAGATGTGTTTATGCGTTTTGTGGCATGAAGAATCATTGAGTCAAATCATTCAGATTTCCGTTGAGGACAAAAAGCAAGGAAAGAAAAGGCATTTTTCCTTAGCTCTCTTTTCAAGGTGAAGTTTAAAATTGCACGGATGATTTGGTCTGTGGCTGTCTGAAGGTGTTGTTTTAGATTAGTTTCTTGTTTTAGCACCTCTTTTTCTAATTTAAAATAACTTCTTATCCTTGTTTTCCCTTTTGCAGAGAGAACTGGTCTAGCACAGCAGAAGAGCTTATATCATGTTGAAGCAGCAGTCCTACTGTGCAAATTTTATAATTGTAAATTACCTGAAACATGTCTGAGAAACTAAATGTATTTGACTTTCAGAGTTTGATTTATCTCTCCACAGGAGGTCTTATGTTATGTCTACATTGCAACTGGGAGCATGATTGCAGCAACTATAACTATACTTAAACTTGCTTTCATCTAGCCAGCTGAAGCATTCGTTCCACAAAAGTCCTACCTGTAGTTAAGTTTCTGAGAGTATGTTCTCATAGGCCCATACTGAAACCTGAGCTGCTAACTTTTGACTGCTTTATCCTGCTAAATTTAAGCTATATTAGGTATATCTTTTTAGGCTGCACTCATGCCTCCCATGTGAAGGGTCAGCATGATCCTAGATGTATACCCAGATCCTGAGAATACTGGCCTGAGGGCAGTTTTACACAGGCTTATCTTATGGCCATAGTGTTTTGTGTTTGTTACCATCAGAACAGAGGTAGGATAGGTTAAGAGAAAATAATTTTTGAAAAGAGAGGCTTACCCTTTAGAAAACTATAGTCTGTGTCACTGCTATTATAATAATCGTACTACTATAGGAAGAGCTGCTTCAGCAAAGGCATTTTTTCCAAACCAGAGAAAGGACAGTGGGAGAGTTGTCTTGAAAAGTTATTTGAGAAGGTGATGACTTTTTAATTTCCAGTCAAGTTTTAGCATTACTCTGCAGTTTAACTTGCAAGGAGTGACATGTAGTGACTAGTGCAATGGTTATTTTCTCTGCTAAAGACACTTATTAAGATGTTGTATGATATAAATAAGCTATTTTCATATACTACATCAATCATCTGTTAATATATTATGATATAGATTCTTCTTAAAGCAATTACTTTTGAGAGATCCAGTTTCTTCATCAGAAATATTTTTAATTGTCCCTTTCAGGACCAGAACCGTGTTCTTTTATTGTTTTTACCATTAATAATGCCATTTTTTCTCTTACAAAATTTAAAAGGAATGTAAACAGGGAGATTGGAATTGAAAGGCATTATTTTGAAAAGCCATGATTTTTTTTCAAAATGAACACCTGAGTTCCCATCATGTTCAGCATTCCTTTCTAAGAATAATGTATTTGTAAGCCCAGGATTTTTCATCTCAGTGATCAATCTAATAGGGGAAAAATCTTCAAAATACTTCTCAACTTTCCCCCATTAATATGTCAGTAAGGCTTTTCACGTCATTATTTTAAAATATATTTATAAATGATTTTTTTTTACATTCAAATAATGTTATTTTATAGTAACCAGTTAAGACTCTTTCTAGTCCTGGTATCTGCACTTGCCTTCTCTAAAAGAACCTTTGGGAGTTTTACTTCTGCTATTTAAACTACAATTAGTTATCACAGTGACAGATCAATCTACAATTCAGTACTATCAATATAGAGAACAACTATCAATAACAGTATAGTAACTATTAGTTATTCTGATCTTAGTTCTGCTGCTATTAATATTATTTTTCTGCAAAATAAAATCCCTACAAGGAGATGAATTTCTGTATTTCCACTTGTTCAAGTATTGTAAGAAGTGACATAATGACTTCACTACATAGTCACATTTTTAAAAATATCAATCTATTAAAAAGGTTCTCCTTTACATAGGTTGAGTATTTAGTTTTACATACCAGAATTAAGATGTCAGTTAAAAATATTTGGGAAATAGTTATTAGTCTAGGACAATTATAATGCTTTTGAGAGAAGCAGTGGTACTGCTTAGTTAAGAAAACTTAATTTTCTTAACCAGTTAAGCAGTTGTCTCTGCCTCCTGGCAGGTGCCAGAGTGTGCTCAACCACCTACTTGCGACAACTCCGTGTTCAACAACACCCCCCCCCCCGTCTCCCCAGGGAACCTGACTCTCTGACCACCTCCTTTCCAAATGTCTTCCCTGCTGCCACACGACCTCCCTTCCCTCCCAACCTGTTAGTCTCTTAAGAGAAGGAAGCAGAACATCAGATCCCCATTAGCAGATTTATGCCCTCTGCAAATCTATTATTGCTCAGCCATTTCATCACACAACAGGCTGGTGTGGAGTGTGTGTGTGTGCGCGCAACACTGTGCAGTCAGTGTTGTCAGTGCATTTAGGGAGAGCATGCCTCAAGCCCCAGAGATGTCATGCCTCATGTAAATTAAGAAACAGATTTTACTAGGCTGCTTGATCTACTTGGGAGACAAAATAAAAACGTGACAGGCAAAAAGCCATATTTTGCTAGAGGCAGGCAGTACCCAAACTCCACTCTCAAATATTTCACATTTGTAGGAATGAAATGTAAAGGTACTCACAAAATTTCTCATGGGAAGACAGAGACAAATTAATTTGAAAACAGAGACATATTTGTTTCTTCACATGTATTTCCAGAAGTAGGACTTGGATGCTTCTATGAAAAGGAATCAGAGGAATTTTAAAATTAGAATTTTGAAAAGACAAAAGCTGAGAAAATCTAGGAAAAAAAAAAATCTTAATAACCTTAGTAGGATAATACGCAAACAAATATACAAATCAATGTAGCTAATACACTCTGAAATGTGGGCAACTGTTAAAATTACTAGAAATTACTTCTGAAGAGGCTCCTTGCAGAAATTAATGCTCAGTCGTGTCCTAGAATGAAAAAATACTTGACTCCCTGCTTCCCCTTCTTGATGTTGCTAACAGTGAGGTTATGAAATGAAGCCTATTTTTAACAACAACAAAAAAAATTATTAAATGATCAAAATTCTTTTGCATCTTTTCTGTATATACATTATTCTCACATATATTCAAAATCAATGCACCTTACGATAAACCTGATAACCATTTTTAAAAACTAGCAATTCTGAAGCTAAATGATCCTTCTTCAGTGATGGAAAACAAAGAAACTGAGTTGCTCTTTTCTCAAATGTAGGTCTCATCTGAGGAAGCAAGAGACTGTCTTTGCTCTGATAATAAATTTATTATTTTCTTTTGAAATCCAGCAAATAATTGCACTAGCACTTGAGATTACTGGCATGCTCTGTGTATTCCAGGTAGTTAAACCAGTCAGGGTTTTGTTACCCATGCCATTTGACAGAGAGTCACAGAGACTATTTGACCCTGGTAGCAATTAACTCAACTGAAAACTGTCGATGGTGCATTTAGTTATCAATGAAAAGTGATTCACTATTTGGTAATGGAAGATATTTGTTAGAAGTAAAGTAAAAATTTGTATCACACAATAAGTAAAATTCCTAAGGGTTTCATTTTGTTTTAAATGTTTCTCCTGTTTAATTTAAAGTCCATTCATTTTACAGATGATATGCTGGAAAGAAATAACCTGCTTTTCTTTTCTGTTTACCTGTAGAATAAGGGTTCCAATATCTTAATGGTTCAGCAAAAGATTCATTCTGAGATTTCATGAATTACCAGAAAGACTTTAATTTAATACACTCATCACAAGCCATCAACAAGCAATAATAGCACATAGCACTTTTCATCTTTAAAGTACTTTAAACATTAATTAATTAATTATACAACTTCATTGATGCTAGTGGCAGATGTTCACATATTCTTTAGCATGGGACACTGCCTTCAATACAGATCCAACTGAGTATGCAGCACTGTCTCTCATGCAGTGTTACAAAAGAGCGCAAAAAATGCTAAAAAATGCTACAAAGGCAAGATTGGATCATATCAGTCAACTGCAAGATCTGTTGAGGAAGGGTACCTCTTTTTTCTGTGTTTTTAGAATATCTTGTATATTGCAATACAGAAGGTGTACTAAGGCATTGATGTATGACTGGGATCTCTATGTGCTGTGCTCTATATTCTACAAAAATAATATTTTCCAGAAGACTTGGAAGGGCGGTATGATGGCAGCATGAATCATTTCATAAATGTGTTGTAAGCCATTATCTAACAGTTAGAAATTTCTAAAATAATGGTTAAAATGGCATCACTGGTGTTCCTAACATACAGACAAATTATCTGTCTTAAACATAGGCAGTTTGTTGGGTAAGAATAGTTAAATGATAAGAATTTTTATAGTCGGCAGTATATGAGCAACATTCCAGTCAGCTTTGTTTCCCCACCTGATAACCTGCATCCCTGAGAGTTGGGCTGCTGAAGGTCAGCTTTGACATGAGTGTGAAGTGAGACTCATACTCAGTCTTTTGGATACATAGCAAAAATCCTCAGCCCCACTATAACTGCACCTTTTTACAGAAATGAGTTATGTGTATTCGTGTTGCAATATGATTGGACAAACTGAGAGGAGGTGATTTTATTTAAAACAGATACAGTTTTCTGACTACTAAATTCACTTTGCAAGTTGTTTTCATTAGCCTGATCTCAGTGAGCATCTGTTGAGAAACTAAAGTTCCAGTGTTTCCTGTTCTTTTCTGAGGAATACCCTATTGGATTCCTTGCCCAGCATCGGCCTTTTATCATTCTCCCTCTTCCTGTCTTTGATAAACTTTAGTTGTTTCCCATGTGTCCCCTTGAGGGTAGAGATGTGTGAAATTTTATAGTGTGATTGCATTTCTTATCTTTTACTCAGATTTTGGTTGAATGGACTTGAAAATATCATGATGTAAGGCCAGAACCCAGAATGCATAGTTGAGTGAAGACACTGTACCCAAGGTTTTTTTGTCCTAGCTTCGTATATGCCTGAGTGTATAAGACACCTCCTCTGCCTTCACCCAGTACTTTCTGATCACATTGGCCATTTTCAGTCAAATTTGGCACTTCAGAATGTTGGAAATATATGATATTTATGAAAATAGATAGTTGTATAGAGAAAAGATATCTTATTAGTGTTCCCATGGAGAAAACTGCTAATAAGCTCATGTAGACACGAGGGAATCCAGTGAAATATTTGTTTTGAATTAAGAACATATGAATAATACAGTCCCTCCCTGGAGGCATTAATAAATGTGAAGGTTCAAGGAAGGTTATTTTTGCTTTGATTTTTCATGACATCAGTGGACTTCAAATGAATTTTTTGGTCATTAGCTTCACAGAGCTACCAGCTGATTTTCTCACTAATTGCCAAGCAATTTAAGCAAATCCAGTAATTAAAGTTTTTACAAAAATGAGATTGTTCAAATCACTTACTTCCACATGTCTTGTCTAAATCCAGTTCCTTCCAATTCTGCAAAGCATAATCTTTCATTTTTTCTTCTTTGGACTTTTCTAAATGAAAAAGTTGCACTGACGTAACTTGAACTGGCTTTATTATCTGTAGAGTTGAAGTATTTCTGTATTAGATTGTTTATTTAGAATTTTCTTTTTTAAAAGGGGGGGGGGGAAGCAGAATCAGAAGAATTCTGTAAATCCTAGCTGGATTTGATCCTTTTGGGTCCCTTCCAACTCAAAATATTCTACAATTCTATGATTCTATGATTTCTTTCCTTACTACTGTAAACCATCACTGCTAGCTAATCTTGATTGTTTTAGTCAAAAACTTCAGTCATAATTCATTGTGTTAACTACATCAACAAGATTTCACTGCTGAGATAATGAAATATATTTCATTTTAAATATAGTAATAAATTTCATGATTACACACTGTATGTGGTATGTCTGTTTGTTTCCCGTGGAGGGAAGATATATCAAATATATTAAGTTCCTACAAGTTACATGAAAACAGCTGGATAGAAAAGAGATGCTGTTGGTGAGGAACAAGCTGAGCCTGACTTATTGCATATGTCTGATTATAATTTTTGATCTCCCACTTATTTCACATACATGTGACATACTTTTCCATACATGCAGTGGGTTAATGCTTTATTTCCACTGTATTCAGTTGGTTTGTCCAATTTTTTACTTTTGGGCTTTTTTTCACTTTCTCGTTTTTCTCTGTACTCTGCCTACAGTTTCGTGGTTCATCATTTCCTGACTTAGTCCTTCCATTTCAGTCTCTACCTGGATGACAGAGAAAAGCCATCCAACAGCTGTTCTTCCTGAGAAACTGCATGACTTGTCAGCAAGTCTTTTTCCTCCCTGCAGGTGCACATTGAACAAAAGGATCATCATGTAAAATTACTTCTTTCTAGTTAGCTATTCTTATGATTTCTTTCTAGTTGTCAGTAGAAATTTAAGTTACATATGAGAATTACTAGCATGGGATTCCAGTGCCCTGGGGTAGAACAACCAGTTTCCAGTTCATTAAGCCTTTATGACCTTGACATGTGATTCTTAAGTGTAATGAAATATACAAAATGATAATAAGCATTTCTATGGGTTATCTCAATTGTATTTGTATCTCTTTTGCTTTGTCAATACAATGGCAATTTGCTGCATAGCACATATTTCCCACAGCAGCATATTTTGGCTATCTCTTTTTTGCTAAGGCTATGGTGATTTCTCTTTTACCAGTTTTTGAAAACATATTAATAACTTCTTTAAAATATTTCATGAAATTGTCTCTTACCTTTTTTGCCCCATTGGTCAAGCTTCTTTTGGCTTGCAGCATGCTTCCAAAAACTGGTCAAGTGCCTTCTCTGTGGAAATTGAAGACCAGGGGACACAACTTCTTACCAGCAAGTCAGGTACAAGGTCTGACAAACGAAGGACTAACAAAGTGGAAGAGTGCTTCTCAATCTAAAGTGTATCTCCAGTATTCCCAGGAAGAATTAATTATGTATCCCATAGGGCTGCAAGAAACCGCAGGATAATTTTCCTCTAATTCTGGGGATAGGGCAATAGCTGATGATGGTGACGATGGCAGCCCTGCCTCCCCTGTGCAACTCCTGCATAGTGAATGAAACACACAGAGTCTTCTGTTCAGCCTCAGCTACCATTTTCCTTTCCAGTGGATATCCCCGAGACAACACCAGGCAGAGGTCAGAAGAGAGCTTATTCCAGAGACTGTTCCAAATAGGCAGCATGGACAAGACTTCATCAAGCTGAGCTCCTTCTGCTGTACGTCATCTTCCAACATCATGCTCCCACCAGGCTTTGCAACCTCTAAACACTCTCGTGCCCTCATGCCATACCACGGAGCAGGTGGTAGATGCATTCAGTTTCATGATATGAAATAGCACCATTCTGATGGACTGCAACACATTCCTCACATTGTTGCATACAGCGTAAACTGGAAAGAGCAAACAAAAAATGCTCATCTAGAGTCAGGGGTTCCTCACAGGGGAAAAAGAAAAATTACCCCGAGCCAAATACTATGTAATGTGGACACAACCACTCAGTGCTGTCCAGCCTCAGTGTCAAAACCAGTCCCGAGGCCTTTTAGCGCTACAGAAACCTTTTTTAGGAATATGAAGACAGTTTCTTGGCTACCCTCTTTCATCCTGCATCTCTTGTGCTACCCAATCTTCTTGTTTTCAGGCAGAACCCTGGTTAACAATATCATCCAGATCAACTGTTCTTAGCCAACAGGTATGATCATGTTCTTCCCCTTGGGAGGCTGCAATCGGTGATTAACAGACTAAATGGAGAGTTTTCTTCAAATGAAAACATTATTTAATCTAAATAACAGGTTCGAGCATTGCATTGAAGAAAAAGGTATTTAAAACACCAGACTGCATACACAAATGTCAGTCACAGCTGAACTTCACTGTTCGGTAAAGACACCTGTCTTCTCTATTTCTATATCAGTCCTTTGAATAGTCCTTCCGTTCCTTTTCCATTTTGAGTTTCACTTTTGACTGAATTTCTGCTTCTCAGCCTGGTTTTGGGTTTGTTTTTTTTTTTACTCAG
Organism: Aptenodytes patagonicus; assembly: GCF_965638725.1. Classification (NCBI taxonomy): domain Eukaryota; kingdom Metazoa; phylum Chordata; class Aves; order Sphenisciformes; family Spheniscidae; genus Aptenodytes; species Aptenodytes patagonicus. The sequence goes on from NC_134949.1 coordinate 45,734,689, forward strand.
TCCATTGAAAAATAATTCAGTGAATTCAGGAGGTTGAACTAGCCTCTTCAGTGACTCATTTTCAAACTACCTTCAAATGTTTGCTGTGGGATGTTATTCTGACTCATTGTTTTGCCTTCTCACTTGCTTACCAATAGCTATCCTGATTTAGCTCTTAATGAAAACTGACATTCTCCCTAGAGGAGAGAAGTCTGATGGGAAATGAGTCAGGCTGGAGAACTTTAGTTATAGATATACTTTTATTCAATTAAATCAATCCATTGTCACTCAATCCAAGATTTTTTTTGTTTGCTCTTTTACTTTTAGCTCTTTTTTAATGACCTCATTATTTAAGAAAACCATGTTTAAAATAGGATAGTCTTTTTGCAGTTCAGTGACTATGGTAGAAAAATCTGTAGGCTATCACACCTATTATTACACATACTGCAGAAAAGCCTAACATTGGTTTTGTACTATCAGAAGCTACGGTTTCTCATAACAAAATATTCTTGGCAGTATTAATACCTCTGATAATGTTACTCATATCCAGTCCTGGGGGTCTACAAAAGCACTACCCAGATGAGTCCCTTTTACATCTACCTCCGAAGTGGGTTTGAATGAGAAAAACAATCTGTTCTATTTTGCTCTCTCTTCTTATTTCCTAAAGTGTATCAAATCCTTACTGTCGAGTACCATCTTAGAGCTATCTTTTATATATACATATATGTACAATTTAAGAACACTGCCCATCCTTCAGTAAAGGTGATCTAGATGGGGAAGTTATTTCACTTAAACTTCAGAGCTGGGTTTTTTTCTGTATAATTGAGTAAAGCTTTTTAAGTGTGAGTTGCATAAAACAGAAAAGAAAATGAGTATTTCTTGCATTATTATCAGTTGGGTTTTTGAGCAGATACAGAGCTTTGACTAATTGTACTGTGTACTGATTACACTTTGTCTGCTAAGCTCTTTCCCTCATTTATTAAAGTCTTGCCTTGTCAGATAAACTGGCATCAAAGCATTCTCTTAAGAGAAATTAAAAGACTAAAGCTCTGAATTAAGCCACCACATATTTTAATGGAATAGGTTCTCAATGACCAGAAAGATAAATGTAGCTGCCTGGTTATATACTTCTATGGTGTATCTGTGCCATTGCTTATTTGGATGTAGTTAGTAGTACAAAAAGTGTCTTTGCATATCTAAAGTTTCCTTATAGTTTGTTTCTCAAGTCTCTTTACAACGTTGTATGGGTTTACCTCTTCAGTTCTGCTGTGACCTACAAATTTATTCAGAGTTGAATTTACACCAAAGGAAGCCCTGACAAAGAGAAGAAGCAGCAGACATGCGCAGAAGGCATGCTACAAAGTGTTTGCTACTTTACAGATGAGTTGGCAAAAAAAGTCTTAGAAATTTTGAGAACCACAGCTTAAAGAATGACAGATGCTTGATTATTTCACATAAACTGGAAACATTCCTTTGAAAACAATTAAAAACTAATTGCCCTAATCAACCTGTGCAATGGTTGCAGTTTGAGTTGTATTTTTGAGTCTTTTTACACATGCACAAGTACCTTCTTGTGGGGACAAGTTTGACTACCTTCCCCTCCCCTTCCATGGAGCACATCATTTTGCCAATCTCAGACTGGGGCACACTGACAGACCAAATGTATTTGATGCCATTCCTCCAGAATCACCTAGGATGCAGGCAAATCAAATTGATGCCTTCAAAACCAAGCGTTGTTTATTCAAAGGTATAGAGCTTCAAAGACAAAAACTTGGGTCTTCTCACCTAAGTTGAAACCCTTCCTTGATTAGAGAAATCTATTTAGTCTAGTTTGCTTTGTCTTTGGATTGTGAGAGTCAGATTCAACTTCTGATTTGTTAAGTGTCTCTGAAATCACAGGGCAGATGCTGATCTAAGTGCAAGTCCACGAGTTTCCATTATAAACACAGAGCATCTAGTGCCATTTGTGGTATCGTGCTTGAGCTTTGCCAGTCCAGAAGGCTATGGGACTCCTTTAGGTAATGCGTGGAGGACAGCCCCAGGTGAGTGCTTCAGATAAGTGCTTCAGACAAGAGAGTCTCAGAGGGCACTGGACACCTCAATTTAGCTGACTGAATTGAGCACCCTATGTCTTGTCAGATTTTGTCATCGCTGGAGGTTGTCAGAGAGTTTTGTTTCTGGCCTATTTTTGAAAACATCTGCCTTCTGTGTTAGACATCTGTGTTTATAGCATGACAGTACTGTAACTGAAACACAGCAACCATGTTATTTTTACACACCAAGAACATTTGAAAAGTTAGGTCATTTAAAACATTTATTTCTGCTGGATAACACTATTGATTAACTTCAACTTCAGGTACAGCCTCTATTTTAAGCCTTAGAATCATTGGAAACTAAAGTACCATACTAGTTATTATTTACTATGAATCATGGTCTTGAAAAAAATAGAGACTCTCACATCTGCACTTCAGAAAACGGAGAACATGACAAAAAAGGGGGAAAAATGATCCAAAGCCTCACTTAGTAATTTTTATAGTATGCCATTTGTAAGATGGTTCTTTCAAACAGGCATAGCAGGTAGAAACATTTAAGGTTAAGAGATACTGTGGGCCTAAATCTTCAGCTGTTGCTTATGTGAATAACCTCAGTGGAACTGTAAGTCCTCCACAACAATTTAAAAGGATTAATGTCATTTTAAACCATAGATATTTTTTAACAACTTCTCAGTTCTCACTGAGAAGTTGCTGAGATTTTCTTTTACAAAGTGCCATGCTTTTCTTAATATGAATAAGGAATAACTCTCAAGGAGTTAGAGTGATGACAATTGTTGTATGATCAGTTTTCAGGTAACTCCATCAAACTGCTTCTGTGTATCACTTCGTATATCGCAACTCAGAGACAAACAAGTTTTATTTGTAATGGGTTGTTAAGGATTTTTCCCTTTTTTCATGCAGCAAGAGAATAAAATCACAATGACCCAACTGAGAAATATGGATAAACCAAACCAGTATATTCTTTAAAATATAGGTACATAACCATGTGCAAAACATGCCTTGGAGTTGGTACTGCCTGAAATTATACAAGCACAAAACCTGTTTTCAAACTATTGAAATATGATTTAGAATTTTAACACATTTATGTTCATGAGAGCATAGTATTTATCTCCCATGCTATTTTTTACCTAAATACAGTAGTTGATCCTTTTATCAACTAACTTAGCCTGACAAGTGATTAAACAAGAAGATTTTAAATGACTTATCTTCATTTTGCTTCTCACTGAGAGCAATATCTAAAATTGACAACTTTTGGATGGGCAATTAATATGCTGATCCATCACTATCTCTATTTCAGTTCCACGAATATTTCCTTTTCCTTTTCATTCTGGTTATGTGCAGTGAGCAACAAGCTGTTTTCCAGCAATTTGATTTGAATGTCTTTCACTACTCATTGGTAATAGCAATGATGACATTTGTTGGCAAGTTCAAAGGTGGATGGGCATTTCCTTTTGTAGCAACATTGTAAATAGAGAAAGTATTGTCGGTATTGTAAATATATTTATATGTATATATTATAAATATATCTACAAAATAGAGTATTGTAAATACTACAGAGTATATAAATTGTCTGAACTTAAAGTTTTGTTAGAAAATAAGAAAATTAGAAATCTTGTGATTTTATAACATCACAAGAATTGATGATTGTGTTACTTAGAGCTACATTCCCAAAGTAGCAGAGGGTACAACTTAATTTGCAGCTGAGATTTGGCTACTTCTGAGCTCGTAGTAGCTCAGTCTAGAATAAGTGGACGAAAAGCCACACTCACTTAGAAAAAGCACAGCTGTTTCAGATAACATGTTTCCCTAACCACCAATTCTTTACTTTTGAGTTCATTGACTTCAAAGTTTAGAATGCTTGAATAGGAAGGCCTCTGTTGATGCCCACACTCCTTCTTTACCAATATCAAGATCAGTGTCTTTTTTAATGACTGGTGGTTTTCAAATAGTCTTTCCCACATGACATCCCCTTTGCAGAGCAATGGATATCACTTCTCCCTCTTGCTGGGAAAGCAGGAAATTTCTCTCTTCACAACAGCTCTGTCCTTAATAGTTTACAACCACACAAGACAGAAAAAGGACACGGAAATGAAAGGATTACTCATAGGCAGCCAGAAAATGGATTTAAACTCAATGTAAAAGACCTCAGAACTGTACCCAGATGTCTTAGTTCCAAGACCATTTCCTTGACCAAAAGACCACATTAATCTTCTGACTCATGTTAGCATATCGATTCCACGAGACCTCTAAGAGGCTGGCTGTCCACTACCACCTGACCGCTGTGTGATTTTACAGACAGGTGAACCTGAAGCCACCTGAGCTCTTTTGAAGCACTAAAATTGTAGGCATATTTTTAAAGCTTGCATTAAAAGTTGGAATTTTTGTTTGTTGAAATCTAAAACATCGGGTTACACTTATAGTTTTACTTTATGACGTTTACTATCAATATTTGTGTTCTCTACAATGGTTCTGAAGATTTGAGAGAAATCATGAAAGAACCACTAATGGTGTATCAAACCAGTGTCTTTATTTCTTTGGATTAATGAACAAATGGTTAAAATTAATTTTAACTCTGAGATAATTAATTAAGCTTGCAAATGTGAATGAAGGAATACTACTCCATTTCTTAGCAGATGGATAATTTTGCATGTCTGTGCCAGAATATCATTTTCAGTTCTTTTTCCACCCATTTTGATGTAAATAGGACTTTTAGGTGGCAACAGTGGTGAATGTAACTGTCCATTTGAGTTTCACACCATTCCACTGAGACTGTTTCTAATATTTATTCTTTCCAAGTGTGGTGTTTAGTTACACTGAGGATTTGTATTTTCATGCCATTAACAGGAAGCCTTTTCACCTAGGTTTAAAAAGAGCTCTTCCTATTCAATTTCATTGCTGCCAAAGAAATCAACGGACAGGTGGTTAAAAATAAAACCTAATTTCTGGAACTTAATCCTGACAACATGAGGGCTATCTATTATTTCTTAAAATGCTTGAATTGAGGAGCTTTCCACCCTAATGGGAATTTGCTTTGAAAGTTGCATTGCAAAATCTAAGGACGGTGTTAAAATATACCCCATCTTTTGACAGACTTCCTTGATCTTGTTCAACAGCATATTATGTCTTCTCTTTGGCAAACACTTTCTGCTTCATATAATGTAATCAACCCCTACTATTATGCAAAAGTATCAAAGTTTTTTTAACATTTAGAAAGTGGATCAACATGTGTTTCACAAAGTTCCTAAGGCTGCAGAAATTTCAGCATGCAACAGAGGTGCAAAAAGCAGCAATCTAAAACTCAGAGGTGCTGGGGTTTAATTCTTCATCACTTATGTTGCACAAACTGGATGTTTACATACACGAAGATTTATTAGTGGCCTCCATACCTGATGGCATAGATTGACTCTAATGGTGGAATTTACTTTCTGGGAAAAACAAGAAAACGAATGAGGGGAGTGAGAGAGGGAGGAAAAAAGTGAAAGGGAAAACTCCTCAATGGCTGTCAGGGAAAAGAAAAGGCAGGTTACAGAGCTGCAGATAGAAGGCCCTTAGCAGCACCAAAGGCTAAGGCACCTAGGTATACTAGGTATACTCCAAGGTATAAACTACAAGCTGCCACATTTTATTTGCCATATTTATTTATGCATAGCTTTCTCAAAAACCTAAAAATGTTTTTGAGATTAACCTTTGCTCACAATATAAGAATTGCTGACCAGCTATCCAGAAACGCTGTGGGAATAACAGGTGACATGGAGTACTAGGAAAAAGAGTCACTACATAATTTCCAGGAGACACTTTAGGAGTTGTTCACTTCCATTCCTGAAAGAGTTCTATATGGAGTAAGGAAAAGGTGAAATCTGAAGTTAAGGCAGCTTTGACAGAGCACAGAGCTGACAGCTGGTTATAGATTGTGTTGCCAGAATTATCCTCATTGCATACCATATAACAAGTGACTGTGGAGGGAAAATAAAGGTGTTTATGAAATAGAGCATGTAGGTTCCTCATTTTTTCAAGGTTGTGCTTCACAGAAATAAGTGAACCTGAACTCTGTTAGGACTCTCTAGGCTCAAATGCAGGTGCTGCCATGATAGCCATACTGAAGGGCTGGATAGACCTTTGAAGGAAGATGCTTGCTTAAAGACAGGATAGAATGCAAGATTATTTTAAAGCCATTTTTTGACTCCATAAGTCATGAGATGTTGCTTGGAGAGCAAAACCACATAGCCAAAGCAGAAGGAAGTTGAAGCACTAGCTGCACGTCTACGACAATAAAGCTATCACAGGCAGGCTATGTTCTACCAACGGGACAGTTATTGTCCTGAGTGAGCAGAGTATTTAGGTACAAGCTTAATTTTGTATGAAAAGTGAACATACATACATTTTGTATGTAAAAGTAATTGCTCTGAAATTGCAAGGGTAGAATGAATTTTCTGTTTAAAGCGAAATAAGTACTTAAGAGCTACACTGGATCTGGGCCCATGTAAGCATTTAGACCAGATACAGCCAGATTGGACAGAAAAGTCCTCCTACAAAGACAAGATAATAAAACCTGGAAAGACTGAAACATTTAAATAGCTTTTTCCTGATTCACCACATAAACAGTAATTACAGGGAAAGTCAGCTGCATTAGACTCGCCTAAATCTGTAACAGTTTGTAAGAGGAAACCATAGCATCTGGAGAGACAGAAATAATTACTTATACGCTTTAAGTAAAATAGAAACAGATAGGAACCAGCAATGAAAATTAAAAGAATGCAAACTTTCTTCTGAGTTACTCAGAAGAGTGTGTGTATGAGTGTATACGTATGGGCACATGTATGTGAAGCTTCTGCATTTTTACTTTCTTCTCTATGTTCTACCTCTAACTCCTATGTCTGACTTGCCAGAGGCTCATCCTAAACAGCATCTAAACTGACTGGCAGGTGAGCCCAATGGGCTCAGGGTATCAGTCACTGTGATGAGATCCTCACCAGGGACTGCTGCAGCTCGCTTCTGGTGTCCATAGTGCTGTTGCCTTTCCCTGGAAAGCAAAGCACGGAGCAGACTGGTGTAGTGCTGAGCTGCACCCAACACGGCGTAAGGATACAGATAGGAAACATACCGCAGCTTCAGAGTCAGAAGCAGGCATGTATCCCACATTTTAGAGATGCACAAATCACAAGAAGAAGATATTAAGCAGATGAAAAGGATTGTTTACAAAGAATTCTTCTCAAATCTCCAGGGCATGATTTTCAAAGACTCTCTGCTTTTTACTAGCAGTGCTTCCCAGGGAATTTGCTGGAATTTTCCTACTGATTTCAGTGAAACCAAAGTTAGGCTAAAGCTGATCACTTATAAAATCTGCTCATTGCTATGTCCAGGGGTATCTTGAATAGATTACTCCCATTTTCAGACATTCTACATACTCTGTGTTTCCAGGCTTTGCATTGTGGTTAAGGCAGTTACTGCTTTTTCTGGTGGCATTTCTCAGGATTTTCATTAATATTTCAACTGTAACGTTCAGTTCCAAAGGCAGGGGAATTTTGGTTTTGTTAGAATATGGGAGTCTGACTCTTTCCCATGCTTGAAAAATTATTAATGATATGAAATTTTACTATAGCATAATTGCATATTTCATTTCTAATCTAATGTATTTTATTAAGGATTTTTTTTCATATTTTTAGCTTATTGTAAGCAAGACAACTAAGCAACAAGAAAACAAGAATGTTATATGAATTGTCTGTTCTTCAGAGAGATTAATATTTTCCTTCTCCAACTGTTTGTTGCTTACATAAGGCTATAAAGTGTTTTGGACATGAGGTAGGTGACCTGTCTCCTAGTATGAATTGGTATAGTACCATTAAAAACTATGTCTTCTAATATTCATGCAGTGTTGCTGCCACTACATTGCCCAAGAAGCCTTCACATACTTGCCCCCATATAAAACTATTTCTAAATGGAATAATTAGCATCACACTAACCATTTCAGGACTGTCATGAATCTGACCACATTAATCTTCTTCACTTTATGTTGTGTATATGAATTACAAATCTTATAATAATGTAAATATATTTAGTTTTAGAAAAGCTACCTTTGCTTCATATATGCAATTTAGGTGGTGATTTATTGCACTTATTTGTTCTTGAGGCCTCAATCGATATTTTATTATCTGAAAAGAGGGAGCAGTGCTTCAAGACCATAAGCAATCTCATTCATGTCAGTATATCTCTGAATATTTCTTCAGGGAGAGAACTGTTCTCAAAGTAGAAAACAGAGATTCCTTCCAGACGAGGAACTATGCAGAACATATTTGTTGACTGCAGAGTATCTGACTGAAGTGTACCAGTTTATTTAAAACTAGAAGGCAGAACTCTGATTATCCTAATGAAGAATGTGGTCCTAGAAAAGGGCAGTGGATAGTGCTTAAAATACATAGAACAGCAATAAGAAACTATGTCTCTTTAACAATTTATAGCAAGGAGTATTAAAAAATTCTGTTTAAACTGTAACAGTGCATTTATTAATCTTATTTCTTAAAACCGCTCAACAGGTTCCCAGATACCAAGGAGTCTTTGGAGGTCCTCAGCACTGTGCAAAAGCAGATTAAGCTAAACTTACTGTCTATGAATGCTTTATCTGTGTCTATACATAAATGTATGTGGAGACAAAAGTAACTTTACCCAGCCTCATTGTGACCATAAGAATAAAACATGCTGGGTTGCAGCAGGATCCCAGTTACATGACAAATTGTCTAAAATAGTGCAGAACTGTGGATGCTTATGGGAGTGTATAAAAAAACAGTTTTTCTGAAATCCTCTTCCAGATTCAGCAGATTAATGCCTTCTTGAGCTAGGGGTATTTGCACACTCTCAAATTAAACAGTCACAAATGAACATAACTTCCATTAATTTGTCTACCCATTTTTAACATATTTCCATTCTTCTGCTCCGCAATGTTCTTTGGCAATGACTTTCACAATCTAATATACGTTGTGTAAAAAAGTTATTCCCTTTTGTTTTGTTCTAAACCTGTTTTCCTGATAACTTCATCCACTGATGAATTCTTAGATAACATACGAATGTGGGACCTTGTTGTGGTTGAACCCAGCAGGCAACTAAACACCACACAGCTGTTCGCTCACTCCCCTGCCCCCCAGTGGGGTGGGGGAGAGAATCAGGAAAAAAAAAAGTAAAATTTGTGGGTTGAGATAAAGACAGTTTAATAGGACAGAAAAGGTAGGGAAAATAGTAATAATGATAATGATAAAAGAATATACAAAATAAGTGATGCACAATGCAATTGCTCACCACCCGCCGACCGATGCCCAGCCAGTCCCCGAGAAGCGGTCACCACCCCCCAGCCAACTCCCCACAGTTTATATACTGAGCATGACGTCACATGGTATGTAATATCCCTTTGGCCAGTTTGGGTCAGCTGTCCCGGCTGTGCCCCCTCCCAGCTTCTCGCTGGCAGGGCATGGGAAGCTGAAAAGTCCTTGACTAGTGTAAGCACTGCTTAGCAACAACTAAAACATTGGTGTGTTATCAACATTGTTCTCATCCTAAATCCAAAACAGAGCACTGTACCAGCTACTAGGAAGAAAATTGACTCTATCCCAGACAAAAGCAGGACAGACCTTTGAAGGTCCCTTCCAACCCAAACTATTCTATGAATCTATGATATGCTTTATTTCTATTAACATATATAGTCAATTAATAACATCGTGAATTTCACTTTAACAAACTTTTTGCCTTTTGATTTTCAGCTAAATGAGGGAATTCCCTCTTTGAGGATACAAGGAACAAAGTACTTTTCTTCATTCTCGTTCACAATGAACATCATTCTGTTTATTAAATGACATTTGTTTGACAAAGGGGGTAGAATTTAGTTTCTCTAGCTCTTTAGGATCATACCATAAAATGATATAATATGAATTTAGTTCCAAATTTTTAAGATCTATTATTTGATAGAGCTATTGCAGAGGTTTCCTCATAAAAAGTGGGAACGATTGGCCAAGCTACATAAATTTTTGATAATTTTCCATCAATTAACCAGCCATGTGAATGAAGTTTAATTTCATCTTCATTTTTCCAATAACAAAAATCCAGTTTCTTGTTAGGTGTTTTATCTTCCCAGTTTTGAATTTCTACAGAACTCCTTGTATAGATTTCTATATTTAACCTACAAACAGTATGATATCAACCTAACACAATTTGATGATTTTGTTTAGTTCCTTATTTTGAATTTAGGGTGGCATCATTTGTAAGCTAATAATAATCAGGTCAATGTTGACCATTGATGTGTGTACAAATTATCTTTTATTGATACTTTCATTACTGCTTACAACACTCACTTCCTCTGAAATCATTCATTATTTTATGTTATGTCACACTATGTTGTGTGAAACTGAGATACATGCCACAGCTATTCACACACTATAAAATTCTTATATAGCTGCAATCATTGGGACTTTTGATGGTAACATGCTCCTAAAAAATCAATATAGTATATAAAAGAAATATATACAGGTGCACATTGTGCTCTCTGTAACCATCTCCATGAAACTATTCAAAACACAGAGCTGAGTTTACCTCATTTCTGTGAACAAGTAATAGGTGACAACAAATCGGTACTCAGTGTTAAACTTTCCTAAACCCTCTCACGGCTAAACTGAACAGACACTTGAGGCAAGGTACATGAGCATATCTTCATTCCCCGAGCTCTCATTCACTCACACTAACAGTGAATTAGGGCATGGAAAGCAAATAATAAGTTACCTTCCTGTATTGAAAATTATCAGTCTTTCCACCTGAACTGTCAGCTTGGTGCTACTGTTTGAATTATTATGAAATGATGCCCTTTTTATGGAGTAGGTGGTCACTGCTGATTCTGTGTGATGACTTTCAGACAACATACTCTGAGCCCTTCTCTAATTTAAAACTGAAAGAAGCACAGTTGTCTGTAATTCCTGTGTACCTGACAGTGATCATTATGTTCAGAAAGGTTTTAATGATACAGCTAACTATGTCACTATTTTGCTTCAAGAGTGTTTTCTTTTGCATAAGCTGTCCTTAAAGATTAGAATATAAACTTTTATTTGTAACAAGGGATCATGGTGAAACTGCCAAGTAGAGAAGCTGGGCTCAAGAGATTTATTACATTCATTGGAACTTTAAAAAAACATACAAATGCTGTGAAATCTGTATTGAAGAAAGTTGTGTGTCTAATGCTCAGAAAAATTATGAGAAAACAGGTTCAGGTTTATCTTATTTTCCTTATGCCAAAGCAGCAATATATTTCAAGATATGATTATAATTTGAGGTGGAGTAACTAAATGCAATGCTTTTTAAAAAAGAAAAATTGGGAAGTGTGCCAAAGATATACACAGATGATGTTATTCATTTTAAAAGCACCAGAAAATGTGTACAAAACAGTACAGTTCCAAAGTCTGACTTTTATCAAATAGTCGTAATAATGATAAAAAAGTCAGATGAGTACTGTATATTTAGGAGCATAGTAAACAGCTTCAGTCTTCCCATCCCTGAAACTAAATGAGAGCTTTACTACCATCTCACTGGAGGCCCAAAAGAAAACATTTTCTTTTAATGAAAGTATCTACTACGGAAAAACTTTCTGGAACCATACTTGCTGTATTCACACCAAAGAATTAAGTAGTGATTGAAATCTCTAGTATTATATAATAACACATTTCCTCCCGCTCCTGAAATCCACATTGAAATTGCAAAATTGGCTCAGGCTACATTAACTGGGCTTCCTATATATCTCATGATACAGTTCTGACTGGTAGACTTACTTTTTTTTTTTTTCCCCAGAACCCTGTCTGCTGAAGTGTAAGAATAAAGAGTATTCCTTGAAAGGATAGCTTGATGTTATTTTATCTGTTTATTCTTCATTATTCTAGGTCTATGGATCCATTCATTATTTACTGAACCCGTTCTGAACACAGAATTGTTCATTCTCTCATGAGCTTTTCTAAATGCTTGCCAGTGCATCCAGTGCATTTTTTAAAGATGCTAACGAATTTATCTACACAGTCCTTCTGTGAGGTAACTCCATTTCACACATGGGGAATTATCATAAATAGCTTAAGGCCAAAATTATCTAAAGTATCCATTCTTCAGGGTGCTAATTTGAAACACACAGAGGTAAGTTTTTCAGAAAACTTAGTACTTTGATAGCATTTGTATGCATTTTACATCTTTACATGCTGAAAGCAGAGCTCCTTGTTCTTTTCTGCAAAACAGAGCTAAGGTGTGTTCTTTGAGATATCCAAAAACACATACTAACAGTCTGGTTTAAATGAACTGTCCAGCCTCTCACAAAGGCACTCAGTGGCAGAAGCAAGGACATCCTCCACTCCTCTAGGGCATCTCTCTCTTTTTTTTTTTTTCCTTCTTCTTGTTCACTGAGCTTCTGAATGGGTGCAACAGAGATACTCAGACCACTAACCCATTATTATACTTGCCCTACTACTGCCCTGGTCATTTGTTCCTTACTTCTTTTTCTTCTTCATACTTAATAAGATCAGGATCTTGTGGAAAGGAGTGACCATGCTTATGATCACGTAATTATGTATTATATAATAAACAGCTCTGCAATAATTTGTTTGACACACCTTGTGTGAGCGTGTAGTCTCATGCTTATACATGGGAGACAAACATTTCTGGAGCTGTCTCTGTTCTCAGAGTCTCCTTTTTCTCTCCATCTTCTCCAACCCTTTTGGAGTGGTGGAGGAGACCACCATGCTCCTGTGAGTGCTCTCTCTTTCTTATTCCTCTCCATGGGTGTACCCAAACCCATCTCCCTTTCAGGCTCTTACCTGCCTGACCCCATCTCTCCTGCATCTCTCCAACCTCCTTTTCCTCATGTTCCTTCTTCTTAGCTCTTCCTTCTGCTCTTCTTCCCTCAATCACCAAATCATCCCAGCACCTTTTCCTACCTCCTGTCCTCCTTCAAAATCCTTCTTCCATTGCCTAGCTATTCAAATCTTCTCCCTTTCCCCTGGCTGACTAAGCTCTTGGCATTCAGCACAACCCTCCATCCTGAGGGTGCCAGCTCTCATCTCAGCACCTTGCTGATCCATGGCACTCCAAAACACTTCTGGGACAAACAGTGTTGATAATTCTCAGGAAGGCACATTGCAGCCTAGTCAGGTCTTGAATGTTTTCATACACCTTCTTGACTCCAGCCACCTGTGACCACGTCCTCCTTCTCCCCCTGGATCACCATCCCTCACACTCTGTATTTGTATGTGCCAGTTTAGTTAATACAGCCTTCTAGGAAGAAATGCGCATAGCACATCTCCTGGGGAAGGAGGAGGAGGAGGTGGAGAAGGAGGCGGCATCAGGCACTTAACAAAAGGGAAGGGCACCAAGTGTTACCCCTTCAGGGAACCTGGCCATCCTTATATCCTTCATATATCCTGGCAGTTCACCAGCAACTGCCTTTTCCCTTTCCACTTAGTGACTTGACAGGACTGTCATATCCCACTAGCTTCAGCTCTCAACAGCTTCTCCTGCTTCCCTGGAGCAAACGAATACACTCAGGTTTCCAGCAGTGGTCAGCAGTGGCCTCTGTGAAGCCAAGCAGCCCTGCTTTCCTGCAAACTTCCTGGAATCAGATGCTTCTTGCATTCCCCCTGTTGCTACCAATTACTGTGTCAACAGCCTAGATATATTCTGTATGCCCAGTCCAAGCTAGTACACAAATAAACTGAGAGTGGATGGGTCACAGCAGGCAGAGTAGAACATTAATTGTCATTTGCATATTGTAATTTGTTAATGGTTTATCAGTTGGCCAAGTTTGGGAGAACATTAACAAAAATAATAAATTATGGTTATTTTATTATACTTAATAAAATAAGAAAGCATGACATCTTTAAAAAAAAAATCCTTGCTTTAAGAGTGTTATTAATATAAGGAATCAAAATATTTTCCCTAATCTCTTTCTGGGCAAAGGCTAAAGTATTTTAACTGATATTTCCTCAGCAAATTCTCTCTTTAGTAGGCATAGCATGGAAAATTCCAATCTGAGCGGTACATTAAGTTTGACAAGATTAAAAGTAATTACAGACTGAGTCTTTTAATGGAAACTAGTAGGCATCCTTAAGTACAGGCTTTACTACTTACATCACCTGTAACAAACAATTTTATTGTATAAACATAAAAAGCAAATCTGTCGCTGATTTGTACCACTAGAACACTCTGAACTTTTATATTTTTCTAATACATCATGCACACGTAAGATTCTATGTAAACCCATTTAAAAACTCTTTAAAGCAACATTACTTTAGTATTAGAAGCATTTTTTTAATTATAAAGTACATGTTCTTTAATAATAAATGGGAAAAAGCAAGAGAAACATGTTCTGGTAGTCTATTTGCATGCTTTTTTAAATAAGATATATTCTATTGAAATCACACAAACAGAAACAGATAGCTTGTCAGTAAGCACTAATAGAGCTATTTCCCACAATAATATTACAGCTGTTAGCTGCACAATGGTTAGAGACATACTATTCAATTATTACAGGATGCAGAACCACCTCTCGTGCTGAGAAGAATGTAGGCGAAGTCAGTTTGCTCTTTGCTTTGCACAAGTTCCCTTGCTGTGAAAGGAAGCCATAATCCTACAGGATCAGTATGATGGTATCAAAAGATGTTGACTACTTCAAGGGCAAGGTGAGGATTACTTTGGTCTAATTAGCCGAGTTATTTAAACAAACTATGAAATGATAATGTATGAGTACAAGGTTGCAAAATTCTCCCAAACCACAAATTCAGACCCTAGCAGGAGTGACTGAGCCTGTCTTTTCCTGAGTTGCCTTGAAGACCTGAGATGCTGGAAGGCGTCTTTCTAAGCACTGTGGCTAGGATTCAAAACCATCTCAAACTTCCTAAAATCGCTTCCAAAAGAATATGAGATGCTTTCAAGAGACAGGCTGGCCTGGAGTCACCTGTTTGCTGACAGGTATTTATCAGCACATGGCTCTCACCACGCAGCCACCCATCATAAATGGTTTGATTTACACTGCTCTTCTGCTTCTGTTTTCATTTACAGTGAAATGTGTGAGTATAAAATTCTGTTAGCCAGTCTCAGTAATGCTTTACAACCATTTTACAATGATGGTATAAATGAATACAGGAGATACAGGCATGCAGAGAATCATATTCCTCTTTTATTCTTTTGCAAAATTCAAATTCATAGAATTCAATATAAAAAGGAAACAATATTAAAAGAAAATGAGAAAGCGAAGAATACTGTCGTTATTCAATCTGCACTAGTACAGCTTTGTTAAAGACAAGAATATGGAGACGTTAGTTCATACACATGCAAAATAGAGACAAATTTATATTATACTTGCACTGGGATGTTGGAGTTTCCCATTTAATTCTCTCCAGTGAATGAGAGCAAAGATAAAGAAAATGCTTTAGACTGAAAAATGATGATATACGAAAATGCCTTACTTCAATAAAATGTTTATGTGCCAGAAGCAAATAAGGTTGAACTATGCTCTTTTACATTTTTTCTGTCTGCCTTTTTTCACTCTAGAGGCACCAGCAAACTATGGGACAAGTAATTATGTTATTATGTATTGAACTGTTTTGGATAGATAAATGAATGGGTAGACATAAACACAACTATAGAATGCTTTGGGTTGGAAAAGACCTTTAAAGATCATCTAGTCATCTTCAACTAGATCAGGTTGCTCAAAGCCCCACCCAACTTGGCCTTGAACACTTCCAAACACAAAGCATCCACAACTTCTCTGGGCAGCCTGTTCCAGTGCCTCACCACCCTCATTGTAAAATTGTCTTCCCCATATCCAATCTAAATCTACCCTCTTTCACCTTAAAACCATTGCCCCTTGTCCTGTCGCTACATGCCCTGGTAAAAAGTCTTTCTTCATCTTTCTTACAAGCCCCCTTTATGTATTGAAAGGCTGCAATAAGGTCTCCCCAAAGCCTTCTCTTCTCTAGGCTGAACAACCCCAACTCTCTCAGCCTTTCCTCATAGAGGTGTTCCATCCCTCTGATCATTTCTATGGCCCTCCTCTGGACCCGCTCCAACAGTTCCATGTCTTTCCTGTGCTGAGGACTCCAGAGCCAGATGCAATACTCCAGGTGGGGTCTCATGAGCGCAAAATAGAGGGGGAGAATCACCTGCCTTAACCTGCTGGCCATGCTTCTTTTGATGCAGCCCAGGATACCATCGGCTTTCTGTGCTGCAAGTGCACATTGCTGGCTCATGTTCAGTTTTTCATCCACCAGTATCCCCATGTCCTGCTCCGCAGGGCTGCTCTCAATCTGTCCATCCTCTAGTCTGTACTGATATTGGGGATTTCCCTGACCAGGTGCAGGACCTTGCACGTGGCCTTGTTGAGCTTCATGAGGTTCACATTGGCCCACTTCTCAAGCCTGTCAAGGTCCCTCTGGATGGCATCCTGTCCCTCAAGCACATCAATACTGCACACGCAGCTTGGTGTCATCTGCAAACTTGCTGAGGGTGCACTCGATCCCCCTGTCAGTGTCATTAATAAAGATATTGAACAGTGCTGGTCCCAATACAGACCCCTGAGGGACACCACTTGTTACTGATCTCCATTTGGACATTGAGCTCTTGACTGCAACTCTTTGGATGCGGCCATTCAGTCAATTCCTTATCTACTGAATAGTATGTCCATCAAACCCATAGCTCTCCAATTTAGCGACAAGGATGTTGTGTGGAGACAACATGTTGTGTGGACTAGAATGTAATATCTCACATTAATAAAAGTTCACAGTAGGTTGTTGATATATCAAAACGTTTCTTTTGAAGTCCTTTTTTCCCAATTCTAGATAAAGATTCAGTAGGTCCATTGCTCATGGTTACTTGGTCTAAGTAGCAAAAATAGTTAATCAAACTATTATTAGTTAACTTTAAAAATAATAATGTATGAATTCAAAGTGACAAAATTGTCTCAAAACATAGATTTAAATCCTAGCAGGAGTGAGTGAGCATATCTTTCCTTGATTTGCCAAACTACCTGCTATGCCATTAAATATATGCTGCTTTTGACGGAGACCTAAGAGGACTGTGAATTAGACTTATTATTATAAATAACAAAGATCACACAGCCTGCACTTAAGAGTTCACTGAGAATTTCTTGCCCAGATTTTGCCTTCCCTTCTCTACAGCTATACAACGCTTAAAGTAGTCACTGTCCTTCAGTTGGGTGTGTGCATTCCGGGGCTATAAGGGCTGTGCAAAGTAGACTTCTGATAGAAATGCCCTACATAAATGTACTTGTTAACTACACCTGCTGGCAATCCTTCACCCTGCGATTTTGGGAAGGCCCCTGGATTCTAATTCAGGAAAAAGGCCCATTCACACCAGTTTCGCTACTGAAACAAGAATCAGGTCTGAAGAGCTCAGCTTGTTCTTTATATTGCATTGCTAATGGAAACTCTTGTCATTCCTTTGAGCAAAAGCTCAGGTTTTGATTCAGTTTCTGTTCACAAGCAATGACGTGAGAAACCAGACTTTGCATTTTTGAGGTCCGCATGTCTGGCAGATATGTGTGTGTGTGTGTGCATGTGTGTTTCTCAAATTTAATTCCAATTGCCTTTTTATTCAAACAGGAATAAAACCACATTTTGTCTAAATCTTCCGTACAACATACACATGTGGCTGTCACCACTTTAGCTACCAATATAAACAGAAATCATCCATTGATCTCAGCTGTCTCTTCTGGAGAAACCTGGTGTTTTGCACTGCTTCCCCAGAAGGACATCTGTCCTGGGGAGAGGGACAAGCTGTGCTTTCAAAGAGTTTGGATTGTATATCACTGTGCAAAAGATTAATTTCTTTTGTAGGAAATCTACAAACTTCTGGATCAAATTGCTGCAATTTTATTATACATGAGAAGAGATATTTAATCCAATCAGAAGAGAAATCACAGTAGTAACAGAGTTTATCACAGGCTAATAAGCACAAAAGAGATATTTTTATGGTACTATACCTGTGGATTAACTAATGAGGATAAGGTTTGGAATGATGTTTGAGCAAATTACTACTCACTAAATTAAACTTTTGATACAGATGGCTTGGGAGACAGCTACTACAGTCAAATACTGTTTTCAGTTTAATAAATGAGTAGATGAGGCACTTAGGGACATGGCTTAGTGGGTGGTGGTGTTGGGTCAACGGTTGGACTCGATGATCTTAGAGGTCTTTTCCAACCTCAATGATTCTATGATTCTATGATTCTATAAATGGGCAAGCTTTTAACCATAAATGGGTTATGGATGAAAATGGCTTGCATTTTTAAAATTTATATTTAGGAAAGTTATATGAAGTAAAATAGATAATATTTATCACAAGACCTTAAAGTATGAGCTATCGTGTAGCTGAGTTAGGAAAATTGTTTTGTAGTAAGTAAACTTCAAATCAATGTAGAAGTAAAAACTTATAATTAAATGTAAGAAAACCACATATATTTGAAATTCTATTGCAATCAAAGTACAGTAACATTCTTAGATTGTATAAGAAGTAATGAATATAGAGTAAGGCAAGCAGGAAAATGAAGAACAGTTAGCTAATCATATTTTAAAAGCAATATAAATTTTTAGAAGTTTGAATGACTGAAAAGATCATTAGATAATTCAGGTTGGAAAGGACCTCAGGACATCTGTAGTCCAACCTCCTGCTCAAAGCAGGGTCAGTTCTGAGATCAGACCAGGTTGCTCTGGGCTTTATCGAGGCGGGTCTTGAAAGCCTCCAAGGATAGAAACAGCATAGCCTCTCTGGGCAATCTGTTCCAGTGATTAAGCTAATAAAGGGACATGAAATGGGCAGTAAAGTAAGATGTTACTGATTACAAAAGAAAAATAAAGTAAAAATATTTTCTTCCTAGTTGTCCTTTAGTCGTCAGAATACTACTCTGTGGATATTTGGGAGGTAAATTTCATTCCGCAGCCATGACTGCATTTCAGGTAACAAAAGGGTATAGAAGTTTGATTTGTTTAGATTTGTAATAAATGCATCAGGCATCCACTCATATGAATTCATGTAGTCTGAGTCCAGTCAGTCCTTCTTACATAGTACCTCATTCGGACCAGTAGCTATCACAACATGTGGAGGCATAGATTTAATTTTTCACTTTCATGTGGAGTGAGTCTTTTCTGTTATTGTGATGAATGTGGCTTTTTTATGGAAAGTTTCAGTCTCTCTGGCCTTTCGTGTTTCACATTTAATAGCTAGAGCTTTTGGGTGAAGTTACTAAAACAAGAAGACAGTCTGAAAGGAAAATAGTCAAGGCAGTTTTTCATTTCATTGAACTGTGAGTTTCACCTCCACGTTCTTGAGGGTATGGTTTGTTGTTTTTTGTTTTTTGTTTTTTTTTTTTTTTTGTTAAGGATCTACAAGAGGTGCAGTAATTATAGTCTCCAGCTACAAAATAAATTATTGCAAATACCATCCAAATACTTTCTTTTTAAAACTATACTTTACTAAAATTATCCTTTTGCAGCTTCAGTAATGCTGTAATTTTTATTAAAAAGATTCATCCATTTAAAGAAATATGAAGCAACTAAACTCTGCTTGAATCCTATGGTAAGATCCTGTGGTAAGAGTAGACCATGAAACAAAATAGCAGTACTGGCTCAGGACCCAAAATTTGACCCAGCCTCTATCTTGTCTCCGGCTCTAGTCAGTAATGGACGCTTAGGGAAAGAAAAAAAAAAACAGTTTTAGAGATTTCTCCTTTGAGAAGCTTCCTGGTCCAAAGAAACATATGCTGATAAACAAGAAAGGGGGCCAAGGGAATAATTAGATTCGCAATGAATATATTCACCCGTGTCATGTCATGTGGTGCATCCAGGCACTGAGATGGCACTCATCTCTGCACATTGGCAGCTGCAACCACCTTTCCTTCCTCAAAATATACAAAGGTAAAAAAATCTCATCAATCAATTTGACATTGGGGACAACAATTCAAAAACAGAAAAAGAAATTAAAACTGTGAGGTGATGGTGTCAAAACCAGAAGAGCACACCTGCCTGCCAGGTGAATTCCTTGTATAGCTAGATCTACACTAATGAAATGGGCCCTGGGTAGGCACAGGCATTTTTCCAACAGCAGCTATACTATTTAGTTGTTAACATGCTCCCTGGCACAGCTCTGGCCTGTGGCAACCAGAAGTAGCCTGAGAAATGCCTGGACCAACTCCCTGGGACAGCATAGGTCAAGGATTTTCTTTTTCTGTTTATTTCCTTAAGGAGGCTTTTTTTTTTTTTCTCCTTGAGGAGAAGAGCTGTCTTATGCCACCTGCTTCATCTACTTTACTGCACAGGCAGATGCAGGCTGTCAGGCTGGTGTGCTCATGAGGTTCGTGCGTGGCTTTCTTGTTGGGGCAAAACAAGAAACAAGGATTCTCCAGGGGCACGGAAGGCAGTGGAGGCAGTCATGCAACCCGACTGCTGGGTACCCCTGGGGTGGGGGATACAGCATAGACACAGCCATCCCCCACCGCTGGCAGCCACCCCTGCCTAGAAAAAGCCTGAGAATGAGACAGGAAGGCTGGGGGAAAGGACAAGCACAGACTGATGGTGGTAGAAACTGAAGCCTCTGGTTTCAGGGTCAGATAATCCAACTATCTGTACGATACAACTTGACCTACATTTGGCACAGCAGTTCATTAAGCTATCCTTGCTAATGTCACAGACTTTACTCTCTGAAGTGATGTTGCCATGACCACTTCCCTTGATAATTTATTCCACGGTCCAGTTGCTTCTGCTGTTTTTCAAAATGGAACTGCAAATTAGAGAGTGTTAATACACAAAGACTTGTGCGTGCTTATTCTGGATGGGAAATTTCTAACCGGGGTGGTGGGGCTTTTGTATTTGAAAGTAAAGGTTTCTACAGTGAAAAGTGAATTAATTTTTGATAGCTAAGAAAATTTTAGTGGATTCATTTCTGTATGATAGATTTAATTATGCATTTTCTTTCTTTGTAAATGACTGACAAGTACATTTGCGGTTATTATTCAGAGCCCTCAATTGGTTTTACCAATAATTATTTTTGATTTTGAAACAAGAAAATTAGGAGACCTATCTGTGATTTAATAACAGTGTCTGCCTCATTTTCGACATCGCTGGGGACAGCTGCTTCCATGAGCTTACTGCTGAATGATATATATTTAAATAGCTTATAGGTACTGAAAATCAACTGAAGAATTATTTAATATTGAATTGTGCAACTATGCAGAAAATTGTATATGTGTGTGCATGTGCACATCCATGCATATGGTTGCAAATTTTACCTTATTAACATCTGTCCTCCTCACACACCAGGATTAATCTGGTTATAAGTAAATAAATATATAAACTCTATGATTAAGGTTTGTCCTAATTTAGTAGAATCGAGAGTTACTATTGTGTTCAGACAGATAGACCTTGAAAGACATAGGATGGGGAAAAAAACCCCAAAACAAAAAAAAACAAAACAAACCCAAAAGCTAATGTCTTTTAGCCGTTTGGTGAGGCTGGAAAGAAGAATGACCCTCCTGAGTCACTGAGTCCAGCACCTTGCTCTCAGAGACAGCAGGGCTATATGACCTTCTTTCACAAAACAATGACGATTTTGCGGCCCGTGACTTCCATTTTTGGAGTGTTCCAAAAATTAGTTATTTTGGTTTTCTTTTTCTACTTTCTGGAGAAATTTGTTCCTGGTTAATTTGTTTTGTGCTAGTCCTGGCTCTTAGTGCAAAGATTTTCTTCTCTTCCCATTGTTTTTCTTCATTTTGGTTTCATGCAATGGTGATATCTCCTTTCAACTGTCATTTGATAAAGCAAAGAACTTGAGCTTTGTTTAGTCTCCATATAGAAAACATTTCATTCTTCCTATCAGCTTAGCAATCTTTTTCTATTCCTATGCAATTCTAAGATCTTTCTTGAACAGAATTATACATAGAATTGAGACCTCCTGAGGGTATTGCTACTTTCAGGGCCCCAAATCATCTTGTAATCAGCTAGTACTTCTTTGTTGTATTTCTGCTTAGATCCAGCTGAGCTCCTGACATTAAAAAATCTAGTTTTTATTTTCCAGAAATAGGAACTTGCATTTTGTCATGCTCAATTTCAGCTGAGAAATAAAGAATCTGGCTCAAAAAGCATTGAGAACTTTGACTCTTTCTGAGGTTTACAGTTAAGCAAGACCGTACACACCTGGAAGGAATTAGGAACCAATACATTCATTGTAGGGAGCCTAAAAATTGCATGAGTTTTAATTGATTTACTGATTTAGCTTTCAATTTTGATTTATGTTGGGTTTATGATGCTGAAAACATCTACCTTTGTCTGTTACCTGACAACAGCTGCATGATGAACAGTCTGTGAACAATCTCTCGCAGTCCATTTACTGTCCTTGTTCCAAACATATTCCTGTGCAAAAACCCTCAGTAATAAATCATACTTATGTTTCATATTTGCCCCTAAACAAAATGACACAAACATCTGGGAACAGATACAATATGCAGTGCTATTCCAAAGAAATGTATTATTGACACTCCACCTGTTCTCTAACACAAACAATTCTTTCTTCAGAAAGAAACATTTAACCTTGGTACATTTAAGGTTCAAAGGGTGAATCTAAGATTTAACCGTGATAAGCAAGGAGAAAGAGCTGTGTTGCAGTTAGTTATATTCTTTCCCACAGCAATGATCACAGATACAGAACTCGTGGGGAAAAATGGAAAGTTCAAGTTTCTGCTAAGTCTCAAATAGGAGTTCTGTCCTAAAGGAGAAATCAGAAGGAAAGTTGCTTTAATTTTGATATACTTGGTGCTCCAATACAAACCATAAAATAAAATCTTATAATGAAGTATTCCTTTATAGACTTTTCTTCATTTTGCTTCCATGCTGTTTTTTTCTTGTTATAATTGTCATATTATTTCCTGATCACAACTGGGAAAAAAATCCAATAAAGTATATTATGCCATATCATTTATTGTCCCCACTGTTACTCATGGTAAGAGTTTTCTATTTGTTTTAATAGAATGGAAAGGAGATAGTTCAAATTTAAAGGGCAGGTGGCAAAGAAAGCAGAGTGCTTCTGTTACAGGAATGGTGTCCATGACTTGCATGAGACTACGCAACATCAAAGGAAGACCCCCATAGATTATTACATTAAAGAGATAGTAAAAAATGGATGAAGTCTGAAACAGCACTGCAGCCTTTGGAAGCAGTTGCTGCATAAAATCTCCTGAAAAAATGACATGAAATTGTATGCTGTGGACCTAGGTCTCAGAGAAACAGAGACCAGTGCAATCTACTAATCCTGGAGAAATCTTACCAGGCATGGATATAAAGACTTTTCCAAGGTCTTCATTGGGAAACTGATTACATCTTCATTAAAGTCAAAGAAAAGACTCCCACCTCAACTGTAAAGAATGGCATCCATTTTTGGGCAACTTGTGTATTGTTAAATGTTTTCCCATGTAAAAACCTAACCTTTATTCTTTACAACTTATTGATAAAACTTGATGTGATGTAGTTTTTCTAAGAAAATGAATAAGGACTACCTAGAGTAAAAGCTAAATGTATCATTATTCAAATTACTCTGAATTTCCCTCATCTTGCACAACAATAGACAGTTCTTTCTATCTGAAAGGAATGTTTACAACTTTAAGGCTTTTCATCTTTCCATCCTGCCAGATTTTCTATCAGGGGATATCAGCTGAAATTCTCCTAGGAGCCACTACTTGTCAATGTGAAAAAACCTGACAGAATGCAATCACACCCATCTAATCAAGGAACAGAAATAATTTACATAAACAGTCAAACACAGAAAAGCTCAAATTTCAGATATTTCCAGGGAAGTAGCCTAGAGATCCCAGGAATAATCCTCTTTCTTCTTCTCCCACCCTTTCTCCATATCATCACCATCTCAAAAAAAACCCAGACACCTAAGAAAATTTCATATGCATCTGAGAAAATATTTATAGTCATGCCTAAATTGTTTAAAAGGGATACACTGGAGTTTCTCATTCATCACACTGGTGAGGTCTTGTTGCAAAAGAAAACAAATTAATATTCTCCTTCTATTTAAAAGCTAGTCTCAAGACAAAGACACCAGAGGAAAATTAATGTTTTTTCACTTTGCAAAAAGGATTGACTAAATAACAAAGATACCTGGTAAGACTATCTCATTCAGATAAGTTAAGATAATTTAAAATGTCCTTTTGAGAGAAAGTTCTCTATATTTAGATAGAGACCACATGTTTAGATAAAGCTATACTCTTCACTGAAGTGAATCTAAGATAAAAACCACATCTTTGGCATTTTTCTGGTTCTTAATCTTCTCATTACAGGGAAACATCTGATAAAGATCCATATTTGTTACAGAAAAAAGGTCCTGTGAGCAGTAGAAAATACAGTCATTAATCAACATTTCTTGATAGTACTGGAAAAGTTGATTTGTCCCTAACATGTCCCTTGAATAAACATTTTCTGCTGCTCACAAAGTAAGATTTCCTGATTTCTGAGTTACCTGTGGCCCAAATCTTGCTTGTACTCCAAGAAGTCATCTGCTTGTCTCATTTTGCCCATGGTAATCTCACCTCTGTGCCCAGCAAGATCATGGAGCAGATCCTCCTGGAAACTATGCTAAGGCACATGGAAAATAAGGAGGTGATTGGTGACAGCCAACATGGCTTCACTAAGGGCAAATCGTGCCTGACAAATTTGGTGGCCTTCTACAATATGGTTACAGCATTGGTGGATAAGGGAAGAGCAACTGACATCAGTTGCTATCTGGACCTATGCAAAGCATTTGACACTGTCCTGCACGACATTCTTGTCTCTAACTTGGAGAGACATGGATTTGACAGATGGACCACTCGGCGGATAGGGAATTGGCTGGGTGGTCACACTCAATGAATTGCAGTCAACATCTCGATGTCAAAGTGGAGACCAGTGATGAGTGGCGTGCCTCAGGGGTCTGTATTGGGACCGGCACTGTTTAACACCTTTGTTGGTGACATGAACAGTGGGATTGAGGGCACCCTCAGCAAGTTTGCTGACGACACCAAGCTGTGTAGTGCGGTCAACACGCTGGAGGGAAGAGATGCCATCCAGTGGGACCTTGACAGGCTTGAGAGGTGGGCCCATGCAGACCTCATGAAGTTCAACAAGGCCAAGTGCAAGGTCCTGCACATGGGTCGGGGCAATCCCAAGCACAAATACAGACTGGGTGGAGAACGGATTGAGAGCAGCCATGAGGAGAAGGACTTGGGGGTGTTGGTTGATGAGAAGCTCAACATGACCTGGCAATGTGCGTTCGCAGCCCAGAAAGCCAGCCATATCCTGGGCTGCATCAAAAGAAGCGTGACCAGCAGGTCAAGGAAGGTGATTCTGCCCCTCTACTCTGCTCTCATGAGACCCCACCTGCAGTACTGCGTTCAGCTCTGGGGCCCCCAAGAAGGACATGGACCTGTTGGAGCGAGTCCAGAGGAAGGCCACAAAGATGATCAGAGGGCTGGAGCACCTCTCCTATGAAGACAGACCTCTGAGAGAGTAGGGGTTATTCAGCCTGGAGAAGAGAAGGCTCCAGGGACACCTTATAGCAGCCTTCCAGTACCTGAAGGGGGCCTACAAGAAAGCTGGAGAGGGACTTTTTACAAAGGCATGTAGTGATAGAACAAGAGATAATGGCTTTAAACTGAAAAAGGGTAGATTTAGATTAGATATAAGGAAGAAATTCTTCACTATGAGGGTGGTGAGGCCCTGGAACAGGTTGCCCAGAGAAGTTGTGGATGCTTCGTGTTTGGAAGTGTTCAAGGACAGGTTGGATGGAGCTTTAAGCAACCTGGTCTAGTGGCAAGTGTCCCTGCCCATGGCAGGGGGGTTGGAACTAGATGATTTTTAAGATCCCTTCCAACCCAAACCATTCTATGATTCTATGATTCTATGAAAAGACAGTGAGTTTATCCCCATGTAAGCTTTTTTTAACAAGTTACAGTATTATTTCTGTAATAAGTTGAAGAAGTTAGGATACATCAGGATTGCGTGTCTTTCTCAAGGTCACAAAAAATCTGCCAAACTGGAAATTTCACCCACATTTTCTGAGTCATATCTCAGTGCTTAACAACAAGGTCCTCTTCTCTTGCATGTCTTGGAGATACACTGATGTAACACCAGTTTGAATTCAGAATGAAGCTTGGATTTTATTTTTTTTTTCTGTTTTACCATTCATTTCTACAGTATGCATGACATTACTTAAGAATAACAGGAGGCACTGACTGGCACCATTTTATTGGATTTTACTCCAGAAAGCAACAGAGTAGGTCAACAAGCAGTGACGTGCTAGAGGACACCAAAAGCACTTCTGCCAATACAAATCATTCACCTTCTGCCACTTCACTTCTCATGAATGTCAGTCCAGTAGTTGCTTCCATCCACACTGACATCTGACACATACAAGACAACATTGTTATTCTGCAGAAATTCTTGCAGAAGTGCACATAAGAAGCACTTGACTGAAACAGTTAAAAAGTGTGTTTCAGTGAACAGTGTGAATTCTTGGAAGGAAACTCTAAGTATTTTTATCTCTTCTAAGTTCATGGTTCTTTTTATTGTTTCTTTACAGAAGCATTTTGAAAACACCTTGAAGCAGAAATCTTGTTTATTAGTGATGTAATAACCCCTGTAGATGTTGAACTGCAAAACAAACAAGTTTTAATACTTGTCCAGATAGCTTTGATTTACAACTCTGGAGGAAGGCCACAGAATTCTGCTCATTTCCTCTAGCTGAAAATCATGTCACTGGTCTCAGAGAGAAAGAAGAAATGCTCAAAAGCAAAACTATCCTACTAGAAGAGGAAATTTTAACAATGTGTTTCATAGCCATCATTGGCATTGAACAAGCTTGCTATTGTTTTGAAGGAACACAGATGCCGCAGTAAAAACAAACAGCAGCCATAGTCAATAAAATGGTAGCTGCCATATAGGAAATCTATGGTTTAAGGTTAAAACAGCATACTTTTCTTTAGGGATCTTTCAGTCGTTACTGGAAATCACTATGAATCATGTTTTCTAAGAGAAGAACTAGGAAATGAGCATTACAAATTCAGGGTGGCAAATTTGCTACTGAAACATATTTATTTTCAGAAGGTGGCTGTTCATCTGGTGGTGGCAACCCCAAATAATTTCTTACAATCCAATCATATTGCAATTATTTCTTCATTTTTTTATTACTTGTGTTCTGGATGTCTTCTGAGCCTGTGGTTCCAGTAGCATTGCCACACTGTTTCATTCTGAGGGCACAGCTCACTGCTAGGGAGTCAGATATGGTATTCTTACAAGAAAAAACATCTCTATTTCACAAACATTTTGTTTGTGTTCTTTTGCTTTTTGCTTTTATATTTTATATAAAGTAAAGTGCAAGTACCATTGCACTTTTTACATTCTTTGAGCTACTTGCATATTTTCTCTACCCCTGATTACAAGATTTTTCAGGTCTAATATTTATAGGTGCCTCTATGTTTGCCATGTAGTACAAAGTCTGTTAAATGTCTGACATGCTAGATATTTCACCTAAAATACTTAACACACATTACGTGTTTCAGATAACTTCATAAAATGTAGAGTTGAGAATCATTAGATATTAGAAGAGAAGCTAATAATGTGCAATCCCTAACAATTTCCATTATAATGGTTCCTCTTCAGTCCAGTATCAGCATGCAGGATGCAGGTTTTTTTACACTAACCAGTAGTAACTGGTTAGTAACTAACTTGTAGTTATTACAACTTATAAACTTACACGCAGATTTGTCTCAGTCCAGTTACCAATTACGAGTGACACAAAGCAGCCAGTTCCTTTTTCTCACTTCCTTAGAACTCCTGGAATTTTTTCAAAAGACTGAACATTACAAGGTCAGAGGGACAGGGTCTACAAGCAGCATCAGCATGTACTACTCTGAGAACTGCAGACTGCAGCTACACCTTCTAAAACAGGGAAATGGAGAAGTGAAAGATGTACAAAGGGGCTTAAGCCCCATTAGAGGGGGGCTTCATAACACTTTTTCAAGAATGGGACTTAATGATTCATTAACAGAAAGAAAGCGAGTAATGTCTTTCCTTCCTATATATATATAAAAATTTCTACCCATAATTTCCATTGTACAATAACTACTAAAGTTTATTATTTTAGAAGACTAAAGAAACTTCCTCAAATGTGAGGATTTCATCCCCATATCACTAAATGGACATAGCTTTCCTGCAGGTTTAATAAGGTATGGTTTGAAACAAAATCCATTTAAAATGTTTACTAACCAATAGCATGTAACACTGACGTTGCAATAGGACTTATGTGATGAATTTGCCTTTGACACCCCCACTCGTGAAAGTACAATTCTGAACTGCACACCTTCAAACCTGCCACAAAGAGAAAGGGGAAAAAAGACTTTAGGCCCTCTGTGCCTTACAGAGAGATGTTGTTTAGTTCAGATCTCTTAAACAGCATGTGAAATCATCAAAGGATTGACCTGTAATTTTGAAAACTATGCAGAGGAAGTTATGAAAAAAACAACAGGGTTTTGGAATCGCAGTGATTAGGTAGTCTCAGTCATAGGGAAAAAAAAGGACTGGTGAAGTAATGGCCATACAAAAGCACTAAGCACGGAGCTTAGCAGAACTGTAATAAAGGCAGGACATTGAATTTGTAAGGATAGCAAATTTAGTGTCCAAAGACATTAGTCAAAAGTTAGAAGAGATGCAAGTAGTAATGCGTCATGGCATTTTCCAACCTTGGAGTACTGGACTGGGGAAGATGCATGTTGTTTAGCAGCTGTCTGTTTTGGAGCACCAGCCTTGCTGTTCAGGTGGATCTTGCAGCTCCTGGAGCACCATTGTGGGTTAGAGGCTCACTGGTCTCATTGGGTATGGCAATTTGCATTCAGACCTCGCCAGGAAATTTGGTCTTGAAAATGGTTCTACTGTAATGTTATCCTGCAAAGTGAAGCAGTCAGAAGTTAAGGAATATTAACGGTAAGAGTACATTTATTGTCCTAACATTGAGTCATTGTCTCCATGATGATACACTTTGATATTCTTTAATTAGGCAATATGCATTATGATTTCTGCTGGAGTTCTGCCTTAGGTTATTGTATTAAATAATAACCCGACATATGTGTTTTGACTGGCTGACAGCCACCACTTGTAGTAGTCAATCTAGCAACTATAGTTCACAGTTTCTAATGTTTCTGTGCTGCAATCAGCAATTTTATTTATTAGAAGTAAAGTAATACTGACTGATACTATTAGACCTAATAATTCTCCAAAGGTTGAGTCTATAAATCAGCAGGAAAACATTGTCTCTTAGAAATACTTCATATTGGTTAATTCCCTGTAGAATTTTACAGACACTCTATTCCATTATAAAAACTAATTGTGTGATTCACTGAGTTCTCAGTTCCAAGAAAACATTACATCTTCTGTGTATCTGAATGGCTTTACACTTTAAATATCCCACAACACTTTATGCACCCTGTACATACTTTCTAGGATAAGTGCTTTCTTCCTTGGTTTGGAGTGCTATAACTTCCAGTTACTTGTCACCCACAATATTTATCAGAGGAAGAAAATGTCCCATTGATTAATTAGTCAATTAACTAACTTAATATGTTTGTTATGTCAGGCATTAATGCCAGTATGTCCCTCGTTCTCTCTCGGATTTTTCTTTTTTGAATAAATACTTCAAAAATACTTTCTGCTGATGTTAGTGGAAGAGCTGTTATTTTGTTGTGACACTGTTTCACTATGTCTACCATTTGAAATAATGGGTATACTTTTAAACTACAAATGCCAGAATCTTAAAGTTTCTAAGAGGAAATTTAAGAGGAAATTTAAGAGTCAGGTGCAAGTAAAATATTTCTGAAAACTCAGTCTGAAAGATTGAGAGGGACCATAAAATGAGAAGAAGGTAACTGTCTTAAATAAGAAAGTGACAGACACAGCCATGAGTATGTCTTCTCAGATAATTTGGAATAACGAGAATGGAGATGAATGTAAAGCGAATGCCATGATAAAAGTTATTCCTATTTTCTCCTTATACATAAATGACAGGGTTTATAAACTATGAAAACATGGAGCAGCATATTAGACTGGAAGCATGACAGCTTCCAGAATACTATAGAGACACACAACTAAAAAATTCTCATTATTAATAAATAAACATTGTTTGAGTACTGACAGCTGTAAAGTAATTAGTATTTGCAAGGACTGTTGCAATATCTTGAGACCTGAGCCTACAAATGGCAGAGCCCTCTGTCCTTTATCAAGTATTTTAGTTTTGCACATACATTGGGGTTTAATTAAAATTGTCTTGAAGTAGTGACAGCTCATAGGGAAAAGAAAAAAACAGAGATAACACAGAGCAAATGTATGATACACAAGGACCTCAGGCTCCAGAACTGAAACATTACTTTGCAACCTACTTTTGGTTTGCTGAACATCATTTGAATGCTGTAATGAAGGCACACAAATGCAATGAAAAAGAACTCTTGTTTTTAAAGTTGGGAAGATATTGTACCCTGCATTTTACAAAATTTCAATATTTAGTATATGAAGAGACAGAGATGGAAAGACTGTTTTCTGAAAGAGTTTGCATGCAGCTGACAGTCCCATGCATTGAAAACCAATTGAAAATAGTAATATAAAAAAAATATTTTCAAGAGTTTAACTGATATTTTAACACACAGTTATGAGTGAGCGAACACTGCAGTTCTGGTGCGCCTGCTGGGCTGAATGCAGACCAGAGAAAGACCATACTGTGCCTACCATCAGCCTGCTATTATTTCTTCAACAAAACCTTCATTCCCTCCTGGTGCTAAATACCCACTTCCAAACAAGTGTAAAACGAGCAGGGGGAAAGCCCATTCTTCCCATGAAATTTAAGGCAAAATCCACTAACGATTGTTTTGCTGGCTCAGCCCTCAGATGCATGTATTGCACATATTATGTAGCCATTCTTCTGAATAAAGCAAAAGGGGAAAATTTGCTGGTTTATATCCCTTCCCAGCTTTAGCAGTGATGGCTTGAACAAGTCATTTTTGTACATCCATTTCTCTGTTTATAAAATTGAGATAATGAGGCCTCATTTGTAAAGGATTCAGAGTTATCATTGAAAAGCTCTGGCTAAAACTAGGTCTTACTATTAACTACAGAAGTGGCCATCAGATGTTCCAGAGGACAATAAAACCCTTTACAGTGCATCTATTATTGTGCAATGCTCGTGAATAGGAAAAAAAAAAAAGATGTTTCATGATTCAAAGGAGTTATGAGCAAATTCTTGCAAGCTCAATCTTCCATCTCAGCTGCGAATGGACTCGGTCTGCCTGTGCGAAAGCACTCCACTGCTTGCTTTACATTTCTGTCATACGTGCCATGGCAGAAGAGAGGGTGTTCAAGGCATGTCTCTCACTCGGGCAACACTCGCTAGTTAATTCTGCCCCACCCCTAGCAGTACGAGAGCTGTGGCTGTTTCGTGTGGCTGCATACCTCTGCCAGGCAGATTTGCTGCTCGGAGGGACCCATGACTTGCATTTGCGAGAAGGGACTAATCAACTTCAGCTGCTAATTCCTAGTGACTTCAGTGAGAGCATGAACATAGACAATCCTTATCTAAGCAACGTTGGCTGGGCTAACAGAAGAGAAGATTTAGCTACCGGTCATGAAATTATCTGTCTTCTCTTCAATTTTGTAATGGGTTTTTTAATTGATTTGAAATAGTTTTGGTAACGGAAGACTAGCCTCTTAAAAAGGAATTTTTTTTTCATTCTGAGGAAGAATAAAATGTAATAAGCTATAGGAAAAAAACAGATATGCAAATTCACAACAAACATTATTATATCAATTAAAATAACCTTTTGTCTTATTTTAAAATTTGTATAGAAATTATATTTTTTTTGCCTGAATCTGAATTATATCGGTATCGCTAGTAACGCCAGCACTTTTCAAGATCTGAAGCTAACAGCTGCTTTACTTTCTAGGTGACCTTGTATATACATATGCCAGAACTTACAGAAGATGCTATGCAGTGAACTTAACCTTGTAGGGGTTGCTTTCATATTCATATTTCCTGATTTCTAACAATTTACTAGTGTAGGGTCTTACTGTTGCATCAATAGAAAGATATTGGCTTTGTTGAGGCCCCTTGAAGCTCAATACTTCTATAAATCCAGTATCTTGTAATCAGACTTCTGGATCAGCAGTAGCCATTGTTTTCCAAGTATCCACTCTCAGAATGGTTTCTTAAAGCATTATTGAAGGCACTTCTCAGTGTGTTTATAAGAAACTTTATCAGAAACTCTCTGTGCCACAGTGCATAGGAACCTTGGCTTCCTCATCTTTATTTCATAAGAAGTCAGAGATGCTGAAAAAAATTTATTTCTGATTGTCAGAAATCAGAAACATTTGAAACATATCTGGGCAAATATTGTTAATAATTTACTACATTTTCTTTCCAGATGTTTTTGCAATACATTATTTAGCTGTAACAGCAAGAATAGTTTTGACTATTGCAAGATGGAATGAGGAAAGGAACTGCTGGGTTTCCTGTCAAAGTTTCTGCCACTGCTAAAAGAGAAAGCCATAGGGGTGCCTGTGCCTGGGTTTCTAAAATCATCAGAGTTTATTTAAGTGCTAAAAAATTAAACTTAATATATCTCTATGCCTAGATTAGTAGGCAATGCAGCACAACAGGAAAGGATCTGTAAAAAGAGGTGACTGAAGCTAAGGCTACTCCCACTCCCACCATATGATAGTGCAGGGGTTATTTCAGTTTAAATTCGGTCTGGATTGAGTGATTCAACCCATTCTTTGGGTTGAGTGTTTCAGCTACTCACGTGATTGGACTCTTTTTGTAAGGAAAAAATGTTAAGTACATGGTGGAAGATCTTGTGGTGGTACAACCTGCACATGGTTCAGAGCATAATGTCCCCATTAACATTGAAGCACTTAGAGAACAGAGCTTCTGATTTAGTTTCCTCTGAAAAAAATCTATTTCACGAACACCAAAACTGCTCTCAGCAGTGAAGCAACACATGGTAAATGGAGACAAGCAGGGGATTAGCTTCAAAACTGTACTTCTGCTCTGAACAAAATCAGTGAAGTAGACATAGCCATTAGCACTCTCCAGGCCAGTTAGAGCAGACAAAGAATTCATTTGGTATGGTGCTTCTGCTGTCCCATACAAGTGCAAAGTGCACTGCAATTTCCTACCTATACAGCTCAAATTACATCTTTCCTTCAATCTCTACTGCTTCTAAAGCCTTATTGAATTACACACATTCTACTGAATGTTGTGCATGGTAAAATAAAGGTATTGGTTGCATTTAGACCTCTAGTCTCTGTTATTTACATCCCTTTAAGATTTTTAGCATCCAACTACACTTGATAATATCCAGAGTTGTAACTAAAAAAAATGATGAACAAATATATTATCAGGAGAAGCAAAGATGGACCTATCACATGCCTTTTAGAGATGGGATTTCCAAGAGTGGCAGAGCACACAAATGGTAAAAGACATCAGTGTGCTTTATAGGACTGTATGAGCAGTGGTCTTTTCATTTACTCTAGTGTAAATCAGCCTCATGAGCTCAACGCTGTAACCCAGATGGAAATGAGAAAAACGTCTCATCTTCCATATGCTAAGGTTTTAAGGGAATTCAGAGAGATCTCTGGACCAGTTCGCACACAAAGACATAAGTGTCTAGTTCTGTCTTAAGTGCCCAACAGTATCTGAGGCATCTGTTCCTGTGGGTAACCTGTGCCCTCTGCAAGTGAAAGCCAGAGGCTGGGACAGGGTACTCTTAAGTGTTGAAAATGTCACTACACCCAGAGTTTAGTTCTTTGACTTTATAAAATTCTCATCCCTTATAAAATAAATGCTATTTTTAAGCTTCCTGTGTAACGTTTGGTGTAACTTGGCCATTGGAAGTGAGAAGCAGAAGTTCCAAAAAATGGAGCAGCAAACAGGCTGCCACCATACGTTCAGGAGCCACAATTTGGGAACTTCTGCGTGGAAAAAAAAAAAAAATTCTGCTCTAACTGATGTTCTTGTTTGTTAGTACACGGACAGTTTGCTCATTCCTCGTTCCTCATTATTGAGGTATATAATACATTAATAGGGCACATCCATTATATTTATTGACTACATTAACTTTCAGCATTGTGCCAGAAGTTAGATTTCTTAAGGGAAAAATTTGTACTTACAGATGGTTGGTAGAAATACAATAAATTACCCAAGGAATTAGGAGTGAATGATTTGAAGAATGCTTTTTATAGGATATGCACTAGATGATAAGTTTGTTTCTAGTCAGTACACTGGGAATTTCTGGAAGTAAATACCTTTCGCCTGTGAAATAGTTTAATCAGGCTCTTCCTACACAGGAACTGACCTCACCTTTTAAGGATGAATAGGTAGAATATAAAGGTGTTTATCAGAGAAATTTTAGCAGAAACTCAGGAGAAAATATTAATCCATCCTTTGTCACATATTTAAAAATATTTTATTTTCCTGTAGCTAGCCCGTGAACACAAATGAATAAGCAACTCCAAACAGTAATTCCTGAAGAGTTGTATGGAGATAATCCTAAATAAATATTTGCAGATTCTCATGACTAATTAGTAAATTGTTGATTTATGCTGTCACACATTGTTCAAATCCTGGCAGTATTTTACAGAATCTTTGAATTAACTTTGGCTTTCATATAAATTCCTGAATCTTGGTGAGGTTGTCAGATGTTGTCTCCTGACTGATTGGTAGGCAGTATGTCTTTTTACAGCCAGGCAAAATATCAATTTTCTACATTTTTAACTTTTCAGGCACGCTCAAGAGTAGAGCACAGCTTGTAGAAATTGTGCTGCAATGAGATTTATTGCCAACCAGTACCAACTTACTCAATATAAGTGGGAATAATTGCTCTCTAAAGTATATGAATATTGGATAAAAGACTACCTATTCTGAAAGAACTTTGTGGTCTTTAAGTGCTGGATCAAGCAGCCAAATTTTAAGAAGCACATAATTTCTGTCCTGACTATATAACATTAATTTGGATCTTCTGTGGTTATGAAAACCAGATTTCATCTACAAGCTCTCATTCTATTCTTTTGTCACAGCGTTCCTACTTCCTTCACTGAATGTGTAGTTACTCAGTATTACTTTTCATAAACATCAGTCAGTTTTTGGCCAAATGCCCTTTTCACTAACATATTCTCTATGTCCTGAACAGAAAACACAACTACTTGTTTTTTAAGGTTTTCTGTTTCCACAATATATGAAATAGATAGCAGATGTTAAGGCATGTATTTTAGTATCACCTCTGTGAAAAAAGTGGAATTATACCTACTTGCACACCTGGAATTGAAGTATATAGATAATGTCCAAATTTCCAAGTAATAACTAATTGTGGATGCTAATTGCAGAAGCCCAAGGCGTTTTTTTTCAGAGGATTTGGCAGCATGTGATACTTTCCTAGGTTCAAAATAGAGCTCCCACTAATTACTAATTGTTCTCCTGAGCGCATCTGCAAAACAGGTCAGGAGTATTTCCACCTGCTGTATAGAAAATGAGGAAGATGGGAGTTCCTCTTAGCTGTTCTCTTATTGCTTGCAACTGCAGTTAATGTTCACTTTGCCTGTGGAGAGTGAACATTTTCATTTCCATTTCCTCCCCCCCATTCCCTTTCATTTCTGCTTTCCTGAGTTCAGTATCTTCCTTACTTATTTACATGTGAGAATACATTATTTTTGCTGTGCACTGCCTTACCTGACAGGGGAGACGAGGCTCTCAGTTCTGGTGTCTTGTAGCATAGTGCGTCCCACAACAGAGAAGAAAAATCTCAGGAAAGCTCAAACTTGGTGTCTACACTTCTGGGAAGTCTGAACTTAGGAGAAGTGGGACCTTCTCAACTGTGAGAAATGCTGAGATTTTTTTAGGAACTTAGGAGTCAACCAAATCTGGGATCTTTTGCAGAAGGACAGTAAAAGCATCTTCTTGACACTAGGATGAATTCTTTGTCAAATTTTGAGTTGCTTCCAAGAGCAAAGAAGAACTAGCATTTTACAAACAATACGAGACTCAGATTTTTTAAGAAAAACAAAGCTTTTTCCTTACTAATGTCTCTGAAGAGATGAATATTTTGTGCTGAAATTTATATATGTATATACATAAATCTATGTATTTGTATATATGTATATGCATACCGGTCAATCAAGGGTAGATTCTTATCAAGGGAATCCCGGCCTAACAGTAACATTTCCCAAAGCTACATGTAACTGGAAAAATATAAGCAAGACTTATGAGTCTTATAAGTTTTGCTGTGGTGAGCTTCAAGTTTGAAAACCAGAAACCTTCATTTTCAGAGTCATACCCTGATGAGGTTAATTTTCTAGAACTTAGAAATACTTAGAACAAATGCAACATTATGAATGCTTCAGAAAAAAACCAAAATATTAATTTGTGTTGGAAGGGAGGGACACTACTTTGTACCATGACACAGTTGAAATTGTCATAAACAGCTATTGTCTGCCCCGCATCTTCTTTAAAACAAACTTGAATTTTTCTTCTTTTTTTTTGTCCAACCATCTCTTTTACGTTTTGATTTATTCCTAGCTGTTAGCCTCTATTCTAAGAATAAATTTACTTCACTGCGTGATGAAATGTATCCTGTGTTCAGAAAATGTTTTGGGATGAAAATCATATGTGAAGATGGGGTGGTTTTTTTTAATATACCTATCATGTTCCTTTCTAATAAACCAAATTTAACACAAAATACACATTACAGCGCATTTGTTTAAAATATTATTGTATTAAATATTATCAGTCAAATCTAACAAACTGACATAGACACTTAAGATTAAGATAAAGGCAAAGACTTTGAATGTATTATTTTAAAAATATTTTCTTAATTCTGCGTATTACTCCAGCCTGTGTTTTAAACTTCTTTTGCTTTCTAGAATGTGAATAATATGATTTGCATTAACTGTCCTTGCTGTGGCGAAGAATC
Organism: Aptenodytes patagonicus; assembly: GCF_965638725.1. Taxonomy (NCBI): domain Eukaryota; kingdom Metazoa; phylum Chordata; class Aves; order Sphenisciformes; family Spheniscidae; genus Aptenodytes; species Aptenodytes patagonicus. The sequence goes on from NC_134949.1 coordinate 45,771,766, forward strand.
CCATAGTGCTAATATTTCAGGAGTTTGTGCCCAGTCTTAACTTTGATCCACTAAATCTCACTTGTTTTGGCAGAAGTCCTAAATGGAATCATATAAAGAAACTACTCATGAAGACCTGCAAGGTACCTGTATGTAACCTGTATGTAACCGAAATTATTTGACTTAGAGGGGGGTAACTTACACTGCAGTGGTATAAATATAAGTGAAAATCCTCAAAAAACTCTTCTGCATGAGCACAAGTCATAGTTATAGCCCTTAAATAGCTGTTGTTACCAGAGAATTGGAACTTTGAAATATAAAACATCATACATGATGTGTCTTATGTATCTTAAACATTACCTTTATTAAAACGTATTTTAAAATAAGAAGAATTCATGGTTTATAACACAGTGGGTGTCAGAAGTTACATTGAAGAGTTTCATATTTCTTCCACAGTTTAACCATGTGGGCCATTTTGTGTAGTTTGCAGCTTTTGTGTGAGCTGACTGAGTAGAGGCAGAGTTGAAATGGAGATTGCCGAGGAGTGGGCAGGAGAACTGCTTCTTCTCCACAAACTGTTGAGGATGCATCTGATGGGGCAGCGAGTTTTCTGCCTCTGGTGATGAACCTGTGAGCCAGCCTTTTCCACAAATCCTTCTGGGGCGGCATCACCTTCTTGGCAGGGCGGAAGATGCATGCTGACCTGGATGTTCCTGAGTGGTTTCTGACTGAAGTAGCTTTCATATGACGTTTGATTTGGTTACAGAACCAAAGTTGCTGTGTATAAACCAGTTGCTGGGCATATCGCTGCTTTGGTGCAGTCTAAGAGCCCATTTTCAGCTGCAACAGGAAGAGGCTTTGAGCTGCTCTTTGATCTTTCTTTTCTTTTGGTACTTGTTCGCTTCTCACACTTTTTTGCTCTAGAAAAATGTGGCTGTTATCCACCGTGTTTCATACTACAACAGAAAGAAAAACAGAGCAGATTCCTTTTCTTCTCTAACAATGCCTACATAATGACATTTATAAAAGATAAATTTGAAAAGTAACACCCCAGCTATTAAGGAGAGATTAAGTACATTGCCACATTCAGAACTGTATCATATAGTAGCATTTTTATACTAAATTGTTCTTCATAAAAGTACTCTATTGTTCATATATTTCACAAATACCACACCTGTAGTAATGATTTCAGATGTTACAGTATGGTGGACACATTGCTTTTTATCATGTGAACAAAACATCCTCCGTTCAAAGAAAGTGTATTTTTGCGAGATATTTAGTTGGGGCACACGCTACCTAACATCTTTTTAAATATCAAGTACTGGGAATGAAGCAGCAGTCCAAATTAAAAACAAACAAACAAACAAAAAAGACAAACCCAAGCCCCCAAATCCTTAGAATAATGATTTTTCACTTTAAAGCATATCACAAGCCTTACAGCTCATGGAGAATAAGAAAACCTTCCCTGGATCGCTAATGCCAGAGGAAAAAGAGATAGTAGGTTTTACGTAAATTTGTCAAGTTAATTGTAACTTGTAATAGCTTTTCAAAATGAGAATAGTTCCGTTTGTGACACTCATTTTATATTCATACAAACTGTATTTGGAGTATAAATATTTAACACTGTGACTCTACCATTTGGAGTCTCTGTAGGGAGTGCCAATATCTTCTGTGAGCTGATTTATAAGTAAGCATGTAGCAAGGGGGACGTACAACAGTGTATTCCCACTTTTGACATCTGGAGGTCAAAGTATGAATCATCTCTTAAAAAAAACCTCAAAGGGGTTTTTGATTTTCAAGTTCACCAGATATTTGGGTTACAAAAGAAACTTGGAATAAAGATATTCTAAAGCTGTGAGGGGGGCAGGCTGGAGGGGAGGTGTAGCAGGGCTCTGTCAATACGCAGGCAGATCTCAGCCCCCACAGGACATGCTCCTTCGGCAAAAACTGAGTAAAACCCCAAGGTGCAGCTTAAGAGGTAGAACTGTATGTGGTTCCCAGCGAGGTCTCTAGGCTAGAGACACAATGCACTCTTAGTATCCATAGTAAACGTACACTCCTACCCTGTGCGGGAGTAGCCCACTATCACTTACAAAAGAAGAAAAAAAAGAGGAAGAAGAAACAGCATTCAGGGGGATGAAGTGTGCAGGATGGGCTGAGGTAAGGCACAGCTCTAGCTATTGCCCCAGGGACCTCAAAGGCTCCTGAGGAAAGAGGAGACCTGGCCCAGTAGCTCAGATGCTGATTTGGATGTGTAGGGAAAGGTGATGATCACGTCCAACATAAGTAAGTGCATCAGACACAAAAAAGTTTTGGGACCACACTGTTCTCAGAGCAAGAAACAGGGGCTGGAACCTATCCGGACACCCACCATTTACAGCATCTAGTGACAGGGACCTTTAGTTGTGGGGTTTTTTTTAAAAATACTGAGCCAATTTTATGATGCGGTTTTCTGGTAATCAACTTCTACTTTAATGATTTATTGTCCTTCTATATATTTTGAATTATTTTCATTTGGGGATCTTAAAATGTGGGCATATTTAGTTACTCTGCCCTGTAGTAAAGCTTCCATATGGTCCTTCTTGTTATCATGGGCAAATACTGATATGGCAATTAGTTTAGTTATTTAAATGGGAAATAGTAATGTCCTTCAAAGAGGCAATGGATAAATCCAGAGAACCTAAACATCATTCATTATGAGTTGTTCTTGCTAATTTTTAATATTTCCATATATTAAAAATATAATATCCCTTTCAGGAGGTCTGGATTCTTTCCCTCTAACATGCCATTGCAGATATAGAATTCAGAGGGCGTTGCATTTTTAATCTTTCCCTGTATTAAAAATGTAATATTCCTTCCAGGAGGTCTGGACACTTTACCCTTAACATGCTTCTGCAGGTATAGAATTCAGAGGGGGTTGCATTTGCACTTGGTCTGAAGGACCTTCACTTTTCTGATACTGTCAAGAAAAAGCAAAACTCCTTCTGTATTATTTAGTTATGAGGTATGGGGCCTTTTGGAATATAGAGAGAGTTTTTGTCTACTTATGTTCTTCTACCGTATTAATAGTTTTGAATCAAAAATGCCCCATACAGTCACAAAACTTCAAAAGCGAGCTCAAAAGAGAAAGCTCAGAGTCTAGGAAGCTATTATTTTAAGACATGCTCAGTATGTCAGACTACATCATTCAGCTTCAAGGTAAGTTAATGTGAGTGTCTTCTGTGCTAAAACTATTCTTCCATGAATGGTTAAAATAATTCTTCATTATTTGCTTTCCACCTGTCAGAACTACCAGTTGTAGAAGTATTACCCAGCTGAGCTTTGCAACGTCTCTGCGAAGATCCATGTTACAGATTAAAGTTTAGCTAGAGAAATAGTCTGGTTTGCTCAGTTTTGAACTGGAAGAGTAATTCATGTCTGCTGCCTCTTCTGTCCTTAGAGAGATTTTCATCCATCCTCAAACTGAAAAAAAAGAATCAGAAAATAGAGGAATTGTAATGAAACCAGAGAAAGCACCTGCCTCATCATTTGAATTACTTGTTTCAAGAGAATAAAGCTTAATCTGTATCTAGAACATTTTTAAACACAAAAGTATGCTGAGTCAAATCTAATTATGGCATGACCAATTATTCAGTATTATTAGGTTTTATTAGCCCTGATTATAGACTGAATGAACCATCTGTAGCCTAAACAGCAAAATTTACTTGAACAATTATATTGTTTAAAGAATGTACAACTGTGTACAAGATAATCAACTACTTGTAAAGCTTGCAGGAAAAATAGCCAGTGACAATCTGTTGGCATTTAACCAGCTCCACATCCTTTTATTTTCCCTTTTATTTTCAGCATTATTCCTAAAAAGGTTGAAACTTGGTTAGCGACTTTTACAATATTTTTTCTAAAGCATCAGAAAATCCTATGTAAATCTGTTATCTCTGCTGGTATGTCTGATGGTTTGATATGTAAATAGAGTGAAGAGCAACCCACACAGCCAAATGAATCTGGTATAGTCCACTGGCTGTTAAGTTAACTTTCTTTATGACAGCCCCTATGATGCTGTTTTGGATTTGTGGCTAAAACAGGGTGGATAACACACCAATGTTTTGGCTATTGCTGAACAGTGATTGCACAGCATCAAAAGCCTTTTCTTTTTCCCACTCTGTCCCCATCCCAGCAGGTAGGCTGAGGGTGGGCAAGAGATTGGAAGGGGACACAGCCGGGACAGCTGACCCAAATTGGCCTGAGGGATATTCCATAGCACATGATGTCATAACTCAGCAATAAAAACTGGGTTAAAGGAAGAAGAAGGTGTTTTTTTTTGTCTTCCAGGATGGCTACTGTGCAGAAACTGGCTGGGCATCAGTCTGCCTGTGGGAGATGGTGAGTGATTTCCTTTGCATAGCTTGGGATTTTTTTCCCTTTTCGTTCCTTCACCTATTAAACTGCCTTCACCTTGACCGACAAGCTTTCTCGCTTTTGTTCTTCCTATTCTCTCCCCCATGCCTTCTCCACCCCCACGGGCCTCCTTTTTTTTGCAGTCATGAAGCAAAAGCAGTGGAAAACTATCTTTCTTTCTTTTGGAGAATAAATGATAATTATCTATACATTTCACATAAATAGTGCAAAAATCATGGTTAGTAACCTAGTGGTATAGTTGTTAAAACTATTTTCACAAAGATGTAAGTTTTATGAAGATAACTTCACTATAGAAAGATGATGGCTAGAATTCCTTCTCATCAGATCATCCTGCAGTTAGGAATGGCGAAACAAAGGCTTTCCTATTAGCCAGCAATATTGCTAAATCTTATAAAATCTTGCAGTTTTTTTATCAAAAGCACATATATAAAACAGACATTCCAGGATGAGTAAATCCTGTTAATACTAGTTCTCCTCTCTCCATAATCCCCTTGCTTCCCACTCTATATCCTCGAAGACTGCTTTTAAATCTGGCTGAAAAAGTCATTTCAATGACATTTTTTTAGATAAGACTTGCACAAAAAAAGTTGCCCCCCACCAGAAGAGGAGAATATATATTGCAAAATGTCTTTAATAAAAAAAAAAAATCCATTCTGACTTTTTCAAGTACCATTCCAAGCCATATTTAGTAATTAAGGCTTGCTATGCAAACTTTCTGCTACTTTTAGGAAATCTGCTGTTTTAGCAAAAGTTTTAGCTAAGGCAATTTTTATTTTGGTCTTTATATGGCCTGTGCTATCTACTAAGGCCAGATCCTTAGTGTACATTGCTCATTTGTGCTGAGGAGTCACACAGATTTACATCTGCTGGGGATCTCAGTTTATTTAATTTAAAAAAAAAATAATTTAAGCTTACAATACCAATATTAAAAAAATCCCAGTTTTAAAAGGAAACATCAGCTCAGAACTCTGTAAATTGCAACATAAAGCTACCTCACTAGATCAGGGTTTAAACAGCTCAGCCAAGGATAGGTGTTTTTAAACACTTACTTCAGGACATAAATTTCTGTAGAATTTTAGTACCAGCACTGCTATCTTTTGTGTTTTTTTCAAAACAGAATAAGTAGTAATGTTAACTTTCCATGCTAAAAAAAATCTGTTTTCATCTTTATGAAAGGACAATATGAGTGCCACCATTTGGTAAACAATTTTCCACAGATGCCAGCAGTCCAAAATGAAACACTGTCAATCAAGGGACAGGATTTCTTGCATAGTGATGCCAATGCTGAGAGAACATGTTCCCCAGGGAACTGAGACTTCCATGTCTGAGACACAACAGACTTACTTTTTTATTTATTTTATTGCAAAAAATGAAGGCGTCACGCACAGGGAAAACTAATGGATTTTTTTTCTCATGGGGTATTATGAGCAAGCAGCATCAGTCATTTTTATGACATGCCTTATTTTTATGAAAACAGTATTAAAAAAATCCCTCCCTGCATGTCTCCCGGACTCAACCACACTTTCAAAAGCATAAATTTTAATAAAGTTACGTATTAAAAAGGTGTTGCAATTTCTGGATAAGGACAGATGAAAAGACTGCAATAAAGTTAAAAGACTCTTGTCCCTTCAGGTCTTCCTCCAGGACTTTTGGAAAAGAATTAATAAGAAAGTTTGGGTCTTTTCTAAGAATTAGGATATATGTGTAATTTTAGCAGGTTATTTTTAGATTCTGAGTTTACAATAATCCAAATTTACGTATCAGTAGTAAATTAGCTTTGAAGTACTACAGCAATGGTTTTTGTCTTGTACACATTCTTTGGAGTATCTAACACTAACAAAAATTTTTAGAATCATTGATTATCTGGAAAAAGGAAGATGAAACAGACACACACTAAAGGCTGAGGAAAAAGTCAGAAATAGGGGTTTCTAAGCTCAATTCAGTTTTTACTAATGTCAGTAAGACCTTTTCGCACTGACTTCACAATCCTATGGAACAACCTCCTTGCCAACAAAAGAATTTGAGATTAAAGATTAGATAAAAGATGGTTCTTCAAAAGAGAATTGAGATCATTATAACAGACGACCGTGATACAGTTTAGAACACTTAAACTTTCAGTAAATGCAGAAGATTTGAAGCTTCCAGCAACAAAGAAGGTTATTAAAACTTTACTGTAGATGTGTAATATTGGAAGCAGGTTTTTGCAGTGTGTTTATCCAAGACTCCTACTCACATCTGTATTTTTCACAGAGCAATTGTTAGTTGAATACCAAAACCAATACAAAATTACTGCATGAGTCTTGTGTGTTTTTCTACTACCTGGACATGGAACCAGTCAATTTTTCTATTACAATAAATGTTCAAAAAGTATACTTTTTTCTTAATCATAAGTTTTTAAAATATTTAGATGCAATTTCTTAATTCCTGCTTAAACGGTTTGACAAAGAATTTTGCTTTAGCTTGGGTAATTTCCTCTACAATATTCTCAATAATATTTCGTCTTTTTACTCAAGTTTTCAAACCATTTCAGCAAGTGCTTTACCTGCCCTCTGAAGAAGGTTTTAATATGGGCAGCAGCCAAAACTCCATAGTTCTAGGGACTGACTGAAGTAATGAGTCACATTACTGTGTTTTCTTAACACTGTTTGTTCTTCAGCTGAACTTTTACCTTAGAAGTTATTTATTCCCCCCCTGTTATTTTTTCTAACAGAGAAATGAAACTGCAGCAGCAAAATAGTCATCCAAACATTGGATATTTGAGAGAAGTATTCTCCCTATACCTGTTCCTTCTGTCTTCATTGTAATTAATAATAATTTAAATAAAATGAAGCACAGCTCACATGCTAATGAATACATTCTAAAACCTACATAGTGGCCTCATAATGAGTGGGAAAAAGCAATTGGCAGGACTTTAAACAAAAAAATAAGCAGAATTGCTTGATTATGGTATCAGTCACTCAGAAGCCTAATTAACATTATTTTCACCTTATATATAAATTGAGACTAAACCAAAATTGCCCAGAATACTCTTTTGCCCCCAACAGCAGGTCAGTCCTAGACTCTCTGCATTCATTGGAGAGAGAGTTTGGCTTCAGGAGAAAGCTGTTGAAAGTAGAAATGTGATTCGGGCAGTTCGTATTACCTTTCCTGACTAGGGGGTCTAGAGAGACAAGAATATCATGTCATGGATGAATTTTGATAGTGTGATTATGTTTGGGTATCCCCTCCCAGAGAATTTAAGACAGAAAAATCCTTTCTTGCTCCTGCGGAAGACAACAGAAGTTTTTCTGTGACACTACTGGCAATAGCAGTGTTTAAAGCAGTAGTTAATCCTGCTGAGAGACCAGGAGGTGAGTGTATTCCACATTAATAAATACACTCTCTATCATTTCTTATTTCTGAAACTCAGTTTCATAGCATGGAGTATGCAGTCATCCCAGATTTTCTGTCCTTATAATTAATCCAAGCTTCCACCAGAAAGTGTAAAATCTATTACTTCAGCTGTTTTTCAAAAGACTGGCCTCAACTCTGTAGGTTTTCTCCCTTTTCACCTTCTTGGCATACTACAGAAAGAATAGATAGACTACCCCGAAGTATTCCTTGTCAGTACGTGCCCATGCACCCTTTCATTCATATCAGCGTCCTGGAAAACTGCAGAGAAATGCAAATTGACAAAGGAGCTCATGCTGCACTGTAAGTCCTTCCCCTGCTGAACTCATTGGGTGAGTGATGCTGTCTTACATTTGAAGGACCCAATAGTTTGTGTGTTCTGGGCTTTTAATACATTTCTAGTGATCTATGCCAACAATATAAATTGCATAACTCAACTGTCTAAACTAAAATGAGAAACTAATGCCTTTATATATGACACCTCCTGGCTTCTTTCTTAGCTTTTAAAAATAGCTAGCAATTAAAAATAATGTGGAGAAGAAATAATATCTTAAACATACATAAAAATATTTAACAACTTGGAAAATATAATGGGAGATTTATGATTTTTGATTACCAGTACCATCTATCATTGCCCCTTTAGAAAATTCATATCATCTGCAATTCTGATATTTTTTATTAATATCAAATTTACATGAGGTTCCCTGGGAAACTGGAAAGCTACTCTGCAAGGCTAATATAAGATATTTAAATTCTTATTCTACCTCAAGCTGACAAAAAAACTCCACTTAGTCTTTATTAATTTATTCCACTGCTATTTCGGATATTTTAAAGAATTCTGTAGCTTCTGTTCACTGCTTACTGTTACCTTTAAGTGGAATATTTAGACATAACTTTAACAGAATGGTGTAACACACTGAAGGACTCTTTCAAATGACACTTGGAAGACTACAATAGTGTCAAGTTTTTATTATAATAAAATTTTTGTGCATCTTAGAGTGAAAACACACATAGACTGAACTTGTATGGAGACCAGTATATTATATAGTGCAGCTTGTATCACCACAACTCACTAAGTCTCTTTGTTTGGCAGAATACAAACTTAAACTTGAGCTGACAAATCTTTAGCGTGGAAGGACTAGACATTCTATATAATATCCAGCTGCCAAGAAACAGGAGTGAAAATAGCATAGAGTTTAGGTGATGACTAATCTCAGGAAGGTTTTTGGTCCCTAAAAAAATTCACAATAAGACGGAATTCTGCCACGTCCTGTGCCCCCGTGAGCCATCCCAGCAGAACATGGAGCATGGTCATTTATCTGTAAAGAGGGAGGAAGGAGTTGACTGACTTAGTTGGGTTGAAGGGAAGTGAAGAGTAACTGGGTCAGTCTCTTCTTCACTACTCCATAGGAAGTGATACGCTAGAGAAGGGAGGGTGTTGCTTCTCTAGTGCCTGGGAATATAAGGAGGGAAGTTTCTGTAGTCACTTGTACCTTGCCTCCTATCTGGATATAATCTTTTTGCCCACAAACTTGCTGATTTTTTAAAGTATATGGTAAGGATGAGCCACTGAATACCCATGGCTTATTCAGTATCCCCTGAAGGCTCTGGACAAATATGCAATTTTCCTTTGGATGTTTAGATTTATAAATTTTTCTCCACTTATGTAACTTGTAAATTTACTTAAATATACACTTGCTTTCTTATATACAAGTTATTAGTTTATTTCAACGATTCAGGTAAACAAGTTTGGATAATGGGCTCAGTAGTGAGGGCCAAGCCGATTTTTTTTTAAATTTTGTTTAGTTTTGCTCGTTAGTAATAGGAAGGAAAGGAGGAAGAACTTGTGAGCAGAATGATGTAATCATAATGAACACGTGAAACAAGAAAACTAAGCTTTTCAACAGTATTTTCAGTAGTAAGCAATGATTACAAACTGCTTCCTGCTGTTGTATTCACATTCTAAGAAACTAAATTGTTTCAATAAATCTGAGGGAGAACAATGCAGCTTAGAGAACTACTCAGAGAGGATGTATTCATAACTGATTAAAGTAGTTCAAGAGGTAACTGCCTGTGCCTTCATTTTATTTCCTCTTATTTCTTATGATTTTAAGGAGGGGGGGGTTGTTGTTTGTTTGTTTAGAAATTTAATCTGGTTTTACAATTCTCAAAGATAACTACAATGTGATTTTCAATGCAACTTTTCTGGATGTTTAATGCAGTCAGTGATTCTCAAAACAAGATGAAAAGTTACTGAGCCTGCATTCTACACGACTTAACATACATACTTTTAACATAATGAAGAAATATATTTGTCTTTAATATTGTCAATGCTATATATATATTTGTATAATCATTTTTTGTAAATTTATCTAGCACATTATCCCTTAACTGTGACTGTCCTTGTGCGCTGTTCTACATAGTGCTGCAGTTTCATGGTGTGTGAGGAAGATTGTGAAAGCTCTAGGAGAGAGGTCTAGTTATTCCCTAGTGAATATAAGAACTGACACTCTAACAGAAGTACGTCTTTCTTTTTACCATATTTTCAGTGAGAGGAGCAAATGCACGTATTCCTTTAGAGTAAGCAACTATCATTCCTCTCCCAAACACTAGGCTCTGATTTCAGTACTGATCTCTGTTCTACTGTTTCACAAATATGTTGCTGAGAAGGGTTTTCAATTACATTTAAATCGAGAACCAAAACAAAGACCTGAGGGATAATGTGATTGCAATTGTAATCACTGAGGCTTGTCCCTTCACAATTCTTTTTTACTAACTTTACTTTCAGTCATGAGGAGAGATATGAGCAAAACCTTTAGCCTATTTCTGAAACAGTCTCTGCTTTTACATGTCTCATGCAATAAAGCTTTGAACTTTGCATCGGTATTTCTATGTAAAGCACATAAACCAATTTCCAATCTGTAATGCCTAGACAGGTCAGTTGGTCTGGACTGCATGATCTCAGCTCTAAGGTTGTTCAAGAGAAGGCAAATTCTGACTTTCTCCCACAAGGCTTCTCCCAGGACACATTCCCAGCTACTCCTGATGGTGCTGATTATTTTCTGCCTTTTTAGCACTTACATATGTGCCCTGTTTCCTAAGATTTATTTGCTTGAAATGGAGAAATGAGCTTGATATTCAAATGAATCCATCTATATCCTCTCATTTGGTGTCTGGTGTCTGTACTGATAAGCAGTTTTTCCTGATCCATACCAGACAATAGTTAGCTAGTCCTAAGGCTGTTCCCCGCAAGAATGATTGGGTAAGGATCAATATTTTTATATACTGTATTGCTGTGTTTGCAGGCTAAAAGCAAAGCAAGAATTCTGCAACTTATACACATCTGAAACTCAGTGGCTAGGGAGCGACGACAGATTTTCTTAAAAGAGTGCAGGCATTTGGCAAATCAGATATTATTTCCATTTGCCTGCCTTCTTTTTTAGGTAATAAAAGATCACGGCATAGAGAATGGAAAATTTGAAAGGTTGTAAGTAGTCTTTCCACTTTTTCACTTACAGACTTGTTTTGAAGGAGTTTTAGTGGTGGCTTTTAAAGGTATTGAAGACATTGCTCATAGAAAAAGCTAAAGGCTCTCTTTGAGATTCTCCCAGAAGAGATCATCAGTACTTCTACAGGAAATTTATTTTTATATTCTGTAATTTGTTGAAGAGAGATCTGTAACGACAGATCTCAATCATAGATTCTGAAATACTTATCTGCCTACTGACTTGTAGGCAGAGACTTGAAAGCTAAAAGTAGCACCATACATTGCTTCCTTTCATGCCATGAAGCATACAGTGCCTGTACCAGTTCTACAATTTTTGGCAGAAGATTGTCTATGGAATTAGACTGATAATTGCCTTTCTACTTCATTTTTTATGAACCAAATAAGAAAACTGATGTAATCTCCCTCACATAGTCAGTATTTCCATTTATTTAATTCACCTTTCATTTCTGTTGTTTCTCTTTCTAAACATACAAGGAGCAGACTGTGCAAACTATGAAGGTAGAACCTTTCTGTTTATTAATAAACAGAATATTTTGGGGATAAACTGGGGGGGGGGGGGGCGGGGGGGAGAACAACAGTACCTGGAAGTAAATGATTGAGTTGGTACCAGAAACAATATTCTCATGAGGTATCTGTGGTCTTGCAGGTAAAATAGCTTAGGGAAAGAGAGAGACTACACAGCTTCCTTTTATAGTGATTATGAACAAGAAATCTCTTCTTCCTGGCTCTTTCTGAATTTTCTGCAACTTGGTAGGAGAGTGAAGAGGGATCTGAAAACAATGACCCTCAGTTCTTTGTCACTTATTTTGCCTGTTTTCTGTGAAGGAACCAGCAAAACTGTCTTCGTTAGGATCTTGTTTGTACAGAAAAAGGGAGCTGGCTTTCACCATATGTGTTCAGTTGTCTGTGGGGATTTACCCAGTGCTGTCTGAGGGTGGGATGCATGAAATTTCTGTATTTGCTGTCACTGAGGGAGAATAAAAAGCAGAGATGCTGTCCCTGAAGTGTGGTTCAGATACACAAAAGAGATGAAGGTTTAGCAACTTTTCGATTAAAACTGTCGAAGCTAATTGGTGAAGTGAAAGTATATTATTTATATTTTTAATGATATTATCTCTGCCTATCTTCAAATCCTGTGAAATCTCTTATTTATATGGACTCAAAAGTTTGCTGCATATGGAGGTAGGTAACAATAATGAATGGACCCAAAACTTGGAAGCATCCACAGCTGCCATGGAGACAGGGGAATACCCACTGTGAAAAAGTCTTATGTGAAAGAGAACTTCACTTTGTTGAGGTTTTTTTGTGTTCTTTTATTCGATGTAATTTTGTGGCATATTCATTAAGCTTTCTTTATTGTGCAAAAAAAATGCTAACCAAACATTAAATTTTATTTCAAAATGATCACTTTCTTATACTGAAAATAATGCCACAATTTAGACTTGCTTACATAATAGCTTGTTTATAACTTCTTTAAATAATTTATTTTTGGTTAGTGTGCCACCTCCAACTGTTTTCAGAATGTTGCCCCCTTCTTTCCCTCCATCCATTTCAGACATTTACTTTTCAGTGTAGAGATGCCCTTCCTCCTAAGGAACCACACAGTGACATTAAGGAGGGACTCATTTCATGTGGCTAAAGATGCCAACTAAGTCAGCATTTACGTTTGAGTCATTTTTCTACATTTCCTAGAAGTGCCCGTAGTCAATAAGAGCTTCTAGACCACTATTTATCACACCTGCTTGATACCAAGGTGGGGTGAATCACACTTTTCAAGTGTCTTTCCCACCCCACCCCCTGCTGAATAGCTCAACTACAGTTAAATAAGAAGAATAAATAAGAGGAATCCTTCCCTTTACCACCTGAACCACTAGGATTAAATTTGTTTGGGTATTATTCTTCCTTTACTTACAAAGTATCTGCCCATTGTGTCTCCATTTTTTCTCGTCTTACTCTTCCTTGCTGGAACTACTCCTAATTTTAATTAATAAGCAATTTTTAATTTTTGATTGTTTTTATTCAAAACAGTTGTACTGAACTGATCCTTTCCCCCCCTCCTTATTCTTATTAGAAATATCTTATTTCTCTTGCAAATTAAAAATCCTCCACCAAATGTAATGAGTAATCCAAGTAAGCATTTAAGCACACAAGTAATGTAAGTACTTTGGGAAGTTATTAGCATAAAATGTGGCCTGTGTTTAATGTTTTGCCATAGTTTGGGACCTAAAAGAAAGTATTGCTAGATGCAAAATGTCACTAAAGCATTTAACTGTATGTTCACTTAAAAATATATTTAAATACATCTGCTTATTTTTAACTGCAATTTTTAGCCGAGATGGACTTAAAAAGCTTCTATGTGCTTTGCAACAGTAACCAGAAATTACCTGGGAAACATAGAAGAAAAAACGATGAAAGAGACTAGCTTTCCTAGCTTTAGGAAAACTACATCCTAGTTTTTAGGCTGACATATAGCTCAACAGCATACATTTCATACCCTAAACGATTTGAAAATTTGAAAATATTTCTTTTAAAAAAATATCTATGTGGGAAAAAAAAGTGGGAGATAGGTTTCTATCTGTTCAAACAAATATCTGTCTTGGAAGGAACTCAATGAATTTTCTGCTTGTATGTGATAAATCTTTATAATGAAATTACCAAATTGGAAGATACACATTGCCAAAACTGACCAAAAGTTAATACTTTTTAAGTTAAAAGTTAATACTCATACTTTCCTTCCATGGAAAATTAGTGCAAATTCACTCATTATAAAAAGAGTTATAATAGAATCCCGTGGAGGTCATAGCTATTTTTACAATTTTGGGCCTCATTACTATGTGCATTAAAACAATTTTGCAGCACTTTTATTCTATAAATGAATGTTTACATTCACTTTATGGCTTATGTATGTGGCAAAACTGATAGGTGACACATAAAGAATTACATCCCTTTACTGAAAGAGATTTTAATCAGATAAAATCTGAAATTAAAGATTTTTTTCATTCTACTTATAGAAAAGAGACCTCTGTGTTTATATTGTTAGGTAGACTTCTTATTAGTAGGATCTTCCCAGTATTTTCTGTGTAAGGTGGAAGAGAAGACAAGTTACTTTGTCTGAAAAATAAAACCAGAATATAGGCCAACATGTTTTTCAAAGTGGTGGAGTTCTATTATTATGCATTGCGGACTGAATGGTAACTTTAGAATCTCTGAACTTCATAGCTTTGTAGAAATAAAAAGAAACTTTTTTAAAAAAATAAAGTGCCACAGACTATTGTTTGTGGAATTTCTAAGTAATTATTTAACTTATAATAAAATTTACAGTAGTCTACATAAGTTCTGTTTCTTTTTTTCTATGAAGACTTAGTACCATATTTATTACTAATTCTTTGTTGAAAATCATGGAGAGGTCAGTTTTGTGTGTGTCTGCAACCTGCAGGTTGTGGGGATGGGTGAAGCGTTGATTAGCAATGTTTTACTATATAACTATAAATCAGTGCTGGAAGAAGTAGGAAGACAAGGACATCAACCCAATTTGCAAAAGATAGTAACAATGCAGCTATGCTAAACTGAATTAAGTTTAGGGTCAGGAATCCTGGAGTAGAATAATGCAAACCATGCTAGACCATTCTTCTTCATTTAGTCTGTGATGATAATGAGATATCACTGAATGCTAAATAGATTATATGTGGAAATTTGGGCTTGGAAGAAAAGCTCTCATCCTTTTTATAGCAATGACAGAGACACCCAACAATTTCATGACCCAAATATTTATTTTCACAGAAGACATTCAGTAGCCCCTCAATCTCAAATTAAAGGTAAAAAAAGTTCTTTTTTAAGATTTAGTGTCACAATTAATTTTTTTCCAGTGCAATCATTGCTCATTGCTGAAAATAATTTTCCTGCACTCGTTCTTACCCTTCTGTAGTTATTTCCCAAGTCTTAAAAAATCCATTTTAAATTTAGCCTCATGAAGAATCATTTTGGTGCAATCACTGGATGTTGTTGAATATAGTTTTCCTGCAGTCAGTTTAATTTGTGACCCTTCATGGCTATTCCTCAGTCCTTTCCAATAAATCCAGACCCTCTACTTTTTGTTCCAGTACTAGTCATCCAAAAATTATTAGAAACATGTCAGCCTCAAGAAATTTACATTGGGAAATACATATATTATAGGGACATACATTTCTGAGGTACACATTTTACACAGGTTTTAAAAGCTAAGTCGTAATGCAAGTGTAAAGAAAAAAGAAACAATTGTTACTATATTTTGCAATTTGTGTTGAGGTCTTTGTCTTCCTTCTTACTCCTACACTGATCTACAATTGTACAGTAAAACCGCTAATCAGGACTTCACTCATCCCTATACATTGCAGATTGCAAACACACGCAGAAATGTGTGTCTCTTCGTGTTTTCCAGCAAAGATTTAGCAATACATAAAGATTCAGTAATTTGGTGCAGCAAAAATATACTCAAAATAATTATATACAAATTCTATTCATGAGGGATTTATTGTTTCTTAATAGTTATTTTTAAATTCTGATTTCTCTACACAAATAGACATCCTCCTAGGTGTACCATCCTACAGACAGAGCTGGTAGTCATGCACACAGTTAAAATTCGTTGTAATGTCTAACATACCCTATGGCTTCAAGTCTCACACTTTCTACAGTCTTCATATCTAACAACAATTATAACAACAATCATAACCACATCATAACAACTTTAACATTTAATGATATCGGCATATTGTCCCCCACGGGGGACCTATGTTAGGGCTAAAATAATGTTCTCAGTAAATTTTCTGATGAGGATTATCCCTGCTGAACAGGATATACTGTCACAATGGAATATTCCAAGGCCTCCCAGCAGAACTTTAATAGCATTTTCTTTTGGGGAATAGAAAGTCTAGGAATCAAAGTAACACCTTTAAGCACCTATAAACCTCCATAAAGCTTATCAAATCAAGACCAGTAATTAGAAAGAAAAAGTTTGGATTAAGGCCACTGGAAACACTGTTTTTTTATTTTATAGTAGCTAGTCATGGGATAAAATATGAGAAATAATCAGTCACCTGAGGATGAAACCCGGGATTCATTCATTCTAGGGGGATGGCCAAATCATGGAATCACAAAACTGTATTTCCTCTTAAATCATGAGGCTCCTCCATTACTTTGTTCCCCAGAGGCTCTGCATTAGGGATGTGGGCATTTTCCAATACACTCAGTCAGGGCATTCTCCAGAAAGGTGAACAATGCCATTTAAAAAAAAAAAAAAAGTTAAATCTAAGGTGTATGCTAAATGGGCCATGGGAACATAGGTCAAATGAGGAGGGGAAAAACAGATACTGAATAGCTACTTGTTTAGCAAATGATGCAAGCAGCCATCCAAATCAAAATTATGTGGCCTAATAAAGACTGAATCATCCTATGTGTGTGCAAAAAAAGTCAGTTAACATCAGGAATTAATAACTTCGCATTTGTCTAGTATTTGTGTGCTTACCTTTTCCATCTGAACATCCTTTTAAAATAGGGTCCTTTATGTAATATTTGTGTGAAACCAATGCATAAAAATAGACGTATGATCCTCCCTCCTAAAAGGCATTCCTTGACTGGAAACTTTTGACCTCCCCTAGTGTGTATATTTGTATTATTCCAGTTGTTAATTGTGCCAGTCTGTCAGCCCTTTACCAGGAAGCCCTGGCTTCTGCAGCCTGGTGGCCGAGGAGAGGCGACTTGGGTGGGCACCGGGGGCGGAGGTGGGCACCCACTGCCGCTGTGGCGATCCCGTCCCCCTGCGAGGGTTCGGTGCAGGACCTGGGGACAGACACCCACTTGAGGGGCAGCCAGATGTTGGGGGAGAGACCCGAATCCCGTCCTAGCCATTGACTGCAGCAGTGCGGCTACGGTACAAGGGTGTTTTAGCTTCCCCTCTACCCTGCTGAGCATCTCTCACCTCCCCTGACTGTGCTGAACGACCCAAATGGGAGCCTGGGCACCCTAATGCTCCTGTCAGTACCTACACACCAGAGACCTACATTTAGGACAAAATGAATTTCACCCCACTTGCCAGCTGCTACAGGCATTTTTCAAAGGCTCAAGTTAAGCACAGCTCACTGAAAAATTATTTCCGTTGGAGCAAATGGGGACCAAGTTGTTTTCTTTTGTTTTCCAGTTGCTCTTTTGTGCTATGGCCTGCACTTAATCCTCTGTGACATGTGGCCCAGTTCATTCACTGCTAACGAGAGGGATACATGGCTGCGGATATAACTATGATACCTGAATTTCCAGACTGGAGGCTTAACCGTACCAACTGTGCCTCGTTTCACAGTCGCTCCTCACTCCCCTGTAGCAATGCATTTCTACGTTTGCACTTATTGGGAAGCACAGTTACGAAAGTCTCCTCTCTTTAGTGCAGCGCTGCCAGAGTGTAAAATGGTGGCTGCATTGTAAATATTTATGTATATGCACGTATGCACACAAACACATTTTATTATATTCAGTATTAAGTGGCTGGAGATTAAAGGATAGGGGGTCTGTGACTGTTATTCCCATAACTATTTTACAGATCAGCTGAAATAAATTCTTTCTATGCGCAGTGATTGTGATAAAACTCTGATACGGCATTCCTCTAACCCTGCTTGTTACCATGCATCCTCAGGAATTATTACTATCCCTGCTTACTTTTAAGAATCTGAACATAAATATTCATCAAAATCAAATAAAATATGTTGTTTTAGATTATGTGTTTTTTAGCAATGAAGGCACTGGGAGTTGTTAGTTTTAACACATTTACTTTGCTCTGAGGCTAAATGTAAAATATAATACATTTACCTATTTTACATGTAGGCATTTATTTTGTAATGTTGAGAGAATGGGTTACAATTGTAAAACATAAGTCGCAGCAAGAATATGAATTAAGTTATGCTTATATTTAATAGTCGTAAAACCAACAAAATATAATGCTTTTTTGTAAGGTTTTGGTCAACAATGCTGAGGAAGGCTGCACAATAAAATTTGTTGTTGTAATTGTTACAGGGGCCAAGTTCCAACGTAGCATCTCTCGTGGTCCCACCTCGGGACTTACAATTCCCTCTGCACCATGTTAGCTACATTAAATCATGCATTGGCAATGGCATGCGGGCCTTTGTGTTTCTATTACAGCAATGCTTATGAGCCTTTGACCAAGATAAGAAAGGCTAGTTACGCTTAGGGACTGTTTAGATAGAAAAAGAAGAAATAATTCTTGCCCCAAAGATTTTCCAATCTACTGTCCCAGTTCAGAAGGGAGTTAATTTATGCGACTTCCATTACAGCAAGTATTAGCCATCTGAAATAAGGCACTAAAAAGGATAATTAGTACTAATGGAAGTCAATACTAATGCAATGAAAGGAAATGAGAACCATGCAGGATTGAAGGTTTCTTTAAGAAAAAGAGGTGTTTATAAACATTATGAGAAGGGTAGGTAGGAGTCATCCCTCAGGGTCCTGATGGTGGCTGCTCTGTGTGACTTGATGTTTCTGAAACAAATTGAATTTGCTTTGTTTTTAGATAAACAACTGTAAAATTGTAAAATCTGCCCTTTATTCTATCCTACACTACACAACACCTCTTTATTTTAGATCACTGCAACCGTTTAAACCCTGACTGTTTGAATAAATGCAGATTTTTCTCAAACTGTTGTCTTCACGCTTTCCCATTCCCAGCCATTATGCCGACTTACAGTGAGCCTCTCACAGAGTCTGACAGCAGGAATACAGCAACCTGGATTTTTACACTGGAAAAAGTGTTACATCTTGTACATCAGAAAAAGGCACAAGGATATTCGAAAATCCTCCCCTTTAAATTTGGTCTCTTATCAAGGAGTCATTGGCCAACACAGAATGAAGCCACTACACATACTCAGTCACTCATTAATTTGTTCTTCATTGCCAAGTAAAGCGGCACTGACTTATTCTTTCTGTTCTCAGGGTGTTTTAATAGAGATAAGGTTGGACAATATACAAGAACTTGAATAGGAGCTGAAAAGACTTTAAATGTTTAAATAATTAAAGAATGATCAAATCAGTATTTAGAAAGATCAAACAAAACGAGCAATGATATTCTTTAGCATGAGTCAGAAACCGTTCGGGTGGTGATTCAGTTTACATGTTAATTTCTGAAATAAACTTAGAAATTAACTGTCTTTTTCGACACGGCTTGATTTAACACCTAGGATTTCACCCCTTGGGTTCACTGCTTGGCTACACAAGTCCTTGTACCGGCACAAAGAAGGCGAGAGCACAGTGGCAGAAACATGCTGTCAGGAGGGCAGAAATGCTTCTTGCAGCTTAAAGCTGCCTCCAGCGTACGTGGAAACACACCTCAGCGGGAAGGCTTTGCCCAGCAGCCAAGTGTGGTTATTCGCTTAAACGCTGCGGAGGGCTCAGGGACAACCAGGAATGGTGGCATCCCCTGGGTGTGTTTCTGGGTGATGAGAGCCTGCGTTGGTCCTGCCACGGGCTGCTCTGCACCTGCCAGCACTGCACATGTTGGCAGCTTAAACCTCTCCTAAATCATTTACTCCCCAAAAATCTTTCACATAAATATACTGTAAATCTGCTAAGTTTAGGAGCTAGCTTTGCAGGTTGGTTTGTTTTGGGGCTGTTGGTTGGGTTTTTTTGGTTGGCTTTGTTTTTATGAAAAGATTATCTTTGCATTTGATAACAAGTGTTGAACAAGATTTTTTCTGGAAAACACATATATGGACAAGTATTTAAAAAATGTAAAATTACATGTCTGTGTATTACTGAAAATACAGTTATTTTAAGGATTTACAAAGCCTATAAACTACAGTATTCTACTGCTTTTTCAGACTTGGAAAGCTTTGGTGACAATTGAATTTAAATTGTTCCACTGCCATGGGGAGGCACGAATTGGTGGGTGATCTCTGTGAAGATTGTGCTTTAGGAAGGAGCAAAATTATTTTGGAGTGATAATAAAAGCATATTCCTTTCCAGGGACATGTATGCACTGTTAAAATTATTTTAAGCAAAAAAATATTCTCACCAGGATGGAAGCTGACTACCAATATTTCAAACTAAAATTAGTTTTTAAAATATGATTGATGTTTTAAACCAATGATATCTTAGGTTTTAAAATGATGCTGCATTCCTTTCTTAATTAAGCAGGTTTACTGGGGTTGGTAAGAGAAGCCGAGCTAACGTTCAGGCTAGCACTTCATGATTAATGGTGCTTCCATGACTTTCTGAAGTTTTGCAATATACCTGATACAGTAATCATATAGGTAGCTGGAACATTGTAAATTATGTGCTTAGTAATTTATGGGACAACATAAGTAAGAATTGTGTATGTGAATACTTTAGAAATCTGCATGGAATAAAAATTGTTTTCCTATTGGGTAGCAGTTCTACAAGAATATAAAATATATTTTGCAGTACTACATCTAGTGTAATTCTAATATAAAGTATTATAATAACTTAAAATTTTATTTTTGTTAAAATGCATAGTTAGAGAGAAAGCTGCACCCTGTCGGCGGTGGCTGGTGGGAGAAGACAGGGTTCAGATCCCTGCCCTGACTGATACAGAGAGTCCTGGCAATGCCAGTGGCCTGACAGCTGCTCTGGACACATCTCCACCGTAAACCAGAGCGAGGTAAAGACACACCAACCGCGCTGGCACATCCACGTGGTGTAATGCAGCACCTGGCAAAGGTACTAACTCCAGGGTGAAAACCGGCCAGCCCTCCGCCTTGCTTGGCTGAAGCAGCAGTGAGGCACACAGGTAGAAATTGTCAGGCAGTGCTGCAGCCTGTAGATGTACGTTCTTGTCCCCATTTGGTTTTGATGAAGTTTTTTCCTAACAAGTAATCAAAATAATTTAATGAATCCATGTTTTAGTTTCAGAAGAATCCCAGATAGCTGTACTCAATAGCAGTGACTACAGAGGTAATAACAGGTAGAGCTAAGACTAATGTCAGCTTCAGCCCTATATTTCCTTTGAATTTATCTGCACCGTCCTCTCAAATAGTAATACAAATAAAAATGATTAATGCAGGAAAGGCACTCAAGCTGCTGAGTTCTGATTTTGCCTCATTCATCATTTTTTTGGAGGTCCTAGTAATGGGAAAACCATATCAGTGAGTTACTTATTTTGGTTGTTTTGTCAATCAATCTTTAGAAAAAAAAGACTGAAATTAGAAAGAACGAAGATTGTGCCTATCCTTTCGAAAAGACACACACACAGAGTTTATTTCCTGGAGAGAGAGGTTTTAAAGCAAAGAGGATCCCAAAGGAGATGCATGATTTATTGACTCAGTAGAGAAAGACAGTGAGAAAAAAAAATCCCTTTCTTATAGGAAGAGGCTGCTCAGGTGATACTGGACTCGTCTTTGTGCTAGAAGAAGGTATGTCATAGAGTACAAACGTTGCCTTGAAGTAACCCTACAGACAGTTTACCAGACAGGTCATTAAAATAAGGTATGTCAGTGTGCTATTGCAAATGCCTCTTGCGTAGCCATTAAGTACAGAGTTTTATCATGTTTCTGCACTAAGGCTACTGCTGAAGCAAAAGGGCGAAAAGGATGAATTCTTTCTGTGCTCCATATTAGGCATCCCTGGCATCTTTGTTTCCTTTTAATACATAAAAACTTTCATGATAACTTTATCAATCGAATGCTGTCCCTGGCTGGTGTTGCCCTCCAGGTGGGGTGCCTCCCTGGCAACTCTGTGTAAGGAAAGTCTTTGCAGCCTTGAGATTTTGTGGCCTTCGTTTGGACCTTTCTTATGGCCATTTTCTGCTCCACCACAGATGCAATCTCTAATGTCAGCATAGTTAAAGAGGGGAAGATCACACCCCCATCCCTGCCCTGCTTTCCTACTCCCTACCACTGTCACAGTAGTCAGTGGTACTTATATCGTGCTGATCCATCCCTTCCCTGCATCTCCAGGAGATGATGACAAAACCTTCCAGTGCTCTTAAATTATGCTTGGGAAAGTGATGTAGCTGGCCCCAGACTGGAACTGCAAAGAAGTGATATAACATAAATTTGCCATATACTTTTAAGACATACTGTGTATATCTTAAACCCTTGGTCTTAGCCCTCATCTCTAAGACAAATTCCATCTTTTCTACATTGCTCACTCAGCTTTTCTTCAGTTCAGTGATTTGCACATTGGTTCACGTGAAGAAATGAACATTTTTACTGCTTGGTTTGAATTTAATCAATGAACTGAGCAGTGAAGAGAAATTGCCTATATGCTCTCTGAAGGCCAGTTTGCATACGCAGTAGACAATTGCCTGTCCGAACTAGACTTCTACTTACATGGTCTTTTTAAAGCAAAAATGGTCTAAAAGTGTTCATTAATTTTTTTAGATTATAGTTTAGTAATCCATCAGTTGTATTTATTATTTGGATCACTTTTATTTTCAATAGCTGGGTACTATTCTGTACCAGTCTGTAGAAATAAATAGGAATTATTTTGCCAGAAAAAATGCACATCATATTTCAAAAAGGTGGCCTCTTTTCATATAAGTTACTGTTGTAGATACTGTATTTTTCAAATAAATGAAAAGAATGCACATTGAACTTGAGTTCCTGTTATGATCTGAGGCATAAGATGGACTTATTTCTATTCATGAATTAGGAATCCTACTGCCAAATACATAAAAGTTTTTCCAAACATTTCCAGCCTCTGTTTTCCACAATTTTTCAGTTTGCGCATGAACATGCACTTGTAGATTAACTACAGTGGCACTCAACAAAGGAATCTAAACAGAAGAACAGTAAAGAACATTATTTCAGAAGCAAAGCAAATATAATATGAGTTAAAATAGCTAGGCTGTGTATTGAAGTTCTGCAGGCATCTTAACTCATTTCTCTCTCTGTTAGAAAGCTGGGGTGAAAGAAGGCTGTGGCTAGCTTGCTTCTCTGCTGATTTCAGAGGACCGAAATGTGCAAGAAAACTACCACTATGACTTGAAAAGTAATTACTGAAGATAATGTAGCTTGCATCTTTACATGTAAAGGCACTTTGATTTACCAGTATATTATAATAAAGTGAGATCAGTTCTTTAGCTAGAAAAAAACCAAGATTGGTGGGGAGAGCACCAAAAGCTGTGGAGGAGTTAAGACTGATTTTTACTCAGTATGTAAACTATGAAAAGTAAAAAAAAGTCACTTATGTAAGACCGATTTATATAAGCACAGTGAGTTAGCAATACTTGCATAAATGACCACAGATGGGATAGTTTCCTTACATCTTAGTTTCTCCCTACAATTTATCCTGACATTAAATCTTTAGGATAAACTTATTTTGATCATGGGGATTAAAAAAACCCACAAAACAAGCAAATGGACAAAACCCTCACCCCCCTCCCCGAACCATAACTTTCCTAAAACTCTGCAGTGTTTACCACCAGTAATTCTTTTAATAAAGATTTTACAATCCTCATTTCCTTACATCCATCAATATAATGGATCCCACACACTATAAAGGAGAAAGGCAGCGCAGAAACAACAAACCATAATGAAAACAAACCACAGAGACCTAGAATTCAAATCTAAGAACATGAATTATCATTTTACTTTGCCATGGCACTCAAAGTTATTACAATTATTATTCTTAAATAGAATAATAAATACATTAATGAGAGTAGGATGATATTAAATAGACACTTTGCATACTTTGTTGGCAACAGATTCAAAGCTAAATGTCGAGTGATTGTTTATTCGTAATCAAAATATTTTATGTATCAAATAATAGCATAAAAGCATAGCTTAAATACTAAAAGTTGCAATATTTATGTAAAAGCCAATTTTAAAAGAAAAATATTTGAATAACTTTGAAAGTAGTACTCATCTATGAACTTGGCTTTAGCATTTATCACAAATTTCTTTCCTGATTATTTAAACATATTGTTTATTTTCTTTTGGTAACTACTAAATTCATTTTTCAGATGTTTTTATTTGATGCCTGGGGTTTGTAATATTGTTTCTTCTAATAATCGGAACTGATTTAGCATAGCGTTATGGTGTGTCTTTCATTGTAGAATTATTATTTAAAGAAAGATTCTTGAAATAATTTTAAATTGTATTTAAAATATTTATGATGTGAACACAATTCTTTTCAGGCTTTTTATATAATCATGCCCTTGCTTAAGTTTACTGCAAGCTCGCTAATACTGCATCTGCCACATATGTTGAGAAGAAAACACTCAGTTTTGAAACTGTCTGCTTATCTAAGAGGATGAAGTAATTAAAAACAACACAATATACTTGCTACACTATAAAAGGGAAGAAAACCTTGCTTACATTTCTGAGAGTACACCACTTACCCATTTTTGGAAATTTCAACATTCTGCCCTATAACAGGAGGTGTTTCAAAAGAACTAGCATTTCTAAAATAATTTTGTTTATGTATTTTTATTATTCAATATATACAATAAGAAAATGTATAATACTAGCCTTCTCAAATATTAACATCAATTCATAAATATGGAAACAGATTGCTATAGAAAAAAGCAAAAAGCACATTTTGCACATGTAAGGTGAACTGAAGAATGATATAATTTTTTTTTTAATTTTCAAAGGCCTTTCTTTCATCAGAAACTCTAAGCTTCCTCAATAGGGTGAGAAAATTCCCAGCCTGTTTTGCTATTACCAGACAAGATACATGCTCAAGACTGCTCTGTGTGTGTGATATTTCAGCCACGTTGGAGTCAAAGGGAGTTCTGCCATTGATTTTTCACTAAAACCTAAAATGCTACTGCCTTTGCAGACTGTCACATGATATGGGTTAATGTAGCACAGAGGGTTGACAGCAATTATTGCCAGTTTCAGCAACAAAGACACTCAAGATTCATGGGGTGGCATCCAGACCACTGATCGCAAGGATGCTAGAATTTCCTACCAAATATTTCTTCTGGAAAAGCCATGTTTTTGTATATCGGAGGATTAATAATTAGAAGTGGTAAGTGGAAAACTAATTTCAGTGTTCAGAAGAAAGTGAAATTAGAGAAAAGGAAGGTTAAAAGAGCCTCTACCTTGCCATTAGAGCAGGAAATGCATTCCAAATAGTTTTGACATTAATTTAAATTGTGCTTTGGGGAAAGGACACTTTAAAAAACTGCAAAAACTCTTGTTGCACTTTGCCAGCCATTAAGAAGGAAATAATAGGTTTAACAAAAATACAAAAATAATGAAATAAACCAAAATGAAACAAAAAACAATGAAAATCTTGTTTGTCTTTTGTGTCTGAAAGTTACTGGTAGGAGCAGGGGAATGCTTGATAATCAGCCTACCAGTTACCCTCTGCTTGAGCACAGCCACCCGGCGGGCAGTGTCATTTCCCACCCATGTCTAAACGATGCCATTCTGGTCCCATCCTGGAGCAAGAAAGCAGAGGAAAAACTGTCCATTAAACACACTAAGCACCTACAGGGCTTAGCAAGGACTAATCTAATTTGCAGTAGGAAATTCAAACTCTCCATTGCTTTTGTGTCTTCAGTTAACCTTTGTTGATCCTTTGCCTATCCTAGCTCATGGAAAAAAACCCAAACAAACCCCACACCTGCATCTAGCAGTCAGGAATATTGAAATATAGTCTAGAAAAAAAAGGAAAAATGGGGGTTTTAACTCTCTTCTGCTTTGGCTAATATGAATTAAACTTCTCAATAATAATATATTAACAATACCTGTTTTTAACATTGACATAAACAGCTTATAAGACATTGGCTATTATTTCTAGTTTCTGTAGGGAATACATATTCCCCTCAATAGTAAAAAGGATTAAAAACTGCAAGTAATATTTTCAATAGCATCTCCACGTTCCTCTTCCTTCCAACATTACAGTTAAGATTAGTATTAAATATTTTGAGAAAATAGATTAGGGAGAATCATATTAGAGAAACTCCTTTGCCCTCCATAGAAGTCACTATTGTC
Organism: Aptenodytes patagonicus; assembly: GCF_965638725.1. Classification (NCBI taxonomy): domain Eukaryota; kingdom Metazoa; phylum Chordata; class Aves; order Sphenisciformes; family Spheniscidae; genus Aptenodytes; species Aptenodytes patagonicus. The sequence continues at coordinate 45,797,998 of NC_134949.1, forward strand.
AATGGGGATATTTTAGTGGGAAAATTCTGCTGAAAGTTTGCTATGGGAGAACGTGATACAATGGTTACTTCCTTCAAAGTCTCTCGAAACCTGTAGCTTCCATCTTTCACAGCATCAGAAATAGAATTGCTTTCCTGTATTTGCTTCATAATTAAACTTTTTATGGCACAGGAAGTCTTTCACATTTTAAAACAATTATTCTAACTTTTTTTTTCTTTTAATAATTGCAAACACATCATTACGTTCAACCACTTCTGACTTGAAACACTTTGCTCCAGCTTGTTGAATCAAACTGAGATCTACCTTAATTCTGATGTTCGAGCTGTACCTTTCCAAGGGGCTGCCATACTGAGGGTTTTAGGCTGGGTGCTCCTGCTCAGCAGGACTTCCCTTGCATGTTGCAACAATCTGCACAATACACAGTGTATGATAAAATCTGTGCATTGGACTCTATTCGTTAAAAAGAAGCACAGAAACTAGGACTTCCAAGAGTGACATTGGTAGCATGTACAAACATTAATTTCTATCCAATTAAATTTAAGTGAATATACTTCAAAATGATAAATGTTTCATTCTTCTCAGAAAAGTAGAGGGAAAATATACAAAATGTCTCTCCAAAATAAAACGATGTAAGATATAAGACAGTAGCAAGAAAAAAAGCCTTTTAGTCAATGGACAAAATAAATCATAATGGATGTTAGCTATTAATCCTGAATCACAATAAATTGTTGATTAGGATTCTGTTTTCCCTCTCATATTTTTATTTCCTCACATTTTATATCAGTATTCTGCATGGAAGTGACCTCTGCTTAGCTTTGGGAAAGCTGTTACATAGCATTAAAGGTTTGGTATGTCCTTTGGCACAGCCCCCAGCAAAATGTGGTGTGAAAGCTGTACCATCTTAGAAGTAGTTTCACACTCGTAAAATTCAATTCCACTTTGCTTCCTTATTGCTTCAGGCTCATGACACCTACTGTCATTAATTATGAAGAGTTCCTCAAGTCATCTCTGCCATCCAGCACTCTGGGGACACAGAAGGTTGACACCATCCATTCCTCATCCTCCCTTTCCTACATATTTTGCTTAAAAATGAGTGGCTACGCAACATGCACCTACCACAGCACAGTACGATATTTGCAGAGGGCCATATGAGATATCTTACTTTTCTTTTTCTGCTTGCCTAGGCTTATCATCTGAACTACAATCTAGTCCCAAAGATTCTGGAATAATTTTAAAGTCCCATGTAATATTTTTCACTCTCAGCTGTTCTAAAACAGGCCCTGAAACTCTTGGGGGATTTGCACAATGGTCAGATGTGCTCTGTCCAGAATGTGTGGTTTCAAGATAATGAATATTCATGCCTGGGCTTCCTTGCACTTTAGTGAAACAACAGAGAACTAAACTGGCAAGGTTTCCATTTCTGATGTGCCCAGAGGGCATGATATCTGTCCATACAGTGGCAGTACCAATTCAAAAAAGAAAAAAAAAAAATTAATGCATAAGGATTGGGGTGCTGACCTTTTGGACACTTGCAATGAAGCCATCCCCTGGATTTGCTGAACGCTTGCCTTCCCACGCCCAGGGAGCTAGCATTTCATAACTGTTTTAAAGCCTGATACGGTTATTTCAGAGTTGTTGATTAAAACTTATCAAAGTTGTTTCTAAAAAAAAAAAGAAGAAGATGCATTTTCAAGGTTGGAATGTATTTTGAAACTGTCAGCTTTGACAGTCTATGGTTAAAACATAGTGCAACAGGAGAAAATGAATTTCCAACCCTTAGAATGATACTTGAGGCACAGAGCAGAAACAAGCGAGTCTGCATAGAGGCTGATAAGCTTCCTAAATCCTGCAGGGTTTCTTGTACATCACTATCTTTTTAAAAGGTTCATTTAAGCAAGAAATTTAGGGTTGTGAGCTTTTTTTTTTTCGTCTCTAGATATGCGGTCTGATGAGTTTAAACAGTAGCACAGCGCTTCATGTCTTTAGCCACACCAGCTTAATCCCCTCAACTCATAAACACACACAACTCATCCAATATTGTCTGTTTTTTTAAAAAATATTCAGGAAGAGTGACAGGAATTCTGTTCTTGTTAACCTCTCTTCATCTTCTCATTGACCCTTATGCTAGTTTTGTCTTTCTCCTGACTCTAAGTCTTGTAGGTTGGGAAACATTTTCTTTGTTAATTTGCTCTGTATAGTACTTAGTACATGGGGGCTTTGTTGCTAAATCTGGAACTGACGCTGTGTAAGACTGTACTTACATAGTCCTTGCTAAGAGTCACACAACATTGATGGCAATATCACAAGGCAGGCTGGAGGCTAAACATGCTGCCCGTCCATCTGGCCCTTGGGACTATATGCGGATCACTCTAACTAATATTTTAGGAAGGAAATGTTTGGTACAGATAGTACCTACAGTGTCCTCCAAGGCATATTTATCTGCTGCATGACCACACCTGGACTCTGTGCAGCCTCTGGCTATTAGATCTATCTTTTCACTAATGATGTCAGGCAGACAAGAGATGTCGGAGTTTTCCCTGTGGGAGCCCCATGCCCTGAGGACATCTGCAGGAAGAGCAACAAACTTCTAAGTGACTGTCGTGGTTTAACCTGTTGGCAACTGAGCACCATGCAGCCGCTCGCTCACTCCCCCGTAGCCGGTGGGATGGGGGAGAGAATTGGAAGAGCACAAGTGAGAAAAACTCGTGGGTTGAGATAAAAACAGTTTAATAATTGAAATAGAATGACAATAATAATAATAATAATAATAATAATAATAATAATAATAATAATACTACACAAAGCAAGTGATGCACAGTACAATGGCTCACCACCCGCCGACCGATGCCCAGCCAGTCCCTGAGCAGCGGCCCCCCCGGCCAGCTTTCCCCAGTTTATGTACTGAGCATGACGTCACATGGTATGGAATGTCCCTTTGGCCAGTTTGGCTGTGCCCCCTCCCAGCTTCTTGTGCACCTGCAGCCTTCTCAGTCAGTAGAGCACAGGAAACTAAAAAGTGCTTGGCTAGTGTAAGCATTACCTAGCAACAACTAAAACATCGGTGCGTTATCAACTTTGTTCTCATCCTAAATCCAAAACACAGCACTGTACCAGCTACTAGGAAGGAAATTAACTCTGTCCCTGCCAAAACCAGGACAGTGACATGAAAGCAGGCTAAATTCAGGAGGTTTTTAAGAACTGTGGAGATGCCTAAGTTTTGTTCTCAATAGTTGCCAAGAATATTTGCTCCTAAGGTGTGTTGTCATGTGCAGTGTCAACATTGCTATTGGTCACAAACCAGATTCCTCTCTTGGATGCTGGACAATCACCACTGCCTAGACCAATTCAAAAGAAGCTGTGGAATTGGCTCAAACCTGCACTGATATATTCCCAGCGGTGTGGATGATGACACCTATCAGCAAGGAAATAAGTGAATGAAGATAAGTGAATGCACCCAATATTAGGTATCTGGGGCACAAGATACCAGAGAAATATTGTTTTTTATTACAATATATACCTTGAGATAGGAGGACAGAGTCCTCATGGACTGTAAGCATGGGTGCTTCCTACTTCTCTGTACTTTCATTGATGAAGTGACCTCCTCCTGGCACCTCGGTCCCCACTTCCCTCCTTCCTGAAGACCTCTTACTATGCAGTCAGAAGAGCTGTCAGAGATTTTGGCCATGTGATAGAGGTAAATGGCATCATATGGCACAGAAGTTCCGGGTGTAACCATCCAGTATCTCTAGGAAAGATTCCCTCTTTAATCATAGTAAAAGGTGGAAGTGAGGCAGACAAGGCTATTTGTGCATTTTCTTACAAGCTGCAGGAAACTCCAAGCTTTCATGCTTATAACAAAGCACATTACTTACAGACGGTGTCTAAACTGATGGTCACCTAGAAGAACCATAGTAGTAACCAGAAGTTACCACTGCAACATCTTGTTGGTATCTTCTGAAAGTGACATCAACATATAAAACTGAATTTGAATCTTACTCCAAGATCAGTACCAGTTTATTATAATATGTGGTGGTTTATTAGCAACTAATTGATCTTCCTGCTACTTTGTATGCTCTGAATTGGGCTTTACTTAACCAAGAATAGGACTCATTAACTGCCTTATCGTGTGAGCACAATCTAGTTTTGTAATACTTTTGCAACTATCCTTCTAGCAGTTTATTCTATACCCGGTCTGTACAGAAAGGACAATACATCCTAATGAAATACTGCCTTGCTATTTTGTATGGTGAGCTAATATTTAAACTTATATCAATCATTTTGTCATATATGAATCAGTAACACCAAGCCAAGCTTTTGTTCCTCCAACATTTGAAAATTTTCTTATAGCTCATCTCATGGAAGATCTATCACCTGTCAAATAAAAAGAGCCATTCTTGACTTAGTAGTGAGGCAGCATTAAGTTTATATGCAGAATAAGGCCATGGGGTGAATATTACAGGCCTGGGCTCTATACGATTATAATACAAACCTCTGGCAAAATTACTTGTACAGGCTCAAGAACAAAGGTACAAATATTTTCTATTCCAGCTGGCAAAACTATCAACCCATGACAATGAGTGTGAAATCTTAGAAACTGTCATCCTGAAAAGTCATTGCCTAATGCCGTGTTCTCTTTTGATGCAGCAAAAAAGTATCCTTTTGATCCACTGTGTAAACATCATTATTGTAGACTGTTTTTTGAGTAGTTTATTCTTCGTCAAAACAGATGTTTCAGGGGATGCTCATGATCCTTTAGAGGATGTCAAAACTCTAAGCAGATCTAGGTTGCTATTACCTTTGAATGCCTACATCAGAAAAGTCCTCACAGGCTACATCCAGTCCTGTCCATTGTACCAGATTTTTTAATGTAGCTTTGTGCTGGGACAAGAAGTGGGAGAGAACAGCAGTCCTAGGGAGGACCTGAACCACAAGATCTGCTGTCTTCTGCTGTCACCTGCATGCATCCGGGACTGTAGCCCCATAACATGCCGCTTTCCCATCACTACACTGAGCAGCCCATAGAAGAGGCCACATTTCACCTTAATTAACTACATTTACAAAGAGCCACAAGCATTCTGGAAACAGAGTCCTTATACTTAGGAAAATTATTAGCAGTTCTGGAGTGCAAAGTATTTTGCCTTTGGGTAAAGGGTAAATGGCCATGCATGAACATGAGACTCGCATCAAGTTTTTGATGCCATCCGTCACAAGATGCTACTGACTTGAAAAAAGCAAGCTGGCAGGAAAAGACAGGAGGTATGTGGAGCTTGACCTCTCTGTGTCATGCATAAATCCCAGGGATTAGTAAGAGAGAGCTAGTCCTTCTTCCTAAAAACATTGGTGTATATATTTACAGCAAAACATGTGAATACATACTACTATTCTGTGTTTCAAAGGGGAGTGTTAAAATTTAGGTAAATAATATTGATACGTATGAGGACAATAACTGTATGTTATATTTTATACATAAGGTTTCTACTACCATTTTGTTAGAAACCTGAGGAAATATTTTTAAATACCGTCCCTTTTCCATTTACAAGACAAGAAGAACATGAGAAGAACAAACTGTCCTTCATATACAAGGAGTGATAACTCTGTAAAATTACACTATAAATTTACTTAGACTAATAAAAAGATCTGTGAGTGTGATCAAACAAGAATTTGACCACTCCATAGAAAAATGTTTGTAATTTACAGAGGCTAAAAACAATTAATGAAAAAAAAATCAAAGTGATTTATCTAAAATCTATGGAAAGATTTAAAATATTCTAAAAAATGACACATGCAAAAGAGCTGAAAGCAACCAGGACTGATCTTTATTGCCAAATTATATGAAAACACACAGACATTCAATTATCAGCTATAAAATCCTATCCTGCTAAGCCTGAGGATGATTCTAAAGTACTAGACAGGTTTTTTAGGTCCTGACCACTATAGCTGACTGAATGCAACAGGATTCAGAAGCACCTAGTTATTCTGAAAAATCTTTAAAATTTTGTTTACAGAAAAAAAGAAGTATTTAATTCAACAGCAATAGATGAAAATTGCATTTTTATTTTTATCATCAACAGTATTGGGTAAGAGTTTCTTGACAAGTCATGAACTCACTTATGCTGCATAATCTCATTAAGCAATTAGTCTTAAAATTCATTTCACTATATCTTTAATTTTGTTTTCATGTGAAACTTAGACAAATTATCTCTATATGTAAAGCCTACATACAGGATAAGGCACAAAATAAGAATGACTTTGGAAGCCAGAAGACAATATTTCAAAAATGAACAACACACACAAGATACCTGAGTCTTATATGATACTGTTATCTCAAGCAGATATGTCTTTACCAGATGACAGCTTCTTCAGAGCTGTCTGATCCGTTGGCCCAGAGCTTGGACAGATGAGCCTAGCTGTCATTCAGACAGTGTTTCATCCCTACTGAGATGCTACAGAGCTTCCCAAACTTTCAGTTCCTTCTTTGCTGTGTTTCAGATGTAAGACCAGCAGGTGAAAAGGACTCCTATTCGGCAGAGGTGGTAAGTCACCCAGAATCACCCGCTCTCTGTGCGTCCTCCTCTTGAGCCCTTATCACAAAGGCTTCTTGAATCAGCTTCATAGCTAACGTACAAAGGAAAAAATTGTATTTGCAAAAGTCACCATGTTGTTGTCTCAAGAGAGTTAGTAATAGGCTACAGTGTCGTGGTTTAACCTCAGTCGGCAACTGAGCACCACGCAGCCACTCGCTCACTCCCCCCTACCCGGTGGGATGGGGGAGAGAATTGGAAGAGCACAAGTGAGAAAAACTTGTGGGTTGAGATAAAAACAGTTTAATAATTGAAATAGAATGACAATAATAATAATAATAATAATAATAATAATAATAATAATAATAATAATACACAAAGCAAGTGATGCACAGTACAATTGCTCACCACCTGCTGACCGATGCCCAGCCAGTCCCTGAGCAGCGGCCCCCCCCGGCCAGCTTTCCCCCAGTTTATGTACTGAGCATGACGTCACATGGTATGGAATGTCCCTTTGGCCAGTCTGGCTGTGCCCCCTCCCAGCTTCTTATGCACCTGCAGCCTTCTCGGTCGGTAGAGCATGGAAAACTAAAAAGTGCTTGGCTAGTGTAAGCACTGCTTAGCAACAACTAAAACATGGGTGTGTTATCAACTTTGTTCTCACCCTAAATCCAAACCACAGCACTGTACCAGCTACTAGGAAGGAAATTAATTCTATCCCTGCCGAAACCAGGACTTTGGTTTCAGTTTGAACAGTTTTAGACAGTTTTCCTACTGTTGGTGTGCACAGATTGACATTTTTTGTACCTCATGTAAATGCTCACTCCTGGGACTTGTACACATTCCTGTGAAAGATCAGTACAGGTGGCCATATCTCTTACTTTAATACTGTGCTCTTTTCAGGAATTTAAAACATGAACTTTCTGACTTGGTAGTGTCAGAGGGTACTAATGGGAAGGTGATGAGATGGGGATGCTTCCTCAGTGTCTGCTCTTGTGATGCATAAACCCATCAGCTCTTGGCAGGCATGCTCGTGTGCTGCTGGCAGCACACTTACTGCCTTTGCTATGATCTTTGCTGGCGTTCCTGCAGATACCCATATGGCTTGGGCTGCTGCCGTATGCTACTCCTTTGTGTAGCTGTTGGATGATGGGGTGAAGAAATGTTCAGCTGTATTTGGTAGTGTCAGGTCTTATATGCCTTTGGTTGTGGCCCATTACCTGTTTAGCCTGTTGTCCCCTCGGCTTTCTCCATGTGTCGCGTGATGGTCCAGCCCTGTCTTTCCTATTTTTGGCTGTTTTTCTCAACAAATGTGTTCCAACACAGGCTTTGTAGAAAACTATTTTACCTAGAGTGTTGAATTTAAGTACTTTCAATTCTTTTTGGGAATACAAAAATGTCGCTGAAGGAAATGGAAAATAGTATTTAACAGAAAATTTCATCACAGCAGAGAGAATGAAAAATAGTGGCTATTCCTGACAAATGCATGTATGGTTAATTATTCATCAAAGCAATGCATCTGAGGTAAGCAGATGAACAAACTGAGCTTACCTAGCATCATAATTTTAGAAACACCAATTACTACTTCAGAAGCACATAAATAACACTTCACACAACCCAGAACGTTTAACATCTTACCATTTTTTGATTAATATAAAACTGCTGCATTTATTAATTATGAGGTTTCAGCAAGTTCCACATCAAATTCAAGTAGCTGAAAGCCAAGAGCCATCATAAGGCAAATTAGCATGAGTAAATTATGAGTACTAGATAGTGATAGTTAGAAGGAAAAAACTCACGGGTCTTTTAACAGCAATAGGTTTCCCAGATAGTCCAGAATGACCCTACAGTACATCTAAAACTAGTAAATATCTGCCATATGGTTTTAGGTTAAATAACAAATCCCTGGAATCAGTCTGTCAGACCCTCACCAGACACACTTCCCCAGATGCCATCTTGGACCCTGGAACGTTTTCCCAAAAGAGACTTTCCCTAAAGAGGCTGACAAAATTTTCATTAATATTTTTCTTTCTGACTAATTCTTTCAAGCAAAAAAAGCTTCATCAGAAAATTGCTGTTCATTTCTACTCACAGTAAACATATATAAGAATTCAGAACTCAAAGGCAAAAGTAATATGAGGAATAGTATCATAAGAGAAATACAACTTGTTCTGCATATTTTTCTTGAGAAATCCATTTTCATCTGAGAGAAGACAGAATTATTCTGGCATGCTGAAGTTTTAAAGTCCTGTTCAATATAATCTCATATATATACATATGCATGTGTATACATAAAATTAAAAACTTTTTAATTTCTTTTCTTCTCTAAAGTTTGCTTCAAACTGTCATTCTTTGTGTCTGAGAATGTCTGTTGCATAAAGACTTCAAAACACTATATTGGCAGCAACTTTTTTTTATTATTATTTTATTTATTTAGGGATTATATAGCTATGTATGCACCCCTGAGATTGAAGGCAATAGCTGGAGTTCACAAGCAATTTAAAAGTAAAAATATTTAGAAAAAGTGCAAGAACACGGCAACTCCTTTCTCATTTTGCATTTACATGCAAATAGGCATACTACACTATAAAATAAACTACATATTAATCAACTATTATGAGAATATCTTGGCTGTGGGATTTTATTCTGTGTCCTATTATGAAGATTAAATACTGGTAGTATAAAATGTAGACATTCTATTTCTTCTTTCAAGCCCAATTCATCAAACATATTTCTATATACAGTATGGTCTTAAGCTACTGAGAGAGAAGGTAACTTGTCCCTATGGTGAAATGATAGTATTTAGGTATATGTCAACCTCTAGGCTGAAGAGGAATAAAAACAACAGCTTACAATGGCAGAGAATAAAAGAAGAAACCAAGAAACAAGTGATTATAACTAAGAATTTATTTCCCAGGGATGGGAGAAAGAAGTAACAAAATGCCACCTTCCAGGTAGCTTAAAATCACCAAAGGAATGTGGACAGAAAAAAAAAAAACGAACCAGCAAAAGCTGGTTTTACCATTCTGTGCTTCAAAATAAACAACTCATTTTATGATAAGTTTCTTTACTATTTCTGTTTGCTTCACAACATACAGCTGTTTAATGAGTAATAACTTCCATAATGTTCCTTACTGCAATATAGTCATCAGCCTGCAACAAAATGCTACAGAGAAGAAAAATAAAGTCACAGAAAGATGAAAAACATACATGTTTTGTGAAGGGAGAATATTAAAAAAAAATCAACAAGGATCTTTGCATATAGAAGATATCACTCTGTGTCATGCTGTCCTTTTTCTTTCCTTTTTTCTTTTTTTTTAAATTACCTCATCTAAATTAAGATTAAACCAAAAGCTAAAAAGCAAATAGACAAACTAGCTTCCGGAAATCTATGTGTGCTTAAAATGATCTTCAAAACTGTATGAACTGCTGTCATTGTTAATTTCTTGAAATCCATTAGCAAAAAATGCAAAGTCAGGTCCTCACGTATGTAGCCTGGCATATTTCCATTGACTTTTTGTCTTTGTTCTGTGAACAAACTGAACAATGACCTGCAATGAATCCTCAGGAGATGAGTTGCTGAGTGTGCTTTCATGGTAAATCGCATAATTATTTCATTTCTTCCCACCAAACCCATATATACTTATGTGTATTGTAGTGTTATAAAAGCGCACATGGCTGTTGCAGCTAGTTGGAAGGAATTCAGATATGTAAGCAAAATGCACCTTCCCTTTGTGTGAATTTTCTCTTTTTGCTTGTAGCAGACAAAAGCATATCTTTAATAAATGTGAATGTGAATGAATAATTGAATTTTCTTCCTTTTATTCTGCTCATTCTTCCAGAAATTATCCAGACATAAAAAGCTACATTCAAACTCATATTTTGTTAAAATAAAAGACAACTTGGGCAATAGTGGCAAATGTGCATGAGTGGGTAGATTGTAATGCACATATAATAAGTATCAAAAAGCAGATGGGGTGGGTATTGTTGCTTCTTTTTTCTTTTCCCAAGATAATGCATCTTAAACTTACATTTTCATCCTAAATGTTCTGTTCTGCCAGGGAATGGCTTTGTAAAAAAATTGGTTTATATGACTACATGGCTATATTTTACCGTAATTAACCAATCCATCAATTAGATTTCAAGCTTCTCTCATAAATTTGTTAGCAATATTTAATTGTTTGAACAATGCAAAATTTTCTTTCAAAAGAAAACATACAAACAGATGGGGGGAAGGGGTTAAGAATTATTATTGACAAGAGTCCAGGCTTTTGACTTTTCTGCATTATTTACCCGTGATTTTTCATCTTTAATAACAAAGATGCAACATTACTATGGAGACCAAATATCTTTGCAATTAATCTGCTTTCCTCAGGAATTTCGACTTCATCCATTTTACCCACTGAAGAGTGAAACTGAGAAGTGAAGAGAGTGTGTCTGGATCAAAGAAATAATGGGGAAAAAATTATTCTCTCTTTCCTGAGGTATCCCTTGAAGCGTGCATGCTCATTGTAAAGCAAGATAAATCAGGAAAAAAAGGGAAAGTAAAAAACTAGCCTCAGGCAGCCTTATGATTTATATAGGTTTTATATATGGCTGTATTTTGTTCTGCTCAATGAAAGATAAAAAGAGTACAAAGCACTTGGCATTTCAGTTGGTTGTTCTTTGTGTGATTGTTCCCCACCACCATTCCCCACTCAAGGGAAAGGAGCAAAGGTTGGACTTCTGGAGGTATAACTCAGGATACGAGACAGTGAAAGCTAATCTGAAGAGAAATTTGAACAGAATTATTCTAAAGAGTGCTTAGTACTACTTTTCTATAAGCAATTCTGGCACAAAGATGAGGAAGAAATCTTTCTCATTGTACCCAAAGATGTCACAGCCTCTTTGATCATTGTTATGCCAGTGCTCAAAAATCGTAAGAAAAATTTAAAACTGACAGCTACACAGTTTAACATACAGCCTTTATTTGACTGGTGGGATATGAAGATATGAAACTGGACCTTTTTCTTTGAGGATGAAGGATCTGATGAGAAAAACAGGAGAACTTTTAAAACATAGAAACCAGGTTGCTGTCATATTCTCTCAATCCTTGTATTTAGGATGTTAAGAAAAATACCAGCTTAGTAAAGCTCATTATAAAATACAGGCAGCAGGGGAGGACAACACAAGTGACGGGGTCTCATGCTCTATACTTCAGTGGGTTCACAGTTGTGCCTGTAGCTACCCTTGTTTCACTAGTACAGCAGATAAAAGAGCTGGAAAGAGATCTCTTTCCTTATCTAAAGACAAGGTGATCTGAAGACCTACGCTTGCTTGTGCATACCTCTAGGGTTTTTCCAAGCTAAAATTATCGGGTTGAAAATATCAAGCTAAAATTTAACTTCTTTTCCTGCTATTTATTTTACAGCTACCTAATGAGGCATTTTGCCCCAGCAGCTTTCATCCAGCTCCTGCAAAAGGGAGTGTCTTGGCAAACCTCTGTAAAAGGAACAATGCGAGATAGTATACACTCTATTCAGGGAAAAGCTGTAATGGTATAATAACTGGCGTAACTGCTTCTGTTTGGGTACCAATGGAAGCTACTGTTAATTCTACTTTTGACTAGATAAAAAGACACAAGAAGTCTTTTCCCTTCGTGTTTTCTTTTTGACTTCTGAATCTCCCACTCTTGAAAGCTAGCAGTCCTGCAGGGTTGGATCCAATAAGAACCTTTGCCTACAAGCCTGTTTTCCAGCAACTGAGAACTGTTTGGAGGGAAAAAAGGACATAATTCAAGCCAGCAGCATCCTGAACCGGAGTTGAGTTTATCAAATTAGTCCCAAGCAAAGTAAGCTTCAAGCAGGAACACTAAGCTCCCTATATCCTGGTGGTTACTATTATTCAAAACAGAAAGATACACAGATACTAGTAAAATTCAGAATAACAGCATGAAGGAAAAAAACCTCTCTATTTCACCACTTAACTTACAACACAACTGGTAGGGTCACCTTAGAAACTCAGACAGATAGAAAGTGAGCAATAAACTCATTTGTGATAAAACTGAGACACAAAATTGTGGACACAAAGAAGACAACCAGTCTGTAATGCTACATACAGTCTGCTTGCCCCCGCAGTAATACCAGTCATTTCCTGCCAGGTAAGTTTTTAGGACCTGTACAAGGGTTAATCCATCCCCAAAGCTGATTCAGCTCCACTTGTTGTTGAGCATGTGTGTCCTAGATGGATCTGATCAGAAGGGTTAACTGGCACAGAATAAGACAAGAGACAGAAGGAAGGATTGCTGACAGGTTGGGGTTTTTTTTGAGGAGGAATTGATATAAGGTGAGATGTTCTTGAAGAAAAGCAATAGGCTCTTTCTAAAGAAAATCAAAAGAATAATTTATCCATGCACCTTCTTAAAAGAGAACTGGAGAACTGTCTATCATGAGGAATAGGGCAGAACAGAACAGAGTGGAATAGAACAGAAATGGTTGGCCAGTTCTTCTCCTGCACTAAGAACCTGAAAAAGGGCTATATCAGCAGATTAGTTTGCTGCTTCTCTGACATTTGAGGATTGAAATCTGTTAGAGAAATGGAAAGGCTTTTACTCTGTCTTCTTTGAGCTGTAACTAGGAAGAATAAGAGTCAAGAAATGCCGAAAAAAATTTGGTTGCTGACTAGCTTAGAAAAGGAAAGTGTAAAGCTTGATAGTGGTTTGGGCTGATGAAGAGAAAATAAAGGTAGTATATATATTCTCAGATTATATTTATCTATCTGTCTATCTATCCATCCATACATTCAACCATATATATAGAGACACCTGCATATATACATTAAAAAAAAAAAATGTGCACACACACATATATATACCTGCTATGTGTCCTCAGTTGAAAGAACAAGCTGTTGAGAGGCTCTGTTTGAATGTCTGAAGTTGTTCAGACATTAATTTTATCTTAAATTCCTGTGATGTCCCAACTTGGAAGTGAAAATCCCTTCACCTATTACTACAGAAACATGAGAGGCTCGCAGTATTATGACAACTAATTTACACAGCTTAGATTTCTAAAAAAAAATTCTTTAATGTCTGCCTCTGTATGGAACAGAAGCTGAAACAAGGACTGGAAGGTGAGCATATCCAGGCTTTTGTCCCTGTGAGATGATCTGTAATGCCATCTTAAGCTATAACAAGAGTTTTTTATTGTGTGGATGTCCCAAAACTTTGCACTATCGGGTCACAATGACTTTCACCTACCTGGCTTGTAATGAGTCTGCTTGATATATTCAGGTGTCTCCCAGTTTGCAGACCCATGCCTGTGACAGCTCTTTTGTTTTGCTTTAAACAAAATGTTGCTATCTCTAAATTGAAATATCAGCCAGATATATTTGTAGAACAGCCAGTTTTATGGAGGATGAAATTGAGGCAATTAACATCTTTGTATGACTATATGCTAACAAACCAATAAATGTTTAAATTGACCTTGATTAAAAGATCAGAGTGGCACCAGCATCTTAGTATGATGTTAATACTCTGGGAAGTATAAAAAAAACAAGGTAGGGATGCCGCTGAAATAGTGCATGAAACTAGCTTTAAAAAGACCAGAAGGCACAGAAGATCAACCAGGAGCAGACATAGATATCCTGGTCTGATCTGCTTGTGACTTCTGTGATTGGTGCTGGGAGTCTTGACACACTGAAAATGCTAACGAAGCCCCACAGTAAATATATTCAGAGGCCAAAGATCACTGTCATGTGTACACGATACCTGTGCACCTCGGTGGTTAGCAGCCACACTGTCTGGGTGGCAACAAGCTGCTCTTGTGTGGGTGCCCTGGTTTCAGCTGGGATGGAGTTAATTTCCTTCCTAGTAGCTGGTACAGTGCTGTGTTTTGGATTTAGAATGAGAATAATGCTGATAACACGCTGATGTTTTAGTTGTTGCTGAGCAGTGCTTACACTAAGTCAAGGACTTTTGAGCTTCTCATACTGCCCTGCCAGCTAGGGGGCTGGAGGTGCACAAGAAGCTGGGAGGGGGCACAGCCAGGACAGCTGACCCAAACTGGCCAAAGGGATATTCCATACCATGTGACGTCATGCTGAACAAAAAACTGGGGGGCAATTGAGCTGGGGGGGGCACGGCCTCTGCTCGGGAACTGGCTGGGCATTGATCAGCGGGTGGTGACCAATGGCATTGTGCATCACTTGTTTTGCATATTCTTTTATCATTATTATTCTTATTTTCCCTTCTTTTTCTGTCCTATTAAATTGTCTGTATCTCAACCCACGAGTTTTACCTTTTTTCTGATTCTCTCCCCCATCCCACTATAGGGGAGTGAGCGAGCAGCTGTGTGGTGTTTAGTTGCCAGCTGGGGTTAAACCACAACAGGTGACAATGTAACACCTTCTAGTTTCTGTTAACTTATTATGTAGCAGCTCTCAATCCCTTCCTACTGCTTTTTCTGCTTCAACAGACTACAAATAATTTCTACCTTTTGGATTACTACTACCCACTCCTCTGCCTCATCAGTTTGTTCTGAAAAAAATGGGGAGCAAACCTCTGTATTAAGCTCTTTTCTTTCCATATAGCTCTTGGCTAATCACAGGACAGTGGGACTAAACACTGCCACCTGAATGCTGACCCCTCTAGAAAATTACTGTATCTGTACAGGAACCACAGTCGCTGACCTTGATTCTTTGAAGCACCATATTAAAGGTGCTTATTTGCTGTCATGTTGTTTTGCTCCTGTTTTGCTCTTGGGTTCAGGATGCCCCATTATTAATATAGACTGTAACTGGTTTGCATCCAGTTCTGATCTAAAATGAACCATTTTGCTGAAAAAATCTGTTGTAGAACAAAGGACAATGTCTGCCAGGGTCTGTATTCCACAGCAGGTGTTGATATAAACCAGTTTATGTATTGTTGTAAGCCCAGTTCATCTATGCTGATGGTCGTAGAAACAGGTCTCATTCCCCGGGATGCATGAATAAGATGGTGTCGGTATATATCATCTGCTTTGAATGAACCTCTAACATAAAAAATATCAAGGTATAGTTAAAAGTTAATTGAAGGCCAGACAGTTGTACTGGGATCCATTAACAGGAAAGCTTTTATGATCATTACAGGTGTAATAGGATGTGACAGCTCATCCAAACCATGCATGCTAAACTGGAGAATCATGCTTGACTGCGATATGAGCAGCTCTCACGAGCAAGACAGATTGAGCAACAACCTGTAGTGGAACCAGACACTGGGTTTTATTTAAGAACCAAAAAGATTAGAGATTTTACTCTACTCTGTTATTTTATACACTCACGTGCTTCCCCCACAGTGTCAGGTTCACTACTTCTCGACTTCCCATCAGGGAGATCACTGCTGGTCTGGGAAGACTGGGCAGAAAGTCGTTTCAGTTTCTGCTGTGCCGCTACTCACAGTTCCCAGTCTTGGGTGTTACTGGGCCAAGGTCCCTGATGATCATCCAACATTTATCTCCACACATCTCCCTGACCTCCAGCCTTCTGGTGTCAGGAAGTCTTCTGACTTCCAGGATCTTCCCTCCAGACAGGATTTTCTTTCCAGAGTCCCTTCTTATTTCTGAAACCCCTTCTTCTTTTCATGAACATTTCTTTTTGGCCTTCTCTTCTTTTCAGCGCCCCGATTCCTCTGTTTTCCAAATCAAAATAGTCTGTGTGCAGAAACACAATGGGCAATCAGCGTCCTAACTGGTATTTCTGGCTTATGTCTCTTGGATTCAGGACATTCAGTTTTAGTTGCAGTGTTATCAAAACTTACAACCAGCCCACTCAAAAGTTCAATTTCAGACATTCACCACCCTCCCCCAATTATCTGCCCCCTGTTAACACTCACAGTTTAAGATATTTTTTCACCTATGACACCAGATGCAGATATCATGAGGTCTTTCTTCCCAGTGAGAGCTCCAACAGCAGTCTCAGCAGATTCTTCTAGAGATCTACATCCAGTCCAGTCCTGCTATTCACCGATGGAGCCCAGATGGCCTGTTCATCTTTTCAGATGTGCTGAATTCATGAGTGGGATTCAGTCTAAGATTAAGACTAAACATAGATGTCTAGCATGAGCTAGATGTGGTGTTACAGGTGAAGGAGATCGATATGAGCATTTGGTACAGTAAATGGAGTATAAAGAATTATTCAGCTGGCCAACTATCAGACACATCTTTTAAGGTGAGCTGAATTGCTCTCTACAAATCCAGTCATTGCATTAATTTTTGTAACTGTCTCACTCAGAGCTGCTGGTAAGTGACTTAAAGCTTTTTTTATCCATAACACCATTGTCATGCTTCCTTACTCATATTGTCCAGACTCTCTTTAGGAGGCAATGATCACATACATTCATTGTCAGTTCCACTAATGGAAACAACTCTAATTCCTGCTCTAGTCTCAGCATTTCTGTGTATCCCAACACCTTATTCTCTCCATTCCTGCTTTGCTTCTTAAATGTATTCCTTTCCCTTCCTCAGTTCTTTGCAGCACTTTTTCTGATGTAGCAATAGTAATTTCTCCTAAACTGAACTCCAACACAAAACATTTGGTAAATTGGTATAAGATACGGGCTCTTCACAGTCCAATCAAAAGGAAGGAGAATGCACAAGACAAATGTGCTATCTATCTTGGCACACTTGGAAACTCTGTAACACAGAACCTCTAAATAACTCAAATAAGAGCTGCTACACTACCCGTATCATGAGTGTTCAATATCTTACTCATCAGTCCACAAGTATAAAACCCTACCTCCTTTCTATCTCCAAAAGATGACCTTCTAGATCTCCGCTCTAAGACCTCCTCTCAACCAAGGTTATCTCCATTTCTGGATTGTTTCTGATTTTTCCTTTACATCCCTACTGGAAATTCGACCTGTCCTTCAAAATTCTGTCACTCTTCTCATGCGTATCCAGGTCAGTTCTCATTTCTCGATCTGCTCTTTCTATGCTTGTCCTGTATTTTCTTGTAGCCCCAACATAATTTATTTGGATCAACTATACAGCATATATTTTTCAAGAGCCTACCTTATGGACATCACTGCAGTAGGTAAGAGAGGTCAATGCAAGGTGTATTCTGGTAGTGTCTAATGAATCATTTCCTTCTAGCAAAGTCGACTAAAGAATGTTACTAGTGTCAGTTTTGTACCTGGCTGTTTGGCAGCATTATATTTGGGATGTTCAATGACATACCTAGATGCAAAACTTTAACATCACAAACTTAGTCATTTCCAGAATTAAGTAGCAGTGTATTTATGAAATTTCTCTGTAGCCTAGAAATAATTTTCCTGGGTTTGACTGTGGTGGGAATAATCATTGGTATAGTGTGACAATTTAGAGATAATAGAATCACACTCCTGACAAATATAATAAAACACTGTATTTTTCAGTGGGTACAGCTTTTTGTATTTACATAAAGATTATTTACTTACCAAATCATATTTAAAGAGTATGTTGCTATCCTTTTCACATGATCCTGAGTTAATCGCTATTGGATGGATTCTGAAATGTTGTTTCAGGTTGACATCCTTAAACTTCAGTGAGACATCTTTTAAACTAAGGCTTTATCCATACTAAATGACAAAAGCAGACTTCCTTTGTACATATAACAAATGACTATGCTAGACTAGTTCTATTATTGTCAATACATAATAGTGGGCATACACAGAATATGTTTGAATATGAAGTTGTCTTACAAGTGTCTTTAATTCTGTGACTATATTTAAAATCATCAGTGTTTCTTCATGCATATATTTAATATTCACTTTATGCATGAATCTCAGTTCTACATTCCATAAGACTCTTTTTTTTGTCCGGTAAGCTCCTGTTTGACATGCAAAAGCTGCATTGTAAGTTGCATATGAGTGATTCCATATTATAATGGTTTAAGAATTATTACCTGCTTCATGTACCAGATGTATGTTTAATTTGGCTGGTAAACACAGAAGAGGTAAAATCAAACGTGACTAATATCCAAGAGTTCTGTGTACAATGTACAGTGAAGATCTGTCCCTCCAGAGGTTGGTCCCTCTAGAGGCCGGTCCCTCCAGAGACCTACCTTGGAACTTAAGCGCATGTTGCCTAAATATTTAGTGCTGCTTATTTGTGTTAATAAGCAACTGCACAGGCAAATTCACAGTAATTAGGGTATGGACAATGTTTCTTATACCACAAAGTCCTTCTGTATCTAGTAGCATGTGCATTGGGAAAGACAGTTCTTAAGATCTACTAATTAACACAGAGGACCCTGTATCATTACCTCTTGTTCCTATTCCTGTCTCTGTTAATGACACGCTTTATAACCTTAGAGAATCTGCCTCTGTGTCTTCTTTCTGTTTTACCTAGCTGTTTAAAACTACAAAAATATGTTCAATATCTGACTTTTAGTGGCACCAGAACATTCATATCCTTCTGAATTCCCATCTCTAATTAGGGTGAGTGCAAAGAACCCTAAAGCTTTCTAAATAACATGAAAATAACATAAATTATTGCAGTGAGATGGCAATTGTAATGAATGTTTCTTTTAATGATTGAGTCATCAGACAATGTATTCACCGTGTGGTTAATCTTCTTCTTGGTGCTCACCTGAAAAAGAAATATTAACTTCCTCACCTTGGTTCAGCAAAAATATGATTATTTTTTCTTTTGCATCAAAAGATGCCCTCTGCTCCTATTGATTCATAGGGAATATCTTCAGATACACAGATATATATAAAAATAAATATAGGGTTAA
Source organism: Aptenodytes patagonicus (assembly GCF_965638725.1). NCBI lineage: Eukaryota > Metazoa > Chordata > Aves > Sphenisciformes > Spheniscidae > Aptenodytes > Aptenodytes patagonicus. The sequence continues at coordinate 45,817,245 of NC_134949.1, forward strand.
TGCTGAGCCTCATTTGGCCAAAGCATGTGAAATGCCTTTTCCTGCCCATATTCTTGGCTTATATTCTGCGCAATATTCTAATAATTACTGAGGTTCTGACAGTTGTACTAAAATGGAGGAAATATTCCTGCTAATAGCATATAAATTATGGATGTGTGTGCCATTCATTGTGTATGTTTGCATTCTGTTTCTATTGGCAATAGTGCCAGGCTTAGGCACCCTTTGGGTTTGCCATCCAGCGTGTCATGCATCAGCTGAGCGTGCTAGCAGAACTGCTGTGGGATGTTTCAGATTGTCATGCACAACAACAGGTATCTTGTGTACACCCAAAAATATACCTGCTCTCCTCTTTACTCACGAAAGAGACTGCAACAGATTTCTTAAATGTGCATAAGAATTTGAAAAGCCATCTTAAATACATGGAAGTAGCATTTTATAGCAGAGGCAGGAATGGTGAATAGTTGTCCTATTCCTGGGCTATCTTCTTAATTATTGTACTCTCTTGGGCAATTAGCTGAAGGTACAAATTTGATATATCTGTTCTGAATACTCAAACAGCTCATTACAGGTACTTGCTTTTGAACTGGATTGGATCCTGGCTGTAGGTGTAAACTACAGCTATATTTCATTTTTGCATTGCAAACTTTGCAGGTGTAAGTATTTTCTTCCTAAAGAAATTACATTACATTCTATTTAAATGTACTTGCAAACGATGCAAATATTTAAGGCTATATTGGCAATCACTTTTTTAATAGACCTATAGATTTCCTCTTTTCATAATAGTGAAATTACCATATCAATGACCAAGTTTTCATTATTCTCTTAAAGACCTGGATTCTTAATTATATTATTTTTAAAAGCCTTATTAACCAAATTTCTCTCCCTTTCCACACTGAGATATGTAAATTGGATTTTTTTTTAATATTAAAATTGTTCAGGATGTTAATCTATAATTTAAAATGGCATTTTCAAGGTATTTATAGGGGAGCGTGAGGGGAAGAGAGCAAGTTTTTGTATTTAAACGCGTGATAAACACCTTCCTGGTTTTACTGACATGTTCTGAAGACTGGCATCCAGAAAGACAGAAAAGATGGCAAGAGAAGTGAGAAAATGTAGTTTAATGTCACCTTATCAGAATTAACCATCAAATAGCTCAATTATATGTACACAAGTGATGTGTACATATAATGATATTTCAACATAAAATTAAGAGTTAAAACATCTAGGCATAATAAAGATATTCTATTTAAAATAATATAAATAACCTTTCAGAAGCATCAAGCAAAATATTTATACAGTATGATTTTAAGAGAAAAGGAGAATGCCAATATATTATTCAGATTGATTAGTAGAGATACAATCAATCTGGCAAATCAGTAGGAGACCTAAGAAAAATTCTGTTCTATTTATAGCAAGGGCTCCAAAGCAAGCTCTGCTCTTTTATAAGAAGCAGCAAAATTACGACTGCAGAACAAGCACTTTGTGGATCTATGGCACTTGGCAGGAGATGGAAACTGGTTCAAGGCCAAAGAAATAACACCAAAGGTGCTGCTGTTGGGAGAAAAGAGAAAAAGCAAAAGGTAGTGACATACAAAAAGCATAAAAGCATGGGTAGCCTCTGAAACCTAATTTTACCCAAAGCATAGAGAAGGAAGTTGTGATGGAAATGAAGTTAAAATGGGCAGGCGTGGGACAGGTTTTTGGGCAAAGCAACAGGCATGCAGTGTATTTCCAGCAGCAAGGAAACTAAATTCTCTTGGGCAAGGAGTCACAATATTTTCCATCAGCAGTGAATTACTGATATTCTGCGTACAGATGAGGGATGCTGGTCTATAAAATTCTGGTTTCCAGGTGCTGTTTTGCCTGAAATAACATGCTAATGAAATGGGTGGCTGCTGGCTGAGCTGAAAGCAAGTCTGAAACTGTAGAGGTCACAGCCTATATACATACAGAAAAGGTTGTTCCTGATTCCATTAGACCTCAGAAGTTAAAAGTGGGGCAGAAATTGCACAAAATAACTAGATGAAGAGGGTGTCACTCCAGCTTCTGATGTTCTGATACTAAATTTTTTCAGTGCAGAAGAAGCTACATAAATCTGTCCTCCATCCTTCCTGAATGGGGTTAACAGATTTATTAGTCAAAATGTAATTTTTTGGGGGAATCTAGAAATGCAGCTCAGATATGAGTGCACATATTGCTGTTGCCACTGCCCTCTTGGAGGTTGGTCCCAAATACAGAGTGCATAAATTAAAATTACAAGGGGAAAAGATGCCCCGTTAGGATATCCAATCCAACGTTGTGGACTACTAAAGGTGGTATTAGTCTGAGTATTTAAGAGAGCAACTGTCAGACAACTGTTACTGTGGTGAGGGTTTCTGTGACAGACCAAAAACACTGCTGATGAGACACTCAGGTTAAAAAAAGTTTTCACTTTTGACGAGAAAAAGTTTCTTTTACAACTAGGCACAGATTCTTTTTCTGGATTTCTTTCTAATTTCCTGAAAAACAGATAGAATTATTAGGAACATGGTTTCATGTTTGGGTTCCCTAAGAAGCAAAAATAGAAATCCTAAATCCAAATGAACTAAAACCAGAAATAGTTAATTTTTGTCTGTCAGCCCAGAAAAACATATGGACAATCATATGATGTCTACTCTCATCAGCCAGCTGAAATATGCACAGAATTTTGCCAACCTAGCTCTCTCAAGCTGTTTCAACCTATCTGGTTTTATTTTATTCTATCCTTAGATGGGAAATTTGCGTGGCTCTGGTCCTAGAAACAATCAGTACTATAGCTCCACTAGGAAATTCTAATCCTGACAAATAAGTCTCCATTACTCATACTTTTGTGAAAGTTTAATCAGTCAAATAAAAAAATGTGGAGACAAATTTACATTGTACTAACATCAAAAGGTAAATGACTTTCAAGTTTTATCATCAATATTAAAATAGAAAGTAGGTCCCTGATTTGCTCCTCTCAAGAGTAGCCTTGGCTCCCCAGCTCACAATTTAAAACTCTGGATCAGATGATGAATTTTATTGGTTTTACCTAAGCCTCAAAAGGGAGCTAATATGTTTTAGTCCTCAGGCTTCAAGGAGGAATTGAATGTCTCAAGCATGTATATCCCCTTTAAAACTACACAGTTCTTTGCCTTAATGGCAGAAAATTGCTCTTTTTTTCCTTCCTTTTTTTTTTTTTTTCAAATTAATGAGTGTTTTTATTTCTTGAGTACTTTCTGTATTTTAACAGAAGGGAAGTAAGTTTCCTGACCTAAGAAATTTGCTGCTCTCCCAATACATGTGAACATTATTAATGTATAAAGGACATGGGTGCGTGTTAGGCGATTCTGACTGTCAGCTGAGCACACGCTATGCAGCTTAGACGTATATTAGTCTGGTACAATCTTGGAACACAATGGAACAAAATCTACATGCAAGAAATTAATTTCAGACAGGATTTGTAGCTCTGGTTCAAAAATAGCCCTTAGGGTATGAGCTTCATTTAAAGATCACTTTGAAGTGTTGACTTAATAGAACTAAATACGTGTCTCAATATATGAATTTGCTTTAAAGGCTTGCTGAATTTATGCCTTTAATGAATAAAAGACTTGAACATCTGGGAAGAAGTTATAAATTGCAAGTGTGTAGTGTGCAAGGAATGATAAAAGATACTGTGAAGAAGACATGAAGTTGTTTGCACACTAGTGCAATAAAAAAGCTTACATGATCAATGAGAGGCATAATTTTGCAAGTAATTGATAGTAAATTCTGAATTTGATATGGCAGTGCATGAAGAACCACATCGCAGATTCAAAGTGAGTGATGTAGTCAGCTAACCTCATGATCATGCGACTTGTTTTATGTTGACTATGATATATTTCTGTGTCATCTAATGAGATAGAGAACATAAAGCAGGCCCCACCATTGCTGTCTATCCTGGGACGATCTTTGCCAGTCTTCTACACCAAATTGTGTAGGTGGCCTTTTGTGTGTTCCTCCATTTACAGCGCATGTCTGTCTTAGAGATTCTCTTGATTTATTTTTATGGTATGCCTAGTTATTTCTAGCTTCCAGAAAAAATTTAGAGGAAAAAGTATTTGGTATTTTGATGAAAATGGATGCATTTTTAAATACCCTGCATTAACTACATAGTGCTTTCAGCTCTATCTATATTTTTACGTATCTTCAGCTTTTATTGTGTTAAAGTAATTGCACTGGAGTTAAGTTCATATGTTCTTTTTTTAAGTTGTAGATTTTTGATGATCAACTGAAACTGCTGCTTTAGCAATTCAGAAGTTATTTTTCTTTGGTTATTATCAGAATTCACATTACCAGTGAAGAAAATTAATGGTCCAGTGCCATATATCCTTTTGCCTTGTACCATGATACCTGAGCTGAGAACTGCTATCTAGAATCTAGAAAATGGTTTTTAAATCAGGCATTGTCTATGTTGTATGAGTCTCTGCTTTTTATCATACTGATATCAAGGGCAACGCAGTCAGATGTAAGAGAATAAATTCTCACTGACATGATTTTCTTTTACTATAGACTTGTGCAGTTTGACCTTAATCTTAATGTGAAACCTTTTCAAAGCTAATTATTTCTGTTGGTAGACCTTAAGCTTCAAGATGTTCCTGAGTGAATTGTGGTATGGAATGCCAAATACTTCATTAAAATATTAAAGTTGCATATTAAAGGGTTTTGGTGGCTTTTTTTATCTGTTGGCCTTTTTAATATCTATGCTTATATTGAAAATCTGGTTAACGTGTGACCTTTCAGGTCGAAATCCCAGTTTCTTATCTTTAACCAGTTGCCTTCTTTTTGCTGGTTAATGCGATGCTATGGTAAACTGGTTATCACCGAAAGAAATAAAATATCTCACTAACTATTGGAGTAACTTAAATCACTCTTCTTTGATACTTAGTCCATAATGACATGCTTTTGAGAACTTTTATTAGTCCCATATTTCATTAAAAGATTAAATATTTAAATGATGAGTTCATCACCATAAATTTCCCACTGGCTTAGATTTACCAACAGATTTCCTTGACTTCAGTCTCTTTCTGCATGTAACATTTCTTTGTGGTGTGAGAAACTGTTCTATGTAATCGTGAATGTTTAATTTCCATTATAACTTAATAGTTTCTTTGATCTTAATCTACAAATAGCTCTTGGAAACATTTTATTATACTCTTTTTTCTTTTTATTATCACTGTAGTGAGGGTTTTTTCTTTGTTTATTTTTCATAGACATTATTATTGGTGTGAACCCGCTACTTAGAAATAGGAATTGATGCAGTATTTCACTATCATTCCTTTCAGCATTTTCTTCAGATTCTTTGCCACTGTTATCCATGTATTTAATTTTGTTTCCTTCCTATTTCCTTTTTGCATTTTTTTCCATTTTGGTTTTTTTCTTTTCATATAAATCTATGTTTCTTCACCCACACAGTGCAGTTTGTCTGATAATCAGCTACTTTTATTGCAGCATCTGTGATACTATTGTGCCGAAAAGATTGTGTCAGTTTAATATTGATCTGTTATGTGAAACCAAGTTTTATGTATTCTTCAATTAGATTCAAAATTGCTACTGTAAGTTCCTATCTACTAGCTTTTTGCTATCAATTTTTTTGATTTTTCTTGTGGATTTTTTTACAATTGATCTTCAGTTTAATCATATACAATTTATGCTAATTTAGATTTCAGGTCTTCTGTACCCTAGGGAATGAATGTCTATGTCCTTCATAGCTGGACATACAAATGGTCTTTTCTTCTTTTTGGAAGGTATTTTGAGGATTTCCAAATTATGTGAGGTATCTTTATGTAGGAATACTGGTCTACTAGTTGTGTCCTGATAAGAAACAGAAACTGATGTTTCTTTCACTACTGTGCTGGGAGAGAAAAGGCCACTGAAATCATGCATTCCTAAGCATATGTCAAACAGCAAAATACTGTTATCTAGGGTTCGTAAGTAATTATAGTTTGATTGTAGTAGTCTTTTAGTTTGTAAATGTATGTTACTGGAAAACTTGTTTCGATTTTTTGACTGTTGTTTGATTCATAGTCTATGGTTATGTCTACACTGCTGAGAACAACATAGGGTTGAGAGACTCTTGTTGGCTTTGAACGAGGAAGATGGTGGAAATTGTCTAGCTAGAGTAACAGGGGATCAGCACTGGCTCTATCAACTCGCTTAAAAACAGCAGAACTGCCAGTGCAGAGGTATCACTTTTCGGTAGCTGAAATAGTGTGATATTTCTATATCAGACTACAGTGTACAATAAGCAACAGCCTTTACCCTGTTTTAGAAGTTTTCTTCCATCTGAGTTCTAATACTGCTTTTCAATCATTATTATATTATTTATTCATTTTAATTTTAAATTGTTTTTAGGGAGTCTTCAAATGCTGATGTTCCTTTACTCCAAGGGCTTCAAAGTTGCATGCATTCAGTATTTTTCTTTCACAACCTGTTGCTATCACAGAAATGCATCTGCATAGACACTTACTCTTTTCCCCCACCCCCTTCCTTTCTACCTACCAGAAATTCAAGCTCTGGTAGGGTCCCCACGACTTTCTTTCATGAAGTTGTGAGGGACTGCAGAAATAGAAAGGCTAAAGAGAACAAGAATTTTTTATTATTATTTAATCTTTCCCTTTTCTCCTCAAAAAGCTCTTTATAGCTTACAAACAGTGTTTGCAATATAAACAACCAAACAGTTGCCAAGGTAACAGCTAAAGTAGCCAAAGTCCTGCACAGAAGAAAAGAACCAAGCAAAAAAATCTTTAAATTAGGAAATAACTGAGAGTGGTTTCTGGTAATGCTATAGCCATTCAAGATGCTCACATTTTCCTCTTGAAAGGGACTGAATCGTACCAGTGCTCCACAAAAATGTGTGATTATGATCAGGAAATTGACTGAGTGAAGTGCAGTAGAGGCAATGTACTTTCCCAGTGAAATGTATGAGTGTAAAGAATGAAGGACTATACATATTTTGTAATTTAAAAAATTATGAATCTGTCATCAGTTTGTTTTGCCTAACTTAAATCATCTCTGAATAGTTAGGCAATTAAAAGTAAATAATTTCGGACGGTATTCCTCACATGTAATGTCATACATTCAGTGTTTTCAAAATGTCATTATCCTGGGAGATTTGAACCTCATCATTTTGAAAAAGCTGTTAGTGCAATAGGAAAGATTATGATCATTTATTCAAGATACAATGCCTTGTTATTGCTTATATTACTCTTTCATTTAACAGCTGTTGTCATAGATCAGAACTTTACTGTATTGGAAGGAGCATCACCATGGGAGAGAGAGGATCCCAAGCTCCTACTCTCTGCCCGTTTTAGCAGTGTGTATTTATATAGCACCTACTTAAATCATAAGTAACAATATGAAGATCTATTTTGCAGCAGAAACTGAAGCTGAAGGTGGTTTTTTGTTAAAGTGTGCTTGAAGAATAAGTGCTTCTCTTGGATGCTCTGTTCTGTACAGCCCATAAGAGGCTGCTTCCATTCATTCCTCTCAAAATCATAGGTTATCAGAACTTTTAAAAATCCAGATCATACTGTTTTGAAATTCACATTTTTTAGATTATATGGGGTGCCAACAGCACCACCACCACCACCTCCACACCTTTAGTTCTTTACTAGTAGGTTAGTACTACAAACCTGGAAAACTATTTGTTGCTACATAACATACATCCTTGTCCTGGGTACACATCTGAGTTAGAACTGATTCAAAGCCTAAAACTTTGAGATTTCAGTGCCAATATGGATTACCCACCAGCAGTGAAGTTATGTGATTGTTTCAAAGCCAAATCCTAAATAAACCAATATATGGAGAAAAATAATGATACCTCCTTCAGCTGGTGTGTGACAAGCAGTTCAATATCAAAACTGATGTGAGAGTGGGTCTATGTGAGTTCTTCCCAAACTGTGGTGACACACTTGCTCTCCTGGCTTAAAAATTTATTTTTCTGAACAATATAATTAAATTAATTACATTTACAAGATGCCTGATAATACTGTTAAATATGAAGGGGTCATTTGTTTCCTCCTCAAGAAGGAGGAGAGAGGTAACTGCTGATTACCTCACTGAACATGCAGCAAGTTAGTGACACTAATTTTTGATGTTGATCTGTAAACAAAAGATTGTCAGCTGGGCAATCAAAGTTCCACTGTTTTAAAGTTTTTTCAAGTAGAAGTGTCTCAAAGTTAGCCAAAGGAAAATAGTTTGTATACAGACAGGAAAACTGTTTGAGGCTAGTTTGTAGTTGTACTTTATAATTTAAATCTAGTCATCAAAAATACTTGCTTTTGGAGTGAAATGTTATTTTTACTCACAGAACTAATGTACCCAACCTTACAACCGAGAATTTCCCCAAGGCAACTTTACCATACCTTGAATAAATAATATTTTGAGGTAATCTAGTTACTTAAAATTACCTAACTCAAGCAAAGCTAGTAAAATAAAAATACAAGCACCTATTTATAGCACTCAAAACATACTGCATTATCACAGATGTATAGAAAAGGCAGAGGTGAAGACACACAGATGAACCAATGCATTCACATCATCATCGTTATTCACTGTGTTTAATCTACTTATGGTAGACATATTAAAAAGATCTTTTTTCCCTTCATTCATCTAACTTTCCATTTTCTTCCTAACAAGAATAGCCAGGGTTTCATTTCTTCTCAGTGCCTGCTTCCCCTCTTGGCTGACAACTGTAGCTGTTACAACCAATCTCCTCTTTCCACCTTTAAAGTCCAAATCTCTCACCTTCGCCTCTGGCGCTGATTTGCAACAGGGAGGAGTGTTGCATTGGCCTGTATCTACCAGGACAATAAATCAGACATGATGTGAGCATACAAACAGACAATTGTCTGCTATGTATCACCATCTCTTGATAGACCTGACACACTTAGGTGTGAAAACAGTGAAACGCTTTGGGATAGTGGACCTCTAACCTCTTCACCTTTAGTAAACGCCAGCAGCAATTCAGTCACTTGAGAAGTTATACCAAAACTTGAACAAAACAGTCAAATGTAAATAAATCCCAGTTATTCTTAACTTTTAGCCTGATAATACTTATATGAAAGACAGCATAATAATTGTGCATTGACTTTTGATACAATACCAAAATTGTTCCCGTTTTGTGACTCTTGGCGTGTCTTAATACAGCTTGTTTTACCTGGGGGAGGAAAGAGGTTCCATTAGCCAAAGGAATGACTGAAATCAAACATGCATGTGTATGCTTAAAACAATGCCAGAGTGGGCAACAGTAAAAACTGCTGGATGAGAATGGCTTTTAATGGTGTGTTTTCTCCCTTTGTATAAATGTGCCAACTGTTTCTCCTAATCTGACTACTCTCCATTTAATGAAGTGACTAAAACTGTTGATTAAGTCTTACCTTATAGCAGCAAGCATAGTAATTTTTGACCATGAAGGTTTGGGGGGTTTTAACACATATTTGGTGGTGTTGGAGAATACCAAACACCTCAGATTAAATGTTTGCTAGAAACAAAAGCAAATAGTGCTGTCCTGCTCCAGGTCCAATCTTTGGCGGCACTTTCTTTGCTTATCAAAGACATACCTTTTCCTCCCAACTGCTGCTTCCTGCTGCAAGTTATTTAAGTTCCTGTTCAATCATTTACATTTGGTAGAACTGACTGTGATTTAAGTATACATTCAGTTAAAACTTGTGATTAGTATAATAGAGGGGAAAAAAATGTTCTAAAAGAGACTAAAAAATCAGTGAAATGAGAACCTGCAGAGTTCAGTGATATATGGACAACAACCCAACACCACAATTTCTTAAGAAGGACAAGAAAAGGTGCAAGTTACATCATTTCAAACTTGTTTAGCCCCTCTGAATCTGAGTATATTTCATACATCTCACATGGCCCAGGAAGTAATTGGTAACAGCTGGCAGTTACAATTAATTTAAACTGGTAAAGGAACATTACAGTTGAGAGAGTTTATTATTGTCCATAAAAGCTATGTTCTACCTGAAACATATTTCCGTAAGATAAGCCCTCCCTTTTTATGCTGGATGTCTCTGATATGGTTTCTGCCTGGTGGGGATGGTTTGAAAACACAGGACTGAAAGCAAGAAGTCACAAACCTGACAGAGAAGTCCTCGAACGCGGTGCTGTGTGTGACAGTTACGATAGGAAGCCTTTAATGTGCAAGTCACATTCCCACTTGTTTAAAATCTAGTAAGTGGAAAGCATAAAGGGATGTGTCAAAAGCAACAATCCGATTTCAGGACAGACATTAAAAGCTGAATATGTGAAAACATGCTGCCAATTGAAGTAAGTGATGGAAAGATTGGCACAAGTTTGTTATGTGTTAAATCGCACAGCCCTTTTTTGCACTACAGCAAGTGATATTAGGCAACTATAGAACAGACGTAAAAGCTTTGGGATTCAATCTGTCATTCAACATTTTTGTTTGAAACGGAATTGTTCTTTTTTTTTTTTTCTTAGCTGTGAAAAGCATTGGAAAAGGAGCTCTGTGCAGGTTCCCTTTCATCAGTTCCAGACATGAAATGAAAGAAACTCTGCCATTCCTGGTCTTTCATTTGAAAAAGTATCTGGGTGGCTAGCTGCTCTATAAGTTTTACCATAAGACTCCGGTAAAAAAAAAAACATTTTCAATTCTCTTTCACTGGAAGAAAAATGAACTAGTGTGCAGTCTGTCAAGTATTAATGGCTTAATTAACATTTACTTAGTTACCTTTCCTTGTAAACATTTCCCAGGCACACTAATAAATTTAAGTACAATTTATTTTTTTAAAAAAGTTTTCTAAGTGCAGTGTTGAATAATAATTACTGAGGAAGTATTTGGAGATACATTGAGCAGAAAATGAGCAAAATTCACCTAAATTTAGATTATCTTCATAGCTGTCAGAAGCTGAGGTTAATCTGATGATGGTATGATTTAGGAAGTGTGCAGAATAGCGTACCCGAAACAGAAACTACTCACCAGTCATAAAGACTTGGCTAAGAGATGCCTTTAAGCATTAGCTCCCTGGCCCAGCTTAACCCACCCCACTGACAACCTGCCCATCACACTGAAGTTTCCTCAGGTGCAGAAAGGACTCTCCATCACATCTCCAGTAATGTCAGACTCGCTGTACGTGCAGTGTAGAGTCCTCTGCATCTTGGCAAAATTTTGCATGATGGTCCCAGGAGTTCCCAAGAATCTAAGCTGATCCTGACCTGTATTTCTACTCATACTTCCCCTTGATTTCTCATCTTTGAGGTCACCCTTTCCACTGTGGTTTATTATTTTGAAGCAAGTCATTGATCAGCATGAATTAATCAGAAAAGATTATTGGTCCAAAGAAGATGTGCCAATATCCTCACGTTGTATAAACTGAATTTCATTATTCCCTAGAACCATCAGAACTTCCAAAAAACTCTCGTGTCAAGGTTCCTGTGAAATTAAATTTCAATAGAAATGTGGGCACAATCTCAGCAGTTTATATATTTATTTTTAATAATGGACTGCATTCTTTACCTAGAAAAAGGGATCCTGATTTAATATTTTGAGGGGTGTGAGCTTTGCTGCTGCAATTGTTGCTTCTCTACAGTGAAATTTTTATAGCAATTTATTCAGTTTTAGAAGAAAAACAAGGTCATACGCTGCAGTTTCACTGCAACAAATTTGTTAAATGAAACTAATAGAAAAGAAGTACAATTAGGTAAAGGCTTTTAATCAAATTTCAGAACTTGGCAGACTTCCTGTTACCCAAAACCAAGTGTTGAACCGAAAAGAATTCATTACAAAATTTAACAAGGACCTCAGGATGAGTGCCAGGACATGGCCAATAAATGATTTGGTATCAATCCCACAGTCACACAAAGGAAAAAAAGTATACTTACTACAAATCACTGAAATTAAAATATAAGACATCGCTTTTCTGTAGCTGTGATTCTTTACACTTTAATGCTGTAATAGCTCACTACTTGAGCAACCTCATGGGCATGGAGTGGCAACTGCTTCTGGTATTAATCCCTACTTTCTTTTGCAGGCTGTCCATGTATAAAGAATGGTTACACACAGCTTCTATTTTATATATATGTGTGTGTGTGTATACACATATGTATACAGTTACATGTGTGTATATATAAGGAGTGGTTTTAATTAAAAATTCTTATTACGAAGTTGATTAAGGTGTCCTAGTCTAATTAAAACAAAAGAAATTGACATTTCCAAAGATGCAAAAGCTAAGGATGGAGAGATTTCTCCAAGTCTCCAGTGAAATAAGTTAATGTGGCTTCTGGCATGGGCTGGGCTTGGTTGACGGTAACGTTAGCATCCGAGCTTTGGTTAATCCTGTCAGGTATCGGAGCAGCCAAGTTACAAGAGCAGAGGAGCAGCATGAGGGCAAACCACCAGCTGGCGGCTGAAAGAGCTGCGGTCGCATGGAGAAACTGGTGCTCGGGGCAGATTGCGAGTGCCCGCGGTGGTGACAGCCTGTGGTTGGGCACTGAGTGAAGCTCTGTGAGTTGATGCAGAACTGGATATTTGCTACCACAGCCCATCACGGATGGTTTCTGGTGTCACTCGTGACAGCTGAGGAAAAGTAGAGGAGCCCAGGACAGAAAAACATGGAAGGGAAGGGAAGCCAGCTGCAAGAGGCAATGAAAAGGAAAATTTTAAAGAAATTGAAAGTTGATTTGGAGGCAGAGGTGATTGTGTAGTAATATGGAAATGAAGGATGAAAGCCTTGAATTTATTACGTGAGATGGGGAGTCAGAGAGGGAACTTGGGATAAATGTGGTGTGGTGAGGGGGGGCAGGTCACCCCAGAGGAGGATCCAACAGACACGTCCCCTATTCAAAGAGTAACCAGCATGTGGTCCCTTGGCTAGTGGTGATGAGAGTGAGAAAAAATTATGTCTTGAGGGAGAGATACTGAAGATTAGAAACGGAATAGAAAGGGAAAAGAACTGAGGAGCAGGCTGATTTTCCATAATAAGACAAATGTACTTGAGCTGTTGGTAAATATGTAGCAAACAGGAGACGGATGTCCTTCCTCCCAGCTATATCAATAAACTTAATACACAGATGAGGTGGTTGGGGTGACAAAAGACAAATCAAAGAAAGATGTTGGAAAGGCAGCTGGAGGTGTAATGCTTCATGAATTTAAATTGAACATGTCTGAGAATGCAAGATCACCAGAAAAGACTGTGAAGAAAGAAGGAAATGAAAATAAAACTTAAACAGTAATGGATGTCAGGGTCCTGATTGCACTAATGGGCTCTGCAACCTCACCTGCCTGCCCCCCACCTTTGAAGGTTTGGCTGCTTGTGCTCATGGTCAGCCTTGCTATAGTGCAACCACGGACCAGGCTGCAAGAAAAAGAGGTTTTGGGAAGCTGTGCTGGGGTCTCTTCCCCCACGTGCTTGGGAGCTGCATGCAAGTAGACCCTGGTGCTGGGTCCCTGCCTGTCAGGGGCAGCCAGAGGGGGCTGCTCTGCAGGGGACAGCAAGCCAGGTGCTGAGGGTGACGGCACGGCAGTGCCCTCAACAGGACTTGTGCCAGCTCTTCCCAGCAGTCTGCTGTGCTCCTACATGGCTGTGCAACCTCCCAGCTGCCCTCCAACACAGCAGCCATGCAATCCCTCACAGAAATGTTAGCGTTGTCTTCAGTACCCCAGACCTTAGGGCTAAGAGTGAAAAGGATGCAAAACCGCAGCATTTTCACGTGCAAAAGTGATGCATATTTCATATGCAAAGACACTTAAATGAGACGCTTTAAATAAAATTAAATCTTTTTTTCAGGTTCAATTTCACCTTGGTTGAAGAAATACCAAATTTTCAATTCTGAAAACATGGCTGTTTAGCATATTGTCACACAGGTAATCAAACACATACAGTGCCATTCAGACTGGAACTCACAAAAGGGAACCAGAGCAGCAGCATTCGCTTCTGCTACAATGCCAGCAAAATAAGGAGTAAGTTGACAGAACTAGAATGAAATCTACCCCTAAATTAAGACATTGTTTTACTAGCTTTTTAAAACGCTTGGTGGGCCATTGCAATGCTAAAAAACAAAATATGCAGGACAGGTAGAATAAATTCCACTGGTCATAGAAGACGCTCACATATTAAGACCTTAAATCCAGTTAACGAACCAAACACTTCAGTGAGTTACAGGGAGCCTATACGAATAGCTGTCAGCCCTAGGGCTCAGCTGTCTACGATCGAGGGCCTGGTCTGGTACAACATGGCCCTGGTTTGGCTCTGTCCCACTCAGGAAACTCTTGTGAAGGTAAAAGAAAGTATGTGAGCTAAACCATGCAAGATAAAAAAGTGAAAAGAGAGACTCCAAAGACAGCAACAAGACAGCGTGGAGGTGCAGCCCAAAGACCAAGGAGCAACTGTGGATAACTCTTTCCTTCTGACTGACAATAGTCTGGCCAGGAAAGGCTCTACTGCTACTTCAATGAAGCGGGGGTGAGCATATTAATGCTTAGCCTAGTAGCTCATTAGTCTTCATTTCCCTATTGTGTGCAATAGCTAATAAATAATTGCTTACTCTTAATTTGCGTATATCCTGCTTCTCTCTATGCAAGATAAAAGTCCAATGAAAGTGACCCAGAGAGAAGGTTACATATGAATTGGTGTTTCAGTCCTAACAATAAGAATATAGTATTGGATCTATATTATCAGTGACTCAACTAGGAGAACAACATTGGGATGTGCTGAAAGAGATACAGAAGCAGGAAATACAACTGTAACGAGAGACTTTAATTACTCTCAGGCAGACTAGACAAATGTTATATCCGGATGTGAAGCAGAGAGTTTTTAGATACCATCAGTGGTTCCTGCAAGAAATAGAGAAACAGCTGGTTAGGGAGCCGGCAGTAGGTAATGCAACCCTGGGCTGGGTTGTGAGTAATGCACAGGTTCTGTTTCAAAGTGCTCCAGGCAAAGAGCGGCTTTCTACCACTGGCCATTGGGAACTGGGAATTGGAAATACCTACAATAATAATAAAGGCCAACAGACCACTACATTGGAATGTTGAGCTTCAAAAAAAAAGGATATTGGTAAAAATGAGGGAAATTGTTAAAAAAAAGTTGCCAAAAGGAGCAGTTCAAACAGTTAAATCCTTACAAACCGTAAGAAGCAAATGCCTTACTGTCAACACAGCAGCAGTACATATCCCTATTAAGGTCTTGAATAAGGTGAGAGGAAGCTGATTCTATATCCAAATGAGGAAAATTAAAAAAAAACCAAACCAGCGTGTAAATTCTGGCAAAGTAGATACAAAAATACAATAGGAAGAACAGATGAGGAATGAATAGTAAAAGAATCAAAATCAATATTAAATCCTTCTTCAAACCCAGCAGGAGAATAAAACCTTCCAGATAGTCTGTAGGGCAAACTGGTGATCAGGATGTATAAAAGGAAGGCACAAGGAGGACAAAGCCGTTAGAGGGAACCAAAATGGAAAAGTACTGAGCAGTGTTCACTGTTGAAAAAAGTGGGAAGGTTCCTGTGACCTAACCCTTTCCTTTGCAAGGAAGGGCTCAATAAACATCTGTCTGCAATTTAAGTGGCTCTTGATGAGGCTGTGAAAACTATTAGCACAAGGAACACTAAGAAATCTTCAGATCAGGCAATATTCAAAGTTTTAAGAGTGCTCAAGGAGGAAAGCTAAATTACTAATAGTGTATTTGGTAAATCAGAGGTAGTGTGTAACTCCTAACTGAAACATTTCTTCATATATGAGGAATGAAGGATGGCAAATCAGATGCCATTTTTAAACATCTTTGGGGAAAAGTCACACTATATTCCTTCAGTTCTCCTTCTGCTTTCCTCAGTCTTGACAAATTAATTTTTCATTTTTCAGCTACGTCCTTTCCCAACTGTGTCATAATAACAGTATATGTATACAGAAGTACAAAAGTAGTATTGAACAGTAATCTTGTAGGATATTAATACAAAGAATGGTTTTCAATCAACTGTGTCCATTATAATCTTTAATGGCACTTCAGTTATTGACAAAAGAATTTCCAAGCTCAAAATCAGAAGGTTAAAATGCTGTACAACATTCACCAAATTTAGATATAGAGAGAATAACAGTCAAATGTCAGCCATTGAAATTAGGATCTTCATTTCTTCTTTAATTAGTTCACAATTATGTAGAGATATCAGTATTTTGAGCAATTTTAAGAGAAATATTTTTAATGTGAAATATTTTGCATCCCATACATAATTTTCTTCCAATGTACTGGAAGAGTAAATACAATTTTCTAGAGTAAAGCACTAAATGCTCGTCATCAGCTTAGTCCATTTTATGGAATGACAGCAATAAGAAAGTTCTTTTACCTTTATTTTCCTAATTAATAACTCTGCACGGCATTCATCTTTCCCTGTTCCCCCTGAGCTTTAATATCAGATCTAATAAAAAAAGTCTTTGTTTCAAGTGGTTGTACAGTTTCCCACTACTCTTAAACATTTGCTTCAGTTCCCTTTCTCTCTTTTTGTAAATGAATGCTACCCTCTTCCCCTGTGAGTATTAGATATTACTTGTAAAATAGCTGATCATGCTTCAAAAGTCGCAGTCTACAGAAGATATAAAGCTTGCGTTGTATGCCTTAATGTTACTACAGCAGCCTTCTGCCCACTTAGTGTCATGATCTAAAACCACTGTGCAGCAGCCATCAAAGCCAATGACCGCTGACATCAGTGGGAATTGAATTTACCCCATAGGGACTGTTTCGACTCTCACTGGCTTCTCCACTGAAAAGTCCTCTACTGGTTGAAGTTGGACTTGTGAGCGCACAGAGGGGCTTAGCCAGCCTCCAGGTCAGCAAAGGTCTTATCACGGACTTTGCTGAAGGAGGGTCAGGTCTTTGATTAGTGTTCCCCGTGCCTCAGGGAGTGTATGGACTGTGGAACCCGTGATTTTGGAAAATATTTGCTCTAATAAAGTGGAGGAGAAAGTACTTAACCCAATAAGAAATTTAGCAGATAAGAGCAAAAGGAAAACCTGCTCATCCTTTATGTTCAATGAAGGCTTATTGTCTAAACAAAAAAAACTAAAAAAAACCCAACACCCCCCCCCCCCCAACACCCCAAACAACCAAAAAAGAAAGGGTAATCTCTAAAAGCAAAAATTTTAAAGATCAAATGTGATTGTTCTCAGGCAGGTTTTCATCATACCATTCAGTGTTACAAAAGAGAGCTAATGTTTCATTTCAGCTCTAAGGCAGTATCGCTGGTTTTGTCTCTTTCATTCCTCTCCAGCCCTTGCTGGGCAGCCAGCGCACTGAGCATAATCAGGCATTGCCCTGACAAAGTCAGCTGGCTTTGCTGCTGCTGCTGAGCTGTGTGCTGCAGCGATCCCGCATCAGTTCTACCACTGCCTTTCCCAGACTGATGCTGTTACTTCACCACATAGGGCTGATTTCCCCTTACAGTGTTACAGGGCCAGCAGAAGGCAGAGGAAAAGAAGAAAAGAGAAAATATCGAAAGGCGGCTGAAGAGGTATTAAAAAAAGACGTCAATGTCAGATTGCTGTACTAATCCAAATATCTGTGAAAGCAGTTCTAATATAGTGTGGGCTTAGGCATTCGTTATTTGTTTTGCTGGATGGGTCTTACTGAATACAGTTTAATTTTATATAGCATCTTTCAGATCTTTAAATGGTTTCTAGAAATAAATAACAGGGAAAAAGCCAAAAAATATAAGCATAGAGAAGGAAGAGTTCGTGTGGATGAGTAGGCAGGCAAAGAGGAGATACATTTTTCAGATGAAATTTCAAAATTGAGTTGATGAGGCAGAGATACAGAGAAATGTTTTCTGCAGTATATTTGTATTACACAGAAGAGATATTTATACATAAAGAGTTTTTGCAATGTGACAGTTATCATGCTTTCCAGGCAGTCAGTTGCCTGACTGCAATCACATGGGAATCTAGACCCCTTGGAAGCTGAAAAAAAAGCTATGTGAACTTGCAGAAAGTTTTGCAATGTACTCTGTTCTGCATCATCTCTCTTTACTTTACTTGTACTACTGTGTTTTGGAACAACATATATCATCACACACCACGGATATTTGTTTACACTTAGATTTTAATTTTCTCTTGATTACATAATTCCTTTGTTGCTGGTTGACCACAAGTTGTTATATCACAAAGACAAGTAGAAATGCTGTAGAGAAAATCTTGTCTGAAATGATATTAAGGAGCTCTAGTAATAGCCATATATTTAGTGCCATACTTCGGCAAAGATTATATGCTAATATTATCCATTTCCAATCACTTCATGCACAGCCACTCATTTATTCAGGAACTACTTGACAATTTTAAGCTCCTTTATACTGTGTGTTTTACATCTGGATAGCTGCGGCTGAATCCTGTATTCAGTTGCTTGAAAACGAGGTCAAGCCTTTCACTAGATTTATGTTCACTCCCAATTATTTGAAGGCCTATCAAGTACTGTTGAAAAACCCCTGTCTTTAAAGCTTCAGTTCTGAGCATTCTATATTGAACAGGTCTCTGTTTTTTTACTGTGAAAAAGAAACCTCACGTATGTCTGAACTCTGATAAAGTCATAAAATGGGGGCAAGGCACGGTGCTAGGCTGGAGCTGCCGTGTGTGCTCTCCTTGAACGCAAAACTGGTAGAAAGCCCATCCCTTCACGGCAGGGCAGTGGTACAACTGCTTTTCTGCTCCATTACGCCATGACAACCTGGCCACCGAGTGGGTGGGAGGTGAGGGCAAACAGCGATATCTCATGTGGAGGGAGGGAGTGGGAGACAGGCGCTGTGCTTTGAATTTAGAGGATCTTGGTGCAGAACATGCATATGAACGTGGCGAAGGAGCCCGTGTGGGTATCTCACATGCAGGAAGTGAGACCAGGCAGACTTGCATGTAAATTTGTTCTGAATATTTCAGGGTTTATCTGATTTTCAGGATTTCACTCTTAGAATCATAGAATCATTGAGGTTGGAAAAGACCTCTAAGATCATCGAGTCCAACCGTCAACCCAACACCACCAGGCCCACTAAACCATGTCCCTAAGCGCCTCTTAAGAGTCTTGAAATGTTTTACGCTGTCAGCTCTTCTTTAATACCTTTCTATTAAGTCTTGTGTATTTAACTTACTGATGGAGATAATCTTGTACAGTCAGAAGTGGGGCTGCAGCTCACCCAAACATGCAGGAGCAACTTTAAACCTTCTCGATATCGATGTGCTGACTTCAAATTCTGTGCAGGTTAGCCAACAGGATATTTACTCAGGTCCTGCGTGGGTTTTGCAGTTCATGCTGAGCTCTGTACTGTAGCAGCATTACTATTTCTGTACCTGGGCTAGCTAGTTTCCATCTAGCATAGATACAGTTACCTCCATAACTATGTATTTTGCTGATTTACAATGGAACATCTTTCATGATCCTTCCACTTAGTTTTTCTTTCCTAGCTTTCAAGGCAGTTTGCAATTGAAATCCAGTGTTGTTACTTCTACTTTATCTGTAAGGAAACTGAGGCCAAGAGCAAATGCCTGTAGTCATATGGCAAGTCACTGACTGAACCAGAAATAGCACCCAGAAATCTTGCTTGCTATTCAGATCCTGATCTTCTGAACCATGCTGCCACCCACACGTAGATTAAGAACTGTGCATTTCCACAAAAATTAAAGGCTAAATAGTCAACAGTAGCTCTAAAGTTGCATCCCAAATGTTCACCTACCAATAAAATAAATGAATGGCATGCCCAGGCTGTGTATAATATGTGTAACTCACAAATTAATTCTCTATTTCAGTACACCAAAAAGGAAGGCAACAAATAAAAACAACCAAATATTTACCTTTATTGCAGAGAGGCTTAATAAAATCTGAAGCATGAACACTGTTTCATATGTAACTGATCATAAAATTCTGTAAATAGAATCTATATTACAGAAGAAAATACAGTGTTTTATCACAGAAAGAAAAACACATATTCTGAAAAATGTATATGCCTCTGGTCCAACTTAGCCTCCAGTGGCATGCCTGAGGTACTATTGCTATCAATGTTCATTTGTAGTTCAAGAAAATAACAGTATGTATTTGAAAAAAAGCAGATCTGTTTTACAGGATCCTAGTTCAAAGTTCAGTGTTTTTCTTACAGAATCTCACACTCCTCAAGGCATAGCAGGGAGTTGCTTTTTCCAATAATACTTTTCTTACTTTTGATTTTTAAAAAATCACAGAACTTTGAATAATGTTTCTATTTCACAGGAATTGTTTAAAATAATTTAATTGTCATCTAAACACTGCACTTGCATTGAAAGGAATCAACATTTTAAAGCAGTATTATTCACTTGTTTTTTCAAAAGCATTTCTGTTGACTTTTAATGGTTTTAAATGGAAAATAAATATACTGAAATGTCTAATGTTTTCTTTTAATTCAATATATGAAACCAGCCAGGATAGATAGCATGTTATCCAGCTTTGGAGTAACAACTTTGGAGGAAGCAACTGTCAACACACTGGATTATTTCCCCATACAGAGCTTGTTTATACCTGCTCTTGTGGGGGCAAAAGATGAGAAGAAAAGTATTTCTTTCCCTTGAGGGGATATATACATCTTGCCAAACAACCTTCACCGAACAGTATACACATAAGTGTACAGAGAAGCAGTTCCCATGATGAGCTATTATGGTGAATCAAAAGAAACCGCAGAGGCAGTACAATAGCAATTGAAGGTTTTTCAGTGGTGTCTCATATATTTGCACTTCAGAACAGAAACTAAAAACATGAAGTGACGCACAGAAGTGCAGTGAAGTGTCTAAAATATGCACTGACGTTTTAAGAATATGCCCACAGAATATTAAGTAAAGGCCTGAGTTCATATTGTTGCTGACTAGAACCAACTTCTGCTCTGCTTTAGAAGCGATGAATGTCTTGAAGGTTTTCGGGCACTGAAGCACAGACACTAGTGAAAAGATGATTCCTGCAGAGAGCTATGGAAACTTTTAAAACATGCCAGAAGTTCAGTTTTGGGAAATGGTGTCTAATTTTTTAATAGCATGGTCTAATTTTTAATAGCAGCCTTTCTTATCACCTAATAAACTGTACACAGCAGGGTGGACAGGAATGCTGCTGGTGGACAAGTATCTGAAACTTCAAATCCTGCTGTGCTAAAGCTAAGATCTTGATATTTAACCCCACCTTTCTTTCCTGCTTTGATTGCTCCTCCCCAGTTTCATTGTCATTCATCTCAACAACTGTAGCAGGAGCCCTGTATTTGTGTTTGATTGCCCTTGCCCCTTCCATCTCTCCATCAAACAGTCATCCCTTACAGCACCTTCAGAGCGCTGCCCTTTCTCAGTGGCCAGATTTACTCCTATAGTTGAAGTGCAGCTCCACTTCTCATGCTATTTAGATATTATCCTGGACTCACTGTCTGCATCTATGCTACTAAATTCAAGTAAGCCTGGAAACATTGCTTCCTGCTGGACCAGGACTATTTATAATAGTAACTAGAGGGTTTTGGCATGAATTTGGCCAAAACCAGCTAGTGCTCTCCAGAGCCATCCATTGCCACAGCTCTGCAGCTGGAATGGGCTAGGGATCACTCTCAGTAGGCAGTTTGCAAGCCATTCACTGGCGTGGACCTCGTGCTAGTATGTAGCCACTGAGTCTGATCTGTATGTTGATAACAGTATGGTCCCTTAAACAATTATTTCCAGTTATCCCATCTGCTTTTTTTTTAACTCATTTCACTTCTTTTTTGTCATATTGCACATCTTAATATATACTTCTTTCCATACTTCCTGTGTCATATACAATTAACTATGAGTGCAAACAGAGAAATTAGTAACTTCAGAAGTAAATAGCTTTTCATACCTTCCTTTCCATTCCTCGCCATCTTTGCTTACATCCTTTTCCTTCTTCCATTTCTCATGTTCATCTTTGTTTCATTTCATTCTTTCTCTGCTTTCCCTGATTTTGTTTACTAGTTCTTTTTTTATATCTCTTGCATCACTCTTTTTTGTCTCTCTAGCCTACATTGCCTCCCCTGGCACGACCCACACAGTGGTTCTTTGGCCACAAAGCAATTTTGTCCTTCTGGGGTGAAAGCAACCTATTCTAAGTAAGAGGAGACCTGGCTAGGAGTACGTCTCATGATAGAGATCCACTCTTCTCCCCACCCTGTGATAGTTAAGATCTTGTTTGCCTTCCTCCACTCCCCACAACTGCCTTCTATCTACTCAGTTACTGAGTTTCCATTTCCTTTGGACCTTTTCCCTTTGCCCTTTTATTCATTTCCTTTACTTTAGCTGAAGTACTGCAGTAATATAATCTCCTGCTTTATGTAGGTTACTTCTCATAACTATTCTTTCTTCCCTTTCTTCTCCTGTTATGCCAGAGTTGCCATGAACAGGGTCTGGAGACACCTGGATCTGGTCATTACAAGCAGGGCCCTGGAGCAGCGGGAATGGTGACATCCACTTTGGCTGACTATTCTTCTGTTGCGGCCTGTGCCAGCCTTGGCTGGTACCTCATTTTACCACTGAAAAGCTGGCTGGTAACTGAGCTACCATGAGTGGCACTGAAAAAACTGAATGCATATCTATGGTTTCAAATCTGTAAGGATTTTCCTATAGTTAAAGAATTTAGAGAGGCCAGAAAGGACTATTAGATGATTTATGCAAAATTGGTCTGTACTTAAGGCTTGTAGACCTTCCAGAAATGCCACTAAAGAGTGAAAATAACACATTCTGACCTCCATAGTACAGACCAATGTGCTTCTCTCATTTACCCTATATTGAGCCTAAGACTTATGTTTGGCTACACATAGAGATATCTGATACAGTTTTTGAAGACATAAAGAGATAAGGAGTTGTCACTCCCCCAGTAGTTTGCTTCAGTGGTTAATTATTGCTAATAGTTGCTCCAACGATTTAAGCTTGATTCAGCTTTCATACCCTGGCTCTTGTGATACTTTCACCTGTTAGATGAAAGAGACTGCTATTTTATTTATTTATTTATTTATTTATTCACTGTATACATGTATACAGATGACAGAAGGTCTTTCTGATCTGAAAAAAAACCCCAAAAGTCTCATTAATTGCTTTTGCATTGATATCACAATGAAAACTCATTTTCAGTTGCCTGTCCAGCATAAATAACTCATAAATTATTTCCAGTCACTGACTTCCAGAATGCATATAATCTGGGATATTCTTTTAACGGACAAGGAAAAAAGTTAATTATAATAGTGGATGCACAAAATTTTTTCAGTTTCTAAAGATCAGTAGACTTTTGTAGTAATGATAAAAATATAAGTAATGAAAAAAGTACACTTTTGAAAACAAGTATGTGGTGTATTTGCAATGATCACAAGTCAAAGGGAAAAAGAGTATAATCTAAAGTGCAGATTAAAGTTATTATTATTATGCTGTTTTCCAAAAGGACAGCTGATGCTCCAAACAATTTTTTAAAAGTATTGCTTACACATTTCCATGTATACAGAAATACATATCTAAAAATGAATAAAACTACATTTGAAAAATGAGTATGTCAGACCTGAGAGGCTAAAGTGACTAATTTGCAACCGCTTGATGCATTACATGTGATTTTAGGCTAACCCTACAGGTAGTTCAGAATGTATTATATATAATTCTTGGGTATGGAGAGTGTTATGAAGCTAATTTGAGAAATAACGGTAAAGCCAATTTAAAGTGTATCCTTTAATGAAGACCTATAGATTTCTAAGCACCCCAAAAATTCACAACTAACACTGAGATCATTGAAAATACAGTTTTGTCTGACCAAAATTATGTGGGAGTAAATGAAGAAAAAAGGCTTTAGAAGTCTCAAACTAGGTAGTCAAAATTAGGGGGTACATCCCCATCTGGAAATGGAAAATGTAACTTCCACCAGCTAACTCACTAGTGCATTATGTAGATTAACTGTTATTGTCATTTACTGTTGTGATTAAAATAGTGTTCAGTAAATAGAAAAAGGCTACATGTTTAACAGTATTAATAAAACAAGACATCAGTTAATTCTTCATTCAGATACCACCACCCAGCTAGTTCTCCAAAAGCAAAGAACTTAGTATGAGTTCATGGGTTTTATTTTTAACAAATTCCACAGGGAGCCAGTACCATACTTATGAAAGCTTAATTCCACAACCATGATTTTGTAATATAGATTTAAAATAGTAATGGCGTTAGTTTTATTTAAAGGCAATTGTTATTTTGATAAGGCTATATGGACTGTTTTTTACATCAATTAATACATTTATTTTTTTGTGTTTATGGATATTAGGCAGAGCCTACTGTTTTCATCTGTGTAGATGTATTTTTAGCAGTTTAGTCAAATAGGTTCACTAACATCATCAATAGATGCTAATAGAAGCTGCAGTCAGCTTGCCAAGCAGTACTCAGCTGAAACTGTATACGGGCATAAGCAAAACCTTTTGGAAGAAAGCAACTAAGTTAAAGCAAAAACATAACTATATTTTTTCAGTTCAACCCTACTGCCAAAAGCAACAATTAAATTAAATGTAAATTTATAAATATATGCCTTTTACAAAGGGTTATTAAATGATTAATATTTAAATGATTTTTAGATTGTAATAGTGTTTGCTTCTAAGTAGTTTAGGACAGTATAGATTAAAATAGCCTTATTACAGATCTATTACAGGTCTTTGAAGATTAGCCTGCAAAGATCTTTAACTCATTCCACTTATATGCTTTGAGTAATCCAAGGCAAATTGTTTGTCAAAAATGGAAGGTCCACCTGAGCTTTGTTGGTCCATTTAGAGAATGCTTTCTTGTAGCTACAGCTCATGCGGCCAGTATCACATCTGTAACAGCTTTTGGGTACCTAAACGAAATGACCATGAACCAAATTTCAGTTTAAGTAATTAGTTTCATCCCGTAACAGAAGTCCAGAGTGCAGCTCAAGATGACGCCTCTGAAAGGTTCCAGAGCAAGGTTCCTTAAGAGCTCAGTCCATGCTATGCACTTATAGCTAGTATTAATAATTTAGCAACTATTTATAAATTATGTAAAAGTGTCCCCTTACTACAGAGTGTAATCTTTATGGCTATCATGAATTTCACATATATTTTTGAACTCCAGATTGGGCATTTAGCAAAAAGATGAAGTAGACAAATAATAAAACGGCTATTTCCTGGCAGCCTGCTCTGTGAGTACAGGCTGCGTGTTCCTGACGAGAGCACCAGGGAACATATTTTCACTGCAACCCCATGACCGGGTAACCACTGAAACAGACTGACTGCATGCATTACATGCTCTGACGATGGCAGTGCAGGGATGTCCCTGATCTGGACACGTTCTGCAAACAGACACTCCCAAGTGGAACCGGGGGCCAAAGGTGTTTCCCTGTGACCCGGTGCCACCGCCTGATGCTGCACATCATGTCTATGATGTAAGCAGCTGTGATTTCACATGAGGATTTTTCTTTGAGTATTTTACTATGATTGCTTAAAAGACATAGGCAGTACATATTTTTCTTAGAAGATTTACCAAGATTTTAATTTCAAAATGGTTGTAAACTGAGCCAGCCATGTGCCCTGGCAGCAAAGAACTTCCCGTTGTGCTGCGCTGGCAGGACTGCAGCCAGGAGGCTGAGGGGAGCCATCCTTCTTTTTTATTCGGCACTTGTGACACCCATCTGGAGTGCTGCGTACACTTTGGGGCTCCTCAGTACAAAAAGGACACTGGCAGACTGGAGCATGCCCAGTGAAGGGCTGCCAGGATGGTGAGGGGCTGGAGCACACGAAGTACCATGAAAGGCTGAGAGAGCTGGGTCTCTTCAGCCTTAACAAGAGAAGGGTAAAGGGAGACCTTACTGCTGTCTTCTGCTGCTTAATGGTAGGGCATAGAGAGGACGGAGTCAAATTCTTCTCAAAGGTAACACTGTGGTAAGGTAAGAGGCAAAACACACAAGTTGCAACATTTGAAATTCTTTTAAATATGAGGAGAAACTATTTACTATGAGAGTGGCAAGACACTGGAACAGGTTGCTCAGGGAGGTTATGGAGATTTGATCCTTGGATATATTCAATTTTGGCTGGACAAAGCACTGAGCAACCTGATCTGACTGGAGCTGCTTTGAGGAGAAGGTTGAACTAGACGACCTACACTGATTCTTTCCAGAATAAATTATTCTATGATTTCAAAAGAATGCAAGTACATTCATGGGCTGCATCAAAAGAAGTGTGGCCAGCAGGTCGAGGGAGGTGATTCTCCCCCTCTACTCTGCTCTCGTAAGACCCCGCCTGGAGTACTATGTTCAGCTCTGGGGGCCCCAACATACAAAAGACATGAACATGCTCAAGAGGGTCCAGAGGAGGGCCATGAAGATGATCAGGGGCCTGGAGCACCTCCCTTAAGAGGACAGGCTGAGAGAGTTGGGGTTGTTTAGCCTAGAAGAGAAGGCTCTGGGGAGACCTTATAGCAGCCTTCCAGTACTTAAATGGGGCCTACAGAAAAGATGAGGGACTCTTTATCAAGGAGTGTAGTGATAGGACGAGGGGTAGCGGTTTTAAACTGAAAGAGGGTAGATTTAGATTCGATATTAGGAAGAAAGTCTTTACTGTGAGGGTGGTGAGGCACTGGAACAGGTTGTCCAGAGAAGTTGTGGATTCCCCCTCCCTGGAAGTGTTCAAGGCCAGGTTGGATGAGGATTTGAGCAACCTGATCTAGTGGAAGGTGCCCCTGCCCATGGCAGGGGGGTTGGACTAGATGACCTTTAAAGATCCTTTCCAACCCAAACCATTCTATGATTCTATGATTCAAGGTAATTGTACAGAGAAACAGTCTCAAAACTACACACGATATCCATGTATATGCACAAAAGGAATAAAATAGAAATAAAAATTTTGCCAACCACATGCCATAGGTAAAATATCTACTTCATTGCTTCATTCTCACTGAAAATAAATAATGTCACAATTTGTCTAATATTTTAGATAATATTAGCTCAATAGAATACAGAAAAGTAGCATCAACATATAAGTTATTAATATTTTGAAAACATGTAGATTTCTGCTTTGAATCTCTGCTACAACACTGAAAATTAGGGCAGTCTGTAAACTCCATGGCTAATTTAAAGTATTAGAATCTAAACCAAATTCGGCTTAATCGTCTTAAAATGTTGAACAAATAAGCGTATTCTGAACATCTGCCATATCATATCTGAGCCAGATGTATTATAAACTTGCAGCCACTGAGGAATCCTGTAGAGGTTTTCCTCCACTAGTTACAATATACAATGCTACACAGACTGAATGTCTCAAATGTATATATACGTGTGTGTATATATGTATATACAAACATTTACACTGATAGAGACAAGACTCTCCTAGAAAAGTTCTGAGCTGGAAAACAAATTGCTTGCAAGCTGCCAGTATTTCATATAGAGCTTGGAGCCATACTCAGGGGGCAAGTTTCTTGCAAGAGACATAAGTTGTCCACAATTTATCGCAAGTTCTGAAATTACGTATATTCACTAAAGACATCATTCAATAGACATCAATCAAGAAAAATCGGTGAGAGATTTGTCAGCCAGTCAGAGTTTTGTCAATTGCTTTTCACTTACACTCATGGAAAGGTGGATAAGCAGCCATACAGACTGCCCACAGCCTAGCAGCAAGGCCAGGGTAGAGCCCCATGTTGTCCTGTGTAGCGACACATCACAGATCTCACTGTCAAGCCTGAAGCGGATTTATGCCAGTTTTCACTTATGCTCTTAGCCCCTAACTGTTTTGGATGTTGGCATGATCCCTTCCTAAATCAAGAGCCCAGGACTTATTATAGGACAGCACTGAGAGGCTATCCAGTGATGAACAGGTCTCTCACATGTAGTGTTGCAGCTCTTTTTGTAACAACTTCCTAAATTATGACATGTCGCTTAATATGGGATTTGCAAAAGGGATGTTGGGAAGGAAAATTACGCTGCATCCCCAACCTAATGGGCTGTCTAGCAGAATGAGTCCCAGTTATCACATTCAGAGGATGGAAATGGAGAGTGTGAGTAAAAAAAGTTTCTTTTCAGTCTTGGTATTTAATCTTAAAGCTATTTTCCCTGTAATATGCTTTCTGTTAAATATATAAACTGGACAAAGATAGAGGTAAGAGTTGAATGTAGAGATAAATGTATCGCTAGCTCAATCTGTCCTAAAAGGAAATTGCAGATTTTTCCAAATTTTCCACAGAATTGGAAGCCTGTCTATAAGTAGCTATGCAAATCTTCAAAGAACGTATCAGTATTTGAAGCTCAAGAAATACTCAGATGCTTAAATGTCTAAAAAAACATTTACAGAAACCAAGTTCTGTAAAACAGAAACCAAGTGCAGTAAATGAAGAGTGGCATTTTCCAGACCCTTCACTAGATTTACCATGTCTATGATTTGCCCTGAAAAAGAGAGTCTTTTTTCTTCACCTTCAGTTTGGTGAGGGAGCAGCATAAACTGTCATAATGATTTCCAAAACCAGCTTCTTCACCTCTGTAATGGGGTAAATATGCCGCATCCCTAGAAAAACAATGCTAGGATAAGCTGGTCCTCTACAAAATTACTCAGCTGCCTGGCTTTATTATAGACATCTGCAAAAGAGTACAGCTGGGCTTGCTGAAGGGACTTCAGACTGCTACTAGCCTCCTTTAATAGAATAAACATTGCTTAAATGAAGATGTGCACACAAATAAGTAAAAAATGAGCTCTGTCTCTTCCCTACTGTAATCCCATGGCATGGTGAGTGCATCACTGATTATTATGACCTGATGCAGACAAAAAAGAGAGTGATGATGCACAAAACAGTAAAATGAAGATAGACATCGGTAACAGGCTCAGGACCAATGTTCAGCACCCCAGGCAGGACCTCTGTCTCATTAATGTGTGGGCAAGGCTTTACTGAAGCTGACATGCTATCTGGGAAATGTGCTGCATTGTCAAGATTTTTTCCTGTTTAAAACTAAAGGCAGTGGGAACCAGTGGATGGATGTCTGTATGGCTGAAAATGTAAAATTAACACATGTGAAATTGGAAAACTGCATTTCTTTTTAGTAAAAGACAGGCTTGTAGTGGCACAGTGGAGTGTGGAAAAAAACAATATGGTTGTATGAGGTATAGACTGTCTCAGGAAGCTAATTTAATCTTAATATGAGCCATAGACATCTGTCAAACCAGTAAAATTGGAAACAGACGCAAGGTCTAAAAAATCCACTGTAGGATGAACAGCTGGCTTACGGGACATTGCTCCAAACACACAAACTGAAAAGCAAGAGGTAACCAGATAAATGAAATGGATGAATTAGGAACAAGGAAAATTCTTACTTCCTGACATATCTGAGAAAAGCATAGGCTTGAGACAAATGAGATAAAATGGAAAATAAAATTCTGTGGGATGTAAGGCATTTCATTAACACCAAGAATATTTCTCCAGCGGAAATATTAAGGCAAGCCTCAGATAAAAGTACGTTTTTTAAAATGGGTACTATGGTGACATTCAGAATGGGTCTGTAAAACCTCCATTAAATAAAATACATACAATATCCTGAAGCTTTTTTTCATATAGTCAAGTGAAAAAGCAGACAAAATATTTAATAGAATAGGGTAGCTCAGGAGCCAAATCCAAAGACTGTATTAAAAAATCACCAATTTGGAGCTCCACGTGTCTAATTTACTGAATTTCCATCCCATGCTGATTATGTTTACTTCCACGCACTCATATGAGCTGAGATTTTCCTATTTTACAGTCTTTTAGAGAAAATGGAATATTTGGCTCCATGCTTTAAATGGACCATGAAATTTCTTTCATTTCTTTTACATTTTACTTCTAAATAGGTTATGGAGCAGACATATAAACAAGTCCAGTTACCAGGACATACTATTAATTAAAAAACAATGTTCAGTTTCTACTAATTTGCTTCAAAAGGTAAGGCTGGAAACAAAAGCTTATATAACTCTGCTCAGTGCTTAAAATTGTGAATTCAGGGGACATGCAAGTTGTGTGGTACATCCTCATTTGTTTTCACCCTGACATTATGCTAACCCTTCATCCTTGCACAGGTTCTTAATTTGTTTACCTTGATGTTGTCTCCTACTCTTTCAGTCACAGGCTTGTGTGCATAAAATCTTGCCTGTTTATTCCAGTTACTTCAGTTAAGCTAATAATAGGTATTGCTTTGCCCCATTGCTAAATATAGCTGGCATTTCGTAACTTTTGAGTCGTTTATTCTCTATTCTTAATAACCTTCTTTTAAGATAGGGTTCCATGTGTAATAATTATATTCATCAGCAGAAATTCATGTTAGCAGTTCAGGTAGCATTATAGTACTACGATAAAGCAATAATTCTGTGGGTTGCAGAAGAATGTAATATAAAAGCAAGAAGTCCTTGCTTCTATCACTGACTGCTCTTTAAAGATTTTATGACAGCATATTTACTTGGACATCTGTACTTGGATGTCACCCGATAGCACTGCTACCCTGAGCACCTAAAAAACAAAGGAGCGTTGGCAGACAAACTGAGGTCAGTAGTTTTCTACATTGCA
Source organism: Aptenodytes patagonicus (assembly GCF_965638725.1). NCBI lineage: Eukaryota > Metazoa > Chordata > Aves > Sphenisciformes > Spheniscidae > Aptenodytes > Aptenodytes patagonicus. The sequence continues at coordinate 45,847,789 of NC_134949.1, forward strand.
GTTTATTAAATGATAGCTAAAATAAAAGCAAATCTTTTCTCAGTAGACCTAAAGTTTCTCTACTGGAGTCTGCATCTCCTCTAGGAACATTTTGTGGGTCTGCATCTCAAAAATTTCTGAAGACAAAACAAAAATTTATGTAATATCCCATAGGGGAATAATCTTTGTTAAAATTAAATTAAGATTGAAAGTACATCTTAATAATTAATAGGTGAAAGAATATGGCAGATATGTTTTAATGTGAAAGGTAGCATTAGAAAGCCCCAAATCTCAAAAGTAAAATTACTCTTAAATGCACGGTTGTTACTAACTCTGACATGGATGAACATCATGATGGGCAAAATGTTTCTAAACTCCATTGGTTTGTTTAATTCTTTTAATCTACTTCATAACTATCTACAACTGATGTAAATAATTGATTAAAGATATTATATGTTGTCATTACATGGAAGATTTATGGAATTCGGATGCTTTATCAAGCATTGATATAATGATTTTCTTCCTTGCATAAATTCTGTCTTTAGATTTACATTTTGCCTACAAATATATTCATTAGTAACTTGTAACAGAATACATGCAATGAAGGGTGGTGCCCAGTGACAAGACCAGAGGCAATGGGCACAAACTGAAACACAGGAGGTTCCCTCTGAACGTCAGGAAACACTTTTTTACTGTGAGAGTGACTGAGCACTGGCACAGGTTGCCCAAAGAGGTTGTGGAGTCTCCATCCTTGGAGATACTCAAAAGCCACCTGCACATGGTCCTGGGCACGTGGCTCTAGGTGGCCCTGCTTGAGCAGGGGGGCTGGACCAGATGACCTCCAGAGGGTCTTTCCAACCTCAACCAGTCTGTGAATCTGTGATTCTGTGAAGTCACACACAAAATAGCAATTCCTTGGGTGTATAAAAATAGTAAGAAAGTACTTAATGATTTTTTGTAATTCAGTGTTCAATTCTGGTCATTGTAACTCAGAAATAATAAACACTGAAATTAAAAATAGAGGAGAAATAATAACATTAATGGAGAAATTCTGGATGCAAGGGTAAAAAAGATTCTACTATTTAATCCAGAGAGAAAAGAGGTAAGAAGAAAGTGATAAAGGGGCTGTTATTTATATTTTCATATACTACAGGACCAGAGTTCTCAGGCACCTATTTACATGCTGTAGAGGACATTGTTCCCTTAAATATAAATTCAGGTTTAGGACATCTAGTGCAACAGTTGTAGCCTTAACTGAACTAAACAACTTTAGGTAAGCAACTTGGATAACTACAAAAACCATGATTGATATTGCCATAGTTAGATGGATGTTAAGTTAAGAAAAAGCAGTTAGATACTATACATATATATGTATAATATGTAGGTATGTATGTATTTTTATATGTATAATATATGTGTATAATATATATACACACAAGCATATATATACTCCTTTACTATGACTTTGTAAATTGAATTTCCAAGGATTCTAGGAAATCTGAGAACTTACTTTCTTACTTTCAAGTAAGAAAGTATACAGGACAAGAATATAGTAAGGTTATCTTGAACCAGATAAAAACATGGGTAAAATACAGTGTCTTCAAAGAATGTTAATATGCATCTCAAAAACGTATACTCTGATGGAAGGTCCACAGATGACCAGGTTATCTGAGAAAACAGAATGTACAAGGTGAACAAATCATATAAGAAAATACACATTCATGGATAGTCTTCAGAATGTGTTATTAAATTAAAGAGAACAGAAAATTTCTATGGGAAAAACTAATTACTGTTGTATCAGAATCACATAACTTAACCACCTGAGGAATTATCAATGTTGACCACACATCAACAGGTGAAGCTGTTTCTCGATTGGATACAAGACAGCAACAAACCCAGATGAGCTGTGCAGATGCTCCTTTCCTTCAGATCGCTCTGATAACGTGTACCATACTGCTACTTATGTAAATATTGTCTTATACGATTGAAAGAAATTGTACCTTAGTGTTTGATCTAAAGGGGTGTTGGTTACATTGAATTGTTCTGGTTGCCTGCCCTTGCACTCTTAACAAAATAAAAGAGAATTTCCTGAGCATCTATGGTATTGATAGCTCTCTTGAGGTACAAACATTTGAAACTGTTGGATAAATTTATTTCTTCATTTAAAGTGTACCTGCATGTTTTGACCTTTAACTGATTGATGCTTAAATCTTGAATTAAAAACATAAAGGGCAAAATTCTCTCAGCTCAATACAGTGGACACTGACAAGAGCAATTTTTTTTTTCATTTCTGTGTACCAGAATATGACAGCATCGCTGTTAAGATACACTTCTGTTCTCAAAGAGAAAAATGGTGCCTTTAACTAAAAAATGGTATGTAGAATAACAACATAAATATTGGTAACTCTGATTCCTAGTTTTCCTTCAAAGTTTATTTTTAATACAAGTTTTCTAATCTGCTTTATGCAATCAGCCGTAAGCCAGCGAGATCGGGTTTATCTACACTTCACCAGTGTCGCCCTTCCCAGTGCTCTGCAGGGACTTGTGTCCAGCAGTTCATTAATGTAAAATGGGCAGGTAGCCCTGGGAGCCAAACCCACGTCACTCTCCCATTTGTGTTGATGGAGTCATGCTCCTCTTCTTCTGGCTTAACAAAGTTTTCTTTCCTGTAACATGAGACTTTCCACAGGGAGGCTGAAACATCCTCACCCTGCCTCTTCATCTGGTGGTTATGGCACTTCATCAGAAGTGGAAAAATATGGATTCAAATTCCTGAAGCTTAGAGGTTATAAAATCCAAACTTACTACTCGTGCATGTTGCCACAGCCTCTAGAGCACAGTAATTACAGACAAGGAGTAAAAAGAATTAGATGAGCCCATTTGCTAGTCTCTCCCACAAGAGACTCGTATGTTACTCATATTTGCAGTACTGCAGTTTTGCTCTGACTCCCAGGCCTTATTTAGCAGATTAACGGAGCCAGAGAAAAGCTACGGAAGGGCTCTGGAGATGTAAATGGGGCCATAATGTGGTAGGGGAGGGGGAGATGGAAAGGGCACAGAAGACTCCCACCAGCAGAAGTGTCCCCCTCACACCCACCAAAAAGGCAGCCTCCTGCTGTGTGCCCAGCGGGAACTAGGGGGGGAAGGAAAGGGAGGAAAGCAAGCTCAGCAACCTCCTCCCTCCCACTCCACTGATATCAGGATATTTTTGTGCCCACAGCTGTGTTACTATACTTGCTCTTTCTTGTGTTGAGTCTAGGGAGAGGCACATCTCCTGGGACATGAGAAATTTGTCATGTACTATTAGCAGGGGCATCAAAACCTGAAGTGGCCTGATTTGGAAAACCACAAAGCTTAAGCTACTCAGTTTTGGAAAAGAAATGTAAACAAAACGTCACATATCTCATTTTTGGTAAAAGTCCTCAGACTAGACCTCAGTTCTAAACATTACTCCTTTACACAAATTTATGTTTGCAGTTAGAGAGGAAGAACGTCTTCCAATGGCCAACTTTATGCCTTCCTTGTTATTTTTTGCACTATTGATTTCACTCACTCACAAAGTCCATACTATGTTTTAAGTACCATATCAGTAAAGATTTGTATAACAGTATTTGCAGCATTAAGTATAAAAACCCATCTGTGGAAAAGTATATATCAGTATATCCTGTTTTACAGTACCAGGAAACATATACCATTGTAAGTTGTGGGTTCTCGGTCTGTTGTCCTAAATATGAATTGCCATCGTATCGGATACAAATCGTATCCCAGTGATTGAAGAATACAATTTATTAGGGTGAGAAATAAATTAATAATGATTGTTTGTATAATTTGATATTTAAAGCCTCATCCACATATGCAGGTATAAGCACAGGCTATATGCTTGTTAATGTAACGAGCACTCATGGATGTCCTTAGTACACATACTGATGCTATTAGTTTGCTAAATTAAGGAACTACATGATTGTTTTCTTTCAAGTACTTGTGTGCACCTATCACCAGACTCCCTTCATAAATCTTTGTTGGACTATTTACAAATTTCCAGCTTTTAAATGATGCCATACATCTAATAGTGCTTTTCATATGGTTGTCAAGACTGTAGGTACTCAGAGAAATGAGTAATCTTCAAGAAAAGTCCCCACAAAGCTTAATCATTCAAACTGCTGATTAGAAGATTTTATACTTGCAGAAAAAAGCAGAAAATAGAGTGGAATGAGGATTATACCACATCAAAATGAACATGAACACAAATATCTAGATTATGCTCACGCATATGTATTCATAGATGTATATATATAAATACATATATATGTAAGTACATGCATACATTCTCACTTTCTGTGAGTTATAAAGTTGATGTACTATTCATGCAAAAATATAACTGTCATTCTAGAGCCTAAATTAATGGTTTTAGTGATTATTGAACCACTATTATTGAACATTCTTACATTTAACTATACAGAACCCTTTTAACATTAAAAAAAAAAAAAATCTGTGGAAGATGGTGAAAATCATTACTACACTGAAACAGCCACAATGTGAAAGGAATCTCTCATTTTCTGTATGACAACACCCTTTGCCTTCCATTGAACCAACCTTCAGTTCATGCTTGACCCATTTTTGACAGAATTTCACATCACAGGATATTTAAAATGGCTACAGCCCTGAAAGGCATTTTAACTGCAAAATCTGTATCACGAGACATTTCCACAGTATTATAAAAATAAGGGAGAATTCATATAAACGACATGAAGACTAATGCTTGTCACTTATCTACACGACATTTACCCTATAGAATTTGGCATCTTTCTTGAATTTTGACAAACATTCAGATTCTGTCAGAGCAAGGCATAGGTTTGCTGCAACAGCTAGGACCACTTTTATACATGTAAACATCCTCGGAAAAACATAGTGAAGATCAATTCATTGCACTGAAGTGCTGATGAGAGCTTAAAAATATCTCATTATGCTTTTGTTGAGGTCAATATTTTGTTATCTTATAGAGAATGCTAAATTCAACATAAGTTTCATGTCAAAGCTGTGTACTTCTGAATGTTTTCCAGCTTCTGTTTTACACAAACGCTTTGCCAAGTGCAGGCAACCTGTCAAACAAAGAGCATCGCACAGGAATAAGCGGGCCTTTCATTTTCTGCCTAGTTGTACTGCATCTCCATTCTGCTTACCTGTCTTCAGTTCAGCCAGCTTCCCTTTTAAGTTACGTTCTAAAGCAAATTGGTTCAATTCCAGGTTTTCTCTTGAGAATGTTTTAAGATGAGTTGTTATTACTTTTAGCTGAAAATTCTTTTTTTCATATTAAAAACAAAAGCAGGCACTGGAGCATTTAATCATCTGTCTTCTATTTACAAATCTTTCAACTTGCTTTATCCCTTTCTGAGAGAGAAATAGAAAACATGGACTCTTGATACTAATAAATATTTCACATCACTATTAGCTTGATGTTAACAAAGCTTTTCTTTACTCCATTTCTCTTTTTAACTGGATTACTCCTGGCTGGGTAACTAAAGTAAAAATGCCTTTGAAGTGTGACTATAATATTGCCTCACATTAGTTAAATATTTTTAAATATCATAAAGTGACTCGAAAAATTAATCCTGTAATATGTTCACTTCTGTGATCTTTTAATGTGAGAAGCCGATGTGTTTAATCCCTGTGAACCATACTGAGCAATTATCCAAAGCTTTACTTGTACTTTTGGCAAATCATAAAAATAGAACTCATGTAAACATGGAACAACTTCTGATTTTGCTTAGTAATTGGTCATGATATCAATGAGAAACACTCAAGAAGTAGCCCAGCTCCTCCACCCCCAATCTATACTTGAAAGCAAAGAAAAAATTTGCCGTGTTATAAATGATACTTATTTAAAACCATGTTTGTAGTTTCTGCTTTCCAAACTGAGGTGTGAATTGACAAGATTTTACTTCAAATGAATAACTAATCAATCAATTAGCCTTCCTTACAGCTGCCAGTAATATGAAGTATGTTCTAACATTTAAGTAAACAAGCTTAAGTAAACACATCGAGGTGAAGACTGAGATCAGAATAGTTATGATTGAATACAATATTACACTGTAAGTTTTCAGTCTGGAGGGAAAAATATTGAGACCCATTTTGCAAATGTACTTTGCTCAGGTACAGTATGTGGCACAAAATGTATTTCAGTTTCATGAAGAATTTTGGGTATCTTATTTTAGAATATCAGTTCCACCTCTCATAAGAGCCACTGTTTTTTCATGAAGAGTTTAGTCTAGGTTTCTAAACTATGACTGTCTTTAACAAATTACTCATGAACAGTTTTCCTAAGTCATGTCAGTGGCATTTTTGGTAGTCAGTTGTGTCAGTAGGCATTTTGGTAGATATGGTGATGATGGCTGAGCAAAGACTTTTGGTCAGAAACAATCTAGACCTGAAGAAGTGTGTCTGCTATACAAGTTCCTTAGCCTGTCCTGAGCTGTTGCCATTTGATACACGTGCTCATTTAGCAGCCTGTCAGCAAATCTGCCTAAAAAGCGAAATCCTGCAAGTCCTTGGAGAAAAAAGCCCCCATCCCTGAACTTCCTAGTGTGAACTCTAAGGTCTCTTAATTTTTGTCTGGTGATTAAAAGAAAATTATACTTAAAAGCGTGAAACTAATGGTATCATTTTTTTTTAGAAATTTTAAAATACATATCATAGAGATACCAAGCAAGAGCTATCCAATCACTTAAAACAAATGATGACAATATTTTGTGTCTGTCCTGTGCCCTGATACAAATACTACGGATGCAGAATGAAATGCAAAATAAATACTGACTATATCTTAATTTCAGAACTTTCTGAATAAGGGTTGAACTTTGGATGGAATTTGTTCCCATCCAACTTTAATGGACTCCTAAATTCCTTTATAACATGCTAAAATGGGATTCATTCTCCCTAATGATAACCACCAGAAAGAAGAGTTATAATTAAAAAAAAATATGGTATAATGAAGTTTTCTAGTCTCCTACATAGTAAATGCAGAGGAATAGGCACTTCTGAAGAATAATTCATCCCATCTTAAGATATGAAAGATATATTGCCCTATGGAGGTGTTTTTCTGCTTCACTGCAACATTTTTTCTATTTCTCAAACTACTGGAAAACTAATTGGAATCAGTTTGGGCTTGATGAAACATGAACATCCTACAGCGTCTTTTGAAATTCTGTTTTAATAATAATATACATGTTATTTGTGTTATATGCAATGAAATTTCAAATCACCTGGAGAGATCCATTGGTGGTGGTTTTGATGCTATAGCACAGAAACTTATGTTGAAATGTTTGCATTTTGCTGTATGTCACATTGTCATACAACATGAAAGCTTCATCACGGTAATGAAGAAGGTCCAATGGAGAATACATTTAGCTAATCATAATTCAGGAATTTAATTGCCTATGGGCACATGGGGTTAAAGTGGAAGAGTCAGTAATGCAAATAGTCTTCTGGTGACAGGATGGCTTAGCTAACGTTAAATGACAGAAAATTTACGTTCTTACAGATCAAGAGTAAGTTCTGAAACTATAGAAATTGTGGCATTAGTAACTTTAAAAGAATATTTCTGACATAAGTCCTGTCCCCACAGTACTTAAAACAATACAGCAGGAACCTTGTTAGTGGTGTGGATAGATATGTGTGTGCCTATGCATGTATGGTTTTACTTCATATTCATCTTTCAAGACCAGACATCGTTTTTTTGTGAGCCTTAGATTGCAATTCATGGATCCCATGAATTCTTATTGGGCTATATTTGTCTAGACACAAAATAAAACTTTTTCTATAACTCATGACAAGAAACTAAAAAAAATGAAATTTTCCTCCTGACAAACTTCTGATGTTACAATAAAAATGACAGCAGTGATGGCCATTTATTTTAATGCTATATGATTAAACAATCCCAGAAACTGTGACAAAAATGAAAACCATAACTAGCAGCTTCTGAGATAGCTGTTATTTCATTTCAATGCAGTCTGAGTCCTATGCATGACGAATTTGCCTTACCATGCCTGCAGGAACAGCTGAAGGGACCATTCCAACACAGCTGAAATTAATACTGATTAAAATTATTAAAGTTCTCTCTTTAAAGATCCAAAGCAATTTACATGTAAGTTCAATAGTCACTGAAAATTTCAGGTAAAGATTTAGCTTTAATTAACACTGGTGAAATAGTCAGGACCTTATTAATATGTCAGGGGAATATTATCTGTAAGGGTAATGCAGCTATCTAGAAGTCATGAGCAGATAAAACCTCATTATAATTAACCAGTTCCAGCCATTCTTTCTTTGTATTAACCCAACAATAGTTCAATAAGTAATGACATAGTTGATAGAGTAATATGGAGCTGCATTGCTGGCACAATCTCATTAATACTTTTTTATTTAACTTCTAAAACAACATAGTTATTCATTTTTATCGAGACAGGTACATACAATTTGTATATTATACATGGAACATGCATGTATGTAAGGGCTATACAATTTGACAAATGATATTAGTTTAATTATTTATTTCATATTAAACATGTTCAGTAAAATAAAGGAAATATTATTCTGAAAAAGGAATCCTGCATGGAAAAGAAATCATTAAATACTTGAGGAGTCAGGAAACAATTTTTTTGGTTAGTGCCAAAATTTGGAGAGGCATAGTAGGGTTCTTACTATTCTCAGAATTTCCAGGTAGACCCTGGGTGGCTTCATAGTAGAGGTGCTGGGAAATTAAGGAAGTGTGAAGTTTCACAGTGCCACTGAGAAGTGGAAAACCTAAGGACCTGATGGATAAAATTACCTTTGTAGTACCTCAGCCTTGTCCCATGTAAAAGACTTAAAGACTGAGGGGAATCCTATTGGTATGCTGAAAATAATTTGTCCCCAGAGACAGATATTGCAATCCTCTTTCAAAATGGTCCAATTTTCTGATCTTACTGTACTTAAATGAAAAATCCCTATTACATTAATTTAACCAAATTACAGACTGCTGTGTAAAATCCATCCCTTTGTCTATCTTCAGTCACATATATTAAATTCATTTCAGGAACGTTTTAAGTGCCTATTTTGATTTAGATTATTTTATTTATGGTTTAGAAGATGTTCAGGTAAAATGAAATGTGTTTAAGATCATTTATTTAATGTCTTTTTCCATGCCTGGAATAATCTTTTTGGTCACAGAGAATTATGTTGCCTTGTGTTGTAGTATATATCAACACATAAACCAGTTAATTTCCCATTATAAGGTGTTTCCAAATTACACATTTTAAAGTCATATATTTGTATTTTTCTATTTTTAGACATTGTGTAAAGCAAAACAGTAAGTCTATTAAGCGGATGACTGTAAGTATGTAGAGATATCAACAAGGCCTTAATTTATTGACGAAGACACAGATGCCATGCACACTGGAAGATACATTGCACATTTATTTCTGAAGTATATACTAATGCATATACTGTTGACATGAAAAGAAACTTTGTATTAATAAAAGGTTTAAAATAATCTTTTAACTCAACACGTATGGAGGCTAAATTTACCCTCATTAGTACAAGGAATTACAAATGTACCTCTCTCTATTTGCTCCTGAGCTTGCATCCTGCCTATGATTTACATCATCACTCCTTCCTAAGTTTGAAGGCATGCCAAGCTTATATGCATGCACACCTTATACATGCATAGGGCATGTATGCATGCATATGTATATGATACACATGTAAATGAAGTTGTAGACCATGGGGTTTTGATATCTACACATAGCAAATATGTGTAGTACCTTTTAAAGGAAAACTCAAATGAATCGCTGCAGTACCTAAATGTCCACTGTTGTCTAAACTTAGAAATCCCACTAATAGTTAGAGTGGGACCACACAGCAGTGACAGTGACGTTTCTAGGAGGCTACTCTAAATTGTACATTGTGTCAGCTAAGGGACCCACAGTTGTCTGACATGGGACAGGAAAGTTGTCTTTGAAAACAATTAACCCTTCCAATGAGGACCAGAAAATTAAAAGCCTTCTGTCACACTGTTCTTACCATCAGCTGCTCTCCATGCTGGTCCCTTACAGCCTCCTAATGGATTTTATGTCCTGTCAAGAGCCTGAGTTCATAGGGTTTTTCCCAGAAGATGTATTTGTTCCTTACATGAATAATTCCTGGAATTCTGATACATGAGATGAATGGGGAAATATATGTGATATTATAATGGAAAGCTTTTTTCAGGTTCTATAAAATATGGAGAATTAAATATTTTATGACTACAGTTTTGTTTTCCAAGAAAATTTCCACATAGGTACAAAGCCATTTTCTTTCAAAAATCTCTTCCTAAATTTTCTACGTCTTAAGCTTCACAAAATTTATGCAGCAATATACATATTCAGCTAAAAATATGCCAAAGATAAGCCTTCAGGTTTATCTGAATTCAGTGAAATTGCATATGAATTTTATTGACAGGATAGTAATACTGGTTGTGCTGTAAAGCTACAAAGGAAGCAGAATGTTTATTGACAATTTATTTTGTGAGCTTCTGATGGAGTGTGAAGGATGAGTATTTCCAGTCTGATGACAAAACCACTATGTCTGGTGCTGAAAAGTAAATAGAATAAAAGAATGTAGGAGTTTCAGTTACAAATATACGTTCAGGCACATCAAGATTTACTGTCCAAGGTGTGGGGAAGAGGTAGCATCATCTATTTGCCAACTGTGTTTATATCATTCCACATCTCTTCCGATCCTTACTGCTCTGCCTCCTCATAGTTTTTCAGTGTAATATACACAGTGAATCTTGCATTGCTTTAACTGTAATTATATACACAAAGAAATACAGTCCTCTCTGCTTTCACCACAGCTACAGCTACAATTTCACTTATATTAAAATAACTATTTGGCATAGTTTATTGCCTTGTCTGAACCACTGTACTGATACATAAAGGCTCTATTAATGTAACTACATTATTAAATATACAAAAGTAAATATAAAGTTCCAGTAGTTAAATGATACAACATCACTATATTCAGACAAAGACAAACCTCAGGAATTGTTCTGGATTAGTGCCTGATTTTGAAGGGAGGAGGAGGAAAGGTGGGAGGAGACAGGAATACCTCTTGGTACTGCACTAGTAAAAAAAGAGGCCATAGCTCCCTGATGCTGTGGACAACTTGTGTGGCACAGCTTGTATCAATACAGCCAAATTTGCTTTTTTGCCCCCAAATGGGTTAACTTCCTCCATACTGCCCACTAGTCTGAGCTACCACCCAAACCATGCCCAGGCATTGCCAGCAGGGTTGGCAGCAGCCTGGGCAGGGCCAGGCTCAGCAGCGCTAAACAGTACGGGTGACAACAGGACAGGACTATACCACAGTCCTACCTAAGTCACTAATACGAGTGCAACTTACTACTATAGAGGGGCCAATATTTACAAAAACTTTTAAAAAAAATTGGTTTTGTATAATTTAAATCACTTTAAAAATCATATAGTTTACCCTTGTGTGAAGTTTTTTTTTAAATTAATAGAACCTAAATCAAAAGGATTTAGGGGAGATGCACATTGCTTTATTTTGACTATCCAGCTTAGGGGCCAAAATTATGTGCTTAGAATTAAGCAGTGTAATTTGTTTAAGGTGTCTGAGCAGGGGACTGCGTTGATTTAAACTAAGTCTATTTAAAAACAAACCAGCACAATGACCTTGTGCATGGGTCACCTTAGACTCTTAAATTCCTGTATAAAGGACCAACCTGTTTCTTCATTCCAAGCACACACCAGTTTCCTTGCACATCAAAAGAAGTAAGAGTGATTGGAATCTGACATGTTGCTATTACTACACATGCTTTCAGAAATGTGGTACCAGCTGCAGCTGAAAAATATTTTACCTTGTCCTCTTCGTTGTACACCTAAGGACAAACCAGATTCATCACATGCCCTCAAATTTTTATTTTAATTTTCTTTTCAGAGCGTGGTTCTTCTGAAATCATGTCTTTGGGAGTCTCTCAGGCTGCAGGTTATTTTTCATTCTCTTAAGGCTGATGTTTTAGCTCTGTGATGCACCGCACCCAGTTATGTCCTTGCACAAACTGACCAATGTGACCAGGAAGAACTATCAGGGCAGTAACTAGTAAGTCTGGGAAGTCTAAGTACAAAACCAATGCAGACATCACCCTAATTTCCTGAGGATGTAAACAGAAGGGATTGCAAGAAGGAATAAGAGTTTCATAAACTAAAATTGGTTTCTTTCTTATATTGCTTTAATCATTTAATCTATTGCTTTAATCGAAATTTCTCCTCTTAAACAGCAAGAAAACAACTTTTGTTGAATTACCTACTTAGCAGTAGTGATAATAGGTTAAACAAGCATTGATTATCTTTCCTTAATGATAAATTATTGCATACATGCTAGGTTTTGCAATGCTTTTTCTCAAGTCTCATTCAGTCCTAATGTTATAAAAGTCTACATCTTTCCAAGCTTAAATGAAAATTGTACTAAATATACTGAATGATTTACAGAATGACACAATGATTTACTAAAAAAAAATGCCTTGTGTTATGTGTTTGATGTGCATCCCTCCTTGTACACTGATTATCCAAACTTCTATGGATATTAGAAAATGTAGACAGCCATGCTGCAGTTAAGCACTGCACTGAAAACAAAATCACAGTATGTAGTTTAGAAAAAAAATACCACCTCTACTCCAGATGAAATACCTCTGAAAGTGTCCTTACTGCCTCCTGAATCTTTCTCTTCCACATACACATAGAAACACTCTGAAGTCCCAAGATGAATAGAGAGCTTTTATGCAACAACTAGCAGAGCTTTGAGACCCATTTTTGAAAGCACCAAAGTAAATAAGGCCTAAAGACAAAGGTTCATATTCTGCAACAGTTTTAAGATATTGCTGACCCTTCCCACCTGTCATGGCTGCTTCAGGATGCTGCTCCATCAGAGACCCCAGCACAACTGTTGGTGGGGCTGGGCTCTCAACCAAGTCAGACTCAACTTTAAATCCAAACCAGCTGACTTATAAACTTTATAGCTTATAAAAAGAACAATTCTAATTTTCCTTGGTTATATTTTGGCGTTGGAAATAAGTTCTTGGAAAGCAAGAGGAGGAATGAAACCTATTTAAAACAGTCACTGAAAAATTGTATGTTGAACTACATTAAAGTCTTCACTTAAAAGCTAAAGTGCGCGGCTAAGGACCAACTCTTAGAGACATTCGGGCAGCTAGAGGCAAAACTTTTCAAAGTGCTACTAGGTATCTGCTGACATTTTCAGGTTATTAAGTACCTTTACAAAATCTGTCTTGGTGTGGTAATGGAAGTGAATGACACTTAGGCTCCCCACTCAATAATTTCTGAAAATTTTAGTCTTGGCATAACCTATGAGTAGTCAGATATCTCCTGTCCATTTTAGATGGTTTTAGAGCAGGGATGCATTTCTTGGCAAAGCTTGATTTTGATGGCTAGTTTGAAGTTCTGCCCTCATATCATGGAGTCAGTCTTTGTCCTATAGAAGCTGGCAGATGTTAGACTTATACTGTAAATTTGTCATTGTTGGCATGGCATAAACTGTGGCATAAGCACTGAATACTCCCTAGTGTCCTGTTGCCCTCATGAAAAAAAAAATTACTAATACAAAAATACATCAGTATTTCTGCAGTAAAGCTCTTCTTCCAAAGCATTACTTTCAATAAGCTTGAGATACACTGTTGCACACTAATATGTCAAATGTAGATATATTTACTTATGCACAAAATTAATAAATTATTGTTATTGGCACTGGATATAGTAAATGTAATACATCTAGAATTTAGGGAAAACACACGTCAGGTAGTCTGATTGATAGTATCTTAATCAGTTTGAAACTTACTCAGTGAAGTGCCCGTCTTCTGGTCTGCTTCTCGTGGGTAGGCATGGCTCCCGGAGCACTGGAGATCCCAGCAGCCTTCCAGAAGGCATGGCACAGACAAACCTGCTTGGGCCATGATGGCTCAGCTCAGCACAGGGTTGAGCGGAAAGAGCCTGCCATCATTACAGCCATAAGATATAGCCTATCTTCTGTGGAGGAATAGAAATCTGTGTGAAATAAAGCATGCTATCAGATTGGTGACATAAGTAATTGAACTACATCAAAACGGCATTGTACTGTTAGTCAGAAAAATTATTCTGGCTCCTATGTTTAGACAAGAATGTTTAATCATGAAATGTATTTCTGTGTGGTCGTCCATTACTGATGTCAAAAATGAATGCCTGAAGAAGTTAAACAATTCCTCCTTTTATCTGACAACTTTGAATTACTTAGTTTCTCTGCTTAAGAAAATTAAGAACAAAATGATCAGTGCCTATATACGCATTCTGTATTAATTACCCACTGGCACTACTTTGGAAGCTACTTCTGTTCATAGTGATACACTAAACAGAGTAAATTATGTGTTTTACTTTATGCAGTTCTATTCTAAAATCATCTTCATAATTTTCTGTAAGTCTGTGCTTCAAGTGATTCCTGAATTTATGAAGTTTATGAGTTTGGAGCACTTTCAGAACTCTTAATCCACATATTTATCCACATATTAATTTCAAATGTTGTGAGGATCCAGATACAGTTCTTGAAATCTTAACTTCTGGGCTCTGAGATGTTTAAAGAAAAACTTCTGTTGACTCCACTGACTAGACAAATTCTGACTTAGCAGAATTTGCAGAATATACCAGAGCACAGGGAATAAAAACGTTATTTTTAGAAACAATTTTTTTTAATCTTAGAACGCACCTTGTGCTGGTTGAATGAATATGCTTTCCTCCAGCTTCACTATTTGGTTTAGCATATGACCTGCAATACACTAATTATATATGTCAGTGTATAATATATGTACAAACTCCTTTACATGCCTAGCTTAGAACATTCAGTCACATGCAGATATAAAAAATTTCCATGATTGCCCCCAAAAGCTACTGTGTCTTGTTTGGGCAAAAAAGACAGAAAAGCTTTTCAATGGCATTTTTCTATCTTTCTATTTTTGTATTAAAATTGCTTGTACAACATTGTTTTATATTTATCCTTGTTCTTATCTCATACAATTTCCAAACAAATTCCTTTGTGGTTAGGAATAACATTGCAGTCATCATTTAAGAGCCAACAATGTAGGTTTCCACGTCACAACATTTTTTCTTAATGGGTGGTAGAAGCAATACAATACAATAAATTAATTATGAGAAGTTACTTTTGGGAGTAGAACCCAAAGTTTCCTGAATAACTCCATTAGCTGGAGCCAGCCATTTGTCTTTGTAGTATTCAATCAATGCAGAATTCTTTTCATTCTCTTTCCTCTTCTCAGTCAGTATAATTGATAACCACTACACTTTGTAGTTTGATACACTCCTTCTCTATCTGTTGTATATTTTGCAGCATGCTTACAGTTCTTTTAAAGCCCAGAAGCAATTAAAAGCAGAAATAACTAAAAGTATGGGTAGTTCTTTGAATATCCACATAAGTTTTCTTAACATTTCAGACAGGGTAGTCTGAAAATCTTTCTTATCTGTGGTGCTTTCTTCTCCCTTGTTCTTTGTCGAGGAGACGATTTGCACCTTTACAGTCTCACCTGCACCTGCTCATCCAAGAGGGCTAAACTGCTTCACAGCGTTTGCCATTATGTTTCTGTAGTTTTCAGCTGTAGAAAGTGCCTTGCTCCACAGAGACGGATTTTTCCATTTTTCTTTTTACCTAGCAAGAGCTGAAGTTTAATTTATTGATCACCAAATATTACTTTACTCTTCTATGCTTACAACTAAATACATTTCAGCTACCTTTTTGCTTCTTGAAGAGAGAATTCTGCCTTTTCCTGTCTAGCGATAGCGGTCTCTCACATTGGTGGAGTTTACTGTGCTGTATATAACATCTCTACAAGCAAGAGCATTTGTTGCATTTAAAGAAAAAACCCAACAATTTATGCAAACTATTCTTAAGATTCACCAGATCCTAAGACAAAAAAATTGTCAGATGGTTACCAGGTGACAGTGCATTTTTGTCTTTCTTGCAATAGAAAGAACATAGATAGGCAACTTGGGCTGGAAACCTAACTTTTAGATGGCTGAAATTACATGCAGTCCTCTGTCCCTTCTGTTCAAAGTTATAAATCCAAAGTGTACTGAAGCTAATGTGCTTGCAGCTGTGAAAAGTATCTATGTGGCAGGGGATTAGAAGGAAAAAAACCCAGGCAGTCACTCCATAAGGTTCAGCACAGGCTGAGGAATCCATCCAAATAGGAAGTCTTGCAATACTACAGACTAAAATGACATTGGATCAAGTAATATTTTGTATTTATGGATTCAGTGGACTTGATGTAGACTTTTGATCTGTCAAAATAGATGCAACCAGAGAACAAGGGTTTGGATGTCTGTTTCTCAGAGTTCAATGCTGTTTTATTAGTACTGCAAACTGCATTTCACACCAGCCTAGTTTTGAACAGGTTTTCCTTGTATGTAATCTTTTTTTTTATTCAGAGGTTGACCGTTAGTAATTAACAGTAACTTTCTGCTAACTAGCACATCAGCTTCATTAACTCAGCTGGAATTAATCTAATCTCTCCGTTACTTAACCTGGACCTTCTCCTGCTACACAAAAGTAAAATTAGTTTCATTAACTAGATTTATTATATACCAAAGAAGGCAAAGTTTTCTTCATTTTACAATTATGCAAGCATAACAGAAGTTATTTTAAAGAGATTAATACTGAGTATCTATCACACAAAAGTGCAATTCCATAGGTAATGGAAAACTGTGGAAAAGGTGAGTTGATTTTCAGGTTCCAGCAAGGCCTGCAAGGGAAAATGCATGAGGACTGAAGAAGACAAACAAAAATACCCATTGCAAGTAATGTATTGATTACGTTTAGAAGTTAGAATTAGAAATGTTTCAAGTGAGAGTTACTAGTTTAGTTTTCTTGGAAACCAATACCTAAAGAGTAATAGTGCACATGGTTAAGACAAGAATCAGAGCAAATTATCCAGCGAGTAGGTGAGAGGAAGGAGACACCCATTTCTTAGCCACAACTGTGAGTGTCAGAGTCTTCATGGTTCAGACCCATTCACTGCTCGTCACATTTGTTGTTTGGTAGCTATTACATTAACCCAGAATTTACTTTTGTGTTTCTATTTTGGTTCAACTACTGTATTTCTCACTGTCTTTCTTGATATTTTTCAAAGGATTCTAATCATATCCACACATCTCTAGGGTTTGGGTTTTTTTTCCTGAAGTTGTTTCATCTCATGCCAAAGTAGTGTTTACATTGTACTCTATTTTGGTAGCTATTTCATGCAGGCAATTCTGATTCTTTCAAATGGTTCTGAAGCTGAATCTTCTGATCCTGCTCTCAGCTGGTGTATATGACCATATTTCCACTGACTTTGATGGGTTATAGCAATTTTTGGCAGCTGACAGCAGCAGCTTTTCTATACTGAAAAATACTGTTGATTTGTAAGAGAATCACAAGTCCCCAGTGCTTACAAAATTCAATTACCCCTCTGAGACTAATACACTGCTCACTAAAATACTGTTATCATTGCAAATCTTTTTATCTATTCATAAACAAATAAGGACACATAAAATGGCTAACTTTAAGGTGTAGTTTTGATCTGTTTTTAATGCTACAAAGAGTACTGTTAAAGTAAACAAAAATAATTTTTTAGAGTGAATTGTTCTGTTTAACTTTTAACAATAGAATGTGATCAGAATTATTGTCTAGCATACTTAATAGCCTGATTTTTGCCTGAACTGCTGCAATGTATAATGATCAGCTGCGCTGATAATAGCAGCTTGGTGTATGTAAGATGAGAATCAGGCCTGAAAACGTCAGTCTATGAATTTCCTATTCTGACATCTTCTGTAACCCAGCATATTAAACATCACAAGTCAATTTGTGCATCAAATTGGATTGGTTTACTTAACTATAGCTGATCCTTTTATTTTTTAAGGAAAATTTTGGTAACCATGTTATTTACACAAAAAAAGAAACATTTAGAAAAACATGGCTGGAAAACAGTATCTAGTTTAAAAACAAAATGTGGAATTTCTGTAATATACTATGTCATATTTTTAAGCATGTATTGGGTCTGTGTGGCAAGGTTTTGGTAGCAGGGGGTGCTACGGGGGTGGCTTCTGTGAGAAGCTGCTAGAAGCTTCCTCTGTGCCCAATAAAGCCAATGCCAGCCTGCTCCAAGATAGACCTGCTGCTGGCCAAAGCTGAGCCCATCAGTGACGGTGGTAGCGCCTCTGTGATAACATACTTAAGGGGAAAAACTGCTGGGCAACAGCAGCCAGAAGTGTGAACACTTAAAACATCACAGTGACATCCTATTAAAAAAATTGCTGTTTATTGTGACTGCCTACCACCCATAAAGATCTTTACTATGCAGAATAACAGAAGTATGTTCATCTTTTTATTGCAGGGAGAACATTCTTAACAAGGTAGGTAAGCAGAGTTACAACTCCTGAAAGGTAACTATAATTTATGCTCCTCTTCCTCTGAGAAAGCAACTAGTAGGTCAGCTGTTTTCTGTAGTTATAATCGTTAAGTATTGCAGGGAAGCAAGGTCCGGTAGCAACTGAAGGGTTTAGGTGGGGGAACGGTTCCGCATAGCTCCTTGTTTGGCTGGCTGCCCCTCACACAGCTAACTCTTCCAGCACTGGGCTTCATGCCGTCTTGTGCTCTGTCAGCCACTCCTGCAATGGTGCCTTACCTCCTTCCTGGCTTTCTTGGCCATGTCTTGCCTCGCTCCTCTCACTCACTTTTTTAGCCACTGCTAGGGATGGACTCTCAGGCCACTCTGTTCCATGAGTTGTTCCAGAGATGGGGTCCTTGCTCCACTGGATGCTGGCACAAGCCATAACTTGTCTGTGTTGAGTGATCCTGCCTGCTGGGTATCCCAGGGCTATCGGTCTGCTTGCGCTCTGGTAGCTATGCATCACACCCTCCCTTGTCCTGCCAGCCATTCCTCCCTCCCCTCCCTGTTCCACTCCTTGCTGAAACAGAAATTATTTCAATTTCAAAGGATGTGCAAATACTGGTTTTGACCTTTAAGAAGAATCCTGGTTTGAAAAACAGCCTTAAATAGGTGCAACTTTTCCCAGTAAGAAGGGTCAAGTGATAGAAGTGTGCCATTTTTTTTACTGATTTTTTTTTTTCTGTGCATGTTCATACCCTTTGGATGTAACCAAGACAAAGCAATAACTTTTAGTCAGTTTTCATTAATTTTCGGTTGGCTAAGCAATTTAGTTGTTGAGCAGTAAATGATACAACTACACTAGGGCCTCCAGGCTGAGGAGCACGCTCATTCTTTGCTAAGTTTCCATCTCAGATATGTGATGCCACGCCTTGGTGGTACAAGTGTGACTACCATCAGGTTTGTGGTATCAGAGAATCAAACTCTTACTGAGCATGATCTAAATTTACTCAGTTCTTGGAGGTAGCACATGTTGAGTGATATCTCCACAGTGTACAAGAGCTGCCTTAAGTTCAGTCTCCCAACAAACCATTCTGTTCCCAAGACATGGTTTTGATGCCTTCTCAAATGGCCAACTTGCATCTCAAGCACCAATAACATGACAGTGCCCCAAAGGCAGACAGCAACCAGCTTATTCATAATTCCACTTGCTCTGCTCAGATATGGTACATATGTGTTTAGGGCTGTATGTGTCCCAAATCTTCTCCACCTTTCAATCCTCTTCTTCCCCTGAACATGTTCCCCCTTTAAGCAATGGAACACAAGCCAAGTTTTGGCACAAATATAGACTGAAAAAATTCAAAAGGCAGTTAAGATACTGTTTATGTTAACTAGCAATAGTTAAAATAACACCTATAATATATATAGCTCATATCCCATCCAGAATCAAAGAGTTATTTTAAGCAAAATCCCTAGTTAAATTGGCATTGAGTTTTACTATGATGGGTAAAATGTATTATGGAATTTAACAAACCCATAGTGAAAGTCCATAGATAAAGCCTGGGCAACTGGGGTTTAATAATGAGATAAATAGGCTATACTCTATCTACCTACGAGAGATTTGGCGAAGAAAAGAGTAATCTAGATCTTCCTCCTTTTATTCTAATGGAAGCATTGTGAAGCAAGCTACTTAAGAATAATTGAGCTTGCTGCGTATTAAGAGAAAAATCTTTGTGGCTAATGAACTAAAACACAATAAATAAAAGTATTTCATTGCATTTTTAGTATAAATATCTCACAACGTGCATTTGGTTTTGACAGCCTATTTTAACTACGTAATTTGGTATTGTTAGCAAAGATACAAAGGTTATGTATGGCCAACAGACAAACGTTTTCTCTTTCAGCTGTTAAATAAATAGGTCCGTCTTTCTTCTGTGTCTCTTTTAAGATAATTAAAATGGTAGGAGGCATTTGTCTGGCTCTAATGTTCACGGTTATATGCATTATTGCTAATTAATAGCATTAAATGTCTGAGCAGTAGAATTGCTCCTCCAGTGCAAAGTAAACAGAACTCTAAAATCACTAAATCAGGGAATTGAACACATCCAAGCAGAATGAAAATAACAAGTAGAAGCTGTTGTTCTTCTTTTGTGAAGATTTTTTTCTGTAAAGCAGATTTTTGAGTCCTGGGGATACAAATTTGTAGGACTATGTTCCAATGTAATGGTCTCAGTGGTTTACTTAGCGTGCTACATTAGTAGGAAGAAAGCAGTATGAGCTGTCTTCAGAGAGGTGGAACTGGCTAGAATGATCTCAGGTGGATTAGAGATAAGGAGCTACCAAAATCAGGTTCCTAGGGCTAAATCCGATGTCAAAACGTACGGCATCAGGTGAGACCTCAGCTCAGCAATCAAAACCAGAAGGAGCCACACCGATTAGCCGTAGGTAATGTTCATAGCAATAGACATTTTACAGCAATAATAAAGGGAAAAAATTGAAAAGAGTATTAAGTGCTGTAGAAAACCAACCCATTAAATAGAATATAACTCATTATTGAAGAGCCAATTTCCTTTTAGTTTTCACTCTAGATTTAAAGAATTGTAACAAAACATTCATCTTCAACCTCAAACTTACCATTTTGAATATTTAGATTTATACAAATGTATCTTTGCAATTTCTTCAGCTTACATATCTGTACGTGCACAGTTAATTTTGTGTCTTCTGAGTATAGAAAAATAAAGCTCAAGGCTCCTAAGACAACTAGGACTCTCCTTCCTGCAAGCTACTTCCACAAGAAGTTCTGTATTAAATGTTGGTATTGTCTACAAGACAGTTCTCAGCAAAAGGCCCTGGGAATTCCTGGCGCTTTCACTACTAAATTTCAGGAATATTATCTCAAAGAAATTGATTGTAACTGCTGTGGCAGATTATGGATATCAAAGAAGTAGTGATACAAAATCATAGTGCAACAAATATTAGAACAAGTTTAATGTACTTGCTTTGTGAAGTTTCATTGAGAGCATTGCTTTCAAAATTAATTGGGAGTTCCGAGATATGTTGCAACTCGGATGCACAGACCAAAATTACCTATTTGAAAACCTAGCTAAAATAACCTAAATCCTTTCTTGCTCTTTCATCTCTTTCTTTAAAATGTTTTATTGTCTCTACCTCGAGATCCCCAGTATCCTAACCCCAGTTAGGGGTATCCTAACCCCAGTTAGGATACTATACCAAATATTATCAGAGCTGTGTACTTCAACTGGCTCATCAGCTTCTCTCTTCCAAGTATATATGTAACTTTTAAGAGCCAGTCTGTGTATTTTAAGAACCAGCTAATTCAAAAAGTGTAAAAGGCTTTAAACCAGATGCCAGATGTAATCATTAGAACAGCCAGCTCCTTCCAGAGAACATACGCTTAGCAGCGATATAACCAAGGCTCTGTCTCTTAAGAACATGTTGATTTTTGATTTCTGGAGCAATATTTTCCCAAGTTAAGGCATCAGTACCACCTTTTATTTCTTGTTAATTATATATTTATCTGTGTGAACCAGTTTCCCACAAAGACTATACAGTTTGGATTGCATGTATTGCTCAGCGGAAACATTTCTTGTCTCTCATAAAGCACTGTTCAAGCGCACAAACAAATTTCTGCGGCTTTCCCTGTGGACGCATGTCTATCACATAGCAACATCTGCTAAGGAATATGCTGCAAAGCTATCTTCATGTTTTTCCTCTCTTCCTGGAGATAAATTTGTCCACTTCTGGGAAATGCATCCAACTTCTTCACAATCACTGTTACACTCACAATAAACATTTGAAAATGTCATGCTACAAACAGGCAACTGGCCTGTACAATACCCTGACTAGTACAATAGAAATGGAGACAGTATTGAATATAAATTCTCTATTATTTGCAAGTACAGAATTTAGCAGGAACAACCTTACAGCAAACTTCTTAAAAGTTCTAGTCCTGCTAAATGCAACTTTAGAAGCTCAAGGTATTAACAACTTAGTGGAAAGTCTTTAGTACCTAGAAAATGTCATTACCTTGTAAAATATGGCAAACCAGATTTAAAAAAAAAAAACAAAATAGTGGAATTAAACCAATCTGGCTCCTTGTCTTGGTTTTTTTTGCATATTGAGCAGCCCTCAACGCAGTTACAGTAGTGAAAGCCACCCTTTAATCTTCCTTAAAGATAGCTTCTATCGTATTCCTTGAATGTTCAGTATAGAATTACTCCTCAGAACCCAGTCCCTTTCTACTGTGCACCAGTTGTGTAATTCCAGTGCCCTCAAGGGAGTTTTTTGTCGTATACACACATTTATAGGAGCAAAGAGAATTCTGATTTCAGAGTGCTTGCTATTACAAGACAGATTTGTTTGTAATTGTTTTCGTACTTCAAAAAAACACTTCTCTCCACATACTGAGAATTCACTGTAGACAAGAAAATAACCATCAGGTTGGGTTTTATATTTACAATAAACATTTCAGTATTTTGAAACTTTCAATCATCTACAGAATTATTAAAGTGGTTAAATAAGCTTGCATGCGACATAGGAGAGCTAGTTGTTTTACTGCAATATCTACTACCTGAATTAATACACTAATGAATGTATATATGCATTGTTTTCCAGTGCATCCACTTTCTTTGTGGACATTAAAGGAAGACACAAGCCATGAGCTACAATATTCTCATATAAAACCATATTTTGCATTGTCATTTAACACCTTAACACCTCATAAAGTGGGGAGTAATGAAAAATAACTGCTAACACTCAAAGCACTGTAAACAAAAGCGGTCATTTATTTCCTAAATATATGTCATATATTTAAGATTATATCTTTAAGACAACATTGAGCTCAGTCTTATCTGACCATAGCCCAGTCATCTCTCAATAGATGTTTAAGGAACTATTAATAGCCCAAGAGCCAGCTATCTAAAGACCATGGTTCAGTCTGTGAATTAGGGAGCCGGTTCTGCTCACCTATGACACTTCCAATCACAAAGTCCATATGATGGCTGTTAATAAAATGTTCTTGACTGAGAGGACTGATTCAACCAAAGCAGATTAAAACTGAAAGAGTTCAGTGATTACTTACATCACAGGATTCTGAAAAAATATGGTCTGAGATCTACCGAGTTTAACTGAAGTTTAACTGGAAAGCAGAAAATGTTAAAGAGAAGGAAGAAAAATGATATGACAGTCATTGACTTAACACCCTGTAGTCTGATTTCAATTTTATGAAAGATATTAGAACAAATTATGAAAGCAAGAAAAAATAATACCTGGAGAAAAATAAAACAACATGCAGCAGAGGACATGCAGAATTAAATTATGCCAAATTAATGTGAGAGAGAACTCTTTTTTTAAAACAAAAGAAATGAAGTGAATCCCTTCTGTCTGAAGTAAACCATGGAAAAAATTTCACATTACTTTTTAAATCTGAAACATACATTGTATTGTAAAAGTCATGCACTAGTTAAGGAACTACCTTAAGAGGTGACTGCAAGTAGTGCTGAAAGGAGAATTTTCTTGGTAGATTGAATGTTAAGAGGATACAACACCTTAAATCTACAAGTACCATTGAGTATGATGTCCCGAGTTTCTAAGATTTAGGTAAAGGGAGAAACTTTCAAATGAAAGAAGGTAAATCTAAAGCACTGTGCTTTGCAGAAAAAGCTACAAAATCTTCCTTGAGAAAGCTTTTCAAACACAGCAAGACATAGTCTTTGCAACATGAACATCTTGTATATGCTACCTGCTAAATCTGAAAAACTAGCAATAAAAAGATAGCAAATCAGTCAAACTAAACATGTAATCCTAATATAACAAGAGTATACCTTGAAAAAGGTACAAACTCAAATATAAATATAGAGCAAATACTGACAGAGGTATAGCAAACCAATTTGCAATGGGATATATAGGCAAAATCTGGTAGCATAGAAAAGTAAAATCAATTATAAAAAATCCATTACTATTTATACTTATCAGTTCTAAACAAGAAAGAGTAGAAAAATTCCTTTACATTAATTTCTAAAGGAACAAAGCACACTCTCTCCTCTCCAGAATGACTGGAACAAGAAATTGATATTTTGCTCCACAGTACACCATGGTTATAGTCAAACTGAAATGTAATGAATGCAAGTTAAAAAAAAAAGTCTTCTAAAACCTTGTCATTTTACATTTTCCACCTCCACTAATAGCAGTAACCCATTTCGGGGTTGCATAAAGCTTAATAATTCAGGATTATCTACAGCATAGAAACATTCTGCTCATGTGCATGTTTACTCCAGCCATACTCTTTTCCTATGCTCTGACAGACGAAGCAGATTTGACTGTTTCAATATTGGCTTTGAACTATCAAAACAGAATTGATTTGAAAGTGAGGTCTTTCCGTCAATGTTTCAGTTTTGTCCCTGGCCAGACTCAAGAGGCAGCTTAGTGCACAAGAATAGGACCTTGTCTTCTTGCATACAAAAACACTTAACCCACTATTAAAAAGAGCTACATCACCTTTAGGAAGCCCCTGGAAGGAATTTTGCCTCTAGCAGTTATTTCTTCAAGAATTACTATAAACTGCCCTTGCCTGTATGGCACGTTCCTCCCAGTGACAGCATGTCTCACTGTCCCATTTGAGGAAGTTATTGTGCTAACATATATATGCATGATAAAATGTATAGTAAAAGTGTACAGAGCTGTGCTGAACAAGTTTTAAAGCAAGGAAAATACAAAAAATGAAACATATAAATGGTTCTATTTGATCAGTCATTTCTTCATTATTTTCCTGGAGTTTCATTCTTTTTTAAGATAACACATTTGTGTTAAAACTGTAATAATCAAGAATTGGTCACTAAAATTCTAAAACCTCATCACTGGAGAATATTAAGCACTGAAATACTTTAGCACCCTGTTAACTTTACAATTATGAAGAACCAAGATTAAAAAAATAGGTCCTTATAACTATAAAAAACCCACCAGCCAGCAACAGCCAACAATGAATAACTGTAGCAAAAGTATCCTTTTGAGAGCTAAATATTTCCAAGAAACCACTCAAAATATGAATGGGAAGAAATGGTGTCAGTATGTAATACCCATTTGCAGCCAAGGTAAATAGAATAAAAATCACATTAGATGGTCATCCAGAAACTGACAGGGCTACTCACAATGGGAAAACTGCGATGTGATCCTTCAGCTGATTAAGGAATGCTTTGCATGCAACTTTATGTAGAAGCTTTTACATTTCATCGCACCATATGGCAGTAAGGCAGAGTACAACATATGGAAATCCAGTCAGGCAAAGAGAAACATTAAAGAAGGAATAGTAAGCGTATGGTGGCATTGTGAATACCTGTATGTAAGGAATCACTTTGAGTCGTTCGCTGTCCGTGTCAACCAGGACACAGCCAGGTTAGCACTGCTCTTACATTTGATGGATTTTTTTGTACATCTGTCAAGTCCCAGTTTCTTGTGGCACTCAGCTCAGGCCATTCATTACCACTGCTCTGAAGATGCTGACGGAAAGTTGTTTGGTTGGGATATTTTGTCTTCCTTTCCTCCTCTCCCATCTTTTCTCTCTGCTCTCTCCCTCTTCCTCTCCACTGGTAGCAGTTGCCTTTCCTGCACTAGTCTTTTACCCAGTCCCTACCCCCACACTCACATGCACACTAAAGATTTGAGGCATTTCAAGCAGACATGTTTTAATTAATGTCTTATACATGTTATAATGCCATGTTATACTTTAAAGAATTTCAGCTTTCAAAGTGAACTGGTTAGATATTTTGCAGGGCTTTCCTGCAAATTGGGTTTTATTTTAAAATTACCCTTGCAAATATTGAAGTCTCCAACCAAAGGCTGCTGTTTGAATACCTGTGAATATGAATTTTATTGATGAAAAAGGCAGCATTTTAACTGATAGTGTTAAGAATGTTTACTAAGATATTGGATGTAACATATATTTGGGTCCAGTTCTTGCAGCTATCCTTACTGAAATGGAACTTCATACAGATGCAAAAACCCAGTTAACAGACCCCTGTGTAAGGTAAAAGTTCTTTTTCTGTGCAGCAGCATTCTCTGTTGAGGGCGGTGTAATGAATAAATATATTATTCATATTACGATAGCATTGAAAAGCCTAAAGTCCATCCACAGTCAACAAAGCTTCAGTTCCTGCTGAAGGATTTAATCATGCTCACTCACATGAAGGATGAAATATGGGAAAATGACATAAAATATAAGCAAAGTGTCAGTAGTGTCAAATGGAATGTATGTTCTCAATTGTCATATTTCTCCAATTCCTTTAAATACAGTTTTAACAAGAAAACAAAGAAAAATAGGAAGAATTAGGAAGTAAGGAAAAATCATGCTGAAAAAGAAAAAGTTGGATAAATTGAACATAGAAAATCTTAGCATAAAGTAATCAGATTATATATATCCCAATAAATCAAGAAAATGTGCTACTGGACTTATTTTGGCACTGAAAACTATGCCCCTGATTCATTCAAACACGTAAACATTTGAGCAGCAGAAATCATCCCACGATGTGTGATAAAATAGAGAAACCTGGGTAATAGAAAGAGGATAGCAAGGAGGGAAGGGATTGAGGGAGTAAGGGAGAGGAGAGAGGGAGGGAGTGTGGAGGAGGAAGGAAGAAAGGATGGGAGGAGCTGACAACAGGAGGGAGGGAAACAGATAGCCAAGTATGGATCATTGGTCCTGATAAATACTCCTTTTAGATTTGACTTCTTTAAAAGCAAAACATGCATGGGGCAAATCTTGACCAGATTTTTTAGTCATAAAACTATCCATAGGTGGCAGAACCCATATTTTTCCCATGTAAGATTTACAGGAACAAGATTTCAAAGCCTATTTCAGCAGCCCAACCTATTCATTTTTACAGTTTGGAGATTAGCCAGTTCCTAATTTTGAGCGCTATATGTAGGGATTACCTCATCCATGTTGACAAGCAGCCAGCACCACCAGCACCGTTGGTAAGAAGCCACTTCATGACTGCAAAATATTTTCAAGATGGGGAAGAAGAGTAACTTTAAATCTGAAACAAGCAATTCTTTTTCTATATTGGCAGCACGTAAGTACCTTAGTCTGAATTTTGGCCATGACATTTGTGGCTCCAAAGGAGAAATTAATTGTTGTTGCCAGGTCTATAGTAAAGAAATGAGGGGGGAAAATATCCAGGATTTATCAATGATTTCTGTACACTTCTGGTTTTCCACAAGCATTTGAAGAGCTCTTTTTAAGGATCAGGGGAAAATATGTACGCACAGCAGCCACCAGTATGACTGCCACACATATATATAGGAAAGCTCATTTTGAATAGAGGAAGAAATAACACCGATAGCAAGGACTTTACCATATCTCAAATTGTGAAATAAGAACTCGGGATCTGTGTCGGCTTTTTATTGCCCCCTCTTCAGACTCCTCATCTTTCATTTATTTTGCTGTACAAATTAGTTAGTTAGATCAAAAGTAGTCCAGTTATGTCAACTCAGGCTACAATTACAATTCCCATGTCTATAAAAGGGTTTGAGCTTCTGACTGACAATTATTAAAAAAAAAAAA
The DNA here is from genome assembly GCF_965638725.1 of Aptenodytes patagonicus. Lineage (NCBI taxonomy): Eukaryota > Metazoa > Chordata > Aves > Sphenisciformes > Spheniscidae > Aptenodytes > Aptenodytes patagonicus. Next base: position 45,875,787 of record NC_134949.1, read on the forward strand.
ATTGGGAATGGGAAGAAGTGAGACAGCTACAGCCCAAAAGAATGTTTATTTGCTCTCAAATCTCTGATGGGTTGCATTAGAGTCTGGAGGTAGCCTCCAAAGAGCGATTGCTCCTGGCTTTCTGAAGCTGGTGTGTCAGCTTCGCCTGGCTGGGTTCTGGCCAACCATCTGTCAACAGAGCTTGCCTTGTTTAGCCTAGCAAAACAAAAGCTGAGAGGGAATACAGTCACTCTCTATAAACACTTTGGGGATAAACAAGGGAGAGGAATAAGAACTATGTAATCTAAGGGACAATGTTGGCATAAAAACAAATAGAAACAAACTGGCCATGAATAAATTTTGGTTAGAATTTAGAAGGCCTCCCGCAGAAGTGCAGTTCCAGAATAGCCTTCTTATGGCTGTAATGGGAGTTAAACAACTTCACGATTTTCAAACTTGGAGTTTACTCCATTTATGAAGAGAGTTTTATGATATTGTCTCCAAAACCAAAGTAAAATGCAGGGGCTTCCTTCTAGTCTGTTCCTTCAATAACATTGGTTATAAATGCAAGCTTATCAAAAAAGTGTAAGTTCTTAAAATAATGATGCCTACTTTGTACCAAAATATTCACCACTGATTGTTACTTCCATTCATACTGCCGCAAACCAGTTGGCTTTGCAAAGCCATATGAATATTAGTTTCATAAGACCATTAACTGGATGCATTTCTGAACATACATCTTTGAACTTTGCATAATCTATCTGTTTTAGCACAAATTCTGGGGAGCAGCTGAAGCAAATTAAAATTACTTTGGCTGCAAGTATGAATTGTGTCAGGTAAGTGGCATTCCAGTTCTCCTGGCACAATTGGTGATGCTGTCACAAGTAACTAAATACCAGCTTTAATGCAGATCCTGTGGGGCATCAGAGGAGCTTCTATGTCATATGACCAAGAAATATATGCAGCATGATCCAAAATAATGACTGTGAGGGACTGGAGGGAAGATGTACATTCCATTAACTTTCTAGGTAAATGCTAACTCAACTATATGAAACCTTGATCTGACTCAGTAGGTAAATCCATGCTTGGATAAATCTGCAATTAAGGTAGCACTCCAGCACTCTCTTCACAGAAGTTGGCTTCGGCAAGGCTGCTGGTAGACTCACATTGCAGAACTGAATGCCTCTATTAGTTTTGTGCTGTAGCAATAGTGTTGCTGTGGTAAAGGTTGCTGCTGCTTCTAGGATTTAACAAGGATTTGAGATTATTTCAGCTAAAAAAATTTGTTTCCTCATTATTAATATTGAATTATAGCACTTGTATTATTTGTATGATATCTGTATCCCTGTTACTTTCTGTACTTCTCCAGACCTTTCTCTTGCTGCTTAGTGCTTAGTGTTGAAGAAAGGAACTCAGTACGCAGGTAACTGCACACAAAATCACTGTGCAAAAATCAGAGGATGAGACCAACACATCAGCTTAAGAAATGATGTTATTAATTCAGCAGCCATACCCTTTTTCTTCAGAAATCTTTTGTAATAATATTAATCTGAATTACCTAGGATCAGCCTTATGTCCATATTTTACTTTCACTATGCATGATTTATTATATTTCTCTAACAGAAATGTAAAAGTACCAGTTGCTTATTGTTACTGGGAGTTTCAACCTATCAACTCCAAAGCTTAATTTCCTAATGTGTCCCATCCAGTTACGGTTTCCTATATTTATTACAGAGTAATACCGTTGTTGAATCATATATGTTAATAACTTATATTATCAGGGCATGACTATAATAGATCAGTTATGGTGACACTACCTTAATTTAAAGCTTATGATGAAACCTTATTATGAAGCCAATTATTTCCAGAGCATGACTGAATCATCATATGTATCACATACGTACACATACATGTATATATAAATCCAAGTACATATGCAGACTATATTTGTATATAAGTATAGCTAAGAACATAGCACCCTTGACAGCAAGAAATGTCAAGGGGGTCTGGGAGACCCCGAATGCAGAACTGTTTAGGTGAACAGAAATGGCTATTTATAAACATCTTATAATATACCTGTACTTATTCTACAATATGCCACCTATGTTAGAGGGAAAAAAAGGAAAACCACAATACTTTTTTTAGGGAAATATAAATAGGAATATTTAAAGAGTGGTTTTAACATACCTGTTTTCACACTCCTCACTGAAAAAATCCAGTTTCCTTAAAATTTAGGAATTCAAGCAGCATGCGTTCAAACAGAACGATCACATTCCTTAAAGTAACATAAAAGGGCTTTCCACACACAGGATGATCACCGTCTTGGGGGAAAACATGGACATTACTGGGTAGTTTGGAATCTCTACTTCTGGTTACCAGCCTCCTCCAGAAGATACTCTGGGTGAGCTTTCTTTGCCTTGGAGAAAATGATAACAGATGCAGGCCTAAACCTTGCCTGTTCTTGGCATTGGACTAGAACAGGAAGGAAGTAAGTTTTACATTAACTGATGAATGTCTGAAACAGTTCAAAGATTTGGGGTGCTATGATACATCCAAAGAAGGTATATTTGTGTCCAGAGAGGGGCTGAGGAAGTCAGATGTACATAATTAACTTATTTGTGATAAGTTTCTGCGAACTTTCATATAGAAATCATCTTCATGAATGATCTGCATATGAGAAATTCTTTCATATCTTTTTTATTTACTCAATATGGAGGTATGGAAGAACAGAAGACTTGCAGCTTTCATGAAATTAAAAAATAAAGTGTTCTTCATTTGTTAAACACTGTTTTATACCTATCCTTTGCAGTCTCTTGTTCTGATCCTGAAAAGGCATTTTGATAGAAAAACCTTGGCACCTGACTAGATTTCTTCTCTTACTTTACTTACTGTGACAGTCGTCCTGTAAAGTTACATTTCATGTACACATAACACTATTCTTGAAGGAGACAGCAGCCCCCAGTTACATACTGCTGCAGACAGCACTGAACGTAGAAAGAAAATGATGACCAGCGTTTCCTGGGCCAACCTTACCTCTTAATGGAAATCTGTAATAGCTCTTCAGAATTTAAGTTTAAGCCAATGTTTCTCTTTAGTTATCAAATCAGATATACTCTAGAAAAGTCTTCATCTGCTGTACTACTACTACTAATTACTTTTTTAACTGGCAGGCAAAAGTTACATTGCTGACACCAGTAAGACTCCAGTTAGAACTGCTAGAATAAAAAAGATGAATTAGAGTTTAACCAAAACACTTGCAGATATGAGTAACTCAATCCAGCATGACTGTTTCTCATCACACTTAAGACGTTTGCTGTTGACCTTCATTGGTGAGTCACAAAAATGCTCTAATTAAGCACTGTGGAGTCCATAGGAGCTAAAAGAGTTGAAAGCTGGGTTCAGTGATGACTTCATACTTGAACATAAGTGAATTTGTACTTACCTATAGGTTTCCCATTTGGAAATACAAGGGAAATCACTTTTTGTTGTGTTAATTAACATGCAGCTATTTAAACTCATTATTAAAATTTAAAATATCAGATAGAAAACAGGTGCTTAATGGAGTTAAGGTGCTGTGTGGAGTCAGTTGAAAACGTCTGACATTTCAAAGTGACTGATGAAAAGGTCAAAATAATCTTTAGCACTGTCATGTGAATCCTACTTTTACCTATCTGTGGATCTCACAAAAATGATCTCATTTTCCCGTGGTGGTGAGATGCTGTTGACAGTCCAAGCTTGAGAGAACATGCTTATTGTTAATGAATACTAATTTTTTTGCTTGCACAGTCTTTATGGAATGAAAAAAATGCAGACACTGCATAAAGTGTAGTAGAAGGTCTTTACTTTTTTGTCCAGAAATTCACTATTATAAAATAATCCAGACACAGCAGTGAGAACATGTGACTTTCACTAAAGATGTTTACCAACACCACTGTCAGGGACATGGGGAGACCGGGGCTCCCTCACCCTGCCCACAGCCCAGGACCCCATGTCAGCCCCCCAGGGCCATCAGTCCCTGCTCCAGCGATGCCGCAGCAGGGCCGGTCTCCAGCTCCCCACAGCCCTGCCCTGCCCAGCCATGTGACCCATTAAGCTGGGCCAACCTGCGGGCCCAAGGCCTGGCCTGGCATCAGCCCATCGCCATCCCCATGGCCTTGGCCAACCATCCCTGGGTCGCGTCTGCCCCTGACCCGATGTCCTGGCTGGACCTTGGACCCACCTCATCACCATGATATTGTCTTATGATCTGGGCCCTTGATTGGGCCTGGCCATGATCTCTGGGTCTGCACGGCTCCCTCGCCTGGCTGTGGGGCTGAGCCCTGCCTTCAAGCCCCTGCCCGGCCGGCACAGGGACTCCTGGGCTCCCCGCTCTCAGTCTCTGCTCTGGCTGCTCCCTGACAGCCGTGTCCTCTCCCTAGCCCAAGCCATGTAAGAAAATCCAGAAAATTTACTGCTTGGCAGCTCTTACTTTTTAAACAGAGGGAATATTTTATATGGTCATTAAATAGTTAAGATAGTTTTCGTTCTACATTCAGTTTAATCCATATGTACAAGCTACATACACACAAGAAACTGGAAGGGACAAATGCCGTTGCTCAGCAACAAGAAACTGGCAAAAGCTCAGATACTCCACATTTTCAGCAGACAATGGCTCTCTGAGCTCAGCAATCAATAGCATTTAATGCAAAGGAAATGCCCGGTTTATCACACTTGCTATATAATAACACCTCAAGTGTATTTGTGGCTGACATACATAAAAACATATCTGAACTCCAGCTGTTTGAATAATGTATTGAAAATTTCGCTCTTTTTTTGCTTGAAAGCCAGTTACAACAAATGAATTTGTTATTTGTAGGTATTCAGTGAATAATTTATGGAAACAAATGTCACTCTATAGGTTATTCAAGAGATTCAGTTTAACTATTCACAAGCCAGGCTGTTTGAAGACAACTCAAGTCCATCATAAAAATAAAATCTGAATTATGTCTCCTTCTGTGTTCCAACAGCCTCTTCCTCCATGGTTCTTTATATATCAGCTTGGTTTTATGCATACACAGATGAGTCCCACATTTTGTTTCTTCTGCTACAGCTGTCCTTTTCCTGTTTCTCATTTCCCTTCAGGCTTTTTCCTTCAAGCTCTCTCTTGGCCCTTCCATAATTTCTCCTCTCCCCTTAGGGACCACTAATATCTGCTTAGAAGCCAAATTTGTGTTATCCCACCCCCGGATGCAGCAGGTTGCTCCTTTGAGGCAGCGAGTTTCTTGCTTGGCACCTGGCAGAGGCAGGCATGGCCCCACAAGCCGCAGCAGAGGTGGAGCTGGGAGCTGCCGGCCCGCAGGGAGGAGAGCAGGTAGCAGCACCAGCAGAGAGGAGCTATGGAGCTAGGAAAGGTGCCGCTCCAGTGCCGGGATACAGCACAGAAACACGCCTTACAGAATCTGAATTTCCTGGTGTTGAAATACTACGGTGATGAGAACTTTGTTACAGAATGAGATTCATTGCCCTTCATTTTACTGATAAAAACTTAGGCATTATCTGCTTAATGCTCATCATCCAAATACCACCACAGTTAATCATGGGAGAGAGGGAGAGGTATTGCTAGGAAGCACTCTATCTGTCTTGCCTTAGAGACCTATCTTACAGCAGGAGGCCCCAGTGTCTGGCGCTACCTATTTTCTTCATGGGATATAGAAGGATACCAAACAACTATCTTAGACTGGGTGCGTAAATTTAAGAAATTGAAAGTTGGATGAGATTAATCCCCTCCGATTTTCAGAATTGCACTAATAGTCCACAGGGTTTAATTAATTTTTCTATCATATCACATAGTAGTACTTGAATGAGAGCATACATTTAAAAAAAAAAAAATCTTGAACTCAAAATTAATTAGAGATGAATCAGAACTGCAGGTATTGAGAAAGATATTAGATACAGGGCTAGGAAGTAATTCTTTCATGGATCCTCCTGGAAACTTACAATGGTGGAGAATGAGCTTTCATAAAACGTTCCAGTGGTTAAATGTAGCTTCCTCATCTGATCTGAGATATGCTGAGATTGTCGAGATATGTTTATGTTTAGATGTATCGGTATATATTTAATTTAATTTCACCCCAGAATAGTGCAAAAAATTATGCTAATGAAAGAAGAAACACCGGAGAGTAGAAGGTTGGCCTTGTAGTGATTATATTTTAACATTGTGTGTAGAATGGTCCTAACAAACATGTTCATGTTTAAAAGCCTCTTTGTTCCTTTTATCTCTAAAAAAATGTAAGATTTCCAAGCCATTCAACTTTTGGTTATTAAATTATCAATATTAGTGATATTATTATCCTGCTAAAAAGAATTATATGTGGTCATATATCAAGCACATTTTGGTTTGTAGATAAACAGACTGCCTAAGGTGAAAGAATATCTTTTAAAATTTGCTACCTTCATAAATTGTCTGGATAGTGCAAATTATATGCAGGATGTAACCTAAGTTAGCACTTCTCATGTCTTCATTCTTCCTAAGGTTAAACAGAACAGTTTCCTTGCTTTTATAATGAAAAAAAACATTCATATGCAAGACTCGGGGAGCTTTCTGTTTCCTTCCACTGAAACAAAATTATATCTGTCTTGAAAAACATAGCTGTTTCCTACATGTATCTTGAGATTTTGATCCTATATCACTGTGGGTATAACCTCAAAGAGTCCAGGTCACAAAGAACGGCTATAAAAAGAACCCTTTGAGGTTATTTTTATTTGTTTTCTGGTGTGCCTTTATGGGCTTTTTAAGTCATATTTTCTAGTTTTTATCTGCTTCTATAAAGACAGGATGCTTAATAAAGAAGACACACAGAAAAACCTTGCAGCTGAAACTCTTACTTAACTACACAAATCCAGGAGATGGTCCTGGAAAAACAATGTGATCAAACCAGGAGATTTGGCAAAGGTATGATTTAGGGAAAACACTCAAACATGTCCTTCAAGTAATCCTGGCTTTAGATTTCAAAGACAAAGAGTTAAAAAGTTGAGCATGATTTGAATCAGGATGAACAACTCTAAATAAAGTCAAAATGAAGTCGAAGAAGAACCTTACAAAGCAAAATCCTGTCTTCTCTGGAAGCAACACAAAAGTCTTATTTATATTAATGGATTTTTCTTTTGCACTTGGCATATTTTTTATTCATTTCTAAATAACCTATCCTTTTCATAAAGAATGAACGAAACAGTTTTATTTTTGCACTATTGCTCCTATATTTTATCTGCTAATACTACCATTTGTATTTTCATATGAAATACTATTCTCATGGCCTGCATGAGAATAACTTTTAATGGATTTTTAGTTTATGGAAGTTATTTTTAAGATTCAGAAATTGAAATGATGATATATTTTATTGTATTGTTTTATCTATTCTTATCTAATCTACTTCATTTTTATGGCAATCATTAATTTAGTACCTGAGCAACTCACAAGTTATAGGCTTTTTCTAAAGTATCTTTGTGAACAATAGCAGTGAAATATAACAGTAATATCATCACTTAACAGTGCAAAAGTAAAGCAGAAAAAAATAGGGGTCAGATTCAATAAAAGATTTGGGTACATTAAACAGACATTATGTTAAGTACTATAATACTAATTCTTTGATGTCTGAAAATAAAAAAAAGAGCTTTTAATTAAGCAATTTGCTTATAGAGTTGCTGGGACGAGTTAGACACCTGAGATGGCCAGTGCAAACTTGCCAGCACAGTCAGCAGACAGCTCCCCAGACTAATCAGGAGGCAGAAGGCACAGATACTCACACAGCAACCAGAAAACAGAGGCGTGTCTTGGGACTAGAGTCCTCTTCTCAGAAATGCTTCTGCCATATATTCATTTTTAATGAAAAGTGCAATCAGTCTTAGGAGTAGAGGGTAAAAATCTTTGATTACTCATTCACATGGGAACACCCAAACCATCATGGCCCATCATGGTCCTCCTGTCCATTCACTATTAAGAGAAGAATAAGTTAATTGCTGCAGAATGCACAGCTTCAACAGAAAAGCTGGAGCGTATTTTCACCCAGCCTCTAAACAAGGAATGAAATGACTTGCACAGAATGTATCTTAGTTTAGATTTGAATCATTTTAAGTGGAAGAGGAGAATTAACCCAAGATGTTAGCTATATATCCAGTGCTCTAACCATTAATTCACTATATAGAAAGGGGTATCACATGCTGGTATGTTGTAAAAGGTGGGGTTCATCATGACTGATTTTTAAGTACTACTAATTGTATTGGTTTGTAAGGTAGTGAAAACACATAACATTAAATTTGTTGAAAGAGATGGTTGAAAGAACTGTCAATATGAACTTCAGAAAGCCAGTGCTTATGCATGGACTTCTATTCCTTCTCTTTCTTCCTTTCTTTCATTTTTTTGAGCTGTAGGTATCTATTTAAGTAGTACTTTTTAGAATAATTGTAGAGAATCCATGGATAAATCCCAGATCCTTTAAGATTATTAAAACAGAAATTGTAATGAACTAGATTTTGCTGGTAGTCTTGATAAGAAGTCTATGAGGGTTGGGGGCTGGTTTTCGTTGAATGAAACAGAACTGGGTTGTCTGACATTTGCTTACAGTTTCCCGTGACAAACAAAAGACAATAATTACTTGTCAAATCAACAAGAAAAGATAAACCAGAGTTAGGATTTGGGTTGACGCCCAACAAACATCTGTATATTTCAAGAGCAAAGTACCTCTGATTTGGCTGTTTTCCCAATGATACAAGATACCTTCTTAATAAAGAAGTTGATCGAGATGATTACCAAAGTCAAATGCCCATGTTAATGAACTGTAGGAGTACTCTAAAGTACAGGATTTTTTTCAGAAGCCAGTTATAGATATAATTAAGACCATAGCTATAAACTGGCTAGACCAATTGACCCAGAAGATTTTGCTGGGCTGATCCCACAAGACGGCTCTTTTAAACAAAATACATACTTGATTTTGTTCAGGTGATTTGTGTTGTAGGAGACAGTGCATTGCTTTTTTTGGAAGAGTTTTGTACACGAACCTTGTGGAAACAACAGCTGAAGAATGTTTTAGTCCTAGAATAACTGTCAGTTAACCTTTAGAAAGAGATTAATTCCCAATGGTGGAAACTCCCAGGAATTTGTGGAACAAAAACTCTTCATCACTTAGATCAAATTCTGTTCCTACTGCTTTCACTGGTAAATTTTCACTAACTTCACTGGGATTACTATTTGTAATATTCTTCTGTAAGATATTCATTAACAAGCATTAGTATGCTCCATTTATGCATGTAAATATTCAGTTACTCTTCAACAAAACTCTATATTGTTCCATCCTTTTCTCCAAAGTATTTACAAATAATTATCTGTGTTAAGGAACATTAACAACTCCAAGAGTTATAGGAAAACTATGGGAGGCATCATCAACTTCTTTCATTCAATTTTTCATAACTTTAGTTTCCATGACAACAAAGGAGGCAATTCCACAAATCCAGCAGCTCATTATTTGAGACAGTTTGCTGTTTTCTCTGGAGAAGTGAAACACTTTTTTTAAGTCTCTTGTAAGAAATTCATAATTCAATGCATGAAATCTGGAGCAAAAATAATTAAAGTGAAGCCCCTCTTTGGAAACAGAGTATATTTTGTGAAGAACACTTACTGAACCTTATATCGGTTCTTTCTCCATTCCCAGCTCACTGACTTATGTTACTAATATTTATTCTATTGGTTTTCTCTGACAAAATCTGACATAATTTGAACTCTCACTAAGAAAGAAATACTTGTAAGGTCAGGAAGAAATTTTTTTTTTTTTTTTTTTGCCTAAAACACAGCATCCAGAAGGACTCTGCAGTTCCCCAGTCAGTGACTGAAAGTACTGTTGATCTCAGTCATGTGTGAACTGTCATTATGTTAGGAAATACAACCTTTCAAAAATACAACTTTTTATTAATAAGCAAGGTCCCGAGTTCTGCTAAGAATTTTTTTTAAGAGTTGTTTATTCTTATGTGTTACATTTAAGGAATCCACATAACGGAAAGCAATTGTCTAAAGAAGGCCCAAATCAGGTTTGTTATAAAAAATACAGACAGTAAAACAAGGTTTCTTTGCCAATGACCTGGTTCTATCACTGGAAAAATATCCTCTTAGGAAGGGCATTATTGCAGTGAAGAATATGGCATGCCTTCCCTATTTTTCACTAGTTCTCTAATTGTTCCACATGCAGGCAAGGCAAGAGAAAATATAAACCAACATGAACATTTGAATCATGAAATGTAAGCAGAAAATCCTTTAAGAAGCAGCATTTCTTGCTATTATCACAATTTAAAATGCAATACCATAATACATGAATATCCAGTTTCAGGGTTTGGTTCCAAACAAATTCTTCCATGGGTTTTAAAAGGTCACACCAGCAGTGACCCTGATGGAATCAGATCTTGTAGGAAATTGTTATATTCCTCACAGTCTTCATATGTCATTACTGAACAATCCTTTTTATGGCATGAAGACAGTCTTATTATGACAACTTTAGAAATGCTGAAAGCCTGACACCATTGTTGAGCAGTAAATGTATTGCTTGCAATGTTGCCTGCATTTCCTAGTTTAGAATAAAACCAGATTAGTTGCACAGAAGTTCAGGTCTGTTAAATCTGAATTCATCCACAGCTTGTGTTTCCTGATATTGCATGAGGTTCTTGGATCCTGGAAGTTTTAGCTAGGTGCCAGAAAAAAGAAATCAAAAGCTTCACCAAAAGAGAGGAAGTGTCAAGTATCATATAGTGGCATAGCAAGGTCTTTCAACAGAAAAAAAAAAAAACAAAACATTTAGCAAAGAGAAATGGCCCATGCAAATGGCAGGAGGGTCTTAAGTAAAGCAGTGCAGAGGGATGTGTGAAAGAACCAACTCTTCCCCTTCTTCAGCAAAAAGAATACATGATGTTTTCCTGCAAGCAATCCCAGACTTCCCAGACTGTTTTCTGATGTGATGAAGGACTCCGAGAGCATATCCAGCTCTTCTTCTTTAGACTCTGTTCCTTATTATTGCCATGTGAATGCCCATAAATAAATCCTCCTACTGGGAAGTGACTCTCCCTACTCCAGGTGACCTGAATGGCCTCTCCTCAGAAAATCCTGCCTACTGTATTAGGGCAAAATGTTTATGAAACCACTACATTAAGAAAAGGCTGATTTAAAAGGCATACATCTGGAAAGACTTCTAGTCAGAAGATGTAGCTAAAAGTCTGATATACTGCCCTGACTCTTTATTTTCCCTCCTTCTTGCACGTGATTTGTAGCTGCTGGTTTCCAACCCTCAGCTGGTTCTGACTTGATTTTGGCATCCAGACCCCAGTTATAAGGAGGATTGCTCAATAGTAAAGATTGCTTTTTGGCTTGTCATCCACCCATTCCTGAGGTTCCATGAACTATTTCTAGGGAACTAACAAAACGTGACTTAAAAAAACCAGGGCCATATATTGTTATTCACTGATCTGTGTGTCTGTTTTTTTTTTTTTCTAAAGTATTCTATGCCATCACTGGAAGAATTCATGTAGTCCACAACTGGACACACCCCACACCTCCCATAATGCAATGGTGTGCTATAGTAGGATTGTAATAAATAGAAACTGATGACATTAGAGGATATAAATAACCTAGACATATTATTATTTTTGACTGAACTTATGCTTCATTTTACACTAGCCTGAAATCCACCGGTGAATCTAAACCCATGAAGTAGTAAAATTAGTAACTACATAAGTATTGAGCTTCCTCTGTAGAAGTTTTCAGGTTTTTTTTAGAACTGAGGTTTGTAAATGTTTTATTGACCTAATGGTTGAATGCAGAGATGCATGTTTATTCAGACTATACATTTGTTAACAGTGCTTTGAAATGACATTTTGGCTTTCTCTCAAGAAAAAGTTGTTTGGGATGTGCAAAGGAAATCTGGAACTGTATGATTTCTGCTAAGATTGTACTTTATAGTTTCTGTAAAGGATACAAGAAAGTTTCATTCATCTGCCTCTGAAGTGAACTGAGAGCATCAAAACTAGGAGTTGCTGGAATTTACTTTCTTTCCAAAATGCCCTGAAATGCCCTCTGCATGCTTCATGAAAGCAGCAGGTTCTACAAAATGCTTTCCTGTACCGTTGTCACACCACCAAACAGATTTGCCTTTCAAAGACATGGCCCTGGGTGCACATCTGACATGAGGTATTTGTTCCTCAACACCAGAGGGAAGGTGACTTATGCTTGTTACAGGATGTACTACTCCCTGTGCACTGATACATGTTATTTCCAAGCAGAGGAAGAAGTCTCTAGCTGTAGCTATTTGAAAAGGGGAGTGGGGGGGGGAGTAGTGAGAAATCAGTGGTTCGACATGAATTGACTGCATTTTTCTTTGAGGTCATAAAAATCTGTTTGTTCTCTATCACAGAGACAGCAAGGTCTTCAGGCACTGTGTTGGTGTTACCATCCTCAGACACTAGCAAAAAGAAATAAAATATGTTCGTCTGGAGATCTAGCAAGCTTACTTTTACAGCTTGAAAATTACTGACACATGACATTAAGGGCTATGGTCCACAAGATCTGGTCATGTCATGTGTCAGACAAGACCTGATAGGTCTTGTGATCAGATCTTTGAACTCTATCATTTCAAGAAATGAAAGACTGGAATGAGGGCAAAAAAGGTTAACAAAAGAAACAGGGGGGAGAAAATTTGGCATGCTGGAAATGCGAGGTGAAAATCCGATTGCCTTCAATAGATCAAAATTTTACTCCAGGAATCAGTTAAATACAATAAAGTTAATACAAGCTGCTTCAATTATGACTAATCATCACACCTAAGCGTACGCCTATTTTTTAAATATTAAAGTATCTGGATAATTTTACTACTACTACTACTATGTCTTTATGACAGAAGTTTAATTTTCTTTTAGCAAAACAAGTTTGAAAAAATCCGAAGTTTTCTCATTAGAATAGTTCTAATGAGTTTAAGAACAATGAAATTCTTTTTTGTTACTTTATTTTCTGGGAGGTATCATAATTGTTACACGATGTTAACATATAAAGTGATAAACAAGTTGCTAAATCCACAGGGCATTGCTACCTAGTATGACTTTTATGGTGTTTGAAATCTAACCATTACGAGTAATGGCCTGATCTTACATTGAGACTAGAGCCACTACGGACTCCTCTCTTGATCCATGTGTCTGCAAAGAGGAGCGCTGGCGGATCTGGCAGTGGAGACTGAAGCCAGGGAGGTTACTTCACAGCACTGTTTTTTCAGTCTTTTTTTTTGCAAGGTTCAGGCTGCACACCAGTAAATTGCAAAGCTAAAATTGTAAGAGGGATCGATTTCATATGAGTCTGCTTCATTACTTAGAGATTTCTCTTTATTCCATGTTGAAAAAAGGCAGAGGCCAAGAAGGCCGGCTTTGCTGACTTGAAGAGGAACCACCGAGAAGAAAGCTGTCCGGTCTGGAAAAGATGTATTGTTTTAAGGCTCTCTGGGGAAAATATTGTTGCAAAGCTCTGTGGGAAAGGGCTATTAACAGGAAAAGTAGAAGAAAGTTGGTGTTCTTTCTCTTTTACCTTGGAGGCCAGTAAAACCCCAAATCAAGAAGCATAATTGAGATATTGACTTGGAAAGAATACTCTATTCACTCAAGAAAATTAGCCAGCTACCAGAAATATCACATAAGATTCTTGGTTTCTTTTTCTGCTCCCCAGAGGCTAGCCTTTGTTTGACAGTTACTTTTCCTCTGAGACAGGCTAAGAAAAGGTTCAAACTAGTACTTCATACGATGGTCAGAGTGCAGAAGCAGTATCTTCAGTGTCGAACATCAGTTTTCCTGATTTCCAACAGAACAATTCCAGGCTATGACAAGCCCAGCTGAAGTAATCTTAACACCAATTTTCATGTAGTGAAAGTATCCGAACATTATTAGTATTGAGTATTGCAACAAAAATAACAACAGCCTTCAAGCTAGATGGGCAAAGAAGGAGATCAAGTAGTTCAGGGGTATGGCTTCAACTCTATTGCAGTTTCTTAATATCTGTTTTAAAACTTTATTTTATCCCTTTGTGTAAAGAACACGATTACTTCCCTGGAACTGACCATTCTTAAAACAGATTAATTACTTTACGGATCCAGGGTAAAATCAGACAATGGAAAGTATGTAACAATGCTGAGAATGTAACATCTTCACATTTTAAATACGTACACATGCACATGAACACACGCACACACACAGTGTCTCTTTAGTCTCTCTCTCTCTCTCTGCAGGTCAAAACTGCAGAGATGTTGAAGACTGTAGAACATGTAATGCTACAGATAATCCTAAAATACTCATATTCATTTTACGAAGGTACACCAGGAAAAAAAATCATTGTTACCTACTACTTATCAATCATTCTGCTATTTAAAATGTTTTGGTAGGACAAACAGAATGTAAATATATAATATCAGATTCAATTGCACCATGAATGGAAGAAGATGTGCATAACATGCAGGCTGAATTGTGTTTCCATAAAGCATTTGGTAAACAGTGATGAATAACTGATATGATAGAAAACAGGGGAGTCACTCATTACTTGCCCCACTCTCTCCTGCTGCCCACTAACGGACTGGTTCTGCTGGATGCTGTTCAAAGACAAAAGGAGTATCTACACCGCACAGGAGAGAGCAGTGCCAAGCCATTGTCATTCCTACCTATTATGTGCCCCCCTTAATGTTAGCAGGTGGGTACTATCTTTCAGGGAGGAGTTTACAGAAAGGAGCTGAGATGGCGACTACCTTACCCTCTCCCCTGTTCAAACTGAGATGACCCTTCAAGCTTCACGTGACAGACACTACACCGCCAGGTTGGGTGGGCCCTCTTCACCATCCCTCACTCCAGCTCTGCATGAATTGCTACTTTACTTCCTCAGGCATGGCTCTAGCCTACGGATTCCAGCCACAAATAAGCATAATTATCCTGAGTGAGTGTCAAAGAAATCACAATCCCTAGAATTCAAATTCAGTGGTCTACTGTTTTCAAAAAGCCATCTGGAACAAAACCTGACATTTAAAAAATGCTCACCGCTATATAAAATATTTCCTGTTGTATATACACTGTTGTTGTTAGAATACTGCTAGAGCTCCAGCAAACAAAATAATCCCTTCAATTACGCTTTTCCCCAGGAATTTTTCCACGGTAAGTAAGCAATTGTACCAAGGTGTTTGTCAATCAAATTATGTAAACAAGCTCTTGGTGATGAATTCACTTGGAAAACATCCATTTACCTATAAAACTCATGAGAAAAATAAAATTTGTAAGTTGCCACAATTTATGTATACTACACATTTTGTCTTAGGAGAAGACCAGCCAGGAAAAAATCTGCATAAATGCACAAGGGCACTTTTTCTTGGAAATTTCTGGATTGGCTTAGTTTGTCATAAATCTGCAAAAGAAAAGTATCAGAAATCATAAACAAGCTATCTAGCTATTTTACAACCTTATATTGTAATAACCTTATGGTATTTTGCTAGAATTGAGAGATCCCTGAATAGGAAGTGTATGCCAGGGTAGTACTGTATTTTTTGAAGTATTGTAAGCTTGCTGCTTCCTCAGTATGTATTTTGCACGTAACAAATATAATCAAGTCATGATCACTGGAACTAAGCTACAAAAATTTATAATTCTGTGATGTAACTCATCATCTGTCAGGATGAAGGATAAGACCTAATATTACTGAGCTGAGTGAAACTATTTCCAAAATAATTATATAAGATTTTTAGAATAGTCTTGGTACAGCAGATAACATTGGTTTTAAAATCTTCAGTGGAAAGGCCTTTTTTCCCCCCCTAGGTACTATACATTTAGAGCTCTCCAGGGTGACATAGCGGATTTTAGGAAACAGTAAAAAATACTCTTGAAAATATTCTTGTACTTCAGGATTGTTAGGTGTTACAAGTATAACAGCTATTACTATTTTTATGTGGAGTATCACTGCCTCTTTTATGATGCTCATTATTTTCAATAATACTAAATGAGCTGAATTTATCACATAAATTAGTACTTCTACATTTTCATTTTTATTACAGATATACATCACAGAGTTGTACAGATTAATAAAAAAATCCTTTTTATGTTCAAGAGAGCTGGAAACAAGAAGTATAGTGAAATGAATATCAATAAGGAATTGTAGAAAATCAATAGAGGAAATTAAAGGATAAAAAGGAAGCTCTATAGCTGGCAGTAAGGAAAATAAAACTAATTTAAGGTTTATTTAGGACAAAAGAAATTCTATCAACGCTATTTCAGGAACAAATGGATTAAAAAAATCGTAAAGGGCCCAAATTTTCAATAAATATTTCTACTCGCTACCTGGGGAAAAAGCAAAATGAGATACACATTGCATATTTCCCATTCAAAAAATGATTACTAAACAAGTTACTAGATGGGTAAAAAGCTGCTGGATGACTGCACTCAGAGGGTCATGGGATGCTACCTGGAGCCGGTGACAAGTGGAGTACCACAAGGGTCTGTCCTGGGACCTATCACGTCTAACATCTTTATTAGTGACCTGGACACCAAACTGGGGATACCAATCGACATGCTCAAAGGCAGGGCTGCGATTCAGACCTAGGCAGGCCAGAGGAATGGGCAAATAAGAATGTTAGGGACAAGGACAAATGGGAGTCCTGGACCTGGGCTGGAAGAACCTGATACCACACCATACGATTAACTCCTGAACTTGAAGGCAGAGCACCCTGACCTGGATGAAAACGCTGCTTCCATGGTCCAGAGTGACTTCAAGCAACAAGAAATTCCCAGTCTTCTTGTAATTTACACTGGGCTGTGAAAAGGAGCAGCAGAGTAGGACCAGTAATACAATTAACTTAATTCTCCAGAGGAATGAACTCCTGCCCACCTGTCCCTGGGTCAGTGCACAGGCTGAAACCCTCCCTCCGTAACCCCATCCAAAGGCTGCCCCCACTCTCCCCAGTGGACCAGGCATCCAAGACTCAGCTCTCATGTGATGCAGCAGAATAACCTGGGCTCAGATTGCCGTGAAAGTGCTGTGAGAAGGTCTGTAAAGAGACAGAAAAGACAAAAGTCTCATCCAGGGGTGGGATTGTTGAGACAGCATCCTTCGTAGCTCAAAGATACAAGAGAGAAAACACTAGCATGGAAAGGTTTAAAGTCCTAATGGGAAAAAAGCAGGGAGGCTAGTCAGGCTGGTCTGCTCAGTTGGGAACTAGCTGTGAAGCATTGGGTCAAATCGCCAGTGTCGTCAGGGTTGATGCGGCTAGTGGCAGACAGCAACTTGAAGCACAGAGGATGTGTAGTGGTGTCCAACCCTTCCCCCTCCTGACTGATGCCAGCCTCTCAGCAAAGGTTCTTCATGCCAGAGGTGGTGGGCACACTGATGCTTAGACTAACAGCTCATTAACTCCTAGCTATCTGCTATATGTTAACCAATAAATTTTTGCTTTGTACTTTAAAGGTGCATATATCCTGACTGCAGACTGCCTTTGTGCCTGGCTGAAGATGTGTGAGTGAACCAACCCAAAGAAGAGCTATAACAACACTGCAGCAGCACGGCAGTCACTTGGGTTAACCTTAGCGCACTGACTTGTCTCACAGATGGGTCAATATTTGCCAAGATTACACTTACTAATTGGAATTCCTCTGGAGACCTTCTCCAAGCATTTTCCAGGAAGAAGGAGCACAGAATAGGCATCTAGAGACAAAATTACGAAGCCTGACCTTGTGGTACTTGTGCCTCCATTAACTAGAGCTGACTACGAGGATATTTGTCAAGCCTCTAACTAGGTCTTATTTGACATTGTTTTTTCTTCCCACACAGTTCCACAGAGAAGACCTCATGCAAAGTTGTTTTGAGATATATCAACAGAGGAACAGTCAATGGCAGATGTCACTATCATTACAGCTGACAGATAGAGGTCCTGGGCTGAAACTGTGTCCAAGGCTCAGGAAAGCAGATTAGGCAGAGATTAGCAAATCCCAGCACCTCACAGCGCTCCATTAAAAATCCCTGTACATGTATGAAATGGATGTCAATAGACTGCTTCTGGCCCTCCACCCCCGGTTCTGTCTGCGAGGTCACCAGCCCTGTTGAAAACTCCTCCGGCTGAACCACTGCAGGGGGATGGAGGCACACCCTGTGTGTCATTTCAGGTTGGTCCCCAGGAGCAGAGGCCCACCTGGCTAAGAGCATTTGAGCTGCCTGTGACACTGGGGCCACCAGAATGTGCAGCCACAGCTGGCAGCACCTGTGGGAGAAGGCTGAACCCAGGGAAGCTGTGGAGTTGTGGTTATCGTCTGCTGCTGCTCTCAGTTTCTGTTGCAAGAAGGGCTGTTTGTTGATACTATTAGCCGGGCAGCAAGTTCAGATGAGAAATTGAGGGGTTGTGGCCAAGTCTCTTATTTAGCATGGGATAAGTGTATAACGTAGTGGAAAACAAGGTGTTGTGCAACCTACAATGGGTGTGGAACAGTTAGCCTTGCTCAGCTTTGGTGCCCCTATTAAGAGAAAAATGTTGATAAAATGGCAATTAACTCTCAGAAGAGCAAAAAAATTACTAAAGTAGACTCTACACTGCAAGATTTCAGGGTTTCCTTCTATGTAGATTAGGAAGTGTAATTACATATGTAACTGTTACAGTATTGTTTGTGTAACCGGCAAAGCTAGAGCAGGATATGGCCAAAATTGTAACTGGACAGCATAAAATTAAAAATAAGGGATACATCTGATCAGTTCACAAAAGTTTTCCATGGATCTTCTAATGCCAGAAGTAATTTCAAATTATGATTGGTGGGTTTTAAGGAAGGTGTGCCCAACTTCAATTAACAATCAAGTCTTACAGACTTCATTAAACAAGTCTACCCATTCTTGATCTTAATGTCCCTTCCGTTTTTTTTTACATTTATTAATCTATGAATTGCTATCTCCTGATGAAATTCAGCTCCATGCCTCCACCCAGTGGGCTTTTCTTAACCAAGAACAAAAAGAGCCCCTGAAAAGTGCTTGCACATATGCAATACGAGTGGAAGCATGGGTGCTGCAAATTATTTCTCTCCATCTTTTCTGTGGAGTGGCTCAGCTGAAATGTAGACAGGTATTTGATATTACCTTCTGAAGCTAGATAGCCACAAACGTGAGATGTTTAAAAATGTTTTTAAATTATCTTCATAATATGTTTGCTGTTGCTATAGAAACAGTCATTGGGAAACATCCAAAGCCAGTTGGCACCAGTGAAAACTTAAATTTCAGAGTGTTTTTTTTTTAATCTAAAAACCTGAAATTAGTTTCATGTTTTAAAATAAATACAAAACAGATTACAACACTGGCTTTTGGTCATAAATAACCCTTTGCTTTGTAGCACGTATTTTCCACACTTAAACTAAGGAGAAGTATTTTCTACATTTTTTTTCCAGTTGAGATTATTTAGCTACTTGCAATGGCATCCCTGTTTTAAACTGAAAGAAATATCCTGGATATATACCCTAAAATGCTTATGATAAAAGAAGTTCTGTAAATGTGAACTTATCTGTTAAATTATGTGAGTTATTTCATTACATATATGCACTGTTTTTGTAAAACAGTGGTTCATCTGAACCTGTATTCTGAATATTGTTTACATTAAGAAACACACATAGTTGTTATCAGTTCTCCCACCTGTGTGCGCCTTCCACCCCTTTCTCTTCTGTTGGGCCCCCAACTTTACTGTGATGTGTCACTTCCATTAAAAAACAAAGGCTTATGAGAAAGTGCACTCTTAATACATTAAAGAAGAAAACACAGTTTAGGGAAACGCTTTTGTCCCAAACCAGGAAGAACAAGTTCTCGTCCTCCATGCTGGTTAGAGAAGTAGAAAATACACTTCTCTGATCCCCCATCACTTTAACGATGGCATCTTCCTTACATCTATGTCATGGTTTAACCCCAGCCGGCAACTAAGCACCACACAGCTGCTCACTCACTCCCCCACAGTGGCGTGGGGGAGAGAATCGGAAGGGTAAAAGTGAGAAAACTCATGGGTTGAGATAAAGACAGTTTAATAGGTAAAGCAAAAGCTGCGCGCACAAGCAAAGCAAAACAAGGCATTCATTCACTACTTCCCACCGGCAGGCAGGTGTTCAGCCATCTCCAGGAAAGCAGGGCTCCATCACGCATAACGGTTACTTGGGAAGACAAACACCATCACTCCAAACGTCCCCCCCTTCCTTCTTCTTCCCCCAGCTTTATACATTAAGCATGACGTCGTATGGTATGGAATATCCCCTTGGTCAGTTGGGGTCAGCTGTCCCGGCTTCTTGTGCACCCCCAGCCTGCTCCCTGGTGGGGTGGGGTGAGAAGCAGAAAAAGCCTTGACTCTGTGTAAGCACTGCTCAGCAATAACGAAAACATCCCTGTGTTATCAACACTGTTTTCAGCACAAATGCAAAACATGGCCCCATACTAGCCACTATGAAGAAAATTAACTCTATACCAACCAAAACCAGCACATTCTAATACCAAAACCACTCCAGAATAAATCTCTTCTTTCACATACAATAGCCCTGCTACTATCTGCAAAGAACTGTGTACGATTTAGTAATACTACCATAGAACTGAAACTAAAAGGCAATGAAATTAAGGGATAATGAAAAGCTTTTCAGCCTGTAATTAATCTGCAACCGTTAACAGATGCAAAAGTCTGCAGTCTTCAGTACAAATTAGATTTTGGTGGAGTAGGAATAACACCCCAAACATATTAGATAATAATTCAAACTGCAAACAAGTCATACACTAATCATTTACTCTTTTTTTTATAGCACAGGTCAAAGAATAATTTCTGTATCAAGTTCATAATTTTTAGGAGACTACACCTTTTTGAGACACCTAATGCAAACTGACTGACAGAGATGCTTCTAGCTGTTCCTGCTTTTTGGTTTTGTTTTTTTTTTGTTGTTTTGTTTTGCAGTGTTGTGGGTTTTTTTACAGCTGCCTGAGGTAGCTTAATTTCACACTTGCCAAATGACATTCTGAGGAAATAAAAAACTATGACAGTCTTACCTGCACATTATAGTTTCAAGTTAAGCTCACTTCTGATTAGTTTTTTTTCTTTTTTTTGCTTTTCAGTTACAAGTTTTTCCTTAAATAGTAAATATTCAAAGTTCACCATACGAATGTTTTTGTTTTGCAAATCCAAATCCAAGGAAGGTGATGACCTATCGTAAAAGAGTTTACAATAAAGCCCACGAATCTTCAGAAAGTTAAAAATATTAAAAAATTAAGGGTGCTACTGTCAAAGTTGTGCCTATATATTATTTTTGCAAAATACCTCTACCTTTCAGAACCAAGGAAGTTGGCAAGCGATTTTCGTTTTCCTCACATACAGAGTATTAAACGTAGGTCCACCTTCTATTCAAAAAACCTTAGAATTTCACCAGTTGTGAAGGCTGAAGGTATGAGAAATATTCAGAATTTACTTAAAATTTAAAATATTCATGAAAAAAATCCTCCTGCTTGCTATTTACTGCCTGTGCTAACTCAGGATTCCCACAGAAATACGCTTAATTCTGACATCATCTGACAACGCACACAAAAATCTGGTGTTTCAGAAAGCTTCCAACATGGTACTGCCCTTAACGAGCTCCCGCTGTGCCTGCCTACCACCACGTAACCGCTCATTTGCTTTTATGGTGCAGTCAGGTGTGACGTAACGAAAAGTGCTCTGCCAGAAATAAATACAAATCGTAAGACTTAGGTTCCGACTTCAGAAAAACAACCAACCAACATAAGAGGTCAGAGGATGGACGGGGTAGCCTCTTATTTTCCTTTTTAGTTTCTCTTACTTTGCATGATTAACTTCAAGCATGTGCTTAAGCCCCACTGATTTACCGTGAAGCCCATGCCTAAGTGTGCTTGCTTCTGAGCTGAGATGGGCAGTGAGGACGCGGGTTGGAAGAGCTGTCCTGCCCCCGCTTATGCAGCTGAAAATTTGACAACTTGCTCTACTACTAAGTACGATGCAGAAGTGGAAGGTGTTCCCGTGTATGTTGTAGCTGTGTTTTGTCCCCTTTGTGCACTCCCAGTGAAAATATTTGTTAAATACAAAGTGTTTGCCATTTTTGGCATGATTCATCGCTCTTAGTGCAAAGGCAATTTATCAGTGTACTTCCACACATTATCTCCGTCCATTAAAGAACAGATTGCCTTCAGAGCAGAATACTGTAAAAAAGGATCGAGGAGCAACAGCTCATATACTTACAGGTTCAGAAAGTGAAATTACCACAAAATGATGTATATAATTGGTTTTAAAATAACACTGACAACAGCAATCACTACCACCTGAACAACAAGACATAGTTTTAACATCCTAAGGAATTGCCTGAAAATCAGACCAGTGTTTACAGATACACCTAGGTGTGGGTATGGATGTGTAACTTATATCCCCTTTCCTTTGCTTTAATCTTGAGCACAGTGCATATGAAATACTGTTTTGTGTTTTAAAACCTGCAGTGCAATTCAACATGTTGACACCTATACGACAATTATAAAAATCATACTTTGAATAAATTGATATTTTAATGTGTATGGGTTTATCAACCGCTAAATGTATTTTAATGCATACCAGATTATTTTAAGAGGAATTCTGTCTACCTCATTAAACCCAAACACCATTTCCCACCTAAGGTACCAGTTTTATTTATACTACCTAAAAGGAAAAAAAAAAGAAAAAAAAACCCTAAAATGAAATAAGTAGCAGAAAAAATCATAAATATCAGTAGAAATTGTGACACAGCATGAACTCATGCTTTTTATACCTATAATTTCTACAGATGGACCATTACTTGGAGAAATCAAAACAGCATGAAAAAAGCTTTCACTGCATTGTCTCTGAAGAATGAAATGTATGTGCCGTATTCAAAAGCAGAAATTATATTATAGCATATTTCTCTGAGATGACAAAAACGCACATTAATGATTATAGTGGAATATAAAACATCATATATTACAGCGTTATATCTGAGAGAAGACGTCCTACCTCCAGCAGATATATGCTCCATGATCCTAAGTGCAGAATGTTGCCTTTTTTTAGCTGTCATCAGAAAATAAGATGCAAACTGAAAAAGGACACCGAAGCAAAAGCAACTGCACTTATGAAAAATAAGCTTGGCTTTAATTTATTAACAGATAGGGTTATGACATATTTGGTGTTAGTGGACTTTTGTATCCAGTAATGTTGTCTGATGAAGTTTGATGACCTAACATTTTCAGATTGCTTTTAAATACCCAGTAGCGTGGATGCAGACTTGGATACTGTGCTGCCAACTGTCAGGGATGCTGAGCAAGCTAGTTTTGTGCCATGTATGTAAACATGCAGTAAAATTTCTAGAAGCTTCAAATGCTCAATATCTGTACAGATCAGCTGTAAAGCTTCCTGCCATAAATCTGACGAGTCTGGGCCAGATCAGACATACTGTGTGTGCACTGAATGCAGAGTTTGTATGTGCACAGTAAATCCTAAATGCTGAGACCAGATGAATTGCCTGCCAATGAGACAGCCATCTGCGGAGGGCAGCTACTTCCATTCCTCTCCGGAAAATCCTCAACAAAAATACAGCAGCCCTGTCATCAGGGAGCAAGCCTAAAACTGGCGTAGGTAGGAAACATAAATTATATCAGCCTGAAGACTGTTTTAATTATAAACACTCAATTGGTGTATACAGCTCTTGGGGAAAGAACACTTAACAGCACCAGCCTGAGTAGTCTGGTGGATACTTCTACATACAAAACTACAACCAGTCCTTGAAACTAAGAACAAATTAAAAAATACATTGTTAAGTATTCGACTGGGGACTCTATTCTGAAAAAAAAGTGTATTTATTTATTTTACCTTATATTTGATCTAACTTAACTGGACAATAAAAGAAATTGAACATAAATATTAACAACTGAATGATAAAACATGAAGGCCCTACTGTAGTCTAGCATTATCTTGCTACTGTACACGTTTCACCGCCTGGGTCTCCTTAAAGCAATCTAAGCCATATGTGTAACTGATTTGAGTTGGCCATTGTCCTAAAATATACTACATATTACAGTACAGTTTTAATTTTTTTAAATGTTAAATAGGAGGAGAATTATTTCTAGTTTCATGGCAGCATGCCTCTGACTTTTAGATTAGGATGACATGTCAGCAATTGTAGGACATGTACTTTCCGCCTGCTGTTGGCAGTTAATTTAAGTCCTAGTACTTTGTTGTATCACATAAGGGAAAAAAAGGGGAGGAAAAAAAGGGAAGAAAAAAAAATAAGGGAGGGAAAAAATGGAAAAAAAAAAAGCAGAGGAAAAAAAATAGGGGAGGGGAAAAAGGGGAGGGAGAAAAGGGGAGGGAAAAAGGGGGAGGGGGGAGGGGAAAAAGGGGAGAAAAAAAGGAGAGGGAAAAAAGGAAAAAAAGGAGAGGGGGGAAAAAAGAGAGAAAAGGGGAAAAAAGAAAAAAAAAACCCCTACCTTATTGTAAATCATTACTGTTTAACTGAAAAAAAAGGAGATATATATAATCTAGGGACAAAGAGAAACTACCGTAACAAAATTAACAGCACCCTGCTCAAAGGGAGCCAAGGAACACGGTACCCTGCTGCCCTGTCCTGGTCAGCTGTGTGTGATACATTCAGGACTGTTCTACTGTTCTATTGCTCAGAAAGCATTTTTCACTCTGTGTCTAAATTTTAACAGAACTGCGCTGTGAATCATGGACTCCTAATTAAGTGTTGTTGCCAAATGACCCTTGCAAAGGCTTCTTCAAGACACAAGACAGGATTCATCTCACCTACCCCTGGAAGAGTAGATGTTAGAACTAGTCACCATAAACTCCCTATGGATAGGTATGTATCTCTAGGAGTGATACCTGTGATTTATGTTCAGATGAGATTATTTGCCCCCTGATGGTATCCTCACTGACTACAGAAAACCTTTAGAACATTAGAGTTAGAATGTTACATTTATATTCTTAAAACAGGACAAATAGAACTGCCTTCGGTTTGTCAAAAAATATTTCAGGAATTCCCCGATCGTTGTCTTTACTTACTACTTTTCGTGTCTCAGAACACCTTCCACTACACGGCAGGGTCATCAGATGTAAACCCGTGACCTCTAAAATACACGAAAATAATAAACAACGCTCTTGTAGCTCCCTTATGTGTTGTTTTTTTTCCAAGTAACAAACACAGGAACAATGAAAAAAGTGCATCAATGTCATAGGGCAACCCAAGCCCATACTGCACCGTACTCTTGTTTTTGAGACCGCCCATGGACATAAATCTTCAATTCGTGAGACTACTACATTACAGTCACCCCTGTATGCTGTATGTTTCAACACTTGTACTGTTTATGGGTATTACAGAAGAATTAGCATCCATAGCTCCTGAATGCACACACCTGCATTTATTTCCATAATGCTTTTATTTGTTCACCGCTTCCCAAATTATTAGTGACAGCTACTTCAAAGTGAAATCCTGCTGGTAGCTACAGAACCACTACTCTTATGCATACCCCTTCTGCAGTTTCTATCATCTTCAGCATTGTCTGAAGTCACTTCGGATTAAACAGATTATTCCATTTCTGTGCACTTCTGTGGACTTCTCAGTTGAAAACACGAGCTGTAGGATTTCATGACACAGGGCACATTTACCACTAAAAATTTCTAGCTGCTGCATAGCCCTCAGGAAGAAAAGGGTTTAGCCACTATGGTCACAATAAATATAAGCACAGGACCTAAATGAAAAGGTCAGACTCTGACCTCCAATCTCTAGAACTCTCCTTAATCCCCTGAGCTATCCAAACATAATGGATAAAAGCAATCATCACGCTAAAAAGTACGTAAAAGAACCGGTTAGCTGTAGCCTGCTGTTACTTGTGACTACAGATTTTCAGTAACGTGGAAGAAAAACTAAATGACTTGATAAAATAACGGTATCTACATGAACTTATAATTTCTCCTCTTGGCACTGTCCTTGTAGCTAGATATCTATGTTCAATGCTGTGTATATATGTAATGAATAGTACTACTCTTCTTTTCTTCGTTTTAAAATAAATTGTTTCTTAGATTAGAGGGACAGTCTTAAAACACAGTATCAGCTCTCATAACCTGGTAACTATCAAGGGTCAAAAAGAGAGGTGTTTGTTTCTCGTTTCGTTCCAAAGAACGGCATTTATGCAGCGAGGAGCACATCAATGGGGAGTTCAGCCCACTCTGACACCCCATAAGCAGATCGGTGCAGCAGAGCCGTAACTATTTCATCTGCAGATCCTGGATTCCAGCACCAGAGCACCTACCGCGAGCAGAAGCCAGAGACTCTCCTTAGGGAAACAGTCTTTCTGCTTTTAGAACTTGGGGTTTTGGGACATAAATTGACTCATGGCAGTTAGAAGACAAAATAAAATTCAGCATTTTTGCATATAGATAGTTTATGTGCCACTTCTTATCACGTTATCTAGTGAGCAAGTGTGGACTGAAGAGGTTAGTAAAACATTAAGCTAGCCTAGTTTATTTTTATAATGTTTATTTTCTTTTTTAATTTGCAAAGTGGGATCCTCAAATATAGTTTCTCAACAGACATGTTTCCTCCACTGGGTTGATAGCAAGATATTAAAAAAATAGATACAAATGTGGGGATAATCTCTCTTTTGGGAAAATATATAAATAAATCCAGACTTGAAAATAACGATCCAAATTGCTATTAATTAAAAACTACGTAGAAGACAACAAAGTTCATGACAAAGCTATACACAAAAGGTAGAGCAATCAGCGTGTTGTAGGTCCAGTTACACAGCAGCTTTATGAATGGACCAACAATTATTTTACCAAGAGTTCTGACTGAACTACTTCAGATTTTTTTTTCTTTTTCACATCCCATTAAGGTTTTCTTTAGGGGAAAGTCAGCAAGCTAGCTGCATGGCTCTCAGTTCATTATTAACTACCCACTCAGCAATTTCCAGAAGGCATGCATAAGTTAATAAAAATTCTGCAGAAAATTGGTATTTCAGAGCTCTGTCCTGCCCTCACTGATTTTATTAAATGAAGTGCCTTTCCGTTTTTCTTATGCTCACAACACTTCGGTCCATTAATCCGTTTAGAACTGCTTCTAAACTCTTTGATTAATGACTTAAAACATTACTTTGTGAAAGCAGAAATAGACACCAAGATTACAATCAGGTTTTTAACTTAATGTTCTTCACCTAATTCTTAGTGCAGGCATAATTTATCAGACTGTAAAGGTAAAAAAATCCAAAGTCTACATTGTCCCACATTTCCAAAGCCTCAGTATCTTAACGGATGAAAGTTTTTGTTTTGTTTTTCCTATTAGTGGCAATAGGAAAAAAAGTCTTTTGAGATGGGTACGGGGTGAGACAGTCCCTGTACTGTCAAAGCCAGCTTAATGAGACGATCCATTTAAGTTACTATTACGATTTCCCAAGAAGTTAGCTGCAAAAGGAGCAAGGGAAGCTTCACATTCTGTTCCTCTGAACCAAAAAGAGAAAATGAACGTATTGTACCTGATGCTTTCTTCCCTCCCTTATTTCTGATTCACAGCTTCACTGGTCTATAATGAAAGGAAAAAAGACATGTCTGAAGTTGCCTGCATTCACTGACTATCCAACTTAAAGAATAAAATTTCAAACTGTGCAGCCCTATCCCTTCCACTTCATCTTACTCAGAAGACGTACTGGAAAGACATAACTATGCGAGATCTGCAGGCTTTCAGAGAATAGAAAACTGCTAGAGAAGTTGAGTGTGTGACTAGGAAAAAAAGAAAAAAAAACCGGCAACAGGACTTACGTTCCTCTTTTTCACATTTCAACATCTTCACTACATATTCACAGCGAAGTTTAATAAAACACAGTACAAGTTTAATATCCCATTGGACTAACTTCTCGTATGTTTCAAATTAAGACACAGTTGAAAGCAGCAGCTTTTACAGGCAGCCTCCATAAACTCATATAATTGCTATTGGACTATTTTCCTAGTGATCACCAGATCAAAAAAAGTAATTAGATCTTTATTTCCTTCCTCAAAACATTCCTTCCCTCCATTCTCCACGCTTTTCTCCATAAAAAGATGACGGGTCAGTTGTTACCATGCTACTCTGTAAATAAAAGCAAAGGTTCAATTCCCTTCTCTGCCTGTATGACCTCGAGCCACCCAGCGTCATCATTGCTGCATCGCTGCCTTCCAGTGGTACCAAATTAATTTCAGAGGCTTGACAGTGCAGGAGCGCAGGCTCAGGAAGCAGCTGAGACACTGGGCTGCACCGGCTCCTCGTGACTACCGTCCTGGGCTGCTACTTCATGGTAATCAGTAAAGGACAGTGTGAGGAAATACCTAATTTTAACTTCTTCCTTTTAGAATCAAGAATTCACTTCTGGTGGAAAAAAAGGTCTCTCGTATGAGAGTCTGTGAGAAGCTGGGCTTAGTCATAGCCCCTTTTTATCTTCAAATCAAATAAAGCTACGGAGGAGAGAAAGTGATGGGGAGAAATGACAGAAACTCCCTCTCCTCCTTCAAACCAGCAATGCTGGGGCTAAGGTCAGATACCGCACCGGGTTTTGATTAAGTGCTGTTGTGTTTAACCCGGCAGGCAGCTAAACACCCCACAGCCGTTTGCTCACTCCCCCTTGCCCCCCAGTGGGATCGGGGAGAGAATCGCAAAAAAAAAAAAAAGTAAAATTCATGGGTTGAGATAAAGACAGTTTAATAGGACCGAAAAGGAAAGGAAAAATAATAATGATAAAAGAATATACAAAATAAGTGATGCACAATGCAATTGCTCACCACCCGCCGACCGATGCCCAGCCAGTTCCCGAGCAGCGGTCACCGCCCTCTGGCCAACTCCCCCCAGTTTATATACTGAGCATGATGTCATATGGTGTGGAATATCCCTTTGGCCAGTTTGGGTCAGCTGTCCTGGCTGTGCCCCCTCCCAGCTTCTCGCTGGCAGGGCATGGGAAGCTGAAAAGTCCTTGACTAGTGTAAGCACTGCTTAGCAACAACTAAAACATCAGTGTGTTATCAACATTGTTCTCACCCTAAATCCAAAACACAGCACTGTACCAGCTACTAGGAAGGAAATTAACTCCATCCCAGCCAAAACCAGGACAGTGCTCTGCCTGATCAGGTTATCCGAAGCGCTGAGGGAAGAAGGAGGCATTTTCAGGTGCCTCTTCAGGAAAATCAGATAAACCTGGTCTGTTTCATATTAACTATCACCAAGAACACAGAATAAAGACTGAAGAGAAGGGCAACAATTAAAGTTAGAATGAGGCAAGATTAAATTTTAATGACCAGTACTGTGGAACAGATACTATGAATCCTGAATTTCTCTCAAAATTCTAATTCTTAAACAAAACCAGAGAATAACACAAGTAAAAAAAAATAGAGATTTCTTTTTAGAGCAGAATTCTGTTCTTTTCCACTGATCAACAACCGAGATTTCTTGTTGCTAAGGAGGAATGAAAAAACCAAAAGGGTAATTAACTTACTAGCTCGTATTACCTAGCCTACTCTCCAGGAAGAATCAAGCATATGGAATATTTTGATAGTAAAGTTTTCATTCAATTTAACACGAGAAAAAAAAAATCTGGATTTCAAATGCATCACTGAAACTTCATCCAAATGCTTTACAGATAAACACCGTATCTAAAAGCGTACTGGTACTTAGACTGCATACCAGTACCTATAGCGATACCAGTAATCCAGGATGGCCACTGACCAATGGAATTACTGGTCTAAGCCTTACGGTTTTCCGAAGTCTTTCCAGACAGCTGACATCATGGCAAACATCTGCCCAGTAAGTATGTAAGTGAACTGATGGCAAACTGAGGTCTTTTTAAGATGACAATTCAGAATACTTGTATTTAGCATTTCCTTAGCCAAAGAATGATAAAAGATCATATAGAGTCGCAGACACACGCAAACAAAAAATGGAAGAACTTCAACCATGAATTCACACGGAAGATGTTTCATGTTATTCACAAGGTACACGAAGCTAACTTTTTAAGTCTTTTGCGTTACTGATAAAAAAACCTAATAATTGCAAATAGTTGCGGTTTGCATTTTTTAAAATAAAAGCTGACAGCCTAGAATGACGAGAATGGAAACAGACTGTGTATGCCAAAACTTGCCTTCCCACTTTCTGGGCACCTTGCAGATTTCTGCTCTTTAATATTTCAGCATGAAGCCATTCAAAATTGGCAATTACAGTAATTATCAGGAAAAAATATGGAAGGAAAGGTATAAAACAGAGTAAGCATGTCAAATTTACACTCCCTTTCTCTCCTAGAATGGACATGCCCGTTTCAAGAAAAGCACCCACATTTTCTGTCGGTGCACTACCTTATGACTTGTGTTCAGTTTTTCCTAAATGACATCACAGCACAAGGATTCAAAGCCTTGCAAAAAGTATAACAAGCTGAGGTTGAAAAAGCCTCAGGATACTGACACAAGAAACATTTTAGATAACTCAAACTCCTAAACTGTTCCTCATTTAACAGTGCTTGTCATACAGTTCAAAACTATTTATTTTTTCCATGTATTTTAAATAAGGATTTTTTTTTTGCAGTTGGCATCGACTTCTAAATGAGATAATTTAATACAGTAAACAATTTAATACTGTAATACTGTAAATGTATTGCAAATCTTACAGAGCATGTCCTGAGAAATTTACTCCAAGGCATTCCTTACTTTGATGTCTAAACAGTCTTTACTATATGGAAAAAACCCCTCAGTATTATTCCTTGGCTGCCAAAGTAGACTGAGATAAAGGCAAAGTATAATAGTATTCTCCTGTATAAACTTAAGGAAAATAGTTAACTTGCTTTACTGCAAACTTACTAGTCTTACTAAGAATGCTTTCATTTTATTAGGCCAAAAATCACTCATTGCATCTCCAAATCAAGATTTAAAAGAATTCCTTTTCTAAAATGTTCTGAAGAACAAAGATTAGAAACTTGATATATGCAGCATACCAAAACCTCAACCCATCTACCTGATCCATCATAGCTAGAAAGTTATACTTAGTTTATGAACAAAATAAATCACCAAAGTATAAGTCACCAAGCACAAAGTATATGTTAAGTCTACACGATCTTCACATTCAAACCATTTTTGGACCTTTGGTAAGTTTTATTCTTCGTGGAGAAGGATAAATAATAGCCATCCAAGTATAGATTATGTTCTTTGTTTTCATGTGCCAAACCCTACCCGATAGCACACAAAACACACTCCTAGCCTTGGCAGTTCATGATATACCAATTACATAGCATGTATCATTTTACTCAAGTAAGCGTAATTTTAGTAGTCACAACCGCAGGAAGTGTTAGAGCTAGAAAACAAATGCTTTACACTATGCAGATTTATGTTGAGATGGCACTAGGCTCTAACAATTTGGAATTCAGGATATTGCATAGCTAATAGAATTTAAGTTTAGAAATACAGACCATGTGTTTTCAAGGTACCAGATCTCTCTCACTCTCAGCATAGGATACATATTTTCAGGATGAATATCCTCCGCTATTGGACTGATGAGCTAAATCAAGCCAATGACAGAAGTCATATAGAAGCAAAAAGACATTATTTATTAAAATTAATAAAATGTCCACAAGTAACTCAAGACCTGTAACTAAGATGTATGCAGAAGTTTATGTATTTTGCTGTATTTTCTGAAGAAGAAACTCCATTTGTAAGTTTAGGTTTGGCTGTCCTCTTTTCGTCTTCTTACTCAGTATTTTATAAGCTTCCATTTTCTTTTGCTTGTACAATCGTTGAGCTGCTTCTCTTTGTTGTTTTCTTTTTTCTGCTTCCTGAAATTAAACAGATACGATTATGAAACAATTACATACCTTCTGTAACTATGAAGCTATCTATAAGCAATAAAATTTCTTTTTGTAAAGATACTGGCAACTAGGTATTGTACTGACACTAGAAACACCATTACTTAAAAGCTTAATCAGGACTCTCTTTCAGCGCATACTGCAATCAAAACGTATTGTATTGCCTAAAGCTTCAAGAGAATAGCCAAGTTTTCTTCAGGAGAACATCCTACAGTAAGGCTCGTCACTAAAATACGTACTACTTCCTTTCTGCGAAATGAGCTCTTTGACTTTTTTCCTTAAATGACAGTGACAAAAATTTCCCACTTTCTCCTCTTGAGTGCAAGAAAGAAAGAAAGAGTTTGATCCAGCGGCCCCCATGTAAATGTCTTGCTGATCCAGATGTGCTAGGATACTGGCCACATCTGCATGGGACTGGCAGATAGGATATGGGACATATCTGGGGCTGGAAGCTGGGCAAGTTTGTGATACTAGGACAGCATCGCAAGCAGCATTACCCAGGGCAACTTAATCAGGACCAAACTATTAGTGACATGTCCTCTTCGAAGCAACACAGACTGCTGTCTTTACTAAGAGAGAGAGAAAAAAAACCCTAACCAAATTTCCAACCGTACAAACTTTCTGTGTTGAGGAGACAGCACACATGCAACCAAGACACTAATGGAGGCAGTTACACTATATGGATAATGATCATGATACTACGTTCAGTTTTTATCAAACAGCTTACACCCCCTTCTCTAGTGTCCTAATTTTAGTAATTTGGGCGAACATCCACAACAAGCAAGCTAACTAGCTTGCTTCACTTATGTCCTACCAAAATATGCAAGACATCACAATTATGTTATTGTCTTCCATGACATAGCTGGCTTCTGTGATGTACAAAAATTAGTAAGAATGCTCTGTGACGTAGAATATAAAATTAACCAGAAATGACCCAAGAAAATACTTCTAAATAGAAATCTAAGAGGCTTCTGGGGGCGGGGAAAAAAACAAACAAATCTGCAAATATAACATCTCTCCATTCAGAATGCTTCACGTATTTCACCTTAACAATGATTAGTATCATTCATTCCTTTTTTAAAAAAAAAAACAAAACAAAACAGAGTAGCATCAACTAACTTACCTGTAATTCACTTCCTATCTAATAATTTTACTGCTGCTTGGCATACTGTTGTAAACAACATTCACTTAAGCTACCGACCAAATGCTTACTCAAAGCAAAAACATTCATCTTTCTTAGGTAGTTGTTACTTACGTTTGTGTTTTTTCTGATCTCTACTAAATCCTAGCTTTTTTATACAGTGTGGAGGCCAAAACTGTGCCTTTAAGCTTATTTCTTTCCCCAAAATAAATAACAGTAAATCCAGTGTTTGCTAACATACATGACGGTAAAGTATGCGATCACCA
Source organism: Aptenodytes patagonicus (assembly GCF_965638725.1). NCBI lineage: Eukaryota > Metazoa > Chordata > Aves > Sphenisciformes > Spheniscidae > Aptenodytes > Aptenodytes patagonicus. The sequence goes on from NC_134949.1 coordinate 45,909,049, forward strand.
TACCAGTATTCCACATAAATGATTGCTGTTATTGTGGCACTTAGCTACTGTTTGTTTTGCCTAAATATCTTTAGTAAGACCAAAAATGCTAACACCTCCCCTCAGGCAACTCTTACATGCTGCTCGAAGAAAATTCCTTGCAGTCTTCCTGGGTTTTTGTTTGTTCCTATTTCCTCTAAATAAGGTGGTCATAGTATTGATTTCTTTTAGCATGATTCAAAAAAAGAAGTTCGCAGCTGAACAATCATGTAACTCGCCCAGAATCACGGATCAGCTTGCATAAAACTACTCTAGTTTTCAATACAGCTAAACTGAAGAAATAATATATTTTATCCAGCTATGTATTCATGTTAATATTTATACAGCAATTACTGAAATTTAGTTTGTGAGCAGCAAGTTACACAACTTCTACAATGTTACAATGTGTGCCATTTTACAGGGCAACGAACAACGTACTGGGAGAGAACAGAACTAATTAAATAAGGATGTCTCAAATAAACAACTCAACTGAGTTATTCAACAATGATAATATTAAGATACGCCCTGTAAGAGTAAGTCCCATTAAATTAGAACGAGGGAAAAAATACTAAAGATTTTGGCCATGGATACGATTACATTTAATTGTTTCACTCTTGGTCAAAGCACATAAAAAGGTAAAATGAAGACTGCGTTATGGTACCACCATAATGAATAGGATGGATATTTCATTTTTCATCACAAAATGATGGTGGTGTTGTTACTTCCCCTTCTACAATATTTTAAGAGGCCTAGTATAATCCACTGGGATACGCAGATCAAGCTCTAAGTTTTTCTTGATGTACCAACTGACATAATAAAATCCCATTAATGGCAACTGCAAGACAAAAACAGTAAGAACAAAGACAATGATAACCTTGAACACCCGCATGCCTGAATGTTACTGTCAAGTTGAAAAAGACTGAAAGAATACCAATACCTGTGTTCCTCTCCTATGGTCCTATTTGGATCCAGATGGAAGACTGACAGGCAGAAATGGTATTAATCTAGTCTACAATCAAGAAAGATCTCTGTTTAAGATTTACCTCTCTCTTTCTAGCACGCTCAGCCTTTATTTTCTCATATTCTTCTTTCGCCTTCTGATTGGACGTCTTCTTCTTAAACTTCCCTTCAGTCATAACTGACCTATGAGAAAAAGTACATGTACTCCAGATACGGACTATCACCAAGCAGACATAACCATATATCCCATAGCCACTGCAGAAGCAGAGTATAGTCTTCCACTCTTCCAGTGTTTTTTGCATCTTTGGGGAAGTTAATTAGAAACACAGATTACCTAAGTGACAAGCAAGGCTCATCCCTCTACACTGAACGGATACCTATTTGCACTACTCTTACATGATACCCAACACCACTACACGTCATGTAATGGGCGTCTAGCATGAAAACACAGCAAACTGAACTCCTCCAATGCCAAGTGCGCTGAAGACTGGACTGCACGGAACTTTCAGTAACACATATACCTTACCTGCTGGATCTTCACATGGATGGTGTTTCACGAAGTTTAGAGAGTGCCTAAAAGATGGGTTTTTCCCATCATACTCGCTCTTCAGAGCTAGAAAAACTGAATGCACTAGCTTAGAGCAGTATTATCTCTTTCTAGTTCCGACATACAGATGCAACTGCAGAGACATAAGGACAGCCAGCTGTTAGCAGATTGCCTGCCAGAGAAGTCAGGCTGACACGGCAAGGTGAAAAAGCACAGTAGCCTTTCTAAAAGTTTCTTCTTGAAGGAGATGGTATATTATTGTCCCTAATGTTCTGAAATTAGGAACTGAATTTTCCTTCCCAATTTCAGTATAAAAAGCTGCCCAGGTATCTTTCTAAGAAAACAGCAAAAGAAAACCGGTGCCATTTGTCTGGCATTTACTGTCACACTACTTTGAGTGGATTTTTCTGGTTATTTAGTTCTAAACTTTTTTTCTGATTTACAATAAAGCCATTACAAAACCAGTGACATTTCACACTTGAAAAACATAAGCTTTGCTAGACAGTTAACAGCTGTTCACAAAATAAGGTTTTGATTACTCTATTACTCACGCTGCAAGAAATTGAGAACTAGCCATCATCATCTAGGACATTTCAGACAGATGATCAAAAAGGAAAGTGAAGGTATCTACTCACTTTCTCTTCAGGAGAAAGAAAAAAAAAAAATCTTTGCCTTATTCTCATCTCCATCTTGTGGCGATACTGTGTAATGACACCTCATCTTCTCCGAAGTACAAAACTACATTAATTGCAATATATGCTAAAATAGAATTACATAACCGAAGTCTTATTTTCCATCCCCACAGAACACTGCAGTCTACCTAATACTCTACGCATCACCCCACTTCACAGATTAGCAGTCACATTTTTGCAGAATTATTAATTCTGGTTTACAATCACAATGAACATAATTTAAGCAAAATTAAAACCCCCTCTGGTTTAAAGAAAAACAGTCCTATTTCAGACATCCCCACGAATAAGCTGCCTATTCCAGACAAAACTCTACCTTTCTCCCACTGCTGGGCTTAGATCTGACTGCCTTTCCCCCCTCTCCCGAGCATTCTTCCCAGGAAAGTTTAGATGTAGATACACCTTGGGATTCAAAGCCTTTCGGCACTCCTTGTACTGGGGACAAAAAGGCATTATCTCAATCACTGCACTTGAACGCTGTTTAAAAACACTGCCATGACAATGTTAGACCTGAGTGACTACTGCTTTTCATTTTACTGACATACCTAATCAAGATTTCAGGGGGAGTTATTGTCACACGGGGAAAAAATGGTTTAAGCTGTCTGACATTTGTTAGACCGCAAATTAAAAACTCCATTTGACTTTTCCCAGTTATTGTAAGTAAATTTAAATCAAAACAAAAACCCAAAAAACCCAAACACCACTAGCAAACTATTATGACATCTCTATTATTTAAAATTATTACTTCCATCAAGAACACTTTACTGCCTTAAGGTTTTACTAAATCCTCCCTTTCATTTTTTTTTTAAGTTCACAGTTAAAATCCCCCCAAAACTAGCCATACCACAAAAGAATAACTGCACGTAATATCGCTCATTCTAGCATAAAACCAGTGCAATATGAAGAAAAAAACTTATCAAACTGGGAAGAGAAAGATAATGTAAAAAATGTTCCTGAAAAATGACATTAATTTAAAAATACTGAGAATCAATTCAAAGGAAAACTCTGTAGACTCAAAAGCACACTACCTGAAATGCAGGCTCTTCTCTTTGTAGACATGGTAAGAAATTGGCCGAACACATACTGCTCTTGGGCTGAACCCTATCCTTAAAGTACAACGGTAACTGTCATATTATTTCTGTGGAATCAAGCCCTGAACTTCACCAATTTTGCTTTCTGATTCTGATGCAAATACAACAAAGCTGTATGTCTAAATTTTCTAAAAATTAGGAAAAACATTTAAGACCTAATGGCATTTTTTTTAGTAAAGCACATCACTGTACTGAAGTCCATGTAAAGTATAAGACCTAAAAAATTTCTTGAACGATGGAAACAATTACTTTTTTCTAGAGACGTATTTCAAAAACTTACTCTACTGCTTTGTTAAGTTTTTCTTCTGATAAAACTGAATCGCCGGGAGCTCTGCGCCGTTTCTTAAGCATTTCTTCCTCCGCTAGGTAAAGATGTTTCAAGTGCTCTGGATAAGTATCGGTAAACTGATTATCCTCTTGTGAATGGACCTTTCTTCCCTTTTTCAATAACTTCCTGTATTGTCTTTCGATCTTTTGTTTTCTCCGAAATGCAAATCCTCGTCCTGAAAACATAAGAAAAAGGGTTAAATACACCTGCATTGAAGTAGTGCCAAACCATTCAATTGTTGCCAGGATCATTTCAATCCGTTTTCTTTCCAAAACAGACAAAAACACTATATGTGCTAATTTTAATAAGGAGCAGTCAAAAATTCAAGGAAAAAACACTGTTATAGATCTGTCCCCTACTGTCGCATTGCAGCTTGTACGGATTTACTGAAAATTATCGCCTAAACCCTTGAGAGAACATGTCATTGCAAACGTACTACTTAATGCACACTCAACATTATACACCTTTGTCGATGCTTTTCGAATCCAGTGAAAAGATGTATTAACATTTCACTTCTCTCCCACTTTTGACAGCTTCATAAGCAACATCAAGATAGATTCCTAAAGATATTCTCAAGAAGACAACGATAATAGTAATGCTGGCTGCTTAAGTAGTCTGCAACTGTAATGCCACAGGGAAAAAAGTCACTAAATCACTGTATTATACTATATTAATATTCCATTATATGTTTTCACACAAATAGTGTTGTTATTGCTACTACCTTCTTTCTACACCTGTCCAGGAAGAGCTTTTCTACAACTTCAAAAGTATGCGACATCACAGAGTGACTTAGCCTTAAACGAAACATCAGATAATGGTTGTTTCAGTCTCAATCATTATATAACCACTTAGCAATCTTAAGTTAAACATGTTTTTTCCCTAACATGTTAATGTGTTAATTTTTATCGCATTAGTCTTAAGAGCTACTGACTTTTATAACATTCATTAACAAAATAGTTTCTAAAGGCAGCAAGTCCAAATTAGTGCCAACTTTTCCTTTGATTCTTTCACCAAAGCTGAAATTTCAGGAAAGTGCTGCAAAAGCCGATGCTCTTTTTGCTATCCGTTTATTTTTACATTTGCATAACTACCTGTCAACAGTCGGAAGCTGTTTCCAAATATGCTTCTACTTCAAATACACAGCTTCACAGAAAACCGCAAGTGAGTCCTAAAACGGAGAACCATCGCTACCCGTCCCGAGCGCACCACCAAAAACGAGCAGGCTCGGCAATCCCGCGGTCCGGGAGCTGCGGCTGGACACAGGCTGTCCCCAGCCAGCCTCGCAGCCACCGGCCCCGAGCCGCCACGGAGCACCCCTCGCCGATGACGTTCCACTGGCGTAACGTGCGTTTAACCACCCCTCGGGCAGCCCGCGAGGACGAGTCTCCGGGCTCGGCGACACGTAACCCCTCACTAAGGCGGGCAGGGCTGGCCCCGGCTCGGGCCGCCAGGGCCGAGCCAGCTCAGGGCGCGGCGGCAGGCCAAGGGCCGCGACCAGCGGGGCCGGGCCGGGCCGGGCCTCCCTCGGCGCCGTCTCTCCCGCCACGACGCCACCTCAGGCCCGCCGGGGGCCAGTCGCGGCTGCTCCCCGCCCTCGACTCACCCTCCTGGACGCTGCCCATGACGTCGCGCAACAAGACGGGCCTCCACAGCCGCTTTCGGCGGGGACCGCGGGCGCCGGCGCCCGCATTTTCCGCCGCCGGTCCCGGCCCGCCGCGCAGCGCCGCCGCCATCGCTCTCCCGGCGTCGCGCAGCGAGAAACGTCACCGAGCTGCGCCGCCACCACTCGGCGCTCGATTCACCCGCCTCCGCAGCCGGCAGCGGCGGCCCGGCCAGCAGCCCCGACGAGCCGAGCGCAGGCCCCGGCCTTGCGCGGCGCCATGTGGCGGCCACCCGGCGCGCTGCCGCCCCAGCCGTCTCCGGCGGCGGCGGCGGGGACGCTGCGGCGCGTGGCGCGGTTCCTGGCGCGCGCGCTGCCGCTGTGCCGCGCCCACACGGTGGAGTTCTACACGCGCGGGCTGTGGGACCGGCTGGTGGCGCCGCGCCCCGCGGACGTGCTGGAGGCGCTGCGCGCCGCCGGGCCGCTGGCGCTGCGGCGCCCCCTGGGGGAGGCCTCCGGCGCCGCGGCGGCGCTGTGGGGTGAGTCGCCGGGGCGGGGACGGGGCCCGGGGGTCCGCGGGCCCCGCGGGGGGGCCCCGCTGTGGGGGCGGGAGCCGTCGGGGCGCGGTGCCGGTGGCGTTCACGGCGCCGTTGCTCGGGGAGGTGTAACGGCCCACAGAGGTGTTGGGGCACCGCGGGCTCCCGCGGCAGCGCAGCGGCCTCCTCTTGCGCGTGGGCTGCTGGGGCCACCCGTGGGCCTCTCGGGGGCTCCCCGCTTCCAGCCGCCTCGTGCTCCACAGGTGACATCGGTCTCTTTTCTCGCTCTTAAGACCTCCTCGTTGTCCTCCTAGCTATCTTTAAAATTATCTTCCTTGCTTTAATAAAACAGGGGAATTTCACACCACTCTGCTGAGCTGCCTTTTTTTTCCCCCCTACGTCTTGACCCGTCCTGCGGCCATTCCCGTGTCGCTCCCTTAGTCTGCCTTCAGCTGAAGCCGTTTCTGCTTTTTCGTGCCTGCGTTTGCACCGGCGGCGCTCATCTTCTCCAGGGTGACGGGATGCACTGGTCTGATACCGTCACGGTTCAGATGAAGCGTAGCCGTGGTGAGAGGAATTGCACTTTTAGGAGGCTCTCGGTAGCGACGGTTGTGGTGACGGTCTCATTTTATAAATTTAATCCTGTTCGTTTAGAAATGAAATGAAACTCCTCTAACTGTCTGACTCCTTCGCGCTGGCTAATTTCTGAAGAACAGAAGTGAAATGAACCACGTGAATGGAAAGATGTAACAGTTAAAAGTCCTCCAAATGTTGAAACTCTGGAAATGTGGAGGACAGCTGGAAAAGGCTTAAACACCGCTTTCCTATATGTCTGTAATAGTGAGTGTCTGGCAAAGGAAGACAGAAAGCAGTTTTATTTCTGACAAGACCTATTTAAGAAGCACTTCATATTTTTAGTAATTTTCAAGTAACTCAAGAGGAGGCCAGCTATGAAACTGTATTACTGAATTTACGGCAGTCCAAGTAGAAGGGAAGCATACCAGTAACACGCTTTCAGGCAGAGCACAGAAATGAAGATAAAGCATCTGAAAGGTATGTTATTTGGGGGGACTGAGCCCCAGCAAAGAGAGAGTTTCAAAACTAAGGTAGAATCTTTGACAAAGATCTTAGCCGAGAAAAACCTGCGTCGTGCCAAAGCTTATGGAGCGTAGATAGCTCTCGCGTAGCGTTAGCGCTGAAATGCTACATGAAATGACACGTGAGACAGGAAAGCACACCGAGTGTAACAGAAGGGTCCGCAGAAAGTAGCATGTGGAGCTGTGTACTTTTTGGCATAGAAGACAAGCTAAGACAATGGTTTGGATTTGGAAGGAGATTGAAGAACTGTGAATTGCTACATCACTTGTAACATTTCTTTCTTGGATCTAAAGACCTTCAAAATATTAACTGTAAGACTCATTTTTAAAGGGTTGAGGTATCTGGGAAAAAACCCCACAGAATTTTTTTGTGCGTGAAAAAGACACTGGATTATGAATTAACTTCAAGAGCCAGATGGAAACAAGACAGTGATCGAGTCAGCAAGCAAAAGTGTTGGGAAGCAGCAAGGAAAAACTTCTAATGTTTTTGACAGGGAATGTCAGAGTCAAAACTGATTCAGAGGAACGGGACATAAAATTAAATGTAAATGGAGGCTGGAACAAAACTAATTACTAGATGAAGTCATCAAAAAGAAAACACTAAAGGAAAATTGCCCTGATCTTACTTGTTTCTATGGGAAAGCCCATGGAATTATTCAGACACTGAAGTGGTGGCCTGTAGAGTAGAAAGAGATTCCGAAAGGCAAAGTATTGTTTTGTAGATTTTAAAATTGGGAAATCATTTCATGATCTATTTTCAAAATGCGTGTTACAGAATCTGACACAGAAATTACTGGAACAAAAGACACGTGGCTGAAATGAAGCATGCGTTTTAGAAGGGTAGGAAGCCTTCATGCTGTGGCTAAAATACAACATTTCTTCTTCGGTTTCTGCAGGGGTTATTTCTGCTCATTAAAAAAAAAGAGAATTGCTCTTTTTTCCTAGCCTCAAAATTATAGTATGCTGTTTAACATCTGGAAGGTTTTGAGACACTCTCAAGATTTCTCCAGTATCGTGACAAAATTGGAGGCACTGTAATGGAATGGGCATGTGCTTGCTGATTTGGTTCATGCCTGACTCGTTGGACTGCATGGTATCTGTCCATCCAGACATACGATGAAAGTATGTCGTAGTAGAATATGAGTTTCTCAGTGAAGATGCCTGCAAACATCTACCTATATTTGAAAATGAATGCACTGTTAGCCTGCATTAAAATTAGGATTGGGAAACTTATATCATAGCTTATTTGAGTGCGTTAGTACAACTTAATAACATCAGAGATCAGAAACCAACCATTAGAGATCTTGAAACCCAACATAAACAGAAATTACTCGTCCTTATATTCTTCTAAAATATTAACTGTATGTGTGGTGGTTCTTCAAAATTACCAGATTTACCTTGAAATGAGTACCAAAAGGCTCTCATAACATGCTATCATTCATAGAACTGCCGTTTTTTGGAGTGTGGCTATGAGAATGGATTGATTTTGCATGCTCAAATGACATTGTGGTCATGTACCCCAAATGCCTTACTCAAAATATGTGTAAAATGACATTTTGATTTCACATGGTAAAACCTTTGCTTCCTAAGAGTTTGAGAAGAGTTTGTGAATTTATACATTAACAATCCCCAAACTATTATGAAAAGTTTTCTAGAATCTGTTTTAATAGGGATCTCAAATTAAATTACAGGGAAACATAAGCTACATTTGACAGAATTGATCTGAAAATGTGAAGTTGTCAGTTCATACACACATAGCTCTGCAAACTGAAAAGTAACATTATTGCAGATTGGCACAAAACTGTTATTCTGAACAGTATTTTATGTTACTATAGGGTTTTTGACAAATACACATGCTGAATTGTAGTTTTCAAAGCTAGCAAGCAAGAAATTACAGTTCTGTTGTACAGTATTATATGCAAGAAGATAATCATGTTACAGAACGTTACATGTTCTGTAAATCAGTTTCAAGTATATTTTCAGATGCTCATCAGATGATATTTCACTGTAACGACCATATAAAGGGTGGAACCCTTGCTTTCAGTTGTACCCTACAGAAAAATTTCAGATCCATTTTTAGATATAGAAAACTGTTTTATATTTTTATACATCAAAAAGCTGACATTTGCCATATTGCATCTTGTTTATCACGTCATTGCTGTAAATTGGACACAGGCACAGAAAAATCTGTGTTTAAGTATTTTCATATTTTACTGTAAATTACTGTTTGTACTATAATTCCAATTTTTTGGCATATGTTTCTTTCCTGTGAAGATTTATTTGCAAATGTATGGACTGACTGCTTAAAAGGCATACTAGATTTCATCTTGTGAGCAACCAAAGTAGAAACATTTTGAGTAAACTAACATTTTTAATATTCATAAATAATATGTAGTCCGACAACTGCCATTCCATAGCTTGAAGTCATGCTTCAGATACCTTAATATAGTTGGGTTTTTTTCGTTTAGTTGGCAAGCTGGGACAACAATTTAAATTTGGTAGGACTGTTATTACAGACAATATACTAGTGATCTTGTATGAGATCCTACTAGTTCTGTTCGTGTTCTTCCATCAGATAACTGAATTCAGGGAAGTTATAGAACATGGGTATTACTGCATTTAATTTCAGTTAAGTGAGATTTGTAGGGAGAGTTAATATATTTTATGTCAGGTGCTGAAAAAGTGAAAGCAGGCAAGCAGTGGGTTTATAAGCTTTTCATGAGTACTGACAAAGCGGGAGAAAGCTCCAAATTTCAATAATCAGTCTTTAACCTAGGAAAGTTATGATGCTTCAAGAGAAGTTGTATTTGTGCAATATAGCGGGATCGGCAGGAAGTAAGGTGAAAGGAAGATTGGGTCACTAAATATTGTGAACTCTGCGGAATATTTGCTTGTGCTGTTGATCTTGGTGAGCTGTTTGAAAGTTAGATGGGAAAAGTAAGGATAAATTTCTTCAAGGGCATAGGTTTAAGGAGTTGCCACATCAGTGTCAGGGTAGTGTGGTGTAAGATGGGTATGTGCATGGTTGACGATAGTTTTCTTTTTGTACTGTAGCAAGTTTGTATATGTAATTCACGTGATGTTTATTTCCACAGTGATTGTTGGGTGAAAGTTGCCAATGAGGTGTACAGTATGTATTCCGTACAGAGGAGATGAGAGATACTGTTTTCGCTGTGTTCTGGATGATGGCTGGTGTTGTGGAAGCCGAGTGTCTAGTCAATGGCATTCTTGCGTTTGGTGATTTGGTAGATGTTAAGGGTATGGCCATTACGGTATCCAAGGAGTTGATGCTGATCCAATTTGAAGAAAGATGATTATAGACCTTGCGGTAGAAATGGATGAGAAAGCCCTAGCTTTCACTCCGGATACATCTGGAGTGTAATTACCTAAACAAAATAATTAACTCGTGGTAGCTCGTGCAGGCATGTCGTCCTTGTGTGCGTATCTGTGCCCATTTTTTTAATTAACTGTTGTCTGCTCAGAATGACTTTTCTGGATGGAGAGATCTATATGCTGGCCTAGACCTTGTAGAAACTTCCGTTGGACTGGGATGCCATTCTGAGTTGAGATGGTAGGCAAGTCTGATGCTTTGAAACAAACCTTTTCCAGTATCTATTTCGGTACCATGCATCGGAGGGCTGGTGTTAACATTGGCATAGTGAGTTTATTTCCAATAAAGGAAACTAATATACTTAAAGATCCTGCCTATTGTAGCGAAACAAATGTCTCAAGTATCGAAATAGATCATGTTTATAAACAACATATAGGTACCTAATTTGTCAATAACGTTTGCATTCATTTCTGCCTTTTGAACTAAAGCAAATACATAAATGTAATATTTATGATACCTATAGGATTTCAGGTTGGTTTATATTTTTTCTGTTTATTTCTACTAATACCACTAGAAAGTTGACATTAAGAACAATTCTAAGCTGCTTAATATTACTGAAAGAATACTTATATCAGTACACTTGGAGTCAACAAAGGCATCTTCTAATAGACTTGTTATGTGAAAGTGACATGTTTTCGTGAATTTTATTGCTTTCCTGTTATATGGAGGAAGCATGGCAGTATTTCTTCTTGCACCCCCAAGTATCTGATGCTACTGTAATGATAGAAAGCACATTTTTTTCTACTAGTGATACAGTTCAGTGTATTTAAAAGATAAAGGTCAATTAAGACCACCCAATATCTAGCCAGACATTTTGAAAAAATACTGCTTATAAACCAAAATACGTTTGTGTATGTGACATGTCATATACATGTATGAAAATGAAAATTACAAAAATCAAATTTTATTCAGATGTTTCTCATGCATCTCACATATGTTAAAGAAATATTTTGTAACAGGCTGACGTTCCAGTGTATTTTCAAATCTCCTTTCTTTCATATAATGTTATGTCATGAAGAAAAGAAGTGGATTTTGGGGGAAAGGCTTTTGCTTGACTGATTTTTGTTTTGTTTTGTCATACAATATTGGCCAGTATATTTAAAAATGTGTGCCAGTTGATAAAAAGATTGTATGTTTCAGTGTTATGTGCTCCAGTTTTCTAAAATGAAAAAAAAACCCCAAACCCAAACCATACTAAATACTATACTAATTCAAAGAGGTCATAAAATGCATGAAGCAAAGTGGAACACCTATTTCTCATCAAGAAAATTAGATTTCTTCTTCACCTGGCGAAACTGCTGAACAGCTGGCTGGTCAAAATATCCCTCTGCACCTTTTGACTTAATGTCTCATGTCTATCGCTTTCTCAATAATTGTTGGCTTATAATGGCTTGTTGAGTCTTTTAAACCTTGTTCTCTTTCTTGACAGATCAGTGATTTCTTCCCACTGCATCAGACCTAAAGATTTCTGTGCATTTTTACTGATTCAGACTACATTAATTTTGCGAATGTCTATAAATTTTCTGGAATGCTGTTCATTCCCAGAAAATCTACAATAAGTTAAATGAGTGAATCTCCCTTAAAAATAAACTGAAATTTTCTTCTTCAGCAATAACTCAAGCTGTGACAGTTTCTTGTAAGAACTCCTTGCATAACATTTGCCCAGCAGAAAGCAATAACACTCTTTGTGTGTAGGTATTCACCTCCTTTTATGGTTGTTGAAATCTTTTTGGGGAAAAAAAAAAAGCATAATTCTGTACATTGTCCAAAAGTGTTTGATTATCTTATCCCATTATATTAGTCTTTTCCATTATTTGCTTGATTTGAAGGTATTGTCAGAAAGGAAATTTATTTTTCTTCAGTCATTTCAAAATGCACACATCTAATTTCTTGTCTTTCTGGAACGTATCTTAAAGAGACATTGGAAGCAAAATTACCCCTTCTTCCTAAAAACTTTGCAGTCTTTATTCTGGTTTAGTGTTTCTCTTTATTTCTGTTCTCTAGTATCATGTTACACCCTTATCCTTCATGAAGGTTCACTAGCTAAAAGTTACTGGATGTTCAGAAGTTCAAACAGGAAAGTCGTTTATAGAGAAAGGTGGCTTTCTTTTTTGATTTTGTAGTAGAGAGAAGTAGAGTGAGAAGCGCCATGGAGATACTGAAATAATATTAATTCTGGTCATAGTTTAGACAATATTTATTCTTTCTTAGGTCCAAAGTTTGTTTGCTGGACTTACGCCGTTGTAGTGTAATACCATGAAAATTAATGTGTTGACACTGTTGGGACTGTTTTCAATAAATTGTAATATATGCATGACCAGTAATTGTGGTCATGCAAGAAAATTAAGAGCATTAGAGGTGAGGTCAATAAAAACAGCTGTATCTGTTGCCGTGCAGGTGGGTAGGCCAGATTCAGGAAAGCTACCGTGCTAGGTATGCACTTGCTCAGTATCTAACCATGAGACAAAAGGCAAACCAGGACACATTTTCTAAATCTTTCTAACAGTTTGTTTGCTGGACTTGCTAGCTTTTGTATATTTTAAAAGAATTACAAATATTTAAAAATTATTAGCAAAACTATGTAGAATTCACAATAGTTTTAGCTAAAAGAGAGAGGAATTAGACAATACAAAACAATCTCAGAATTAATCAATTATTCATACCAATATGTTTCACTTAAAAATAAATGTACATTTTTGAAACTAAGAACTAAGTAATACCAAACTGAAGCATTTCATCCTGAGTCAAACAAAATATGCATTGGAATCTAACTTTGGCTCACACCTGACTGGTAATAAAAACTAATTTAATTCTCCCAGTAGATTCATCAGTTACAAAGCAGCTTGGAAAGTATGCCAATATAGTGATTGTAAATCAAAATATTTCACATATTGAACAGCTGTATTTCTTAAAAAATCTAGTAGTATATATTGTCAGATGGGGTGACTAGGAAATGAATAATGAGCAAGTTTGTAAACAAAGAGAAGTGATAATGTTGACTGAATTCTCTTGTCGATTATACTAAAGTAGCTCTGCTAAAATAATAGCTTTTTCCACATTTACACTAGTTAAGCTAAGAGCAAAATTTGACCTCGGTTCTGAAGGGGGAATACAGCTGAAGAAAAATAATGAATTTTCCCACTTATGCAAGCAAAATAAATGGTTACTTCTGTCTGATACCATGTATTTATTACTTGTAGTTCTCTGTCAGCACTATTACAGAGTCATTAAGCCCTGTTAACAGAAATCTTTTCTTTTTCATATAGATGATGACACATTTTCCAATGTGTTTTGTGAAAACTCTAAGAAGCTTATCAATGTACATTTATTTGCCCTGGCTGCTAAGTATTATTCTTTGTCTGACCTTGGAGTGTGTACCCCATTAGAAGACGTACTTGAAGCACTGAGAGGAGACAATCAAGGAACAACAGGTATATTTACATTTGTATTTAAATTTTTATTTTTCACTGTAGGACCTGCATAGGTTTGGTTTTGGAGGGTGGCTTGGTTTTTTTTTCCCCCTACATGCTTCTCACTTCATTTTTCATTTGTTCCTAGATAGTTTCTCCATTGTCTTTGTTAAGAAAATGGATTCTCTTGCTAAAATTTGAGCAGAGGGGTCACAGCATTCAGTACCTATAGACCCTTCCTGAGATTCAGTTTTAAAGGGGATGAGATAGGCCAGCAGGCACATTATTATTTGAGTTGTCTTGTTAATTCTCTTTGTTTCTCTTCTCCCTGAGTGGCAGGAATCATGGTTGCTATTACTGCTTTTTTTTAAAAGTCTCACCCTAAAATCTGGCAAGCGAGTTTCTTTGTTACATCTTTTGTTTAATATTAAGTATGTGCTTTGGCGTTTAGCTGAATATGGCCCAATAAGTGTTTGATGTCTCAAAAAAAAAAAAGATTTTATTCATTCAGTATGTTTTGGACCAATACCAAATATATGTCATAAAACTAGAATAATTTCATTTTCTGTAGTTAAATAAATTGGATTAAATCACTCTCAAGTTGGCATCAAGTTGGACACTGGAAGTCTTGCCCCTGATTATACTTTTTGTATCAGATGATAAACTGGTATTTATACTTACTTTGGCTGCTGTCATTTTCACTGAAAATGTGCTCTTCATCGAGTCCTCAGTCATTATAGATTTGTCACTGTCTTTCAGATTTCTCATTAGTTTTTCAGAAACAGACTGAGCAGCTCTCCGCCTTTGCTTTCTAGTGTGTTTTATCTCTGTAATATGTTAAAACTGACATTTCTTATCCTAAGTGATAACACCATTATATATGTTGGGCATCTCTCCCATTTTCTACAGCTATCTTCTCTTTCCAATTTTGCCATTTTCCATGGTTGACTCCCCAGTTTTCCATTTTTTTCAGAATTACTAAAATGCCATAGCTAAGATAGTCTTAATGGTTTGTTGTGCATTGGTCTTACTGTAAGTTTACTTTCTGGCTTCTTTCTTTCTGCTGTTAGTTCATCTGAAGCCCTTTTTTCTTGTTTGACAACTGTATGCTGCTTTTCTTTCACTTGCTTTTTAGCTCTTTTCATTTTTATTATGCTCTCATTCCCTGCTTAATTTTCTGTAATTCTGTAGTTCTACCTTGTTATACTCATATTTGAGTTCATACCTGCATTAGCTTTCTTAGACAAAAATGCAAGGATTCTTTCATCTTTTTGTCATGCAGAATGGAACATCAGGAATAAGACAATTGCTGAATATTTTATTCTGTGTCTTGCAGGAGTGCTGCTCGATTGGGTAACTGGGGCCTGGGTTTGTGATGCAGTAATTCTAAATTGTACTTCATAGAAAAAATAAAACGTGTTCCAAATGTATACAATGGTATTATAATTCAAAACCTTTGTGTTGAATTGGCAGTAAGTATCAGTTAAATTAACTTAATTGAAGTTCCTGGTAATCGTTTGGCAGAAGCAAAATACCAAATTATGGATTCATAACATGCAAGTTGGCAAATGAAAGTTGTGATCTTTTTACTTTAAGCTATTTTAGATATTTTGGACTTAATTCTGTGTTTCAGAAAATATATTAATTTCCTGACATACTAAAGCTTGCAAGTCAAGAGAAGTGTAAGTCTGAGAAAATTGGCATCCTTACAATGGCCTTGCTCATATTCTGAAAAGTATGCATCAGGATAATTCCATTTATGTTTCAGATGTTTTTAATATATTTTCTTGTTCTGAGACAAACATGCTTATGATCCTATTCCCACAGTTTGCATACTTGCGTAGTTCTCTTAACTTCTTCACCATCTTAATGTAGACATACTGCTGTCCTTCCTTGGGACAATTGGTAAGCACAAACATTTTAGGCGTATTGTAGACACAGCTACTCAGAGTGGAGTTCTGAGTCTAAAGGGCTTTCTCCATTGCTTCCTAACGAAGGTCACTGTGGTCCCTTCTGCACCATCAGGTTGCTTGCACTGAACACACGGGTCCAGAAGAGCCTGGCCAAGGGGAGGAAGCCAGCAGGGAGAATTTCTCTTGTTGCAAGGTTCATATCTGATACAAGAAGCGAGGGTTGCCAGAGTATTGGATTAAGAGTACTCTCTACCTTTGCAATGTGTTTATGGCCAAGGTTGTTGTCATGCAGTGACTGTTTACGAATCTGTCTTTAAATTCCATGTACTGGAATATCACTCTGCCTCAATGTTTTTTTAGTATACGGTTATCCCAGTCCCTCACTCTGGCTTATGGAATTAAATCATAGTAGTGTAGCTTCTGTATAGGTGGTGTTGTCTGGTGTGGACTGTGAATTTCTTTTTTTTATCTGGTATATCTGAATTTCCACAGGCAGCTGGGGTATAAAACCCCTGCACCCTGCCATAGGAGATCTTAGGAAGATCTGCATTAGCCCTGTAGAAAAGACAGTCTCTCCTCAATTTGTTCAGCTTCACAACTACAGATGTAGCTGTAAATGGCATTGCAGAGTTGAAGCAGTTTTTCAAATGGACAACAGCTACCTGTGCTAGGGGTTCACAATGGAAATAAGCAGCATTTTAGTACCAGCTAAAACTAGTAACATTAAGCTTTCTGTTACTCCATTATATCCAGGCTACTTCTGTGAAGTATTCGAACCCCACTTTCTTTTTTCATCACAAAAGAAGATGGATCTCTAAATTTCTTATGTTTTTTTTAGATTAGTATTTGTTCTGTTTGCATCAGTTGTACACATAATAAGGAAATCTACATGTATAATTATTTGTCTGAAGAAAGTAATTTTGTGATAGCAGAATGAATTTACACAGTTTGTTTAAAACTAGTGTACATATTTTTTTCAAATTTGCAGTTGTCTTGGCAATATAAGACAGTCCCCAAATACAGTTTTTCTATTACATTGTAATATGTCTGCTTGTTTTTAAAAATGATGTAAAAAAATCTATCAGAATTTTGCAGAAAATGCAGCTTTATAAAAAATCCATAATTTTCTGCAAACAGTATAATTTTCCCTGAGCTGAAATATAAGCAGAGTGTTCATTCTGCAAAAAGTAGGAAAAGAAGTCTAAAAATGGTTAAGAAATGTTAGTAGCTAAGGTGATAAATGCTTTATATATGTAGGTATAAGCAAACTATGATTTTTCTAGCTGGAACCTCAGCTTTTGTAAGTTGGGTCTGGTTTCTGGATTTCTGGATTTCTTTCATGTTTAAAATACTTAATTTGGCTTAAGTACTCTCTGAAATGGTACTTCACACAGTCTCTTGAATTCTTACTATAGCAAAGAGTAAAAGGTGCAATATGTGGTGACAGTGCTGCTTTGGAGAACAGTCAAGCAACTTTTATTTCTGTCAAGAAGTTAAATGTCTGTTTCTTTCTGTTCCCGTTCTGCTTCTTTACCTGATGAGCCTATCCAGACAAAAATGTTCAAATATAAACAAAAAAAGAGACCTTTATTCTTTTTTTTTTTTCCTGTCTTTTTTTCTTTCATTTGAAATGCTTACAAATTAAGAGTTTTTTAGGACACCGTGTAATCTTCACAGTTTTAAAGTTAAGGAGAATCTTTAGTGAAATGACAAACACTTGTTTCTGCTATTTGTTTTGTTTAAAAGTATTTCAGTCCATTTTTTTCTTTTGTCAGTTCATAGAGTCTATATTAGATTTTAAGTATTGTCATAACAGTTTATTATAAAAAACCAGATGTTTAAGAAATAGAGACATCCTGTGGGTTTTGGGAAAAATAGAAAAAACACTAGGTTTCTCATGAGCTCAGTTCAATTCCCCACTCTCTTTTAAAGGAGTAACACTCTTGGCTCTGTTCCCAGCATGATCTGATCAAGGAATGAACATAGTTTTTTGCCTAATGATCAGTTTCTGGACAGATGAACGCATACTGTGCAAAAAGCAGAGAATGGGAAAGTTAATCTGCCTAGTCATGTAGAAAAGTCTTGTTTTCTAGGAGCGTGCTCATCAGTAACGGTCCAATTTCTTCTACCATCGCTCAGACTTGCAAAAATTTCCATCAATTTAACTAGAGCCAAGTGTACTGTAGTGTTGGTCGCCTAAGAGAAATGTTTGGGTTTTTCCCAAGGGAGCGACTTCTGAGCTCCTCCTTTGGTTGGGGGATGTAGAGATTAGCAAGTGGGCGCTTGGTATTCTCCACAAGCAGTAAACCTGTGGTAGAGATTGTCTCCATCTCATTAACACATTCTCCAGCAACACTAAAATGAGTGATTTTCTGCCGTAAACATGTAACAGTTCCATAACCCATCCATAGGGTAAATAAAGAAAATAAAAGTTCATTTTCCTTTGAATTTCCCCAGCGTTGCTCATAACTTTTATTTGGATATCTCCCACTTGATATTGTGAGCAAATCTGCAGAATTAACAAGCCGTACTGTGTGATTATTAATTGTCCCTGCCCTTATATTTCATATATGTAAAGGTAAACATGGTAAACAACACAAAAATAAGTATTTTTTGATGAACAGGAAGAAATAGTACAGTTTTATAGTAGTAATTATTGTCTGCTATCTGGTCAGGTATTAGATATGCTACATCTTAAAAAACTACACTAACAGTACTAAGTTTTACAGTGTGTTGAATTTTACTAATTCATCTGTAATTCCGAAGTTTAGTCTTGTAATAATATAGTGAGTTTTTAATTAAGAATTACGATCCTTAAAATATAAAAATATTATAGCATATTTTTAGGCTGGTATTTTTTCTGATTGATCACAAATCTTTATCATTATGGGTTGTGTTAATGTGTATTTATTTTCTTAATCTGATACAGGTATCAAAACTGATGAGTTTATGAATAATAAGAAATCACATGAAGTGCAGGTGATGTCAGAGCTGGTAGACAGCATAGCGAATTATTGTGGTATAAAGCAGGTAAGAAAGCATTTCTTACTGTATTTTACTGTGTACCTTCCAAATTATTCTCCTTATTGTGTTCCAATACATCATTTTGATGTTCTATTGCTGCTGTTCTTATTTTTTCTGTAAATAGCTAAAGAAGAGCCTTTAGGGCCAAGCTGAAGGACAATTTTGTTTACAAATGTATTGTTCCAAAGGAGCTGCCTTTCAGTGAGTCATAGTCATTTTATGACTCATGAAAAATGTTAAGAAATTATAATCATCCTCTATATGTTGAGCAGCTAAAAATTGTACTGCTTTTTTGCTATGCACGGGTACTGCCATGTTTATCAGTATTATATTGCTGGCAATTTACCATAACCATCAGTAGGAGAGCAAAACTTCGTTCTTCTCCTTCTGTCAGGCACAAAAGAGTGCCACATAGAAACCAAAGCAGAAAATCTGAGAAATTTTGAAAGCTCATCTTATTCTGGCACAAGAGATTTAAAGTGTTTCCTATTGTTTAATGCCGTTCACCTTTATTTAACATGGATTGAGATCTATCAATTAGGAATTTAGTTATGACCTTTTTAGTTTGAAGAGAGACCAGATTAAGCAGAGATTTATGTGTGGAGTTCTACATTTGGTAGAACACGTATGAGATCTGGAAACCCAACACCATTATCACCCAGCAGTTACTCTATGAATTGGCCGTTTCATACATCAGATGGCAAGTTCATCCTTGGATGGTGAAGAATTGCAGGATTCCTTTCTCAAATTTGATTGTAACTTACCCTTTTTTTTTTTTTACATGTAGTTATGATTGCACAGTGCACTCGATCACTGTTGCATTAAAACCTCATAGACGTTTACTTGTGGATCTGTTGACAAAACACAAGCATCACAACAATACTTGACTTTTTTGAGTATCGTATTTCACGTTCTATTAGACAAAAGCACACCAATACCATTTCCTCAGTTGACATACATGTAATTTTTCTGTAAGCTTTTTCAGTGTTAAACTTTCTGTTAGATTCCATATCTTAGATCTTTGTTGCGGTAAGACTAAATTTGTAAGTATCTGGGTGAACTGAGCTGGTTTAATCATTTTAAGATCTATAATGCTAGTAACTGGCTAATGTAGCTTCATCCTCGCTTTAAACTGTAGATGACTAGTGGCTCTGGACACTGCATTTGATTCCTTTCTACATCTGAGCTGCACTTGCTTTCTGTGCAAGGAGCTGCAAGTGTAAATGGAGACTAATTTCCTCCAGCCTAATATTAATTCCCACAAATATTTGTGCTGGACAAACTATATTTGTTTAAAACCAAAGATTAATAAGGTATCTGCCCAGGTTTTATGCTGAACATATTCCCTCTGAGCCTTTATTTTTTCCTAAGTAAATATGTCTGAGTATAGTTTAAGATCAACGTGTCAGATTTGGGTAAGGGGGAAGAGACAGCTGCAGGTGGGCACGCCGAGTCTGTATTACTATGGTCTCTGATATATCTTCTCCCCCATATTGTGCCTGGTCTTTGTAATGGGAGAGCGCTAGTTGGCCTGCTTCATACCTGCACCAGGGGGGTTGCTAAAAATTAATGGTGTGGCCAGTCGTGTGCCGAGGGTAGAGTACATGGCCGTGCTCTGTTCAGTTTAGTGGTGGAGATGTAACTGCAGCATCCTGAGTTGCTGCTGCTGCTGCCACCGTAGACCGAAGGGCAGGCGCCAAAACTTGGATTCAGCTCTGAGTTGCTGAAGCTGAACTTTGATTAGGAAGTTATTTGGCTCAGACTGAGTTTAATTTAGGTATAAGATGCAGTACCCTTGATAGGTTTGGGTCAGGCTTGTGGCATCCTTGGAAACAGAGATCAAAGCTCTGAATCCTGACCATCTGTTTTGTGAGGAACGACTGATGAAGGCAAAGTTTTAGGCAGTCTTCTCCTTACAACTGGGATTACCAAGTAAATAGCTGCAATTAAGGTCAAATATTACTGAATGAGGCGCAATCAATTTGTGAGCATCTATGCTTACAGCGATGGAAGGCGATCTCTCCAGCAGCTCTTTCAAGAGCTGGCCGTGGTGACAAGTGTGGGTGCCCTCAACAGCCATAAAGTGGATGCACTCTGTAAAGAATAGAAATACAGTAGCAGCAGATTTGTGAAAGTAATTTCTTCTATCATTAGCATGTTTTTTGCCTTGCTTACCTTTTGCTTCAGGCAAGTATTAGTTGTTCAAGTGTTGAAGACATTCACGTACTGAAAAAGCTGTAGGAGAGTGTAGTTTGCTTATAATGCAATACTGAATGTTCTCTGCGTTTGCTGGAAGGTGGTGTTTCATATAGCATTTTCATTTAGATTTTAAATAGTTCCTGTGAGATTCAGGAATGAAAGGAAAGGAAAACCCATATTCAAAGAGTAAAAGAGTAGAGCCACCTTAATGACCTAACCTAAGCCCCAATGTAGCTGGTTACTAATAAAATCTCAAACCAATCATTATTAAGTATCTGTCAATATGCTGCAATTTCATGCAGTGATTATGCACTTCTATCAGATGGCTTGGAGTGTCTTTAGACAAAGGATTATTTTCTGTTTATTTTTTGAAAGAATTGTAACATTTAATGAAAAATATTATTGCAGTATATCACTGAATATGAAATGCTGACTGCTCTATATTAACTTTTTTCCATTTTAGTCACTGTAGCAAAATTTATTTGTGCAAAGTTACAAATCCCAAATATATGAAAAGAGCTTTCCAGTTACATTTAAAAAAAAAAAGAAAAGCCTCCTTCTCGTTATTAAAAAAGCGACTCCTTTTGTTTTGGTTACCTTTCAACTTAAAAAAGTATAGGAATTGTAAAGTTTTAGGAGAGTTTTTTCCGTATTGATTTTTTTCTATCCTTCTCGCAAAACAAAATATATGCAGCATTTAATTAAACAATCTAGAGCTATGAAAACACCACACATGTTTTACAACAACACATGTCCTCAGGGTGTTTCTTTCAGATATTACAGATTGCTGGCGGCTTGAAAAATGCCCTCCATTTCACCTCCATACCCATGATGTATAATGGGTGGTAGAGGATATTGCTCTCTTGTGGTATTTTATAATGTAGTATAATAAATAGTAAAATGAGAATAAAAGCAGAAATTTTATTACTACTGTAATCACTTCTAGGTTAATGATTTGAATTAAAACATCAAAGCAAACTAACTAAAGCGTTTTTTTCAGTTGTTTACTGCCCCTTTTAAGCATTGTTCCTATTATACAAGTGGACCTTTATTTTATAAAGAAGTTCTTGATTAAACTCTGAAAAGAAGCCAGTGATGATGATTCTTTGTTTAAATGCACATTTGTTTTCTTTAATGTATTTGTGAAAGTTTTCCTTGGAAATTGCAGCATGTGCAGCAACAGTTGCAATGTGTAATGTAAGTATGATATAATTCTGCATTCAGCATCCATTAAATTTGTGATTTGGTGCTGGGAAATGTTGGAATGCTTCTGGAAACGAAGTTCTTGATTGCGCCGTGCCAGAAACTGTGTTTAAACATAGTACCCAACTCACTATGGACAAGACCTTTGGAGTTCATTATATCATGGAAATTTCATTTTAAAAGTTCATGCTTGGCAGATACGCTATGGATTGCTGATTACCTTTCCTTATGTAATCAAGGGAAGGTAAAGCAGGGATTAATTTAATGCCGTCTATTTTTTTAGCACAAGATCATTGCCTGCTTATTTTTAGTCAAATTTTCCTTTCGTTTTAAAACTATTCTCCCAGTGCTAATTTAACAATATATTACTGTTTTCTTTTTACTTGGAAACAACTAAAAAAACCTTACCCAAACAGCAGTTTGTCTTTACAGCCACTAGAGGTCACATGTAGGAGTTAGGAATAATTCACTAGCTGACTCTTGTGTCCAAATGCTGCCTTTCACAGAAATAATTAAAAACCTTGTAGAAGTGGAGGTGTGCATATTCTGCATAATAGTAATATGTTACATAAAGTAGTGGGAAAAATTATTCCTTGAACACTTTTATTTCCTTCACCTTTAAATAATTTAGGAGAATATTGGTGATAAATGTGACAAATAAATGACATTTTCAAAAAGTATGCTTAGATTATATAAATTCTATTTCACTAAATCCATTCCTGCACTGATTTCATTCAAGAAATTTGAGGATTGTAGCATACCTAGATGGCAAATATGCAGCAATATCACATGACGAGTGCAGGTGAGAAAGCCATGTGCAGCCTGGGTAAACGATTTTTACCTAATAGTGTGTATTCTTCACTGTTTTACGTAGTCTTTACTGACATTGGTTGAAATTTTTCTTCCTAATTCCATGGCTGTATAAATCTTTAACTTTCTTAGAATAAGGAATAAATCTTTCTTTTTCGTTTCCGTAAGAGTATTGCTGTACTGAGTATTCTTACCTGGTAAAAAACTATGCAGTTGAGTTTAAGATGGATCCATGTAGTGTATGCTGCTATTTGGACTTACAAATATCAGTGTAAGCTTTCTTATGAACGTGTGACAGACCAAGAACAAGACATAGATATTCTTGAATTAAACACTTTCAGGAACATCTACAAAGTCATTATATCTAGTCAGTATAATTTTTGGTGGATACCTGAACAGAAGCGAACATTATAATTTTCTTTCCTTAGAGAAATGT
This sequence comes from Aptenodytes patagonicus, assembly GCF_965638725.1. Taxonomy (NCBI): domain Eukaryota; kingdom Metazoa; phylum Chordata; class Aves; order Sphenisciformes; family Spheniscidae; genus Aptenodytes; species Aptenodytes patagonicus. Next base: position 45,932,301 of record NC_134949.1, read on the forward strand.
CACTGCCTATTCTTGTAAAATATTTTGTTATATATTTATTACAAATTAAAACACACATGATATAAAGCTGTGATTATGTAGTTAAAGGTCTCAGGTTACCCTTCTTTCTGCTATTACTCTTGTATAGTGTTTTCCTTCCTGCATTATATCAGTCACTGAACTAGCACATGCTATCAACTATGAGACGAACTAAACTGTCAGCTAGTTATCCCTTCTATTCACTCCTTCCTCGAGAACAGGCAGTGGGAAGCACATGTGACATATGAGCCCCTTTGTTTTATTACAAAAGCATCCTCAAGTTAATCAAAGCTGTATGGATCATTTTCACAGAATGGGAAAGCGGTATAAATAAGCATTCTAACATAAAAGGGGGTATCAATATCACCTGTCTTTAGGTCACATCTGAAGTGATTAAGTTAGGCACTGAATCTGAAGTTGCTTATTTCTGTACACCTAGTGGTAGTAGACTCCTCAGTATGGGAGCTGGGTGCCTAAAGCTAAATACTGTGAACGCTTTCTTTGCTAACTCTATATCCTGACCCAGTTTAGCAAGGGCAGGTGGTGGTGGTGACGGTTTATGGTTATTTTCTTTAGCAGAGGGAAGTTCTGTGTCAAAATATATACTGGAAGTCTTTCCCAGAAGAGTCAGGACATGTGCATTGCATAAGCATTGCAGTGTCTGTTTTCTGGAGCAAATCAGTTAAGACTTAATTCTGTGTTTTAAAGTCAAAAAGTGGACCAACAAAGCAAAAGAACTAAGTGTATTCAGAGGGATGATACTGATAAGGTAGCTATTAAATCCATGCTTAAATTTTTAGGGAATTATTTTGCATTTGATTGAAGCGTGTCTTGTTGCTCATTAATACAGCGAATTCTATTTTCTTTTTTCCCCATTACCTAGGTGATTGATATAGGTTCTGGAAAAGGCTACCTGAGTTCATTTTTGTCCATGCAATATAACTTAAAAGTTTATGGAATTGACTCCTCAAACACCAACACTAATGGTGCTCATGAAAGGAACAGAAAATTGAAGAAACACTGGAGAGCATATCAGAGTCGAGGAAGAGCAAACCTCAAAAGCCAGAGGTTGGAAAAGGCAAATGGCAGGCCAGTGGAAAGTGAAATTAAATGTAAAGCAATCAGTGAAAAGCCCTTAAATAACGACAGCAGTCTTCAAAGTCAGGACCAAGTGACTATCCAAGATTTAGTTCCTTCTTGTGGTTTCACAGAAGTAGCTACATCTGAAACCAGCAAACAAACTGAAGTTGATTTGGTGACTCGGACACAATCTGATGAGAGCAAACTTTCTGAAGAGATTCTTGCTATTCTAAATGTTCTGCCTGCTGATGCTGTAGAAGTTTCTTCTTCATCTCAGTGTAGCTGTGGGGAACTCTGTGAAGAGGAAAGGGCGCAAAGAAAAATGGCATCTCTCAAGGCTAAAGCAAGCAAGTCGAGTGAATCAAACCTGTATTTTCCATTGACCTCTTGCATCACTGCAGAAACAGAACTCAGTGACATCATAACAGATCTGGAGGTTATTTTACTAATATTTGAAGTAGATTGTCCATTGTCTTTATATTGCAATTTTCATATGTACATAATGTTTGCTGAGTGTACATAGAGTGCTATCAGTGGTGTAAATGAATATTCTGGCCCAATAATGTTTTTCAGCCAGTTAGCAGAAGTATGTCTAGCAGATACACATTGTTTTTCTATTTTAATATATCTGTTGGGATTATTTTGAATATGTAAACCATCCTTTAGAATTTACGGGGTAGATAATAATCAGCTGTCAAACTTAACAGCAGACATATTAGCACATTCGGGTATTTTACAATTGTGGTTATAGATAACTTTTAATTATTATGAAGAGAGTTATATTTACCAGGTAGATGGATATATTAAGCACTGGAATTTCAATTTTCCTGAAATTTCTTATTTTTTAAGTTTTATATTTTTGTAATTTCAATTAAACTTTGAAGGCATAGGAGAATTTATTTTGTCTAGTACTCAGCATAAAAAGTTTGTAAAGAGCCCTATTTGCAAATAATTTTTTTATATTTTGACTTTTCAGCGTTACTTTAAGTTCATTTAGTAATTTACTAGCTGGCAGGGATTGTGTCTACACAAACAATCATAGAATCATAGAATAGTTTGGGTTGGAAGGGACCTCTAAAGGTCACCTAGTCCAACCCCCCTGCCGTGGGCAGGGACATCTTCAACTAGATCAGGTTGCTCAGAGCCCCGTCCAACCTGACCTTGAATGTTTCCAGGGATGGGGCATCCACCACCTCTCTGAGCAACCTGTGCCAGTGTTTCACCACCCTCAGCGTAAAAAATTTCTTCCTTATATCTAGTCTAAATCTACCCCCCTTTAGTTTAAAGCCATTCCCCCTTGTCCTGTTGCAACAGGCCCTGCTAAAAAGTCTGCCGCCATCTTTTTTATAAGCTCTCTTTAAGTACTGATAGGCTGCAATGAGGTCTCCCCAAAGCCTTCTCTTCTCCAGGCTGAACAACCCCAACTCTTTCAGCCTTTCTTCACAGGAGAGGTGTTCCATCCCCCTGATCAAACAAGGCCAAGCCCAAGCTCAGCTGCCCAAAGACAGTGACACGTCTAGAAGCTGTGTGGCTGTTTAGTTCCTATGCCTGAGCTAACGTACATTGATTGGGTAGATAAATTCAGTCTTTTATGGAAAGATAAAAACTTGTCCGTATTCAGTAGTAACCAAACTATTATATTCAGGGGTGTAATTCATCTCTGATTCAAGACCATAGGTTTGTGCTGATGGCCCTATAACTTGAGCTAATAAATCCTGCTGAGTATCTGAAAACGTGTGGAGCAAGCTCATGTCTGTCTGCAAAAGACACCCTGAGCAGCAGGGTTTGTTGATGAAGCATATGCCTTTACATTTGCACAGTTGGATTTTGTATTCTCTTAGCATGTAATTTGTGTGATGTAAAAGGTAGAAGAAATCCTATATCACTGCCTTTCTTTAAAAAAAAAAAAAAAAAATTACTGTCAGAAAAGGTAAAAGCTTCATTGTGTTAAAAAATAGTAATAATCGAACAGCACATTATGTGTGATGAATGTGTGTAATTAAAAAACTAAAATGTGCAATCATTTACATGTTTTAAAAGTATTTTGAGAATTTTTAGAAATAAAATATTTTTTAGAAATAGTTTTACAAATACTTACAATTTTTTATTGTAACCATAAATTGATTTTTTTTCCCTCAGATTTTCCTAAGCTGGGGACAAATGGGGAATGGGTAAAATTAGTAGTTACTGATTTATACCGTAAGTTCTGAAAGTAATCTGCTGATGAAATACGGGTATAGGAATGCATGTTTGTATATAGCCCAGGACTAATATTGAGATATCAAATTTTGCTACACTTAAGCCAACAATCCAGAAAGTACTTTCAGTTATACCCAGGCAACCTCACTGAAGTCAATGGCGGTCTAAAAGTGTACCTGATGCAGACAGACTGCCCTCGTGTTGTTCAGAAGTTTTGAGCATTGTAATGTGTTTCCTCTAGCTTGCATGTGGTAGCCATCTTCCACTAGCTTTCTCCTGAAAGAATCTCTCTAACTTTTCCTGTCCTGGGGTTTAAACCCTGCCCTTGCAAGTGCACATCTTCTCTTAGCTTCCGAACTTTAGTCTTGTTCCACTATTACTGTAATTGCATGTGGAAAAAAGCTTTGTGGAATGGTGAGCTGAAGCTGACTGATAGGAAAAAAGTCTTTAAAAACTAAGCTGGACTGAAACTGAACTTTTGCCACCTAAAAACTTTGGATCCTAAGACAAGGAGAGGGCAAGGACAGAGAAGCAGCACAAAGTGGAAGGTGAAAAGGGGGATAGGAAAGGGGAGGTTTTACTGTTTTGCACATACATATACTATATAATACAGATGGGTGAGAAAATTGGGTGTAAAGCAGCAAAAATAGATGTGCATATAAAGTCAGAATGATTATAGAAATTCAATATAGAAATTCAATCCCAGTTGAATGTCTCTGGGCTAATTTCTTGTTGATAACCTTGTTAATAAATAAGGCTGAAATTCAAAGCAATACCATGTTTACCATGTAGCTTCCAACTAACAATGCCAGAAAGGAAGTATCTTGTTATGAATGGTGAGAAGAGGGATAATTTGGATGGAGAAATAGAGGGAAAAGGGGAATTGAGGAAAAAGGAAAACAAGAAATAGAATGGACAGAAGAACAGCATCTGAAGCTGAAGTTCTTTCTTTGTGCTATGGAAGAAAATGCCCATTTGTTGTTGAGTAGTAGTAGGCACACTGCAAAACTGCGGCAGTACTACAGTTTTGGAAATAACAAAGCCTGCTCTTCACATTACATCTATATTTAGGAAGTGGTTTTGATTTCAGCAACTTAAAATAGCAGAAATGCCATAGATAGGTCCAGCCAGATTTACAGTAGTAAATCTGAAGTAAGAAAAGGAAGTAGCAGTGGTAGTAATAACAATAACAGGAAAGCTAGGAAAGACAAGAGAAAATGGCCTGTGTCCAGTCACCACGCAGATGTTCCCTTCCATGCAGGTAAATCAGCTGTTATTCATAGTCTTGAACTTCTGCTTCCTCATGGCCGGCGAAGGTAGAGTGCAGGGATGCGTACGTAGTTCCTTACCTGAACAAAGCGATGAGCAGTCTGTCGCTCCACAGAGGCAATGCACGATGTTTTCTTAGCACTGAAGAGCTTTTATTATGCATTGAAAAATTCTACAACAGAACAGCAGGAGTCCTCATGGAGTTGTGTATTTAAACCTTACAGCTCGGTAACCATTTGCAGCATGTTTGGGTTTTGGAGTTTGTTGTTGTTATTCGTGCTCTTTCAGTTGAAGAGGGAGATGCCTTATTGTTGCTTTCTTTTCCTTTTCTTCTTAGGACTGTATGATGGTGGGTCTACATACATGTGGCGATCTTGCTGCAAATACACTACGAATTTTTACTGCCAAGCCTGAAATCAAAGCAGTTTGCAGTGTAGGCTGCTGCTACCATCTGTTGTCAGAACAGTTTGAAAACCAAGAAGGTAATTCTTCCGAGCTTAACTTGTGGCTGCCAGTTTGCATGTTGAGAGTATTATACCTTTTAATTAATAACCTCCTTGTGTTTGTTCCTTTCCAGTGGCATATTTAGTATTGGGTTTAATTACATTATGTGGATCATTCACTCCCGGATGCCCTGTAGCTTTTCTGTTACGCCAATATTCCTAATATTCTTACTGAAATTAGGGACATTAATGCGGAATGTTTTTATGTGGTTATGAATACAGCTGGTTTTATTCCATTACTTCACTTGTAAAATGTGGAGGCTTTTTTAGTCCAATAAATTTGGACTAAATATTGGACTAATATTTCATCCTTTTGAAATATTTTGTAGCAGATTTTGCCCTTGGCTGTCTGCATGCAGCTTTCATTTATGTTGAGTTGTACATACACAACTATGAGCAGAATTAAGTCCTTGTAATGTAAGTTATTACTCCAAAGAACACTCATCCGAGTGCTGTGCTCTGGGGCATTGCCAGTTTAGAACATTATGGAACAGTCAGTACATATATAACAGTTTTTCTTGGGGAGACAACCTGGAAATTATTTGGGGATTCACACTATAGGCAAATTTTCCTTCAAATGTGTTTCTTTTTCATTTTTGATAGAAAGTTGGTATCTTTACTTGAAAGATAAATTCTGCATATTGAAAAACATTAAGTAGCTGGCTTTCCTGAGACAAGTGGTATGTAGTTGAGCTGTCTAAATGACTGTCTGCCAAAGTTGTAGAACCTGATCATCATATCAACCAAATTTGAGGGAGGAGCGGGTTGGCAAAGTTTATTTCAGCTCTTTCAGGGAACTTCACAGACAGAAAGGCAGGTGGAACCCAGCTGCTGCTCTTTAACAGTTGGCTGCTCAGGCAGCTAAGGCACAGCTCCAGACTGACCACGACACATGCTAGCTCTTGCTTGCTTTAATGATCTTTTCACCTTGTTTTTGTCTTGCTTTGCAACAATTTTAAGAGTTTTTGCAGTGTATTAGTTTCAGTTACTTCACAATACTTCAGATCACCCCAAAAACGAAGAAAAAGAAAACAGAATTGAAATTTCTAAGTTATAGAAATGCAATTAGTAAAATACATACAATTCCTTTTACATCAGAGTTTTAAAAAATGATAAACTTTTCAGGCACTTGTCATTAAGTTTGTGTGTCTGAAACATTTGGTTGTTTCTTATTATTGCAAAGAGGACACAACTTCCTGTTCTAGCTGTAGGATTACTTCTTCCAGATTGGTGCATAAGGCTGTACTAAATTATTGTTACTCAGACACCACCAAAGGAACACGTGTGATAACCTATTCAAAGTTCAAACAAACAGATGTACGTGCACGGTGGTAAGAGATACTGCAGTTTCATAGCAGTATGGAAATGAAGCCAAATTACATGTTGGAATTTCTAGCTGTTTGATTTTTCTCAGCTTGAAGGATAAAAATTATTCTCAAAGAAGAACCTTTAGGCAGAATAGAAGGAAATTACGGTATTTTTTTTTGGGGGGAAGAACACATTAGTAGTTCCAGTGATGCTCAAAAAAAAAGATTTTTTTACTCTTACTATGAGGGTACATATAAAAAAATTGATTTTTTTCTTTAATATTACTATGAGGGTACATATTCTAAAATCTATAATGCTGTTGTATTCCCCTGGAAAAGTCATCTACTATACAACTTGTTCGTAAATGCACAGTGGAGGGGTAAGAGCGCAAGGACCGACAATATCTAAGAGCTAAAATTTCTTCAAAGGGAAAATGGGAAAGAATTAGGACTATAGCTTGTGTCTACACTTCCTATGCATGGATTTCAAACTGACAAAGCATTCTAGAGGATGCTAGAGGACTCTGTAACTAATCAGATGGTATGGATCCAACAATTCACTTGTACAAGAAGTAAACAAATTCCTTTTGCAGCTGCCTGAGGCAAGTGAATTTTGGTACTGCTTCCAAAATGGACCAAATCATAGAATCGTGATGAAGTAATTTAACTTGGAAGCAGCTTCCGGAGGTCATCTGGTCCAGATCACAGCGCAAGGCAGGGCCAGCTTAGATCAGGTTGTTCAGGGCCTTGTCCAGTCATGTTTTGGATATCTCCAAGGGCAGTGATTCAGCAGCCCGTTCCAATGTTTGCCCTCACCATGAAGTTTTTTTCCTCGTATCTATTCAGAATTTGCAGCTCTCGTGCATTTTCTATTGTCTTTTCGTTGTGCACCACCAAGAAGAGTCCGGCTTAATCTTTTCTGTTCCCTTTCCTTTAGGTAGTCAAAGACAGCAGTTAGATCCCTCCTTGACCTTCTCTGCAGCCCCGTAGTCCTCTTGCCACCACTGAACTGATTCCAGTAAGTCAACGTGGTGGGCTGGAGAGCCCAAAGAAGCACTCTAGATACTGTCACTCTCACAAGTGCTAAAAAGGGGGAATAATCACATTCCTTAACCTGCAGGCTTCACTGTTAAGCTCCAGACTCCTATCAATTTTCTACCCACCTTAGAGTCCATCTGTCTGAGTCCTATCATTCCAATTTGTCTATAAAGATACTAAGGAAGCCTTGCTGAAAGCCTCGCTAAAGTCAAGGTAAACTATGACTATGCTCTCCCCTAGTTCACGGAGCCAGTCACTGCATCACAGAAGGCAATAAAGTTTGTCAGTCCCTGGTAAATTCCTGCCAGCTATTCTCAATCTCCTTCTTGTTCTTCATGGGCCTGGGCATGGTTTCCAGGAAAATTTGCTCCATAAACTTACTGAGAACTGAGGTTAGACTGAAGACGGGTGTGATGTTTGCCTTTTTCCTGTCATCAGGAACTTCCCTTGATGGACGTGACTTTTCAAAGATGATAGAGTGTGGCCTTCATGTCACACCAGCCAGGTGCCTCAGCTTCCTGAAATGCATCCCACCTGGTCACATGCACTTGTGTATTTCCAGTTTGCTTGTGTGGTCCCTGAGCCAATATAATCTCTACTGTAGGTAGTCCTTCACTTGCCCAGGCTCTGACACTAAGCTCAGGGAAGGTACTGGCTAATCTAGGCATCAACCAGAGATTGTAGAGACCTGTAGAAGCCTTATGTGGAAAGACTAGTTTGAGTATTAGGATGCAGACTTAGAGCTAGATCTCTGTGGGGATGGACAGAAGATCTTCCTAAGAAGCAGAGAGAATTGGGCAGAATTTGCTGCAACACAGGAAATCACTTATTTGTTTGAAATCAGTCCAGTAAGCAAGGGCTTGCCTGCGAGGACACAGTGGGAAGTTCTGTTATAAAGCATTTTATACTAATTTTATCTTGACTTAGTAGCTTTGAGGCCTTTTCTGTTTTAATAATCTCATTGCTCTATTTTATATTTATATTAATTTTTTGCCCAGTTTAAAAGCTTTTTTATCTTCTCGAGGACAACATAGAGGCAAGTCCACCTCAAATCTCCTTCCCCCAAAGTAGCACATTTTCCATCTTTGCTGCTGCTTTTTCTTTAATGTAAATACAGATGGTTGTTCCCATAAGCCTGGTTGAAGCAGATGTGCCAGCCCACAAAAAAGCTGCTGTGGACTGGCGGTTGCCATAACTTGAGAGATGGCTAGGCTGTATGTCGTTTGGCAGTTAAGTTTTATTTAATACCAAGATCAGTCTTGTTTGAGGCAAGTGAAAAATTGCTTTTTCACTTCATATTAACTGGAATCAACTGATGTTCATGGGAAGAAATTTTACCTGTTTTGATACCTAAAGTAGTGTTTATAAGTCTGAGGTGGTGAGTTGACAAAATATGAACAAAATGTTATTATGCTATTTTTGGCGGGCTATTGAATCACCTTGGTTATTGCAAGTTTGGGTTTTTTTGTCTCTGAGGAGCTAACTACAAGGAATAATGCCTTACATTTCTCATATATTCTAAAAATAGTAAAGTTATTGCAAGATTGCCTGATTCAGTTTGCTATTGGACCCGCTGTGAATACTTCGGGAGCATTTCTGATGAAAGTAGGTGCCAGTAGTCACAGTGTTGAATATTGCAATCAGTATACAGTGTCCTTCTATGTGTCTGTAAATAAGCTAAATTCATCTGGAAATTTTTGTAATGGGACCACATTTCCAATTATGCTGGGAATAATTTTGAACTCTTAACATCATGAAAGCCTTTGTTTTGATTTATTAGTAACTGCAACAACCAAGAGGTGCTGTGTAATGTCAGATTTCAATTCAATTAAAAAAAGTTGAAGCCAGTGACTTTTAACACCTGTCTTTAAATTTCACTGCTGTTATAAGCAGTACCAAATACTAAATTTCAGTTAGTAAGGAATATTATGACAGCTCCTGGAAAATTCTAAGTAGTTTTACTTTGGCTTTCTCTAAGGAGAATTGGCTGTTTATACAGAGATTCTTCTATGGATAAAATGCACTTAGCCATTAGTATAATTGATTCCTTTGGGGTTTTTCTTCACTGTTACTGCATCGGATAGTCAATTACATCAGAGTAGTAAGGATTTTACTATTTATTAGAGAGCTTTTACATAAACCTATTTACATAGTGAGCCATTATGGCAGTTTTTCTGGAAAAAATCAGTTTGGTAATGATTTTTAGGTTAAAACAAACTCTATGCCTCTGTTCAGGAGCTATTCTTAGGATTTTTGGGGGCTGTTTTACCTTACATTTAGCTAATACTATAATAATAATATAATATATAATATATATATAATATATATAATATATATAATATATATATAATATATATATAATATATAATATATATCATATAATAGCTAATAATTCAGCTTGCCTGTATCAGAAATAGTGTGGCCAGCAGGAGTAGGGAAGTGATCATGCCCCTGTACTCGGCACTGGTGAGGCCACACCTCGAATACTGTGTTCAGTTTTGGGCCCCTCACTACAAGAAGGACGTTGAGGTGCTGGAGCGTGTCCAGAGAAGGGCAACGAGGCTGGTGAGGGGTCTGGAGAACAAGTCTTATGAGGAGCGGCTGAGGGAACTGGGACTGTTTAGCCTGGAGAAAAGGAGGCTGAGGGGAGACCTCATCGCTCTCTACAACTACCTGACAGGAGGTTGTAGCGAGGTGGGTGTTGGTCTTTTCTCCGAAGTAACAAGTGATAGGACGAGAGGAAATGGCCTCAAGTTGCGGCAGGGGAGGTTTAGATTGGATGTAAGGAAAAATTTCTTTACTGAAAGAGTGGTTAAACATTGGAACAGGCTGCCCAGGGAAGTGGTGGAGTCCCCATCCCTGGAGGTATTTAAAAGACGTGTAGATGAAGCGCTTAGGGACATGGTTTAGTGGGCATGGTGGTGTTGGGTTGACGGTTGGACTCGATGATCTTAGAGGTCTTTTCCAACCTCAATGATTCTATGATTCTATGATTCTATAATACATTTCTGGGGCAATGTACTAGCTGGACTATGATTATCCTTTAACAGACAGTAACTGCAAATTTAAGATATTTTCAAAAGACTTGACTTCCCTTAAAAGGAATTGATGTGTTTCTGTATTCTAATTCTCTTCCTTCCATCCTCTGTACCACCAAACACATCAGTACCAGTCTAGAAACCATTCAATGTGATATCCTCTGTTTTGAGGAAAAAAACACGTGAACATTACTATTGCTAAGGAGCTACTTATTTATAAGTATTTCATAATTTGAAATAAGGCATAGGTGCAGTTGTATAGGTAGTTTCAATGATAGCTGTCTGATAGAAACCCTTTTTGAGGTTAGCTTGAGTACTGCAAATCGTGAATTCCAGCTTTTGTAAGGATTTCCAATGTCAGGTCACTGCTCTGGGAAGAAGAAGATAGATGCTGGGCGGAGGAGTTCTAGAGCCATCCTGGAAGCTGTGAGGAGTAGCTTGTGGATAAGGCACTCTGGAAGAAGTCAGCAGACCTTTTCCAGGAGAGTAAGAGCCTTGGACTCTCAAGTTATGTAAATACAAACTTTGGCTACATTTGTTATGCTCTAACTTTTAAAAGCTAGTGAACATAAGGGAACCAAAAGGGATGCAAAGCGTAGTCAAAATTCACATACAGAATTTTACAGATTTGTGAAAACTGAAAAGGCCTTGAATGAGGTAGATTCAGCGGTCAAAAACTTCAAAACTGAATTTTCTAAAGGATTCCTTACACAAACATAATGGCTTCATATCACTCTGTTCCACTGAAGTACGGAAAGATTAGTCACTGTTTTAGAAGTATTAGAGTACAGATGATTTATGTGTTGTCTAGGTATATTTTCGAAGATATTCCACAGCCAATGTCTTAAAATAGCTATCACTGATACCATGGCAACACAGGAAAACACTTCCAAGCAAAAGATCAAAAAGCTTGATTTCCTTTCCAAGGCATCTTTAGATATTGCCGCACAGGGCACATTTCCATGAATTTGTGACAGAGCTAACTAGTCACTAAAACCCAGATGTTTTCTATCAAAATTGATCCTGAAAAAAATATGAAAGTTGAAAAAATATTAACTAGGTAAGTTTTACAGACGTTAAATGACAGCATTACCTATTTAAGTTATTAAAGTATTTTTCATGAATAAATGTAGTAAAAATATATTAAAACCTGAAACTATCTTATGTTTATAATTTTGTGTGTGTACACAGTAAGATATTATAATTGAGAAAGCCAAGGTTTCTATAATGCACAGTAACTAAAGTATACCCTAGGTTTGGGTTTTGAAAATTATTTCGATGACAACTGATTCTACTTCCTGAAATGGAAGAACATTTTCCTTCGCCCCCAGCAAAATCCCGTTTAGTGATGGGATTTTTAGGAAAAATACAGACTCAAGGAACTGTGAAGTCTTTGACCAAGGAAGATTTAGTCTTTCCCATGAAGGAAAAAGGCAGTTTAAGCAGTTCCTCTCCTTTCTTTGGAATCCTAGAAGTAGCTTGAAGTACTACTATGTCATGGAAGATAGATGACATGAAAGACCTAAAACAGGTTGGGTTATTTGTGTTTCAGTACTGCCTTGATTGAGTTTGGCAGTGTGTATACAATGAGACAAAGTAGGCTGTGCGTGAAGGATTTTGATGAGGGTGATAAAGATTACTTTCCACTGAAAAATCTCAGGGGAAGGAAAAATGACATTTAATTCCATTTAATTACAATCTCAGAAGATGCTATCAAGAATTTTATATCATTGTTTGGAATTACTTACTCATCTTAAATAATCTTTACTCAATAATTACTGTGTCTTTGTCCTAGTACTGGAAAATGCATGCAAGATTTTGGTATCATTTTGTAATATGAATCCTCAAGGATTTCAGAATCACTAAAGATAAATAATTGTCCCTTGGTTATGATCCAAGCTTAACACTTTTGAATACAGATTTGTTGTAATTTCATTAATATTAATGGAGTTTATTAAAAGAATGAAAAGGTTGAGTGACATAGTTTTCATGTTATTTTTATGATTGAAACACACTATGAAACAGATCTTCGATTAGTTTAAGTTGGCATAAATCCACTGAGGTAGTCCCAACTTTAAAATAAGCACCAAACTTCCATCATATTCATGATGTTATATTAGAAACATCTTTAGATGAGTTTTTCAAGATTCTTAAGTACTTGAAATAGCTGAGAATTTTGCAAACTTCTCTCTGTCTCCACTTCTACAGGTAATGAATATCTGTAGTTCTTTGCTTTGCTATCAAAGTACAATTTCATATGTTAATGAATTAGCTTGCTTTCACACTCTGTTTGCTACACTGGTAGACCTGAGAGTATAGTTCGAATGTCTACATTGCTTATATCACATTCTCAGGCCTTTTTTGACAGATGTGGCATCAGTATATGAAAGAATACTAATTCATTTTTATATAAAATAATATTTTGATAACAAAATAGAATGAAGATACAAAATAAACATACAGCCTGGCTTCAGCCTCCATAAGAGAGACATGGAACTCATGCAATTTGTTAACATCAAAGATTCCTCTATTGCAGTATCTTGTCTTCCATAGAGGCCAATAGCAGGCACGTATAGAAGAGTATAAAATGATAGGGAGTGCATAGCAATGCTTCCTCCAAATACCCTCTCATGCTTCCAGCATGTTTTGGGTCATGAGCTTCTTGGAACAAAGTGATATATTTGCATTAAATAGCCCTTGATGGATTTTTATTCCTTGAATCCTTCAGATTACTTTTGAACATATGTAAACTTTTAGCACCTATAGCATGCTACAGTAAGAAATCAACTGCTTGTTGTACGAAGAAGCATTTCCTTTTAATTGTTTTAGGGCCGCTAACTGCATGTTTCTTTTTTATACCCCTTAAATTGGGTGTAAAAGCCAGTACACATCTGTCCCTATTTATTTTCTCCATCCCATTCATGATTTTACAGACTTTTCATTCCCCCATATCTGTTTTACAGCTTTAATTTTTCGTATTACTTGCTCCTGTTATTAAAATGTTCCTTACTTGTGACAGTCCTGTTTCTCTTCTCTGCATCTTTTTGGGTGGTATTACTTGTTATCAGAGGTGAGAAAAACAAATCCAAACACAGTATTCAAGATTCAGGTGCAGCATGGATTTATGTAGTAGCATAATAATGTTTTCTGGTTTTTTTCCTTAATAATTCTTAATATTTTTTTTTCCTCTTCTTAGTACCGGGCTGGTCTTTTCATTGAACTGTCAGCTCTCAGTTCAAAGCCATTCATTGTATGTTTAAAGTTAATATTTTTCCCAATTTGAATCACTTTCATCTACATTGAATTTTATATGCCATTTCATCTCTAATTTTTATTAGAAATGGCTCTGTTTTTTATTACGCTTAGGATCATCAGCAAACTTTGGCCTACTCTTAACTTTTCCAGACCATTTATGAATTTGATCAACAACCTGTTCCAGCACAAGTCTCCTTAGGCCTCTGCTGGTGATCTCTGTCCTTTGTGAGAAATGATATTTTGTTCCCGTCTTTTGTTTCTGTCAATTACTTGCCCATAGGAATACTTTTTATCTTGTTCTGTGTTTTGATAGTTTCTCTAATGGTCTTGTTGAATGCCATTTGGAAATCCACTCTATCTTTCTTGTCTAAGTGTTACTTGAAGCCTTAAAAAAAAATTCCAATATGTTTGTGAGATATAACTTCCCTTTAAGAAAGTCACGTTGACTCTTCCCAATTATGTTATGTTTGCTCATATATCCAATGACTCTATTCTTTAAAATACTTTCTCTCCATATAAATGTAAGGCTTCCTGTTTGGAAGCTCCCTCAACCTTCCCTTGAGCTCTTCATAAGCATTAATATTGCATTACCTGCTTTTCAGCTCTCTAGAACCAAAGAGTTTTAATCAAGAAGTCGCTCACTGCAGTTTGGCAATTTCATCCTGGTTTTAGTTTTTGAATGAATGCCATATGGCCTTGGCAATTTTTTGATGTTTACAACTTCTGTTTTTCTATAACTTCTTCTAGGGATCCTTCAATTTTAGATATTTCATCTGACGAGTTCCTTCTATGAAACAGGACTGTGGCTTAAGAACTGCATTTAGCTTTTCTGCCATGCTTTGTTTCCTTGAGCAATCCTTTATAGCTTTATCACAACGGTAGTCCTATAGCTACTATATAAGAAATTCTGTAGACACTCAGATATCCGCAAAAGGTTGAAGAGATTTGAGGTTAAAGTTAAAGAAAAACTGAGGTCTATACAAATTATTATCAAAAGAACATACAGAATTATTTTTTACTTTTATAGCCATTGAAAGAAAAATGTTTTGTTTGCCTGTGCCAGTTACACTACTGACGTAAGAAAGTTATCTGTTAATAACCTTTTTTCTTCTGTCACTGTGCAGAACACAGTTAAATAGCTTGTGCTCTCTCAAGGAGATTCAGAATAATACTCTAACGATTTCATGCTCTGAAATGGAGTCAGAATATTTAGAACATAATAAAAATGACATAGCTGAAAAGAAAAAAAAACTTCACTTTTTTTTATAATGACTTTTATTGAGATCAAGTGCAAAAAGACTAATTATACTGAGAGCAGAAGAATTACTAAAGCTATAAATCCTTGGTAAGCAAGATTACTCTCCTATTTGGATGGTAGTATTTATAGCATTGTTGAGGCACAATGTCGCTGTATATTTTCTGCTGGTCTGAATGGGGTAATTTCTTCCCGGACTTCTGTAAGAATAGAGTCTGTGCATAGTGACAGCCTTTGTTTGTCAAGAGCAAAGAGCTTATGGTATGTGAACTAATGCCTGTTTCTCCAGCAGTCATTAAGGACTCTAACACAAATTCTCTGGAAACAAAATATCATGAAAATGATGAACTACACATGTTCAATATACCACTTATTTCAGTAACATCTGCAGGAATGTAATAATAGTCTTTTGAAAAAATAAAGTATCAAATAATTGTCTATTTACCTTTTTTGAAACAAAAAAATTGTTTCAACATAAAATCTCTTACATTGTGCATTTTATATCAAACTAGGCAAATAAACACATTGTCATACTTGACAAGGGAGAACAAATACAAAAAATCTTTCACACGGAAATAAGAAAAAGAGAAAGCTTTCTTTTGAAAGCAAAGGCCATTTTCAAATACAGAATTTCAGAAAACTTTTTCCCATCTTGAAATATAGTTTCTGCAAAGTCATTTAATATATCTTCCACAGTTTTAGTGACGATGATTGATTTTTATAAGTCTTAGCATATTGCCTTTTTACACATCTTTGTAGCATAATGTCAACATAAATGTGCAATTGTACATGTTCTAATCCTTCAGTCTACAGCATATAAGTAGGCTAAACAATTTGTAGTATTTGAATGACTTCAGCAGGGTTCCTTTTAAGCATAGTATTCTGCACTGAGTATTGCAATTTCAGGGCCTTGGTGAGAAGAATCTAATGTACAGTGTGACCTTTGAGTGTTAATTCCAACTTGGATATTACAGGGTTTGTCGTGCAGAAGACTTCTGATGTATTATTATAATGGTATATCCACTCCTACTGTTCTTACATAGGCATATCTCATGTTTGTTATGGAAGACGTATTTCCACTAAGATAAGACATAGATTTGCCAGCTAATGACAACTGGGATGAGGAGAATTAGAAGTAGGAGGTGTAAAATACGGTTCTGTTAATGTTACTGGTTACATTAAAAGATTCAATATGTAAAGATAGCTACGTATTGTGTCTATGCATATGTTATACCTCTTTCTCCTACTTTGCCAATGGGATTTGTCTGATTTAGGATATCAATTCTTTTACTTTTTTAAATTTGTGTCACGCCTTGCTAACTGAGTGCTGTGAGAGATGTCCGGTGGTATGAAAAGGCGGTAATTGGCTTCAGTGGGAGTTTTCTCTAAGTGAAAGAGGTAGACAAGTCTAGTGTGTAAAACAGCCTTTGCCAGTGTTGAAATTCATCTCCGTTTTGTCTGGAGTTTATTAAAAGCAACTGCAGAATATTCCATTGTCTAGTCTAAGAAAATAAATTTTTATACATAAGAAAATTGAGAAAAATATTTGATCACTGTATAAAGAGTTTATATAAAAATACTCTTCCTTTAGCTTATACATTTTTAGGGCAGTTTATGGATTTTGTATCCTATAATTCCATTTTATTTTTGCACTAAAGAGAGTTTATACATTTACCACGTTTACCAGTAAAGATGAGTTGGAGTTTCATGTTTCTGTTGTTGATTTTTAATATGACTAGTGCTAACTTCCTAGAATTAGGTAACAAGTCTAAAAAGCAATATTTTAATACAGTGTTAGCAAAGAATTTATTTTAATTTCCTGTCACAGCTACTAACCTCAATTTTTATGGCAGTCCCTGGGTTTGTTGGTAGTACTAGAATGAACTTTGTTTTCTCCTGGGAGACCAGGCTTCTTCTTCTACGAGCTACTTTTGAGCCTGAGCTTGTCATCTCCATCCTCACTCTGCTTCTCTGATTTGTCTAGATTGTAAGTCATTCAAGGCCTTCCAAGAGTCTAGAAGAATGGGGGTCCCTCCCTACCGTACTGTGGCCCCTACTGAAATGCCAGTACTGACATAAAACTGTCAGTAACCATTTATTCATCTTTCACTTGGTGTTGCCCTTCTAGGATTCCTTTTAGTTTTCGGTGATAAGTTTCTATTATTCATCATGTGTTATCGTGTTCAGAGTAATAGATACAAAAATCCCTTTCTCTACAAAGAACATTTTAATAAGAATATTTTTAAAGAATCTGATTTTTAAAGAATCTTGACCATCAATATGTCAGGAACTACCCAAGCAAGGACATGATTCCTGTGGTTGTTACCTCTCAGGTGTTGCTCTTTGAATTAAATAGCTGAAGAGCAGATCTTAGTGCCAGCCTTGTGGATTCAGCCATGTACAGGTTTTAGGTGCCATGTCATGTTACCCTTATCTACTTGTCTTTGTCGAGAATCCCAAAGCATTGTTGGCCAACAAGTATATGATTAATACAGAGACTTTTCAATGTCCTTGGCAGTCCTTGTACGATTATCTCACACTGACAGCTGCATCTGATCTTCAGTCAGTTGTGCTTTTTCTGTACAGTTGGCACTCCTTTTATTTTTGCCTTGAGTATTCTCTAGCTGCCCAGGAGTGGTTCAGAATGGAGCCTTCATATAGTCTTGTATTTCTTTTATTTTCGTCTTTTTTTTTTTCTTTCATGATCACAGAAAGAGATCATAGACATTCAAGTGCACTGGATGCGAAGTACAGAAATCCAACTGAAGTTAATTAATAAGTATCTGAACTCCAGGTTTCTCATGCCTTGAAATTGAGAAAATGAAAAAAAATTAATAAAACCTTTGAAAAACAGCTCCATGAATCAGTGGGAATTAAGCATCTTAAAAACCTAAATCATACACTGAAGTAGAGAGGCAAATTGGGGAATTATACTTTGTAACTGTAGTGGAATTTGGAAATTGGGGGTACAGTCTGTGAGGATGGACAAAGATGAGACACTAAGACATCAGGAAGGAAGCAGCTGAAATAGATGTTAATATCAAAATAATAGCAAATGAGTAGGAAATGTGACTGTTTCAATGTAATAAAAAAAGGTAAAATATAAAAAGGAAATTGAAGTTCTCTTAGGAGTACTTCTACATTAATGATTACATTGTTACGTGCAATATTTTACATGGGCTGATACTAATCACATTTCATAAATAAATGTAGATGTAGGTGTTTTTATCCAATGCAGTTTTTAAGTGGTAAGAGACAAAGATATATTTAAGCATTTAGAACTGACAAGATTATACTGCAGTGACAACTCACTGAATGATATTATTAGGAACTACTGATAGTACTTATACCATTTTGAAATACATTTAAAAATCTTAACATTTTAATATTATCATTTCAAACCATTAATACATTTCTGTATTAAAATAAATGGCAAAAAATGATAGGTGAAGTTCAATACAGAAACTGATCTCAGACTTAATGGTAGTTTTTAAAGGAAGTTTAAAATATCTGTCACTAAAAACTACTGTGTGAGTGGTTTCATACGGCACTAGCTGTGGGCGTACAATCAGTGTAACTGTACTAAATTAGAGTAAGCTCTCTTTCTCTTGAAATTATGTTCTCATGCTGAAACACTTCAAGAGTCTGGTGTTTCACAACATTTCAATAATAAATTGCCTAAGTAAAGATAAAGTTTAGGAATGAAATAAGCGATGCTTGTTTTTCTAAGGAGAATATGATTTCTTAAACAAAATACAATGAGTAGAGTGGGACCTTCAGCCTGTACACTAAAAGGATATTTCTGCCTTCTCTTTGCCATATACTATTTACAATCTGATGAACTTCATTACTAGAAAATAAATCTCTTCTGTTGTCTTTATGTATATACTAGAAAATCTTAAAATCTTAAAGATAGAATAGAACGATAAAGTGCATTTCAAGAAAATCAGAATCCTCTATTTTATATAGTACTTTGCCATTTTTAATAACTTATTTGTGTTACTTTGTTTTTAAAGAGCAGATGAAGAATTTCAAAACAGACATTACAATCATCTATACTGTACCACAAAAGTGAAACAAAACCGTGATTTTTTTTTTTTTTTTTTTTAATTATCCATTAACCATTGGGATAGGCATTGTTTCATGACAAAATTTGGATTGTTTCTGCCAGGATGAGTTTAACAAATAGTGTTCAATACATCATCTCAATAAAACTCTCTCTTCCAGAAGGTACAGCAGAAAACACAACAAATTAGTTGTTATATTGGGAACTGCAGTTCAGAACAGTTGGGAATTGCAAGAAAGTAAAAAGATGAGAAGCATAAATTCAAATATGTTTTCATGAAAAGTGAGCAAAGGAAGATAAACGAGAAACTGCAAGACCACATGGAACCCTAGTTAAGCTTATTTATCTAGCAACAATAAAACCTGTTGGTCCTGTTGTTTCATAGAAACTATATAGTGCCATAAAGCTGCACAAAGTAAATTTTAAATGTTAACACACTAGAAATTGTAGTATCTTACTTAGAGTTGAAGAGCTATGGAAGGCCTAATATTAAAGATAGTGGAGAAGCTTGTCCCATTCTCTTGAACTTTCTCGGAAACCTCTGTGCACATACAGAAGGATTAGCCAGTAAAATCCTTTCAGCTTACTTCTACTGCCAGGTATTTTTTCTATAACTACCAGAAAAAGGAAGCATAAATAAAAAACATTCAGTGCTCTGTGTTTTGGAAATCCTGTTTCCTAGCTACACTTAATTGTTTTGTTGGTTAAACAACTCATTTAAAAAATTTCTTTGAAACACTGCTGAGCCAGTAAGAGTCTTAATGGATCCATGAATAGGATGGTAACAACAATAAGGCTCGCCTGAAGCTTTTCTCTGTATCCAGACAGAATTAAATCATGATGAGGGAAGTTGTAGTTGATCTAATTATAAATATATATTTGTTGTGTTTTATACTTTTTTACTACTCAATATAATATTTTCAGTGTACCAGACGTCCATACGTATTGCCATTTTTTTCATTTGGAAGTTCAATAGAAAGGGAGAAAATCCTTTAGAAAGTTCAAAATAGTACAGGTGCTCCAAATGGTATATGCCGCTACTATCGCAGTATTACAAAAATTACACAAAATGGAAATCCAACTCCTCTACAAAACTTAAGAACAATTTACTGAAGGTCTTACAAATAGGCTTAAAATATTAGAGGACAGGAAATAACATATGACTTCAAGGACTAAGTTAAGAAATAAGAACTTCATTCTGACAAAATATTCAAAAGCAGTAGTAGTATTGGGTTCCCAGAAGAAGTGGAAAGGTAATCTGACATACTTCATAGAATATTTAGTCTTGTTCAGTTGACGATAAAGTATGAGACTTTACATTTACTCAAATTTAAAACGTTTTACCAATATAGACCTGAGGCTTTCTATTCTCCTTTGCTAGACAGCGTTGAGTGAAAAATTCTATGAATATTTTTCAGTTGTGGCTGGCATCTGGATGTATTTGCACTTATTTCCCAAAGTGTTAATCTCCTCCACAGGATTTCAAGTGTATAATAAACGGAAGTCAAGACAGCTTCTCCATATAGCATTCCTGCCTGTTAGAGGAGTGAGAAATTAGCCGCTGAAGTTAGCCAAGTTAGTCATGAGGCATCCCTGTGGTCACAAGAAGAGTTAGTAAATCTATTGGGGGATTGCTTAAAGTATGCAAATATTTAAAAGGATTCTTCCACCTATGTTTTAAGATCCATAAAGTTCCTTTGTTTTTCAAAAGAGATTAAAAAAATTGTAATGGAAAAAAGTGGTGAAAATTTGGTAAGTTCCTATTAAAATCTTTTTCTAGGAGAGGAGATGTTATAGTTACCAGAAAAATGTTCTTTACTGTCAAAAAAGAGTGCTATGGACAGAATTAGTTTGTTTAAACATACAAATTTAAACAACTCTTCCATGAAACTATGAATGTCACTAAACTCAGTCAGAGGGAAATAATAGGAATTTGTTCTGTGGCTAATGGCTGGAATTGTTCTTTTCTGTTTTATTCAGCATTATATGTTTCTGTGTAATCTATGCTTTGTCTTACCCTGCTATGTGTAACTAACTGGGTGATTTTGATGAGTATGTTTCCTCACTTCAACCAGATGTATCCCATTTATGGGGACAGTGAAAAATAACAAGTATCTTCAAGCTACTTTAATCGGTATTTTATCTGCGTAGGTTTCCAGTGAACCATCCTGTTCCACAAAGCTGAACTAGGATACAACTTTTCATGTTGTTCGTGATGCTGTTTTAACTCTATTATGTTTCCTATGTTCTCTTCCTCTGTAAGTGATTCACATTAAAATTATAGTGTGGTTTATAGATTTTGTTCTAGAACATAATAGAATTGCTATTTTTTTGGCAATGATTTATTTTGGTGCAATATTTGCAGCAATTTGTTTTATTAACTGTGTGATCTAGTCTTTTTAAGAGGCTAGCTTAGAGGTAAAGTAATAGCTATTTAACTAATACGTTATAGGATTATACCCCAGCATAGCTTCAGTTCAGCTCATCAAATGATTACCTAGAATTCTCCATTTTGTTAACAGGCAGTATTCTGGCTCCTCTATATTGAATTATAACTTGATTGCTTCATGCGCTGTTGACCTGTTTGCTGTGAAATCTTCCATAGAATACCCATACTTAAAATGTTTCCTGAATGTTTTTGGACATTTATACAGTTTAGAACAGCTGCTGTGTTGTCAGATAGAAGCACAGTATGGTAATTAGTGAGCTATATAATATTAAACATATCTGAAAATAGTTGCAGGCATTAACAGAATTTCCAGCATTTTAAAATGTAGCTGATAAATATATGAACTTTATAGCAATATATTCATCCTACAAATTTATTTTTTTTTAGTCAGCAGTGTGCTTGAGAGTGGACTGGATATGGAAGAATAAATAGAACTCAAGGCAATATTGTAGATATGTGCTCAACTTTGGATATACACAAAAAATTCCAAGTTAGGGCATCGGTTTCCCTCTCTTTTTCTCCTACTTTACTGTTTCAATAATTTAAATGAAGATGGTGCTTTGCCTGATTATCTGTCTCAAATGTGTCATAAATTCTTCAGAATTATGCATGAGTACAGTGCACTAATATTGAGATTGTAGCTCAGCAGGTAGCAACTTTAACTTGCATGGATGATTAGTTTGCCTAGAGGACAGGGTGTAAATTAGAAGGGGTAACTTGAAAATATTGATGATTTCATCTTTCTAACTCAATTTGCAAATTTTTATTTTGAAATACTTTAACATATGTACTAGAAGGACTTATTAGTGTGACTCGTACAATAGGAACCATGGCAGTCATTGTTTCCTTTGCTAAAAATATATTTAATAAGTTCTTATTACCATCCTTGTAGTAGAAATACTCAGTTTTATTCCATGTACTCAATAATTAGACTTGAAGTTAATTAATGTTCTATATCTTGTCATGAGGCACTTACAAATTCTTAGTACATTTTTAGTGCTGAAACCAGTTGCAACCTGCTTTGTCAAATTTCATCTGTATGTCTAAAGGAACTTTCTTTCTCCTTATGTTAATTACCCAGAACTAACCTCCCTTTCTTAAGTTGTGGTCCTCAAACCAGTAGTCATTCCCTAAAAGCCGCTGACATTTCTCAGGGGTAAAAGGAGGGCAAAGTGTGAGGTTGCCTGCAGAAGATTACCTGCTTGCTGCTACTCTCTAGAGATCAGCAAAGACTGGGGACTACTTCTAGAAAACCAAGGGCTTTTGCTGTGGGAAGGAGGGTCATATCCTTTATGGTTTCCTATTTCCCTTTTTTCTTTGGTTAACTTTCACAAAATGAATTCTACTTATGTGTTTGTATCCCAGACTTTTGGTAAATTTGAAGAGTCATATTTCTACTGTCCTTTTTTTAACCCTGTTATATTGATTTATCTTTAAATATGCCCGAGTCATCTTTCTATGCTAAAAGGCCAGGATCCTAGCCAATTTGTTTTGTTTTTTTTTTAAAGAAAGTAGTAATTCTTATTCAGCATTCTAAAATACCAGCTGACAAATGTGCTAATGAAAATTCAAAACATTGTAGGGTTCATCTACATTTAAAACTGGGTATTATGAACAGATATAAAGTAATCCCCGTACTTTAGTTTTCCCACATTTGCATGACTGTTAAACATGAAGAATTGTGTTGTTATTCAAAATATTGATGATACTGAAACAAACTGAGCACAGATTGGGATGCCAATGCTTCTCGATGTTACAAAGAAACAGCAAGAGCCTTTGCAGCTGCTCTTTTCTGGAAAACAAACATTCTGCCTTGCAGCAAAGCGCGGGCCTTCAGAACTGAAATAAACAAATACACATTGTTCTGTGTGATGTTTAAAAGATGTTTATGATAGAAGAAGAACCCAATGAGAAGTGATACTGAAGTCCAGCTACATTGAACGACTGCTGGCTTACATCTTGTGACCCCTGGCATGGCATGGGGTTCCATCAGTATTTGCAAACTCTTCTCTTGTCCCTTGGAATGTTTTTTCAGTGGATATTCATAAAAGACCTTCAATTAAAATTGTTTTGGAAAATGTGAAATTATCAGAAATTCAGCATAAACCAAAAACATCTGTTATGGGGAAAATACTTTTTTTATAACACTTACCACGGTTTTTGATACTGGACTAGAACAGTTAAGCGTTTCTGCTACCATTAACTACTGATCAGCTTGCTCAATACATTGTGTATTCTGTAAATAAGAGAAAAATAGCCCATGAAAGCTGTGCCTATTTTTTTTTTCTCCATTTTGCAGATTGTCCAGAGGAAGTGTGGGGATTTCCCATGTGTCAGTACTTGAAGGACAAGGGCTGGTGCTGTGGTCGCAATGCTAGAATGTCAGCATGCTTGGTATGATTCCCCTCTTTTCTTTTTCCTACTGAGAGCATTATCCAGATGTTATAGGATTCATTGTTTTTGGCTTCTAATCCTAGAGCCATGACTTTAATCCAAGACTCTACAGAATAACATCATTAATGTTGTAAGCATGATGAATTATATCTAAAAAAATAGTATTGACCTTCCAGCTTTATATATTTTATACTTGCTGAAGGCATGAAAAAATGAGTATTGACAGAAATTTATTTTAAGAGTGGACAGAAAGGCCAAACCTTTGTTGAAACCTAAACAAGGTAACCCCTCAGGGTAATACAGTTCCTGGCGAAGGACTTAGGGAGGAACAAGGTAATTGTAGGATTGCAATCACTAACTCTCCCAATGCCTTCATGATTCATAATATTGAATGCTCTGACTGTTAAAACCTACACAAACCTGCCTATTCCAAAAACTAGACGAGCTCTAAAATCCGTGTGGCTTAAGAGACTGGAAACATCCTTTTAACATTGCACCAAGAGATGAAGTGCTTTTAAAGACCTAGCATCATCAAGACAGGATGATGAACTGTTGTCTAATTTGAAAAAACAGATATGCGCTGAAAATTTCAACCACTGTTTCAGTTAGAAGACCACTATTCCTTTCCTCTATTAATTTTTAATTTCTGGTATCAAGATGAATCACATCAGGTTATGGCTAGCCTCTGCTGATAGCTCTGTACCTCCGTTACGGAGAACAGTGTGGACTAAAGACTCGGTATAGGCTAGCGTATCAAGGTTATGTAAACCTGAACTAACAGGGTAATTAAATGCTATCAGGAGAAGGTATAGCAGGACGGTTGTTTAGTATTCATAAGGTTTAAATGTGTTACCCTTAGCAAGGTACAAGAAAAAAACTGTTCCTTTTAGAGATGTTGTAAAACTTAACACAAAAAGTGCGTTCTAAACGGGATTTGCCTTTTCTCTTTTTGTTGTCGATGTCATACAATAGCAATTCTTCCTCATCTGACACATAAGCTATTTCCTTTCCCATTCCATTTCTTTTGGAAAGGAAAAGTTTGGGCTGTTTTTCAGCAATGGTAGGAGGATAAATTTTGTAAGCAAATGACCCTCAAGAGACAGTACTGAATGTGCCATATATATCTATTTTAGATTTCACAGAAATCACAGAAGTTTGGCAGTTAAAACCTTTTTTTGTTTAAACATTCACGAAAGGCAAAGAGTTCTCCTGTGTCACCAGATACTTCTACTGTTATTATGTTTGTAATTCTCTCTATGCATTTTTCATGACTAGGATTTTCCTTGCCTTCTAGGAGGTACAAGGGAGACAGCGCAGTGCAGCTAGGCACCCATCTTCCTAGGGGTGATGGCTGGCTAGGAGAAACTGAGTCTGCTGAGCAATGACACTCAGCATTATTGCTGATGTTCATTATTACATGTCATTGAAATTGGTTAAAGTGCCAAGGGCCAAAGGTTCTGGACGAGAGTTTCAGTTTCAGACCCTTACAATACATGTTAGAACCCACATCCATCTTCTAAGAAGCAGCAGATATATGCTGGTATGAGAGCTATACTTTATACAGCAGAAGTCAAACCTGATAGTCGGCCAAAGCCATGAACGGAGGAACTGCAACTACTTGGACCGTGTTTGAAGAACAGTCTGAAAGACAAGATCAGTTCTAAAACTAGGAGGAGGAGAAGTGGGTGATTCAGAGACAAGCAGTCTTATTTACTGTAGTGGAGTTTGGGGACTAAAGGTGACGATGACCCATAAGTGGTGAGGCATTTTTGGTTTGCTATCTAATTTATTGTAGTGTCAGATAATTTACTGAATTTTTGTCTTCATTTCTACTGTGATCTTTAATACTCAGTTGAAATTTTTATAGGCACAGTATCTTTTCAACTGTGGAAAAATATTCCACGCTTCTAATTATTTGTTATTCTTTGTCACTGTGGATCATAAAAATCAAGTGCTCTCACACCTGCATCAGGATTTATGGTATGAAAAATCTAGTGAAAGATAACGCACAGCATTTTAAACTGCAGTCCCTCTGAAGTTTTTATTTTATTTGACTTTACGTACGAAAGTTCAATTTATCTGAATACTAGGGACTAAAAGTATTTAAAGACATTGTACATTGAACTAATATTTATTTTAAAATAGTTGAATATGTAAAGTGAATTATTTGTATTTTGGTAGGATCAGACTCAAGTAACATGCATTTCTTTTTAGCACTTTCACAGAAAGTAATCCTCTGAAATTCTTTTACAATACTAAGAAAAACAAACAAATTTTGCATGCATCTATTTCCATACAGTTTGTTGTCACTGCTTCTCCTATAAATAAACCAAAATAACAGGAGTGAGCTGATTATGAGTCCCTGAAGGTATTAACACTTTAAAGTGTGCAAGCTCATGTTATGTCACACCATTAATCTTTTAAAATGTCATCTCCTCTGACTTTTATACAATGTGTTTATAAAATGTACTGATAAAGAATAAACATACCAGCAATTTAATTCCTTCACTCTTAAAGGCTTTGGAGCGAGTTGCAGTTGGCCAAATGGTAAGTAATATTGTTTATTTTAGCCATTCTAAGATAAAATGTGTTTTTCCCCCTTGAATGCTCTTAATCCATGAACTTTTATTGAACTTCTGCATTTCTGGAATCTAAAATACCAGCGTACACTATATCAAATCCTGATAGATAGCATGTGTCATCATGAAATCACATTTTTATTGCTGTGATTGTACTTAGTGAATCTGTTTTCTTTTGACAATTAAGAGTCTGGAAAAAAAGCACAGCTTAAAATTTAAGACATAAAACTACCCATCTTAACTTCTTTCTCTATCTTTCAGCTAATACATAAATTCAGTACAAATGTCCTTCTGATATCCCTGGTTTGGATCACTCTATCCCAGTGTTTTATCAACTAATGTAAAAATAGAAATTGTTATGACAAAAGCTTGAACCTGTTAGAAACATCATCATTCTCATTTTTAATCCCTGTATATTTTTTTCCCTGTGAATACTTTGAATTATTGTTGTGCAAGTTATCCTTTCAGGGATGGTGGATACCAACTGTGCAAATATTTAAAAGGCAAGGCTGAGAGACCTATTCTTTCCATATGTAAGCCCACTGACCCCAGTAGTCTTTTACTGTAAATGCATTTTGCCATGAATTTTTAATTGGCAAGCATTAACTATTTTTATGCAAACAGATCTTTCATACACAAAGGTCTGAAGTTTTCAGTGTATTCTGTTTTTATAAGCCTAGTACTTTCTGCATGGTTCAGACTACAGTGTATGATGATTCAGCTAGGGAATTACTCCTTTTGTCTTTAAAACAGTTTAGGTAAATTGTTATATTTATTTTGTATAGTAGAATTTGGATCATGATCAGTACATTTTTCCTCTGTTCTTTTTCCCTCTGCCAACCTTTGAACTTTTACTTCAGAGTTTGGGTTTTTTTTTTTTTTCTTGCATTCATGGTTATGTTAGAATCTGACCCAAAAACGTAATTTTAACTGGATGCAAGAACATTAGTGAATTGTCCTCTTAAACCTGTTATGACTGATTGTAAAGAATACAAGCCAATAAGTAGTTAAGGAAGCTAATACTGGTTTTGTTACTCTGACCTTAATTTCAATGCCAATTTTAAATCCTTGCTGTTGTAAAATTTTTTGCAGCTGCCTACAGAATCATTGTTTTATCGAGCTGTTCTTCAGGTTATTATAGAAGAAATTTATGGTGTCACCAAAAGGTAGGAAGCTCTGAATTCACAGAACACAAACCAAAGATCTGATTCTTTTCCACCTCTATTCTGTAGAGAAAGTATTTCTTAGAAAGAAGAAGGGTGTAAGAATCAGTCTTATCAGACTGTATATACGTATTGGTATTAAAATGCAGGATACGTTTCTTCATCCTAAATCCACATCACAAATGTATTGCCCTTCTTGACCCATGGCTGAAACAGGTCCTCTTTGGTACTGGATGCATGGGTAAAATATTTTCGCCAGAGAACCGACAGCAAATTCACTAAAAAGTCAACCCAGTCCTGGGCTAGCCTGTTATGCAGAGGTCCTGACAGCTTTAATACTGCAGAAGACAAAAAGACATTTCCATTTGTCCTGAGGAAAACCTGCTGAAAGCCCAATGGCCAGCATGGCTGTGAAGAGCTACTTACTGCCTACGCCTACATTAGCAAGTACTGCGCCCTTGCAGGATGGGATTTGGAGAGCTGGTGCTGCGGACCCGACATCTGCACTATACTCTCTTCTGGAGTTGTAGTTGGGTTAGATTTTATCTAATTCTGTGGGATGTATGTGTGTGAGCACTTGGAGCGCATCCAGAAGCACACCTTCCAGTTTAATTTAATTTGAAAGTAACCCATTTTTTGAGCTCTGATCCTGTTCCACAGTGTGAACCAAGGCATGAGAGGTGGGCAAAACCAGAAAATTCACTTCAGAAGCATACTCCTGATCTAAAATAAGTGCTAATGCAGATACCCCCAAATCCTTTGCTAAATGTAGAGCCAGACAGCTTTCCCTTCAGAAGATCAAACTTCTGAAAGAAGAAATGCTTTATTTATTTTAAAATTACATAAAATATAGCGCATAAAACCATGGCTACTAAATTGTAAAAAAAAGAAAAACTGTGAAGTAGATGATAGTATGTTTCATTTGTTAAAGGAAGCATAATCTGGAGGAAGTAATTAAAGTCATACTTTTGAAATAAAAGGAATGGCTACCTTGGAAAGACTCCTTCCCCTCCTCACCCCCCCGTTTCATTTCTGAGCACAGTGTTACATGGTGTGGAATATCCCTACGGTCCATTTGGGTCAGCTGTCCTGACCATGTCCCCCCACAGTTCTTGTGCACCCCCAGCCTGCTCCCTGGGGGGCAGAGAGAGAAACAGAGAAGGCCTTGACGCTGTGCAATCACTGTTCGGCGGTAGCTGAAACTTTGGTGTGTTACCAGCACTGTTTTAGTCACAAATCCAAAGCACAGCACTACCAGGGCTGCTGTGACGTTAGCTCCATCCCAGCCAGACCCAGACAATATCTTTCCTCCTGTAGCTTGTGCTTAGGAGGGCAGACGCCCGTCTTGCAAAGAATGACATAACAGCAGCATCATTAACTGATTTTCAGGCTGCATCAGCCCAAATGTTTAAGTGCTTCTAAATTTTAAATATGACTGCAGAAATTCATTCTTTCTTTAAAAATAAATGTGAGCGTTGATTCTCAGTGAGTGGGGATCCCTGCCAGCTGAGCAGCACTACAACTGCCACCGAGTAAAGTCTTTCTGTTGACCTCAGTAGATGATAATCCTGATCCTTAAATAAGGAGAAAGGTGTTTTACTGAGAGTAAAGAGGGGGAAAAGTTTTAAACAAAGATATTTCCATTTAGTATTGCACGGGGGGGAAAGTATATTTCCTCTTAAGTAATTGAATACTCACAAACAGCTACTGTAGCTGAAAACGTAACTCCTACACTGCACAGCTGGAAGAGGAATTACATTAAGACAGTCAAGAAAGTGAATTCAGACTAACAAAAACTTTGCATGTTGTTTCTCCAAGGTATTTTAAACACAGAGAACAAATTTAAGTGGCCTGTTAAGATTCAGTCTTCCTATATGTTTTTTAAGTTTTCGTGCATTATTTTAACATGTTTTTTGAAACAGCCCACATTTTTGGCTGGCTTCAGAAGTAGGCCATTGAGTTGTAAACAGGAGAAAATTCTGGCATCACTTAGTGAAATAAAAATTGCAACGATAAGAACACAAGGTAACAAGCGAAAGTGAAATTTTACTCCAACTTGGCATTTGCTCAGTCCAGTGGTTGATGGTAAATAAATTTCAGCAGCATTATAGTAAATTATAGCAGTATTGTAGAAGTATAGAAGGAGATATCTGTCAGCGGAAATAAGAATTTTGTCATTCGTATAGGGAAATAAAAATATTAGGGAGAAATTAAAAAGAAACCTTCAACTCTCCAATTTTTAGGTAAAATAATAATTGTACTATAACCATAGTACAATTGTACAGTTGCTGTATCTAGAAATTTCTTCAAGTATTAGCTAGCTTGTTTTAAGTAAAAGGAGGAGAAGGGAAAATTGTCACTAACTTGGCAGTAGTAGCTGATTTATTTCTCCTGAATTAAAAATTTAATTAAAATTAATTAAAAATTTGTAAATTTCTGTTGTTGGATGTATAAAAGCCTGCATCTCAATGCTGTATTTGCAGTGATCGACATGTTGGAAAAACTTTCTCCAAATCATCCTCCTTCATAGATTATGTCAGAAAGTCTCTGAAAAAGCTGGAACTGGATGATTCAAAGGTGAGTCACTAAATAGAGACTGCATGAAATCCTTATATCCATGTAAGTTCTTGAAGTCAGCACCATAATGCAATGATTGAGCCATTGAGTTGATTTAGTTTGTTTATTGCTGTATAAATAGAAAGTATTCTCATTTTTATTAATATTAATAGAGCCAATCCATGCTTATTTTTATGCATTAAAAAAAACATATCAAAGTTGGGGTTTTTCTTGTTTTTTGGACATAGACTTCCATGTATAAATTCTTGAAAAGATTTTGTTTTAAAATTACTTTATTCTAATGACTTTATATAAAACGAATCCTTTTTTTATACATGGTGCTCATGATCACAATTTTGTAAAGCCTTTCCGGTATTTATGAAGTTAATCCTACAAATCTCCTTGGAGGCGAAAAAATGTAATACATACTCTGTTTTATACATGCTGTCATTTAGAGTTAAATATACTTTTCAGATGCCGAGTGAAGCAGGCATGAAGAACTTCTTGCCTGTGCTGATACTATACATCCTGATAAAAGTAACTCCTGCACCCTTTTAAACCCAGCTGAAATACTATCCTGTGCGAACTTGTTGCTTTTTTGTCTGTACTTAAGTTTAAACTGAACGTGATCCAAAAAACCATGAATAATGAATCACATAGTAAATGCTTTGACCCCTTTTTATTTTCATTTTTTCTGCAGCAATATTATCTTGATCCCTTTGGACACCTTTTGAAACTGAAAAAAGTAACATTATAGCAAGATAGGCAATTCCATTCATGCACTATGTTTCTCTTACAATTTACTTCCCAAAGTATTTCCAATTTATTTTAGCCTTTAGACAGTCTCCTTAAGCAGCCTTTGAAGATCTTCTCTGCTGCAGCTTCTGTGTATGGAAAGGCCTAATACTTTTTTTTCTTTAAATTAATAAATGTTAAGGATAAATACTAAGATTTTTAAATAACTTTCCTAGACAGAGAAAAAGAAGTAAATACAAAATTGAGATTTAAACTTAGAAAATATTTTGGAGAATTTTTATGTTCCTGAGTGTCTTGTCTTAGTACTACAACTGCTAAATTGGTCAACAGATGGCAACATAGCATTAGGCATGGAATATGACTGTGTGAAGATCACAACCACTCTGTGAGAACAGGTTGTGCGATGGAGACACTAGAGAGTATTAGACTGATTATTAAAAAAATTAGTACAAATCAAAGAAAAAAAGTAGGAGTGGCAAGTGTGTAAAATATTTAAGGTAAATGTTGTTGCAGTCTTTGGAAAAGCAATGCTTAAAATCTGTAGTCAAAATGTCAAATCACTTAAAATTTGCCAGGCTCATCAAACCATGAACTAGGAGAAAAACGCAAAAACAAATAAACAAGTAAATGCAAATGACATCGGAATCATGCTTACACCATTAAGAAAAAGACTTACGCCTGAAGTTCACTGTGTTTTAAAAGGATTATATTTAATTCTATTTGCAAATCGAGTTACCTGTTTGCTTTTCTGGATAAATAGGCACTAACATCCTGCATTTACGCCAGCTGAAAGTGACTGCTAAAATGGTGTCTTCCTCAGTATGTGTGCAATCACCCAAAAGCCATAGCAGATTGTTTGTGCAATTATCAGTTTACTAAATCATTGATTAAACTCTGCTGGTGGAGAGTTATACATTCTTTCCTTTAAAACCAGTAAGCATAGAAACTTTGTGTCAATGTACCTGATTTTAGACACGCTGCCTTTGGCCGGAAAGGGTCTGGACAGATGCAAGTTGCCCTGAGAGAACGATGTCTGTCAACACTACTTCAAGCTGCACGTGTTTGTGTGGTTGCTAAAGACCCGATTCAAGTAAATGCTCATTTTTGCTTAATTTCTGCTCATTTTTATGTACAGCTGGCTGCATACTGAAGACCGAATTTTATGCTGATCTAAACAATATTATTTTTTATTTCCCAGCTATGTTGAAATTTGCAGCAGCACAAAACCGTGCTATTTTGATACTACCGAGAGGAAAGTTGTTACTGCTCCCTCAACAGCGGTTCTGACACTGCAGTTTTCATGGTGGAGTCAGCACTACATCTACACAATATTGGAGAATGTGTTAAATTCCTCTCTTCAGAAAAAAAATACTTCCATAGCTAAAAATGTGATGAAGCCTAAACATTTGCTCTCAAAGACAACAAAAATCAAAGAGAAATTTATGCAGAATTTGTTTTCAAGCTCTGTTTTTAAAAATGAACAAAAGCGCAGCTGTACTGCATAGACCAAATGTCTGCTCTGTCTCCGGCAGCGGCCAAAAACTGATGCCTTGGGGGATACAAGGCGAGAGTAAGCATATATGAAGAATATTTCCAGAACAATCCAAAATGTGCGGGTCATTCCAAAAAAAGGAGGCCATCATTGTCTTCATGCATAAATTTATTTAGGTGATGCTAAAAAAACAACTAAAACTTAGTAACGCTGTGTAGTACAAACAAAGAACTGTGAGAAAAAATTGTTTGCACACGAGTCTCTGTTTTACATGTGCTAAAATATTTTTTAAAAAAACATGTCAGAAAACTGCGAGTCTCAGGTCTTTTACTATGCTTATCAGAAAATTGAAGAGAGTTTAATCTCTGCGTGATAATAAATGTACGGGGAAGTAGAGGGGTAGCGGCACTAAGTTTTTAGGAGTCACTGCCAGGGTTTGGCAGCTTGGCATGTATGGTAAAGTCATGGATGTTTTTGATCACCGTGGCTGAATCTGGACTGTGGGACATAAACATCCTTCCAAACTCGTGGTGCATGATGAGCACCGCAGCTGCTTCCTTTATACACACCAATGCCTCTGTTCCTGATCAAGGGGTAGCCCTGGTGCAATCCAGTCGTTTTCCAGTCTGGACAAATGTGGAGGCAGGATAAAGAGAGCAAGTGCATAAGACACCTAACCTGCCTTGATACTAATTAATGCAAGTGTATGCCTTTTGCTAAATATAGAACTGGTGAAGACTCTTATCAGGTATAAATATCCAAACAGTAAGTTAATTTTTGCTATTGTTTTTCAGTAAAGATAAGTTCTTTAATCCTGCCAATTCTTCATCTGAACAAGTCCCTCTGCCTCCTTCATTTGTGAAATAGATGTGAAGATATTTGCTTATTTGAAATAAGAACCAGAGCTTTTATGAAAAGATTGTCAATCAGAAGTGAGTTAGAGTAAGACAAAATAGTAAAATATTTTTTCTACCAAAAAAATAGTGTTTATCAATCACCTAGGGCCATTCATTGTTACAAGTTACTGTTCAGGGACTGAAGTTTCCTATTACCTTAGCGAAAATAATTTCCTCCATTGTGTTTCTTTTCAATGTGGAAGAGCCTGTCAAGTCCAGATTAAACACTGAGATGCAAATGAACTGGTTTTTTCTGCCTTTTGGTACAGGATCATTCCTTTCACACATCTCTCCACCTCAGTAGTAAAACTGAGACATACACCGTGACTACTGAATGTCTGACAAAATACTGTCATTTTGTGAGGGCAGAGAGAGGTCTTTTAGTGTGAGCTTGATGCTTCACAGGTATGATTATATTGCTTCTAGCTTCAGAACTAATGGAATTGCTTTGTGGGCCATGGATGCCTGCACAGGGCTCTAGTAATTGGTCTGGATCGACACCAAGGCAATATTTTATTCCTGGTTGTTCTCTTTGTCATAGCTCACTCTGTTCCTATACACTCCCTGTTGTATGGGCAGAGCATTCAGTGTCACGTAGATATGGGAGAAATCCTTTCTATCAGAAGATTTCTTTTCCCTTTTATTCACTGTTTTACCTAATTTAACATGAATGTGGGACTCTTACTTGAGAGAATGAAGCATTCATCCCTGTTCTTTCTCCTAGAGGAGCTGGCCACTCTTACGCTTGTTAGCCTTGCTTCTTTCAAACAGCAAGAGCAATCACTCCTTCCTCTTCAGCAGAACATTTTTCAGCTCTGTTCATAGCTGCCTTGCAGATGGATTTAAAACGAAGCCTCTTTATTAATATATTTGATTGCTGCTTAAGACAGTAAGTGCTACAAATGGCATTGCCACAGCAAAAAGTCCTTGCATAAGTATTTATGTATTTCTAGAGTCTTTGAAGAAAAAAAACCCAAAACTTTCTTAAATTGCCTGGTGTCCTGTACTTATTGGGGTAGATTAGCAAAAGATCTTTCATAGGGCCTGGCTTTAAGGTGGTTAAAGGGAGAAAGTGCTTACAAGGCTAAGGCCTGGATGTGTGTCTGGCAGACTTTGTGATCTATGACCCAGCTAGGATCCATTTCTGCTAGTGAGTGAGAGCCTCAGCGGGTGGAGCTGTTTAACAAAGAGAAGCTGGCCAGGATTCATGTAAAGTGCAGGCTGGGAATAAGGAGAGAATGCTATTTAATGCCACATCCGATTGCAGGAAGATATACAGGGCTGGAAACACTCCTGACACATCCGCAAAGAAAAGCTATTAGTCACTTTGATTTCATCTCCTGCTATAGTCACACTATAGTTACTGCTATGGGCTAATAGCATATAAGGTAGTTACTTTGTCTTAGTCAAAATACTTCACAAATCACTTAACCCTTTCAGATGTAGACATATGCTGGGGAGATACAATAGCAATTTCAGAGGTAGGGCCACCTTAAGCTTTCACACACAAAGAGAAGTTTATGTGCCTGTCAGTGAGTGGTCCTTGCAGATTTACTTGGCTTTGTTTAACCAAGCTTCCAAGTCTCCTGTGACTGGTGTTTTTCACTTTCAAACAGTCTAGTGTCTGCACGTAACTTGAAGTTGCTGGGGCTCTTCCCCCAGAAAAAGTCATTTATTTGGCGGGTGCCCCATCTAACAACCTGAGATGAGATCTGCAACAATAAACAGATGGTTAATGCTCAGTTTCCACCATCCCCGTTTGCTCTAACCCTGACCAGACTTCTTAAAAACAGCTGCTGCCCATTTGTCTGTTTCTGATCCTGTGCTTCAGGTAGAGCATCCCAAAAAGATTTACAGCTGTCAGGTCTCAACTGGCGGGTCAGTAAAGGGCACTAGACCCTTCTGTGAGGAGTTGTACCCATCACAGTAGCATTTACATTAATAACACAGTAAGAGAAACTCATGTTCTATAAAAAGCTCGTTTATCATCTTAAGTAATTTAAACAACTTTGATATTTGATATATTATGTCTAGCGATGTTAGACTCAAAATATTTCAAAGCCTTGATGTAGCCATGTAGCTAAATTTAGATATAAGACATATTGTCCTGTATATTCTGCAAAGGTTATGTATTTAGAAGCATATTTAATTAAATAAACGTGTTAGTGCTTTCTTTCTCTACAATAAACAAGACTTTTAGGTTTATTTATAATTAATAATTAATTTTATATAATTTTTCTTATTTTTATAAGAATCTGAAATTATTACATATCATTCATTTATACAGTAAACTTTTTCCTATAGTAATTATGCTTGCATTTTTAATATAATTAGTCCAAATATGTCTGAAATACATTGAGCTTGCTAGTTCAGTTTTACTTGAATTCCTAAATGACTTCCCTTTGTTACATCGACTTCATGTTTTTGCGAACTCCAGAGTATTTAATTTTGAGTGGTAAAACTGGCAGATAATACTGAAATCAGAATTTATGTGAAAATAAATTTTTTTTCACTGATCGGTCATTTTTTGTCAGACTTTTTTTTTCTTATGTCTTTGGACACTTTTTATATAGTTAGTGTGAATAGTTGATATATGTTTCATATAGCAGTAATGATTTTTTTAAAACAGTGATACTTTTTAAGAAAACACAAGAGCATGCATATGTGACTTTTTGCTTTCATTTTGATGAAGCAAGCACCTAACAATAACATTAGCATACATGTAAAGCCTGAAAACTAAGCAGCTGAGCTGAGTGATCTCTCAGGGCTGTAACTGTCAAGTAAAAAATAAAGTTAAAGGTCTGAGGCTGGAATAAAAAAAACTGATTCTGTTGATTCTTTTTTAAAATAAAATAAGGATATGTTAATTTTAAAAATAACTGGGTTTACACTTGGAGCATAAATATGGTTGTATTACAGGTTTCAGTGATTTACCACTAGTTTAGAACTGCAGTTTTAATATATGTTTCCTTTTTTATAATTGCTCAGATGGCAGAGTGAACATGGATTAAGGAGATGTCTTCTCTTATTTTAGGATGAAGCAGTTATTCATGTTAGCTAAATCTGTATTTAATGTATTGGGCTCAGTCCTGAATAAATTTTCAGCAGACATAAATTATGCTGTGCTTGCTTGCATTTATTTATATAATAGTGCTCTTTTTAAAATTAATACAAAAGTAGTTCCAATTTGCTGTGTTCAGATTCCTATAGTATTAGATGGAAACACTTTCGTTAAAGCACTGCAAAGCCAAGAACTTGAAGATGGGACTTTCAAAGACTCCTGCTAAGAGAATTAGGTGTCCTGATCACATCAATGCTTCACCGTGAAAATGTGGTGGTAAATGTCCCTTGCAGATAGCTTCACAGTGAGTGGCTGGGAAAATGTTTGGAAACGCCTCTTGAGTTTCCTGGGATCCATCCCTAAGATCATACATTCTTCCTTTCCAGACCAAACCAGGAGCCATCTGACAAGCCTTTACAAACTTTGTAGTCCCTCTGAGGAACATGCAGGTGGAAGCCCTGGCTCCCCATGTTGGCTCTCGGTCCAACCTGTGTCACGAGCTGTCCTGGTTTTAGTCCCTAATCATATTATAATCATGTAATGATGAGTAGGCTTCAAGGATATTCCTTCCCATTTCCACATCTGTGCTTGTCGTACAATACCGTCTGCAATTTATCACATATATTTCCTAGTTTGGTCCTACACCAGCTGTGCTTCAGATGTTTTGATGATCTTCTGATCCGTTGAACTTGAACACAACTATATCAAAATATGCTGAACAGAATGTTTTGCCTGTTTTTTCATAATTTTAAAGCATATAATTAAGAGACACTGTGCTCTATACACATCATTGTCAAGCAGTGTTGTAATTAAATGAACAGGTGAGCCTGGGACAAGATAAAAAGCCTCTGTCCTTATGGAGCTTGTTAGGATAAGTTGCACTGCAGTATTTAGAAAGCTGCACTTTTTTAAAACTATGTGTTTGGGCAGTTCCATCCTCCCTAGAAAATGCTTAATAAGGTTTTCACAGCCATGTGAGAACATTCTAAAGTAATAGACTGATGTTTACTTCTTCCACCTTTAATGTAGATGATATGTTCAAATTTTTGCAGACAAAAGTAGTTTTTCATATGAATTTCTGACTTACTGCCTTTACAAGATTTTGACCGAAGGAGCATGGCATTCTCTAAACCTATCCCAAAGGACTAGTTGAGTGAAGAATTTCTAAGTTTAAATTCAGCACAAATATGAACTCTTTAACCAATAGATTTCTTAAACTTCCTAAATTCAAATGGCTGAATATGTTATTCATTTCCCATCTGTAATGTTTCTCAGTTTCTGAAAATTGAGTCTTAACTACAGAATTACTAGTGGCAAATTCATAATTTAAGTTTTAGTGTGGTGTGCTATTTGAGATACCAATGGGCTAAACCAATTTTGTTTTCAAATAGATTTCTTGGAAGAATGCTAAATGCCACCAAAATGTTTTCTGAGAACGTGGTGGATTTTGTAACAGTCTTTTTTTTTTTTTTTTTTTTCATTTCTGTCAGCTAAATTGCATTGAAAGAAGCTGCTTTCTTGGAAATGAAATATTATTAAGGTAGACTACACTGTTGCTACTGTGAAAAGTGTGACTGGCTCTTCTGCTATGACAAAACATTTAAGAGCACCTTCCCCTCTTCTTTGGCATTTGTCAGTGTCTTTTAAAAACATCATTGCACTGTGTTCTGTTATGAAGTTAATAAAATGCTAACCTTGACTTAGTATGTTACAGCCCTCACCACTTCAATCTTCCCAAACTACAGTGCTTATAGGAAGTCAGCCAGGGGCGATACTGAAAGAGATAAAGATACATCTCGTAACCAGTGATGCAGTAAGATTGTGCCGCCTATCCTGTGGGATCTGCACTGGATCTTTCTGAGCTTCGTAGATCACGTAATGCATCCTGTTTCCATGCTTGCCTAAAAATTTGAATATTGATATAATGTGAACCAATGACCGATGGGCAGCATGGGAAAAAATGCAGCCATCATTTTGGTCAGTGTTTCATACAGGACTTGCATACAACGACCTATTTCAATAAGACAGAGAAGAGGACATTGGGTAAAGGGAGATGCCGTGCTTCTCTTAGCTTGCCATAGAGTGTCCCTTGACTTGTAATATCTCCTCAGCAATGACTAGTGGAATATCATAAAATGCAGCTGGCAAATAAAGAGAAGTAAGAGGAAGAATATAATTGTGTAGCTTAATTTTACTGTTGTTTTAAAAAGTGTGGGAAAGCCACATACTTAAGACTGGGGAACTGTCAGTAGTGGAATTGTATAATACATTAAGACATGAACTAACCTGACTATATACAACTATACTGGGAACTAGAAAGGAGAATTTTTGCGGAAATTGGGAAAGAGAGGGACTTTTAACCTGAGATTTCTTATCTACCCTGCACCAAATTCAGTGTTCATATCTTTAAATAACAGTGAATACTTCAAACTGGTCTGGTCTTTGCTAGGATTATTTCTAATTTTGATGTTTTTTATTGTGTACAGCCATTGGGAAAACATGAAGCCAAAGCCAAAACAATACTGTTTTCCCATGAATTCTAACACAGCAATTAACTGAGTCTAAACAGTCAAAAAAGGAAGGCACTAAATGAATTTACACACTTACTGCATTTTACAGTTGTTGAAGAGTTGACTTTCTGAACTGTTTTCGTGGACAGAAGGAATTTCAGCTCACAGATTTCCTGGTTCAGTTGTTAGTTAGGGAAATATTGAATAAAGGCTCGGGTAACACTTGTAAAACAGCCTATAAAGTATATGTGCATAATGCTGTTTTCAAGTATAATTGTTTTTCAAACAGGCAAATTACTATCCCAATTATGGTAGCATAACATTTTAGTCTGACAAGGAATCTTAAGAGATGTGACTTTTACTTCAATTAGATACGTGTAAATAATATAGATTGCATTAATTTGAAATGCATTTTAGACGAAGTTCTAAATAAACTTAAGTTTCTAACTAATTACATTATCTGTTTTACATTATTTTACACTACATTACATTACATTGCATTACATTACATTACGTTACTTTTAACTACCTTAGTCATGGGAAGATTGTAAAAAGTTGCTGTATGGTATGGTCTCCCAAGCGTTTTGAACTGATCTAAGACACTGCTCTGCTAAAAGGGTTGCCTTACTGCTTTCTTGTACTCTTGCTAGTGTTCATGATAATGCTGGTACAAGAAGAGAGAGGAAACATGGAAATGTGCAGGCGGTGCAGGGGAAAGCAGTCTCTGAGGCAGCAAAGAGGAATTACGTCTGTTTAAACAGACTGTGGAACAGCATCCTTAGGCTCTGGCTCTCCCCTGTAGGGCGTGCGCAGCGTTGGACAGTAAAAGAGACTCTCATTCAGTCAAAACACTCTTAGTCTAGGGAGAGACACAACTCTGAAAAAACACTCTCCTGGAGAAATTTTAAGTATAGTATCACTAATTGTCACCCACCTTGTGCCTGAATGTTTTCTTTTCAGGCCGTGCTCAATCAGCACGTTTGTGGGATTGCAGCCTAACTCGGGCGTGCTCAGGCGTGTGGTATCTCACGTGCTCTCAGGGCTCTGTTGCCAGTCTCCTAGTGTTCACAACAGATGAGTCTGGCCTATGGTATCGTTTTGGCGCCACCTCCAACATATGGTACAGTTATAACTAGGTCAATGGAGACCCTCCTGCCCTCTAGTTCCTCTTGGTTGTTTCAGTTATTTGAGCCACCGCACCAATCCACAAAGAAATTAGTTTAAAAGAAAGCATGCACCACCATCACAGTGCAAAGTGACGAGGTACTTTTGTTCACGACCTGATAAAGACCAGGAGACATTGTAGCTAAATCAGCAAAGAAATACTGGCCAAAACCTCTCTGTATGTATTGAAGCTTACTTGAATATCGGTAGCATAAGCTAGATCTTTGAGTGCAGAATCATTATTAAGACAAGTGCATGACATATGTATTTGGTTTTTTTCATGCATTTTCACTCAGGCCATAAATTCATAGTGTCAACATCATGATGTAAGAAAAAAGTTCAGTGCATGGATTTAAAGATTTTTTATTGGATACACAAATTTGTGGCAACCCTGCATAGAGAACAGTTGCATGCACAACTCCGGTGGCTAAATGGGGCTTGCTTTGCATGTGTAAGTACAATTCTGTTCCTGAAAATGCAAACAGTAATTTACTCCTACTTCACCTTGGAAGGATAGCTGAAGATTGTGTTGGGTACCTTTTAAGAACTGAAGCCAGGTGGCAAGCTGTTGCAGTTTCAGACAAAGCCAGTGTTTTCTGGGTTTTGGTCGTCTTCCAATAAATTGACCATATAGCTAACTACCAGGTACCCTTTTCTATCGGTGCTCTGTGGTGGACACTTTCTCTCTTTTCCAGCTGGACTGTTGCACTGAATTGGTTCACCCACCAAACTTTTAATAGAGGTACAGTTTGGAATAGTACTTAATCAATCCATGACAGCAGGATGCGTTCAGTCAGAATGTGTAGTAAGCAAGGAGGAAGTGGAAAAGCATTTGGGCTAAGTACTCAAGTATGGCAACATCCAAGAGACATTTTTGACCCAGCTTTTTATTTGCCAAACATTTCACAGCTTGTTTTCTTTTAATTTGAATGCTTCATATTGAAAAATGGAGAACATAAAGGAAGCAAAAGCAGAAAGGTTTCATGATCACATTTTTACAAATACAGATCTTTGTATTTTAATTCCAGATAGCCTGTAATTTCAAAAATCCATTATACTAAAACCCTTTTAATTCTCAGTTGAAATGAAAAGCTTATAGGGCAGAGGATAAATGAACTGTTCTGTTTATCTCATGACTGATGTATTTTAGTTGGTTTGGCTCTTTAGAGGGGAAGAGAAAAACAAACCCTCAGATATTTGCACAGCTTTACTGAAAATAAAATAGCAACAAGACCAAAAATGTCCTATTAGTCCACATTAGTACTGCCAGATCAGCTACTCAACCTTGCCTCTGTACTGGGGAAAAAGTACTTTCTAAATTAAAAAAATAAGACTGAAAGACTACAAAAGTTCTTCTAACCCATCCCCTTGTTTTAAGGCAGAGTTAGAATTTTGTGTCATTCCTGAAAAATATTTGTGTACTCTTCTTAAAGCTTCCCGTGAAGGAGACTGACAACGTCCGCAATCCTTAACTAACCTCAAAGATAGAAAGTTTCTTCAAGTTTTTGGCTGAATTTTTTTTGCTGCAATGCAAGCGCATTAGTTCTTATCTTACCCACTGTAGACAGAGTGAACAAACTGTTCCCTGCTTCTTCATGATAGCCTTGTAAAAACCGTTATTATGCCCGCTCTCAATTTTCTCTAATTTAGCCTGATCAGTTCCAGTTCTCTCAGTCTTTCTTCATAGGTCATGTTTTCTAGATCTCTGATCTCTTTCCTCTCTCAGGGCTTTTTCAGACAGTTCATTTCTTTCTTTGACATCTGATGCCCAAAAATGGATGCAGTATTCCAGCTAGAGCTTTGCCACTGCCAAGCAGAGTTGAAGGATTACTTCCTGCGCTTTGCAGGCTGCTCTCCCAAACATGTCGCAGAATGGTGATTGCTTTTTTTTGCAGTAGCACAACTGTGACTCTCGCTCAACTTGTGATCTGCTATATCTTCCAGATTGTCATTTGGTGTTCCCAATCCTGAACAGCTGATTATTTCTGCCTGAGTGTAGTCCCTTCTGCTTTTCTGTACAGCATTTCAAACTTCTTTTCTAAGCAATGCTCCAATTTCTGAAAATTATTTTAAGTTCTTGCAGTGCCTTCCTGTTGCGCATTTGCAGACTTAGTCAATGTGGTTTCTGTTCTGTCGTCTGAGTTCTTAACGAGAACATTGCTTTTTGTAATGGACCTTCAGCCAGCAGGTCTTTTCAGTTGTTCAAAGACTCATTAGTAACTACTCTCTGGTTATGGTCATTCAAACAGTTTTCCCTCACTTTATAATACTTTAATCTAAACCTTGTTTCTTAAATTTTGCTTATGAAATTGTTATGTGAAATGGTGTTAAAAATCTTGCTGAAATCAAAATATATGACAACCAGTTGTTTTCACTGTTGTGAATCCCTTCACCCTCCTTACAAGCACAGTAGACTGACTTGTGATTTGTTCTTCACAAATTCATGTTGACTATTACTCATCTGCTTATCCTTCAGTGTTTTCAAATTCTTTATTTGTTCCATTTTTTTCAGTGCATTGAATTTGAACTGACTGCTCTATAATCATAGAATCATAGAACGGTTTGGGTTGGAAGGGACCTTAAAGATCATCTAGTTCCAACCCCCCGCCATGGTCAGGGATATCTTCCACTAGACCAGGTTGCTCAAAGCTCCATCCAACCTGGCCTTGAACACTTCCAGGGATGGGGCATCCACAACTTCTCTGGACAACCTGTTCCAGTGCCTCACCACCCTCACAGTGAAGAATTTCTTCCTTCTATCTAATCTAAATCTACCCTCTTTCAGTTTAAAGCCATTACCCCTTGTCCTATCACTATATGCCCTTGTAAAAAGTCCCTCTAAGACATACATCAACTAGCCGTCTGACATACCATCTTTGAGAACTTCTCAGTGACAATGAGTAATAGTTCTGAGGTCACTTCATTCCCTTCTTGGCTGTCCTAGGATGAAGTTCATAATACATACCTGATTTGAAAACATATAATTTGTGGAAATGTTCTCTAGTTTGTTTCCCTATTTTAGGCTGAGATTTTACGTCTTTGCAACTAGATTAGCCACATGCTCTCAGATGACTCTTCTAATAAGTGTGCAAAAATGTATTAAACACTTCAGCTTTCCTCATCTTTTGGCAGTACCGTTACTTTTCTGCTAAGTTGTGGACTAGCTCTTTCCATAGCCACAACAGAGTAGCCGTACTGCAAACTCCCAATACTGAAGAAGTACATCAGGCTCTTTCAGCTCCACTCTTTCCAGCAGCCTCCATCACCGGTAACGTTGCAAACCTACTTCCCACTCCTCTGACAGCTTCCTTAAGTGGCCAGCTCAACTGTCTTCTTTAGCATCCAGGACTGTGGACAGCAGAAGAATAGAGACATCATGACCTTTAAAACCTGGAAAATTTTATGGTCTGGCTGCCCTGTAGAGAACAGGCTTTATGAAAAGCCGTTATGGTCATAGCTTTAGCTACCTGCGGTGCAGTGGCCTCTAAGGGCTGAAAAGGGAAGGGGTATTTAGCTTAGTTGAGTTCTTGAGCTGCCTTTGTATCAAATTCAGCCCCAAATCACAGCATTTACAGTCATAGTGGCAGTGCTGGCAACGTTCCATCAGGTGACTGGGAAAAGAAGAGGGGAACATGTAGAAGTTCAAAGCAAATAGAGAAAGTTTTATTTTAAAGATGGGTAACTTGAGGCACAGCGAA
This sequence comes from Aptenodytes patagonicus, assembly GCF_965638725.1. NCBI lineage: Eukaryota > Metazoa > Chordata > Aves > Sphenisciformes > Spheniscidae > Aptenodytes > Aptenodytes patagonicus. Next base: position 45,976,047 of record NC_134949.1, read on the forward strand.
ACAAAGTATTATTTCCAGAATCTGATAGCAGGCCTTGTAATGGAGGCCTTGTAAAAATACCATCCAGGAGTCCTGACTGAAGCATGTTACTCTCACACCAGAACCCACTCCTCAGCTATTTAAATAAATCTCTTGGGGATGGCGGTGAGGAGGGGATAAGATATATGGAAAAGGAAATGAGAATGTTATCTCCACTTTACTGTGTAATACTCATTTAAGAATGGCTAGAGCTTTCTGAATAATGAATGTATCTCAGTATTTCATGTCAGTGCAAAATGCTGTCTGAAGAACAGTTATTGTAAATGAGAACTGAGAAACTGCTATTAGAAAATTATTACAAAACTTAGGAAAGTGCTCATTTTGAAAACAAAACACAGATTTCATTTTGTAGTGTGACTTTCAATTAGGAAAAAAAATATTTCATTTTAAAGTTCTCTTGAAAAAGTAACTAGAATAACTCTGATATCTTTTTTTTTAATCCCTTGCAGCTCCCAGACAGCTGTATAATGGATTACCATGAAAAATACAAGCACAGAATGAATGAGCTTGAAGCGTTTAATATGGTAAAAGTTATAGGATTAATACTATTACCTTGTATATATGTCCTCGTCTAGAACAAAGCCCTGTTAAGTTTTATGTGGAGGTGGACTGTCTTACGCTGTGGTATGCAATCTCAAAAACAAAGCAGCTCCCCCTTCCAAACTTTGGAGCATATCCTATTCCAAAACTATATTAGGTGTCAGTAAAATAATAAAGCGAACACATGGAAGATTCTTTTTCAAGAGGGACTATTACCCTGGAAAATGAAATGTCAGTCTCCTTTTAAACCTAGACTGGTCTCCATGCAGTTATTTCATAAAAATTCTTTTTATTAAAATTCATTATTTCCCTCTTTAAAATTGTTCTGCTTCATATAATATCATTTTCTTGTTGGACAACGTCTCAAAACCAACTAAATAACATAGTTTCCTGGCTTTATGGCTTTCCATGTATTTTTGATCTTTAATATAATCGGTTTTGAAGATGTCCATCCCACAGGGAAAATTGGCAAAGTGACATTTGTACAACAGAACCACTAGAAAATGACTGACCTTCCTGGAATTGTTCTGTGGAAGTGTAACCATTCGGAAGTGTATTGGCTCTCTTTCCCAAAATCATTATAGTATCTAATCTTTCTTTCAGTTGAAGGTTGTTCTGGCTCCCTGCATAGAAGTTTTGATACTTCTGGATCGTCTTTGTTACCTCAAGGAGCAGGTATTTTTGCATTATATTTTATGATACCTAAAGGCTACATCAGTGAAATGAGACTATTTCAGCCAGTTTATTACTGTGCAGACGAGAAGTCTCTGTTGCAGAAATATTATTCTCATCATATTTGCAAAAGTATAAGCATTCTTTCCATTTACTATAAACATATGCCCAGCAGATGTTTTTATTTTCAGCAAAGCAGCAACAGTAAAGTTTATGTTCTTTTAATTGTATGGTAATTACTAGTCAATAGACAGTAAAAAAAATAATTAATTAAATATGCAACAAATCTCATTTTGTACAACATATTGAGATATTTAATAATTAAAAAGAATATTGGAAATGCTAAACAAACATTGTTCTGTACATGCTAGAGCTTCCAATGAATATGTTTTAGAACATATAATTCAAGAAATTTTGAATTAGGTCCAAAATGTTTATGATTTCCTTTTATTGTTTCTTAATTAAGATCAATGATGAGAGAGGGTGCACTTTTTCCAACTGTATGGGTCAACTGAGGTACATTTGACTAACATACAGCCTGGATATATTTTACAAGTACAGACCTGGGATATAATAAGCAAATGCTACTACATTTACTCCATAATGATTTATATTACAGTGTTTCTTCTAACACTAATTTTGAGCTTGGCCTGATTAACTCAGAAGCAGCAGTCATACTTTCTCTGCACCAGTAAATATTTTTTGGACAAATAATAATTTGCTAGGAGGAAATGGTAGCGTCTTCCAGCTTCTGCTCTGGGCCACAGTCAAAATAAAATTTTAAAATAAAGTTTAAACCCATTCATGTGAATAGCTCTGTTTTTCCACCATAAACCTTCCGTTTTAACAGCTCCATTTTATCATAAGTAAAAATTCACTTTATTCTCTGCCACAGTGCACTTGGAACAACTGAGTTGTAGTAAATGTATGCTTTTGTTCTAACTGGTATTTTTACAGAGAGGCAATTTGAAATATTTAAATAATGATGTATTTTCCCAAATGCCAACCAGTTATAAATCACATAGAGATCTGTATGATTTCCAAGACAGGAGATCAGCCTTGCTGCATTTAGCACTAATGTACCTTTTCTAAATGTACTATATGCATTGATTTAATCTTGTACTGGTTGATTCACAAAATGTGTTTAAGAAGAAAAATTAGAAATGATAAAAGCCATATGCAACATGAAGACCAGATCCAGCTGGCCTTATTCATTTGAAAAGTCAGTTAATTAGCTTCAGTAGTAGAATGTGCTGTATAAAATGAGTAGGATTTGATCCTTAAATTTCTTTGCTCTAGTACAACTGAAAAAAAGCTTTATTGATGAAGGGGGTGGTAAGCTGTCATTTGATAGTGCCAGAAATAATTTAATGTCTTTAAAGTACATCCTGGTTTGGGTATCCTTTTTTCTCAAGAAACTTTCTGTGATTTTATTGTTAGGTAAGTGTTTTTTCTGCTTTGCATTAAGGATAGTTTTTAATATTTTTTTGCAATTTTGTATTTCGAAATGTGGACCTATTACCATGGCTTAGCTTTTAATTCAAACACATTTTTATGTACTTCAATCATATATCATTTTACAGGACAACATTGCCTGGTCTGGACTTGTGAAGTTATTTGATCCCGTGAAATCCCCCAGATGCTATGCAGTTATTGCTCTGAAGAAACAGTCGTGTTTTTAAGTGGAAGCAAATTGCAGATAGGTTGAAAGCTCTGAGCTGATACTGCTGTTTCCTCACTTTTATTCTGTTATTTTTAATTGATTCCTCAAGTACACTGACTGCTTTTCAGCTGCAAAAGTAAAAAGTGCAATGTCTCTTTGAATCATGAGAAATAAAGATCTCCTTTATAAATACCATTGCTTCCTTATGTCAGTTATTAGACAAGGTTGAACATCTGGCTTTATTATAAAAGTTACGACCCGTATTGTGTGATTATTATTTTAAAATAATTTTTATGTTTCTTCTTTTTAAGGCATTATACTATGTATCAATATCACTTCTCTTCATATTTCTAATCACAAGATCATACCTTCTCAATTTTTGCCAGTGGCTGGCAGCAGCAGTGTCAGACTAGCCTCACCTTTTTCTGTTCTGGATTGAGATGGTGCATAGCGTAAACAGAAAAATGACCTGCGCTGTGAACAAGAGGTTCGTAGACTAAATAGGATCTTTGTACTTCCGTGTTCTCCAGGTCGTCGGGACCAGCTTATTTATAGAGCAACCTAGAAGAGCCTAGATAGTAACTACCTGCAAAGAGCAGTTTTGTATTAACCCCTTCTTCCTTCAGGCATGTTCCTGGCATGCACTTGTTCGCTTGTCACTCTGACAGAAAAAAATATGTGTGCTCTAATCCAGTGGGAGATTTCCCAGTGCTTAAGAATCAGCTGCCCTGCTGGAGTTCACTCTGTAATCCTTGGGTTTTATCAGAAAGCTATTATCTGGCCCAAATGTGTTGGGTATAAATGCTTCGGTACCCACGTGAATTGAAACTTGCTAGGCAGTTTCTCGTTGGCTGTACTGCATTCATGAGTGGGAAATTTATTTGTTGATGCATTTATCTCAATGGGTTGCCTAATTAAACTTGCAGATTTTCCATCAATTAAAAAAGAGAAAAGTTTCTATTCTAAGTCCGAGTGCTTTTATTAGAATTTTCCAGCATATATAAAACATAATTAACTAGCAGTGCACAGAAAAAAGGACAACAAATAAATAATAAAATACAGCATTAAAGAAGAAAAGGGGAGAATGCAACTTTGGTGGGCAGAAGATGAGAATGACAGAAAATATTTTTATGGTAATTGTACAGTGACCGTAATAGCCATGGGAATCAGACTGAGATTCAGAAGTGAGTAGGAACAAATCTTACCCTGTTTCAGTCTGCAAAATGTAATGAGAGCTGGTGAACATGGCCATTCAAGAAAAGAGAAGTAAGGTATTTTTCTAACAAGTCCCATCTTTCTTGATGTGTTCACTTGGAAGAAATACTCTTTTTTTGGTGGTGTAAGTTCACTGCTGTCTATTTTAGGACTCTCAGTCCTTATTAGCTCCATGGATCCAGTATGAGCTTCTCACATTTGCTTGGTCCCAGTACGTTCAATCCTTAGAGCTGCTGAACACCTGCAATACCCAAGGAAATTAACAGACGTTGCAGGTGCTCACAGCGTCTTTGGAGTAGAGCTAAGAAAAGAAAATGAGGCCTTCCATATATGCCACTTTTTGTTATATAGGGAGTACTGAGGAAACTAACAAGCTGGTAGATTCTTTTCCCAGGAGAGGAATCAAAAGAAATAAAATCCTTTCCTAACCTCTAAGCATCTGGAAGGAAAAAACCCCAATAATATCTGATATAAAGAGGCAATCTAAAGTACATGATGTTAAAAAGAAAAAAGATGAAAAAAATGTTAGAAAAATAGGTGTTCTACTAAGACATGATGACTAATTATTAGTGAAGTGTTAGAGTGTGTCATCCCAATCTTATGTGCTGTTGGAAAAATTTACTTGGGGATGAAATTGCCTTTTTTGTGTTATGAATTGATTCTTCTGCTTTTTCAGATCAAATACTAAAAACTGGGCATATATGATGGCCAAACAAAGAAAGAACAGTTTCTCGCTCAAAGCAAGTGCTTAAAAGTACCCTGTTATGGCCCAAAAATATTTGTTTCAGTAAGCCCCACCTGGTTTAATTTGAACACAGTCGAAATTGCATAGGGTATATACTCTATTGCTAATTTTGTGTCATATTTTATTGTGTGTAATGCTATCTAAAATCAAAGTTAAATTCTTAATACTATCTTAAGAAGAGATTTGCAACAGTTTAGAATAAAAAGCACATCTCTAGGATTAGCCCAAGTGCTTTTTCACTGATTCAAAAAGGTCTGAATAAATTTGCATGCCCCCCCAGCAACTTCTCAGGCTCTTTCAGTACTTTTTACGCACTTTGTAGTCTATGCAGGCAAGGACAGAGGCAATGTGCTTCTTAGAATAATAACTATCAAGAGGTTTTTATGATGAGTTTGCATTCAGCAAAGTCAGTTGCTGTCTGCTCTCAAAGCTGTTTCAAAGCTTTGGATGCCTGAATACCTATGAGCTATTGTTTACATAATGGAAAAATCCCTGTCAGTAATCAAGATGAATAAAACGATTTTTCTTCATGGTTACTGCCAAAAGTCCTTCCATAATGTAAACCGTATCCTAAATATGATGAAGTCTTTTGATAGAAAAGAATCTCCATTTTCTTTCAGTGTGACAGAGAGCTATCTATCTTGATATGCTCCCTAAGGAGTAGTGGATATACCTGCTTTCCCTCAGGTGTTTGCCTGATTCTGTTTGTTGCACACCTATGCATTCTGTAGCAGATTTGGAGTGTTTTATTTGTTTTTCTTAGGGCTGAAACCTGTTCTTGGATGGAGGAACAAGAGTATATGCAGGGTATGTGTGCAACCTTAATATCCAGGAGTATGTTGTAGTCCTAAGATCTCTAAGCCTGCTTTTGTGACAATAAACTTTAATTCTGCAGTTCTGATTCATGCCTTAGAACATCACACCACAAAAAAATTTTGCGCTGTTTTAGTTTCTGGGATTTTAGTTTCAAGGGGTTTTTTTATTAAATATTAAGTATTTTTTATTACAAATTATCTTCTTCATTGACATTATTTGTTAATTTACTGCTAAAACAACTATCTGCTTAGAGTTAAAATGCTTTTGCTATGTCATGATGGAGTTAAAATCTTGAGACTCAAAATCTGTATGCCCTATGATGGTTTAAAATCTGCACAGGGGAAGCACGCTAAATGTATTTGGCTTGGTGGCAGCTATATGTCTTTTTGATGATTGGAGTATTTTTTCCTGTCAGTACTTATTGGTTCAGAGTTACTTTTTTCCTAAAAACCATCCTAAGTGTGTCATTATATTGCCAGAGATTACTGATACTAATGGCAAGTAGTAAAATAGGACCAGCACCAAGAAAGTCTTCCCTGCTTATGTGTGAAATAGCCAACTTAGTATGGTGCTTCAGACTTTCTTTTCTCTGGGAAGTAGCTGAATACCCAATCTTTGTTATCGTCTTTAATCTCTTTATCCCATGCATCTTATCATTCTTACTGATATATGTCCTTCTTCTTGCTGATATGTATCCTAGTACTCTGAAAGGAGAGGAATCCATACTAGGCTATGAGCCATGAAGAATTTTCAGTGCACGTAATCAAATCAGAACTGAAGTATAGTTGCCCAGACATTTAAATTGGCCACCTAACCCTTAGAACTGTGACTTTAGCTTCCTTAGTTTCTGAGATCCATTGAAATTTTGTAGTTTCCAAGATACCTGTATTTCCTGCCAGGTGGGAGCACGGTCTAATTCTCTGGGATCCAGCTGCAGCTCCCTCACCCTGTTCATCTGAAATAACCAACTCAGTTTGGTGGCTCTGTATTCTTTATCTCCAAGCAACTGCTGAATAAGTTGGTTTCTTTGAATTTGCTTATCTGTGGTTGTTATCTTTGTCAATGTTATATTTCAGAGTCCTCCAAGAAAAGAAGTAAAATCCTTCTGAGATTTAGGAAGCCTCAGTGAAGTTGCACCGCAGTTATGCTTCTTGTTGCTTTCTCCCTTAAAGCCTTGAAATTAATTCCTGATGATCAGACAGATTAAGAAGCATCAGACAGCCTGAGAGGCATAGGTTATTAAAAAATACTATGTACAATATCTTCTCTTCAGGAGTCTTTTTCGATTCAAGAGCTCTCAAGCATTTTCTTCACAGAAATTCCAGTGCATGTTATCATTAAACTCAAACATCCAAGGAAACCCACCAACGTATGAAGATTTGCCTCAAACTGTTAGAACATGCTGTTGTACACCAATCTTCCCAGTATACACCTGCATCCTCCTCAAGGCTGCAATGTCTGTATCAAACCGGAGAGGAATAGATACTTGTCTCGCCATCCCAGTGATGCTGTTTATGAAATCTGCAAGAGAATGACACTCTATTCTCTGCTTTGTGTTAAAAGGCAACAGAACTCTTAGAATGGGTATGTCCAACATCCAAAGATTTCTCCAGCTATCGTTATTGAAATCAATTTAACAGACTTCTTCAGTCAGTTCAGTCTGTTAGTTACTTCAGTCAATACTGACTACCATTAATAGGTCTACAAAACTTTGTCCTGTGGTTTATGTTCCACAGGTGGACCTTTCTCATAATACAGGTTTTTTACTCATCAAAACACCAAATGACTTCAACTAATTGCTGTGAGTGGGAGCTACTTCTAGATTTATTTATTTATTTATTTAACCGTAATTTTAAGTTGTTTTATCCAAGTGGAATCCTACTATATACCATCATTTCCTCAGAACTGTGGATTCAAAGGAAATCAGAAAATGGTTTCTAGGTTACCAGTAAAATTTAGAAGAAATTGAAATTGTACTGCATAAGTGTGTTCTTGGGTAGGAAAGCACAGTATATGTACAGGTTACATCATGAGGCACACTGTTGGCCAGAATTTGTTAAACTCACGAATACAAAACACATAGGCAAGATTATATGGACAAAATATCTCAAAGATTTGCAGTTACTGTAAAGTATATAACTATTCTTTATAAACTGTAGGAAAAAATGTAATTATCTTATTCAATGGAAATACAGGAAAGCATGAACTTTCAGCAAGTAAACAGGAGATTCAGATTTTAAACTTGCCTAATGATCTAGGAACTAGCCGCAAAAGTGAAAAAATTTTCTATGGCAACAATCTGATATACTGTTCACCCCAGGAATTCAAGCTATTTTCTACATTTATTTTGTACCTGCTGTGTAATCCATAGTTTTGGTCTATGATTGTCTTTTTTTTTTTTTAAATAGTTTATCATTAAATTATCTCTTTTCAGTCTTTTGCAATTACAGTCACAGTGGCTATGTGTAGTAAGCAAGGACTTTTCATTTCCTTTTGTATGTAACACATGCTAACAAGATACAATTATTTAATATCTTTGTTTAAAACTAACAAAGACTGTCCAAAAGCAAAATACCACTTCTAAATTTAACTATAGTTCATCTGTGGATTAAAAAATTCTGCATGTGAAACCTGTGCAAACTTTTAACTTTTCATTACAAAATTCTCGGTTTTATGTAAGTCTCTTTCTCTTTGCATCTGGACCAATATGAACTTATTCATGTAGATAAAGATGTTGTCAGGGCAGCTGGTATTGGGTTTCACATGGAATTTATCAAGAAAATCAAGATGCAGTAAATCTACTGAGCCAACAAATCAGATTGTTAGACTGAAGCTCAGATTGCCTTAACACACAAACTGTCAACTCTTTCATGAATCACTGATGAAAAAAGCAAAGCTGTCTGCTTACTGAATAACTCAGTAGTGTCTGGCACCAAAAGAGAAAATTCCAAATAAGAAGGAGCAGTGATTACCTCTCCTGATTATGTAAACCTTCAGAAACAATAACTAAAATGTACAGTTGTAAATCTATGTTGTTTATTACACCTCCTATTATTAGAGTAATGAATAAAGACTGACAGTAGAAGCAGCCATGCTGTTTCTCAACTATAAATCCTAAATTCACTTGTTAGTCTTAGAAAGGCTGAAGTCATCAAGAGGACACACAGATGTTAAAAAGTGTAGAATGAGCTGTACATTACTTGGATAAATGTGCCATTTGTTACCCTTTTTATACTCTAAGGCATGGGTATCAATTCAAAGAACACAACTCACAAAATACTCAATGGAAAGCATATAAACCAAGTTTTATCAATTTTAAGCTCTTCCGTGCTTTATTTATTGGCAGACTATTATTAGCTAGCAAGGGTTATAAGGGTGATTTCAGCAAAATTGTTGCTATGCTGTTTATGATTAAAAATTTTAAATAAAAGCAAATAAAATCATGTAAACCCTTACTTTCCCAGAAATTTTAGTTTTAATTTGAGAATATGAATACTGGTACAGAGTCATGTAGTGAAAATGCATATCATTAAGAGTACCCCTAGACAGATTCTTGATTTAAGTAAAAAATGTCTGGCCAACAAGAGCTTTAGAGAATTGCTCATTTGCCTTTTTTAAAAGTCATAGTTCTTTTTAAAGTCACACTTCTGTAGTGATGTTGAACTTTTTTTTTTCAGTAAACAGAATTTGATTGAGCTTATTTGGAAAAAGAAGGTATTCAAAGAAAAAAATTTTAGAAGCGCCACTTTGTTCCTGTGCTTATCCTCAAACAGTATTGCGGAAGTGAGAGAAAAGGTAACAAGTGTGTTTAAGAGGTGATTTTTTGGATAACCATTCCATTTGCACTAGTTAATCACATGAATCAAGTTTAATGCCATCTATCTAAACACCAGTTATTGAAATCATGAGTTATGGAGAAAAGATCATTTCCTAAATCAGACATTTAAATAGCTTTGAAATTGAAATCATCACTTTTCTGAAGATGTCCACATCCTTTGAATAATTGTAATTTGTCTATATAGAAAAGAAGGACAATTCCAAGCATTCAGCATTATACAAAAAGTCCATAGATAAAACATTAATGGATATTAATACGAAATAATCCATTACATACGCTTACATAGTGAAGACCTGGGTCATCTTCATTTGAGTCACTGGCAAATTTCTGTTGATTTCCATGGGAGCAGGCCTCGATACAAAAGCATCTGCGGAAGACAAGCAGTGTGGCTGATCAAATATCTTTTGTACAAAGACAGTTGCAAATGTACATTTGTGAAGGCAAAGTGATTGTGTACACTTCCTTTATCTATACGTATTGAAGTTGAACAGTATAGAAATTATTGTGAACTCTGGTTCATCATTGAAATCTTCCTGACATATAGTAAGAGAAGCCTCAAATGGCTTTTTGTTTATTTTTTATTTCAGATAATATGTTTTTAATGCATTAAAACTCTCAGGGTTTTCTTTTCTCCACTCACTGGTCCTTTAACAATGAGAGCACTAATTACAGTAATACAGAGTTAAATGACACTTATTGTTCCTAAGAATAACTCAAGTGTCACAGCCTGTGCTTTCACTGAAGCCAATGGTAAAATTCCCATGAACTCTATTATAACTGTTTTTATGAATAAGGAAAGTAAGATTTAGCCTTAATTCTTCAAAAAGCAACATTTGTTACAGTACTTTAACAGAATATCTTCATAGCAAGATTTCGCTGTAAACCTATATTTCCCTTCCTTCCCTTCCTCTGTGCAGAAATTTTATACAACGTTGTAAAACAAAGAATTGAATTTATATAAATGGTATGTTTCCCCAATTAGCCACCTCTATCAGCACTTTGCAGGCAGCGCATCCCTTATTCATGAACTATGTGTTAAAGAAAGTCATGCTAATTAATAACTCTTTCTGCATAGCCCATGAATTCAATACAGAACCTATAAAAGTAGACTGTGAGACATAAATTTTGATTGATTTTTACAATTCCATTTAAGATGTAATTTCCTAATGGATTTCTATGGAAAACCTTTTTAAATGTGATTTTATTGAAAATATTTTCCAGCAGGACTTGAAAATTATGTAACTGCAGGTAGGATCTCAGTGAAGAATGAAAATAATATTTCAGGTTGTCAGTGGGAATAAGTTTTTAAAATTTTCCTGTTTGTTATGATTTAGCATTTAGCTTTAAGACAACATTAATTAAGTGTAAAATGTATCACAATTATTCATTCTCTTCTAGTGCGTTATTGAAATATTGCAGTTTCATGTGTTGCTATTTATCTTTCCTTGGCAAACTGTATCTAAGTTTCTGGAAGAGCAAATCTAAAAACATTCATGTTTTTACACATTAGTGTTCTGCAATTTTATTGAATGAAATAGGAGTGTTGTGGTATGGTAAATAATGTAGTGTTTCTCCATTAAAACAGCTGCCAAACAAATCTGAATACATGCAAGAGAAGATTATGGTTCACGGTAAGCACTTAGTTTCCTTACCAGTTTGTCATCAGAAGTTAATGTCAACTTAATTCACTGCTTTTTAGTCAGTTAAGGTTTGAGACCAGCTTTAGGTTCTGATTATCCAGCTCAGAAAAGGAAAGCTAGATCTGCTTTACACCATGGTAAAACTGCAATATTATTGCCTTGGGTCCCAGAGGCCACATAAGCCTGCTTGTTAGTATGGTGTCATGGTTTAACCTCAGCCAGCAACTGAGCACCACACAGCCGCTCGCTCACTCCCCCCGCCCCTGTGCGATGGGGGACAGAATCAGAAGAGTAAAAGTGAGAAAACTCATGGGTTGAGATAAGAACAGTTTAATAATTGAAATAAAATAAAATAAAATAGTAATAATAACAATAATAATAGAAGAATATACAAAGCAAGTGATGCACGATGCAATTGCTCGCCACCCACTGACTGACGCCCAGCCAGCCCCCAAGCAGCGGTCGCTGCCCCCTGGCCAACTCCCCCCAGCTTATATACTGAGCATGATGTCATATGGTCTGGAATATCCCTTTGGCCAGTTTGGGTCAGCTGTCCTGGCTATACTCCCTCCCAGCTTCTTGTGCACCTCTTTGCTGGCAGAGCATGGGAAGCTGAAAAGTCCTTGACTTAGTATAAACACTGCTTAGCAACAACTAAAACATCAGTGTGTTATCACATTATTCTCATGCTAAATCCAAAATCCAAAACACAGCACTATGCCAGCTACTAGGAAGAAAATTAACTCTATCCCAGCCAAAACCAGGACATATGGTATTACCCCAAATTAATTCTTTGCAGCATTGCCAGTTGACTCTGGTGAAGTGCTGCCCTGATATGGCTGTACTCCTGCATAGTCCAGGAGAGGAGCAGGTGTATCCTCTGAGCATCAAGTCTGAGTTTTTGGGACAGGAGCATGGTCTAGAGGAATAAAGAAGGAAGAGCTTTATTACTTCTGTTCGCCCACCCATTGCTTGTGTTATGTCTTTAAGCACTTTGAGCCAAGAGCTTTCTCTTACTGTCTAAGGGTAGCAATGAAGAGCTCACACAATGCATGTGGCTGATGAGCGGGTCAAGCATGGCTCCTGTAGAGCTGTTTCATGTAATTAGTGTCTGGGACATGCTGCCACCAAATGCTGGGTAATTCCAGTTGTGGAAGTCAGCCTGATTTGTAACTGACATGTCCAGTCATTGCAGCGAGTAGCCTTATTAATGCAGTGGAGTGGTCAGTCATTTAGGGAACGGTTCTCATCTTCCACTGTGAACTGCTCCAAGCTATGCCTGACCTCGGCTCATGTCGAGGATGGTTTAGTTTTTGTGTATCTCAGCTCCAGGAAAGTTTTGGCATGCAGTTGTTAAGGTCCTGAAAGTTGAGCACCTCACATACTCACCTGCCAATATATTTTTTTTTCTATACTTTCTCTATATACATGCAGGTGATTGGGTCCAGCTGGTGAGAGAATAGCTAAATACTATAGACAGAAACACAAATATACCGCAATAAAAAAATCTGGTGATCTAAAGGCTCCTTGTCTTATTCAGATATCTTCAATTACAACACTTTTGAGGTCTGAATATCAGATATCTTTTCCATTCCTAAAACTAAAAGTGTTATATCAGAAAACAATTCTGTTCTTGGAACAAATGTGTGACTGAATACACATGCTTTGGTGTATCCATTGGAAAACATGGGTCTAAGAACCCTTACTCCAGTTTTCATTTTGGAGATCATTTCTCATTAATTCTCCTCTTCTTGCTTCCTTCATATTTCTTCTACTTACTCTTCTCATGGAAGGCTGGGGAAGAATATGAGCACTACTGTATATCGGCAGTGACAGCTAGAGCTCAGTATGCAAAATACAATGATGTTTTCAAGAAAGGCACATGTATCATGTATTATCAAAACTAAAGTACGTGCATGGACCTCTTCTAGGAGCAAAATTAAAATGCTGTCTAAAATCTGCTAAGTTTTCATTGCAAAGAATGGATGATTTTTCATTTTCTCTAATTGTCTTTTTCTTTCCCAGGAATATTGTCGCAGGACTTACTTTGTCTTCTAGGAGAAGTGTCTCTGTGCTTTGCAATATGGCGGGGCATACTATTCCAGGTTGTTCTGAGGGTTTTTTTACTGAACTAGAGTGCTTCCCTTGAACAGCGAATTCATAGGCTTGCCATTGAACATTGCAATGCATATTATCGTTCCCAGGTTGCCTAGAGGACATTATTAAAAAGAACCAATAAATAAATAAATAAACCCAATTTCTGTTCAGACAGGTGAGTATTATTATGTGTGATAAATCATAAACATTCCCCTTTGTTGGCAGAAAAGCACCTTGGATGTACAGTATCTGCATTATCACTACATTTGCATTCTGAGAGTCCTCTTCAAAATGAAATGTTCTTTAAAGTGCTTTTCAAAAATTGACCTTCAGTCTTGAAACATCTCCTCAGGGAAACTATCCTTTTGTACTAGAAATGTCATTTTTATCTTTAATATTTAACTTCCATGGACTTTTCACCTGTTCTTTTTGGTTTATTTTCTTCAGTTGTGTGATAATGGAGTGTTGGAGAGAAGTACCATTTTCCAGTTGAAGTAAAAGTTTGCAACATATGTTTTCAAGTAATCTAAATAAGCTTTCATATATAAAAGAAATCTGAAATTTGTTTTGTAGATGCTGAGAATGTCTGTGCCTATTACAGTTTTAGACTTACAAAGTTCCAATGCCAATATATGCAGTCACTTCCTTCAGTTTGTATGGCCTACAAAAACAAAACAGTGATGTACTGAGCAACATGAATTCCAGTGGTCCACTCTCCCAAAAAACAAGGACAGGCAGTTTTATGTAAGACACAACTTATCAATGAAAACTTGAAATCCCTAATGTTATGAAAGCTAGCTACAGCCCTATTAATATTTTAAAGTTCTTTTTCATTCTTTTTGTGTCTAATCCATGTATCTTCTGTTGAAAGTGATCTTAGAAGTGTTTACATTCAGTTCCTGAAAAATTCTGTATTTGGCTGTGGTCTTAAAATGCCAGGGTTTTTACCTCTGCAATTTGTTGCTAAAAAGATGCCCTAAAATGCACAAGTAATAAATTACTTCCCATAACAAAACAAGCATGCTTCAGTAAACACTATCAGAAGAATACTACAAAGTGTTCCCATTTTCTGGACTGAATGTCATCTTTCTTTGTAAAAAGAATATTTTTCATTGAGTGTGTATGTGCTACATAGAACAGAAAAACATTGTGACAGATTACTTGGTTAATTTAACTTTTTACTTGGTTTATGTGAATTCCACTCCTAGGTGTAAAATACATTAACTACTTATATCTAATATAAACCTTATTTGAAGAGCTAAAAATCAGCCTGCAAGATGCCTGCCTGATTCTGTCTCATTGCTTACTGCTGAATTCCCCCTGATGTGAATTGTACTAGCAGATCATATTTATTTCTCATATTTGTTGTCTTGAAATATACATTAATTTCTTCAGGGAATAAATGTTGGCCTGCAGATGGTTCACAAATGGTATGGAGTTATTATTTACATTTTCCACTGCTTCATTTTCTGACTGGATAATTTCTGCAGCAAAGCAAGATCTGTTTCTGCAGATATTGGCTCATCTGCTTAGCCTCACTACTTTAGTCCTGTTTAGGTCATGAGGCACTTCGTTGTAGTAAAAATAAGTGGGGAATATCTTAGAGGATCATGAGCTAGAACAGCAAGAATGGTAAATTGAAGGAGGGGATTAATGATGGAATATAAATTATGAACTATATTTCTGGCAATTATTAAAGCATCTGATCAAAATTAGTGGTTGTAACTACTCGTTTAATGAAGATCATTTACGAAAGTATTTATGGAACATGTACACAAAATAGGCACAAACAAAGCCAAAGAAATATGTTTTAAAAATCAAATCAATAGTTAAAGTAAACATTTCTGAAACATATTTACCCCAGACTTCTCTGCAAGATAAATTTGGTATGCATAATATACACATTTAATATTTATATTCATATCAAGATCAAATTAGTATACCATGAACCAATAACAGAGAGTCTAGGAAGGAAATTCAGACATTTGATGCCAGAAAGAACATTGCATGATATGCAGACTGAACATTCAAAGCAAGCGCATGAAAAATAGCCAAATATATCATGAATCGGACTTACCACAGGATGTTTTGGAAACACAGCAACAGCAACAATGGAAAATTTTTAGACTTTGTTTAGCTAGAACAGAAAACAAAAGCAAGACCAATTTAATTAATTAATGAAAAAAAGATGTTGACCATTTGGAACATAGCAAATGTAAACCAAAATAATTGAACAGAATGGGAAAGAGAATTGTTTCCAGTTAGTGCATCTATTTTTACACATTGTATGCTCAACACACACAAAGTTTTATAAATAATTATCTCTAATGGGAAAACTCTAAGCCAACTCAGTGGGCGTTAAAGATGTGAGGCAACATGTTTAACTCAAATCTGCTTGAATATAACTATTGATTTACAAAAATTATTGTGCTTGTACTGTCATGGTGTATAAAGACATACCTTGCAGCACAGTGCTTTGAACAGCACAGAATGATTAATTTCTGTCATTGATTCTACTATGTCTAGATGTATATCTCATGGTTTTTACAAATATGTCAGGATTTGATGAAGGTTGCAATTTAGGCAAAGTCATAGTAAAGTTTCCATTAAGTTTTCCCATGTTTCTCTATTTTCATTTTCAATTTCATTTTTTTTTTCATTTCTGGAAAAGAAAGTCACCTTGTCTTTTTGTATTGTTTTAGTAAATATTCCCACTGCTCTCTATTGAATGTGAGATGAGGTAATACTGCCATGCAAGGAATATCTTCTCAATTTCAATCCATTATATCAATCATTAATATGAATCTAAAAGTCATTACATAGTAATCCCAGGAGCCTTTTTCTTCCCATTTCCCACCCTCTTATGCAAGCCTATTTTAATACTGGAACGCTCAGGGAAGGAGCAGTGTTGAAAATCCTTGTTGGGTTTTCTTAGAATGTATTTTCTGTCTGCTGTTTTTCCTAATAACTCCTGTGACAAATCCACGGCTAGTGTCTGAGCATGCTTTTTTGTATTTATTGGGCATGAGAGAGTCCTTTCATATTGCCCTTCTGCACTAACAATGTGAAACACCTAAGGAGGAGCTGTTCCCACTCACAGCTGAGCAGAGACTGTTTCATCCTATTCTCTCTTTCTGACTATCAGGCATTCAGAAGTCAGTATTTTTAATGGTGAGAACAAAAAAAATTATTTATTTTTTTGTTTATTTTAACGTATCTTCTGCTTTCTGAACTGCATGGTTTACCTCAGTCACTGTTTAAGTAGGGTAATACTTGTTAAAAAAGTAGAAGAGATTCTCTTGCAACCACTTGACTCCAAATACTGGCATTTCAAGGAAAACTGCCAAATGTGATTTCATAGTGCTGCACCTTAATGCAGAAAATACTGGCAGACGAAGAAAGGGATGGAGTTCACAAGGTCTATGGCTCTATCTTCTCCTGTGTTAAACAACTTTCATGCACCAGGAAAGTCACCTTGACTTTCCTGATGTATGAAGTGTTCCATGTTAGCAAGTTGTAGGCAAGAATGTTTGTGGTAATATTTTATAACCACTTCTACCAAGGATGCATGAAGGATACATGTTAGTTTCAAAGTTTTGACCAGTTACAAAGATTTTTGTATTTTTTTGGGAAACAGAGATAAGTCGTTGAATTCCTCAGTTCAGGTTCTTCCTGCAGTTAGGTAACTACTGAAAGGAGATTTCTGAACCTTATGAAAGATGTTCCTTTCATGTAGTTCTGTGTGCATGCTCTTCTTCAAGAATTTGTTAGAGTTTTCTTAAAATATTTTTAGATTTTCCTTTGTTGGTATGAAAATTAATCACCAGCCAAATAATCAGCATTCCTACCTGTATTCCTACCAGTCCAGGATTTCCTGTACAGCCTATGCAAAAGGAAAAAGTGAACTGATGAGGACATGGTTCTTTTCTGTGTGACCTATAAACAAAACCTCCTTTACTCAGTGGAAAATATAAAGAATTTTCCTGATATTAATACCTTTTATATGGCATATAGCAAGGACACCAGTACATTTTCTATTACAAACAAGTATCAAAAATCTAGTCGAGTTCTCATACATTTTTCCCAGGAAGTTAAATTAAGGATTTTTTTTTTAATACAAATGCTCTTTTTATTGTCATAATAAGTAGAAAAAAGTAGAAAATCAACCCGTTGGCACAGTATCTTTTTCAACATATAAAACAAATTTTGAGTGTCAGAGTATGAAGCCTTCAAGGCATCAACTTTTAAAGTCACCCTGCCCCCCCCACATTAACTAAGGAATGTTACAGTTATCTTAAAAGAAAAGTAAAATCCTTACATCTGCCAAGAAAAGAAGCTTAGATTCTGTCTGCTAGGTTTCCCTTCTTTCAGACTTCACATTTGTGCCTATGTATGTGTAACCATGTGTGGTATTATTATATATTTTTAAAGTCCTACCTGGACTTTAAAAGTCTTACTGGAAAAGAAAACTATGAATTCAAAGTGTTGAACTAGAGGTTGCCCTTGGTCCACTGGAATTTGTTCAGCTGTGGTCTCAGGTTCCATGTTAACCTCGTGGCTTACTCCAGTTCAAAGCACTGTCTACACTGCAGCGGCACGAAAATGGAAGTGCTTGACAGAGGCTTATTGTACAAGCTCAGTATGGATTGTTTTCCCCTCAAGAAAACTTAGATTATGTTATACCACAGTAATTGCAGAATGATGACGATGTCACCTTGCCAGGTTTCTGGCAATGTTCCAGTCCTCTAAGCTTGCAGACCTCGGAAATCCATTTAGCTCCCCACAGAATATAAATTTTAGCATTTGCACATGGATTTTGTTCACAACTGAAAGTTTCCTGTTCAAAATCCACAAATTCTCTCCCCCAAATCCAGGCAGAATACCTGTGAAGGTTCAGAGAAAATCTGCAGAGCTGTCCTCTGAGAGTAAGGAAGGGAGATGTTACAAGACCATCTAACAAGGGATGGAAAGAATTATTTTTATAGTGATGTGTGCAGTAGATCATTGGTGATTATAGATAATCAGATTTTTCTACCCTACTCCCCAGGCCTCCCATGTCTCTATATACAATCCGGCTCCAAAGGTGCAGGGTTCCACACCTCCTATCCCATATTTTGTAAAATTGTCTTCCAGCTCTGTCCACGGTAACTCACAGCATACAGCCTTTCAACGAATACGGTAATGAGCCCAAAGCCGCTGGGAAGATGAGCATTAATATGGGATGAGTGCTCACTTCAGCCTATTCCAGTTCAGCATTGTCTCTGCATCCTGCTTGCCACTTTACCTCCACGTGTGAGACTGCCACCCCTTCATCCTTGTCCCCCACTGAATCCATACGCATAGATCCGTCCCCCTTGGATCCTACGCATCCAAGGGCACTCAGGCTCCACTGCATTAGGATGCTTTTATGCACAAATGATGTCACTGAAGGTGATAAGTTAGCACAGAGCCAACACAGCTCTGGGGAAGCTTGATATCCAATCTAATAGGTGACCTTCACCCACTAGAAACAAATGGGCCAAATGATCCCTTGAGAGCCTTTCCAGACCCGTATTTTTATGTCTCTGTCCCAGCGTATCATCTTCCAAAACTTTTACTTTCCTTGTTGGAAGCAGCAATTTCCACAATGTCAGGTTTCAGATCTTCCCAATCCCCCAATCAATAACTGAGGACTTTCACAAATTATGAAATAAGGTTAGTACTGGAATTCTCAGTGACATAAAGAATATGCTCATAGGTGTTTCCTCCCAGATTCTGACCCTAGGCATATTAAAATACATTTCCACACTTGTTTAGTAAATGAGAGAATGGAGACAAATATTATAAACTGTGCTCTGCAGAAGAGACAAAAAAGAAACAGGTGCTCTCCTCCTGTATGTCAGCTTGCTCACTTTGAGGACAATTACGTACACCTTTTCATGACAGGATTTCTGAAGTAAAATGTTCTTTGGTTAACCTGCAACCTTCTGCTCGTCTACAACAGTGACTTCATAGATTGAAACTACAATATAAGTTAAAGGCATACCTCACAGGTAAGAGTAAATTGGTAATATTTAAAGAGCATTTTAATTATTTGGGTTTGAAAGTCAATTTAAATATATACTGACATTCATTAAATGTATATTTAAATTGGCATTCAGACCCAAAGCTCATTGTGATGATGTGATTCTGGACTCTGAAACATGTAGGCAGGGAAAAAATTGACAGACTAATGAGAAACATAATAGAAAATAAAAAAAATTTAAAAATATTTAAATTTAGTATCAAGAGGTGCTATATCATTGTGTATGGACAAAAATACATGGTTACACATCTTCATCTTTGACCATGGTTCCTTTGTGTAACTCATCTAAACTAATGGGGAGTTACACACTTCAGATATTCTTGCAAAAGCCGCAGGGAATGCATTGTGTTCTGCTGAGGTTCACATTACGCTTACAACTCGGGCGCTGAGGTCATGGTCTGACTACACATTAAAGACAGGTTTAGAGATTATAGTGCAAGATCAAAAACCCTGCAGTGTAAAGACAGCATTAACACTATGTTGCATGCTCTTAATCTTACGAAACAGTGTTTGCATGCCCACACCTGATCTGGATCAAAAATGTATTACTGGCTGATTTGGAAATGCATCTGTCAAGTGTTAATGACTGGGATACTACAGCCTCAGCCAGACATTTGTCAAGCATTTTGATTCTTATGATTCCTAATCGATGCAGGATGCCAGGAGGGAAGCAAACTAAAAATAATACTTGAATAATAAATAGAATTATTTAAAAATATCTGAAATTCTAAAGAGATGTGGAGTACTTTGAGCAGAACTTCACTGTCTTTACAAACACCGGGACAGAGAAGGCAAGCTCTGAAACTCTTTCACAGAAATGGAGGAATACTCTCTTCCATGTTACGTGAAATGAGAGAGGTGTTCTCAATCACGGAATGAAAAGAGAACTTACAAAACTTTCCAACTTACATAGGACTGAAACACCTCAACCTTGGAGGCTAAGTTTCTGTATGGTAAATCATGTTTGAAATCTGAATTAGAAGACAGTAATTAATAGGAGATCCAGTTTCAACTCTAAAAATTTACTTAGATTTTTACTTCGACAGAGCATGCAAAGCCATCATCCAGTCTGGGCTGAGCTGCATGAAGGGGTGAAGACAATTTTGACACAGAAGATGAAAAAGAAGATGAATTTACTGCAATAAGGGGGAAGGAAAAAATGTGGAGATGAAAATCAGCATACATGAAACAGTTCCATGCATTGCAATAAACAACACAATGCCTGGCCTTCAGAAGAAAATGCAGAAACTCTAAGTAATTACATCACTTTCTAAGAGTTTACCGGTGCCAGGAGAGTCTGAAGAGAGAATGAAGAAACAGGAATTTTTGGACATCATTGCAACAGAACATGAATTAACCACCAGTCCAAAAGCAAATGAAACATTTATTCATTTTAAGTTGGACACAGGTGCACAAGCCTGTGTGCTGCCAGAAACCATGATATTATCACTGAAAGAAAAGCCACAGTTAGTAGAAGGCAAATGGTTAGAGTCAGGGTTTTATAGGAGTGATCTTTCCCCTATTAAGAAAGGAAGAAAACTAAGTATGTGGGTAAAAATAACTTGGAAACTTCACAGTTTCTGGGGAAAAAAAAAAAGTTTTTCCTTTTTTTAAATAATCTTCTCGAGGAGATGCATTGTTGAGAGAAACAAAATATTGAGGAGGAGTTTAAGGATGCTTTCCAGGAGATAATGTATTTCCCAAAGGAGTACATGCCAGGCTTGGCAGAACTGTCAGTTCACACCTCCAGCAAAGATCTGCTTACTGTTAGGGATCCACGCAAGACATCTTAGCTGGCAGAAATAAACATGTGAGCAAGACCAGAAGCTTTGTATTGTTCCAGACAGTACCAAAGATACAGATCTAAAACCTCCCAATTTAAATTGAGCATAAGGAACAGAAGCAAGGAATGAACACAGTAAAGCACACAGGCAGCCCCTTGCAAGGCTTCTAAAAACTGTTAGAAGGCCCAGGCCTAAGGTGCTATGAGACTAAGGGCACAAACCTTTGGATTATTAAGAGAAGATCATTTCTTCACATGTATGACAGAATAACTTACAACAGGCAACAGCTGTTGTCACGGGACATGTCCACATGATATCTCAACTATGTCTCTTTATTTTTCATTCTAGTGAAAAGGGAGAGCTCAGGCCTGGGGAAAAGAAGGTTTGCAAAGCCTGTAGCCACAAGGCTAACTTCTCTTCTGCCCCGAAATAAACAACCTCATCCATCCTTTCCTATTTGGAATGGTCCATGGCCATGTTTCAGGGTCCTGAGGGCACCAGGGTCCTTAGGGTCCTGACCCCCTCCCCAGGGCTGCCCCTCCCTGCCCATGACCCAGGACCCCACATCAGCCCTTGGGGCCGTCAGCCCCTGCCCCAGCGATGCCGCAGCAGGGCCGGTCTCCAGCTCCCCACAGCCCTGCCCTGCCCAGCCATGGGCCCCAGTGAGCCGGGCCAACCCGCAGGCCCATGTCTCAGCCTCAGCCCCATCCCCAGGGAGGTGCCCGATGCCCGGGGCTGGGGCTGCTCCTGGCTGCCCTGCTTCTGGCTGGGGTGGTGGGATGGGGCCTGATGCCAGGCCCTGCCCTGCTGCCCCTGGGAGCCCGAGTGTCCCCCTGCACCCTGGCACCCTCAACAGTATCTGAAACCGTGACAGTTGGCACAGTCCAACACCACTCCAGGGCTGCTTCATTAAGAAATTAGCATGAACGTATGTCCTCTTACTGCTGCCTCTTAACACAGACATGGTCTCAAGTCTAGTTGCAGTCTGCCGATAGCTTACAGATAGGCTGGACAAGAATTTGAAATTTTCTGCTGCATTAACGTGATTTTCAGTTGTTGATTTTCAGTTTATGTTCAACTGGGGAAGAAGAGAGGTGAAGAATTAAAACTTCAATTAACTCTTTTATAACCAGAACCACAACCTCTGGGCACGGGGACTTGGTTCATGGCTTGCTGCTCGGCTCGAAACGGGGCAGGTGTGAAAGAGTTCTCTGCCAGGCTTTTCGTCTGCAAAATCAGAAAAGGACTTGCTGAATAATGGATCTCTGTGAGAAACTGAGCTGCATTAGCTGGTACCAGAGCAGCTGGAGTTGGAGTTCCCTTTCCCCAGAGGCAATCCTGTTGGTGTCATGTCTGAATTTTAGGGACTGAAATTTTGGCTCGTGAGTGAATTTAGGACATCTGGGTGCCTAAGCAGTACCTGAAAAAGTTAAGGGATGCCTGAATCGTACACCCATCTACAGTCCACCAGTGTGAAAAGTCCACAGACAGGATTTACTTTCCTTATTCTTTCTTATTCTTTATTCATACTTACCCCTTATCCGTTCCGGCTATACCTCACAAAATAGGTCTACAGTTTTTCTTGCAGAAAATTAGCAAGGGCTACTGCTGTTTTTTAAAATAAGAATAGCAGATGATATAATCACATAATAATTTAGGCTGGAAGGGACCTCTGGAGGTCTGCCCCCTAAGCAGAGCTAGTGTCAAAGTCAGATAAAAGCTAAAATGAAGAAGATGCAGCAGTCTCCATTTATAATGTGAGTGAGTGGCCAGAATACTTGAGTTCTGCAGGTGGTGGGAATTCAGTTTAGCCTTCTTCACATCTGCAGGGCTGCAACAACTGCCAAACAATGGCAAAAGGAGATGAGGAGGGGGAGACAATCAAACACTTCTTTCTCCTGGCCGTGTTCTGAAGGGGTTTCCTGCTTTCCCTCGTGTGCTGTGTGGAGTGCAGGCATTTCAGATGTGCTCTGAGAATGCCTCCCAGACCAGTGCCGGAGCCTAGGGCAGGGGCTCCGAATCCCATCCCTCTAATCCTAATTTAGATCTAGCACCAGGCGCAGGCAATGCTGCTCAGCCCTGCCAACATGAAATACATATGCACATGCCAAGAATAAGAGCTACATATATCGATGGAAAGTCTGTGTTGAAAACAAGAGTGCCTACAGAGCTTAAGCAATTCCAAGGTCTGTTAGCAGCTGTGCGGAGATTTACAGGATTATATTTTTGTATATTGGCACTTATATGTGACCTAAATTTTGCTTGAAACAGTGCCCTTTTTTGGTGCCTGCGGTGCTGCATTGTTACTGCATGTAAGAGCAGAGCCCTGTGTTTGTGCTGGTTTGCTCTGCAGGTCATTATCAACACTTGAACGCTGCACTTGCCCTTCCAAATTCTGTTTTCAAAATATAACTTACAGAATATCTTTCTGACCTAGTACATGCTGAATCACTTCTGTGAATTACTACAAATAAAGACTGCATTTTTTCTTATAATTGTCAAATTGCTTGAGGAAGATGTTCTCCATTTCCTCTTAAATATTTTATCATTACCAAAAATTATGTCAGTCTTTATTGGAAAACCACTAGTTAAAATCTTTTAAATTGCTTCTGCAAAGGAATTGTGTATTGCTTTCTATACCTCTAGCACCTGATTTGTGTGCCCAGAACACATGCTTCATTAGCCCCTTTCACAAGCTAAGTGTCTGCTGTTCCAAATGTAATGCAAATCACTTTTTAATGGTCACATTGACTAGATAGGAAATGCTTTTGTTGGAGCTATGACTTGTAGTTAATTAAGCCAATTAGCATGTGATATAAGCACTTCTGGAAAGATAAAGCCCAAGAATAGCTCTCAAGAGATGGTGGAAGACTTTCATGCAGATAGAAATGTTACAGAAGGGAAGGGGAATGAAGCAAGAGGAAGTGTAAAAATAATTTCTAAATGTGTTCGCTACTTTTTCTAGTTTACAGCAGTCTCAGCTGGACTTCTGTGAGAAAAGTGGGAGGGAGAATCTACTTACTAAGTCTTTGTGTAAGGAGATAAAACTGGACTTTTTACTCAGCAGAGAAGATTAGCAATAACATTTCTACTGAGATCCTGCTTATATCATGAAATTATCTGATTTATCTATTGCACTTTTGACTTCCTTCCAAGAGAAGATTTTTGACTGCTTGACACCAGAAGAGGCAGCAACTCATTCCTTGTAGGATGGGTCTCACAGTCTCTTCTGTTCGCTGTGGGGTAAGGACCGTCCTTTCAGCAAAGTAAAAAAAAAACCAAAGACATTCTCGAGCCTTTAAAATGGAAATGTATCACATTCCTTCTAGCACTGTTTCTCAAAGAGATGGATAACACCAAGGCATTTTATAATTTAACCATGTGCTACCCTAGAAGTGTGTAGTGTACATAAAGTCTCAGGAAGAAGTTGTTTCAGTCTTTCAGAAATTCTACTAAATTGTCTCCATCCATAGTTTGAAATATGTATTGACCAAGAGGTATAAGTTATGATACATTTGTTTCAGTGTGTATGATACTTGTCTTTCATTTGCTGGGAATTTCTCAATGCTTTTGAGAAACCTGTCATTGCTCAATGTAAAACAGATCGTTTACAGTCCATCCTAATACATTTTGAAACTTGTTATTTCTTGCTACTTGTGTCTTCTGTTATATTCTGGAATGAAATATTCTCAAACAAAAAAATTCTCATTCTTGCAGATAAAGTAGAACTTGTTTAGGATGCTAAAATGTTTAATTGCTATTGGTAGTCTATTTTTTTCCTTTTCATTAAATTAATAAAAGGAAAAGTTTCAAATCAGCTGGGAGGCTTTTGAACAAAGGAAATGGGATTTTATGTCTATGTTACAGTCTTATGTTTACACTGGAAATTTGCTAACTTCTGTTGCAAGCTTCAGGCTAGAAAATTGCTGCCCATTCAGTATTCCCCCCATACAATTTTGTTGCATCCTTCCTCTTTTTGCATATTTTTACCCTCTCTCCCTCCCAACCTGAATATACATATTACAGTTTAGCTTGATTAATCATAAGCTTGCAATTGGCTTTATGAGACTGGAGCTGACGCTCCCTGACTGCTGTAGGATTTCATACAAATACAAATGCTTGTTTGTGTGACAGACATCTTTTGCAAGAGGAAACCTTGGACGATTCTAGTTCTTCAGTCTTCATCTCAAAAAGAAATAGACTCTGCTGTGGTTCTTTCACATATGTAAAGATGCCTTGCAAAGAGATTTTTTGGCTCATTTATCACACCATGCTCCACAGTTGCTCCACAGTTGCTTCTCTATTTCTTTATTTAAGGATACCAGAATGGCCATAATCTTTTGATCCATAATCTTATAGTACTCAGTAGCAATGTTAACACCTATACACACAGTTAAATTGATTTAACTTTAAGACAAGTTAAATTCAGTAGCTGACAAGGTTCCATCCATCAGTGTGATTTATTGATGTTCTAATGTACTTTCTATTACCAAGTCATCTACTAGATAAAGTCTTTTCATTTTTAGAAAGTCTGCAAAATACTGAGCTGAACCTGAAGAACAGTTCACTAAAGGATCACACGGTGCAAATGAGTTTGGAGATTCTTCTCATGGTGCAATGCTGGTTGCAAACCAGGATGCTAAGAAATACTGTACTTATAGCTGTTCTGTTACCTATTGACGATGCTACTGTACAAGAAAAGATGTTTGAGAATACTAATGCACTGCATGAAATGACATTAAGGGAAAAAAATCACTTTCTTTTAATATCAGCTTCAGTTAGAAACAGACTTATATGATTAAGGAGGAAGACAGTCTGGAAGAAAATATTTCAACCTGCTGAGTGGGAAATTAAAATCAGCACAATGTAAACATCACCAGCAAAATAGCTCCCAATATTCAAAGCTACTAACTTTTTATATTAACACTATTGCATATCCACACTTGAATTTTTGCAGCAACCTATACCAGCTATTACCATAGTGCAGCAGCTGCACATCCAGATGAGATATGCTGTAGGATTTGTGTTGGGCAGGAGTGGGGAGTAGATGTGGGCCATCCCTATGGTATCGGTGCTGCTGGTTTCCTCCCTGTCCCTCTCTGGCCCTGCATTGATGCAAGAGGCTGAGCAAGAAGGGGCTTATGCAGGTGACAAAGATCATCAGCCAGACAGAAGAGGTTCAAGGATTATGTGAGCAATGACGTGTATTTACCCCCCGGGACCTGGGTGCTCTGACAGCTCAGCACACCCAGCACCTGCTGTTTTGGAGAGTTTGCAAACTAAATTGGATGGCTCTTCTACACAGCAGACCTTACATAAACAAATGTGTGCCATTAAATTGTTGGCTCTCTTTCACTATTGACTGGCTTTTGAGTCTAAAGGTTGAATTAAACAAATGTTTTATTCCACTGTGGCTTACACCACTATGATATCTTTACTTCCAGATGTCTGTGTTTTCTAAAGCTTCCTATTTGCCATTAATCTTTCTTTTACAGGCTTTCCAGAAGAGGTTTGAGTCAATCTGAAATGTGGACACAGTAGGATAACTGGAGCCATTTGACTGTTCATAGCATGTAGTTATATCTAGCAAAGAATTTGTATTTTGTATGTAGCAACACTTAAGGACCAGAAAGAGATGTAATGTTCCACTCAAGCCTACCTATCTTATCTATACAGACATTGAGATGGACTGTTTTCATGCTGACTGAGAAGTCTGAATGTGACAATTTCTTACATGAAGATTTAGGAATATGACAGATGAAATTTTTAATGGTGTTTTTCAGCACATCGGCGACAGCCCTCATCCCAGAAGAGGAATGCTTCAGCTACCAATTAAAGATTAATCCTCAATAAAGAATTCTCCTTGCAAAGAAATTGGATAGACTATTGGATGTGCTGACTGCAGAATCACATAGTAGACCACAATAACACAAGGCACAGTTTGATTTAAAAAAATCAAACAAAACAACCACAGGAAGACTGCTTTTTATCTCACGGACATACATTTGCAGTAAAACTTCAAATCGCTCACGGAAGCCTTTTGGTGCATCACAGACTATATTTCATTCTATGCAGGCAAGTGATAAAAAGTGTTTAACTATTCTGTAATACTGTGCCTTCTGCCATCAGTATTTTATAACTCCATGCATTTCTGTTTCCATGAATCCTGAATTTGTGAGTTCTCTCTCACTTCTGAGTCAGGAGAGATTGCCAGCTGAGTGACTGACCTTTAATTACCAACTCACTTCACGTTAGCAATTGAACTGCTAAAAGTCAATAGACAAATCAGAGCTGCTTTTGAACTCCTGGGTGACCTACATGTAAAGAATTCTATACAGGGTAGGATCCTGAGACATGCAGCTGACTCAGGACCAGTTTAACTTCCATTTATGAAACTTGAGTCTTGTACGAATATGCAATTCTTTGCTTTCTATTTTAGCCCAGAAAAAGAAAAAAAAGGAAGTGGTAAGTTGGAGGAAAAAATTATCAAAATTATTTATGCTCTTACATGCAAACAGGGCAGAGGAACATAATTACAAAGTGACCAGAAGGTAAGAAAGTGTGTTGAAGCCACTGAGCAAGATGCTGTTCTGCTGTTCTGGACAGGTAGCTTTAAATAACCATCAGCAGATGAGATGTTCAGGTATGTGTATGCACACCTATGTTTGGGGAGGATATTATCTAGCTGACAAAACTTTCTAAGCGGTTTAGCTGGAACCAGAAGCCCACAAAGACACTGTCATGAGGTCACAGGTGGTTGTTTTCTTAGTCTGTATTAGAAGAACATCACAGAACGCACCTCACACCGTGAAGTATTATACCACCCTTCCTTGCTATTGTTAACTGATTGGTTTAGATTAGATTTCTACCTCGAGGAACTTTCCATGTAGATAAGCTCTTAGTTTAACTGAAAGTGCAAATTTAAACCTGTGGGACCTGTCACAAAGGGGTAGGCGTTAATTTAAAATGGTGAATTAAGTTCATAATTTTGAGTTAATTTAAGACGAACCAAAACAAGGAGTGGGAAGCTGAAATAGTAGACTTCACATGGGTTACAAGTGATTCTTAAAGGAAGGATGGTTGAGTAAATCAGTGTAACTTTTTCATGTGACAAGCCCTGCCACCTCATCTAACTCAGCTGGGCTAACTGGAATAAAGAAATGCCATATAGAAAGGGAATTTTAACTCAGAAGATGTTTTTTTGTATGTACTGACAAACACAGATGCAGTCTACATTTTTTTTTACCTTTTTAAGAGCAGTGAAGGCTGCTAAAGGGATTCACAAACTAAACTTTTATTTCTGTTTTCTGGCAAGGTAGAAGGGTTTGGCTGTGGGCTGAAAGACACTCTGCTTCCATTTCTGTTCCTGCAGAATCATATGATATACATTATAATTTTTTAAGGCCAGACTTTGGACTGTGAAATCATCTCTGGAGAAGATCACAAGGGAAAGTTCCTTTTTTTTGTATACATGTATATATCCCAAACAAAGGAGTGTAAATATCTTGCTAACACTCTACCACTGGTATACAGATGTTACAAATCATGTTTATGTTCATGAATATTCATTGCCTAAACAGTAGCAGGCATGAGAAAGTCTGAATGGGAAGCTTAACAGGAACAGTCTCGCTATCTTTTTTTTTTAATTATTATTTTAAAAGTGACTTAAAATTCTCTTTAAGAAAATCTCTTTGTTGAGTTTAACTATGAGCACTTGTATTATAACTGTATGTTCCCAAAATTGGTTTTTTTTTTCCTGATTTAAGTGCAGACTATTAATCAAAAGTAGCTACAGTGTCTTAGAGCAGTGCTTTTGCACTGACTTGTACAATGTTTTATGGAAAGCCCTAGAGAATTTTGACTTGTATTCTGTAAGACAGAAGCAATAACAATCACACACAATTTTGCTTAGTACCCTGATTAAACTATCTATCCTCTAGGTGTGATACTGTACATTTGTAATAGGTTTGAACAAAACAAGTTTTCTTGGTCAGTTTTCATTTACAGTTGTTGCTCAGAGGGTATCTTGATGTGAGCAGTTTCTTCCCAGTTATACCTCTGTATCAGTGCAACATACCTTTCTTTCCCTATACCTCTCACAATGTGATATACCCTATGCATATCCAATCTTTGGGCAGAAAGAAGTGCTGCAAAAACACTCCTTTCTTCCACTAAAGCCTCCTTACAGGTTCTCTAAAGGAAATATTTCCTTATCTCTCCCATACTGTGAATGTTTTCTTTTAAAAAAAAAAACCAAAACCAAACCAACCAACCAAACAAACAAAAACCCCACAAGCAAACTCTGGGTACAGCACATACCTTGAAATTTTGTATTTATGTGCTCTCAACCCTGCGTTGCCCAGTTATGCCATAGCACACTCACACAGTTTGAGCCGGCTATACCGTAGCGCACACAGCACCAGGGCTCCTGGGCCAGGCTTTCTCATGAACCATGGTGCAGCATGGAATCATCTGTGGGATGCAACTTTGTCCCAGGCACCCTTTGTTAGCTCTTTAGAGGTGCTGCACAATTGAAGTCTCCTTCGGGGTCTTACAAGAATCTTGAGGTGCCCTTGTTGTAATCCTTTAGCATTATTTTATACTGGATGAAGTGGGGCTGGAGTTAAAACACCGATGAAGGACTAACCTGCAACCAAATTGTGGAAACTTTCATGCACCTCAAGCTCTTAGCCAGGCTGGGAGTTTCAGGACTTAGAAATGTTCTTGTCTTTTTCCCCTTTTTTCCTGGCTCTCTTGATTTTCTCTTTTGTAACTTAAAAAGGGGAAAGGAACAGGTAGAAGAAGAAAGCTGGCAAATGTCAAAGTTGGGAATTTAAAGGCAACATCAGTTCTTCACAATGTTTTGATTTGAACCAAATTTTATCCAATTTTTTTTTTTTTTCTGGGGCTCTACCAAACATCAAATGACATTGTCCAGGCCTTGCATGACAAAATGTGCCTGGAAGAGATATAACACGAGAGAAGTTGTTTTTGATCTTGAATCTATCAAAGGGTCCTGGACAAACGTCACAGTCCCAGCTACTGAATCTGGCTCAATATCGGGTGGTGTCATACGTTCTGGGAAAGGATATAAATAGCTTTACTGACTGGACAAGAACAAAGAAAGGTAGCCTGGGAAAAGCCTTTTGTTCCAGGAAGAGGGTGAAAATGGTAGCACCGTTTATATTGACTAGGGTACTCCCATCTTCCAATACAGCTGTCATTTCAGGTTTAAAAAAGAAAAAAGTCTGAAAGTTGCAAAAGAACATATGTGAGTGCATGTCATGGATCTGGCAAGCGTCACCTTAATTTGTGTCAGACTTTGTATTAGTCCTTGGTGTCCTAATTTTGTACTGGTACAGCTATCTTTCCACGGTAATATTGTGAAGTGAGAGTGAGGGTTGTACGGAGGATCTGCGGGTTGCTGTTAAGGTGTTGATAGCATTTTGCACAGAGAAAATACTTTCTAGCATGCTTCTATATCTTATTGCATGCTAAATCTTGGCATCTATAATTTAGAAATTAACAATAAATGTAAATTTTTTGCGCAAAATGAAATGACAGATAGTATATTTCCATTAAAGTGCACAATGTTCATCCTGGTAAACAGTAGATGCAGCCAAACATCTGGAGTTACAATAAATAGCATTTCAGCTGAAATTATATAGTTCCATTATAAATCTGTGAGAGAGACACACACCCCTTGATATATGCTGTTTTTTCTAGACTCAAGTGGCTTATTGTGCAGCTGGTTATCTGAGACTGTCTCAAAGTAGTCCAAGCTAGCATTGCAGAAAAAGTATTCTGTCTATGTTTCTACAATGAAACACACAGTTGTTGCGGTGCTCTGCTTTTGTTGAGCCTTCTACGACTATAGCACTGCACAAGCAGCAGAGGTCACCATGCACCAAGCTCCACCAGCCTCCAACGCTTCAGCTAGGAACTGGGCTCGGCATCAATTCCCATGACGTTGGCTCAAATTGATCTAAAACTCGAAGAGTTCTAGACAGCAAATGGCCACATGTGGTGGGAGGGACATTATAAGTGCTGCAGCAATAACTGACTTCAGGAAAAAGAATACAAACATTAAAGTGATTGTAATTAATAATCATTTCAAGATGCTTGCCATGAATTTGAAACTTTTTTGAAAACTACCCTGCTTAACTAATCATCCTATACCAGTCCCTGTAATTTGTCCAGTGCCTCTGAAAGAAATTGTAAAATGACTGATCCATGCCCTTTAAAACTCATTAATAATAAAATTAAATCCAAATGTGTTCATTTTAGCTCTGAAGTAAAGCTCAAGCTCCATGCTGAGCGCAATTACAAGTAATATATGAACTAGCATGATGCTAAGTACAGATGTCCAGCTGGTGAAGAAGAGGGTAAACTATGTTTACTAGCACATATGCTCACAAAGTTGAAAACTTATGACTTCTCCTATTGTATCTTGCCTTCTGAACAGTGTACAACTTCCTGCTGATACCATGATGTACCCAGCTGTGTTTGGATATTTCCATGGATAGTCTGTAGAAGAGATGTTCTCAGGCTAAGGACAACAGTAACCATAGGACTTTAATATATCTACAAATTATAGGGAAAATTCATGCCTTCATACCTTCCATTGTAAATTGTGCTTTGATGCTGTCACATCCATAAGAATGGCAAAAGCATGCAGGTTTATTTATAAAATGAATAGGATGGCATCTTGAGCCCCTCTGAAGTCAATAGAAGCTATATTGACTTAACAGAACTGCAATTTCAACCTTATTCTTTGTGTGGATGATGCATTTTTATTAAACCTTTATTATTCTGCTTTCAGAGTCATTATTTCAACATTAGAACATTTTTGTGGTGCCATGTAAATGGACTGAAACACATACTCAACAGTTTTGAGTAACTTTGAGCAAGTTTGAACATAGAAAGAACTTTTCTCCTAAAATTAGGTAAAATGAGTTTGGCAATTTTAAAAAACAGTGAATAGAAAAGGAAGGTTAAATCATTGTAGCTGTGCCTTATTTCCTTTAGTCTTATATTATATAATAATTCCTGATTTTGATATTATGCCAGTTGTCAAGGTATAAGGTCCAATATATTGTTTTCATTATGTTTTGTTTAAAGGGGGGAACTCAATAATTTAATGCAATAGCCATGAAAATGTTGTTAACACTAAGTTGTTATGGTTTATGTTTTCTGAAAGTACTGGAGTGAAGCATTTTGTATGTAATCTTTTCTAATTCTTTTGATTGAAGTGGCTTCTCCATTTGTTTTTTAAACAAGCATAAGATGAAAGAAGATCAAGCTTTAAACTGAAGTGAAGGTGTGGCTTCATCTCATAAAGATGAGGCAATTGCAAATACAGCTGAAATTCTGTCCTTAGGTTATGCTGAGTTTTGACACTGGCGCAGAAGCACAGCAGTCAGGCTGAAGAAGAGGGAGTGACCAAGCACGTGTCAGTGAGGAACCTTGAGGGAGTAGTTGCAGAGACACAGAGATTAACTTTGAGATTTGTAGCCATGGCTAATTTATGAAAGTTATTTTAAAAATGGTTCGTGAGTGAAGTGTTTTAACAAAGACAGTGACTGCTTCATATCTATTTTGTGGCTGAGAGCAGAAGGATGCAAAACCTAATGGCTGGTAACAATTTGGTTCCACCCTCTCTGAACTCCTGTCTCCAGTGTTTTTTGCTTGGCCATTGCAGTAACCCCAGGTTGCACACCGCTGAAACATTCCTTTAAATGAAGGTAAAGCTGGGATCAGGGCAAAGTCTGTTAACAATCAGTTTAGACTTGTAGAAATTAACTAGTGGGATCTCTTTCCTAAAGAAGGAAGGGGAGCGGGGGGACGACACATGTCTGTTTTTCCACTGAAAAACTCTGATTGGACACCTACTGTATGAACGTGGGATCTCCACGCAGAGGTTTTCTTTAAGTGATAGGTTGTCCTACACACTCATTTGCTGACAGGGTTGACAGAAGGAGGCACGGTTCCTACATGGGGATTAAAGAAAGATAGGACAGGCTGAAGGAGAAGTGAATTGGATGGGGCTTAGGGAAATGGCAAGCATCCATTCTAGCCACAATTGCTTTAGGGTTCTGGTATTATTATTTCGCTCTGGCTCTTTGGGCTTTTATTAGGGTCAGGCAGAGCCAGAGGAAATCCCATACAGCACAGGTACAATACAGCAACGTTGCCAATAAGCCAGAAGGCTTGCCTGAGGCCAAAGCAAGCAGGAATAGACAAAGTCAGCTGCTTAAGAATTTGAACAAATTAATAGTGCAGTGCCCTTTTTGGACTGAGGAAAACCTGGGCCCTCCAGTGGGAGAGCATGCATCTCTACAAAAAGGCCCTCATCAAGTCTTCTAGGACTCTCTTCTGAGGATTGTAGCGTGGAAGGGGATGATGTGGTCCAGCTGTTATAAAACATAATTTAAAAAAATAATGATAATGAATCTAATGAGACAAATGCAGTGGAATGCCACAGAAATTAAATTACTCTTTCTGATAAAATTAGTATTTTAAAAGATTATAGAACTCATTTCTAAAGATATCTAAAATCAATCTAAAGAATTTAATGGAGAAATATGCCCATTCTGCTAAAAGTGTATGCTAATTCTATACTGACTGTAACAGGACTTTTCTATAAATAGAGAAAAAGGTTAATTCACATCTTAAATGATCCTTCATCCTTATGACAGTTCTTGTAGCTGCTTAACATTTCCTATAGTTCACCCTTTCTCCCCAAAGTAGACAATATTAATGCATTCTACATTCATTTACTATACATTCCCTTTAGCCCATATATACATTATAATATTTGCAGGCAGAACATTCTATTTAACTAGCAATCTAAAGTTTCACAGCACGCCAAGAAAACGAAAGGTTTTTGCGTACCAGAGATTAAAAAGAAGAAGAAATCCCAGCACTGTAAATTGTAAAACTTTACACCTTACAGCTGCCAGCTGTAATCCACAAGGAGACAGCGTTCTTAGGCTCCTAGGAACATAGACTGGGCTATTTTTTAGCAAATACTCTTCTCGTTCCTTCAGAAAAGAAAGGGAAGGGAAGGGAAGGGAAGACAGAAGTCCCAAACCCCAAAAGAACCCCCTACATATAGAGAACATAACATTGATGAGGAGTTTTTTTGTCCTTGAGTGTGGAAGTATTGTGGTGATTTGATAAGATCTGTTAAGATTACATTTTGCTTGTTATTACAGTTGAAATATAACAGCTGAAATGTTACACAGGCTAAGTCAGACTAAGCCTGAGAGGATTTTCACGATGTAGCATTTACATAAGATAAGGACATTGTGGTTTCTGGTTCTTTTTAACTGAAATACCTTCATCTTAATATTATCACATTATCTTTATCTTAAACCAGCTTTTTCTGTAATATTAAATGTATTTGTTTTAAAGACATAACAACGCTTATTTTAATAACCCAATTTCTTAATAATTTTAATAAATTAGCATCAGACAGAAACCACAGTGCAGTTAAGATTCCTGAAGTTACAGCTAACTTGCAGAAGTGAAGCAATGCATTCAGCACTGAGGGATGCTGGGCAGCACATTGCTATGCTGAGACCTTCAGGAAGGAAAACTACATCCTCTTCTGAGTAAATGAGAGGCCCAAAAGCTGCCTCTTTTTTCCTATAACAAAAGAAGAAACAATGGAAAACTATTTTGGGCAGGTCCAGGAGAGCCTGAATTTAAGAAGCGTGGGAAGGAGAGGGAGAGAAGGGAAAGACACAGGACAGATTACTACTCTGTGTACCTGTTTGTCACATGTTTGTCTGCCTGTGTCTCTGTGATGAGAGAGAGAAAAAGGGAAGAAAGAAGCATAAGAAATACCAAAGAATCAGTCGAAAGTCAAATCTGCAGATGAAATAGGCTCAAGTGCAGAGCTCTGAGGAAAAACTGGAAGAGGAGAGAGAAAAAAACCTTTTGAACAAATGTGGGTGAAAGCATGTTCCTTGCTACTGGCTATTGCCTATAAAGAAATATCTGGATCCATCATGAGTTTGTTTTCCTAATGAAAATATCCCAGAGAAGCCTGTATATGATCTAGCTACTCAAGGCAAGCAGAATAACAATGTGAACCTAGTCTTGTAACCCTTACAGTTCATTAGACCTTGGAAAAAAAATCTATATTCTTGACAACACTAAATACGTGCATTAGACAGGAAAGGGCCTTATTTATCTATGTGTTCGCTTGTTTGAAAACAGTGGCTATTTATTCAACTATTTCTTGATTGTATCTTTTAATTGCACCCTTGTTGTCAACTGATGTTGATTTTGTTGTAGATTTCTTCTATGTCCATTTCTATGGGACATACTTAGGTCATCTCTCTAGTCCTATATAGATGAATAGAATCACAAAGAAAATAATCTGTTTGCTATGTTTGTGCTAAGTTCGTATGCGCTACCGTGCTCCTCTTTTCCACTTACTCTCTTTTCGATTGGTACTAAAAAACACTTTTGCAAAATGAAATAGAAAACAAATCCCTTGTATTATGGAAGAACTCCATGAAGTCCCTGGATTTAGTCTGCTTTAATTCAGATTCACATAGGTAGGTTTAGTGCTAGGCAAGTCTGTGAGTAGAATTAGAAGAGAGATACTTCCTTAAACCACACTTAAAAAATTATCATCTCTTCATCTGTGGTTTTCAACATGACTGTTACTTTATGACATTTTCTTCTAGTTAGGAAAAGGAGGCAAGAGTCATATGGAAATCTACTCTTTCTCTGTTCTTTGGTTCTTTTGGTCTGAAGCAAGCCACAGGAAAACGGAAGTAGTAAACACAAGAGAAATTGGTGTCTGGAAGTTAGGCTTCTGTTAAGCTGCAGTTACTTGGTTTGACCCAAGGTAAGCACATGAAATGTAAGATCCAAAGGAGACTTGACTAGATAGTTCTGGAGTTTCCTTTTTGGCCTGAAATCTTATGAATCCAACTCCCTTCATGGCGCTTTGGGGACAGGGCATTAAAAAGAACAAACCTCTTCACCGGGCACAGAAGGTGCCTTTTCCCTTTTAGCAGCCCATATGGTGTGGCTGAAAAAAGGTGACTCCACCATCAGGAAGCCTGGCTATCCATAGGGCCAGCGTTTGGTAAAAAATGTTTTCCTTGTAGACAGTGAACAAACCTGCCAGCAATGTTCTAATGCTGGAATGCAATACTTTCCAGAAGTCAGATTTTTATACTAATTTCCCATCAGTATCACTCTAAGAGAAGGTACATTGCATTTAGTGTGAGCCCTAAAAAGTACAAGCCAAAGTATCATTTGAATCCCATGTCAAAGCCAGCTACTCAGCGAGGAAGTATCTCCTGGCAATAGTAAAAAGAAATCTGAGAGAGACACAGATTTCAAAAGACTTCAGGATAGTTATGCTTTTCACATTTTAATATTTTCTGACACATCAGAACCACCCTCCCTGCCATCACATTTCATCATTGAGTTTCTATGGCAGGAAAACTGCATACAGAAGAGCTCTTATCCTCTAGCTGAAATCATGAATAAAGGGGCTTAAGTTGGAATCTCTTAGACATATAAGGATTTTTCTACTTAGATATTCCGGAGAATGCATTTACATTGAAATCATTTTGATAAGGAGCTATATGTGTTTTATAGAAAGCATTTTTAAGAAGTTAACTAGATTTGTGAGCGTTTGGGAAAATATGCTTTTCTTAAAGTTTGCCAGGCTTACTAGCTCAGCAAGAGCTGTTGAACATGTTGCTTTAATAAGTGACCACTCCTACTCAGCTCAGTAAAAAAGTCATTATTTCTCCATTTATCTTTTGTCTCTCAAATGCAAAATTCTATCCAAGTTTAAAAGGTTAATTAATTTATAATAATTATTATTACTTTTGCTTGTTGTGACTATTATTTACACTGGCTACATAGAGAACTTGTATACTATTGAGGTTTATAGTGTGGAAAACTGCTGTCAGTTGAGATACCTACAGTACTTCGAGTGATGACGAGCTAGAAGAAGTGTGACATACAAGCATGGTCAAAGGAAAGGAGACTGACACACTCTTTCTGATTTATGCAGTTGATATAATTTAAGGGTTAATTTGCTCATTTAACAACAGGTTTTGCATATTTTTCAAATACAGCCTTATTCAAAATATTTTCAATTTGTCAGTAACTATGCTTGTTTCATTTGCTTGATCTCCACAAACTGATATCATATAGCTACATTTTAGAACTGACCCTGTTATCAATTTTTCATCTTTTCAATAAGAGGATATAAAAATTGCTATATATACATTCTGGAGAAGTTCAGTGTGACTCACCAGAAAGACAGATGACTGTGGAAAGAATAGCCTCACAGCTAGCTCTCTGTTTAATAAACTTTTATTAGGGTTTCCAGTATGTGAATATCTCTTATTTTATTCAAATGAAACATGTTGTCATGCTAATTTCTTTTAACTTTTCATTGTTAAGGTTTCTTCATTAGGTTTTCTGGGATCATGTGTTTCCTCTTTTCCTACAATTTTTGTTAGTCACAAGATAAACTTGCAGATTACCACCATATCCTGCTTGAGTCCTGAACATGAAAATTGTCCTAGTTCATTCATTTTCTCCACTTTGCAAACTGGGCATGGGTAGTTTAAGAGTAATCAGTATATTTTCTTTGAAACATTTCTTCTTTCTTTGACTTCTTTTCCTCCTGTTCTCAATACTGTAGTGATCTAACATTGTCAGTTTTATAACCATTTTGAGCATGGATGCCTTTTCCTCCTTTCTATTTCATCACGTATCATTTCCAAATGCTTTGGAAGCGCTCAGTAAAGCTGCACAATATCCCTTTTTTGAAGACTTATTGCATGTAGGTTCTCGAGCTGCACATGTTTTCTATGGATGCTTGAGTGCTTTATTACATCTCCCTCTCTTCCTTTTTCCTCCTTTAGTTCACCTGTGGCCCAAGCTGCCTTATTCGATGCACTTTTGTTGGGCCTCATTACACTGTCATTTGTATTTTCATGGATGTTTTCCTTTGATGTTGACTGTGAGGTGAGTAGGTTTCCTAATGAAACGTACATCAAAGAGTTTGTTCATTCTTTCACGGATGTTCTTTGGGGAGAGATAAGGGGGAGACATCTTGAAAATTAAATTTAAATTACTCATGAGAAGGCTTAAGCTGCAGACTATCATCTCAGTAAAACTTCTGGCCAATGCAGAAGGCCAGCTGGAAAAGAGAGCCAGGATCAGCCCATGCGAGTGGGAAGACGGAAGGGGTTAGTCAGGCCCTTCCATAGCCAAGAGCTTTAGTGGGAGACTTTCGTGCCCACTGTCATCATTCTTCCCTCTCCCCACCTCCTCCAGCTATCCCGCCTTTTTCCTTGGGGTCTTTCCAGCCACTGCCACTTTTTTTCGAGCGGTGGAAGCCAGCAAGCCTCAGCCGCGTTTGCCCCCTCCGGTTGTCCTCGCTCTGCCTTGGCCCATGTGCACCATCACCTCCATGGAGCGCTGCCTCCCTTCACAGTTCACCCTTTGCTTCAGGCTGCCCCTTTCTTCAGTTTCCCCTTCCTCCCATTCTGTTTGCCCTGTGCTTTGTTTTCACCAAAGATTTTATTCTCATTGACACAAACTCTTCTTTATGTTTCCCTTGGCGAAATAAAGGATTCACTGTGTGAATAAAAATGAATACCTGAATGCGTGTACATGAGAGACAGTGAGGGGAGAAAAAGACAAGTAAAGAACAAGGAAAGCTAGAGCAAGGCATGACAGAAGCAAAAATACCCCCTAAATCCCTTTTCTGACTTCACTAAGCTAGTGTGCAGGAAGACAGGAGACGCTGAAATAATTCAAACTGGGAAGCAATAGGAGAAAAACCTCAATATGGGGGGAAAAATTCAGCACTTCATTGTCACAGACTGGTGTATAATACTCCATGGAGGACTGAATCAGGAATTTATGTTGAGGGAACATAAATTTAAAGGAATATTATTAAGGGCATATGAATATGGGAAAAGAGAACATGGTAAGGGCATTATTCACCTGGAAGAATAATACCTTTAATCTTTTGCCATTAGACTCTGACCTAGTATGTAACAGATTACAGAAAAATTAGTTGTCTGAGAATATTTCTAGATAAAGAGTTTCAATAGCATTTTTGCAAGGATGTAAATATTATGTCTGAAATAATTTTCAAAGGAAAGTGAAGAAATGTGCAGGTGATTTAGATCCACCATTTGTGCTTTATAGATAATCGTATTGATTACTCAATTGCAAGCGACATGCCTGGTAATTTTGTTGTGTTAAACTGTAAGTGCTTCACAAATCTGGAGACAGAATCATGGTAATGGGTAACTCTCCGAAAACCATAGACTGGAAGACTTGCTAAAAGTCTGTAAAAGTTGCTTTTTTGAGGATCTGCATCAAGTATTAGATACAAATCAGTTGTATCATACATTGCAGCAAATAACCTCAGTGAGAAATTATGACTTAGAAGTGAATGCAGCTATTTTTACATAAATTAAAGCTCTTCCACTTTAAATCTGCTTAAAATGAAGTGGTCAGTTCACAGTATTGTTCCATATAACAAGCTGGGCAGTCCAACTGTTTGTGGAGAGCCTCTCGAACAGTGTGTAAAAGCCTTGAACACAGGGGTCCAAATCTTGGGCCACGTTGACAATTGTGCGTTGCTCCATTTGCAGAAAGTTGCCCCAATAGTGCTAACTACTGGTCTTCAGTTATGCAACTGCTCTTGTCTGTACTGTTCTCCTTTGGATCACATATGAGTGAGAGGCACTTCATCAGTCTCCTGACGTTCACACGGATGTTGATAGCTTTTAGGAGACAGAGCTGTCGCTGAGGAAGGGGACCAAGCTGACACAGGCTGAGGTATGGTTTTGAAACAAAGCAGTTTTGTTGCTTCAGGGTACTGCTATGTGATAGAAGCACCTTAGCAATCATGCATTTGTAGTGACAGTAGCATCAGAATAAAAAAAGAGATAACATATAACGGAAATCTCAGGTCATATGCTGATCTAGCCTAACACCTGTAAAGGAATAGCCTCCTGTGAAACGCCGGTGGCCCACAAAGAGATGCATATAAAATGCTTAAATCAAAATACAAGCTTC
Organism: Aptenodytes patagonicus; assembly: GCF_965638725.1. NCBI lineage: Eukaryota > Metazoa > Chordata > Aves > Sphenisciformes > Spheniscidae > Aptenodytes > Aptenodytes patagonicus. The sequence goes on from NC_134949.1 coordinate 46,016,252, forward strand.
AGATAATGGCTGAAGTAGGTCCCCAGAGGATCCCCTTTCCTAGAACCAACTCTGAATGTGACAGCCTATAAAAGAGAGGAAAGAAACACAGATCAATTTTACAATGCTGGTTGTGAGCTGAGCATCACCAACGGATGTGACCTCTGCAAACCTACTGTTGTTTTAGGAGAATCCAGCACTAAACAATGTTAGCAATGGTACAAGTGAATCTTATAAAACACGTTTTACATTAAAGGCCTCAACACAAAGGTGAAGTAATTCCAGCTGTCCTGCTAGACCACATGAAAGTGATATGTGATAACTAACTAAGATATTCATACCAGGTGCAAATGACAGATGCAACCAGCATGATGACAGATCAAGAGCTCTTGTAAATCTCATCAGGAGGGTCCATTTATTAAGGGCTTCAGCACCTCCAGCTGTTTCACGTCAGCAGATCCGACTGAGCTGCTGTGTTAATAGACCTTATAAAGTTTCTGTGATTATGTTACTTGGTCTTTATTCTAAATTTTTGGTTGTCAGGCTGATGAGCTACAGGAAAGAAAAGTTCCTTGACATAGACCTGATTTCCACACCCATTTTGTTTTCTATTTGGCTGTATTCAGACATTTCCTGAGGCAAGCCTTTTCCAGCTGAGGAGCAGAACACAGCACAAGTATACTGAACAACAGCAGGAAAGGAAAGTATATGTGGAACTGTATTTATGACCGTGTGTCCCTTTCCACATGGAATAGTGATCCTGGAGGGCAAGGAGCTGAACTTAGATAAGCTGCATGAATCATCCTTTTCTGAACACACTGACAGTAGTCTGAGGCATGAATTCACATCTTCCCCACTGAAGTTATGCTACAGTCTGTGGAAGCCATGGGCTGCATTAGTCGCTAAGTGTGACTCGCAGTCACTTTCTCATAGTCTCTAGAGAACGAGTTTCCTCTGACCTGGGCCTGACCTAGATATCCACTCCTGTGTCACTGCAATCAGCTTAAGAAATGACAAATTAATAATAATCCTAGCAAAATTTAGTAAAGCAACTGAGCTAGTATAAAGTGCACAGCTGGGCTGAAAAATTAGTTTCTCAAATGATATTCATGTTATTGTTATACCCATTATCTGATTATTCCACATGACACTATTTATATATAATGAAACAAACGTGCTTTGTTCTCAGTGTTCAAGCCTATTCTGTGTTCTCAGTTAAAAGTTATGGGAGTAACCATGAAGCAACAAGGGCTGACACTGCTCTGGACAATGCAGGCTGATCTGACATGGATGGTACAACTTGATACTGTGATTCCGCACTGCAGTACCAGGCACGGATGGGTTATGCCAGCTGCAGAGCACCAGATTTCCCTCAGCACAGGCCTGGTATGGTATCTCTCTAGGACTACAGAAAGCAGCTTTAAGGGCCCAATGAGAATGCTATGGCAAAGAAGCAGAAAACGGGGCTTCAGAGGTGGGGGGGATAGCCCCACTAGTCCCCCTGAAAATCAGTCCTTCAGCTACACTGAAGTAGCTCCACTGACTTGAAAAATAAAGGTTAGAAAACTAGGTTGCATCTCTAATGAATGTAAATTAGTATTCTTATTTATTTGGCATTTTTGAAGAAAGAAGAGTAAAAGTGAGCATGTTGTTCTATATACATAAGGCTGTAACATGTGAAGAAATAATAAAGGAAAGCAACTGAGATGCAAAACTGGTCCATTATGCTAATTTTATTCTAACCTCCTCTGAGTCTGGTGGTTCTTGACTAAGGATTTGTTTGGAAGCTGGTGATGCTTTGCTCTCAATGCTACTCCAGTATCTGAGCTATTTAATTTAAAGTTAGCTTGCCTATCTCAACATTATGTTGCAGTCTCATCTGTGATGCCAGTGTAGATGTATACATCTCAGGTCTCCAACATGCATGGTCAGTTATGGTTTGTCAAGAAACTGTTATAAGAGAATCCACAGTGAAAGAACTGTCTTAAAAATTTCTTCTTTCATTTCTGTTTTTCCTTGCACAAAGGGCAGTCTTGTATTTTCAGTCTGCATAGCCTCAGGCAATTCACACAGTACAGAATAGTACTATTCTATTGAGAAAAGAATTACAGTGAGAGGTATTGGAGAGCTCTGTAACCTCAGAGAGCATCAGAAAGTCAGTACTTCACAGAGGCATTGCAAAACTCCCCATTATCCAGGCATTGCAAAGCCACAGTTCCACCTCTGTGAGGAAACCTTATTATTCACTGAATACCCGTCCAGGCTATTCAGGAAGGACACAGGCCCAGAATGATATCTGTACGAAACCTCAGAACTTGAGAATGGATTTAAGCGTATCAAGACCCATTACCTGTATGTTTTCTAGCCATATTAGTAGCTGTAGCCCTGCTCCTGCTCCAGCTTAAAGTCTTTTTGTTCTTGGGGGGCTTCTGCCCTCCTTCCTTTTTCAGTGACTTGAACATCTTTGGCTGGGGGGAAGGGGAGGGCAGGTCCAACTGCACTGCTGTTAAGCACTGGCTTTGTGCATCTACTAACTTTAGCCAATTAAGGGCATGATCATCAGGAAACCAACTGTGTACTGAAAACCTAACAGGGATTTGTGGACCATGCCTTCAGGCTTACTGCTAAGGGGTGTTGGTGCTGCCATCAAAACTGGCTCAAAACCAGCTTGGACAAAAAAACGCTATGTGGCCACCTGCGACCATCGTAGACCCTGTGCGGATTAGTGGGGAGCTGTTTCACTCTAGGAGGGTAGATAACTTTGTATAACTCTCTTCCACATGACTTGCAGCTCTTTGCCCTTTCTGTACCTGGTAGGTACACCTTAGCCTTCATACATCTCTCTCTTAAGACTTTGCTTTTTTATTTCTTATAACTAGACTCTAGGGCACACCATGAGATTGCAGATCCTATTTCTTTTCCATTTCTCTATTCTTCTTTGTTCCCAGTTCCCAAAGCTCTCTGATTAGCATTTTGAATGTATACCTTTATATACCTTAGTTTGCACATTACTGGCTTTAGGCTGAGTTTCTCATTTGCAGCCTTCTGAAGTCACACCAATAACACCTTATGCATTATATCATGAAACATAATAAATGAATAACATTCTTATTTGATTGACAACTGTCTTGGTTAGCATTGTATAAAGCCTTAATCTGGCAATAAAATACTTCTGATTAATTCATTGTCCATACCCCTGATACCCACCATTAGTTTTACAGGGATTTCTACTGTGGGGTCTTCATCGAGGACCTCTTTGGGCAAGGGTACAGACTGAGGTGTCTTGCAATGATTAGGCCTTAGCCTAATTCTTGCACAGTCACAGAGTCTCCTCCCCTCTTTCTGTGAGCTCCTGAGGTAGATTCACCTTCTGAGCAGTCATTTGTATTTATTGGATGGAAAATATCTGCCTAGTAATCACCTGCAGATGAACCTGGAATGTCCCTGACCCATTAGATCATTGTCCTTCTCCAGCTGCAGCAAACAGGGATTTTCTCCCTCTATCGTCACCTACAGCCATTCTCTGTCAGGGCTACCAGATTCACGCCCTTTCCCAGCTCTGTGAGAATCCCACTGGAAGAACCAGTGACACTCTTCTCTTACCAGTCTGGATTGTTGGTATAGGAATACCTGGTAAGGTTTTTAATTTATTGTAAAATTTTATTAAAGTATGTTTTTAGAACAATCTCTGACCAAACTGCCATAGGGCTCCTTGTCTCCAAAGCTCTAGTTTGTTTTTCACTGCCCTTGCTAGTGCCAAGTTTGAGTGGCTGCAGTGGCAAGGCTGAAGTGATTGCTGAGGCAGCTGCTCGCACACTTTCGGACTGTAATGCAACCCTCAGCACCGATAGCAGTCCTCTGCTCTGCCTTCAGCTCTAATAGGACTTGGACCTGCAGGTGTCCATCCCCAGGCTCCAGGACAGACTCTCATACCTGTCCACCTGCTTAGTTCCCTCATGGGTCTATCCTAACTGGCTTCTTCCATGTCTCTCAGTCCATAGGAAGGTTGCTCCCATGGGAGAATGGTGCGCAGAGGCTAGCATCTTCTGTGAGAATCTGACAGCCCAGCTAAGGACACAGTCCTGACAAGGAGCTGCCTAAGACAGGGAGAGTCCTTACTGAGTATACAAATGCCCTGAAATGTCAGTTCCCATCATTGCTCCATGCCAAAGCTGGAAGGGTCCTTTTTCTCCACCCTCCATTACAGGGCCCAAGAGCCACACACCCTGATTGAACAGACTGTCTCTCGCTATCCAGATGTTCGCCCACTCCTGGGCAGGGACATAGGAAAATGTTTCGTGTAGCAGGAACTTTAGTGGTTCCTGCACATTCCTGAAAGCTTGTAATGAGGCTGAGAATCATTAAAACACACCCAGCGCTCACACCATGGGAGCTGAAGTGAGGACATAAAATGCCAGAGCAGCTTTACTGTGAATGAGGAGGGTATACCAAGTCTGGTCTGGAAAACCAGGTCCCATAATCATTCTGGCACTACAACAATTAAGAAGCCTGGCGAAGCCCCGCTTGGCTACACACTCTGGAGAGAGAGAAGTACGATGGAGGTCATAAGCAGGCAGTAGTACGCCAATGAGACAGCCTGGCTATCTCCTCCTTACACACAAAGCTCGATATTTCTTTCTTCTCCCCATTCCATCAATCGCCACCACCACCTTCATCAGACAAGCTACTAAAGTCTACAGATCATTCACTGTGATCCAAGCTCATGGCCCCTCTTATCAGAACTGATCACTCTCCTTTTCTTGTCTAGTCAACATGTGCAGAGATCAGAACAGAAATCAAATGTCTTTTGACATGAAAATTTCTTTCAGATGCTGCTTCCTGGATGAATGTGTTCAGAATAAGGATATCAATTCACAGGTCTTGTCCAGAGGAAGGATTTCAAGGGAAGCGGATAAGCAGTCTATAAAGACTAGGAGGTCCAAAGAGTCTACAAATGTAGACTTGTGTTATTTATTTTCTGCTCAGAATCTGCTCCACATGGGATCCCCTCTTAGGCCTGCTCTGGACCTATCTCCATGCCTCAGACAGAGGACCATGAAGAAGGACAGAAAATACCAGGTTCTGCAGTGAGGGAGAGCTCTGAGAAATATCACCATGGTGCACAGGCCCTCTTTGCGATGGAGGCGCCAGGTTGGTGTACTGTATATTTCACCGAGGATGATCAGGTATTCCTGTCACAAGAGGTTAATGATCAACTAAAACTGAAAATCTTTGCATCTTTACAACCACATTTTTCTGTCCTTCCTACAGTGCCTGCAATACCTCCTCTATGTGCTGATGGGGTATTCCTCAGCTTTCTTCTCATCTCCCAAGAGTCTCGCCATCCTGCACCCACAGACTGTAAGTGAGCAGCCATACGCATTGCACTGCTGCAAGCATGTCCCAACTGAGGGGGCCCACACCACAGTGATGGGGTAAGTGTGGAAGTATCCATTGCTTGAAAATCTCAAGCTGAAGCCCTAGCATTTGAAGGTTAAATTTTAGAGGGTGTGCAGCCCTCATTCCTGAATCTTTGTTCCTGCCCTGGAGGACACAGTGGACTCAAGTCACTTACTAAGCCTTGTTTTGTTTCCAAACAAATCCTAATGCCTTAAGCACACTTTTTATTTGTTGTATTACTTTAAAGAGTAAGACGAAAGGGGCTGTCTTTATGTTCCCTGTATATCTTTCAGCATTTTGCCTAGCCCAAGCAGGAATGCTAGTATTTATATTCTCTATATTTCACAGAGTATTCTGTGGCCAGAGGGTCTATGTATTATTGTTATTTTTGGTCCAGCTTTCAGGGTCTGCATATTGCCAACAGCTTTTTTTTGTAAGGAGACAGTAAAAAACTTTGCATTTGACAACATCTCTGTGTCTCTTGACTCAGTGCACTTTTGGAAAGCCCTCTCCTCTGGTATTCACACTATATCATCCTCCACCACAAGACAATTTAAAATAAGATATTCCCAGTCCTGCCAGCTTTCTCTAAACAAAGCCTGTGAGTTGAGAATGAGCTCAGTATATGCATGACGTGTATTGGCATAGACATGCCAATGGGAGGGGAGCGGATAGTGTAATTTGGGATATCCTAGGACACTGTGGGGAGAACTGTGGATCTCTCCCTGTCCTCCAGCTGGCCTTCCTTCAGGGATCTTTCTTCCTTCTCCATTCATTTCAGTAATACACTTTCACCCCCAGACCATCAGCCTTCACAGGCCCCAAATAAAACACTGAAACAAAATACCTGGACAGCAAGGTTTCCTATTCCTGCTGCTGCCACAGAGAAATGGGGTGAGGAGGCAAAAGCAGAAATTGATTCTCCATGAGGTGGTGGTTTGAGCTCCATCTGCCTCCGGAAGAGCTAAAGCATGCCCTCTAGCAAAGGCACAATAGGGGTTCTGATGCAGTAGGGAGCTGCCTTTTTTGTTTATACCCAAAGCTGGCCCTGAACCTGAGAAGGACCAATGTGACATTCTCGCATCTTTAGAATGGATAAAATCTTTATTTATTGAAGATATGAGTCAGTTAATGTGAATAAAATCTATGTGAGAATACTTGCCTTTGAAAAAATGACTAATCAGACACTGTTTTAAAAGGCACCTAAATCAGTAACAGAGGAACCTGAAATTCTTATTTGGAAGTGTCCATATAATATAATTTAAATGCCATTTAAATATCACTAACTCTTTGAATCTTGTACAATATTTTAGAAACATTCAGGTGCCTAATTCCCTTTAATATCATAGACTATAAGGCACACAAACATCTTTGCAATTTGTGCATAAGGTCTCAGATTTATGTTAGCTCTGAAAATAGAGCTTCAGCTTGTGGTTTTGTTGTTGTGAACAACAGGCTGCCTGTCTTTACCAAAAATTTGTCCACCAGTTGTTAGCTTTTTTTATGTTTAAGCATTTTGAATAGTTTTGTTTGTCCTCAGTGTAACTAATCTCACAGATGGATTATTAGGCTTGCAGAATTTGTTTACATTTATAAATCTTTTCTCTCATAGCTGAAACATTTTTTGAAGGGAGAAGAAAGTTTCTGCTGAAATACTCCCTTTCTTTACGTAAAATGTTCTATTTTGTTAGAAAGAGGCCATATGCCCTGGCTAGGCTGGCACGAACGAGTGTGTGGCTGCACATACAGTACACAATGTACTTTTTTTGGTAATTTTCTTAATCTCTCCCAGTCTCTGCTCCTTTTATACCCACAAACTTTAATAAACTGAAAGAGAAATCCTGTGAAGGCTGGAACTTTCAAACCAAAAATGCAGTGCTTGAAATGAAACAAAATGATCTCATCCATCCCTAATTTTTAGTGCCTTTTCTATGCCTAGTAGACAACTTTATTTTTATAAAACTTGAGTCCTTGTCAGCCTTGAAAATACTACTTATTGACTTTAAGTCACTTGTATTTACTTTAAGCAATTGCCTCTTGTGTATGCCCATACACAATAACTTTCCAAACAAAATGTCAAGTATTTTTTATGTTGATCAAGAGATCTAATTTCAATGTCAAGCCATTCTCCAATTGTGCACAAGTGAAGGAAAAGTTTTTCAATGTACTATGTACAGTTTTGCACTCCTATACGTCTGACATTAGAATAATGCACACTGGGCTTGATCCAACAGAGAGTAGCTTTTGTGACTGTTGATCCTGGACATTTCAAGGGCCCCCCAGGCTCTAGTCAAAAAGTCTATTTTTGATTCTGATGGGAGAAAAGTGCTTCCTTCTATGGCAGCAGACTGCCAAATTATGCATCCCATGCTGGCTCTTTCCTGACTGGCACTGCATAATAGCTATGGTAAAGATTTTAGTCTTTACCTCTAAAGCCAATTTGGCATGAAAGATTGATAAGCAGATGACTCAAAACCAAATGTAGTATTTCATAAGAGAACATATGCAGGAAGAGCTGCTGAGTGTTTTCCCCTTTTGCACAGTAAATGAACTAACTAGCCAAATGCATTGTTAGGTATCTGTTAAAGGGCTTTTGTTTTCCCATAAATAACCCCTGCAAGTTTTGAAAATTAAATCAGCCATCACAAGCGGGCTTTTGGAAATGTCACCGGAGCTGAATGCAGTCAGCATGCTCAAGAAATCATTTGTCATGATTCAATCAATAGGCCAGAGCAAAAATCTAAAGAAAGACTGCAGGAGAATAAAACAGCTTCAGGTTCCATGCGCACAATCAATTCAAAACATGATTAGTCCAGCAACAATTACATACTTATAGTGCCCTGCATATTAAAGAAAAAAAATCATTACTGAAGTGGGAAGAATATTATATTTATCAAAATAAGCAGAGCATAGCTGCAGCCAGAGATGTAGGCAGTGGCAGGAAATTGTTGGACTGCCTCTGTAGGTACCTTCCAGCGCTGTGGATCCAAAGCTGGAATAGGTCCCCGATTCGTTGAAGTACTTAAGCATGTGTTTCATTCCCAGTGAGTTCAAAGAGACTTAATCTTGTTCTTAAAGTAAGCATCTGCTTAAATGTTTAGCTGAATGAGGGCCTACTACCTTGATCCTATTTTTATTGGAAACATCCACTGACTTCCATGACTGCAGAATTAGACTCTTAAATAGGACTTGCAGGACTGTGGATCTGGGCCTTAGTCGTTCACCTGATTTGCTCTAAGCATCCTTCCTGAGTATGGGATGTCCTGTCCATCAGCAATACATATTTATCCAGGGATAAATAATGGATAGTTAATGGATCAAGAAATATCCTTACTAGAAATCTTCTCAGCTGATTAGGATGATAGGGCCTGACTCAGCAGAGTACTTGAGTGTGACTCCACAAGCTGGATAATAAAATGAGGTTGGTGTTGGTCTGGGAATGCTTTGAATAAATAACATGGTTCCCAGTTACTCCCAGTCCATTTTCCCACACACTAGATACAGCTACCAGAAGACGATTAGGCGGAACAAGGTCGTAAGGCTCATGGGGTCACAGAGCAAGAGAGGCTCTGGCGTTTTGCAAAGATTCAGACCAAAGGCCATGCTGCAGGGGTGAACGAGGTGGAAGCAGTTGTGAAAGTGTCACGCACAGCACGCAAGATTTGACAGGTCTATGAGTAGTCCCATTAAAGTCAATGAGAACGAAACACACGCTTTGCTCTGCAGAGATGGGATTACTCATGCGCCTAAAATTAAACATGTGGTTAAGTGCTTTGCTGAATCAGGGCCAGAGAGATGGAAAATGAGTACTGCCAGTACTGATTCTCCCCCATCCTCTTTTCCACACAGCTGCCTGCTGACGCCTGCTGACTTTTTTGTAAATAAGTACTGTAGCTATAGTACTTTATTAATTACTAAAAGAAACTGGGCCATATCCAAAGTCCTGGCCTCACTGAGATCCTACTTAGACAAAACTTCCATTAACGCCAGCCTAAGATTTGACTCCATGATCATAAAAATGGGATTCTGTAGTGTAAGAATGGAGTCGTTCCTAATACAGTGGGTGGAGCTGAGGTTTCCTATGGCAGAACCAATTGGTGGGAAAATATAACCGGCAGAAAAGTCCAAAGGAAAGGTAAATTTTCTGTTGGGAGATATACAGTAGAGAGCTTCTTCCGCGCTTTTCTTTTGTGTGCACTTAACCAGTTAACTTGTCAAATCTTTTAGCAGGAATTGGCTTTTGTTTTACCATAAATAACCCTTACAGTATCTGAGAAAATGACATACGTTTGTGTACAGCAGGTTTATTATTAACGCATTTGCTCATTTAACAGGTCTGGTAAAAATTATTAATTTGATTCATCATACAAAAGATTTGTGGTCACATCAAATTGTTTCTTTGATTTTAAAACCAAAAATGCAAGCTAGAGTGTGGAATCTCTGTTTGAATCAGGGAAAATGTCATATGTGTGTATGTTCGACATAAAAGACACTTCATATGACAAGCATCTGGAATTTATGTTACATAAATTTGGTAAATCACCATATTCTTACATTTCCTCACCACTTTCAGAATGATATTACAAGAGTTACATCCAACCTTTTTTAGAATAGGCTATATTTCCTCTGTCCATGTAAACATCCCATGAGAAAACAATGGAGATAAAGTATATCATATAAGAATATAAGTGGTACTACAGATATTATAGCTTAATAAACTGTGGTTTTTATTTTTGTGTAAATTATAAAGCTATAGATTTTCTGATAAACGCCGATAATAGGGGTTTGATGTGCATTTTATTACCTTTGGAAATGTGGGCCTTTGATCTTTCTAATTGAAATAAGCAGTGCAAAATAGACAAGATCTAGACTTTTAGAAGGTGTTGTCTTCCCCTCTCACAGTGCAACTGAGTTTAAAAGATTTTACTACTGCATAGCATGGTTTGTTCGGTTAAGTTAAATCAATATTAGAGTTAAGACCGAGGAATTCTGAGAATTTTTGCACAAGTCATTTAACTTAGCTGTTTCTCCACTTGTCAGTCTATAAAATAGTGTATTGCTAATAACTGCCTTTGAACCAATGCAGTTAAATGGAGTTAGAATTACAAAAATCCTGAAGATATTAGATGACAAGTGATATGTAAGTACAAATTATTATATCTAATATATAGAAAATACAATATATTAGACCATATATAAAATATATTATTGAAATAATAATAATTAATAATAATAATAATACAATGTACAACAATCCTTGGAAAACATGGTGTCTTTCATTAATGCCAGTAGATCTGGGTATACAAGAGGAGATACTCCAGCTACTTGCTTTTGAATAGAGAAAATGAGTTGCCAGGCTGGACACTTAAGGTTTTGCTAGATACAGACTAACCCCAGGAAACGCAGAACTGGACACATACTTCTGCCACACTCCAGAGGTCCATAAAGCCTCTACAACGATACTTCAATGTTCAACTCCTTCTTTCTTGGTTCTTGCCTTGATAATCATCATGGAAAGAGCAACCCTAGACAGTTGGTCCAGGTTGTTTTTTGTCAATCCTTACATATTAAATGCACAGATATTAGGTCTGTGGTGTTTTAGGTGTAAGGGAGATGTGCACATGCCATACACATCAGAAAAGAATTAATGGCCCTTCCCAAAAAAAGGAGAGCCCATCTCTCACAACGTCCACACCTCACAAGAGCCACTTTTGATTAGCCATTTTGCCCATACTTACACTTACCCAGTTGAAATCTGAACATGGAGAGAAATAGATCTGTGTTAAACTTCTTGCCTCTAACTGATAGCTGAACAACTTGGTGGATAAAACTCAAAAGGGCTGCTGTCCATCAGACCTCCCTGTGGAAGAGCAGACCTGGGAGCTGGTGTTTGCTTTTTTTGGCTGTCAAAAAATCACCTTAAGCTGAGCTCAAGTAAAATGCATTTAAAAAAATACACGCTTTTGCTGCATTACTGTTTAGGAAGGAATGAAGAGTGTTCAGGGAATTCAATCCAAGAGAGATGGCAGAGGCTTTTTTGTGAGTGTGACTAAATTAATATTAAAAATAAAATTAATATTAAATAATAAAAACAGGCTTGCTAGAGATAAGCCTGGGGGTGGCACGTCAATGTTTGAGGGACGGTGTGCTAGCGAGGTCCTTTGGTCTGCCGTCTCAGTGGAGGTAGGTGATGGAGATCCATGCATCAGCAAAGATGCAAGGGTTATGGATGTGTTAGAAACCACGGAAGTGCCTGAGAATGGTCACGTAGGAATTAGGGTTTCTCCCCCCAAAAAGGTGGCAGGATCAATAGCCCAACTGAAATGCATCTACACCAATGCACGCAGCATGGGCAGCAAACAGGAGGAGCTGGAAGCCATTGTGCAGCAGGAAAACTATGATATAGTTACCATCATGGAAACATGCTGGGATGACTCACACAACTGGAGTGCTGCAATGGATGGCTATAAATGTTTCAGAAGGGATAGGCAAGGAAGGAGAGGTGGTGGGGTAGCCCTGTGCGTTAGGGAGTGTTTTGATTGTCTAGAGCTTAATGATGGTGACAATAGGGTTGCGTGTTTATGGATAAGAATCAGGGGGAAGGCCAACAAGGCAGATATCATGGTGGGAGTCTGTTATAGACCACCCAACCAGGATGAAGAGGCAGACGAAATACTCTCTAAGCAGCTGGGAGAAGTCTCACAATCACTAGCCCTTGTTCTCGTGGGGGACTTCAACTTACCAGATGTCTGCTGGAAATACAATACAGCAGAGAGGAAACAGTCTAGGAGGTTCCTGGAGTGTGTGGAAGACAACTTCCTGACACAGCTGGTGAGTGAGCCAACTGGGGAAGGTGCCCTGCTGGACCTGTTGTTTGTGAACAGAGAAGGACTTGTGGGTGATGTGATGGTTGGAGGCTATCTTGCACATAGTGATCACAAAATGACAGTTTTTGATTCTTGGAGAAGTAAGGAGGGGGGTCAGCAGAACTGCTACCTTGGACTTCTGGAGGGCAGACTTTGGCCTGTTTAGGAGGCTGGTTGACAGAGTCCCTTGGGAAGCAGTCCTGAAGGGCAAAGGAGTCCGGGAAGGCTGGACATTCTTCGAGAAGGGAATCTTAAAGGCGCAGGAGCAGGCCGTCCCCAAGTGCAGAAAGACGAGCCGGTGCTGAAGAAGACCGGCTGAACAGAAAGCTTTGGCTGCAACTCAGGAAAAAAAGGAGAATTTTTGGCCTTTGGAAGAAGGGGCAGGCAACTCAGGAGGACTATAAGGATGTTGTGAGGTTATGCAGGGAGAAAATTAGAAGGGCCAAAGCCCCACTAGAACTTAATCTGGCTACTGCCATAAAAGACAATAAAAAATGTTTCTATAAATACATTAGCAACAAAAGAAGGGCTAAGGAGAATCTCCATCCTTTATTGGATGCGGGGGGAACATAGTGACAAAGGATGAGGAAAAGGCTGAGGTACTTAATGCCTTCTTTGCCTCAGTCTTTAATAGTAAGACCAGTTGTTCTCCAGGTACCCAGCCCCCTGAGCTGGAAGACAGGGATGGGGAGCAGAACGAAGCCCCCATAATCCAAGGGAAAATGGTCAGCAACCTGCTACACCACTTAGGCACACACAAGTCTATGGGGCTGGATGGGATCCACCCAAGGGTACTGAGGGAGCTGGCGGAAGTGCTCACCAAGCCACTTTCAATCATTTCTCAGCAGTCCTGGCTAAGCGGGGAGGTCCCAGTTGACTGGAAGTTAGCAAATGTGATGCCCATCTACAAGAAGGGCTGGAAGGAGGATCTGGGGAACTACAGGCCTGTCAGTCTGACCTCAGTGCCGGGGAAGATTATGGAGCAGATCATCTTCAGTGCCATCACGCGGCACATACAGGACAACCAGGTGATCAGGCCCAGTCAGCGTGGGTTTATGAAAGGCAGGTCCTGTTTGACTAACCTGATCTCCTTCTATGACAAGGTGATCCGCTTAGTGGCTGAGGGAAAGATTGTGGATGTTGTCTACCTAGACTTTAGTAAAGACTTTGACACCATTTCCCACAGCATTCTCCTGGAGAAACTGGCTGCTTATGGCTTGGACAGGTATATTCTTCACTGGGTAAAAAACTGTCTGGATGGCTGAGCCCAAAGAGTTCTGGTGAATGGAGTTAAATCCAGTTGGTGGCCAATCACACACAGTGGTGTTCCCCAGGGCTCTGTATTGAGACCAGTTCTGTTTAATATCTTTATTAATGATCTGGTCGAGGGTATCAAGTGCACTCTCAGTAAGTTTGCAGATGACATCAAGTTCGACAGGAGTATTGATCTCCTTGAGGGTAGGAAGGCTCTACAGGGGGATCTGGACAGGCTGGATCAATGGGCCAAGGTCAATTGTACAAGGTTCAACAAGGCCAAGTGCCGGGTCCTGCACTTGGGTCACAACAAACCCATGCAGCGCTACAGGCTTGGGGAAGAGTGGCTGGAAAGCTGCCCGGCGGAAAAGGACCTGGGGATGTTGGTCGATAGCTGGGTGAATATGAGCCAGCAGTGTGCCCAGGTGGCCAAATACGCCAATGGCATCCTGGCTTGGATCAGAACTAGTGTGGCCAGCAGGACTAGGGAAGTGATTGGCCCCCTGTACTCGGCACTGGTGAGGCCACACCTTGAATACCATGTTCAGTTTTGGGTCCCTCACTATGAGAAAGACATTAAGTGGCTGGAGCATGTCCAAAGAAGGGCAACGAAGCTGGTGAGGGGTCTGGAGAACAAGTCTTACGAGGAGCGGCTGAGGGAACTGGGGTTGTTTAGCCTGGAGAAAAGGAGGCCGAGGGGAGACCTCATCGCTCTCTACAACTACCTGACAGGAGGTTGTAGCGAGGTGGGTGTCGGTCTCTTCTCCCAAGTAACAAGTGATAGGACAAGAGGAAATTGCCTCAAGTTGTGCCAGGGGAGGTTTAGATTGGATATTAGGATAAATTTCTTCACCAACAGGGTTATCAAGCATTGGAACAGGCTGCCCAGGGAAGTGGTTGAGTCACCATCCCTAGCGATATTTAAGAGACATGTAGATGTGGTGCTAAGGGACATGGTTTAGTGGTGAACTTGGCAGTGCTAGGTTAATGGTTGGACTTGATGATCTTAAAGGTCTTTTCCAACCTAAATGATTCTATGATTCTAAAGTGACTATAACTTTTATATGACCAGCTCACTCTGGAAGATATTGATACTTGGATGAATCAGCTAAAAGGCCTGGAAGGAGATAAAAGGGAACAATGCTGCACCGTGCCGAGCAGCAAGGGATGCCCAGGTATATCCCAGTGGAAGCACTGACCTGTGACAGTTTACATCTGGCACTGGAGTATGTAATTTTTCTCTGCCTACATCACCATCATCTTCTCCCCCACTTCCCCTAACCATTTTACAGTGCTGGTGTGATGATCTGAGAACAGTTCTTGCAGTCCTGTGCAAGGATGTCCCAAACTGGGTAGGACAGGACCAGCGTGCAGTGGGAGGTGAGGTGTCACAGTAGGTGAAAATTTACTGTACAGGGGCCAGGAGCGAGAAGTCTGCATGATTTACCCATCCCACCAGGGAAAACTGGAAGCTGGGGTACCTCTGTCTATCAGTTCTTAAAGTAATTTTAAGAAGATAACGTCCCTTCGCCTAATGTAGCTGAGGAAGCCATTTAGCCTGCAAGTCAGACAGGACATGTCAATTAATATGACCAAGTTTCACTGGACTGTCTGAGACTATGGGTATTCTCTGAACTATGCTGGAAAGCAACCACAAGTCATATGGCTTTGCTTGGGAAAACTGCCCGTGGAACAGTGTGATTAATTTTGGCCTGAAAAATGAAGTTCTGACAGTTTGGATTGCTATCTCACAGAGACAGTCTAGTCTGTGCCTGTGGCACCCTCAGCCAACCCAGTAGCAGGTGCCGAGCTGAGGGGTCACAAAGCTGGATTCGAGTAATAGAAATAAAGATAGTTTCATGGCTGGTCACTTTAGCTTCCTGATGAAGGGAGAGCAATACAAGAGCAGGAAGCGTGAGGTAAGAACCACAAACAAAGCCTGGGGGGGATGGTTTGTTACGGTTTAGGATCATATGAGAAGACTTGAAATAGTGTCAACAAAATCTGGGTGTGGTAAAAGTGCATCCTAGCAGAAGGTCTTAAAACAGCCAACAAAACAATAGCAAGAGTTCATGTGGTGTAGACCAATGGCCAAATATAGAAAACCACAATGTTTTCTTGCTTGAGCAGAAGCTGGCAGAGAGGAAGAAGTGCCTGACAGTGGAAAGTCACTGTGACGGCCAAGTGATGTCCAGGAGGGACCCAGACGCTTCCTCACATAGCACCAGGAATTGTGTGGGCGACCCTGGCTCTGTGTGCTCAAGGATGGATCAGGAAAGAGGCCAGCAGTGAAAGCAGCATCCCTGGGGGAGTGTATGCAAGGGGGGAAAAGCAGAGTGGCAGGAGGGAAATTCAGAGCTAGACACAAATATCCATTTCGTAGCTCCCATCACACAAAATGGTCTGTAAGATCAATCGGGGACTGAAAACAGCTTGTCCTGCAAATGACCTTATGAAGGAGACCAGCTGGCTAAGGGCTCTCTGTCAGTTAAGGAAAACAGGAGTCCTTGGGATTATGACAGAAAGCGATTGGAGTCTGTAGATGCTCACCCCTGGAGCACCTTCACCCAATGATGAAGAGGAAAATCTGAGGGTCATGCTGGCCATGAGCCAGAGTGGTCCAACTGCACGTGAATTCAGGAGAGCCTGATGACCCAACACCTGAGGAAAGAGCAAACCTTCCTGAGATGTCCACAGACTGGAGCAGTCTAACAGCTGTC
Organism: Aptenodytes patagonicus; assembly: GCF_965638725.1. Taxonomy (NCBI): domain Eukaryota; kingdom Metazoa; phylum Chordata; class Aves; order Sphenisciformes; family Spheniscidae; genus Aptenodytes; species Aptenodytes patagonicus. Next base: position 46,032,471 of record NC_134949.1, read on the forward strand.
TGGGGCTGAATGGAAGGAATCACTAGGTGGACCAGCACAAGATAAACTTATCACACATATGAGTGTTGCATGATTTTTTGGTAAAACTGACATATTGCAAAATTGAGGAAAACATGAAATATGTAACCTTCTTGTACAAGTCAGGTAATCCCGCTGTTCCTGGTATATACAGTATATGCAGTTAATCTAATGGTATAACTTCTAGTCATCTTCTCTGAGTGGGCTGCATGGCTGGAAGGCTGCAGTGTGGGATCTGTCAGGACATCCCTACAGAAAAGCATTGCCTTTTTTGATTGCCGCTAGCAACTTAGTCTTGCCTGAAACCATGTGCAGCAGAAGCATTTGGTATTTTGCCAAACCAAAAAGGAACGGGTGTTATACCCAAACTGCTTGGAAGAATTTACCTCTCTTTGTGTTTCAGGCATACCTCTACAATGTACCCAGAGTACCATGGAGGCGAAAGCCAAATCTGTATGCGAGTCAGAGAGGAGACTGACATTGAAAAGTGGTGGAAGCTGGCTGGATTTGGCTGAAAAATCAGGGTGGAAATGGAGACAGGCACTAGTACCCAGTCCTGTGCCAGCCCGCAGTGATAAGGGAGCAGTGACCACCAAGGGGCAGCATTTTCCTAATAGTTTTGTCATGTCGTTTCTAAGAACTGCTTCCCTACCATCCCTGTATCGCCATTCAGATATCTGAAAGTAATGTGACAGTTGTGAAAATGGCCCTGAGAGCCTGTAGATGTCAGTCAACATGGGAGTGCTCAGTACTGGCCTCTGCTCTGGGGGTAGGGCACAAGTGGAGAGGTCATGGAGTCTGGAGAAGATATGTAAAGTCCCCCAACTAGCACTGTGAAGTTTGAGCAATGGAGAGCACCATTGATCAATATTTTATACTTAAATGTGATGAAGTGTGAAAGTGTGATTAATGGGGCAATTAAATTCCCTTGCTTCCAGCATAGACCTGAACATGCATTTTGGTTTTTTTTTCAGTACTATAATTTTTAGCTAGTTTAAAGGTACTCCTTAATTTCATTTTGAGCTTTTATCCCAATTTTACAGAGGTATAGTGAAAAATTATGTCACATTGTCAGCAAAAACTATTAGATTATGATCCTTTAATCACCCATATTGAGCATTAAGGCCCTGATTCAGCAATGCATTTCAGTGTGTGCTGAATTTTAATTATGTGTGAAGACCATTGTTATTCAGAAAAGTGTTTAGGCGTGTGCTTATATGTTTTGCTGAACTGAAGCTTGAGAGCAATAAGAAGGCATCTGGCACTTACCTAAGAGCAATCAAGGGTGAGTCATAGTAGTGAAACTGAAGCTGTGACCACAGAGAGTTATTACATAGAGCAGTCTCCCAACTCTGTACTTTAATAATCAGGGAAGGAAAAGATCTGCTTATCCTAGTCTTCATACTCCTGAAGTGTCTTTTTTGCAGGTTGAAACCACATTATTTTACCAGGGTCCTTTCATTACTTGTCAATCGAGGATGATGAATATGGTAATGTTTTTTTTCATTGCGCTTTCCACTGGACAAATAATTCCCAGCACGCGATGGTGACTGTTGAACAAACTCCTGCTGTAAAACCAATTGAAAGGCTCCCATTGATTCTAAGGAAAGCTGCTTCAGGCCCTGGGTGAGTCATTGCACGGGCAGCTCTGGTCTCAGTACTTCTTGTCTTGCCTCTGTAATGCGGCAGCAGATCAAGGTCTCCCAGCCAGTGACTAACAAATGCTTAGATCGGAGAATCACTTCCTGACCCTAAAGTCTGCTGACAGCAGGCTGCTGCCTCTTTCTAGCTGTTTCTTTCTTTCTAGATGTTGCAGTCATCACTGCGAGCTACCCCAGGTACCCGCAGGATGGCAGAACTGTCTCTAACATCACCTGGCACAGCCTCCGGGGCAGACTTCGCTCTGGCAAGCACTGTACCTGGATGTGAGGCACCACTGCTCTGCTTGCCTTAGCCATGATGCTAAGGGAAGAATTTAACCCCCTGTCAACTCAGAGTAATAAATGAGACAACTCCCCAACCGATTATCAGCTGCTTTACCTGTAATGCCCAGGACTGTTTAACTCTTCCTATGACTGATTAAAAAACGTAATGGAATATTGATTTTTTTCTGCTTTATAGGGGGAAAATCAATGCAGATTAAGAACAGGATAAACAGTGAAAGGGAAGAAATACGACTGCAAATTCCACTGGACCCAAACCCAAAAACAAGAGTATATATTCTAAACTGCAGGAACACACATTTTCTAAAGCCTCCTAAGTCTCTGCACTGGTAAAATAATCTCAAACAAACTTGAAAGCAGATTGAAAATAGATGGGGTGTCTCTGAGTGAAAAGAGGCAGTTATCCTCTGCACCTGCTAACAAACACAGTCCCTTTTTGTTATGAAATGTCTCTAACTTAAAATACCACCTGAAAGTAAACTCCTTCATCAATTCATCATGAATTCTTCAAAGGCATTTTGGAAGTCTCTCTAAACCATTGGCTTTATTGTGGGTTTATTTAGGATTTGAGGAGAGAGAATGCTGCAATCAGAAAGACAGACAGACAGACAGAGGAAATTATTACCTTTCAATCCCTGTGATTTAGAAAGAATAACATGCTGCTTTCTTGATCTGTTGTATTACATACTTACAGAATAAGATTTGACAATGTGGCGTTGAACTGTAACTCTCCACTGAAGAGATATCATCCTGCATTGTACACCAGGGACTTCTGGACCTGGGACTTTCGTGCCCTTCCTAGAATGCCATCCTCCCACTGCTTTTGGATTAATCACTGTATGCTCCCCTCTGTACCTTTCCAGCAGAAGTGATTAATGCAAAGGGTAGGCAGCTATGCCCTCACCTCTGTGTAGTCACTTCTCTTCATTTAGAATAAAGGTTAGTTTTGACAGCAATACAAACTTTTTTTATATTACTATTTTTCTGTGCTATTTTTAAGTTCCTCAAACCCTCTCAAACAAACCTAAGTAAGTTTTTCTCCTTTCTCAAGTTGTGCAGCCACACGTATTTATTCCTCATGGAGAAAAAGTTGTTGCTGCAGTGCAGTGCTCTTGGCATTTAAGAACTTCTAAAAGTACAGCAGCAAGTAGCTACTTTTTCTGGTGGTGGTGAGTGCATATCTGTTTTAGGATGAACAGCTGAGCTTGCTGTTCTGCTTCGTAGGCCTTCTCAAACACTTCACCACTTTGCCTCATAAGGAAAGTAGGCTGGGGAAAATGCTAGGCATTAGTTGGGGCAAAGGTCTTCCTGGCTCCATTTTGACAACGGGATTAAGAAAACATGATTTCTAATAGCTACACAACAAATTAGGGATGTTTGACATCTGTTTCTGTAATTCTGAACTCCCTAAATGCTCTCAAAACCATCCAGAAGCACTGGGGTCTGTGATAGGAACACCAGAAGTAGTACCCCAAGAGGAACATAACTGGGAAACCGGGTACTGGGTATAATGGGAACGGGCCCCAGCCACAGCTGTCTGCAGCCGGAGGACCCTGAGCTCAGTGTCTCAGGAAGCCTGCTCCAGCCCTCTGCTCCCTTTTTTTTTCCATGTCCTCCACTATGTGTGTGTTTTTGTCTACCCATTGCCAAACTTTGAACATCAGAAAACTTATAAACTCAAACTAAACCATTTGGCTTAAAGAGCTGCAATAAAAGTGATCACTGGAGAATATGAATCAGAGAAATGCGTCCTTTTGACAAGAGTTTATTTTTTCTACTGAAAAATAATTTATTATTCCATATGTTTTGCCACTGAAGGTTTGCTTTTAGAATGCACGTTATAGAGACTTTCAGAAATTTTCTCCAAAGCCTAATTCAAATATATGCAAAAAAAGACATTTCCTTTTTTTGTGTAAATAGCATTACAACAGTTTCCCCATAAAGTGTATGGCAAAGGTGGAAAGAGAGACATTTACAGACATCCTATGTGAGACATCCAGCCAGCCTAATTGCTGTGTCTTTGTACCAAAGCAATGCTCACTTAAGCGAACTAAGGATTTGATCCCGTGTTCACAAAATCAAGCTCATGACTCAGTTCCTTTTTGCTGGTAAAGCTCTGGGTTGCTATCAACATTTTTGGAGTCTTGTTTGGTGGCTCTTTTGCCTGGCTGCTGCTGCTCTGTAGCCCTGGGGCAGGGCTTATCTGGCAGTACTCATGACTAACTTTTGTCAGGACTCTTTTCAAAGTTAAAAAGAAATTTTTATTTAAGGAGGGTTGGAATTGCAAATAAAGAAACTTTTTCTTATCTGATTTCAGCTGTGACCAGGGAGAAAAAAGTACTTTGCGGGTTGTTTGTGGATTATTTGTACGCATAGAGGATTGTGTCACAGGAACGTTTCAGCCAACTACCATCTGCTGCTGCTAATGGAAACTATCCAAATCAGCCCAAATTAGGCAAGTTGCTGAGACCAAACCAGATGAAGAATGAAGAATTTGCAGTCAGTTAAATGTTCAAAATGGCATTCTAAATGGGTGGTTTTCTCCAAAGCCCCCCACTAAAATATGCTGCAACATACAACGGTGCAGTGTTGAGGGTGAGCCCAGGGAAAGCGGGGTAACTCCCAGGTAATGGAAAAGGCAGTTTCCTGGAAACAGTTGGAATATGCCCTATGCTTTGGAGGGGTCTATATGTTGTGGGTGCTGGGAATGGGGTGGAGAGCCAGGAATCACTCGGGGATATGTATTTCAGCGATGGACTGGTGAGAAATACTAGGCCAGAACAGGGGTATTAGAGCCTTTAACAACACTAGACAACAAAGCAGACATGGGAACCCACCCCTTGCAAACAGCACTTCGCATGTGCATGTGATTAATAGCTGTGGTGAAGGGTTAGTGAATAACAGCCTGATGCCAAATGGATATCAATGGGATCAAACCATGCGTTTGGCAGATACAGGAAGGAGTATTCATTGTTGTACACGGAATAAAGGAGAGTGCGCAGCAACTCCCTGAACCCCTGGTAGAGCTCTGGCACTCGGACAAGAATCTGGCTGTAACCCTGTACAACAAGGACCACGCATGTACACATGTGCACACAATTACATGGCATGAACGTAACAAGAGAAAATTGAATATAAAATATTACAGAAAGCCAATAATTCTGGTTTATATCTTTCTTTCTCCTTGAGGCAGAAAAGAACCTGGCTATTTTAAAATCTGGGATCTATTTACATAGCCAAATGTAATGCTCTTTCTTGTGCAAAATAGGGTAGGAAGGAATTTAAAATGTCAACATTCCCTAGACCTGTTTATCTCTTTTCATGCCTCCCTCTGTATTAAGCATTAAGGAATAGACACTAGATGGTAGAAACTGTGACAGTTCTGTTGAAGCTATGACAAGTCATACCAGCTGCAAACGTGATCCAAAATCTCTGACAATGTACGTACTCTAGAAAATACGGTTTTAACCGCATGGTAGCTAGCATAGGGGAAAATCCTGTTGTTGACAGAGCAGGTTGCATCTTTCACTTGTTAGCAGATTCAGGAAACCAAAAGAAAACTTTAACACAGAAAATCAGTATTTTCCATGAGCTGTATTCAGTAGGATATCGCTGTTTTCCAAAAATTCCAAAAACAATGGAAATGAAAAACAACATTTTTTTACCAACTTTATCTATAACTTATAACGAAAAACAATCTCCCGATAATAAATTCTCCTAAAGGTAACCAGAGGCTGATCAAAGTCCGAGTTTGCTGTTACCAGTGCACAAAGACCTTGGTATAAATGGACCAGTTTGGTGATGGTGAGGTTTATGGGAGCTAGAGCTAGGTATATTTCCCCAAGCAAACAAAGTAAGTAAAAGTTACTAGAAAAAAATTAGGGAAAGATTAAATAAATTAGAATGATGCTACTTGGCAAAACACAGGGAATTCTCTCCCCTGTGCCAATGTACATGGGAGAAAAAAGTGCCTGAGTAGGGTCTCCAAAGAATTTTATTTTTGGTGTGTACACTGGAGATCATAACCTTCACTTGATTGCATCCTATGGCACACACCAATGTAACTGGAATCCAGCATCTATATGTAATAGCCTGTAGCCAACCAATTGACTCACTAATCACAGAAAGTGTACAGTTCTATATCTGTTTGTGTAACACAGCAGGGGAGAAATCTGGGTCACCTGCATATCCTGAGTCACTGCAGTCAGTTAAAAGCTGCGTATGCTCCACTGAACTGATTAAACTTCTGCTACAAACCTTGTATACAAAAAAACCCTCAAACAGTTCATGTTTTGTATTTTTCCATATTTGCAAATAAAAGAAGCAATTGCCTTAGCTCTAAATCAAAGTAGCGAAGTCTTTAATCCACTAAAAAAAGTAGTAACGTCTGTAATCCACTAAAAATTAAATTTAATGTGACTTTATTGCTGGCATATGTTAATTATATTTTAAAATAGGGAGACAGAGGCCATCTGAGATTTCCATTCAGGATTTCATGTATACAGAGAAGATATTTCTCAAACTGAGCAAGCAGAGGAGAAGAAACAATTTAGTTCCTGTAATTTAGTTGCTGTTTCTGCTTTATTGTTCATTAGGAACCTAGAACTCCTTGACTATCCTCTCTGGACTTGTCTACATTACAGTACAAAACGTCCTTTGGTTCCAACATTATTATGAAAAATCAAAGTGAGTCTGTTTAGACAGATTCAAAGGTTTACTCCTCATAATAATTTTCCCTTGTTTATTTAACTCTTGAGAATTGTGCTTGTGCTGGTGTTAGATATGTTTTGGTAATGTTGACACGTTTTCTCTAAAATAAGAGTAATCATGGTTTTCCTGGCTTTACTTTATGCTTGTACAGCAGGAAGCCAAGATTATACTGAAGTAAAGAAGTAAATTAGGTTATTCTGTAGAAAATCTGCTGGGATTGAGGTGGAAATTACACTTGCATCTTTGGCTGGTTTTGCTCTGCCGTGGGATGAAGGTCTGATGTTGCTGCCATAGAGACATATAATTTTTTGTCCAATTTTCACAGTCTATATCCCAGGTTGTACATTTGAAGGACAAATGAAGTAGAAGTAGACAGACCTAGACTAAAATTAAACTGTCTTTCAACATCTGCATCACAGGGGAAATGTCAGTACCCTGAAAAGTAGAGGACTGATGGACAGCACGATGACTCACTTCTTTCTATAGGAAGGAAGATGACAAGAAACAGATTTTCAGCTGTTGATGAAGCTTTTCCATCTACTGGGCAATACATCTGCCAAGAAATGATGAGAGGCAGGATATGATATACCACTCATACTCCCTATCCTCCACCTGCACAAAATCCAGGCTGTGCGCCACAGGCTTCTTGGTTATGTTGCAGGCATCCATCTGTCAAGTAGGACTTTTCTCAGAATTAACGTCTTAGGCCAAATTAATCCCTGGGATAATTCCATTGTGTTTTGTCTAAGGAAATATCAATTACTGTGAACAGAAGGATGATCTCATGATGAAAGCAAATGAGTGACTGGGAATCATGGCTGGGATCTCAGACAGATTCCTCTTCTGCTACAGGGTTCCCATATGATAAACCGACACAAATGCCAGTTGCCTCGATTTCCACCTCTGTAAAATGAGGTTAATTCTAATTTACTTCCAGAGCCATCTTTTAAGGATGTGTACTTCTTTGAGCTGTTTTGATAAAAGGAACAACAAAAAAAGAAAACTGGTATATTGCTATTTTTATAAAGTGTGAAAAAACCCAAACAGTAAAGAGGCTCATGTTCTGGGAGATGGCAAGTTGACATATTTGCAATTAGTAAGTTTACACTGTCAACTTACTCTGAACAAGAAGGATTAAAAACTCTTTTTGATCTCGCTTTGAGCTATCTCAAAGGACAAGGGAGATAAATATGTAAAGCAGACTAGGATTAGTCTAGAATGGAGTAACATTAAGAAAATCATCCCTGAAACCTCAGAAGAGACTAAAACCTACCTTTTGCTGTGCCATTGCTCTTCTACTTCAAGCAGTAATGAGCATACCACCAGAAATCAGTAAATGAGTCAACAGTAGCCTGCAGCAAATTAATTGACTATTGGTACGGTATGGAGAACTGGAGTATCCTTCCAAGATGCGAGATGTATCATTGTTTCCTGCTGCACATGGGTGAAGAGAACACAAATAGTCAATTTAGTAGGTATTCCTAAATGGGAAGGCTCAGGGATCTGAAGGTGGAATTGGCAGAAGGCAGCAAGTCTAGTATGGAGACACCTGGAATACTGGGTAGGAAAAAAATCCCAGTTTTTCTATTAAATATCTGGGGTTTTTTAATCACAGGGGAGCAGAACCTGATTTGACCATTTTCTTCTTGACTGCAACAGGACATTAAACCAAAAACTTTGCAAAAATGGTGGAAATATATTAGATCTCATTCAAGAATTTAGCTGCAAGGAACTACACCCTTTTCCTTACAATTTTTATCGGTGAACATATTTTGGAGGTAGGTGACTATATAAATTGTTTTCATAAAAATAATCAGCTAGGAGGGAGCTCCCTTAGCCCTCATTACAAATGCGTTATAATTTAAAGCTCTTTACCAGAGCTGTCAGGGTTCACAATCTGCCCTTTTCTTCCTGATTTGGAGTAGTCATCTGATTCCAGATTGCAAGAATGCTACGTGAATGTCCTAATTGCCAGTGTAGAAGCAATTACTCTTGCATACAATGAATAAATGAATATTGTATTAAAATGGAATAGTTTGGATGGGAAAGCATCCTGCCCGATGTTGGCACACCAACTTCAGAGTCATGACATTACAGCTCAAATCCATTCTCCAGATTAGGCAAAGATACCTTGTGTCTCCTGTGTCCTGGGCTCAGGCTCCAGCTGAAAGAGAATCATCTGTGTGCTGTTTTGCACACTCCTGTCTCAGGTCTCACAGTCACTGAGAGGCAAGAGGCTTGTTTTGGTAACTATGGAAGTTACCGTAGTTCTATGGTAACATGGAAGCCATGATACAGCTTCAGGATATGCTAAAGCTTTAAGTGACATGACAGTGTCTTTTTTTGGGGTGGTTCTGAAAACATCAGGCAACAATCTAGATGCATCTGGAACTTTAACTGTGTAGAATTAGGTACTTTGAAACTTTAGGTTGTCTGATGTCAGCTGAACACAAAAGCCACACTGGCACCTACATGTAAGGCATAGAAGAATTTTCTGAAGAATGAGATATCCAAGTCCCTTCATGGATTCAGGTTTTATTCCTAAAATTTTCCATAAAATGTGTTATCATTTTTAATCACAGCCATTTGGAGTAAACATCTTCCTTGAGATATGCTCACCCGTGAGTTATGCAAATGCTCTTGCATGTTTTGTGCATACAAGAAACTTCCCTGTAACTATCTTTTTTCTCCCTAGAAAGAGTCTGCATAATTAGATTAGGTCAAGCTAAAAATGCATTGGTTTTTTCTCTCTCTCTCTTTCCAGCTCTGCAGCAATACTCTAGCTCCACTGACTGATCTAAAGTAGGAACTGGTGCCTCCTGGAAATGTACTTCCTTAGGAAATGTGTTCGGTTAAAATCTCTTCCAAGTACTGATGCAAATCCCGCATGTTCTTGGTTTTTCTGCATGTGTTTAGTTTTTACTGTCCTATTTCATGCAGATTTCCATGAGATTTTACTGTTTTGCAGTTGCAACTTATTTTTACTTTGGTTGTCATTGCTGATGTTGTTATTATCATAGCACTAGCAAAAGAAAAAAAAAAGGCAATTTCTTAGAGAAAGCAGAAAAGCTGGTCTGAGAATTAATATGATCTTGTCAGCATGACAGGAAAACAACAGCTTAGATCCTAGTCCAAAAAATCAAACAACTTTACCTCTATGAATCAGTGAGTAATTCTGAAAGAGGCACTTGGCTAAAACATTCTTCTCTACCCCACTTTCTCCACTTTTGATAAAGCAAGGTCACTTGCTCATGTATGTATTCAACTAACTTGATTTCCTTCCTTAGATAACACCGGCTTATGCTTGACTGCTACCAACAGCAACTGTGTGGGTGTTTTGAAATGCACCAAAGTTTACATTTCTGAGGCTCATTAAGTCACATCTTTGGATGTAATTTAGGTTGTTCAAAATTATGCACAATATGTTATGACATTTATTTGATGGTATCTGAGCGTAAGAACTGGCAAAAAAATAATAAATCCCACTTGATTATTCCTATGGTAGCATTTAATATCGTTACCTCATTCTAATAAAAAATCCCAGCAGCTTTCGGGGGCTTAGCCTTTCTCTTCTCAGATGCTTTGAGGAAGTTGGCACAAATATTTTCTACAAGCTCCAGCAAATGAACCCGGTGTATAGAAATTGAAGTGTCTAATCTAATCTTTTGAGGGATCTGCACCACATGCATTACCCTGACATTTAAGGTCTCATAGTCAGTGACCGGTTAACCAAATCTGTCACTGTGACAGACATGGATTTCTACATGCTGTGCCACAACTTAATCTTTCAGGCACAGTTTAGGCGAGGTATACTGTAGCACAGTGACTCAGAGTCTATAATGCCTTTAATGAAGAAATTTCCAGACTGGTATTAAAACCGATCACTTTTGATTGCCATATTTGCAATAAAGCATGTGAATTTGTCTACTAAGCTATACACAATGGATCAGCTGTTAGACTGCATAACGCTAGTTATCTTTATAATTACTGTTATTATTAGGTGTTGTTACAACCGTTCACCTCTTCCCTTTTCCCCAATACCAGGGTCTGTGACAATGACTTTCTGGAAGTGAAGGTTATTTTGGAAATGGCTGCTTAGTGACACATCTGAACTTCTAAATTACCTCTTTTGATACCTTGTGATTACTGTACATCACACTGTAAATCTGCAATGAGTCAGAATGTTATCTGACATCTCCAGATGATGTAGTAAAATATAATGTTGTTCATAACTCCAGTGCATTTATTACTTTTAACTAACCGAGGAACAGAATGAATTCCCCTACCACTCTTTGATTTCTACCCTCTTGTTTTCTTCTGTGGTGTTGTTTGCTTAACAAGGCTGGTAATTTTTATGTTGAACTTGTCTCCAGCTTTCTGCACTGGCTCTTTCCACCTGCTGCCCCCAGCTTGGCCTGGCGTGTGGGGTCCCAGAGCTGGCAGGTGGGGCGGTACATGCACACGTTGCCATCTATTGCTTTCTACAAAGCAGGTTTTCTCCATCAGAGAAAGCTCTTGCTGTTGGGAGGACACTTATCCTTTGTTTATATGAAGAAATGTTTCTACAAGATGCAGACTTTGTAGACTCTTGTGAGTGCAGCTAAATCTGCTTGGATTTAGGCTGGCAGAGCCCTAATGCTACTTCCAGCCACCCTGGAGCACTGGGAACGTCCAGCGGAGCAGGCATTCTCCGCACAGCCTACACATTTCATCCCGCCCTTTCTTGACATTCGGTTTTATTAGCCGGCATAAGGCTTTGTTAAACTTTTTCCCCAGAGGATTTGTTTTGTTTCTAAAGCTTTCCTGCCAGCCCTCATCTACCCCAGCCAGTAGTCCTCCCTCTTTGAAGAAAAAAGTCCATATGCTCTTGATGGAGAACGAGAGACTTCTGCCACCGTGACTCAGCAGCAATCATACTGCTTTTTATGCAGAGTTTATTAGGATGTTCCAGAGAAGGAGCTGTGCAAACCTAGTGTGTCAGCTCAGCAATCCCGCTGCAGCAAGAAGGACTAAGTCATGATGATTTGGGATCTTGGCAGTAGGTCCAGAAACACATTGAGAACTGGCGTTCGAAAGTAAGGGTCGCAGTTCTTCTGACAAGGCGTACCAACTCTTTAAAATCTAGGTTACTATGTTCTGTGCTTCAGGCTGAAAAGTTTAATGCCAGATCAATGTGATCCACTAATGGGTTCAATAAGGCCCCTCAAAGCTTTAATATTCTGAACAAAATGCACCCTCCCCCCATGCCTGCAATTACTGCCACTGATGGTGATAACACACCCCCTGAATCTAAGTAAAAGCAGCTGAGATGTTTGTGACACTTGGGGCAGACTTCACAGGAGCACTTTAAGCATTGCTTGAAAGAGGTCCTAATGCGCTTAATATATTTTGAGGTTGCAAAGAACAGCATTAAATAATCACATAGGAGAGAAAGAAAACTTGTTAAAAGCTCCCCAATTTATTAGACACAGCTTGACGTACAGACTCCCATTCTTCTGGGACAGCATGATGTGCCACTTGATGGAAATCATGAGGAAACAGTTATATAAAGGGCTGGCTAGCAGAAAAAGGAGGCGACATTTTAAAATGTCTCTTAAAAAAGGAAACAATCAGCTTGATGGACCCAAACCCGTTCCGTAACTTCATGCCTCTATATCCCACGAATTATTGAAGATGGATTCAGTGCGTTATTTCCCACAGCTGGGTTTCCCGCCCGCGCCACTTATTTGTCCCACTCACACCGCACAGCTCAGGCTGTGCCCACCTCACCCCTTGCAGGCAGCACCCCGTTGTGGGGCTGCCCTGAGGGAGCCCCGGTTTGCAGCACTCCTTGCCTTGGGGGGTGTTTGTTTCCAGCCCCCCTCTGCCAAGTTTCAGTGCTTTACTTTGGTTTTGCTTAACTGGAAGCCGAGCTAGGAGCTCCCCATGGATGCCCACGCTGACAGTGAGGGAAATACCAGGCTCGGGGCAAGTGGGAGTGTGGAGCCTCCTGCTCTGGCGTCCCATCCCCAATGGTGCGGGCCCTCTCTTCCCTACTAGTGAGTTTCCATCTGACCTGTGCTGGGGGGGCGGAGTAAAAAGAAGAAAAGGGGGGAAAAGGGGAACAGGAAGGGAAGGAAAAGAAAGATGGGAAAGGGAAGAAGAGAAAAGGGGAAGAGAGAAACGGGGCAAAGAAAGAAAAAGAAACTGGAAAGAAAGAAAAAACTGAAAAGAAAGAAAAAGCAAGAAAAACGACAGAAAGAAGACGGAAAGAAAGAAGCCAGAAAGAAAAAAGGAAAACGGAGAAAGGAAAAAAGGGAAAAGGGGAAAGAAAAAAAACCTTGTGGAAGAGGGCTGTGCCAAGCTGGCGGCAGCAGCGGGACCAGCCCTGCCCAGCGCACGGACCAGCCCCAGCCCCAGCCCCAGCCCCTGCCCCTGCCGCCGCCGGTGCCGCCGCGGCCGTGGGTGCCGGCCCAGCGCCGCCCGGGCCGCCGGGGGCGCGGGGCGGGGGCGCGGGGCGGGGCGGGCGCGGAGGGGCGGGCGCGGGGCGGGCCCGCACGCAGGCGCGGTGGGAGCCCGGGGCGCCCCACGCGGGCGCTCCCAGAGCCTCGGCGGCGGCGCCCGGCTCGGTAGCGAGGGGGGCGCGGGCCGGGGCCGGAGCCGCGGCAGCGCCGAGGCGCCGCGGGAGGAGGGCGGCAGCCGCCGCGCCCCGCCCCGCTCCGCTCAGCCGCGCTCTCTCCGCCGCTCGCCCCGCTGCCATGGGGTAGGGGGCGGCGGAGGCGCGGGGGGACGCCGTCAGGCTGCGGCCGCCGGCGGAGCGCGGAGCGGCGCCCCGCGGTGCCGGGGGGCGCGAGGGGCAGCCGCGGCGGGGCTGGCGCGGGAGGCCGGGCAGGGGGGGCTGCCCCGGTGCGAGCGCGGCGGCGGCGGCGGCGGCAGGCGGAGAGATGATCGCGGAGTTGTTGAGCAGCGCCCTGGGGCTCGCCCTGTACCTCAACACCCTGGGCGCCGACTTCTGCTACGATGACAGGTAGGGCGGGGGGCGGCGGGGCCGGGCGGGCGGGCGGGGGCTGCCCACCTGCCGGGAGCGGGGCGGCGGCCGCCCCCGTCGGGGTACCTGGGGCGGCGCCGGAGGGTCCCGGCGGCTCCTCGGCTCCGGGCGGCCGCGGCGGCGCCTGCCGCTCCCAGGGCTTTGACAGCTCCCAAGCGGGCTCGATCCCCCCCAGCCCTTCCCAGTGGGAAGGGACCCGCTGCTTTAACTTCGCGTGTCCTGGGCTGATCTCCACATGCGCGGTGTCAGCGGGGCGGCGGGGTGCCCGGCCGCCTCCCGTCCCCCCGCTCCGCCGGGACCGAGCCCCGCGCGGGAAGTTGCCGTGCGCTGTCGGGCTCCTCCGGGCGGCCGCGGGGACCGGAGCCCCGCCGACGGGGAGGGAAACAGCCGCCTCTGGGCCGGGCTGGGCTCCCTACCTGCCCCTCTCCTGAACGTACCTGCCTTCAGAAGCTGCTGAAAGGCGCTGTTAGCAGTCGGGGAAAATTCCGATTTGTGCCTTTTCCGGTGACTTAATCCGAACACCGTTAAAACAGATGCATAATTAAAATGTATTAGGGAGAACAGCACGCCTGGCTAAACTTACTAACCGTCCTGGGGTGTTTCATGCTCCATTGGAATTAAACCATCCAAAAAGTGAGCACGGATTGACTTTGACAGCTTTTCATCAGCCTTTCTCCTCCGTGGCGAGCGACCGTCTCCCCTGGGTGCGGGCGGGCAGCTGCCTGCGGGTCCGCGGCGCTGCTCCATCTGCCGAGACAACGCTGCTTGATTCCTCCGAGGTGGTAGCAACCGGCCGTCCCGCCGCTCGCCCGGCTCGGCGGCGCGGAGGGAGAGGCGGGGTGTGTGCCGTACCGGCGCCTCTGTACGTGTGAACGGTGGGTCCCTGCTTCGTGGCTCAGGTTCACGGCGGCAGCTAACTCTCCGAGCAGCTGTCAAGCAGGGTTAGCGCCTTGGAGCTTTTTGTGTGAGAGGAGGAACGCGGGGAAACGGGGCGAGGTGGGCTAAGGGATGCGCCCGAGCGGAAAAATGTTGCCGGATGAGCTGAACTTCCCGGCGCGCCGGTGGGATGTTGAAAGGGTCCGCTATGTCTTTGATGAGGCGTTTGCCTTGGGAAATAACCTGCCTGTCCTGGAGTCGATTAGTTGCTAAACTTGGAAATTTCCTCCCTTATGCCGTATTATGGTGCACCTGCCGTGTTTAAGGATCTGTCACCGCTTCCAGAATACCCCCACCCCCCCGTTTTCAAGGGTTGCTACTATTAAACCTATTATACTCGAAGTAAATGCCGAGTGCTAGTCCTGGTCCAGGTCTCTGGCTGGGAACAGTGTCGGCTGCAGAATGTGGCGATTCAGGCTTCAGTCCTTCAGGTCATTTACATGCACTTGAAGCCTTGTGAAGCAATTAAGTGTTTTTAGGTTTCTGTGAGCCTTCCAATTATCTCCAATGATTTTTCTTAAACCTATTTTAACGTTTCAAAACTTCATTCACAAACAGTAAAAGAAAAAAATCTGCTGTTACCCTGAAATGCAAGCTCTGAGTTGGATCAATAGAAAGTAGTGAGTATTTTGACACACTGACACTATTTTAAACCCGCTTGTTATAGTTAAGAACTGCAGTTGTGGAATATTTATGTAACCCTAAGTGGCATATGTTGCAATATTTAGGCAAAACTGGGTTGTTTAAGGACGTGCTTATAAGCCTGTCCTGCAGGCCAGTTCAAATTGGCCAGGCATAGAAAGCAATTTGAAGTACTACCTGGTGTTACTGATGTGGAGGTCAAGGTTACTCTTGATCTTGCCTGAGCGTGCTTTAATGCAGTCAGAAAATAGTGGTATTTGAGTGTCATCTGGGAAAGGGTGGAAAAGATAATCGCAGGCTGTCTTTCCTAGTAGTAATCCCAGACTATTTAAAAGGTGTTCGAAAATACTGCTTTGTTTATGTGTTTACCTCCTAACTAAAGTACTTCTCATCATTGTAGCTAAGATTTAGGCATTCACTAGAGTGCTCTGAAAGCCAGTTAATGGCATTTCTGTATGCAGGGTCATCTAATTAGGATGTTTTTCAACTGCAGCACTGGAAGGGGCAAGGCAGAAATGGCTGTTGCATGCTAGTAATTGTTGAACTAGAAAGGGTTATCTATTCAAAGAGGCAGGCTCTCAGACCCAAAGTATTCTTTCAACTGTAATCACAGAATCTCGCTGCCCCGCAGGAGCCAGCTTGAAACGTAACACTAGAAAAGGAGGTCAATGCTGGAGCTGCAGGACACAGCCCTCCATGTGGGAGATGGATCATGCTACTAACTTTAAGTGAATCAAGATTGTGCATTTAAGCTAGGAACCTGCAATGTTTTGTTTCAGGAGGGCAGCATATTGCCATAGCTTTTTTCTGCTTCCTTTGCCATTATATTGAAATTATATCAGACTGTTCTTTTTTTAATATAGTGATCAAGCTTACTATATAAAGGGTGTCTGTAATTGCTTTCTGTATTTTTTTTATGTACGTTGGGCAAGATTAAGTGGCATCGTAAAAACTTCTTATAGCAAAATCAATTTCCCAATGGTAAAAATATTTTAGCGGCTGCACGGCACCAAACCAAAGACTGTATGGACAGTGATATTACAAACTTGCTTGTAGTCTGGGCTTTATGACTCTATATCAAAGGATTTAATATTTTATTTCCCACCCTTCACCCAATTAAACTGAAACTGAATGAATTTAAAGCCTGAGGAAGTTGAGTAAGCAAATGTATACATTCTTACTTTTCATCATTGTTCTGCCTAACTTGTTTCTTTCAGGCTAGACAGTTATGTGGCACGCACATAATCAGTGCAAACGTGATCTTTTTGATCAATTGACTTATTGATTACTTTCAATGAAAGTGACAGCCTCTAAACCCAAAAGCCAGTATAAAGAAGAAACACTGCTTTTTTTTTTTTTCTGTGGACCTAGAAAACACAAGCTTTTGCTACCCTGTTCCTTGGTACTGTAATTCTCACAGACAGCTGTGATATTTCCTAGTTACATGTGTAGATTATTAGGGGGGAATTCTCCTCCCCAACTCAAAACCTCCTTGTTCATCTAGGAACAAATAAATATATTTTTTTTCTCCCGCTTTTTGCTATTTGTTTTATTTGAAGCTGGATGCGGCATGCAATAACCCGAAAGAAGAGATGAATGCGGGAAGAAGGGGGAAAATATTTAGATGTTGTTGGTCTAATGCCACAGTGAGCTCACATTGCTTGTTAATAAAGGTTTATTTATTGCTGAGCAAAATCATCTTGGAACTGATAACAAGGGTAGGGAGAAATGCAATTTCCATTCCCGTGGCTGTATTGCAGATCTTGCTTGTTGCACTGTGTTAAATCCAGCTTCTTGCCAGATTAAGGGGGGCTAATCTCTGCACATGCAATTCTTGTTTCACGCTAATATCTACCAGTGTTACAGGAGGGAAACCCATTGCTGCAATTAGGCTTACATTCCCGTGTAATTATTTTTCCCTGCCATTTAAGCCCCCTCAAAAGTAGGCAATTTGCCCTGTGGGTGCCTTGCATTGAAGTTGTAGTCCTTCATGTGACCTGTGCTAAATAAGACAGGTCACTGTCAGTTTATAGCTGGGGTGTGGAAGATTTAGTGCTCTGCATATCTGAGGTCATGCGTTGCTACAGTGAACGTGTCAAAAGCAACCCGTCCATTGAGGTGTTCCTTCCCACTCCCAAATGTCAGAAGAAAGGCTTATATTAAGGAGAGTATTAGTAGGAATCTTTAACCTTGAGTGATGTATTTTCTCTGTGCCACATTGGCAAAATTGGCACTCGGGAGAAAACGTATAGATTTGTCTGTCTCCGTGTAGGACTCTTCTGTGAGATTTGGTAGCACTGACCAACTTTCTCTAGGTTGTGCTGCATTTTATTTAGCAGGCCTGAATGGGGCAGCCTTGCTGATGGTAGAAAATAACCAACAGCCTTGTTTCAAAGTCGCAGGGCAGTATTGCAAACTGCGTTGAAGAAATCCTGACAAATGTCTTCACCCTGTAATGTCAGACTTGCATCGATTTAAAAATAGGCCGAGCCCATACACATCCAACAGTACCTCTGTTGGGTCTGCCACATGAGATTTAATTTAGCAAGTGACCCAAATACGTGCACTAGAAGAACAAGTATAAGTACACTGGGGAAAATTGCTTGCCATCTGTCTCGTCGTTGTGTGTGTATATTTGATTATTAATTTACATCTGTGATTTTTTTTTTTGGCCCCTTTTTGTCATCTACTCTCAATTTTTCAGCTCCAAGTGCTCCTCTCTGGTAGCTTTCAGTAGCTGCAGTTTGCAGGTGGCTGCAATCTTCTGAATTCCAGCAGTGAGGCTGGTGGTGGGGAGAAGTGGGGAAACAGGGACTTGTACGCTTTCTCTGTAGTGTTTTCCCTTTGTCCCTCCTGTTGCGTCTTATTTGTGCTAATTTCAAATGACCATAAAGATAACCTGTATATGAAACAGGGACTTTAACATGTTGATAAAAACCAACATAATCTGGAGAAGATGCCTGAGTAGCTGAGGCTACGTAGTTTTCAGGTACTGTAGCTGAGTATCAACCAGGCAAACCAGTAACTGATTATCTAATAGGATGAACCTGGCATGATAATATTCTATTAATATGATATCCGTTCCATTTTAAATGCTGAATATCATCTAAAAATATATTTGGCTTTTGATTTAAAACACATTTCTGCATAAAAATTTGTGTTGAATGAAACACTGATCAAAATGTGAAATCTAAGTTTCATCAAAATAATGGTTTTTTTTTTTGCAGTGGAGATGCAGTATGGAGATTTTTGGAAGCAAAAAAGAAATTCTGGCCCCACAGGCTTTATTTTAAGGTTCTTGTTGCATATATAACACTAACAGAAACCAAGTCATTTCTGGTAGCTGGTTCAGAGAATAAATTCATGACTGTTAGCAGACGGAGAGTCTCCCTGAGTCACTGATGGGATGCGCCTCATCTGCAGGAAGTTCTTCCAGCACACAATGGAGTTACAAATTCAAATGATCCACTTTCTCCAGCATCTCCCATATGTATTCCAGCTGCACTTCTGAATCCTTTAAGTTTGCCAGAGTGAAAGTCGCTCAAAAGGCTCAGAAGTCTCTCATCTCAATTTGTTAACCATCTGATAGCTGCAAGAGTGCTGAGTTAGAGCTCCTTTGCCTCCCTCATCTGGAAGTTTGCCTTTCCCGTGTTGTTGGCTGCTAGGATTTTTTTTTTTTCCAGTGAAGTTGACTGAAGCAGACTTTGCTGTTTGTTTATGGAATTTCCTTCTTTAGCTGAAATATTCGATGCTGAAGCTGTAGATGCAAGCCTGCTGGCAACCTGTGGTGAAAGTTGCTCCAAACGTACAGTTGGACAAACAGACTAAATCTGAAGACAGAGATGCTTATTCTTACTGTTACTTACGTAAAAGCTAATCTGTTCTTTGGGTCAATGTTTATGGTTAGATTTTTTCATTTTTATTTCTAAATATTTTATAGGCTTTATAAAGTTTTCAGGTTAACTATCATTTTTTGAAAAAGAAACGGTTTTAAACTGTCCATTTCCCTCAATGTTTTTTTCATCCCTAGTTTTTGTCCAAAATGGTTGTTTGAAAGATGGAAGCGTTTTATCTGGAGATCCGAACCTTATGCTGAAAGTTCTTTGTTCTCCGACACTTGGCCCTCAGGTTTTTAAATTAATATTGGAATTTCTTTTGATTGCGGAAGCCTATTGTTGGCCTTTGAGGCTTGGCGGCCTTTGAACTCCCTGTGCTTTCCCGCTTGGGGTGACTGACCTTATAAATGCTCCTTATCTTCCTTTAAAGTGGGAGCTTGTTCTGTGGGCAGGTTATTTAAGTCAGGGTGGCAGTAGTATTTCACTTCTTCTAGATCAGGTTCTTAGGCTGTATTCCTGCAGTCTCAGGATAGTCCTCTATACTTGAGATATTTCTGTTGTTGCTTGCACAGGCAGTCCCTCCCCAGTAAGAGGGAGAGGGTGTAAATCCTGTAATTTCTTTCCCAGTTTCACCCTCCGTAGAACTCCATACTAAACCATTTTTCCCCAAAGGCCAGCCTTTTGCTCAATGAAACTCAAAGAGCCAGAGGAAATTGGTTTTTGGAATCACACCCTAAATATTACTTAACATGTCGACTCTGCTGCTCATTTTGCTACTTCAGGACAGTTGAAATACCTTGCGGACCTGTGAACGGCTCGTAACAGGCATCTCCAAGGGCAGCGGTGTGTGCTTTGGCTCTGTCTTCAGAAGCTGCTTCAGCCTAGCACAGCGTTGCTGTTGGTCGTATATGACAGCTTATTGTGAAACAAAGAAACATGCTGGATCAGTGGGGTGGCAGCTAAGGATCAAGTAATCTGTCAATCTTTATTTCACTTCAAGGAAAAAGAAAGCCAGTAAATCAAGCCATTTGAAGCTGATGAAACTTGGCCACCCAGCCTCCGTAACCGGGGATGGCTAGTCGATGCGCTCTGATGCTTTGCCACCCCAGCCATTCCTGGCCTTGTTAAGCTTCAAGAGGGAGAAAAAGTAAAAGTGGCTTCCCTGAATACTAATCCTTGCGTTCCCTAGGACACTGTGAATTACCCTGTTAGCCTTCGTTGTCCTATCAGCTTCATGAGGAGATTTTTCAAGAACAGTGGGAGGTTTCAGTTGGAGGTAAATAATGCTCATTTACTGTCTTCATAGCCCTTCTTTCCTTCATCTCTTCATCTTTTTAATTGCTGTTTATTTTATTTGAAATTTTGTGCTTTCAGCATAAGCTGTTTCGTCTTTTATATCTTAATTATTTTGATTTTTTTTCCCAGTGGTTTATTCAAATGGCTCATATTCATGCTTCAAAAACTGTTAAAAAGATCAGGGTAATCTCTAAAAACAGATGTAGGTGTATATACCATCACTATAGTAAATAGAATAGCGGGTTTTTGTTGTATGCCTAAAACTTGAGAGCAAGTCTGTTTTGGCATCTCTCTTCCAGCAGAAAGCTGGACAGGCTTCCCACTAGTCTGCCACAAAGGCTCCTTAATTTATTTGCAGGGGTCACTGTTGACTGCCTCGGAGCACTTCCTTCTCTCCAGGAGTTAAGCACATCGGCCTCAGCCGTGCTCCTGGTCCCAGCTGGCCCAGGAAGCCAGAGACTGACAGGTAACTGAATGAGGATTTTCCATGTGATGGTACAGACCATTACTGTTAGATGACTGGACTGGTCTGTGGCATCCCCTATTATTCACCGACCTGTCAGTAGACCAAAAAAACCCCACCCTGACCTCTGACCTGTGGTTCAAGCGAGGACAGGTTTTTCTGAATTTAGTTAGCGTCCTGTTTCCAGGACGGGTTTTTCTGAACTTAGCATTACTCTAGGCTGTTTTGCTAATGAGAGGATTGTATGATTTTTAACTCCTATGTGCTTTAGTTAGCTAGTCCGGTATTAGTTCAGAGGAACAACACAGTAATTGGTAGCAGAACTATCGCTGTGAAGTTTCTGCCGGTGCCTGGATGCTATTTTCATGCAGCTTGGTAATTTGCGAACTTAAATCCCAAAAAAGGTCTTGAACTCTTGAAACAGGGTCACGATTCAGTGACCAAAATTGTCATGGAAACAAACCCACTCAGCAGCAGCCTAAACTGTTCGTAGATCTCTGTCCTGTCTTCTCTTCCCACCTCTGTGGCTTTTTACATATAACAATTAATAACTGGTGCTGGGCCCAGGAACCAGGCTCCAGTGTGCCACTTCCCCATCATCACTGCAGAACAACCTGTGCTCCCTGGGACGGAATGTTGATCTGCTTAAGGGTAGGAAGGCTCTACAGAGGGAACTGGACAGGCTGGATCAATGGGCCGAGGTCAATTGTACAAGGTTCAACAAGGCCAAGTGCCGGGTCCTGCACTTGGGTCACAACAACCCCATGCAGCGCTACAGGCTTGGGGAAGAGTGGCTGGAAAGCTGCCTGGCGGAAAAGGACCTGGGGGTGTTGGTCGACAGCTGGCTGAACATGAGCCGGCAGTGTGCCCAGGCGGCCAAGAAGGCCAATGGCATCCTGGCCTGTCTCAGAACTAGTGTGGCCAGCAGGAGTAGGGAAGTGATCGTGCCCCTGTACTCGGCACTGGTGAGGCCGCACCTCGAATACTGTGTTCGGTTTTGGGCCCCTCACTATGAGAAAGACATCAAGTGGCTGGAGCGCATCCAAAGAAGGGCAATGAAGCTGGTGAAGGGTCTAGAGCACAAGTCTTATGAGGAGCAGCTGAGGGAACTGGGACTGTTTAGCCTGGAGAAAAGGAGGCCGAGGGGAGACCTCATCGCTCTCTACAACTACCTGAAAGGAGGTTGTAGCAAGGTGGGTGTCGGTCTCTTTTCCCAAATAACAAGCGATAGGATGAGAGAAAATGGCCTCAAGTTGCGCCAGGGGAGGTTTAGATTGGATATTAGGATAAATTTCTTCACCAACAGGGTTATCAAGCATTGGAACAGGCTGCCCAGGGAAGTGGTTGAGTCACCATCCCTGGCGGTATTTAAAAGACATGTAGATGTGGTGCTAAGGGACATGGTTTAGTGGTGGACTTGGCAGTGGTAGGTTAACGGTTGGACTTGATGATCTTAGAGGTTTTTTCCAACTTAAACGATTCTGTGATTCTGTGATTCTATGCTTAGGGCATCCTTCCGGTGGGAAACCAGTCTTTGAACCCTCTCAAATACCTAAATAAAAGATAGATACACCCCAAGTGTTTGTCTGTAGTCCCAACTTAGAGATAGCATTTCATTTCTGTACGTAGCATTTCCAATTGCTTGGCTACCTGCTCTGAGTAAGTGCGACTTTAGTTTTTAATTGCTTTTCTGATAATTTTCTCTCCCCCTGATGCAAGGGAATGTAGCTCGAAGTTGGATGGCTCTCTGTGAATCAGATACTTTTCTTTAGAAGGCAGTGCCTGGCTGCTAAGTGCGTAGGCTCCCAACATCGTGGTGCATCAGGATTGCCTTTACAGCATCTAGCCTCCAACTTCTATGCGGGAATATTTCTCAGTTGATGCTGTTAAAAATAGCTCTTAGTTTTTGCTCAGTAACTATTGAAGCTGGTAATGGTTATTTATTTTGGTATTTAAAAACCCAGCATGTATGAGTTCCAGTGTATGAGTAAAGCACTAAGAAATACTCTTCCACTGAAAACAGTCTCCTTAAGTTGATGTTTGCAGTGGTTTTAAGGTGACGGAATTACTTAGTGGGGGGAAAAAAAAAACAAGGCAGTGGATATTGTCCATTATAAAGATCTTTAAAAATTAGCACTGGTACCAGGAAAATAAACCTGTCTATACATAGGTGTCAGCCAAGCCCCTTATGGTGGACTACCACAGTTAAATCCAAGCCCCAAAATCCACCCAACCAGCACCAAACCGTATGGTTTTATCACAGAGCCCCTTGATATGGCTTCATCCGGATTACAACAGGAGATGAAAGACTTCATGAAAGCCAAGCACCTGTGTAAAAAAAAAAGATCGGTGTGCTGAAGTGGCCTCTAGAAGGTAGGCAGAGATGGTCTGCCCCATCATCATTTAAACTCTAGATATTCAGCATGTGCCTGGTCTCTGTTTTAGACCCATGAGTCTTGTGGTGATTCCTGTGCCTGCCTTCCAGCCCAGGGTGTTTCCCTGAGGTGTGTTTTAGCATGTTCAGAGTTCAAACTGCTGTAAGTGAGGACATGAGTTGTCCAGTTGAAATTCTTTATCTACTCATGTCTGTACAATTGACAGGCTTTTAGTAGTCCCTTTGAAATGAAAGATGTGGTTCGCTGGATTATAAAGTAACAGGTCAACATCTTGGAGGCAGCATGGGGAGAACTAGAACTCCTAATAGAACTCCTAATGCAGAATAACTTTTTTTTTTCCCTGCAAATGACTAATTTGTTCCAGGTCTCTAACATGAAACCTTGAAAATGGAGCTCATTCTGAAAATCAGCCACTTCTGGGACTTTGACTTTGGTGTCTTGAGTCTTGTGTGCGTGTGGTTTGGTTCCATCATTTTCAGAGTGTATTTTTGATGGTGGGCTTTTGAAAGGTACAGGAGGTTCTCGCTGACTGATGTGCAAAGCAGCATATTAAATGATACACTTAAAAATCTGCTTTTTAAAGCACAGAGTGCCTGTGTCTTTATTACCTGTTTAGTACTGTGTCGTTTCTCTTCTGCAGGCTGCTCCTGTTGGTGCTTTTAGCCTTTATGTGATATTGTAGCACTATGGTAACGTAGGAAAGTTCTTGGTTTCATTTTACAGCCTGACAACGTTCCTGGGTCGGGATCAGTTATATTTGGTTGGCTCCTTTGTTTGAGTGGACTAGTACTGGGCTACTTCGAGGCAGGGATTAGGTCCAGTTGGAAATTCAGATGAGATGCTTGCAGTCACCTCTGGCCATTAGAATAGCTTTCCTAACCCCAAATAACACTGCGGATTTTTCTTACCGAAGTAGAAGGAGCCAATGCTGCCTCAAGTGTGACTCTGTGGGTGTAAGAATCCTCTTGTAGCTGTTGTTCTGTAGGTTATGAGCCTTCTGCTATATACTCTTTTTTTTAATGCTTCATACACTTTTTAAAAATAGATTTTTTTATTTTCAAATAAAAATATATTTGAAGGAACGCTGTGCCTTGTCATATCCTCTCATTTCCAACAGTTATGTGAAGATGAAGGTGCTGTCATGCCTTCTCTTGTACTTGATACTGTATTTATTTGATTTGACTGCTTAGTGTGGCAACACTGTTGATTGTTTTAATTATTTCAGTAACAAGATAAAGAAGAAATTAGGCTCAGAAGTGAGGCATAGGCTCAAAAGTGAGGCGGTATCTTAAGAAGCCTTATTTTGTGTGTTATATATCAGCCCTCTGGATACCAATAAAATAAGAAAAATATTTGTCTTGGATTAAGCCTCTTTGTATTGGCCCGGCTGTCCTTGTTGGTGCCAGAATTTCATCGGTGAATCATCTTGGGCAACTCTCTGAAATAACTTGTGAAGCTTTGTTTGGAAGTTTGGTTTGTGGGTCTCTAGCAAGGTCGTTCTCGTTCTGCCATCCTTTCATTGACCTTCCATACCTCCTCCCAACTCCCACGCCAAAAAGAAACACTGTGCGGTTCCTGGGAAGATAGTTCTAGGTATGGTATGCATCTAGCTGTGTATTCCTTGTTGCAAAATCTTGAATTATAACAAGAATTTCCTTGCAATAAATTCGATGAAGCTTCAGTGTGTATGCTTCGTTTTCTTGAAACGATTTCGGTTGTACTTGAGGTAACTTTTAAATGTTAGTTATTTATTTATTTTCAGAAGGAAAAGGAGGATTGGTCTTGTGAAATTAATGTTAGTTGCTGAAGAAAGATTTCTTTTTTAAAATTAATTATTTGTAATTAAACTTTTGATCTCTTACATTTTTGTAATTATAGCAGAAGAAAACTTAGGCTTTTTAAAAGCACTTTGATCTGAATTAAGGTTCCAGTGCCAAAAAAATAATTTAAATGCTGCACGGCTGTATAAATAAAGCTTGCTGAAAGAAGAAGTACTAAGAGAATGATGAAAAAATTTAATCAAATAAAACAGCATTTTTGTATGTAGCAGCTTTCATTTTGTAGCACAAACAGTTCTTTACAGCTTCTTTGTAACACGAGTATACTTGAATAAATTTTCTATTTGTGTGAAAAGACATAGCTGTATGTTCTATTCCATTTCACAGTACGTTACTCATCTCTTGTATGTAAATAACTTGGCTTGTTAAAAATGGTAGTATTTCTCTTTAATAAACATCATGCTTCTGGAGAGTTCTCAAGATCCACTTTTTTTAGAAGATGAAAGACTTAAGTATGGGCAAAGGCCACAAAGAAAATGGTTCCTCACGTTGTTGGCCTCATGCTAAAAAAGCAGAACCCAAGCTGGATCACTCCAGAGTACCGTCTATGCTGCCGTTTGCTGCCAGACCCATTCATGCTCTTCCTGGGCTTTGAAAGGCTTGCTGAAAGCAGCTCTGCAGCAGAGCTGTGCAGCTTCAGCTAGCGTTACGGAGCATTATGGTTGTGGTGGCTTGCAGGTAGAGCCTGAGATGAAAGCCTTCTCCACCCGAACGGACCTGGGGCTGTGTGTCTGGATGTGCCCCGAGCTACTGTGCAAGTCACTACATCTCATACTGCTTCTGTTTCCGCTCTCCCTGTTTCTGCTTGTAATGTGATTGCAAGCTCTTGGCAGCCGAAACCACACCTTTAGTAGGTCTATTGCATTGGTTGGTTCAGCGTGGCTCGAGCCTTGATAAGGGCATCTGGCTGTGGGCATCTGGCTATTTTAAAACGATGGCTTGGGCTTAAAGAAGGGAAATTTAATGGAAGTTGCTTTATATACTTTCTTCTTTCCATAGAATTGCTAGATGTCTAGATGCTGTTTAGCCAGAGCAGGTTGGCCATGGTTTCTCTTGAGTGTGATCTGCTATAGCATTGTACTTTAATAAAAAAAGTCTCACTAACTCTGATTAATGTTGAATGAGTGGATTTGTAAGCATTCAAAGCAGAATCCTGAATTACGCTGACTTATGATGGACTTAGGTACTTGGAGCTTCGTGCCCGGCTGATACAAGCAAAAGGAAGGATTGAATGTCCAGGGAGCAGGAAAGTAGTTGGTCTTCTGGAATTTAGAGCCTGCTTCTAGCACTTGACAAAGAAAATAATGTGAGGATATTAATAAAAAAAATTGATGTTTATAAGCAAACAAAACTGATTTGCTGAGGTACAGTAAACCTGTGAGAGATTTTGCAGGAAACTCTTCTCCTCTAGGGGACAGTCAGCTCTTTCTTGTTTGTTTGTTTTTTTTTTTTTCTAAATGCTCCAGTTTCAATCAATGTGTGCAATCCTTTCCGAAAATAGTTAAAGCCATTTTGTTTAGGGGCTGGGAGTGTGTCTGGTGAGGTGAGAAAAGGATCCCACAAAGAAGAAAGACCTTAAGGAATATTGGCTTTCACCTGTTTGTGTGCTGCATACCTAATCTGCTACCTTGTAATACTAATAAGTATTACTATTTGATATTTTAATCTTTTGAAAAACGATAAAAACATTGACTGTATGAATACCTGTAGCGTTCCGTTCTTCTGACACCAACATATGTGCTCAACCTACTGTAATTCTGAGCTGTTGACTTGATGTGTATGGAATTCAGCTAGTTTTGCAGCAGAAGAGAAGGTTTCCTGCTCTTTACGCAGCTCTAGATCTCGATGCTCTTTGGAAATAGTGTTGGAGAAGGAGTCTTGTCTAAGCAGGAAAACTGGATAGTACAGGTCTGCAGGTACCATGGTGATAAGTATGATATACGTATCTTGAAAGGCTCTGATGCAGTAGCTTGAAGCAAGGTACCACCCTGTTATGCACAGTTTCCAGAAATCACATGCTGCGTGTGATATTTAAATCTACCAACTTGGCTCTGTGCTTGGCTTGTTCTGAACATCTTGCAGACTGAAATTTGTAGGTTTTGTTGAGGCTTCCTGTATTGTAGCTTATTATAGGCACGGAGTTTCAGTTTATGTTCACACTATGCTAATTGTTAATGATGTGAAAAAGTGTATGAGCTTATTTTACAGTGAAAAGGTTTAAAACTCAGTTTCTTACTACTGAATCCTAATGTTATGGTACTGTTTTCTGAATAAGTAAAATGACTCTAAAGCATGAAAATAAAGAACTAAGACACAGGTAAATGTAAGTATGGAAAAGGTTACAGGATTCCAGAATAAAAAGTATTTTATTAATGCCTATGCCTCATTCTTTCTGTAAATATTTAAGGAAAAATCTAAATGATGTGGATGAGAATTTTCAGTAATGGATGGGATTAAAATCAGTTTATTGAAATTTTATTTCCTTCTGGTCTAGTGTAATTTAAACAGTTCTGCTTAAAAGTATAAATTGCACTGGATCTTAGTGTGGGCAAGGCTGTAGGGACATCTGTTCATTGTGTAGCACAGTGGGAGTGATGGCTGAATGTTTTTGCTTGATCAAGGGCATTGAGAACACTTTATTTTGCATACCTCTTTCAAGACAAGAAATCGTGGGGAAACATCTGTGTGTAGAGTATAAAAATGTACAACATTATACTTTATATGCTGCTATACGTGGCTGAAAAGATACTACTGAGTAGAGAGTATTTGTTTTCCATCCTTATTTTTTCATGGACTGAAATCCTGTCTAAAACGCGTGAGGTAGCAGAGCACAGTCCTGTTAAGGAAGAGCAGATATTGTGATAATTCTTAGCACGAACCTGAAATCGTACTAGTTAGTCCTTCGCCAAGAGTAAGTGAGCACACTTGTAGAATAAGGTGCTCAAGGAATACTGCTTATCATGCTGTATTTTGTATTGTAAAATGCAAAAGAGCCCAGTTCATAACAGGATGGTTGCATTTAGTATTCATATTTAATTGCACATATAATAACAGACATAATTTTTCATCTTATCTATACTTGCAATGCTATCTTATGTCTGCACCAGCAACGCAGGTCATGGAGGGGGTGAAGAGATGGACCCTGCAATCAGTGAATCTTCCAACAGAGTGATTAAATTAGTATCAAATTATGCCCTCAGGAATTTCTAAGCTCATAAATACATTAAGCAGTATGGTAATCAGAAAACGCAAGTTGTTTTTTGTATTCAGAGAGTCTTTATTTCTTTAGACATTGTTCTGAATTTCAGCAGGAACTCTCACACAGCAGGAACTTCTATGGTTTTACTTTCTGCAGCAAAGGATCTCTGTTGACTTTGCAATTTTTGGGTTTCCTTTTTTTTTTCTGCTGAAGGTTAGAAGTTAGGTACTTGGGTCACCTTACGCTATCCATGCTAAATAAAACTAAATGAGGAAGCAAGTGCAGAGATTATATTTCAGCTATTGCTTCAGGAACTGACTAAACCTTGATTTAATGGAATTCAATTTTGGTTTGAATTCAAGATTGAATATTGCTGCTGTTATAATTAAAGAAAGAAAACTGCAGCTTACTAATCTGGTTTTCTGTATGTCTCTTGTACCTGCCTGAAATTTATTCTTTTTTGAAGTACAAATGAACAAGTGAACTCTCCAGCTAAGCAGAGTCAATGTTTGTGCCTAGATGATTGTGCATTAACTATTTCATGCTTATTGGAATGGAAAAAATGAGCAGATTGGAGAGGAAGAATAGTCTGCTTAATAATATCCAAAAAGGAGGAGAAATATAACCTAATAATCTGCTCTAGTGATGATCTGTTTATTGTGTCCTAACTTAGTTAAGGTCAAGACAAAAGCAAATAATTTTTTAGGTCCTACATGCCGGTAAGAGACAAAATGGCAGCGTATGCATTGGCTTTGACGCTAAGACTTCAGTTTTACAAACACTTGGACATGTGTTCAGCTTTTCAGATGTAAATAGTCCCATTAGATGAAATCTGGGTCCAACTGGAGTCAATGGTAAACCCTATGGTAATTTAAATAAGGCTAGAATTTCATGAATGAGTTCAGTGAGACTACTTGTATACGTAAAGTTAAACACATGGCTAAGTGTTTGCAGGGTAGAGGGCCTGCAAGGATATGAGAATAAGACCCTTGCGACGCAGTCTGAAGTCTGACCTGTCTTGCTGCTGCATGATGGAGAGCCACAGAGAGGAAGTAGGTGAACCTTTTGGGCATAAACAAACACAGAGTATATAAAACATCATAAATAACTACAATTCATAAAACGCTTGGTTGGTCCTAAATAATGAAGCAGTGAAAATGTTTATGGGCTGTGCTTGTTCTTGTAATATATTTTTATTTTATATTTTTTGGCACAAATGCATGTAAGGAATTAGTATCATTATTATGTTTCGTTATTCAGAAGAACTTAGTAGCAGGAGATGCTTTCTTCTGGAGGGGGGAGGTAAAACAGAAGTTACAGGCCAGCCCCCCCCCCGCCCCTCTTCAGTCTACTACTCAATCGCAGGAGTCATGCAGTATTTGATAATTATGTCAACTGTTGTAATCATCATGTATATTAACTACTTAATTTCATATCATGCTTGGTAAAGAAACACTGTGGGTATTATTGTAACTGTGACGGTTCTCACCTGAGGCTCTCCCCTCCAGATGTTTCACCAGTATGGTGGGTTGACCCTGGCTGGACGCCAGGTGCCCGCCAAAGCTGCTCTATCACTGCCCTCCTCAGCTGGAGAGGGGAGAGAAAACACGACGAAAGGCTCGTGGGTCGAGAGAAGGACAGGGAAAGGTCACTCACCCGTTACCGTCACGGGCAAAACAGACTCGATGTGGGGGAAATTAATTTATTACCAATCAAATCCGAGAAGGGTAATGAGAAATAAAAACTGAATCTTAAAACACCTTCCTGCCACCCCTCCCTTCTTCCCGGGCTCAGCTTTACTCCCAATTTCTCTACCTCCTCCCCCCGAGTGGCGCAGGGGGGACAGGGAATGGGGGTTGCGGTCAGTTCATCACACGTTGTCTCTGCCACTCCTTCCTCCTCAGGGGGAGGATTCCTCACACTCTTCCCCTGCTCCAGCGTGGGGTCCCTCCCACGGGAGACAGTCCTCCATGGACTTCTCCAATGTAAGTCCTTCCTACGGGCTGCAGTTCTTCACAAATTGCTCCAGCGTGGGTCCCTTCCAAGGGGTGCAGTCCTTCAGGAACAGACTGCTCCAGCGCGGGCTTCCCACAGGGTCACAGCCTCCTTCGGGTGCATCCACCTGCTCCGGCGTGGGGTCCTCCACGGGCTGTAGGTGGATATCTGCTCCACCGTGGACCTCCATGGGCTTCAGGGGAACAGCCTGCCTCACCATGGTCTTCACCACGGGCTGCAGGGGAATCTCTGCTCTGGTGCCTGGAGCACCTCCTCCCCCTCCTTCTCCACTCTCCTTGGTGTCTGCAGAGCTGTTTCTCTCACATATTCTCACTCCTCTCTCCAGCTGCAGTTGGTGTTGCGCAGCAACTTCTTCCCCTTCTGAAATACGTTATCACAGAGGTTCTACCACCGTCGCTGATGGGCTCGGCCTTGGCCAGGGGTGGGTCCATCTTGGAGCCGGCTGGCATTGGCTCTGTTGGACATAGGGGAAGCTTCCAGTAGCGTCTCACAGAAGCCACCCCTGTAGCCCCCCTGCTACCAAAACCTTGCCATGCAAACCCAATACAGCTGGTTTGCAAATTTGATTTGGAGCTGCATGTGCTGCAAAACAACTGTCATATACACTAACAGATCTCTGTCTCTCTTTTTGTGCAGTACATCTTTGCAGAGCCTAGTTTCACATTTCTTGGCGAGAAATATTATTGGAATGACTGCCCCCTTAATCCTGTGAGACTTTGATAAGTGCAATTTTCCAGGTTTTTGAGGGAGTCGTAATTTACATTTCATAACACACACATACAACCAAGCAATTAGCATGAAGTCTTATGGCAGCCTGACAGTCCTTTGTGCCTATGGAAACAGTTTCACAATAGTGCTTGTGCAAATAATGTTATCAGGTGCCCTTTGTGCATGCTCACCCGTTTTACCTGGAGCATACTAAAAAGCTGCAGCCTAATTCTCATTTAAACTCAACCTGCTCTATTGTATGATGAACTTGTGTAAAGAGAGAAACATTGAGGTCTTAAGAAAATAATAGCTACTATTCATTCTTTTAAATGACTTCATTTTGGCATGCTGTTGAGGCTATTTTTTCCTCTGTGCGTGGCTTTAAATGCCAGTGATGGGAGGAACATGACCCCCCCCGGTGAGGTTAGATTCAGGCTGCAAACTTTCCTTTTTTCTTTGCTCTCTCTCCTTACAGGTGGGTGCAGAACCTTGTCTCTTCTCCAAGTAGGAGACTAGTATTGCCTATGTGTTTGGAGAATGGAGGAGAACATACCAGCCCCATTATCCTGCTGATTGTGCAGTCCAGTTGTTGTTGGGGAATAGACAAGGAAGACTTGGTGTAGTGGGCAAGTAGGAAAAAAAGTAAAGCAGCAAGGCAGTAGGAGGTTCAGCACTGGTACAGAGCTCTTCAGCTGTTGTGTTGCACAGATGTCTTCCGCACTTCTCACTCAGTGTTTGTCGTTTTTAAGGTTTAAGGGGGTTTTGTTTCGGTCTGATAAGATGCTGATGCAGTTCCATTCACTTCAGTTACATTATCCCACTGGGTAGGGAGTGGTACCTTAGGGTGCTTTCAGGAGCGCTTGAGAAGAGATATTCTGCCCCAAGGAGGTTTGGACAGAAAGATATGAAAAGAGCAATGCATGGAAAAGAGGCAGTGTATGCGTAGTGGTCCTGTGTATTACGGGACTGTGTTGTGTTTGCAGGTATGAGAGCCATCTAAACGTTATGGTGTCAGTGAGGGAAGGTCTGGAGAAAGGAGAAGGCAAGACAGAAGACATAACAGAGAAGGGTGAAATGAGATACAGCCCTTGGTGGCTCTTAGGTGCATGGGATGCAGAAGATCCAAACCCAGTACACAAACTGGGAGAAAAATTGCTCTCAGTGTGTGAATGCTGCTACTGCATTTACTGAAAGAGACATTAGCCCTAGACTTTGGCAGTCTCCACTGTTTCTGTTGTAGCAAGCCAGGCTGGGTCAAACTGCTTAAGCCAAGGATGCTTGCCTCACTGAAACAAACCTGAGATTGATCACGCCATTGGCACAGCCAACAGGTCTGAAAGGGGTAGCCGCTAGTAGCGTAAGTGGGGGTAAGCAATCGGTGCTGATAATCTGGTCAGAGGGTACCAGGGAAGCCTGTCCAGAGAGGTCTCCGTGGATTTCACTCCTGCCTTTCACGAGTTTTCAGCTTGCTCTTCTAACCTGTTCTCTCTCCGTCTCCCTGGGTGGTTTTCTCCTCTCATGTTTCCTACAATGGAAAGCTAATAAGACATGTACAGAAAACAGACGCTGGAACCAAAGTAGGAAAAATGAGCAATGGCTTAGTTAATAGAATTAGGCCCATTCAAGGAGAAAGACACAATGAGGGCTAAAAAAGAGATAAATTGTTTGGGAAAGGAAAATGGATAAAACAATGTGGCTGAAGACAGAGGCTTAGCTGTTGCTGTGCAAAAACTAGATTGCTGCAGAAGCTACAGTTTTGTGTCTGCCTTGTTTGGCGATTCCTCACATTAAGTCCTAGTTTGGGACAGACGGCAACGATGCGAAGTACTGCTGCTTTCAGCTTGTCCTTGCCAAGGCTGCTGTGTGGCTAATGAAGCGCTAGATTTTAACCTAGTCTTGGCAATAGCGTTTCGGATGGAAGGCCAAGCTGAACTATCAGCAGAGACAATACTATTTTTAGGGCTATGTGTATGAAGAAATAGTTGATGATCTAAAGCTATAGAAACTCTTGGAAAGTGGCCCTGTGCCTTGTGCTTTGAATACTTTACTCTGAAGAAGTTTTCAAATCCCTCTCAACATGAGAATTGGCTGTGAATTTCAAACATAGCATTGCACAGCATGTGGCATTCATTTGTTATCCTATTATTAGATTAAATGTTATGAATTAAACAAGTATTTTTCTCCCTGTGTTTGCTTAGGTTATTGTTATAGAAGACAAACATACATCTTTAATACCAGGTAAATAGGCTTTTCTCTTTCTTTTTGGACTTCATCTTCTTTCCTACCATGTCTACCTTAAAGGACAAAGCAAAACTTAATTTTTACATTAAAGAAGAAATGATTTGTAAAGACATATTATACTCCCAGGCCTCCAAGACTTGTGGTCTGAAACTGGAAACGTAGCCACAACTAATGTATTCTGAGAGCAGCTCAATGTGGAGTTTTACTGAAATGTTTGGTGGATGCTCTAAAGAACGCTGAATGAAGCTTTAAAAAGATTTCCTGCATTTTCTTACATATTGCCTGACTTGATGCTGGCACGAGCTTGGTAGAAATGCACTATGTAATTAGACTGGTATCAATTTATCATGAAAACCAGAATAGCAGTAGTTCCCCTTGCCCCCACTTGCTCTATCTCCCTCTCTGATCCTAAACCAGGAAGAAAATGCTCTGACATTTTAATGTTAGCGGTTTTTTTTTAATATACCATTTTCTTAGATGGGAGGAATGCTTTAGAAGTGCTAATGGCCATGGCCTGTGTTCACCTTCAGCTGATGCGGCATTTCTTATAATACGTCTGTATTCTATACATGGTGCGGTCTGGGCTTTGTGCATAGTGGCATAAGTGGTCTGCAAACGGCATGGGAGCAGCCGGATCGCACGGATGAGCCAGTAACAACTACAGAGAAAGTTGCCTTGCACCTTGGCAGTACGGCTCTCACCACACTACTGGTCCAAGTGGTAT
This sequence comes from Aptenodytes patagonicus, assembly GCF_965638725.1. Lineage (NCBI taxonomy): Eukaryota > Metazoa > Chordata > Aves > Sphenisciformes > Spheniscidae > Aptenodytes > Aptenodytes patagonicus. Next base: position 46,066,464 of record NC_134949.1, read on the forward strand.
TACGAAGCATATTCAAGTGGTAGGCATATAATGGCAATATTCAGAAGGCAATAAGAAGAACTCTCATACGTGAAAGTAAAAAAAGTATTGTGAGTATTCAGGAATGCTAATGCTTTTCATGGCATGATTTCATCACTTGCTTTGGTGTATAGTTAACTATCTTAAGTCCATGTGGCAATAATACTCTGTTTTCAAGGGATTTAATTGGAGTTTTGGAGACCCTGCAAATATGAGGGACAACTGCAATCTCTGTCCAACCTAATAGAGGACTAAAAGCAGGAAATCATCCAGGGTAAGGGCTGACATATGGGCAGCGCATACTCTTGAGTTCCTCTGAGGTCTAAATATACTTGCAGAGTCTAAGCTGAAACAGCATTGTATTTTTGCCTCAATGTTAATCTGAGTTATTTGGATTTAGATATTTCTGGCATATGCTAGAGTTGTGGCTCTGTCTTCAGGGCAGACGTAGCCAGAAAGCTGAGATGCAGACCAGTACCAGACTTAGTAAATGGTTTATCTGCAGTACGGGTGGTTCAAAAGTATGATATCCTTTCTAATTTATTATCGTAACATGAGTTTTGAAGCAGTCTAGAGTTGGGTCTTCACTATCTGAGAGGCTATACAGGTATAAACTGTCCCGGTCTAAAGTGCTTGTCGTTCAGGCCCTTATTCTGGAACAAAAAATCCCACCCAAAACCAACATACTTCATATCTACCCCTGCCCATTTTATATTTTGCTTAGCAGGACTGCTTATATAAACCTAAACATTGGTATGGCTGTCTTATTTTTTTAAGAACATAAAAATCTTAGAGATTTTGCTCATGTTTTATTTCTGATTACTTCATGCTGTGGGTATTGATGAGGTAATGGAAATCTGTATCTGGAACGCTGGTGTGGGGAAAACAAATTACGTGTAATGTTTTTCATCAACCATAATTAAAGGAATGACTATTGCAATCAAAATTAATTGCAGTTAATAAAGGATGGCTTTCTTTTTTTTGTAATGTATCCGAATCACACTCTCGTAATTTTCCCTTCATGTTTCAGAAAGCTGTTGGAAAATTGTATTTTGCTTCTTCAGTGTACCTATCTCTAGAAAAAAGGGGATTCAGTACTTTCTGAAGGTAGTTATATTTCTTAAATCACTGAACCAAAATGCAATGGTTAATGTTAATAAATATTTCCTTTGTTTTTAAGCTTGGAGTGATCAGCAGTGCCACAAGCTAATCTGTGGATTTGCCTGAGGTGGTGGTGTGAATCTTCAGTGATATATTTGAAGTTGCGCTCATCCGTTGATTTACTGAATAAAATTTGCACCTTTAACAAAGACCTGCCTATAGCCTTAGCGAGGTAGATGATTTTATGCATATTTTTGAAGTGGTATTTTACAAAGTCTTTTCCCTTTTAATTGCTTTAACATTACTTTCTTCTGTGTGTTGATTTTTTTTTTCTTTTTTTCTTTTTTTTTTTCTTCCAGTCCTAATAATCTAGTATTAGGAAAACTGTTGTTTTCAATATCAAACAAAACCTAAACCCTACCAGAAAAAAATGCTGGGAACAAAAGCAGTTTCATATCATCATAGACCATGAACTGTGAAAGCGATGCAAGCTCAACTAATCTTCTTGCATGTCAATATTAAATTTGTTCTGTCTCCTGTTTTTTTGTTGTTTGCTTTGTCCGTATCTGCTTGTTCTTTCCTACCTCACCCTTAGATTGCACCTCCGTGGGCTGAGGACAAACCTGCCTGGAGCTTGTACAGTGTCTTGCAGAAAGGTGTCTTCAGTGATGGGTTGGATTCTTTACATGTTGTTACTCTGTTCTCTGAATCTGATCTTTGTTTTGTTGTGTCTTATAATTCATGTAACCTGCTGCCTCTTGCTTATGTAAGTCTTTGGTAAGGACGGGTGTGAGGATTTTACGTTGGTGAATACCAGTAACAGTGTCTCTTCTATATTACGCGAAGTTCTTGAACACTAAGAGGGTGTAAAATAGAAAAATAATAGGAAACAATGGTGCTTATGTAGAATACTCATGAATTTTGCTCATGAGCTGCAGTACACCTTCCAGGACACCTTTGCTAGCAGGACAAATCTGTGAGAGAGTCTTCCCCTTGTCAAGGGTCAGGGCCACCTTTAGATCTGGAGCATCATCACAGCAGTCCTGAGGATACGCTGGTTTCCCAAGAGTGGTTGCTGCAGGATGGGCATGACGGCCTTACTGAAGGCCCCTGGCTTTTCCTCCCCTGCCTGCTTTGCTCAGATAATCCTGCAGCAGCTGTCAGAGTTTCCCTTTGATTCCTCTGGCTTCAGCAAAGCTGCAGGGGCACTAGAAACCCGGCCTTGACCCCTGCTGAGCTGGTAGAGATAAGAGCAACACCATCGCTGATGAAACCTATGTGCCATTGCCCTATTTCAACTAAGTGAACGCTAGGGATTTGTTTTCCAAGGATGAGCGATACGTGCTCCTCCTCCCCGTTGCTGGTCCCAGTGATGCCAGCTGTGTGCACCCTGTCCCCCGTGCCCCCGCGGGTGGGGTGTGGATTAGTGATGCTCTGTCAGCAGTTCCCTGTGATTGCATTCCTGCTTGGGAGAGCTGGAAGGAGAAAACGGGTGTTTGTAGATCAGGTTATGCTCAAATTTGATTGGGACCTGCAGTCTGTGGTGTTGTGATCTACTGCAAAAAGTGTCGTCAGTGGATGTCTGTGGGGGAGCTAGGGGCTAGTCAGCAACAAGATCAAAAATACAGAGCTGCCAAATTGGTCCTGTGTTTTTTGGGGCTGTTTGCCAGGCTCAGTGGAACAAACATCCCTTATTTTAGATGATGTCTTGCTGTCCCTGAAGTAAACATGTCTCTTAAAAGTTTTCCTCTTACTGTTTTTAGCTTCAGCATGGATTTGTGAACTATCTATGCTTAGGAAGGGTGCTCTGCAGTTGATTCAGTTCTTTTCCTACAAAGCAGCCCCAATGAACTGATTTGGAAATGGCTTAATGTATAATCTGCAGTGTGAGGAGGCTGGCAGTGAGAAGGATAGGGGTCATTTCAGGTGATTAAATCATTCCCTAAATACTGATAGACAGTTTGAACATATACTGCTCAGATTAACTGCCTCCACTTTATAAATGTACCTGGTTATCTGTTAAAATAATTTGTTTTCCTACAGGTAAAGAATTAATGTTCTAATCCTAAATTAATCTGGATTAATTTTTATTAGCACAGTCTACTTTCTCTTTTCATTTTGACATAACGTTCAACTCTGCTAGGTAGCTTCAATAGTTTTAGCATTTAAACCTGGTATGTGAGACCTTTTAAAGTGTATAGGTACTGCTGATTTGCCTTTTCCAGAGCTTCCATGTCACTCTGTTTAATAATAATGTTTTTTAATGCCCAGAAATGTAGAGGGATGATACAAAGGTTATCCCTTATTATTTCAACCTGCAAACAAAACACTCTTCTTTGAGGAGCTGAACTTTGCAATAACCCCCCCCCGCCCCTACAGCCCCTCTAACCTGCTAACATGCAATATTAAGACCAGCATAACTGCTGAAGGGTACGTGTAAAAGACTTAGAAATGTATTCCTGTACAGACTTGTGATGTCATGAGAATAAAAATGTATATTCCTCCCTTGTTTTTTGCTGTTATCAAAATGGCAAGATCATGGCTTTGTTACTACGCGAGCGATGTAAGCTTGGCTTCGATCCTTCTGCAAGGTGTCACAAAATTCCTTTCTGAAAACGTTTTAAGCTCCGAAGTCACTTAGTCTCGAAGCGTTTCTCTTTGTCCTGACGCTGGCGGTGCTGATCTGACAAGCTTGTGGGTGAAGGCAGCAGCCAGAGGGTCCCCATTTGCAGTGTGGCTGGGGACCTCGGGCAGCCCTACTCCCTTCTGGCTGCCCGAGAGCTAATCCAAAACCCAGGCATGGGCGTGGGAACCTGCTTAGAGGCGCGTGAGCTGATGGTGCACCCTGTAAGAATTAGTACATAAGTGCTTTTTGCACAAAGTGTTATGAATACCATCGTATCAGTGTTTAGAAAGCAGAGTGAAACAGAGCCCTTCCTGATTGTTCGCTCCTTTGTGTGCCTCATGGCTTCCTAATAAAAAAACCCTTAATGTGTCTGTTCTTTTCCCATCTTTTAAAGCAGTCAGAAGTGTGGATTTATGTATTGGAAAGGGGAGTCTGTCTTTTATCCCTTTCCTTTTTCATCTCCAAAAAGTGGTAGGAAAGAAGGAAATACAGATGCAGTGTTTGAATTCATTTTTCCGTTTTTGAAAAGGGCTTTTCTCACCTATTGACTGTAGTTTGTGCTTTAAAAAATGATGTTGTGTGTGTAACTTCTAGCGTGCCGCACAGTGACTGTGGGAGTGCTGGATGGGGACTAAAATAAAATTCTCCTTTGACCATTCTTTACTCAGCCTAGTCAAGCTTTACTCTTCTGTGCCAGTGGCTCTCTGCAGGTCTTCCAGATTTACAGCCCCTAATACAGGGCAACTTTTAGGAGTTCCACTTTGTGGTATTCCTTCAAAAAAAAAAAAGGTCTTTTGCCCAAATGTAAAACTTTTCTATTCCTGTATATTCCTCCTGTTTGAGGAGATAATGTACAGTGGGGAAGAAGGTCTTTTTAGCCTCAGTAAATAGCAGTTTCTCAAAAGCTTTACTTTCTGGTTCCAGTCTGATAATTCCATAGCTTTTGGTGTTTGGTTGTGGGGTTTTTTTGTTTGTTTTTTTCCCTTGGTGTGGGTGTTGCATTTATCCAGATTTTCAATTGTGTTGCATTGTGTTTTTCTACCTTCCTCAGATTTTTCTCCTTTCCTGTGGAAGAACTAACTGGTAATTCCCTCTTTTCTACGACAGTTTTGAAAATGACCCTGGAACAAATGATACAAAAGTGCTGTTGGTCAGGCAGCTTTGTCTGAGCATTTGCATTGATGTGGCTGGGCACTGCTGGTTGTAATGGAGGGAAATCTACTGGCAAATGCTTCAAGGGCAATATATATTTTTTTTTCCTCTTCAGGTATTTTCTAGTTTTGATATTTACTCAGTTTCTACTCAGATATTTATTCTTTGTAGTGGTTTTAATTTTGGATTGCTGAGCAATATTACTGACAATGCAACGCCTGAAGAGATCTGCTTAGTTTTTTAAAGTATTTTTGTGAATAGTTGACTATACATTTGCAAGATCAGCCTTTTGCAGAGCGCCTCTGTTTATTTATGTATTTATTTGTTTTACCTACCAAGACAACAGGCTCAGCACACTGTCAGCTTTAAACCAGGGCCACATGAATGCACAGATGGAGAAAACCTATTGTGTGCCTGTGCTTCAGGGTGGATGTTCCCACAGTACAGATGTGTGTAAGCAAAAGTCACATTTGCATGTGCTTAGTTTGAGCTTTGTTTCAAATTCTGCTTCTGTTTAAGGACCTTCTCTCTAACTCTGCGGTGTTTCTCTGCTAAATAGGTGTGTAGAAGAACCAGGAGGTCAACTACTGGTTTCAGAGTAATGTACTTTTAACTGAGTGGTGGTGTAAGCTCTTAAGCTGTGTATGATCTGTTTGGTCTTTCAGATCCCTTCTAGAAGAGATATTCAGCAGATGTATTGTAACTAGACTCTACTGGAAAAGGTTACAGTCTGGAGAGGAATGTCCACTCTGTACTTTAAATCTCTTTCCATTAAAACTTTCCTTTGTTGCCAAGGAAATAAAGCAATGATTATGTTATAGGGCTGACAGTTTCGCTAACGATTCATATTCCCAGAACAAGGCTAACCTTGTTAAATTGTTGAGGATGATGTAAAATTCAAGGACTCTTATTAAAGTTTTTGATGGAACTAAAAGTATAAATTTATCCCCCCAAACCCCTTTCTCAAGGGGATAGAGGAAAGGACCCCCTATTTTATGAATTGTAGCAAGTAATTACGCTCTCTCTCCCCCTCTGGTGATTTAAAGAGCTCCACAGACTCTCTAAGCTGGGCTGCCTTTACTGCGGATTAGGTGTGTTGGGGTTCTCCCTGCTGCATTTCGTGCTGCTACTTTTTACTGCTCCTTCAGTGTTGTCGGCCTTCGCAGGGAAGAGGAGGAGCTGTTACCCGTGCCCCATTCATAACCATTTTGTTCCTACTTTGTCTCTTCATAGTGAGAAGTGTTATTTTCATCCCTCTCTTTTTTCCTTTGGTCCATGTACTTAGGAAATAAGATACAGAGACTATGGTTGCTTTCTCTGTTGCAGTTACTGATGCTTGTTTAAAGGCATTGGACTTACAGTTTTACTACGTGGACTGGGAAGGAGGAAGCAAACAAGTATCTGCGCTCATGGTAAAATGATGTTAACTCAAATATTGGTCACTTTTCCTCCCTCTTTTAATTCAGAACATCAGTGTAAGACTCAGGAGTGAGCAATCTCCAGTGAGACCATGATGCTGCATCTTCATCCTCTTCCCCCAGCTGTTTCTGAGAAAGAGAGAGGAAGTGGTATTTTTTTCTTCCTTTTGAAGTTGGCAAACTTGGCGATGGCTGTATTATTGAATAAAGAGGAAACCCAAGTGGAGGCAGTCTGAATTCTGGTTTTTTTTCCTGCTATGCTTGTTCTTGGTGCGTGTTTGGGCAGGTGGTCCTCAGTGGTATCAAATACCAGGAGCCTTTGAGATTAATGGAAAACATTCAAACTTACTAAACTGTCTCAACAGAGCATGTTACCTGTGGCTGTGCGAGGCAAGAGGGTATCTTTCTTTGGTTATGAATGATGCCAAGCTGCACCACAATGCTGCTTTTGAAGCTATCAGCAACTGCGCTGTCTTGCTGTGTAGCCCATTTCTGATTTAAAAGCTTGAGCCTGAATGACATACTAGAGTTATTTTGCCTAACTTTGTCTTCTTAAAATACTTAGGTCTAGTTGAAGGTAGTTATGGGGGCGAGAGCGTTGCTCAGAGGGAAAAAATATGGGCAGCTCCTGCAGGCTCAGTGAATTTCCTTACAAGAGAGACTTCTCCCCTTCTCTGTCTCCATTCGTAGTGGTTAAGTATCTTAAATCAAATGTCTAAAACGTTTACTGCTTCTACATGCATCATAGGATTCTCTCCTTTAAACTTGAGCGTAGTCGTTACTAATAACCTTTGGAAGTAATCATCTTGTGGTAAGGAGTGAATACTGACTTCTTGGTTTAGATGACCAAGGTATCAAAGATGACCAAATAGCGTGGGTGAAATATGCAGAATATACCAAGTTAACCTTTGTTTTAAAAAAATCTTCCTTTGCCTGTAATACTTCATTAGAAGACTATCATGTAGAAAGATGATAAGGTAGAGAGACTAGCATTATTACTGATCTACTACATATACAAATACCCATCTTTTTTAACCAGGATTACTAGAAAAAAATACCACTACAAAATCAGTGGCACATTATTATCCTCCTTCCCTTCCCCCATTTTTCATGTTTAAAAAAAACAAAACCACAAAACCCCCCAAAACCCCAGTGCTATTAGCTCTGAGCTAGAGTTTCAGCTGATGTAAGTTAATATATAGCTAGTAAACAGAATTAGGCTGACTCACAGCAAAGAAAGATGTTCCTTATTTCAGCTTTCAGATGCAGGAAGAAGGCAGACTGCTTTTTAAAAACAGCTACAATTACAACAAATTAGAGAAATCAAAATATTCTGTAGAAACATGGAGAATTCACAGGGTTCTCTTGTCCTAGGCATGCAGGAAGAGAGAGATACGATGCAAGTGATGTGGTTAAATTAGGTCATGGCATGAGCTTCAGTGGGGATTGCTAGTAAATAATTTGCACAGTGGAGGAGAGCTTCCTTCCTTAATTGTTTCCACCTGGTAGCAGGCTATTGTCAGACTGGGGACCTCTCTGCCCCTTCGAGCAGCGCTTTGAATGAGAAATATACAGTGCATTGCGAGTAAGTAGTGTTTGGATACTAGCTAATTCTGTCTGGCTTTGTTTTACAAAGCTGTTTGGAAATGTGATAGAGCAGCATTCTCCCTTAGGAATATGTGCTTTCCCACTGTGGTCTCACTTGGGAGACTGTTTTCCTGGGTTTTTGTTTTTTGTGTCACTGCTTCTACTCCTGCAAGAACCATGGCATGGTTTAAAAGGTGAGTATAAAAATGTCAAGTGTTACATCAACCTTTTAAAGCATTGTGGCTTCTTTGTTTTAGAAAAATGCACCCAAAACTTGTTTAGGAGTGCGCCACCTTCGTAGAAGACAAATAGACTCCTTTCTTATACTCTTAATGTAGCTGCTAGGAAGAAGATGAATACATTAATTTTATGCATTTGCCTTGCCTAACACAAAAAAAGAGGGAGGAGAGGGCGTGCATGTGAAGTGATATCACTACCCTATCTTGAAAAAAATCATAATGAATTCTAATGCTAGCACTCACTCTTTGGAAATCGGCTTGTCTCATCTAATGCAGCTGTGGAACTGCTCAGAAATTCAGTCCAGTTTTAGTAGCTGAAGGCTAGAATATGAAAGTCCCTCCTTTTGTAATCTATGCCTTTTTAAAAGCGTACTTGATTTCTGCCTTCAAAGTCTGGAGGACTTGGAAGAAGTGAAATGGGATAAGCTTTCATCAGGAATCAACTGAAATGTGGTGTTTTGAGGCAAGTATATAGTACATAAGATTACTGCAGACTGCCGTTTTACACCTATTGTAGTTTCACAGTCTCATTGAGTTTCTCTGAAACAATGGTACTGTAGCCTAATTAATAGCTTGTTATATTTGTTGATGGGATCGGGAATCAAAAATTCAAAATTAAATTACAGTGATTAAAAACGTACCAGCAACGAGACTTTCAGCTCTATAGATGTATTAATAAATGCAGTCACATTGGTTACTGACAGATCATTGCTTGTGTTGGACAGATAGCTTTGTCATGACTGAACATGCGCATTTGCTTGTACGCCTACCGTCCCTGACATGAAGCAGGAGGCAGAAGAATGTGTACTGCTGGGGAAGCATCATCTGCCCGGGCTCCCCTGGCTTCCAGGAGCCACTTGGTATTAATTGTGGAATATTAAGCAGGGGCGAATCTGCCTCAGTATGTTGGAATGAGATTGCATATTTCATTAAAGTCTAATTTGTTTTTCATGGGGAAATACCAGAGGCTTCGGCAATTATCATACTTGTAAGACTGGGAGAAAGATGCTTGGATGAAATCTAGCAAACAAGGCTGTCAGTGTTAATTTAGTAACTGCTTTGTGAATCATTTTGAACTGAATTTGCATGATTCTAGCAGACCCAGAAAGCCTTTTGCAACAATTATCCAGTGATACCACTACATAATCAGCTGGAGATAATGGGTCTGCTTCTTCCAAACCTTTTTTCACAGCCGTTTCTGGCCTCTTCAGGCCCTTCCTCTGCTTCACTGGGGGCATTCTGAGACAACCTGGGGGTGCCCCAAAGAAGATACGTGAAGGATCGGTGGGTAGGAAGGAGGAGGGATGCCAGCCTTTTGACATACGGGTTTGACCCTGCATTTTTTTAAATCAGCACGGTTTAAGGACCAAAATCTTGCAAGGTGCATAAATCCCTCGTATTGAAGCCTGGATTGAAAATGCTCCATACATCTCAGGTTCATCATTTAATCTAGGAATTGAATTGAGCCTGTGTAATTTACATGCTAAATTTTGAAATGCTTGCCAGATTAAAAAAAAAGGAAATTGGAGAGTAAGTAGTGCCAAGTAAATGCTGAAGTTGCAGCGATTTTCTCTTTATTTCAAGTAGTGGAGTAGGAAGCTAAGTCTTGAGCTATAATGCAAAAGGAATTTGTGCCTTACAGGTAATATTGTTGGGAAAGTTACGGATTTGTAAATGAGAGAGTTCAAGACTGACAGAAAAAAATACCTTAAATCTGAAATAGCAGTACAGGCTTTTTTGGGGGGGGGGGGGGGGGGGGGGGAGTAAGGGGAAGAGTGTGTGGGAGCTCTGTGGGACAATGTAATTTCTGTTGCCAGCTTACGGAAGTGGTTAGCAGCTGCTTATTGCCCTTAACAGTTTGTTTTTAATTGACAAGGTTCCCATCTTGAGAGTTTTTAATCGTGTGCTTGTATCTCATTGGGCTTGGCTTTCTGTGTACAGCATAAGAAGCCTGGCATATCTCTTCCACCACGGCGGCAGAAATCAAATTGCATCAGAACAATCAGACATTGTGAAGTGAGTTGTTATTTAAGTCTCTTTGCCTGAGACACAGCTGTTTCTCAAGCATATGTTATCACAACAGCTACAAGCCTCAGTAATGCTGCATGGGAAAGAAAGAATTATCACTGAATTACTATTCAAAAGAGGAATAAAAATCTAAGTGAACACCCATCTTCAAAGAAGCTGAAGTATAGCTTGACGCACTTACTGCCTTTTGGGTGTGTTTGGTTTTTTTTCATTCTGCAGCATAGATTGCCTGAGGAAAAAAATATTAAATATGCAAAGACCACTTTCAAAGATGGTGCTACTGGACTAGACAGTCTATTCTGTGCAGATGCAATTCCAGTACGCCTTTGCGTGTGTTTGTGCTCGTGCATATATAAAACTGACTTCAGAAGTTTAATGCAGTTCTTAGTCCACAGTTGCTATTGTAATCACTTGATTTGATACTTGGTACCAAAGCTGGAAGTAGCTTTGTCAGTGTGCTTGTAGTGTTAACTGAAACACTCCTAGTGACCTTTTTTTGAACAATTCAGAGATAATTTAATAATTTTTAAAGATATCATTGCTGCTATTTAAAAGATGTGTTGGCTAAACTAAAAGATAAGGGAAACATTAAAAATGCTTTGGAAACATACATTTGAGCACGAAAACGTTTCATTTTAAACAGTGATAACACTTCACCTGCAGTACATCAGTTTCCTGAATTTCAATAGCCTTTGGCTTGATCCCTCCATGAACAACTGAGCCCCGCCAGCAGCAGAGCAATCTTTGCAAATGCATTGCCATGCTGTGCATGTATTTCTGTATTGTGATACTGTTGCCTCCAGTAATTTTTCTAAAACCATACTTCCATATCTAATATTCTTGGTTAGTAATTTAACCAATCTCCTCTATAAATGTGATCTTTTTGTTTCCACTTCATTGCTGTTGTGTGTAGCTGTGCAATTGCATGGCCTACTTAATTTTATGGTTTATGGACAATCTCTCTTCAAAAGATTTGGGAATCCCTCTACCAATTAGATAACATCTATTTTGCCATTACTTTCATATGATTGTGTATGATAACATAAAACTGAGACTCCTAAAGCAATTTGATTATTCATTCAGATAAGAAGTCTTGCCATAAATCCTTGTTGACAGTGGAATGGAAACAGAGTGGTTTTAGCACCTGAGATGGATGTACAACTGCTCCAGCATTCTCTGAGAGTGCTACAAAATGATTTCCTATAAGGGAATTCCTATAGGATACAGTATGGCCATATAGTCTTTGGTTCTCCCCCATGCCCGCCCTGGAAAAAAAAAATTCTTGGAAAGATGGTGGCCTTGTATATCTTAGGTAAAAGCATTGTTGTCCTCTTCTGGAGAGCAAAGATGTAATGGGGGAATGGGTTTTGTGACGAGGCCTCTGCCTTTACACTGTGGGAAGGCGGGGCGAGGATGTGTGCTGCAGAAGAGATGGGGATAGGCAAAGTCCTTTAAGTGTTTGTGTTCTGTAGTGAAGGAAAAGAAAGGTTGCAGTGTATAGCATGAGGAGTGCACTTGACCTTAAAGATGCTCGTGTTGTTACAGAGTAAGACAAAGATGCCCTTTTTGATGTAAGCATCTTTCTCTTGAACCTTCAAGTTTCTCAGTTGGTGGGAAGGGGAGGAAGCTGCATGTGGCTGCTTAATTAATTAGCAGAGAATGTAATTGTGACTTGTATCCTTGATTTATCGTTGAGCACTAATAGTGAGTGACAGCCTGAAGAATGCTCTTACAAACATAGCCTGTCTCAAACTTCACGGCTGGGCTTCAGCTTGTCTTTAGCATCTGTGTTACGTGTGTTGGGTGGATGCCCAGGTTGTCAGAAATGTTGGTGACTCTGCTCTCTGCATCTTCATCACAGCATCAGGAAACCAAACTAGAGATCAGGAGGCCAGCCCGGCTTTCTGGCTTCTCCTCCTGCCTGCCTTTGCTTTTGGTGACTGAAGGCATCCTTGATTACAGCCGCAATCTGTGCTCTCCGCTGTCAGAAGAGGTGTGCTTGGGTAGCAGGGAAAGTAGCAGCCTGATTCTTACTTGCTGCCTCCTGGAGGTGAGGTGGGACAGAAAAGAATCAATTAAGAGATGACAAGCACTTTTTAAAATAAACTGAGTAGGTGAAACTCCCAAAAGAATGAAACTATTTGCAGGACATGATGAAAGTTTCAACATTTGCATAATTACATTAACATGTGTAAACCAAACACATTTCTTGCCTCACAGCAAGAGAGGCTGGTTTTAAATATTCTGTGAAATTTTTGTTTAATATTTGATAGTGAAAGATTTTTTTTTAGAGCGTGTAATTGAGTTGAATTCATGGATAAACAAGTTAAAAGTGATTTCCATCTATGTTTCTTGTTCCACATAAATCCCCAATTTTCCATGCTCAAAAGAGTAAGTATTCTTAGCACTTTAGAGGTAAAACCTTTATTTTACCTGACATGGAACTGCTTTCTCAGTGAAAGCGGTTTCTAGTATGAAAGAATCATTCCTTCTTCAGTAAGAATATTGCTTAATTGAAAATCCTGTCTGTAAATATTAATTCATACTTCCATGTGACCTCCAGGTATGCTTCTAATCTTATTGTCAGTATAGAAGAGTGCTTAAAGACCAAAGACAAAGAGAGCATTTCTAGAGGGACCATGTTCCCAGCTTAGTTACCTGAAGATAATTTCATCTGTATCACTTAAGACTCAGTGTCCTTGATACACGATAGTAGCATTTTCTTCCCCTTTTGCTTTGTTTTGCAAGACTGTTAATTGATGTATTCATGCTTTGTGAAATGCTAGGCATAGATCTGCTGCATATTATGTTTTTAGAGGCTTCTGCTATTTTGACAGTATTGTCGCAACCAGTAATGTAAGATTGATTTGAAATCGCATCTGTACTATGCCAGTGGGTAGTGCATCCAACCTGAACGTGAGGAGCTAATCCATTTTTGTTCTGAACTTGGGGAAAATACAGCCTTTTCTGAAAGAAGACCTGATCTACTAGAATGTTAATTACCTTTAAAATATCTTGCAGAGCTGCATGAACACAGCTTAATAATCATGCAGATTTAATCAGGAAAAAAAAGTGTTAACCTCCTTGATACAGGAAGCCTTGAGTAGTTCTTGAGCAAAGGGATTTGTATCACACTGTCCATCAAGCTAGGCTTCCATGGATTGTTCTGAGCTGCAAGCACAGGGATAAGCTTTGGAAATGGATAGTTTCACAATTGCTTCAAAGGTAGCTTGCAAATGAAGTGGTAAGTTTTAGTTAAGGGAGGTACATCAGAAGTTTATGTGCTTAAAGGAATCTTGGAATTGCTAAACTCTGATGTTTGGGGATAAGTCCTTGCAAGCAATTAAAAAGTTAACCTGTATCAGCATTTTGCGTTCATAGGCAAGCCAAATCCTTGCCAGCGTACCACGTTGCCGCTGTTCAATGTGGAAGTATCGGAAAGTGCCTCACTAGGAATTAGTTGGTATGGTGTAGTGTCTCAGTCATCCTTTGGAAATTGTGCTTACTAAGTGCAATGATGTTCTTGGTGAGGAGAAATAACGTGCTATCAGGAAATAACTGAAGAAAAGTGTATAGTATACCATATACAAATTGTAGGGGGAGGCAAATTCTTGGCAAGAAATTTAGGAATGTTTCCATTTAAGACTGTAAAGGTCCAAACAGTTTCTCCCCCCCCCCCTCCAAGAGGGAAAAGAAACACTTGCTTCTCAAAAATTGTTAAATGTTTTGTCCCATATTGTAAAGTAACAACTGTTGCTGTTGACTGTCAACTGGTGAATGTAAGATCTCGCCTCTCGTGGATATGGTACTTAAGATACTGTGTACTCTACATGTTAGTCACAGTTAGAAGTTCCTATCAAGGAAGCCAGCAAATGAGGAGATAAAGCTGTGCTTAAAATGTACAAAAATGATTGCAGACTCATTTATCTGACTGCTCCGGTACATGCTGCATTAAAGTACATAATGAATAACTGCATCATGGTTCATGTAGGGTTTAACATTCTTAGGTTAGGCTTTTATCAAAGGCATTAAAAGAATGAATAGCTATCATGTGTATAAATCATATGGATAAGCAGAACGTAAAGCAGAAGTGAAGTGTGCTGCACCTCTTAGTGGCTTATCTGCAAAGGATAACAGCATACTTCCCCTGGAGGATTATATAGCCACCTTTTCAGTTCTCATCGGTCCCGTGCTGAATCTTCAAGCTTCAAATCTTATTTGTTTATTTATAACAACTTATTTATTGTCCAAATTTGGAATTATTACATGAGAATAATGTGGAGTTTTCTCTGTTAATGGCCAGTGCATAAAAATAGTTAGGAAGAGTAGAGTTCAGTGCTGTCTCTATATTGATTTCCCACCCCCCACCCCCTCCTTTTTTCCTTCTAAGTTTGTACTGGGTAAGAAAAGATCTGATTAACTTGTCTGGTGTATACTTGGAACACAACCAATGAAGACATTTCTCTGGTAGAGTTTGGAAATAAGAGAAAGCACGTTAGAGGTATGGATGGATGGTTAACTGGTTTTCCAAGACACACTGAGAACAATGAAGAGAAGTAGCTATAGTAATGTATTTTCATCTCCTTCGCTTTGGATTAGGGAGCTATGACCTTTATTTTTGATTGGTGACCTTTCAGCTGCGCTTCATGTTTTGTTCATCAAGTTTAATCAAGATCTAGATTTTGGTCTTGATTTCTGTGTTGCTGTACTGCCGTACTGAGCCACTCCTTAAAGCTCTTGAAAGAATAAAGTTAACTACAAGGATAGAGTCATTTATTTGTTAATGGTATTCCTTACCATTGCTAGGTGGTCCCTACCGCTATGTATGAGTGCCAAAAATAGCTTGTATTTGTTTGTGAAGTCTGCAAGCGAATCTGCAAATCGGTTCTGAGGAGCAGGTATCTTCCTCTAGCCGTTACATTGAATGTGTCTTCAGGAGAAGCACCCAAACATCAATCTGCTTGGAAGGGGACCAGGCTGTTTGATTCTGAGGTTTTCTTCACTTTGGAATTTACTTAGTTTCTTTTTCCCTTTGACTGATGTGAAATAGTCCGAACTAGGATTAACTCTGAAGCAGGCTGCAAAGTCCTTCTGTTTTCCCAGGCTTTAGGAAGAGATGGTTATGTTGACTTTACTCTCCTTAACCTCTGTTCTTATCCATGGTCAGTGTATTCTGTGGGTTTCCGGCAAGCAGCGCACCTTATGGAAGAGAATTTATTTAGCCAGTAACCTCTCGTGAAATGCTGAGCCTCTAGCTATGTATAAATATATATCCCCGTACTTTATCCTACCTGGGGCAATGTCTGTCTGAAAATTACTGGGAAAAAAAAAATCTTATTACTCACTGAATCTGGTTTTGATGATAACAGAAAGTGAATTATAGTGAAGCAAAAAGAATGTAGAACTTTAAACTGTCAAATGAAATTAAAAATTAATCAAGAGGAGTGGTATTCTTCCTGCGTTCTCCTTCTGCCTCTGATATTAAGATCTGAGCATTAGCATGATATGAGGTTGTGGGTTGTGTAAAGACTTAAACCGTTTCCTCTTGTACCATCATTTTTTTCCTGTTTCAATTAGAGTGAAATGAGAACTGATCAAGTCTCTAATACTCCCTCTGTAATCAGGTTCTGTATTTGAATTATTGCAAACTTGGCTAAGAGGCGTCTGTGACTGCACTGATATTTTGATAATATGAAGGTGCTTACAATCTGATTAACGCATACTGCATTTTTCTTTTCTCCTGCTGGGAATAAAAGTCTGGGGCTAATAAAATGTTTCCTGACCTTGAATAAGAGGGTGTAGTGTTTTCTTTCTTGATAAAGATGTAAGTATGAGTGCTGATTTCTGCTGATTTTATTGCAACAAAATTTGAAAGGAATAGTAAATGACACAATTTGTGAGAAAATCTGCATAATGAATTTGACTCTACCTATCCTTTTTTTCCTTCGAATTGTCAGCTATTTGTTGCAGTGATTGTCCATGAAGGAGTAAGTTTAAAAAAAAAAAAAGTTTTCCTTTCTACAATATGTAGCTAAGAAAATAAAAAGCTTTTTTGGTTTAAAGGAATTTTCTATTCAAAATTTGTACTTAAAACAATGAATTAAACAATACTTAGGATAATTGTTATTGTTTGTTGTGTATACAACAACTGGGAATTCTACTTTGCTGCTTCTTAACACAGGTAGTAAATAAAAGCCAAGGAAATTGAACATGCCTGGCTTTAAAAGTTTGCTAAAAACATATTTAAAAAATTTCTGTGACCTGCTTTTCTTTTTTTCCATTATGATTTCCCAAGTACTTTTTAATTTAGTGGCGCTTCCAGCTCTTTTGGGCTGTTTCGAGTTAAAGTGCTTTCCTTTTGGAGCTTGCAATGACAACATAATGAAGGTCTGCCTACAACCGAGGTTGAATTAGGAAGTGTTGATTCACTTACAGAGTCAGGAGAAATGCCCAGCTGAAAGCATTTGAGCTAGTAGATTTTTAGCTTTTCATAACAATTGAAGGGAAAAAAAAAATCATAGCATGTTCTTCCCTCCTGATTATGCAGCTCAGATTCCTTAATAACAAAGGTTATCCTGGTGTAGCCAAGTTCCTCCTAAAGCAGCAGTCTTTTCAGCTGCAGGTGGTAAGGGATGGGGATGGATGGAGACGCAGATGCAACTCGAGCTGGGGAGTTGTGTGCCAATCACTCTGTTTTTCCTCCCGCCTCACTGGCATCCACTTCTTTGAAGAGCTGGCTCCAGATTTTGTCAGGCGTCCCATTTGGCCTCCATTCAAATCTGATCAAATAAAGATGAGAGAGAAATTTATGTCTTTGCTATACCAGACATTCTCTTACACGTATTTGTTTTTAGTGGTTGGCACAGCATATTTGTCAGGAAACTGTCTTTAAAAAGGTATTTGCACTGAGCGCTCGACATCTAGCACAGCGTTACCTGAGTATTCTCCAGCGGTCCTTGAACTCCTACATGGAAGGTGGGGGCATCTTCCATGTCTTGTGAAACAGTAGGTCCTTCCGAGCCCTAAAAAAGGGATTAGTGCTGTAGTCACTGTTTAAAGACATCAACAATATTAGCTAGCACAGCCTTTTGGCAATCCTAGAAGTGGGATGGTGGTGATCACCAAAGGGTGAGACTTGAAAGGTATCTGGTTTTGTTCTGATGTGTAGGAGATGATGGCTTGTGGCCACCTTGGGTGATGTTTACTTTCTGTGGGTTAAGGAGGGCAGGATGAGAGGAGGAGCTCCGGAAGGAGCCCTTTGTTCCCAGAGTCCTCTGGCATTTAAGGTTATGGAGAGCACATCTACACCGGAGACGATAGCTGAGCAGGAATTATGACTTTTTTGTTGCTATATTGTTTTTAGAGCTGGTGGAGGAAGAGAGGAGGGACGCTAGTAAAAGGTGTTTTCCTCCTAGGGAGGATGTTTTTCCTGTCTGAACCTGTGACTACAGCAGGAGGGAAAGAGAGGCCGTGGAGCTTGCACGAGCCACATTTCTCCAGTAGAAAGAGGCCATTTCTAGGTTCTGATGCAGTTACACTAATATGCAACTATCAGCTGGGGCTGATATTCCCTAAAATTCTATGATTCCACCCTGATCACTCCTTGTTCCCACCTATCAGCAGTTTGGCTGTCAGCTTCTGTCTATAGGTAATTGTAACTAGCTTGGTTCCTCCTTCTGGGGTGGGTGGGAGATGCAGATGTGGCTACAGCAGTGTCCTGCTCATGTTTAAATGAACAGTTGAGTTTCTGACAAGGGAGGGCAACATTTACCAAGAAGTTCAGAAAGATTTTACTAAATGTCATCAGCCACCTGTGCCCAGAAAGTGGAGGGCGGGATTATACAATTTGCTATGGGTGATGCAAACCTGCAGTTCTGGCTGGTCTTGCTAGGGTGAGGGTCAAAGGCTATTTCTGGATACATTTTGGGGGCTTTGAAGTGGTGACATTGCTTGAGTTGGTAAGTATTGCCCATGTAAATGTTACGAGGGTCAATCACGTGACACAAGACTTAATAAATGAACTATATGTCATTTTATATAACGACGTTATGCCTGGTCCACTCCTGCTCTACTCATTGAGAAACCTTTAGTGGTGGTCTCGCAGCCTGTTCAGATAAGAAAAACCAAACCTTTCCCTGCTTTTTCATGGTCTGACACAGTTAATCTGATTTTTAGCTTGCTATTATCATACCCCAAAAAAAGGTTAATTCATGTACTTAATGATACGTCTTTGAAAACAAATTTGTAATTGTTACTCAGGTCATTGTTTATGGCTCTGAAGTTCTAACATGTTGTGTGTTAGAAAACATTTTAATAGTTTGGCACTCTTTCAAAATAGACGTGTTTATTTTTGATTTGTGCTTTTCAAAGGGAGTTTTTAGCAGATTGGTAGTTCTTGAAAATTGTGCCCCTGATTTCTTGACTGAGATAACTTCATGCTCACCTGCCGCCTAACCTTCTACCGTGTCTTTGAAATAAATTGTGCTGGGATGGAAGTCGCTCTCTGCGAACGTAGTATTTCTTGTAAAGTCCTCTGAAGTGGATAAGTGGTTTAAAACATTGTGTTGAGAGGAGGATTGTTTTTCTCATAAATACAAAAAGTAGAAGTAGCATTTTTTTTTCTTTGTAATGTTCACAGGACAGTATCAAAGAATTTGATATGTGTTTAAAAAACAAACATGCAGAAGAACAAAAATATAAAAGAAGGCTTTGATGGGCTTTTTTTTCCTGCGCTCTAATACTAACAGGCAGAAACAGGGCTCTGAGCCTTATCTTGTAGGGATTTACACCTGATAGGAAACCAGAGTGCACTTTGAAGGACAGAAGTACATTGTTGTCTTTGGAATAGTTACTAAGCCTGGTAGCAGCATGACTGTTTACAGGGGATAATGCCTCCAGGCTTTAGGCAAAGCAGTGTGGAGGATGTGAGAATAACTGGCCCTGGGAGACACCAGAGAAAGCTGGAGCCTGTCAGATAGGCTTCAGCATCCCACGGCACCTGATCCACAGTGAAATCCAGCAGAAGTAATGGTACTTTGTAATTCAGGTAACAAGAATTTAGGATGCAGTGCTGCTGCTTATTTCTTTCCTGAAGTGGTCTGTTGACATTTATGTTGTTTCTTTTGTGTGCAGATGTGACTCTCTGGGGCTATGGGGAAGGCTGGTAGTAAGATACAAATGTGTACTGTTTACTGTGTCTTTGGCTCTGACATCTTACATGTTTCTTATTTAACCCTTTTGAATTCTTTCAATGGGAATTTTTCATGTGAAAGATGTATTCAATTTCAGAAATTCAGCTATGCGATTGCATTAGCCTTTTTAATGTTTGTGCAGTTGCAATGTAACATGATTTTAACCATAATGGGATTCGCAGCTTTGGGCTGCAGATTTTAGTCCTGCAGTACTACTTGGAAATAAAGCTACCTAAAATGATTAGCAAAATTATTTATATATTCACTAAGCATCGGGCCGGGGCCAGGATTCCCGTCCTGTGGGCGAGCACCCTGCTCCTCAGGCACACGGCTCTTCCAGACAGCCGTCCCAGCTCCCTTCCCTCCTTTTCTTCCTTTCCTCTGACTCTGCATGTTTAGTATGTTTTGGCAATAGTTTCAACAGGAAAGACTCTGTCCCCTGCTGACCCCTGGAAAGCCTTCGAAGCTGGTAGTTAGAGTACTTTGCTGAAAGGTAAGAGACATGTTTTGGATTTGGAAAAAAGGGGGGTTGGAGTCCACCTGGGAAGGGAGCGCCGGCAGCCCTGTGGGGCCGTGTCCTCCCTTGCATCCTCCCGTGCGTGTCTCAGCCTCCATGTGCTAGGCAGCCACTGGTGGTTCTCCGAAAGGGTTAATTTTTGCATGAACTGAAGGAGTGAGACATAGTATTTTATTTAGCCCCCAATTTACATTTATGGAAAGTGTGAAGGAGGAATCCGGTTTATGCTGACCTAGAGTAAAATTGGAGGGGAAAAAAAATAATCTTTTTTATTTTCAATATGGCTCTGCCATTGAACTTGAGGTATGGTAGGGCCTCCGTCCCATCCTTTCATCCAACTTGAGCTCCTTTGAAATAATAGGTTTTTCAAGTTGTTGATAGCAGTGGTATACTTGTAATTCTCTCAGTCTTCTGATACCTTGAAGTCTCTTGCACAGAATGGAAACAAGAAACAGGTTGGGTAAATATTTTGAAATAAAATGCCTAACCTTAGCTTTGACCTTCCTTACACTAACAAAGACCTTTTACTGAGAAATCATTCTTCTCTGTTCAGAAGTGTGCACAAGGTGATTCCACTTCCATCCTGTATTTCACATAATCTTGTGTGTTTGCCTGTATTGGTTCCCCTGCTGCTTCTTCCTCTTCAACTCTGAACAAGTCAAAGTGACATTTCATTGATTTATCTGTACAGGGACTCCTGTGCAGGTAACACAATAGTCCCGGTAGGCATGACAACTAACACTTAAAATACGTTCTTTCATACCAAAATGACACTAATATGAGAGTAATATTAATAATTAAAGTCTTTCTGAAACACTGTTTTGAAATTGGTTTGAACCCACACTCAATTAAGACAAACTATGCTGGGAAACTCAAACGTTTGATACACGGCTTTGAACTAGTAGCTATACACAGTCTTCAAAAATAGCTGTGCTATTATTTCCTTAAAAGTAAACCAAAAATCTCATCCTAACCTACATAGAGAGAAAGAGGCAGATGCTTCTGTAGCAACGTAAGTCAAATAAAGGAGAGTATAAGGCTGGTTATGCTTTCACAGTGGCATCAGTTCCGAGCTGCATAAAAATGGAGTGTGTGGGAGAGGCCAGAAATTTGTATATTTGAGATGAAAAAGGTCACCTTTCTGCATTTGAGTGTGTGGGGATGCCGAGTACATTTAAACACGGGGTCCCTAGTTAGCTGGTGATGGAGGGTCTGATTCTGACATTGAGTTCTACTGCTGTAAATTAAGTTTATTTTGAGGGGTGGCAGGGTTGAATTTGCACTTGTGTTAGTGAGGAAACTTCTGGCTCAGCATTTGCTTTTTAATGCCAAAATCTAGCCCACAGGGGGAAAAGCTTCTGTCATTCTGTAAGTCCCCAGATGCTATTTTCTGGAAGAAGATAATATACAGATGCCAGAGAACTGTTCTTGGAGTACCAGCTGCAAAAGGTTGTATGTCAAAAAAATATGTTATGGATATCTAGCGTATAAAGAAAAAGGGGAGGCAAGTATGCTGTTGCCTCCATGTTGTGCTAGAAAATATTAAACTGAAGTACTTGCAAAGCCAAGAAGGACTATCTGAGTAAAATCAGAATAAAAATATATTTTCACATAGATTCACAGTGTAAGGCCAGAAAGGAATGTTAGGTCATTCTATGATCTGAAGTATATTAGACACTGTTAACTTTCATTCAGTTATCTCTCTTGTAAGACATTAAATTACTGGGCAAAAAAAAGATCTAGGTTTATATAACACTGCTGCTTGAGTACTTTGCTATTTTTTTCAGTTTTTATTTTTAATCAAGACTTGCAGTCTGTGCATCTGTGGCTCCTAGAAAGCTGAAGACAGATATATTCACTACCTCACCTAATGAATAATTTCTGCAGTTATGATCATTCCCACCCACCTCACTTTTCATCTTTCTTCCTATAGAGTGTAAAAGACGTGAGTTGGTTTTTTGAATGTTTTTCTGATAAAATTTAGTCTTGGGGTTTTGGATGAGCTCTGCATCCACACTAAGGGACACTGGCGGTTAGGGAGATGTCTTGACAGGGTGGGAAGTGAGTTTAGGAGGTGGGTTGTGCTTATGAGGGCTCTCCCTGCCATTCTCTCCTCCAGAGGAAGGTCAAATTTTGTTCCAGATTTTGTTCCAGAGAGAAGGATCAGCTTGTGCCATGGGAAAAGTTGAAGAGCCAAATTGCCTTTCCTCCACTTCTCTTGAAGTACTCCTCAGTGTTCACTTCATCAGCTTTCTCAGGGGAGAGGGGGAGCAGGGGAGTTAGATTGCCTTGTAAGTACAGCAACTTTCTATGTAGTTGACGTTAGAGTTGCAGTATCTATAGCACAAGTAAGTAATTAACAATAATAATTGAAGCCGAACAATGCAATTAGAGGGCAAGATTTCACAATCTGACTCTATAGGGGAGAATTAGTACATCAGGTAACAAACCAATCACACACCACGTCAGGTTATTAAAAGTCCTAATGATATTTGCAGTTTATTTATGGCCAAAACATAAATCCAATGGTAAGTCTGGTTTCCACAGAAGAGTGTCAGACCCTCAAAGCAGCGCTCGTGTGTAGTTTTGTTGCCTCTGCACCTGTGCAGTGTCTTGGTGTCCTAAGAGTTTTTGACTTCAGACTATTTCCAAACTTCTGTGGTGATGCAAAATGCAATAATCCTATTGAATCCTGAGAAGGAAAAATGCAGTATTTTATTTGCATTTACTTCCTAATTTTTTTTTTCTTTTGTTAACGTATAGCTGTAGAGTGTGAAGCTTAGCAGCCTTCGTCAGCGCTGCTCGGAAGGCTGCTTCCAGGTCGGCTACAGAGGGTAGCGTATGTGACCTCCTGCCTGGGTCCCTGTCAGCTTTTGCTGCAGGAGGGCAGAGCAGTGAGTGTGTGCCTGGGGGCATCCCCTCGTGCCCCGTGCACTCAGGGTACGTGGGCTCTGCGGACCTGCAGGATGTGTCCTGGCTGTGTCAGGGTGTTTGTCACCTGCTGGGTGAGGCTGGTCAGGAGGCCTCTGGTCAGCTTCCTCACTAGGGTGTTTCTTGGGATTAAGGGTTTAAGGGTAAGAGGAGCCTTTGAAGGACTGGGAAAGTGGACATGTGTTGAACTACACAAATTGGTGGAGGAAATCAAAGGCAGGTGTTAGCTGAACTGATTTCTAGCTCATTTTCTTTTTTTTTTTAACTGGATTTTAAAATCAGTACGTCTTTTTAGAAGATGAAGGGAATCTCTTAGTGATGAGAGTCAGCATTGCTGCATAAGCAGGCACTGCAGTGGGGTTTTTTTTTTTGCTTGTTTTTATGAGTAAACTACATTTCTCCATGGTTGCTGACTAGCCTTCACTTTTAATCACACAGGAATACTTTTAATCGCACATCAAATACTATGCAATAGAACAGGGAAAATAAAATAGAAGAACTAATGTTGAAGACATGATATATACAAAGGAGGGAACCTCCTATACTGTTTTACCATATAATTCTGTGTAGAGCTTTTTATTACAAGGTATGTTTTTAGTTCTTGACAATGCAGGTTGTCAAAGACACTCAGCTGATATTGCCTCTCATCTCTCTATTCTGAAACAAGAGTCTGTTAAAATCACTTGTAATTTTAGGCGAGAACTAGAATATCTATTTTAGCAGGGCTTTCAGCCAGAAGTAGCCATGGAGCAGAATCAGTGCTTGATACTTCATGTTTCATTAAAAAAGATTTGAGAAATATTGAATGAGAGAATACAGATCTTTCAAAATGAGGAGGATAGCATTTGCAACTGTTACGTAGTCCAGCGTCTTACCCTCCCAAATGTCCAGAATCATTTACATTTAAGGGATAGAAATGTTGTTT
The DNA here is from genome assembly GCF_965638725.1 of Aptenodytes patagonicus. NCBI lineage: Eukaryota > Metazoa > Chordata > Aves > Sphenisciformes > Spheniscidae > Aptenodytes > Aptenodytes patagonicus. Next base: position 46,090,197 of record NC_134949.1, read on the forward strand.
TTTGTGCAATGAGCAATACCAAAAAATGGCTAGAAACATTTGTTGTCAGAAAGACACGGTAAATATTTTTTGTCTGAGTTACTGAATAAATGTTGCTGCAGCACAACACTCAGATTTTACACCTAGATTTTACTGATAATGCTTAGGAAGTAAATTTTATTGTGGATAAACATGTTTGTTGTGATGTGCTGAGATTCCAGAAAATCACTGACGTGTTGCGCTGTCTCTATCAAACCCCAAGTTAGTCCACTGGTACGTACTTACATTGCTCAGGCTGCTCAGGAAGTCTCTTTGAAAGCTTAGTTCTCTACCTGTTTTGAGGATGTGGATATATCTAGTGCAGCTAGTATGAACTGAAGAAAAATAGTCTAAAAAGGCAACCTGGATTAACAACATTTTCATTTTTTTTAAAAACACAATGGATTCATCAAAATATAATGATACTAAGGTGTTAATTTTTATTGCCCAAATTCTTACTTAAAAAAATCAGGAAATACTAACTGTAAAAAATGCTTCATTCTTTTTGACCTATAACTATGATATATTGGATAGTGACTAAGTATATAACTACTTAGTATGAAATTTAACTTTTTATTAAATATGGTAGTTCTTCCAATGTTTACTTATGTATAGTCTTAATTTTTACTTTATTAGAAAACAGTGAATGACACTTCTAATTGCAAGATGTTTTCCTAAATTTTTTTTCAGCCTCTCTTTTATCAGGCTGCCTTTGGTTAAATATTACTGTGTTGCAGTATCTTGGATATTGTTGTGTTGTGTTCTTGAGACAATGAAGGCCAACCGCATACTGTTTTGTATTAGCAAAAGTGCAGCCAGAAGGTCAAGGGAAGCGATGGCTTCCCTCTACTCGGCACCTGGGAGCTTGCATGTGGGGAATTGCGTCCAGTTTGGGGCTTCCCAGTGCAAGAGAAGGATTTATGAAGAAGAGCAAGTCCAGCAGAGGAACGTTGAGATAGTTTGCGGTCAAGGGTGTGAGTGCAGAGGGAGGCTGAGGAAGCTGGGTTTGCTCAACTGGAAGATGAGAGGACTAAGGAGGATCTGATTGCTGTCTTCAGCTATCTAAAGGAGGGCATTTAGAGGAGATGGATCTTCTTGGATGTGTGTAGTGAAAACAGAAGACAACATTCACATGTTGTAGCAGGGAAATTCTGATTAGATAAGAGTAAAAAATATTCACAGTGTGAGTGGTTAAGCACTGGAAGAGGTTTCCCAGGTTTCTCTGTTGGAGCCTTTAATAACTAGACTGATGAAGGTATGGAGCAAACTGATCTTTCTTTGAAATTAGCCCTGCTTGGTTCAGGGGCTTGGACAAGATGACCTCCAAAGGTCTCTTCCAACCTAAAGTACTTGATGATTCGATGAATATCCATATGAATGATAGATTTTTATTTTTTTTTTAGTTCCAGTTGTCTTGCATATTCTGAATAACTAAGAAAAATTACTTTTTTAAGAACTTTCCCCCTAAAGTCTACTTACCAAAGGAGGTATTTGTAGTGAAGGGACGAGATCTAATTGGTTTTGCTTACCCATGTCCCTCCAGATTTGTTCGTGGAACTAGAAGAGATCACACTTTCATTTTACTGATGGACTGGAAAATAAGCTCTCCTGTTTCTGCAACTCCCTGTGGGTTCATCAGTTTTGAATAAATTAGTAACTGAATGGAGCTATTTGCATGAACCAAGATAAAAAAATATATATAGCCTTGCTGTATTCACAGAACATGCTATAGCTGTCAAAGCTGGTTTATCTCTTTAATGAACTACACATGCTTAGACAGACAAATGTATTATGTGGGTTTTTTAAGAGCTCACTGTAAAATTTGCACTCTTCCATCACCATACAGAGAATGTTGTTCTTGAGACTGTTAGTACATTTTTGCATACATAAAAATTCATCTGTCTTGGTCTTCTCTCTTTGCCAGGCAGACCAGGTGCATTATGTATGTAGAATAAAAGTATAAAGAATATGTATAAAGAATAAAAAGGGTGAAGAGGAAAAGGAGCTTAAAAAGACAGGAATTTTATTCTGAAAATGTCTAGCAGCTAGTGTAGTCAGGGCTTTAAACTCTTTAACTTGGGCTGTATTGCTGGATGATGATGATGATATTATTATTATTATTATTATTATTATTATTATTATTTCCCTCTGTTTGTGTAGCTTTTTGCTTTTGGATTGAATGTTTGCTGAGATGGAGGGAAAGTTTTGAACGGGTGCCCTGAGCAAAGTTGACTGAGTGAAGTTGTGCCTCAGCACATTTTGTTTTTCAGTTGACTGCGAACTAAGTGTAGGGAAACAAAGCTGGGAAATGTCCTTGGACAACATTTGTTCAGCAGTACATCACCTTTGAAAACTGATCATCAGCTCAAATTAACTGTTTGTAATTGGGATTGTTTTCATCTGTCCCAAATCTTACCTTTTCACAGTAACTCCCTGGCAGGACTAAAGAATATTATGGAAAGAAATGGGGCTTTTTTGGGGGGAGATATGGAGAGGAGGGAGGAATAGGATTGGAGGAAAAAAATGCTCATGAATTGTTTTAGTATCATCTCCATTCCCCAAGTCTTTTCTCTTTTGTCTCTTACCTGACAACTCCGTTGGTCTCTGACTGACCCAAACCAGGGCTTATGTCCTTTCATTCCCATCTTCGACCTTCCTACTTCTGGGTCTGAATCACTCTCTTTCTCTGAAATGCTAATCAGAGACTATATATGTAGCTCAAACTATATACTATAGCTCAAACATCCTTTCCTCATCACGTGCAGTTTCCACGGGTGGTGGAAATTAGGGGGCATGTACAGTGAGAAATAGTTCCTCAGAAGCCAGTATTCGTTGGTTTCTGTTTCTTCCTTATTCCATTTGCACCTTGTGTGCTTCAGGGACCGAATCTGGAGGGAGCTGGTGCAAACAGCACTCCTCAGTGTCCTGGTTTCTTACGTGGACTATGAGATGGGTCTTGAAGAGCATTGGTGTGTTCCTAGAAATGTGATAGAAAAAATGATAGAATCACTCCTTTCTGTCTTAACATGAATAGAGAATTCTGGGCAATATCGTAAAGCCCCATCTCATTTCTTTTTAGTCAGACTATTGCCATATATACTCTTCAGCTACTGCACTTTATTGGGGGGGGAAAAACAAAACAAATGTAAAAAACCAACAAAACTCCAAACAAACAAATAAACAAACCCCACCAATCCCCCCCCCCCCCCAACCCCAAAGAAAAAACCCAATACCAAACCTCTGAATAGTCATATTGTAAGTGTCCTGAGAGTTTACAGTCTGTTGAGAAGAGTATATAGGAAGGAGGGTTTGGGTATGTATTGATGCGTGTGGTCACACTCCTCCTAGCTATGCACGTATATTGTGGACTGTTTCAGCAGCACGTTTTGCCCTCTGGTCCTGCTCAATTATTCGTTCAATGCTGTTGGCCATAAATGCTCTTTACCGTTAAAAGGTAAATCTTAACTGTGGATGAAATGTCTTAAGGAGAAGACAGGCCAGCCATTTCACCCAGCACCGCTTTAGCAAGATCTTACATAGTGGTTTTTTTTTTTTGTCTCAGACAATCTGTCCTTTCTATTTCCTCTTAATATAATTAGGAATGGAGTTCTGTTTTGTTTTATCTGCTTTTGAAATGTGTTCATAGTACTATTTTTTTTTTTTCTTGTGGAAAAAAATAAACTGCATTTCCAGGGACAGATTAGACCACAAGCTTAGAAGCAGTGCAATTTAGGTTATAAAGCATGTAACTGATTTAATGCATTAGTAATAGCAGTATTTTTCCAGTATATAGCTTCACAACAAAATGGGAATCATCACAACTACAATTACATATTTCAGATGCTTCGATGTACATCTTTTACAAGTGAAATCAAGCAGATGCTATTCTGTAGCAAGAAATGGGTTAGACAGAAACAAGGTGTTGGCCTTTGCAGGTATCTGTGGGGTGTGAAGTCAAGTTCACGGGCCTCAATTCTGGCTTTAGGGGTCAGCATTGGTGGCAGGCACGCCTTTGGTGCTGTGAGATTTGTCTCTAGCTCCACTGTTAGTCTCTTTCTGTATGCAGTGGTGATGGGGGTGGGGGATAACATTGTAGCTGAAGGTCAACTGAAAAAGATGCAATCTGCTGGAAATGTTAGCTTATTTGAAAAGCATTTTTATTCCATAATGGCTAAAATGATGGCACCAGATGCAGAGTAGTGGTTTTGAGATGATTTGTATCGATCATCTTTGCTGGTGTCCTATTTTAGTGCCTAATAAGTACTGCTGAGCTTTTTGTCCTAAGCTGATGATAACATATAAGGATTGTCAATAGCTTTCATTATCATTATTTTGAATTTGTGTATTAGCACACACACAAATCGTAATTACCCTGCTCTTTATGGCTGTTTGCTGTATGTACGAGGGGGGAGGAAGTAAAAAAAAAAAATCTGTATTTTTCATTTTGGTGTGGAAGTCTGGACAATAGTCTTGATGCAGTAGTATATAATCATTAGAACGGGCTATAGATAGCAGTTTTAGAAACTTAACATTTTTTTCCTTTGTTGTAACTTGTGACCTTTTCATCTCTTTGATCCCTTAAGCTGTGGACTGAGTAAGCTTGGATTAGTAGAAACAAGAAATGCCGTGCATCATCTAATGACATATTTCTTCTGGCTACATCAAATAAGGTTAGATAAAGTCTGTTGTAGGAAATCTTTTGCGTAGTCTACAGGAGCGAAGGTTGTAGCCACGGATACTGTGATTTCCTCTTGCAATGAAGGATAAAACTGAAACGGACTGCCATGCTGGTTTATCTTAAAAAGCTTAGGGAAACCTTGAACACATTTGAAATAATGTTGACAGTGCAACAGCAGATCTTCTCAAGCGAAACTTCCTTTCCTACATGCTGACATTGGAAATAGTAGTAAGAAGTTACTGAGTGTTGATACGATTTGTAGCTAATTTTAGATTATTGAGAAGCTGCTGTTTAGTTCACTTGTTTTTGATACTGTGGTGTTAAAAATTCTCCTCAAGGAAAGGTGGTGAGCGGCATTTTTGTCTTTAATTTAAAATTGAAATAGTGGTAATACTACTTTTCAATATGTGTTGCTGTTGTTTAGCCCTGAGGTTAAACAGGCTTCATTATATCCTGTAATATGAATGGATGGCAAATCTGGCTTTGTTCCAGCCTCATCTGTGAAATGGAAATAATGTTTTTATGGTTTGGAGATGCTGCAAAACTGTCAAAATAAGTTTAAAGATGTAGTCAGTGAACCTTCTTTAACCATACGTGGTGCTCTCCATCTTTAAATAAAATTACTTCCTCTCTTGAAAACATAAAAATGATTACATTTGCTCCTGTAACCTTGCAGAACAGGGACGTGTAGGGATTGTGCAGAAACATTTGGGATGTAATGAATTATTTAAAAATAATATGTACAGGGGGAGAAAGGCCGGTCACTTTTTATGTAGAATTTCTAAGGTGCTTGTAGTTGGTTGGGGTTATTGTGTGGACATGGACAACAGCTGGCTTTGATGTCAGGCTGCATCTTCTGTCCTCTGTTGGCAGCTCTTTCCTCCTACCCCTGGCAGAGGGAAAAGCACCACCTGCATTGAACAGGCGTCCCGAGGCTTCGTCCAGTGTGACAAACAGCCCCACAGTGAAATGCTTCTCCATTGGCATTTTGTATCAGTCATATATCGGTCAATATTATTGGGTGCAATAAATCTATGGTGATGTTCACATTTAATTGATGGCTTTTAAGAAATCTGTGCAAAAGTGCATTTTTCAGCTATACCATGTTGTGAATGACGTTCACGGAGATGCTCAGTTGCCCTAAAAGGTAGGCTTGATGAAATACAGAGGAGGTACCAAGCTAATAAAGTACTTAATATTGGCCAATGGAATTGATGATTTTTGAGTATTTTCCATGATTATAGCTGAACATAACAGGTATTTTCTTTTTCTTATAAGCAAATGTGTACTGACTGTAGTGAGTAGCAATGAGATGACGTTATGAATGTTAAACATCCTGTGCATAAAGTTGTTTGACAGCTGTCCTGGTCTGAATCAGCATTTTCCTTTAATCTCTCAAAGTGTACTAAAGGGATTCTGCTCCCATCCGCCCCCCCTCCCATTCCCAGTGGCTAAATGTCTTATCAGAGATCAGTCTTTGCATCTATTAGGAAGAAAAATAACCAGTGTGGGAAGGAAGTGAGTTTCCTATAGCTGGGCCCTTAGGATAGGAAGAGACCAGAATAGCTTTTAGATGAGAGAGGTATCCTTCAGGATGTAGAGAAGGGAAAAAAATTGACTCAGAAAAATTCAATCATGCAGCCTAGAATTTTTGTAACAAATATTTCCAGAGGTAAAGTAGACAGGATAACAGTTAAAGAATTCAGTTTAAAAGTGGTTTTGCAAAGCTCCTCGTGGGAGAAGTGAGGACGGACTGCTATTTTTGCTCTGGCATTTTAGCAAGTACAAATCTTTAGCTTTGGCATTTCTTATCTTGAAAATCTGTTCTTGGTTTAAACCTAAATAACAAAACTCACATGCACGCACTGAAGTTTTGGTTGTATATGACAGCTAGTGTGTAAAAGTGCCTACAGTAACAAAGGTTTTAAATAAAATATTTAAGAATTTTTCTTGGCATTAGGACTCCTGTTTCCTCAGAGAAATACCTTTTCATCTCTATTCATTGTGGATGAAAATGCTTCTGATTCTTTGCAATTCATTTCTGAGGTGGAAGCTCTCAGTAGCCAAACTGCGATCCAGATATCTGTGGCGTGAGATCAGAATTGTTAACGACGTTTTTTGTGTACTTCAAGAAACTTTGAGTTGTAAAGATGATGTGGTAATTCTTTAAAATTGGGCCTTTCATAGAACTCAGTGTCAAACTGCATTCTGAAGTTCCTTTAGAGTCCAGTGTAAACTGTTTAGTAAGTTTACGTAGAAGCTAATCACATTATGAAGTACTTCTAATCACTTAAGACATTCAGCTTCTCGGTTGTAAACATAAATGGTATTCTTAATCTCCAAGCTAGATTACTGGGAATAATAGATCAAAATACAATTAAGACCCTCTATATTTAAAGCATCTTTCCACTGATACTGGTTGAAACAGTGCAAATGGTTACAGTGGTCGCAAGTCAGCGCTAGTTGTTTAGAGCAAGTTCTTAATCTGTTTTGGCTGGTCAGGGAACTTACAGCTGCTCAAGGAATCTGACTTCAGTATTTCGATTTAGTACGGAATGAAATGAAAAATATTTCATTAAAATACATATACCAGGAAAGGAATTCAAGACGGCTAATAGCAACCAATCTCTGAAAAGATTTCTGTAAATAGAAAAGAAAAAGCAAAGACTTGAGAATGGGTTTCTTGGGTATTTGTGAGATCTTTCAGACAAGTTTTGTCTAACGTCCTGAAAAATATTTTTGGCACTTCGTAGTTCATTAAGTTTGTACCTCTGTGACAATTCAGGTGATATGAACAGAACAAAACTTTTTGTACCAAATCTTTTTTATCAAAACATTTTTTAGAGTGAAAAGCTTTTTATTACTCCACTCCTTTTTTTTGGTCTAAGTTCTCTCTGTAGCACTGAAAGCCTCTCCTCCTTCAAATTAGCACAGAATCACAATTTGATCATTTCCTTTCTGAGCTTCTACTGTTTGTTTAAACAGATGAAAATAAAAAAAACAAATACAGCTCTTTGCAGCAGATGACTCCAGCCGTATGTTTAGAGGGAGCTTAGCTGCCGGAGAGCTTTTCTGTTCACTAGTGATTCCTTGTAGAACAATTCTGCCTGAAGCACTGGTGCTTGCTGGATTTGGTTCCTGGGACTTACTGGTTTCATGTTTCTTTGTCATGTACTCTTGTAACCTTAACATGAGTTCTGTGACAACAGGAACCGTAAAAAATAGATGTTGTGCTGCTAATCAGGAGGGCATAGAGACACTTCGGGTGGGTGAAATTGAATCGGCCAAGCAGTTTTAGAGAGTGGTCAGGGTCTTTGGGTTTGCAAATGTCTATCCTTATTATCCTCATAAAACTGAAGGAATGGGACGTAGGCTGTGAATATTTGCAGTATTCTGTGTGTATGTTTAAGTACGCGGTCACTGCAAGACTAGGCAGAAAGTCCTGGTTACCTTCTTGTGTGGTGTTTCGTTGGTCTAATTAGAGCTGCCCGTTGACTGATCTTCGGCTGGTGTGGTTGATGTTGCTTATTGTGGAGGATGCCTGCTCAGAGCTAGTTAGGAGCTTTGCTTTAAAGCGTGGTTTAGAAGTATTTGCCTTGGAAGCTGTGGCCCTCCGAAGGGTAGCTCTTGGAGGATGGCAGGATAAAGCCTGGGAATCATGCTATATTGCTCTTAAACATGATACCGTAGTCTGGGTACAGAAACATTCTTTAGCGACTGAGATGAAAACAAGCATAGGAGACATTTCATTCTTCTAAAAAATGCATTGTAGCAAAACTCATAAACTTTTCTGTAATTTACTTCATTTCAGAGATTTGCAAAGTGATAACAAACAGGACAGAAGGACTGTTATAAGTCATAGTGATGGAATAGGTTGTTACCATTTACTGTGTGGTTTGCTGACAGGGCTGGGTAAGATGCCATTCAACTATTATGCATAATTTTCAATATCAGCAGTGTTACTGAAGGCTTTTTGACCATTTTGCTGCCCTAAACAGTCTACCACATAATTTATATCTCAGTCTTTGGACAGACACCAGGAACACTGGAAAATATAATACAAATAGTGAAAGGTTTCTGAGTAGCACTCTAAAAAAATGAAGTTCCAAAATGCGTTCCCATTTTTAATTCTTAATTAAGAAAATGTGCTTAAATTCATCCTGTGTTTTAATATTATTTTTCTTTTTTTCCACATGGCAGTGAGTAACTGCTGTCAGGTTTCCTTCTCGCTTTGTGGCTTGGTTGGATGGATCAATGCGTGGCTACCGGCTATAGCAACTCGCCAAGTACCTTCAGAATGCTTTAGTGATGGATTTTACTTTTTTAGTTGACAGTAACTGTTAGTCCATAGCTGATTTGTGCTGTGAGGCACAATCTAATGTGGCATGGAAACACTCTGATTCAGTACAAACCTGACAACGAATTCTCCAAAAGAGAAAGAAACAGAGCTGAGTAGAGCCTGCGGAGTCCAGAGTCTTACAAGCTGAGCTATTCAGGTTGCAATTGCAGTGAAATGACCTCCACCATTTGTGGCTGTTTTTTCTTGCTGAAAATGTTGGGCTAGAATCATGTTTACTACAACAGTGTGTGGTACGTGGCTGGTCTGGTGGGATTCATCTGCTTCGCCTACCAGTGTGCAACCACAAACCATACGCTCTTAGATATTTTCTGACTGCATTAAAGCACACTCAGGCAAGATCAAGAGTAACCTTGACCTCCATATCAATAACACCAGGTAGTACTTCAAATTGCTTTCTATGCCTGGCCAATTTGAACTGGCCTGCAGGACAGGCTTATAAGCACGTCCTTAAACAACCCAGTTTTGCCTAAATATTGCAACATATGCCACTTAGGGTTACATAAATATTCCACAACTGCAGTTCTTAACTATAACAAGCGGGTTTAAAATAGTGTCAGTGTGTCAAAATACTCACTACTTTCTATTGATCCAGCCTTAAAAAATGAGATGGAGTTGGGGGGAAATGTCTCTGCAATGGTCTGTTTCATCAGGGGGTTTTGCTTAGTAAGTATACATACCATGTTAAATAAGGATGTGGAAAAATATGTACCTATAAATCTCAATGGCTCTCTGCCAGTCTGACTTGGGGAAGAGTTTTATCATGACTTAGCTGTGGTGATTTGATCAGATATTAAGTGTTTGAGCAGGGCACATCAACCTGAAAATTTAATGTAAGTAGAAACATTAATGCATCCTCTCTATAGTTGTGATAGATTGCTGATGCTTTGGAAGCAGGTGAAATCTACCCCCTCCCCATTAATCTAAATTAATTAATCTCCCTGGCCTGCTAATAAGAGGAATAGTGGAGCTTGGAAGGTTGCCACCTTCCTTTAATGTCTTGGGTAGTAGTTTTCATTGCCTTTAAATTCTGGCTTGCCCCTTCTCTAATTCTCCCCTCTCTTGTGTGCTGGCTTCCTGGGCCTCATAGTGCTGCGCACACCTGAAAATCCTCCTCCGTTCCCATTATTAAACTTGTTAATCAGTCTGGGGCAGATAAGCTGCACTTCCCTTTCCTGTGCAGCTTAGGAGAGGCAAAAAGGGCTCCATATAGCAAGAGATACCTTTCAGAGGGAGTGCTCTGAACCTCTGCTGATAAGTTCCTTAGTTTTCCCGGTGATTGGCGGAGTAGCTTGCTCTGTGTGGAAGAGGTAAAAATAGATGGTACTTTACCCATTTAAATATTTTTGGACATGATCTGTAGTTCATAGGTGCAGTAAGGCTTAGATATAAGACTGTATTCTTAAATTGGCACCAATTTTTTTACTATGTCAATTTTATTCGGTACATGGTACGTGCTCCCTTGTGCACATAAATCTGGGAAAAAAAAAAGGGCGCTTGGATAAGCATCAGAGTATCTCCATATTTGAGATTTTTAAAAAAAGAATTTACAGACAGAATTGTACCTCAAGGTCAGCTGTCAGACAAAGCAAATGGTACAAATGAAGCATTGACAGATGGCAGAGAAGTGAAAAGTTTGTCTTCATAGCACCAGGTTATTGTCTGCCTGGTGGTGAATGAAACTGCTGTCGCTGAATTGTATGAGTCTTGCACCTTACTGTTCCTGGCCAAAGCTCTTCCTGGCATATTAATTTTGCAGATTTGCTCTCAGCATGGGCAGAAGGAAGAGTGATTAGAGGCCGCCTTTTTTTTTTTTTTTGCTCTTTAACATCAGAATGTGGAGGCCTAGTAGCATACGTAATTTGATAAAATGAAATATAGATGGAACAAAAATAGTTAGAGTGCTTGTACTCCATCAGGCCTTTTCTGTTACTGTGCAAACCTAGAATGTTTAAATCCTTTTTTCTGTTCCTTTATCAAATGCTCACAGTATACTCTATTGATTACCCAGGGCCAAGATTGAATAATCTTTGTACTTTTGTGATAATATCTATTCTTGGTTTTTTATTTCCAGCTCCTATGTAAAATGTAATGCCATTGTGATTATCAGGCTGTGTCAATATGGTCACTGATATACGTCAAGATTTGTAAATGACTCTGTCAGATAAATCCAGGAAAAACCACCTGAGTGGAATGACTGCAGAAAACAAGTATTAGAGGTATTTAATGTTGCCATCTGATATCCATAGCAAGCTGAAGCTACTAGTTCTTGGTATTCTGTAGATGAGCAATAAAATAAGCATTTGACCAAAAGCTGACAATGGAAAACAGTAGCCTGTGTGAATGCTGGTCAGTACTACTCCTTGGGCTAGAGGTTTTATAACAAGCCAACTTGTGAAAATAGTTCTTAAAATGGATGGTAAGGAGAATGAAAGGTTGGAGAGATGGGCTTAAAGTTCATTAAAAGAGTAAAAATACCTGGATTCCTCAAATTACATTTAATGGATGCTAAAATCACAGTTTAATTTTAAAATTTCAAGGAACTGAAAGCACACTCAAGAACATTGTACCTAGTCTATGTAACCAGGTGCTGATAGCTGTTGTCTCCCGAGTGAAAAATTTGTAACTCTTCTGGAAGCAGTCGCTGGTTTTTAATGTGGTTTCTAGAAGTTGGGAAGGAATGTGTTTCTGCATCATCTCAACTGAAAGAGACAATGAAAGCTGGGGGATTGCTGGAGCTGGGTAGCTGGTGAAGAGCTGTGCAGGCTTTGGTTGAATGTGGGGGTCTATGAGATAATAGCACAACAGACCATAAAAATGACCATTTCCAGCTGTATGTTTTATAAATTAACCTTTTATACTGCCAGATATTTAATCAGAATAAGTGGGCTAGGAAGAAACTTTTTTTTTTTTAAGGTGCTTGAAGACTAAAACATTTCAGAATATAAGCACTGACGTTTAGTGTGTTGAAGCTTGGCAAGTCTTAGGTAATTCTGAAAATCTGCCTTACTAAAAAGTTACTGTTGTGAATGCACATCCTACCAATCAGCTGCATTTTGTTGGTAAAACATCATTTTTTATTTAATTAGGTAAGAAATGTATTGTATTTAGATACTTTTCAGTTAAAACCTCTTCTAGTTTATCAGAAGATAAGTACACAAAGCCTCAGTGTGTTATTCAAGGCTGTCATTGCTACCCTGACAATCAGTTCCTATCTTACAGATGCTCTAATTTCCCCCCCTACTTGACTTGCCGTCTTAGTTTAAGGTTTTTTTAATTGCAGGCCCAAACATAGAATTTGCCTAGTATATACTTTGTTTCCTGAAATTAGGGAATATATGTTTTTATTTACTTCAGAGTACTAAAGGATATTTTTATGCCAGAGGTGACATACAGTATTTAAAAGAATTGCCATTCCCCATAAAATGTCGTTAATTTTTTTTTCCAGTAAGAAGATGGTGATTTGGTTACCTATTGAGATTTTTTTTTTCCAGAATAACTGACTTGTTTAGTAGAAACTGCATATGAATTGCTGTTTCCCTAGTTCAGTAACTTTTAATTTTTTATATGCTCAAGTATACAGACTAGCAGCTGATTTCAGTGATTAAAAAAACCAAATGCCTTATCTCCTATTTCTAGTGGCCACAGAATCTGTTTAATCTTCTCCTAAAATGTAGGTAACCACGATATGTCTCCTGGTAGACTGAAGGCTGCTTTTCCTCCAGATCAAGCTAGTAGACTTTGCTATGACTTCCTGTAGTAAGTTTCTGCAGTGATATACCTGTAGTATTTTGATTTTTTAATGCCAAAAATACAGCGCTTAACTTCTGAAAAGCTTCTGGTTTGCTATCATGTAATATATTCTAATAATGTTTTGAACTAAGGAGAGGTCTGAGCTTTCTGCAGAGTTCCTCTTGGGTTTGCACGATTTGCACAAACAGCTTTGCTAAGTAATTACTTGAAAATTTGTGTATACTAATTCTTCCTGAAAATACTGAATGGAATATTAATTGGATTGTTTCACTTTGACACATGACTTGAATCACATGCGTTGAGCTTTTGTGAGTATAAGCAGGTTTCCTTTGTCTGCAACAGCTTGCTCACAGTTTGTGTGAATTGATGTAGCTTTTGGAGACTGCAAGAATACTTGCCTATAGGGTTTCAAATGAAATTAGTTTTCTACAGCTGTTGGCCTGCTGATGCCAAGAGTCGACAGATTAAACTGTTCCTTTCTGTTGTAAAGAAACATCCGCAAGCATGCTCGTAACCCCCCACCCCCACATCCCCCCCAAAAAACCCCCCACCCTTGATAATGGCCATATCTGACAATGAAAGAAAAATGTTAAATGAACTATATTCAAGGAAAATATAATCTTCTCCAAGTTAAAAATACATTTAAAGTTGCAAGTTGATGTTGAATTTACAGGTCTTGTTCCCATCAGCTGTCTATATTAAGTCATGTGGCAGTTTTAGCTTTGTATTTAGGATGGGAAAAATAGTTCTGTCAAAACAGTATCAGCATTTATTATGCAAATATCCAATAAGCAGATGCTGAACTTTTGAGTCTTAAGATTAGTTTGGTCAGCTTCTGGTGTGCATTTTGTAAACAGGCTCTCAACAGGATTTTTAGATCCCTGAGAAAGAGGCTGGGAAATAATTCATCCTTCCTGCAGACACTGCTGGAGCATGCATGTGCAGGTGTCTTAGGTGTGGGGTTTAAGCACAACCTTTACAAACCTTACAAGCCTTTATGCTCCTCTTTTTCAAATTACATGTGTGCAAATTAGGGCAGAATAATTAAAATGCATGTACACACGCATGGACGCACATACATTCGCTGTCCCCTATGTGTACATTTACAAAGACTTTTTGGCAACTAAAACCTCTGTAGTATTTGGAGCAATTTTAATTTTATTGCTGTGTCCAGGTATACAAACTTGCCTTACTAGCAGCTGGATGGCTAAGGGAGGTGATGCTAAATTTATGTATTGCAAAAGGAGACTCAAGTTGTCTAGTTTTTAATTCCTGCTTCTTTCTCTCTTTCTATGGATTATTTTAATACTCTTCGTTTAGTAAATGGGGAAAGAGCATTACTTAATACAGCTCACCCGCACTAATGAAATTGGCAACCAAAGAATTTGCATGCTATAATGAGGTGCTTGTGTACAGTAGGTTTTAAAAGAAGAATATATAACGAATTGTAATGGAAAAAAGGTATGGTGGGAACAGATAATGTAGTGAGTGTGCGGTCTGTAAAGACTGCAGAATGTTTTTCCTCTGAGGACGGTACAGTTTCTTCAAAAATTTTAAATTTGCTTTTTTGTAATCTCATTCAGACAGAGGAAAGAGTTCTCATTTCTTTGCTGCTTGTCATGTAATTAAATACTAATCTGTATTGTATTATACTTTATTACAACAGATTAAATTCTTGTGCAAGTCCAAGAAACAGGTTAAATGCCTACTGACTTAATGAATTAGATTGAATATCAGGAAAATATGGGTTAAACATTGAATTTCCTTCAGGGAAAAAATCTTGCAGGGTTCAGAGTTGATTTTCAAGTATTATAAACAGAGGGAGCAAGCAAGTTCCAGAGGAAGATTGCTGCAGCAGAGGTAGCTCATTCCAGGTTTAAACTGGTTGCAGCAATGACCTGGAGTCGTCCCAACTGCTATTCATTTTAAATCTGAACAATTATGTTATGATAACAGGATGAAGCGAACGGCAATATCGTATTGTCTGGGAGGATCTCAGCAGAGCTTGGGTGCAAGTCCAAAGGATTTAAGTCTTCATTACGTGCACCTTGCAGAGAGGGGTGAGTGCTGAACGAGCTTTCTGAGGCGTGGATGCTCTCCAGGCCAGGTTGAGCCAGGCTGCCTGAAAGACTCTTGTATACTCATGTTGTTACCTCCCTGTTGCTTGAGTTTGAATAAAGCAGAGAGAGAAGGAGTTTCAGTGTCTTGTCAATATTTCTAGACTGAGTGGTAACCTTTTTCCTTTGTTTTGTTGGTTAAAAAAACTCAAAAAACCCAAAAGATCAGGTGCTGTTGGGAATTGTGACCTGGCTGTATTCACCACATCACATTTTCCCCCCTCCATTAGTCTGTAAATTCCTCAGATCCACCTCCTTAGAGCTTGCGAGGTAAAAAGAAATGTCAGACCTTGAAGAGGAGATAAGGGTTAGAAACACTGGTAGTGTCTGGAATCGGGGAGGTTTATGGCAATGATTTTGAAGGTAGAGGAAATAAAAATTTTGAAGCCTCGAGTTGATGATGCAGAATTCCCCACAATTTGGAACAGTCTCTCTTGCTTAGGGAAATAAATACAATTTATGCTGATATTTAAATTTCAAAGCATATTGCATGTTACAGGGATGTCTTTTGATCTATGTACAGAATACCTAAAACTTTGAATGCAAATGTTACACTCCTTGCTGTTAATAAATTAATAAGAAGGAGTGAACATAAAAGCAATTAGCATCTTCATGTCCCCAGTCTAAATTCAGCTTTCCAGAGGAATTGCTTTGCATAAACAATATGAATCAAAACTTCTTCCCATGTGCAGAAGAAGAGCTGTCAGTTAAATCAAACGACCTAACACTGAACATACTGGTATAGAGGTTTTTGCTGTCTTTGAGGATAATGCAATGAAATATGAGCAGCTGCAAATACATTTAGGACTTTTGTGAAAGAAAATAAAATTCTTACTTGCCTGCTTGCAAAAAAGTGGAAAAAAACCACCCAAAACCAAAACACAAACAAAATCAAAAGCTCCTTACACCTCACCTTGATACAGTCTATTTTTCGGGATATCTTGGGAATTCTGGGTATGCTCTGTAATCTGGTCATGCAAACGTTTCTCATCTTCCAGCTTTGTTACGGACTTGGTCTACCAGCATGCATAAGAAACTTGCCAATTCATTTTCCTTCTTGGGGTTGCAGTCTGTCTTTCAGACTTCCTTGTGATCACACGCACCTAGTCTGAATTGAATTTACAAGGACAAAGAATTGAAGCTATTTACTTCCTCCCTAGAGACCTCACGTACAGTGAGGCTGATTTTCTTTGATCAAAATCAGGCTTCATCAATTTAACCAAATACTGTGATTTCAAAAGTGGATGCTACGTTGTTCAGAAGAAAAACATGAGTGAAACACTAGAGTGTGTTCATTCTGTCTTAGGGGCCACAAGATGCAAAATATGAGTTCAGGAAAGGGAGGGGTGGGGTGTGAGCAATCACAAGGTCAAGTTTGTTAACAGAATTTAACTAACTTATTTATGGATGTTCTTTTGTAAGCCGGTTTCTTTAAGAAAGGAATGTGTTGAGAAAGCTGTACCAACCGCAAGCAAAATCACTTGTCGTTTAAAGAAGTAGAGAAGAGCATTTCCTTGCAGGTACAGCAGAGGTAGAGCAGAGTCGTGTTACCTCTCCGAGGAAAATCCCTCACCACTTTGTCCATTGCAACTCTTAGTCCTGGAACTCTGGAAAAAATGAACTGTACGTTTTCTCCCACTAAATGGCTGAGCGGGACTAATAGTATTTGTGCTGTGGAAAGGAAAAGCATTATTGAACCTCTGGAAATAACTCCTCCAGTACGATATTCTCTGGTCCCAGGCAATAATTGTCATATTATTGGAGTGAATGTATAATCATACGTAATAAAGCAAGACAACTTACTGCTGAGATAAAGGCATAGCACTACCTAACAGTTGCTTTCTGTAGCTATCAGTATATAAATTGTTTTGGTAGTATATATAAATTACTTCAAAAATAAAAAGGGATTTTACAGTAATGTGTTAATTGACCAATTAATAAAATTCCCATTTAAAGTCCAGCAGTAGCTTAATTTGAGTTCCTCTAGGAAGCAGTGAATGTTTCAGCTTCTCGAACCATGTGAAGTTGTATTTCCAACAAAATGTACGAAATTGCCCTTTTTTCATTTAAAAGTGTTCTTGGTTGTTTTTTTTTCCCGACTTGTGATGGATTTGATGTGTCTATTTATTGCATGAACAGCTATAGAAACGTATAACAAATTCAGACATACTTTGTCCATAGTAGCTGTTTGGGTGAAATGGGCAGAACTGCATAATATTTAACAAGCTATTGGAGAGGCTTCAGTGTGTTGCAAGGCATGTTTGTAGCGTGATGTGCTGTGAACTCTTGCATGTGGGGATTGTGTGCGCGTGCCAGCAACGGAGCTGTCTCATTTACTAGGGGTACTTGAAGAGTAATAATTCATAATGTAAAGTAGAAACCATTCAAGGTAGTGTTACACATCATGATCATCGGTATCCCTCATCTCTTGCCTTATTTATATGCTTTTACTGCACCTTCCCCTCCCAAAATAACAGATAACCTTGGTGTCCAACAGAGTGCCAGTGGCTTAACATTTGTCATCCATGTGATTCGTACTGGTGGGTCTCATATGCTGCTGGCTTTTGCAGAAATGTTTGGTGGTTTTGTGGTGTGGAACATGTTGTTTTATAGTGCCTGAACAGTGGCCAACAGATTTGTTTCAACTTTAACCAGAGCCTGATTCAAACCAATTACCCCAGAGAACGAATCCTGGCACCTTGCGTCAGTGCTGTTCCTGCGATAGAGATCAAGAACAAATCCAGGCAGCTCTGCAGCTTCAGAGTTAATATTGTTGCTTTCTTGTGCAGCACTGCTATTGCTGTAGACGCATTCTTGTTCCTTGTGCCTGCTGAATGGAAGAAAGGTGAGGACTAACTACTTACCTAAGATTAGAGGAAACATTTTCAAGAGAAGTACTCAAAACGTGATTCACCTCCAGCTTGTTTGCCTCTCATAATTTTGAGTGCTCTTCATTAACTGGATGTTGTGTGCTATTTTTCCTGTGTAGACCTCTAGGGAAAATTTAACTTACCTAAGAGAAACATGTTAATACAAATTAAATACTTTTTTTTTTCCCCTTGGATGACATGCCATCTGCCAATTGCACAGGGGTATGAAGTGTTTCCAAATTCTAATTGTTGATTTTTTTTTTTTTTCTTTAGCAGTGGAAGTGCTTTTCAAGCTGTTCTCAAAAGTTGAGCCCCTGCGTTCTCTCCAGAGTAGCTTATACAGCGGTGGCTTTAACTTTTAATCAACTGATAGCTTGTTCTTGCTTTTTGCTCCACCTCTGGCACTTCAGCATTTGCAAGTTTGACGGTATTTTGGCGGGACTTCACATGCATATTAGTTTTGTGCAGTCAATAGTCTCTTAGCTGTGTTAAGCTATCTACAATATTGCCAACTTTCACAGTATCACTGGACGTGTTCCTTGCTGTCTTTTGCTTGCTTGCTCTCCCTAGCTCTGGTGATGTACAATGTAAGAATTTGCTTGGAAAATTTGAACCAAACTTCAAAGTTTGTCAAGAAATCCATATTCCAGAAATAAAACATCTGTAGTCTTATTACGTGTCTGTCTCATGATGTACTAATGAAGACATTTATCATTCTGTTTTGATGGTTACTACATCTTAGTTGCTCAGTGATGTCATGAGCAACTAGTGTTCTCATTTTTTTTTCTGTCAGAAGTGGCATTCTGGGGAATGTGAGCTAAGGAAAATTGATGCTAACATACTAAAAAAACTTTGTAGGGACTTTTTAAAATGTCTGAATGCTTACTGATTTTTCTACTCTATTGGATTGATCTATAGAAATTAGGATTCTAAGTATAAAAAGCAACGTATAACTGAAGCTATATATAGCACTGCTGTTGGTATTGTGTGCCACTTGATTATGAGAGCAAGGAGTGAGTCATGTTTGCCCAAGTTCACTGAAGCTATGCCTTCGCTTAGAGAAGGGAAAGTTGAAAATGACGGTGTTCACATTCTGTGTGAAACACCAGTCTCTTCTTGGGGGGACAGATATGAAATACTGACAGCTCCTGGAGTGCCTGCTTTTACCCCTGTGATTATCTGAGAAACAAATTTTTAATATCCATAACCATATGTGATTCTGGGACTGGACCGTAATCTTTTCTCTGAAGTATAGGGGCTTTATTATTATTGTTTCATGTTAATGGCTTCTGTTCTCTTTGAAGTGTAGATTTTTTTTTTTTTTTTACTTTTGACGATGTGTGGTTTAGGTTCTTTTACACTTACTGGCTAGAAGCTGTCTGGGTAATTTTAAAAAAAGTGTGAGGAGAGGGAAGTCCTTTCTGCTCCCTCCAGTTTGGCTTCTCTCTGGTCTCTGGAGCAGTGCAGAGGAGAAGGAAAAGAAATATTCTTGTTATTATAGTTTTTAACATTGAACAGCTGCCTTTTAAATTATTATTTTTTATTTATTCTTACATGTGCATTCTGGCATGACTCGCAAGTGAGATAGAGTTCATGGGATTCATCCTGTTCCCTCAGGGACATTTGTCCGCATCAGAGAAACATCACACATTGTGACAGGATTGGCAACCTGTCTTCCGCAGATGCTCAGCGCTGGAACCGATGGGTAATCGTAGATCAGGAGTGAGGCATATTGGCAAAGCTTTCGCATGCTTACGCAGCACCTGCCTTTACTGTGCCTTGATCTGTCCCAGGCCCTTAGTCACAATAGCAGTATAGGAACCAAATTCACACTCTGCTTGGTATGAGGGAGAAAAGAATTGAGTAGTTATTGCATAGTGCTTGTAAACTCAGCTACAAAACTACGCTGGTGACTTCCAGAGTTAAATCTGTAAGCACCTAACATGCCATGTGAGTGCCCTGATGACACTGTAAGGATAGCTTAAAAAGCACAGTCAAGCAAATATTCTGATTAAGTTTCTAAATGGCACCTAGGAATCCATCTTCCCCTTACCTTAATATGTCAACATGCTAATGAGCGTTGTAGCGGACAGTGTAGATACCTATTACAGTATGTGACTTCTTCTCTGAAAGACAGGCTACCCTTGCAGGAAGCGGTCATTTGATTTGTTGTATTTTGCAACCAGAGCTACGTTTCAGAAGAACTTATGATATTGGCAGTCAGCAATCTGGCAGGTGAGGGGTGAAGAAGTGCTACAGTCAGTATTCTGATATTCAGCTTGTTTGCGCAAAGCAGGCTTCTATCCTGATTCATGAAGTCGTCTGGAAGAAAAGTCTCAAACTTGTGGAGGGTTTTTTATGTCACTGCAAAATATTAAGCCTGTTTTTCCTTTTTAGAGAATCTTGCTAAAGGCTGTCTTCACTCTGGTTTGCAGCTTCGTTCAATCACATTCTGTTTTTGCTCTTTTAAAGGTTTGGTTTCACTGCAGTATAACTTTCAGCATCTGTAAGAACTCTCTGTGGATCACTGAACAATAGGGGGGAACAAAACCATTGCCAGCTCCGTACGAGCTGAAGCCTGTACTTTAAAATCTTCTGGGCCTTAATGCATCCATCTAACTTCGAGGTCCTGATTGATCAGTGCTGGGAATAGCATCAAATTCCAGCTGGTTGTGATGTGCCAGGTCACGACTAAACTGTCTCGTTTGGGAAGGGGGAAGGAAAAGGAGATGAATAAATCCATATTTTGCAATTCCTTAAAAAGGCTGAGATCCTGTAACTCTACAGGTGTGGAGTAATTTTGGCCACTTATTCCTTAGTGCCTCAGAGCTTTTCTACACTGAAGTCAGTGAGGAATGGCCTTATGGGATCAAGCTCTTGTTAGAGAAGTTGGGGTATGGCGCTACCTATGATTTTTGTGTACGAAAACCAAAGTATTCAAAGCTGGTTTAGCAAAATTTTGAACTCTTGTCCAAGCTGTGCCATTGCAAACTGTGCGGTAATATTGCAAATAAGTTTTTGTATGTAACTTAGAAAGCAGAAAGATTGCATTGTGTTTTGTGTGATTAGGTGAGGAATCCCTTAGAGAAAAGGCCTGTCCTAAATGAATCCCTCTCAAATAAATGAATTGCATTAAGGTCTTGAATATGTTATCTCAAAAATGTTTCTTCAACAAATGCTTTTTTTCTAAAATGCTCAAGTTTGGAGTTATTAGATATGTTAAATGCAAGTGCTGTGTAGTGAAACTTTAGCTCGGCATAAAATAATGCATTTGTTTGAATTTCTCCAAATGCATAAACTTCTAAAGATGGAATTGCAGATCAGAATTTGAATGTACTGTAATGTTTTGGTATGGAGGTGTGGTGTAAATGACTGAATTCACCAAGAAAAATAGAGCAAGTTTGTAGGTTTCTAAATTACACTTAATTATAAAGATGGTCACTTCTTGTGTCAAGTAATAGAAAATAGGAAAAGCTATTATAAAGAAAATGAAGAAAAATTGTTTTCCTTTATATTGATAGGCTTATTTCTGAAGTTAATTTTAAAATCTATGGTCTTCCTTTTCAATCATATCCCAAACTGCTATTTTGAAAGGTATTGATGAATTGCTGAAACCACAGAGTGGATATTCTGCTGTTACAATGTTTGTTCCTTAATTTCTTTGATTAGAATATTTAACACAACTTGCTACTTGCTTATCATAGATAATGTTACAGTTAATTGCCACCTCCATTCTCTGTCTCTTCTCCCACTTCAACTTTGCTTAACTTTCCAGTCTAAAGATTAATGAAAATAAATCTCTTCTGAAGCTCAAAATAATTAGTTGTTTGACTTTAATGGTAGACCTTGAGAAAGGGACTTAATGGGCTTTCACTGAAGTTTAAATTCTCCTCCATCCCTTACAGCAGAATAGTATGATGTTGCACATAAACAACCAGAAAAACACATCTTTTTGCCCCATTACATTCAAAACTGCTCCTTAAGAAGAAGCTATTAAAAACAAATTGCATTTAAAAAAGCAACTTTATTTTTCAAGACAAAAGAATGTGCTCCAAAATCTGAACTGTTAGTGACATTTATATTTTTTTCTTAATTCTTATCTATGACTGAAAGGACTGAATGCATGTTTAACACATTATACATACGGCATGTATTAGGCATATATAGTACTGTGAGAGTAAGTTGGGTTTTTTCTCCTTCTTGGGAGATAATTTCCTGAAAGATTCAATGCACTACATTAGTAATCACTCTTAGACATAGTATGTGGCATTTCTTAAATTCTTAACTTGAACCAATAGGAATATAGATCTGCATTTAAATGTTACAATCTCTAGAGCATTCAGTTAAGTTAAAATAAGTAATATATGAAATATGCCAGTTGATAAACAGTTAATGTACAGGTGTTATTTTAGAAGAGGCCCCATTGCATCGTTCTGCTTGGCAAGGTTATTCCCTTTCCAATTCATCTATCTGTAAACAACACTCGAATATGAAAGCACTGATTTATTTTAACATGCTGAACTGCTGTTCCTGACCTATATTATTCTGGAACATCTGTTGCCCTACATTTTTAGGTTTTGAAGTAGTCTAAAGCCTACAGTATTTAGTCAGGTCTTGTATTGACTTTGTCTGAAATTCCTCTTTGATGTTCATTTTGCTTGAATGATGACTTCAGATTTGACTCTTAAAAACAAGTCTTTCATTTTCCCAAGGTTTCAGTCCATTTCCCACCTCCCCTTGTGAATTCAGAGTTTTAGAATTATCTCAGTGTTTTGGCCCGTTCCTCTTGGTCACTCAGCTCTGGCTCCGTTCCTGTGTATCCTTCTACTGTCTTTGGAACAGTGACCAGTTTACTCTTCCTAGTGCTCTCATTATATTTTCAGGAGTCTCCTCATTTAGTCACTTGGATATTTTGAAAAACATACTGAGCGATAATTCCTGAAGCCTCCAAAAATATGGAAATATTTTAAAAAAGCGTCCTTTTAACCTAAAATGATGTTTCCCATTTGTTTATAAATGCGTGGCTTACAGGATTAGCAATGCAATGTATACCTCCTTAAATAAAACAATTACGTGATGACTTGCTATTTAGTCATTGCATTTCAGCAAAGTTCCTTAACTGATTAGGAAGATTTGAGTCCTGGGAAGTGTTTTCTTTCTCCAGTTAACACATGGATGATAATTTTTATTCTGATACGTTTTATAATAATCAATATAAAACACCGAATATGACAGGACTTATAATCGCCTTTGGATGTCATTTAGTTTCCCATCCACTTTTTTTTTCCTTCCCCTGCCCTGCGTTCCTCTGCTGCTCACTCGTCCAGCTCTCCCCGTGGTCTCCTACTGCCTCAGCTCCCTTCTCCCCTATGTATAAACCTGGTTTTTGCCCTCCCAATCTCCCCAGCATACACTCGTTTCGCATTGCCATTTCCTGCCTGTGCTATGCATTATACTGAGGTTTGGCCCGTTGGGCTTGGAGTACTTTGACTTGATGCCAGGGAAGCCATGAGAAGCGACAGTCTCGCTGGCTGCTGACAGCTCGTTCCTGAGTGAAGCAGCTGCAGGTAAATTTGGTTCTCTGATGAGAGCAACCCTTTTTTTTTTTTCTCTTTTTGCCATTGGGAAATTTGACCTTTTTGAAAAAGGACAAATATCTCATCAAAGTTTAAGGAAGATGTGAAGTTTATACAATACCCTGATTGTAACAGCTTAGCAAAACCAGACAGTGGTGAGTTTACCCCACTCTCAGATGAAATTTGAAAAGGAAAAAGAAATCCAGCAACAACAGAGGTCCAATATATATGTTAACTCTAAGCTAGTGTTCTGGGCTCCCTTCAAAGCCAGTGGAGGAAAATAGGCACTCTGGGCATGATTCACTTAAAGCAGATGTCAAAAATGATCAGATGAGTGCTTATTTCTCAAAGGTAGTCATCTAAAGTTTGGAGTGTGTTATCTCACTGGAGAATCCCTTCAGGGATGTGGAGCGTTTACTCTGGAGCAACAATCAATAGTAATTTTGGTTTTGAGAAACAAACCTTCTGATCTTTAATTACTGCCTTTCTGCCTTTTTTTTTTTTTTTTTTAAGCATCAATCCTTGTAATAAAATAAATCAGAGTGGCTGAATAGGTACAATTGATTCTCTTCCAGAAATGTTTCTGTATATTTTCTATCCTCTGTATGATGGGAAGTGTGAAATTTTGTGAGGGAATGTTTGTGCTTTCCTAATGCTTGGCTAATTGGGCCCAATTAGCCCAATATAAACAGTATATATACAATATAAACATTTTTGGCTGCAAGTGATGTGGACTTGGCCTCTGTTTATTTGTGTTTATTCAGAAAATTGTAACTGCTAATTAGCGATCATGTCACACTGACAACAGAGCCATTTAATTTGGTTCTCCTCCTTTGGAAGGGGGAGGGAGTGAGAGGGAAGAGGAGGGTTTAGAGATTTTAGCATAGCTCATTGTCTACACAGATGAGAAGCTTTGCTGCCCTGTAGCTTGAGTATTGTCCCATAGAGTTTTGGTAGCTTGACCCGCTCTTCAGTCTGTTGACCCTTGTCTTTCTGCTCAAGCTTGTGCCTGTCTGATGCTAATTAGAGAGCTGTTTTCAGCCGTGTCCTCCTGAAAGCAGGATCTTGTCCAAGGACCGCATTGGTGGTCCCAAACAGAGTGATGCAACGCATTTTCCCAGTTGCCCTAACTGCCTACCCTCTGAGCATTTACCTTACAAGATGCATTATGTAGTTATTAAGCGATGAGGTTAAGATACCAAGTGCTCAAACACTGTAGCATTGGCATGCTCTCCGACTAGCTAGATAACACATTCATAAAGGAGTACGCTGGTGTCCTGCCTGTCTGCAGTCAAATTCTGTTTTAATTCTTTTAAACGTAGCTGTTGATTCAAAACACTGAAAGCACTAGATAAAAGACTATTATATTGGAGATTCAAATAGTGCAAGGCTTTTTGTGTGCTGGGCTGCCTTTGCATTCCTCCTAAAAGTAGTACAGAGGAACTTTTAGGCATTTGGTGTCAGGGCTTCACAGAATAACTTGAATATTTTGCAGCAGCTGGATGAATAGAGCCAAAACCAATGTATAAATTACCCTCGAATAATCTGTTTCTATTCTTTCTTTGTCATGGAGGACTTGGTTAAAACTATGAATCTTGCCAATAGAATTTTTGGTTTCTGAATAATTACTATAATGTTGTTATGTTGCACCAATCCACTAGACCATCCCGTAAATATATTGTCAAATACTTTGGTAGAAAACGGACTTGCCCAAGTCCATCTCAGTAAGATGAGTATAGTCTTTACAAGTATGTCCTGAGATAGCTAGGATGGCTTGGAAAGCATATGAACTAAAACTTCTGTTTATAGTTTCCTGGCTTTTTCATTGTGTCACAATTTCATAATAATTTGAGGAAGGTCGATGATGGCATTGTTCAGAAACTGCAGATGCTCTGTTTTTTTCTGTGGTTTTTTTTTGGTTTTTTTTGTTTTATTGTTTATGGTCAGTATTAGGAATGATGTGATAAAGTTTGCTTATTAGTCCATTATAAATTGAGAACCATTTTTAAAATCCAATCTACTTTTCAGTTAGGAAAGGCACAAAAATTAGTTTCTATTATCTTGAAGATTGCATTACGTATTCATCAAATGAATAATTGCAGAATACTTATGTTCAAAACCAGCTGAAACTGAGTTTTATATGCATATTTACAGATGTGTAAAGTTTACTCGGTCAAGGAAATACAGTCTGCAAAAACTTGAAAAATGTTACAAGTTTTTCTTCCAAAAATTTTTGTTAGTGAGACCTCAGTGCTTTTTCGAGTGAAGTTGGTGAGCAGAGAGGACTGTGCACAGTCCCTTTTTAATTGGGAGCTGTGGGCCTTATTTGGAGCTGATCAGACAGTGCTAAAAGATCCAGTCAGCTAAGATGGAAAACTTACTTTCTTGCTGAATATTTTTAAAAATTGCAAATAGCAACCTAGAATGCAGCAGGCTAAGGGTGATTATTGTGGTGTTAAAAATTTGTCGGTACGTTTAAGTATTTAGAGAAGTACTATAGTAAGTAGATTGCCAACGGGATGGAAAAAAACATCTCCTGGTCTTGAGTCATCTTATTTGTTCATCAGATTGAAAAATTACTACATAGAAGAAAAATTATAGGAGTAAAAGCTTTTTAGCGTGTGTATCTGTGGTTTGTAATGTAGGAACGTGGATTTCATGTGTGTGTGCATTTTGTTTCCAGTATCTTTGCTGTGAGTGATTACCGCTGAGCTTTCTGTGATCCTATCACAGCCCCAAATTGCTCTTAAACAGGAAACTTTGTCCGATTGTTTTTAAAAAAGAATGCTTTGGCTGATGCGTTTGGCATGTACCTTGTCTGTGACTATAGTTACAAGATATCTTATTATTAAGTGAACAAGAGGAAAACCTGTAATATAGAAAAATGTCATGACACATAAGGTCTCTTCAGGTGTTTTTAATCACAGCGCTGCTTTTGTCTTCCTAAAGCAGCATGGAGCTTTTCACCCCTTCATCACTCTCTGGTTTACAGATATCTTTCTGAATGTTACTTTGCTTCCAAACAGCTTCATTTTCACTCTGTTTAAAAAAAAAAAAAAAAAAGCAGAGCTAGACTCCTCTCTGCTTAGAACCCATGACTCTCTGAACTTGGTTTTGTTTTCTGTTACCTGAACATTTTTATAAAACATAAAATGCTTTTAAATGTGCCATTTGATGTAAGGGCTAGCTTAATAGTTGGTTTAAAAATTTTATGTTCAACTTATGCGGGAAATGTACTCAAATATTTTTCCTCTAAAAGTGAGCAAAACTATGTAAAGACTGGTGTGAAAATCTCTGGTTTTATGAGCTAAATATAAAGTTAGACTACCTAGAGGTTGTTTAAAAAACACCTGGAACGTGAGTACTGATAGCCTTTGTAATCTGATTTTATTTTACTGCAACTGTGGATGTTGTTCTTATCTATCTTGCTAATGTTTTGTAGTCTTACTAAACTATTTGAGTCAATATCCTCCAAGAGTTAATTCCACCTACTCCACTTTCGTGCTTCTACTATGGAAAGTCTTTTTTTTTTTTCCTTCTAAATCAGAGAGCTCTCTTCCCCCACTGGTTTTGTGTAAGAGCATTGTTTCATTATTCCTGCTGCATTCTGAATGTGTTATTTATTTATGTATTTCTCCAGTGGAGTGGGGTTGGAAAAGGTCATTAAATAATTGGGCATTTTCCATCCCCTTTTTCTCACAGTAAATCAGGTCTTAATGCTCAATTACTCCGCAGCTATTCAGGCTATTGCAGAGTAGGTATAACCACTACATTCTAATTTGCAGTATTTTAGAATTTCTCTGTTGGCTTTTCTACCGACACTTCTGCTATTGGTATAAATGACTGCATGATGCAAGGCAAAGAAGAGTCAAACTCCAGGTGTAACAGAACCTTTTCTTTAATACTGAATTTCTAGATGTGCATCTTTTGCTACAGTGCCGGTGTCTTCAAGTCGTTTGCGATGCCTTTTGTATGGCTGTGTTTAAAATTATGACTAAGCCTTTTAAGTTAAGGAGAGTAAGTTCTGTGACAATAATTATCAGCAACATTTGACTTTTAAACATTTCCCCCATTGATGCCGATTTTCATAGCGTAGCACTTAAAAAACAGAAAGGCTATTGGATGTGGCAGTTTATTGTTTTTTTTAATGCTAGCTCATACAAATTCTAACCCCCAAGCTGTCATTTCTTTAATAATCTTCCCAGCGTTCTTTGATCATAACCTTTTTTATCCCTAATAAGAATGTACGAATGGTCATACTAGATCAAATTGCTTATCCATCTAGCTTACTATTTTGTTCACAGGAGTGAATAGCAGGTGAGTAGCAGACGAAAACACAGTGATACTTCCCTGGAATCTTAACACCAAAAATCTGCATTTTGGATCTGCACTGAACACCCATTAGAACACGTGTTAGAAACAGTAAAACAAAAACCTCACTTTGTATTTAACTTCCTACGTACCATTGAATGTTTACACATCTTTGTCCTGTGGCTTTTTTGTGGTCTTTTTTTCCAATTTGAAGGATCTCAGTCTGTTTAGCTGCTCCTTGTATGGAATATGTTCATCTTTTTCCTATCTATATGATTTCTAGTTCCCTTTTTAAGAAAAGGAAAACAAAACTGAGCATGGGGCCTCAAAATCAGTAAGTAAATAAATAAATAGGTGCACCCATGAGTATATAGCATGAGATAATGATTTTTTTTGAAAAAATATCCTTATATTCTACTTGAACATTAAAATAAATGAACATTAAAGTTCAGGTTTAAGAATATCTTATAACTCCTGAGTTTGTTTTCTTCAAGTGCAATAGCTAGGTCTAAGTCCATTACTTTCTATGTGGGTATACTCAGGATATGTTCTGCTTGACTATATACACATCTGTAGAATATATTAGGATTTACTAATATTCAATTTTGTCATGTAATTCATTGCCTGATTGCAAAATATCATTAGGGGTTTTGGCAACTCTTCAAAGTTGGCATTCATTTTTACTATTGGACTGACACCAGCAAACTTTGTCATTTCATTTTCACTGTTACTCCCTTCTTCCCCTACTCCTGTTTTTCAATAATTTATTAATATGAGGAACAGCAGAGGTGCTTTCTGGATCTTTCTAAAGACCTTGTGATGGGTGTTAAGAATTTATTCTGAGCCTTTTTTAAGGTTTATGTGTTTGTTCTAGCTGCCATGTTTTAAATGAAAATATCATTTTGTTTCAATTCCATCCTTACATGTCAGCATTGAGCTCTTGAGCTTTTTGTCAAAACCAGTGAAAGGTAATGGAAATTCACTGTCTTTTTAGAAGAAATCACCAAAGTTGAATCTGTTAGGATGAAAGCAAACCTTTGATTTATGTAGTAGCACTATTATACATGTATTTTTCTATTTTAATCTTTCTTCTACTGCATTTAACTCCATTTGAAAGTATTAGAAGATTTGATTCTCCTTTTTGTTGAATTCTTATATCAGAATTTTCACCAACATAAATGGTTACTCCTGCTTTATACAAATTAAAATGAGAAGACTCACCATCTTACTTGCGCCAGACATGGTAGTGAACAGATTTTTGAGAGATAAACTGTAAGCCTAGGAATGTACCGGCAGTTTGTCCTTCATGAAGGTACATGTGCTTTATTTAAATATACAGGAAGATTTGCCTCCAACTTAGTTTTGCTAGGCTGCTTGGGAACTTCTCGCAGTGCTGTTTCATCTTGGCTAACCTACATAATTTCCTGCCATCAGCATTTTTTCCATCTCCTCTAGGTCATTAATAAATACATGGAACAGTGTAAGTCTCAGCACAGCTCCCCAGGGCACACTGCTGTTAACTTCTTTCTATGCTGAGAGTTGGCCATTTATTAATACTCCTTTGCTTCCTACCTGTTGGCCAGCTTTCAGGCCATGACAGGACTTTACTACTCACTCTGCGGTTACCAAGGTTGTGTTTTGTTTTGTTTGTTTTTTTTTTTTAAGCAGCCTCTGATGTAGGACATGTAACCTACATTCAGTGCTTCTTCCTTATCCGCTGTTTTCTTAACTCTCCCAAAGAGTTCTAACAGCAGAGAGAGGCAATATTTCACTTGTAAGGGCTGTACTTCTTTTCATCCCTGTAATGCTCATCAAAATGCTTTATATCTCCATGTAGATTCAACCACATGGTCCTCAACATCCAGTTATTTTTCACTTTTAAGTATGCTACATCTTACCCTTCAATAAAAGAGGGTAAGCAGAAAATCGTAATTCAGGTTGATGGTGTGTGGTAATGAATGATGCAGCTAGATGTTTTCCAGTGAATGTGTAGCACTGGTGTCCCTTTATTCTGATGCCTACTAGCAAAGAAAGTGACATTATATCTACATAGGTTAAGGGTTTTTTTAGTTACCTTTTTTGTAAAGCGTATACATTTGGACACTCAAAATAAGACTGAAATTGCACCCTGAAGGTAATTTACAGGATTTTATTCTTACTGAATAAAAGAGACTCCTTCTTCCTATATACCATAATTAATTCAGCATATTAGAAACTGTAAAATAGTTTATTTTTTAATTTGGTGTTATTACAGTGTTTCTTTTATGTAGTACTTCTCTTGTATGGTATCATCCATTTGGCTTCCAATTTACCTTCTCTGCTTTTCACTTCTTTCAACAGTTAACGTAGTTGCTATTTTTTATTTTGGATTCATTGCCCCATTTCACACTTGCTCCTTATTCTCTCAAATGTGAGAGCTAAGTAGGCTGTTTGCTTGTTTTAGCTGAGTTGCAATTTATAAAAAGGAAAGCTTTTTGTTTAGCAGCAAGCATAGACGTAGTAAGTTCCGTAGCTGGTGTGTAGAAAAGCAAAGCTGGGTTTATCTTTGGCTAAAACATTTCAGGGCGTTTCCACTGTCACTTTAAATTCAAAACCATCAAAATTATGTCTTCAGTCTATTCTAATTTAATATAAACTTTGTTTCAAAAAAAAAAAAAAATTGCAATGACGTCTGCCACACTGGTACTTCAGAGATCATGGGCAAGAGCTCTGCTATCACAGGATTTGTGTGTATGCACAGACTAAATGTTGCCATATGCAACCCCCTTACTGGTTTAATATTTAGAAATTTGGATTATTTTAGGGCAGGCCATGGGTATTTTAAAGCATGGTGCATGTGTTACTTTATATTCTCAACTGATATTATTTATATCATAAATTTTTTGAAATAAGAAAAAATTAATGTGGATGAAAGGAAGATTAGCTGCAACAAGATCATGTGTACTGGTGTACTTGAATATATCCTTGTGTTTCAGTATTTAAGTGCGTTGTTGCACTAATTATGTGGGTATATATGGGGATACAAGTGTATGGATCACTCAAAGCTTGCATTTATTTAGAAAACTACTTTAAAAGCAGAAGAAAAATGATTGTATACTAAATATTATGATGGATTCCTCCCTGAAGAGTGTGGGGGAAAAAATAGCTGTGAAGAGGGGGGTGTCTAGTTCTGTTAATAACCTGATAATAAATTGCAATGTCAGAAGGCTGCTGGGAAGCTGAAGACCTTGTCTTTTGGCTTCATTTGCTTAATTCTTCATAGAGACTGTTCCTGTGGGAAATACTTGGGTAATACCATTTATTTAGAGTGTTGGAGGTAACAAAGTAAGCAATTCATAGCAGACTGCTTCAACGGATAATGCGTGCTGCTGCTTTTCATCTTGATCTGCTGCTTGAGCAGTGAGATGGGCAGAGACACATAGCTGTTCTTTTACATAAGAACTAGTTTCTTAAAGCTTGAAGCTGTTCCTTGTCACCCTCCCTTGCCTCCTCCCAGGTGAGGTACCATGTTCCAGCTGAAAACATCCAACCTTCTCACTAATTAAGAAGAAAATAGAGAGGTGGTGGGTCTTCTGTCACTTGTACTTGCTCTGGAGTTGTGAGGGGTTCCAGTTGAGAGCAGGCTTCATTGTGTAGCACCTAGTGTGATCACACAGGAGAGAAAGACCTTGTGCTGAAGAGATTTCTCCAAATAGACAAAGGGATAGATTAGTGCAAGCCAAATTCCTTCCTTTTTTTTCTGGAACATAATGCTGTTCCTCAGCATTCGGAGATGACAGACTACCATCTTCATCCTGTGAGGGCAGTCAGGAAGGGGGCTCACCTTGTAGGAGAGCTGATGCTTGAGGGGGTTGTTCAGTTAGGTACATGTGCATGGAAGATGTGAACATTAGGTGTAAGCATCGATGCTCTCAAACGCTCCTTCAGAAGACCCAAGAGATAAGCTAGAGGAAGGGTGGTGAGAGGTTTTCTTTCCCCATTGTAGTGGGAGCCTAACAGTAGGGTTGAGAATCCCTGTGGGCCTGTGGACACTGAGCTGCAACATGTGAATGATCAGCCTGGGTCACCACGTCCTTCTGGACAGGCACATTTGCACTGCTTAAGACCTGAAAGTGATTTTAGCTCTTGTTCTTCCTTCATCACAATTACAAAAAAATCGGTTTCTCTCACTTTCTTCCTTTATTTAAGACTTGGTTCATGGCTCCTGCTCTTCTCCCTCCCTCACCTTTTGTGGCTTCATGGTAGCAAGGAAAGGTGGCCATACAGATCTTTTCAATTGTCTGGGCAGTCCTTGTTGAAGGAAGATAATTGGGCATATGTGGCTCCAAGTAAGTGGTGGCTTATCTTGAGTTGGGGAGGGGGGGTCTGTGTGTTGGTATAAGATAAGATAAGCGCTGTTGGACAGCGCTTCATTTGTTCAGCTGTTAAAAGCTTCCAGGACGGGCATGCTTTCTGTAAAGCCTTTGTCTGCTGTTGGTCACTTGCTGTCGCTGTAAAATTTGCTTCATGCTTTTGTTTTTGATGAAAGTTCTCAATAGGATTTGCTCATTCACACCTAAATCATCCCATCTTTCCGGCCAAAAAGTAATTCTGCATTGTCATAATAAAATAAAAAAAAGCATGTAGTCCTCTGGGTCATTTGTTAGAGGATGACATCTTATAGGTCAGGGCAGGAAAAGAGCTGCTGCTATATTGATTTGGAATGCCACAGAGTATTTCTTGAAGGCTGGAAGTCATTACTTTTACAGACCTGTTATGTCTTATGAGCTCAGCATAAGCTTACTCTTTTGGCCCTCGCTGTATGCTCTCCTGCTGTGGTCCAAATGTTTCATACGCTGGCTACACAGCCTTGCTTCCGCCTCGTATCAAACACAGCTGATTCACAGATCTGTGACCTTTCACTGATCTGCTGGTGTGTAGTCCAGAAATGTGGGAGGGACAGAGGAGCTCTGTTATGCTTTGGAAAATGTGTTATAAGAAACAGATTCTCAGTACCGGCTTTATAAAATAGGCATCCCCTTTCATAGGGTCTAATTTGCCTTTGGCAGAACAGCCTCACAACTCTCTGCATGGGTTGTGTTGTGAACCCATGCATAAGTGCATGTTTGTCGTGTGAATAGATGCCTTTTTCCCTGGATGCTGCTTCCATGGAACGATGTTAGACTTTTATGTCAGATTTCTAAGAACTGGAGACATTTGCTTTTGTATAAAATCATTTGGGTAAAAGTCCTTTAGAGCTAATCTAGAAAGGAATTGAACAGAGATGTCTTTGCTGCTTATTCAGAAAATACTGAACTGCAACTTGTTTCATAGTCTGAATAGAGAGGTAGGGAATAAACGTCAGAGAAAGTTTAAGAAAACAAAGCAGGAACTTTCGGAAGAGTTACAGGCATGAGTCAAGCTGATTAGCTCAAAAAATTGTGAGAAATTAAGGGAGGTAGTACTGATAGCTTCTGCTTACAAATGCAGATCATTAGTAGGATAGGTCATTATCTGCACGCACTCTGTATTGCTTTCAGTACATTTAATTTTGATGACTGGAAAGCCTTTGCATTCCTCCACCTGCTGCTTTTTACAGACAGTCTTTAAACGTCATGAAAAATGCAGGTGTCTTGTTTCATGCTTAAAAAGATTTTCGTGTGCCATCTCACTTGGGCTGCCATAAAAATGTTAGTGGCTTGATAATTGCAGACTTGAAATAACTTGAAGTAAGCGATGAAACATGAACATTTCAGATAGTTGACATGGAAACGGGCAAACAAGATTTGTTTTTCTAACAATAAAGGTGGTATCTTGGTATTCTAAGTAATGTACAGTCCAATATTTACAAATAAGGTGTATATGTGTGAATAAAGAATTCTTCTGTACATACAGGGCTTGTGTACATGTAGGCAGGCACTGGACATATTTGTTCAGTAGCAACCACTTCCAAACTTCTATCAAGTAAACCACAGGTTAAAGAAATTCATGGGTAACATACTGACTGTTTTGTTATTGTATTGGTCATAATCATAAGCACAGAGCAGCAGCTCTTGTGTTATATATGGTATTTTTAAAGCCTATAACCTACTTCATGTGCTACTAGGACACAAGGAGTCTTTGAAAGGAGAATTTGGCATGAAACCTGATTGTTTGCAAAACTAACTGATTCATTGCTAATCTTTCATTTTTCATACTGCTAGGCTATTCAGATAAATCCAGATCTTTCTGAAGCTAATTCATTGTCAAAATCCCATTTCCATCAGTGAAGCAAGATCCAGAAATGCACTTCCACTTAAATCTTAAAAGCTCTTTTACATATCTTTTCAGTTTTTCGGCCCTGAAAGGTTGTTCAATGAAAATATTAACACCTAATATTTTTCTTCCAGGACTATTATGTTTGCTTAGGTAATAAGTAGAATTTTATTTCCCTCCACCCACAACAGAAGAAAGAAAATTCCCAAATGGGATCCTCTATGGTGATGAGTGCCTTCAGCGCAGAGCTCAAGTGGAGGCCCAAACACTGAGCTGCTATTTTTCTTTTCAACTGGAGAAAAAATAATGTCTTAGCGATACTACTTGTACACTTCCCACTAGTGATGTAATCCCTCTCCATTCCATCAAACTAATGTCTTCCAAAGAAAATACATAAAGGAAGAAGGGAGGAGGTAGGACTATTTATAATTATTTTCATTTGTCAAGCAAGTTAGTGCTTGTTCTGCCTTTATTTTACTTCTTGTGCTTGAAACCGAGTTCTCCATTAACGGTGTATGTGTACCCACACCACTGTAGTATTTGAGCTCCTCACAGTCTTTGTAATATTCATCCTCACAGCAAGGTAAATAATTATTGCTCTTCTACAGACAAGGAATTATGGGTCAAGAAGTTTTTTAAAGTTAGATCCCTAAAGAATTTCTCTGTATTTCAATGATTTCAGTAGGCGTTAAAATTCTGGTAATCTGAGTTATGTGACGCCACCAAGGCTAGAGCTGCATCCCCTTTGTTTGAGGTGAGCGTGGCAAACAGTACTGATGGGTACTGATCCTCTAAGCTGTGTTTCATTAGACCACAGAGATAACGTGTTTGGCAAAGCCAGCTCCAAAAGCTCCTCCAACTTGTGGGGCTTCTGTTGGTCTTTGGGACATGGAGGCATAATTTTCTGCTTTTCCAGATGGTTCAATGTGACCCAGAGCTGCAGCAATCAGCTGATGTTGAGAGACAACCTTATTACCCATCTCTCTAACAATATGTACAGCACGCATTATTTAAGCAGTGAACCGGCAACAAATTAAATAGTTGTACTGTTCATCACAGAACTTTAATTAATAAAATCTGACTCAAAGTGAGCAAGTCTGCCCCTAGGCACATCATTGTGATTAGATATTTGAAAGAATCATGGTACCTTTTTTCATATGTTGTTGTTATAATTATTATATTTTTGGTCCTGGGATTTCATTCTTGCTTTCAAGAATCCTGAAAGTCTGAAAACTTACAGAGGAAGGAAGGAATACTGTACTGTTGTGTGGTAAAGTATTGCCCACATTGTTCTTTCTGTCTGTAACTCATGGGGTTTTCTTTATTCCCTCTGGTTGCTTGCTGCTTTATTCCATGCCTGTTGTTGATATTTTTAAAGGGAGACTGAGGGTGAAGTAAGCATTGACTGAGGATAGATAAACTGCTTCAATAAAAGGGTCTGAAGCTTTTTGACTTGTCTCTTCGGGGCAGGCCTTGCAAAAAGCCTGGGGCAGGTGCGCTAAACTATTGTTACTGTCAGAACAGTAGCATTACTCAATCAACTTTAATTAAAATATTTACATTAAAATGCAGGGACTCTGTAGATATTTTAAAATATGATTTTTTAAAAATGACATTGTAAAGAACTTATTTTTAGCTTAATAACATAAAAGCCTTATCAGCGAACGAGTGGCTTTTTGGGTTCAAATAGCTTCAATTTTTCAAGTATTTTACATTTTTTTTAATTGTATGCGTGTGGAACAACAGTGGAAAGCAACTGAGTGGCATAGGATTGTGGAGAGTGTTCTAGCTACAGTATTCTAGGAGCAGTCTAATTGCCATTAGAATACGGTAATCACTCCATATTCGCAAATTACTTAGATTAGCAATCTACTTTATTCATCCTTTTTTAAGGGAAATTTTACTGTGAAAATGAATCTGGCTATATTCAGTGCCATTATTTGCCATTTTTGGCCCTGTATGCTGGCAATAGTTAACAGTGTTCCTTTTGACAGAGTATGATTTGGACATAAATGTGAGAAGACCCTGGAGACTTGGAGGTGCCAATAAAATGGGACCCGTCAGAAGTAGTGGACTTCTTTGGGCTGTAGAAATCAGGTGCATAAATAGCGTTGCTATTGGGAACAGG
The DNA here is from genome assembly GCF_965638725.1 of Aptenodytes patagonicus. Lineage (NCBI taxonomy): Eukaryota > Metazoa > Chordata > Aves > Sphenisciformes > Spheniscidae > Aptenodytes > Aptenodytes patagonicus. The sequence goes on from NC_134949.1 coordinate 46,126,239, forward strand.
TAGCGGTGTGCATGGCTTGTCTGAGTAGTGATGGCAGGAGTCCAGTGTGTATTCAGATGTCTTTTTAGGTATGGGCCCCTAAACCAACATCTGACTGACCGCTATTGCCTCTTATGAATATAAAACTCACTAGTGGTGAAAGTTGCTACTAAAGGCTTAAGAACAGAAATGATGTTCTGAAATGAAGTCATGACTCTCTTAATGTTACTGTTGAAGCCAAGCATCTGGAAATGGAGATTTAAGTGAAATGTGAATGCCAGGAACCCTTTTATCGTGCATGTTGCATCAAACTTGGACATTGCTGTAGTAGTACCAGACATTTGAACTCTGAAACGTATCGACCAATGCAGAGTGTAAAAGGGCCTATTTGTGTAGTCTGGAAGTGGTAGCAGAGAGAATTGTGCTGATTTCCTACTGATCTTATGAATGCGTATACCAGGTATGATTTTTCTTTTTTTAGTGCTGATTTGAAAATGTGAACTGTGTAGTGTACCTTCAGACCAGCTTGTTCAATGAAGCTCATTATTACACAGCTGTGAGAGGTTTAAATTTAGGTATGTTTCTGTGCAGACTACCAGCACATTTACTGATCTCTCTGCAGGAAATACAATGGCAAAGACCAGTAATACCTCTATCTTCTGTATACTTATATAGAACAAAAGAAATATTTTCAGGCCTTCTTGGTTACACAGGTATTAGTATGAATCTTCCCCTTGTTGCTCCAGCAAAGTAGTTACATTCAGATATCTATTCTTAAGTAAGTTCACCTGGTTTTAGTAGACCATGCAAATTTTTATGGAGACTAGTTAATATTGGAATGGAATAAACTATCCTGCTAGAGGGTTAAAAAAAAAAAAACCTGGTGTAAGTAGTGCAGAGTGGAGTGTTGGTTTTTAACCTGTCTCTGTTGGGAAGCATGGCCAGGTAGAGGGCCATTGACAAGAAGACGGGACAGTGTGTCTAACACCCAGCGTTGGTCCTTTTGGCCAGAACCATTTCTTCCATTGAAGAATTGGTAGTGCTGTCCAAAAGTGATGTTCTTCTCTAACTGTACCGTTTAAGGCAAGGTTGATAAACTTAATTCTGTTCTTGATTTGATTATGGATAAAGGAATCTATTTCTCACATTGGTAATGGTTACATAGGTTGTGTATAGCAGGGTAGGTGCAATACCATGTGTGCTTATTCCAGGTGGCCTTTCACACTTGAGAATCTAGAAATTTTTACAGCACGGTATGAAGGCAAAAAAACCCATTGTGTTGTACAGAGACTGGGGGTAGGGAGGAGGGAGAAGATATCAAGGAGCTGTTACAGGAACTGCGTTTTGTATATGCCTTTTCTACTGCAGTGAATTTTTTGGGTAATGAAGATGCTGGCTTTTTTTGTTCCTTAGCTAATAATTGTTGACCTTTACAACCTGATTCAAAGTTCACAGCAGTTAAAGCAATCTCATTGCCCTCTGTGGCTTTTGGGTCACGGCAGCAGAAAAGGCACTCAGATTCCTTGGCCTTTCATTTGGGAACTGTGATTTCATGTGGGCTTCCTGTTCCTGTGAGATGATTGCTCTGAGTTGACTTCATTCAAAATTGATTACAGAAACGACAAGTTGAGGCTGTCCGTGCTTTTAGTGTGCTATTCAGTGCGTATTAAGTGTTTGTCAGGCTTTTTATAGACAGTCTGTGAACTTTAAAAATATAAAGTGCTTACCTTCGGTATGGTAAATGGTGATTTAGCTAACCTACTCTTATAAACATTAACTGAATGCCTTTAGTATTTACATAGTACTTTACACTTTTGAAGTGCTGTACTAACGTTAATTAATTTTCAAAACACCCTTGTTACAGTAGTGTAGGTGAGAAACTTGGTGGCTAAACATCCATCAGCAGTACTGAGAATGTCCCCACAAGGGTATAACAAAATGACTGAACAAGGACGTTCTAAATTAAAAACCAGTTTAATTTAGTTCAGCCTAATTCACTAGCTCTAACTTTTGTTCATGCAGAACAGTAGATGACTGTGCTTGCTCTTAAGACTCCTGGCCCTCCTGGGCATAATGGGACAGTGGTATGAAAGAAACAATTCCACATTTCTTTGCTTCCCCCCCTAAATTATGCTGACTAGTTTTTGCACAAATACATTTAATGGGTTTGTAGTGCCTAGAGGGAGGGACGTTGGAAGGTGTGAAGTTCATACGTACATTAAAAAAACATAAACCAACATACTTCATGATAGACCTGTTGATGTAATCAGAGAAAAATAGAGGGATTCATGTTCACAACAGCTCACAGTCAGATTTGAAAGTTTTCTGATCTGCATTTAGGAGCAAGATTTCAGAATCTGGCATGAAGAAATTCTTAGCCAGACTATTAAAAACTGACATCATCCAAAAGGGTAGATTATTTGTAATTTTGATCACTTGCTTAATAGCGTGGTTAAGTTCCTAAGAGCCAACGCTGCATCGTAAATCAACACTTGGTGAGAGAGGGCAGCACCTCTGTCACTCACCCCAACTATCAACAAGGAAAAAATACTGTTTTCCTGTAAATTGATTAATTTCTAGATTATTTAGTTTCTGTTAGAAACCAACCAACCCTTACCCCACCTTCAGTTGTCCATAAATCCACCACTAGCACAAAGTACGGTAAAAAGAAAAAAAATGAAGAAATTAAAAAAAAAAAAAAATTACTATACCTTTTAGTTAGCAAAAAAGCAAAAACATTTTAGTATATTAAGGAAAATATGTGGGGGAGAAATCCCTCTGTTTTAGTAGTAGAAAGGAAAAACTCTGTCCAACATTTAGTTTCAAGGAGTCAGGCCCTTACTCTTCTTAAATGATTCTCTTTCTAAAATGAAGACTTTTAAAATAAATATTTAAAAAGTTACCATACCTGGTAACTCTCTGCAGGGCAAGGTGATGATAGCGGTGAAGATCAAAGGCAGTTACATACCGGTATTTTTTTGTTTAGATTTATTTCCGACCTCTTGGGCTGAGGAAGTCACTGTGTAATTTATCAGGGAAAGGTTTTCCGACACGTAATTTCTTTTCCTTCCGAGCTCGTCTATGACTCTTGCAGCCACTTCCTCCTCTGTTTCTAAAGGTGCACAGGAAAGCTATGAAGTGTAGCATCATTTTGTTGATTAAAAGGAAGTTTATGCGTAGTTATTTCTGAATGATTTTGCAAGGGAGGAAAATGGCATAAAGGCATCGTCCCCCACTTAATTTTGTCCATTTTAAGAGCAAGCTTTTGCTTCCTGAGAGCCATCAGAACCTAAGGGCTTACGCAGAATGGCTAAACTGGGAAACCGTGCTCAGGGAAAGAAATATGTGCGTCTGTGGCTGCAAACGTGTGGGGTTTTTCTTTTAGACTAGCTAATTTCACTCAGTGGGGTAATCAAAGCTGAAAAAGGGAGGTGGAAACTTTCTTTTAAAAGTAAGTCATTTGGCGGGGGGGGGGGAGGATCCAAAACATTTATTGGATGGAGTTGATGTTTCTGACAAGGACTGTCATATATTTGGACAACTTAATGGATTTGTATTGAAATTACATTTCTTTAGCTGGGGGAAGTAATTGTATTAATTACTGTGTGATATTTTTTTTTCCCAATATGGTTTAGTAATCCTACATTCTTAGATGGAAATGGGAGAACACAGAAGCCTAGAGAAAAAAAAGCTGGAGGAGGGGGAAATGTCTTCTAATCTGATGTAGAACTGGAGAAATGTTAAAAGGTTTGGCTACTTAGAGCAGAACAAATCCGAACTCTTACAGCAGCAAAATACTTGAGGCTCTGAAACTGTAATTCTCGAAATTACAGTGCTGAAAGCCAGTTTGTGCCATTATAGTATTGAATGTTGTTGTGCATGAAAGCATCACTTATAATCGAAAAATGTTACTGAATGTTAGATTCCTGCTGCTGCTGTAATTATCTTCCTTTAGATTATCTTTGTTTGGCTAGATGACTCTTAAAAAAAGAAAATCAGCCAATAAAGCTTCATTCATATAAAACAAATTCTTTACAGGAATATTTGTCTTGGAATGACAAATTTTTATTTATACTTACCACTTTATCCCATGAGCTAAAGATCTCTCAGAAACCTAATCAGTTGGACTTTCTCTCCTGACCACTAGTTTCTAGTGGCTGTTAAGTTATTGTACCTTACCCTAGAAATCAGAACTAGGATATTGGTGAATATTTTAGTTGTTTGGATTCAAAACAAAAACAAAAAAAATCCCCAACAGATGCATTTAAGTTATTTTTCTGTAAGGCAAGATCTCTTTTACTCTTAGAAAGAAGTTGACAGATTAGACAGTGTTAATGGCAAAACAAGGAGATCTGAGTTTGCATCATAATATACCCTTGGTAGTGAATATTGAAGTTCAAAAGATGATTTCTGTCATCTGACCGTAACCACGCTTCCAAAAGGGCTAAGTGGCTGCTTAAAAAATAAACCACGTCACTTTATTGAGGGTGTTGAAAAGTGGTGTTCTCTGTCTTTATGATTCTAGCTCTTATGTCAGTTTTACTACTGCTAGCCCTGCAGAACAGGTACAGTCATGGGAGGCTGAATTTGTTCATACATCACCTAGAGAATTGCTAATGAAGTTCCAGCTGCCAAATTCTGCCTGCAAATTAAAAGCATAGCACGGTTTCACCTTGTTTATGTGGCTATTTAATACTCTGCTTTGCCTTTTAATTTCTAATGAATCTGCTTGCTGCTCCAAAGCCTTACTCTTGTTTCTGTGTTTGGCTCAAGATGGTTGTCCTGCACATTAATTTTGAGTGTTACTGTTTCGGGCACAGTAGATGTACTCCTATGCATGTCTTGTTGAGATCTTTAATGTTCATCATTGCATTATATAAAATGTTACTGCAGTTGGACGTGTCCACCAAACTTTCGCTCCTAAGTCATGGCAATATAAGCTTCAAAGGGGAACGACTTGATTTGCAGATCTCTGGTTGATTTTGTGGAGCTAAGAGTTGGAGAGTGGTAACTTTTTTTTGTGAGCACACTTGATCTGGATTTGAAGACTATAAACCTAGAACCAAACAGTCGTTTTCACATTTGCTTTTTCAAGAGGAAGCACACTTTCATTTCTGGTTAAATGACACGTGATTAAATAACTGTGACAGATGAGGGGATATGTCTATGTGCAATTATTAATTCCTCTGTTTTATGAATAGGAGCTATGATTACAGCCATCAGGGTGAATTAGAACTTCCATTTCGTAGCAGAAAACAGTCCATGCCTGAGGACCTGAAAAAAGGACATAAAGGGAGTTGTCGTCAATGGGTAGCTGTAAGTTTGTAGAACATGGGTTGCTTGAGGCTCACTTGTTTTTACCTAATTTCTGTCCCTATTGGGCTCCACCATGGGAAGTCCTAATAGAAGGGCGAGAACAACGAAAGGTGTGTTAGACTGCTTTTAAAGAGACGTGCTGTCATAACACAGGTGTTCTAGGACTGTGGGAGAAATAGGGGCAGACGGAAACTGGTTTACCCGAGTTGTAATTCTAGGTAACAACCTCATGGTCCCTTCCCATCTTGTCTTTCCTTCTCCTCCCAAATTAATCATGAGTTTGATGAAGGGAATGGATGAGGTTTGAGTGATTCAGGATTAGTTCTGGGATCAGGGATGGGATTTCACAGTTCAGGGAAGAGGGTGGGAACTAAGCAGTGGCTGGGTTCTGCCCCAGTCCAGCCCGATGGGAATATGCAAGATTCATTGGACTTTCGCTGTTCTCCAAAATTAAGACTCTCCATTAGAAAGACTGTAACAAAAACCTTCTCCCACTTTCCCACCCTGGCCTCAGCTGATAAAATAAGTACCAAAGTGGTGCTAGGTAGCTCTTTGTTCAGAAGAGCTAAAAGCACCTGGTGTTAAGAAATCAGTTGCAGTACAATAAGGATTTCACTTTTATATGAGGAGCTTCTTAATATATGATCTAATTAATCATAATAACCTCTGACTTGTTTATCTCTGCAATATAGAGCTTTGCACCATCTTCTTCACTGTAAATCCATACCTGTAAAAATAGTTCAAATGTTATTACTGGTAAGTGCATTGTTCTTTCTGAGTTGTTGCAACTTCTCTACTGGAATATTTCTGGCTATATTCAAAGTATATTTTACCCACTTAAGCAAAGGGTTTTTATATTAATGCTAAGTAGGGAAGTCACTGAAATGCCCATGAAATATGTACAAAAAATACTTATACAATATTATATTTAGAGAGATACCTTTCTGTATTTGCAAGAGTTTCAGAAGTGTTGGGGGGACGTGCCAATATTTGATTATTTATTTTTTTCTATAAAAATCTCTCTCCTAAAGACAAGGAGTAATTTATGTGTCTATCAACACCAATGACCAACTTTCTTTGTCTTCTTTCCAATCATGGATATCTGGGAGTATATACTTAGACCTGATCTGAATGGCAGGGATGAAAAGGGCTCTGCACTTACAAGTCCGTTTGTATAGGAGTTTGTACATCACACCAATGAAGTTCTTCATCTCCCATAATGGAAAAAAAAAATCCACGCTTATAATTTCCTAGTAGAAAAAAACCAGAAGCCTAAAACTAAAAAGCCTAATTATAATTAATTGAAAAGGTTTTCTGCAGAAGCTAGTAGCAGTGATTTGCATAAATTCTCATTAAGGTGAATAATATATTTTCTTCAAGATCCATTAAACAAGCTTTAATCAGTTGAGCTTGAAAAACATCACCATGAAACTTCAGTTTAAAAGTCATTACACAGCATCTAAAATAAGTTCTGAAAAATTAGAAAAACGTATCCAAGAGACACCAGCATCCTTGAGACAGTAAGAAGCCATGTAATAAATACGAAGAGGAAGGGTGGATTGTTGTTCCTGGCTTTAAGCTAATTCCACAAAGACAAAACATGCCTGGTGGGAAGGAAGCCTTGTGTCGCCAGCACAGTGGGGTGTTGTACCGGAGTGAGGTATCTGCAAACTACTTTTTCTGCTAGTTTCAACAAGAGAACACCATGAACGGCAGGTATGCTACAAGCTGCGGTACCTACCTACCACCTCTGCCTTATGTAGTGGATACCCTACTGCAGGTTTGTTTTGTTTTGTTTTTGTTTTTTTAAACAGTTAAGCTGAGCTGGCCATTAAAACATGTATTTATGTATGCAACCTAAACATTTTTGTATATTTCTATCCACTTTTACTTTTCAGGTTCTAACTAGTTGGATGTGTTGCTTTTACCCTGCGTTTAATGAACAACTTTCCTTTCTGAGTTAGTCCATTTGGTGATAGGAGCAGTGTGAAATTCAGTTTAGAGCAACCATTATCTCCTTTTGGCAATCTTTTGGGTGCCAGGAAAGGTGGAGTGGCAGAACTCAGAGTTTCTGCTGTTCTTGGCAATGCTTTTCTTTCTTTATTTAAGGCCATAAAGAAATGAGCACTTTAAAAAAAAAAATTCTACAAATAAACAATAATTCTGTTTTATTAATTGATTTTTATTATTGCTGAGAGGTGCACTGGATTCCTTCCTTGGCATTTAGTGAGCAGTCATGCTTTTGTACCCTTTTCTGTTGCAGGAGCCAGATTTAAAGCTTTAGACGTTGGCACTGAATCAACTTTCTAAAGCAGCAGTTCCTAAATTGCAGTGTACGTATATACACACTTGCATAACTTATGACTGTTCAAAGTGGTAGTTGGTCAGGCTGGAACTGGTACAGCTGGAATTGGTACCTGCCAACCTTTATTGTGGTACCTGGTCACAGAAAAAATCATCCAGATTTGGTCCCTATTCTAGAACACTTCGCTTGCTACTTTCTTCTTTTCGATGTTTGCAGTGTAAAATGTAGAGATGGGGCCATGACTTTCAGGATGGATCAGGATGACTACTATTAGTGAAGTTCCAAAACCTTTGTTCTCTTTATCAATTTAACACTTGCTGTCTTTGAGAGAGACCTTTTATGGTAAAAAGCAGTACCACTGGCAAGAAAATAGAGCAGTAATCATAGCTTTTGTGTTATGTATGATAGCAAGTTTGACTCATATTTTCCCCTGCTCATCATTAGGCATAGCATTTTTTCCTTGTGAATTTGTCTTATGTGAGAGAGCTCATCTTTACAGGTAGAAGTAGGATACACTGATGTTTTCTTGTATTACGGAAACCTCCCCCAATTTAAAAAAAAAAAAAAGTTTGAAGCTTCTGAATGAAAATGTAATTCATGATTACTTTTGCGGTTCTGGAGCCCAGATTAACTGATTGTTTGTTTATTTAGTAGCGGGGTGTCCTTAAGACTACTGGCAAATGCCAGTTGTTTTTGCATGTTCAAGTCAGAGTTTGTTTCTAATGTCCGCACATCTTTGTAGTATTCATGATTATGAGAGTTAGCTGTTACAGCTTCTTTTTGTGATGCCGGAGAAGAAAGGGAAAAAGAGGCTCTTTGTTTATTGGGGGGGGGGGGGGGGGGGAATTACAGTGTGGTGACCTGAAGTACTTTCTTTATTTTCTGATAATTGTCAACCTTATTTCTTATTTCATTATATTGGACAGTTTGTGTTTTAGTGTGTATTTCTTTTGGCTTATGTAACAGCATTTAGGTTCTTTATCTTATTATTGTAATTAAACTGCACCCAAAATGTTGCATGACTCATCTGTAGAGGAAAATGCACATTAAAATATCTCCAGATAAACTCTGTTTTGATGTTTTTCCCCATTGCTTCAATTTTTGATGCTTTTATATCTTGTTTAAAGAGCTAGTATCCCAAAGCTGACTGGTGTATGCTAAGATTCAGCTGAGCAGTTCCTTTAAATATTATGGGAGGTCTATAAGTGATGGGTGGCCCAAAACCCAAAGTCACCATTCTATTCAAATAAACACACAAAGAAAGTATGTGCAAGACCTTTAACTCTTACAGGAGCTTGGCTGTGTGCCATGCTTCTGACTTAATGGAATGGCTGATTTCAGGGTTGCCTGGGGCCACAACCACAAATAAGCATATATATCTCTGAGGTCATTGAAACCAATTTTATTATTTTCATAGCTATTGGAAATAAGTCACCTGGCTTGATTTATACATAAAATTCCAGAATATCAGCCCACAGAAGTGACCTTTAATTTAAAACTTTCATCTGTTTTGTTGGCCTGTAACATTGGCCTGTAATACTAAAATAACAGCAGCTTGTGTCTCTAGAAATACTATTTTATCTTTCTCAGTAGTTGATGGCTAAGCATTCGCTGTGAGTTTGGGATTCAAGTTGAATGTCTTTGTGTGAAATGATCCTCATAGTCAGCACTGCTGCAGTTCCCAGTTAGACTCAGTTCAGTTTCCAGGGGTGGGACTTCAAACTCCCATCACTGAAAACGTGACGGTGAGTTTTTGGGTTTCCTGTGGCGTCCCAGTGCCTCTCATGAGCCAGGAGCTGCCTCTGTTCCACACTGATTTCTACAGGCTTTTATCCTACAAGGCTATAATTGAGAAGGAAATAGAGGGGGTGATGAAGTTGATTTGAATGAGGTATGTATGGCTGATTACATACAACATCTGGGTAATTTTTTTCTAAAATAGGTGGATAGCAATATCTTACTATCTCAGTATTTCTTCAGATTTCATTAAAAGAACGTGGCAATCTACACTGAAATCTTCATACGCCTTCAGTGCTACATTGTCTTAGTGGATGGGATGTGTGGGTTGGTTAGCTGTATTATTTATTGGCTATATGTCATAATTAATTTCTCAGTGTCTTTCTGCCTACCACAACAAGTTAGGAACCTGGGAAGTTTATGATGCATGCACAGCATTGTATTATTCCAAACAACTAATTTTCTGTGGTGAGAAGTAAATTTTGAATTCCCGATTACTTTGTAGCAAGATCAATGTAAAGCCCTAGAAAAAGAAGCAAATCTCGTAGAGCAGAAACTGCTTCTTCCTTATGTTACTCTAGGTTGGTTTTGTTATGTAGAAATAAATACATCCTGCTGTTTTATATGGTCTGGCAAACTAGAATTTTCTTCATTAAACTTTCAGTGACTTGTAATGCCATGGGAGACAGCAAAGAGGGAGCCTGAACTCTGAAGAAAAGTAACCTTCCCCAGCTTTGTAGGTAATAGGTATGTGCTGTAGTTTATGTAAAGATTCAAATGGACTGTTGCTCTTTGGGAAAAAAAAAAAAAAAAATAGAGCATTACAATACTCTTTCTCAAATGATATATATAAAACACATGTAGATCCCTAGTAGAAAACAGACTCTGTTCAAGCTCAGGCATGCGAAGTTGAAGCTTCTTTTCTCCAAGGTGAAATTCTGTATTTCTTCCGTCCTTATGTGAGAGGCTGTGATATTTGAAGAGAATACATTTGCCTTGTCAACAAATGCAACAACACAGTACCCACTGTTTATCTCTTTTTTGAAGTCTGAAAGTGCTGACTGACCTCTCCAGGCAGTCTGTTCTCTGGTTCCTTTGGGTCACCTTCATTGCACTGAGTTGCATGTGTTTCTCTTAATCTACCCATGATATTTTTTTCCCCATATTTGAAGTTTTTTCTTACTGTGATCTCAACCAGTCCTCCTTCTTTGAATAGAGAAGGCAAAATTATCACTGTCCATTAGCAGTGCTGGAATTTTGAGAGGCAGCTTACAATTTCTGTCTTAATAAAATACTGCACGTGAATTGTTTCCCCACAAACCATTTCTGTGTTTGATGTAGACTACTGAAAGAAGCAAACTGTTCACTTTTTTAAAGCTTTCAGTAATTTTCGTAAAGCTTTGTGTTCGATCAGCTTTCCTCTATAGGTCTCTTTAGGCAGAACTTAGAGCTGTTGTTGTCTAAATGCCAGAGTTATGAAATACCATAACCTTTTGTGGCACTCGGGTTCCTCAGCTACCAGGAAAAATGCAGTCCTCCATTGTGCTGCTGTCAAGGATGGTTGGACTTAAATGTTCCAGTAGGGAAGTTAAGCCTAGCAGTTAAATATTGCTTTGATCTTCCAGTAGGTCTTCAGACCTTCATTCTTCAGAAAGATACTTCTTAAGAAAGTTAAATCTGCTTAAAAAAAAATAAATAAAATGGCATGCAAATCACTAGTGAAGAAAAGTGCAAGCGGTTGGCTAGCATAGAACTGGAGAGACTTGAAAATCTGGCACCGTTTCAGTTCAACGCTAGCTGCTTTTTGTAGTTCAGCTAGACTTGACTTAGCTGTAATGGTATTGTCAGGAAGGTTGATCAGGTATGTGATTCTGGTAATGACTTCAGTTCAGCTGAATTGCTATCTGAGATCCTTTTTATTTACTGCCTGCCTCCCAACAGCTGCTCTAAAACATAGAAAGGAATGGTTTCTGGTTGTTTTGTTTTTATGCTTGGAAGTCTAAAAAGTCTACTGAAAGACTATAAAAGCTTATGCCAATTGCAGTTGATTATAAAACCTTACTGGTTTCAGTGACATAAATTGGAGGTTATTCCCGTACTAATGTGGATTAACGCTAATGTAGCAGAAATCAGAATTTGATCCTGGGTGTTCTGATAAACATAATTCAACTAATTTGTCATTTCCTGGCTTTTTAGCTCAATCTTTGACAGCATCCAGTAAAATCCTCGAGGGTATGGTTGGTGCAGACTTGCATATAATGGCAACTGTAAAGCCCATTATTTTCTTTCACAAAGTAATGGTGATTAGTCCTTTCGATGTCACTCCCAAACTGTTGCAAACTGTTGCCTACTACCTGGGTGCTCTTAACCAAGGAATTAAGAGAAAATAAAAACTTATTTTAAACACTGCTATGGTTTCAATTTCTAGTGTTTCACAATCGCTGTGGCAAGCCACAAAAGTTGGTTTACTCTAGTAGGTCCCTGTATCTGGATAAGCTATTGAGGCACAAAGATGAAACAAATGAGTAAAACTCTTTTCAACCTTTTTCAGTAGGATCAACACCTTCCAAATGGGTGGATGCCAGTCTGCTCTGTTAAAGTACGTTTATGAAGGGCATCCCACAGTGCTCCTGTAAAGAAGTTGGAGAGCTGGAAAGAGCATAGTTCATTCATCCAGGACTATGCTGAACACTCTATTGACTAGAAGTCGTTACACACCTTTGTGGGACCAAATATTGTTTTTAATTTTCTGGATTGTTTTACTTTTTGATAGAATTTAGTTTTCATAAAAATTGATTTTGACTTAAGTCTGTAGCAAGTTCCATTTTTTCCTGCTTAAAAAAAAAAAAAAATGCTTCCAGGAATTTGTCTGGCATGTGTGTGGCAAGGCCTGAGGATAAAGGCTAACTCCGATCATCACAAATGCTTTCTAGCCAGATTTTAGCCCCTCTATATATTCTGTAGGAATTTTACTTAATAGGAATCTGAGAAGGAAAAGTGCTGCACTGTTTTTTAATTTGGAATCCTTCGAAAAGATACTTTAAATATTTTGGTTGATTCACTGGTGAGTAAACTATCATCACAGAGAAATGTAAGCCTTGAGTTTTAGCTCAAGTATATGTTAACATTTCTTGCTGCTTTTTCCATCAAGTTAAGCTTGCTTTGTTTTGTGTGTTTCCTGGGCTTTCTCTTTTTTTCCTCAGACTGTTTCATTGAAATGGTAGTACATCATCTTTGGTTTGTGATTGTGTAGCTAGACTTGGGAGCTGACTCAGAATAAATTAGATTTTTTTAATCCTCATGGAGGATTCTCTTGCCCTCCTAATATTATTTAGTATCTGGCTATAAATACGGCTAGGACCACAATCACCTGTGACTGCATATCAGAGAAGTTGGTAAACTAGACTAGGAAGATAGTGGTGATTTTGAAGACCAGTGGCATCTGTTTGGTTCCTTAGACCAGACTGATTTCAGGAAAGAAAAAATTTAAGCATTGTGTTTTCACTTACCCCTTTATTTGGAAGTTGCTCTCTAAAAATGGTACCTTTTGTGGTGTGTTAATATATTTGTGGGCAATCTTTCATGTACGTAATTGGGCAAATTTTGAGGGCAGTTATACTAAAAATACTACAAGAAAAAGATACCCAAGAGTTCTAGCTTCTTGCTATACAAAATAGTTTTTTAAGGCCTCAGCATAAATATTTGTAAGATACCAAAATGTGCTTAACCTAAATGGAAATGCTTATTCTGTACAATAATATTTAAAAAAAAAACAACCTTACAAATCTGCTAGCATGATATCCTTTGTGTAGGAGAAGCAATGAGGGGTGTACAATTGGTGTCTGTCAGAACATTGGGTTTATGCATTTATGCATTTTATGGTGGGGCTGAAGGGAGGAAGAGGAGACTTTTTGGAGACAGAAGAATTTTGGGTGGGCACAAATTCCACAGCTAATAGTTTGTAGCGTGGCGGGGTCTGTGCTTGGCAGTTCTGTGGATAATGAAAGCCAGGGTGGGTCTGACTGCTCTCTGAATCATTTGGTTCTTACAAGTGAAAAACATGAACGTGACCAACAATAGCTGGGTCTGGGATTGCCTCCCCCGCCCCCCCCATAAGGACATTTCTTCAATACGAGTTCTAAAGCCAGTATAAAGGTTAAATTGACCTCTGTGGATATGCATACACCAAATTGTTTTCACTAAATAGATTTTGAATAACACCTTTCAGTTAAAACAGTGAAACTTTTAAGTTTAGACCAGACCTTGATAAATGAAGGGGTTTTTTGGTGCTTGAAGAAAGGACCTTACATAAAATAACTTGATGCTTTTCTTTATCCTTCCCCCCAAAAAAAATATAAAAAAGAGAGTGTCTGTATGTTACGTTGTGGTTCAGTAGTTTCTTTTCTACTCATTATTTCTGTATTTGTATGTGTACGTGTTCCTGGGTATTCTTTTCAATGCTTCACTAAAAATAAAAGTTAGAGTGCCATCTAAAAATTCTTTCAGGCTTTAAATTTAGAGTGCACAGGAGGCGTGGGTTTAGGCATAATTACGTACAATCTCCTTGAACTTTCTGAAAATGCTGTGTTAAAAAAGAGATTGAATGGGGGAAAAAAAGGTACTTTTTCAAAAATTAAATTACTGAGCTTTTTTTCTCAGTATAGTCTGCCACGTACTGAAAAGAACAGAGAAGTGGATAGTCATGGGACTGATGTATGACTGATAAACTCTATTCTGTAGTGGTACAGTATGTGTGCCTCCATTTTCAGATAATGGCTTAAAATGTGTGTGTCTTGGAAAGGCTTTATGTACATTCAAAAGGTGGCTTGTCAAAAAAAGTAGTTTAATATCCATACTATTAATCTGGTTAAGAAACTCAACATGTCTACTCTAACTACTGTATTCTCAAGCCTTAAAATTTCTGTCCTTGTACTGTTGTGAGTTGCTGCATGGCGAAATGGCAAAAGTTATTTATGTTTTATTTTTTCAAAGGAAAGTGGGGAAGAGAAGTAGTATAGTGCCATATTCTACTGCAGAACAGTAAATCTAATAAGGCCTGCTGGGCCCACTTTTATCATCTAAAATAGATTTGAAAAGGGCAGCAGAGGTTCCAACTATGAATTCTGACCATGCTTCAGAAGCTGGTATTACATATATATATATGTGTGTGTGTGTGTATAAAACAAACAAATCGTGAGTTATTGCCAGGCAATAGTTTGGCACTGAAGAATATTTTAAAGAATAACTTTGAATGTGTATTTGAAAGAATATGTTATCAGGTAAATACGAAGTATCTTGATATCTTAGAGGAACAGAATTAGCAATTTTGTGTTGTATGGTGTAGTTGGGAGAGAAGCTAGCTTATGAAACAGCTGTGAGAACAGCAGACAGTATTTTCTGGTTTAAGAATTTAAGTATTTTTTCAATAAATGCTTTTTTGCAGACCTATTGTACATGCTGTGGTGAAGAAACTCAGGGAGCAGACACAAAGACAGGAGCCCTTCTTCTCCCTCTGTTTTTATCTGCTCCCTCCTGAGAGGAAACTGATGGTATCCCATTGTTCAGCACCAGAAAATATTAATTACTTCTCTTTCTTCCCTCCAGCGTGCATTTTTTACCTGTGCATGAATAATCAAGTAGTACTATGCCAGGCAGTTGGTATTAATTAGGGTTTCAAATTACACATAGTCCATCTTTTACTGTTTCTTATGTCAGGCTCAACCTTAATCTGAGAGGGAGTGAGATGCATTTAGGGTTAATATTAAGGCCAGATTCTTTCAGCATATGAGGACACACTTAGAAATGAAAAGGCTTGCACTATGGGGAATGATACAGTTCAAAGCCTTTATAGATAGCTTTTGAAATATTTATGTTCCGGGTGGAAAAGATTTTTCAGGCCATCTCAACCTTCTTGTAACCAAAAATGTTTTGAAGCTTTAGTTACTTAAAGTTTTCAAAGCTCTTTTAATCGATAAGAAAATCAATACATGCAGCATACTTCAGTGTAGTTAAGGCAGTGCCCAACAGCATTCAGTGTTATATGTAACTACTGCCACTGCTTCCTTCTTCTGAATAACACCGTGCATCTTCAGTTGCAAAGGTATAAAGTCTAGAACTCTGCAGCTGATGGGCTGCAGAATCGTAGCCTACTGGTGGATGAAGTCAAACCACAGCTGACGGTTCATGGAAATAAGCAAGGAACAAGTTACCTTGCTTAGATGTCTTTTTTTCCCATTGCATTCTGCAAATTTATGTTGCTTATTTTAAAAGATCAATTCCTTTAAAAGACATTGTGCAGTTTAGAAAATCTTAGAAGGTCTGTATGTTTTTATACTGTGGTACAAGACCATAACCTTTCTCTGTGATTTTCTTGTTTGTTTTCTGGAGGGTTTTTTTTTTCTCGATTTGCCTGTGTCTTTATTTTTGGCAGTGGTTGCAATCATGTGAGGGTATAGTTATAGTTGTCTCATCCATCTTTCCATTCTGCTTATACCTAATTCAGGAAACCCTCACCCAATAAAGTTTTATGAGTAAAACACTACTTATAGTCCTGTTACCTGTAGTTCCTGTTTGTTCTGGTACTAAACTGAAGTTGACTATGAAATTACTGCTGTAGGACAGTAATAGTCTGAAATCTATACATAATATTATTATTTGTTAATATATTCCCCTGGGGCCCTATACTAACTACATATTCAGTTAATAGCTTTCACTAGCAGTTGCATGAGGTAGGAATATTATATTAAAAATATATATTGTCTTCAATGTTTGAGCTCTGAGTTTGATGCATTCAGGTATTTCTGTACAGTTAGAAAAGGACCATACTATTGGCAGAAATGAACTAGGCACTAGTTTACTAGAACTTTATTTCGCTTTTGTGATATTAGGTTTTCCTTTAATTAATTTAAAATATGATTTGCACCTAGGTGTTTTCCTTCAATCTGTTTGGTATGTATAGTCCTATTCTCAGAGCCTAGCCAGCAGCTCAGGATCCTATATATCACTTAGCTAGTTGTTACCCAGTATTTCCCATCTGAAAACAGCAGAGTTATTAGCTGTTCCTTAGAGATTTACCTAAGAAAATTTGTTCTTAAGAGAAACTCGAAGCTGCAACTTGAAATGCAGAGGATGCACAGAACTTGGTCTCCTGCAGGTGTGCCTAGTTGATACACAATATAGAGATCTTTTTTTGAGAAGTAGCATGGGTAAAACTTTATTGCCTGCTGGATTTGTAGATAAATTCCACTTTCACAACTGTTGAGAAGGAATGAACTTTAGTACAGAACATGTAAGGCATAATTGCCACCAGAAGTCTACCAGAATGGCAAATAGTTCCCTTGAGTCTATAATTAAACATTTAAATGAATGAGTTTTCATGTACTTACGCTTATTACTTTCTTAAGACATCTCTATGTACTAGATAGTATCCTATCAATACAGACTACATGTATATTTTAGTCTGCATGCAAGTATGAGAATTGTGTGAAGTATGACAAGCTCACTTGCCTGCTTTCTGATCATGCACCTGCTTAACAGATAGACTGTAAGTAGTTTGGAGGGGTAGACTCAGCTGCTGTATGTTCTGGGGATGTGAAGCTCTTTGTACTCCAAAAACTAGGCTCTGGCTGTGTTTTCAGGCTTGTTGTCTATACAAGTAACATATAATCTTGAAAGCATCCTTAGGATGACTCATTAAGATCCACTGTAAAAAATACTCTAGGGTGCTTTTCCATTGCTCTTAATGAAAAAGGAGTAAATGAAAAAAAAATCTAACATTATCTTGAGGAAAAACAATGAAGAACCTCCAAGCAGAGACTTGCCAGTCCATCACTGCCTATCTATTTTATGTGAGAGAGGGCTGGTCAATGGCTTCCTGTGTGCACGTTTGGGAGTTCTCCTTTTTCTTTAAAATATGTTCTCTACTTCAAATGCTGATGTTCATTTCCAGCATATGGGGACCATTAGCAATACTGAAGCTGGACATATGGCTTAACGCGTTAAATCACTTTAGAATGTCGCATCTGTTTTTTTACCCTGGTGTTAACACCTGGATCAGTTTAGCACTAGCACAGAAGTTTAGGACATATATAGCTGTTAATTTTAAAAACATCTGGGGTTTTTTTTGTGTGTATGCATGTATATGTGCATGTGTAAACTGCTAGATCTCCGGCATTTTTGAGTTTGATGAAAAAAATCTTACTGAATTGTGCTCAAGGTGTGTACCAGCCTAGGCAAATAAGCGGTTTATGGAAGGAGGCACAAGGATTCTTTCAAGTGGATTAGAAATTATGATTTTGCCTTTACAGTTTTTGTCTTTCTTCAGACTTCCATTTTTGAAGAATTGATAGCTGACTCTGATTCCTCTCCCCCTGCCCCCCCCCAAACCCATCCATTTGTTGTACGCTGAATGAGATATCCCGCTCTCCCAGGATGCGTGAAATGGGCAGGCATTAAAAATTGAAGAAAGCAAGTTCCCCGACTGAGTCTGCAAACCTTATCTGAGACTGCTTGAAAGTAAAAATGCCAATTGTGTTGGAGCTTTGAAAAATGACTTTCCCTGGTGACCCGCTGCCTTTTAGTGAGAGCAGAGTTTATGGCTCTGTTTAAGTGATGAGTGCAGTTGGAGAGTTTCTCTTGTTATGCCCATTAGCAAGATTGGACTAATCTGCGGGACGTAACCTGAAGGTAAACTGTGAGTGAAGGAGAAGACAAGGCTAATAAGGCGTTTTGTAGTTTCCTTTATCCCAGAGTCTTTCCCGGAGCCAGCAATTAATATTATTTTCTATCTGCGGAGAGCCCGGGTGGCTGCCAGCATGGGAGGCTTTACAAAGGACCCGTCAGCGCTACCTGCCAGGTGGTGAAGAGGGACTGCTTTCAAAATTGCCATTGAAATTGGGGACTAAGCATCAACACTGCAGCAGAGTTAACAGCTTGTTAATTTAGTAATTAAAGAAAAACAAGGCCTTGCCCCAGCCAGGAGCAGGGCAGCCAGGGGGGTACTGGGGGCAGCCCCAGCGCTGGGCATCAGGCACCTCCCTGGGGCCGAGGCCAGGCCGGGATGTGGGCCTGCGGGTGGGCCCAGCTAAGCGGGGCCCATGGCCGGGCAGGGCAGGGCTGTGGGGAGCTGGAAACTGGCCCTGCTGCCACGTCGCTGGGGTAGGGGCTGATGGCCCCGGGGGGCTGACATGGGGTCCTGGGGCATGGGCAGGGTGGGGGGAGCCCGCGAAGAGGGGTCAGTGCTGTTGAGGCTTATTAGTGCCCTCAGGGTCCTGACATGAGCAATTTAGTACCATTTATTTTTATTCTTCTATTTTATTAGATACAAAGCTTGCATTTCTCTCCCCTTCACTGAGATAAACATTTCATTTCGTGTTTTTCTTGTCAGTGCGGTTCCACAGCCAGGCTGGGGATACAGATGGGCACAGCCCGGCTGGTTATGCGCCGGCTGGACTCAGCCCACCAGCTGTTTCCATCTGACCCACAGTAATGGTGTCCAGGGTGTTGTCCTTAGCGTTACTGAGACCCGTTTCACTTTTACTTTTGAGGGCAAAATGACACAGAGCTGTCTGGCTCTGATATCTCAGATGCTCATATTCCTGCATGCTCCTGTGCAGTCCAGTATAATGTTGGCCAAGTGTGTTTTTTATTTCATTTTATAATGTGAAACAGAGTAGTTGTTGAATGTTAACAAGGAACCTGTGTGAGACTTGCTTCTTTGCTGTAGGACATCTAGCTTCGCTCTTGTATTAGACTTTTCTAATATCCCAAAGCATTAGCTAGACTTTTTCTTTTACTTTTAGACATGCAGAAAAAAAAAAAAAAACCTATATGGAAAGAACTCTTAACTTTATTTCAAATTTTGATTCGTAGAGAATACAACACTTGGCCTGACTGAACCACCGAGTAAACTGGAACTGGCAGCTTCTGTATTTTTCATGCTGACTGGCAGGTACTAGAATCTGTTGCCTTTACACGCACGAGAAACTAGGAGTATTTCAGAACTGCTTGCTGAAATCTGTACCCAAATACAGGGTGATCAATACTGTATCTTCAAGGCTTCCTTTTGATTTTTTTGTTGGGGGCTTTTTTTTTTTTTTTTTTTTTTTAGTTTTTAATATGAACAGCACTGAACAGGAAAGGATCAGGGTTGCATCAAGTTTGTTGCTAAGGCTGTAAATAAAATTTGACTGAATTAATGCCTTCAGAATGTACAATAGGTTTCTTTATGATTTGGAGAAAAGCCATTTACTTTTGGTGGGGAATAGTCCAATATGAGTATGTGCTGCATGAAAATGATGGGTGTGACAGCTGTTCGCTTAGAGGGAGAGGGCTGGTCTCTTTTCTTAGCAAGTGTAGCAGCGTAGTGTGGAGTTGTTTTATACATGTGTACTGAGAGGTGCAGTTCCGTGGTTGTTTGTGGGTATTTTTTTTTAAGTGGTTATATGGCTTCAAGTATTGGAAATAGCCACATTTGCAAAAGATATAATGAAATGTACCATTTCCTGGGAATGACCTGTGCACCATCCAGGCTCTTTGTAGCACAATGCTCTGCCTCAGGGGAGGGCAGTCGCGATGGCAATATTACTGCCACTTAGTTCTTCAGTATTTCCCCAAGAAAAAACACTTTTGTGAGTCAAGGTTTCAGCTCTAAATCCTGACACCTGATAGCCATTCTTAGCTATGCTCACTGGTTGGGAGTCTGTAGTCTAACATACTATGTTTTACTCAGAGAAAGGACTCTTTCTAGCCTAACACCTGCTTTATTCTTGCTGAATTCCTGGTTTTCTTATGGTGAGTCTGAGAGTGATACTACAAACTGAAATCACAAACAGAGGACTTAGATTTCAGGAAAGGACTACACTGAAGGACAAGATAAATAATGTGAAAACAAAGATCTTGTTTTCTTCCAGTGTTCTTTTGTGACTGGACTAAAATGAGAAAAATGTCTGTGGGGTTGGGAAAACAAATACAAGCAACCCGATCCACTGCATAAGCAGAAGTCAAAATGAAAATTTTCAAGTATTCTAGAAAGCATCATTGGATCTTTAAAGGATTTAAGCTGACCTCTCCATAACCTCTGTATGTGGAGAGGCAAAAGGACATGCCGAGAGGAAGCATGTCTGAAAGCATTACAGCAATGCGCTCTGGACAATGGAAATGCTGAGCTGCGTGGTATTTAGAGTATTTGCATGGAGATTCTGTGGCATAGTATATCAGCGTTTGAGCATTTTTCTTTACAGAACAAGACAACATTCCTGAACCGAATACCATAAAAAAATGGGATTTGGATACAGGTTCCAAGGGACTTGTTTTATTGGGGGTGAGAATGTGAGGGGAGTCTTGGAGTATGAATTAGAGTAGTGCATTTCAAACATGGGCCTGAGTTGCACACCAATTTTCTTTCTTCCTCATCTGAATTGAGAAATTGTTAATTATGGGAAGATATTTATTGGAAAGGCAGAGGGAATGAGTAAAGAATTAGATATAAATCATCTCTCTTGTTTAATATTTTTAATAGAAGAGTCTTGAGCTGGCTGGATTCTTAATTACCCTGGTAAAATAAATGCTAAATGAGTTAAGCTCAGTAGTAACAACAATGCATCTTTAAAGAATTGCTTAAATACAACTTTGGTTATGAAGGCAAGTAACTAATTAAATTCTAGTCATCTTTTTGCACTAAGCAGGTCTCACACCTTCTCCCACAGCATAAATTTTAAATGCAAATCATTTGGTTTGTACTAACATTATAGGGGACAGATTTTTACAATACTGAATTAGACATGGAGACTGCTAATGGCTGGCACCAGTCTTTGCCAGGGTGGTTGGAAACATAAATGCTGAAAGCTGCAGCATTTTTTTTTTTCCAAGCAAGCTGACACAGACTTGAATTCATAAGCTTATACAACCTGAAAATATTTTTTCCTCACTTGTAAATTTAAGAAATTTAAAGAGAAGGTGTATTTTAATCTGTAAAATATCCTGCTGTCTGCCTCCAGCAAGGTGTTAGCAGAAAAAGTTGTCAGTCAATATATGTACGAGGCAGTTGTGGGAGTGCCCTGTACAGCACCAGAGATTTGCATGCTCCTACCGACTTCTGTATTTATTGTTCATCCGTGTCAGTGAGATTCATTCCAACATCTAAATTAAAATTTCAATATAAAAGGCCAGTTGGGGTTTTAGTTCTGAAGTACTGGAGGATCCGTTTTTTCAACAATAATGTTTGTCAGTTTTTCATATTTCTTTTACATTTTAATTATAACTCATCAAATCTTAACCGATTACTCCTGGTTTAGACTCAGAAGAATGTCACTGAAGGATGTTTTAATTTAATGGAAGCAGCGTAACATCTGTTTCTAATGTTTTAAAAGCCAATTTATATGGAAATTTTCCTTTATCGAGAAGTCAATAGATATGTAGTTTTCTAACACCTCCTATAAAAATTCAAAACTTGAATTAAAGCAGCACCAAAGCAGTGCCATTCTTTCTTGTGGTAGCAGTGTGATTGCATTTTCACAGCCTTTCATTTGTACCCTTTTCCTTCTGCTGAAATGAAGTTTTTATTTGTCTTTTGTAGTCGAGCTATCAAGACAAACCAGGACCTTCTGCCCGAGACACCGTGGACCCATATCTTCTACAATGACTTTTGGGGGACACTGCTCACTCACAGTGGGAGCCACAAGTCATACAGACCTCTCTGCACGCTCTCCTTCCGCATTAATCATGCTGTCGGAGGGATGGACCCGTGGGGCTACCACCTTGTAAATGTCCTGTTACATGCTGCAGTCACAGGCCTTTTCACGAACTTCTCCAGGATCCTGTTTGGAGATCGGTACTGGACCTTGATAGCAGGCCTGCTCTTTGCATCTCATCCGATCCACACGGAAGCCGTAGCGGGGATCGTAGGGAGGGCAGACATTGGAGCCTGCCTCTTCTTTCTGCTTTCCCTGATGTGTTACGTGAAGCACTGCTCTACCAGAGGTTCCTCACCAAGTACTTGGGGCTGGATCTTGGGAGCGGGGCTGTGTGCAGGATGCAGCATGCTGTGGAAGGAGCAAGGAGTGACTGTTCTGGCCATTGCAGCGGTGTACGATATCTTTGTATTTCATCGACTGAAAATGCATCAGATCATTCCTGCTTTATACAAGGTGAGTCTCCTTTTCTTTCCCATGAGCTATCGTAAGGCACCAATCACTGTTAAACAGGTGCTAAATGAGTTTTCAAGTACACAATAATTCTTAGTAGTTTAGTCAACTCCCAAAAATAAGCACAGATGTCTAATGCTGAAAGAACATTTAAAGCTGTTTAGTATGGGGTTTTTACATTTTGTTTAAACAATGTGGTGTTATCCATTGCTATTATTTGACGCTGGGGATGTATTTTTTTCAATTACTTTCCTTGCTTCCAGCAGCTCCCTCCTAATTTTGTTTACCGTTGAGCACTGGATATCTGGCTGCCTTTTGCAAAGAATTCTTTCATGCTCTTATCCTCTTGTATCTTGCAAACTCAGCTTAGTTTGGTCCGGCGTGCAAGTGCGGCAGCTGATATCATCTACAGGCTCCCTGAGGCAAAGATAGAGCTCTTATTCTAGTTTAACAGAGGCGTATAGGACCTGGGCGCATGCCTTTGGCATGTATTTTTTCTCCCCCTAGTAGGAGCTATGACTCAAATGTATTATTGCCTTAAGAACATAAATATTTCTCATTTTTTAACTTCTTGCCCAACAACAAACAAGTAAAATAAGCAAACAAACAAACAAGCCCACCAAAACCCCGTAGCTTCCCTCTCCCAAAACTGCATGTATTTTAGTGGTACCCAGAAACCCCAGCTGAAATCAAGACTCATTTACATCAGTTCCTGTACAATTGAGTAAGCTGAGTATATGTAATTTTATTTTCAGTGAAATGTCTTTCTTTCAGAAAACACTGACTTAACAAAAGGAAAATGTTTCATAGGGAGGTGCGTTGTCACATTTTTCAGTGAGACATAACCAAGAAAAGCAACAAAACAGATTGCAAAGCTTTATTTTATCTCAAACACTAAAATGTTGATTTCTCACTCAAATGAATTGAAAATAAATTGTAGATTTTTATAAAGAAGTGATGAATTCTGCTTGTAGAATATAGAATACATAGTTGTAGTATGCAAGGAAAATAGTCAAATCAAAAAACCAAGTAGTCTCTGGTAGTTCCCTCAAACTCCTGTGACACGTTGATTTAGTTATCATGCCCTTTTCTGACAAAACTGAAAGGAAAAAGAATTTTTTTTTTTTTTTTATTTACTCGTATGTTTGAGGATGTAAGACCTGTTGAATGCCAGTGGCCAAACACTGTATGTTACATTGTGTTGAGCGGAAACCAACAGTAAACTAATTAAGTTTTTTTAAAAAAGTCCATCTGTAACAGCAAGTTTTATCCTGAGAGGTACAGGATGAGATTTTGTGAAGTGCTTCAAGGAGTTTCATTCATAACTCAAATGTTAGCCTATCCTATAGAATTAAACAATGGTAAAAACATTCATATGGCACATAAGAAATTTTGAACGCCTTGTGCATGACTTCACGCCAAATCTAAATTAGTGTTCCTCACAGCTTCTCCTCATTGCAGCCTGCAATGACCAAGATACAGTCATGGAGCTAGGAAGTTTTTTATCACAGATAGTCATTGCTCACAAACAAAACTTTTGCAGACATTTCTGGTGGGGAAAAAGCTTTTTCTTCCTTTTTTCCCCTTTTTCTGCTTCAGGGCCAGGGTAAAAATTGGTCTAGGAGAGATCTAAGTGACACAGGTGAAATCCAAGCTTCCACATCCTAACTCTTTGAACACAAGGCCTCTCTTCCTAGGTACGGTGCTCTACATTTGGACACAGGGTTTGTGCATTTTTTTTTTTCCACTCCGCATCAGACTTCTTGTCTTGGACAGCAAACTAGTGTCAATGCCTCAATTTTTTTCCATCTATAATGATAGAAATAATAATCCTGTGCTTTGTAGATTACAAATCTTTAAGGAGATTGGATTCTAGCTGGAGGGAATTTTATGGGGAGGGACCACAGTGAACAAAAATAGAAATATTTTGCTTAATGTACCAGAAATGCATTTTATAATTCACTAAATTCCTAGACTACCGTTTCCTTGCACGTCTGTTGAAGCTGAATGCTGCTAACCAAATTTTACCTGAATGCTAGGGAAACCTCTGTTCAGTCATTTACAGTGATGAGGAGCTCAGCTGGGAGCTTCAGTTATAAAGTATCTTCAGTGAGCCTTCTTTTGTACTTTGTTTTACAAAAATTGTTCACAAATTATGTAAGTTTTTGTAAGAACATACCATCCTGGAGGGCTTGGGATTCCAGGAATATCTTCATTAACCTAGCCTGTTACAAGAAGTATTTCTCTTTGAGTACTTGCCTATATACTCTTTTGTACTCCAACTTTGCATGGACTCTACCTTTAGCATCGCAGTTTCCTGTTCCCAAGCACTCCATGGGAAGTAAAGGAGTGAAACACAAGCCTTTTGTAAGGATAAACAGTGTAAATTAAAAATAAATAAAGATAGGAGTCTCAAAGAGGAACAAAGGTAGCACCTTAAAAGCAAATTAAAGCAAATGCTTCAGTCTTCTGGAGAGCTTCACGCTATATGATAAAAACATTTTAGGGCAATAAAAACATCATGATTTACCTAAAAAAGACACTGAATATAATTATTCTAGTGCATTGCCTTCTTTTCAGTCAGTATTATCCAAAGCACTTTCTCACTACGTTTATGTTTCCTTTGGTCTTTGAGTTTTACCCTTTCACATAAAATACTGTTTAGAGAATGTTCAGATTAGTGAGACTGTCTCTGGCCTGCTCTATCTGAAGACTGGAAATTGTTTTTGGAGGATATTATTTAGTTGATATCGATGGATAATTTGAGAATCGCCAATGCACTTGGGGTTAAGAAATTTGGGTTTTGATTGTAGCATGTCTGATCAATGTTTGACAAGTCCTGACCACGAAGACAAGTTAGATGCTGTCCTGTTGATTTGAAATTATTTTTTAGATTTATTTTCAAATAATTTCAAGATGACTACACTGTACAATTGCCATTTTAAAGTGATATCCTGAATCTTCTGAAATCATTAGTAAGAACAGAGCTAAGTTTTCTTACTAAAAGCTTTGGGTTTAGTTTGGTTCTGTGTGTTTATACATACAATGATAAAGACAAGTGGGTTTTCTTTGTTTTGGTTTGTTGTTTTTTAATTTTGTATTTAATCAAAATAAAAACCCAGAGTATGTAGTCAACAGGTTAATTTTTGCATTATGCAGAATTAAAGCACAGACTCAAACAAAAATGAAGAAAGCTTTCAACTCTGCATCTCTGGGATCATTTGGGTGTTGCCTTTTTCTTGCTGCTGCTTTGGCCTTAAATAAAATATATCCCTAGTAAGAACTGACAAATTCTTTCTTCCTAGAACAAACTGTGAAATCTCCTTAAGCAAACAAAATCAACTTTTGGATTAAGGGTTTTATTTTTTTTTCTTTAATGTTGTTGCCTACGCTTTTTCTTGCTTGGAAAGACATTCCTGCATTGCAAATTGCATGAGACCAAAGTAGCCATCTACAGATGAGTCATCCTGTGTTATCCAACTGGCTTGAGCATTTCAAAAACTGCAGTACAGTTTAAACTGAAACAAAAAAACCTCCCACCAAACCCAACAAACAAACCCCCACCTCATCAGAGGACTCTTTATTAGAATGCCTGGACAATTAGAAAGAATTGTGTCTGTTTACCTGTTCTGGAATTTGTGCTTTGTGTTTTCCCAATGTAAATACTGCTGGGGGAGGGCAACTGCAGGAGAAAGGCGGGGGGGGGGGGGGGGGGGGGGAAGACATCAAAAAAGGCAGTCCAGGAAAAAGTTATGGTCTTTCCTAGTGCATTGGAGGGGAAAAGTGTAGAATGGAGCCAAGGAAGAAAGGAAAATAATTTTAAGAGGTGGTTAGCTTAAATCTGTACTAAATAAGTAAGCAGTAACGATATGAAACTGAATGCAGGATAAACAGCACGCCACTGTAGCTTTGTAACGGAGTGGTAGAAAGGAGCTATCCCTTTCAATCTACCTAATGTTAAGCTAAACCCTGTCCAGCTGAGCTGACACAACTGTTTCCTAGGCTGTGCTGCAAACTGGAACTGAGAGGAAATGCAGGTAAAAAATAGCCCTTACCCCCATCCCCCCTCAATATCCCGGAATCAGCTTTAGGAGTTATTTTAAACCTGAATCAATTCACTTATATCCAGTCCTCATCACTGCCCTACAAACAGCTGTACTGGCAAATACTGAGAGGAAAGCTGAGGTGCGGGGGCAGAAACAAGGAGCGGAGAGCAAGGGATTTGGGGGAGTGGGTGGTTAAGGACCTGGGCTGGCTTGCTGCCAGGCTATGGCTTTTGGCTTCTATAAGCCTTTTCAGAATATACCACTGGGGAAACAGAGACATGATTAATTATGTTTAAAGAATAGTAAAACCACTGACCTTCTTCAGGATGGTCAGTGAAGGATGAGCTGGCAAAAGCAGCTTTAAAAATGCTCAAGCAGATGGTAGGAGATGGCCTTGGGGTGACAAGCGTGTTTTTTTCCATTTTGTTCTTATCTTTGGGTCAAGTGTCCAATAAATATGACATGGTGGCTACTACACAAGACCAGTAGTTGTTTACTGGGCTCACACCTATTATCATGCGAGTCCTGATTTGTCACATCAAGTACATGACAGCATCCCAGTGCGATTTGAGTAGACTGGCAGGGCTTCTGAACAAGGCAGCTGCAGAGCAGGACCACCAGCAGAGCAGATGAATATTACCCCTTATTTAGAAGCTATTCTTACCGCACTTTAAAAATGTATATCGTAGCTACTTATTAAACTATCCAGCTCTTTTCCCTGTCATCTGTGTATTGGTTATTCAGTAGAACTTGGCTGCTGATTTTTTTCCTTTTGCCAAGTCTTGTATTCCCGCCTGCCTGTGATGCTCTCACTCTGGCTGGCAAAGTTGTCAGTCTGGACCCTGTTTCATTTGGTTAGCTCTATTTTATTCTGTCTGACTGGCTTTCGAAGCACACGCTGACAAGAATGTATTCACTGTCTTTAAGTCAGCAGATTTTGATGGATTGTGGTCGTAAATGAGTTGTCTGAAATGAGAGCAATTAAAATAAAAAAAAAATAAGTGGTTTGTTTGATTTTTCAGCATTTTAGACCTTGAGTCATTTCCAGTGTAAGTTGCGTGGCAGGTATGCAGATTGAGTTGTCATATATCATAGGTATCAGATGATTGTACCTGTCAGCATCTAGACTTGCACAAATTAAACACCAAAAGTGTAGGGGTGGGAGGGGGGAACCTGGATACGGGAGAGAGCTGTGATCAAGTTCGTAATTATAAAACATGCAAATTCAGAGGCCTAATTCTTTTGTACTTGCAATCTCCAGTTTGAGAGCAGAACCATTAATTAATATTGCAGTACACAGTCTTCTGTCCAATTAGTAGCACAAAGCTAATATAGACCCCACTGTGCTGCCCTTTTTTCCTCTTTTTTTTTTTTTTTTTAAGTGGGAATGGAGCTGGACAACATTAGCAGTTAAAAAGATGGGGCAAATACATTTAAAGCTCATTTTTAATATAATGGTAATGATAAAATATTTATTGCTCTGTGGTTTATGTGTACAAACTGCCTTAGAGAAATAACTAAACCAGATGTATGTTCTACTAATGTTCCACTGCTACAGTACGGTAACATTTTACCAGATCAACTATTGTTAGCACAGGGGGTTTGTTATACTAAAATAAGGAAACCTCTCTTTTCCCATCACTTATTTGATTAAAATCTCCCCTAGGGAGGTCTGTCTCACATGTGGAATTAGTTATTGGTATCTATAGCTTAACGTGAACCACAAATTGGATTGCAGGATGCATTATCTAACCTTCTGTGCTATTATAACAGTATTGGTTTTGTAAAAAGCAATTTTATTGGAGGCCTATATTTTATTTAAGGTAATGGTACAAACCTGGGGCCTCCATGGATGACATGGTCAACCACCAAACCAGGTTTTATAAAACACTACTTTCTTTTATGGTCTTGGAACAGCCTTAGATGTGGGTGATGTGTATAATTCCTGCTCAAAATAGGACTTGCTGTGTATTAGATAAAGCTACTGATTTTTGAGAACACTCTAAACTTGAAATAAGCCACTTTCTGCATTCTTTACTCTTTGAAGTCGCTACTTTTAGAACTATCGTGCTTTGGAAAGCAATTTCAAAATAAAATGCTGCTCTTGATTTAAATTTGCAGTTTTGTCCTTCTCTTCTGAGGAGTTCTAAAACTTTAGCAATGCAGTAGTCGGTCTTCCTGGTTTTTCATGTCTTCTCCACCTACAAGTTATGCCATTTTGCAGCAGTGTTTTATCACTATTTAAAATCTAGCTTGATGGTTTATTTTTTGCTTATTTTCTACCATCTAAGGAATTTTATTATGCTTGAACTTACCCACAGGCCTGGATATTTTGGCAGATCTGATCGGTAAACTATTATTTTGTAAGTTATTTCTCTCAAACACTTGCGTGGGTATAGTCCAGCCTTAGCCCCGCGTCTTTGAAATGCAGTGTTTAGACTGTTCAGGCAGCAGCCACTTCCTCGCAGGACAGACTTCATCCTTGGAGTCAGATACTTAGTAAACACACTTTTCCTTGAGACTACTTTTGTCCCAGTTAAAAATAATAAATAACTTACAGCTTCAAAACATGACCTGACCTCTTGCAGGTTCATTTTGTCTAACAAGAGCTGCATATTCAAGTGTGCTAAGCTGTTAAATGTTGCATTTGTGTGCCATGTAACCTTCTGCATTTCAAGAGCTGAGGAAAAGATTGGGAGCTCCATTGCCAGCTGGGGCCCAGTTTGTTCCCTAGCTGTGATCTCTCATTCTGCCGTGGTCAGCTGGGAGTTAATTTTTCTGGCAGCTTTAAGCCTGTACAAAATTGTGGAAAGGCTGAGACGAATGTGCCTGCACATACATTGCTCATATTTGCGGATGAGCCAGCCTGGTGCTTTTCTCTTCACTCTGCTGGATGGCAGCAGCATGAGGCCTGTACGGTCTTGACCATCGGTCCCCCTCCCCCAGCAGATATTTCCTAGACAAAAGAAGCTTTTTGCAATTTACTTCTTTCTTGACAATTTCAAGTAGCTAATACTGCTGTTTCCTGTAGTTCCCACAGCTCCTTGCTGCTTTTCCTTTTGATTCTGAAATAAGAAAAGCAAGATTGGGCTCCACTTTCTTTCTTCTTGGAGATACTGATCTCCTGCAGGTCCCTGTGATGTCAGTGGAGTGGTGCTGAATTCGACATCAATATGTATAAATAGCTGTTGTTTCCTGAAAATATTTTCATGGGGTGATTTAAACCACTGAAACAGATCACGTGTGACAGAAATACAGCATCCTAAGGCAAATTTAGCAAATGTATTTTTTTTAAAATGAGGAATCATAAGATATCTTGTCAAATTCACTGGCTTAAAATGGATTACATTTTAATATTAAATCCGTGAGGTCTTTATTGGAATTGCTACTAAAATCTGCATTACTTTTGTCTACCCACTTGAAGTCTACAATAATATTTTGGAGACTATATTTGAGAATTCCTCTCTGGAAAGATGGAAAAGGCAAAGGCTTCTTTAATAAACAAGTAAATTAAAAAAAGAGAAGCCTTTTCATATTTACGGAGACTATGAAGACATGAAGAACCTTCAGTTTAACAGAGAGGTTAGTTTGCTAGAGAAAGGTTGTCACTGTCTTCAGTCTTGCATAAGATTTATACTGCATGGTAGCATGCAAAGTATGCTGTGTTCTTCCATTCTTTCCCCTGGCTTAAAAGGGATCTCTTCTAAGGCACAGGATGAAAAAGCTTCCAAGGGCTTTGCACAGTTGGTGTTAGTACATATTTTTCATTCTGAGGTTACATGCCAATTACTAACATCAAGAAGAGTGTGAATTTTTCATGGTGTTGTTTAATTACAGGGTATTGGTGGGCTTGCTACTTGCCAGTTTACAAAACCTGTGCAAATAATATCAAGCTGACAATGTTACTCTCCTAGCTTTTAATGTTTTGAAAATATTTAACGAATCAAGTGAAAGCACCAAACTTACCATAGTGTGTAACAGCTGTGTTTCAGAACTTTAGGAATATTTTCAGGTGTTGTTTTTTCCTCATCTTAGTGATTACTTTAGCTCCCTAATTGAAGAAGCTTTGTAAAACTGTGGTTTTCTAACAGCTGGCAATTTTCCTGTTTAAAATATCAGTATCAAAGAACAGTTAAATTTCATGCTTTCTGGTAGACATGGTCAATATATTAAGTATTTTATGCTGAGATAAGGGGACTTGGGTACCTGTGAACTTTGACGGATAAGAAATATATGCAGCTTTGGCCCATCTTCAGTTTTCCGTTTGTTCATGAGCTGGAAAGCCATGTCCCTTTTCCCCCTAGCTCTGCTTCTCCCATGAGTCAGTTGTCTCGGTACTGGCCACAAAATGGGAAAAACAACATACAGTGCTAAAGCTAAGTGGTGTCTTAATGAGTTAAGTGTCTCCTGGTGTAATTCTTTCTGTGTAGATTTGCTTCCAGAGTTACGGCTTTCTACTTAAACCTGTTTTGGTGTCTTGGTTAAAGTGCATGCATTCATGATCGTATTCATCAAGTATGTATCCCTTGTGTTTGTTAAATGCCAGACAGAAAGTTTATACCTGCGCCTTGCATACAAATCTTCAGTCATGAGTACTTTACATTAGCCTCCTAATGTCATGTTTAGGCACCTAAATGTCCTAATTTGATGGAAGTGCTGAAAGCTTGTAGCTCCTGGTGGGCTTTACTGAATGAACCCATTGCACTTGGTCGGTCACACCTAAATAGCAAGCTAGACTGTGTTCCCAGCAGTCAGGGCACGTGCTAATAGCGTCAGAAGAGAAAAGCCTGTATGTCCCCAGTCAGAATCAAATAGATTAGGGAGCAGGTGCAGCTTCTGGATGCTCCGAGTTCTGACTCTCAGCAGTGCGTTACAGCACCTTCAGGAAAGAACACTGCTGAGAGTGTGTGAAGATCAGGTTCCTCATTTTTTGAGCATCTTAACTGTAGTCACGTAAGTTTCAGAACTGTAGTGCTGGGAAAGCATTGCCTGAGTCTATTCGATAGAACTGTATTCTCAAAGACAGTTGTCTTCCTAGAGTCCTTCCCAAGAGAGAGCCACTCCTGGTACACGAGCATAAGCTCTGATTCCAGACCTGGGAGAACATATTTTGAAGGAGCAGGAACATACGCAAACCCTGAGCCACGAGGGAGACTTTTCTCTTGGTTTTAGGTTTGATTTTGAATTTCTTGGCTTATGCTCATTTTTATTTAAGTCGTAATGATTTAATGATTACGTGCACGTTTTTTTCAAGCTGAGTGATTCTAAACCTTAACCTGTGTAGACAGTTATAATATTAAAAAGGGGGAAAATACAAGTGTATGAGATTTACAGTGGAAACAGCCAGTTGTGATAGAAGGCAGCAAACGTTTTCTGGCATATTTACTGGAGGAACTGAACGATATTTTGTACATATTACCTGTATTTCTTTTTCCAGCTGCAATGTAGATTAGGTATGGGGAGGGAAGGAACCCAGGCTTGCAGTCCTGTAGCTGACTTTATGGGTCAGTTGTTAGGAGGTAAATTTCTAGCCTCACTAACCTTGAATGTCTCTTAGAAAAGAGAAGAATCCCTTGATGCTGCGGATAGTCCACATTGGGAGGAAGGGGAAAACAAAATATTTTTTGTTCCTAAGTTTCTAGGAAACTAATTGAAAATGCACATGAGGAAATCATGTTAAAATTATCTAGAAGCTTTTGGGGGAAGGGAGAGAGAATTTGTGTACCTGGCTCTTAAATGCCAGGTAGAACATATGTACCTTTTTATGATCAGAATCGTAACACTTTCAGACACATACACAGATTACTTGTAAGGCTATAGATTTGATTGGGTTCTGCAAAAGTCAGAGCTTCTGTGACATTTAATCACCAAAATCTTGTTTTTCTCCTTGACAATGAAATATGGAAATAAATTCCCATAGCAACGAAGTCTTTAAAGTGAGTGTAGGAGCATATTGAGTTAATAAAGGCAATGAGGGAGCAGGGGAAAAGAGAGGGTAGAATTGTATCAAGTCTCTATAAATTCTTTCTCTCCCAGAAAACAGGACTTTGGGGGTTATGGATAAATTTTTTGCATGTTTTAGTCTGCATGTTTTAAAAGTATCCTGGGCAGCTTGTACTGCTGTAGAGCACAATGAAACTTGCATCAACAGCAGTGTTTATTTAGTAGGGATTGTGAGATTGCAGTTTATTTTTAAAACACACGTTTACTGTAGTTCTATCTCTTACTTGGAGACTTTTCTCCTTAAAAGACATTATTAGAAGTGGCAAAACACTGCCACAAAATAGCTCTCATGAGTTTTGAAATGGAAGCAATGCCAATTTTTTTAACTTCAGTTCTTGCTTCTTTGGACTACTTTATATATAGCATGTTTGGCTTCTCGTAATTTGAAATCTGTGGAAAGTCAAGCATTAACAATTTTGTAGAGTGATTTTTTTTTTGTGTTGCTTTTTTTTGTTGTTGTTTAAACCATTATGTATTTTTACCTCTCCTGACCTGAGCTGTTAACCAAGAACTTGACTTTTTGTGGGTAATTCTGGTTGAGAATATGGATTAAAAAATACCTGGTTCCATGATTATACAATCCTGTTTAGTTACAAAGAAAATCCCAAGTATAATTTCTTCCAGAACAGAAAGTATCAAACTAAGTGTCTTTATCCCAGATCTAAATTCCTTTCAGTTAGCATTGCAGAGCTCCCTCTTGCATCTTATTCAGGGGGAAGTTACCTGCATAATGTATATTTTTACCTTGCTTCCATTGTACCTTCTCTGATCTCTTAACTGATTCACATACATACATATCTCTTATGTGGAAAAAAAAAAAAACAACACAAAAAACCCCACCCAAATAAGCTAAACAAAAAAACCTACCCCAACACAAACAAACAAAAAACCCCAAACAAAAAAACCCATCCCAAACAAAAACAGAATCCAAAAAAAACCCCTTAAAACAAACAAAAAAACCGCCCCCCCACCTTCTGTCCATGCATCTTTGTTCTGGTAGTGACATCTTTCCTTGGAAGAGGAAATCAATTGTTTATTTCAATCAACTTCCGTAAAAGTTTTACTGTTCTGTAAAAGAACTTAGTGGTAAGAAACTCTTACCTCAAGTTAGATCTGTACCATACTTATGTAGTTAGTGATAATGGTATAATGTGAAAGTATCCAAGCTAGGTAACTTAGGGGACCTTGGTACAGACTGCAAAAATGGGTTCCTTGGCTGCCTGATACTAGATTGGTATTAGTGCACAAAGTTTGAAGCTGGCCAGGCAGATACATATACAGCGCTCACGACTTGACCAGAGTATTTATGAGCCCTCTTTTTATCAGGACACCCTGTAGTCAAAATAACTTAGCACTGTCATCATCTCAGGCCTTCCAAAGTCAGAAGGAAGTGTTAATAATCAAGAGGTAAACATTAACTTTGGAAAGTTTTCATTTGCTTTCTGTTTTGCAAATCTATAGAGTAAATCTTTTCAGGATTTCATCTGTAATCCTGAAGTTTAAAAAGGGGGAAGAAAAATTCCTTACATGATGAAAATTGTGCTTCTTACTTGATGTTAAGGTACTGTAAGACAAAACTATGAGCTGGCTGCATTTGTGGCAGATTACTTGATCTCTAAACAGTCACACTTTTTACCTCTAGTTACACTTCAGGTATTACATGTAACCCAAATTAAAAAAAAAAAAAAGTGCAATTCATCTATGTTCATATTTTAATTATTGTTTTGGTAGCTCTGTGTTGATGTATTTTGAAGATGAATAGTTTCTAAACGCAACTTTAAAAAACTCGCCTCTTTTAAATCCATCAATTTTCAGTCTAGAAAATTGTTTTCACTCCATTGTAGACCATGATATATATGGTACTATATTAGCTCTAGATCCTTGCAAATAACCGTTTCTACCTTGGCACTGCCCTGCTCATGATATGGTGTGTTGTCAGCAATCTGTGATTGCACAGTAGCAAAAAGGTTGGTGTGTCCTTGTGTTCTCAGGTTGGTCTCCAAGGCTCTGCAGTACCCAGATGGCTCCTCTCTGCTCTGATAATCTGATAATAACCCCTGCCATCATCAGGCGAAATAATGAAGATACAGGTGTCAGTGTAGCTTCTTCACTAATATCTGCCTTGTTCGTATTTGTGACTGTAAATCTACATCCAGTAAGGGAGTGAGATGTTCGTGTAATAGCTGCATGGCATAGTTCTCTCTTTCAGTTATAGCCTGGTTTCCTACTGGAAATAAATTTGGTCTGAAATGATAACCTTATTCTTAAGCAGCAGTGATTTAGTAGGTTTATTAACGAAGACAGTGCTCTTTGACATAGTCCTTAATGCTCAGTGTTTTGAGCTTCAGGTCTATACCAATCCTAATTAAAGGGTTTTGGGTTTTTTTTTATCCCCTCTATATTCGAATGGAAGAATTTCAGTGCCTGTTTAAGTCCAACTCTTTGGACTAGCTGCCTAAAGTGTAAGGAAGAAAGGGAGAAATCAGTAATGATGACAAAAAATGAAGAATTGATTGAAAAGCTGAATGTATGATACGGAAACCAAAATTTGGGAATCTATACAGGCTAACCATTCCTATATTAATCAGCAGAGCCGTTCTTACCAGCTAGAGGATGCAGCACCTGTCCTCTATCCTTATTGTAGGCAGTGTTTTTATGTTTTCTTATAAGTTTTGGCAGACTAATAAAAAGTGAACTTTTATGAAATCTTATTTGATATGTGACCTTGCATTCTGTGGCACTTGATGGTTAGCAACCAACATACTGCCTCACTAGGGTAATAAATTCATGTTTTAATACAGTTATTTGTTTTACTTCTAGTGTAGCAGACAGCTTCAAACCCTCAGGGGGAGCTTTTTAAGTCTGTCTGTCTGTCAGATGGTCTGCTTTGCTATTTCATCCTCTGGGCTTGGTTACAGTATTTTGATTAAATGTTACATTACTGTGATACACAAACCATTTGAAATACTCAGATTTGTTTTTAAAAAAGGTATTAAAAAAAACCCCAAACCAAACAACCTGCAAAACAACATATATGTCCAAAAGCTCACTGCAGACTTAACCTTTTTGTGTGTCCCAAAGCCATGCTGCTCGGCATCAACAGACTTCTTCCAAGCCTGTTAATGTGAAGGGGTGCAGCAAAACAGCTCAGAAATTTTCTCACTAAAAATCCAAGAACTGCTTTTTCAAATAACGTGTATTTGCATCTTGTATCATAACATAACTTAAGTTTTTGTTGAATCCTTCCAGGAAACTCAATTTTCTGCGCATTAAAGCAAATAAGTAAATTGTGTTCCATTATTTTTTTTCCTGTTGGTAATGTTGGTGGCTGTGGAAATTTAAGTACATCATGTTTTCTATACATAGTTTTTTGGTAATCTGATATATTCTGCCATTAACTGTCTGGTACAGCCAATTGTCAATTACATAGGCTGCCTGCAGAAATACAGACTCCTTGTGAAAGCTTAATTAAATGTAAATGTCCAGTTAACATTATCACGGCTTCAGCAGTTCTGTACTTGAATGTTATAGCCTTATTCTATGTGCTGTCCTTAAGAGTGAAGCCCACATGTTTTTAACATGGGACTGTAGTCTTTTTCTGGGTGCGGTGTCCTGTGAAGATCTAACTGAACCCTGAAGCACAGCTTCATGTCCAAAAGTTGTTGTTCCTGTTCTTTTTTTTTCCTTAAGATATTTCATGATCTAATAGAAGCTGCCCTTATGCTATGCTTAGGCCATCATAGGTGCAACTCTACTCGTATGTGGGAAACAGTGACGTTCTTCCTGGCTGTGAAAATCGTTTCAAAAGTAGTTCTGATGTGACTAATGCTAAACTTTTTTTTGAATGAACAAACATGTTTGTTGATCCTGCAAGTTCTTAGTGAAGATTTGCTTCACAAATTTTGCTTTGGTTGCTATTTGATCATGTTTTCTTGGTGTGTAGGCCACGAATGATTGGGCTTGAAGAGGGAGTATCTAGAGATACTCGCCCCAAAATGGGAGGTGATTAAACAAGATCTAAACTGTCAAAGCATTGGTAAAAAGGTTTTTTGTTTTCTGACAACATAATGCATGGTTTTCAAAGTCCATCTGCAACAAAGTTCTCTTGATATTTTTCAAGTTATTGGAGAAATAGCAGAAAAGGAAAAGATGACTGTGTTTTGGGTAGCTTTTCTCTATCATGATGAGAGAAAATCTTTCATTTGTTGCAAACTATTGTGTCTTTTGGATGATAAAAAATTTCGGCGGTGGGTAATACAGGTAAAGATATCCTAAATGTTTACCCACAGCTACTTCAGATAGGAAATGTTAATGTAGCTATGGCTGCCACTCAAACCTGGTTAATCAATTTCCATATTAAGCATACTGTCTCGGGCCCCACTGGACGCTAAGGACTTTCCATCTGAAGTTAACAGCAGCAATAGCCTTTAAAGGATTATTGTTCTGCTAGAAGATTTCTCTGATATCCAAGTGTGGGATTATTGTACATATGCCTTAATCTGAGAGTTTAGATTTGTTTTTTAAGGTTTATCCCCATCTCTAAAAAGCTGTGATATTTCTCAAAGCATGCACAAAAAATTATTTGGATGAAGATCACATTGAAAGGCTTGATGCAAAGTCAAAATTCCTATTGCTGAATCACAGTTAATCTGCTTTAGCCTATTTGAACTGCCTGTCAGGGACATCCAGATTTGATATGTTGCAGAAAAGAATACAAGATTGTTATGGGGCTGCTTAAATATGAGAAAAAGTTGTGGGTAAGTGATTGAAAATACCAGGATCTTGAGACATGATTTTGTGCCCAAGTAGCATTTTCTCATGAAGTTAACAAACGCTTTTAATAACAAAGAACATTACTTTTGTAAAAGGGAAATAAAAGAATACATGGACAGATAAGTCTTTCAGAAGAAACCCAAGGGCAGTGAAAACCAGAATGATTTAATGGTTGCCAAAGAGAGTGAAGTGAGAGAGACTGTTAGCAACAGAGAAAAAGGGAAGAACTTCATTAGAGACTATAGGGAGGGGCTGAAAAAAACAAAACCCCCAAACAAGACAAACAAACACACACCACCCCCACCCCCCCAAGACCAGGATGCAGACTTTGTCACTAGAATAATTTTCTAAGAATAAGAACCCAGTTTGAGCAGCTGGGAAACAAGGAAGAACATACATGAATTTAATCCTATTTTTTTGTTTAGAAAGACTGTAAAGTAAAACAAGATGATGAAGAGAATGGAATGCAATAAGAAAAATATGAATTCATAATGTCATTGAATCTTGGGTTCATAGTTTAAATTACAGCTCAGGCTTTAATGTTTTAGTTTCCCACTCAGTAGAAGTCATAGTATACAGAGGAACGTGTGTGCATTCGTATTTTGATACGCTTTCATTCAGTAGGTAGATTATACACTGTGCTAGTAGTAAAATTCTGAAGGGATAGTGGTCCATCTTACCTAGAAATTCTGAATTTTTAAATGTAAAAGATTCAATTAAAAATACACAAATTCTTTCCACTATTTTCAAAAATTTGTTGTCTGAGTTTCAAATCCTGCACTTCTAGGGTATTTCTTACTCATCTCAATTTTGCTTTAAAAGTAATTCATATTGGTTTTGTTAAGACTGTTACCATGTGGATGAAAACCTGGGTAGCTGACAGACAACCAGAGGGATAAATTACTTTGTCACAAATAACTGGAGTGTTAGAGGCTTATATTCTATGTACTATGTACTATTCTATGTCTTTGTAAATATTTTATAAGGCTCCCTTAAATTGCATTAAGGAAATCTGTAGAGGATTTTGAAATTAAAGAACTCAAGTATACCACAAGTGAAAGGAGATAAAGGAGATAACTCAAATGACAGCTCTCAAGCTAACAGAGGTAATCTTTTGAGGTCATTTGAAACATTTCCAGATGACTAAGAAGTATCTATTTTATGTATGTTGTCCTTTTATTACCACAGAGGATCTGAAAAGCATGCTTTTTTTGGTTTTGGCCTACTAAACTCAACCCCTGTGCCTCTTTGCACCTTGCCCATCTGCTGCGATTTTTATGTTGCCAACTGTTTCTTTAATAGGTGCTCTGTTGTGCTCAAGTATACGTTTGGAACTGGAAGGGGGGACCTAAACTTAATGATGTGAAATTTCAAAGTGGCTTTAAGAGATTAGAGTGAATTTGCTTGTAAGAAATGATAATCTAAAACTAATGATCACAGATGTTCACTCAGGTAAAAGAAATAATTACCATACCTAAAGTTGGGATACAGCCTTGCCCGTCCTATCTTCCACTTACCATTTCAAAATATTGCTAACTTATGCTATTAACTATTATTTCAGAAGAGTGCCATTGGGATTGAATTAGAGAGGGTTTAGAGTCCTGTAATTTATGAGGATATATGTAACCATTTAGGAACTACTACCAAAAACAGATTAGAAATGTGGATATGGAAATTTGTTTAAAAAAATGCTAGTTGATGCAGTGCATTTGTTTGAAAAAAGGCCAGCTGTGTGAAGAAATTTTGGGTGGTGGTGTTACAAAATACAAACCAGATGTTAGGAGAGTAATAATCTGAAGATGCTAATTGCAAAAGTGTGTCCTACCATATCTTCCTAAAGATGATAAGGATCAGTGAATTCAACCTGAATGTCTGTGTGCTGTGGTTGGAGAGAAACCATCATTGAAATAGATTCTGTGGGCTATGACATTCTGCCATAATGCAAGGATGAAGTTATTCCTTGCTATCTACTGTTTTAATACTTGAAAGCCAAAACTTTTTCAGAATTTTCTCCACATGAGATAATTATGTGTAAAAAAAGTTAGAAACCAGACAAGAGCAGCAGAAAGTCAGGGGCTAGATGCTTTGATTTTTTTTTTTTTTTTTTTTTAATAAGGGAAGCCAGAAAAGAAAATATGAAGTTCAGCATAATGATGACTGAGAGTTGACTGTTAATTTATAAATAATTGAATAATAAAAATATAATGCTTGAAGGGACTTTTTCATGTCCTCTAGCAAAGAATGAGCCTCTCTTATACCGGATTGCAGGAATATTCCTTCAAGTTAAAGATGGAAGCCTACTATATGGTATGAACAGAGCCAGATTGGAAAAGTTTATAATCAGGAGGAAAAAGGTAGATAAATTCTGGAAATGGAATGTGTTATTAATTCATAATTAATTCAGTGAATTGTCCGATATCTTTAGATCTCGTCTTTACCGTCATGCTTTTGTCAGCAGGAACATGTCCTATAAAAATGTAAATCTTAAGAAGAGAAAGGAGAAAATACAAGTTGGCTGTATAAACTCATTGGCAAGACAGGTCAGTCCAGGCTCTGCCATAACCACGCAACAGATCGGGCCAAGACCTGAACAAGACTTTTCTTCAACTAGTTTCTGTGAAATAGCCCTTTGCTTTAGAAGAACAATGTCATACACACCAAATCTAGACACAATTCATTTATACATACGAAGACAGTAAATTTGCCTTAGAAGGCTTTCTTTTAGTAAGACCAAAACCAATTAATCTCATGTGAGCTCTGTAGTGTCCCAAGGACACAACTGTTTATTGTTGTTTTAATGTGATCAATGATAACCTAAAGACGAAAATTTCAAAGTCTTAGCTGAATGTATAATCTTTAATATTCCAGCAAGAAAATGAAGTAGCAAAAAATCGCTGAACCTGAAAGACCCGCTAATTGTCCATGCATGCCTATCAACCATGTTGAAGAGATACTTTGCTAGTGAGATTGAGTGGTGTGCATGTCTCTCTAGGGCTACTAGAAATTTTTATTATGAAGAAGGATTTTAAAATGCATATGACCAATCTTACTTTTTATTGTCAACTATTGTTTAGATAAATGTTAAACAGATTAGAAAGCCTGGACGTCTGAATGACAGCAGATATTTTGAGTTCATGGGATAAGCTGAAGAGCTTTTAGCATATTTTAACATTTTATTGTGTATCTTTGGAAAATACCAACCTCTCAGAAGCTTACGCTATCATGTCTCTCCCCTGTCATAAAAAAATATGTGTGTGAAGCACCAGGGGTTCCTCAGTTCCTCCACCCGTCAAACCTAAAAGGGAAAATATCATTCCTCCAAATTAGTGAATGTTATGATACATTTTTACAGAAAACTGAAGTCCCCTGCCTTCTGTTTTGTGAACTACTTTATGTGTGATCCACTTAAAACCAAACTTGTCAGTCTGAAGGTGACATCGCTAATGAAAGTTGATCAGTCAGTACAATGGAGTCTTCAGACCCCAGGGTGCTTCTCAATTATTAAGCAAGAGTAAAGCTTGTTGAAATCCGCATCACTGAGATGGCTTAGGAAGAAGCCAGTGGGAAAAAATAAGTCTTAAGCTGTCAGTCTTAGTGTTTAATCTGTAACTGCACAGATGACTGCTAGTAGCACATTCCAGGCATGAACCAGGGAAGTGCAATATTGTTAGCCCCGCGCTGTAGGGGGTACCAGGGTATCTGTCACAACCATGGCATAAGAGGTTGCAGGAACCAAGGGAATAAGCTGGTTCAGCAGCATTGTCCCTTGTGTGGAGGGGCAAGGGGACAACACATTTTGGAGCTTGCTTCACCCAAATCAGAAACAAAGACCTGATGCCAAGTACTGGCAGTAGATCGTTTGTTATGAATCAAGGAAATAGAAATATATTAAAACCCATGTCTGCCAGTTACAGGTGATTAGTGCAACTGTTTTTCCTTCTGTGTCTATTCCTTTTCTAATTCTTCAAGTTCTATTTTGTACTCCAGAGGGAATTTCATTTCAGAACTCTTCCTGATAATACTTGAACCTCAGCGTTTTTAGCCATCTCAGTGTTAACTTCTCCCCTTCAACAAAATATCATTGATACTTTCCTCCCAGTATCCTCCTAAAGTGGCTTCAACAAGCAGATGCTACTTCCAAACTTATTTCTAGAATTTATAACCCAGCTTAAAAAGTTGTCTAGGTCAAAATTTAGCACAGAGCATAAAGTATGATTCTTTGGAAAGTGACAAAAAGCAGGTTTGGTGTTCTTAAATTATAGATATAAAATTAGCAAGTTTTAGCTCACAAAAGTTTTTTAGCAAGTTAACAATCTTTGGACGGTGTTGTATCAGAAACTAGTAGTGGTGTTTTAGTGTTGCTTTATTTTAAAGGACACACAGCTTACATTGCCATGCTTGGTATTTCTGTCCACCTTTCTACTCATTTACTTTAGTGTCCATCAGTCAAAGAGAAGGGAATTTGACAGAGGAAAAATGTTCTCAAAGGTGGAGCTCTTACAAGCTTCATTAAAATTGGACTCAGAATAGAGAAGAGATATCAAGAGAATGTCTCTTTTTTTCTGAGAGAAAAATAACTCAGGAGCACCTTGTTAGACACTGAAAATCCAAGCAGCAGCAACATGTTCAGAGTTCTGAAAAATCACACCATATCAGGCACGAAGAGTCTGGTCGTGAGGTGTGCATTCACTGGAAAGCAGGCTTCATTAGTGCTAATGCTTGCAAGCTAATTGTATGTAGATGACTTAAATTTTTTTTTTTTTTGTCCTTTCTTTCTCACTCCTCCAGAAACACATAAACTGTTAACTTTTACGTAATATTGATATGTATTCCTACTCCCCAGGTGCTATCAGGCAGAAGTAAGAAGGTATTCTGTAGGAACATCTGAATTAGAAACAAAATCTTCTTTCCATCCTCACCACTTACATAGGAGCTGTTCTTATGTAGCACAGTATCAGCTGATATGAAAACCCATCCTCATTCAAAATATTCAGAAACAAATAATGTAATAGGATTTGTCAGAAGGTGAGTTTTCAATCTTTTTTTTTTTTTTTTTTTTTAATGGGAACCCTGGAAAAGGATTGCTACCAAACTAGTCCTCTCCATAGACCCGTGTCCACTGTGACCCATGCCATGTTATTTTCTCTTGACATCTTGCTTTCCCTTGCTTTTGCAGTGGGAATTCCAAATCAATACTCTGTGTACAGTTTTTAGGAGAGTCCAGATGGTATGCATGTACAAAAAATTTCATTTTAATACAATACGAAGAGAAATGCTCATCAATTAGCTGAAAGATTCTCCAGTTTGTGGCCAAAGTTTTCAATATTTACAGTAGCTATTCAAAATGTTCTTTAGGTTTTCTAGTGTTTATTAATCGCTATCAAGGAGTGATACTTCATCTTTTGTTTGACACTGAGTCACTTAATCTTTTGTATTTGCCAGTCTGCTTAAAAATGTTATCGAGAAGATAATTGGCAGTTGTTTTTTTCCTTCTTCTTCTTCTTCTTCCCTCCTTCATAATATTTAAGATACAATATTCTCTTTGGCTACTTGATCGAAGTTCTCAATCCCTTATAGGTTTTCTAAAGCTACTTCAGAGCTTTCAAAGAATATTTGTTTCTTTTTTTGCTTTAAAAATAAAATCAATGATTGTAGTTGCAGAAAATGATTCCTGAAAATCGTCTGCAATAATTTAAACACTTTAATATTTAAAAATAATTTAAAAATTCATTTTGTTTTCTTCCCTCAATAGTTATAGAAAGTTTTTTCTCACCTAGGAAATGTGACTAGGAAAGGACAACATAATGCAATTACTATTCTTGTAACTGGTTATCTCAGAAATGTATCACTACAAGGAATAAAATGTTTATCTCACAGGGCAGTGCCTCAAAGTCTAGATTTTGTCCTCAGAAATCTCATAATGTTTGCCTTTTTTTTTTTTCCTTCCTATTAGTTAGTATTCTCCACTAAAATAGTTCCCATGTGCTATGTTTACCAACACATATTAAACTCCTGGTGTGGCAAGACAAGTAGGAGTTTTAGGTATCTTGCAGACTGGCAGGCTTTACCACTGAGCCAGTATTACCATAGACAAGTTCATTATTTTCCCTGTCTAGATTCTTTTTCTGTGGATTAGGAATAATAATGTTCCCATTATTTCCATGTGCAGCTATCCTCTAAAAAGCTTCAGTTCTGTAGGCTGGTTTGCTATAACTTTATTGATGTATTTTTGGAAGTAGTACGGTCACACAGCTCAGAAGATTTCAGGGTGAGAAATAGAAAGGAATGGGATTGTCTGTAAATGGTATTTATGGTGTAAATTCTTCCTTGTGG
Source organism: Aptenodytes patagonicus (assembly GCF_965638725.1). Taxonomy (NCBI): domain Eukaryota; kingdom Metazoa; phylum Chordata; class Aves; order Sphenisciformes; family Spheniscidae; genus Aptenodytes; species Aptenodytes patagonicus. Next base: position 46,169,873 of record NC_134949.1, read on the forward strand.
TTTCAGGTTTCAGGTTTCAAGTATGAATGGGGTCCTCTTATAAAGTTTCTAAGAGACCAGCAATTTTGGAAGACAATATCTTTTGTCTATGAGATTCTTTTACTGAGGAACTTTCCAAATAAGACTTAATCGGAAAAAAAGATATATGGAATATCCAGTCTTAAAATTTTGAAGATTGTGTCAAGGATTTCAGAATATGATCATTTTGTCTAGTGGTAAGATTACAGCTTTGCAATTTGTAATTTTACATCCTGAATTGAACTCCATCAGTAGAGATGTTTAGTAACTTTTCTCATCTACCTCTTTATCAGACTACATTAAGCCTTTATGGCTTTAAGAGGAATGCCAGTTAAATTAAGTGGTGGATCTTCCCCTTCTTTTATGTATGTTAACTTTATCAGACTAATCAGTTCTGCCAAGTTGTATGATTTACAATGTCTGTGAAGATAGCAGTGTAAAGACTGGAAATACTTTAGTCTTTAGAGAAATGTGATTTGCATAGATCTTGTAGTTTATGGAGGAGATATATATGCTATTAAGTGGTAAGTTTCTTCATTTGTGCTTTATCTGCTGCACTGGATACTGTAGCAGTACGAAAACCTGCTCTATCTTCATGTTTCTGTTAGCAGGTCTTGCAGTTACTCATCAATAGTTCACTGTAGCTCTGTTAGTTTGGCGCAATGGAGGTGTTCTTTTAATGAGGTGGTCGTTTCCCACCTGTACAGGCTTCCTTGCTGGCCTGCAGATTCGCAGCCTCACGTGGGTCATGTTTGCCTGTTATGCCAGATGTGCAATCCATTAGGAACTTGCACTGAACACTTCACACTTACTTAACAAAAGATTTCTATAAAATAGCATGACTGTTGGCCACCTGGGACAAGGCCAAAATCTGAAGAGGTGCCCAAAGTGATAGGTCAGATTCCATGGGTTTACACAGTGCCTCCCCTGCTGCTTCCCTCTTCCTGCTCTCTGTACAAGTGCTACACCTGATAAAGCACCACCCAGCATTTCCCAGCAGGGTCATGAGTGCTGAAAGCCCGTCAGGAGATGATTGAAAACTTGATGGAAGTGCCTCAGCTGGGCTATGATGGCCAAACCAGGCAGAATTCCCACTAGACATATTTATCTAGGAATTAATACAATTACTCTAATTCATTGGACAAGTTGTCTAATCTCATAGGTTTGCATAGCAGAGAAGAAGGTGTCCGTAAGAGTGTCAGCGTTGTCAGCGTAATTAACACACACCGATGATTTGCAATCATTGTGCAAAAATTGTGTGGGGTAGGAGATCACTTTCTAAATAATTTCTGAGAATTATTTGTTAATCTTTTTTAGGCTTTCACACAGGACCTTGTTTAGCGCGCAGGAAGTGCTTGTTACATGATGTAGAAACAACCATGTATACCATTGCTTTAAGTTACTTGTGAAAGTATCTCCCCGATAGCAGACTGCTATGATAAATTTTTGGAAGGTAGCAATGTTTTGTACAAGCTATTTGTAGTTGCCCAAATGTAGCATCCAAGACGGACATGAGAAGGTAAGAAAAACTGACCTAATTCATAAAATAGGCTTTACATTCCCAGAGATGTATATGTTACACTTTCCAGGCTCGTATTCCTATTTGAACTTTGTTTCCACGGTAAATTGACATAGATTGTCAATTTCTGAATTGTCAATAAATTGTCTATGAGCATTGCTCCGTGACCAAGCACAATGTGCGCATCTCTGTCTAGGTATAAAGGTGGACTCATCGCTGTCCCAGAGATCTTGGCCTGTAAGAACAGCTGACTGGTCATGGAGAGGAGAGATGCTGCCTTACAAAATACAACTCTTGTAGACATTCAGTAACTTTCAATGTTTGCGTATCAAACACACATTAACTGTACCCAGTGTGCTCTTCATGTTCTTCACTGTCCAGTTTCTTCTAGATGCAGTGGAGGAACGTGGGGGGAATTTGAGATCAGTTATATGTTTGGGTGAATGATTGGGACTGCTCTGATTTCTCAGCTGCTCACATCCTCTAATACCTGCTTTTTTATGGGCGAGACTGTTGAAAAGGCATGTGATTATGGCTGTGAAAAGAGCAGTTAGGCATATTCAGTAATACTTTTTATTTAACAGTCTGTTTACAGTTCAGAGACACAAACCAGTGAAGGCTAAGGGGAAGTTTTTGACTTTGGATAGCATAAAGACGATTAGCCAACCAAAAATATCTCCAAGTAGAGATCTTCATTCTTCATTTGTTTATCCACCCCAAAAGCTAAGCTTGGATTTCTCAAAGCTGTTTTAACCCTCTTTACACTCTGCTGGAAACTTTCAGGCTTATCCCTAAGCAGTTAATGTTAATGAAACAATGAAGGTAGTTAATTCACAAAGGGAGATCAGTTTGTGTAAGCTGGTGGTTATTGTCAGTTGGAAACTATCATGATCGTCTGAAGAACAGTTGATTTATTCAGACAAAGAAATTTGCCATTGTAGTGGTAAAAAAAAAAAAAAAGAAAAACAAACAAAAACACCGAACCCCCCCAAATCTATTAAAAATTATGCAGTCTTTTTATGTGTTGTGGAGATTGTCTGTATCTAGTTGAAGATGTCCCTGCTCATTGCGGAGGGGTTGGACTAGATGACCTTTAAAGGTCCCTTCCAACCCAAACTATTCTATGATTCTATATGTCTAGCAGGATGGGAGAGTGCTTAAATAGTTATTTTAGCACCGCATCCAGCTGAGTCCCTGCCAATTCATTATATGAGTGTGCTCTCTCTGCCTTCAGTATGTGAAATTTTTCTCCAGTCTCAACAAGGATAGTCTATCAAAAATGCCACTGCTCTAAACACCTCATCTTTAGTCCACTTACCGGCTCTTTTTTCTTAAGGTTCGCTTCAGGCAGTGTTGTGTCACTGTCCCACAGGTGCCTTGCAAAGCTCCTTCTGCCTTGTCTTACTGCTGCCCTGCCCTGCTCTTCCCTTACTCCCTACCAATCTGCAACCAAAAGAGGTGTCTCAGCCGGCTGCTAAAGAGGGGAGTTGTCAGGTGGGGCAGCTGTTGGGAAGGGTGAGGAGAAAAGAGGGGTCTGTATCCCACTGAGAGTCGAGGTGGGCAGGGGAGGAAGAGCTGGGGCTGACATGGGAAGGCAGGGAGGGAAAGCGGAGTTTGCTGGAGCAAGCTTTTAGCTGCTGCTTCTGCTCAACTGGAAGAAAAACAGTGAGTCTCAGGAGTAAGTTCCTGTACCGTGTCTTAATCCCACCCATGTTTTTTGTTCAGTGACATTTCTTATTCTTCAGAATACCCTTCCTGAAATGTTTTGCAATGCCCTTTGAGAAACCTGACTGTTAAACTATTGGTAAAAAGTTTTACTAGGTACGTGGAGGGGAATTAGTTGAATGTTAGCAAAAAAGGAACATAGGGACAAAGGGGATTAAATAGTGAAAGATTACGTAACAGGAGAAGTAAAGAGAAACTTTATTGCAGAATTATCTACTAGCTACATTTGGCCTTGGTACAATGTTCCACAACCTTTTACTTTGTGCTTTTGCAACTTCTTGGTTTTTTTTTTTTTTTTCCACTTGACTAGCCGAGTTTTGGGATTGCTGGGTTTTTTTGCTAAGGGTATTAATTTTGCATGCTCTCACAGTCTGCAATCCAAAATGCAGTTACTGTGTAGAGGAAAACAGGCATGATTTTGGTTATATATTTATTCTTTTCTGAGATTTTCAATGGTATGACTTAGCAGGTATATGCTGGCTATTCAGATAGTTCTGAAGAGGTTTGGCTGGTACACTTTCAAGCCAGAAGGACTTAAAGCTGGGTCATTATGATTCAGTTATGGTTTTTAGAGGATATAAAATCACATTTCTGAGTCAAAAGAAACCATTTTTCCTCCCATCTATTTTGGGCTGGGGGGAGCAGTGTTAGACTGTCAAATTGTTTTAATCTGGAGAATTTTGATAAAAGTTCAGAAAGAGCTTGCACATTTTTCGTTGGTGTTAACACGGTCACAATGACATGGTCAGGACTGCAAATGTCTTTTATTATCTGGAAACCCATTCTATGGAGGAGGCAAAATGAAGTTTCAGAGGATTTAAAGCATACTGTTCCACTCTTCAAAATATGTTCTTCACTTGGTTTTACAAATCTCTTTTCTTTAGAAATCAATACTCTTTCCATTTATTAAAACACGCTGAAATGGTCTTCCTTTTTTGCTCTTCCTTTTTTTTATTTGTCTCAACCCTTCCATTAATGTATGGCACAAAAAAATGGAACAAAATGGTTGCATAATGACACCTTATATGTTTATACTTGAAAGAACAGTATTTAAAGTAGTCAGTCATGTGGATCTGTCCAGATCAAGAACTCAGTCACAGCATAAAGGGTTTTGGGGTTACATTTTTAACATTCCTCACATGAATACATCAAAGCTCAAGTATTTAAAGAGCAACTGAAGTTTTTTATGCTTCAACACACTGATGGATCTGAAGCAACAACAATGTGCCACTTCTCCATTTGTTTTTTATTGAAGAAAGGATATTTGCAGGAAAAAAAGATCTCTGTATAGTGATGCAAGTTACCTTGAGCGTTAGCTAGATGGCACTGAAACATGCTTGTGCTACTATATTAAAGTGACTTGTTTGGAGCACAGTCTTTGCTAAATGAAATTTCAGGAATAAAGTATCTCTTAGCTGCTTCTTTTCCTTTTCTAACCATACATATATATCTGTAAGTCTTCATCTGTATGTATTTTTCTTTAAAGCGTGCTCCCGATTTCACAAGCCTTTTCATATCGACTAATTATGTTGTCACAGAAAGGCAACATGAGATAAACAGTGCTGGAATTTTTGCAAGCCAGATTACATTTTTGGATTTTTACTTCTTTTCAGAATTTGACAGTCCATATTTTAACATACAAAGGATACCCTTTTCTTTCTCATTGATCTGTAAAATAACCTTTTCCAGGCTACAGCTATAGAAGGACAGCATGCTTAGCATTAATGACATTTTAAAATACAAATTCTGCATGAATTGCAATTGTGGGATGAAAGAAAAATTAGTCGCTAAGAAGTTAGCAAATGTTCCAGCAATACTAGCTGCATAATCAGAAAAGGTTAGATACTACCCTGCTGGGGGTCCACTGCTGTCTGGCTTTGTAAATGCTTAGGAAATACTCAAAAGACAGATGAATTGGCATAAAATACTGCTTTTGGATAGCTTCAGGGTAAAAATGAACAAATTGTAGCATTCAAAAAGCAAAGCTCAAGCACTTTTTCCTCATCTGTGTTCCTTTCCAGGAAAGAACTGTGTTCCTGCAAAATCCGTAGACATCCTGCATTATTTTGTACTCATCCACAGTGACTTAAAGAACCTTAATGCACATTTCTGCTGTCTCACCACCTACCTCCTCATCAAGCTGCCACTGTTGTCACTCACATTTTTAGAACTAATCCTCTGATATGCTGAACCGCTTGTAAACAAACAGACATTTACTTCAAGATCTTTCTAGTTGTACTTTTATGTTTGGGGTTTTTTTTGTGAAGTTGGATTCTACACAGCCAAATTGGTTATCAGGTTCCTGTCCTCAAAGGAAATGATTAAAAAGCGATGATTGAATCTGGTGGAGAAGTGGCCGGTCATGAGCAAGTGTACTTAACATCCTCCACACTCATGTTGCAGCCCTGGACTGGAAGACACCCCTCCAGGACTGTACCCTAGCTTAGATCCCAGGCAACGACAGTCCTGCTTTCTGGGGTCTCTTTTTAATCTCTTCTTTACCCAGTGTGGACCCAAATTCCTCCTAGGTTGGTTTTGCTCCTGACCTTAGAGAAATGCTAGATTTTTGCTGTTAGTTGCAAAATGCTGTATGTTGGTTGATCTTTTCCATTTGGAAAATCAAAGTTAATGCAAAGAGAAGTTGCCCTTTTATTCAATAAGGTTTCTTTCTGTCAGGATCAGTGACTTTTTTTAGAGCAAAGGCAAACCTCCATATGCGAAGAAAAATTTATTGACAGTACTATCAAGAAGCCACATCGTGCAGTTCCAACTGGTGTGTCAGTTTTCTCAGGATTTTAAGTCTTATGTCTTAGGCTGGTGAGGCCGTCTCAGACAGAGCTCTGAGGTATGTCCTGTCTGGACCTTTTCCTTAAAGAGACTACACCAAGAATCTTTAAAACTTTTATAGTGTTTTTTGGAATACAAATATTAAAATAAAGCAGAATCTCATAAAAGAGAGAGAGAACAGATTTGCTGGGTGATGTATACTCAAATAGTCGTGTTTGAAAGCAGGTTTTGTCCTTACCTACTTTTGTCCTTGCAAGGGCAAGGCCTCTTATTTTTCCCTTGTTTAGATGTATCTTTGTGGTCTCCTGTAGGCCTCCAGAAAAGTCTGCCTGTTGTCTCTGAGACTTGGTTCCCCACTTTTCTCAAGTTTCCTGTTCTCATCCTCATGGCTCATTGCTTCCCACAGCTTTCCCTGTTGTCCCCTGCACTGCAGCAGCATTTCCCAGTTTGGTGCTCTCTCAGAGAGAGCTCCCTCCTCCTTCCCAACATCCTGCTTGAACCAGTGCATAGCTGCCTGGTAAGACAAGCAGTCAGCCCAACGCTCATCTGACAAGCCGCAGCCCTTCAGCAAAACATACGCATACTGTAAACTGTGAGCAACAAATTATACACTTGTAACATCTGTCCCAGTGAGAATCTCAGCTTTCACGGAAAAAAAAACCCCAAACCAATATACATAGTCCTCATGGTTTTGGCCAGTGCTTAAGAATGTAAACCTTTTTAATCGGGGATTTCAGAAAGCAAATAACAAAAATTAAAATGAACTGGGTTTTCTAGCCTTCCAGTTATTTCTGTGATAAGATTCAAAGGCTGACTGTGGGTTTGACAGGAGTGAGGTCAGCCCCAGCTGTTAACTTTCTTGTCCAAGGGAGGTCTGTTGCAGGCAGTAGGAGGTGTTCTTCATAATTTAACTGTTAGTTTAAATCCCCCTTAATTTATACTTGTAGTATGTGGAAAGTATGCAAACCTTTCACACACGTACTTGGGCCAAGATGCAAAGAAGGACGTAGGGGCACAGTTGATCCTAAATTATCACGTTTGCCCAAGTCCAAAAGGTGGGTCTTCAGGTCCTGTTCATCTGTTGCCTGCAGTTGAACAGGATCCCTAGACACCATCCTTAAGCTCTTAAGCAGCTGCTTTTAGGCATACATAGACAAGTTTATGTGCAGAGCTCTTGTAAAGCCTATCTGCATATACCACCCACCTTTACTTCTGTGTCGTCAGGATTTCAGAGTGCTTCGTCCCGGTTGTGTTCTAGCACACTAGGGCTTCCATATGCACTATGAGCTCTGAGCAATGAGTATGTGCTGAAATAGATACTAAATTAATTACTTTTTCAATGAGATACCAGAGCTCAGGTCTCCTCCAAAACAAAGGACTTAAGTCATGCTTACTCATGCTCGTTGTTGTCAACTGGGAACCTAATCATTGCGTTGCATGCAGAATCGATCAACTTTGAGAAAAGAAAATGGCAGTCTTAGGAAGACAATATCTGATTAGTCTGGGATCTGTCATAACAAATACAGATAATAAATTCAGATTGAAATGTGGAAATTCTAGTTTTCTCTTGAAAAGGAGGGCATCTCCATGATTCTGGAAAGTCACTGAGCAAAAGGAAGGAAAATACATTGTTTTCTAAAAAAAGGCCCAACTGCCTAATTCTTCCATTTGTGAATTTGAGACTGGATTAAGGTTTCTAAGAAATTAAATTTGGCATTTTTTAGAGACTAGCCTAGACATAACTTCACCTAGAGTGTTGGTTTCTGTGAAGTCCATGCTTAAGGCATTTCACTTTCAAATGTTTAAGATGTTGATGCTTCCAAGCTGGTAGGTGATTAAAAATGGAGTCATTGGAGTTTTCAGCATTGTGATGTTTTCATAATTTTCATAATTTTCATCATTTTAATATTAGAAACATGAATCTCAGAAATCACCTCAGACAAACAACCTAGCAATACTGGAACAGTTTGTTTCAGAGAAGTACAAATACCACTACAGGGTAGTCTTTGCAGTTTAGTTCCTATTTAGATATGTGAATTGTGGAAGATGTAATTTTTAATAACTGGAAAAATGTCAAGGTCCCTTCAGAGGGACTCCTGAAAAATTTATCAGTTGTCATTTCTGTCCCTACATGTATTTTGGTTAGTGATTTTTATGTTCTTGTGCAGATTAAGAAGGAATTTTAATGAAACTTGGAGGTATGTAATTTAAAAATGTTAGCCTTTTCAGTCAAAATTTTCATCACTGAAATGAATATTGCTAGCCAGATAAATCCATAGTGCATGAGTACTCCTAGTCTTTAAAGGTTATCCTCATTTTTTCTCCAAGCAAGGTCAAGATATGTATTTGCTGCATTGATTGGCAAAATTGAGAAGTATGTAAATGATTAACAACTTCTGACTTTTTTGCAGCCTAGTTGCTGTCTTGAAAATCAATTGAGTGTGGTCAGTCCCTTTCTGTGACATCTCAGGATGCATAATACTAAAAAACCCTGGGTAGCCTGCCATGCTGATTACTCCTTAGCCAGAATTCTATGCGGAAAAGGGAGTTTGGAATTCATTACATGGAAATTAGTCATGTCCTCATTAGGCAATTGGAAAAAAAAGAACAGAATGTAAACCCTTGACATGCCAAAGGATGTATATGTCACAGTGTCTGCCCCATCCATAAAGAGAGGTATATCATAAATAAATAAATAAATAAATAAAATATATATATGCACTGTTGGCTAGGAGTCTTGGCACTTTAGCACAAGTTGTAGTAGTCCTCTTAAAGTATTTTTCTCTTTTCCCCCTAGATCTCCTAGTCTCCTCTGAACCAGTTTTTTAGTGACTGCACAGGTTTATAACATAGTAGGTGGAGGGGAGCTGGCAGTAGGAGCATCTCATCGTGTTAAGTGCTGCAGTTACTTCTGTTGTATCCAACTGGGATAGGCAGAGTTTGGGTCTATTTTAACTGAGACCTAGCTAAATTGGAGTTGCTTGCAACCACTCTGACAGCAGATATTTGCAAGTTCAAAGACAAGGAGAAGGGAGAAAACAGGAGGAAGAGGGGTCACAGAAGAGGTTCTCAAATGAAGAAAGTTGTCTTTCTGGTTTTGTTCTCATGTTCAAATTTATGTCAGTCTCTTCTCCTTTACTTTGTGATTTATTTTGAATAGCTGTACTACTGAAGATTTTTGTGTGCCCTTCCACTCCACCCCCCATTTTTTTCAAATCATACCTTTCTCTTTGGGAAAGGATAAGAACTTGAATTTCTTCTTATTTTAACCCATTACTGTTCTCCTTTTTGTCTGCATCATAGAATCATTTAGGTTGGAATGGACCTTTAAGATCATTGAGTCCAACCGTAAACCTACCACTGCCAAGTCCACCACTAAACCATGTCCCTAAGTGTCCACGTCTACACGTCTTTTTAACCCATTACTGTTCTCCTTTTTGTCTGCATCATAGAATCATTTAGGTTGGAATGGACCTTTAAGATCATTGAGTCCAACCGTAAACCTACCACTGCCAAGTCCACCACTAAACCATGTCCCTAAGTGTCCACGTCTACACGTCTTTTAAATACCTCCAGGGATGGTCACTCCACCACTTCCCTGGGCAGCCTGTTCCCGTGCTTGAGAACCCATTTTGGTGAAGAAATTTTTCCTAATATCCAATCTAAACCTCCCGTGGCACAACTTGAGGCTGTTTCCTCTTGTCCTATTGCTTGTTACTTGGGAGAAGAGACTGACACCCACCTTGCTACAACCTCCTTTCAGGTAGTTGTAGAGAGCGATGAGGTCTCCCCTGAGCCTCCTTTTCTCCAGGCTGAACAGTCCCAGTTCCCTCAGCCGCTCCTCATAGGACTTGCTCTCTAGACCCTTTGCCAGCTTTGTTGCCCTTCTTTGGATGCACTCCAGCCCCTTAATGTCTTTCTTGTAGTGAGGGGCCCAAAACTGAACACAGTATTTGAGGTGCGGTCTCACCAAATAGACGGGGCCAATCACTTCCCTAGTCCTGCTGGCTACACTATTTCTGATACAAGTGTTGTCGCTCCTTTCTTCTCTTGGTTTCTGATCTTTGTTTCTCTCTTTTGAATTATTGATTTTTCTTACTTGTGAGATTTCCTTTCATTCCCATCAATTTATAGCTTTTTACCCCATGGCTTCCCCTTACTAAAGCAAAAACAGCTGTCTGAAATTTCCCTGTTCAACATTGTTTTATTTTAAAGGAAAGGGAATTCTGGGATTATTTTGGTCATTCCTGTGTGAGGCAGGAATTTGATAGGAGTGCTGTGTATTAAGAAGAGAGCAAACTCCTAGTGTCTTTCAGCTGTATTGTGCTAAAAGCCTCATTTCTGCTTTGCACTCTTTAGCTGAAAACTATGCAGTGATGAAGAGGCTTCTTTTGTAGCTAAAATTGCCCTCATTTTGCTAGACTTTTTTCTTCCTTAACAGGAAACTGCACTAGTATAATTGTCACTGGGTTGGTAAAAAAAATATAAGAAACTTTATTGGAAGGGGGTAATATCTTTTATTAGACTAGCTGTCCATTTTTGGCCTATTTTTTCCAATTATAATGTGTATGTTTTTCTAGCTATGCTGCTTGCTCTAATAAAAGATGCTGTCTCTCCCTCCATACCTCGCCTCACTCATATGTAAGAACAGTAAGTCTTTTGGTTTTTTTTCTTAGTGGGATTCTGGCAAACAAGGTAACCGATGGTGGTTCAAAACTGATTAATTCTTTCAAATCAATTTCTTTGTAGTAGAGTAGTAGCTGAAATTGTCAGCTAAAGGCTACAACCTTAATTTAGCTGGACTTGCTTTATATCTGTCTAGCTGAATATTTAAATCATAAAATTCTGGAAGAATAAGTGGTAGATGATATGGTACTTGGGCTTCCCGGGACGCAGTGTTGGGTCATAGTGGATTTTACAAGACATTAGGCATAAAGGTGGACACCACCATTTCCAAAGGCACCACTGCATTTCAGTGTAGTATCATAGAAACATAGAATAGTTTGGGTTCGAAGGGACCTCCAAAGATCACCCAGTCCAACCCCCCTGCAATGAGCAGGCACATCTGCAACTAGATCAGGTTGCTCAGAGCCCCGTCCAACCTGACCTTGAATGTTTCCAGGGATGGGGCATCCACCACCTCTTGTAGGCAACCTGTTCCAGTGTTTCACCACCCTCATCGTAAAAAATTTCTTATTCTTCTATCTAGTCTGAATCGACCCTCCTTTAGTTTAAAACCATTACCCCTTGTCTTATCGCTACAGGCCCTACTAAAAAGTCTGTCCGCATCTTTCTTATAAGCCCCCTTTAAGTATTGAAAGACCGCAATAAGGTCTCCCCAGAGCCTTCTCTTCTCCAGGCTGAACAACCCCAACTCTCTCAGCCTTTCCTCATCAGAGAGGTGTTCCATCCCTCTGATCGTTTTTGTGGCCCTCCTCTGGACCTGCTCCAACAGGTCCATTCTTTCCCATTCTGAGGACCCCAGAACTGGATGCAGTACTTCATGTCAGAACTGGTGATAGAAGAAGCATCTTGATCTGGTATCAGGTACATTTCGTCATAGTACCTGTAGCAAAACTTTGGAAGAATCTCCACTTTTTGTAACAATTTTAGGATAACTATTCCATCCACGAGGGAGAGATGGAGAAGGTTTCAGAGGGAGTCTTAAGGTGCTTTTGACATGAGAATGACGAGCTGATGATGGATCTGTGGGTTGGGCAGATGGTTTGAAGCACAGACAAAACACTAGCAGTGGAGTTATTCTTACTGTCTGAAGATTATCGAGGAACTGAAGATGTGCATACTTCCAAGGGATAAGGAAATATGTCACACAACTTTCTGCAAGACTAAGGAGTTTGGACTTTTACCAGCAGGACATCTGGGTAACTTATGTACTGACCTTGAAAACAAGTAGTTTATGTAGAAATGGACGTTCTTAAGACTGCCAGGCGGGAGGGAATTTTGTGGCCATGTAATGCTTCTTTGTGTGTGATGGCTCAAGGACTTCTTGTTTCAGTGTAAGTTGTGTATCTTATGTTTAGTGGAACTTTGTTTTTTTTCAAGACTTAAAAAAATGAAATGTTACTACTTAAGGTAATTTGTACTTAATAGTTGTAGCTGCTCTCATGTAAGTATTACCATTATGAGTCTCAGTTCGCTGAAGAAGCAGGGATATGTGTATGTTTTGCTACAATGCACATTAAGAGTGCAGCTGTCCTAGTGATATTTTTGGAAGTCATGGTTTGATAGGCGTCTTCGGTAGCAGTTATGGCTTAACGAAGTTGCACTGCTTCCTTCAGCTTTCCACCCCCATACACTGTTCCATCCATTGGGCTGTCACTTTGTGCAAGGTTTTATGAAAACCATAAGAAAACAAACAAAAGTTCCTACAGTAGCATTGCTGTCTAAATTCTCATATTGTGAAGAAGCCACAGTCTAAATTTACTAGTTAGAAAATAAATGTGATTTGAGTGTTAGTCCAGTTATGCCTGCATTTTGATTTTAAAAAGTCTGGCATATTCTGCTCCATTGTCTTCTCCTTCCCACTGCCATCCTTCATTAGCAAACTCAATAATACAATCTGAAAGCCAGGTGATTAATTTCTAATATGCAAAACCCTTATGTGCTCAATTTATGCATGAAGATTATGGCATATGGGTTACTGAGATTTATTTAAAAAAACCAAAACCAACATTATTGGGGGCTGGATGTAGCTTTCATCTGGACTGGTTTAAGGGGAGGACTCAGGTTTGTGTGCAATTGAATTTGGGTCATCAGCATGCTTAGTGCTCCCCTGAAGGGGAGAGCGCTGTAAGGAGGCAGGTAACTGCCACAGGCTTCTGCTGAATTTGTTGAGGAAAGTTACCTCTTTGCTCTTTTGTTGCTGCTTTGCCAGCCACTGTCTTGCTGCAGGGCACAATTTTTTTCTTGTTTGCACTATGGAGTGTCTGACCTTAGGCAACCTAATTTAGTTCACTAAACCTTGCTAACTTTTTTATACTGAATTATGTCAATTTGCTAATCTCTACAAATCTGTGTTTTATATTTGAAAGCGCTTATTAAAAACAAGCCGAAAGCTCAAAATAGGAACAACTTTGAGGTTTTTTATTTTGATGGTTTTACTGTAGCAGAAATGTTCAGTGATGTGGGTGTCTGCATAATGTAACACATCCTCTTCCAAATCCTGCCTTTTTTGAATTCTCGAAGAAATCCCACACTCATTAAATAGCTTTCTATTATGATAACTTGGAGAGAGAACTGCTGTACATCGGCCTTCCCACTGAGTGAAGCCTCATTATAAATCATCCCTCTATGGCTCCAAAATGCTGCGCTTCCAAACTTTATTCGTTAATGAGACTGGAATGAATTTCATAATGGCTGGCTGTTTTCACTGGAGCCATGCTCAGGAAAGACTGTTGTGTTTATTTCCTCGGTGCTCGAAACACCTTTGCAATGCATTGGACCTACAAACCAGGAATTAATAAGGAAGGCTCTCTGGGTGTGTATGTACGTGTGTGAATATGGATGAGTATGTGCAGGCAAAATGATTTCCGTTTGCACCATTTTTATTTCTTTCCCCTTTGTTTCATCCAAAAAGTGGAGAAACTTATTTAAAACAAATGTTTTTATAATGGTACTGAATGTATTTAACAAAAAATAAATTTTTAGTTTCTTCTAAAAGAATATATATTTTCTCATTTCCTTCAGAGAAGCTGGATTGTTTTACAGCTAAACTGATTTGACCACAGATTATTGCCTAGCGGGTAATATTAAATATCTTATTTTAAGCTAAACAAGATAAGGGTGCAGGCTGTCAAGTAAGTTTAATGTAATCGGTTAAGGGGCTTCAGCATACCTCTTACAGTACCAGTAATTGACCTCTTTTAAGTACTTCACCCCCTAATAATTTGGTTGAGAAGTGTCTTGGTATTGGTTCACAGGAGATTGCTAACTGCCTCATTTCTTCACATTAGCTTAATGGAGAGTACTGAGTCACCATGTCAATTACAATCCCATGACATGAAGTAAATTTTGTCATCCATATTATGCTTCACCATTTTTCATCTCTCTATTTGGATTCTTAAGGATTTGGTTTTGCATTACTGAGGTCAGTAATTGCTTTACCTTTAACTCTGTCTGTCACTGGATCAGACCCTGGTAATACAGTTCATGTTTTTAAAAGGACTATGCTTAAATATTCTTTTAAATACCCCTTAAAAAGGTATCTAGGCTAAGGTTAGAAAAAATTAACACTGATTTAAAAAAAAAAAATTATTTCCTTCATATTTCATGTGTAAGTAAACAAGGTACAGGACATCCCATTCAAGGTATTCTATAATTTTTATCAAACGTACTTTTGAGGAAATTTTCTATTGAAGTGTTTGCAGTTTTTATTATTGGTTAAATTTTCTTATATTTGTGCATTTCTATTCCTGTGATATCTTTGCAACACTCTCTGCTATCATTGGGTAGTCATTACTTATGTAGCTAGCCAGTGCTATTTGCTGCAAAAAGTTTAATTTGTTCTCTCTATTCAATTTCTATTAGGTATTCATTCCCATTTCTTTTTAGTGTTTTCAGCGGGGAATGAATACAAAAAACTTCCCCAGTAATTAACATAGGACATAGCAAGCTCTCTCTTTGAAGAAATTTATTTGAAGAATAAATTTTATTACTTTATTTATTTATTAATTTGAAGAAATTGGTCTTTGAGCATAACCAGTTGTATAAGAGACTAACTTGATCTAATGAAAAAGAGGAACAAATGAAATTGTTATTAAACTGTTAATTTTCCCAGTCTTGCTTCTCTGAGATCACAGTGCTTATGAGTCAGGTCTTACAAAGGTTGTTAATTTAATTTCTTTTATAAGGTTCCCCCCCCCCCCCCCAATGTGTTATTCTTCAAACATCCAAGCATATATCTCCAGAATTTTATTGCCAGTGCTTCATAGCCACCTGGTTAGCTACATGGGAGGCAAGACTAGGTTAGATGACAAAGGAGGCATGTAGATGTGCTTCAGAGTATTTGTTTTGACTAGGAGTATGAGAGGAGTTCCTGTCAATATACTTGGAAACCAAGCTTTTTATCAACGGTGGTGACTTACTATTTGTTAGCATTCTCTTTGAATTACCTTTCATCTGCTGTTGGTAGTGACTTTGAATCTCAAAGGTATGTAATTCTCACTGCAAGTCACTTTTGTGAAGGCTTTAGAATCATAGAATCGTAGAATCATTTAGGTTGGAAAAGACCTTTAAGATCATCGAGTCCAACCGTTAATCTAGCACTGCCAAGTCCACTGCTAAACCATGTCCCTAAGTGTCACTTCTACACGTCTTTTAAATACCTCCAGGGATGGTCACTCCACCACTTCCCTGGGCAGCCTGTTCCAATGCTCGATAACCCTTTCGGTGAAGAAATTTTTCCTAATATCCAATCTAAACCTCCCCTGGCGCAACTTAAGGCTGTTTCCTCTTGTCCTATAACTTGTTACTTGGGAGAAGAGACTGACACCCACCTCACTACAACCTCCTTTCAGGTAGTTCTGAGACTGATCGTTATTGCTGCATTGCCTTTAGTTTCTCCAGTTCTTTGTGGTTCCCATTGTTTGAAACGTGATACTATTGTACCATAGAATAAGTAGAAATTATGCAGAGATTGCATCCAGACCATAGGAGATATCCTTTAGGCTGTTATTTATAATAAGCATTGCATCTGAAATAAATGACTAGTAGGTGGCTTATACTGTGAAATTTATTACTACTTTTACATGTACTGACTTCAAGCATAGCAGTTGCGCTACTTGTGAGTGTCTTTTGGCCATCCTCTTCTACCACATCATAAATAAACGTATTTCGTGGGTGGGTATAGAAGGGGGGTGGGATTTTTTTTTTAATAATTTTTTTTAGTCACAACATAGCCTATATTGTTTGTCACATTAATAGGTTATGAATCACTTAAAATTTTTTTTCTATCTTGCTGAAGCAGTAGAATCTGAAAATAAAATATCCACCAAAACCAGCTTTAAGTATTCTTTTTTTCAAAGGAAATAAGTGACTACTTGTATGATCTTAAATGAATCTTTCTTGATAATGTAAAGCGCCTTCTGAGTTGATAAGCAGGTTCTCTATTTCATGTGGACTTCCAATATTATCTGTATTTCTCTTTGAAAATGTTGTAGGTGTTTAAGCTTTACTAGAAGAATTACAATTAAGTGTTCAAATTTGTAATATATTTTCTTTGTTATGAATATAGTTTCAAGATAACTTTGCTGCTTGTTCCTTTGCTATATTTTAAAGGTACAAATAAAACAAATAGAACACCTCAATTTTTCAGCTGGCAAAGGGAAAAACAAAAAACACATAAGATGCTGCTTGTTATCCACTGTAGAAACTGACATTTCTAGCTCAATGAGCTTCCAGCTGATGGATTTCTGTTACACCTAGGTAGGTTGTTCTGTCAAAACTAGAACCAACTTACTATTAGTCCCATGTACAGAAATTGATTATTGATGACTTACTTCTACTGGATTGATAAAGTTGCTTAGTCATTGGTAGAGGCTTAATCTGGGATTGAATGACATTTTTGCTCATAAAATCCATTTCTATTTGCATTAGTCAGTTAAAAAGTATAGAATCATAGAATCATTGAGGTTGGAAAAGACCTCTAAGATCATCGAGTCCAACCGTCGACCCAACACCACCATGTCCACTAAACCATGTCCCTAAGCGCCTCATCTACTCGTCTTTTAAATACCTCCAGGGATGGGGACTCCACCACTTCCCTGGGCAGCCTGTTCCAATGTTTCACCACTCTTTCAGTAAAGAAATTTTTCCTTACATCCAATCTAAACCTCCCCTGGTGCAACTTGAGGCCATTTCCTCTCGTCCTATCGCTTGTTACTTGGGAGAAGAGACCGACACCCACCTCGCTACAACCTCCTTTCAGGTAGTTGTAGAGAGCGATGAGGTCTCCCCTCAGCCTCCTTTTCTCCAGGCTAAACAGTCCCAGTTCCCTCAGCCGCTCCTCATAAGACTTGTTCTCCAGACCCCTCACCAGCCTCGTTGCCCTTCTCTGGACACGCTCCAGCACCTCAATGTCCTTCTTGTAGTGAGGGGCCCAAAACTGAACACAGGATTCGAGGTGCGGCCTCACCAGGGCCGAATACAGGGGCACGATCACTTCCCTGCTCCTGCTGGCCGCACTCTTTCTGATCCAGGCCAGGATGCCATTGGCCTTCTTGGCCGCCTGGGCACACTGCCGGCTCATGTTCAGCCGGCTGTCAACCAGCACCCCCAGGTCCTTTTCCACCAGGCAGCTTTCCAGCCACTCTTCCCCAAGCCTGTAGCGCTGCATGGGGTTGTTGTGGCCGAAGTGCAGGACCCGGCACTTGGCCTTGTTGAATCTCATACAGTTGGCCTGGGCCCATCGATCCAGCCTGTCCAGGTCCCTCTGCAGAGCCTTCCTACCCTCGAGCAGATCAACGCTCCCGCCCAACTTGGTGTCATCTGCAAAGTTACTGAGGGTGCACTCAATCCCCTCATCCAGATCATTGGTAAAGATATTAAACAAGACCGGCCCCAGTACTGAGCCCTGGGGAACACCGCTTGTGACCAGCCGCCAACTGGATGTAACTCCATTCACCACAACTCTCTGGGCCCGGCCGTCCAGCCAGTTTTTCACCCAGCACAGAGTACACCTGTCTAAGCCGTGAGCCACCAGCTTCTCTAGGAGAATGCTGTGGGAGACGGTGTCAAAGGCCTTGCTGAAGTCCAGGTAGACCACATCCACAGCCTTTCCCTCATCCACTAGGCGGGTCACCTGGTCATAGAAGGAGATCAGGTTGGTCAAGCAGGACCTGCCTTTCATGAATCAGTGCTGGATGTCTATTTACATTCTTATAGTGTGTGTGTTTTTCTCCTACTGCATATTAAACCAGCTCTTAGGGTTTAATTTTCCTTTATTGCCATCCTATTAGCGTAGAAAATGTGAAATGTGCCATAATAATTTTTGGTGGTAGGTTTATAGGTAGGATTGCAGTATGTGCTCTAAGAGCGTACTTTGCTTCCTTTTTTCTTAAGCATGCCTGTACGTTGTACAGAAGAGCAGAACAAACTTCCTTTAGAAGAAAAAAATGCATATCCATCCGTTCAGGTGAGCAGGGCTTTAATTAAAGTTGCCAATACTTCGTACAGGTTAAGTAGTTCGAAAGCGTTGTCGGGTCAGATTTAGTTAATACGGTGTAGGAGATACAAATGACATGGTGGGCCTCAGCCTTGGGCACTCTTTTTCAGGTGTGCTAGTTACTCAAGAGGACAGCCCGGCTATACAGCAGGTACAGCCTTTGCCTTCCCAGCGGGACCTGGGCAAAGCTTCCTTTTTCCTTGGGGCTCTTCAGGCCTACTCATCAAGTTGCTCAAGCCTAGTGCTGAGCCGTGCTGCCCACTTCAGCTGTGCCACTCATCTCTGAGACTGTCCTGCTTCCTTGTAGTCCGCGTGGCAGAGGCGAACTGGTGCTCTTTTACACAGCTGGAATTTTCCCTTGGTTCCCTTTGAACTTACATGAATTGCTCTGTCGCGTTGTGCAGTTGTGTGTGCTAGCTGGGTTTCTTAGCATGTTGACAAGAAGAGTTTTTAAAAATTTCAAGCATGTTTTTTGTCTCATTATGTATGCTGTTAGCTTTTTGCAGAGTCTTACTTGGATTATTTACTTTTACTCTTTTTCCTTAACTTCTTTTTTATATCTTGTATGTTATCAAGAAGTTACAACATTATAGCGCCAACTTTTTGAGTCAGTATTGCTGTTAGCATTCTCACTTGGTGAGCTGGAAATGTGGCCATTAACTGGTGTAAGTCGCTGACAACAATGGCACTATTCTACCAACCAGAAAGCTTGAATTATTAGTAGTATTATTATTATAATTATTACTATTATTATCATCATTGTCATCATTATCTTTATAGCAAATAGAAACCAATATTTACATTGTTTGATGTACTAAAGCTCTCAGCACAAAATATCTGTCTTTCTATGTGTTTTATTTTTATATGTCTTAAGGGCAGAGATGGGCAGAGATCACCTTTAAATTGATGGATACATGAAGAGTGCAAACCATTATTATATAAGATTGAGGGGTTTTTTAATTAGAGAAAATGGCATGGATTTGCACATTTGCACAATTGGGGGAAAAAAGAAGTGTTAGTTTGTAAGAGGTGGATTTTGGAAATGTTCAGAAGAGGCTAATGTGACTGGGGGAACAAAACACGAAGATGATGTTAACTAACATTTTGTCTGAGTTGGAGGGAAGTGAAACAAATGTTAAGACAAAGTAGGATTGCAGGAAGCTCTAGTACTTCATGCAGAAATGACCAGAGCATGGATGGGTTATACTATAAAAGGTCACAAAGAGAGAAAAATATGCTCCTTTTCAGTAGAAATGCTGATGATACTGTTATGGTAATGTGGTTTAACCTGGCAGGCAGCTAAACACCACACAGCCGTTTGCTCACTACCCCCACCCCAGTGGGATGGGGGAGAGAATTGGGAAAAAAAAAAGTAAAATTCGTGAGTTGAGATAAAGACACTGTAATAGGACAGAAAAAAAAGGGAAAATAATAACAACAACAACAATAATAAAAGAATATACTAAATAAGTGATGCATAATGCAATTGCTCACCACCCACCTATCAATGCCCAGCCAGTCCCTGAGCAGCGGTCACCCCCACCCCTAGCTAACTCCCCCCAGTTTATATGCTGAGCATGACGTCAGATGGTATGGAATACCCCTCTGGCCAGTTTGGGTCAGCTGTCCTGGCTGTGCCCCCTCCCAGCTTCTCACTGGCAGGGCATGAGAAGCTGAAAAATCCTTAACTAGTGTAAGCACGACTTAGCAACAGCTAAAACATCGGTGTGTTATCAACATTGTTCTCATCCTAAATCCAAACCACAGCACTATACCAACTACTAGGAAGAAAATTAACTCTATCCCAGCCAAAACCAGGACAGGTAATCAGAGGAAGTTATGTCCAGAAGTTACCTCAAGAGGCCATACAGTGCATCATTCTGTCCCTAAAACAGGTCTGACAATACTTCTGTCTTTCCCACAAGTTACACGTTTAATGTATTCTTAAAGGCAGGATAAAGCTATAGAGCCAACCCCCATGGCAAACTTTTCCAGTGTATCCCTATATCAAGCAGTGGAAAGCATCTCTTCATAGCTGACCTGAATCTATCTTTCTTGACCTGAAGCTTATTGTTCTTATCCTTTGGACATGGATATAGATAACAGATTATTCCTTTGCTATGTGCAGCAGTCATTTATGTACTAGAAGGTAGCTGTCATGTCTAAACAGCTTATGTTCTTCAATTTTTCCTCATGGGATGTGTTTTTCTAGATCACTGATCAGTCTTATTCCCCTCCTCTGGTGTCTCTCCAGTTCCTCCGTTTATTTCTGAAAGTTCTGTGCTGGAAACAGACACTTTTAGGATTTACTAGTATTGAGAAGAGTGGAAGGATTACTTTGCATGTCTTGAAGGGTGTGCTTTCATCTGTAGTCTCAGTAGGCTGTTTACCTTTATAGCAGTGGTTTAAAAGAGTTGCTTGTGATCTGTGATAATCCCCAATGCTTCTCTGAAGAAGAGCCAACTACTTGCTCCACATCTCATACTTGTGTAGCTTTAAGCAGTCAGAGTTGCCCCTGCCTTTTTTTGTACAGGATTATTTTTCGTAACATTTCTCTGTTTTTTTCAAGATCATTTTGAATTCCAGTTCTGCCTTCCAACATACTTGCATGTTCAGTGAGCTCTCAGCATTTTGGCTAGTGCAGAAAGTACAGCACCCTTCCTTCACTGCAAAACCTCTCAAATCATAGAATCATTTAGGTTGGAATGGACCTTTAAGATCATTGAGTCCAACCGTAAACCTACCACTGCCAAGTCCACCACTAAACCATGTCCCTAAGTGCCCACGTCTACACATCTTTTAAATACCTCCAGGGATGGCCACTCCACCACTTCCCTGGGCAGCCTGTTCCCATGCTTGACAAACCTGTCGGTGAAGAAATTTTTCCTAATATCCAATCTAAACCTCCCCTGGCGCAACTTGAGGCCATTTCCTCTCGTCCTATCGCTAGTTACTTGGGACAAGAGACCGACACCCACCTCGCTACAACCTCCTTTCAGGTAGTTGTAGAGAGCGATAAGGTCTCCCCCGAGCCTCCTTTTCTCCAGGCTAAACAGTCCCAGTTCCCTCAGCCACTCCTCATAGGACTTGTTCTCTAGACCCTTTGCCAGCTTTGTTGCCCTTCTTTGGATGCGCTCCAGCCCCTTAATGTCTTTCTTGTAGTGAGGGGCCCGAAACTGAACACAGTATTCGAGGTGCGGCCTCACCAGGGCCGAATACAGGGGCACGATCACTTCCCTGCTCCTGCTGGCCACACTATTTCTGAGACAGGCCAGGATGCCATTGGCCTTCTTGGCCGCCTGGGCACACTGCCGGCTCATGTTCAGCCGGCTGTCGACCAACACCCCCAGGTCCTTTTCCACTGGGCAGCTTTCCAGCCACTCTTCCCCCAGTCTATAGCATTGCATGGGGTTGTTGTGGCCCAAGTGCAGGACCAAAATGAGATGATGCTTTTTAAATGAAATGCAGGTATGACTATTGGACCACCTATCAACCTGTGTGCTGGTAACAGTAGGGCTGGACAGCATCCCTGAGCAGTCTGGCAGTTCAGGAATGTCTTTTGGTCCCAGTGGGCTTCTAACCTGCTGTGTTAAGATCTTGCTGCTGCAGATAAATGGATTAACCCTGGGTAGATATCCATAGCGTCACCATTGTCACGCTGCATTTGGCTGTGTAGACTTATCTTCAGAGAGCGCCTTCTCTGTTGCACTGATCATGCTCACATATTTATCAAGCTAACGTAGTCCCTTCTGCCCTTTTACTACCTCCAGTCATTCGTACAGTTTCTGCTCTTAATGCAATTTATCTTTTCCCCTGTAGTCCTTAGTACTATTTTGTCAGCTGAGAGGTTAGAGGTTGTGGTTTTTTTTTTTTTAATTTAAAGATTCATATTAAAGAATTAAAGATTTTAGAGGAAGACTTTGAGCACTTTTAAATGCCAGTATTTATAACTCAATTTAAATTTTAGTAAGGCAAGTCAACAGCAATAAAGACTGCTTGGCTTGTGCTACTTGCTAATTACAGTAACAATATGTACACATAATCTTCAGCTGTTTTATGAATGCACTGACTTCCTTGTTGAGGAAGAATTGTGTGGGTTCACAACAATAGAAGTAAGTGTCATTTAATATGTACAGTTGGCCACAATATTGGATAAGCTATAGAGAGAGTTCCAACTCAGAGGAAAAAGAGACCTTCGGGCCAGCTGTTGTTGTATCACCAATGTAAAGGAGTGAACCTCGTTTAGTGGGTCATGCTAAACTGGGCAGGTGGAGAGGGAGCGGTAAAGGCCACTTCCAGCTCAATACTGTGACCCAGCAGGGGTTGTGGCAACTAGCTTCATCCCTGGTGTGGATACGTTTTGAACTCTAGTTCAGCTCAAACTTGGCTGAGCTTTGATCCAGGAGCCTCTACCTATCGTGGAAACAAGATACTGTCAGTCTAGTGATTTGGCAGCATTTTGTTACTTTGGGAAGCCCCAGTTCTCAAGCCAACATATTTTCAAGGAGCTCTAAGTTGGAAAAGAAACTCCTGTGAGTAATGCCTGGTGACATCCATTTTCTTTTCTGCATTTCCTGAATTCTAAAAATAACATTTTGTGTGTGGTTAGCCCCGGTGATTTTGATATCTGGACTGTCTTGACCATGTGCCGTATTCAATTCTGCTTTGTGAAATGGACAAGGTGAGGTTAAAAGAATAGTGTCTTTTGAAAATACTTTGGATACCACTTAGGTGATGACTGAGCTTTGGCAGGGGCTGCCCAATCAAGAAATCTGCTGCAGTGCCTTATTTAAGAGCAGTATAATGGAGTGAGGAATTAGGATTTAATGCAAGGGAAATGTGCAATGTGGGTGGGTCATGCAGATGGATTTTGGTAGGGAGATGAAAAAGCTTGCTGCAGTCACAAACACTAAAATTGCAGTGGTGGTACTTGACTGTTAGCAGGCAGGAGAGATGTTAAATCTGATCTAAATCAGTGCTCATTTTTTCCCTAGATGAAAATGACTACTTATGAAAGGTTAGAGGATTTATGAGGGTGTCAAAACATATGGCAGATGGGCCGGATTAGGACTCATGAGTATAGTAATCCAAATCCTTTCTGCCAAGCATTACAGAGGATCTCTTCCTGCTGCTGGGCTACACTAAGTGTACACAGTCAAAGGAGCACAGGCTGTCAGGAGGCTCAGAGGAAGAGATGCTAGTGAAAGTGCTTGTCCGAGCAGAGTTCATTTTGAAAGCACTTTATTTGTAGGCAAAAGTCTACTGGGGAACTGATTATATTATTTAATTTTAATAAATTGCTGTAACCAGTTTTTTTTTTTCCTTTGGTTCACTATACAAAGCCTGGAAGAAAGTAAAACCAAAATGTGAGCTAAATCTTTCTAATTATCTCTGACTGTATTAGTACAGAGGGGTAAAAGCTGTGCAAAAGTCACAAGTGTTGAGAGAGGTAAAAAGGGGAATGAGTCTGTCATTGCCTTTCTGAGCCAGTGCTATCTATGTGTGATTTAAAGAAGAAAAAAAAAAAGCATCCTGCTTTAAGTTTTTATGACAGAAGTTTAAGTGTTAGGAAGGATTTTAGTTTTGGTTTTAGACTAAATCCAGAGGATCTCCTTTGAAATCTGAAAATTTACAATGGCGCGTCAGTGTTACACAGGTTATTGGTAGCCGTAGTTAATGTGTAGTTAATTTTAAAAAGATGTAAAGCTACTGGCTTTTGAGAAGACCCATGTCTGAAAAAGTTTCTGGGGAAGGATGCAAACCATCTTTGCCTGAGGCAACGAGACGATATTTGCACTCTGCTCCTGTAGCCAGTTAATTAAGCTAAAGAATCCACCAGAGCTCCTTCTCTAGTTAACTATTGTTTTACAGCATGATAAAGTGATAGGCTGGTTAGGAAAATTGCCTACCAGGATACCTCTGAAGTCCATGAGTGAATCCTTAGGTATTTCTTTTGACACTGGTGTAAAATGTTTTTTTTTTTTTTAAAAAGTATTGTTAAAGCATGAAACACAATACTATATATAGATATGTTGTGTTCTTTGTAGAACCAAGAAGTGTGAGGATCTGGACCTTACAGATCTTATATTCAAGCTTAAAAGGGAGGCTGCAAATAGTTACTCCAGCAGTGAGGATGGATTAGCTCTGAGGTACAGATTGTTTGCATTCTAGGGCTAGGAGCAAGAGGCAAGCTTTTCATTGTTGCTGTTTTACTATGTATGAAGACGATCTGAAAATTTTTAGCAGGTTTCTCCTCATTATCCACAAGGAATGTCATATCTGCTCTAGCACGGTTTTGTCAAAGAACTTTGTAACGTGAACTTTCTCAGCATTTAATTGAAAAGTGCAATCATTAGATCTTTAGGAAGGGAGATTTTCTTCCAGTTGTTAAGTAAGTATTAAAATAACAAAGCAGTCTAAGCAATCCATGAAAGCTCACTTCTCATCTGTTAATAAAGTTTCACTTGCTTAGTATTTGGGATGTCTTAATCTTTTGAGTGGTATATAGCCTTCCAGCAAAGACCTGCTCTGAATTTCTAATTAAAACAAACAAGCAAATGGATAAAAAATTCCATCTTCCACTTCCCAGACTCTTTCTGTCTAAGCAGCCTCCTCTTAAGAGACTAGAAGGGTGAATAAAAAGAGCAAAAAAAGGTCACATTTAACATTTGAGAGTTGTTTATGTGCATGTTTGAAGGAAACGAGTTTGAAAATAGTTGAGCCAGAGGGGTGGGCAGAAAAATTTTCATGTAGCAAAATATGATGGGAATGGAAGGACAAGTTGAACTAGGGACATAAGGTTTTACTATGAGGGCATACATGCAAATCCATGAAATCTGAATAATCTTTTTATTCCAAATATAAACTTAGTTGGGAGTTTCGGTGGTAACCAATTTACACAGCTTTATAACGTTAAAAGCATTTAAACAGTCCTGGCAGGTAGGGATGAAACAGTGTCTGAGATGAGTTGCGAAGTATTATCCAGCTTACAAATAAAAGTACGTTGTTACAGTAGGCTTTCCAGGGAGTACATTCATCATAAAGTGTAGATGTGGGGTTTGAGTGATTTATTACCAAAAAATTGTTGATTTTCCAGGATATAGAAATGTACAAAAGCTAATAAATCAAACTGGAATTAATATGGCAAATGAAATATGTGGACTCAGGCTTTGCTTCATATATAAAAAGTGCCAACATTTTTTAGGTGGTTCTGATATAAGTATGTAAATATTCTCATTATAAGTTTGTTTGTTCCCTACTAATGCCTCCATTGAATTCTTCCACATTACCTCAAAATTGAATGAATTAATCTAACTGCCATTAGATATTTTAAACTTCACAAGGAGAAACTCTATAGAAATGTGAAAAGGAATAAATTTCTTCATGAGATAAACAGATAAATTATGATGACTAGACCATGTCTTGTTACTGGAACATCGGTAACCTGATGGTAGAAAACTATTAATAATTGACCGAAAATGGAGCAGCACAATCATCTGTATTTCATGATATCAGGGGGAGACTAGTCCCCCCGCAAAGGAGAAAAACGAGCTGTTTGAAAGAAATAAGATAAAACATTCCAGTGTGAGGTCCTGCTTCTGAATAACTGAGGAAACATTGAATAACCATTCCAGGAATCTGTAGTGTGAGATGGAAAAAAACAGACCTAATAAAAAGAAAAATTATTGACAAATAATTTTTTGTAATGATGGGGGAAAGATTATCAAAGTGCTTACACTGTATCTGGAGCTATTTGGCAAATAGTTTTTCTTGTCTTACAAAAGGCATCTGAGAAATTGAAATATAAAAATACACATATTTTAGCTTTTACAGATTCTTCTGCGAAGAGAGAGTAATCCAAAACAGCTTTCATTTAGGGTGCCTGTGTAATTGAGAGCAGAACTTAAGCTCATCAGTCTTAGAAATAGGTGAGAAAATCTTGCTTCCTGATCATAGAATCATAGAATCATAGAATCATTGAGGTTGGAAAAGACCTCTAAGATAATCGAGTCCAACCGTCAACCCAACACCACCATGTCCACTAAACCATGTCCCTAAGTGCCTCATCTACTCGTCTTTTAAATACCTCCAGGGATGGGGACTCCACCACTTCCCTGGGCAGCCTGTTCCAATGTTTCACCACTCTTTCAGTAAAGAAATTTTTCCTTACATCCAATCTAAACCTCCCCTGCCGCAACTTGAGGCCATTTCCTCTCGTCCTATCGCTTGTTACTTGGGAGAAGAGACCGACACCCACCTCGCTACAGCCTCCTTTCAGGTAGTTGTAGAGAGCGATGAGGTCTCCCCTCAGCCTCCTCTTCTCCAGGCTAAACAGTCCCAGTTCCCTCAGCCGCTCCTCATAAGACTTGTTCTCCAGACCCCTCACCAGCCTCGTTGCCCTTCTCTGGACACGCTCCAGCACCTCAATGTCCTTCTTGTAGTGAGGGGCCCAAAACTGAACACAGTATTTGAGGTGCGGCCTCACCAGTGCCGAGTACAGGGGGACAATCACTTCCCTACTCCTGCTGGCCACACTATTTCTGATCCAGGCCAGGATGCCATTGGCCTTCTTGGCCGCCTGGGCACACTGCCGGCTCATGTTCAGCCGGCTGTCAACCAGCACCCCCAGGTCTTTTTCCACCAGGCAGCTTTCCAGCCACTCTTCCCCAAGCCTGTAGCGCTGCATGGGGTTGTTGTGGCCGAAGTGCAGGACCCAGCACTTGGCCTTGTTGAATCTCATACAGTTGGCCTGGGCCCATCGATCCAGCCTGTCCAGGTCCCTCTGCAGAGCCGTCCTACCCTCGAGCAGATCAACGCTCCCGCCCAACTTGGTGTCATATGATTCTCATTTAGGCAGAAGTGGTATGTTTCTGCAAGCATTTGAATAAGTAAGCGCTTTTGGATGTGGTGAGGGGGAACCCAACAAGCAGCTCCAGCTGGCAATTGTTGACTTATTCCATAAATAAGTGGAAGTTCTTTGAGTCGCTAGCATGATAACATGGGTAGGTGGAGGCAGCTGCATGTTTTACATTATATTACTAAAATGGGTATGAAGATGTGAAAGGTTTTAAAGCCCTTATTTAATATGGTGTGCTTGAAGGCAAAAACCCAACATATTGTTTGGCTGTGAGATGCAAAATGAAGTGGGGCTTTCAGTAGTACGCAGATCTGAAGGCTCCAAATGATCACTGTAGTTAATAGGTAGGAGCTGGAAGACCTAAACATGGAATCTATGTCTGTTTTCTTCTCTGCCTTCTTGGAAAGTTTATTTGCTTCTCAGGTGGAATACCTTAGGAGAGACTTTCATTAGGGAAAATGGAACTGGAACATTCTTTAAACTTTAAATCTAGTTAAAGCAAACTGATGTTTTGGCCACAGCCAGGAGCAAAGAAAGCATTTGGGAGGTTATGTAGGAACCATTGTAAAGTTCCATAAATCCCTTTAAAATAAAGAGTTTTCAAAGGGTTACACAACTAAATCTTAAGCAAGGACTGACAGCCCTAAGATCTCTAAAGGCATGACTGGTACAGGCTTGATATAGCATAAATGAAAGAGCCTGTTCTTTTAGTCTATGGTCAACAGTATACCCCAACATATTGTGATCCAAATGTCAGAGACCGAGATCTATAGTGCTTGTTTCCATTACCAAAAAAAAGTTGTATCAGATATTTCTCTGTTCCTTTTGTTTATAATTTACAGAATTAAACACCTGGTGTTGATTTATGCTGATTTTTTTTTTTTTTTTTTTTTTCCAGAGAAAGAATTTGACCCTCTTTTTCAGCATTGGTTTATTGACCTCCTGGGGGACTGCACTGCTGGGTGTCCGCTTATACTGGATGGGCAACAAGCCCCCAAGTTTTTCCAATTCTGACAATCCAGCAGCTGACTCAGACAGTTTTCTCACACGTACGCTGACCTTCTTTTACCTGCCAACCAAGAACCTCTGGCTGTTGCTGTGCCCAGATACCCTCAGCTTTGACTGGTCTATGGATGCCGTGCCTCTTCTGAAAGCAGTCAGCGACTGGAGGAATCTACACACTGTGGCCTTCTATGCTGGACTCCTCCTCCTTGCCTACTTTAGCTTGAAGGGCTCCAGCAATGAGAGAGAATGCAACGGGAAAACTGTAATGAACGGCAAGCAGAATGCTAATGGGCATAGCTGCCACTCAGAGATGGAGTACAAGACACTGGAGGTGAAGTCAAGCTTTGCATCAAAAGAAGAGAATGGTGTAAAAAAGCATGAAATGCAGAAACTGCAGCTTCCTTCAACTGAGAACATTGTCATTCTGTCTCTGTCTTTGTTAATAGTGCCCTTTGTTCCTGCCACAAACCTGTTTTTCTATGTTGGCTTTGTAATAGCAGAGCGTGTGCTATATGTTCCTAGTATGGGCTTCTGCCTGCTGGTTACAGTAGGTGTCAGGGCCCTTTATGTCAAAGCCCAAAAGCGCTTTCTGAAGAACTTGGTTTTTTGTTCCACTGCTGCATTAATTGTTTTCTATGGACTCAAGACTGTTGTCAGGAATGGGGACTGGCAGAATGAGGAGATGCTGTATAGATCAGGGATAAAAGTAAACCCTGCTAAAGGTAATTTTTGCTCTTTATGGTGAATGTTTTATTTAGTCCTATCTGTCTTTGCCTTTGAATTGTCTGATTTTATCAACTGTATCTAAAGAGGTTACTTCAGGAAATGTCCTTTTAAGTTGCAGTAGTATGTACATTAGTAAAAAATGAGGAAAGCAGGAATGTGTTTTGATTAGGTGTTACAGGTTTGGCATTAACATGGAGAAAATGAGATCCTAAGGTAAGAGGATACTTTCTTTTTCATTGATCCTAGTTCTGCATTTTGGAATTAAAGACGCATTTTTAGTTTTGCAGACCCCACCCTGGTAATTTTCCATTTGGCGTCTGGTATCTATCACCCTTATGAAGGTTTTTCAAATGGTCACCAAATGTTCTGTTCTCTATGACTGCAAAGTATAAGAAATAGTAAAGGACAGCATCAGGGAAGTGCTATTTTTTTATTTCATCTGATGCAAATAATGTCAATACTACATAATAAAAATGAGGAAATGAGGTCATATTATTCAGCCTAGGAAATGACTGTAGTTCCTCCTGCATACAAGTACTGTAACGAGTTATTGTGAAATACTTATGCCTTCGTGTTAATGTATAAATGTCAACTATTCATAACATTGCCCAGCTACTTCTCTCAAAGCTTGTATCTATGCCGTAATGAAATGTGACTACAGCTAGTGTAAACAACATCCAAACAGGCAGTAAAATGGTTAGTTTAGGGATCAGTAACAATGTTTAGCTGTGGCTCTGTGGTTTCAGCATATATGGCAGATCCAGCTGGGATCCTGAACTCCATGTTGCCTGGCTGTACTGCTTTTGGCACACGAGCAAGTTTATATGAGGACGGTCAAAATACCACCTGTGAGTGCAATGTAGGCATTGTCTAAACCTTCGTTATTCACACTTCATCAAAAGTTAGAAGGGATGACTTGATTACTTTGCTTGTCTGTGAAAGAAAAATTTGATAGTGCTTGAACATATTGCATTTGAGTTTTTCCAGTTCTCTGCTCAGAAGCCCATTATATGATGCAAAGTCATCTGCTGATAGAGGTATGCTTCTTGGTTAGACAGTTGTATCATGCCATAGTCTAAAAGCTGTGATAGTAAGAGGCAAATGCAGGTGTTACTGTGAGCTGATAGGGAGTGAAAAAGTAGATTTGGCAGATAAGGTGCCTTGCAAAGCAGCATTATAGTAGCTTGCCAATCGTCAGTCTGATCTTCTAACTCTTCTTCACATGCTTTGTCGCCCTAGGTAAAATTATTAAACTTGTTACTGCAGTAAGTGACTTTGTTAACTGTGAACAAGCACGTCCCATTTCTTTTACTTTTTTTCGAAACTAGTGCAGGAGGGCAAGAAATGAAGAGAAATAACTGAACAGCGAGACAGCATCCCAGAGTGATTATATGATGCTGTGAGATTTACCAGTTTAGTGACGATGTAAAGCTTGCATTAAAACGTTGGCATTCCTTAGAAAGAGAAGAGTGTGTGTGCACTTGATTAAATAGTTAATGTATGTTCCATTTTTGTCCTTGGTGGAGATCCCCAGATATCCCAGACTGTATTAATAGTTGTCTGCTTGCTTTGAGCCAGTTTTTGTGATTAAAAAAAAAAATAATTCTAGTTTTTGTGCAATAGTAAGATTGGCTGCAGTGTTGTCTGGAAATTAGACTACTGGGTATTATGCTCCCAGGAGACAAGGCGAGCTATTTTCATCATACACATCTCAGTATGCACAGACTTACATATATATGATTGTCTGGTTTCTTGCCATATAAGCTAACATTAAGTTTCTTGTAAGATATGCAAAAGCAAAGACAGCATGTCAGTGTGGTGATATAGACATGACTGAGCTGACTGTAAATCTCCTTAAAATATCCTGTTAAACTTCTGCTGAATATTTACTAGCCCACACACATTCTAACAAGGCTGGGTATCAGAAACTCCCGGCTAAAGCGACCTGTCACCCAACTCTATTCATTATTGTGAATACTTCCTAGATTATCCCTGGCTTTGACTATGCTAATTTTATTTTCTATTTCTCACAGAATCAGGCAAGCCTGACTAGACTAGACTGGCTGCCAATCCCACCAAAGCACTAGGAGATCAACAATTCAAACTACTCTTCAGTAATTAAATGAGGTTGACGTAGGAAAAACAATTTATTTTTGTTTGCCTCTTTTTTTTAGTTTTATGAATGCTAGTGATAAATAGGCTATTCAGACAGCAAGACAATAGACTGCTCAGTCAAACGGTAGAGTGGAGAAGTGTTTTCTTTCCTTTTAGACTGTTAAGAAGAGGCTGCCACTCCTCATTCCTGTTTTCCTTGACTCACAGATGTTTCTCCTCATGAGTATTTTCTTACTTCTCATCATTTTTGAGCGGCGGGATCATTTTCCCTTACGGTTCTGCTTTTCCTCTCTTCTCCTGCAAAGAGCTTCTGAACAAGAGCTTCTGTCCTAGGCTAAAAAGCAAAGAGGGATCCCTTCAAAAACTCCCCCTGTGGGAACCGATAAAGAAGTAGAAATCCGCAAAGACCGGTTTTGCTAAAGGAAGGAGCCGATCTGTTTTGTTCCAGATCCATCTGTATTCTGGCCTAGCAGGATGAAAGCCACTCTGCGGCTGGATGCTGTGCGACAGCATTGAGCTGATGTGCTGTACTAGTAAGGTCATTTGAGAGGCAAGCTATTAGTACAGGTGCATTTGTGTGCTAATGCAGCTGAACTGCTTCAGAAATGGAGTTGTCTCACATGGTGATGGTTTATAATCAGGTCCTCTGCGTTGTAGTACGCGTAAGAATGTAGTCTCCTCTGCTGCTGTGGGACTTGCAGGCAAAGTTGTTCAGCGGCTTCTCCATCTTCAATCCTCAGTGAAGAAATGGGCAATCAGCGCCCTGCCACCACTTTCTTCTGGCCCCCTCATGGGCGCCTTCTAGGCAGTGCAGGCAGAGAAGTAGCATTCTGCCTCAGGTGAGAAAGCCCCTACCCCCACAGACAGCCACAGCCTTTCTGCAATTTACATTTCTCCAGGCTGTTCTTGTCAACCACTAACAAAGTGGAAAAAATACTCAAAAGCATGGTGCATGGCTCATCTTTTAAACCCCAAAATACATCGTGGGAGAGTCAAGTGAGTAGAAGGTGGTGATGCTGCCTCCAAGCCACCTTGCATGTGCTGGCTTTCCTGGCTGCCTTGCTATGTGGCAGGCAGCTGCCGGCCCTTAGCTGGTGGAGTCGTAATGAGGACTTGGAATGCCTTAGCTGCATCTGTTACTGGGCTTGTTCATCTGCAGTTTTGGTTATGACTAGTATTTCAAATACCTTTAAAGTGATCTGAGCTTTGCCTCATTACAGTTTGTCAGCACTTGGGGGAAAAATAGGCAAGATTAATTAATGTAGTTTATGGATCCTGAAGTGGCTCTATACATGTTTTGACACTAGGGAGAGAAAGGTGCAAGTGTTTCTCTGTGCTGCCTTCAACTTAATGAGCAGCCCAACTGATATAAAACAGCTCACATTATTTGAGTGTTCCTTTATAGTGAAGGAAGTCTCCCAAAATGTAAAAACAAACAAAAAAGTTAAAAATGGGTGGTAGCTGTCATGTCTTTTTCAATTAGACTGGGAGTCATTCTGTGGTGATGATTGCCTCCTGTTTAATATAAAATTATAATGACACACAAAATAATTGTTCTCATTATGCCTTGTTATCTCTAATTTTCTCTGTAGCACCAAAAGTTGGCTTCAAAAAGCATAATCTTTTTCCTCCAGGCCATTTTGTACCTTGCAGTCCACACCATAATGATCTTTGATGTTCAGATATATTTGCTGTACTGTTATAGGCACTGATTAAAGAAGTAGAAGATAACAGAGAGAGGCTTAGACAGTTAGACTGCTGCAGAGGTATTAGTTGCTTGGTCATATTTACTGATGAAATTTTAGTCTCCTGGTGTTTGCTGTGACATTTGTAAGTAAGCTTTGAAGATCCTTCCTGGAACTAGTCGACCTGCTACACCAAGTGGGTGCTTAACTTTAACCACGCGTTCAAGTCTTGCTAAATTCATATATGTGACTACTCTTTCTGCAATGGAACATACAGCAAGAAACAGATACTAAGCTGCTTCCAAAAGCAGTATTACGACATTATTGTGGTGCTATACCCAGTCTGATATGACCCGTCTCGCACATGGCACTGGTTTAAGTTGGCATTAGAGCTTTTGGCTTCAGAACCAGTTCTGTATGTTGCTCAGATGTTTGTCATTGTTCCATCACGTAGTGGTGTTAATGAAACATCATATGTTCACATCTTGGGCAGGTCAGTGGGACTTGAATATGTGATTCATTCCTTTCCTGACTCAGTTCTGCAGGGAAAAAAAAAAAAAAAAATCCTTAATATCTGTTACATGAAGACAAAGTTGGGGTGAGAGGGTTGAGTTTCTTGGTTCAAATAAACTCTACTGTGGGAGTCAAATTGCCTAGATGTTCCTGCTAGGTGATTGACACAAAGACTAAAAAAAAAAAGAAAAGAAAAATTCTTTCTGGCAAAATCATTCAGATCACCTGTGGTTTAAAATTAATATCACCTCTTATAGTCCTACTTCGAGTTAAAAATCCTGTTCTTAGCATATTACTTCTTACATCAATTACCCTGTTGTTCTCAGTGGGCAGCAATAAGACCAAGACATGGTGTTGACAGAGAAGAATATAGAAATTGTTCCATAAGAATATAGAGAGCCTCTTTCCTTCTATCTTTCCACTCTTCCTCCTACTCCTAGTTCTCATGAATGTGAATCATTCAGTTTTGCTTAATGTTTTCAGAAGATATCCTAATACTGAAATACTCTTATGGAACAACGTTCCTTTTCCCTGTCCTACTTTTCTCTTCTTTTTCCTTTGCAACACGGTTGTGAGATCTTCCTGCCTCATTCTGCTATATTCATGCCTGTAGAGGTTTTAAAGAACTTCCTTTGCTTTTTTGGCATCTTTGGCATAGCATTCAGCCTTGATCAGTTTTACTCCCTGGAACTTAATGGATATTTACCTTTTTTCTTTTTTTTTTTTCCCCACATTTTTTGTTTTTTTCTTTCCCTCCCCCTTATCAGTTTAGCATAGGATTGGTAAGGACTGCTTCTGTATGTGTATGTGAATGTCAAGATACGAATATGAAGTTCAGATTGTGAAGCATCTTAGTTGAACAACAATGTATGGACTAGCTGTATGCTCATCTGAGCAGTCATTAAAAAGTAGCAATTGCATTTTTGTTTCATTTATAGTCTTAAAGTCATTTTATGTAGTTAGTTTACTGTTTAGTTTGCTAGTACCATCTGCTAAATAAAATTGAAGGAATTCTTAAAGCTGAATTTAGAATTTAGCTTATTTAATCTCATTTATGTAGCATAATACTTGCCTTTTTATCTGAACTGCAAAAAATATACTTTGTTTTTAGTATTTTTTAAAACCCCAAATTTCATTGTTATCCGTGTTGAAGAGTTTGTAGTGTTAATTTCCTCTTTATTTTACTATTACTAATGCAGCAAGCAAATGTATTTGCTATATGAACTATTTAAAGCATTAGTGTAGGGGAAAAAAAAAATCATGTGAGTTAGTTTTGTTCCATTTACATAAATTTGTTATCGTTAAAAAGGCACCCAAATTTGTTCTCACCCAAGAGTTGCTCCTCTGATTAAAAAAAAAAAAAAGAGAGAAAAAAATCCATGCCTGTCATTGTAGAGATTGTATGCTCTAGTTCTGTGCACTTGGGTAGAAGTAAATACTAGAAGCTGTTTCCATCTGATTGGACAGCTTGCTGCTGTTATCCTTATCCACTCTTAGGAAATAATTTCTTGCTAACAGTAGCTGTCAGTAAGAGGTCCCTTCTTCAGCAGACAATGAAAATACCAACTAATAGTGCAGCGAGGAAAAGTAGTTACAATACCTTGTAATAAACTAGGTAAAGAACCCATATTTCCCTCAAACAAAAAGGATGCAATAAACCAGTACTTTCCATGATTATTAATATTTTTGTATCACTAGTGATGACTGGAGACAAAAGGAGAAGAAATATTTTCAGGTATGGCATTCTTTGAATATGCTTATTATTAAGAGCTTACATTTTGCTGACAAGAAGCTGGGTTCTCTTGTACTACCTTTAGAGTTTTGTTTTCGATAGCTAGTGCTCTGGCACACAGCTAGTTGTTCACCACGCTTTTTTTGTGCCTCCTAAACAGAGTAGTGTGTTTTTTAACAAACACCACATTGGGCATTTAAAAATACTTTGAGCATTTGGGATTGCATTTCAATGTTTTGGTGCATATATTCTTTTTTTATACGCAACTTGGCAGTAAAACTCCAACTCATCTTTGGGCCAATAGCCCAAAATATCTCTCTGCACAGTAATTATTTCTTGCTCCTTTGGTTCGTTTCACTTCAATAATAATAAAATCACTCTAAAAGTGGTATAATAGTGCAGTGAATGGAAAATGCTGTTTTTGAAAAAGAAGGCTTAAGAAAGAAAGTAATTTCAGTGCACAGATTGCCATAAACCAGCAGATTTTAAAAATATAAAACCTGCTAATGATTATGCATAGAAGTTTTGCATAGTATCACTGTTAAGAAATATCAGTGATACGAGCATAGCATCTGGAATTAGGTATTCACGAGTTTGTTCTAGGTTTGCTAATGAGCTCTTCTTTAGCCTTTGAACAAGCCACTTTAATCTCAATTTTTCCCTCTGGAATGGAACTCATACTACATATTTTCATTAGACATTGGATCTTTTTTTTTAAATTTTGATGATTCATTATTGTATTAAAACCTCTCCACATTTATGACAGTATAATACGCCTTCTAAGCTGGTTGCTAAATAAATATCAGGATACATAGTCGTTACAGTGATTCTTGGCATACTTTTTAGTCAACTTTTTAAAAAGTAATTGTCAGAGAAACTTAGCACCAACTAATCGTCAGTCTTCCCAACACCTTCACCAGAACTTTCCGGTACTTAATCTTTTGACTAAATGTTGCATGGGTATTTTCCTTGACTTCTGTTATTATTTTCAACTTTGGTCAGAAACTTAAGTTTGGCTATTCTTTTAAGAAGAAATTACTGTAAAGGTAATATACCTTCTGTCAGTGTTGTAAAATGTTTCTAACCATCAGAAATAACCCTTATAACAGCTACTGTCTGGGGAAATGCACTCGATAATGAAATGATCTTATATAAGTAAAAAATTCAAAGGTTATAATTATATATTAGAAATATAATTAGTAATATATAAATTTATATGGCTATATAAGCCTGTTATTGCTATATATAAAATACATAGGATATACCATGGTAAATTTGGTGGTTTTTTTATAACAAAAATGGCAGAATTTGAAGGAAAACTGTTGTATAGGATGCTTCAGAGTTCTTGAAATAAATAGGAAATACTTTTTCTATCTGCCGCTCCTAACAGCTTTAAAAGAGAAAGCTCAACTAGTAAGTGAACCGCATAGAATTGTTTGAAAGTTAAATAAAAAGACTATTCTCTGAAAATAGTGTAGGGCTCTAAATAGGTGGTATTGCTGCCCTGGATGATTAGAAAGTGTAGAAGAAATGTCCGTTAGTAAGTTGTTTGGGAAACAGCCATAGTTACCTAGAGCATTTGAGCATCCCACAGGCAGTCCAGCCTCAGCAAAAGAGTCTGGTTATGCTAAATATGTTGGAGAGCCCAAGGAAAGTGGTTTACACTTCAGTTCAAAGTCTGAATTTATTCTCCAGTGACAGTGTTGTCTCTCTCAGTTCTTCAGTAGTGCTGTAATTTCCTTTGAAACCCAAGTCACTGTGGGATATCTGCTTCTTCTTCAGCAGGATACCAGAAAGCCCGATATTCTTCCTTTGTATATAGAGAGGACTGGAAACAAGGATACTAATTTTTTTTTCCCTTGAATGCAGTCCAACAGCATCTCTAATCTGTGAATCCTAAATAGCAGGGGGATAGGAAGAGAATCTGTTATTAACTACTAGCTAGACTTTTTTTCCCTTTGCATATACTAAGAATTTAAAGAAATAAACGATTTTGAGACATGGACTCTATTACCCTGTTTTGAGACATGGACTCATCAGACTGTTATTTCTTCCCCCGCCTTTCCTGAGGTGCTCTGCAAAATCGTTTGACAAACTCATCTGTGCTAAAAACTAGAGTGCAAAAAAACCCCACCTCTGGTCAATGAGGGATTAGCTTTGGCAAGATGGTTTTTGTAGCATATCAAGTGAAATGGATTAAGTTCAGTACTTTCTTTGCCAGAAAACGATAGATTTTATTTTCGAGTTCGATTAAAAGTCAGGCCTTCGGTTCATATTCTTGTGTTCTATGGAACTAGCATGATTTTTTTGGATGGAAAGAGTTACTATTAATTAGAGGAAAACAAGATTATCCAGATTGGTTCTCAAACTGAGCATGTTTGTTTAAATGCATGAGATAGTCCTCCAATTATTTCATTATTTTACCTTTTTTCAAAATATATCAACTGTGAAAAGCTTTTCTTTACATACTGATTTTCACCATGGGTTACATGTCTCATTTGCCTATCCGTAATGGATTTCATACCAGTACACCCTGAGGTCCCATTACATAAATCTGGTAGAGAAACTAACCTTTAATGTGGACAGGACAGTAATTTACACACATGCCTCTTTATACCTCTTCTGGCAGTGTAAAATCCCAGTGTAGATAGATAAATACAAAATATTTCATTAAGATTTCCAGTACCCTTCCTTTGTAACAGGGAGTTTTATTAACACTCAAGCTTGGACTGTCATCATTGCCAGCCCTCACACATGCAAAAATTAAATGATGGCTGATGCAATTATAGTGTGCGCAAAAGGCTTGCACATAGTTGTGTTTTAAATTACAGAAAAGATCACAAAATAGGGGACTGAGTGCTCGATGTCCTTTCCTTCTTTTTGCTTGGATGCTCTAGCACACTGAACTTTTCTTTCAGTTCTTAGAACACAGAAGATATTTGGAATATGAACTATTAAAGATGCTAGTTAATCATTTTAGTATCTTCAGTTTCACTGCTGGCAAAAGATGGAGAAAGTAATTTTATGCCCCACCTTCTTCCCTGCCACCTATATTTCCATACCAGTGTGGATATGCATTGGCTGGCAAAGCTTCACAGGCTCTGTCTTGCCTTAATAAGTGATTTAAAACAAAACAAACAAAACCATACAACTTAACTGCCATGAAAAGCCTGCTTCCTGGATATGCACTAATTTGCCTTTTCCAAGTCTGACATACCTCGTTTGAGCCCTGTGACAATTCTCTTGCTTTGACAAACCCTAGCGCTCATTTGCCCCCCTGCCCCGTGGCTCCTCTGGCACGTTTCCAGGACACTGTCCTCTCTGTTACCCTTTCCTGGAAAGAAGCCAACATGATCCATCTACTTTTAGCTTTGAGGACCAGGACTGTCATTTCAGTCAGTTAAGTGCACCCTTGCATTTCTGCGGGAGGCTAGCTTACAGTTCACCACTCGGGCCATAAGTGATGCTTTTGAAATATATCGTAGATAATTTTTTTTTAGAACCATGCCTGCTGTTTAAAAAGTTGCATAATTTGACAGATTTAGGACATGGTGACCTCCTTGCCTGAGTCAGTTTGGTGCTCTGAAGAGTTCCTCAGGGTTAATCCTGAGGTGTCTGGGACACCCAGAGTTCTCCTCTTCCACTTGTATTTTTCTGCTGCTCTGGCCTCTTCTCGCTTTCTTGAATGATTTGAGTCCATCGCCTCTACAAAATACATTTCCTTATGAGAGTTTTGTGTCAGTGCTGTTCACTGCTTGGTTCCTGACCCTTGTGAAGTTTCGTGATACGGGAACTTTATGACAGTAATGGCTTACGGTGTTCACACGCTTGCAGTGCAGGCATAGCTGATAAAGCTGTGCAAACAAAGGTGTGATTGGGCTCTGCTATGAATCAGAACAGTGACTAGATTAGATGTTAACGATACTGTGATCTGCCTTTTCTCTTTTTTTTTTTTTTTTTTGCCCCCTAACCTGGATCAGTTTATTTGTTTGATTCATACCATAGCCTTCCCAAAAATCATTTTAGCATGAGGGACAAGGTAGCAGAACTGAATGGACTGGAGGGTGGTAGGTGCAGGAATTCCTTAAAATGGTAATTTCACCAGAGCCGCTGTGTCATGAAACACTCCCCTGAACTAACCTCCAGCAGCTATCGCCTTTGACAATGGGATTTCCGTTGAAATAAAATGTAATCTATCAGTCTTTTGTTATTACCTTTCTGTCACATGAAAAGCTATTTCCTGATGTGTTGGGGTGTGCCAGCACAGCTTGGAAGGTAGAAAGCTATTGTATCGTTAACAAGTCCGTGGTCTTGCAGTACTTTTAGCTTAATCAGGGTATCTTCGTCAGAGTTGCAACATTAAACAAAACTGAATTGTACAAAGATTGGGAAATGGGAGGATGTATCCAGAACAATGTGTGTGTTGGTGTTGTGTTTGTTTGGTTTTTTTTATAAAGAATACCTACAAAGTTGCAGTGAGATTGTGATTTCTAGTTTGAATCTTTTTAGAGGTTCTGCAGTATGAGCAGTGGCTTTATGGGCTGAATTTGGTTTACAGGACAGCTTTGTCTAGACTATTGTCTTTCTTTTGTGGGAGAAGTGGAAGGACTGTCCATGTAGCACGCTGGCTGCACTGAGGCAGCTCCTGGGAGATGTGAGATGGTACCTCCATCTGAGAGATGAGTGGCTGGGAAGCATGTTTCTTCCTGAACTTGTCTGTTGACTAGTACTGAGCGAGGGCTATGCTGTTAAGAGTTTCTATAATGTTACCCTGAAAATATTTTACATTGTTCATACATAACTAAAAGCAGTAAGGAAGTGTTATTTGATCCTGTGGCACCTCAAATGGAAGTACTGGCAAGAATTTCTTCACACAGTAGTCTGTCACGTCTAGTGAATCAGGGTGTCTAGCAAGAAGGAGGAGTACGTGAATATACCTATCATTTTTCTTTGGTGGCTTGCTTTATTCTGGGTGCTCGCTAAAGACTCTGTTAATGTGATATTTACTATTCAGCCAGATTGTGGAGCTCTCACACGCTTGAGATTAGGTTCATTAAAGCTAATTGGATTACCAAAATCTGCAAGTATGTCCTAGGAAGAATGAGGAGTCCATACTCTAGACTAAACAGAGTAATTGGTGAAGCCTAAGAACACTTTACCAGCTGCTCAGTCTCATCTCTCAGGTTCATTGAGCTGACAGAGCCACTGTGCTATCCTTTGAGGAGGAAAAGTTAATTTTCTGTAACATAGCAAGTGGAACGGGTATATCGGGCAGTGATGCTGAACATAGTAGAGAGTTTCATGCATTCATAGCCATTTGCATCAGCGTTTCAAAACTAAGAAACAAAACTGAAGCACTGCCTGCCAAAAGTCAGTTGGTTCAGTACCCATGCTGACATGGTGTTGGATAGCTTTCAGAGCTCTGCATAGTTTTCAATTATGTTTTTCTTTCACCTGCTGTCATTCCAAAAGCCCTGGAATTGATCAACAAACAAAGTGTTGAACAAATGATATAAATAACACTCTTTCTTAATAAAAAGAAGACTAATATATAAAAGTTAGGAGGTGGTAAATCTCTAATACAGTCTGTCTCAACATTACCACATACCCACTGATATAAAAAGAAAATCAATGTATAAAGTAGATTAAACTCATAAATTATGGGTATATAGAAACCATTTATCCCTTTAGGAAACAAGAAACAGGGCACTTTTGCTGTTGAGTTAGCAAAATGAGGTAACTTGATCAAAATGCGTCTATTAACAAGTGAAGTTTTTAGAGGAAAATTACTGCAAATAATATGAATGAATTTATGACATTTTGAAAATAAAATCATAATTTCTTTGGAATAATAGGAAAAATATAAATACCTTGTACAAACCATAATGCAGAACTTATGCAAAACCTGTTCCGCTTTCAAAGTAGTAACTTTTAGCATTTACATGAACTTTTCTGTTCTCAAACCACTTAACAAACATGATCTAATTGATCTTCTGAATATCGTTGTGAGAGATAGTGGGTCTGTATTGTAGAAAAAATATTTAAAATGTTGAGCTCTCTTCGTTGCCTTTTTTTTGAGCGTGCAGCTGAGCTTTCAGAATTTTTATTGGGGAAACCTATCGTGCCTCTGTTCATGAAACTCTTTCCCCCTCTAGAAAAAGTGATTGCCTGATGAAATGTGAATGCTAAAGACTGGAGCACCACTCTGCTTTATCAAGTAGTACCCTTGAAAGGAAAAAGCCACAAGCTGCTGATGAATTTAACCTTTCGACAAGGAGGAAAAGATGTTGTTCTTTATAGCTATGGTTATAACCTTTCAAGTGTGAATGATATAACTAGTGCTGTGCTCTTTCTTCATGCGTTACCCAACAAAGGTAATTTGGAATATTTGGATATTGGAAACTTATTCACCTCTGTTGCAAATCTCAGCCTTTTTTTTTTGTCCAGTAGGATGAATTTTCCATTTACAAACATTGGTCTTAATGTTTCAACTTATTTCTCATGAAGTAGACCATGCTCAGAAGTCCTCAAAAGACTCAAAGGAATGTCAGATTTTACAGCTTCTTTTTTTAAATTTTATTTTTATTTTAACCAAACGCAAGCTTTGTCTGCTCCCAAATGTGTTTTAGGAAGGATGACCCTTTAACAGAAGTTAAGAACATAGATCAAAATATAAAATGCATGCACAAATATCAGTGTTCCCACAATGTTTGAACTGTCAGTAACTTAGTTTTCTTGGCCCTCATTTTGTGAGAATACTAATTATATGGGGAAATGTTCCTTACATCTCTCTTCTGTATTGCAAGAACGCTTCCTCTTCTTCCTTTACTTCGTTCCTCCAAACGTTATCATGCATTTATGTTCCATTAGTGTCTAGCTGCATTGTTATAGTAGGCACTGTGCAAAGCCATAGTGAGACACAGTCCTTGGCAGAAAAAACTTGCAATTAATGGGTGAGTAACAAATGTCAAGAATACAAATAGAAAGGCATCAGGAGGTGAAGCCTCCTGAACAACAGATCTGAACAACAGACCAACGACAGAGCTGGGAACAGAATATACCTCTTTTAATTCCCAGTTTAGCACCTGTAATTTCAGGAGGAGGGAGCTGAATCTGATGTCAGGAGTGTATCTGTTTTAAAGGTATAAACTTGAAGAACATAAGAAAAAGAAATTTTTTTTCTATGCAAGCCACATACTACATTAAGTTTATTTTTACTGAGGCATCCTCTGCTGTCAGCATT
This sequence comes from Aptenodytes patagonicus, assembly GCF_965638725.1. Taxonomy (NCBI): domain Eukaryota; kingdom Metazoa; phylum Chordata; class Aves; order Sphenisciformes; family Spheniscidae; genus Aptenodytes; species Aptenodytes patagonicus. Next base: position 46,211,979 of record NC_134949.1, read on the forward strand.
GTTCCGCAAAATTCTCTAATTTTTGAATAGCCTGTAACCTTAGCAGTGGTCTAGTGCTCTATGTAGGGCAATGCGTGGCTTTCAGCTGTTAATATGGAGCTTCAGATAGGTGGTAAAATGAACAATTTGGTTCATAAAATATCTGATCTAGAAATATTCAGTGTAGGTGCTAAGAATGAATAGAAAAACATACTTAGTGAAAGTTCCAAGAATATTCAATATTCTGTTTGCTCCCCTTTACCATAGAGCTGAGAGATTCACAACATGCTGTTGCACTTGACTCTGCCTGCATTGTGGTGATACTGCCACAGGGTGAGGTGGCAATGTGAATACTTGTAATTCAGGACTTCCATACTGATAGCTGTAAAGTGGTAATTTATAGTGCAAAATGAAAAAGTGTTAAAAACAGATGGTAAAAAGAAAAAAAAAAAAAAAAAAAGTCCTAAACTGGAAACCTGGATTGTTGTGCTCCAGGAATTAAGTCCACATAAAAGTTAATAGCAGAAGAGAAGAGGTTATTTCGTTTTGGTTTTGGTTTTATTTTATGCTCCAAACTTTTAGAAGTTACTTTAGTGTTCATCAAACCTTTTATAGTGACAGCTCCATGTAAACTGACACCCTTTAATACACACAGTGTGGTCAAGGCCAAGGGCATCTTCCCCATGCTATTTTTGTCACTTTATCAGAAGCATCACCTGGGAAGTAGTAAAAACTCCTAGTTTTCCATAAAGTTATTTTAGTTCTTTCAAATTTGATTCCATTACACTGATAACTACTTAAGTGACTGATTTCAGGAAAAAAACCCGCTGAAAATAAGTCATACTGTGATATAAATTCTTGGAAGACTTCACAACATCTCAAAGTGGGAAGCGTAATTAGTACCGTTTCCTCCTTGTAATGTTTTAAATTTTGTCATACTGTTCCAACCTGTTTCCCTCTGATTTTCTTACTCAACAAGTTTGTAACAAAAGAAAACATAAAACTTTGCACCAACTGTAATGCAAATTTCAAATATTGAAATAAATATTGAATAAATATATTGAAATAAATGCTGTGACCAAAAGGAGATTATGTAGTGTGCTGTACCGAAGAATTGATTTATATAAAATGTGCATATCTTACTTCTAATTGACTTGTAAGCCTTGGAAGGGAAGAGAAACAAATGGAAAATCCTTTTGGACAGTATTTGGAAACAGAAGAAGGTGTTTAAGAAAAGTAAAATTAGAATTCTCACCCTTCAGTTATTATCCAAATAAATGTCTTACCAATGATAATGGCTAGGAATTTCAACAGGTTTTGAGAAGGATGCTTCTTTGGAGCTTTACAGCAGCTGTTGGGCCCACATGCTTAATCATCTTTGGTGAGCTTGGAAATCTAATGTCTGCGAAGTAAACAGAGGAGCAGAAATAACTTTTTCATGAAGTTCAGATTACTGATGGTTTAGGGGGAATATGGAAGGAGCTACACTGTTCATCAACCTGATGTGGCATGTTTTTATATCAATCAACATTACTTTTACAAAGTAAAAACACCTCTGAAGTATTGATAACTGTGTTGATAATCACCATAGTTCTCCTTCCACCCCATTTTTGGCAGGGGTACAATGATACCTCTCTCCTCCCATTCTTTTATTTGGAGGGCTTTTCTTCAAAAGCCTGTCAGGTAAAAGCCTATTTCATTTAACTCCTTTAGGAGTTAGACTCAAAAATACTTTCTCTTATCACCTTTTCATGTAGTTTGGAATTGTGGGATATTTTTCAAAATTGCACATATTTGCTCTTTAAGGGGTTTTACATAAGTTAAGTGGGTTGGTTGTTATGTTCTTGGTCATGCTTGCTCTTGTCCTTTACCATATGTGGGAGGTAGGCTTTCTTTCCAAAAGGGAAGAGAGAGATCAGTACTACTCAGAATTAACAAAAAAGGCAAATGCTGTTTCCCTAGTGAAATTGAACATGAAAGGAATTTATAAACTTTTTTTTTTTACTTTGAAGTAGGACAGATACTTTTTTTTTTTTTTTTTTAAATTACTTATCCTGTCCCCCCTCTGTAATGGGATCATGGAAGTATTTACGTTGCTAAAGAAATTGTTACTGCTCTGAAACGGGTTGCTTGTTCAAATATCAGATTCGGTATTTCTGCTGTGCTAGTGGTTTTTTACAATCAAGGATTCAGTTTCTGAACTCCCTCTGTATTGAGATTCTTGTGTTAGTGTCCCTTATCATAAATGCTGCTCAGGACCGTCTTTTTCACGCCTGTTACATGGGAGCATAAATGCAATTGTAATAATAGAGAACAACAGACCTCTTGCAGAACTTCCAAAAAACAGATGTCATTGCAATTAAAAAAAAAAAAAGAAAAAAAAGGGGTTTTTTCTGGACCAGCATCTCTTCATCCCTAAACTCTGTTTATGAAAAAATAGAGATGATAATTGTTATGCATTCACTTCTTTTTCATAGATGAGTCAGGAGAAATGCAGAAGGATTGTAAAGAGAGGGAATGCAACCTGGAACTGCTATTATTAATTTCACAAGCTAAAGAATAGTAAATAATGCACAAATACCTGTAAAGCTCTGTAGAAGTTTTCTTGGCTTGATGTGCATTTTTCTGTGAACTGAAGTTGCTAGTTTGGAACTGCTGACAAGTTGATTACAAATGACTTGGCTGTTCCCTAAATACTTCAGTCTTTGTTCAACTAGTTTGTTTCACTCAGGTAATAATCCAGTTCACGTTTTTTGATGCATTCATCAATCTGTGTTTTAACTTTAATTTTGTGAATAAGTCTGATAGTTTAAGGTGAGAACAGTATTACAAAACTTCAGTAATTTGTTGATGTAAATTGTGGATGTTGTGTATCAGTTTTTTAAACTTTGAGTCCTACATTTCATTTCATCAGTTTTCAAGTATGTTTGCTCCTGGTAAGGTTTACAAAAGGCAGTGTTTGCCCCCTGGCATAACATACTGGGAAAGACAACTTATTCCTTTTCTTTGCTTATTATTATTATTTTTAAAACTTTACCTGGTTGTATGTTAGTGATTTAATAGAGGATTTTATTTGGATTTTTTTCCTCTCCATGTTTCAACAGAGGTGTTTTGACAACAGATATGTTAACAGGTAGAGAGTTTCCAAATAGATTTTATTATTATCTAATTTTTCGTGGATTATATAGGGGTGACAGGTAGGAAGGAGAATCCTTCTTTAATACTTTGTGTTATCTTTGTTAATGATTTGTGATTTTATGTATTTTTTTTTAAAGCAAACTATTGGATCAAGTAATCAACACACATGCTTTTACACCATCTGAGTGCTTTTCTCTGATACTTAACTTTGTTGCTTTGTTATTTCCATTTCACTGAATAGCATAGCATGATCCTTGATTCAGTAGAAAGGGAAAGATTGATTTAAATGAAGATATTTGCACACATTCATTTCCATGTCTCATTTGTTTTCATAATTCAATTGCAAGCTGAAATTTCAGCTGTTGTCTTTAGTAGGATGTGCTTCTTAAATCCAGGCAGATTAGATTGGACAACATTGTTCCTGCTTCACTGTGGTTTGTCTTGCTCTCTTCCAGAATGAAGGTGCTTAAAGAAGGTTTAATATGCCAACCTGGTATTTTTCAGGCTTTTAAAATCTTAATCCTCAGTTTCAATGAGATAGTTGAGAAATTAATCATGTTAAATTTGAAGCTGAAATTTGTCATATTCATTTTCATTTTGAAAGCAATTAAATGCCTGAGAACTTGACCTACTCTCACTGCAAGGTGGCATAAATGTAATCTTTAAAGTTTAATAGAAATCTAGTTTGATATGGCCAAAATGATAACACTTAAACCATTGTTTATTTTCCTACTTAGTGCTACGTAATTTTTCCTGCTATTTATTTAAAAGCAACAACAGCAACAAAAACCCCTTTAAAATGTTCCGTTTTCCTGCAAAGAAATGTAACTACCATAGGAATTCTCAACCATTAGGAAATCTTTTAGTTTATAATTGGCTTAGGATACAAGATGATGAAATGGATTTAATTTTTAATATGCCCATTTATATCGAGTATGATCTATGGAAAAGTAGGCAATGAAGTAAAATTTGAATGGATTGACTGTTTTGTAGGTGTGTGAGATATATGAATGTTACCTTTGTTCCCATGCTATGATGGAATATTATTTCTAAAAGACCTGGGACTATTTTGGTCTCGTTGTTGGTGCACAGGGAATTAAGCAGCAGGCAAAAAGTAAATATTACAAAGCTGTTTCATTCACAGCTTGCTTTTTCTCTGGTGCTGAATAGGGTCTCCAATAAGGGAAAAATTGAATTTGTAATTAAAGATTAAATTGTGGTATGTGTATATATATATATACACTTTAGCATCCTCTGAATATTAAATTAGAAAATTTAAAACTGGAAAATAGTTGAGTGCTGAAATTTAGTTGGAGTTTGTTTTAGTGTATGTTTTTAATTGGGGTGTGGCTTCATGACCAGCTATAATTTTGTTTCTATTTGTGAATGTGCACATAGTTGAACCAATGTTGTTACAGTTTTGCAGGAGAAATTTGTCTTGAGATATGGATTGAGGAACTGGATGCCAGAGATGTAGTTAATAATTGAAATTCTTTGTTCTTCCTAAGGTTAGTTGCACTACTTAAGACCAAAAAGGAGTGAAGTTCCCTGAGTAGCTAATGTAGCCTCTTTTCCGTGTAGACCATCCTCTTTTTCTGTCCCTCATATACCAATGACCAAGAGGATATGGTTGCTGCAGATAACAGCTGTTTGTAACTTCTGGGGCTATGAGTATGATCTCTACAAATAAGCATTTATTCTATAAAATGTTCCATGTAGCTTCATCTCCTGCCAGAACTAGGTCATTCATCTAACTAATTCTGTATTTGAATAGATGTGAAGATTTATACCAAGCTTTTATAGTTTGGGGAAGTAAAAAGACCTTGGTTTTCATGTTTCTTTTAATGATAAATTGTGAGATTATTGTGTTTTATGTTTGCTATTTTCTGCTACTATCACTTCTTCTAGTGTATCACATTAAGTTAAATTAATCATTTGCAGTTTTACAAGTTTAGACAAAAGTCTAAATGGGATACATTTCAAATGAAAATGCAGATTAAATATTGATTGATATTAAAAACTTGACTCAGGTTATTTTGCAGAATGTAAAATAAAGTACTGTCTTATAAATTATGTTAACTCAGATAAATAATAGAGCGTACAGCATGAAATGAAGTCTAGAGGAGAAACTACTACATTTAACAGTGTTAATAGGGTTTTTCTAGTCTAACGGATGAAAAGATGAATCGAATCATTCTTTTATACGTCCTTTCATTTACTGAGCTTCAAAGTGGTTGGGAGCAAGTAACTATATAGCAGGAAATTGTTATCAGTAGTCCAAATGGTCATTAGATGTAATGCTATGTTATGGAAGATCAGAGTGAAAACAAAAGTAGCTACAGATATATATGCGACATACAACTGCAGGAAATTGGATGGTCGTGTACTGCAGAAGCAACATCAGAGTGTGTTTTCACAAATGAGTTTTTAAAAAAAAAAAAAAAATCTGTGTTTTTCTTACAAGTGTTAATGCTTGCAAGCTGGCTAGTCACCTTAATTGCTGCTTCCGAAATGTTTTCTATGTGTGAAAATGAATAGTAGCAGTAATGGGGAAATAAATTCAGAATTCTGCGTATCTGGTAGCAAAGAGTGTAAAAATTGAGTGAATCTGAGAATATTTTTAGCAGCTTTATTTCATTAAACAAGAGAATGATGGTACATTTTTGTGACTTTTGTCAATTTACTGATAAATAACTTTTGAATTATTTCTCATCTTATAAAATACTAGGCTAAAATGAAGTGACTCACAGAAGTGATAGCTTCTTTTCTCATGGAAATATTGTATTTTTTTTTCTTTGTCTTTACAAAATATATTGTGCACAGTTGGATGACATTATTTTTGTGAATCCTAAAAGGATTCCATCAGTTTTTTCCCAGCAATGATTAGTTTATTCTGCTCAGAGGAAAATGCTGTGTTTGCTGCTGTTTCCATCCCTGTGGCAGGATGCTTCTGCAGCAAACCACAGCAGCTTGAAAGCAATGCACTTTCTAAGGAAAAACCACGTATCTGAAATAATTATCAACCTATTTAGCAGTGTTATGTTAAAACTACATTGAAAGTTTGCATTACTCAGGATTGGTACAAATTCCTGCAAAAAAAGGGCTTGAGTAACTGAAGAAGCAGAGTTTAACTGCTACTTGAGCTCATGTTTATGGTTAGTGCATCTGGAGGGAAGAATAGTTCGCTATATATTGTGTGTTTGGTGGAAAGGACGTGAATCATCTTTCCATTATTCTTGCTCATTAAAAAATACTTGTGAAAGTAGAACTGTTTTATGAAACAACTTTGATGTATTTATAAGCATAATGTGTTTTTTTTCATTTATACACATAGACTATAATTACAATGCCAGTTAAATTAGCTTCCTAAATTGTGAATAACATGGGCTGTGTTTTCTATCAAAATTTAGTTCCAGTTTCTTTTGTAAGTACAGTTTTTGTGCCACTCAACAAAACTGCAAAGGGAACACATGTGGACCTTTAAATATTTTTTTACCTCAAGTCCTTTATAGATGGGATATAAAAGCACGTTGTATAACATAATAAATTGTATGGAAGGGAACCACATGTTTTCCAAGTAGAAAAAATGCATTTTAGTGATCTGTGTCATATGTTTATATCCATATGACATACTTTTAATCCTAGTTACTTACCTAACCATTCTTTCGATTCCTGCGTCATTTGTCAATTTTCATACTTCAGTGAGAGCCGTGTCTACTCTGGGAAAATTTATTGCTGTTTAGAGTAGATAGGCTTAAAAAAAAGCTAAAACGATGAAGATGCCCCAGTTCCACATTTTACTCCGGGGATTTTTATTTAGAGGCGATATAAAATAAGACGGTCCTTTCCCTTTGCTATTGTAGTTTCTAAAGCATAGAGACCTATTTTGTTCTTAAAGATCCTTTTCCCACCCAAAAGTTATATGTATGCAGAACGTATGCAAATCACCGCTATGAAATGTGAGTCTCACAGTAAGATGCAGAGATCTAGAGAACTGGGGGAAAAAAACAACCAACCTCCCCTTCCATAAAAATAGTTTCTTTGTGGGGTTTGTCTCCCTGAGGAACTTCCTGATACTCTGATACTCTGTCATGTGTAATTGGATTGTAGCTCTTTCTGAATACGGTTTTCTCCTCTTGACAGCATGGGGTAACCTTGGAAATGTTCTCAAGAGCCAGAGCAAGATTTCTGAAGCTGAAAGCGCCTATAGAAATGCCTTGTACTACCGCAGCAACATGGCTGATATGCTTTATAATTTGTAAGTATGCGTGGCTTTCCTGGGGTTGGATTGTCTGTGAAACCTGTTGTGAATGGAGCTATTGATTTACTTGCTGGAAAATAGGGGTGATGTTAGCTGTTGCTTTGTAATAGTTGTTTCATTAATCGTGCTCCTTAAACTATGGGGTGGACAGGACCTTTTCTTGGTCAACATTAACATATATTCATGTACTGGGTATGGAGAAGGTAAACTTACAAATCTGTTTGCTTTAAAAGAACAAAAAAAAAAAACCCACACTGAACGAAGTACAGATAGATGAGCTGGCGACAGTAGCACTCCATCTGTTTCTGACTCTGCTAAAATATACAGGTGTTATTTAGACTTCTTTTTAAAGTCTGAATAACACTTGGTGGGGGGAGTGGGTGTAAGCACTTCATAGCATAAGCCAATACCGCTCGGTTAGCTCCAGAGGTCTGGAAAGTTAAAATAGCAAATTACTTTTCTCCTGTGACTGACTTCAGAGCAGTGTAGGTTCAAGAAAGTTTAATTACTAGAATCCTGTTGTAGGTGGGTAAGAGAATAAATACCGTGAACATCAAAATAGTTACACAGCGGGGAAAAAGATTTCCCAACTCATTAACGTACCAAATCATGAACAGGGAAGCTAGCGTCTCGCTAAGCTTCTCAGTGAAGCGTGATCGTGCTGCGTGCCCCAGTGGGGAGGGGGCTGATTCTCCGGGTGTCCTGGCTGGGCGTCTCGCCTGCTCCCTGCTCAGCACTGCTCATTGTGCTGGCGCTCACCCTTCCTTCCCCTTCTGCCATCACCCACCCAGCCCCAGCCCCCAGAGCGGGGTTCTGCTGCGAGACAGGCTTGCCACCTTCAATAGCTGTACGCTGTTGTTTCATGATGTGTGCAGAGAACAAAATCCAGGTGACCTCCGTTTATTAGGTAGTAGTATGAAAATAACGTCCCATGTGCGGTAGAAAAGTATGTATGTGAGAGAAACAATGTGTGCAACAACTAAATGAAAATAGTGAGCCTCTTTAAATAAATAAATAAACAAATAATGTTCTGCCTGCAAGTCCAGTTTAAAATGGTTGTTTATAATACCTGAAAAATTAAGTTTACCATAATAGACTTTTTCTTCTTTTTTTCCTTGTTTAACAAGGAATAAATTGGCCATTTCATTAATTTGTCTTACAGGTAAACATGCTGGAAACTCAAAGTAATTTAATGATAGAATTTCTGTTCCAAAATCAAATTCATATCTCAAAATATTTATATTTTCAATAATCATACAATTACACACATATACATATGCACATAATTTTTTTGTTTCTGTTAGGCAATGGAGAGTGTGAAAGCATATTTTTAAGAAGAAACTCCTTCTGCTCACATTTAAAAAACAACTTCTGAGCCAAGCAAAAGATTGTAGGAAAAAAAGTTACAAGATTGATACTCCTAAATTTATCATACACCATTCATTTTGGGGATGAAAATTATAACTATTAAAATATTTTGTATGCCTATACAGTACTTTTGTCTCTTACTCACTCACTGTGTCATAGAAGGAAACTGAAGTTAATACCAGGGTAAGAAGAGGAAAGGGGGCTGGGCGATAAAGACAGGGATATAAAAAAAATCAGATTTCAGTAGTTTTGCTGTTCTCAGAACAAGATGATAATCTTCCAACTTTCCACTGATATACAAAATATGTGCCTACAAACCTTCATTTCTGTTAAATAGAAAATTTCTTGGAATTCTACTGAATTTGTGGAAAAGGAATTTAATTGAAATGCTGGTTGGAATATATAGGGCATGAAGTTACCTTACATATACCTGGGAAAGTAAAGGAAGTATATTCAGAGGGAAGTGTTTGCTATATAGTGTGTGTATATGTATGCATATGCAAAAAAGGATCTCTAATTCTTAACCTTTCTACTACCATCTTGAATGCAATAGAATCCTTTCTTTTCTTTTTTTTTTAAAGCTTCATAAAACCATTAGTTATTCAATAGAAATTGAAAAATCTTGCATCATTATTTTAACTCTTCCTTTTTTTTTTTTGCAGTCTTGTTCTTTCTCTGTGTTGGATACTTCCATATCCAGCATGAAAACTAGGTGATGAATGGAGTGGGCTTTCATATTACAAGACCACAAACGAATCAATTATTTTAAGCATAAACTCTGAAGAGCTCCCTTGCAAGTTCAGCCCATCCTTGGCATGCAGTTCTATGGGAGCCTTTTACAAAAAATACTGTAATGGAAAAATGCGTCTTGTATGTTTCTGGCTTTTAGTATGTGCCTTTGAAACTGAAACAGTCCTTTAGTAGAACTTTAGGAAAAAAGCACACTTACAGTAATTTCTAATTACCGTATTTTGGGCATAATGTATCCTAAGTATATTGTAATCTCCCATGCTCTTTATTTTTTCTTAGCACATATGCCTCAGTATTTGATACAAATTAATTGGCACATGCAGCCCAGTGTTCACACACAGCAATAACAAATCAAAGTGCTATCTGATTAAGGAACAAATTATTAAGGATTAACTCACAATTTTTAATGGATAACAATCAAAGAGAGAAACTGCATAAACAATAGCATTTGATAATCTCTCCTTTTTCAAGAAACTAAAATGGGAGGCTGGCTTAGCAGTTGGCTATTAATGCATTAAAATCTAGAGAATTTAGCACATTAGATGAATGTCTGATTTCAGTGGTATAGTTTTATTTTCTGACTGTTGCACCTTATGGCTCTGAGTTACAGCTGCTTTTGCCATTCAAGACAATTTAAACTGCATTAATTTAGATTATGTAATTACATAATGTCCATTTGAAGGCTTGCCTCATTCTGAACATGTCATTTCTCATAGTGTTCAAACGTGTCAATTATGTAACCTTAAATAAATTCCTAAACTTCTAGAGATCAGCAGAGATTTTTAAATTATTATTTTTACTTATAAAAAAAAGAAGGGAAAAAAGAAACAAAAAAGCTCTTGCTAACATTAATATTGGGTTGGTGGTTCATCACTACTTTAGATATGGGTTGTTCTGTTGACATTTTGTCAGGTCCGAATAAGTGAAACTTATGCATGGCTTATACCTCAAGATAGCTTGTGACTGAGCCTGTCTTGAAGATAAGATCTGTGGCCTGGAATTCAGGAAACCTGAGCTGGGGCTAAGGACTTGAATTCTTGTTTGGAAGCTTGTTTTCTGAAACTCTCATGAAAAACTCAGGGTAAATTCCTGGCAACTCTGAAAGCATTTGAGATTTTCATAGCAATTTCAGTACAGAAAGGATTTCAGTTGTTTTATACTGTAGATGGCGAATGTATTACAATATGACTTTAATAAGGTAGTTTGTACTTCAGAAATACATATGAAGTGGCCTCCTATAACTAACTTCTCTGACATCTTGAGACTGTACTGCAGGTAATTTTTACAAATGAATCTCAACGCTAACTTCTCAAAGCTATGTAACACTGCTGATTTCAGCTAAATTTCTAAGGGTAGTAAATCAGCATAAACTGCGATCTCTTTCCATGCCTTTTTTTAAAACAAACAGAGAAATCCATGTATTTTAATACTGTGAAGTACCAAGGACAGAGCTGTAGAAAAACAGTAGTTTGTTCTTCCAAACTAGGCGATGTTCAGTAGATTAAAAGCAAACTATTTTTAGTTTGTTTTGGCTTTTTAGTCTTTGTTGTCTTAAAGCTCATGGGGTTTTTTGTATTGTTTGTATTGTTTCAAATTGATTCTAATTAATGCCTAAAGTAAAATTGCTTATCAGTCAAAAGACAGTTTTGCATACATTATTTCACTTGTATTTAGACCTAGCTCTGCTTAGAGTATTCTTTTGTCATCTGTATCAGTAATCTATATTACCTTGAGTTTCTCATCTAATTTTAAGGATGTTTGCAGTCTCACATAAATATTGAATATTCCTTTAAAATAATACTAATTACTTTAAATGTTGTATTTTTGGAGTATACAATGCCCTATAAAGGATGAATTTCTACCAAACAGCCATCCCCTTGCTTCTCTCCTGAAATATCTCATTTTTCCTTTAATGATATAGGGCTGTGTGCACAGGTTTATTATTCAAATAATTTAATTTCTTTGAATAAGTTCAAGGTATGAATTTCCATAAACTTTACTTTGGCAAGTATTAGGTATTATGGTAATAGTGCCATACCCCTATGGCAAGCCTTAGGGTATTATGTCAATAAATGTGGATTTTTTAGATTTCTGTTAAGTAAAGTCTTCAACAGTAGCTGAAATTTTAATTCGGTAAAGTCTGGGATTGCAGAAGTGTTTTATATGCAAAGTTTAACTCCACATCCTTGGGTAAAAATCAATATGAGCAAAGTTCTTCCTTGTCTGTTGTTATTAGCCTATATAACATCTGAAATTGTGTTCCCTCTGCTTCTGCCTTTTAAGGATGCTGGCATAAAAATCTCCTTTACTGAGCTATCAGAGACGAAAAGCACTAAAAGCAGGCTAACCTACTAACCCATGTTGAACTGTATTTGAACCTGCCCCAGACAAAGTTGCTGCACCACTTCACGTAGTAGGAAATGAGTCAAGGTTATGGTTCCTCTTCCTTGACAGCTCACAAGTTTTTATAATGCAGGATGTCAAGTTAAAAAGCAAAGAGGATGTGTCGTCTGCTGTCTGTTTAAGTATTCGATTATTTTTTTCTCAGCTGTGAATGCAAACTTGTTACAAACCTGTTTGGAATTAATCTCTGCTTTGCCAGCTAGTTCTTCCTCTGTCAAAGAGAGCGGCTGAAATTTGTGTCTTACTGTAACCAAAGTTGTTTTGATAAAATCTTGCTGTGTTGTGAGACCGGCTCTTGAGGTAGCACCCAAAGGTCACTTTAGTGACCGGTGGCGTCCTGCAAGTGCAGAACTGCTCCGGGGCTCTTATAGGGCCTGTATGAAGTAGATATTTTTGTTAGTAGTATCGGAGCTGAAACACATTCATTGACCTGGCTATTCAATTACATGCTTCAGTATTTGAAATTGCGGTGGTTCATAGTCCTTACATAAACTTTGTCCATTTTATAAAATTAGGAAAATAATTGTTGGACTCTGAGAGACTTTGCCATTCAGTTTCGTAAAGGGCCCCTCTTGTAAGAGGTTGTCTCCAGCTCTCAACCTGCTGGGGCACGTGAGGGTGAATAGATATCTTGTTTGAGGACTGCTGGCACAGCACACCACTGCCCAGTGGCTGGAGGATGGAGAAAGGCAGGAGCAATGCTACTCCTCATCCCTATGGCAGCCTTCCCTCTGTCAAGGAAACAGGGGTTGTGAGAGTTGATGCAGTGCTGAAATGGTAGTAATCCCAACCAAACTGCTCTAGTAACAGAGAAAAGAACAGGACTGTATTTGTCGACCAATTTGCTTGCATTTGGAAAGCTCTTCCCTAGAACTGGGAGAACATGACAAAGTTTTGACTGCGTTATCTGAAAGACTAGAGGTTGTTTTGGGGGCGATTGTTTTGTTTTGATTTTTTTTACTAATGGGGTTATGGGTGACGGTGCTTAGTGAGTTCTGCAAAGGGAATGGTCATTCTGTCTTAATGCCTACTGGGTATGTGTGGGTTCTTATTGATTAAAAAAGTAGGATTTATGTTCCGTTTACATATTTGCTAACAGGATGTTACTGGAAATCATTAAACATGTTCCCTGTTTGTACTGTTCCTTAACGATTGGCTTTCTTGTTAATGAAACCTAGTTGTAGACTCTTACGAAAGGTTAGCACTCATTTGGTTGAGTAGTTAAATGGCTTAATTACTTAAAAAAACCAAAACAAAAAAAGCCTTAATTAAAGACCAGACATAATGGTTTCATGTACAGGGCTGCTGTAGCCTCCATACCTGTCTTTCTACCCACTAGTTTTGCAAATAACAATGAAAGAGTTGCCTTAGGCAAAGCACATCCTCTATTGCTGTGGCTGGAGACACATCTGTGTGGGGGATAAAAGAGGCTTTTCTTCCATTTCTTTCTTTGTTTGCCAGTGTAGCATCTAGGTAAGTACAGCTCTTTGTAGATAATCCCACTTGAAATCAATGGGATAAATGTAGCTTGAGGCATGGATGAAGTGCAGTCATGGCAAAATAATAGCTAACAGGCCCTGTATTAGCTGTTATCAACCAGTAAACAAAACTATTTCAATTTTGTACTTGGCCTGAAAATTTTATAAATATTTCACTAACATACATGTTTTCCTTGATGACAGTTACGGTTCCTGTGTATTGTACTTGGTCAATTTATGCCAGCTTTAGTCACTGAGGAGTTTGCTTTGTAAGTAGACCAGCTGGCTTTAATAGTACTACAACAGGAAGAAATTAATATGTAACTTGAGAAAAACGGTAGACTGTCTACTGCCTGTTTATATTTTGTGACTGCTTTCCAGTCCCTGAAAACAGTTTTGTGCCATTAGTATTCAGTGACTTTAGGTCAAAACCAAGGCAGAGAAGGAAGACAGGAAGATTTTTCAAGTTATTGGTCAAACAAGATAGGTAGAAGTTGGGAGCTTAAAGAATTCAGGATGGTTGCAAAGAACTAATTTTGGGGGAAATGTTTTCCTGCATGTATTTAAATGAGCAATTCTATCTGTAGAAGTGATGTGCATCATTTCTAGATAGCCAGAACTAGATTCTCATTTTTTTCTTTTTTTTATTTTTCTTCCTATTAGACAAACAGGATTCTGAGACACTTCCTAAGTAACTACGTGAAGTCTGCTACTCTTGCAAGCAGTCAGCACTTATCCTCCGTTTCACAAATGATTCACGCTCCACTGTAAAATTCGCTAGAAGCAATGCAGGCAAAAAAAATCCTGTTGTAAGGTTGTTCCAGAATCTTGCTGCTGTGATAATTAGAACTTGTCTCCTAATTAATCCTAAACTAATTCATGGAAAATTTATAACCGTTTACTTTGTGTCCTATGGTTTAAGTAGCTCTTTCTTCTCCAAGTAATTTCATCCTCATGTGCTTCTAGAGAGAAACTTTATTCTTCGACAGTACTTACCTTACTAGGCTAAAGGAGCCACTGACTTCCTCCCCACCCTCCCTCCATCTGATAGACTTCACATTTTCCCAGTTATGTCAGTAAACTTTCTTTGAACGGAAATTGCATGTTTCAATTAACGTTTTAATTTATCCGCCTTACAACTGGGAGGTGGACTGGAGAGAAAAAAATTTTTGGAACTGCAAACTTGAACCAACTGGTCCTGTGTTTTGGTTCTTGGGGGGCATTTTGGGGTTATGCTTTTTTATTTATTTAGCTTGGTATTCTTAGCAACTGTAGAAAGTTTATTAAAAAGTGCCAGAAGACTTTAAGCTCTTCATCCAAGTTTATCACTTGAGCTTACTCTTCTGTATCAAGCATCCTTATTTCAAGGACATGCTTTCCTTTGTTCATCCTTGCATAAGGAAGAAGGAAGGCTTTGTGTCTCTATAACCGCAAAAGATAGATACGTACTCAACGCATGCCAATAGCTTTGTTCCACCACTGGCTTACATTCAATGCTTTGCACTGTATCACTGCTTTTGCATTCCTTTTGTTCGCTCCTTCTCCACTCTTCCAGCAATCTCCAAAGAGCAGTTACCATTTCAAAGTGTAAACAGAGAAGGGGAAAGGCATGTCAAGAACAGATCCACTCCTGGCTATAGGAAGAACTTCCTGCCATCTGCCCCAGCCACTGGGAGGTGTGAGCTACTGGAGACTCAGCAGTGCCTGCAAGGTGTCAGCTCCAGCTGAGGGACATTCTTCCTCTGCATCTAGAAAATGGTCGTTGTGAGCATTTTCTTTTTTTCTGCATTTACTATAGACAAACGAAGTGGCAACGTGAGATGAAAATCAACTGTCTCCTTTAAAAGGAAATGGAGTAGAACTATATATTTGTTGAGCTTTACAAATGCACCCTGAACTTTTTAAAGATGTCTTCAATGTAATAAAGCGTAGTAATAAGCATGACAAACAAACTCTACATTGTTTGATTGTGCAATTAGATAAATTTACTAGCCAAATTGGAAACTTTTGGCTAAACTTTAGTCTTTTTTTTTCCCCCTACAAAAAAGATGGAAATATGCATGCACCAAACCTTTTTTAGAAAGGGTTTGCCATTTTTTACAGACTCACCATTAACCCGTTATCACTTCTTTCTAGGTGAGTGGAAAGGAACAAATTTTTATCTAAAAGTTTTGAGAGCCAGTAGACGAGGAAGCACAGGCTCCATCTGCCATTGCCAGTTTCTCACTTCAACCCTAGGAATCAGCTGGAGGGAAATGGGTTGTCTAAGGAAGGAAGGAAGGAATTGGGACTATCAAAATGGGGCTGAACAAACAGATGCTAAGAACTTCAAGAAGGTCATGGACTTTAATTGTTACCGCCCGTGGGTTTCACTTCATCTGCTCTGTCCATGCTCCTCTATTTTCTAGCTAGTCAGCTCATTTCTTGCAAGCTTAGCTGAGTATGGTAATTATGCAGCTATTAGTTCCCAGCTTGTGACACCACAACTTCTTTCTGTACAACCATAGTCAGTTTGCTTGAAGGACATTTTGCAATTCTCTAGTTGAATTGGCATAGAAAAGTTTTGTTTCAAATTTTGCCCTTAATGTATCTTTATGAAGATACATTAAACATTATGAAGATACATAAAACTTCAGTTTTATTTTTAGCGATTTAAAAGTAATTTTGAGTGTCTTTGATGAAAATTCTCTAGCTGGAAGATAGTAAATGCTAAAGCACGTGAAAATAAGACATAGGAGGCATATCAAACTTTCCTCTTGTGGCTTTGACCTCTGTTCTGAAGTGAAAGAGACTCCAAAATCAACTCCAATGAAAAAGGAAGCATTTCTGTCACAAAATAACCCATACTTCACCTATTTCTGAAGGCGAAGGAAAGAATATATAATCAAACTTCCAGTTGAAGCTTGTTTTGAAGAGTTGTTAATATAACTTAACAGACTGCAAAGGTAATTGTGTTCAACCTCTCAGCTTCTTTGGAAAGAACTTCAAGTGCTGAACAGACCCTTTTGGTAGTATTTGCTCTAATGACCTCTTTGCAACCATGTAGTGAAGGACACGCTCCCTTCAGATATTCCTCACTTGAGCCCATCTCTTTGCTTCATGTTCGTCTTGACAATGGTAAACAATTTTCAAGGCCAGCCGCTTTCAGAGGCAATGTCGGGACTTGCTGCCTGAACTCAGTGTTGCTGGAGCGGCTGGCAGAGAGCCTCGAGAACAAGATCCCTGCTTCGCTCCCAGGGCCCTTCCCTTGGGCTGCTGTTCCTTCACTGGCCCTGCTGTCTCCGCTGACCAGGTCCACTGATTTAGCAATGTGGTAGCAAGGCTGAACTGTGCTGTTCCTCAGAACCTTGTGTCTGCCTCTCAGATGTAATGCCTAGCTGAAAATCAGCATGACTTTTGTCTTGGAAATAGCTTAGATGCTGTGAAATGCAGCAATGGAAAGGAGAATACAGGACCTGAGGACTTGCCGATTTTCTTGAACTAATTTTGAAATAAACAGCAGTTTGTCATTTGATCCTGGGGCTTATTTTGTATTTTGCTCAAAAGGTAAATATTTGTGAGAAGGTTATATGTTTTACTTGTAGAAACTGGAGACAAAAGCAAATATTGAACTATTGCTCATTTATATTCCTTGTATGTGGTGAATGAGACAGTAGACCCGTGGAAGTAATAGTGAGCAATAATGTAGTTAGAGACCGGGATTATAATACATGCTCTAAAAAGAGAAGTAGGACATTTCACAGGCAGTATTAATTTTGGCTAATTTTGGTAACTAAATTTGAAGTGTTTGGTTTTAGTTTTAGTTACATTTTGTGAGTAATTAGATAGAGGTTGGTAAGCGTATTTATATGCCTGCATTTTGTTTGAGCTTAAAGCTAGAGAGGATCTGATTTTTTCACCTTGGAAGTTAAATATATCTGCTCTTTAAACGCTTCTAATATTCACTGTAAATTCAGGAACGCTTTGCCAGTTTAGTGCAACGTTCATCACCTTAACTTTTTATCTATTTAAATAACTATTTATCCCTTCATAGGTGAACTTCCAAGCCAGTTGTCTCTCAGAAGCATATGCCCCTAAGTGTTAATTTTACTCAACTAAAAATACTATTTTTTAATTTTCCTTTAAGCCTTTTCCTAACTTTGCTTAATCTGAAACTGGAACCAGTTGATGGTTGATGACTAAATCTAGTCATTTTTGTACTGTCAGAAGCCACAGGGAAAACCAGTGATCAATCAGGACCAATTTCACATGGAGAAGAGCCAGTTTCATGCCTTGTCAAGGTTTTTTAGATTATATCCTTTTTTTTCCTTCTTTTTCTTTTACCAAACCTCATAACAAATAGAAATAAAACTCTAATTATTTGCTGGAATTCAGCACTGAATCTTGCATCAGTGGGGGAGGGGAGCCAGAGAGAGAGTGTCTGTTAATGGAACAACTTTTAAAAGAAAAAAGAGTCTTCTGGAAGAGGAGTAGAAAAAAAAAACCACCTTAAAATATCAAGTAATTAATCAAGAGTGCCAGTACTAGAGCATGTAGTGAACACAGAAGATGAATTTGGTAATAATTATAAATAAAAGTTCTTTTAATCCAAAAAAGCACAAATGTCGTACACTTACCAAAGTAATTTATTTTGTTCAAGTTGACCAATTACTGTATTACTTCTCGTAATGTGTGAAATTATTTACTCCAGAACTAAAATAAGAATGGAATTTCTTTGATAAATTTGTCCCAAAACTGTGTGTAAGAATGTTTTTGGTTTTTTAAAAGGTAAGAAGCAGCTTAAATGTCAGACCATGCAACTCATTTATTTTTATGTTAATTCTACTGCTATCAATAGAAAACTGGATGAAAATAATAATAATAATAATAATAATAATAATAATAATAATAATAATAATAATAATAATTTTCCTTGGAGTAATTGCAGCCTATAAAAATTTTTAAAGTAAACAAAATTCAGGTTCTAGAAAATTTAGAAAATGTTATTACTATCCTGATGATCATACCTTTTGCCACCTGCAAGACACTTGACAGTAGTTAAAAACGTTGGTGCCATGCCAAAAAGTATCCTGAATGTTATTCCCTCATTGCTGATATTACTGCAAGTACCAACTAGATGTAAGTTCTGTTAATATTAAAAGTGATTTACTACCTGATCCAAAGTTAGTTGAGAAACAGTTTCAAAAGCGAGGCCACATGGTACTGATAGATAGCCTAGGAAAAAAGGGGATATATTCCTCCCTTCTGTTAAATCCTAACCCAATGATAGGAAGCAAACAACATAGATGGCGGTTACTTCCTTAGCTAACTGCCCTGCTCTTTTCTTCCCCTGAAGTCTACTGGTTTAATTCAAAAAGTTTTCCTGAGATTTTGGAGGGGAAAAAAAAAACCCCTCTGATTAGACACTGGAGATGGAAAGAGTCCAAGCTCTTTTCAGTTCAAAAAGCTATCAGCAGATAAACGCATAGAGGGAGAAAATTGCTGTGGGTTAGGGAAACTACAAATAGATATGGTAACCCTCCCACCTAAAGGAAATAGCTACATTTATTTTTTCCTGGATACTTTGAGGTGTATTGAGAGGGACATCTAGCCCTGGATAATAAGGTCTGAGTCTGCACTCTGAAATGACTAATTTTTAAGGATTTTTAAATCCTTGTGATTTTAATATATTTGCATATGTTTTTTTTTAGTCTTCTAAAACTCAAATCTGTAATGCTTTGAGCCTTCATTTAAGCATACAATTGTGAATTCATGTCAATGATGTCCAGACTACTTATTTCTCTAGAAATATGTGGGTGGCTGGTGTAAATTGTAATTCACAAGGAAGCTTGTCTTAAAAGCTTTAATTAAAGCCCATGGATTATGAAACTAACAAAACTGGAAGTATTCGGTATCATTTTTGATACCTCTTCAGTTATTAAATTTGTTCGGAGCAGAAAGAAGGCAGGAAAAAATTGAACTGTTGTCGGTGCTTAGCCGTACAGTGAATAATCTGGGGAAATCGCTCAACAAGGGGACTGCTTAAGGTCATACATGTGAAGTGTTAGGTAGTTAACTTTATTGTGCATTTGAAAAAGATCTGCTTATTTCAAGTCAAGAAAAGATGACAGGCTAAACATGAATGACTTAGTTACAAATAGCTCCACCATACTCCATCTGCTTTAAAAAGTCTCACAGTCTACCATTTTCTCAACTGATAAGTAAATCTCCTGATTTCCAAGAAAGCCAAAACTATTGCATTTAACATCTGCTTTGTTAAAGCCATGTTCGCACCTGATGTCTATGAATTAATCCTGTTTTCACACAAAATAATTTTCCCACTGAATTGTTAGTAACATGCAGAGTTGTTATATCTCTGAAATACCAATCAGCATATTTTTCTTTGTTACCTTAGTTTTGTTTTCGATATTTATTTTGAAGTTACTCTTTGCAGTAACCTCCCTCTCTCTTTTCTTTTTTTTTCTTTTTTTTTTTTTGTCCTTATGCAGAGGATTACTACTTCAGGAAAACAGCAGGTTTTCAGAGGCATTGCATTACTATAAACTGGCAATTGGTAGCAGACCCACACTAGCTTGTAAGTATTTCAACTATACAAGCTTGCATAATACTGACTATTGTTTTTTTAAGGAAATCTTCCTACTCTTTAATAACACTTTCTTTTTTTTCAAAAGTTTTTCATTCAGAAAGCAAAAGGTGGAATTGTACACTTTTCAGTTAAAAGCAACTGTTTATTAGTCAACAACTACATTTAATGTGGTGCAGGGAGGAAGCAGGTAATGAGTTAACACTGGGCAGCACTGTTAGAACCTAAAATGCTTCTGATCTGGGGTGGTGAACCATAGGTGCTACTGCCCAAATTTTCAGGCTCCTGTTTTCTGTTTCTTACAGCCAGTCCCTGATTTTTATGGTACATGGTGTGAGTGAATAATACAAATATTTTTGAAGTTCTTTTATTTTTCCTTTCTTGCCTGGGGGAAATGGGAAATAATCCATAGGAAGTTGCCAGTGATCGGTTCCAAAATTAAGTGGGTGCTTTTTAAGATTGCTGACTTTTTTGTAGCTTAAGTATTAAATCTTCTATATATGTATGTATACACATACACATATATGCATAAACATATGTATATATTTTTGTAACATTTCAAACAATGACGCTATATGCTTGATATAGTCCTAATAAGAGGAGTGAAATGGAGCACCCTGCCTAACCAGCGTTCCCTTCCCTCCTTCCTCAGTCTTTATAGCCACTTTCTCCTTTCCTTGTCTCTGAACTTTTACCTCTTACATGTTCCTCTTTACACCCGTGATCAATCTATATTATACAAAAGCTAAATTAGATAACCATGGGATCTCTTTCAGATATTACTTTGAAGTAGAACAAAGATTCGATAAAGCATAATGGAACCCCATTAAAAGATAATGTTTTTCCCCTCTTCACAGCTGCCTATTTAAATACTGGTATCATCCTGATGAACCAAGGGAAGACAGAGGAAGCCAGGAGGACTTTCCTGAAGTGTTCAGAGATCCCTGATGAAAATTTGAAAGATCCTCATGCTCATAAAAGCTCTGTTACTAGCTGTCTTTACAACTTAGGAAAACTTTTTCATGAACAAGGACACTATGAGGTAGGACTCCAGATTTGTCTACAATATCATGATAAAACCTTCATACATAAGTAATACCTATTGCTTCCATCCAGACTTTCAAAATACAACACAGGCACAAATTGATTGAATTTCACCAAATCAAGGTTAACGTTCTCTACAGCCACAAGTGTGGCGATGTTAATTAGCAGTGTGATGTTCTGACGTCAGAGTCAACATTAGCAATGGTCACATCTGATATGTCTTAATTCATTCATTTTGGCTTTGTCCCCATAGCTGATATGCAAAGGATACAGCCTGATTACAGACCAGCTGACCTAAAGTGTACTGGCTTTTTAATTCAAAATAGAGTAAGTCCATCTTTAGTTGAAGAAATGCAATTATGGTTGCTTTTGAGTCTCCAAAAATAAGACCTAGTTGGAACAATTGAAAACTTCAGTGATTAAAAACATGCCATTATGTGCTATTTTCAGATAACTTACCTAAGTGCTGAAGTGGGTTGGATATTTTTAATGTAACTGTACGCTGCACCCAACCCATCCCATCGCATCTCATTTACGTGTGCAAATGTGACTGTTGTGATTCCTCTCTGTTTTCCCTGATGAAAGTACTAAAACTGGACATTCGCTTGAGTTTTGACCTTTAGCAGTATTTGAAAGAAAGTCATTCTCTCTTTGCATTGCCAGGCATACTTCAGAACAGGAGTTACGCGTGGTTTTGATCCATATAACTCTTCGTGACCGCGACAGTTACCTCAGCTGTTTAAGATTAGGCATGCACAAGCTCTATGGATTCTCTGTCATCTGTCTGCTGAATCCAGCTTTGTCAGGTGGCAGTTACTAATTGGTTAAACAAAGACACAGACACCTAATACATCCATAAAGATAAGAGAAAAGCAGCATGTTGTCTGCACGGTCAATAATGTAGAGTCGGAGTGCAATGCCTGGGAGGTGCAAGGGCTTTTAAGAATATAAACCATCAGATTTCTGCCTGGTGGTCATTGTAGTCTGACTCAAGCTTGATTTGATCATACGCTTAGATTTTTTCAAGCATATTTCAGCCTTCACAGGCTGTGACTATTTGATGGGATGATGTAGAAAATGATGCAGAGCTAACAGACTGACCAGTAAGCATCCTGAGTGCTGAATGAACCATAAATGTGTGATCAAGTAATTCAAGGCACAGCACATTTGCGAAGGGAATCCAATTGTGGCATTCTTGACACTATAGTCCATCTAATTCTTTCTGTGGAGCAGACTTCAGTTGTGAGGATTATGTTTTGTTATTACTTGGCAGTAGAAAATTTCTTTTTTTTAGGTCACTTACTGTATCTTAGTCATCAGGAAGTCCTTTGTCTGCAGTTTGATATTATTCCATATTCTCTGACAGCCTATAGAATTTTATATATGTTTATAAACTCATGAGTCATTGAGGGGTTTAAAAATATGTTCCTTTTATTTCCACCTGGGAAATTGGAACTAATTAGAAATTGCAATATTGGAACTAATTTGATCTCTTGTCAATAAGCTTCACTGGATTTGGTAAAACTTTGTAAATGAGAAGTTTGAACTTTCTGTGATATTTATGATGCTGACGTGTTTTCTTTGTCTCTGCACCTTTCATTTGGGGAAGGAAGATAGTTTGGTTTTACTTTATATGTGAAAGACTGCTTTTGAAATTGGTGCTTTACTAATGATTTGTCCCACTTGTGTGTCTCTTTTCAGGATGCCCTTGTGGTTTACAAAGAAGCAATACAGAAAATGCCAAGACAGTTTGCACCACAGAGCTTATACAACATGATGGGTAAGTGCATTGTTAGTGCTTCAGAAAGATACATGAGGGGTCAGGCAGGGTGAAACAAAAGAGCTTAGCCAGGCAACTGGTGCTCAAATGAGTTAGCTAATAAAACCAAAAATAATTGCCTTCAGTAGATGCGAGCCAAACCAGGTTCAGAGCTTAAATGCCAGCAACTGCAATGCTGGATAAGGCTGAATAAATGATGAGACTGTTGGATACTGGATATCTTTAAGAGTGTCCATGGAGCACTTGTACATTTAGAATGCATGGATTAGTGGTTTTCTCTGCCTCCAGAATCTCTCATCCATTATCTTGGAGACCTCATGTGCAATTCATACAGGTTTTTTTAATCTCCCATTTAGTCATCTTTGAGACTAAGAAAAAATTGTATTTACTTCATAGAAAATGGAGTGAGATTGATTATAACATAAAATCTAGCGTGGATGTTGGATGTTAAATTTCCAAACAGGCCCACAGAGGTAGTTGGATTTTTTTGCAGGTTGTGGCAAAAACTTATTTCCCAGCTGATGTACTGTTAGTTAGACATCTACAACAAGAGAATTCTTCCAGGACCAGTCTATCTGTCCTTCAAAATTTTAGCAGAGTCCCTTGAGTACTGCAAGAAACATTAATTTAGCTGAGGTGGCTTTTTTTTAAACTTTAACTTCAGCTCCTCGTATTCTTCATCACATCTTTATACAGGATACATTAAACAGATAAAAGAAGATAATATGAGTTATTATTTGTAGTATTCAGATCTGTAAACAAGAGGGCAGGGTCTTCATTGTTCCAGAGATGCTTTTTAGTGGAATTCTCTCTGAAAGGGCATGTGTTTCTGCTAAGCAACCTCAGTGTCTGGCCCAGTAGACTCTGTGAGCTCCTATCTGGGACAGAAAAGGATGTAAGATACCTTTACTTTAAAGTAGTTCAAAGTACGGCAATTAAAAATATATGTAGAAACAATTAGGATCAACAGGAAAGGGGGTTTGTGGCTTTTTTTCCCCTTTCCAGTGCCTAAAATACAAGGGAACGTATTGGTTGATACCAATTGGTTTGACACAGTTGTTGCAAGGAGGCACCACTCACTAGTCTCTACTTATTTAGGAAAGACATCTTTTATTAGCTCCTTACAAGTACTTGGGCATAGGAAAAAAAAATTCTAAAACTGTAGTTGTAACTTATGCTACGTGTTTGCAAATCTCTGTAAATGCTAAATTAAGTACTTCTCTTGTCACAGTGACAAAGTATCTAATGTCAATAATAGTATAAACACTTCCTTAACAGTTCATATAGTTCAATGGAGAGTTACTTCTCCCTGAATGCTGAGCTTCATGAGATTAATGCAAATGGATAAAATCTCTAAAACGCACAAGTTCATTATTGCATGTACTTTTGTTTATAGAGAGTCTCAGCTGAACTATTGTTTTATCAGTTTTATCTATCAGCATTTGCTGATAAATTTGGTGGGGTTTTATCAACAGTCACCACTCCATGAATTAAGCCTCTGCTTACTATAGGTGTCCTATAGTGACTGCTGAAGTACTGCAGTGCTCCAGCAACCCCTCCGAAGTTTGACTGCCCTCTTTAGTGCAGATATATGTTTCATAATTCTGATAAAAGTGCTCCTCAGAAGTACAGAAATTGGAAAAAGTAAACCAATGCTGTTTATAGCATGATGGTTGTTCCATTACAAAACAGGCCTGTGCCACCCTTTGTCTTTTCCCGTGAATAGACGCTCCCTTTAGAACCACTATGACCTATAAGATTCTTTAGTTTTTTACTTTTTTGCCCATTGGTTACTTTTTTAGGTTCAGGAGGCCTTTCTTGGCTTCCTTTATAAGCACAGTCCATGACGTCCAAGTTCACTCTGTTCCTGGGATTTGCATTTATTAACTGACAAAGCAATAGTGAACACAAAGACCAGCTCAGTCCTTTGCCCGGGCTTGGCTGCTGCTACACTTCCTCCCTCCACTGCTTAGCCCATGCTCTGGCTTCTGTTTCCTTTAGGCAGCCACCGGCACTTCACGGATGTCCTAGCGGCGTAACAAGTTAGGGTCAGCTGAGCTTACCTTAGCCCCTTTCAGCCTATTGCAAAGAGCAACAGGGTATTATGGAGCTCCGTAAAGTACAACTTACCCTGAACACAGCATATATTTGTATTTTGGTTGCTGTTGTGATGGCAGCTGTTGCAGGGAAACCAGAATTTGTTTCACACTAGTTGCTGAGGTTTGGCTTGTTGGCTACGCTGCAGAGGCAATCCAAGAGGCTACATACAGAGTAGGGTAGTGACTCGAATTGAACATCGTGCAGCATTGTTAACAGCAGGACTGGTTTGCTTAAAGCTATCCTGGATGCATCTATCCATGAGCGTACATGATGGCAGTTAGACACATTGAATTAGGTTAGTCTTTCCTACCTGTAATAGTGTGAAGGTTATATGACAAGACAGAGCTCCGTAGCTATGCTCACTTTATAGTGTGGGAAGAAAAAGATACCTCTGGGGAGTATTAAGTATTAAGGGAGTATTAAGCCCATCTGATTTAGACATCTAAATGTCTGTAAAAGGAGCTGAGTTGACTGGCTTAGACTTGCTAGCTCAAGTTGGGTGAGATAAATCCTAAACGCCTATTCAGTCATCTCTTTGCATCGGGTGTGACAGGAGAACAAGGCAACCACATCCATTACCAGGAGTGCATCCGCTCTGCAGCTTATACCGTGTCATTGGGCACCAGAAGGCCGACCAGATTGTTTATTTCTGTTTTGATGTTCAAGACAAAATTATAAACATGTTCGCTATAACACTTTCTTTGATAAACAGCATTACATAAACTTGTCTGCCCACTTCTTGCCTTTAAAAGGGAGACTAGAGGAACTGAAATAGGCCGGTCCTGTCTCATCTTCTTGGAACTGCATGAGCCCGACTCTGAGCTGTACCCACTCACCATGTGCTCATTGCTGGGGAGGAAGGGGGAGAAACTGGGGAGTGTTCTCCATCTGCTCGGGAAGGAAGGGTCCTTCCCTGTCTCCCTACGTGTGGAAAAAGTCTTCACGGCTTATCATGAAATCCAAGAATACAGTTTGAGGATTATCTGCTGCAGTTGTCATTGTGATTGGTGTATTCCGAGTCTCTGGCATCGCTCTGCTTGGTTCAGTGTTAGATGTTGGAATGTGGTGTAAGAAAACAGTGCTTCCTCTAATTTTTAATAATTATTTAATTATTTTGTTGAAGATTTTCTGGAGGCTTTTTTCCCCTGTATGATGTACATGACATACTCGAAAGAGAATAAACAGGAGACGAACTGTTTAAACTGAATTAGGGTTTGAACTCCAGCGCTCGGAGTGCAGTAGCATTAACACTCCAGCAGTGTTAAGCCTTTACACCACCTGCTTTCCCTGTTTGTTTTACACTCCTTTTCCTGCCCTTGCTTCTATTGGCCTTTTGCTCTGACAGGCCCAGTGACTCATTCCTCTAGTGTGCCAGCCTGCCCAGCTGACTCTCATCCTTTAAAACTCTAAGTAACTTGCCTTTTAAAGGAAAAAGAAGTATTGGAACTCAAGAAGCAAGCCATGCATTTGACTTTGCATTTTATTCATGGTACAAAAGGCAGGACCAGAAGACCAGCATCAGATGTTCTAAGTTTGAGCATATGAAAAGTTGCAGGGTAGATTTTGGTCTCCTGTTGCTGTGATTTATTTTGCCAGGTGTGCAACAACTCAGCTAAAGAAACCATGTGTTTCTCTGGCTTTGTACCAAGAATTAAAACCTTTTCTTTTTTTTCTTAAAAGAACCCAAAACAGCTAAAAATCAAAACTCTAAAACTAGAATCAAAATAATTATTCAACAAGCTGTATAGGGTTGGCTTGGTATTTATTTTCTCTAAGTCATATTTCTTTGATGTAAATTAAAAAGTACATGCTAAGGTTACACAGATTAATTTGCTTGGCATGGCAAAATGCACTACAAAGGCCAGAGTCCAGCTCAGCTGCATTAAATAGGTAATATATTTTGTTTAAAGTTTCAATTAAAACCTGGGGTCAAAAGATAAAATGGTCCCTGTGGGATCTTGAACACTTTAATGCCAATATTAGGATTGCTTAAGGATCAGCCTCTGCTCTAGATGTCTTTTGCGTTCCTTGAAATCTGATATTGTACAGTTGATTGTATTACATTGCTTTTAAAACCACACTGGCCCACCTGCTACAGTAATTCATACTCCTGCCAGTTAATTGGTGTGAGGTGGACCATGGAGGCTTTATTTTAATACTGAACAGTAACAAGAAAGATGTTGGGGTGGCATTAGATTGGCAGGATACTGTCATAAAGACAAATGTCTTGATCACACTTCATCTGCCCTTGCCAACTAACATCTGAACGTCTGTTTTCAAATGCATTTAATGCAAGGTCTTACGAACATTTTTTATGAGAAATGCAAGTTACAAAAGAAGCTAACATTGCAGGAGTGAATACAGTTAATGAGGCACAGATTAGAATTTAGATTTCTCCTTGCTAATCTGCTACATTGCACATAGACAGAAAACAAATCATATGCAAGTGGCAGCCAGGTACAGAACAGGAAAAGGGAGCCAGATTTTACATCTGGTGCAGAGGTTTGCATCATAAGTACAAAGGCTTAGCGTGCAGAGAGACTTTCTCTGTTGATGATTATAACATAACTATCACTTTATTTGATTATGCTTTTGGGTGGATGTGGCTGTTTGTACAAACCTGTTAATATTGTTAAGGCTCCTATCCCATTTGCCCCTTGCTCCCATTAAATGTTTTTTTATTGAATTACTTTTAAATATTGTTTAGAACTCCAAGAAACACTTTTGCTGGTATAGTTTTACAGTTCATGCTGTGCAAGACTTACTTTTTAAGAGCCAAAGATGATTAAGCTGTGAAATACATATCCCACATCATAACTTATGCAGAGCGTGGTACCTGCACTTGTCTGAGCTCCAGTCATCAGTGTGCTTCCTATGCATCCCAAGAAGCTTTACTGGTACTTTCTTACTAGAAGTACATTACAAACTTTTTCTTTTAAAACTAGCTTGGTTGAAAAAAAGGATTTTTTTTCTTTCATATGTATATTTTATTATATGTTCTAGGGAAATAAGAATGGAGTCCACTCCAGTAGTGATAGGAGTAAAAGGCTGTGCTTCCCTCTCTCCCCCTCCCCACTCCCATCCTGCTACTTTAACTCTTCCTCCTCTGAGATTTTGCAGACTATGGTAGTTTATATCTGCTGTCCAAAGCTGAGTATAAATCTCCAGGCTGATTGCAATGTCTCCTGTTTTTTCACTTTGTTTTGTTTGAGGGATTCAAGCTGGGTATGAAGGTTACAGCAGTGGATTGCTGAGGGGGTAGTGGATGCAATGTTTGAGACCAGGTTTTTTTTTCCCAGGTTCTCAGGTTTTCTTAGTTTTATCTCTTTGGACTATGGATCTATAATTTCATGTGAAACACTTGAGTTTTCTTAGGTAATATTCTGAAAAAGCCAAGAGTCTAAGCCTGAAATGCATTTGTATTTTAAACATATGGGGTTTTGTATGAAAATAAGTATAATCGTAACATTTGTAGACCAAAAATATGGTCCAATACTGAAATTGGACTACAGGGATCCCCGTTAGGCATGATTCTAATGGAAAGTGCTTCTATTAAGAGTGTTTTGAAGAAATACACTGGCATAATATGTATGTTTTACTGACAAAAAAAAAATCTTTAAAATGTGTGTAAATAAAGTAAAAGGCAAGAAAAAAGTACAATCATTTGTTCAGTTATGAATTCTTAGTTTGTACCCTTATGATTTACTACTGGTTGCACATCTGTTGGAAAATGAAAATGAAATTATCTATCTCAGGTGAGCTCAATGCTTCTATTTGTGTCAATATACTTCTTTCACTGGAAGTCTTTGTACAACAGGAAACAGCCATGCAAAGTCCATGCTGTTTCATGCTGCAACTGATTTTATTTTGCCCTTCATGTATATTTGTTTTCCACTTTAGGTATTTTCCTTCAAAAGTGGCTTAGTGGTCTAATTAAATCAGATCAAAGGCTTTGCTTTGGCTAATTGAGGCCTATAAGAGTCTGCTCAACCAAAGTAAATGTGGATTGACTCCCATCCATCAAAAGCCCTCTTAAAATACAATACATTCCTTGAAATCTTCAAGGAGATTATTCTGTAAAAGGAAAAAAAACCAAACAGAATACGCTTAGTCTGTACAGAACTTGATGCTCATTAAGTTCACATGCTTCAGCTGTTTCAGAGAAGATGTGCATGCACTGCATATTTATCACCAGGACTGTTAATCTTTTGCAGTATATCTTAAACATCAATATAGTATAGCATCAGACTATGCTTCTAGATTTATTATGTTATTGTATGGACTGGTACGTAAGGGAAAAAAGAAGGAAGTTATATATCTAGGGAGGTGCATTTATGGTAAGTGCATCTGCAGCCTTGATTTGCACAAGGAAGCTGCATGGTTGCATTATGAAAGACACAAATTCCTTGTGGTATTGTGGTACACAGTGGTGCAGACCTCTCCATCATTTTCTAAGGCGACCTGTTTATGTTCCCAATTCAAAGGAATGATGGAAAAATGAAGAAAAATGAAGTTTAAATCCTGACGGAATGTATTTCTTAGAGATTTTCCTTTTCAAGATGCATCTCCATCTTCCTTTCTTTTTTGATGTCTGCTCTTGTCAATGCCAAATTCTATATTTTCTATATTACATTTTTACTATCTAGCAATTTGTGTGGCAGATAATTAACATATACAAGGATGATGCAAGGCAGGTTTACCCTGCATTGTCTCCTTTACGGAGATAATTTTTCAGTTGTCTTTTCAGCAATATCTTTTGGGGTCCTAAGAGGAGGACCACAGGAGGGACATATGTTCTTAATCTGAAAGTATGGGTACATGGCACCTATAGAGTCACAGTGCTCTTACATCCATAGTTCCATTGTACTTGCTCATCGATAAGTCTAACATGCTCCCTGCAAGGAGACGGCCTTTGGTTGGCATGACAGTGTGCATCTGAAACAGAACAAATATGAAATGAGTAGATAAGAGGTTAGTCTAGAACCATGTAAGATACATTCATGTAAATGGTACCTAATTTTGCTTTTTAACAATGTGTGATATGTATTAGAAAATCTTAACTTCTGTCCTTTTTTTCTTTTTGAAGAATTTGTATTAAGATCACATTCTATTTCATTATCGAGTATAAAGTTAGCCTTTCACGGAAAATAGCTGCTAGCTAGCTGGTCCTTTATGAGTATTATTATTTAATATGAAAATAATGTTCAATATGATTGTTACTGTTTTTTAATTACTCTTAATTAATTTGTCCTGGCATCACTTTAGTAGGGGTGGTTTTGTTTTAGTTTGTTGGTTTTTTTTGGCTTTTTGTTTATTTTGGAAGATTATTTTTCAATCCCAAGGATTCTGGGGAAATATGGGGAAATACTGCTTTGAGGAATGGTAGTCTTGCAACTGATCTATCTCTATGGCAAAGAAAATCTACCTGAGTACCAGGATTTTAGTTAGAGCGGTATAAGTCTAGTTGAAGGTAGCCCATTACTCATTCCTTTGTCATAAAGTATTAATAGAGGTGTTAATGAACTATGTATACACTCTTTTAAATAGTTTCAGTTGCATATTAATGTGTTTTCTTGTACTACGTTATTAAATGAGACTTACAATTAAATATTCTATGTTCCTCCTTTTGGAACAGGCTAAGAAATGGGTGCATAAATAACAGAAAATATTAACTGAACTGTAAAAATTGAAAATTTTTTGAATGACTGATTTGTCTCCTTTTACTCCAGTTAGCTGTTGAATTTCTTGCCACCAGTCATTGTGCAGGCAATGTCGCACATGGCTGCATGTTGATATGGATTAGGAAACTGAAATAACTGTCAATTTATGTCTTAAGGTTTCCACTGCCATGAATTTCTTTCTTTGTTGTTGCTTCCTTTAATAGAAAAGTAGAATGCAACTCTCTTGAACTTTATAGATTGGACAAGTTTCATTAATAAATTGTGTGTGTGTGTGACCTTTCAGATTTTTAACATGAGTTTTGAAAGATTTTACGAATTAAGTAGTTGTTAAAGTAAATATAGAAACCTGCTCGCAGGTACCATTCATTTGTATATTTTCTGCCAATGGACACTGTTATTTTCCTAATGACTAAATCATTCATGTTGCAAGTTTATAAAAATATACGATTGTAAATGACAAATATTGTTTTTCTTATTTTAATCTCAGACACACAAATGCATCCTGAATGACAGAAGTCAATCCATGCATGTTTTCTTTGTAATTTTGTTGGAAAACTGTCTGAAGCTGGAATAGCTTTTATTAAAATTGCATCAGTCTAACACATAAAATCATTTGATTGAATTAATGCTTCAATTAACAGTTGCTTGATTTTATTCTGGTCTTTGAGTATGGTGGTGGCAGAGCCTCTGTCAATTTTCTACTTACTTTAACTTCTTTTTAGATAGTAGTGTCATTGTAAATCATTTGGAAGAGAAAATTAATAACAGACCCCCAACAGTACTTCCTTCCGTAGTAATGACATGTTCTAATTGCTTATAATATAGCAATTCTTGACGATATGGGCAGAAAACAGACTCTTCAGAAGAAAAATGTTCAGCTATAGAGAATTCCCTGTAAAGTCTTCAGGGGAATAAAATCCCTTTTTCTACAGTTTGACATTTAGATTGACATATTGTAGCTTCATTTCTAGATGCGTCACTCAGAAATACCCCCAAAGTTTTAGGAGGTTAGCTTGTAAAGTAGTTGAGCTCTTAAAACCTATTAAAAATTGAATTTGCCAGTACTCCAAAGATGTTAATCTCTTCTTATATCAAAATCCGTTATGGAAAATAGATGAGAACCTTGGATCTTTTTGAAATTTGGCAGTGCATTCAGCATATACTACCAGCAGATAACAACTCCATCTCTTACGGCTGCTTACATTTCTCTTTAAAGGATCTTGTTGTTAATTGCTTGAAACTTTGCCAAGCTGTAACAGGTTGGGCTGGATTTTTCCACTTAAAAGAAAAAGGCAATATGGATTCCTCATTTCCTGTGTGCTAAATAAAGCAGGGGCCTGTGGGAAAAATAGTATGCAATCAAATAATTAAACATTCTGCCATAAAGCGTACAGCTAGGCAGAGGAGTTGAGGGGAGCATATAACTTGACTTCTGTCTTCTTCCATCCTTTCAACACTTAACTTCGTGACTTTGTTTTGTGCAGAACAAGGTATAATGTTATGTCACTTATTTGTGAGTGCTGGCATAGTGAAAAAAATGCATTTGACACTGATATCCCTGAATTTGATCCTGGGTTTTGGGGGGGTTTGTGTTCTTTTGAGGTTTCTTTGGACACTTTTTTTTTTTTTTTTTTAAATTTGGCTTGGTTTTTTGGGGAATTGTTCTTTTAGTTTGGCCCTAACCAGCAATAGAATGACTTGAGTACTTCTGGGACTGAAACATCAGATACTTCTGTGTATGTAATCAGATATCCAAGACCAGTGCATGAGTACAAAATGCTCTGTAGATTCTGGAATTAGAAGTCCTGGTCTGCTAGATTTACAAGCTTGCACCCCTTTTTGGAAAAAACTCTATTTGCTCATAAAAATCTTATTGGGTCCCCTTAGCCTTGTCTCAGTGTGACTTCTGACTCTACATCATGCTCATTTTGTCTGTGGGCTGTGGTTTGGTCATTTTGCATGCACTGCACCCTAACTCCTGAAACTCAAACTTACATGCCACATTTTGCCTGGGATCCCTATCCTCTCGTAACAAAGATAGCAAAAAAAAAAAAAAAAAAAAAATCTAACTGGACCTAGTCCAGTTTTCTTTCATCAAGAAAATCCTCCATAGCCCCTGTAAATACTCAAGGTGAATATCACTCCCATGATAAGAGTTTCTTCTATTTTCTTTCTTTGAGCATGTAGGTGGTACCTTTTTCTCTGAGTTTTGGGGGTGTGATAGTTGGCCTCAAGCTTGAACAGAAAACACTGGTCCTTCTCTCTCTCTCTGATGCACTTACAGCTATTCATGTTCGTGTGATGCAGAACTGGGGGCAGTGACTCACCTGGAGACAGCCTTAGCCGTTCTCTACTTGGGTCAGACGTAGTCCTCTCTTGATCCTCCAGTGGTGGCACTGGATAAACTGTGACTTCATAATTTTGGGAATATACTTAGCCGTTTCTTTGGAATGAATCAGCTGGTGAGATGGTGAAATCCTGACTCTCCTGTAGGCATTTTCAATCTGTCATTGGCTCAGGCAGGGGCACATTTACATCTAGGTTCTTGATGTATTATGATTAAATGCAAGGACATTCTGTATTCTCCCTACCACTCCATGATGTGCAATGTAGACTGATGGAAAAGAAGTAACTTCTCTATAGTAGATGTGATAAAATTTCTGTTATTTTGAGACTTTTGACTGAAACATAGCAGCTGGAGTGCTCTCTTGAAATTCTGTTCCAACAAGACTTTCATCTCAACCATGCTCTTTCAGCACTAATAAGGCCATAACTCAATCTCCTCACTCAAGTGTTTTAAGGCTGTTTTGCTTTTTCGTTGCAGGTGTTCATGCACTACACCCTTTTCAAGATCTCTGCCCATTTAATAAACAGCAAATTATAAATTAGATGATAAATTTTAGGCAATCTCACTAATATTTGTTTCACCCTTTAGGAGAAGCCTATATGAGAATGAGCCGGCTGCCAGAAGCAGAGCGCTGGTATGTGGAGTCACTGCGATCCAAGAGTGACCACATCCCAGCCCATCTCACCTATGGAAAACTGCTGGCTCTGACGGTGAGTTAATCAGCAGCTCCTGGGAGCTGGTCCCAGGCCCTTCGAGTAGGTGAGGTAAAGGGACAGGAAGACTTTGTCCTGGAAATTGCTTATTGCCCTATTTGTCACTCTATTTCAGTCATGCGTTCTAATTAAGGATTTTGACAGTGTCATTTTTTTGTGAAACGTTGCATCCATTCCTGAAATATCGCCACCTCTGTGTCACGAATGGGTGATTTAGATTGCTTAAAGAACCACTGTCAAAGATATTAGCAAAAGTGGTTTTAATATGATGTTGTAAAAGTGTGACATAACAAATTTCGATGGCAAGGTTCACTCTATTCCTGTGTGGCACAATCATTTGAACAGTGATTCAAAGTTACCAAGACACAAATCAAAGTTACCAAGACAAAATCAAAGTTACCAAGATAAAGTCAAAGTTACCAAGGCACAAACCAAAGTTACCAAGACAAAATCAAAGTTACCATACTACAAGGTTATGCACGGTATTAGTCACTTACCAAAGATCTGCTGCTGGTAAAAGGTGTCTCTGCCTCGAGGGGCAACCTTGAGAGGTGTCCCAGCTCAAGGGGAGATCACTGCCATGCAGCCACGCTGCCTAGCAGGGAGAGCTCAAAGAAAGCTCGCTTAGGCTGTCATATTTATGGAATAAAGTTGTTGGCTCGTAGTCAAATTACACATGATGGGAAAGGTATGGATGAGGCTCCTTGTACCCACAACTTTCTTTGTTCCTTGATAAATGAGTCTTGGAAAAGCCATCTGCTATTCATGTGTTAATCGCATGATCGGTGTTCCAAGCTCATATGCATCGATGCTCACTGTGTCACTCTGCTCCTTTGTGGGTTTTCAGAGAACAGATTGAAACTAGGGGAGTTCTTGGCCCGTTTACAGCTCAGGCCTCTACCTCCTTTGGAGCCTGAACCAAACTACTGCTAGTTTGGTTAAGGGGTCGAGTGCATCCGTCACACTCTGTGCCCAAAGAAAACAGTTATAATAGTGTAGGAGCTTCATAACAGATAGTAAAGAGTTCTCTGGTTGAAAAAGCCTTTATTATAAGTAGTTTAGATCACAAGTAATGATATTAATACAAAAAGATATTCAGTGTTTGACCCAGGGTTGTTGTAGCAGCCTTACGGCAGAGCTAGAGGTGTCACCTATACGTTGGAAGTACGTCTCATGCTTTGAATTTACAGAGTATCTCTTTAAGCATGTGAAAAGAACTACTCAACTACTAGTTCGAAAAAAATCAGAAGAGTTGGACTTTTTCATTTCTTCAAAATTTACTTTGCCTTTTGAGTATAGATGAGCTTGTAGCTCCAGCTAAAATAGCCCTTATGATAGTTATAGCAGAGATCCAGTCCCTCCTTGGTTTTCACACATTTTGAAGATGAAAATGGATTTCTTTTTTATTCACTAAAATAATTCTGTTTTAAAACTGCCTCTCACTTGTTTTCCATTTCTCCTTCCTATTTTTCTGACCATATACTCTTTCCTGTCTCTCTCTTCCACATTTGCTTTCATTGTTCGCTCCACGTGGTTTCATATCTCCTTTCTGTGCTCTACCGATATGCCTTTGTATGGCTCTTCAGTCCTTGTGCCTCAGTCTGAATATCTTCCTCAACTTTTCACCTAGCTGTAAGCTTTTACTCTGATCTTGTTTATGCCCTGTCCAGTCTTCAAGCAAAAAATGTCTTTGGAGACAGGGTAGAGATCCAGTGAAGAAAAATAGCTCATAATTAATTTCAGCAGATCCATTGCTGCTAAAAGTATCTGAATTTGGAAAAGGGGGAGGAATTAGAACAGAAGTTTTCTATATGAGCAACAAGTGACAACATAATTAGAAAGAATTAAAAATTGTTCAGTGTTATCATGTAATGTCAAATACAGAGTTTGATTAAAAATTACCTGGATGGGAATTTTTAGTTTGTAATGGAAGTCAAGGTGCTAGTGTTTTATCCCCACTGCCTGTCAGTTCCAGACCCTGGAAAGGCAGTTTTTTGCTACAATTTCCAGTTACAGTTAAAATTTCTTGGATATTGACAAATACATGTACTCACTGATTACGTTCCTCTGGGATAGAACTGTAAGTAGGGTATACAGCAAAATTTCCTAATTTACCTTGCTTTTCTGGCAGATATCTTCATATCTTGCACCTAAGAATAATAGCAGAAAGTCAGCGGTATCGGTTTCTTCTTAGCAGATCTTTGACACAAAAGTTCTAATTTATTAGAATTGCTGTGGGGAAAGAAAGAGCTTTCTCAATTATTTTTTTCAAATTTCTCAATTTTTTTTTCTTTTCTTTTTTTGTTCTTTTCTATTCCACACACACCACCCTACCCCAGTACTCCTCTGGTTAATTTTGCATTTTCTGAACTGCTGAGTATATGAAATATGAGGTCTGCTAGGGAAAGTCTTGAAGTTGTTCTGGGAAACAAGGTCTCACAGTTTTCTTCAAAATAACAAAATCCCCAAATCCCATAACTCTGTACAAACATTGTGAGCCACTAAAAATAAATTTTTAATTTTGTCCCCTCCTTATGAAAGTTCAGTTATAGGATTAAACATTAGTGGCATACCCCAAGTTTGGGAAGGAAGTGATGAAAAATGTACACGAATCCTATAATGTACAATTCTCCTATGGTAGAATTGAACTGTTTACTTTTCTCCAGGGATATAAACGCAAGATACATGTGAGGTGGATTGTGCCTTGAAGATCTGAACTATGTTTGTGGAAGAATGTGTCTCATTAGCAAAAAGGACAGGAGCTGTGTACAGCTTTGAACACTGAATACTGTACCATGATAGGCAATAAAATACTCTGCCTATCCTTTCTCAACACACACTTGCTTACCTATACTTGCTCTGTGCCATAATTGTAGTCTATTCTCATCACGTTTGTTTGTTATCACCTCTTGACACTTTTTTCTTCTATTACTGTTGCTTCTTCTCATTCATGGCAATATGTACAGACAGTGTTCGTGTCCATTCTATTAACAGCAGCATAAGCTGAAAAGATGGTGCTGCTGTCCTGTTGGCTTGTAGTGACATAGGACTTCATAAACACATAACAAGGCAGCATGTTGATGACAAAGTAATTAGAGATGGCAGAAAATTTTTCAGGTGGTTATTTCATTCATGGAAAAAAAAAGTTCATTTATCTTTGATCTATTGAAATTTGGCATTTATTTCATTTAATTCTTTCAGCTACAAAGTCTGAAAAGACATTCAACAGGAAAATGGATGATGAAGAGATCTGGCAATAGAATACGGATTTTTGTCTCCATGTTGGTCACTTATCCTTAATCAGTTTTGCAGCCTACCATCTGCTCTGTGACGCACATTAAATGAATTTTGTCTAGTTTCTAGTATACTGAACTGTACTAATATTAATTCCCATCACAAATATATGATTGCTGTAACTGACATGCTTCCTGGAAGTCTGCATAGACTTCCTTGGGATTCAATAGCATTAGAGCAGCTCCCTTTGGCATAGTTGTTTCAGCCCATACCTAACTTGAGGTACCACTGTGATTTATTCTTCTGCTAAACTTTGCTACCTAAGCTCATGGTCATTTTCTCACAGCCTGTATATTTAGGAGAGAGAAAAGCCTACTTCAGGTAGTTTTCAGATGTTAGAGGAGTGATATTTTAGAGGCTTCTTTCCCCTCATCTGTTGGAACCAAACCTTCAGACTTTTTGCAATCCTGTTTCTGAATATAAGTGCTGAGACAAACTGTTGATAACACTTCTCTGTGTCCCTTCTCCAGGAAAGAAACGTGAGATGGTTGATGAAGTGAAGGGTGGAAGTGGATGCTAATATAGACAGAAAATTTTTCTCTGTCAGTGCAATTGGGGGGTGAGGGAGGAGAGGAGGAAGGTTTCAGACAAGTTCCTAAGTTCCAGCCAAAGGCAATTCTAGTATAAAAAACAATAGCAGTAAAGTCAAACCTGTAAAGTTCACAAATTCAGCTATGTTTTACTTCCTGACTTAAATTCCAGTGAAGTGGCTTAATTTTAACTCCAGCTTTTCTGCCTTCTCAAGTCTGTTGCCAGTGTTAATTCTTACTAAAAGCAGGATGACATGATTCATTTAAACCCTTAGTGCCAATATGAATATCTGGACTGCCTTCTTGTACCTTGTATTTTCTTTGCCTTCCCATAAGGAACTGTGAGGGTCACCTATGCCCAGTGTGTGGACTAGAGATTTGCAAAATTGCTTGCTCGTTACAGCAGGCTATCCTTTCCCAACTTTCAGCAAAAGCTTTTCAAAATTTCATAAACAGGGACATAGAAATAAATGAGTGTTCTAGAGTATAAGCTGTTTGTTTTGTTCATGTTGTCTGGCCTTGGTTCTGTCAAACACAAACTAGGAACTCTGCATGTTTTCTAAATCCACAATGACCTGTGCCTGTCTTTTTCTTTTTTATTTTAATATTGAGTTCCACTGCACACTTAAAATAAAGGCACCATATACTAGATGAGTTTATTAGCTTACCAATGAAAAATATGTTTGTGGGTTTTTTTTTTTTCCTATTTCCAACTTGAACAATAACCTGCATGAGCAATCTGGTCTAAATAAAATGTTAACTCTACTTTGAGCAGGGGATTGGACAGGATGATATCTCAAGGTCTCTTCCAACATGAATCATTCTATGAGTCTGTGTACCTTTCTTTGTTTTCATGCTGAAGCTATTTCCAGTTTACTAAAATGCAGTGTTTTGAATCAAAGTCGGGGTACAGACATGTATTTAATATTAACACCTATTATCCTCTCTTACTGAAAAGAGATTTTAGAGGAGGATTAGCTTCTACAAGAATAGGTTACCTTTTGCAAGGTCATGAGTGGCATGTAAAACTGTAAAGAAGGTAAATCACAATTAATCTACTGTGATAAACTTAAAATGATCATAACCATGCTGTAAGTGACAGATACTAATTCATGTCATCATCTCAAGTTGATTTTACCAGTTTCCCATTTGCATGTAGGTAATGTCACTACTGTTCCAAAGGGCAATTTAAATTTTAAACTTGTATTTTGTGAGAGATGAAATGAACAATAGTAAGCAAAAGCATAATCTGTGCTATTTAATTTTACTTGTGCTAATTCTTTTGGTTTTGTATATAGAATAGAATAGAATAGAATAGACTATTTCAGTTGGAAGGGACCAACAACGATCACCTAGTCCAACTGCCTGACCAATTCAGGGCTGACCCAACAGTTAAAGCACGTTGTTAAGGGCATTATCCAAATGCCTTTTAAACACTGACAGGCTTGGGGCATCGACCACCTCTCTAGGAAGCCTGTTCCTGTGTTTGACCACGCTCTTGGTAAAGAAATGCTTCCTAATGTCCAGCCTAAACCTCCTTTGGTGCAGCTTTGAACCATTCCCATGTGTCCTATCACTGGATACCAGGGAGAAGAGATCAGCACCTTCCTCTCCACTTCCCCTCCTCAGGAAGCCGTAGAGAGCAATGAGGTCGCCCCTCAGCCTCCTTTTCTCCAAACTAGACAAGCCCAAAGCTGTTAGCTGCTCCTCATAGCACATTCCTTCCAGCCCTTTCACCAGCTTTGTTGCCCTCCTCTGGACTCATTCAAGTACCTTCACATTCTTAAATTGTGGGGCCCAGAACTGCACACGGTATTCAACGTGAGGCTGCACCAACACTGAATAAAATATGGCTAATAAAATATGCTCAATAGAAGCACATACAATTTGTAAATTATTTCATTCATAAGTTTTCATATGTTTCAGAAAAAGTCTTCAAAAGACAACACGTTTTGTTATTTCTGTGCAACATTCTCTTCCGAGATGAACATCGCTGACAACCTTTGAGGGTGCTAATAAGCAGTTTGTTTACATCTAGAAATGTTTTAATGAACAGTTAAAAATTTATGTATTCAAGAACAGGAGGATTCCTGAGAAAGGATTTTATTTTTTTCTGAGTTTAGAAGTATGTGAAAATTGAGAGTGTGGAGTGTTACAAGCCCAGTCTCTGACAGGTGATTAGACAAAGCTGAAGAAATATTTTCTTCTCCAACACCTACACAAATTTTTGCATGTGTGTAGCTTGGAATATGGAAAGATGCAAAACCAAAGTAACGCAATAAAGTAAAAAGTGAAATAAAAATCCAAATAAAACAAGCTTCCCTTCCCTACCCCTGAAAACCTGCTGGTGGCAAACTCTTATCCATCAATAATAATTCTAAATACTAAACATGGCATTTCTGCACAAAATTATTCTCAGTAAAGTTTACTTCCTGAATAACTTTAAGATGCATTCATAAAACTCAGAATATGCTGTTCAGCTTGTAATAACTGTAATTTACATTGACACAAAAAAACCCAACCAACCAACCAACCAACCAACCAAAAACCAAACCAAAAATAGCTGTTAATTTGTCATTGATTCTTGAAATACATAAGTGGCATAGTTCTCATTTGCATGCAATAAAACCTTTGGAGTAAAAAATTACTTATTAATACTAAAAGAATCGTCTCTTTTTATTTTAATGCAAATACTTGTCTCAAGGCTTGTTAGCTCTTTTGGGATACAAGAAATGCCAGGTGGACTTGGGCGTCCTGCTGTATATGCAGAAAAAAACAGACCAACTTAAAAGCTCCAAAGGAATAGCTAATGAATTTACAGTCTTCCTACCTAATATCGTAAGTCACAAATATTTCATAACCCCTATATTGCATAATGTTATATGTTCATATCTAAAAATTACAGCTCACTCAGCTACAGTTTTCCCAAAAATATATTAGAACAGCATAATTTAGCGGTTGAAAAGCATGATTAGTAGCTCAGCTAGTAGAATAATTGGAAAATAGCCAGTTGTCTGGGGCTTAAGTTTGTGCCTTTCTTTTTTTATTATTTATTTTTCAGAAACAACATGTAGCTCTTTAGGACTGCAGTGTTCTAGCATTATGTATTTCCAAGCACTTTTCATATCTTTAACTTGTTAAGCTGCATAAATTACTTGAGAAATTTATTTGTCAAATGTGACATGTTAGTTGACCTAGCCAATCTCCTGGTAGCATGGGAGTTTGGTACCATGGCATCTGAGCCTCATCCCTTGCTTAGGTAATTTATTTCTATATCACAAAGAAAAGCATAATTTTTGTAAAAGGCTTTAAAATTGCAAGGCTCCCAGTTTTAAGATAAAAATGAGTCTGTCAAAAATGACAGTGCCAGGTGAGGCCTTGAGCATGTGTGGTAATTCATTTTCCATTTTATGAGCAGACCTTCTAGAAGAGAAAGGGCTGGCTATCATGCTAAAAAAAAAAATCATTTATAAGTAAGGCTTTTAAATTTTTTTTTCTCCTCTCACTTTAGTCTTCTTAAAGACAAGACTAAGAAACCCTCCCTCCTAATGGCTGGCCTCTCTGCCATCAGGCAGTGGATGGTTGTTATAATAGCACGCTAGTCTGAGAAGCTTTATTTCAATTATAAATAAATCTGTTTTGAAGTTTTGTTTTATCTGATTTGAGTGAACTTGAGCCCACAAACCACCCCTCATAGCTTGCAGTAGTGCCTATAATTGCTAAAGTACTTAGGGGCAGCCCCATATTGTAACATTTAGCATGTTGCATCTAGGAATTACAGGCTTTGCTGTATTTCTTTGGAAAAAATTGCACAGTGTTTTCTTGCATTTTACACAGCACCACACAGTGCTGCTAATCTCCTATTTTTTACTGGCTTGGAAAATCACCCAAAGTGCTGTAAGAAAAATTTACTTTGCCTTGTAAAATTTCTGTGTTACAGCTCCAAACCATATTAAATTCAGTAATAATCACCCTAGAAGATTCCCTAAAATCTAAAATGTTTTATTTTAAAACGTTTTCTCCAAAGGGGCATGGGGAGAAAGCAGACACAGACATGATAGAGACTGGCAGTGTTTTGGATTAAAATAAAAGAAACAGGATTGTGACATTCAAGTATCAACACTGAAGTTAAATACTTCTTTTAAGTTTCAAAATACTCCCTCCTCAGTGGGTGGCCATATTTTTCCCTGCAGTTGTTTGTAGCTTATGTTCCTGACAAACAGAAGGCCAGAGAGGTATCCTGCCATTTTTGTTTAGTTGTGAAATTGCTCAGTGCCACTATCAAATACCCTACTGTATTCAGTAATTCGTGTAGTCCTTGAAAGTCATCTCAAAATAAATATAAATAAATGACAACATAGAAATAAATGGAAGGTAATAAGAACAGAAAGAAATGGGACAGCAGGGGAAAAGGGGAACGTAGTGCAATAATGAATAGACTAATTCAACATTTACTATTTCTGTAATTACTTGCTACTTATGTTCTAGCACAGAAAGGAAATCTGCATTTCTGTTGGACAGCTCTGTCATATTGTCATTTTTTGTGTCACTGGTTGATTGCTACTCTTTTTCTGTCTCTCTAGATTTACACAAATTGGAAGAAAGCAGGGATGAGGTAGAACAATCATGATGTCAAAAGAATCGTGACTGTTTTTAAGACACAGCAATTGAAATGTTATATGTTAAATTTAGGTATAATTTTCTAGAACAGTTTATCCCGTCTTTTAGTAATCAATTCCTTTAAAACAACAAAAAAAATATTTTTAGTAATACTACTTTTGGGAATGATAAGTAAATGCCTGCACATATAGAAATCTTTAATCTATGAAAAGACATTTTCTGAATGGGTCAATTTAATTAGATGAGCAAAGCTGTTAGATACTTCATTTTGGGAGGCTAAATACCTTGACTGTTAGTACTGCTTCTAGGAAGAATTTTTTAATGAAAATTGGATATTTCAGTTAAACTCCCATCATAATAAAGTATAAATGACATTGAATCCTTGAGAAGGCCTCCCTAAGAAGTCAAGTTAAGGCAAGCAATAGCAACCTCTACTTTTCTGTTGGGTATTCAGTTTGTCTATTGAGTCTGAGACAGACACTACAATTTTTCTTGCCACTTGAAATCCCTTGAGGGTTAAAACTGATCCAAGCACAAAGTTTGGATTTAGTTCTGAAATTTGCAAAATGTCAGAAGCTGTTTTCATTTTTGTTTCCAGTTTACAAGCAATTTGCTTGTAGGTGATGGGAATATGGAAAGGCATGTTTATTGACTTCAGAACCATGAGCCCTATTTTTTTAAAGGTTTGGTTATCTGGTGTGTCTGGAGCATTAACACCTCCAGGCTGAATGTCAGGATTTCCGAACTACAGAAATTTCAATAGCTGACATCTATTGAGCTTGTATTTCTTCTGAGGTTGGCTGCATGCCATAAGTATTGCATCCACAGATATACTTTTCAGTCCCCTTAGGACATATGTTTGGCTGCATGCCAAATGTAACAGAATTAATTGCAAAACGGAGTATTTTCATTTAAATATAACATATCCGTCTAACTAGTTGGTAGATTACTCTGGACCAGGTATTTAGGCACATAACCCCTCACTAACCTCCTTTAGGGATCTCATCTTCTGTATCTTGTTTCTAACTTCCTGTAGACAGGAAAAGGGGAGCCCTAAACTTCTCACTTTACTCAACATAAATTTAAAGCTTGTTGTAGAAAACATCACAGACACAGGATGAACTGCTTTCATGAGAGAAAGAGATCTTTTTGTTTTGCTACATGGTTGAATATAGCCGCCAGTCACCTGTTATTACTCTGTGTGTAGTAATTTTGTCAGTAATCATAGAAAAATGCATGATATAGGCCAAATTTAGCTTACAAGAAATTCATAGGACTCAGTGAAAACAGCATGTGGAGATAGTGAATTTATGTTCTACTGACTGGCCAGTGAAATACGAGTAGATATTAATACACTACTTTATCAGAAAATATAAAATGTGGCTTAAGACTGAATGGAAAAGAAAGTGCCTAACATGGAAATTTACTTAACATTTCATTACATATTCTTGATATAAAATAATCTAAAGCTTAATGGCCGAGGTGAACATTTCAATGTGGATCTAGACAGTAAATAAATCAAAGGTGTCGAATGAGATCTGTTCTTTAAAAGTTTACTTAAGACTGTACACAATCTTTCTTGGTTTTAACAGTGACGTAATGAGGTAAATTCCTTTTAGACTTCAAGTTGCCCAAAAAGAAAGACTAAAAAATGGGTATATATTTTAAAAAAATCCAAACAAAACAACCAAAAAAAACTTCAAGGGGAAAAAAAAATCCTATGCCTATATTTCTTTCCTATATCATTTTGAATGCTTTAATAAAACAAGAATGCTTTTTTTGTGATATGAGACCCATAAAACAAGAAAATGGATGTCAAATAGCTCTAATATATTGTTGCTTAATCAGATACATACTGCTTTACTTGAAGAAAATATCACCTTAATAGGCTCTGAATCATGCCCCAAGTCAGTAAAGTTATGAGCTGTGCTTTAGATTCCTAAATCTATGTCTAAGCAGTGGTGTCACATTCAAAAATGCTTAAGCTCCAGTGGATTCCCACCAAAGTCAATGGGCAATGCTTAAATCTCAGCTTTTTGGTTATCATGCCATTAATTATCCCTGTAGATGTAGACTCAAGAACCCCATTTATGTTATTACTCTCTAAAATAACCTTGGCTCATAAAAAAATTACACCGATTTCAGTAGAATCTCAGTCAGGCTAATAGATTTTTAGTCAACAAAAAAACACCTGTGGTTGAAGGAGGACTACTGTGCTATATTTAGGTGTAAATGAACCACTTAAGGTGCAAATAGAGGATTAAACTAAAATAAGACATTGCATTTTATTGATCCTACCAAGGCTTATTTCTAAAAGTAATTTACTGGATTACACAAGGAGCATGCGTAGACTCACCTGCGTGTTAGG
The DNA here is from genome assembly GCF_965638725.1 of Aptenodytes patagonicus. Taxonomy (NCBI): domain Eukaryota; kingdom Metazoa; phylum Chordata; class Aves; order Sphenisciformes; family Spheniscidae; genus Aptenodytes; species Aptenodytes patagonicus. Next base: position 46,256,416 of record NC_134949.1, read on the forward strand.
ACCCTGGTCCAGTGAAATGACTGGAAAGGAGAGTCATGACCTCAGGACCAAGGGTATGTGAATGTGTCACATTGGACAATAATGGGAATGTTGCTTTACATTTACTATGAGGTAAAGATTAGTATATGGTGAATTATCATGGATTAGTAGATACAGGCTTATACTCTAATTTCCTCCAAAGTAATCCAATTCTTGCTCCTATACACTGAGATTAATATATTACACCAAAGAGGAATAATATTCTCATGTTCTTGAGGTTGTTAGAGAGCCAAAACTTGAGAGGATCAGTACGAGTAACAGTATTGTTTCTCACTGTGATCATCTAAGGATCATGAGGGGAAAACTGTTTGAAAAGATAGCATCTTCTACAAGCCCGGTGATATTAGTTGGGTAAAGAAGGGCTTTGCATGACTGTAAACTCCTCCCCCCACAACTATTTGTTTTTCTAATGAAATATATGGCGCTGCTCACTACAAATCACTTCTCATTACAGATCTTGCCTCGTGTGTGTGTTTTTCTGGGCCTGATGTTAACCTTTAGAAGTCATTGCTTCTCTGCCATGTCCAGTTGTTTTTATTTTATTATGATAAAGATGAGATGAAGAGGCAAGGTTTATCTCTTTGCTGCACAGGAAGTATAGAGACTGAGATAAATTTTGGACCTTTGATGTGAATAATGCAAATCCCATGTATTTCAGCAGGACTAGCATTTCACATACAAATTATGGTGCAAGATATTCACATTGTAATTCAGAGTGAAGAAGGGAGAGTTGTAGAAATAACAGCAAAACAAGGGGAAAAGAAGAATCCATCCATTTAGCTACTAAATACTAGACATGAAAGTAATTTCTTAAGTCTTAGAGGAGGGATGAGAAGCTTGCGTATGTCAGTGACCTCATTGTAAGATGCAACTCTCTAGCTCCTGTTTCTTTAGTCCAGCTAACTAAAAGCTTTTCAAGACTTTATCACTAATTTACTCAGTTATACACCATTTAAATTGTGTTTTGCCTGTCCTGTGACAACTTTTGTAAGGCAAAAGGAACTGGTTATGAAACAGATATGCAGGTCTGCAATAACATAAAGAAACATGAAATCAAGTCAGTCACAAGTTCAGTTCAGACCTTTTTACTATACTTGTGTAGTCTCTCTGTGACTTTAAAATGTCCTAGAGAGGAAGAAGGAAATACGTAAAATAGTAATTTTTTCTGTGTTCAGTGTCCGCAGTTTAATCAATCTTCCATTAAGAAATCTTTTCATAATTCAATTCCTTTTATTAAAAAATGTGAATGCTTGCCAAAAAAAATTGAGCAGATGTGGGGAATGACAGTCAACTGTGACACAAATTGAGTTCCTTATGCAATCACATTATTACCAGTTAAAGCTGGTAAAACTATATTGAAGAGTGAAGTCTCTGCTCTACTGATTAAACCCTGGCACACTTTGAAGAATGATGAATATTTACAAAATATAAAATTGGTTTAAATTGCAGAGACCACCTAATTTGTTGAACAACCTTACTGGTTGCCACTGTGTCATCATAGTTTCCACAAGAGGGTTATTCAGAGCTGCTCAGCTGTATTAATCTTTTCCAATTTTACTAGCATCTCAGGGTCCTTGGGCCTCCAGCAGCCTGAAGTACAACAGCTGCCTCAACATGAATTTGGCACAGTTTGCCAGCAGAGTCAGGAAAAAATTGGGGTGGATATAAAAACAGCAGTTTTGTCCTCAGTTTTTTAATATTTTAAGGATAAATACAGGGTCTTCTACTAATGCATCAACTGCCCTTAGCTAGCTCTCTTTTGTTTGTTGTGGTGATCATAACAGTCTGTTGTAGGAAAGCCCAGTTAAGCAGTATGTCTGACCATATGAGCAAGGTCGGATCCATTGTCCTCGTCTCTAGGGAAGAAGCAACCAACCAAACAAAAACCCCCTTGCAGTCAACTTCTACAGAGACCTGGTCTTAAAAATCAAGCTCCTGGATTCATATTTAAACACTTAACTGTTTAGCTTCCAAAACTGCAAGCAACCAGCCATTCTGATTTGAAGTCTGCATGATTTGTGGAGAGTGGAGTATTTCTGAAAGCCAGGACAACTGGCATGCTAGGTTATAAGAGCCATGTGTCAGTTACATTCACTTTTTTCCTTTTAAATTCACTAGTGTTGCTGGAAGGTGGTAATCATGGGCAATTCATCTTTATTTAGGCACAGGGGAAACAAAATGAAGTTTTCTTTATTAATGGAAAACTGTTGAAAGTTTGTCCTCATGATAGGCATTAGAGTAAGGTCCAGGTCCAGTAAGGAGACTATCAGCACAGTCTTCCAAATCAATTATTGAAGTGTCTTCATTATGTTCTTTCCCCCCCCAGCAATGAGATTGTCATTCATTGTTTTATGATTCTGTCTCATTGGTCTCGGCACTGAAAAGCTGTGAATATGCCAGTGCGTCTGTGCAGAAGATCTCCATTAGGGCTTGGGCTAGGACCACCCACTCATTTCTCGTGAGCAAACCAGTAGCTGTTAGATAGCACCTTTTCAGTAGCTACCGACCTGGACTGGGTGTGAACTGGAGACCAACAGGTGAAAGGTATTTTGTATCCCATTATTAATCCTTAGAGCCATCAAGTCCTTCCATTAAAATCTTATGAATAACTTTTTTATCCTTCAAATGAGTCTGCTAGCATGCAGTTGTAAACTTGTATTTTTTGCTTTGTAAAATTGCCAAAGCATGTGGTTGTGCATATACAACTGCACACCCTGCTGCTAGAAATTGGGTGGTTTCCAGTAGCTCTCAATGCCTGCATTTGTATGGGTCAGTACACATAACGGTGAACATGCACACAAAGTGCCTTCCTGCACACATTGGTATTTTTCAGCTGTTTAAACAATTATTTGGATTTTCTTTAAAAGTTAGAATTTTATTCCTTTATGCTATGTGTTTTATTTAACACTGAACACATGCAGTGGGGAAGGCACAATGACAGGGATGGCCGTCTTAATCTAACTACACTGTGTGTACGTTCTATTATGGTAGTTAAGATGTACACTGGATAGTTGAAAAAAGTTGATAAATGCTAAATTTTAATTGTGAAATAGCCGTATTCTGTCAAGTGATTGGATTTTATATCATTTGACACAAAAATAAGGTGTATTAAATCTATGCTGAGGTATTGACATATTAGCAGCAGACGGCACCAAAGAGGACATTTTAGATGGTGTGATGCAAGGTTCCTCAGAATGCCATTCTGCAAGAAAATGCTTTCATTCTTTTTTTTTAATTTTTGACAAATGTGGATATATGAAAATGATAGCCAACATGAACAAATGTAGCTGTGCTGATTGTTTGTAGTCAGATCATTTTGTGTCTCGGGTGATAAAATGTAAGATTTTTCTCCCCTTTATCTGTTAATGAGTATTTGAGCCTGTTAATAGCACAGTCATTCCTTTGATGCTATGTATGCTGGCACCTGTCATCATTATGTACTCCAGGCCTCCTGACTGGCTTGAACTTGAGTGCAATATGCTGTTTGGAAAGTGCCAAAAAGAGTAGAGCAGTCATGTATTTTCGGTGATCCCAGTAAATGAAAATTAATCATGTTTGACAAATGTTTGTGGCCTTATAGTTCTGTAGGCAGAAGCTATGTATTTTGTGACCATATTCAATGAACTGTCCTTTTACGTTCTAGAAATAGACACAGAGACAGCATGCAACCAGCTAAAACTAATGATGTTAGTCTGTTAAAAAAAGCAATGATACAAAATCCGTAGATGTTAATTCTCTCAGTATTAGTGACACATACGCTTGATGCCTGTCATTTTGAAGCCTCAAGGCTGGACTTACATATGTCGTGGTACCTTTTGCCAGACTAAGAATGCCAACCTTGGGGTTAAATGTGCAAAATTTAGTGTTTAATTATGACCCTCCCTCCCCCACTATCATCCCAATTATCTTAATTTGAATAATTATTTTATACTGACCCAAATTTACGTTGTGTTTTCAGTTGGAGATTATTTTCTTCTTCACTTTTTGTTCTCAACTATGGTTGTATGCTATTTAAAAAAAAGAAATTGCATTTAATCTGTAGATGTGTCTTTACTGAACTATTAGATGAGGAAAAATCAGTCTGGGCTACATGTCGTATTTTTTTTTGTTTGGGTGTTTTTTTTTTTTTTAAATAGGGATGAGAGGCACTGCAATATAAGATAGTGTAGTGTATCATGTAGTTGCACCATTTGGTTGACAGGAGCCTTGTGCCATGTGGATATAGTTTTAAGATACATGGGTTTACCAAAGAAAGTTTAAACTCTTACCTCCAATGAACATCATTGTTGTGAAGTTGGAATATTGTAAATTATAAGCCTGCTTGTATCTCTGCCAGGACAGCCTCTACGTTGGTTTTGATGGAACCTGGTCTTGATATAGTTCTTGGTGTCCTGCACAACTTCTTTCTCTCTCTTTATTTTATTGTCTCTAAGGCCCTTCAGGGAAATACTGAGAATCTGGAGCAGCTGTAATCATGAACAGGCCTTGTTATTATTCCTATGTTAACTTGTGGGATAGCGCAGGATGTATGCAATGTCTGTTTCCAGACCACAAAACTTGAGAAAGCCTATAAGCTCATATCTGTGAAATAACACTCAAGGCAACCTTGAGAGGTGCAGACCACAATGCACTTCCACCGTGGTTAAGCTTAACTGTTCTTTATTCTGGAGGCCTTCTATTTTATAACACGAACCACAGCAACTAATTTCACGGGGATAGGGATGAACAGGTCACAGGTATCTTATTGAATAGCTGATGGTGATTTGTGTTTGAATATCAGACTGGGCTAATCCAATATGGCTGTTTTCTTCATGAAAAGAGTAATGACCGCTAATGGATCTGCTCTGGCACTTGTATAGCATAATGCAACTTCAGTGGCTTGATAATTTCAGTGATAAGAAAATCTGTGGTTTAGAACGTCTGTTCTTTTTGCCATAATTTCTGTTCTTTTTTTTTTTTTCCCCTGACCATTTTGTCATACCATTGACCATTGGTTTAAAAATTACCTTTTCTATTTCAGTTATGTTTTATGGTTGACAGAATTGATTTCTGATAAAATCTTACTGCCCACATTAAAATCAGAAATATTTTCTATTTATATACCTTTGTTTGTGGTGACTTTACTGTTGGCTGCGTATATAGTGTTATTTAGGACACGAGGAAATGGAATGAAGCTGCGTCAGGTGAAGTTCAATTTGGGCACTAGGAAAAGGTTCTTCACTGAGAGGGTGGTTGGTCACTGGAACAGGCTCCCCAGGAGAGTGGTCCCAGCACCAAGCCTGTCAGAGTTCAAGGAGCATCTGGACAACGCTCTTAGTCAAATGATATAGTTTTAGGCAGACCCGAGAGGAGCAGGGAGTTGGACTCGATGATCCTTATGGGTCCCTTGCAACTTGAGATATTCTATGATTCTGTGATTTCATAGAACCAAAACATGTTTTTTCCCTTCCCCTCTCCCCCTTCTTTTTTTTTAAGAGCATGACTAAAGCTCCCTCCTACCTTCCCTTCCGATTTTAGCTTGGGTCTGTGTAATGCTCATCTTGATGCCTGTCCAGAAAAGTAGCATGGAACTTGATGTTCACCCAAAGCCCTTTACAATATTTTTTGTAATACATTTCTACCACTTCCTTACCTCTTGGACATTGACGATGTTGGACACATTTCTTCCTCAATCTGGAGATCTGCAGCATAAAGTAGCTGACCACAAAACTTACTGTAACACTTAAACATTCATGTTTACTTAGGTTAAATCTAGTGATAATAGTAGTTGTTTTTCTCTAGTGCCTGGAATTTGGAAATAGTAACTGTACATGATCGCTCCATGGTGACACACTGGTAAAATAATTTTTCCGGCTTTTTTTCTTTTTTAAGGGACGCAAGAGTGAGGCAGAAAAGTACTTCATGAAGGCTATTCAGCTGGATCCTACCAAAGGAAACTGCTACATGCATTATGGTACGTTTCAGATAGATAGGGTTTCCACACGTATTCCAGGATTGCTGTTAATCTCTCCGAGTGATTAAGGATTTGAAAAGTGCTACTGGCAAAATACCTTCTTTAAAGGGAAAGAAACTAATCTGCCATGTATAACTTCATCTCCACTTCAATTTGTTAATCACTGCAGAAGGAGAGGTGAAGATTTTCATATTTTGCATAGCTTTCCTCCTGTGAGGGGAATTTCAGTATTGCTGCCTCTCTGGGAAAGAAAAAAGGTGACTATTGCCATATGTTGAAGTTTCATGGCCTGGAATATTATTATTAACAGTTTTGGCCTAACTTTGCTGGCTGCCGGTGGGTGGGCAACTACAAGTTGTACTTCAGTGTGCGTGAGTTCTATATATCGAAGTGTCTGCTTTTTGTTGAAGGCTTACAGGCCTTACATCTACCTCCTTCCCAGCATCTTCATGGCTTGAAATGGGTAAGAATTACAAAAGTTTTTAACAAGTTGGCTATACCATTGTCATAGTAAGACATGCATGTGCTTAAAGCACACAGTTAATTTGAAGGTATCTTTATAACTTTGGATTGTTTTTGCTAGATGTGCAAAAAATATTTCCAGATGTGATTAGTCCCAAGGAACCAAAAATATTTAACTTTATGGACTAATTCTTACTGTATTTTAAAGCTGATAATAGACAAATCTAAAAATGCAAGCTATGTAGTCCCAATTGGAAAATATAGAGGAGTAATAAATTTCATCTTAGTTAAGGAAGAAGGTAGGGAACCACAGGCATACTATATATATCTTTGTATATTGTTTTAATTTCATCTTCTGATTCTAACTGGTAAATGTAAAATAAATGAAAATGAGTGGCCAAAAGGGAAAATTAATCTCACATACTAACCATGTTTTTATTTTGTGTGATTCCTTTGTCTGAATTGCTCACACGCTGTATTTCTGTTTGGTCCTATGCAATGTAAAATTCTGTATGTTAGGCTCCCAGAATCGATGCATACATTGTTACTTAGAACATGTCATGGTATTTAAATGAATGTAGCCCAGTGCTGCATTATTTTGCATTATGGATCATTGCAGTTAGTGACCTTGTCTTCTATTTGTGCCTGTGCAGGTAAAACTGATAGGAGTATTTGTGCACATAAGCTCCATTATTTCAATTGGGTATAAGTATAGTTAATATCTCAAGATAATGAAGAAAAGTTGCAGCAGATTGTTTCTTGAAATCCTACTCAAGCCCCTTCCAGCCTTTTTTATTAAGAAATCTATCCTTAATTATTAGGAAATCTATGTGTGTACAAATTCAAAAGTAGGTCTCAACAATCCATCCTGGCAATTGAAGTTATGATTGTGTATATTTTATTACAGGTCTAGATTTTTTTCTTTTTCTCTCTCATTACTTCATCAACTTGCCTGTCTTTTCCTGCGGTATTCCTTCTGTGTCATTTTCAAGTGCCCTATAAACTAAAAGCAAGGTTATTCAAATCATCATTCATCTCTGATGTATTGACTGCTTCATTACCAGACTACAATATTAAAATGGTGTATTGTTTCCTGATTAAGATTATTCCCTAAAAACTTTAGCAAATTTTTCCTTTATTGTGTCACAGGTACAAAAAGTGGTTTCTGTGTCCTGGTGCAGAGGTCATTATTGCAATGTAAGTGAGATCCTGCTCTGCAGATGAGGAGTGAAGGGCAAAATTTAGTCAGTGTTTGGAACACTGGCGTAGTAAAATGTGATGCTGAAGGGCTGTAGACACAAGAAGGTTCTCTATACTAGTCGCTAGGTCTCTGTCGTGGAGTATTATACACAGAGAGCTCTACTGAATGGTACACCTGCAGGTGTACACCAGCTCTACTGCAGGTGAAACCTTTTCTTTTGATTGTGATCACCTCACCAAATTCAGTGATGTTACTCCATGTTTATATCAAAGTAGCCATGAGAAAGATATGGTTTACTTCTGCTTGGCTTATGTGTCTATGTAGTACAAGTGATGTCAAAACCTTGTCACTTCGAGCAAAAGACTGTAAAATTTGAAATAAATTATCCTTGTTTTTCTTTCTTTCCCTTTTCCCTTTCTTTTCTTTGTCCCTTTCTTTCCCTTTTCCCTTCTACCTATTTCTTGTATTGATCAGGAATCTGTAGTGTGTGTTACCAGGGACACTCCGAATCTTACACAGGAATCCCTAGTGATCGCTTTATGCTTTATCTCTACATCTCATTAATTTGTTTTAGCACCTTGTCACAGGTACAGTCCATATCCTATATGCCAAGCGTTAAACTATGGGGAAATACATCCATATTTTGCATGTAAATCTTAGAGATTACTTTTTTTTCTCAGCATGAAGATATTAGAACAGAGAATAAAATATTTGGCATCAGCCCTAAAAAACCACATACCTCATGGAACAGCCAAATGAAAAGACTGTTCAACTGGGACACAATAGTGTGTTGATGGAGTAGCAGGAATAAATGGACTGAAGATTTTCTTCCAAGTGCACATGCATGGACACACTTATAATTTGTGCTCCCAGGATGTGCAGATGTTCTTTTTGACTTCTAACCTTTTAGACTTTTTTTGGAGCTGTCAAGAAAAATTGTCAATATTCTGTGTCTATTAAGAGGCCTACGTTTGTATTATAATGTGCTTTAATTCAGGCCTTAAGCCAAAGCTGTTCCTAGAAGATGTGATTTGGTGTAGGAGTCAGCTTATTTGATCACATGAAAGTTTGGAGAGAGGTGAACAGTTTCATGGTTGCTTCTACCACCACAGCACATTTCTGTGATCGAGCTAGTGTTAGGATTAGTTTTGTACAGGTAATTTGCTGGCTTTGGATTTCAGTGGATTTAGGGTTAAAGCAGTGTTTCTTAAACTCATTATGCTTGGAGATGTCTGAAGGGAGAACTAGTGGAAAATCTGAAGAGATACAAATCCCTGCACACTGCAGACATGATGCCATTTCATTGGACATAAAGGGAGGTAGCTTTTGCTCTAGTGACCAGAGAGGGTGGCAGCCCCCTCTCAGGCTGAAATGAAGGCATCTGCTCACCTGTCCACATTTTCCCCTTCTTTTCCCCTTTTGCCCTTCTTTTCTCCTTTTCCTTTCTCATATGCCAGTTACCTGAACATCTGAACTTTGTGCAGAACCATTGTCTTACAAATATGTGGTCTTGATGTGTGATCTGATACAAGCTACTCAGATACATGGTACACTACCAGAAACACCTAACAGATGAAAGAGAGAAGATGCGTATGAATCAGGAAGAAGAAAAAATGGCAGAGGAAAGAGTGCAGAAGCACCATTTTTTTGTGAAGTACAATTTTTTTTTTTAATTCTCTGGCAATGAAAATCTTATTTGTGGCACAACCTACATGTTTTTAAACTAAAACAGTGGAGAAGGTTATTTCAGATACTAGATTTGAATGCCTCTATAAAGTTTGAAGGCTTTTAATTGGATATTTTTAATGCACATTCTTTAAAGAAGATTTAAAGTGAACAGTTTTGACTAAACTGAGTTGAGCGTAATAAATGCTTATTTATTTTTGAATTTCCATCTTTTTTTTTCTCTAGGAAAGTTTTCTTCAAATATCCTACCCACATCTGCTTAGGATATTGGCTCTCATGCATCCGACTTTACTTTGGACATTTAACTCAAGTATGCCATTTTGGATCCTGCAGGACCTCAGTGGCTTCTGTCATCAACAGATCGATGACGTAATTGAAATGGTCTCCACTGGCCATAGAGGGGACACTTTCTAACCTAGGTGCCTCGATTAAATGCTTATGGTCAGGTGGGATGAATCCAAGTATCAATCTGAGAAACTACAGAGAGATACCTATGAAGTAACCAATTCCAAAGGAATTTTCATATAAATATTTTAAGAACATGTTGGCATCTAAAGAGTCAGTAAGTCAAATTTGTTGACAAGTGTGCCAAACATAGAAATGTTCAGCCGGGTCAGACCAGTGACGTTATGGCTCGGAGATTATTTAGTTTTGGATACAGTATTGACCACCCACAAAGGAAATACAGATCTCCCATTTCTGTCTGCACTGAGCCTATCTCAGGAGAAGTTGACGAAAGAGTCTGTGTAAAATTTGTCAATGCAGAGAGATTAGATGAATTTCAAACAGTGAAATACTTAAGTGCTTGTCTGTTTGAAGAGAAACAAAAATATATTCTTCAGTATCTTTTCATTGAGATGGCTAGTAGGATGCAGTGTAGTTGAGGAGTTTGAAGTTGTTGAAGGCTTTCTGTACTAGCTTTCACTTCAACAAACAAGCAAACAAACAAAAAACCCCATAAAGCTACAGTGAAATTTAAGTTGTGCAAACATTTTACCTCCAAAACTGTCTTATTTCCTTTATGATTTCCTGTTTAAAAAACCAAAAATACAACCAAAAAACCACCACTAAAGCAGGTTTCATTTTGCTTATTTGCTAAAAATAGGGTTTGCTACCATGCCTCTTAAAGTGCATATAGTGGCCTCTCTCCAACATAATGAAAATGGAGTGGGGAAAAAAGAGAGAGAGAGAAAGGAGGAGTGAGGTTTCAAGATAAATGTGTGTACAGACGTCCCTCCTCCCTTACATTTGTAATGGCTTAATTGGAATGGGGAAGTCTAGAACCCAACAGGATGTTCAAATTAACTCTGTTTTATTAATCACCATTGAGACCTCTTTTTAAAATAGTTTCCTTTGAATAATACATTGTTTCTAATAACTCTAAATTGTTTAATGATTCCTTTTTCATTATAAAAATGGATTATTCTCATTAGATTAATTATGCATTCACTTAATTAGGCAATTCACATTGATCATCTGCCTTTTTCAGTGCATTCCCAGTTACAGATATAAAACAAAATGAAAAACATGCTGTCAGATTAGGTAAAAATAAAGCGTATTAGCTATACTCTTATTGAAGGAAGAACGAATTAACATGTTCCCAAACATTCTAACTTTTTTTTTACATTATCTTTCACTTTTGAATTTGTGATAATTTAGGAGTTGTTTTTATAGATTTTCGCATATTATCTGGGGTTTTTTTACGCAAGTTTAACTTGTTAGCTGCTATTTTTATTTTTTTCACTGTCATAGTAAGTCTTTCTAATCATTGTTTCAGCACAGAACTTTTAGCCCTTTTTAATGCCTAAATTTTCACCTGGGTCTGTGAGCATTTTGTATCTGTCTTGCCTCCAAAGATGACTGCTTTACTACTCCTAAGTCCCAGCCTGAAAATTGATTGGAACTGCTGTGGTTTAAGCTTCAAAATAAATTTCATTGAAAATATGATAGCAGTGGATTTTCAAGCATCATTTTTTTCAGTCTTTAAGTCATACACTTACATGTGTTAGTGAGTGTGACAATTTACATATTTTTACAGATGTACATTCAGTTTTCTTCTTAGATGTGATGTATTTATAATATTTCCATGTAGTCACATTGTTCGCAGTGCTGGAGCTTTGTGTCTTTGTTCTTCGTTGCCCGAAGAGCAGCCTGGGAAAGCTTTATTTTTCTCCCATATATTTAAGGAAAAGATCTTATGAAGAAAACAGTGTAATAATGAAAAATAAAATGTCAAATTTCTATTGATAAGAAAGAGAAATATCGACCATGACCTAGTAACAAAGTCTTACTCGTTTCTTCAAGAGTTTTATGCCTGTGGAAGAAATGTCACCCTAGTCCATAGGAAGGTCAGTTTTTATCTTTGTCAATGAAATGAATAAAACTGATTTCACAATCCATAATTCCAGTGAATGAGTTGTCCATTTCTGACTGACAGGTTAGCTAAATGAAGTATATGCCAAATGATAAATAAAACAGAGTGCATGGATCTGCTCCATTGGGAACACCAGATGCTACATGGTGATTATGTATTGAGAAATTAAATTCCTTGATGAGATGGGGTCAAAGCCAACCAGATGTAGTATGTCCATCACTAAGTCACTTTGCCAGGCTTCCCAATATGCACTCATGAACCTTTCAGCAAATGAAAGGTTTTTTGCCATTGTAAATCTTTTGGAAATCCTAACATTAAATATATAATGATTTTTTAGGGAAGCTATAAAACAAGTTTATGATACTCAAATAACAGATGTTCATAGAAACATATGCGCTCTTTGGAGGAAGGGTCTCTCTGTCTTGAGCATACAGTGCCGTCAGATTAAGATCCTGACTTTGGACTGTGGCTTATACCTCCTTCTACAATATCAATGAATGTAATTCCAGGAAGACAGGATTCCTAGACCCAAACCAGGAAAAGAGATGTAACTGACTCACAGAAAGACTTCATTAAACTTCCGACCTTTCCGCTCCCAGAACTTTCTCCAATAACTTTGATTTAAGAAAATCTTCAGTTACTGTTAACACAGGCAGTTATTTCTTACTTCCAAACTGAAACTGAACAAGAATATACCAGAAACTGAGCTATTCAGAAGAATATACCAATTTGAAGTCTTGTTTGCGGTTTTCTTGGCAGCTGTGAATGATGAGTGTACAAAGGCATATGTACATAAATTGTCAAGTCCTTTTTGTTGTTCTCTAGGCTGTTGCTATCACACAACGTTAAAAGAAGATTATTACAAACCACTATAATTACTATTTATTCCAAACTCCCTTTAGAACCAATCACTTAATGGAATGCAGTGGAGTATTTCCAAACAAGCTAGGTCACTGACCCTGAACACTGTGGAATTTCCATGTTTCTGACCCTTCCCTTGAGTTTATCCTTAAATCTAATCATTCTGACATCCCAAATACATGGTTGACTCTGCTTCCTCAGCACAATATACTACTCTGCTCGAGAGATGTGGTATAGAAATTGCAGATCAGAGACAGGGCTAGAAATGTGGCTTTATGCTTCTTTCATGTTGCCAACATTTGGGGTTTCTGCAGGAACTGAAAAAGCCGGTGGCACGAACAACCCCGGAGACTTCTTTGTTAACAATCATGTTTTGACCTATGAGTGCCATCTCATTATCAGGATTTTTGAAGGAATAGCATGGACCTGCTACAAAAGTGCAACTGGATAGTTCTTTCCCATTCAAATTTCACTTTTCCAAACCTTATACATCACCAGGTCTCTGGGGAATGACATAGGGTCCAGGTTCTTCCTTAGTATTTGTAAAACATGAGGTCCTCTGTATTATATCTCTTCATCATTAATCTTCTGTTTTAGTGAGAGCTTCCAGTGATCCAGATGTGGTCACAAGTTCAGTCATCAAGTCCCAAAGGCTTGCAATTTAATTTTTTCTCTCTTATCTCTGGTCATGCTCTGGATGACATCCAATGGTATATTTAGCACAACTGCAACATATAAGTTTTTCAGACAAAGAAAAAGGTTAATAAAAAAGATTTTTCCAAGCCAGTGCATATATTGATGTTGCAGCACCCACTGGCTTGCGTAGTCTTTCTATATATTTTATTTGCATGGAATTATCTTCTCCATGGCAACCAATTGAGGGGATAAACTCCCCAAAAGCCCTTCCAGCAAGAAAGCCAGAACAGCTTTAGATAAAGATGGAACAGGATATAAGGAGCAGCAAAACAAACTGGAATGCTGCTACCATCTAGATGATCCTGATGTAAGTTCTTTTTGCTTCCCCTGTCACATCCTACACATTCAGCAAGAAATTGTCTAAACAGGCCTGGAAAGCAGCATCTTTAAGCAAACATTCCCTTGCTCTGGGAACTGCTCATTCACAGCCAATGAATCTGTTTTGAAACTCTTAAAGGAAACAGTTACATTAGGTCATGTCTGTTGACTTGGCATCTTGCAACATTGATTCATCACCTGAAAAGCTTTGGAAATCAACTCGGAGACATGGTCTCTCCTCTCATTTCTTCCACAGAATGCTATTGAAATTTTCCATTCAGAAATCTCTGGTTGCATCTGCTCTTTTGCTTGCATCTGCTCTTTTGCTCTGCATTGCCACAGCAGAGTTGAAGTTGATGGTGACTTCAGTAGTGGTTGTGCTCATGCTAGTGAGAATGTAGTTCAGTTCTCAAGACAAGATCTTGTAGCCTTGCTGTGTGCTTTAGAGACAGACACAATGCATTGGGTCAGCCAGAACCCGACCCCTATTTTGGTTTCTGTTGAAACTTGAAATGCTTTGAAAGCACCAACAGATATTCAGCTTCAAATCCTCGATGTTGAATGTGCTGAAAGAACTTCTAGTGAAGTTTATTATAAACAGATTTGACGGTTGAGTCTATGGTCCTGATATATCCACTTTTCATGTTAATATAGTTGTTTAAGTTGCTGCCATGGAAGGAGAAAACTCTTTTGAAGAGGATAAGATGCAGAAGACTTGGTGACAAACGTATATTAAAAGAAGCAAGTGCTAACTATTCCCTATTTTGGTGGTATTAGAAGTTTTTTCCTTCTTATTCAGAAGGTAGTTTACTCGGTTTTGCTTGGATTACTGAAGATATCAGGACATGAGTGTAAGTCATTGAAGTTTGAGTAAGTGCAGAACCAAAAGCATTCTGAGAACATTCAAAGTGGTTCTTTTTAAAAGCAGCAGTAGCAAGATGAGCTTTTTCAGAAACCTACTCTGTTCTGGTACAAAGTACCTTTGAATGTTTGCCAGCGAGCAAAAGAGAGAAAACATTTCAATTAAAGAAAGATTGGTGCAACTTGCACTTTTATCTAGTAAAATAAAAGCTCATAGTGCCTGTAGGGAATAGCTGAGCCTGTTCTAGAGGAAGGCACTAATGCCTTTGTGCTCTGAACATAAAAGACTGTTACACACAGGCATATCCCAACCAATTAATACCTTTCGTATTTTGTATTGCTTTACAATAAAGCAGCAGATCTACCAATTCACATGTACGGCTTTTAAACTTGTGTTGGCGCATGTTTTAACAAAATGCTTTACAAATGTTCATGATCATTTTAGAGAGACATTTATACAGGATGGAGAGCTGTATGCTTTCATCTGTGGATGAATCTTTGTTAAAAATTTTGACAGAAGATGAAAATAAGTTAGTTTTTTTCAACTCCTAGGAACTGGAAATTTTTTTTTGTTGTTTAAATTGCATATATACTTTTATCTTGTTTTTCAGTAGATTGCATATATTTCCTCAATTTTTTTTTTTCAAGTATAGACCCAAAAACACTGTTGATGATTTGCAAGGAAAAGTAAGTTTGAACAAGGCTGTAGGTACAGAATTCTTCACCTTTTATGCTCTTTCTGATGCTTAAATATCTTAGTTTAGGGAAAAATGACTAAGAGGATAGTGAAGTATTGAATCAGTTCTCTGCTGTCAGAGCTCTTTAGGAACTCTTGGCTACACATTTACACTCAGCTTTGTGCTGTCTAGCAAGAAAGGTGGAAACATCTGTTTAAAAAAGTAACATTGTTCCAGGCAAGGAACAAGTTGTTGAAGATCACACCTGAACCTGGACTGTGGATTTCCCACTCCCCTTCTAGAAGAATAGTAATGAGAAATACGCTTTCTTTGAAAAAGGAAAATCTGGGATTCAGAGCTTCTAGAAAGCTGTTTTCTCAAAAGCTGGTTCTGATTCAAAAAACCAATCAGGCTACCATAATTTACGTTGTTGGCAAGAGCCGGAGTCGAGACACCTGCAATAAGAAAGCTCTGTATGTGATATTTGGCAGTGTCTCATAAATCATGCGGTTTGCCAGCTACCTGTCAGAGGAGAAAATCCTGCATGTAAATTTAGACCCACACAAGTGGTTCCTGGATCCAGGGTCTTGTGGATCAGACCTTCCGATCCACCTTCAACACCTTGCCAATATTCTGCCCTGCTGATGCTCTTCTCTTGGGAAAACACATCTTTATGTCTTTGACGGGAAAAGTTCAGAAGTCTGCTTTTTAATGAAGAAAATGCAGCAGTAAACTGCCAATCCAGTTCATTCTTACATGAATTTAGTATATCATATTAAAAGGAACGGTGGCTAATGTTTTCAAAATGGGATATCTCTACTTAGATGCTTTAAATTAAATTTAGATGTGTGAATAAAATTAGTCTGCCTTTCAGGAGAACTTGGCAAATCAATTCTCAGCCGAAAGTTTCCACCTTGTGCTGGGTCTGGCTGGGACAGAGTTAACTTTCTTAATAGTAGCCTGGGTGATGCTGTGTTTTGGATTTGTGGCTAAAACAGCCTTGATAACACACCAGTGTTGTGGCTGTTGCTGAACAGTGCTTGAACAGTGTCAGGGCTTTCTCTTTTTCCCACTCTGCCCCCTCAGTGAGTAGGCTGAGGATGGGCAGGTGTTTGGGAGGGGACACAGCTTGGACAGCTGACCCGAGCTGGCCAAGTGGATGTGCCGTATCACATAACGTCATGTTCAGCAATAAAAACTGAGGTAGAGGAAGAAGAGGGGGTTTGGTTTCTGAGGCGGCCTTTGTTTGGAGACTGGCTGGGCATCAGTCTACATGTGAGAAGCGGTGAGCGATTTCCTTCACTTTGCTGTTTTTGTTTTTTTTTCTTCTTTCCTTCATCTATTAAACTGTCTTATCCTGACACACATTTTCTTCCTTTTGTTCTTCCTATTTTCTCCCCTCACCCTGCTGGGGTGGGGGGGAGTGAGCAGCTGTGTGGGTGCTTGGATGCTGGCAGGGGACAACCCACCACACACCTGTACACTCAGGTATTGATTTTTCCACTAGATTGAGAAGGTAGCAGTCGATTATATTTATAGCCCATCCAATTAAGGAAATGCTTGATCAGCAGCCTCTCATTAAATCACCTCTACTCGGGCAATGAGTAAGGCAGTTATGGGGTGTTCCCCTCTCTTGTTTGCAGTCAGTATCCTATAAGGGTTTGTGTGTAAAGGATGCTACAGTCGACTTCAGGAGGGTGCTATGTATCATCTACTATCTACCCATTCAGCCCATGAGTTATTGCCACTGTTATTACCACCTCTAGTACAGGGGAGAGACTTGTTTATGGTAATGCACAGTCCTAGAATTTTCCTTTCTGGAGAAGTGAGAGTTTTACTCGTACTTGGCTGGTGCCATGCAGTACTTGCAATTGGTTTTAGTTAACTTTGGTAATCCTGTAATAAAGATAATCCTTTAATGTGTTAGATAAAATAATAATCCTATTATAGAGACACTTTTTAGAGACCTAGTAGTAAATGGAGAGCAAATTTTAACAATTTAAAGCATTAGTTTAGAGCTGTTGCTGACATTTTTGATGTGTCCATGTAGACTAATGGAATATATGCAGCCAAAGTCCTAGAAAAACAATTCATAAAACAAGCTTTTAACTAAAGCATCTAGCAGTGCACTTGCTTTTCAGTAAATATATATAATGTTCTGTTCTAAGTTAGACTTGTAGAAATCTAAAGCATGTATGAATTTCATAATATCTTTAGTATATGTTGATCTTATAGACCTCTTAAAGAGCTAAGAATTAACCTAATGTGTTGCTTAAGAGCACCAGTAAACCATTAGTATTGTTTTGAAATGGTTTCAAATAATGTTATATTTTTAGAAATTACATGGATGAAGTGCAAGTATTTTACTGTTTAATAAAATGAATCTAAAGTAAAGAGATTTGTTAATTATGTCACATGAAATAGAATGTTTCAGTTACATTTTATTACATTAGAGGTAGTTATAAATATACATAAAATAACATCTCTATTGAGCTTCAGTGTTAAATATTTCATACAGAAAACTAGAAGTATGTTTAAAAAGATCTGTCTCTAAAAACCCTTGAGTAATTTTCATTGAAGACAATAATGAGGATTTTTCTCCTTATGGAACTAATTAGCTTAATGACCAGTTGACATTTTTAAATTCTAAGCTGCAAAATATTTTTCCTAAATTAAGTATATGATTTTTTTGAGAATGATCTTGAATGTTCACTGTGTCTTGAAATCTAAAAGGTTATGTCCTCTTTCTTCCCCCTGGCTGGATGTATCAATAGTACATCCAGTTACTAGTGTCTCATTCTGCTAATCCAGTACTTTCATTAACAAAAGAACCTTAATGTTAACAGTTTAAGGCTGGTTTGCTTTAGCATGGACCTAAAGATTAGGGATACTGTTTTAGTTAATTTGTTGGAAGAGAATTGGAATACTAGTTGGTCAAGTTTGTTTCAAAGATTTATCTTTAAAGAAAATAGGAATTCAGCCCAAATCAAGAGATAGGAACTGCCTATTGTAGTTGGTAGATTTACTTGTCTGAGAACTTTCAGATTCATATCTGAGTTTGTCCTGCTATATATAAGACATACCCTGATGTGGTACCCGAAAACAAAAAAAGGCAAACTTGTAGCTTTTGTCAACATTTTTTTTTTTTCCCTTCAGAGACTTCCATTAATGGCTCAAGCAATGGTTTCTAATTCTGAAGACAAATGAATTTCTTATGATCCAAACTGTTCTCATATGCTTTCTTTTTATGTTTTTCTCTCTTTTTATTTATTTATTTATTTATCGTTCTGTGTGAGAAAGCCTTTTTGGAAATTATCTGTTTCTGGAAACAATGAACACAAAGCATCATAATGCATGAAAGGATGGCACATATTAGATAGTGGATGTAATTAAAGCAAGCAAACCTTATGCTATGAATGCAGAAAGACACCTGAATGTTTTTCCAAGACTTTCTGCAGATCTGAATAACTAAGATATAGCTGACTGTCTTGAGTAAATAATCTTCCATCTCTTGCTAAGTTGAAATGTATCCACAGAGAAAGGAAAAAGCTAGGAAAGCTGTCGTTCATCACTTTTTGTATTGAGATAATTCCTTCTGCAAATGTGTTTATTGTACCAAAGCATCACTGGACTCACTATGCCCCTACAGACCTTGCTAGCTCTGGTTAACTGGATTTTCTGCATGTGCACGTAGTGAGCGTGTAAGTAACAGGGAACGTATGAAGAAAGGAGGCAAGAAAAAAAGAAAATCCCTCGCCATGAGAGGAAATCATTTGTTCCTGAAGAGGCTTGTGGCCAGTGATAGCTTGGTGGACTTTTGGTTGAGTGATCTTACTTTGTAAAAAGTAAGATAAAAAAGGAAGGATGGGATGCTGGAATGTATAATCATCATACTTTAAGATAGCTTTTCCAAATATAAAGTTACGTAGACACAGAGTCTAGACGGCTGAAACCCTTTGAAAAGTCCTTGATCCAAAAATAACACATTTTACAAATTAGGTGTGAAAAAATCACTAAAAGGAGCAGAAATAAGGTGTTTTGAGTACCTTCCAAAGTGCTTTTTTTTTCCTCTGCTTCAAAGGAAAACTAATTTTTATAGAGTTCTACTAGTTGTTATGTGTTTTGTTTTGAAACTACTGTACTTAGTTAAAGTTTTGTTAATGCTAAATTATCCATTCTTTTCAGTTTTAACTTGGTTTAATGATTATGATAGTGTCATTTGTAAAAATTCAGTCACTTGATTTTAGCCATCTTCTATTTTTGTTCGTGACATGTAAGGATCATTTAGGAAACTTGTAAAAAGCTGCCTGTTATGATTCTCTTAGTGTTACTGAAATATGTGATAAAATACCAGTTTATCAAGGTATACTTATATATAATAATTTTAAAACAAAGTATCATTTATCATTCTAAAGCTGAAGAAATGTTTATATATATATATAACAATATAAATTTTTATGTGATTTTGAGATATGCTTTTAAAATGGGAATATATTTCATTTGTAGATGCTATTTTATTTCATTTTGTTTTGAGGAAGTGAAGATCAGTGTATAGACAGAAGGTCAAGTTCTTAAATGGCAGGCTTCTTGGGGATTGGGAGTATTGTTTCTTGATGTCTGAGTTTTACTGTATCATTCTCACTATTCATAAATATGTTCTGCAAATATTGCAGTTAGTTATTACCTGTCATACTTACTGCATTTTTTTCTATATTTACTACATTGTAAAGATATTGAAATACAGAGCAGATCAAAAAATAACTAAACATTGAATCTAACACATCTGATCTTTTTTTTCTTTTTTGGCAATTCCTTTTCCTAACTATATTGTCTGAAGTAGTATCCATCAGTTGTTTTCTGTGGGCTCATGTTCATGCACTCCATTGCAGGTCAGTTCCTCCTAGAAGAATCCCGCCTGATAGAAGCAGCTGAGATGGCAAAAAAAGCAGCTGAACTTGATAATACAGAATTTGATGTTGTTTTCAATGCAGCCCATATGCTCAGGTTAGTGTTTTTACATCTGCCTTACTTGATTTTCCTCCCTTTTTTGGAGGAAAAAAGTCTTTATAGCCTTTGCTTACACAGGGTTCTTTTTAAAGGCCAGCAACTCTTTTGAATAATTCATTATTGCTAATAAGATAAAAAGAGTTGGAGTTAAACTGTTGCAGGATTTAGCACTTTCTATTTCTAGTTTTCTATGCGTTATCTCATAATTTCTTACGTTTAAAACTTCTGTTGTTCACAAGCAGGTAATCCTTTTTGGTTGCATACAAGAACAAGTGTTTCTTTTTTGAAGAACCTTCTGCAGGATTTCCTTTCACCTGATTTTTAAAAATTTAGGATGCATAGCAACTGCAAATAATACTCTATTTCTGATCTGGATGTAACTAGAGAATATTGAAAATATCACATTTTATGTTAATATCAGTAGGGAACACTACGATAATTAAAAATCTAAATATTCCCAGGCTAACGATGACTTTGAGACTCATAGGAGCACTTAATGATGTTGTCAGAATCCATGATTTAAAATGTAGCCTTATATTTAATTCTGTTCTCCTATCTGAATAGAATAAAATTTTAGACTTCTTTTTTTCCTTTTAAAGCTGTCAGGCCTGGATATTCAGTAACATTAAGCTTCTGCCTGAACATTATCATTAAACTCACATTACTGTAATAGGTATCCTCCATGCTTATTTCTAGGACAACTATCTAATTATTGTCTATTGTCCGCTTAACAGCTGTGAGGATACTTGATTTCATTTAGATTATATCTATGCTTAGAAAATGCATGAAAAAGGAAATAAAAAATATACTTCATTAGCACAAAACAGTTATTGAGATCGTTTCTCTAATGAAGATATCTCACTTGGCTGTTTATACTTATAACATTTAGAATACGAAATGAAAGGAAAAGAAAATGGTATTAAAGAGAAGGTAGAATCAGCCTCAGCCAAGTGACCTGTGTTTCAGAATGAAGGGTTCTATACCGGGATTTTGAAATAAGCCCCAAAACACCCTTTGAGAAATAACTCGCACTGCTTGTAGATTAGAAAGGAAACCAAGACAAATGGTTCACTGGTAAACAATAGTTTGACCTGCCACAGGGGTATGAGCTATTTTAAGGATCCTTCCCTTCCTCCTGGTTATTTTCTGAATGATATCTCTCGAGATAGAATTCAGTAATTTTAAACATTTAGGTTAATGAAACAAATTCACAGACAGAAGCATAGCTAGTTAGGCATGAAAGCTGAATCCAGAAGGGTATAGAGTGTGTCAGACTCCTGATTTCAGTGAGTGTGTTGTGGAAGATGGTTTAATGGTGTGATTTTTTTGTGGGTATTTTAAAATGTGGTGGCGTAGATCAATACTATTTTGGCAATAGGTTTAATAAATCTCTTAATTTCTCTGTGAGCACTGAATGAAGCATCCCAGGTCTTGAAGGCACATGTCTTTACATCCTGATATGAGTATTTTTTCACTCTCAGAGTAAGAGCTATGCTGCTGTACTGTACATCAGCCATGGTTACCCTACTTGATCCGGTTGGGAGTGGACACTTTTTGGGAGGTTTTGACCAGCACTGAGCTCAGTGATCCTAACTGCATTCTCTATTTTAGCTGTAAGCAAAAAACCAAAACCTTTAAAAAAAAAAAGAAAACCCACCAAACCAAAACCTTTGAAAACAAAAAAAAAGCCTGGTGGTTTGGTTTAGCTAGAATCCAACTGTGCTCCTTTGGGATACCCAGTTGGTCTAATTTTTCGCTTAAATACTCAGCTTTCTTTGTGGAAGATCATAATGTCTCCCTAATATGCTCTGGGAGTCTAAAGTGGTCTGGAGGATTTAGCAAGAGTGAGGGTGGCAAAGTTAAATTCAGTGCTGCCAAGTATTTGCTTAAAACCTCATGTGTTGTGATCTGACCAATTTTTGCTAAAAGGTTATGATTCTGTTGTCTGCCTTTGTTCACTGCATTACTTAGCAATTTATTCACTATATTGCTTACATAATGGCTGTTGGACAAGGGGAATGTATATTCATACATTAGGACATAGCAGCTACAAATCCATCATGAGTCTGTGGGACTTCAGAAGAAGCTGATTTTCAGGATATTTAGAAAGATGGAGAGCTGAGGTGATTCCAAGAGGAAAGCAGATAACAAGATAGGAAGGAGGAAGAAAAGAAGGGAGTACTCAGACTGGCATAGAGTGACGCAGCTAGAAACTGTCAATGCTAAAGACAGTTGTAAATGAAAGGCTGAAATTAATAAATATAATAGTTTCATGTAGGTGACCAACTGCTCTTTCGGTACCATAGAGAGCTATAAAAACTGACTGGTAAGTGAGTAAGAATTTTGAATGGACTGCACAGCTGTGAGGTAGAAAATATATTATAGAAGTTCACAGGGCATGGAAGTGATTTGACTGTTGTGAGAGAGAAGGGATAAATTTTTAAGATTAAGAGACAGAAATTTATATTAATGTGGATGATACAAGGTGTCCAAAATTATTAGGAGGTAATAATAGCAACTTAGATTTTTGTGTAAATTCTAATATTTTTTTTCAGACCAAGTGATTCTGGTGATGTACTGTTGAATTAGAAAGGAATCATCTTTCCCGCCTCTCATACTCCTGTTTCCACCATTAGCCCAAGGAGTGTCACAAGATTCAGAAACATGTAGACATTTCTTTGACTGTCTACATGAATTGCAGGCAAATTCTTTCAAATTTGGGTTATAGCTGCTTTGGATAGAAAATAATCACAACATTCCCTCCAAGTCTAATTTATATTTCTACTCTAGTGCCAAAATATTTTCCTTTTTTAAAATCCCTTTAATCTCTGAGAAAAATGTTTAAATTAAAATGCAACCTAAATAAAAATTAACAAGTTTTTAAAATTTTGAACAAGGCATAGACTGGAATGCTGTGGGTTAACTTTTTTTTCTTAAATTTGCAACAGAATTGCTAAGTGTGTCCAAAGGCAGTAGCTGTATTTATAGATAGCCTGTTCTCAGTTTAGCAGTCACAAGAAAGACTTCTGCTGCTTCTGTCAGGTATTCCAACACTGTTTACTTCCTGTCTTTGTGACTAAATCTGAAGCTAAAGTCAAGAAAAAAAATGGGTTAGTTCTGTTTGCATTATTGAGAGGCCTCCCTGTTCCTAATTACACAAACATAGTTATTAATTTTTTGCCTAGATGATTTCTGTAGGATCCTGATAATGCAATGCCAGATGAATCAAGTCATCTGTAATACAGGTGGGATGTGGGATGAATGTAATTAATTTCTTTGCAACACTCTGGTAACTTTTAACTTGCCTAGTACTTGCCTGTAAATTTTGTTTTTTCCACAAATTTGTTTTCCAGACAGCTTCATTCAAGGGTCGTGTAACTGTTTAGGTGGTTCTTCTTAAAACAGTAACTGATCATGTGTTTTACTTTTGTGGTATTTGCTATGCTCTTGCTTATAGCCTCAGTTTGAAGCCTTTCAGCAAAGCTAGATACATTTTAATGGAATGTAGTGAAGCATGTATTTGTAATGCCATACGGTGGCTGTAGCTTCAGTGACTGAGTCATGGATTAACAGTGCTAAGTTTCGCTTTGTAGTTGTATACTGAGGTGAGTTGCCATGAGATAGGTTTCCTGTGATCTAGGGAATGATTGAGGAATGGCAGTGTGGTGACACCTCTGTACTAATCAGAAAGAGGAAAAGAGCTTCACGTTGTCTCCAAATGAAAACAAGCATAGGAAGAAGAGCTTTGCCTAAAAGCACATTTTATAGGAATAATTGTTTTTTTCACACTTCTGTAAGACAATGGATTGTTGTGGGAAACACATTATGTGAAGTTATAGCATGTTTATTGGCTATTTGAAAACAGAAGTCTAAATTAGAGCAATACTACATGAGACGGTCTTCATTTTTCAGTGAATTTCTGTGAGAGTATTTTGGCTCTCCAAAGTACACTGACTGAACACAGAGTGTAGGTGCTGGCACAGTCTCATAGGCACAAGTTCACCCTATGTTATTGCCTAAACAGATTTTATTCATTCTTTAATTACTGTCCATGTGCTTAAATATATATATGTATGTATGTATGGCTAAGCATATAGTCTATGTAAATTTTGTAACCGTTGTAAAACAAAAAGTGTGGATGAAGGGTTACATGTATGGAATCTGATTATGATTTTGTTGTGACACAAAAAGGTCCATTAAGAATGCCGAGTATCAACATTCAGTATTTTAAAATAGGAATCTCTTTGAAGAAAACTTCCTTATAGCTGGACTGACATCCATGATTTCACTTTAAAAAAAAAAAAAAAAAATCAGCAGTCTGAAGCCTTATGCCAAACAATAGGCGGGTTAAAAATAACCTTTTCCCATTCACATGTTTATGTATCTAAACCAGTCAGCTTTGGTGTTGTTTGTCTCTTAAAGCAATTTTTTCCAGTGATCAACATAAAGATTCAAAATGAATGCAAGCTGAATATAACTGGGTGTCAAGAGAACCTAAAAGCGATGTGTTGTCAAGCACATTTATGAGGTGCCACTAGCAGTCAGCTGGAACAAAATACCGGGAACTGGTAGGTCTGGAGGCTGAGGTTAAAAGATATGAGAGAATAAAAAGAGGACACATTTTTGTCCCTTAAAATAAGATTGAATGCTAGGTGTTAATGGGGGAAATCGGATGTGTTTTCAAGGTCAGTTCTCATGAAAAGACTCAGGATAGAGGTTGAAATATAGCTCGTAACTATGAAAAGGACTCTGTCTTCCAAACTTCTCTTTGCTTCCTTTCCTTCCTTTCTGTTTTATTATCAACATCTTATCTAATGTTTTACTCTAATGTGAATTATGTTTCCTTCAGTAGTGTCCTTCCATTGTTTGACATTGATCCAGAGCCCTTTACTGCTCGGTGGCATAGGGTTACTGCAATTTCCTACCTCTGTGCCTTTTATTTTTCTCAAGGGAAAGCCATTCCAGGGTTTAACATAATGAATTTCTAGTTTAGATTTCCAGTGAAAATGGGAACCAGAATTCTGCCGTATCTTAACTAAAGGAACTGTTGCTGAATGCCCCAGAAATGGAACTGGCATTTTCCTGACCAGATTAGTGTGGTGTGCATTCATTTCTATAAACCGTTTTTAATGGAGAACTATAAATTCAAACTGATTTCAACTTAGGAATTAATGATCCGTGTTTCAAGATGTACATGTGGGAGGAAAGCAAGCCATGTATTTCCACTGAGCTAAAAGGGGACAGGATTTTAATTTGTTCCATGTTCACATGCCAACAACACTTTTTGGAGGTGAAGTGTACTGTCTGTATTTGCCTCCTGAGTAAGACACCTTGTTTATTGTGCAGAATTTTACCACATTCAGAAATGCTTTGTCTCCTGACAGTTCTGTGCAAACAGGAAGAAAAAAAGCTCTGTGACATGTTTCATTTTACATGCCTTGTAGTAAATTCTGAAATTCGGAAGTATGAGATTTTTTTTTTCCCAGTCTTTTCAAGTGCTACTAATGCCCAGCAGGAGTGATTCAGAAGCATGTTAAATGAATATTTTTAGACATTCAATCGTTTCTAACCACTGAGTTGACAATACATGTGCAAAGTAATTTAAAACAGTTAACAGGTATAAACCAGGTTCTACTTGGCAAATTGTTAGTCAGGAAGTGGTTTCAGCTTTCACGTGAATTATGTGAGAAACTTCAAAGGGATTATCCTTCCTCCCTTTCTCCTCCCAAGACCAATAACTGTCAAAATGTGTTGATTGGGATTAATTGTCTATCATGTATTATGTGACTAATGTTTAAAATTTGGGTGAATGGAAACATAAAATTAGAACACATTTTGATCACTGAATAACAAAGCATGTAAAAGCTCATGTAATGAACAAGGTAAAAACTCCAGATACAAGTGCTCAGTTGATTGATACTCTTTGAACTAGTAACTGTTCTTGGAAGGAGAATAAAAAGAAAAAAAAAACAACAACCAACCCTACTCAGTGTTATCCTTGTTTTCTAATTTTTCCATTTTGTATCAGAGAAATGCATCTGTAATCACATAACAAACACAAATATGCTGAAGATCTCCCGTCCTAACTCTTCTATGAAGGGACCTAACTCTTCATAGAAAAAAAAGCAAATAACTTTAGCAGAAGATATGTAGCCTGCCTGATAGTCCTGCTTGGTTGTTCTTACATATTTACCATCTATCTCATGACACATATGTGATCAACTGATATTCATTGGGCCAGTAGCCAAAATGAATAGTTGGAGGGAAATTAAGAACGTGAAGACAAACAGAGAAGAGAGGAGTTTGAGAGAAGAGATAAAAAGGGCCTGTTGAGACAAAAATGTGTTTGGATTTCTTTGGCCACATATTGCATTTTCATTTAAACTGAAAACTTGGGAGAAGAAATAAAAATTAAACTACTAGGAGAATGTAGATACCATCTATATTAGTAAGGAAAAGAAAAAGAGGTGAGCTGATAGTGCTTCAGGTACCCCGAAACTCATCTTATTCCCCTAGGATATGAGATCTAAGTTTAAATCCCTTCTCAGACTGACATGAGGAAATGTTGAAATCAGAACTCTCTTTTCTGAATGAACTCCCTGAATTGTGGAAATCTATTTTTGAGAAATCATTGTATTCTCTGATTTTTTTTTAATCTTTTTTTCTGGAATGATAGTGTTCTTGGGGAGGCACAAAGAAAGGAACTGCATTATTGTATAATCTACAGCTTCATAATTTACTGTTAAAGTATGGCTAATTACAAAAAATGAGCCAGGTTTTCCTCTGGTGAAGACTGGTACGTCTGTTTTTGCCTCAGATGAGTGTTTGGCCTTCTGCATTTCTCTCCAGTGTGTACTAATATCATTTCAGAACTAAAAAGAAAATAAGGTAGGCAAAGAGGATTTGTGATAATGGATATTCTGAACTATAAAAAAATCTTTTAGATTGATATATTTTGTGCATTTGTTAGGGTAATATCCTTAAACAGTGGGGAGTAGTTGCAGTATTTTGGTTTTAGCTATGCTTCTTTAGGTATGGTTTCTTTTTTAACCCAAGGAAAATGAGGTGTAATTATATTGTTTTTTTCTGTGCTGATAGACAAGCCAGTCTCAATGAAGAAGCCGAGAAGTATTATGAAATGGCAGCAGGATTAAGACCTAATGTAAGTACCTTCTTAATGATACCCATTACTTAAGTTGATGAACGTGCTATAGTGCTGAACCCTTTGTGCTGAGGAGAAACTTCTTGCTGGAGAATTTGATCTCTCAACCTTTATTATATGTGTTCTTTTAATGGTTAATTATTGGAAATTATTATTTGACTGGATAATACCAGTCAGATAAAGCTGTTCATTTGTCAAACCAATCACTATACTTTCAAGTTACCTCAGTGAAGTGTTCTAGCAACGAGTCTTACTTGGCTAACATACTCAGAAAAGATTTCTAGATTCAGATTTATTTATCTACCTTTAAATGTGTTAAGTTTGGAAAGCTCTCCTAATTCCATCTAAGGCATTTTAAATAATACATTTATGCCTTTTCCTCTGTCATGAACTTCTGGCAAACATTGTTGTTCAACAAACTTGAGATTTTACCTCAGGGGTATTTACCTCTGAGGTGGTTGTATATTGGCAAAGAAATGCTTATTCCTTGAAGCAGAAATCTGTAGGAGTATGTGACAGACCCTTTTTAAAAAGAAAAGCTCATTTCCAAGTTTATTGCATCAGGAACTAAAGAAATAAAATATTTTCTTTTTACCATTTTTTACTCAATGTTATATTTCTTTTCAACTACCTTCACATTTTGGGAAAAAAACACTCATGAATATAAATGGGGCAGAATTTATTTTAAATACCTAATACTTTGTCTATGCAATAAATCAAATCTCGAACACATTCCTGTCATGGAAGTCCATAGTGCCAAATTTGAGGATACAAGTTAGCAATTTCAGTCAAAAAAAAAAAGAAAGAAAAAACCCAAGTAAAAAAAAAAATAAAAATACAGGCTTAAAACAAGAGTTTTCAGACCTAAGAATCAAAAGCAACACCAGCTAAAACTCAAAACAAGCTAACAAAATGTAATCCAAAAAACCCAAAATAACTTATTCATATGAAATTATGCACTTTCACACCATCTCTTGAAAAAACCTCTTCAAAATCTTTGTATTATTTCTTTAATTCATATTTTGTGAGAGAACAATTTAGACTTTGTGATTCCTTATGCTTTCAGATGCCAGACTTTTTGTTTTTTTCTGAGTGGATACCTTAATGCTGAAAGAATTCCCTCAGTTGCCTCAAAGTTGGTACAGTTCCTCTTCTCTTTTTTGTGGTTAATTGTACTCTCACAATGTCTCTCAGAAACTCAGAAATATATTTATTCGTATATAACCATATATGAATATGATTATATGTGTGAGGTTTCTCAGAGAGCTTTGGAAGTAACTGAGGGCTTCTAGCTCATGGCAGTGGTACTATAAAAGTTACGTATTTCTAGGTATTGCTTTACATGTTAAGACCAAAGTATCCTTTTTGCAGGACGAGATCATCAGAACGGTTTATTATAGCAACTTTCTTCTAACTTTGATTAGTTTAAGTTAAAATCTAATAGGTACTGCTGTTCAGCTTTCTCTAAGAGATAATTTTACCTTTATGTTCAAGATGATAAAGTTTAACTTTATAGCTAAGCATAGTATGCATATGGTTCACGACTTTTTAAAAATATTTTAATGATGCAGAGTGGGAAAGTTGTATCCGTTTTCACTGCCAGCATCAACTGTCTGACAACTGTGCAAGGGCAATCTCTCAAGAATGAAAATAAAAACAAAAGTAGTCATACATATCTTTTTTCTTATTATTAACTGTGCTGGTTTTGGCTGGGATAGAGTTAATTTTCTTCACAGTAGCGAGTATGGGGCTGTGTTTTGGATTTGTGCTGGAAACAGTGTTGATAACACAGGGATGTTTTTGTTATTGCTGAGCAGCGCTCACACAGAGTCAAGGCCTTTTCTGCCTCTCACACCACCCCACCAGCGAGTAGACTGAGGGTGCACAAGAAGTTGGGAGGGGACACAGCTGGGACAGCTGACCCCAACTGACCAAAGGGATATTCCATACCATATGGCATCATGCTCAGCAATATAAAACTAGGGGAAGAAGAAGGAAGGGGGGGAAATTTGTCTTCCCAAGTAACTGTTACGCGTGATGGAGCCCTGCTTTCCTGGAGATGGCTGAACACCTGCCTGCCAGTGGGAAGTAGTGAATGAATGCCTTGTTTAGCTTTACTTGTGTGCACGCCTTTTTCTTTACCTATTAAACTGTCTTTACCTCAACCCATGAGTTTTCTCACTTTTACCCTTCCGATTCTTTCCCCCATGCCACTGTGGGGGAGTGAGCGAGTGGCTGTGGGGTGTTTAGCTGCCTGTCGAGTTAAACCACAACATTAACTCTCAAATTTACCATAATAGTTTCAGCGTGGAAAGAAAAGAAGCCACTCAAGGAGGTTTTCTATATAGTAAGCAATATAACGCAGACATGGTAAGACAGAAGCTCCCGATCTTTCCAAAGGAATATGGAATGCAAATTAGTGAAATCCTGTGTGCTTCATAGCTACACCTGTACTGGTGAATTAAATGTGCCCAGGACTATTCTCTAGTGTTGATCCAACCGGCTTCTCAGAGTGTGCCCAGGTACTGTCTGAGAGATTGCAGTGGCCCAGTCCAGAGCTGTGTAGGAACCATCCTTGCAGCTTGAAAATGCCCACAGTTTAATTTATTATTTTGCTTATAGCCTGTGTATCGTCTCACTGTCTTATGAATATGAAGGATCAGCAAAATTCTGTGAGTCAAGGTGCTAAAGAAATATCCTTAAGCAAAATATAGTGCTGGAGGATTTTAATTTTATTTTTTTGTATCCATCACTAATAATCTAGAAACATTTCTTTGTAGAAAACTCAAAATACTAGATGTATGAACGTGCTGTAATGTACAGATGTGTGCATACATACAGTTCCATATATATACACATACCTATATGTATATTTGTGTGCACCTGTTTAATGTTAGTTGCTAAGAGGTCTGTTCCCAAATTCCCTCTCAGTGAGAATACTGTGGCAGCGCTGAAGTCTCATTCTGTGCAGTGGATCAGCCTTGTTCCTAGAACAATTAAGTGCTAAAAGCATCTGTTTAACAAGAACCTTCTGGTGCTTGAAATTAGTGAATTTTTGATCAGGATCCCAAATAAACTGGCGCTCTGCTTTTTTTTCAGCATTATTTTTTTTTCCTCCTGTGGTTCCCAAATCACTCCTCCAGATCCCAATTAGAAGATCCATTTCCCTGTTACCAACTCCTTTCTTATTCACTGTACCAAGACAACTAAATTATCAGTTATACTTTAGAATTAGAGCTGTGCCTAGCTCCTGAGAGATTTTCAGCTAGTGCAGCCTGAAACACAACTCAGATTTCCATTCTCTTGCATCCATTTCTTTACAAATATTACATGTTGTGTAATATCTCTAATATCACTACTATAAAATACCATCCTTAGCAGCAATAAGAGATGTTAGTAATACTAGAAACTCAGTCTTTTACTGATTGTTAGCGAATTGGTATGCTCATTGAGCTTTCATGACACAATTTTGTTCTCAGCATTCTCGCTTTGTTTTTGTTTTGCATCGCTTTCTTCGGTTTCTCAGCCATTCCTGTTGCTTTTGGAATGAAGCAATACTTCATACATACTACTTCCTCACCTGCTCCCTAACGTGTGAGCCCTTTGGATCCAGAAGCTGCTCTGCTGAGCTTTTCTACACCCAAGTCCAGTTTAAATGGCCATCTGAGTTGTGACTTCCAGAGCTACTTATTTGGCTATTTCAATGTTTTTTCCAGACAGCAGTGTCCACTCTTGCATTTGTCTCCTAAGCAAGCCTTCTTTTATTTCAGTGTCTCAAGATTGGGGCACAACAGTGAGCAATCAATATGCCTTCATGTCTGAGTCACTTTCTCATTCAACTAATCCATTTTTATAAAAGTTGTGACTAAGGAGGCTAAAAACATCCCCAGAAAAACAGTATTCAGTTACAGAAGAAATGTAACTTCTCTGAAACATGCAAGCCATTGTTTTTAAGAAAGCAAACATAGAAAGATTTTATTTTTGTAGTATTAGGGGTGATTCATTCATCATTGAACTAATTCTGAGAGGACTGAAAAATACTGAAAGTACCATTTATTTTCTCCGTGAAAAGCTTTATTACAATGAATAAAGTATTTGCAAAAAAATTATACCCAGTAAGGAACAACTGAATACAGCACAGGTGTGTTAAAATGTATATCCACATCTTGATCGTCATCTTTGCTTTTGGATGCACCTTCATCCTGCACAATGTAAAAGAATTAAAACACTGGTACAATAGCAGCACCAGCTGAAATGCAGCTTGAGTGCAAAGAAAAAACAAATCTGGCTAGTATTACTATTCCAGATTTAGACCTAACTGTTCTCTTAATAATGTTCATGATTGGCCTTACTTGCAGTAGGTGTGTATTTATCCTCTACGAAAGTAATTTCCAGTCAAATTTCAGAAGAGCAGTATTTTCTGTAGAATATAGTGCTGCTGTGGAGATGAGAATCATCTGTGTTAAACTTCATTGAAGAAGCAAGCATTCTCAAGATTATGTCTATTTATTTCCAAATAGGCTTCACAGAGCTGACTTTCCCCTGGAGAACCAAGGGGGAGAGAGGAATCCAGGAAGCAGTTTGGAGAAGGAACCTACTTTTATTTGCTATGAATCATTTCTTACAGGACTCTCTTTTTCTCCTCAACTGTATAGGTAATCTACAGAGATTAGCTTCCCTAGCCCCTAGATCTTTTTGAATACTTTCCAAAAAATGCATTCCCACATTGTGTGTTTACCACGATGAAAACAAAATAATTTTAGAGCCTTCTCAGTGAGAGGCACATATGTGTTTGTTCTAGCAATGTTGGCTTGGATGTATGTTAATCACATTAGTCTAATTTTAACAAATTCAGTTGCGTGAAGAAATGAAAGTGTAAGTTTCTTGGACAGAAAGACATTTATGCAGTAATTCTTCTGAGTGGGAGTATTGCTGAGGAAAGTCTGTATTCAGACATAGTTTCTAGGTGCCCTACATCTTGTAATGTTCACAAACGAGGAAATTGTTTTAACAAGTTGTTAGGCACTCTAAAATGTGAGCTTTAAGCTCACTGTTGTGGAAAAACCAGTCATCCAGAAACTCTTTAAATTGGCATTCTTTACAAGAATGTGAGGTATTGTCTTAAGCTTCAGCTTTTATTCAACTTTTAAGACATCATTTGTGTAATAGAACTGCATTTCTAATTTTTTAAGTCTGAACTTGAAACAGCCAATCTTTAAAAATCTGCTCTAGAACCCCCACATATGGCCAATGGCTCTTGAGAAGAAAGGGCACTTTGAAGTATGACCTCAAGAGTATTAAATGAAAGAGAGCTCACCAGAGCCTTAAGACTTTGAGCTACCACCTTGAGCTGATTGGCTTAGAAGCATTCCTCAAGGAGGTGCCATGACCTGCAAGTCACTACCATCCCAACCACATATTAGTGCTGCTTGCAATCTGGAGCTCATGACAGCTTTAAGCCCCATGTCATCGGCACATTGTCAGAAACAGCTGTTTCCACTCTACCACTTCAAAGGGCTTGATTAAATGTCTTACTGTAACAACATACATAAAGACACACACATAGAATGAGGGGGAAAGGAGAATTGTACCTATAAGCAAAATAAATACAATTTCCACTAGATGGTTTAATCATGATGTGGGGGACTAAACCATTTCTTGACTTGAAGGGTTTATGTAATCAGTTAACACAATATCATATTAAAAAGCTGTTTCTACAAGTGCTTCTTTTATTTTTTTTCCCCAGTGTTGGGATACAGATTTCATGTCAAAGGCTCTAGGCTTGCAATAAGCTCTACCTTGAGCTGTCTAACAGTTGAAAGAAGAATCCTGGTGATTTCCAGATAATTGACTGTATTTTTATAGCCACCTTATAGATAACATGTTTTCAGTGCCTCCTTATGGGAAGTGTTCATAATATATGGGTTTTATTCATGGCAAGACCTCTAAAAATGAATATACTTCTGAAGGTACATACATCTTTGAAAAATAAAGTAGATATTGGATTTTGTCTTGAAACATATGTAACCAAGATCTGCTTTATTATCTATTTTTCCTTAGGTGTTTCCGTGCCAAATTTCCCTGTTTGACTTTCTTCTGAACGTTCAGTAATTCTGTCATGTAGCTTTACCAGGCTAGGAGTAATTGTGAGGGAGGTGGCTTTAATGCATTTTGCCAGCTTTGTTAAGGGCATCTCCTGTTATGGCCAGGGAGAATTTTCACAAAACTTTTAAGAGCTCCTGCTATGTTAGTTCTGCTGCTGATGGCAGTAATGGATGGATTAACAACGATTCTTAAACTGTCTGCAGCTGATCCTCAATTGACAAAAAACTGGCACTGTTCCATGCTTCACTGGATCAAATGTCCTCCTCGCACTGCTCCAGGGATACTGCAGATCCCTCACCAGTGATGAATCTGTTGCTCCTGCAGCTCTTTTGAGCAGGTCTACCTAGTCCCTGTTATCCAAACCCAACTGGAGTGTCTTGCCATCATACTCCTCGTTTCTGGAGCATAGTACAGATAAAGCTGACGTGGTCCTCTAGAGAAACAGTACATATATGATTTTTACACCATGTATTATAGCCAGTAAAGCATGACACTTTCCAGTTGAGAATCCTTGTTTTAAAATGTTCTTCTGTCTGTTTACTTGTTTATTCAAAGCAATGAACACATGGCAATCTTTTATCTTTATGTATTGGTGCCATGGAATGACCACAGAGCTGTATTTTTAGGTAGTTAGCATCCAGCAGATTCACCTGTTCAGTTGTCTTCCATTACTTGTGTCTGCCTTTACAGAAAATACAAAAGTGGGCCTTGTGGGGCAGGTGGAGCTTCTGCTGATTGCCTGCCTGCCCTCCAAGCTGCTCCCAGCTCCTCCTGCCCTGTGTCAGGGCTGCACATCTTCCCAATACTAGCACCAGCTGCTGCTAAGCCTCGCATTGTTTGAGGCTTCCTCTCAAGTGTGCCAAACTTTCCACCTCAATGATATGAATGGCTGTGGATTCCTTCCAGCCCAGCAGCACTCTTGGCCTCCTGAAAATGCCTCCTTTCTTTTCTCCTGGTGAAGGCGTGAGGAATAAGAAAACTTCCCAGGATCCAGGTCTTCCTCTCTTGCTGCTCTGTTGCTTCCTAAAGACTGAACCAATTGTTATAGGGCATGCAGGACTTTTAGGGACTAAAAAGGGTAGTGTGGCTTCCTAATGAGAAGATAGACATGACTGATGTGAACTGTATTTCCAGATGGCATACTTTTAATAGTTTGACTTCAGACAGGTGCAGGGGTGGGAGGCTTAGGCATGGATCGGTTCCACTGGGAGAGGAGATAGTGGAACACCCTGAGAGAAAAGAGGACGCCACTCTCTGATCTCAAAAGTATGAGAGAGCACTTTCTTGGTTACTGTAAATTGGGTAGACTTTCCCAGTTGACAGGCAATAAAAGACTGGCTCTGAGATTTGATATCAGAATAGCTGTGACATTTTTCAGCCTGCCTAGCAGAAGGCTGACCTAGCCTAAAGGTTGTGCAGAATGGAGAAATTCAAGACAATTAATATTAACTGAATGCAAGCTGCCCTTCATTTCAGGTAGAAAGGCTCTTCAGTGTTTGCAAAGAAATAGCAACACTTCACGCAAAGAGTTTACCCATGCATGAACTCTCTCTGCCCCTCTTGAGCTGGAAAGCTTTTTAAATCTAATTTGGGCCCCCAGCTCAATTTTCTTTTGTTGTTGTTGTTGTTGCTTCACCCCTTCCAGGTCCTTATACTCAGTTCAATCTTCTTGTCTGGTGCTAAGTGCAAGTTTTGTTATCTCTGTCCAGCTATTTGGTGAAAACTGTGTTTATTCTTTTGAATGAAAAGTTATCTTTCTATATTTGCAATTACATTTGTTCGTGGTCCTCCTAAATATTTTAAAGACACATTTAGGTTTTTTGTCATGCACAATTAGCTTCAAGACAGGCTTGTGTACAGGCTGTTGTTCTGAATTTTAAAGTATTCCTACTTCAGTAGAGATTAGTGCCTCCCACTTTAAAAAAACCAACAGACAAAGCAAACAAAAAAACCCATATAGCATTTCCTATCCCTATGATCTCCATCAGGGGACAAAGAAAGAACACAGGCTATTGGAATGGGGATATTTACCTGTAATACTGAAGCACAATATCAGGATGAGTTGTATAATTTGAAAACCATTTTACTCAGCTGTGGAAAACACTGTATTTCCTTTGGGAAATACATGAGAATATTTTATAGCCTTACCCCAGAAAACTCTACGTGTGTTTTCTTATGCATTGTAGCAGCTCTTGAAAGCAAAGATTGAACATGCTTTTGGGTGATTATGGAATACTTAAATCTGGTTCTCGATATTGTGATCCATCTTCGTGTAAGATGCATGGAAGAAAGCTGGAAATCATGTCATTACAGTTCTCAGCTTCAGTTTTGTGAGTTAGATTATGGGGAGTTCATTTGTACTCTTCTGATTATACAATCAGTTAAATATGCAAATATCTGAGAGAGATTGGCTTACTCAGTGCAATTTGTGAGCTTTGGAATTGAATTAAAATACCTTTAAGTTGCTGTTTATTTCCCATCTAGAATAATTTGTTGTACATTGATACCCTAATCAATACATCAGTATTATGTCTGTGCAAGTTCTAAATGACTGATGAAAATACATTTGAGTTTCTTCTGCTTACATAGATATCGCATTGCAGTAACACCATTGACTTGTTTAGAGTTGCTTCTGTTTCTCCTGCACGTGAGAGGTAAATTGGGCTCTGTAGTTCCTGATTTCTTCAAGTAAAATTATGCAAGCAGCTATGAACTCTTCCTAACATAAAGTTTTTAAAACAGTAAGCTGCATACCCAGAAACACTCTGCAAAGTAAGCCAGAAACTCATCGTCACGGTAATTTAGAGTGCTTTTTGTTTCATTTTTAGATATGAAAATGTTTAAAAGATTCCCATAAATATTAATCCTTCTACAGTCTAATTATTGGCGTAATGTATTTTCTGAGTCATTAATCTTTGTGAACTGTAAAATGTATAGACATGCTTTTCTTTAATGGGGGGAACAAATGTTGGAAATTAGCAACTATATTCTAACTCTGAAGAAACTGGCTGCTCATGGCTTGGATGGGCGTACTCTTCGCTGGGTAAAAAACTGTCTGGATGGCTGAGCCCAAAGAGTTCTGGTGAATGGAGTTAAATCCAGTTGGTGGCCGGTCACAAGTGGTGTTCCCCAGGGCTCAGTACTGGAACCAGTTCTGTTTAATATCCTTATCAATGATCTGGACAAGGGGATCGAGTGCACCCTCAGTAAGTTTGCAGATGACACCAAGTTGGGCGGGAGTGTTGATCTGCTTGAGGGTAGGAAGGTACAGAGGTGTCCGGACAGGCTGGATCGATGGGCCGAGGCCAGCTGTATGAGGTTCAACAAGGCCAAGTGCCGGGTCCTGCACTTCGGCCACAACAACCCCATGCAGCGCTACAGGCTTGGGGAAGAGTGGCTGGAAAGCTGCCCAGCAGAGAAGGACCTGGGGGTGTTGGTCGACAGCCGGCTGAACATGAGCCAGCAGTGTGCCCACGTGGCCAAGAAGGCCAATGGCATCCTGGCCTGTCTCAGAACTAGTGTGGCCAGCAGGAGTAGGGAAGTGATTGTCCCCCTGTACTCAGCACTGGTGAGGCTGCACCTCGAATCCTGTGTTCAGTTTTGGGCCCTTCACTACAAGAAAGACATTGAGGTGCTGAAATGCGTCCAAAGAAGGGCAACGAGGCTGGTGAGGGGTCTGGAGAACAAGTCTTACGAGGAGTGGCTGAGGGAACTGGGACTGTTTAGCCTGGAGAAAAGGAGGCTGAGGGGACACCTCATTGCTCTCTAAAACTACCTGAAAGGAGGTTGTAGCGAGGTGGGTGTCGGTCTCTTTTCCCAAGTAACAAGCGATAGGATGAGAGGAAATGGCCTCAAGTTGTGCCAGGGGAGGTTTAGATTGGATATTAGGAAAAATTTCTTCACCAACAGGGTTGTCAAGCACTGGAACAGGCTGCCCAGGGAATCATCAGACCAGAGTCACGGTCCCTGGAAGTATTTAAAAGACATGTAGATGTGGTGCTTAGGGACATGGTTTAGTGGTGGACTTGGCAGTGGTAGGTTAATGGTTGGACTCAATGATCTTAAAGGTCTATTCCAACCTAAACAATCCTATGATTCTATGATTCTAACTCCTCTTTTCTAATTTAATTAACCTTGAGATCTTCATTAAATAATCAATTACTCTTACCAAGAACTGCTGAAACAGTAATTTTATGCTTAACATGTAATCTGAGAGAAAGAAACTCTCTGATAATTCATGCGCTATTCGCTTAGGACATAGGTCATATAAGGTTTTCAGTATGTCTGATGGCAATCCCTTTTGCTGCGTGGAGCTGCTGATAAAGTCTTTTCTTCACAAAAAATACCCCAGAGTGGGGTTTTTTTATGCACCCGTTTTCCATTGTAGTCTCTGTTGCCCACAGTGTTCAAAATGTTTATGTGACTAAATCCCCAAAAAGTATAAGACCACGTTTTCACAAAAATCGTGCATGTTTATTATTAGTACATTGATGTTTCCTAAGAAGTTAATCACCCAAGTATTAATGTATAGGTTCTGTTTTCTCTCCAGGCACCTATGTAGATACAGAACACTGTTCTTCCAATCCCATTGGATGATTGTAATTCTCAATGGATAGGTCATAAATTCTCCAAAGAGAAGAAATTCTCATCACCAATAATACTTGAGCTACTTTATTGTCAAGACCTTGATTCAGAAATTTTGTAGGACTGCTCCTTAGTTAAGTTGAACAGAAATCTTAGTGTTCTCACATTTCTTTTTCCATTTTTTATATGTATTTTCATTGTGCAAATCTGAAGTCTTTATCGGGTGTATAGATATGTTCAGACCACCATCAAAATTATTTGAAGCAAAAAGGATGTGATGACAACTAGGCCTGTCTCTTGAAGTGCAGATTTTATTTCATCTAGCATTTTTCATCCACTTCTTAGTAGACAGATAACTTCTTTTTCTATGATTACTTTTCAGTATGAAAATAACTGTGCAACAGTTGTGCTTGTACTCAACTATGATACTAATTTACTGAATAATTCAAAAAATAGGTTTGCAAAACTAATTAATAGGAAGTCAGCCTAGATTTGTACTATTGATTTAAATAAAAGGAATCATCATGCTTTGAGATGATGGGAGGTGGTAGTTTGTAAAGATACAGTCTCTTTGCTGAAGTTGTGGAAGTGAAGATGATGTATCATGGATAGACCTATGCACTTGATTGTGATTGGCAGTCTGATAATAATATGGCAGGGAGTACTGTGCTGGCTGCATCAGTTCCTGGAGAGAGCAAGATTGGCTTTGCCTTGTAAATGTAGCCCTCAGTGTCAATCAAAAATAAAGTGCCATGAAATATAGAACTCACAGCAGTAGATTAGCATTTCAGAAATTAAACCATCTGTTTGAACTCAATTAAAAGAGAAACCAGCAAGGTTTTTCCTAATAGAGTATTCTAGTGCTGATTCTGGAAACAATGCAATAAATTTATTATGCAATTAGAACTGATAAGGAAGTGTTTTTAATGCTCATTAAATAAACCCAGCAACAGTACATTCTCAGTAGGATGTTTTGCAATAAATAACTTCCTAATTTTCTTCCTAATCTACAGTTCTGATGTATTTCTCATTTTAGGAATGATTTTTAGTTGCGGGTTGGCATATCCTATTAAATCCCCCCCCCCCCCCCCCCCCTTCTGGAGAACTTACGTTTCTGTTTCACAAGATGGTTTTGATGCAACTGGTATTCTCCCCCACCCTCCCACACCTCCAGGAGTATCTAGGTGATTGTATAGAGGAAAAACACCCTACAATAAGGCTGGTTTTGGTCTGAGATCTGCCTGAGAAGAACTGTATGTTTGCAGACTGCTAGGAAGGGGATGGATGGCAGTTGTATGGCTGAAGTAATTTTCTTGGAATTTGTCTCTAAGAGTAACTCCAGTACCAGTTTGAATGTATTTTTCCCTGAGAAAGTTACTGTCTAGAGATCAGATGTCTGCTAATGAGAAGATGCAGTGAGGAGGGGATATATAGCTTTTCATTTCCTCCAAAGCACAGTCTCTTTCTGTTGAGGCATTCTGAACCACTGTATATTGGTCAGCTCTGCATATTGCATTTACATGATTCTATTTACTACAGTTAGTTTGTCGGGAGAGCAAATATACATTCAAGTGTACCTACCCTTTTGAAACATGTCTTCCATATAATGAACAACTCTATTACTAAGCTGAGGCAGTTTTACTAATTCTTCAGGTGCTCCAGTAAAGATTGTCTTCCTCTAACAGTAAGTAACTTTAATCTGACATTATGGTTTGTAACAGTGCCAGTTGCCTCAGCATCTGGCTGCCTCATACTCACGGAAAACAATTACAGCGTGAAAGAAAATAGAAATCTTTACCAATATAACAACAACAGTAAAAACAAAAATCCACAATAAAACCCTAAATTAAATTCCATATGAAAGTTTTCTGTATGTCGCTTAGATTCCGTGGGGTAAATGATTGATATATTTATGGTGGAGTTCTTTGGTGGAGTTTTATTGTAACTCAGTAGTTCTACTTCATTTCTTCACATTCTGACTGCATTTAAATACACTTAAAATTATCAGACATTTTTTATCATTTTTGAAAGATCAATACATGATCCTTCATTAATTCTGTTTGGAGAATTCTGTTCTGATAGCTGCATTGATGGAGTTTTTTGCTGATTAGTTCACAAATTGGATGTTTTACCCATAGTAGAAGAAGAAAATGCTTTCTGAACAGAGATTATGGAAATTGCACAGGAGGCAAACCTTTTGATTTGGGGGGGAAAATGAACTTTAACAAAAAGGCTGCTGGTAGGTAGGACCCACAGTTAATTTCTGTAGGATCCTGTGGTGTTCATATAGAACGGGTGGTATGTGTAGTGAAAATATATAACGAGAAGGCAAATTAACCTGAGCCATTGACTGCAGAACTGCATAGCGATTCTAGTGGCCCTGGATTATAGTTTGCTCCAGTCATGGAGGGCTTTTTCTGGGGCAGTTTGGAGCAAGCATCTGGTTTCACTGAGTAATTTTTGACATTGAATTTCAGAGGCAGGAATTGAACTTTGATTTCTTGGTGCTAGTCCTGCAAATATTAGTTGTCCTCTTGTGCCTTCAGAAATAATTAATTAAACCTTTTTAAAAAGGAAAATATTATTCACAGTGTTGCTTCCTGTGTCCATTTCTTAAAAACATAGTTTGAAGAATACAGAAAACTTCTGTTCAATAAACAGCAGTTATTGGCAGATACAGTATCAAGTGCAACCTTTCACAGTAGGATGTGTAGATCTACCACTGAACACGTCTTGCTGTTATTGATATTAATTACTCACAAAGCACTGTAAACATATGCGTCACTGATCAGATGTGGTAAATAAGGCTGCCCTAGCAGAAAGTAGTTTTATTTTATTACAAGTCACAACCTTGTAAAAGCCTAGCGAGCAATTAGTGCCCAGTGGTCTTACTATTAGTGATCAAAAGACCAAATTTTAGAAACTACAGCCTTAAAGTCTTTAAGGTACAAGAATCAAAATTAAATGCTTGCGCTTAACCTGGAAGTTAATAATTTTAGTATGTACTGTGGATTTAATTGCTAAATACTATATAGGGAACACCTGCAGGTTACTGGCTGCCAAAAAGTAAGGCATGAATTCTTATGAATTACACGGAGCACTGTAATTCAGCATTTTGCAAAGGACCAATAGTATGTGCCTCTTTTCTCAGCTGTTCTCATAATCCTGAGGGTAAAACTGAAGTCAATACAGTGTGGCCATATGAAAAAAGACAAAGGGGAAGAAAAAAAAGTTTGATATGCAAATACTTTAAGGTTTTCCATTCAGAAATTTCAGAAAAGAAAATATTTATGAACAAGGTTTTTTCAAGCATTTTCAGTTGTGTCTACTGTCTAATGAAAATGTAGTTCCTTGAACAATACCTCATCTCAAGAGTTTTGTTATTTATTTACAAAGTTATGGAGTTAATTTTTATTTGCAAAATTGCCTTGGTAACATTTCCACATGCTGAAGTTGCATTTTTGGACCAATTTGAAAATACCTTCAGACACTATTGATAAATCATGTTGTTATGGAAATCGTATCACTTCATGTGGTAGACATCAGCTGTACTTACCTGCCAATTAAATTATTACCAATAGAGGCATAATGATTGATTCTGTTGTCTAGGGAAAGTTAGCCAAAAAGTAAGCAAAAGTAAGTGTGTCTATGGAGGAGTGGAATGAAGGCTAAAATTCATCCTAAAACATCCTACAATGCCTAATAATCTCCTAGTCTTTTCTTTTTTCCTGTTTCTATAATGCTCTAATATCACGCTTTTTCTGTGGACTGTCTTAATAGTGATTGTGCATGATAGAAGCTTTGAACAAATTAGCAAGATTCTCATTCTTTGTGCTCAGAGCAAGTATGTCGAGTTGCGTAATGGTTTACACAGTGTGCCTGAAAGCTAGACCTTACAACTGCAAATACCTAAATAGTTTTGGAAAACATACAGTAATATCAATAGTAATCTAGTTCTCAAGCGT
This sequence comes from Aptenodytes patagonicus, assembly GCF_965638725.1. NCBI lineage: Eukaryota > Metazoa > Chordata > Aves > Sphenisciformes > Spheniscidae > Aptenodytes > Aptenodytes patagonicus. Next base: position 46,298,367 of record NC_134949.1, read on the forward strand.
TTAATTCAGCTGACTACACTTGTCAGCCAAAAGTGCAAAGCCTTGTTTGACACTTAACATTCATCCGAACAACTTGAGTCAAAACACTGGAAATCTTGTGATTTTGAGATTTCCTTAATTAGAACTTATCTAATTTTTCAAGGCCAGAAATGAAAACTTTTTCGTTCTGAAATTTCAGTAGTTGGCTATTCTACTCAAGAATGGAAGCTCTAATGCACTACTTCATATGCCTGTGACTAGCATCTTGAAAAGCTGTACATCCTTCTCTGGTTGTATAGTTGTATACAAATACATCTGGTACTGATGTATTTGACCGGTATCTGGGCAAAAATAGATAGAAGATGCATTCATTCTCAGCAGTCATTTTTATTTTCCAATGACATTTTATTTGATTGAAAAAAATGAACTTTTTTTAATGCTAGTAGTGTATACTGTGAGTATAATTGTGAACATGATCTCAGATGATCTGTAGAGTATTCTGTGAAGATTAGCCAGTTTTGATTGTGTTAATATGGACAGCTATTCTAATCAGCCCTGCTTGTGTACTGCTGGGTGAAGTAGAGTATAGTCATTTTTCTTTTAGCACTTTACATTTCTTTTAAATTAGAAGTGGGGTTTATCTTTAGGCAGTAACACAAAGCCATTTATTTTTCTGGTTTTGAGGGTTTAGAAAGAAAGTGCATGCAACAATACATTTACTAACAGATTCAATTTCATTTTAAAAAACCCTTACTTTTTATTAATATGACAAAATTCTGTTACTGAAAGATTTTGAGCAATTTCCATTTGTCAGTATGGTAGTACAGATGACATTTCTATTCAGCAAGTTTCTCAGTTGCTGGGAGTACAGACTTCCTAATTAGCACGCAGCGTACTTCTGTTAGATAAGGTAAAGAAGTTGTTAAATATTTTATAACATAATTGTAGCTATGTATTAAAATTACCAAACTGCAGACGTCAGAGCACAGTTGGATTTCTATAAACAAAAATTGTCATTTGAAGATTTTTTTAATGAAATCCTAAAGTGCTAGGAAAATTGGGTAAGATTATAATATCCTATACTGATGACAACATTTGAGCTGAAAAGCTAAAAAGTTTAATTAGAAACACTTTGAGGCCTGGAAAATGTTTATTATTTTTTAATATAACCATAATATTAAATACTCATAATGTATGTTCCTGTTTAGCTTTTGTTATGGTAATACAAGTATGTTATCTAAAAATGTCCATCACGGTTTCTGTAGAAACTGAGAGTGATTACTAGGAGGTTTTTTAAGCATAAATCAGAGCAATTGATGCATGGCCATTGGGGAAAAAAATCTAGATACACAGAAATTACAAATGTAAGTACATTTTTGTGGGGCTTTTTCAGCTGTTATGATCTGCAGCCTTTACCAGTTGTAATACATGCTTTTGTTATCTTGCTGTTACATAAAACTGTATACTCTGAATTTATATAAAGGCCAATGGTAGATAGCTTTTCAGCAGCAAGATGTAACATATATCTATATATGCTTGTTTGGTTTTGGAAAACTATGTTTTTAAAACTCTGAGCAGTCTCTGAAGGTTAAGCTGAAAAAGATGTTGAGGAAAAAAATCTCCACTGGCTGGAGTACATTGATGCTAAAATGTCCCCTATTGATGTGATAATTTGAGAAACAAAGACGACTGCTCCATGCTTCCTTCCCATGCCAAGTCTAGAACTCTTCCCCGACTCACAGCTGTGGGTTTCCTTAATGATGCCGATGTCTAAATCTCCAAGCAAACTGAGTAATTTCACAGTATGCTTGTGGATGAAAACTCCCACATCTGCCACCCATAAATATAAAAAAATGGTAAAACCCCCTTCCTTCACTTTTTAATTTCTGTTTTTAAATGTACATATCCTGTAGTTTGCAATTTTAGACAGGATAGTCTCCAGTGTTTGAAAGCACAATTTCCATGTATATTCTCCTTTCACCAGGCAGCTTAAAGCATCATCTGCTTTGAATGTCCCAATAAGAATGTCCAAATGTAAAATAATTAAAGAATTATTTTAAAAAAAAAAAATACATGACCTAACATTTATGTAGTATCATCAGTTGTTAAGGTGACCAGGTATTAACTCGTGCTCTTCTTGTGCCTTAACTTGATATATTATCCTAACATGGGACTATTACATAAACAGTATTCAACAGAAACTATCTATTTTTCCTGTCTACTTTTTTTTGTGTGTTTTCTTTTTTGATGTACTTTTTTTTTCTGGAGGGTGTTCATCTTCCCTGGAGGTTAATAATTTATTACTTTGGTGAACAAAATATGAATAGAGCACTAAATGAAGTCTCTTTCTGTTTAATGACATATTAGTAAATAACAACTAAGGTTGTTCTCTATCAGCATTAACAATGTAATACTCTTAGAGATGATGGCTGAATCCAAGGATCCACTCCCCTCTAGAGCCTAGGCTTGTTGTTAGTTAGATTTATGTAGCTATGTATGTTAGTCAGTCCTAAGGTAATTAGATTGGGATGCAGGCTCCCTTTGCAGCAGAGATGTTTAGGTCCATTTCTGACTAATACAACCGTGGAAACTGTGCTCTTCACAATGTTTATTCAAATTAGTACTTGCAGGGAGAATGTTTTTCTGTCCATTTCCCCTCTTCACTATTTAAGCTGAAAGCTATTGTTGACACAACAGCATACTTACAGAAATTGTTCATGAGCAGACTTGCCATTTAAATAATGTACTTGACTGTCATAGAGGAAAAGTTGCACAGTATTCTTCCATTTTAAAGGGTTTGCAAAGATGCTGATTTTTTTGTTTTCCAGCAGAACTGAATGCTTTGCTGTCTGGGCTGATGACACAGGAAATCCCTCTTGACTCTGAATTTTATGCTTTTTTATTCTCTCTGATCCATAATATTTTGCCATTCATCCTGTCATCTTATTCCAGAATGCTTTTTGCACCAAGTTATCTGTTCCTAGACAATTTGCTCTTGTCATCTTAGCCAACTTACTGGAGATCAGTGTCTTAGTTGTGATTCATGTGCTGTTTGGATTTGGAATACCAGACATAGCACATGCAAACTGCAGTTCCTAAGAAGCCTTATAGCATAGAGAACCAGGTAGAAACATGAGTCTCTGGAAGGAATAACTGGCACTTGGCTTATCAGGCAACACTAGGTCGCTCCTATAAAAAGGTCTGCTTCCATGTGTCACTGATGAATTTACAGTGTTGTCAATGTATTGCATTGGAGAGTAAGATCCAGTTGGCAACAACCACCTCGCTGCATGTCCCTCCCCTGCCTCTCGTTCTACCTTCTCCGCCCACCCCCATGCTTTAAAGTAGTATGCTTACATCTTGGGGCAACTCCTAGGTCATGGTTTTACTCAAAAGATGTGAGGTCTGTCAAAAGCAAGTGCCACCCCTGAAATGATTCTGTTGTCCACAGTTATCTTTAGCGATAAAAAAGGAGCTGTTGACATTTTGATTGCTTCAGAAAATACTATGCTGTGCTACAGCAATAACACCAGTAATAAAAGTTCAAGTGAAAATCCTTGCCATCACTGTAGGAGGATAAAAAAGGCATGACAGCACATTATCCTATGGTCACTGATAAGATGAAGCAGTCCACCATGCTTCGCTCTCATGCTTAGTGAGCCATTCTACAACTAATACTCTGCTGCTTCACTACTCAGTCATTGTACCTCCTATGTATCTTCAGTTATCAAAGAGAAATATCTGAATTCTTTACCCATATTTAACTAGAAGTGCTGGGGTGAAATATTCACATATGAATGACATGTTGTGTCCTTCTTTAAGTATGGACTTTACTCAACAGGAACCCTTAAAAGAACAGGTGTCCTTAATTGCGCTGTTTTAAAACAAAACACTTAGCCTCTGTGTTTCTGATGGGTTGGCCATGCTGATTACAGTATTCATTAAACAGTCCTGGGGTTGTTTTGAAACATCTACAAGATCACACACTGCAGTAATTCATTAAGAGCAAGACAAATATTGGCAACATCTTTTCTGTGACCTTTTAAAACAGCTAAGTGAGAAGTAGCTTGCACTTGTGATTCTACTGGAGTAAAAATTGGCATGATTTTCCTTATAAGTACCCTGGCAGCAACAAAATGCACTTTCATCTCAGAATCTGCTGCCCTGGACTCTGTGGTGTTGAGCAGAGAAGGTCATCTGTAAGCAGAGCTTTGGGGAAAACAATTTCAGATTTCATTGCTTGTGTTTGGTCTGTTGTTTGTTAATAGTTGTCTGCCATGCAAGAGGTGTTTTTGAGCTAGGTCAAGTGTTTGTGTATTTGTTTCTCTCTCCATAACTTCTTAGGCATATATTTGAGTAAATTTGTCTTCTGTTTGGGACTGTTCTTCTGATATGGCATTTGCTATATGTGGAGCCAGAGATGATGAACAAGGAATCAATTCATCTTCTGTGTCATTAAGATTTATTCTGTTTGTGGGTCCAATACTGTACTTGGTTACTTTAATATAATCCCAAAATACTAGTCAGAATTATTTTGAATTATTTGGAGATTCCATAGTTCTCCAATTTTAGAGAGGACTTTAATTTACATTAAAATTTTTGCATGCCCCAAGGCTCTCCTTGTATTTTGGTAGTATAGAGAAAGTTTGAAAGAATTATCATCAATGTAAACCAAAACCACCTCTGGCAACTAAATATATGCCCTTTGCTATTTTGTTATTCATTAACTACTCTGTTATTCCTCTACCCTCCTCCCCATAAGCACCTCCCCCACCCCCCCAAAAAAAACCACTAAGGAAACAAGCACACCACGATAAAAATGCTAATAAAGGGAATAATTCCCAATAGACCATAAAAGACAGCATTTATATCCTCGATAGAAATGCCAGTCAGCTTTTTTTGATGTAAAGCATCTGTCTCCAAAAGGAAATGAAGGCAGGCCTGTTTCTCCTTTCAAGTCTTTGAAGTAGTAGGTGGTGTCATTTGTTATACAGTGCTACAAGTCCCATGTTATTGCACTGGTAGCTGCCGACTGCCTTTGTTAACGTACTGAAAAGTTTTATCAGCTGTCTTTAATAAAAGACAATATATGTGAAGAAAAACTATAGCAAATGTCTCTTGCTCTCTTGTCCTCAGACCATCATTTATAGCTGTCAGAGAGCGATGGCACTGATGTATAATCTTGCAGTCACCCAAAATTCTTGCAACTGTTACAATAAACCATGGATGTTGGGGTGGCCGATACCCTAGAAAGTTAGGGAGCAGTCTTTCCGAAATCCTGTGCACTTCCTCATTTGAAACATGGAGGAGTTGGAATGAACTTTCAGCACTACCTGAAATGAGTTATCAGTTCACGTTTTCCATGGATACATTTGTTTAGAGCATTAATGGCCTAAAATTTGTTGGGTCTCCAGGGAATCAGGAATGATGTGTAGAAGTTGGAAAATTTCAAGTTCAATTCAAAAGCATGCAGTTTGTTCTTTTTCTAGATGTTTTTGTTGCTTGCTGTAGTGAAATGATATATCAAATTAAAGACATGATGGCAGAAGTGTTTTCTTAGCTAGGCGTATAGTCTTATATATACGACATTCTTTAGGGTACTTGATTAGTACCATACACATACCATATTTTCAGGGGGGTGTGAAGGAAATGGAGAGGAATTCTGGAAGCCGTATGAGACAATTGTGTTACTTCCCACACAATAAGTTTGTGGACGCTGTAGAATTAGCCCTGAGCTCATTTTAACGTGTGTCTTATGTAATACGAGTTTTTCTAGGTTTAAGGTTTTGTAATCCTTATCAATTGTAAGCTTTGTCTAGATGCAAACATATGCACATAGTTGTATTTCAAGTGAGAAGACAGTTCTGTGTCAATAACTGTGCTCTTGAAAAAAGTTGTTTGATTCATAAACTCTAATTAGACAAATAAGGAGCACAATTAGTGGGAATGGACCATCCTACTCATGATTTGAGAAAATTCTCTCAAACAATCTTAAGTCTAAAAATAAATGAATGAATAAAATATGTGGATATTTAGACAGCCATCCATATACGGTGGATCTGTTTTCCTATCATTCTTCACTTGTATCACTTCAACTAGCACCCAGAACATTTGTAATTAAGGACTGTATTATTCCATTATAAAATAGCATGCAGGACTGGCACTGCAAAGGTGGATCTATGATAATGTGGCTGCCAATATGTGTTGTCCATAGCAAAAATTACACTTCAGGGGCTTAGTTTTCCTTCTCTGTACAGAATGTGACTGTATTTAACTGGGAAAACTTTATAAAATCCAGCTGCTTTTTTTTGTTGTTTTGATTTTTAGTAGAACAAAGTAACTGACGTAGGGGTGTTGGAAATAATCTGTCAGGGTAAAGCAAGAAAAATTAAATCTAAAAATAACATCTTCAGATTCCACTGCATTAGCATTATGATGTTTACAATAGGGAGGGCTGAACTCATTTTGTTTTGCTTAATTTTGAAACCCTGGAACTGAAAATGTGATGTGTCACGGTTCTTTATGAGTTTTTGTGATGCATATGTTAATAGGTGAAAAGAAGCTGGAAGAAAGCTGAAAAAATATTAAATATTTGTAGGATATAAAACTAGAGAATTTTCTGAACAACATTTCTACCACAAGATTTAGTTTTTGGACACAAGAAGTAGGGGGGGGGCAGTGTTGAAGCTTGATTCAGAAGGATAAGAGTAATGAGTTTAACTTGCTAGTGGAGAGGTTTGGAACATAGGTAAGTCTTCCTCATCCTAATGACTTCCTATAACCACATCAGTCTGGGCAACCAACTCTAGTGCATATTTTACTGGCCTTCTACCTACCATATTTTCCTGAAGTTATTGTCACTGAAGGACTTCTAAAGCATACCAACACCCCCACCCAGCAGTCTGAGGCTGAGTTTCCATGTGGCTTCACATTTTGAGTATTGCATTTTGATCAGAACACTGGTGAGTGGTGCCTTGAAACACTTAACCTCTGAGGCAAAACTATGTGACTTCGAAAGTGAGTGCTCCCGAAGCTCATTGGAAATGATAGTGACCTGAGGGGGAGAACCGTAGTGAACTTTGTATAGTATTTTTTCCCCTTTTTCTTTGAAGTGCAAGGTATGGATTTGGCAAATGCCTTCACTGTGCTCTCACTAGCATGTGAATGCCTTAGGTACTTGCAAATAGGTAGGTTAGACTGTTCTCTTCAGCTTCATAAATCTGCTTTTCTGCCCTTGTAGTATTTGTTAACTCCAGTAACCATGCATGTTTAATTATCATGAACAACCTATTATTTCATAATGAAATAATCTAAAGATGAAAAAATAAAAACAAAAAACATTTTGTCTTAGCTAAAGATAGAAAAATCATTAGTAATGTAAGAAGCTATTTAATGGATTTGTTATGAAATTTTCACATCTTTGTTATTAAAATAGCATGTGTTTCCACCATTGTTAATTTTATTCAATCATTCATTAAGAAATAATTGCCACAGCCTGAATCTAAATGGATATCCTAGGACCCCTGAACATCCTTAGAATCTGAGAACAGATTGTATTTTCTCCTAGTTATAATTAAGACAAAGAGAAAAAAGGGATGAGCTCCAATGTGTTAACTATTCCCAATGATTATAAATTCTTTATTGGCAATGGGTTGAATTAAAATTAAATTCCTGTCTTTAATCCACTCTTGGATTACTTTAATTTTCTCTTGGAAACTGTGCTATGCCAACATTACCACATGTAAAGCTTTATGAGTTCTGTGTTTTCTCATTAAAGAGAGAAGTCTATGTCTGTAGACACCAGAGCTTGCCCTGTTTAAAGCACAGAGTATACAGCAGCTGTTCAGAAACTTTTTCTTGTTATCTCTATTTGCTTAAATTGCTAAATTGCTTCCATGAAAAGTCTGCAAACATAAGGGAATAATTTGTTTAAATGGAAGAAGATTGTCTGAAAAGAAAAACTGAAAATATTCCTAATATTTCTCCTTCCCTTTTTTTTGTACCAGTATCCAGCTGCCCTAATGAATCTTGGAGCCATTCTCCATCTGAATGGTAAACTGAAAGAGGCTGAAGAAAACTACCTCCTTGCTCTTCAACTTAAACCTGATGATGTCATCACTCAGTCCAATCTTCGCAAATTGTGGAACATCATGGAGAAACAAGGTTTGAAGACATCCAAAACATGATGATGAAAACTCTGAACTTTTTTTTTCTTAAATTGATTAAAACCACGAACTAGAACTTCCACACAGTTGTCTGATCAGAGAACTCATTGAACTTGACTGCAAGGATCAGAGGTCTTAATTGCTGCTAGGAGAAGCTATTCTGCTTTTTTGGCGTAAGTTTTTTTGCTAGATAAATAGAAAAAGGGAGACTTTGAGATATTCATGAAGGACTTGTTACCCCACAAAAATATTTAGAACCATAGCACTTGAGAGGAGGTGTTCTGGCATATTTGATAAATCATTGCAAATCCCATATTGCTCACTTTCGGGTGGGTACTTGAAATGTATACTGTCATAGAAATACTAAGGGAAAATTGTACAGTATACACTAAGCCATATGGGAGTAAAAGTGGTAATATTAGGTTAAAGTATTTTGCTGATACTGTAACTCATTAAAATGTATACTAAATCCAGTGTGTTTGCAGTTTGTCTTAATGCTGCTGTATCTCACTTTAGGACCACTTGCTTACCAATTTCACAGCTTATATGGACAATTTTTTTTTTCCCAAAACCTGTCACTTGTGACTAGATGACAGCAGTCATAATTGTTTACTGAGAATATGCATATTGTTTCAGCTTGTTAAGTTTTAATGCAGTTTTCTTGAGATACACAGTCAAATGGCTGTGAGCTAGACAGAATGAGCAAGGAGCTGCCCATATTCCACATCAGATGTGTATGTAGAGTGGTAAAAAAATAAAAAAAGTCCAGAGGTATGATTTAGCAATACAAGCAAGACTGATGTTTGCCCTGATATCAAATGAGTGTGGTCAGACTGTCATCTTAAGAAAAAAAAGAATTGGTATTATAGAACAATGTGTTTGACTCTCATTGCTGTCAGATAAGACCAACTTTAAACTGGACTCTGCATACAATATTTTTGCAATAACTCAGCCAAGTGAGATTTGAAAATATTAGTGCTTGGATATGCTACAAATGAGACTTCGTGAGCAACTCAGAGAAAAGGGAATGTTATACATTGGTGAGGCTAGCAAATAACTGAAGGGACTGGATTAGGTCATGCTTAAAACAGTGTAGATCAAGAGAAGTCTGTAAAGGTGGTTGCCAGTTGCTTTTCACAGTGGTGGTGTTTTAAAAAATATTACCTATTCAGATTCTAACCAAATATTAGCATTCTGCTTGTATTCTGACCTGTGTGCTAGCAGCAGAGCTGTCAAATATCTAAATATGCTTTTGGTGAGGTTCAATTTATTTCTGTTTCAGAATGATTTGGCCTAGTTACTGTTTTAGTCTTCAGTTTTTAAATGTAAAAATAATTTATTTTAAATTGCAGTGTATTGAAGCTTTAGTCATTTTTTTCCAGGCCATTTGTTAACTGCTTTCTTTCTTTGGAATAAGTATTATTGCTTGTAAGAAAATTTACTATTTCATTTAATGACCTCTTGGTATCTGCTTCAGTGTTCTTTTCATAATGGTAGATGTAATGTTAAAGTGGTAGAGCACCTTGAACTGAAGCTTCTTCAGGATCTTCTGTTAAAAACTTTATTACTGAAAAAGGGTTTGGGGTTGTTCTTGCTTTTTAACTGTTCAACACCATTCCAACAAAACTGTAGAGAAGAAGACTTTGCTGTATTTATTTATTTATTACTTGACTGCAGCAACGTTACCTGCCATTAACACAACAGTCTGTAAGTGTTGCTATTTCTTTTATTTGGTTTTCCTTGCATTTTTTGTGATTAGTGTGTGTACCTAACGACCTAGCAGGAAAGGGGACACTTGAGTTATACTCTACTTTCTTGGTCATTCTCCCCTTACACTTGGATTTTAAATTTGTATTGAAATAGATTGGGGAGTAGCTGTTTCAAAGTCAGTATAGTAAAAAATTGTAGTAGTGTGTGTTTCCTTTTCTTTCCTCTTGCTCGCTGAAGTACCATAAGTTGCTGAGTGTACAACTGGTCTACCCAAAGGGCCAGAGGGGCAAGATTGTTTGGTTTTGTGGAGTGTGTCAAGTTTTTCTCAAATAATGTTATGGTTGGAAAAGCAAAATTGAAGGGTCAAAAGTTGAATTTCTACTTTATCATTGAAACCAGCGTTAGAATACAATGGTAGCTTGAACTTACTCTCCTGCTTTACTGACTTTCTGGAAAAAGTATAGAAATAAATTAGATAGATAGTAACTATAACTGAACTGAGTATAAAACTGTGGTATCCTGCAGCTTTATTTGCTCAACCGCCATCAAACTTCGATGGCTTCTTGGTCTTAACCATTCACTATGTTATTTGTTTCCTTCAAATTGTACTCATTCTTGTTTAGTAATTTTTATTCATTGCACAAAAGGGGGGAAGGGGGAGCACTCCTGTGATGCAGTGTCATGCTTGCATTGGTAACTGTTTTTGTTTGTTTCTTTAAAAAAAAAAAGAAGAGAAAGAAAAAAGGACTAGCGTAAATTTAACAAGAATGTCCCTGAATACATTTTTTTTAATATAGGTCTGGGCTTGATAACTTTCTTCTTTTGGGATAAATTTAAAACATGTTTAAAATATGTCTCTCTGCTCAGGGATTTATGGTGGATTATTGCAGACAGTGCTAAAAAAAATAAAAAAGCACAAGACAAGTTTACTAAATTAAAATTTTATTTTTTGAAAAACTGTTATTTGTATAAATTATCAGATTTGTAGGCTTTCCTTTTTGTAGAAATAATTGTTTATGTGCCAGATAAGAGAATTTCAATTTTGTTTTCAATAATAAAGCATTGATAACTAACACACTGTGCATTCCTTTATCTGTTACTGTAACAACAATTTTTTTAAAAAATATTCTAATTTAATGAGTTATATTGACAGTTCTACATATGGCAGAACTATATAGCATAAGTAGAGTACAACCTATCACAGCTGGCTTTCTTCTATACTCCATTGCAATTACACTTTTTGATATTTTCAGAAACATTCTCTGGAAGCATTTTTTAATATTTCTACTCATTAAATCTAACCAAAGGGTTGTGGTAACTATTATATTTGATTGTTGTTTCTAAACTCTATGGGAATAAAAGCTGATGAATAAGATGTATTTAGAAATTATTTTTATTGACATACAAACATGATAGGAAAAATGCTTCTAAAATGTATAATTGGCTACAAAAACTAGAAAGAAGACTTCACTTACATATATGGTCTTTTTAGTGTCTGAGATCACCTTTCTCTTGTGCTGCAATGTCACGTGATCAGTTTCAAATCTGCTGCCTTCCTGCGCAGGAGATGTTTTGAAGTGACATGATTCTTTGACCTTTTGGTTTTCTCTTAATCTTCTATGGACAGAGCCTTCTTAGCTCGATGGACCTAACGCTAATATTCTCATACCTTCCTAGTTCTGTTGCATTTAGGTCCTATGCATTGATAGATTTGCTCTACAGTTGAAAAATGTTGATGGGCATGAGTAGAGCACTAGAGAGGCTTTGGGTCACTGACTTCCAAATTCAACTGTCATGCCTTATTTTTATCACAGGTCAAGCCTTGCCTTCAGACGTGGTCATTCCTTGCCTAAGTAGGTTTTGATGAAATGGCAGATGATGTATATGGAGCATGCAAAGAATAATCTGATCTGTGTCACTCCTTTCTCATGGAAATAGAGTCTAAACATGTGCTTGAACTCCTGCTCTGGCTTCTTATCCATAAACCCTTCTCTGTGAGATCCTTTTCTGTCTGCCTTGTGTGGTGCTTCCAATGTTCTTGTTCTTCCAAGCATCATGCTTTTTGGGCAGCAGATACCTGATACACCTCTATTTCCAATGGAGGCACATGGCAGCTCTGCGGTGGCTTTTTAGTCCTGCCGTCTTATACAGGCCCATCTGAACTTGCTCTCTGTAGCTGGCACAGATGGCTGTGTTACTTCTGGGGTTTGAACTGGTATAACGGTAAGGCACTAAATTATTCTGCGTAAATAGACCAGCTCATTTGGATCTGGCGTGGGACTCTCTAACATCACTCTGTGTTGTAAGCATTCCCATAGCAGCTTTGCCCGGCAGGGGTGAATGCAGGTAGCATGAGAGAGTCTTTGCCTCCAGTTCAAGTGTGAGAACAGTCAACAACAGATGAATTGCTATGTTTAGTTTGCTGCATCCCTAATAGTTGCAAAGGAGAGATTTTAGTGAGAGAATCTGGAGATTTAGAAATAAATTGTGAGAAATCTGAAGAGAATCCCATATAACCATTTACCTTTTTGAAACTTCTATTTCTGGTCCTTTGAAATAAAATAGAGACCCCACTCAGATGTTACACAGGCTCCCTCAGTTGGACTGACCCTGCAATTTGAAAAGTCCCTGCCTTGCTTCACACAGATACTGAATGTTTAACCTCTCTGAGATTCACTAGTGTGACATTGGAAGAATGCGTTTTAAGGAATAGAATATATCCTATGTTATGTAGGGGGTGGGGAAGGAGGTGTCAGGGAGAAAGTGCAGACATTTTTGTGGAAATAAGTAAGAATTTAGGGGGACGGTCTTTATTCAAACAACAAAGAAGGAACCCCAAGATCAAGTTATGCTAGGATAAACTACAGGAAAGGGTATGCATCAGTAAATTTAAAAAAAAAAAAGCAATACAGACTTAAAAAAAGTTCTTTTGGTATAATAATAAATCAAAACCAGACATTACCAACCAGAAATGCTGGCCTGGGAAGATGGTATAATAGAGTTGAGGACATAACAATATATTCCCCATGAAAGACTGAACGCATGCTTGAAGTTATGCCACTTGATTAGAAAACTTTATAGTTGTGTTTGTTTTCAAATTTCAAATTGATGGTTCTCCCTTCCCCATATATTCTTTATTTTATCGTATTTACCCTGTCATGGTGCACTGGCTCTTTGGTGGTACCACACTTCTAGAGTCGGACAGCTTTGAAGTTTACATATGAGGAAGCATTTCAGAAGGGCAGAAACATCAGAGTGGACCTAGAAGGTGTAAGATAAAATAGATTAAATCATGCATGCTTGCTGAATACTCATTTATTTTGATATGGTTTCAGTGACAACGTATAATTACATTTACTTACTGAAATTATTGAGCTTACAGATATTTCTGCGCAAGGCTTGAAAATTAAATTGTTGTTTATATTTACAAATCGGTGTCAGTTTGTGTGCATTTGAGCACAAATTTATGTTTTAAAAAACCTTAAGATTTCCTTTTGAAGAAGCAGGTGTGGAAGCCATATGCAGTGAGAACAGTTGTGGAGGGTTTTTTTATTTGATAGAACTTGTGCATAAGCCTATGTTTCCTTGCATCACCGGTCCCTTAGCTGCTGACATTCTATTTTTACATGGATATTTTTGTTTTTCTGAAACTCTGAACCTGATTGTATGAAGCAGTGTTCCTGCAGAGTTTGAATAGTTTAAGCCACAGGTTCTGTTCTGAGCTAAGCAGAAATGAAACTTGGCTTTGATGGCTAAACTCAGTTTTGATTTCAGGAACGATTTAACCCAAATGAATAGATTTTTCAACCCAATAATACAGTGGTGTGGTTTGCTGTACCAGGTAATCCCAGAAAGTAGAGATTATTTGAGAGGCTTTGCTTGTTTCTTCTCTAGATTTTTTTTCCTGTCAGCAAAGCATTTTTTGTCCTTTTCTGGAGAAATATGTTTTGTCTCTAACTTTCTTAAAAATAGATGTTCATGCATACCCATTCTTTATTACAATGAGAAATTAAATTTACATAGAATTGATTTATTTATTATTTTGACATGTTTGTTGCAACCACAACTGTAAGTTTCTCTACAGTACGTGAGTGTATAATACAGTGTATTGGTCCTTACTTTAAATCAATTCCCTCTTCTGATTTCTATCCCATATGCAAAGCCAATCATTACAACAAAGAGTCACTTTTGCACACCCACAGTTTCTGGAATCCAGCATTGTTCTTCCTATTCTGGCAGTGAATATTTTTATATGACAACATGAAGAGGTAGGATGCTAGAAAATATGTCTTATTCCTGCTGTAGAATTGGAGCTTTTCTTTCTTCTCAACCACCATCATTTCATAGCATTTTTTGTCCTTTGCTACTCTCTAATGAAAGAAAGTCTTTTACAATTGGATTTTTTTTTTTTTTTTAAATAAACATACTGTTAATGACAACAGAGCTCTATGAATGGCACTCATGCCTTAAAATTCATGGATAGAGCACAGTGGCTCTGTCATAAAAAAAACTCTATTATTTTAATTGCTCTTCCTCCCCCTGAAATGCAGTTTCTCTATGAAGTTTGTGAGCGGCAATTAATCTTTTAGCTATATAACTGTAAATCTGTTTGTGTTTCTGGATTTATTTTTTTTTTTATGGAATAAGTCTCCTGATTGTTGTTCTCATCAGTTGAAAGAGTCTTTAGGATATTCTTGCATAGAATAATTGTTTGCCCTTTCTCTTCTCCTTTGTTAGTTTTATGAATGATTTAGAGACTAGAAGAGGAACTGCTTTCCCTGAAGCTAAAGGCAGAGAACAGCTTTGGGTGTGAATTGAGCTTCTCCGTCAGTTTTGTGTCTTATAGCCAAAGATGGTATAAAGAAATAAAACTTGTTTTGCTTTTTCGCAAAGACTGTAAACTATGGACCATTTAGGTCTACACCAAGTCTCTCATTAACATAAGTTTTAAGGATTGATGGAAAGATTCAGTAACTGAAAATCTTGTCCACCTTTTCTAACTATATCAGCTTGTCTAATGAGAGAGCATCTTTCCGTCTGGATCTTTTCTGCCTTTGCTGCCTGTCATTGTTCAACCTAAGAAGTACAGATGGGTCAAACGAAGATGTATCGCAGCAAATTCTTCAGAAGGGTCAAACGTTTCTGCCTGCAGTGTTATGACTAAAAAAACACCAAACATTTTCTTGCTGATTTTCAAAAAAGTTTAAAAACCCAAATGAAACTACTTAAATGAAAAGCTAAAAAATGGCATAAACTATTCTAAGTTCCTTGCAAGTGCTGTTTGCAAGTTTTTATTGCTTATCTCACGAGATTATGGTTGACTTACAATTGACTTCAACATTCTAAGAATGACTCGACATCAAGTGAACAGTTTTTGCATTTCATCATGCTAAAGACATGCTTTATACACATGCATGCACGTGTATGTCCCATTGGCACCTTCACAGCTGTTTTGGTAATCTTCCCTGTCAGCACTGCACATATTTACCCAATTGATTTGAATAAGTTATTTACTATAAGTTTTATTCTGATTGATATGAAAACTTTGCTCTATTTGGCATAGGAAGAAGAAAAAGAGGTCAAGCCACGTGAAATCAGATGTGTACTGCTCAAGATTTTTGTGGCCTCTCAGTAGCAATATATAAATGTCAATTAGAGGTGACCATATAAATGTACATTTTTGTTTAACTCAGTGAAGCTGGTGATTTTGAAAAGAGAAGGAATCCTAGCTTCTGCAATAGAATTGTTAATATTTAGACTAGAATCCTCTGCAAATAGAATTGTTAATATTTCGATTTACAGACAGATTAGCTTACTCAAATGCTTTTTATATTGATCAGTGTAATAATATTTGTTAAAGTTCTATCATTTTTTGCTGTTTACTTACCTTGGCTTTTTATCATAATTTCAGTTATAGTGCATTTTTTAATCTACTGTTTATAAACTAAGGTATATTTGAAATAGTTTTTCAAATTTATTTGAGAAATGACTAATAAAAGATGTCATCAAGCAGATCATCTCTTTTATATTTCTTTTATTCTGAGGGAAGTTTAGGAATAAGGACAAGGAAGGAGAAGTCTTGTGATTGTATTTAGTTACTTTTTAGCTTTGTTCCCATATAAACATATAATTAGCTGTACAAAGCCCACAGTGATCCACAGAAAACTGATGCATGCACCTGGGCCCGGGTAACTCCAAATGAAGATATGGAAACATATCTCACGTTTCCCTGAAGAGGCACAAAATTATGAAGCAGGATCTTCACACCACACTTACGCCAACTGCAGCTTGTCAGGACGTTTGCCATAATTTTGCTAATCCTGAAATCATGCAAGGTATGCTTGGAAAGGGTACACAGGGACTGCAAAAGCATGTTTCTCCTGTAAATACTTTTAGAAACTGGACAAGTGTTAATTGATCACAGGGAGAAGCTGGGCTGGGAGAAGCAGGCTGGACCTTGATAGTTCCCCAGTGAATGATCAGTGAGACAGGAGGGAGAAGCGAATGCAAGTTGGCAATCATGCATGGATTTCATCCAGCTTATTTAAAAAATATGATAAATAAATATAAAAATATAATAAAACATATAAAATATAATAAAAATATAATTAAAAAGAC
Organism: Aptenodytes patagonicus; assembly: GCF_965638725.1. Taxonomy (NCBI): domain Eukaryota; kingdom Metazoa; phylum Chordata; class Aves; order Sphenisciformes; family Spheniscidae; genus Aptenodytes; species Aptenodytes patagonicus. The sequence goes on from NC_134949.1 coordinate 46,314,839, forward strand.
CACCTGTCTTGATTATGTGAATTTTTTGCTTTGCAGAGGTGGAATCCTAGTGAATTCATTAGGCCTAAGGGAAACAAAATGCAAAATGATAGCAAAACTGGACCAAATCATCCTGAAAGCATTTATCAACAAAGTGTGCAAATTTAAAAGGCCTCTGATTTTGTATCAAGTATTATTACCTTGCAAAGCTACGCAGCAGATGAGACACTGACCTGAACCTACTGTCCTCATTTGCTAGAGGATTCAAAGACATGTTTCGTGTTTTGTTTTTTCACCACCCAAATTAAAAAGTAATCAGAACAACTCACTAACAGCTAAACAAAAAGCCGGGGGGGACACACGGAAATGTCCATTTTGGTCCTAGCCCTAAGCCAAAAAAACCCCGTATTTCTGAAAGCAAGTCTATGAAATTTGATGTGAGAGCAGAAGCCACTTGAATTCAAGTTTTGATGAGAAATTGATTTAACTAGGAAAAGTGTCATGATGGAGAAATGTGGGCTTTTAAAACTGAATTCAACATAAACAGCAGAAAAGAAGGCATTTAATGGCAAAACAAGGGGAAGAGCAGCCTTTTAATAAAGTATACAGGATTTGTTTGTTTGTTTGGTTTTTTAAGCAGGATTCCTGGGGTTAAGTCCTGCTACTTCAGGGGAAAAAAAAGGCAGACAGACAATGTGGAAAGCTGCACTGCAACTGATTGCTTTGTCCATTTTTATTTCTTATTTTAAAAATACCAAGTGATATTTGTGCTCTCAGAAATTTGGGTTGAATGGGACTGCATGACATTTTTTGGCAAATCCCAAATTGTCACACCCATCCTGACTGTTTCCTGCTTAGAATCTCTGGAAGTGACAGAATGAAGAGATCATCTCTCGAACTTCCCTAACTCTAGTCCTCCCATAACCTCACTCCTACCTTTGGCTGTTGTCCCTGCTTACCCTGCTATATCCATTGCAGACAGCACTGTCATGAGAGCAGTGATTTCTTTCTTCTACTTGGCTGTAAAGTACTCTACTCTAATGGGACTGTATAAATAAAAGTAATTAGTTTTTCTGCCTCATTCAGGGAACTATAAGTAAAAATAACAGGGTACGCAGATATAATTTTTACATAAATTACTTATTTGTAGGGTTAATAGATTTTTAATATGCACCTCTTTTTGCCTCTTAAATGACAAGAAAAGGCAGTAATACTTAAAATGTAAAATTGCCTCATACATTTCAGATCAGAGAGACTCAGAAAGCTGTAGAAATGATAGATTGACTTATACTGGATAAGCAGCATCACTTGGTGCTGGATTTCAGCTTTTAATTCAACATTGGGAATGATATAACCATACCCCGTACCTCTTAAGAGGAATTGTACAGGTTCCAACCATCTGTTAAATTAAACATTGGTGATTACGATGAGCATGTAGGGCAGACCTGCTACAAGGGGGAGGATAACTCTGTGCATAGAGCTAAGCCCTAGGAGCCTACTTGATTCACAAAGTTGGATACCCAATTAGAAGAACTGAAGGTGGTTTTTTTAGTGCAGCCTCACTCACCGCATGGTTTAATGGCAACGATTCGCTCTGATCCTTCTATATTAGATACAGTATATCCTCTGTCTGAAATGCTGAAATGCTGGAATAGGTCCAGATAGTTATGTCTTTTAAATAAATGCTTTAATATGTTGATACTTCTCTGGCAGTAATTTCCCCTGCCAGCCATTTCTGTCTTGGTGGTACTTCGAAAACCAGGGCGAGGGCAATAAATTAGACTCTTGAAGAGAGAAGTTTTGATTAGTAACAGAATCTAAACAGAACAAGACATAGCACTATAGGTGACAAACCTGGAAAAAATAAGCAAACATACTGTTTCAAACAGGAAAATTCTCAAGGGTCCTTCTGCTCGAGGGCCTGTTCCCAACCAACAGATCTTGTTGCTTTACAGTTTCTGCAGCTTTTCAGACAGTGTGCCCCTACTTTTCACCTACTTAGCTTGTAAGGAAGAAAACCTGTCCCAGTTGAAAATGATAACAGTTTTGTCCTTGACTTGAGTGGCTAAAATTTCACTGTAGAAAACTGTTTGGGACAAGGGCTTGTTTACATTTATATGTTGGTTCCTCTGATGATTTTTCTGATCTCCTAGCACAATAAAAATTATTCTTACACATACTCTGTTCAGGAACTTTTACACGAGAAACCCCTCAAGTACACTGTATTTTTCTGTTGAAACCTACTGCCTCACTCGGACAATGTGACGCTGTGTTATTAAGAGAATCAAGACAGAAGCTGCTTTAAAGCATCAGTGCTGGAGCAGAGCAAGGGCTGGTCGCTAACAGTGTGTTGTTGTTTTACCGTGCAAGGTCACATTATCAAATTATAACAGGGACGCTTTGCAAAAGGAATTTTTTTTCTTGTATGTTTAGGAAAATACAGTTTATTGGAAGATATATTCCCTCCAAATGCCTGGAGAGCTTCTGTTATGGCAACTAGAGTATCCAACTGAGAACTAATTCATGTTGCAGTTTGTCAAGTGCGCAATTATAATTATTCCAGTGCTGTACTGAATGAATGTTAAAGCCTGATAAGAAGGTGATCTCTCTGTCTTTCCTATGTATAACCCCTCCTCCCAATCTGCAAAAAGCATTATTTCTGGTCGTTTTCAGTATGACCTCTCTTATAATGGACTTCAACTGCACTTCACAGTCCACTGAGCAATGTTGTTTGAAAATTGATTAAAAGCTGTAATTATTGTAGCAGGAACATAATCATGATTGATAGGACAAAGCCAAGTAATCAAGGGGGGGTAGATCTCAGCCTGAAATTTATTTTTGCTCTAGCAAAATATAATTGAAATAAAAAGCTGCAATTTCTGAAAGTTACATGGGTTTTTTTACTGGTGTTTTAAATCCAAAAAAGGGAGAAAAATAAAAATACATCCTGCACCTCTAGTAAATCTCAAACCTCTTGAAATTATGTGGGTTTCTGTTATCTTGAGTTCATTTTAAAAAGGGCAGATTCTAGCTGGTATAAACCAAAGCATCTAGTTCTACATATGCTATCTCATGAGGATGAGGGTAAAATGTACACTTAATCTTTGTTATTGTTTTTCTTTTGTAAAGTCCAGTTATAATAAGTCTTGTATGTTAGTAATTAGTTTTCTCTGTCACAGACTTGATGAACAACTTTTTCCTCTGAAATGCTAATGCTTTTATGGCTTGCATGATGTTAACTTTTAATGAAAAAATGGTACCTCAAATTATTTACCAAAGAAAATCCAAAAATAACTTCAATAATGGATGCCTTTTTCTGTCCTAATTTCATTTTTTCTCAGTGATTGGATTCTCACGGTTACAGAAGGCTCTGCCTTCCATGTCACAGCTGCAATTTATTGCATGCTCGCTTGATTTTTCTAAAAGCATCATCTCCCTCCCTGATTTTTCTAACAGCCTCATCTCCCTCCTCTTGAATAGGTTCAGGATTGTTTGCTAAGCACTTTTTGTCACAGTACTAACCATTCAGCTGGCAGATTCCACTTTTACAGGCTAAAGCAAAGCAAACAATTTGTCAGCTCAGTTGAAAGATTCAGTTGAGGAATGACTGAAGCATGAAACCTGCTTTTTTTTAATTCATGAGTCATGTTGCCTATTATTAGGTAGAGTTTTTTTAAAATATAAAATGCAATCTTTTAATCTTATCTAATCTTCCATTTTAATATTGTTCATACATTGATGAAGTCTACCTTTTCAGATAAACGTTGGAAGGGTTAATCATTGTTTTTAGTGTAGATCGCCTGAGCATCTCCTTAAAAAAATACCAAACAAACACAAAACCAACAAAATCCCACAAACTTTGCAGTTTATTGCAGGGTCCAAATGTGCCTTCAAACTGTTACAGGATATGTGTCAGCTGAGGCTCAGTCACTGTCAGTAGTCACTGCAAACATGGGCTAATTTAATTGAGCAAGAATGCAAGAAGCTTAATTTAAGGCTAGTCACCTCACATTTGATGTGACTAAACATTTTTTTCATGGATGTTTACTATATGTCAGCTGGTCTCCAGTAACTTGTGTAATATTATCCACACTGAAAGCAAGAATCTCCTTTTTGGTGAAGTACAAGTTAACATGAGTAGAAGTGATACAGCCTGACCCTAGACTGACCTAGAATTATATTTGAGAGGGTTAACAAAACAAATTGATAAGTTCATTTTGTTTAAGACACTTCTATAACTGTACCAGATGATGTGTTTCATGCTTACAGCACACAAATGATGACAATTATTCCATCTGAGAAGCCAGAACGATTGGATCTATTGATAGGCCCTTCATGGTCCTTAATGTAACTGATCGCAGTACTCACTCCAGAATATGTAATCTCTAATCCTTTAAAAACATAATATTTAGGAGAGTCACACTAAAAATATTTTTGCATAAAGCAGAAGACTGGAAAAACCAAATCGTAATACAAACTTCCCCATTTTAGGTGAACTTAATGAAATCCAGTGAGACCAAATAGGACATATAGAAATTAGGTTGGGAAAGGCAAGAGTGTAGCAGGACACTAACTGAAATACACAGATCATTTGAAACTGGTCCAAGAAGAGCTAGTGGTGCCTAATGCAATCCATCATTAGTAGGAGGAATAAGATACATCAAGGACAGAGAATGTCACATGAGAATATATTAAAGGAATATAAGAAAAATGACACCTCTACCATATCTGTTTTTCAGGCCAGTGCTGTAATAAGGATTAGATGCATAAGTTTTTGAAAGCTAGCTTTCTATTACAGGAAAGAATAACTCCCACACCCATTGCATCCTATTAAAATACCCACATATTACATTTTCATAACTGGAAAAATCATAGGGCCCCACTACAATCTCAGGCACATTGCTGTAATTCCGAAGAAATTCCACCAAAGCAAAATGGAGTTGTGCAAGCATATGTAAAAAAAGAATTGAGCCCTAAGACCCCAGAGTTTTTCTTGTTATTTATCATGTTATTTATTCTTCACTAAAAAAAAGACAGTTAGGAAAAGCAATAATCAATTTTTTGTTACCGCAAGCTTGAAAAGGAAAGCAAGCTAAAGAATGAGTATTAGTAAATAGGCTATGGTTTTATTTCCAAATAAGACCTTCACAAAAAACATACAAAGTTAATGGCATCTGTTGTTCACTACAGATGAATTGGTGATGACAAACACATGCCAAATTATTTAAATAGCTACCAGCTCTGTGTTTGATTCCGTACTTGCTAATCCTTGTTTCATAATTCCTGCATAGAGATGAAAAAGGAAATTACTAGCTTTAATTGCCTTCTTACAGTGGGTTAGAGACACTAATTTTACTAGTCACTGCATTTTGCAACTCTCTCAGGTTGCAAGAGAAGATTCCTGTTTTCCTTATGTTTGGACTCAGGATAGTTTTGGCTGGAGCTGGACATTCAGGCTACATAGTTGGAGTGCTCACTATCTTTGGTGCTAGGTAAATGCATTCTGGAGCTGGAGCTTTATGAAAAAGGCGAGTCTGTCAAAATTTACCTTAAGGGAAAGTGGTTATTTCACAGCGAGAGCAGAGCTGATTGCACCCACAGGTCTACTCCTCTTGTGTGGTTTAATGGTACCTGACTTCAACTCTCTGTAAACAAACATAGCAACACACAGCTCAGAGGAGTAACATTGGATTCAATTCTTTTTTAAAGTTGTTTGTACTTAGGACTTTCTGCATAATCAATTCAGATTAAGGGTAATGCATGAACGTTATTTCTGAACTGAGACTGGATTTTTTTCTACTTGCAGGGTGGTGTCTCAGTGATAGCTCTAGCACTGATACTTAACAGCCTCGCTTCTGTCTCCAGCTTGGAGGACATCAAGCAGGCCGTCTTCAATAGTAAGAGAGCTGAGATGGAGCACTGCTGTCCCCATGACAAAGCATGCGACATCTCAGCGTTTTCTGATACAGATAGGACTTATTTTCAAAAGAGTTAAATATTCTAGATTTTTCCTGCTCCCAGTTGTCCAAGATTGTCTAGGTGGTTTTTGGCACATATGACATCCTGAAGCTTCATTTTTTTTAGTGTTTAGTTTAGTCTTTAACATTACTGAGGAATTTTGTCATGCTTTCTGTTTAGTGTATTATTAAACTGTTCTTGCTCACTTGATAGATTTTTTTTTTCCCAAGTGCTCTTGACTTTGACTGAATTATTCAATTGGTTGAGAGGCAATCCATTTCTAAGATATTATGTTTTGAAAATATTTTCAATTTAAAATTGCTCAATAAATATGTTTCTTTAGGAAGTTTGTGTTCTTTCTATTACTTTAAAGTACCGAGATTACTAATCATTATGCTGTTCCATTTCATTAAAGTTAATTGATTTCAAACATTTGAGAAAATTATCTACTCCTACTACTACTTCAGAAGCCTCTGACAGCAGAGTCTAAATCATGATTTTGACAGAGTAGATTTTATTTTATCTTTGTGGTTAACCTGTCTTTGAGCTTCCACGTTTAAAAGTTTGATGACATCTTTCTTTGTTGCTACCTTGTTTTTAAAGTGATGATAGACAAAATTGGAAGAATTGCATTTTCTCAGAACAAGTGAACTTACCTAAACAAAGACTATAAAATGCTGACAGAAATATAAAGCAAGGAAAAGAGAGAGGGAAAAAAATACTTGATATACAAGCATATAGAACAAACAAGACAAACCCTCCACAAATTGCAGAAAACAAAATGGGTTACCTAAAGTTGGGTAGAAAAACAACTTTATCAACCATCACGCATGCAGTTCAGCAACTGCTTTCTTGTCTCATTAATAGTTTTGCATAAGCAAACATACTTAAATATTCAAGTGGATGATTTCTTGGACATACCTGAATCGCATACTGTTGTGATCAGTGAGATGAAGAATAGCGGTCTAAGTGGAAACAGCAGTTACGGAAGAACAGCGTAAACTAGCTGGGTTTGGAAAGAATTTGCTGAAAATACAAGGATATGGGTGAAGTTTGCCTTCTCTTTTAGTGAGATGAGGCTTATGTGATGTCTTTCTGTCTGTCTACCTCACTCCTACCAACTTGTGATCTTTTTTGGCCAAATTCTACCAAGAGCGACGACATACATACAGCTGTCCTGTTAGCCTGAAAATAGGCAGCTGGGTACAGGGAAAAGACTCTGTTATTGTGTTCTCCCCCATTCTCCCCCTCCCCCAGTCCTTTCAGGAGAGAAATGTTGAAAGCAAATCCATATTGGAGAGTGAGAACCTCGATGTGGGAAAACAGGAGCTTGCACTTTTTAGACATCAGGGAATCTGACCATTAGACACAACCCATAGGAAACCAGGCCTCATTAGTTCTGCAGCCCACAGGACTGTTTTTCTAATGTAAAGAGGCTCAGCTGTGCAAGCAATTTTTTTTCTGAGCCTTTCAATCTGGGTGCATAGTTTTGGGGTATATGACATAAGTTATTTTGGACCTGTTTTCCGGCAGTGAAGGAAAATTCCACTGAGTTAAATTGTTGTGCATTTGATATTTCTAAAACTCCCATTCCTTGTACGACAAGCTGAGAAATACTGGCAGTCCTCTCATGCAGTGTGTGTACCATAGATTTCAATGTCACATTAGAAGCTCTGATGTAGAGAGATTTAAAACACCACTCACTATTTTATTAATACTGGTGTATTCCTTAATACCTTTTCCTGAGGCTATCAGAATATTTTAATGTCCCATCACTCCTGCAACATACAGAAAGGTCATAGAGTGATAATTTTCCCATGGCAAAAATGCCTTTGGAGCAAAACAAAGCAGTATTTAACACTTCAGAGCAACTCTCAAAGGCAGTTTATGATACTCAGTGAGAAACACTACTAAACCCATTTGGATCTGCCAGAGGAATATAGGTCAGGAAGATGCAATTATCTGGCTAGAAATTTTAAAAGATAGTGAGGTTAGCACCCTATTCTTGCACCAAAGATCCACAAAGTTTTTAGAAACCACAGCTGAGAAGACCCTCTGTCTTATTTCTTCTTGGAAAGAGAGAGTCCCTGTGAAGTTTACTGTTTGATAGTGTTATGTTTGAGGTGCTGTGCGGTAACACTGCTTGCTCAGTGTTACCCACTTCCTATTGTAATATGGGATTTCTGGAGATCAAGGAAGGTCATGAGATCAGTGTAAAGTATTACAACAAAAATCTTCCAATAAATGAAACTGTATTTTGAAGCTGACATCAAGGAACAAAATGTCAATAGCAGTGAACTAGGAACTGGCCACCCAGTAATACAGTATCTTGACATTGTATCTTTCATCTTAATGTATCCCAAACTATTTAAAATCATAACAAATGGGGATCTCCTTATTTTATGCAGCTGCTTGGGAGGTGCAAAAGTATAGACTCAGTGGGAGCACGCACCCTTGCTATTTAATATTATGTTTATTACATCTAGCTTTAAGCATTGGCAATACTACTCTGTTATCTGTGATTTTTTTTTTTTTTATATGACTTTGTTCACAATAGTATTTGAGTATGTTCCAGTAGTTCATAAACTGCAGGCTGAAAAGCTGACCTGTAGTTCATTTTTATTTTCTTCCCAGGGGAGAAGAGAGTACGAATGTACGTGAATGACTTAAATCTATAGTTAAAGTCTGCTTTATGGTTACTGTTTTAATAGTTTTTTTAATATTATTATTAACAAAGATATACTGTTGTGTGCTTATGCTGGACACCTTTGGTACAAAAAGATGTAAAAAAGCATCTTATACTCAGGGTGGAAGCCAGTGAGGGCTCTGGACCTTAGTTCATAAGGAAGTCTGTTAAAGAGTTTCAGACCAGCCTGTGGAAAAATGGTATCTACTGGTTGCGCAAGATTTATCCTTACTTTCAAGTACTCTGTTGTACCAGAAGAGCAAAGCTGTATACCATGATTTTTATCAAGGGGTTTATGTAAACATTTTATATGCTAGCCACAGATATCTGAAAACTTGTGAATATTGGCTGCTTTGACCTGAAACTTGACTCTATCCACTGGAAAGAATGTAGAAAGCCAAGGACAACTTTGGTATGCTTTTGCTAGTCTATAGTTCTTAGCAGATGATGCATGTTTAGTATTAGTAAACATTTCCATAAGGGATGGTGATTCCACAACAGAAGAACAAAGGAACGTTATGTTGCTGTTCAGATGTGGCACAATAGCGGCATGTGGCAACGAGCCTTTTTGATAAAATAAAGATCATTGACTTTTCCTGGAGTTTGGGAACTGGAAAAAATGCACTGCCTTTATTAGGTAGCGTCTCTCAGTCATGGGTCTGATTTGTGATATGCTCAGTTCTGACTACTGCTTTCAGATCAAACCTGAGCTATGATGGTCTGTGTATATAGTGAGTTAAAAAGTGTGGTTAATTCCATTTGTAAGTGAGATTCAGTAAGACAAGCTGGTCTTTAGTAAAGCTAATATTGAGTCTTTATCAGTCACTGGTATTTTTTTGTGTGTGTGTTCTATGTACTCAAATGAACATTCAGCTTATGGTCTGATTACTTAGCAGAGCCTTTCCAACAAGAAAAGAGATGGAAGCCCTGCTGACCACCAGAACTTAGCTTTTGGGGCCTTAGGAGAGCATGCATAAATACTTTTAATGGCTTTAGTGTGTTTTCATTGTGGAGCATCAAAACCAGCCTAAGTAGGATGAGTCAGAGAGAGCAGCCGAGGCTTTGTCTGCACAGACGGGTGCAGACAGTCATGTGTTTGATCTGCTTGCACACTGAGTTGCCTGAATGGAAGCCAGCTCTGGCCTGGAAGCCATAAAGACACGTTAATACATTGCCGTGCTGGAGCTCATAAGCCTTACCAGTGCTAGGGCTACTTTTGTTTCAATAACCTCTCTATAACTGCTTTTTTAATGAAGTTGCTCCCATGGTTTGTTCCAACTACTATATAAAATACTCTATCTTAACAGGACCACAAATCACTGATTCTCAAAGAGAGAAAGCACGAAATGTTTTAAATGCTGCTGGACCTGCAAAGTGATCAGTAGTTGTTATTATTTGGAAAGTTTTATCAGCTTCTGGTTCTACAGGTGAAAAAAAACCATAAAATTTAATACAAGACCCTGGTCTGGTAGAAGCGTACAAAAGTGAGATAAATCTAGCAACCATGACAGTTGTTCTAGTAAACAGGTAGTAATAATAGGTATCTGGAGGGATCGTGGCACTCTATGATGTGGATGCAGGCTCTTATTTAGTGTTCTGGGTTAATAGCAGGCATAACTTGGAGCAGCCACCCGACATCCAAAAATTCTGTACCCTGCCACAGCGATTCCTCTGCATACACCCACGCCAAGGGTAGGGGTAGCAGGGAGGAAGAGAGTGAGCATTGAAGCTTGAGGTTTCTTTACGAGGAGGCAATGTTAAGTTAAAAAAAAAAAATCACATAAAAAGGCAGAGAGGATGACAGAGTGAGTGTGATAAAAACAGAGAGAAAAAAAGATGTGAACTAAAAGAATAAAATGATATTGTCATAACACCCACAGGCCTCCCTTCTGGAAAGGATGGGGAGTAATTGTCAGGAGCTAAACTCAGTGTGCTGCAAACTCAGTCTCAAACTATCATTAATAATCTTGAGAAATGAGTCTGGAGGATAGGAATGAAACTGGCAGTATTTCAGAGGCAGAGTCGATGTCGGCTGTCATCCCATTGAGAGACATACCCTGTTAGGGCCTGTTAATGTTGCACTCCTGTCAGAGTGACATATAACATTACATGTTAAACAAGTGGCAGACGAGACAGCGTGCAGGCAAATTGTTGAGCAGATGGCACAGCCTACTTTACTTACCATCTGAAGTTAGAAAATAGAGCAAATGCCATTTTTTGCATTCACTCTTTCATTCTTTCCAAATACTAGTCTGGGTACTGCTCAGCAACTTACTTCCTTTGTTGTTACTGTTGAGACAAGGGGAACTTCACAGTACAATTATAATATGAGATATTTCAAATAGAACACTAAGCGAGTGTGTATACACATACATACATGTTGAGATGAAATTGCAGCAGGGTTGGATACAAGCTTCTGAGCCATAGTGAGTGAATACTTCGCGAGTATTACATCTCCAGATATCTGTTTTGAGCTGTGAACCACCTGTGCCTCATTGTGTCTCCTTTCTTTTTAAAGCCTCACAATATGTAGACACACTAGACTTACACCATCCACCTACATTCTTAATCCCTGAAAGAGAAAAATGTAAAGAAGAGTCATCAGCCACCAGTTTGGGGCAGTCTGAATGGAGTAACAATTTTAATCTAAACAGATCTTCATATCGATCACCTTCTAGACACCTGGTTCAGTTTCCCGATTACATTGGCTTTCTTCCTCTGGGCCAAGAAAGGGACAGTGAAAGACAGGCTATGCAAAGTGACAGACAAGAGAAAATGTTATCATTTGTTACTTAGTTTTGTGCTCTTCACACAGACAAGATACAGTCTCTCATCTGAGGAGTTTAAATGCTAACTAGAAGAGACAGTAGTGTTCAAATACCTCTCGGTCATTCAGAAGAAATCCCAGTCTGAAATCCCAGTCAATGGTTTGAGAAAACTTCGTAAGGAAAAGTGGAACCAGTAGCAAATTCTAGTCCTGTAATGTATTTTATGTTCTGTACAAGGAGATAATGTTGGCCTTTATGAACAACCCTCACAGAGATTAATAGGGATGAAAGAGAAATAGAGCACTAATAAATGTGTAAGCCTCTTCAGAAAAGGCCTTAAGAAGGTCTTGTTTTTCTAAACTATTATGAAAACCTTTACGTCCAGCAAGGCCAATTGAATGGCAGATGCTCAGTTTCCCAAAATGAGGTCATATAGAATGTAATAGGGATGATGTTGATCTCCAGGGGTTTTAAGTCATTCTGTGTGGTTTTCCATTAATTAAGTAGGGCAATTAAAATAATCCTGTGAAGTTAAATTTCACTTCAGCTCTAATTTCCTTAACATGTTCTGTCCTTTCCAAAACCCACTACTACTCTTTTGGCTCCTCGACAGTAGCTATTTGGATATTGTCACACTGACTACTGAGACTACTGGATCTATGCAGCAGACCTTTGAAATGGAGAGACCAAAATATAACTGTTCTCAGGAACCTGTGTAAGAGTTTAACACAAGAAAAACCCCACGTGGCTGATGTGGAGCCGCTACTTGTGTGAAAACCCTTGGTGAACGGCAGAAACAGAGTGAAATGGTGCCCAACCCCTTGCCCTGAATTTTGGTGGCAAAATCCATTGAAAACATGAGAATACACCTATAAATAAAACTAAGTCCAAATACTCAGAAAGACAGATGATGATGAAGGCAAATAACATTAATAACTGCTTTCAGATAAGGGATCAAGGAAAGCAATCAAAAGGAAAGAAGATTAATTGTTTTATCTCAAGTTTATCTGCAATCAGCTGTTGAGAGAATCACAAAGGGTGTTTCAAAGCTGTGGTTTAATTAAGAGATAATCCAGAATTATCACATTTAATTATTTTGTAAAGGTCATTATGTCTTCAGTCTTTGTCAGAAATATAACCACAGTGAAGCTGGTTATTAGAACAGAAGAAAAAGGACATGTTACTTCAGTGGGTAAAACAACACTGAGCAACGAATACTGATGTATGTGAACAGCTGAGGTTCTTCATTAGATAGACCCTTTACAAACTAAGTTGTCATGTTCTTGAAGAGACAAAAGTACAAGTAATTAAACTGGATGATTCTGGATTATTTTACATAATCCAGTGTTTAAGAATGGTCATTACTGCAGAATTACTGATCTTCAATAATCCCTAGGCTAGGCAATTAGTCGTCTTACCTCACATGTGTGATTGATGGCTACTTTTAAGCAGGACCCATTTTCAGTACTACTTCTTTCCCCTCTCCCTTTTTTCCCCTGGGAGTTAATTTAAAGTTTTTCAAATAATGTAATCAGAATATCTTGTAAACCAATTATGATGAGAACTGTGCTTTTATTTTTCCTCCCAAATGTTGGCTTTCAGCATCTCTTGGAAAGTCCCAAAGCAGTTCTAATGTTTATTTGCCTGTTCTCTTCTTGATGTCTCTCAAAATCACAACATATTTTTCTACTGAATATTAAAAAGCAACATTAATCATCCAACACTAAGGAGAAGAGATTCAGCTGGTAAAACAGGCTCCATTGACTTCAATAGAGATATGGTAATTTATGACATAAGAAGATCATGCAGTAAATAGCCTATTAAATCTAAATGAAATGTATAGTTAATTGTACATGGCATATGATTTATAGCACTATTTGTTCTAGGAATTCCTTGACATGATATCACTACTATTTGGCAAAAGATCTGAAATTTGTTGTTGGAAATTTGGCTTCATTTTAACCATAGCCAGTGGATGTCTAAATAAAGTGGTAGTAGCAAATCTGTTAGTTTCGTTGCTTAATCTGTATTTATCTGTAAATATAAAGTATTTGTTGTATTATTTTTTAATGCTAGATAATAATGAAGTACAATTTATTAAAAAATGCTTTTAAATTTCTTTGATGTAAATTTAGCTGAGTGAACTGCTAATGCTCTGTTCACCGTGATGAACCCATTCAATATTGGAAGCCTGATTCCTCAGAAAACCGGGGCCAGTACTAAGTAGAAACAACAATTGCTTTAACTGTAATTTGCTTGTGTAATTACTGAAGTTGTATTGCAACATATTCCGGACATAGTTTGTTATTTTAACTGGATGCCAATTTAAATTTTGCATCAGAATAACAATCTTAAATGGACACATAAAAGTGGGACAGAAACATTTAGCTTTCTAAAATCAGGCCCCTGGTACCAGGATCTAAAATACAGTCATGAGAAGCAAATTGCTGTTTGCAAAGCAAGAAACAACAGCCAGATTGTTTCATCTTCACTTACTGTGCACACTGTGTGTTGGCACTACATTGCAGTAGCTCAGAAATGTCAAACTGTCAGGAAAAACAAACCACGCCCTACAGACAGAATAGAAGGGTGAAGAAAAAGCACAAAAAGGAAACCAGGAATTCATCTTCATTTAACAAAAGCATGCTATATTTGCCAACAGTGTGGTGGAATCTACTTCTCATTGATGAGTTGTGCATTCCCAGTTTGTCCTTTTTATGCTGCTATTCTCTCTTGTTTCAGCTTACAGTACTAAGCTTGATTTAATGGGCAGTGAAACAAAAAGGGAGCCACATCGTTCACATTGATGGTCCTTAATTGGATTCTAGTCTGTTTGTTTTAAAGATTCTCTTTCATATTAGGAAATGAAAAGGTTTTCTGATTACCCAACAATCCAGCATTGTTTCTTATCTGCATGTAATTTCTGCATATTTTTAGGACAGTTTGGTTTTATAGACTGTTGTCTTTGCTCTTAATTTTTCTGAGTTACCATTTCTTCATTAGACTACTTTGGTTTTTATTAAATTTCCAGCAAAATTAATATTATCCTGAATATCACCAATTTGGAGGTCTGAATCATGTGATGTAGTAACTGACAGGCTTGCATCTCAGTATTGTTCCATCACTTTATAAAGACAGGCCAATTTTTCATTGCTGTGGGTTTTTCCTTGTGAATTTTGTGCTCTGGATAAACTTGATTTTTTTTTCCTCTGCTCTTTATGTCTACGTATGATCTTACGTGTTTTACAGGTTTTAATATTTGCACCTCTACCTAGATCTAGCACAGACCAAACTGCGTAGAATAAAAAGTGACTGACCAAGGCAATAGATTGCAGAACTCCACTTCATGTGCCCAATCTCCATAAGAAACGCACAGGAAGAGTCAAGTTCTTCAGCGTGTCACCCAAAACACTCAGTGTGGCCACTGGGAAGCTGCCAAATGCCTGAAGTGTGACGCCAGGGAATGTAGACAGCAACGCACACCTGGAGCTTTGTGAATGAACATCCTTTCGACTGTGCTATGGGGAAGTTCTTTCCTTTTCTCATTGTTGAATCGCAGCCTGAAGTTTGGTCTTGTGTCCTTTCTTGCAAGGAGCTATGTGGTGCTCATGCTTTTTGGGTAAAGGAAGATGAGAACATGATGCTGGTGCCAAGCC
This sequence comes from Aptenodytes patagonicus, assembly GCF_965638725.1. NCBI lineage: Eukaryota > Metazoa > Chordata > Aves > Sphenisciformes > Spheniscidae > Aptenodytes > Aptenodytes patagonicus. The sequence continues at coordinate 46,329,886 of NC_134949.1, forward strand.
TTTAAAATTGATTCCTTTCTTGGGAGAGAGTTGTGTCGGCAGGGGCGATACTGGGCACTGCTCAACTGCAGGCACTTAAGCAACGTCGGATCCAAAATGAAGTTGCCAAGGAAGTTTTGCTTTGTTTTAATTTTTTGAGCAGGAGTCTGGACCCTCACTTAAAATTTCATCTGTTTTTTTCTTAACAGTAATTTCAGTGTTTTAAGTCAGCAACACGGATGATAAAAGACCCTGGCAAAGCCAACAAAGTAACTTTTCCTATTGTATATTCAAGACATACAGCCTGTCAACAGCTCTAGTGCTTTTTTTCTGGTGGGGCTCCCTCCCCACTCCCAGCACGGGTTGTTGCAGCATCCAGACTGCTCTCTTGCACATCCCTGGTGGTGCCAGGCTTGATGCCGGCAGTCTGCCACCATGCTCGGCACAGCAAGGAATTGATACTAAGAAAGAATCAGGGGGCTATAAAGTTCAGGTGAGGATGGACCCCATCGTCTCCTATCCCTGCTGAGAACTATCCCTAAAACTCATTTAAGGACAAGTATGAATTTCTTCCAAAACAGTGCTGTAGGCCCAGACAAATGTAATGTTTTCCAGAGGAGTACTGACACAGGCTTTAAACAAGCAAAGAACAGAAGCACATGTATAAGCCAAAAATTTAAACAACTGTGGTTGGATTTCTGTCTGCTAAACCGTTTCCTCGGTCTGCTCTTCTGGCCAGTCACCACAGTCCCACGATCGATTAGTAAATCTGTGTGTTACATGCGGTTTCTGTATACAATCTCTTTTGTAAGTATAACGCACTCTATATGAAGTCATTGGCTGTTATTGACTCTGCAAAAGCTGAGGGAAAAAATGAATAGAGACGAACAAATATTACCATCTAACATAAATTTTTAGCCCAGCTTATTCTTGTATACATAATTATGTTTTCCATCCACCCTTTCTATGATCCATTAGTACTTAATTTAAACCTTTTTTTTTTTCCATAGGATGAAAACAAGTTTCCTTTGAGGCAAATCCTTCCCATCACCTCCAGTTGGCTCCTTTTCCCTTCCTTTCTCTCCCCATCTTGCTCTCAGGACAGCCACCTACTTAACCCCTTGTTTATTCATTTTATTTGTAGGTTTGGAGTGCTGGGATCAGTGGGAGTTCTGGCAGAGTAGTGGGACAAACCCTGGCTGGCAAGACCCTCCTCTGCTCACCCCCAACCATGGAATAGGAGGGCTCAGCCTGGAAGGGGCAGCCCTTGGTCCTGCTATCGCCATGGTGTCTCTGAGCCCCAGCAGTGAGACCTCCAGGAGCGGGAGTTGCTCTCATGGCCCTTACGATAGACTGGTAATCAACTGTTCATCCTTGCAGACTAAAAATCTTGCAATCCAGTTGCCTGATCCTTAAGTCTTGAATCCCTCACACTTGTGGTGTCATTTAAATGAATTATTTTCTAGACTGTCATCAAAGCGACACAGCTTCTGGGTTTTCTAAATTATTGTTTCACAGTATGTATACGTGATTGATGAGAGCAAATGTAAGTAATGGCACTGAAGGTTTGCAGAAAGCTTCTAAATGAACCACTCGATCATTTTGATCTCGGTTGAGATCTAGAAAACAACAGATGGGCAACAAAGACCATCAAGAGTATGAAATGGCTTCTGCATGAGGAACAACAAAGTTAGCAGTCATCAGTCTGGAAAAGACGTACTTGATGGAAGGGAGGGGAAATAATACAGATTTATAGACTCCTTAGTGACATTCAGGGGCTCAACAGATATTTCATTCTCTTTACCACCAGAGGGAAGGGAAAATCAAATAAAACTGATGACAATGGGTTCAAAACAAGAGGACTTTTACCAAGTATAATGTGGATGCTTAAAGTTTACTTGGTGCTCAAGGAAGGACTGGCTAAGTTCAAAGGAAAAAAATATGTACACAGGAACCCTATCTAGATCGGTATGTCCCCGGCGAAAATTATTTGAGTTTGTGAGCGTTACGGGGAAGTATTATTTTCATTTGCTCTTATAATCTTCTCTAGATAATCATATATGGCTACTGTTGAGAGCAGGGTACTGTCTTAGATGGCACTTCAATTTAACCTGGTACACTATTCTTACTTTCTTACTTTCTATTGCTTTTTTATTTAAAGGATAAAATAAGAGTGATTACAGAGCTGTAGAATACAGAAAAAATTCCTAAACACTGGTTCACCATAAATTAATTAAAAAAATAGACTCTTCCCTTAATAACTCCTGAATATTTGATATGTTGTTGAGAATTTACAGTTTGGAATGATGAAAACAGTCCAACAAAGAAAATGTAACTACTCCGCCTTCTTATAAACTCCCAGATTCAGGAGGCCAGTCTGACTGGAGCATATGATTGCAGATGGCTTATACATTTTGCAGTTCACAGTAATGAGATTAAATGAGAAATAACTTCAGTGTCAGGAGCAGCCTGGAGTTTGAATAATGGCGGTGCTGAAGTAGAAAAAAAGCACCTGCCTGGCACCAAAAAAACCCCCCACCTGGCCTGTGGAATGGCAACATTGCTATAATTAAAGGGAGAAGAGAGGTTTCATGATATTTCTGTGTAACAGCTTATCCTTCTTTCTTCTTTTATTCTTGAAATATATCTTAGTTTCCTCTTGTTCATTGTCATCTCTCTGCAGGACTGTGACGGAGTGCTACAACAGTCTCCCTACTGTTATCCCCCTGAACTAGATACACAATTTTTTCTGTATGTGCTTTTAATCTACTGCTGTTTGAATGTGTAGTAAACAATGCTGCGTGGTTGTTCCCCCTCGGTGTAACTATACTGGTATAATTTAAATTTTTTCCTTTAAATTGTTTCTATGTACTTCTCACAATAACTTTTCATTCTGAAGAATAACTACCAATGATTTAGAAAAAATGCAGCTATCTGTCATAAATGCAACTGAACCACAAATGAATAAAAGCTCAGATAAAAGTCAAAGGTATTTTTAGTATTGTACTCTGCTTTCTTAGATAGTAAATGTGCATTTTAATGAAAGTAAAATGAGTGAAACAGTTAAGCTAATTGCTGAATGAGACAACCCTTTCCAGAGAATCTTTGGTCTAAAACTTTAAACAAATTAAATAAAATTAAATCACATTAAATTAAATTAAATTCTACTGGGTGCCTAATATGATTATGGTTCACACTTAGGAACTAATACTCTGTGTATCACGTGTGAATAAAGACAATATTGGCCTTATATATATATACACATATAAACTTGTAGTTTCAGCTCTGCTTTCACCAGAAATGTTGCATATTACTCATTAGTGAATGCTGAAAATGGCACTGTCAGATGGGATGGCTGAGGTTTTTCCCAGAATGGAAGTGAGCAGAACTGGCAGTTAACAAGCTGGTCCTGTTGACTCCTACAGCTTCTGGAGGGATGTTCACTGAATGAGTAATCAGTGAACAGGCATTTTAAGGAGCAAGGCTAGTACAGATTAGCCCCAAATGGGCCCTTTGTACTTACTTCCACATCTGTAACTCAACTACAGGCCAAAAAAAGCACTGCAGAAATCCAATTATTGTTTGAGGTGTACAATGCAATGAAACAATTCAGACACTTAGGAAGTATTAATTCTTGCAGTCTAAAAGTAGGGGGACCAATTACCTTCCTGTGCTTGTCAGAAGGCTGTGAGGAAAGAGAGGTTCTAGCCGGGAATAAGGAATTTTTAAGATGCTGTGGTGTTAATTGCTGAAGTGAGCATAAGCCAGTGTGCTGCTCTGTGATTACAGTTTTATCTCCACAAGCTAATTGTTAGGGCAAATGTCAGTATTCGTATGTCTAACTGAGCATTGAAAATGTGTAAATGTAATTGGTACTTACAATTATTGCAAGTGCAGAATTGTGCCCATAAAACTAGAGTTCTTCTAAAACACCTAGTTCAGCAAATAATTTGTTTCATGAAATAAAATAAAAAACTCCTAGCACGTCTCAGATCTTACCGTAGAAGGCACCATTTAAGGGTTCCTAGCTGGTATTTTAGTGGAATAATGCTTGATTATTGATGTCAGGTCCTAAATGGTGCAGTGGAAGATGGTCCAAGTTTAAGGAAATTTAAAAGCTACAGCCTTGTCACATTTAAGATGAATGCTTGTTTCTTTCAATAGAAAGAAGAATTATCCAAATTTTTCCTTCAAATGCCTAGGCTCTTTTAATATTGTCAACAGTTTTGCATAATATTTTCTGACAAAAAGTATAAATCCAACAGCTATTGTGTTTACCCATGAGCAGGTACTCTGCTAGATTTGTGAATGACTAAGTAGATGTTAGTCAAAGGAAAAAACTTTGAGAATTTATGCTTAATCTGATGAATAATATTAGTAAAAACCAAACAAAAAACCCTGAAAAAATAACAAATAACAATGTTTCATTTTGTCAATTTAAAAATGGTTTGGGGTTTGCTTCAGAATCAATTTTCACTTCAGAATGGTATTTCAAGAGTAAATGACCCTATGTTTGTTTTAAACCTAATAGTGAAAAGGGAAAGCTAGCAAACTGTCAGACCCAAATGAGTTACTTCTCAGGTAAAATAGAGTTTTGCTAAATCCAAACCAATATGCTGTCTGTTTACAGCTCTGAGGCCTCCCCATGGGGCACCACAGCAGATGTTCTCAGACTGGGGCTGCCACCAGTGGAGGGTTCTGACCCTGCGGGTGATCACTGGTCCCACCATACAGTTTGGGACAGCACTTAGGGCTGAAAAACAGCAAACAATGGATGTTGAAGAAAGTCACCTTTCTGAGAGAAGCTAGGCAGGAATCTTTGAGCAAATGCTTTCTCTCAAAATGATAATTTGTCAAGACTAATACTTTTACTGGAATTGTATGTTTGAAGAAAAAAAAAAATCTGTCTGGAGTTTCTTGTCAAGGAAAATTCCCGAATAGTCCAGTAGTTAGGAAGGATGTGGGATACCTAGATTAAAATCCTTGCTTTAGTCTTATTCTTTGTAGTCCAAAGAAGGTTTAATTATTTATGGAAAGTGGGACAGTTCAAACAAATGAATTCAGGTTGCTGAATTAAGATCGAGGACCAGAGCCTGGATTTCATAGAAGGCAGTCTACTGACTATTTATAGGTGGGGGAAAAAAAAGGGTTTTAGCGCAGATCAAGAATTTCTGAAATCTTTCCTTGCCCTTATAAGAAGCAAATCCAATTCTGTTTTTTATCTGGCTGAGGTCCAGGTCTAAGTGGAACTATGCTGGACTAAACATCTAGCTCAGAGCTTTCAGTGTGGTATTACTAGAATGAAACATTTTTACTGTATCCAAAAAATGGCATGTACCAGGGCAGAAAAGAGAACTTTGTCAGGAAAGAGAGCATCATCAGTCATTTATTTCAAAATTACTTTGCTTCATAGGTCACAAAATACTGTGGATAGGAAAGAGTTAAAAGCACTTTTGTAAACTTTCAGTTGGGCAAGGAATACATCTGTTAGTGCAGCCAGATGGTATTTCTTTTTTTCCAATACTGTTGTAACTTATTTCAGCTTAAATCAATACTTCTCTGGGAAAATAAATGATCTATTTCCACTATGGAAAGTTTATTTGTGCAGAGTAGAAAATAACATTTGTTTGTATTTTGAAGTCCGCTGTAGGGATTCTAAAGATATAATTCATATGTTGTATTTATTATACTTTCTTCTACCTGAAAAAAAATAAATGGGGGGGGAGAGGGGGGAAGAGAGAAAGAGAGAGTGGTAGGTGGGGGAGGGAGAGAGAGGGAGGTAAGGAGAGAGAAAGAGAGAGAAAGAAAGAGAAATAGAGCTTAATATATTGAAATGTGTGGAAAAAATACTGAAAAGGACATTAAAACTATCAACAATCAGCACAATTTCAGGTTACTCTTAGAAGATTTAACAATAGCAGGAAGATGAGAAGATAAATGACCCAGGAAAATCATTGGATAGAAAACACTGGATTCAGCAGCTGTAGCTTTGTAAGTCCTGTAAGTAAGTCTTTCTTTTACAGCCCTGGGGTTGTAGTGGTGAAGTTTGCAATAATAATAGGAAAATAATTTTTGGTTTATTTTTAGAAGAAATAACTTGCAAAATGAGGATTAAATGTATTTAGAGAAGACGGCACTACAAACCCCATTAGGCAAGCCAAAAGAGAGCAGGAGTAGTAAAAACAATCCCACGTGTGCATATCGCACACCAGGAGAAAGGAAGGGGGTACATTTTTCCATGCCCCTGAGCTGACAGTGGTCATGTTCAGCTGCACACTGATCGTCTTTCCTGGCTGATCTTACAAGCTTGCCACAAAAGTGCTGAGTAAATAACTGCAACTTTAGATTTTTCACTCAGGATAGAAAGCAGGCAGGCGTTTGATTGGAATTCTTCAGTCAATCCTCTCTGCTATAATAAATGAGCTACGAGTAAAGTCAAAGCACTGAAACACTTCATTGTCTGTGAGAATTTACTGGTTAAGAGGAAAATTTTGATTCAGTGGAAAGCAACCTAGCACGAAGCAGCCTGTGTAGACAACAAAACCATAACCCCCCCTGCTTTGACTTGGTAGTCTTGGCCAAGAAAATTTGAGCCTCTAAGAGACAAAATTTTTTCTTTAATAATATAGGCTCTTTTACAGCAGTGTGTGTTGATTATTTCTTGTCTGCTGGATACTTTACCACATTGCATTGGCCTGAGGAATACTATTCAGGACCCTGACTGCTTTAATTTGTGTAATATGCCCTGCTTTTTATGTATTGCAAGAATTAGTGTTAACATAGTCAATATCGTGTCACCAGAAGCGACACCAGTACTCTTCAAGTTCCTTTACTGTAAGGCTTCTAGGGAGATGTTTACCTGGGCCAAATAAATGCTGCTTCATCACATCACATCTGGCATACTTTAAATTTATTCACCTTAATATTATTGCTTCTATGCTGGGTGCAAGAAATTATTATTCCGTACAAACTCTTGAAGAGCCTATGGACACCGGTATGTCCTGGTCACTCGTACCTTGAGTACCTCTCTCCCCCTGTCTTTCTGCTAACATTTTTCTTGTCCCTTAACTGAATTGAAGGAATATACTCCACATACTAATGTATGGATTTTATTTGCAGGGAGGAGAGGTTATTTCTGTTGTTCACATTCACAGGTCATATTACAGAAAGAGTCTGAGTGACCAAGAAGATTTGTTTGTGGGTTTCTGTGCCATTAAAATTATTTGAAGCTTGATAATATGAGTGTGAATATTTCTAGAAACTGTGGTGAAAATTCAAATTCTGCTATGCATTCATCACCTGTTTCCTATTGTTCTGAAACTAGAACACGTGCAGTATATACTCATACGCACAAAGATCTATATTTCTGTCAATCAAAGCAATGATGTGATAAGCATCTACTGTCAGTTTGGCCTACTGAACCTGATACTTAGAAAGTTGTTACATCACCATTCAGATTTTTCTCATTACTGATGTGAAATGTAACAGATTACATTGATCTGTCACAACTTGTCATATAGAAACAGCTTTTTCTAAGTGTCTTCAGGTGTTAGAAGGTAAGCAATACCAGGAGCTTTAGGGCTTTCTTCTCATCAAGCAGAAATATTGGTCTGAAGACATCAACGCCCAAACTCTTCTCCCATTAATTAAATGAGAATTTTTTGTACTCTTTAGTGTTGGTGGTTAGACAAAGAAATCATTCTCCACAGACTTTGTGCAGGGAGTGGGGAAGGGTAAAAGTCTGCTATAGGTTTCTCCATTAGTCAGAGTAGTGGGATGATCACCTTCCTTCTATTTACCATATAGGGATCTCAGTTTCCTATCTTTGGTATGTGACATGTGCTTCAAGTGAGATACTTTTGTTTTGGAAAACAGACAAGTGAAGGAAATTCCTTTGTGAGTAAATCAAGGACTGTTGAGCAACTAGTGTGCTGCTTCAGTGAAGCACTCTGTTTTTCACCTCTTCTTATATCAGTTATCAGAACTTCCCTTTTCTAGCTCTTCTACAGAGTACAAGTTAATGCTCATTTCTTAACACTCCTTTGCTTCTGTCACCACGCTGGAAGGCACTGGTTCCTGTTCCTGAATGATATAAAGGGATGCATTAAATGGACATTAGAACCATATCTTTGCTATGGCAGCTGCTGGGCCTGGTGGCTGCCAAGTGATCTTTCTCAGGCAATTCTAATCACTTTGGAGACCAGACTATGTTGAGAGCATTGTCTATTTATACTTCCCTGAAATGGATGGAGCAACCTATGTTTCCTTGACCTTTTTTGTGTGTGTTTACTTGGTTAAACTTGTTTGAAACCCTGATGATCTCTTATTTTACATGTCGCGCACAACTCCAGTTTCATAATTTTCCAAGCAGAGATATTTTCAGCATTTTATGTGAAATAGAAAACGTCATTTGCCTTTCTGCTTTTTTATTACTTGATTCACCAGGGTTATCAGAGGTGCGAACAAGTAACTCTGGCTTGTGCCTCACGCTGCACTTCTTGTGAATGCATATTTCTTTTTTATTTAGCAAACTATCAGATGTGGTGTTGATCTTCATAATCTATCGTGTTTTCTCAGGAAATCAGAGTTAATACAGTCATGCTATTTGCTTTGTCTATTTAGGAAAGTGCTTAATGAGTGTGACATTTACCCTGACTGGTATGCTCTTTAAAGATCTTCTTAATAACGAGCTTCATTTTTGGAGACTCCAGCTGGAACTAGCAGTATTAGGGAGCAAATTAAGTAGACTCCAGTTTTCCTGAGAGGTTTCTGAACCACAGAGTCCTGTCGCTACTGATATTATCAAGACCCCAAAGAAATTACAAACATGCTTTGAAACACACTAACTCCCTGAGTGCTGAGAGCTATATGACTATTTTTGAGTTCATTGAAGATGCTAATGTTCTGCTTCAAATTAAAGTAAAATTATTTGAAACATTCTAGGAAGACATTGCTGGAACAGCTTCAACACTTGAAATGTGGCTGAAGTTAGCCAAGTTATGAATTTCTGAGGGCAGACAGACTCATCTACCCCACAAAGATGCCTACTGTATCAGTTTTTAAAAACAGCATGTCCTACCTGGAAAGAATTTTCTCCAGAGGAATTTGGCAGTAGACACTGTGATGTTGCTGTTGAGCCACTTACAAAACTGGAAGCTGGATCATGGCAGAGTTACCTTTATTTATACTATTGGTTAATACTGCAATGTTTAAGGGCAATTCTAGGAAGTCACAATAGCCTTTTTCAAAAAATGTACCTTGAGGTATCCAGGCTTGAAAAGTTTTGTTTTTGAAGAAGAATTATGTCCTGGTTTCCATTTAGTACAAGTATTACAGAAGCTGAGAGAGAACTGGGTGCTCCTCCTGCACATCCTTCCTTGATGGCCATCTCATGTGTGGAAGCGAGGTTAAGTTTGATGCAACCTCTAAATCCCTGGTTCGGCAATATGGTAAATCTAGCTTTGGGACAACTGACACAGGATCAAACATGCACAACTTAAAATGCTAATGTAGGATAAACTCCTTCTGCTGGACCTAATTTTTCTCAGTTTTTTTGACAAATCAGCTTTTATGTCAGAGTGGTATTGTCTGTCTGTTCCACTCTATTCTGGATGAGATACTGGCCAAAATATCCTCTGGTTAGTTCTATGAAATATATGACCTGGTATCAAGGTTTAATTTGTACTTTTGGGTGCACAAATCTAGTATAAGCAGTTTTGAAAATATGCATCCAGCCAGGACACATCTAGGGTATAATGCTCTTCACACACTATGATAGTAATGTTTAATTATTTCTCTGATGTAAGCTTAAGTAAATCTTAAAAAAAGACCCAGAAAAGCATACTATGCTAATAGTAATACTTAGGTATTAGGTAATTTCAGGTGTCCCTGTAGTTGGCCACTAGTAGCAAAGTTTCTTTCCTAATCCTTCAGGTTGGCAACAGGCTGATATGCTCAAAATGGCCTCACAATGTTTTCACTATGAGTTCACAATAGTGCTTTTAAGTTAGAATTTTTATAAAGAAGAAAGGATGAGAGTCGAAGGAGTTGTTCCTTCCTTCTTAATATTCATATCAGATCAGGAAAAACTCCACTGAACTCCACAGTTTAGTCAAATGTCAGGTGAAAACAAGAAATGTCAGACTATAACAGAATATACGCTCATGCTGCTGAGCCATGACTGTAGGTGCTGGGTCACTTAGCCTGGTGCTGGAGATTCATTTTATGTTGCTGGAGCATCGCAAAGGAGATTGGTGGGGGCACCTCTGAATTCCTTAACAATTTCACTGAAAAAATCCCCTCAAATATCCATAGCAGTTTTAGAACTTCAAACTTTTTGTTCCATCTGTTTTCATTGTTTGAGATTAATAAATGTGGGTTCTCAAAACTGCTAGATGCATGCAAACTACTTCCAAGCAATATATTACCTAGTTTGCAAAAACAGAGTTGAAATGAGCTTCCCTAAAGCAAATAGACATGCAAAAAGTAGCACCAACAGGAAGGATAAACACCTGAATTTTTGGAATTTATTTAATTTCTAATAATTTAAGTTAGGCAGCTTCCAAACAGTGCTTGTGTATTGCTGAAGGCATGGGAGGTCTTTCAAACCATGTAGCTGGTGCAGAGCAGGGAGCCGCTAATGATTTGTTGCTGCTGCTGCTGTTTACCAAAAAAGCCTGCAAACCCCTTGAATATACTTTACTGACTGCAAATAAAATAGTAAGACCCTTTATACATAAACCCCCTATTTTCCAAGTGGTTTAGATGTTAAAAAAATACTGTATATTTTATGCTCTATATTAGCCATGATGTTGGGATTTTTTTGTAACTTCTTTTTTTTTCTGAAAACCAGGAAATGGAGTCCATGACTACCCATGCTTTGATGACTGCTCCTTCCAAAACGTGTTTCTTATGACATCCTCATTTTTTATTTTCTTCTTATGCATCTCTTTTTTTCCTTGTCCATCATCTTCACTTCCTTATCTTCCTCATCTGCCCATGTAAATAAATTCTGGATGCAGCATTTACTGAAACAGCATCCCATTTTTACTCTCTCCTCCAGTCACTTGGACAGTTTCTAGACTCTCCTCCACCTAAGAAATTAGCTTTTTTTGAGGAGTTTGGAGGCAGTGAAAAACCTATTGTATAAGAATTTTCAGTGTTAATATTTCAGCTGTTTTCATTACTTAAAGTAAACAAAAAAGAAACACCAACTTAGAGTGTTAAAATACGCTAAAACATCTGTCAAGAGCAGATTATATAATTTTTCCCATTTTGTTTCTATTATCTTTTCCTATTAACAGGCAGTAAAACTGACAGACTGAATTTTAGCTGTAAACCAATACGACTGTATATGACTGTAGATATTATTTTCCAAACATTTAGTATACAAGAATGAGCAGTTGCAATTGTCCTGAATATGACAGGAAAGAAATCTTTATTCTGTTTACCCTGTATATCTCATCACAGAAATAAAAAGAAAGATGAGAAAAGGAAAAACATAGAAATAAGGGGAATATAGCTTTGGAGTAACTATGGAATTCCCATCAGAGGGATAAATATCAGCTTCACTTGTTTTAACTTGCAAGAGTAATAGTTTTTAATGTAGTTAAAAACATGGATTAGTAACTAAAACAGTTAAAAAGACGTGCAGTGTAGGCTCTAGACATGCATAAAAGAAACAGTCAGTGCAAATGGATATGGCAGAAGCTGCTTTTTAATACAGTGGCTTTTTCTGTTTTGGTTTGGGGTTTTTCTCAGCAGAGGATCTTTTTCCTTGTTCTACCTTCTCTTTAGTTGGTTTTGAGACAGAAGGATATAAAAGAGTATAAAAATGTTGTACAGCTGTAAAGTAACCAAATACATTTGGGGTAGAGGGAAGCTGCACACATTATTAGCTTTCAGATGCAAGGGCCATAGTGGTCAAGGAATATTTATCGTTCTATAAAAGAAGATGACTTATTCCAGTGTAAACAATCTACATCTACTTACCATTAAGAAGAGCTGCTTCTTTCAAATTTTCCCTGGAATGTCATGTAGATGTATTAGGGACACTTCTATTTTTGATGACTTAATTTGCCAGCTGGAAAATAATTTTATCAGTTTGTATGGTCCAAAAAATGTTTCCCCGATCAGCAACAGTGAAATTTGTATAATAAGTAGTACAACGGAGACACTATATAAGCCTATTAAACTGCTTAAACTGGTAAATACTATGTCTTCCCATGTAATATGTTGTTTTGCTATAGCTATTTATATTTTCCATAGACCATTGTGGAGACGTTGTTTCTTCACTGAGAACGTTGTCACTAGCTAGTGTTCCTGATTCCTCAAATCTATGTCAATGCTGCCACCCATCTCACAGTGCCAAGTGTCAAGTAAAGAAAGACATGCAAAAGTGTTTGGGTTTTCCTAATCATAAAAATCAGATCCTTTGGGGGAAAAAAATCCCAAAACAAAACCACAAGCCCAAACAATTTTTGGGTGAATTTTAAGTGGATAGAACTATTGTCTTTTTTCAGAAAGAAAGCAATCAAGGCCATGATATCTGTGAACATCAACAACTTTTGGTCCTTGCTAAGCTGCCTTCAGGAGTATTCAGGAGTAAGATTTTCAGGTGTTTCTTATTTACAGACAGTTGTATAATCACCTGTGGGAGTCTCCTCAATGAAGCAGTCTCTTGCAAATGTTACTATGAAATGATAAGATTTAGAGTAAAATCTGTGCCTACTGAGGACGTAAAATATTTCTACATCTCATTCTTGATGCTAAATGTAAATATATGAAGATACTTGGATTTCCTGCAAAAAAATAGATTTAATTAGATCCAAGAAAAGTCTTTCTCAGCATTCTCATGTGTCTGAATGACAAAAACATTCCTTCCAGAGTCTTAGAAAGGAGTAGTTTTCAAGTAGAAGTAATATTGCTTAAAGCTGGAATTTACTTTTTTTTTTTTGTTCCTTATAGGCTGTGTCCAGTATAGGTAAGGCCAATCATTAGACGAAAAGTCTTTTTCAAAGAGAACCCTTTGGGTATGTAAGGGGGTGATATTGGAAGGATGTCTTGGTGGGACAATATGAGTTTTCCTAACTGGCATAAAAAAAAAAAAAAAGAACGGACAGGATGATGAGCAGTGGAGCTTAATCAAGCCTGTTCTGCTGAATTTGGCTGAAAATTACATGGCAGTTCTTACCTGGGGATGGACAGATAAAGAGCTGAGTAGACAGACACAGTGTGCTTTCAGAAGTCTTGCTTTAAAAGGAACTATCTTAAAAAAAAAAAAATCAAAAGCTCCTATACATAATAAAAGAAACAGGGCTGGTACTTCCATTGGCATCTGCAATTTTCAGAAATACTTAGCATTTTTCAAATTATCCACAACATTGAACTTCCAGATGTGTATATTTTATTTTCATTACACCTCTAGTACCCAATACTTTTGCTGTGGTTTTTTTTTTATGTCCTGGCTTTCCTTACTACGTCAGATGCATCTGAGGGTGAACAATCTGCAGTCCTTGTGAGCAGGCAGGAGTATCTGTCCAGGGGAAGTGGACTCTCGTAAATTGCAGCAACCCACCTGCTCAAAAGAATGGATTTGACAGAGTGCGGAGGGATGTTTCACAATGCGCATGCAGAATGGTTAGATCTAATTGTACAGGCATTTCAAAAGTGCTCTTTTAAAAATGGTGCTGGTTTTTTATTTGTTTATGAGAAAAGTGAACATTTATAGCTAAAGATTTAAGGTGGGGTTGGGTTTCTACTTCTTGTAATTACCATTTGAATACAGAAGGGCTATTAGTTTCTCTGAGTTCTGCCATGTAAGCACTGGCTTGTGGTCTGACAAGTATAACCTCTTAACGGTTTGATATTGAAATCAGGGGATTTAGTCTCTGGAATTAGCAATTTATATTCTGTGTAGCTGCTACAGTAGTTGCTGCATTTATCTATGCAAAGAAAGAGTACAGTTGTGTTGTTTATTAAAAATAACACCGACCACATGCTCAACAAGGGTAGAGTTTTCCCTCTGAAATTCTGCTCCATTTTTAAGAGTGTATCTTTATCTTGTCACTGGCTGCATACTGTAATGAAGATGAATTGAGATCACACAGCACTGCACCTTTCATTGACTCTGGAAACAGTATCAGCTTTGTGCAGAGATAGGAGAATCTACCAGCAGCAGAGAATTCCCCTTCAGTCAGTCATTAGTACTTCTTGTAGACCATAGAACCAAATCCTTCAGGGAATGAAAGCAAGTTCGGAGCGTGATGTGTGCCTGGCAATACAAATCTGCTTTTAAGAAGAAAGAAGTTCAGAAGAGTAATCCTTGTAGTTTCCCATGAAAAAAAGAAAAAAATAACAACACTGACAGCTCTTTAAGAACAAGTTGAATAGAAGTAATGCTAGTGGAAGTAAGCAAATAACAAACAGACTCTCAGTTTTCCAGAATGGTTAGTCAGGTTGACATGCTAAGTTCTTCAAGCAGAGAAAATCCACTGCCATCTGTAGATCAGTCACTCCCGCAGTTTCATACATATCCACTTACAATTCTATTTGTTTCTAAAAGCCTTAAATATAATTTTTCCTAGATAAATGACATCAACCATGTATAAATAGGAACAGAATTTCTCCCATGAAAGTACAGCTTCTTTATACATTTTCCCACACCCTGTGCTCTAGGCTGATCAGTTAGTAATGACTTGCATTATTTTTAGATTTTTTTTTGATCAGATCTAAGTAAAATTTTGACATCCATGGTTGGTTTGAGTTTTCATGTATGGTCTGACATAAAATTAGCTTTTAAACTTTGCTAATTTGAAATTAGCCCTTAAATTTGCACAGGCTGATGACTGGCTGTCACCTCTTTTGTACAGTCTCTTTAGAAATGTTTGCTCCCTCTTTATTTAGAAAAATGTACCATCTTCTTTAAAAAAATTACTTAAGTTCTTACCCTCCTTCTGTGGGATCTATTCTGGGATAGGAGCATCGTAAGAATAAGAGTAAGAATAAATGTTCCTGGCCAAGCCTACGTTGCCAAATCTCTCTGCTCTGGTCTAGTCCTCTCCAGCTATGTCCCACTCCAAAGAGCATGTAAGCTCTGAGAGAGCACAAATTAATGTCTGCTCAGCTGTAACTGCTACCTGTTTGGTACCTGATACTCCGCTACTATTCCTGATAGCATGAATCTCGTTACACTGCTAAATTTATTTGAGTCATGTAAATCTCTTTTGTCAATAATTTTTTTTGCCATTTTATTTCCCTTATCTTATCAAAGTTTTATCTATATGACTAGAAATCCCAAGCTGTAAGAGTCTCTGTTAGTAAGTGTTATTACCAGCCTCTGGATCAAAAAATAAAACCCCAAAAAACTAGGGGTAGGGGAGGGAAGAATTTGAGTTCTCAGTGGTGTGATCAGAGAGGCCACAAAAATCTAACAAGACTAATAACAGGGAACTTCAGCTACCCACTTGTACTATGTACAAATGTAACAGTGTTTGTGAAAACTAGTTCTTGACACTTTTAAGTGGTTGCTGCTTAGAACAGAAAGCTGCAGAGAATGGCAACAGAGGCTATTCTTGCTTAGTCTGAAGTAACACCAGAAAGCTCATTCAAGTCACAGCAGTAACTGAACACCATAATAAAGTTCAACATCTAAAGGACAGCAAGAGACACAAGCAGAAAATATGTTATAAAAGGAGATTTCAGTTAAAAGAGGAGTTTAGTAAAAACAAACAAACCCCATATGTATAAGTAAATCAAGTAAAGTCTTTAGAAGTTGCTATAATTTTGTAAAGAAAAATAACAACTGTTTATGGAGACATGTAAATAGCATGAATCACTGCTTGTGGCAGCAGTCATGTCAAGGTTGTGCTTTGTCCAAGCTGAGGAGTGGGGCTTACTGGCTTAGATGTAGTATGTCACCAGTGCAATTCCACTGTTTCTAGAAGTGACTGAATATCTCAGCATGACTCTGGGCTCTGCTGTGTTAAGCATACCAGTCTGTGCAGGCTGAGCTCAAGGGCTTTTGCATAACATACAATTTTAGCATAGTTTAGACAGGCCATGAAAAGATATGCATAGTCCAGGGTGTGTGTGGGGGAAGAAATTAAAAGGTAAGGATTATTTACCTTCAAGAATAGGTAAAAAAGATGGGATGTGACAAAGTGCACAGATGTTTGATTTTACTTCCATTTGAAGACAACAGCTAAGTGCCAACAACTAGGTTGAGATCTAATGACGAGAATGCATCCTGAGATTATTTGACAATGTTTCTGATGTATTTTTTTGTAGTCCTCTGTAAAAACAACTGTGAGAGGTATAATATGGTTAGCAGGACCATATATCTTGTATAGCCATCTCTGTGTTCCTGTACCAATATTCTCTCTAATTAGGGAAGCCTCTGGGTGGCATAACAATGGTATTACTGGATGTAGGCCACTTCCTGCTGGCCCTTTGGTGTAGAGGATTTGCCAGGTCAGAAGGGAAAGGAGCCCAAAACGTTCTGGGCTCTTGAGCCAGGAGAATGTCCCAAAGGGACTATTCTGGCTGGTGCAAGAAAGAATAGACCAAATAAGATGCAACTTAAGGGGAAAACAGCATCCTGAAATAGTCAAGAGGCAAGACAAAATTTTGGGGGTTTTTTTTGTCCTCTTTTTACTGGAATTTTGGAGAGCTGGCCAAGAAAAACAGATACGTTGCCAAGATGTGACGGAGCCAAAGAGGAAGCTAAAGTTTAGGCAGATCTCTTGTGACACTTTTATATTCTCAGCCTTGGGGGAAAGCCTGGCCAATGGAAGCCAAAAGGAGAGCTGCCATTGATGTCTTCAGGGCAAGGCTTGCATACCTTGTCCTGCTCTAAACAAGTTTTATAAATATGCATGCCAAACTGTGTCCTTGGGCACAGGGACAAAAACTGCTCTTAGCATGACTTGAATTCACGTCTTCAGAGGTGAAAGGTTAGACCACTAATAGCTGGTGTTGAAGAGTACTTTCAACCCCTCAGTTCCCCAAGGAAACAAGATATAATTATATAATCAGTGGCTCCATTCATATGTTTTAATATTATTTACCATCAATGTAATAATACAATTTCAAGCCAAGAATGAGCACCATCTCCATCTTCCCTGCGGAATGAGCTGCAAAGGATTCATTCCCACAGTATGTGCGAATATCTTGCAGTTTGTGCAGATAGGGAAGTTAATGTTTGTTTGTGTGTATGTGCTGCTGCCCCACAATTGACATAGATACTTCATTATATTTTCACATCCATTCTCTTTTCAGAAAGGAGAAATAAGCCTTAATGAGGCTTCTTTTCTCAAGGCCAGATTTTCAGCTCCTTATTCACCCATCAAATCACTTAATGATATGAGCAATCTCAATGAACACAAAAGGATTTTATTATGCAAATTGTGTTTGTTATTCACTGTTTTAAAGAATTTGAGGTTTAGCAGCTGGAGTTCTGCATGGTGCCAGTAAAACTGTTGTAGTGTCCGCTTTGATGGAGTTGTTGATCTTGCTCAAGTACACTGAATAACTGTCATCTGAAGAAAGGGGACACCCACATCTATATTTAATTGTAACTAAAAGCAGAAGAACAATTTTAATACCAATGGGGTTTAAGAAATTTGTGGTAATTTTCTGAATTTTTGATTAAGGATTTGTTCAGTTATGAAAATAAAATGTATATTAAATTGTTAATCTTATTGAAGGATTAATATGTAATAATGTTTTGTTCTAATAATGTTATTTGTTTAAAGTAAGCCTCTTAGTTTATTCTAATATTCATTGACCCAAGTTAACCTCTACTGTATAAGTGTGTTTTTATTTGTTTAATACTGAAGCCTGGTATGTGCAAAGTATTTGCAATATGCTTTTTAATCATTTATGAATACTTTTGTATGTAGATAAGGTTAACAAAAAGGAGACACGAAATATTGTTTTAAGGGAACAAGCACAGGTGAGAAGCTATTCACCCTACAGTATGATTATGGCATGATTATTAATTTTTTAAGTAGCAAGAATATATAGCTACATATGTTAACAGCCGTTATTATTTTCGTCTCAGAAATGTATATGGCTGGGATTGCCTATCCAAATCAGAATCTTTATGCTTTGTTGAATTTTCTGCTTATAAGCAACAATTATTTAAAATAGAAAACCCTTTTTAGTTATAAATCACCAATAACTGAATTTGGTAGGATTTATTTTGATATAACCGTATGACAATTTTCTTCAGATAGCAAATCTTTTAGTTACAACCACATGATTTTGTTGTTTGTTTCACCACTTGTGGAAGACTATATTCCTATAAAGGAGAGAAGTGGGATACCTGATCACAAGTGTGTGTGCAAGAGTGTCTGGAGGTCTAATTCAAGTCATGTCAATGACTTTATTTTCCCTTGGCATTTTGCTTCAAATTTACCATCTGTGCAAAGACGATAATACTTTCTATGTCTTATGGGAGCTGTGAAACTTCATCAGAGCTTGATAACACAAGAAATTAGCTATTCCTGAATAATTCCACACATTTGAAAGTTAATTATGTTGAAAGTGAAATGCATTTCAAAGTGATCTCGCTATTGCATTTAAAAAACACTCTTCCTTAATCCAAATACATTTTTAACTGGGCCAACACATTCATTCATTAAGGTTATTTTAAAGTGTTGAAAATAAAATTTGGGAGATCACAGAAGCACATCTTATTCTCATCTGTTCAAAATACCACATATGAAATAATTTAAGAATGCCTAGCTGATGCCTACAGTATCTTCTAAAAGTGCGTACATGAATATTGTCTTAAGTAGTGGTGTTCTGCTGAATGGCAGGTATTATTATTCAATTTCTAACGAAGAAGCTTTATGACAACTTTAAAAGAAATCTTGTCACGTTAATGAATATTCCTGTGACATTATCTTAGTAATTTTAAAACAATTCTCTAGTAGCATTATGATGTGGTTTTGATGGAGCTTTTGATGGGAAAACAACTTCTTGTCAATTCTGGGGAGGTAGTCGAGAAAAATGCAAATGTCGCTGGCAGTTATACTGCAATAAAGTAAATGACATTATAAGTGGTTTATTTGCATTGCCATTCTGATAAAGCTTAAAAAAGCAAAGCTCTTTCCCAAAGAGGCTCTTAAAATGTCTGTTAATTCAAGATGCTACCACCTTGGCATTACCACATATGTGTACTGCATGGGCCTGCGTGGGAAGCTTACATAACCCTGGGCCAATAACATGTTGCCAGAAAAGTATTAAATGAGTGGGAGCTAAGCTTGCAGCAGAATAAAAATATTTTCAATACCATCTACTTTGCATTTAAAAATAAGATTGACTAAATGATATGCAGTGGCAAATCACCACATGTACAACATATCTGGACTCTTCAACAGACTTTTATTTCCAGATTTCTATTGTTGCTGCAAGACAATGTAGATTTAGAGGGTCCTTGGCCATGGAGGGCTTCTCCATATGGATTTGACTGGTATGGATTTAAAGCACAATGGCTATTCTGAAGTAGTTACTCATAAAGAGTCTGAAATTAAAGTTTTTGTCCAGTTAATCTTATTGAGATGTGTAAGAAAATGGAGCTTTAATCCAGAATAGTTGCATGCAGGGACCTATTTAAATTGTACCTGAGTAGAGAAGTGGCAGGTGTAAGATCAACAACTTTCTGGTAGTTAGTGGTGGCTTTCCTGCAAGGAAATCGCTATCAGTGCGAGACTCCTGACTTCCCTATTTCTCCTCACTGGCACAGAGTTTTGTTCCACACAGTTCCACAGTAAATACCTATCCAGTGCTACTTGGCATATGGTGACAAATTGAGCTAGAAATGGTCCTGGTACTTCCTGGTACCAAGGCAGTGCTCTGTGCCGTGCACCTGGGACTGTGGTCCCTGGGCTGGTCTGCTGGCAAATGTGGCTGGAGTGGGCTGGGGCAGACTTCCAGCCCCACGGTGGGGTCTCCTGCCACAGCAATTAGAGCATATGTGGAAAAATGGTGGGTACTTACGTTCTCCCCTGAGGCAAGCAGCTGGAAAGCCTTCTCAGATCTTGTAAAGGTGCAGGGCTATTTGGAAGTCAGTATTTGTGGCCTGAAATCACCCAGGGTTTTGTGAAAACCTACCAGCTTCCCTCTGTTCCGGTGTGTGAGACAGTCTACCCTGGGTCAGACCTCACCATCGCCTGTCCCTTGCCCACCAGGTCACAGGTAAG
Organism: Aptenodytes patagonicus; assembly: GCF_965638725.1. Classification (NCBI taxonomy): domain Eukaryota; kingdom Metazoa; phylum Chordata; class Aves; order Sphenisciformes; family Spheniscidae; genus Aptenodytes; species Aptenodytes patagonicus. The sequence goes on from NC_134949.1 coordinate 46,350,072, forward strand.
AAGGCTGCAGGGGTTTGTGCATTGGATTGCATGCCAAGAGTGCCTGGCACAGTGAAGAACACAGCTTTTCATGGCTGTGCAGTGTCCTGGCCTCTCTCCCTGCTGGAGTCCACAGGTCACGTGCAAGTAATTGGCAGTTTGAACAGGGCAAAAGAAAAAGCTGCCCAGTTTGTGGGTTGCAGGTACTGCAGCAGGCAACCTGAAATGAAGACAAAATTAATAGGTTAGACACAAAGCGAGAGACTTCTCACAGCTGCGATTGCCTGGAGCCTGTTTCCCATGTTACTGGAAGAGAAGGGAAACCCCTACACCTTGAGCCTGTGCACCTTACATCCTCATTTCTAATTTCTTCCCTAGTGACTGAGCAGACAAAATAGGACCATTATGTTGTGGTTTTTTTTTCTTCCAGGTGTGTTCTTTACAGTCCCTTCCCTTCTATGGGGTCCTACCCTATTGGATTTTTATATCTGGAATTTTTAATTCCCTGGGAGAAATAGGGTCGGCAACTTAATTCTAGGTGAACAATTGGGTGAGAATAGGGATTTAGTGAACAATAACCTCTGTAGGGATGGTTCAAGAGGCTTTAGCGGATTTTGAACCAAATGGAAAATTCAGTGGGTGACAGATGAGTTAGGCGTTCACAGCAACTTTGATTAGGGGATTCAGTGGCATGACAGACCAAATTTGAAGGAAAGAGATAAGAAATTACACCTGGCTGCTTGAACATGTTCTTTGAAACAGAAGGCTCAGGATTGCACTTAATTTTACGTGGCTTATATAAGGCTGTGAATAAGCCTAGGTCTGGAATGAGAAACTTCAAGAAGAAATGGGAAAGAAGACAAGGATTATTTGGTGGACTGCTGGTAAAGAAAAGTGGGGAGTCGTGGCAGGGTGAGGCATTTTCAGGAATTAGTGGTAGGATGGGTGTTTGGAGGGGTGAGGGCATGGCTATCTTTGATATGGCAGGGATCCAGTGGTGTGGCGCTTTGAAGACACAGTAATGTCAGAGGAGATTTTCTAGAGTCATTCTAAACCACTCAGGGGTAAGGAGTCATCCACAGGGAGAAAAGAGACAGGGTCTTGGATTATTTGTAAGAACTGAGAAATCAGGAACAGCGGATGGGAGAGGGGTGTCATGGGAAAAAATTGGAGAATAGGAGATAGAGGACAATCCCCATGTTTTCACAACAGGAGATGGTCCCAAAGACCTCCAGGTTCCCTCTCTTCTTCCCTTCCAGCCCTTTCTTTAGACTACTGCTAGAAAGAATTAGCAAGAAGATCAAAACCTGGAATGAAATTTTAAGTGTGGGGAGATAGAGAAAGTTCAGGGTTAAGAGCTTCTGCAGGAGAGTTCTGGGATTTGGAGGTCTTCTGGTTTGCCCTTCCCTGACCAGGAATCCATACAACATTTAGTTTGTGTGTGGACAGAGAAAGTGGGACTGATGTCCTTTCCCGTTCCTCTCTCTGCTTTCTGAAACACAGCAGCCTCAAACTGTTTTGCAGAAAACTTGTTCCCCGTGCAGGCTCTAATTTATAGCTTGAAAAGTAATCAGATGAAATACAAACCAAACATCCTCCAACATCTGTCTGTTTCTCTAGGTCAATATTTAAACAAGGAAGGCCTTGAAACTTCACAGTTCTACTTTGATCTGTAATTTGTATGCCTTAGACTTCATGTCTCTTGGACTCCAAGGGCTCAGAGGTCAGACTGGACTCACTGGACCTCCTGCTGCTGAATCTGTTCACTGAAGGGCTGCCTTAGAGGAATTTACTGCATTTGCTAGTGCCGGTTTGAGATTAGGTATTCAGCAATTCAGCAAGTGGGCTGTGCTGTAAATGTGTTCAGCATCCTTTGGTCTACACTTTAGAGAAATGAGATGAGCAAGAGTTAAGTGTGCAGCCCTTCGTTGCCAATATTTTTATTGGACTCCACCTTGACATTTTAAATACCAACACACAGACCACAGAAGTGATTCTCCCTCTGTCCCACAACCACCCACATACACATATTACCTCCACTACTAAAATATTAGAAGGGCAGAATCCCAGTCAGAGGCCCTGACTATGGAAACACTGAAGTTGCACAAATTGAGCAATTGCTTGATAGCATCGACAGAGTTGGTACTTGCAAAAACACATAGTGAAAGTTAAAGTGCAATCTTATCTTTTACCACAGGCACTTTGATAGTTCTTGTTGTTGTGCAGAAGGACTTTTTTAAGGCACTTAGTACTTCAGTAAAATGTTTGGACAATGAGCTTCCAGAAACTGAAGTGTAGAATGCACTTTGTTTACACAGAAACCTGATTAGTGTTCTTTGGACACCATCCATCCCACTGGATCGTATTGCAGAGCTGTTGACAGGATGTGTTCCTGTGATCAGGCAGGTCTAAAGTGATTTTTTTTTTTTGCTTTGAAAGGAATAACTTGTTTTGGAAACTATTCTGCTTTGAAAGAAGTGAATCAACAGTAGATGAAAAGGGTAATTTATTGGTTAAGAGAGCAGCAGGCTAGTGCTCCTGCTCTTAATTTAGGGGTGTATATTAGATACTTTTTATTTTATGTGGGTTTGTAAAGTGCTTTTTTTTTCTTTAAATATGAGTGTTGGGGCAGAAACCATAAATAAAATGTTTCTGTTTTCTATAGGCATATAAAAAGGACATCATAGAATAGTGTCCTTGAACATCAGTTGTACAAAACATGCTTAGATCAAATAGGATATTTCCAGATTCTAAAACAAGTGATAGTGGCATTTTAATAGATTATGTTCTTCACTGTGAGCCAATATTAATTAAAGTTCCTGCATAATGACCCATGATATTGGAGTTGAATTTTTTGGCAGAAGAGTATAATCAAGATATTCATTATTTGTGGTGATTAAAAATAGTTTCTTGATGTTATTTTAAAGAGGAAGAGGGATAGCTCCATTGTTCTATCCAAATTCCAGCTCTGCTAATTGCATTGTGCTTATCTAAATTACGCCGGCTGTATATTCACATGAATACATAGATTGACTGTTAGCGACTGATATGTTCCATCTTCCATATTTTCAAGTATGCCAAATTGATGTCTAAATGCTGAAGTATGTTCTTGGACCCAGTCCATCTCATTCTGTTATTCAGAAAATGGCCCCTGGCTTTAACTCTGCAGAGAGTATTTCTATGGCTAACAAGAGACAGAGCAAGGTAAGAGTTATTCTTCTATTGCACACATTAAATCACAACAGTTACACAAAGTAACTTGTAGCAGCAGAAGAAAACAAAACAAAAAACACTCTCAACCTAGCAAATTAGTCTAAGGAAAAAAAAAAAATCTTTGATAAACAGATATGAAGACTGTAAAATATAAAGGTTAAGAAGTATCAAAATTAAAATTATACCTGTAACCTTGATTCCTTCCTCTAAACAACTGCTTTTAGTTCTTTGATACATTTGGCGTGAAGAGTGAGAAGTAAGTAAAGCAGCAAAAGTCAGGAAGGTAAGAAGGTTGCTGTTAAGTTTAAGGCTATTGGATATTGGAAAGGTTGTTTTAATTTTCCAGAGTGTTCAGAAATACACACACACCAGTAAAAGTGGTGCGTTTTCTCATCACACGACCTGTTTTTGGCCAAGCAGTCATGTCTTTTCAGCTAGGTGTGTTGGACAGGATTTTCTGGTAATTTCCCTTTATTTGTATAGGTTGGGACCCTTAACTCTCACTTCCTAGATTTTTAAAGCAGATTTTTCCTACTTCAGTATATAACTTTAATATAACTTTATATCTATACTCGTAATAAAAAGTTAAACAATTTTCCTAGCTAAGTAAAAAAGTGATCATCCTGACTACAACAACTATATCCATAGGAGAAAAATATTAGATTGATGAATTCACAGTCACCTGCATATGACCTCTGTAATTGTGTTTCATAATGAAAAACTTTGAACAGATAGCTTAAACTAGCTAGACTGCTTCTATGACATTGTCTCCTTCAAAAATAATAGCAAAATGGTTTAAAGCTACTGCCGTGATCAGGACACCTTTGCAAAAAGTTTCAGTATTCAGGATATTTTGCACAGACCTTTCCACACTTCCCTGTGTACCCTAGAGGGAACACCAAAGCAAAACTGCAGAAGATTCTAGGGAATACACTTCAAATGCACATCATGACTTAGGGGAAATATCTAACTGTTTGCATCTTTGAAAAAAAATCCCTCTTTCTCCTGTTCATTCTTAGCGCATGAAGATGATTTTCCAATAATTAAACATAAACCAAAAGCAAGAAATATACTGGTATTGAGAAAATGTGAGGAGACTGTTTTAACTCCCTAAAGACTTCTAGAAAATTTTTAAGCCCTAAATAATTATAAGCAGAAATGAGGCTGATGTGGCTTCCAGGCATTATTTTCTGAAATGATTAATTAAAAAAAAAAAAATCTGCATTTCCTGGAAAGCATACTGTTTTTATTATCAAGCATAACATTAACAACACCTGGTCAACAGGATAAAAATGAAAACAGATCAGGTGTAACACCCTGCAATATAATTTTTTCAAGAGGTAAGTTAACTTTCTACTACACACTGTGTATTTGCTAAATAATTTTATCAGGTTTTGTGTTCCTTTGTATTAAATCTTTTATTGCCTTTGGGTGCCTTTCAGTAATCACTAAACAAGCCAAACAATTTAGAAAAGACTCATGCATGCGTGCACATACGTGCACTATCAACACTATAATTGCCCAAGCCAAATTCTAATTATTTCATTGATTTTTTTAGCACCTGCCTATCAACTTCTTCCTTTTACAAGCCCTGACATTTCCTTCTGTTATGTTCCATGAGGAAAAAACAAAACCGCAAAGCAGCTTCTTCCCATGCATCTCACTTCCTAAACTTTGTGAAGTCCTGGCAACCAGGAGAAATTCCAGCTCAGGCTTTCTGATGTTCTTTCTGAGTCATATCCAAAACTTTAACCCTTTCTCTACTGTAGATGTTGCAAAAATATCAGTAAGATATTTTTACTCATTCAAAAGAAGAAAATCTCTCAAAACCTGAGAGATTGCAACACCCATGTTCTTTGCCCATCTCCACATACTTTAATACCTTAAAATATTTTCAAAATTTTAAATGATCTGAAATTGCTGGCCCTTTTCCAGAATTTTGTTGTTTTTAAGTAACTAAAGCTGAAACTTGGGCTGTGTTTCTGATGGGCTTCTTCACCAGGGAAGTGGAAGGGCCTGGATAAACAAATTGAAAAAGGGAGCAAAAAAAGTAACAGGATAAGGCCATTTCCGCTGCAGTTCAGTCTTCCACTGATTCAGGACTGGGAATTAATCTATTTCTTCTAACTGGTGAGCTAGTGTTTGATAATAGTTCATCCCTAAAGCATTGGTTTAATACAGGGAACTGAATAAAAGTGTGTATAAATAGTCCTCCTCTCTGCCCTCTTGTCCCAGTGCTGGTCTATGCAGCGGGTAAAAATGCTTATAAATTCCGGTCCCTACATCCCAAAGTCCATTTTGTCCAGGCAGTAAGTTACAGTGCTTGGAAATGGCACAGTTCTACACTACTGGAATCAAAGTAGAAACAACTATGTTGCAAATTCCTTTCTTTTTGATGGTATCTTATTTTAAAATTGTATATATATTTTACATAGTCTGTATTTAAGAAACAAGTGTCATTAATTTGTAATGGGGAAAGAAACAGAAAAGAAAATAAGGACTTAACATTAGGATCTGGACGGCGATAAATGGGCTGTTTGTTACTTGATCTCACATGAAAGAAAAAATTGAACTCATTTGGTTAAAGGCATGTCCGTATAGACATAATTACCATTTCTGACAGTTTTTTTTTTTCTGTTTTCTTAGCTAAAACATCAGTAGATCAGGTTCTAAGACTTTTGTCCTAATGAACCAAAACTGAAAACCAACCCAGGACTTCATGTTAAATCTAAATCGTGAAATTCAGCTTTCATCTATATTCTCATTTCAGTATAACAACCTATTGTTTCTCAGGAATTATTCCCTTTCATAAAAACCTTCACCTAAGCTTTTTCTAAATGAACATACTTACCACTACCAAAAATACAGCTCCATGTCTGGTAGTCTGCAGCACAGACATATTTTAAAGGTATGGACACATGGCTGAATGCAACTGAGTTAGAGCTGCTGAACAAATGAAACGGTCTACCTGTCCACCGTCCCGCTTTTAGCATGCCTCAATGCTGAGTTAATGCATTTTATCTCACAACCAGGGCAGGACAAAAGATTTTCCTGACATACAGATTACAGAATGGATTGCTCATTTGCCTGTTAATCAGATAAGTGTGGGCTTTTTTATGCCATGCCCCCATCCACATTCACACCTTCTTTTTTTAGTCTAAATGGAGAAGAGAAGGAATGAGCACCTTTCAGAAATATTGCTTGTCTTACCTCTAGCTTCCACAAGCAGCTGTATTTACTAAATACTTTCAGAATAATAATAACCTTTGCCACAATTTTTGAGGTTCTATTGTGAAGATTGAGTTCTAGAAAACGAAATCCTGCAGTAAAACTCTTCACTGCCTGAAATCTCTTCTGTGGGCCTGAGCTTCTTACTCAGCAGGTTTACTTTGCTGACGGTGATTTAAAGCCAGGCACTACCGCGTATTAAAATATAAAAATTTTGATAGAATAAATGTGGAAGCATAACTGGCACCTCTAGGTATAAAACATTATGTTGTTGCTAAACTGGCTATAAATATTAGAATAAAACATATTTGACAGTGAAAAAAGTCCTTAGGCAATGTAGCTAGCACCATGTCAAAGGGAGAATGAAACCATCTTTCTGTTACGTATGGTTATTGATCACTGAGGCAAAATTTCTGTAAACAAAATACATTGACTGTGTCAGCCTCTCCTGCCTTATCTTTTACAAGCAGGCCACTGACATCTCTCAAGAGCATGTAGTTTGGCACTTGAAAGCCATGTAAGACTTCAAATAAAATGCTGCACTGGAAAAGAGTCTTGGGAAACAGTATTAGAAAAAAATCTGGAAAAAAATCAGTGTCCATTTTCAAGAGCAATAAGACATATCCTGCATAGCTTTTCACTTCAGTTTTGATGATTGAGCTCTTCTGTTATAGTTTGAATTCAGATAGGATGCTATGTGGGGTACCCTTGAACAAAGAAGCAATTTTTAACTTTAAACCTGGCTTAACAGTATGACTTTGCTGTCTCAAGAAGATAGTGAATATCTTATTGTCTACTTGGTGCCTTGCTATAAAATACCACTCTTTTTTATAGCATGTAATTATTATTTTATTAGATTTCTTACTATGTTTTTGTAGGGTGTTAGAATCAGAACTAGTCATAAATGTGTATCCAGCTTGCACATAAATATGGTGCACAGAAAGAGTGAATTAATACATGTTAAGAGAGGGAATAGCCATGGAGAAAGGGGTGTGTGTGTGGGGAGAGGGTGAGGGAGACAGAGAAAGACAGAGATCACTTTAGAGGACCAGAACCAGCAGGGTTCCAGGTCAGGAGAATGAGCAACTTGTTGGGACCAGGAAAGGACCTTCTCCCCTGAAGGGAATAAAATAAAACAAACTCCCTGAAAGGTAAATTCAACCCCCTAAACTAAGGATGTGGCTTTAACATGTTTATTTTTAAATGTTCAGTTCTTAACAGTCCTCTGAAAGTCACACAGAGTTAAACCATGTTTCATCGTCAGACATACCACTGGAATTTTTGTGGTTAATTAGCAGGTGATATTACCAGAGGGAAGGTTTTAGAGGTCTTTTTTTATCCTAAGCAAGCCAGAGATGTTGACATAAGGTATCTTTTATTCTTTCTTACCAGATACTTTAAAAAAATGTTAATTGTTAGTATATGTTATTAAAAAAAAATTAAAGCACATTCATATTGTATTTGCTTTAAATAAATAAAAATCACAAGATAGTTCTAAGATCAGTGATAAAATAAAAATTCAATGCTTTCTATTTCCTAATGGTAATATATTCACCACCTGACCTGAAAAAAAAAAAAATCAGCTTCCTATAGCTCATTAGCTACTGCTTCATCTATACTTTTGAAACTATAAACCAATCTGTTTTCCATGTTGTTCATGAACACTATTGTAAAAAAAGCTTACGGGTTAAATCAATCATTAAGGAAAGAAGGAAGTTTAAGTAGCATTTAAATAATAGTTGCCAGATTTTCTTCCTTTGAAATATCTTTTCAACTATTTAAATTATACGTATTAATCATTTGGTCATATCCACCAAAATGACTAACATTATACGAGTTTAAAAATTTCAGGGAACACTTCTTACCTCATCTTTTATTTCTTCTTCTTCTCTTGTATTATGCAAAGAATACACAAAGCTTCTGGCTAATGCTCTGCTTTTTTTTCAGACAAATTTTCTATTGAAATCAGTGTGAGGTTTTCCCAATGCAGGAATTCATTACAAGGTTGAACATGTGGCTTAAAGGGGCTAGGGTCTCAGTTGCTACAAACTGTTATTTTCCAAAGACTGAGTTTGATTGGCTCCAAAACCACCTTGTATTTTTTTTAATTAGGTCTGTCAAGGATATCTCAAATTCAAATAAATGGCTCTGACAATGGTATGATATATTTGTACTTGCATAGGCAGCTTTTCCAGTTGTACCTCTCTAGTACAATGAGAAATTACTACCAGCTGATGCCTGTTTACCTATGCTGACCAAGGGGACAGTTTGAAATAGAATTGCTCCATATCAGCATACATATGGTCATACCATCATAACTGGCACTAAGACACATTTTTTTTAGCCAACTCATAAGGAAGATTATGGGCAGGAAAAAACAAAAATTAAATTATATTATTTTAATTTTGTTACTTTGTTCCCTTGGGATGAAGTTGAAGACATAGGCATGGTAGCAGTGAATAAAACTTCTACCATTTCTATATATTCTGCACTCATTTCTGTGAATAAATCCAAATTTAGAGCTCAGGGTCTGCAGTTTGACATATTTGGGAAGTGTGGGAACTGAGCGTGTATGTAAAAGGTTACATTAGATTAACAGACTGTCTTTGCATTTCATCTCAACAGCAGTACTTGTATCTTTATTAGCACTGATCATTTTTTGGTGAAAAGGAGAGAGTCCTTCAGAAGACTAGGCAAATATAGCTTATTTTAAATAAATCATTCTCAGATAATGTAAAGGCAACAAATCCAAGACATGCAAGGAGATGGAATGATGTTTTACCGAAAGTTGACTGTGTTTGACAAAACTGGCAAATTTTTTGATAAGTCATTTTCTAAGCAAAGGAAATGTCATATATTTATCAGTAATGATTTCACTTAAAGACTTTTTAGTTAAACTGGACTTCAGAAGAATTATATAGAAGAGGATGAAAAAGGTAATGGGGAGAAGGCATTGGAAAAGAAGCAGCCTGCATGCATACGCTACTTTGGAAAGCTTTGCAAAGTTTGTTCTTGGGACTGACTGGATTCAAAATTTCACAAAAGACTTTGCCACAAAAAGTAGAAAAGCGTCAATAAAACAAAGATAAAAGGCATAATCAGTGCTTTATGCAATTCCATAAAGAAGAACTGGATTACCTAGTGGACTGGAATAATTTAAACAATATAACATTCCATAAAATAAAATGCATGGTCATGCATGTAAAGCATATGTGTGTTTTAATTTATGGAAGGTTAGCTGTGAGCTATCAACATGACACAGCTTTGAAAACAGAGATAGTAGATAGTGCAAAGAGAGGCTTTTCCACTGGAGAGGGTAGTGTAAGATATTGGGTTCAGCTCAGAAAAATAATGTGTGCAGTTCTGCTCCCCCATGTTCTAGAAGAAATTCAGACTCTTGCAAGTATAGAAAAAGGCTATTGGCTGATTACTAATTTGGAGAGCTAATTTTATGAGAGGAGGCTAGAACAGCTTTTCTTAATTATGGTAGTAAAATGAAAACTTAGAAAATATTTTTTCTCTCTGTAAAAAGCTCATGAACTTAAACACTAGGGACTAAAAAGATGACTATTTTAGCTGAAAAGCAGTGTTTGGCATGTGAACAAAGGTAAGCAAAGTGGTCATGAATAAGTCTAGGATGGAAATTAGTAGAAAGGTTTTTAACCATCAGATGAGTGAGGTTTGGACCAAACTACTACCATGTAGCAATGGGAGCCAAAAATGACTAAATAATTTTAAGGTGGAGCTTGAAGATACATAAAAAGGACTGATCGTGTGATTTACTTGAAAAGGAAGAAAGTGTATTTGATATACTGGGTGGCTCCTTCAGGTTCTTGTTACCAACATCTAATAGGAACTTAGTGTTTCTAGAGTTGTGCATCCGAAATAACTATTCCCGATCAAATTGCTTATGACTTCAGTAACCAAATACTGGTTTTCCAGGCCATAAATGACAGCATGTTTTCCTGAAGCTGACAGAAAGTCAACATGTTTTACAGTGTATCTAGGCTCACAGTAGAAACTCAGCAAGAGAACCACTTACTTTATATTGTACTTCCTTTGCAAGTCATCAACTTTTAGGTTAGAGCCATATTTGCATCTGTAGGGTCTGTCAAATTTCACCTTGATAATTTTACATTCATCATTTAATGAATACTTCTTCAAAGTTAAGGCTTTGCTTGGGAAAGAATATGAAAATAGTGCACAAACTTTATTTGTACATAAGGATTATACATTTCAATTTTGTGCTTTGCTCAAGCAGCATAGTTTTCATGCACAAACATAAGTTTCTGCATATGCAATACTAGAGAGGTTATCAAATACAAATTTGTGACTTTTTTTTTCTTATCTTCACACACAATTAAAGATGTAACTTCCATATAGATTTCTTTACTAAACTGACCTACATTATAATACTTGAGAGGATTAGAGGATTTTTAATTATACACATTATCCAAAAGGAGATGTGTGTGTACAGTAATGCCTTTTGGGGCAAAGGAATTTTTATCGAGCAAGGTGAAATTCTCTTGATCTTTTAGGGTGTAGAATATTTACTTTAGATGATGCGCTTCACTATCAGCTATAAAATTTAGTTGAACTCTTTGGGTACATCTGTAACAAACAGAAGGTCAAAAGACTTTTAAATTCTTCATCTTCACCTTTTTGAATACAGCACCAAGCATACAGTTCTCTAGTGATGCTATTTAATAAATATTTCAAGGTCTTTTAAATCAGCTATTCTAGCTGATTCCATAGAGTGACTTTCACAGTTCTCAAAAGCAGTCTATATTTTTCTCTCATGAAGTGTGACATTACACTTCAACACTCCACCTTAATTCACTTTTCATTTCAACTATTTGAGTGTAAGACATTTATAGTATCTCTCCCTTTTCACTCCAGGCTCAAACAAATTGAAACAATCTTTTCAAAAAAGAAAAAAACACTAGCAAGACATTAGTGATCCTAATATTTAGTTTATACATTGCAATCAGATTAAAATTACTGTAATAGATCTTCTTAAAAGTATAATCTAGCTGTACTAAAACAAACACTCTGAGTAAAAAGGAAGGCATTGACAGATTCATGGTCAACACACATTATCAGTTCTCTAATCAGATTGCAGCTACTGTGGACCGCATCAAATCGCATAATTACCTTCCCAGGGTCAAGGGTCTTCAAAATCCATTAGTTACAAACACATTGAGGTGTCATAAGCACACTTATTTTAACACACTGAATATTATATTTATGCTAGGCTGTGTACAAGGGTGTCATGGATATTTATTGTCTTAGAACAGTATGACTAGTGGGGCGGGATGTGAAAACAAGGTGCATTTCCCTGTTTGTGCTAAAACTAAAAGCAAATTGAATTAACTGAATTTCAGTAGATGACATATAAATCAGTATTTTCCGGCAAAATAATATAGGGTGAGTCTTCTAATAGAAATGATTTCATGGTCTTGATGAGTCGTAAAACTCCCTCTGAAAATGTGTAATATTAATTAGACATCCAGCAATAATTCATTATTGTGTTTGTCAGAACAGGGCAAAAAAGCAAAGTAAGTCCCAATGGCACCTAATGCATAATACATTAGCAAAAATGTGAAACTAAATTTCCAGTATATACTAAGTTACAAGGAGTATGCATCTTTATATGCTGACTTGTTTTTATGAATTGACTTTTGACTGATGAAAGAGCACAGAAAATACTAGAAAGATATCCAGTTGTTAGCTTTTAATTTCTGCTAAAGGGTTTAGCATTATGGACCAAGTTTTGAACAAGGATGCCATCTGATCACATGAAATAGCCAATCTTCTCTGAATGCCAGTGTATACTGAAGGCATAGTCAGGGAAGGTGCTAGACCATGAGGGAAAGCCTCCCCAGAAACTTGTGCTAAATAATTTGGTCTTAATTTATTATGAACAATCTGAGCTCACTGGCTCTTTGAATTTCTTAGTCCATAACTGTGGTTAAATGATCTGTTGCATACAGGTGATACTGGAACACAAAGAATGTTTAGGGAAACTTTTCCTTGTTGGCCTTCTTCAGCTGTGCTGTTTTATTATCATTGCAAGGTTTTTGTTTCTGCCCCTATTTTGCCTTCCTTAAAAAAGGAAAGTCTACATGTTCTTAATGCCAGTTGAATTACTTAAATAAGGAAGTCTGAGCCCAGATGTGAAAACTCAGGGAAAAAAGAATTGATAGTCCCCAACAGAAAATAGGTATTATAGCTGTTTTCTTTTCTATGAGACACTTTCTCTTAGGTCCCAGTTTGGCAGAATACTTATCCCATGCGTTATTTTAAGCAAAGAAGTAGTTCTAATTGACTTCAGTGGGACTACTCCTGTGCTAAGGAATCACATGGGTTTAAAGATCTTACTGAATCAGACTTTTAAGTTTTGGAATTTTCACTGGCTGGATGGGGACTTGCTATTGGGTCATTGTTTTTACTACCATGGCAATAAAATTTGAAACCCCTCTGAATACACTGAGATGGGGAGTTCCAGACTGAAAATGGAAATGTGTGAGATTCAGTTATTGTTCATGCATTTTCCTCGCACTCACAGCTCAAGTCTAGCAAGTAGTTATGCAGGCATTCACCCTAGACACACTTTTAACTGTGTATAAGCATTAATACGGATGGTCCCAAGTCATCACCATTTTAAATCTATAAGCTAAGAATGAAAACTTTCTACTGAGAGAAGAAAGCATCTGGAAACTCTGGACAAGTTTTGGTGATGTGGTATATTTTGAAGGGTCAGTAACTTTCTTAGCATAGATTCTATTAGACATTTCTTCCAGTGGCAATGGGCGCTGGATTTTCTTTGTCTCTCTGTTATGGCTCAGACATAAAACAAAATTACATATGAACACACTACTAAGGGTCAGTTGAGCATTTGTTACTAACTGTGCATGTATTCCAGCTTGAACAATAATGCGTTAGATTAAACCTCATTCCTTGAGGTTCTTTTGATATGTTTGACATTGTGTTGTGGCTATACAGTTAGCCAGTGTTGTTCAGTTGAGGCAGAATAACTCCCAAAGCTGTAATAATGCAATCATGTGCAAGAGCCCTTTGTTTAAAATAGAAAATGGGTACTCTTCCTAATGAAATTTATTGGTTATGAAGCTCAAGCAGGATATGAAGGGACAATAGTGCTTTGTTTTTTATCAAAATGGAATAGCTTAAGTGGGGCTGAAAACATGTGCCTATATGCATCTGACAAGAACCTTTACAATGGCCTCTTTTGGCAAGACTTTTTAATGGCAGGGGGTCCTTTTGCTTGTCTGTTTCAAAGAACCAGCCCTGCATAGTAGAGTAAGTTCTTTGATGTAGCTGGTATTAGGAGAAGACGTCATCTGCTGACTCTGCTTTGAGCAGAGTGGTTGGACCGCACAGCCTCCAGAGGTCCCTTCCAACCTCAACAGTTCCCTGAATCCATGAGTCAAAACTTATATTTCAGTCACCTCAAAGGTGGGTGTATGGGTCATCTTCAGGCATTGATTTCTCCTTTTCAGAAGACTAAGGGTTGCCTTTACTGGATGATGAGGACTAAAGGGACTGTTGTGCACTGCGTTTTATTTAGTGCAGTATGTGTTCACTGATGCTACTGCCAGTAGCAAAACACAGGCATATGCTAACAATCTCAATATCCAGGTCAATATACAGCAGTCACAAGTGGTAACTGAATAGTACATAATCCATCACATTAGGCTAAAGAACCAGATTTAATAGAGTAGTTAGTTTTTATAAGCACTTGAAATAGCAGTTGGTTAGTAAAACCCTATAAAACTGAGGTTTTATAGTAATACAATATATATGTATCTATTACACAGCTAATCATGTCTGAATTTGTTTTTAACAATCAGTTATTATTTACTGATTGTAGTGCCCAAAAACTGCCTAGTTAAATTCATAATTGGAAGCCTTAATTTGAGGTGGCACTATAAGTTTCTCAAAGTATCTCTCAATCAAAAGTCTAGCATAACCAAAAATATGAAATAAAAAGTGCAATGTATACAAGATGTATATTGTAAAACAAATCAAACCTACTAAAGCACATTTATTGAATGAGATTTTCAGTTTCATTCTAGTGATTATTCTCAGTGACACAGCCACAAAACATTTCTTACCATTTAAACAGGAGTCACAACTCACAGGCTGTCTGTTCATTGAATTTGTGTCTGCATGTATGGAAAAGAAAGAAATGGCATTGCAAAGAATGAGTGGTTAATGTACTCAAACAAAACATCATGACTACAGTATCCCTTCCTCCCAGTTTCCTTTGCCAAAAGCTTTATGATATTTGAATAATGTACAGTATTGGGGAGAGGAAGGAGACATAAAGTTTCCACATAAAGTTTTTTCTAAATGGGCTAAGTCAGCTACATGTAACTCAGCTGTATATGTATATGTTGAAGGGGGTGCAGAGAGAGCGTTCTCTTGCAATACCTGCACCTTTGCTTTCAGTACTTTTCAATGGGAAAAATTGCTAGTTGGTAACTGCTAGTAGAACTGGTTTGCCGTGTCATGCCAGAGATCAGGGTCCTTCTGAATCCTGTGTGGAAGTGTGGAGCAGAGGACTCCTGAGGTCTCCTGAATGAAATGGAAATCACATCATTTAGATTATGAATACAGATTATAATATAGCCCAATTGCCTTAAGTGGCTAACATTAAATATGTTTGGTTTTGTTAAGGACTTAAAATCCAATAATTTAATGAGGTACTTAAAACACAGCAGAACTGGACTCTAATTTAGATTATATTTTTGGCTGCAATGTAAATGTAACAGTTTAGATACTGTTCAGGAACTGATTTCAATTGCACAAAGTCTGGAAAGCTGAGACATAAATGATCTCAACTGGCTATTTATCTTGTTTCTTTCACAGAGCATGATGTTTCCAGTGTATAAAAATCTTTTCACTGTGAGAGTATTGTTTGATTAATAGAGCTGTAGTGGATGGAAACAGTCATTTTATGAATGAAAAGAAACACACAACTTGACTGCCCAAATACATGTCCAAATGTATATCCAGTCACCCAAATACTGAGCTTGAATTCGATACAGTAATGTATATATAACAAACGTGTTACATGTCATGCTGTATTGAATCCAATTGTTCCATTAAAAACTTTGAAGATAAAATAGCTGCTAAAATAAGCTTTTTTCAATGTTTTTGCACATCATTTTAAATGCAATAGCTAATAGAATTTTCTCATTACAAGGGACGTGATGAATATTCTGTGAGATTAGGAGAACCTGCTGTCGTGAATGGGTGATTTAGATCGCTTTAAGAACCACTGTCAAAGGTATTAGCAAAAGTGGTTTTAATATGATGTTGTAAAAGTGCGACTTAACAAAGTTCAATGGCAAGGTTCACTCTATTCCTGTGTGGCACAATCATTTGAACAGTGATTCAAAGTTACCAAGACACAAATCAAAGTTACCAAGTCAAATCAAAGTTACCAAGTCAAAATCAAAGTTACCAAGACAAATCAGTTACCAAAATCAAAGTTACCAAGGCACAAACCAAAGTTACCAAGACAAAATCAAAGTTACCATACTACAAGGTTATGCACGGTATCAGTCACTTACCAAAGATCTGCTGCTGGTAAAAGGTGTCTCTGCCTCGAGGGGCAACCTTGAGAGGTGTCCCAGCTCAAGGGGAGATCACTGCCATGCAGCCACGCTGCCTAGCAGGGAGAGCTCAAAGAAGGCTCGCTTAGGCTCTCATATTTATGGAATAAAGTTGTTGGCTCGTAGTCAAATTACACATGATGGGAAAGGTATGGATGAGGCTCCTTGTACCCACAACTTTCTTTGTTCCTTGATAAATGAGTCTTGGAAAAGCCATCTGCTATTCATGTGTTAATCGCATGATCGGTGTTCCAAGCTCATATGCATCGATGCTCACTATGTCACTCTGCTCCTTTGTGGGTTTTCAGAGAACAGATTGAAACTAGGGGAGTTCTTGGCCTGTTTACGGCTCAGGCCTTTACCTCCTTTGGAGCCCGAACCAAACTACCGCTAGTTTTGTTAAGGGGTCAAGTGTGTGAGTTGACTTTCTGTTTTATTTTTTACATTTCTCTCCAGGCTCAGCAGCCTAAAGTGAGTTCAATTAAACTTCCTTGTTTTCAATTTAAAATAAACTTGTTTGTACTTTAATGCTTAATCTGGAGGCCCTATGTTTCTGGAAGAGTTGGTTTTGGCATTTAAATATTCAAGAAAAAATAAACTGGCAGAAAATCTGTGAAGTTAAACTGTATTTGGAGAAAGAATTTCTGTTCTACAGTCAGAGCTGTCATTAAAATGCTCCAGAGATCTGTTTTACACAACAAATTGTAGCAGTTTGTATGTTAATCAGACCTTGAGTGGTCTAAATACTTTTTCTGAGTACTTAAACTTACATTTTTTCTTATGTGCATATCTGATATACAAGGAACATTCCCAAGAGACAGGAGAACATCTTAAGAGTAATACCTGAAGAAGGTTAAATAGAAGAAAGTATTCCAACATTGATATAATTGTAAAAGCCTAAAGAAGAAAAAAAAAAAATTAAATAATACCATAAAGCAAAGGAAATAACATATAGGTTGCAAATGATATCTCAGACTGAATTAATTCTTGGGGTGGAGGGAATGAAAACTGTCCTTCTGGGAATTGGGAAAAAGAGATGGAAAGGTTGAAAATCATTCCTTTCTAGAATTAAGATTAAAAGTTCACATTCCAAAAATCAATGCAAAATGATGTAAAATATATAATACAGATCAACTGAAATACTTTGTTTTCATTTTGACCTGTATTTCAACTCTCTTTTATATATTAAGATGTACTAACATATGTCATACATGAAGATAAAGTAAGGCCATAAAGCTTCTACTGCAGTGCCTAAAATTACATTTAGGTAGAGCAGAGGCACCTAAATCAAAGAAAACAGTCCAGGACATTATGCTGTGATGGCTGTCTGGTCCTAAAAGCATCTATAATAAGACACTGCATACCTGCCTATGGGTTTATCTGCTTATATGTATACAGAAGAATTCAGACCACTGGAGGTGCCTTTTAGGCTTACAGCTGATTTCACGAAGAAACTTGGTATGTAAGAGAAATGCTGGAATTCCTTATTTAAAAGCCTTGCTATAACTATCTTTAAGTGGCTAATAAAGCAGCGTGAAACCTGTCTCTTCCCAGTTCTTTCAAAGAAACTTTTCATTTTTATTGTCAAAACAAGATGTTGCTGGCCATTTCTCTTTGTTCTGGACTGAAAGTTAACTCTCCTAGAGCAATGGTGAACCAACTAAGTATTATGAATATTATAGCTATAATACATAATGTATAACTGACTACCAATCTTAATATTCTTTTTGTTGTTAACTAAAGTATTTAATGGTATTCAATTTCTACATTTTGCAGAAATTGTGCTCAGGTAGTTCTCAAAAGATATTTCCCCATCAAGAAATGATTTTCTGAATATTAATAATATAATAAAAACTGCAGAACACTAGACAAGTTATGTGGCAAGTTTAATAACCACTTTAAAATGTAATCTTTACTTAGTTGTTGTAAGTATAGGCCTGCCAATCAAGATACAAAGGTATGCATAGCTGCTAGCAAAGCCACTGTAGGAATTTTAACTTCATGTTTGCACAATATGAAATGAAATCTGAGTTGATACTGTGAAGGCTAGGGAAAATCATAGACAAATAATTTAAATTTAAACTGCGATTTAAATTTAAACTATGATTTGAAAGCTAATATCTATTTTCATAACCTCGCAACAATGAGGAAAGGAAATGCAAGGAAAATACTGGAAGTATTTGTAAGTAGGTACTCCACCTACTGTGCTTCTCTTTGTGGCTGTCAATGTGGGAGAATCGTAGGCCTAGTGCTGGGAAGTTCTACTAAAGATTTTTTTTTTACTGTAAGGCTGTTGTGATGAATTTATAACTCATTCATCCTTGACTGCATTTCTTTTCTTAGAGGAGGCTTTTGAAGGTAGGTAACATTTGCCTGAAATCTGGAAAGCTTGGTTTCCAGACAGCCAATGAAAGTAGGTGGCAGAAACTAAGTTCATGAACATCTGTGTGGATACCTCTTAAACATACCTATATTATTCTAGGAGTTAAGGAAAAGCATGTGTCCTCCAAAGGAAAATCATGATTCTTGTAATGTGGAAGTTTCATCTTCTTTATCTACCCTCCTTGCACTATGTTACTGTATTTTTACTTTTCTTTAAAAAGTTACCAGAATTCTAGGGAACATATAGACCAAATGTTCTGGTAATTATTTTCTAGCACTCACCCACATTTGAACTACATTTCAGTTTACATTTGACATGAAACTATTGAGGGATGCAAGAAAGAGATCTTTTGAGAAATTTTAAAGAGGGAGTCAACATTTTAGAAGTAAATCATACCCAAACCCTTAGAAATAAACACTTGCAAAATAAGGAATTGAAGATATGGAAAGCTGAAGCTGAATTGTATGATGAATAGGAGATGGGTTCACCTTTTTTGCTGTCTGACATACTGATAAATGCCACATAGAAGCTGCTAGTATCTTTTATTTATAGAGTTTATATATACTCAATTTCAGATTTTTTTTCCTGTATCACTCTATATTTTGGTGGCAGGCACATATTTTGACAATTTGTTATTTGTCTGAGGTAAGATTTAAGAATATATTTACAGTCTGAACCATCTTAGTGTTAATTCTAAGGAAGAATAGGACTAAAAACTCTTAACCAATACTTTCATACTTATGGAAAAATGTGACACAGGGATAGATCGACTCTGAATGTAAGTGTTCCCAGAGTGAGCTACTTTGATCACTGCTTCTCTTTAGGCAGGTGCCTGCATTTGACGGTAGTAACTGATACATTGAATGTGGCATCATTCACTGGTGTAACTGAGCTAGGAATAAAAATCTGAATTTTAAATTTTATTTTTTTAATAAAAATCTGAATTTTAAAATTTACCATTTAACCATTATTGTATCTAAAAAGCAGTGATGTATTTCATAGAATCATAGAATAGAATCATAGAATAGAATCATAGAATAGTTTGGGTTGGAAGGGACCCCTAAAGGTCATCTAGTCCAAGCCCCCTGCCGTGGGCAGGGACATCTTCAACTAGATCAGGTTGCTCAGAGCCCCGTCCAACCTGACCTTGAATGTTTCCAGGGATGGGGCATCCACGACCTCTCTGGGCAACCTGTTCTGTGCTTCACCACCCTCAGCATAAAAAATTTCTTCCTTATATCTAGTCTAAATCGACCCTCCTTTTATTTGAAGCAATCACTAATCTTGCTCATGGTAAGGCCAAACTACTACTGTATTTTTGACTTAAAGAAAACATTAGTCCAAAATTAGTCTTGAAAGGGCCCAGACCAGTTTTGTGACAGCATGTTTACCTGATATATATACCTAGAATAAGCTAACATGAACTGTTAACATCTGGAATTTTGCATCATTAAAACATGAAGAGGAAAAAACCCACTTGTATATAAATAAAACAGACTTTCTATGTAAGTAACTCAAAGATAGATAATTTAACTGATTTAATAAAAGAGAATATTTTAGCTTACTGCTTTGCCAAAAATGAATGTTTAAAACAATTCTTTACCATCTATCAGTGAAGCACTGGTGGATACCTCCACTACAATGGTATTTTAAGCCAATAAGGCCTTTTGTGACATCTAATTGCCAAAGGACAAAATATAACTCCCTAACTAAATCATTTGGCACTTCTCAACATCAACACCTTCTTTTTGGCTCTGTTGCAGTTATCACTCATATGCCTAGAAACATTTTAGTTTTCAGGGCACAAATAATGTTCTGAGATCTGAAAAAGACTAAAAGACCCAGTATATTCTTTTGTTCACATTTCTGAGGAGGTGAAATGCAGGAGACATTCAGCGAGCTTGCTAAACATACGCTATCAGGATCAAGCTCTTCACTGTTTTCTCTCAGAGTGATAGCAGTTGGTGATGCTGTTACTGTGTAAGAGCCTGGTGTTTAGGGACCTCTATCAGAACGCAAATCATGACGTCTGGATATTTCTGCCCATTTCCCTCACCTTGATCTGCCATCAAGGAGATCTTCCTAACCATCAGGCTTCAGGGTATTCTCTGATGATAATATTCTTCATCTTTTCCACTGAAAATGGGCCAGTAAAGTGTATGTCTTGTTGGGAAGGAGATGCAGGGGAAGATGAGCCATGCCTGGCTCTGCAGTCGCACCAAAGGGTATCAGCTGAGAAGAGGAGCATTATCTTTAAGTTTTTGTTCCTTTTCTCTTCAGTACTTTAGAAAGCCAGAAATTAGAGCAGGAGAACAGGTTTCTGATTTCCTAGACTAACACTGTAATGCTCTGTGGCATCTGTGGGACATTAGGTATGTCCTTAAGTTAACTGGCTGGTGATTCACCATGCATCTTCAATTCTGAGACACGTTTCTCTGTCCATGGAGTGCCTAATTTTTCCAGCAGTAAAAGTGTCCATCACATTTAGATGTTGGACCAGGCCTAGAAAATACCTAATTTCAGATTTCAGAATGATTACTGCTGTATGACAGCTCCCCCTATTCCTTCATCCCTACATGGAAATGAGCTTTAAAACAGCCAAGAAATACTATTTTGTCATCATTGACAGCATAATCTCAATAAAGAGTTCAAGAAAAGGGACCAGATTTAGACATGAAAGTCAAAATTGACTCATTTTCCTTTCTTACTCAAGTAATATGTTCTGACATCTTGAAAATACTGATAGCCTTGCTTTTTTAATACAGTGATAGCACATGAATTTTTTTCTCTTTCCTTTTTTAAAGATCAGTTTAAATTGTCATTTAAGTGACTTTTAAATAATTTCCAAAATTTAATTTGAATTAAGGTTAATACAGACTTATTTTTAGTCTAAAGAAGTCCTCAGTCTTTTGGTAGAATAGGTAATTTGTAAGAAATATAAATTATGTACATTAATCAGGCAAACAGGCTTAATGTGTTGAACTTTCACAGTTCATATACCTATACAGTTCAGTACACCGCTGAGATTATAGCATATTCAGTAATATCATGAATGAGTTGTATGCAGCTGATAAATGATCTGCAATAACTCTTTCCAGTTCTTCATTATGTCTTACTGCTCCTGATACCACTTCCAATGATAAACTTCAACAAGTTCCTCATTTGATCTCTTTTTTAAACGTAATAATTTTCTCTTAGAATTTGACCTTGAAAGAACCTTTTAGCTTGATTCAGCAAAGCATTTCTTCACCTGCCTAAAGGAAAGTAGTTTCACTGACTACTCTCTTGCTTCACCTGAACACATTAAATTTTATTTTTTAAAAATTGATAACCATTTGGAACAATTATGAGTCTATCCCATAGTTAAACAGTTAGATGATATTTATATCAGAAATATTTTCATAAATCATTATGTGCCTAAGCTTAGCACATTACTAAAATTAATGTATTTTAGAGTACTCAGTCTGATACATTTATTAAAACTAAATCAGACCATGCTGTATAATTTAACTTATGCATAGATTTTCCTCTCCACTGTTCAGCTACAGACTTGTAATTAATCAGAATCTTTTTTCCAGCTTGCTTTCTACCCTCCAATCTTTAACATAATCCTTTCATTTTTAACTGTGCTTTTTAATAGCATGTGAATACTTATATCAGAAAATACGATTGAATTAATGCATATACACACATTTCCTTAAAAATAACATCATTTTTTCACTTGTTGTTAGTCATATTTTCCTAAATAGTTCTTGAGAATATTGATTTTTATGCCAACATTTTTCCAAAAGTTGGCTGATTTTAATATTTGAACATTATTTATTTTTTCTTGTAAAAAAGTGTCTAATTACTATTTTTCCAAGATAATAAGACTTTTTTAGTATTCTTGAAAATGTTTTGCCATTATTACCTTGTATTGCACGATACAAGAATATGCTACAGAAGATTTTAGTGTGTATGTTTCATCATCTTATTTATCACAATAACTTGAGTATTAGAACAATAAAGTAGTAATCCTTGTGAGATTCCTCTGAGGTTTTAAATTGTTAGTGCTATAGAAACAGTGCTGTGAGCTGATGCCAACATACGTTCCTGGAAACATTTATAGTAATATAGCTTCAGCAGAGACAGTAATGGTATAAACAGGGCAAAGGAAATACCAGAAATGCAGCAGATGCTATTGATTATATGCCTTGGAGAATATTCCACTTATGTATTTTAAGTCCTGTCAATGTAAATCAAAAGGAGGTGATGTTGTCAGTAAGATATATCACAGTCAAAATAATGTGCAGTGACAGCAGTCTCACCATGATGATGGAGCAGATCATGATTTTGGAAATGGAGAAGACATCCATAGCACAGCTGAGGTATTATAAACCAGAGGAAAATAATCTGATTTAAACATCTGAATCATTGTGAGCTGTGATCAAATTTATGCTGAAAGTTCGTATGGCTGATAGGGCCATATCAACTTTATGTTAAGTTGATGGTTCTGCTTTACGCTAACTAGTGTGTTTGAAATTGATCTAAGTCTTATTCCTGCCCTAAAGGTTTGCAGCTTTCACGATTTTTCAGGCTTGTAAATCTGGAAGCCATAGCACTATTTGTTAGGAACTGGAATGAATACCCAGCAAAGGCAAGCATAAAAGTCTTGATTTAGAAGACAATGTTCAGTGTCCCTGTGATGATTAAGTATGGCATAGATCTAAAGAAAAGCTTTTCTTGTTTTTGTGAAGTCAGATCTACAAAGAGCTGCATTACCAATTTTAGAATTAACATTTTAAACACAGAAGTAAAATATTACCTGTTTTTAAAAGCTTTCTCACTCTTCATTATGAATAAATCTAGGAATAAATGTTAATATTGTGTTGTATGAAATGCTGCGCTAAGAATGGGAGCAAAGTTGAAGCAAACATTTGCCTTTTGTAATATGGAAATTCTAGCACTATGTCATGGTTTAACCCCAGCTGGCAACTAAGCACCACACAGCCACTCGCTCACTCCCCCCGGTGGGATGGGGGAGAGAATCAGAAGAGTAAAAGAGAAAATTTGTGGGTTGAGATAAAGACAGTTTAATAGGTAAAGAAAAAGCCACGCACGCAAGCAAGGCAAAACAAGGCATTCATTCACTACTTCCCACCGGCAGGCAGGTGTTCAGCCATCTCCAGGAAAGCAGGGCTCCATCACGCGTAACGGTTACTTGGGAAGACAAACGCCATCACTCCAAACGTCCCCCCTTCCCTCTTCTTCCCCCAGCTTTATATACTGAGCATGACGTCACATGGTATGGAATATCCCCTTGGTCAGTTGGGGTCAGCTGTCCCAGCTGTGTCCCCTCCCAGCTTCTTGTGCACCCCCAGCCTGCTCGATGGTGGGGTGGTGTGAGAGGCAGGAAAGGCCTTGAGTCTGTGTGAGCGCTGCTCAGCAATAACGAAAACATCCCTGTGTTATCAACACTGTTTTCAGCGCAAATCCAAAACACAGCCCCATACTCACTACTATGAAGAAAATTAACTCTATTCCAGCCAAAACCAGCACACACTACCTGCAAAAATTCCCTTGAGAGTAGATTAGCCCTTTTATATACAAGTTTGTATAAAAACAGGAGTAGTAGAAAATTATTAAGCTTTTCTATAACTAAAGCATATTTAATGTGCATTTGCATCTCCATTTCTTTGAAATTACATATTATATGGACATTTATACCAAAAGATTCTTTTTATTTGAATAAATAGCAAGAAAATTAAATTATTTGTAATTTGTCAAACAATGCTGCCACAGAATCTGCTGCAAAATAGATTTATTTTTAAATTGACTAATGGATATTGAAATGGGCTGAATTCCTTTTTTTTTTTTTTTTTAATTAACAAACAGTGTCTTAAAGACAGCAGCAAGGGACAGATCACATTCTGATTTTGTGTAGTTAAATCAAAGCTCTGCTGCTTGTCACCTAACTCTGAAAACTCAAAGATTAGTAAGAAAATCTGCTTGTGGCCAGATATCAGTGGAGACAGATGTACAATCTTCTTTGTCACCTGGTGGAAAGTACCACAGCTCCCTAGGTTTTAAGTGGGCTGTGTAGTTTTGAGTAGCTGATGTGACACTAATGTGTAGATCAGTAATTAATAGACAGTTTTTATAATTCATCTACAGTGACCTATTCAGCAAGTTTCTTTTAGGTAATGCTTTTAAAATGTTGTGCTCAATGGAATGTGAAAGAACATGAACACAACAGAAAATGCTATATTTAAAAATCATGAGAAGAAAGTGCACTTTCTGATTCAGAATGAAATCTTTCTTGGAAAAAAAGGCAAAAAGAGGTGTTAGAAGGTAGATAGCTTTCTCATCTGAGTGTGCATATTTTGTGAATCTGGGGCCAAATTCTGACGTCAATTATATCACAATGAGCTACTATCTATCGAGCAGCTTTACAGACCCTGCCACATCATTTCATTTCCCCTTAACAGACTGTAGGATACTTGCAACACTTACTGAAGCATACACAAAACTTTGATTTATACAGATTTTTCCAGGATTTTTACCCAGTCATCCCTCCTTCTTTTCCCATGAAGTTGCATACATTGTGTGCAGAGTGCTGAAGGAACATCCCAATAATATAATACATTTGATACCAGGAATGGAACTAATACAGATTCACATAATTTACAAAGGAGAGAGCCAGTTCTGTTTTCATAAGTTTTCTGTAGTGATTTAATTTCAATATGAAAACTAACCTTGCTTAAAAAAATAATCTTGATTTTATTATTGAATCATGAGATTGAGCTCCAAAGATTTACACGTGTCTCAGCTAACCCATGTCCAAATGATCCTTCGTACCTTTATTTTATTCCCCCTACACACCTTGGAATGCAATTCCCAGGTATATTCTCATCATGGAATACTTCATCGGGTTTCAGGGTGAAGTCATACTGCAGGTGTTGATTTACATGGAGTCGCTTCAGGTTACTTCAGCATTTGCAGAGTAACCATATGAAACAATTTCATACTGTATAACAAATTCATCATGGTGGTTGTTTTTCTTATCAGTACTAGATGTGGCCCCAGTTATGTAGCTAGCAGAGTTCCCTCTATTACTGCATGTTTTTCATTAATGGATAGCTGACACATATTAATTTCTTGCTTAACAGTGACACTGACCAGAAAGGACTGCAGCAATCGATTTATCCATTCCACTTCTGATGAATTCAGCTAATAAGATAGGTCTTCCTGTTGCTGCCAGTCATTTCTGTCTGGTAACTTTCTGGACATGTTACTCTCCCCACAGAGGAAATATCATTGCTGCTTATATTTAGAAATATAAGATTTAAATATAATTTTTTTTCTGACCTTCCCAAAATTCCAGGTTATGAAAGCAGTGTTTTAGAATGAAGGGCTTTTTTCATACGGATTAAACTGTTAGCCTGTAGTGATAACCAAACTCAAACCAAAAGTAGTCATTCTCTTCCTAAATCTTAGAATGATGCTTTCTTTTAAGAATGTAAAATCTCATTGACTTTCCTTGGACTCATGTTTGCGGCGCTGTCATTGTTAAACCCTATCATGCTACCTAAGGATTTATCTACTTTTATGATATACACTAGATGAGGACTGTGTTTTAGGTGTGAAATCTGTCTATTGTTCTCACACGCCTACCGAGGAAACTAGAGGACGTGAACTGCGTTTCCTTTTGATGACATTACAGTGGAAGATATGTTCCAGGTGTGCACTATTTCAGCAGCTAATTTTCTTCAGTTATGGGACCAGCCCCAAGCCCACAAAGTAAAATCCCTGAAATATTTACAAACCTCATTATTAAATATTTCAGCGTACAAGTCTCTTCCTATTGAGCTGCTTCTTGTTAATTTTAGTATAGTCTAATCCCCTGATCCTTCAGGGGATGATAGGATGGATGGATGGACAGATGTGAACTCTGCTTTTAGCAATAAAAGATCAGCTTGACTCTTGAAGAAAAAAGTTCACTAGCCCTTCTACACTACTATCACCTTGCTAATTATGATAGCTTTGGGAACTGTTATTCATATAAAATTAGTGGGAGTCCATTTTTCTTACACAAGAACAAAATTCGCCATTTTTCCATCTCTAAGTTGGAGCTCATCTTTTCCAATCTCATAAATCTCTGGGAATTAATCAAACAGGTTTTTAATATGCTTTAAAGTATAGACTTCAGTTCTAGGCTCTGTTTTTTAAAGTGTGTGGCACTGTAGCTTATGCATTCCATTTGAATTTGTAGCATTCAAAGGTGGCTGTGAGCCATTCAGACAGTTTTTGAACCTGGCATCACTCTGTAGTGATCCAGCTTCTTTGCAGAAGTTACAACCAGCCTGATCCCAGAGTTGGTGGGATACACATTCCTTCTCCATGACACCAAGTGAAAAGGTACGAACTGGAATCATGTGCAGTCACGCTGTGTTGGAGTCATGGTTGTACGACTGGCTCAGTGGACTTGGGGGTAGCTAGCTATGTGTTGATGCAGCAGTGAAATATTGCCTAAAGAGAAACATCTGTAGTCTTCTTTCTTAAAAGCAAAGACACTTGATAAGAGCTACCTGTCTGTTTGCTAATAAGGACAACAAATTACTTAAGATATACTCCAGATTCTTATGCATAATTGATCTGTCTACATGGGCAGCTTTTTGAATTATGATATGAAATTATAGTGTTTAAGGTTATTTATACTACTATTAATATTACAGAATTGCAGCAGAAAATATAGGTAGGTTCATCAGATACAGAAAACCATCAATATAGGTTGGCAAAAAAGGCTTAGTTCTGACTTCCAGTAACACACCTATTCTTCATTAATTAAAAAATGTGCAGAAAGAGAACTGCATATTGCATTTGAATCTTGATAAAATGAAAAAGCTGGAAGAGAAGTTAAAAACCTCTGGATTTCTATAAAAAGTACATATTTGAATGCATCAAGGTCTGAAAACACGATGCATAGTGTCTGCTAGTTCTAACACTTCTCTTCTCTTGGCCCTGTGCTTTCTTCAAGTAATATGTCCAAATCAAGGGAGAATTTGATCCTCTGAATTACAGTGAATATTATTCTTTTCTTCCTAGAAGCCAAACAGAATTTTGTGGTAAGGGTATTTAACACAGATTTTTAAATACCTTCATAGGAATTTTCTTCCAAGACCTTTTAAAATTGATAGTGTGTTTCTTTCTCATATTACAAATAAAATATTCTTTGGTTACTTAAGTTTA
This sequence comes from Aptenodytes patagonicus, assembly GCF_965638725.1. Lineage (NCBI taxonomy): Eukaryota > Metazoa > Chordata > Aves > Sphenisciformes > Spheniscidae > Aptenodytes > Aptenodytes patagonicus. Next base: position 46,377,744 of record NC_134949.1, read on the forward strand.
AATTATATAAATTACAAAACATTAAAGACATGAAATGAATCCCCAAATGCTGTTAGATTATTTAAACTGTAAAAATTCAAATAAAAAGAGTTATTATTGATGCTATCTTTTCCTAAATATTAGTAAAAACATGATGTAAATTCTCATATTAGTGTTGAGAGCTAAAAATTATCATAATTTCTCAAACGAATATGATGCCGCCATATATCCATCCAAATGCTTGTAAAGGATTCAAGACTGACAGAAACCAAGTGTCTTCTATACACAAAGCAAAGTGCTGCTAATGTGTCCCACATGGAAAATATTTAATCTTTTTCTGACCTGAAAAGATCATGTTCAGGATTTTGAAAGGTTACTATTTACTTTGGTTTTCCTGAGAGTTCTTTGAGTAGTTGGAGTTTCAAGAAATGCTGGAAATCAAGCTACTGAAAAACAGCTCAGTAAAGACTCTCAGAATTGGATACTCCAAGAAAAGTGATATGTACTCACAGATTCTTGCCCCTGTGAATTTGTTCTTAACCAAATGCTAGAACTAACAGAGGTGAAGGATTATCCTGTTATCAGTCTTCTAAGCTAAACAAATTAGGATGTTTTTCAAAAGTTGAATCCACCAGCTTCACGTTATACACTGAAGACTGTCATTGCATAGAAGATATATCAGCTGCTGGGTCTGGCAAGATTAAATAAATAATAGCTCTGCAAGGCTGAACTCTTTAAATTATAAGTGCTTCTGGAAAGGACAATTCCTGGCATCTCGTGAGTTACAAAGTGAATTAAAGATCCAAGTAAGAGCCTTGTGAAGGAAATTAAAATATTTTATTATGTGTTGAAAAGTTTGAATTGCACATTATGAGGGACTACCTTTTGCTGAAAAGTTAAAGACCAGTTTTGTAATCTCCCTCAGAACAAATCTTAACTCTTACCATCACTATTTATAATGGCTGTAGGAGACCTGGGTTAAGAATTTCTGGTCCACCATTAAAGGGCTAAGGCAAATCTTCATTGTAAAACATTATAAGCAGGGTACTATATCTATGGCATCATGAAATGCAACTTTGAATGTTTTAAGATATTCAGTTGTGTTATTTATTTTTTCATATTTTCATAGTTCTTAACAGCAATAATGACATCAGAGTCAGGCATTTCCTGGCAGGTATGGCAGAGTGGGAAACTCATATCTTCCACATGGCTGCTAACTGCTGGAAATGCCTTATGTCTCTGCCATTAGTGTTTCACATCCCAGTTTATAAGGGACAATACGTTAATAAGGAATTGGGTTTCCTACTCTTAACATGTGAAGATTTAGAACTGTAACTGCCAGAAATTTTGAAAAAATCCAAGGAAGTATGAGAAGGTTACGAGCTCTGTTAGCTCCAGACAGCTAAGGGAAGTGCTGAAGTTCGTTACAGTGCTGATCCGTATTCTGAAGGTCTGGTGGGACTTACCATTCACTAGAAAAAAAAAAAATTAGGTGATGAGTGGAAAAGCGTTCTAGTCTTGTGAAGAAACAGAGTAAGTGGACAGGCTGACTACACTACATATTCATGAGAGCTGTCTATTGTAAAAGACTAAGGAATCTATTTCTCTAGACAAATACAAGACAAAAATGTGGGATCTGTGGGACTATATTCTAGAATTTCTTAAGAACAAGTTTTCCTGGTTTGTTGTAGCTTTACTCTAAATTTTGGACTACAGGAGGATTTATAACAAAATATAAAATAAGCTGTTAGTCATTCCTATATTATTTTCATGCACATTTGTAGAACAAACACTTGGAGCAATTTTGAGTAACTGTATTATGGTTTGGAAAATTAAAAATTAATGTAGGTAATTATTGAATCTGATTTCTGAAGTGTTGTCTGTAATATGTAAGGGTAAATATGTTATGAAAATGCTGTCTGCAATGGAAGTATTTATGAAACTGACTAAATAAGGATGTTTCCTCAGGGTTGTGACACCAGAAGGGAGTTCCATAAAAATTTGATAACTTATTGGAAATGAGGATTTACCACTGGCTTACATTTGATTGCATGCTTTCTGTGAATGCGTATGGAATTCCAGATGCATATGTAGAAGGTGTGAGATGTTTTGGAAACTATATTGATTTACATGAAATCCAGTGCATTGCCTGATATTTGAAAAGTATATTTTCAAAAGTAAATTAGGTATTTAATGAGACAGGCAACAACTGAAAAGAAGGAATGAAATTTACCAGCTCTGCAGTCTTTCTGGCCTGATTCTTCTGTGTTTTACTTTAAGAAAATGGTTAACTAATATGTAATTTCTATTTCTTTTTCCTTTTTTTTTCTTTTTCCCTGAAAATCTTAGCCAGACATACTTTATAGAAATAAAAACCAAGCTGCCTGACTATACTCTCAATAATGAAAATTTTTTTCCTCCTCATTGTTTGGGCCATAACCCTTATTCCCATACATACATACCTGACCCATTATCAGATTCCATCTCTGTGTGCTTCTCCACTACTATAATTGAACAACCAATTTACAATCCTGACCTTTATTCCACTTCTTGGACACAACTGTTACTTGAATTTCTTATCCTTATAATTACAAAGCATATACCTATATTAAAATATCAACAGCAAAATAGATGACTCAATTTACTTGTTGGCTGATGTGTTCTGGCTGGGTTGCTCTAGAAGCAAATTACTGTTTGTCCCTGCTTTGTACTGTGTGTAAAGCTGATGGGAAGCTTTTAGGTCAGTTGTTCAAAACTTTCTCTTCTCAGAGCTGACTTTGAGTTTCTTTTAACTTTGCTCTACTTCAGCTAGTCATACGGAAATTTCTTGTTCTGTTTGTCTGGTAAGGATGAATTTCTGAGAAAAAAAAGAGAATGTGGGCTAATATTTTACAGCTTTATTGCAGGATAAGTGGAAAGAAAAAAAGAAAGAAATCTCAGCATCAGGATCATAAGAGACTGACTGATGCAGTGCCATTGTAATGAACAGTCAGCTGTCCAGTTGGTTTCTTAGACCCTGAAGCCCAGGCAAAACTGCAAGTCAGTGCTTTTGGCACGGCACTGCTAGTGAATCAAACAGAACAGAATAGAATAGAATAGACTTTTTGAGTTGGAAGGGACCTACAATGATCATCTAGTCCAATTGCCTGACCAGTTCAGGGCTGACTAAAAGTTAAAGCATGTTATTAAGGGCATTGTCCAAATGCCTCTTAAACACTGACAGGCTTGGGGCATCGACCACCTCTCTAGCAAGCCAGTTCCAGTGTTTGACCACCCTCTCGGTAAAGAAATGCTTCCTAATGTCCAGCCTAAACCTCCCCTGGTGCAGCTTTGAACCATTCCCATGTGTCCTGTCACTGGATCCCAGGGAGAAGAGATCAGCACCTCCCTCTCCACTTCCCCTCCTCAGGAAGCCATACAGAGCAATGAGGTCACCCCTCAACCTCTTTTTCTCCAAACTAGACAAACACACAGTCCTTAGCCGTTCCTCATAGGACATTCCTTCCAGCCCTTTCACCAGCTTTGTTGCCCTCCTCTGGACTCATTTGAGGACCTTCACATTCTTCTTAAACTGTGGGGCCCAGAACTGCACACAGTACTCAAGGTGAGGCTGCACCAGTGCTGAATACGGTGGGATAATCACCTTTTTTGACCGGCTGGTTATACTGTGTTTGATGCACCCCAGGATGTGGTTTGTCCTCTTGGCTGCCAGGGCACACTGCTGAACATCTCCAAGGATTAAATTAGTAATTTCTTAATCCTCTGAAAATTGTGATAGACTTTCTTAGCTTTAAGACAGCATGGAGATAATCACTTTCAAGGTCCTTTTTCTGAAAGTATATATTAACTGAGACATTTTTGACATATGACAAAAAAAGAAGGAAAATGACGAATATAATAGGTGTCTGGATATTTTGATATTAGTTTTATAACTAATCTTATTCTAAAGTTGGATGATGTGACTGAAAGATCAAAGCTCAAATACTAGGTTTTTCTCTCCTACAGAAAGCTTGGTGTTAGAGATTGAAACCAAAACAATCTGTAGTTCTTAACAAAAGTAGGCATTAAAAAAATAGTAAATAAGGGCTAATCTCAGAGAGGCTTTTTTTTTTAATTTTTACTTCCTTAAATGCAATCTTTATGAATAACCTGTAATTAAAATCTCATAAATCTTCAGGCTGTAATTCAGTCTCAAACACTAACTGAAAAAGTTCTGAGATATTATCAGCCTGATGAAAGATAAACACAACCAGCTCCATTTTTTTTCTGAAATAATGCTTGCAGTTAGGCTAAGGCAAACATTAAGGATATGGTAAAATAGCATCTTTTGGTTATAGATTGAGGCTTGGTCCTCATGCTGCCTTTCACTTTGTGCAGCCATACCTATACAACATATGCCAAGTGTTAAAATACCTAGGGAAAATTGGTTTTCAAGTCATTTTTACCCCCTAGAACATTAGACTCACTGAGTATTTGTGTGATTTATGTATAAAATTATGAAAAGGCTTTTCCTTCAGGATTCGTAGGAGATCAGTGTTTCTAGTATCTTTGAATTTGAAGTCAGAACAAACTGGTTTTGGCTTTGCATGGATACAGTTTAACACAGAGTTCAAGTGGACCTTGTTTTTGTCACACGTCATTCTCTGGTTCTTTATTGCTTCCAGGGGAAGAGCCATTCTCCACTAGAGAACATCTTTGGGTGTTAGCGTCTCCCAGGCACTCCCGTTTGTTCTCTTGGACTTCTCCAAGTAGGGCCTGTGCCCAGTTTATGCTGTTGGGAAAATCCTTCATTGTCTGAATATTGCAAATGTTTGGTATTTTTCTGCTACTGCCTCAATTTCCCTTAGCTCTGCATTGGTATAGTTTTATGTGTTAAGATACATGTGACTGGTCCTGTGAGTAGAACATCTTTCATATGAGGTGATGCTGAGAGAGATGGGACTGTTCTACGTGGAAAAGAGAAGGCTCAGGGGGATCTCATGAATGTCTATAAATACCTGATAGAGTGACTGAAGAAGAGGGAGCCAGACTCTTCTCAATAGTGCCCATTGACAGGGCAAGAGGCAATGGGCACAAATTGTCACACAAGAGGTTCCATTTGAACATAGCAAAAACCTTGTTTCCTGTGAGGGCAGTCAAACAGGTTGCCCAGAGAGGTTATGAAGTCTCCATCTGTGGAGTTATTCAAAACTCAGTTGACCATGGCCCCAGGCAACCTGCTCTAGCTGAGGGCTTGGACTAGATCTGTGATTCTGTGATTCTGTTCTGGAGAAATTTTGAGGGTTACCTTTTAACAATAAAGACTCTCTGGTTCATAAATGAAATCACATTATTAAACTTCCATTACAGCTACATGGTAAAGCTTGTTCTCCTATATTAGGTTGAGGTTAGGGGTGATAGAAAGAAGGAGGCTAAGGATGCAGTTGGAGTAGGACTGAAAAGAGGCTGCCAAAAGAAAATGTGGCATTCAGGGGAACTTGGCTGTGAGAAGTTTTAAACTGAGTAAGGGGGGGAGGGGTCCTTGTGTAAGGCTCAGGTTTCATTTAAGGCTAGAGTTAGGTTGAGGGGAAAAAGGAAGGCCAAAGCTGTGGATGGAGTGGGACTGGAAAGATGCTGTCAAAGGAAAGAATAGATGGAAAGAGAATTTTGCTGTCAGCAAAATTTCATTTGAGCAATGGCTGCAAGGTCTTGCATAAGGCTTGACCTTCAGTTATGTTTTGAATTACATTCATGATTTCTCATATATATCCTATAATTTCTTTCTAAAGAAGAGTCATTTAAATAGCCCTGCAAATGCCTAGAGTTACTGTTGCTTCAAATAGGTCAGTGACTAGCATTCAAATGAAAACACGCCAGTCTTTTCATAAATAAACACTGAGATACATCCTAATTTCTCATGTTTCAAAAATATAAGTCCAAATCATAATTATTTACCTAATATGGGTTTTTCATGGGGGCTTGTACTATTTCCTAAAAGGTAGTGTGTCTTTTAGTGAAGTAAAAATCCCATGACTTGCTTTCTTGGTAGGGAGCTCTGAAGTGCCAAATGGAGTATACCAGACCTGCAGTCAAATTTTTATTAGCTGTTTTTGTACTATTGTATCATCTCAAGCATGTTAGCTTGAAAGAGTTACTGAAAATAAATGCTGTAAATGCTAGTTTTGTAAACTAAATTCAGATATTGTTATGTTATCTGAATAAAGGCTAAGCAAATTACACAATGACTCGACAGGGATCAGAGGGACAATGACAAACAGCAGATTACTATGGGATGTTTAGGAGACAGTTTGAAGGCAGAGAAAAGGAGGGATCAAGCAAGACTGGGGTGGGACAAATGTGGGAAAATAGGAAGAAAGATAATAGCAGTGCGTGGCCACATGTAAGCAGGTGCTGGCTGTTCAGTACATGTGTCTCTCTGAGTCCTGGGCTTCATCACCACAATATGTTCTATATTCTTATGAAAACCTATTTTTAGCTGTCTTCTCTGTGTGTGTGTGTGTCTCAGGAACTGTCCTCAGCATCACTACTGCCTGGCCCTAGGGACAAGGAACTGCAACAGCCTCACATCTACAGGGCTGGGACAGAAGAAACCCCACAGGTCCTGTAGTCAACCAAATTTACCTACCTTAGGTAAGTTAAATTATATGATGTTCTCCATATACCATCTGTTATAGGTAAATAATATAGTGTGCTCATTGTTTTTTCAGTCTTGATCATCATTCACTCGATGTTGCTAATTTTAATCTTAGTATTTTCACTTGAGTCTCTGAACTACAAGGAAAATACACAGAAGGCATGCATATCCATCTTAATGATGGTTCTCAGGTAACTCACAATCACTGTTAATTCCAGCATGTGTGTAGCAAATATTTCACTCTATTGTGTTTTGATTTGTCTCTTTTAATGGATGTGCCATTCAGGGATATTCTGTTCCCTATGGTGACAATATGCAGATCTGGCCTTAAAACAGATTTTGGAGTATGACAGAATCAAAACAGAAACACAGTTCTGTGACACAGTTTCTGTTCTAGAAATTACTGTTAAATAAACGTTGAGATTAAAAAAATAAAAATAAAATCCCAGACAGGAGTTAGTTTATACTTTAATGAAATCTGAGATTGCTGTCTTCTTAAGTATTGTGATGTAAAAGAAATAGTAATTAGGCTAGGATTATTTGCAGATATATTTCTAAAGCTAAGAAAAATACACAAAAGAAATGGGGTTAACTTTATATTCTCTGAATTCTCTCTTTCATTATCATGCCTGACTTCTTCACCTACCCCCAGGTGGAATTTCATAAATGTCTTGCTTCATATGGGAGCACTGGGACTGTAGAACAGTGTAAATCAATGGTTGATACTTGTGAGATTCATCTGGATTTAGTTATGTAGACCTCTTCCCTTTCATAACTGTGATACACAGCTATTTGTAACAAAAACTGCCTTCTTAAAATAAAAGTAACTTCTGTACAGCAGTAGGGACAATATTTTCAGAGGAAGAATTTTTAAAAGAATAGTTACGTGCACTGAGCATTGGCCTCAAAATCCAGAATTTCATGTCCACTGTCTTTGCTGACTTGAATCAGGTCATGCCTTGGCCTGATTTCATCCACGTAACTTTGGTATTGTCTGGCAAAGTATGTGAAACCTGCCAGATGTTATTTGTTTTTTTTCTGTGCCTTAACTATTCCTTATTAGAGTAACATGATCATCATTTGGCATGATTTGTTAATGGCTCTTGTCAGCACATGGGTATTTGTATTAAACCATCTTTCCCCTGCCCCCTGCTTTATTTTTTTCTTATCCATTACGAGAACATAGAGTCTGGCATCTTGGCTTTGTGTAAATAGGCATAACTCTCTTGAAATCTATGATACTATGCTTATTTATACCTGCTGCAGATCTGTTATAAATAGTCAAACTGTAACCAATTTATCCTTACATATATTCATTGCTAGTTGCATTAGTTTTTTCTTTGGATTTTTCTAAACATAGTGGAAATAAGAATTAGAGTTTGATGATATAAAAAAGCAAACCCACAGTTCCTGGCCACAAACTCTCGCCAGTAATTAAATCAGCCTAGATCTGCACTGAAGCAGTCAATCAGCATCCTTGCTGTGCTCTGTCAATACTCTGTTCTCACTGGGCAGAATGTTTGCCAAAGTAGTCAAATGCTGATCAGGAACACGTTTGTTAAATAAAAAGAAAGAACAAATCGGAATTCACTTCATGACACGTGTGTGTGTGTGTGTGTGTATAAAAAAAATGTTTTTCCATATTTTAATATATTTCCCATTTCAAATGAAACCTGACAACAGAATCTTGTCAAGAATCTTCAAAGTATGAAATGAAGCTCAGAATAAGTGAGTCTTCTAAGAAGTGCCACCGCATGGACAAGTTACTTAGACTGGCATTATAAAATAGGTGCCTATCTTAATATGGATATGTCAAGAAGGATGAGACACTTGATTACCCCGAACTTAAAGAGAAGAGGGAAAATGACATTTTTTAAATTTAGTTTCTCCAGAACTGAAGAATGTTATTCCCACAATAAAGTGAAGGCCTTTCTTATATGCCCCTATTCAAAGCTATAAGAATTTTTTAGCAGCATCTATAGGTGTATAAATTCCCATGGAGTATATGAGTCAGGGGAATTGTATTTTGGAGTAACGTTTTGAAAGACCTTGATTGTCCTTCACAGGATAGGTGTCTGCTAGCAATAGCTATGGGTAAATTCCACTTAGGCAATTCAGAATTTAAACTCTTTTTGTAACCTTATACTAAAGCAATATGTAATCTCACAAATATCTACTAGCCGCTGACATTCTCAAAGCAAAGAAGCTTCCACTGAAGTTTTGGATAACACTTTGTACAAAGGGAACAGTTAAATAAAAATTAGAAAGTCTCTTTCAGAGCTGTTAAAAGATGTGTTCTTATTTTCTTAGCTTTCAATTTTATTCCCACAGTGAATGTATCTCCCACTCAGAGCCAAAGAAGCTTTGCATAAAGAAAAGATATTTGATCTTTTTACTTAGTCTGTATTCAGTCCAAAGAGAATCCATTTAGCTGACTTGCCGGGGCTGAATGGAGGCTGGGGCCTTCAATGCACACAGAGATCCATACAGGTCCACACTGTCTATCTTAAATTCATGCTCAGTAGCTTCTTGTTCTCAGTAGGAGACCAATTCATTTCTAAGAGACCATCTGCCTTTACAATAATGTTACACAATGTCTAGTTTAGGCATCCACATTCAGTTTTCTTATCCTGCTTTATTTTTGCTTGTTTCAAAAGTCCAGAGGGCAAAATAGAGAAGATTGTGATATCAGGAGAAGTAGTACACATAATACTACGCTTGGTATAGACTGAGGATAATGTAGAATCATAGAATAATTTAGGTTGGAAAAGACCCTTAAGATCATCAAGTCTAACCATAAACCTAACTTAGCGGTGCCAAGTCCACTGCTAAGCCGTGTCCCTAAGCACCACATCTACACGTCTTTTAAATACCTCCAGGGATGGTGACTCAACCACTTCCCTGGACAGCCTGTTCCAATGCTTGATAACCCTTTCTGTGAAGAATTTTTTTCTAATATCCAATCTAAACCTCCCCTGGCACAAATTGAGGCCATTTCCTCTTGTCTTATCGCTTGTTACTTGGGAGAAGAGACTGTCACCCACCTCACTACAACCTCCTTTCAGGTAGTTGTAGAGAGCGATGAGGTCTCCCCTCAGCCTCCTTTTCTCCAGGCTAAACAACCCCAGTTCCCTCAGCCGCTCCTCATAAGACTTGCTCTCTAGACACTTCACCAGCTTCATTGTCCTTCTTTGGACATGCTCTAGCACCTCAATGTCCTTCTTGTAGTGAGGGGCCCAAAACTGAACACGTTATTCACGGTGCAGCCTCACCAGTGCTGAGTACAAAGGGCCAATCACTTCCCTACTCCTGCTGGCCACACTAGTTCTGATACAAGCCAGGATGCTCTTGGCCTTCTTGGCCACGTGGGCACACTGCCAGCTCATATTCAGCTGGCTGTTGACCAGCACCCCCAGGTCCTTTTCCACCGGGCAGCTTCCCAGCCACTCTTCCCCAGTCTATAGTGTTGCATGGGGTTGTTGTGACCCAAGTGCAAGACCCAGCACTTAGGTGTAGCTGCAGTCTCTTCCCAAACTCTTCCTAAGAAAGATTTCCAGAGAAGCTCTTCCTCAGCACAGTATCTATTCTATGTAGTAACATATTTTTTTCCATAACTCCACTTCCCTCTGATCTATGCAAATGCTGTTGGGCTGGATCATGGGCTCTGAAAGACGTCTGTATTATCTGCTACCTATTACGTGTGTTTTAGTGCCATTCCACTTTATACCAGCTGAGACTCTGGTTAACATAGGAAGAACATTTACTGAAACAACATAAATCTGTACTAATTTTCTGTTTTATCTCACTTCCCCTGGACCTATAAGTTAAAAACAGCTAATAGTTTTCTTTTTAATGAGAATTTGCTGGGGAAAAAGCCATTTTACATCTGGATCTAGAGTTGTCATGGTTACACTGTTGGCAGATGGTATCTGTTTTTTATCTCTTTAGGGTTTTTTTCTTGAATACATTTCCAAAATTCAGAAAAGAAATCATTAATTTACATGATTTGCTGAAGAGACTTTAGGGAAAAAAGGAAGGACTTTTTCAAATGATAAATATCATTTGAGGCTTGTTTTGCATCTTCTGTAATTGCCATTTAACATTATGTGTAATTAGGCCACATTTTAGCAAAATCATATTATTTAAATTTATTTTCTCCAGAGCTGAAGGATTTTATCTTCACAGTGAGCTGAAGGACTTAGTTGGGAACACTTAGTGGCAACTGCTCTTATTAATACTTGCAGGGATGAGTGTAGTGAATGCAGATGCCGCATGTTCTTCAAGAGGCAACCTTAAAATCATATTTGCTTTTCAGGGCATTTTAATCTTGTAGAAGCAAGACAGTTGTTATGAACTGATGTAAGAAATATTCACGGTGGAGGTATCTCTGGAAGTACTTAACAACTATACAAGTTTAAACTAATAATTTTTACAGATGTAAAACTGATATTGAATACTGACCTAACTTACTAAATTGCTCAGAGAAAACCCTGTTTATACCCGTATTTCTTATTTATTTGCTTTCTGGACTGCAGTTATGCACTCCATTGAACATCATTGCAAGCCTCCTTTGAAGAGTGAAGAACCTGGTCATTCCGTGTGTGTTATGAAACTTGGATGAGTCAGTGATCCTTATGGTTCCTGGACTTCCTGGTTCAGATTACTTAATTGCCAAGTATTCTTGCTATTACCCAGGAAAAAAAGCAAGATGTTAAAAAATTGGACCACCATTAACCACCACTGTTATGGCTGAGGTACATATCTTCAGTGAAAAAAAGGGAAGACAGTTTTTTTCTCTTTTTTGAATCTTCATGGTCATTGTTTGCAAATGGGTTTCCACACCAAGCTGAAGGCACAGTTTCTCTTTCTTCTTGCTGTTGTTTTTATTTTCAGATCTTTTAATCTGGGGAGCTGAGACTTGATGCAAAATGATGAATCTCAATGAACTTGGACTACATAACTTGGCAAAGTGGTGCAGGACCACACTGACATCGCCAGAGTAAAAAATGTCTCTATATTTCATATGTTGTAATGTGAATAATTTAGACTGTCTTAAAGATCAAATCTAGTTATTGGTACCCTCCAGACTTTTTCACAAGTAAGCGTTTACTCCTACTAACTGCTTATAGAAAAGGAACAGACTTATTCAATAGTTTACATGTATAAACAGATTTGGTTGGGGGAGAATGCTGAGCTTAATTTTATAGGGAGAAGCCACAATACGGTCCTATGATAAAGTAGCACATACTGCCCTAGCACATTATGACAGGGGTGGTGAAAACCTCATTAGCTTCCTTTAAAATCCCATGCTTAGTTGACACTATAATTTTAAGATTGGGTTTCTTGAACTTGTTTTAGCAGAAGGACATAATTCTGAGAGCTCTCACAGCTAAGTGGTATGCACTCCCAACCTTTTTCTTGTACATGGTCACTAAACTTTCTGTATATTTTTGCATACATTTGCTGTTCTGTGCTGTCTATTTCTACCCAGAAAATTTGGAAACTTTTGACCTCAGTATCTGTAGCATAATTGTAAAAAGAATTGTTCAAATCCCTCATCTAACAAGGGCAGAAGTTCTAAAGAGAAAGAAAACATACACAAATTATAAGAAAAATAAATTCACAATCAATGTTTTTGCCACATTTACTTACAAAATTCCTTAAGGGTTCATTGCCATGGTACAATATAGAAAAAATATCCCACGGAGAAATGTGAACGCTTTGACATGAGGTTTTTGTATTGTAATTAGCCGAAGAATATTTTAATTGTTAAATAATTTAAAAAGTTGTATATAATCTATGTTTAATATAAACATCAACATTTTGTACATGTATGTATTTATCAATCAAAGCCAAACGCTTGGAAAATTAGACACATGCATACATTTTGCAGATATTTATATTAGTTATAAGTCAAGACTGAAATAACTTCTCCTCCTTGAATTGTCATGTGGTGTGTTTAGAATGTAAATTAAAACCAGCCAATTGTGTCTTTTCCTTAGGTTCACAAGAAGGTTAGAAAAGAAACTGTGTCTAAACAGACACAGAGTAAGACTGTTAAACCAGATGGCTCTGTTAGTGACCATACAAAAAAACTGTTACTGGCAAGACATTAACGTGCAGACATTTGCAATGCTTGAGCAAAACTGTCTGTTACATTATTCCAAAGCAGATCTTTTCTGAGTTACATTTTACAGCTATTTTTAGTTGGAAATGACAAGGGGTTGCCTACGTTTATTTGGAGGTAGGAACCTCCAGATAATCTCTCCATGTACTTGGAGGAAGAAAAACACTCTGCTTCCATTAGCATTGTCTGGCAGAGAGCATGGTCTGCCTTGTTCAGCAGTGGACAGCCTGCACTCCTCCATGCTTGTCCCTGACATTGCAGCTGTTTCCAGGCCTGCCTCAGCTTTTCCCTCTTAGATTCAGGCAGATACTGGTCACTTCTTGGCTGTTGGCTAGTGCTCAGATTAATAGGGGTTTGATACAACAAAGGCCAATGTTGGTCTTGGTGGAACAGAGCAAGGAGTCACAGGGAGAGCCTTGTATTGCCGCAAGGGGTCTATGGGAAAGTGGAAAGAGTGAAAATAACAAAAATATCCATCTCTTTCCAGTACCTGTTTTATTCTGTTATTCTAAGGCATTCTTTGTTCTGTTATGTTAATTTGATTTCAATCTGCATCTTTACAAAATCTATCAGAAAATGCTTTGAAAAGGCACCCAAAGTCCTGAAGAAGAGAACCAGTTTATATCCTGGGCTCCTGGGATGAATCAGAAGCCAGGGAGAGGGAGCAGTTCCTTGTCATATTAGGGGTCGGCAAACTTTCAGAAAACCCTAGGGAGAATAAAAGAAATAAAATCAATGGAATAGTGTTGAGAATAACAAAGCGGGGGGAGAAAACCAACCAAAAACCAAACCAAAACAAAAAAAGGAAATGCTTTCTAGGGCCTTTGACAGGCATGAAATTGGTAAGTGGAAACTGCTTCCTTCTCTGAAAGCCTGTAATGAGAGTAAGGTACTTCGGAGGGACTTTTTCTTTGCTTAGTAACTGTGACACAATGTTTCCTTGTGAATATGATAGGCAAAATTATCATTAATGGAGAATTGTAAAGGTTGTTCCCAGCTTGGTTAGAATGCAATCCTCAGGGACTGCTTCTCTCTGAAGGGATGCAGACACTCAAATGACTCTCTTTGAAAGAAATGCTTTACCTTCTCCCACTGCACATATGTAATGGGAGAAACTACTAGGGAAGAATTTCATTCATTCATCCATCCATTTATCCATGTGTCTCTCTCTCTCTGTGTCTATCTGTACCTATCATGTATATACCAAGTGTGTACAGACTTATGTACCTATCAATCTATCTATAGTCAGTCTGCGCACACAGGATATATACATATACACATACACACACCTATTCAGACACGTAATTATATAGATCATTTGCTGTATCCAGTGCCTTGAATTTGCAAATGCTTTTAATAATTTTATTAAAATCTTATTTAAAATGCTTTACAAATTATACATAGATAATGGAACAATGCTAGCAAAATGAAATTTAACTATCCGCGAGTGAACTATCATCTAGCAGTTTCAGAGAAATGAAATAAAACCCTCTCTACTACAGAGATCTATACATCATTTCAGATATCTATTTTACCAAAGTATTAAGCCTAGATTGTCAAGCTGTTTAAGTAACTATTACTTACTTGTTAGAATATGGGACCTGTGCTAATTTCCTTGTACAGAGACTGAGATAAAAGTTCTAAACTATATGTGTGTGTGTAAGAGAGAGTACATAGTGTAGGTGGCAACCATTAAAGCCGGGTTAGAATTGTTGTATTACCTCATTATAATACAGTTTAGAATTCAAAATAAGAGGTAGTCTGGAAATCCCTGTGGAAGTTTTCACTTAAGTCATCAGCTGTTATAGAGAGTTTCATTTCTCACTGAAAAGTTACTCTCAAGAATGCATAATAATTTCATGAATATTATCTATTCACTGCATTTAATTTTAAACTTCATAGAGATCTTTATGTTAGGTATTTGGTCTGCCTTTGTTATCATTGGGAAATGAAGTGTTCTTCCAGAAGGCAATTCTTGGCTCCAAAATGTAAGAGGATTTTGAAGAAAATCCTTTTCAAGTACAATCTATTAGCAAGTTTCTAATATTTACATCCTAAAGAATTCCTTTTTCCTGGTTTCCTTATCAGTGTAGGGTGTCCCTCTTATATCCAAATTAAACCTCATCAAACCTTACATATTTCTTCAATTTTGACCTGGTTATGACCATGTGATTAGGTCTGTTACACCCACAGAAAGAAAGAATGTTCTTAATGTTCTTCAGGGTGCTGTTGTATCAAGTTGTACTGTGAATTATGATCCATTCAATATACGATGCCAGTGCTATGAGTTGATGAAGTTGCATTAACCAATATGTGTGAACTGGAGAGTGCTGTGTCCTTCTACATCTGGTGCATATTAGGTTAGATACTCTATGTTTGGGGAATTTTATCTGAACAGGGTTTAAGAATGGGTCAATGTACCGTTAACATATACATCTCTCTGACATTTAAACAATTCCTTAATCTTTTAGGGTTTTTTCCCTTGATCTTTCAGGGTTTTTTTTTCTTCCTTATCTGTGATTGTTTCATCCATGTGATTAGATGATATTTGTTATCAAATGCATATGATGCATGAGCTGAGGAAAGATACAAGTCAGACACTACATAGGACACAGTTTTGTGGTAAGGTAAGAAAAAATTATTCCACAATAGTGGCACAGCTGGCTAGACTAGTTAGTAACAGAATCATTATTTTTATTGCTCTTTACTTTTTTTGCCCCTGTGATGCAAAGATGGTTTTCAGTTTTGCAATTATAGTAATCACAGATAGCTTTAATAAGTTGAGGTAATCTTGGCAGGGTGAAAGACATCCTAAGCCCAAAGGGAATGTGTATTTTGTGGGACTGCAGAGAAGAACTCTGATGTTCTTAGTTTGTGTGCTTGAGGGGGAATAAGTCAAATCAGTGATGGCTAGGAAGAGCAACAAAAGACACAAGCCTTTCTACACTTGCTAAGCCAACAGAAATGATCTGGGAAGGGAGGCAAGTTGCTCCAAACCTAGAACAGTACCACAGAAATTAAAAGGAGACCTTTGGGGCTGCTGATGTGGAAAAGGGGAGATTTCCTTAGGGAGGATTTCCTTCTGATATATGGGAGTGTAAGACTGGAGAGGGTTCTCCTCAGCACAGCCCCAACCAACAGCCCTGTCGGGCAATCCCATTCATACATTTAACAAGCTCTACCTTTAGACTACTGAGCTTTGTCACGCCTAGCCTTTTCCTAGTGGAAAACTTCATATAGCTGAAGTGATCCTATACTCTTAAGACAGAACAAGTCCATGGTACCACTTTCCATTCCATTTGCTACTCTTAAGATAAATGTAGAGAGGATCACAAGGGCAGGATGTGCTTCCCTGCTATGACAGGTTGAGCTTATTAAAAGAATAAAGGGCAAGAAAGTGAAATATTTAAGTATATTCTTGATACAAGGGTCACTTGAAGCTTGGAATTGAAAATATGGTAGTCATATATGTATGGTTAATTTAGCTAAAACAATCCACTCAAAGAGCAGCTGGTTAGGACAGCCTCTCTGTGGAAATTACAAGACCTAATACTACTTTATTAAAAAGAAAGAAAGAAAAACAACTTTACTGTTTTTATTTAAAATTATTTTTAAAAAATGTTGTTATAGTTCTGTAAATACAAATTCCCATCTCCTTTCCTCAGGATAAGTGAAAGCACAATTGTACATTACAGAAAAAAAAGTTTAGGGATTAAATGGAAACTAAGGTAGCTGTTTAAGAAAAAGTTTACGGTTGGTCAAATTTGAGAGCCTCTTAAAATATCTTAGCAAAACAATCTCATTTATTTCTGAAAAGTGAGTGCTAGACAAACAAATAGTGTTAAAGAAAAAGCAGCCTGTGACAGAACTACATTTCTAATATGTGTGTTTCTCTGTTCTCTGTTACAATGAAAAAAAAAAAATTCAGTTCTGCAAAATAAAAATGAATACATTTATCCAAAGAAAATGATGATATGTTCTTCAGTTCAGTAAAAGGGAGGATCAAACATACTCTAGAGGTTCATAAATGGGCATAATTTTAATACATTAATTTTTGCATAAGCAATTGTAGTTGTTAAAAAAATAGAGTACATTAGTGATGAAAATTGTTATAATGGGGTTGAAATAGTGATAGTTCACAACATAATCCCGGCTAAGAACAAGCTATTTTGATATTCTGTTGCAAACTCTTGTGTTAAAAAGACCTAATAACTTCTAGTTAATAATGTGTATTACCAGCCAAAGTTTTACCATGGTGAACAAGCCGCGATCATAGTCAGAGGGGATTCTGATGTCTAAAGTGATTACAGAGGAATTACACAGATATAAATTCTGAAAGTTATATGGATGTTGTTTGCATCCCACAAAGTGTAAAATATAAATACTAAAAAATGATTTTTTTGCTAGCATTCAACAAATAAGGTCAGATTGTTCAATTGCTAAGTAAGAGGTTTTTTTATGTGATGGTAAATTAATTGTAAAGTATATTCTTTGCTAAACTCAGAGAAAAGCAGAGGTGTCTCTAAAAAGAAAACAAATAATAAAAACATGGGTTCAGATTCACTTGAAGTGCTGCACAGAAGAACCTTTTTTACTCCAGCTGACAGAGCATCCCAAGGGAGTGATTACGGAGGATGATTGTTTGTTTAAGTGACTGGGATCTTCTATTGTCCAGCTTACAAATTTTGTTAAATAAATATTACCACACCATGACAAATTATTTCATGGTGGTCTTTTCCAATCAAAGAAAGTCTGGTCTTGACTTCCAGCATGGATGCAGGTGGGGGAAGGGATGACAGGATGCACTCATCCAAGTTGTTATTTTTCTTCTCCATCCGCATTGAGTGCTTACTTATATTTGGGCACCTGAACTAGAACTAAGAATACCATTTTCTCTTTTCATATCAACTTGGGCATTTTCCCCAGTTCTGAATGTTCAAATGATGGTAGGTGGCTAAACTGGGGATTTGAATGCCTAACTGTTGATCCCTTGTGTGAATTTTTTCTCTCTCTTAACGTCCAAAATCATATGTAACATGGTTCTAATCTGAAGACATGGATCATCAGGATCAGAATAAAAAAAAAAAAAAAAAAAAAATCCCAAACCCCAGACTTTATGTTTTCTTCTGCCCAGCCATTCTCTGAAGATTTGAAGTGTTTTATTTCATATTGTCATGTCTTGTCTTTATGCAACACTCACCAAACACTTACAATTATCCATAGCACAGCTTGGCCACAGATGGAATTGCTTCCAGTACAGCTCCTATCATACCGAACAGTCTATCTGTGCCTATGTTCTTTGTTTTTTTTAGCTTGTATATCTCTTAGAAAGAAAAAAAAAATCCATTTGCTGATACTACCTAATTTCTCTCTTCCTTGGTTTCTGTATTATTTATTATTCAGACCTGTTATTGTATTATTTAACAGTATGGAGTGCCTTTGAATACAATTTTTATGAAAGGTGCACTACTAAATAAAGTTCTATTGTTTATCAGAATTAATGCCTCCTATTTTTATGAACAATAGCTCTGAATGACAACTTTCTACATTAAAATATTAAAGTCATTAAAGCCACTTTATTTAATCTATGGGAATATTTTGCTTAATGCTTTTAAGTTCCTCATACTTTGTCTGTGTCAATGAATTGAGGTCAAGGAAAATACAAATCTTTCCTCACTCGTAGGATATCTCTTCCTAATTTCATACCGCCACTGGAATTTGCTCTTGGTCTCTCATGTTCCTAGTAGATACTACAATTTGTGTCTTTGAATTATTTCTTTAATTTTCTTTTTTTTTTCCTTTACTGAACAGCCTTTTTTTATCCATTTCTGGTAGGTCATGCTTATATTAAAGAAAAGCAGTTTGGGCAGTAAATATATAATATGTGCCACAATAATGGGCAGTATTAGAAAGAATAATAATGAAATATTTGTATTAACGGGTACCTCTGTCAATAGACCTATGAGTTCTGAACAACAATAGCTAAAACACAGTTTAATTAAAAAAGACAATATATCCCAATAGACCAAAACAGTTGAGTAGTAAAAATGAAAGCACAATAAGCAAACACAGAAAGTCTCATAAATAAAATATTCCATTAACCACCCAGAGGTAGAATAGCAAGAATACTACTTCACGTTTGGACTGGAAAGCTCCCACAAAGATTCACGTACAGAAAGCATTATTCTAACACCTCTGCTGACATGGTTTCAGCCATCAGGCTTCAGTTGGAGTTGCTCTTGTGGGCCTTAACATAGACCATAGGCGAACATACATAAAATTTTAAGTTGCAACAGTATTTGAAACTTCCTTTCTGGGCTGAAGCTTAGTGCATGCAGAGGAGATTAAGAGAGCTTGTGACACCAGAGTTTTTCTTTACAAGGGAAGGAGTATGAAGGCACATTGGCACTTCTCAGAATAAATTGTTAGAGGAGGTGATTTTTAGAACAAGTTGATAAAATGTATTATAGCAAATGTTCAAGTCCAGAAGGTATCTGTCTAAGAGTTTCATCAATGGCTATTAAAAAAGTTTAGTAGATAAGCCACTAGTTCAGGAAATCTCTAAAGTACAGGTGGAAGCTGGGGAGGTGTCCTGAAAAAGTATGTAGAGGGCGTAACTGTTGTCTATATATTCTGACCTAAACTCCTTCCCAAGGTATCCCTTAACAGTTACTCTGAAAGGACAGACACAGGTCTATATGGACCTGTGATCTTATCCAGTACACTTGTGCTTCAGCAATGTAATATTTTCATACCTTTACTTATCCTTCCAAAATTGTATCTATAAATTATAAATAATCAAACTTTTTTTTTTAATTAGGATGGCTGATTTGTAATATTCTTAAATCTCTACCCTGTGTGCTTGATAATTGGATCCTGAATGAATTAATCAGTAGGTTACTAAATCAAGCTGCTTGAAATTTATGTGCTCTCTTCATCTGTCTGCACTTCTCCCTCTACATTTTCCATGCCTTGCTGCACAGTATCTTAGCTCCAACAAGAGACCTGGGAAGAGTGTCATGCCCTACCTAGCCTTGTGTGTAATCTGTTAATTTAGGTACTTTCTTCAAAGGCTGATGCAGTAGGTAAAAAGACCACAAAACCCAACAAAAGAGTAGGGAAGTGATCGTGCCCCTGTACTCGGCACTGGTGAGGCCGCACCTCGAATACTGTGTTCAGTTTTGGGCCCCTCACTACAAGAAGGACATTGAGGTGCTGGAGCGTGTCCAGAGAAGGGCAATGAGGCTGGTGAGGGGCCTGGAGAACAAGCCTTACGAGGAGCGGCTGAGGGAACTGGGGTTGTTTAGCCTGGAGAAAAGGAGGCTGAGGGGAGACCTCATCGCTCTCTACAACTACCTGAAAGGAGGCTGTAGCGAGGTGGGTGTTGGTCTCTTCTCCCAAGTAACCAGTGATAGGACGAGAGGAAATGGCCTCAAGTTGCGCCAGGGGAGGTTTAGATTGGATGTAAGGAAAAATTTCTTTACTGAAAGAGTGGTTAAACATTGGAACAGGCTGCCCAGGGAAGTGATGGAGTCACCATCCCTGGAGGTATTTAAAAGACGTGTAGATGAGGCGCTTAAGGACATGGTTTAGTGGGCATGGTGGTGTTGGGTTGACAGTTGGACTCAATGATCTTAGAGGTCTTTTCCAACCTCAATGATTCTATGATTCTATGATTCTATGAAAATCTCATGAAGTATTCTAACTACTTAATCGACATTTATGATGCCAAGAAATTCTGAAACTAAAGAGGATGGCTTTCAAAACGTCAAGTTTTCCACTGTATTATTATGTTATATGTGGTCTCCATGATGAGAAGAAAGTGACCTTCTGTGATGAATTAAATGAGATATGTGTGGTACAGATGCAGTCTCATGCTCTTATTTGGTATATGACATAGTACACGAAGCAGGAGATGGATAAATTGTGAGTCATCATAACCTAAGGCAATATAAATAGAAAAGCTGTGCTTTCAATGGAATAACTTTTCAAAAGGTGTGTGAAAAAGCGACAGGAGGATTGTGTTTGAACACAGTGACAGAGATGATACAGACTGACAGAACTCAGAAAGGCAAAGCCAGATTCCTGAATTAGCCCACTCCCTCAGTTTCAAAGGATGAACCTTATTCTTAGTAATATTTGGAATCACATTTTAGTGGTATATTTGCTTTTCAACTACTCACTTTCTTATTTTCCTATTATCAGAATTAAACCTTTCCTTTGCTGAAATTAAAAAAAAAAAAGAAAAAAGAAAAAAGAAAAACATCTCTTTAAGTATAATTACATCTTAAAGTGGACTCGTGATCATAAATCTGTAATAGATTTATTTCCTTGGATATAATAAATTCAGAAATGTAAGAAGACTAACCTTCTGGATGCCTGTAACTTGGAATGCTTTTGCCTGTAAAAGAAATTAAGTTATTCTGAAGGGAGGTATTGTCATATGCTAGTATAAGGGGTAAAGTCTTCGATGAGTTAACACTTACCTGATGAAGGAATAAGCCCTGGAGTGACAACCCATAACTTCATGTAATTGCCTATTGTCACAGCCATCAACATGTTTTAGAATAAATGTTTTTCTGCTCAGTACTGTTCATATTTTTTAGAGATATGCAAAATACGTCAAAGGGCTTAGGATCTTCAAGGCATTTATGTGCAAGAACACCTAATTGGTGAACCTCCAATAGGTTTGGTTATGAGACAGATATGGAGTTGCTCTGCTTAACCAAGACAGGAGCAGGTCTTGATAGACCCAGCCACAAAAATCTCAGTTTCTTAAATACGTTTAATTTTGAAAATTTAGATCCCATGGTATTGTGAAATGCATCCTTAGACTTTTGTTACTAAATTAATCCTAAAATATTTTTTGGATGCTTAAGTTTCCTATCCACACATATTTTCACTTGGTGCTTCACAATGGTGCCTTAGGATAAGCAGTGAGCATGATGCTTTTTTGATGTGTTTTTTGGTATAACGCTAAAGGTTGACTCTGCTTGGACCTCATCTTTGAGCACTATGAGTAGTTCTGGAGTGGGGAATCTGTGGACCCAAAGGTATCATTTTGACCTCTTTGCATACAAGCAAATACAGGTGAGCCATTTTCTGTAAATCAGTCTGAAAATTATTAGTAGAACCAATAATATAATTGATGAATCTTCATTCTTGAGTATTAACCTGTATCACACTGACATTTAAACATGATACAAGTCTGATGACATATCAAAACCATTTGGCATTAGCTGCTGAAATTTTTGAGTCAGCTGTAGATGTTTTAAAGAAGAAAATGACAGAGGAGTTTATTAAAAATTGAGATGGATTTGATAGGTAAGGATTATTGTTTGACCTTTTCATTATGTTCCTCAAAGTTCTCTTTGAAGCAACTGTTTCCTTTCTGTCTGCCAGACATATCCCGTGAAATGAAAATAAGTATGACAAGTGAGAAACCTCACACAGTCCTGCCATAAGTCTTGGAGACTGTTATCCTGAAGTTTCTTTCTTTTAGTTCTTTCTTTTAACCTTCAAAGATTTATACATCAATCCTAAACACTTTAGACGGAAATAGGATGGCTACCATACATTTAATGGTTTCCATTTCTTGTGGATCACCTCAGGGTTATCCAAGTCTTCTGCCATCTCGTCATAAAATATAGCTTTCTCTTCTTTTACACATGGATCACAAATGTGACCACTAGAAAAACAGATGTAATACCTTACATATGTATTGGATCTTTCACCCAAGGATCCGTTACACTCTGAAGTAATCTGGCAATGGTGTACTTGGATCACTAATCTACCATTTTTTAGTGTTGAAAAAGCTTATCTATTTTCTTTTCCCTCATATATTTGAAATTTGTATAGTTAATTAGTTGAATATGTTTCCAAGTCCCCCAGGTAATTCTTGTAAATGAACTCCTCTATTAGCAGCTGAATGTAATTTTGCACATTTTTTTCATGTAGCTGAAGCATTTGCTTGTCAGCTGTCAAACACAGGTGGCATGTACAGAGAAACATCTTTCTTACCATGACAAGTTAGATTGCCTGTGCAATGCCAGATACGTACAGCATATAATATGCTTCCAGGTTAGTGGTGATTAAGTATGAAAATGCTAGCTTATTGCAAATAGTTATTAAAAACAAACAAACAAAAAAGTAAAAAACTTTCCTAATTATTATATTTTACAAAGTCGTTATACATTACAATTACTTTTTTTTTTTTTGGAACCTCTAAAAAGGCAACTAGAATTTTCTAAGTGTCTTGGAGGTCAAAGGAGCTGTACAATTTTAGTATGAGCTGGAATCCATTGGATAATGTCTGAGTCCACTAATGAAAGATCATGAACAATATTATTTCTAAGTGCAACCACATGTTTGAAATGGGTACTTAGTGTGCTTTAAATATGAAGCTCTCCTTTAGTTTTGCAAGCATAAAAACATCTAAAGGCATCATTTGAAAGGGGATTTGAAAACTTCTGGTGCTCAAGCAAGGACACAACAGTAACTGTTCTCATTTTGCCAAAAAACCCCACTGATTTCAAAGTCTCTGCCCTTCCTGTGCATGGTGAAAATGTCAGTGTCATAGGCAAATACACCAGGATTTTTCACTTCATGTTCATTTTTGTGAAAGGTGTTGCAGCGTATGTCCATTCCCCCCACACTGGTAAAACTGGTTCATGTGGATAAAAATTAGGTAGACGCTTAGGAATAGAGTGTAATTCAAGTATCTGAATTAAAATATTTTCAATTTTTGGACTGATTCTCAAAGATACTTTGTGGTCTATGAAATGAATAACACCGAGATATTGCTATTAAAATAGGCTCAGAACCATACTGGCTTTTGATTTTTCTTGACTTCCTGCTTATGTGATAAGAAGGAGGTCTGGCAAGTAAGTTCTTCTGTCTGGGTGCAGCAAATGCCTTTGAAAAAAATTTACAAAATTTATTGTTTATACTTCCATTTTAAACTTTATGCTTTAAAAAATGTCAAAATTATTTCAATATGCAGTTGAACACTCATGTTACCTTCACAGAAATATTAAAACAATTTGTAAAGGAGACCTTCTGAATCCTTGTAAACCTAAGGCAGAGCACAGGGAAAATGAGAAAACATTATTGAATCTCATGTTGCCAGTAAAAGATTTTCCTTAAAATATTATTATTTTGTTATGAACATTTCTACTGAGTTTCCATAGTACTGAATGCCCTATTCAACTTAGGTGCTTTGATTCACATCTGGTTGTAAGAACACGCAGTCACTTTCTGACCAAAATTGATTATGACTTGACCTAACCACTCATCCAAGAGGAACAGAGCTAAGTAAGGCTAAGTCTACACGGACACCTGAATTCTCCCTTGAACTCTCTGAAGTCCCTTAATTTGACTTACATCCATGTACAAAGTCTCCTACTCATGTAGAAATTGAACTCCATAGTTGAAAATCTGCCATATAGATGCAATAAGTAGCCATGGCCCTAGTCAAGAGCCAAAGTGCTCCCTTTTCATACCGTGTGCATATGAAAGTCATATCGGAATCCAAACTTTTGGACAAAACTACATATTCTGCCAACTCTTACTTTCCTCACCACCTTTGTAAAGCATCCAAGGAAAGGCTGCATACTTCAGAGTGTAGTCACAGTGCCTTCAGGCTGAGGAATGAAGTAGTACTGTTATTCTGCTGCTCTGACCACAGTTTCCTACTTACCTCCCACTATCCCCTCCCTTCTGTTGGTATAAGCATTTAGAAAGCTACAAAACAGACCAGATTTGGGGAAATAACCTGAATTAAAACTACCTTGATAAATAAAAAACAATAATAAAAAAAGCATCCAGAAAGGATGTTTGTGCTAGCACACAGAGGGCAGGAGTGAGAATTGGATAGGTTTTTTGACCTTAATGTTGACTTACGCCAACTTAAAGAGATGGGAAAGCCATTCTTTGAATGTAGTTTTGTTAAGTGGTAAGAAAATTAAAGGTGTCATTAGGCCAGGTATTCATTTCCTGTTTCATAGATGAGACAACACTCCTGACCCAAGAGCATGATGCATAACAATAAGGTCAAAAATTAGTGTAAGTACTACAAAACCACCTACCAAGTGGACAGGCCTAACATGAGAAAAAAAGACCCCAAAACATTACTTTTAACCCTAATTGATTCAAGCAGCAGCTCTGCATCCTGAAGCAGCACAAATGAGCTGATGAACTACAGCAAGGGTAATGACCACTTATACTGAATCCACCGCCCAGAGAAAGAGTCCAAGCTTTGGACACAAAAAAAAGATTTGTAAAGATTTTCTTCATATGCGACTTTTCAGTTTCAAGCAAAAGGTTACTTTCAAAATAATAAGCATTATTCATCTCCACTGGCAGCTGTATGTTTCTGTGAGTAACGGTCCAAATCCCAAGCTCCAGTGCCTTTAGGCTTTCTCCTCATGTAGCGCAACATATACATTGCCTTTTTCTTAGGGTTTTTCACCTATTATTGACAAATACAAATAGCAGAAAGCACAGCTGTGTTGTCATGTGAAAATAGAAATTATAGACCTTTTTGAAATAAGTTGGGTCAGGATCTCTGTGGCAGGTACACTGTGCTAATCTTTTTGTTCTGCGGCAAACCTCGTAGCTGGGTCTGAAGATGTCTTAATGGGTCTGAAAGTAAGTGCATATGAACCTTGCTTGCCTAAGGTTAGCAGCTGTAACGTCACCAATATTTCCAAAGGCTATATTTGTGGGTCACTTCACTGAATACCAGTTTTAACATTTAAGATGTCCCTAGCAGCACTCCACAGCTGTGCTAATATCAAAAGTTGGAAGGCTTGAATTAAATTGTCATCACTACTGCTTCTTCTGAGAGTTGGCTTAGCCAGTACAGCGTCCATGCTATTATACCTTCAGGAATAGTTTACCACAACCTAATGAGACACATCATTTCTCTAAGAATATATCATCTTTTCTGGGATGGAAGTTAGGTACAGAAGAGCCTGGCCATGTTATTACCAACATAAGTATGGCAATGTAATGGTTGATTTGGATCCACCCTGAAAACGTTATCCTGCACAAGAAAGTATACAGATGCTGAGGAAACAGTAGTGCTTGGCTTATCTGGAGATATTTGGTAGATCATATATTGCTGTATGACTTTAACAGCTTGATTCTGTTCCTCAGATCCTGCTCTGCCCTTTTAAGGCCTAATCCAAAGCCCACTGAAGCCCCTAGAAATAGGTGTCATTAATGAAAAGCATACTGTAGATCAACTCCTTACTTGAAATTTGTAAATTACTCCTTACTTGAAACTGGAAGATTCAGGATTTTACTCATATGAAACGCATGGTTGATTAGCATCCATTTTTATCCTACTTTTCATATAACTTACACAACAAATATTGCAAAGTGTAACAAAAAGCCTAATACATTTCAGTTTTCAGATGTTCATGATGCTGTGGGTAAACATCACCCAGATAAATTACTACTAAATTCTTCCTTTGCAGCTCAGTTAAAAAAAAATTATGTGTCACAGGCAGGAGATAACAGCAATTGTCAGTTATTTTTCTTGACTAATTTTGCCAGCTTGTGTTATACTGTCCTCTTTATCTATTACTTACATACCATATATTATCTGACACATATTTAACTATACAGCTACAAATCACAACACATTTGTATAAACAAGACAGTATGAAAATGCAAGAGAGCTATTTATAAGCAACCAACCTCAAATCAGCATACGAAGGCTGCACAAGTTATCCCTGAAACCTATCAGTATAATATGTTGTAATAAAATACTTTCTCAATAACTTGCAAAATAATCTATGCCTTGGTCACAAAAAAAAGTCAATAAAATAAATTACATACTGTTGTACCCTCTCTAATGTCTAAATAAGTCTCTTGGAGGTTCACAGAAGAGAAAAAATGCTCCATAGGAGCAGACTGTGTAATTTGGCAGAATTTTCAAACACCACTTAGCACATCTTAGTGAATGAATGAGAAACTTCCTGGTGTGTTATTATTTGACATATGGACAGTATGGTGCTTTATGGGTAGTCCAAGAGGCATGGTAACAAATTTCAGGTATGCCACATGGACTTTGCTTCTTAGAAATTCTTGATGGAGAAGGGTGAAATGTTTATAATTTTTCTGCAAAAATTACAGGCTCAAGTCAACTTTTTATGATGTTTTCTTGATTGTTTCAACAATAACAAAAATCTTTTGAAGAAAATTTCAAAATAATTTATACTATTTTGTTCAATACCTTTTCAATTTAAAGTAACCTTATACTGTAAATTTCCTTTCAGCTTTATATATATATATATAAAGTTGTGCTTTTTTAGACTCACTGTTTTCCACTTAGTTGTTCTGCAATGAAAGTGAGACACCAGTTATGAATACAGGTGTAATTCATAGCATGTAGGTGATCTATAATCAGTAAAAACTCATTTGAAACTTGGTTTGTAAGAGTGTGGACAAGTATGTGCTCCATTTTGCATGCTTGAAATATAAAGGGGAGGTGAGATGAAGGAAGTGTGATGGTTGTGTTTTCTGTTTACCCATTTCCATACATAAATGGTATCTGAAGCCTGAAAACATGAAATAAGGAACTGCAAATACATGGTTCCCCAGAAAGCTTCTATTGTTAATAGGAAAGGTAGTTTAGGAACTGGTTTATAATCAGGCCCCAGATATGGACTGTATATGGTAGTACAGACCATTGTCATCTTTCTTAACATTTAAAAGGTACAGCATTTGTTCTATTCACCTCTTTCCCCACTTTCTAAATTAATTTGCTCTCATGGATTCTTGTAAGACTGCAACATAACCCAAATACTGCTTCAGAACACCTATTTTTTTCTAAGTTTGGATTTTTCTAAGTAGACAGAAAGTACTCGTAACTATGGAGTTTTCCACTCTTCTTGAAAAAAAGTGAAAATAATCAGAATTTATGAAGGAATAATTCAACTGTTACCGTAAGTAGGCAATCTGCCTACTTATGGTAACACAACCATGATAAGGCTGTCTGAATTATAAACTTACAATATCTGTATCACCTACCGTTTCACTTGCTTCCGTTCAACAAATATTGAGACCTGCCAAATGTCTAACAGTTTCAGAGCTTGGCTGGTATGAGAAGTCTGCTGTCATTGTTGAAAACAAGGGTTTCTAATTCTTTTTTTTTATTAGCAAAGTGACTTACAGTATATGTATATGGTTTCTTTCTGTAGCCATTTACTGGTTTGCAATGTTACTCATGCCTTTTAAAGCAAATGTAGGAAAATGTGTAAGATAGATAGCTGGGCAATGTTCATTGTATTGCAATAAGTTTTTATGTTTTATTTTTTAGTACAAACAACAAGATAGAGATCATTTACTTGTTTAAAAAAGAAAATATTTTGAGCAGTGTAGGAGGAATAACTCCTACACAGTTCCTTGCTTTTTCATTGTTTAATTTTAATATTACTGCAACAAATTGAGCTATGTTGATATGTAAAGAAAAATGAATGTTCTCTAGAGTTTCAAGTTTGTTTTGAGCATATATACCCTGGAGGTTTTTCTCGGTCTCAGAGGACTTTAGTGAATCAGAATGAATACAACAGGATCTAGGAAGAAATGTGTTTAATGAACTGCATCACAAAAAGAAAAACAGAAGATAAAATGCTATAATGTAATGTCCACAAAACCACTGGCATAAAATGCATGATAGAGATTACCCCTACAATATATTGGAACTTTTCCCATAGTAATTGAAGCAATATTTGTGGAGCTAGCCATGGGAGTCTATTAATCTGGAGAGAAGCCACAAACCTAAAGCAATTTGAAGCATGTTAAAGTAGAGGTGCTATCTGCTGTATCCTAAGAATCTAAATCTCTGCATGCAGGTGAGTGTTTTGCATGATTATGCAAATGGGTGGTTGATACATGCACTACTATGTAGGTGTGCCTGAATCATAGGTGGGTGTATATATGTAGCAATGCATAAGTTTCTCCAAGCGTGTGAGAACACCTTCACGAGTTACACATAGTTGTTCATCTGTAATTTGAGAATTGCACACAGTCTTCTATGCTGAGAGGGACTTTGGAGTTAAAGACTCCCGAACTCATATGCCAGGATGTTCATAGCCTGTGGACTTGAATGATATTATTTTTTGTTAGGTGTGTAGGGGTGTGGGTTGAATGCAGTATCAAGAGGTCTTTGATTTCCCCTTCACAGAATCCCAGAATAGTTGAGGTTGGAAGGGACCTCTGGATGTGATCTGATCCAATCTCCTGCTTAAGTAGTCACCTAGAGCCAGTTGCCCAGGATCATGACCAAACAGCTTTTGAATATCTCCAAGGGGGGAGACTCCACAAACACTCTGGACAATCTGTGCCAGTGATCAGCCACCCTCACAGTAAAAAAGTGTTTCCTGATGTTCAGAGGGAACCATCTGTGTTTCGGTTTGCACCCATTGCCTCTTGTCCTGGACTGATCACTACTGAAAACAGCCTGGCTCTGTCTGCTTTACACACTCCTTTCAGGTATTTGTTCACATGAAAGAGATTTCTCCCTGAGCTTTCTCTTTTCTAGGCTGAACAGTCTGAGTTCTCTCAGCCTTTCCTCATAGGAGAGATGCTCCAGTCCCTTAATCATCTTTGTGCCCCTTCTTTGGACTCTCTCCAATGGCTGTCTTGCACTGAGGAACCCAGAACTGGACACAGTATACTCCAGATGTAGTCTCACCAGTGCTGAGTAGAGGGGAAGGATCACCTCCCTTGGCCTGCTGGCAACACTCCTCCTTGTGCAGCTGAGGACACCATTAGCCACCTTTGCCACAAGAGTACATTGCTGGCTCATGTTTATCTTGGGGGCTACTATGACCCCCAGGTCCTCTTCTGCAAAGATGCTTTCCAGTTGGGTGGTCCCCAGCATATATTTGTGCATGGGGTGTTCCTCCCCAGGTGCAGGACTTTGCACTTCCCCTTATTGAACTTCATGAGGTTCCCATCAGCTCATTTCTCCAGCCTGTTGAGGTCCCTCTGGATGGCAGCACAATCCTCTGGGAGATCAGCCACTACTCCCAGTTTTGTATCATCAGCAAACTTGCTGAGGATATACTCTGCCCCATCATTCAGAACATTAATGACGATGTTACACAGGATTGGATCCAATATTGACCCCTGGGTTACATCGCAAGCTACTAGCCTCCAGGTAGACCTTGTGCCACTGATCACCCTCTGGGCCTGGCCATTCGGCCAGTTTTCAGTCCACCTCACCGTTCACTCATCCAGCCCATACATCAACAGCTTCTCTATGAGGATCTTGTGGGAGACAGTATGAAATCCTTACTGAAATGAAGGTAGACAATATCCACTGCTTTCCTCTCATCTACCAAGCCAGTCATTTCATCATAGAAGGTTATCAGGTTGGTTAAGCATGACTTCTGCTTTGTGGATCCATGCTGACTACTGATGACCTTCTTGTCCTTCATGTGCCCAGAAATCGTTTCCAGGATTACTTGTTCCATCATCTTCCCAGGAATTGATGTCAGGCTGACTGGTCTGTAGTTCCTTAGGTCCTTCTTCCTGCGCTTTTTTCAAGGTAGGAGTGACCATTGCTTTCAACTCGTTTGAAGAGCAAGATGCTTGAAAAGGGAAGAAAGAATGGAGGGCTATGAATGACAACAATAGCTGTCAAGCAAGACAGCTAAGCAGGGGTGAACACAGGATTCAGATGCTTAAACTTAGTCATCTAGTGCCATTTGAGATGTGCTAGGGTCTCATGCCTGATATTCAGCTGCTTCTTCAAAGGATCTGTGTCTCTTGTGGGTCATATGTCATATAAGCTAGTCCCATGCAATTATTCTAGGGTCAAAAATGGCACGAAATCCCTACAGTTAGGCATTTGAAACACTCTTCAGGTGTCTATGAAGTTATTATTTTTCTGAACTTCCCAGAGGATGTGAAGTTTCACTACTTTACAGACTGGACTACATGTACAGCTCATAAAAATGAACATATGATATGACATCCTTTTCTATGATTTTTCTTCTATGAAACTGCTTTTCTATGTCAGTCACCTAGGAGTTTTTTCTCTGAATGATATGAAATGTTTATATTATTATCAGAAGATTTACAAATCTCTACATTTTCTAAGAATTACTGTGCATCAAGTATTCCACTTTCAAGGCATATTTTCACTTTTCCCATATTGTATTATGTTACAAAATTTATATATTAATTCCAGTGGTATTTCATTTGGATAATCCCAACTGTTTTAAGGCTCACTCTGCCCATTATATTATTTGAATTTCTCCAGCAATTTTGTACTGCCAATTTTGCTGACTAATAAGTATATTAATTTGCCATGAATCATCATGCTCTTGCTATTACAGATAGCAATTTCATACACATTGCATGACGTTATTAAAATCTTCACATGGATAGCTCTTCATTTATGTTCACTATAAATTAGGCTTAAAATGATAATATGCTGCCATTCTAGGCTTTAAAAATTTAAATGGCCTTACTAATTGTATTGTGTGTTGCATTTATAGATATTTATTTCAATTTAGAAAATTGCTTAGTCAAAAAAATTAAAATCAGCATGCAGAAAAAAACCCATATCTTAGCTTAATTCAAGTTACCATTCTGCAAGTATGCCAGATTAATCTGAAGTTTCTTTATGTGGTTTCTTAGCTTTTGTACCTCTCTTGTGCTTGTATAAAGAGCAGGGTGGAGAAGCAGCATCAAGAATGTTAAATGGAGAAAATCAGTAATGCCAAAATGACCATCAATTTGTAATCAACAAATTAGAGCTTGGCACATAGTGAAAGTGACAGAGAGAAGCAGGCAGTGTTGAAATGTACACATCAAGGTTATGCTCTGACAGCTCTGACAAGTGGCACCAGCCAGGACTCCCATCAATCAGGTATTCTCAGCAGAAGCTGCAAACACTGAATTCGTTTTGTGAAGTAATCACTATTCGCTAGCCAGCAGAATGAAATTGTCTCATTTGTTTTTAGACATCACCTCAGCTGATCTTTGAACCTAAAGCTGCTGTTGTTGTTAATAACATCTGTTATTGTACTCTGCTAATGCCCAATTGTAGCAGACCCATTTGTAATGAATGCTCTGCAAATACCCTGCTGGAAATGACCGTTGCCCAAAATAGCCTGCAGCCTAATTTGAAATTAATTCAATCAGTGCATATGATAAATGAAGGAGGAAGAGATATCTTGAATCTTACTATGAAGTGAAGTAATACATTATGCAAAGCAGGTGAAAGGTAAAAGAAAAGTCACTTTAATCTATAAACTTGTTGTGAATAATGGTTATTGAAAGAAAATGTGTAATGGGGTCAGAAAAGTTATGCAAGTTAAGCTCATAATGAACTGAAAAAAAAAGCTTGCGGTTAGAAGCTTTCAGGGAGCTTGTTGAGGTTGCAGAAATCACCATAAACTTAGTGTAAGTGTTTTTAAGATGAGAAAAAATGTCTATATAATGAACCATCTGTGACTTGATTTGGTACCTTGGTGGACATTGCTTCTCTGGAGAGCATTTTGTTCAGTCTTTGCTTTTGCACTTCTTCCTGAAATGCTTCTACATAGGCATTTAAACTGTCTTGGAAGCTGAGGAGCTGTAGTTCAATGATTGGGTCTGTACTATGTAAGAATTACAATGCTCTGACACTGGGTATTTCTGAGGGTAAGAACTACATTTTCATGTCTGCCTTTTTTGACATCAAGCATAGCTCAGCTCTGACCAGATAAACTGAGTAGAACGTTTTTAACCATAACGATATAGAATATATACCCCACCTTGACCACTGGCTGATGGTTTGCCATTTTTGGAATGCTGTTTTGTTATTACAATATGGGGTGGAATCTACCTGGAGATATCAATTTCTTGGTTGTCTTCAATCTGCTTTAGTTTGCCACAGCAAATCAAGCTTAAAGCAGCAGCCAGACTGAATGCAAAGATCGATGTCTTAGCAATATAAGAAGTTTCCCAAAATCTATGGTGGCTACTTGAAAATTTTTCTTGCAGTTCACAGAAAAAAATTAGAAGCATGATGAATATGACTTCCTGACTTTAATTTTCCTGAAATCACTGTCCTACCTTTAGATGGCAAGACATGCTGTAGTGATAACCAGGTAGACCTGGTAGCCATGCAGCAGCTCGAATATTTGGGCATATACAGAAGTTAATGGGTGTCTTTGGCAGAATTAACACCCAGTAGAATGTCTAATTGGAGATCTGAGGATGCTGATACAGTTACACAATAGTTGCATTTTTCTTCTATTTCAGTGCCACAGTTGGGATCCAACAAATATGGTTCTCATCTGTTAGTGTGTTCAGACAGGAGGCAATTTCATTATGTTTGTTTTTAAAGTTTATATGAGCAGAATAGATTCTCATTTAACCATAGAGACACCAAAATAACTGGCCATGTTTTTTACCCGTGTATATATTTATCATAAGTTGGTAATAAATAGAAAGGATGGACTAATCTTTTTTTTAAATTTTACAAATTATGCAGAAGATTCCACTCTTCGTAGAATATATGGGGCTTGTATACATCTATGATTCCTGGAATAAGGTCTCTTTCTCCATCTCTAAGTAATGTGTGGATGATGTTGTAAGACTTCATATGTTCATCCATGATTTCTTGGCATCTTTACTGCTTTCACCAAGCTGTGTAATATCTAGAAAGCCTGGAATTATCCACTTCTGAGTGTTAGAGTTGAGTCTTAATATGTTTATGCATCCAGGATGTGCTGAACCTATTGCACATGCATGTCATGAATTGGAATCCTGAACCGAAGTTTAGAAAAATCCAGAGTTCTTCAAGAACAGCAGAGCCATCAGAATGGATCTGTAGATTATGTGGATGGAGCATTGCAGGGACCATAGTGCTGTTAAATTGTTATTCCTGATTAATCAGGGAAGATGAAGAATGGGGACAGTTAAAGTGAAAATGTAGAAGGGGCTGATGCTGCTCTGCTGTTGCCAGTCAGTAGAAGCCTTGAAATCCTGACAATCTGAAGGACCAAACATGAGTGAAGCAGCTCTTCTGTGCTCCTGCTCTTCACACTAAGCACATACAGGGGAATTTCCTTTCTTCTTTGGCATTGATATACAGAACCTGTGTGGAACAGAGACAGTTTTTTCTTCCTGCAAGTCACCAGCTCCTACCCTCCTGCAAACTCAAACTCGTGTTGCAGTACACCATGGTGACATGGAGAGCTACGTCTGGGATAATGATATGAGAAGCAGTTTTTTGGTTTTGGGGGGGCAGGGGTGTGTGTTTGGCTCTGCCACTGGTAAGCTGGGTATCTTTAAACAAGATGCTTGCTTTTTCTCAAGCTTCCTTATCCATATGAGGCCTCTTTAAAATACTTTGAAATATACTAGCAAAAAGTCATTTTCATACGAATGCGTGTGTGGGTATAAACTAATTAAAAAAGCTAGATAATAATAATGACAAAAATAAATAATTTATACATGGCCTGCAAATATTAAGGATATTATTTAACTATATATAGAACCATTCCTGTGTTTTGTATGAAAAAATTAACTTCCTCTTACTGTGTTATGCAAATTGCTTTGACTATTTTTAGCAAATTGATATAGCCATAATTCTTTTGTTATGTTTGGTCTCCCAAAGACACTTAGGTACCTTAAATTTGGTTTCTGACCCCAAATGTGAGGTAACAACATAGCAGGAATATGTACATATGCATATGTATGTAAGTATATATATTAACATGAAGAATAATGGCATTTTTAAAGATGTTTCTGTAGGTCCTGCATCTCCTGCTAACATGAAATGAAAAAGTAAGCCAGAATTACTTCTTGCAGATTCCTCCAAACTCTTTCTGCTTTCGACATTCTATCTTTAAATTTCCTGTAAAATTTAGTTCATATTAGAGCATTTCAGCTCTCCTCAGGCTAGGCTGTCTTCCTAGCTTTTCAGTAAATAACTTCTTAGGAGCAGATAGCAGCTGGAAGAGTGGCTAGGAGTTGTCTTAATCACCAGACAAAAATCCATCTCTTCCAGCTTTGATGCCTGTGGGTAACTGGGAGCTATTTTATTTGCATTAAATTTGCATGACTTCCTACTGTCTTCTGCAAGCCCTTTCTTCTTGCAGCCTGTGCTTCTGCTTTCCTCCCAGATTTCATGTAGGTTACCAAGGTGTGACCCTAAGATTTTGACTGTATTAATTGTATTCTTGTTACTTATGAGTCCAGCCATATCTGGATAGTGCAGAGAAACTTAAAAAATCAGAATATTACTAATGATGGAGAAACAGCAGCGTAAAGTTTTTTGTAAGCTAAGAGCAAAATGGAAACTAACAGCCTACAAAATATAGCTGAAGAAAATTCATGAGAGTTTTCCTAAGGAAAGATCTGAGACCTGTTTCCTTCATCTACACAGTCCATCCTTCTCACTGCTTGTAGAAAGGCTAAGGGAGGACACAGAGAATTCTATTCAGACTGATAGTACACACAGGAAGCAACAGAGTTGTTAATACCCCATTGTTTTACCACGAGTTGAAAAATCAGTCTGGTATTTGGTGCAATAATTCATTTTACAAACACTGAGGCAGACAGACAGCCACAGAGGTAAGCCAGTCCATAGTCAGAGCTTGGCAGGGCATCACGGTACAGGAATTGGCACTCTGAGTATTTGGTTTGGCTAAGTCATGCACCCCTAGATGAAGGGAAAAGGATTTCTTTCTCCCCTCTGCCCCAGGATGTCTTACATGCTATTGTTCCTTTCAAGACTCATATGTACTAAAGACATGCTCATTGTAATTTTTCAAATACCCTGTTCGTAAATGAGCTTTGCAGCATGGCACATATCCCACTCTTCTGATGCTTATTTCCTAACTAAATTGTTTTGTTCTGCACAACCTATTGTTTCCTTCTTTTCATTTCTCTTCAAAACAAATAATACTGCATTTAGAAAAGTAGTATTTTTGAACTGAAAAACAATTAACCTCATATGTGCTCTAGGGCTTACAGGATAGCATATATCCTGCTGTATGTCTACAGATGGCTCTCATTTGGATTCACATACAGCACACTGAATTTGGACATCCTGCGCTCTCTTTTACTGGCTCAGTAAAATTAAAAAACTTGTCTTTTTTGCTGGCACTGGTTATAGCAGCTATGATGGTCAGCATGTTGAAAAGATTCATGAGAAAGGAGCAGAATAACTCTAAATTTACTAAAAATTGTATGGGCAAAGATTGTAGCGATATTGTCCTGGATTCGCTCTCCAGGGCAAAAGAAGGGGTTAAGACATCTTCTTGCATGTGTGTGTGATCTGTACACAAAGACAGCCACAATGAATTCAGGACAATTGTTCAGAATTAATGCCACCTATACATACAAAAGCTGTGAAGATGCCACAAAAGCTAACACTAACTCACTATCATGCAGGAAAAGACTGCACATGCACCTCTTCAGAAGGTGGCAAACCTGCCATTCTAATTTACATTTCTGCCCTATTCACGTTTCTGCTGTAGCATAGTCCCCTCTTATCATTACACAGTGCAAGCCAAAGCTAGAAGTGAAATCGTGAACATTGGCATGCCTCAGAGAGGGGGAGTGAAGCATGAAAGACAATCAAAATAACTCTTGCATATAGAGTGGAACAATTTTTATATGGACTGAGTTCACTTGGTGGAAAATGCTGTAACTGGAGACTGAAATCAGGCATAGATTCGGCATCTGTGTTTGTGTGTTTGTTTTAAATCAGCAGAAACAGTAAAAGAGAAGCTTTTCTAAAGAACAAAACATTTAATTTTTTTTTTTTTACATTAAAATATTTTATTTTGAAGTATAGAAGCATTTAAGCAACATTCCAAAGTTGAAATACTTGGTATTTTAATTTTGAATGACATCTTATGTATTTCAGATTTACATGTGTAAATTAGAAAAGAAGTCAACAGGTTTAAAGATCCTTAAAATAGTCCAAGAACACCCTGAAAATCAATTTCCAGTGTTTTTTGCATTTGTTTTGTCAACACTTTGTAAAATGTCCTTTTCAGTCTCCCCCCCCCCCCCCGTCCCCCTTCCCGCAGATTTCTTGGTTTCACTCAAAAAACCAGTCCACTTCTACTACTAATAGCTTTGTTTATTTGGTAATGGGACTGAAATATCATCAGCATTATAAAGAATGAATTTAGTACTTTAATACAGCAAAATCTCTTTCATCAGCAAACTGCCAAATGCTCCATTCACTTTTATGGAACAATGTTCAGAGAAGTTTATCTTCACCCTCTTTGACTCAAACACAATGGGAAACTATTACTGCCAAGTCCATCTAAACAGACCACCTAATGACACCAGTCGCTAGTTCACAGCAAGGGTAGTAATGCAGTGTTCCTCAGCAGTCCCGTGCTGAGATATACCTCATCTTTCCCTTCCTGCTGATTTCATCCTATGTCTGTTATAATTTTGCATTTTGCAATCATGTAAATGCATCCTCTTTTTAAAAAAGTGATAGCAAATAATATCTGCTTACAGTGCCATCAAGATGTTAAGGGTATGCAATTAGTTATGATTTACATCAAAACCAAAATATGCTCAGGTATTTGCAGTACAAGATAAACTAGCTGCTCCGTATGTGCAAAAGAGTCCTAGAAGTTCACAAAGATCATATATCTTTTAAATTTGTCAAAGTTACACCATGATAAATAAACTTTTAAATGGGGGAACTAGTCCTCTGACGGATGCTTCTTTTGGCAAAAATTCTGCGTGGTAAAATATGCCTTGGGAATACTTCCCTAGAGAAATCTTTGTGTTTTCCTGAGAGCACGGTGAAACTTCAATAACTGATGAACGTGATTTTTTCCCCTCCTCTGTTTTCATTGTAGATGTTCTTCCCAATGATAGACTGTTGCTTGCCTTTCTCCATATCAAAGGTCTAACTGGTTTCCGTTCCCTAGGTAGTCCCCCAAAGATCACAAACTTCCAGCATCTACCATCCTGTTAGAGATCCAGGAGAGATCTTTATTCCCCTTCTCCACAACGCCAACTTGCCACTGGTCGAATATATGCCCTTCAGATGTATCTGTCTGTTAGGGAAATCTCTTTTAGCTTAGACCAGGCACTAAAATGAGACTCCTTACCTCTTCCCTCCATATCAACATGAAGGCAAAACTGCAATTAAGGCTTGTCAGGTCCTACCTTTCAAGCACCTGTGATTAAGTTTGGAACAAACAGGCCTATTTTCTATTCACCCAGCAATTGCATACAGCAGTCAGAGAAAATGGGTTCAAACTATTAGATCAATTGCCTGCAGCTTGTCACCTGCTCAGAGTTTAAAAGAGCACAGCTGTCTCAAAAGCACCTCAAGGAAATTCTGCTTGTCTGTTTTTCTGATAAGCCACTCTTCTTCCCCCATTTTTTTCCTCGTGGTGGGGCACTCGATTCATTTTGTTCTATCTTTTACTCTGGCTTTGGCAAAATTAGTCTGCAGTCTTTCTGCAAACATATAGGTCAGACCATTGAGGAACAGGAACTCAATAATCTCATTTAGCTATTGGTTTCCTACTTGCTCTCCCTAATGTGTTCTATCATACTTTAGTTTATGCACTCAGGCAAAATATTATACAGCAGATAAATTGCAGCATACACATACACCATGCACAAGATAATGCTCTGTCTCCCCCATCATCTCATCTTCATTTTTTCCTGCATACATTCTCAGCACATCCCCACACAAAAAACCTTCCCCAGTTACGTTCAGCAAGATCCCTGTAAAACTGCATGAGCCATTCCTTCATCTTCTTGAACTTTGGAGGCTGTTTTGGTACAATGGAAACAATTAAAAGCAGAATTTTAAAAAAGTTGTGAGCTTTTAGTTAAACACAAAAATGTTCTCCAAATTATGCATTATTTCAGTCTTTTGAAAATATCTGTTTTTACACAGAATTCTGGGTATTTTTCATAATTTCATTTGTGTTTTATTGTAAAATTAATGGCAAAGTTTATTTACAAAATATATATTCATGCTGTTTATTGAATTTTCTATCACAAAAAAAAGATTTCTTTTAATTTTTATAAGCTTATTTTCAGTTTTTATTCCTATACAGTAGTGCCTCCTTTTAGTATTCTCCTAAACCAAATGGATTATAGAGTATTAGCTTCTTCCATATTCCTCCTTGCAACTTAATGCAAAATATAAAATGAAATATACTAAATGAATCACACTTTAATTGAAATCATATCTCTGCAGATTTGTGATGTCCTTTCCTTTATTTTTTCTGTGGTTTGTTGATTGATAAAGAGTATTTCTCAATGTACGTGATGTCTCCTATTCATATCCTTCAAGTCAGACTAAAATGTAAGTGGAAGTGCTTTGCTTAACAGCAATATACTCTCCACACAAGTTAGATGCAAACTCAGAGACATCTTTGAAGACAGAGGTAATGCCTAGAGAAACTTGAGACATTTGTCTCTTTTCGAGCACCTGA
Source organism: Aptenodytes patagonicus (assembly GCF_965638725.1). Classification (NCBI taxonomy): domain Eukaryota; kingdom Metazoa; phylum Chordata; class Aves; order Sphenisciformes; family Spheniscidae; genus Aptenodytes; species Aptenodytes patagonicus. Next base: position 46,416,937 of record NC_134949.1, read on the forward strand.
TACTGATAAAAAATGAATGTAGCAGCCTTAAAACCCTGCAGGGTTTTTCTGATCTGAGAGCAGATATGTTCAGATCCTTCCTATGTTCAGGTCCTTATCTGAACTAACTACAGCTCAGTCTAGAGGTGAATAGAAGTTGCCTCTGTGTACAGCTCTCTAGCCTTTGGCTGAAATAGCACCTTAATTCATATTTTTCCAACAGACTTCTTTGCTTATTTTCTTGCACATAACTTGGTCTAATACTACATGGAAGATGTGATGCCCTCCAATTTTATATAAAGATGGTGTGTTTCCTCAAAAGTGAATTGATTCCCATCTACGTAAAAGTGACTCATTAGAAAGTGTTTCAGTTCCAAAGGCAACATGAGTCTGCATTATGAAACAAGACCTTTTGGTTTTTTACCATTACTGGTACTGTTTTATTCCTTCCTTTACACTCAGTGGACTAATGGAATTCAGCTGTGTCATATTTTGTTCCAAAATTCTAAGTTTTCATTCAATAAAAATGTGGTTCTAGCACTTCCCTTTGTTATGCAAACCTTTAAAAAACCAGCTAATTTTAAGGAATTATATTTTCTCAGAATCTGCAACAATCTAAACCAATATTTTTGATCAGTGTGAACAATCTTCATGGGAGTTACTAATCTTATCAATGTTAATCTTTGCCTTAAGAACAAGCAGCTAGGTATGATTACTGCCTGATTTTTTTTGTATAGCAAGTCTATGATGTAATATGGCCTTGTCAGTACAAAAATATATAACTAGATGGAGGCCATAGAGATATACTGTTATGGCTGCAATGTATTTTATTAGAAAAATAAATAATAAAGGAACTACTGCATTAGTCATTGCTAGTCTTTAACTAGATTAAAAAAAACCTCATTAAAAAAAAATTCCAACATTTTCATGGTACCACCAGTATTAAAAAAAAGCATTGATACTGACACTTCCCATATGTGTTAAACTTCTGCTTGCTTCAGTCTACAGAATTTCTGAAGGTAGTGTAGCCACAGAATGTGAAAGATATAGCTGACTGTGAAAGTTATAGTTCATAGTCAGCTTTTGCACCTTATTTCTTATTTAAAACAAAGACCCTAACATTATAAAAATCTGTCCTAGGGACAGAAAGAAAGAGAGAGAGATTTGATGATTCCTTTCCTTATGCTATGGTCTTAATAGGATTTTTATTTGCACTGTAGTTCCCTTCTGAATCTTCTCAGACAAAATTCTATTGAAATGTGCATCAGCTCCAGAAATCCTGATTCAATTTTAGTCATAAATCTGTATTTCATGGTCTCTTTTTCTTCCTGTAGAATAACAGTAACATTACACCAAATTATCTTCTTTGTTTGCGAGAGACTTGGGATCTCTGTCTCACAAAGAACACGGGATGGGGGAATGCTGACTTTACATTATGTTTTTTCTTTGTGAAACAGCTGGACCGATGTTAGCATCACTCCTGCTGGGACCTTTGCAGGTTTAATTACTACAGTTGTTGAAGTGGATCTGCTTATAAAAAAACCTGTCCGTATCAGTATTCCCAACCAGGCAACTGGATGCACTTTTCCTTAAGGGACTACCTCAGGCATTTTGAACAATTTTAAAGTGCAGATTTTCCTCACATTATATAATGTCCGAACTCAGTGGAACTTCATGGGTGTAAGTGATCCCTGACTTTGACCCTTAAGTCCTCTTGGACACTATGGCTTTTTGTAATGTCTATGTTTTTATGAAAAAGGTACCACGGCTCCTAACATTCCTTCAGTAAGGTTTCTACATGTAAACAGAATGCTTTAAATAAAAGTAAACTGTAGATTTATGGTGCTTATTATCTGACAAACTTCTGTATTTATTTATACTTTATTGGTTTTGATTGATATGAAGGAAAATAGTTTTTAATCTTACTTCACGTATTTAAGAAAACAAACACAGACCACAGATATATTTACTGTAATTTCTTAAAAGGTGCATATTTTTACCTCAAATACTACAAAATGTTGGGAAAACATAACAAGTTTCTGGCACAATCTCATCCTTGTGGTAGAAAGCATATTTTCATACAAACAACAGATTCCTCGGATACATTTTTTTTTTTTGGTGTTTCTAGTTGATGTAGACTTCTTTGTGGTTGGATGCAGCTTTCCCAAGTAAACAAATCACAAAAATGTTAACTAGTACTTTGAGTTTCCTTTTTTGAATTCCATCAATTGTGTGATAAGTCCATGTCCCAGATGGAAAGACAGGCAGGCAGATTCAGGGGCTTGCATTCTTTTCATAATTGAAAAGAGATGCTCTGTCTTGCCTAAAACGGTGAGGGGACAGAGCGCTACAAAGATTTATAATGTGTCAATACCTCTTTCATGTACCTACAATAAGCTTTTCATTTTGTTTCTGTTTCTAAACTAATCAGGTTAAAACCCATTTTATACCTTTTGCTTTGGTGTATGTCAGGTACGTACTAGGTTGTTCCTAGCTTCAAAGACAGGAGTCCTTCAGAAAATGCTTCATGCTCTGAGGCAGTGATTGCTTTCAATCTCTTCTGCTCGTAGGACACAAACCCCAAAAGTTCTTTCTATCTGAACTTGAATTCTCATCATGCTTTGGAAATATATGTCCCCTTTGCTGAAATATGACTTGACACAGAAGTGAATCTGTAGCTGAAAAATAAAATAATCATAACAAACAGAGAAACCTTATACAACTGCCTGAACAAAGGAAGGAGTGTGAGGAGGGTGTTTAGAAATCTACCTGCAGAAATAACATAACCAAATGTTTATTTGGACGTTGGAAATGGCATATATAAATGGTGAAGTTAAAGGAATGAACAGCAAGTCTGGATAAATGAGGAACTGCAAATTTCCTACAAAATAGCAGAGGAGAAACCTGGGGTGGTCCTTCCGCCTGTCATCTCTGTGAGCAGCTTGGTGCTACTCTGGATGCTCCTGATGGACCACCACAGAGCTGTCCAGGGAGCTACACTGTGGTGATTAAAAGTTTTATCTCCTTTCTTTCTTTGTCCTTCTGCCAACAGGCATCACCCCTGCCACAGGGTGATGTTTTCTTCCCCCCACTAAAACATGGAGGTAGGGACATTATGGGTTTTTTCAGCTATATTACTGTGGAGACAGTGACATCCTGCAGAAGGGCGAGCGGACAGCAGGGAGTGATAACTTTTTAAATTAGTAGATAAAGATTAGCTTGAGTTTATCATTTAGCACCCAGGGAGTTCGGAGAGGAGAGAAGAAAACAGTGCTAAAACCTACAGTCTTCTCATTACTTTTGATATCCAGCTCTATATTAACTGGAGAAGGCTATATATGAATTAGTGAAGGTATGTGAATTAATATATAATGATTTTAAAAGACAGTCTCCTTTTCTAAAAAAAAAAAAGTATCATTAAATAAAATAAATGCCTTTTGAAGCAGGTGGCTTATTTTTAACAATTTGCATTGGCAGTATGAGGCAAAAAAATCCCTATGTTCTAAACCAGCCTGAACAAAACCGATCCTAATTGCAGGTGTTCAGAAAGTAGATGTAGTTTCTACTAAAATAACAATAATGCACATGAATATGGTATCTCAAATTGAAAGAGAAATAAGCAGAAACTTGCACAGAGCATTCAGAAAAAGAGCAGAAAAAAACTTTACAAGCAGTCTGGTAACCTACTTGCCAGATTACCTGCTTTTATATGAATAAAAAGTAAACTGGATGTGAAATGTAAAGACAGGACTTAGGAGACACAGTTCATGTCTTTAAATAATGGTGCAGTGAACTGCCAGCGGTTGTTCAGGACTGGTTCAAGTACAGTTCTCAAGTATGAATATATTAAGTAATCAGTCACAAGGACCTGTGTGACTAATATTGTCTCCTATAAAATTTAGGAACACAAACCTGACCTGTAATGAAATGTGATGAAGTGGGCATTTCTTGGGACTTCATTTTGCCCCTGGATAGATCAGTAGAAGACAGGAAATTAGAAGTCTCTGAAATAAAAAAGAAAACCAACTTGATGATCATAACCAGAAAAAAACCTGTCATATCTATTCTGTGCATATTAAAGAGACTTCTCCCCCCAAAAAAAAAAAAAAAAGAAAAGGAAAAAAAAAAGTATTTTCTAATAGGATTTCTAAATATTAACCTGCAGAACAGAGTTAGAGGGAACACTGACTAGGAAAGACCAAAAACCAAATGATTACCAGAAGTATCCCAGGGCCTTTGCCCATGACTATGACAGATCACCTCAGATTTCTACTGTTAAACCTAACAGACACCTAACAGACTTCTCTTGTTAATTATAATAAATTATCTCTTGAGCGGGCAAGTGTGTTTTTGATTATGTCCTTAATTTTAGTTTTTGCTAGATATGCAAATATACCCACACTTTCAAATGAGTTGAACTGATGTCTCAACATGGTGATTCTGACCTTTGATTTGTTACTAAAAATAATATTAATAATACCTTATTAATTAAGCCTTTTGACTTTGAGGAATCTAATGGGTATTTAAGCTACTACTTCCTGCCTTACAAAAGCAGGCAGAATAGTGTTTGGTTTCTACTTCTGGAAACTGAGTTTGTTTCCAAGCAAGGACACCTAAATGAAATTACATCTCTTCTCTTAGAATTTCTTTGTTTAATATTTAAAAGACAAAACAAACCAAAACAAAACTGAAATTGTAGGGAAGAGCTTTCATAGGGAAGGAGGGGAAATAGGCTGGAAAAATTGGCTCATGGTAACGGGAGCTTCTGGAATATGGTAGTTACCTCTTTACACCAGAAGGGTTGCTGCACTTCATCACACCTAAGTTTAGGTGAATAGTACTTTTGTAGTGTTTTAGGATCCAAAAAGTAAAAGCAATATATAATTACTTTTCATTCAGTTCAATCTACAGAAAAATAATGACCAGAGCAAATATCAGATAAGAATCCCCCCCTACCCCCCACTGCCAATCCGTCTGGCTTTTATTAAAATAAACATTAGTTTAATGAATTTATTTTGAGTGTTTACTCATTTTTATAGAAAGACACTTGTTCCAGCACTTTTCGGTAGGTGTCCAGTCTGACATTTCAACATAGTGTCTCCCAGGAATAATAAAATCTCTTCCATGCCTGCAGGCTCCATTATCTGCCTTACTTTTTTCTCCCATTTGGAATCATTACCTTGAGTGACTCACAAGGTCTTAATAACATTGAAAGTTAAGAGAGCCTGTATTAAAATGTAGTGACCCACAACTTCTCTGTTTGGCTAAGTGACAGGAATAATAGCTGGTTACATGGAAAGCATTATTACCTATTTGCATCTCCTGCTAGCTCAGATTTGATTTCAGAAAGCCTGAAATGCTTAGAGCCAAACCCTTCCTTGGCTCACATCCTCTTCTGACACAGTGCTTCGCTTGAAGACGAAGAGCAGTCCTGTTCAAATCAGAGCCAAATTCAGTGGGACTTTACAGTGAACACTGAGCAGCTTCCTAGGTCTTCAGTAGGGAAAGACATCTGATTGGTGGAGGATTTCACCGGAGTAGGTGCTGGGTGGTGGCAGGCACGCTGGCCAGGGAGCAAATATCACATTGACATGGTAGGTGTCTCCTGCAGACAGCAGCAGTGAGGGATAGATACAGCTTGCCGATATGCAGTGGGCTGGCATGGATGCACCTTGTTGGGCAACACTAACACGATTCCCTGCCTCCCCAAGTTTCGGAATCTATTTATGCCAGGTATCCTTGAAACAGGGGTGAAAAATCAATTTCCTGCCTCCTTTTAACACGTCCTGTGTGTCAGAGAGAAGTGCGAGCTTCAGATGGATGGAGATACACTGAAGTTATCTCTACTAACAGAGTAATGTTTTTTCTTGATGACGTTAAGAAGGTTTAATACAATATCCATATATTGTACTGCTTTTAAATTCTAATAATTACAATAGTAATGTTATTTTGATTGCCAGTTAACTCTAGAATAAGTGTTTTATTCAAATTCATTGCAGGTTTAACACTATGGAAACTTCTTAAATTAGAAGCATTTACTTTCCTTACAGAGAAAATTAAATACATTCTAAAATACCTTGATATTATGGAAATTAGGTTTCTGAGACCAAAGAAAAGGAATACAAGCAAAGGAGTTTTTCTCAGGTAGATCATTATTATAGAGTTGTTCTGCAAGGTACAGTGTATAGTAATAACCAATCTCCAGAGCTTCACCTTATTTAAATTGGTCACCTACTAAAGGGCCTGGGCTGGATTTCTGGACCATATTAGGTGAATAACACAGTATTGTTTTATGGCAAATGCATTTTTTAGCTGCTATGGGGTATATTGCATATAACTCTTTGGTGCTGACTTATGGACCTTGACAACACACATCAGGCTGTTTAAATCATTAGAGTGTTATTTTTCTTCCCCTGAGGAATCATAAAGGGAAACCCTGCTAACCTGTCAGCTCCCCTCTGCCCTCCTTTCCCCCTTTGTTGTACAAAACCTTAAATATGTAGATGGGATTCCTGGAGCTTGGCTGGTTTCAGAGCAGCCTGGGGACTGATTTGGTTGAGCTGCCCAAAGCCCATAAATTCAGGACAATTGGATGGAAACAGGAGGCCAAGTGCAAGAGTAGAAAGCTGAGCGAAAAAGCCCGACGATTTGAGTATCTGAGGTTTCCAGGAGGAACGTTTTCCCCCTCAGTCATAAAAAGCAAGGGGAGGCATGACGCCTCAAAGTTATGGCTGCTAAAACAAAAGGAGAAAAGGTAACTCAAGTTTGGGAATATACTGTGGATTGAATTGTGTATTGTTGCAGTGGAGGCTGAGTTTTGAGATCCTTCCAGGAGCTCTGGTAAGTATGATTGGGATGGGGCAATGTTTTTGCATCACTGTGATGTTATTCGTAACTGTAAGGGTAAGCCCTATCCTTACATTAAGACTAGGAAGACTGAAGAAACTGTGGATAATGACAGCTTCAGAAGGCAGTGAGACAAAAAAGGAAAATCCAGAGTCACATAAAATGAAGTAAGATTCAGGGTTTTCCTGGAAAATATTAGAAACACCAGTAAACATCCAGATCCAAAAGTATTGGAGAAGGAAATCCTTGAGACAATAAAAATGTCCCAAAATCCCCAATGCTATTACTTGTACTATAAAAACAGCACAAAAATATTGAATATTTCTGCTTCTATAAATTATGAGTTTGATTTTATTGGTGAATTTTATCTGAGGAGATGACATTGGATGCTTTAATTTTCTCTGCATTTTCAGTCTATTATCACTATTGAAGCATATAAGAACTTCAGTTGTACTGGCCATCAGATGAACAAGACACAGAGAAGACAACTGCTCTCCAGAGACATCTCTTTAATCTGATTCACTTCAGATTATTTTTCACTCTGTCTGGAGTAGGTGAAAATAGAAAAAGACCTAAACCCCTTGAATGATTTTATAATTTTTAAAGTTGTGTCTTGTTCCTCAGGATTTAAATTAGAGAGTTATGAATTTTTCTTGACATAATTTAAAAAATAATATGGAAGATGGATATTTTGTGCTTGTTTCTTTGATTTTCCTCTAGGCTACTGAGAGCAGTATTCTAAATGCTTTCTGAATTGTTTTTCCCTTTTGTCTTCTCTTTTTGCTTTTTTCCCTTCCTTTTTTACATGTGCTGCTCTGTAAGTGTTGCAAATAATACCAGCTTCTGAAAGATTCCTGAGAGACAGAGTTAAATGTAATTTTTGCCAAATTTTCCTAAAGAGGGGAGAAAAAATAAAATTCAGTGACTCCTGATGTCTGTGATTTTTCAGGTATAAGAAGTCCTCATTTACTCATACGACAGACTTGGACCAGTGCTCTATAAAGGGCAACCTCCTCCTCAGAGAGACTTTCTCCTAGTGTTTGCAAGGTCTGATTTGCCTGATGAATGAAACTGTGAATTGCAGTCATTGTCTAGGATTGTACATCTAGGCTAGTTATCCTTGAATGCTGGAGATAAGACGCAAGTTGAACTTTCCTTGGCACTGTGAGAAGTGTCAAGTTTGAGTTTCATAGGCAGTATTCATACATCAGCAGCCTATGTTGCTGAAGAGACATGTAATTTTGTGATTTTATGTGGATGACTTTAAAGTATGTTATCAAGTGAATGTTTATGAAATAAATTTAAAAGGAGCTTAGAGGTAAGCAAAGATCAACCAATTTTTTGCAATGCTACTTGGGGACTTCAAATGCAATTCTGATTTCAAAAGAGGTGAAAGAATGTTTTCAAAAGTTCCTGTCTTTCCTCAGCATGGAAGCCTTTGGGACATTTAGAAAGCGATAAAATTCTCAAAAAACTTGAAATTAGCAGGAGAACTGCTGTTGAAGACAATTTTATTATATAATTTCATTTTTTCTTATTTAATTAACAATGTATACACAACTGAGATTACTTCCCCAGTGCTTTCCCTCAGTTTTTATATTCACACACTGAATCTTACTTTCTTGTTTCATATATGCAAATCCATACTCAAATACACCATGTCTGACGAAACTGGTTTAAACAATATCACTCCCTTACATAAACATTTCTACCAATACTAAAGCTAGATGTTTTCAGGTTCTGAAATGTAGATTTTCCCTTTCTTACTTATCATGTCCAATTTATCATTTTTGCATATTTCTGCAATTTCTGGGAACCAGTCAGAATTTGAATTGTATTGTGCATTTTTCTGCCAAATTTTGCTGAGTCTGGAGCTTTGTATGAGTTTGGGATAAACATTCATGTTTTGGGGGTTTAATCAAGCTAAGTCTGACCTTCCAACCTTTTGATGAATACTTCATAGCTATCAGTTATGATAGCTATAAAACATATATATAAACATTACTTCTTACAAGTAAGATGCCAACAGGTTGTTACTACTAAAGTTTCTGTGACAATAGATACTGGTCAATATACTGATAGTATCACCAAAGTTTCCAGGGTGTTTTATTTAGCTTTTGCTATCAAAATTGTTGATTGAAATCAATACTTCTGTATCTATTTGTATTGGCAGGTGAGCTAATTAATGACATTTTCAATTATGATCTTTTTTATAAATACGTAGATGGAGAGTCTCAGGAGTGGAAGACGTGAGAAATGTTTGGGAAAACAAAGTCATGTTTGCCATCACCATGTTTCTGGAAGGATCATCTTTGTGGATTTCCTCACTGAGGACAAAGCAAAGTGCCTCTCAGTGTCTAAAGTGTATCCCCCTCCTAAGGGTTTGGCTGTTGATGCTCAAGACCAGGTTTGCTATGGTGCAGCTGTGTAACCTTGGATCCGACCGCTGGGGAAACACAGAGGTAGTGAGGAGAGCTGAGGGGAGCCTCCCCTTGCTTGGATAATGATTTACACCCGTGGTCCCTGCCTGAGCTATGTCACAGCTGTGCCTGTGCCTTTGTCTTGCATCTCCCTGGTCCTGACCTGTCCTTCCTGAACTGGCTCCCTGGCTTGACCTGGGACCTGCACCCTCGTTATGGACCTACCTGGCCAGTTGTGCTGTGGCCAACCCCATCATCATCAGACCCGCTCTCCTCTGCTTATTTGGGTAGGGTGGGAAAGACAGGGAGGGCAGTGCCTTGTCTTGCTGTCACTCCTGGCTCCCAGCTTGCTTTCCCTTATAGAGCAGCCCTCTCTTGCTGCTGAGAGTGCACATCTCGAAAGCTACCAGGCCTTCCTACAGAAAGTTTAAAATTAGTAGGTTTTTTTTACATTCTGAGGGTATATTTGGACTCTGTTTTTGGTCTGGATTTATGTGAATACTGTATTAGACAGATAATATTACAGAGTTTTGGGAAAAGCTAATGAACCTGGCACTCAGTCTTCTTTGTTGTACCCAAATTAGAGCCCATATTGCCTACATTCTCCACCAATTTGTTACATTAAATTTTAACAGCCTAGGTTGCTCAGAAGTAAGGTACTTTAAGTGAGATTCTTGCCAGTGCAGTAAGAACATGTTCTGGACTTCTGTGATGGTTGTAGGCTGGTGCCCTCAAAAAGCACTCCCAGAAGTGCTCCCCACACAATTGCCATGTAAGAAAGTACAGGCAGGTTGAATGCATTCTCCAAAAATTTGTGGCATTTAAATTACAAAGCTAAGACAAGCCCTAGCCCTGAGGCCTTGCACAGCTAGTAAAAAGCCTGTGGCTCGTTGGTAGCAATGACAATAATATATTTACTGGGTTACAGGACTCTATAGCCTTAAATCTAAGCAAATAGTTTGCACTAATATCCAAGTATCTAAGGAAAGCAGCCATACCTACAGGGAAAGCTCTTTCATTCAGGTTTACTCTTATCTCCTGCCTACACTTCCCAAGAGAAAATCCGCTGTTCATGCCACACAGCTAGATAATTTATTTCTGACCATTCAGGCACTTCTAGAAGGTTGTGGAGATCCAAGCTATCCATGCTAACCATCCATGAAAGGTTGAGGGAAGATGGAAAAATTATTTATGTGTTGGTTTCAGACCAGCTGATTCCTCTATCATTCAGCATGAATGGTGAGGATCATCTCCATGAGAAGGTAGGACTCCAGTGCCTGAGAAGAAGCTGTGACGTGTCAGCTTGGCTGCTTCTTCCTGGGGAAGGCAATGAGTTCTTACTTCCCTTTTCTGCAGAGAAGGAAATGGTGATAAGGTCTAATAAATGCTTATGACAAAGGCAGAAAAGAAATCCTTTTGTTAAGCCACTTCTGACTGTCATTTTTGTATTCTTCTTGGTTTCTCATTTCAGAGCACAACTAGGCCTGGGCTAAAAAAGGGTAGAAAAGGAACAAAAAACCATACAGGAGAAGTCCTTACAAGATGGTTCTTTTGCACGTACTTTCTGTGAAATACTACTTGATTTTGTTTTGAAAAATGAATGTCAAAGGCCAGAAGCTCAATTCATAAATCTCATAAACATTTCAACAAATGCATCCAAGTTGGCAATACTGGAACTTTTCTGAGACTTTCTTATACGTCAAAAGTGTAAAAAAAACCCAACCCAACAAAAACTCCCAACCCTCTGATATTTTTCTTGACTACACTTGCCAATAACCTTTGTCTACTTTTCTCCTTCTTTTCCATTTCAGTCCAAATTCACAAGAAAAAAAGCTGTGGTCATTGGGTTGTTGATGGGGCTGTGGAGATGGGAGCATTCCAGTAAGTCACAGACTATCACATAGGCAGCTGTGAAGCTGTCACTGCAGCATTAGAGCTCCCCATGTGTTGATATGTTGGGAATTTGGCCTACTAATCACTGGAGTTGCTGGTAACACTCCACCTTGGAACTGTTCTAACTCCTGTGCCTTTTGCGATAAAACAACTCTTTGTATTAAATTCTCGAATCCTGTTGTCACGTTTCCAGAGTAAGTGCGTCAATTTTTCTAGCTATTGTGCCTACAAGATCAGAAAACCAGAGAAGAGGTGCAGTCATTTCAGCTAACATATAATAACACACAACTGCAATAGCTTTGTTTCCCTTCTGACTATGCCAGTTGTGACCGGTTGTGGTGGAATAACCCATTTGCAGCACCAGAATCCTCACAAATGGTAATCAGATGTTTAAAGTGACTCAGTGAAGAAATATATCATGGAAGAGAGAAGAATGGGGAAAGTGAAGAAGCCTAGCAGCTGTGATTAAAGTATAATCTTGACTTCTGGCAGGCAAGATATGTGCTGCATTCAGAATTTCAAGCCTGTCTGGCAGACTTGATGGTGGAACTGTCTCAGGAACTGCAGAATGGTGAGGTGTTATGTGGAAATACTGGCGTCAGCGGGAAAACCTTCATGCTTTTGCTCTTTCAGGGATCTCACAGACTGGAGGCTAAGAGTAGATTAAGCCCAAGATGTGAAAATCTAATTCCTGATAGCTTTATGCATGTGAAGCAGTGATTTATCCTTTAATAGCCCTTTTGAATGTGGTATAGTTATTTGGTTTTGCAGATGATTGTTTTAGTAAAGCTAATGTGCAAGAGAGGGGATGGATCTGATCTTGCTTGTTAGCCAAAGAAGGTCAGTCAGTAAGGGGTAAATAAACTAAAGCAGAATGAAAAAGAAAAAGGAAGGGTAAATGAGAGAGTGAAATTAGTAAGAAAGAATATTTCTCTTTTCAATGGTTGCTGCCTTGAATCATTCCTGTTGGTAAGCTTTTTTGTTTTCTTAAGTCTTCTCTATTTCTTTGGCTTTCTATTTTTTCATTGTATGTACACAGAATGGATGCTGGGTAGAATAATTGAAGCAAAATACATGAAAACCAATTATCACCTGTCCTGGGGCTATTAAAGACTTTCTTTTAACTCAAGGGTAGTTCCTCCCTTGTTTTGTTCACTAACTGTTGGTAGGAATCATTCCTGGAGATATCAAGCTGGGAAACATAGAAAGGAGAAGTAGAAGGAAGGACCGCACCATGATCATTCCTCACTGAATGCCAACTCCCTCTCTTCCTTTTTTCCTTCTGTCCTTCATCCGTCATTCCTTCTCAGTGAAACAGCTGTGGATGTTTCTCATATCAGAAATTATTAACGAACTTTTCTTTATTTAAAGACCTTATTTCTTTATTTATCATAGTTCTAGTTTGCAGCAGAGTTTCAGCTGTTAGGTTGCCAGATTAGGTGCGACTAAAACAACATTTGCTCTCTCATTGCAACTGGATGCAAAGTCTTCTATTGGCAACCTGTGATTTCTCTTCTAAAAGTGCTTAGATCGAAAATACACTGGGCCGAATTCAATACGTATTAGATTTAATACAGATTGAGTCTGGCATCCCAAAATCAAACAGAGGAGAAGCTATTCAGGGCTGCAATGTACTGAAACCTGTTATCAGGGGTAAAGATTTTCAACTGCTAAGCCCCAAACGGTCACACATCTTTAAAAAGCCTATGGTGATCAGGGCATGCAGGGATTTGTTGCTGTTGGGAGGGGTGTTTCCAGATCCATTCCTCTAAGAACATTCCCCCCGCCACCCTCCGTCTCCAGGCACTATTTCTGCTGGCACAGAACAGATTCTTACCCTTTAGCATCGGTCCATCATACAAGCATTTATACATAGCTTAACCTCATAAACCACTGGGATCTGATCTGCTTTTGAGACCTTGCCCCAAATGCTGTTGACAGTGCTGTGGGTTGGAGAGGAAAATGCTAATACAGCAGGATTCCTGTTCACCCCATCCTCCTATAGGAGCTTGGCAGAGATATGTGGGGCTTTAAGTGTACTCTCTCAGCAAATGAAGACATACTCTTTGTAGAGGCTGCCCACAGTGTTCAGGTGGTCACTTCTCTTCTGTGGAAAAAGTAACAGAGTGAATGGAAGCTTTCTGAGTGGACCACCTTGTCTTATGCATGGATTTCAAAATACATGTCGTAACATTTTAAAAATAACATCTGACTATTCCAAGAAATGGTATGCAAGATATACAGCAATATATAAAGATACTGAACTTGCCATGAGATTTTGCTGAAATACTTTAGCTGAAAATAGACTTTGCAATATACAGATGTGATATATATTCTTTTTCAGCTAAAAAGGGAAGATGCTGGCTATGCTAGTGGCTTTGCTTTGGGGCATGTGTAAGGAAATCCATGATTTCAATCTCCCTGTTGCACAGATAAGTGGAAAGTTTTAAGTAAGACAAATAAAATGAAACCATTTTATTCCATTCTGGATACGACATTAAAGTACAGTAGCTTCAAATAATAGGTTCATAAAAAAACATTGGCTGTCTCTCATGCAGTTCAAACATCTCATTACGGTGGGGTTATAAATCTGCAAACAGTGGAGGTTCCTTTCATGGAATGGTCTTTCAGCTAAAATGGTTATGAACAGATCAATACATTTGTTATGAATAATCTCTCTTAGAACTTGGGCAAATGTGACTTAGCAGTTTTGACAGAAATGGAGCCAAGTGGTGCTTTATAGATTTCAACAATCTTGCAGCTGGTTCAATGAGGTGAAATCTGTAACTGACCTGTTGAGTAGTGAGAGTAATAACAGAAGGAAATAAAGAAAAAAAATGGTACAGTGTAGCTTGGACTTTTAGCTGATTTTTGTCTTGGATGTATTTCTAGTGTAAGAAAGATGTGGTGGAAGCAATATTCACATAACATTTTGTTGTCTGGTAGCTTTTCTTACAAAAAAAGCTACAATGAAGCTACAAAAAACTTATTTTCATCCATCATTGTGCCAGAACTACTGTGTAGTAGTGGTTAGATTTGTTCCATCTTTGACCTTTAAAATGCAGGTTGCTTCCCAAATGCCTTAAAGGTGACTGAAGAAATTGAGGAGAGTTTCTGAAGAAATAGGAATTCAATACCTCATCTGGCACATGCACCCCTCACTGAAGTCAGAAGGAGCCAAGGATACAAACATCTTACAACAATTAATGGCTTATGCACCATTGTCAGAGAGATGCTTAATTGTGGAGAGCTTGAATGTTCTGCTATTATTATTTCAAGTTTCTTTGTTGTCTAGTAGGAGCCCCTGTCTTAAATGAGGTCCTCTCCATCACTGCACAACGCACAGGAGGTATTAGGTATGCAGGACAGAAATTCAAAGAACAAGATGTTCAATGAAGAAAATGAACTAGATAGAATGAGAATAAAGGAGAAAAAGCATGAAGCTTAGGTGTTTTGACAAACACAAGACAGAAACAGTATGCAGAAAAGTAAGCCACATCAGAATAGTCAATAAAATAGATCTCTCGTTTTGCCTGTAGATAATTCCGGTTCAAAACCATGTTATTCTCTATTTACACCTATTTCCTACAGTCCTACATTGATAAATCACCAAAGTCTCAGATATTTTTGTGAAAGTCTCTCTACTTTTTCTGTTGGCACTGTTTTTAGAGCTGCACAAGTAATTAAATAGTGTTTAGGCCAAAGGAAATGAATCTGTAGTTCAGAGCTCTGAACATAGGATGCTGGAATCTGAGAATCAAATCCTTCTTGCAGTACACCTGAAATTATTTCCGCAGGTTGGGACAGTTCCAGTGGAGAAATCCACCTGAGAACAGCCAACAAGATGAGCTGAAGAAGATCTGCATTCAGGTATCGCCTCCAAGTCAGGGACGTTTGCAGACATCAGTCTGCAGTCAGCAGCCAGCAGTCAGCAGATGTTTCCATATAAGTCTCCTGCATTTCGCTTGGATAGGCTAACAGGAGTATTCTTGGAGGCATATACCCATCTCTGCCGATTTGGAAAAGAATTCACCATTTTTTCAATAACTGCTGCCTGTTTCACTTGGCTGTGTTTTTCCAGCGGTCTGGCCTGTTGATGCCTTGAATCTCCGTACAAACAGCCACTGTGCATGCCAGGAACGATCCTATGTCATATCCTTGGTGAGTAACACATCCGATTAGCTCCTGGACCTGCTGTTATTAGCAGACATCTGTTCCAGTTCTGGCAGTAGACATGTAGGATCAAGTCCTGTGATATAAGCAGTGGGAAATACTGAGATTGACCCTCCTGCTTCACAGAATCGAGGTTGTAGTTGAGTTGAAGTTGACTTATGCAGCTTTGCCGTTTTCAGTATAAATGAATGGGGACAATGCATTTGCTGAAAATGTGATAGCTCTCAGACTAAAATGTGTAACATTCTTGAGAAAGTGTAACATTATTTAATATGGAAAACCTGAAAAAAACCTAGGGTGCATAAGCTTGCAAGTCCTACCAACCATTCTCCAATGCGAAGAAGAAAGCAATGCGAGTCGAACTGTCCTGCAGATACCGGAGACAAAGCCACACACTGAGCTGTAGGTAATTATTCATTTCTGAATTCCACTGTCTTCAGGAGAAGCCTGCGTGAATGAAGGCTGAATGAAAACTGAAGAAGAAGGTCAGAACTTGGCTTGTCATGATGTTTCACTCTCATTTATTCCAGCGTTCTTTATGCTCGGATTTCCAATGATTGGTGAATGTTTGTAGACAATCATGTATTAAAACTGTCTCTTCCAGGCTGAAGTCTTTATTGTCAAGCAGCAGTAAAGACATAGTAAGAGTATAGTAATTTATTTATATAAAACCAATGTAAGAATCAGTGGTTCACTGTGTTTATAATGAGTTATCAATATAGCTTGTGTTCTGCTGTGCTGTGAGAGAAAATTTAATTCTGACCAAATGTTATAAAATAAAGAAAAGTATGATTATTTAGGCTTGAATTCTATTGATTTTGGGTGGATGTTTTGGGTAGTATACAAATCTCTTTTAGGCTATACTAATGAAGGCTGGAATATGATCCCTTATGATCCACATGGAACAAAATATTCTCCGAGCTCTCACCATGAGTACAGAGTTTCGTGTTGAATTTTTTTTGTCCTGGAATTAGTATAAAATATTTTCCATGAAGATTTTGTAAATGACACCCTTTAGTTAAATAGGTTTAGAGACCTGTGCTATTGCATTTACTGAAATTTGTGAATTATATGAATATGATACTGTTATATAAAGAAAAAAACCTGTTGCCAAAATTACTAAGCACCTAAAATTTCACTGTAAAAAAATATGCCTCCTCCTTTCCGCACAGTAATAATCTCTCATTTTGTCACTGATGGATATTTTGATCGGCAATGAAATACAATACAAGTGCTGTTTGTTACACACTAGGAAAAACCTTTTATCAGAAAGTCAGCCTTGATACTGTAAGCTAATTTACAAAAGTACAACCTTGAAGATGAACCTTTAAATGTAACTGGCCCCCTTACAAGAGTCAGTGAAAAGGAGAAATTATACCAGGACAAAACTAATAGGGTTATTTTGTAGATTTGGACTTATATTTGGACTTAAATTTCCATGGTGTTTTTTATTGTATGAACAGATATAATGCACATGCCAAAAACTCTGAAGAGTCTGTTCATTTTCTTCTCAGGATTTTTAACTAAGATGATTTTTTAATTTTTATTTTAGGGACAGCTCCAAATGATCTCAGATGGAATTTTGCTTGAGTAATAGCTTCAACATTCCCATTGCAGACAGACAGTTTCAGTTCTTCTATGGTATCTTTCAGAGGAAGAGTAGGAGGAAGTGGCAGTTATGAATTTACTAACATTAAAATTATTAGTTTTATAATAAAATCACCTTTAATCACTGAAATACAGGAAAATATTATATTTTGCTACATACTTTATAGATGTCTGGGAGCATGTTCCTGTAATTAAAAAAAAAGTTTTAATCTTGCTCTTTAAATGAGTCAGAGGAACATGAAGTATTTTAGAACAAATCTTTTATTTTCTCTTGCTGATTGCTTAATGTTTCCATTAAAGCACTAAGCAGACTTGCAAAATTCAAGGCTAAGGAGTCTAGACTTCTTCCTACATATATTTAAACATATAGATAGAATTTAAATAAGATAGCATTTTTACTCTGTTAGAAATACACTCACTATTATGTAAACTGCTTAAATCAGTAAAGATATGAATAATATTTCATTATTTATAAGTATGCATATAGTGCTTTATAGTTATGAATAAGGACTGAATTGTGGATTGTTCCACACAAGACAATAAAGAAAAATAAAACCTCTTCTGAGCAAGGATTGCCCTGATCTGTGATCCAGGTATATGGGATAAGGAACACTTTGCATGCTTTTCTGCCTTTCAGGACAAAGGTTAGGGACTGTGGGAAGTGTTTCTGTATGGCTGATTGAGTATCCAGTTGAATTGAGCTTGCATATCGGCAAAAGCCATTTACTAAAGGTAGGTGTTACTACTGTGTGTTGTATGTTTTACTAGAAACTAGCTTACATGGAGAGGGACTAACTTTCATATAATGAAAGTGGTTGATTCTCACCTCCGATTTCTCAGGTTCCTCTGAGGAAAAGAACTTGCATTAATAATCACTTGTTTTCTGAGGCTGTTTTATAAGGTTGACAACTTAAGCTAGGAGACTGTGAAAGAATTATTATTAAAGGGAACTCAGATAGGAAAAAAGGGTATGTTTAAAATCGACACAATTATAAAACAGCATAGAAATTCCTTTAGTTTTAAGATTCATAGGGCAGGAGACCTGTTTCAACATAAAAATTCTCATACCAATTGTTTATATGTTGTTGTCCTCAACATGCATATGACCTATTGTGTAAATGCTTATATCTCACATCCATAAACCAGCAGTACACAGAAATTATCCTTTATGTCCAATAAAATATTGACCTGTGTCTTCTCTCTCTCTCTCAATGCATTTTTCTATTTGCTAATCTGAAAAGTACAATCTTCACCAGATAGTAAGCCTTCTGGATCTGGGGAAAAAAAATAACAAAACACTTGGCCCCTTCCCTGGGGCCTTGATGAACCAAAACTGGGAAATATGTGATATATGTGATTCAGAACTTTTGAACATACTGAAATTCCATCTACTCCCCGAAAACAAAATTTATCTCTTGAAATATGCGACAGTAAAACATCAAGTGAGAGGAGCAAATGTGATTGTCATAATAAACAAGTGATTGCCTTATTAACCCTGGGTTTAAAAGTGCACATGTGCAGAGCAACTCATTACTATCAAGAGATGTGCGGAGCAAGCGAAGAAGTGTTATCCCAGGGGTCATTGAGAATATCAGCAAATAGGATTATTGCTCAGAGCAGGATGAACAGAAGGCTAGATGAATGTAATTTCAATGACAATTGATTTGTGGAGAATTGATTTAATGACATTTAAAAGGGCACCCACTGTATTAATCTCTGAGGCTATCCTGTGTTCTTACTGTAATATAAGGCTAAGCCTTTGTTTTTTGTTTTCTTCCCTGAGTGCAATGTGTTAAGGCACCTGGGGATATTCGGACCCTGTGAGAACCATAGCCAAGACCTCAGTGGCTGGACACTTTTGAGGCTGCTGTGATTGCTCTCAAACCAAGTTCTTCTGCACCTACAGCCCTTCATCAGGAACGAAGGCATATCCTTGGAGGCAACTTGCCTGAGAGCTGACAACTCATGACACAGCTACTGGCACTTGGGACTGTCGATAGCCCCTGGAGTTTATGAACCCGTTGACTCTAAATTTTGGCTTGTATGGGTTAACTATTCAGAAGCAAATATTAAATACTAAACACAAAGCATGTGCTGGTGTGTCATAAGATTCCAGTTGCTTTTATGTATTATACATACATAAACAGATCCAGAGACAAACCTGTCTAGGAAAAGTACACTTTTATTTTTCTCACTACAGTGCAGTATGATCCATGCCCTTTGAATCTCCAGAGTCTTTCAGCTACAGTTCATGTCTTGCTTCTGCATACTGTGGAGCCCTCTTTCCGTGTTCACTGTTGGCATTCACCCTTACATGATGGCTGATTCTCTTGGCTGCCCCTGCTCCCTCTGGGAGCAAGCTGTTTGTGCTCTGCCTCTATAGCTCTAGGACTTCTTCCGATTCATGTATTTGTCTAAGTTACAAATATTTTGTTCTGTATCTACAATTCTGTATTTTCCAACCACATATTCCCTATTCTTTAAGGAAATAATTGTCCAAGGTATTTTCATTAAATAAGTTGCTATTGACATACCTTTGTCTTGGCCTGGAAAGAATATGACATATTTTATTTCAGCATCTGCTGTAAATGAAGCCTTCAGCTCAGCTAGAAATCTGACTTGTAGTGTGTGTTTGACCAAGAAAGGATGATTGGCAGCCTGGGAAATGTAACAGTACTCTGTAGGTAAGTAACGCAATTTCCTTAAAGCTCATTTTTAACATGTTTTCTGGTAGATTATGCTATACATGCTACTGAAATATCTGATCACCCTCAGAATGTGGGCATGGTCTAAAAACCTGCAGATGAAAGAAAAGATGTTCCGTCTTCTTTCTTTCTGTGGACAGGGACCACACAATGAGCAATCCTGGAAATACTCCATGATTAACTATGCTATGTACTGAAGTTAATGGATTTTATGAGCATGACAACTTCATATTTATTCGAGCACATTCAACGAACAAGTTAATTCTTAACTCATTTGTCAGCTATCTGATTTCTGGCAATCTCCTGAGCAAGCTACTTTAGTAGATTTAATACATTTGTAAAATGAATCAATCATAGATTGGGCATAGAGATTTGACTATATTTATAATGACATGTGGCCATTAAAGATGGCCTATGCACTGATTCTGTGGTAATGCCTGCTAAATCTATAGAGCTTGTTAATGTTTGACAAGTTACTTTATGTTCTTATGGTTTACTGTTTAATGATGATTAATCCCATAGCAAAAGAGTAGTCTTAGCTTTTGACAGTTATTGCAGAACATGTGGAAAATAAAATGTGTCAATTAATTAAAATGCTCACATCCTAAAACACACTTTATTTTACCCATAAGCAAAGGCATTAAAATTATACTATAGCCAGAGGAAGAGGATTTGCAGCATTTACAATCAGTCAACACCTTTATCTTTATTTTGGACTTGTATTAGTCTAGAGCAATTTGAAGCATCCTAAAAATTGAAAGGCAATTCCTTTAAGAAGGTGATTTTCATGATAGCTTACAGAGCGTTTGGTTTGGGTAGTAATGTTAGATAAGGCAAAGCAGCTTATACTTTCTAAGATTGGGCTCAGATAGCCAGATACCAAGAGATAACCCTTGAGTAATGTTAAAGGCAGGTGACACCTGAGCCTGTGAATGTTGCCTTAGGAACAAGCATGAAGTAGAATCTACAGGGCTAGGACGGGAGTTGAAAATGCAGGGTATTACACTCTGCACTTGATCTAACATCTCCCTACAGACTTTGTGGCAGTCAGTCAGAAAGAAAAATGAAAGGTTCAGATTCTTTTCTTTATGTGTGTGGCAAAAAAACCTTCCCTATGCTTTGAAAAAACCAGTAGGACTCCCCTCTGTGTAAAGAGAAATCTCTTTTCAGCTAAAGTAGACTGTGATTATTTGTTTATGTCTGAGATTTGATTGCAATTGTGGATCCTGAAAATAGAAAGAAACAAGTGATGTGAACAAATGCAGTCTGGAGCAGAATCTAATCAAAGGACAATCAGTCGCTGACTATAGGGTATTTCCTTACGATTCTAACTTCTGTGCCTTATTGTAAATGTTACCTCTGTTGAGTATAAAAAAAAAAAAAAAGAAAAAAAAAAAGGAAGGATTATAAATTTCAAACTGGAGTACTGTGTGGTTAGACAGTGTGGCCCAAATTCTCCACTTTCTTTTACCAGTTTAAATGAAATGTGATTTACATCTGTAAAAACAGAAGAGGAATCAAACACTTTCAGTATGCATTTTGAAGAATCTCCTTTAGCCATATGGTTTATTATTGAAGCTTAAGAAATTTTCTGACTCAAACATTTGTCCTTAATAGGAGTTTCTCACAGGGTGAACTAAAATACTCTATTTATTTTAACAAGTCTTTTCTCATAATTGAATAAATCCTTCAGAATATGAAAGTTTCTAACTGTTCAATATGGTAAGTCTTAAAGACATGTTGTCATTTTCCATTGATTTGTTTTTATGCAAGAAAATTGACCTAGTACATGAATCTGTTAATCACTTACTTCTTTGGGTAGTAACTGAATGCCCTGTTGTAATGATATGGAAGCTCTCTTGCAATTTAATTTAGTTTATCTGAGTTGATTGTATTTTTGTTTTTTTCACTTTTGGTTGTACATCACCTTACGATCAAAGACCAGCTTCTAACCTTGTTCATTGCCTTTTTGCAATGCAAGAGTTGTATGAAGAGGCTGCAAAGAAACAAAAAAAGAGAAAGTGATGATTCACTTGGCACAAGGAAATCTTGGGTTGGTCTGAGTCCATGTGGATGAATCAGTGTCAACGTGTCTAGTTGACTTCATTGTCTGTGTGGGCTAGAGATGGAGGGCCTGTGAATGGAACATGTTGCAATTAGATGCTGTCTTGCGCTCATATAATTTATTAATAATAACATTTTTTTTCCATTTGAATATATTCAAAATGAAATTTACATCCAGAAAAAGAAATTACACAATACAATTAAAAATTTGTTTTCCTGCTGTGTATTCCTCAGTTTAGAATTGGAAAATGACTTCGTAATTTTGCAAACAAATCAGTTCTCCTGAGATGAAAAACTGGTAGGGATATACCAATTAAGATTTCAAGTTTGAAAGTGTTTAAGTTCGTTAACAATGCCCCAAGCCCATTGTAAATTGCCCCGACATTTGTAATTGCTGAAATAGTACATAGCTGGTACTTACATCAATGATAATGATATAGGTTTGCAAAACATTGTCAGCTGTCATCTTCATGCAGTGGGATAGCCTGACCTCCTACATTTTCAGCTAGAGCAATGACTGAGTATTCTTAGAAGAGTCAGGTAAATCAGTCCCTGGGTTGTTTAAGCATCTGCACAATACTCTAAAAACAAATAGCAGCTGTTTCACTGAGATTATAGGGAAGAGAAATCTTTGTATGCCTTATGGCTGATGTCTTCATTTCTGCTCCCAGTGGATGTATAAGTACAACATCTTATCTGACATAAATTCAATTATGTACCCGGTAGGTCTGCCACAGAAGGGTAACTCCTGAGTGTATACTAATTGACTGAATAGGAACCGGAGCATATAATGGGGCTTTTCCACTCCCCAACCTGAGGTACGCTAAGGGAATGCCACATAGGAGAAAGGGGACTTTTAGAATTAAAGAGCTCAAATACCTATGGATATCCCATAAAATATTATATGGCTTTAACTTTTTGTTATGGAATAAACATAAGGATTATATACATACAAAAAAAAAAGTGATATTGACAGGACTATTAAAACCAAGCATGTATTTATGTGGATAGTAAACTTTTCACATCAATATGATCAATTCAGTGAAGGAGATGATTGAATTTCTCATCATCTTGACTCTGCAAAATTCTAGATCCGCTGTATACACAAAATGTCAGTTCTCATTAGTCTGATGTTGCTTCCAGATTAGTACTTTGTGTGTCTCTACTCTCAGACAAGGGGCTGTTTGGGAATTATTAAAGGTAGCAAATAGTGTAGCCTTTTAGTAAAGAACCACAACGCAAAGTACTTGGGCAATCCCTTTTTCCCCCTTAAAAACAATAAAAAAAGAATTGCTTCTATATACCATGTTTCTATAACATAGATAAAAATGAAGCCTCATTAAAACTATTCTTAATGTTGATGTTTGCACCGAAGTTGAGTAGGATACAAATTTTCATCCTTTTAATATTCGATCCAAGTTTAAAATACGAAAAAAATCATGTTTTCTAACAGTGAGACTGCATGTTAAATTCATATACCAGTACTCCTCCAGCAATAATTCCAAGTTAGGCAATGTCTACCGGATGCTTGTGCAAGGCAGGTATTGCAGGAACTCTCTGTATCATGGACATGGCTTTTGGACACTGCTAGAGTGAAAATTGACTAGTACAAAAGGTGGAGATTAATTTAGACACAAAGTAACTTTTGCATTCAAATATCTTTAAATTCAAGACAAATGACAAGGCATTGCTATATCAATTTCTATGACTATATATATGTATGGTACAAAGTTCTCAGATATAGAGAATTTGTGTGGGATCTAGAGTGCCATTTCTTTCTTTGATATGCATTCCTTAATAATACGGTCATATCAGCAGCACTGAAATTTTTGTTCTTAAAAATTCCACAACAAGGTTAGAATTTATAAAGACATGATTTGCAATCTTCTTGTGACAAAGAGGATTGAGTGAAAAGGATCTACTGCAAACACATCCACCTTCAGTGAAAAATGAATGTGGAAAGCCTATTAATGTAGACTTCAGTTCCCATAAGCTACTCTGCAGTGTAACGTGGGTTGTCAGACTGAAGCGTCATGAAAGGCAATGAATACCGGGGGGAAATAGGCAGACAGGATTGAGCCACTAGAGCAGTGAGAGCTTGCAGAAACTCACCCTTGCAGACCTGTTTTTTATTTTTAAATTAGATTTCTTTTTCCTGCCACTCCCTCCAGTAACTTTTAAAGCAGGAGGTACGTAGCAGCTTTCTCTGAGCTTTAACTTTTTTTTCTCAGCAAAGGCAATAACAATATATTTCAGAGGAACTACCTGCTTCATTTTTTTCTTCAGCCTTCATGCTCACAATCTGTTTCCACTGCCTCTCCCCTATATATTTACTTTTATTTATTTCTACATTTTATCCAGAGCTTCCAGATTCATGTTTTGTTCTCACTCTTTCTGTCACCAGGTGCTGTATACGAGAGTCTCTTCTATGTCCTGAGAATTTGGACTGGTTCACTTAGACCACTGCAGAAAATAACCCCCTTTTTCTCTTTCAGAAACAAAACAAAACAAAACAAAACAAAACAAAACAAAACAAAACAAAACAAAACACACTTTTTTTAAAAGCAAAATTAGCAGATAAACAGAGGATGTTTTATTTTACCTAATAGGTAAGACTGCCATCAAAATACTTTTGTTTCACAAACATACATACGTAGTTCAACTGAAGGAGTAGAGTTGAATTCAGAAGTGATACACAAGGTAAAAGTGAGGAATAATGCAGACAGCATGTTTTATAGTCAACTCCATTATCTTTACTCAGAAGATGAGATACTGAAAATAATGGAAACAATCCAGACAGTTAAATAGTTTTTCAATATAATCTCCCTTCTTTGAGTCAGCATGAGGCAGCGGGTGTCTCATTTGTGTTTCCCACAAAAAATGGTTCTTAGCTGGCTTGATTCTGCTGACTCAGGAGCATAATGTCTTCATAAATACATGGAGCCAGGCAGATCTGTAATTAACATAGCTAAACTGCCTTTGAGCTGAACTAGCCCACACAGAGCCTATACTTTTGCATGGTTTATCTATGAACTTGCCAGTGCACCCACAGCTAACAGAGAATTACCTTAGACTTGTGTCTACTACCTTACTCTCCCTCAGACCTCCTGTACTTAAATCAAAGTTAACTCACATAATAAACAGCTGGGAGAAAGCATAATTTATGCAAGGAAATGTTTTAGCTTACCCAACTCCTTTCAACTACTTTGTGTGAGAGTTATATTGTGTTACATTGCCTTTCACATTACGAAGAGCAGAATATGAAATACTGAGGGAATTCAAGTGGATATTATGCGATCTATCTTACAGCACCTTACATATCACTTCTGAATTTGGCTCACAGGTCCACTGACTGAGAAGAGAGAACAAGACATCCACAACAGCCAGCAAATGAAACAATAGTTTAACATCAGGGGAAAATATTAAGGCAGACAGTGTTGTAATGTGAATAAGTATAGAACAGTAACTTGATAGGAAGCAGAAAAATAGCCTCAGACTTAAGTGAGATAGCAGATATGTAAATATGACATGCAGCTAAAGTTGATCTTTAATCCCAAACTTTAAGGTAAGGGCATATTAAATTATCACTGCTAGAAATTACTTGTTTGGGGAAATTATATTTACAGCACTCAGTTCTTTTTCTCCAAACCTGGAGCTCATGGAGGTGTTGCTGGCAAAGCTCCTGCAAAGCTGGCTGATGCTCTGAGGCAGGCTGCTTTCGGCCAGCCTGGAGAGCAACAAACATGACACTCACCTACTTGTACCAGGACTAGCTTTAAAGCGTCCACACTATTCAGATTGTTGTCAGGCTGATTCGTTTGCATGACTGTTTGGAATACTCAAAAATAACCTGACATAAATACCTAGAGTTATCACTTTCACTCATCATTACAGCTTGAAGAATTAAGTGTGTATGAACAGGAATATGTATGCTGGAAAAATATGCCGTGCCACTCAACAACATTCAGTGATCTTCAGAGAGTCATGTGAATCTAATGCAATAGACATCACTAAATAGTTCAGCTGCATACATCAGTAAACAGAAATGCAATTTATAATGGTAAAACAGTTTAATTAATAAAATATTTTTGTTACTGAAGGTAATTCTATTCTATAGAGATCTGCATACAAAGTGGGTTTTTTTAAATTACAATAGATTAAATAGATAATCTACCTATGTTGATGTGATTGGAAGAGTCTTGTTCTGAAAATCTAACGCACCATTCAACTCAAAACACATTTTTATATAAACAGTGCAAAAAAATAGTTGGAAAGCATGTATCTTACATAATAATTTCTATGTCAAGGATTCCATACCTATCTGGAGTGCTCAAACCTAAAGGTTAAGGAAAAATATGAATAACCAGGAAATTTAATAAGTGTACTGCAAATATTCATTCTAGGTTAATGGTACTAGGCTTGACTCTTAGCAAAGCCAAAGAAACAGACTGTCAGAAAACATGTCATTTGAAACCTCTTGCTAAGTTTATCAAACTAATAAACACAGGTTACTAAGAAATGTATACCAGTGTAATAAAATAATGCAGCTCGCTGCCAAAAGTTTCTTGCAAGTTACTGCTGGAATACATAACTGTAAGAAACTGTGGTAGCTCTTATCTACCAATGCTTTAAAAATCTGACAATTATACTGCAGATACTTGCCAGTCCAAATTGTTATTGTAAATTAGAGGTGGAATCTAAGTAGCAGCTGGACAGCAGCTTACTAAGAGAGCTCACACCTACTGAATTTGCTTTCTGTTATTTCATTATTATGGCTTGTTTCGTATAGGCAATCAATCAGTTTGGGTTGCCTTGATTTATCTAAAAATGTAAGTAAAAGTTTTTTTTCTGATTTTCCTCTTGTACTTCTGCTGTTAAAAACTCTTTAGTGTTCATGGTAGCCTATTTTTTTCCTGCTCATACTCCCCAAAACTCTGTTTGCAATGTTTTCTGGTTATGCCTGAAATATCAGCTTTGGAAGTAGGATGTCTAAAAAAGAAGCTTCACAAGTACTTCTAATCACTGGACAGTATAGTAAGTCATAAATGTTATTTAACTCTCAGGGAATTCATTGAGTATGGTCAGTTCAGGGTTAATGAAGGAGACCATAGAATCATAGAATCATAGAATAGTTTGGGTTGGAAGGGACCTCTAAAGGTCATCTAGTCCAACCCCCCTGCTGTGGGCAGGGACCATATTTAGATTGATTTTTTGTGTCTTTTTTTCTTTTAAAAAGTTCAAAATTCACTTTTTCACCTATTTCTACTAAAACTTTTTTCTTCTTTACTGGTTTGATTCTTTGGTAACTGTTCGCAAGCCCAACACTCATCCTCTAAACCCATAATATGCATGGAAATTATTAAAACTGAGATGATGCATTTTAGAAAAAAGAGCATCTGAAGTAACTAAAATTTTTAGTAAAGAAATTTGAATGACTAATCAAGCAAACTAAGATAAATATTTTGGCATTCTAAGTACTTTAGACATTCCACCTGCAGGTAAGTTATAAATAAGGTGAACCAGAAAACTCATGAGAGGAAGAGACGTAAAGGAGACACAGATGCCTTAGTGTCTTAGTGAACTTAGTTCCCAAAGTCTTGGATGTTTTATGGTCATATTTATGTATATAGGAATATCATTAGGAACTAATTCAGTGTGGAAGGATCATATCTCGACTTGTTTTGATACACCTGCTGAAATTTGAATCCATACTCTTGCTCTGCAGCATGGATTTGTTAAACTTTTTAAGAAATATTATGCAACAGAAAGCAGTTCAGCCTGAATGTAAAAAACCAAAAGCTCTTTTAAAAGAGGTGTCAACAGTGGTCAGGGAAACTTATCCATAAACATAATTTTTACATACATATCTGTATCCATATGCAATATGTATGCCTATAATACTTTCTTGCTAAGAAATTTAAACATCTTACAAACATTAGCTAATTAAATTCACAGGAAAATCCTAAATAACAGCTACTGAAAAGATACCATTCTGATAATTAACCATACCAGGGTCTGGTTGTCTCAGTCTAGCACCCACGTGTAGGCTAGATATTAACATTAGCATCAACTCTATGTAGAAACAGTGCTGGCAATCCGATTAGAGTTTCCAGAGACTGAAAGGCAGGGAAATTGAACTAGCCACTCATTTTTAGATGCCATTTGTTCAGTTTGTAAGGCAATATAAGAATTGTTCACAGTGCTGCCACAGCCTGCATGGTACTTATTCTGAGTCAAATATCTTTTGCTTATTCCTGCAGCTGGGTCTGTGGTCATCACTACAGCAGCAGGACTTGGCCCTCTGCAGATAGGACATGAAAGAAGACAAAAGATTTCTCATTATTGTTTTGGTGAACAGCAGCAGATGAGCTGGGACATATAATACAGCTATTGTGCTCCTGAACAGAGCGACAAAAAAAAAGACTGCAGGATGTGAGTGTGCTGATCTGAACATGTTGATTTCTCTTGCAAATGCAACGTAGAGAAAAAGTTAGAACATTTATTCTGAAATGCTGTAAAATATCATTAATAAAGACAGTAATTTCTTTATAATGGAGAAGATGCAATAATAATATATAATGTTAATACAACTGATTTATAAATTAACCTGCAAACAAAATGCTTTTATTTATTTTAGACATCCTATGGTAGAGGACCTGATGTCAGTGTTCATCTGTGACTTGCAGTGCCATTGGACAATTATGCTCTTTGGATTTTAGTAATGCTTAGTGTGCTCCCAAGGGATCAATGGTGAAACCCTCATTGATTTCAGAGGAGGAGATCAAGACTGACTAAACACTTCTGAGTATTCATTCAGACTTCCTTTGAATTCAGTTCTCAGATTCAAGAACTGTAGACATATTGCCTTAACATTTCATATATAAATCACTTTGAGGTGATATACAAAGTAATTAAAAATAACAGAGAAACATCAGTCAATTGCACCTATTTACTTCCATTCATGATAAAAAAATAAAAGGGTTTTCAATGTTAAAACAGTTAATTTTAAAATGTAGAGGAAAGCAAATATTTACACAGGGAATTACTGTGTGGAGCTCATTAACGCAAGATAGGAATTAGGTAAAAAGCCTAGTAAATTTAAAAAGCATATTCCAACATCACATAAATGAGAAAAGCATTCTCTTAGTACTTCTAGGATAAAATTTTAGGAACTATCAATCAAGTTTCAGAGCACAACTTGTTCAATAATTAGGGTCAGGAAGAAATGTTTCCTTTGGTTTCCTCTGGAAGTGTAACATTTCTAATGGGGACCATACTGAATGATTCAAAAGCAATTTTAAAACTACAGTGAGGCCACTTTTTACAACATCTAGGAAGATAGGCTGAAAAACATAAACTAGTTGTTTGTAATGGTTCCTGGTGCTTTATTTTCTTTTGTTAGAAGCATGAAGAGGGTGATAGTTGGATAGAATATTTTATGAACAGATAAAACAACAGCAATCAGACAATGAAGCTGGAATATGCAAGTGTAAATAGATTTTCATTCTTTTATTTAATAGCTTGGAGAAACTTAGTTTTCTCCATTGATCACTGGCTATTTATTCACTGTATATCATGTCCAAACATGTGAGAGAAAGCTTAAGTATTGAGCTTGTTTGAATTTGAAATATATGGTTGTGATATATGAGCATGAATTTGCTTTTGAACACCTCTTTGCAGTTGTAGAGGTATCCTACTGTCTGCACCACATTTGGTAGCATTCCAGAAATCCATGAATGAAATTCCAAGACTGTCTGTCTCATCTTTCCCAGGGGTCAAGATGGTTGCCATATTTCATTTGTTGTCTTGTGTTATGTGTACAGGATGTCTACAGCCCTTTTCAAAGTTACCTCTTCCTATTTTTCATATAAAACCCTCTATCTAAGTTTTTCTTTCTTTGGAGCACTTATTTTACCTCACAGCTTCCTGCTGTTATCTTATTTGTGTAATGTTGAGAATCCCTGACTTATTCTGAGTTTGAAGTACTGCGGCAAGTTAATTGAGTTTCCTTTTCTGCTCAGAAGCTGCAGATGGTTTTGTGAACATTTTTTTTCCAAGCCATATAACATTTTAACACCTTGTAATTCTCACTGGGGGGGGGAGAGAGAGAGAGAGAGAGAGAGAGAGAATTAATTTCCTCATGTCTCTTCAAATAGCATTTTTGTTTCTTGTGATGACCGCTTATATTGTGGGACACTTTATTTTGATAAGGTTTAAGTAAAATCTTCCAAAGTACATGAGTTAGGAACTAAGTCCACCATTACTTTTCCAGTATCAGCTTTTCTTTTTTTCTTAATAATTCGTGCCGGATAAGATCACCTGAATAATTTTCTTTTGGAGATTGAGCTACGAAATTGTTAGGATGTAATACTTAAGTTGTTTACTGACAAAAAGTTTAATAGCAGCAAGTGAAAGACCATTTAATAGAGTTAAGAGACAGAAAATTTATGCCTGTATCTGATTCTACCCTTCTGCATGAATTGAAAATGCAATTATTTTAATCAAACTCAATGAGTATTCTGCATATCATGTTACTTTCATCCACGGTTAGTGCACAGCAACAAAGTTATGACAGTCATTTCTCTATAATGGTAAGGTAAGTCAACAAGACAAACACCCATTTTAAGCTGGCAAATGGCAATGTAAGTGAAGAGTAGATATAATAGTTTAAATATAGTAAGACAACATATACACAAGTTCAACCTTTGGCAAATGTCTCATTAACATAAATTCCTCCCATCCCACCAGTATTTTTGTTTTCAATATTTTGTGTGGAATAGACTATTTGAAAGGGAATTATTGACTGGATGCTCAGACCAGAACCAGTTCCAACACAGCTGAGGTTGTATGTATGCAATAATTCATCTGTTAGAGGGGTAAAATACCTGTATGTGAATCTCTTCCTGATTTATATGTGTTTTGTTTGTGTAAACCAAGTTTAATAAAGTGGTTTTCTAAACGAAGTTTCTTCATTCTGATTATACTGCATTACATTTATAGCAGCCCTCAGCTAGACTTCAGGCTTCATTATATGAGATATCTATGATTTTATGGCATGAGGCGAAACAAATTCATGGATAGAAAATTAGACTTTCAGAGGGCTTCAGAGCTGATAGGATATTTAAAGTGATGAGTTCAAGACCTACTGAAGCAGAAACCTAGCAGTTTTGTTGGAGTAGCTGGCAGATGGAATGAGACATGATGATAATGAAGGTATTCAAAAGAAATCTGAAGAACAGATTTGATTGCTTAAGACTGTAAACTTCAACTTAATATTATAGATATTATTATTGAAGTTTTTTTGGGCAACCCCCAAACTAGGTTTTTTTGAAACTTATTTTCCACATACTTTATACTATCACTTATCTATATGAAACCATTTATACCTAATTTGAAACTGATTAGCCTTAAATCATTACAGACACATACATGTTTTTTCTATACTAATAAAACCCCATATTTGCACTAAAATTTTTCTTGCATGAGTGTGGTTTTCAGGTTACAACTTTCCTTAGGTCTTTAGGATAGCTATAAGGATTTTTTAATTAATTCAGTTTGGTCATTCTCCTCCTTCTGAGTAGCAGCAGATGTCAGATGTCTTACCACTGGAGAAAAATTTTGTGATCTATATTCTGAGTATATTTGGAGTTTATCTTATTCTGGTTCCACACATTCACCAGCACTGGAACAGAGACCATCACAAATAGTACATAAATAAATAAAAATTACTTGTCTGTTGAAAATAAGAATGATTCCAACTTTCTTATTTCAGAAGAAAAAAAAAAGTATAAACTTAAAAAATGCCATCCCCCAAACTTGTTTCTACTGTTTTGTTAAAAAAAAAAAGTTTTTAATGAGAAATTTTGGTCAGCAACAGTAAAAAATATATGCTATTTGAAAGAGCTGTTTTCAAAATAAATGTTGTTTATCCTCAAAATTTATTGCATTTTATACAGCGATTCTTCTTAAAGAACTACCATATTTATTCCTCATTTCATTCATGCTGATAGGACTATAGCATGGAATTTTAGATTACTGATCTGAAAGAAACAGAGGATTTCACTGCATGAAAACATTCAAGTAAGATAATAAACGTTATTGCCTAGAATACTAAATTTATGCCTTCTGACAGTCCAATCATTATTTTGTTACTTTCAGAGTATTCCAAATTACATTACAAATCCAACTGATATAAATTTATTTAAAAGATGTTGCATTTGGTTTTTGGATTTAACAGAAACATATGTACAGCAGCAACACCATGTATGGGCAAAACGTAGGAGGATATTGGTACACTAATCTAGCTAAACTAATTTATCCAACTAAACGCAATGTTACAGTTATGTTGAACAGTTTATGTGCACAACTACTTCCCTTAAGACAGCTCTCTAGCACTATTCCGGGAAAGGTGTTTTCATCGCTATGGCACTTAAACATTCTAGTTATGGACTCCAAAGGTGCTCCCACTTCCAAAGATTTTAAAACCAACCCTTCCCTCAGGTATGCATGGCTTTTCCATAGGTTATTTTATTACAGTTAGATTGTGAGTGAAATCTCATTCAACAATGACTGAGGTGTATAGACTGCAGGTCAAAAGTGATCAAAGACAAATTTAGAACAAACTTGGAACAAATGTGTTCTAAAAAGTATTTAAGGGCTTAACCCTAGTAATTGATTGCAATGGAAGTTTGGAACTAAAACACTAAAAGAAAATCTTATTAGACACCAGTCTTCATCTTTATGCACCAAAATGTCTTTTAAAATCCATCACTTGGCTCATGATTTTCTAATAGCTTCCTCTCTAGAACAGAGGTAGCATAAATATGCAAGCATGATCACAGGCTAAAAATG
Organism: Aptenodytes patagonicus; assembly: GCF_965638725.1. Taxonomy (NCBI): domain Eukaryota; kingdom Metazoa; phylum Chordata; class Aves; order Sphenisciformes; family Spheniscidae; genus Aptenodytes; species Aptenodytes patagonicus. Next base: position 46,449,476 of record NC_134949.1, read on the forward strand.
CTTGCTGAAGGACAGTTTACTACCTTAGGTGTAATACTCTAACTGTATAACTACAGTATATGGATAGTCAAGTTTTTTCTTGTGCATGAAACTGCTCCTCCTTCATGTGAATGTACCTTATTGTGCGAATTCTGTTCCGAAGATCTGCAGCAGGTTTTTTTGAGCAATGTAGATATAAGTCTACTGACTTTCAGGGTATACTGCCATTAAGTATCAGACTTCTATTGTTCTTCTGACCAAACAAATATATGCTTCTTAAGAGGGTATTGTCTACCAAGTATAGTCACAAAAAATGTAAGATTTAAAAAATTATTTTCCTTTACATTAACTTTGGGGAAATATTAAAAAAGAGCAACATGATGTAGTCTCTTCTAGAGCACCAGCTAGAGCAAGATTAAGCAGATTCCAGTTAGTTACTTAAGATTACACATGCATAAAAACATTGATGGCAATAGGGTGCCACAGGTGTCATTGAAAACATAATCTGAAGACAATGAAGCTGCATATTTGTAATTGAGGTGTAATTTGGTCTGCAGAATCTTTATTACTCTATTAAAGGAAAGAAACAAGTTGGGTTTTAGGTTGAGTTTGTGTAGCTGGCAGTTAATTTTTTTCATATTCATTGCTAGCAGTTTTAATATTGGAATCACTGAGGCATACTGAACAGAGAATTAAAGAATCACTTTCAAAGTAGGATTGCATTTTAAAGAAACCTGCCCTGTGGCTGAGGAAAATTACAGTAAATTTTGTCCCACAAAACCACAGTTTGGGTAAAACAGCTGCAAGTTTAAAAGAGAAAGAGAAATCTTGTGTGTTATAAGAACTGCTTTCTTGTAAATCAGTCATTTATGAAGGAAATAATATCACTACCTCAGCTTTGAATTCAGTTTACTGATGTCTCTGCCTCATTGTGCAACTTTCATTGTACTACTAAGTGTGTTCCCCAGTCCTTCTAGTCTCCTGCTGCAAAGGAGCTTTCAAATGTCTGGGACAGGACAGGAGAAAATAGTAGACTTTCTTACAGATACTTTGTTTTCACTGTTTAAAGAAACGCATCTGTGACTTAAATTTTTATGAAGTGCTATGCTGAATTAGATCCTGGTCTTATCTAATCCAGTATCAGTTTTCTGACTACATAGAGCACTGGAGACAGTGACAAAATATCTGAAAGGCAGGGATGGTATAATCTGATTTGTGAAAGATTCAGGCAAATTCCAATACTTAGAGATTAATGTTAATGGATGAAACTTGATCTTTTTTAAAAGTCTCATTTTTCATAACTCTGAGTGTGATGTCCTTTCTGGCCAACAGAGAATTTAATTAAGTGACAGGAATATGAACATCAACAGAAATATTTGTTTTGAAACCACTTTTCTTAATCCAGGAAGAATGAAAGTCTCAGTGTGCTGAATTTTTTTTCCCCTGATGCAAACTGAAATTTCAGTGGCACAATCTTCTGTGGGTTGTATTAATCAAATAATAGATTACAACAGCCACAGCAAAGGAGTCAAAGAAATAAATCCAGATTTGCCCTCTTGATGTTGATGTAATGATTTCTGACCAACTCTTTACCCTCTCAGTACTACAACTACAGGTAAAATTGTAGCTAGCATTCTTGTAGTAATAATTGTCTTCTCTGTGCATTATTTTCTGTAGTGAATGTCTTTTCTTCTTGCATATAATATAAAGACCTCAATTTACAAATGTTGAATACCAGGTTGGTACTTAGTAAAACAGAATTAATTCTCTGTTATACAGTGCATAACTGCTACTGAGATGGAGATTTGCCTTTTGGTGTTAGGATAAAGGCAGTTATCACAAAGACATAGTGGAGAGGAAAATTCAGAAAGTGTTTGCTTTTGTGTTGCATCTGAACACTTTTTCCTTTAAGAAAAAAATACATTGTTTGATTTGGAAGTTATTTAAAGTGAAACCTGCCCTTATTTTTTTTTCTTTTTTCTCTTTTCCTTTTTCTTTTCCTTTATTTTTAAATGTTTCTTTCCTTTTCCCTTTCCCTTTCCCTTTCCCTTTCCCTTTCTGTTTCCCTTTCCCTTTCCCTTTCCCTTTCCTTTTCCCTTTCCTTTTCCTTTCCCTTTCCCTTTTCCTTTTCCTTTTCCTTTTCTTCTTCTTCCTTTTCTATTTTCTATTTTCTATTTTCTATTTTATTTCCCCTTTTTCTTTTCCCTTTTTGCTTTTCACTTTTTCTCCCACAGAATAAGACTATCATCTGCTGCATGGTAGAGATCTAGTTGATGACTGGGAAGCTCCTAGGTATTACCATATTACAAATAAGAATATCGATATTCATGGAACTATGAGCAGATTATTTCTGATTAATGTTCACTCTTGCAAGGTCTACCTTCTCAGCAGTACACTTTCTCAAGGAACTTCATTTAGTCGAAGTCTGCAAAAGCATTGCTGTGAGGCAAGGGAAGGCAGCACAGAGAGCTGTGTGCCAGGGCTGGGTGGCAGTGGGAGTCAGGGGTAGGGAGTGCACCTTGCAGCAGACCCCAGCAGGTTATACGGCCCACAGCTGTACTGCCATACTGTAGCCTCTGGCTCCACTCTATGACCCCATATGCCAGATGCATTTGATCAGTAGATCAAATATCATCTGATTCAGTGGTGTCAGTGACACAGTGTGGTAGCTGTAGGTCAGCCAAAGATCAGCCAGTATTGTAAAGTATGTGAAACCACAAAGAATGGAAAAAGACCATAGAGCTCTGTTGCAAAAGCATGAGATATACCTCATACTAGCTAACAGCTTTTCATGAATCTTAGATGTGGTTGCCATTTCTCCACTAAATGGAGTACAGATTATTCCCTTCATGCACAGATCCAAAAGAGGATGTGTAGGAAAGAGTGAATGCACTTTGGAGGTTTTAGAAGATGAGGAGTATACCCAGTCTATGAAGAGTGGTTGCAACTTCGGGAGTTTCATCTGACTCAGCAGAACAGCAAACTATACCCAATGCAAACTACAGTGTAAATACTAACAAATGACTGAGCTAGGAGATGAAAACAGTAGATATTGTCTACCTGGACTTCAGTAAGACCTTTGACACTGTCTCCCATAAATTCCTCATAGACAAGCTGTTGCAGTGGATTGAATCCACCACAGACAATGCGGTGGATTGAAAACTGGCCGAATGGCTGGGCCCAGAGGGTGGTGATCAGTGGCACAAAGTCTACCTGGAGGCTAGTAGCTAGTGATGTAACCCAGGGGTCAATACTGGGTCCAGTCTTGTTCAGTGTCTTAATTAATGATCTGCATGATGGGTCAGAGTATACCCTCAGCAAGTTTGCTGATGACACAAAACTGGAAGGAGTGGCTGATACACCAGAGGGTCATGCTGCCATCCAGAGGGACCTTGACATGCAGACAGGAACCTCATGAAGTTCAGTAAGGGGAAGTACAAAGTCCTGCACCTGAGGAGGAACAACCCCATGCACCAATATATGCTGGGGGATGACTGTCTGGAAAGCAGCTTTGCAGAAAAGGACCTGGGGGTTGTGGTGGACACCACATTGAACATGAGCCAACAATGTGCCCTTGTGTCAAAGAAGGCCAATGGTATCCTGGGCTGCATTAGGCAAAGTATTGCCAGCAGGTCTCAACCTGCTGGTGAGGCCACACCTGGAGCACTGTATGTAGTTCTGGGATCCTTAGTACAAGAGACATAGACATACTGGAGAGTCCAACGAAGGGGCACAAAGATGAGTAAGGGACTGGAGCATCTCACCTATGAGAAAAGGCTGAGAGAGCTGGGACTCTTTAGCCCAGTTCAGGGGGGATTTTATCAGTGTATATAAATACCCGAAGGGAGGGTGCAAAGAATAGGCGCTTTTCAGCGGTGCCCAGTGACAGGACCAAGAGGCATTTGAGTTCACAACAAACTCTATCTAAGAACGATGTAACATGCAAGGGGTGGTCTTCTTAAGTTCATCATGCTTGCCATTGTTCACCTTAGCAATATTTCTTCCAAGAATTATTTGTGTGGCTTCTTCTGATATATGGCTTATGTTTTGCCCTTCCTATGCATTTCTCCTTTATAGTTTACAAAGGCCAGAGCACATAAGAACTTGTCTCAAAATTTGCTGTCTGTACTTATGTCTGTATGAATTGGAAAAGAAAAAAGAATCCTTCCAGTTCAATCAATCAAACTTGCTTTTAAGAATAAATGGCTAAATAAGAACAGTAATAGTAGAAAGATGGAAAAATCTTGGAAGAATCACTGCAAGGTCATCTCACTCACTCCTTTGATACAACACAGGATTCCTTATGTTTACATAATTTCTAGTGCATATTTACATAATCCCTTTTTAAAACCCTCAGTGACATATACTTTAGAGTCACTCAGACAACTATTCTCATGCTTTACTTTTCTTACTTTTAGAAAACCTTCTTTAGTGTTCAATCTTTTTTGATGCAATTAAACCTATTGTTTCTTTTCATACATGATAAACACGGAAAACATTACTCCTATGGGCTTTGAAGCCATATTTGTTTAACTGTAAACCTCCCTTCTTTAGGATAAATATTTCCTTTCAATTATTTCATGGGGACAATATTTGTTACTTTATTGTGGTTGGGGTTTTTTTGTTTGTTTGTTTGTTTGTTTTTCCCTGGACTGCATTTTGGCATATAACATCTTAAAGCTCACTGTCCAAAACTGGATGAAATACTCCAGTTGAGGACCTGCCTTGGGGGATGGGGGAAAACTTCATGACTTTTCCAGGAAAAGTTCCTCTTTCTGTCTATTAGAAGACAGCTGCATTGCAGTTGTTAACATTATTTTGATTTACCCCACTTAAGGTCTGGCCAATTAATCAATACAAATGATTTAAAACATTTCCAAAGGTAGCTTAACGATTTAGCCACATGTCTCGACCACATGTTACTTTCAGTTCTGTCATTTGTGAATCTTAATTTATACACTAACATGTTGAATTGTAATGAAAGGGCAATTTCCCAACTGCCATTGCATGCAACAAGTAAAAATATTATTTATGAACAATCTGTAATCTTTAACCATTGTGTTAACAATGCTAGTCATTAACTAAAAGGAGATTGGAAACCTTCAGAACTGTTCTGATTATGGCACAATATAATGTTCTTTAATCAAATGGGGGGGGAGGAATCTGGTGTGTATGTTTAATTTTTGTAAATAGATCATTAAAATACTCTATTAACAGATCAGGTCAGCATTCTCATGGGATTACATGCCACTCTGCTGCCATCTTTAGCTGAAAAAAAGAACCTTTTAAAATAGTGTATCTATTGGCTTCTTTAAAGAAAATTTGACCAAATGCCATAAAGAACAACCTGTTCTTGGCTGGGCTATGGGATAGCTGGTCTAATCAGTTTCTTCCATGTCTCATTTTTAATAAACCTGTTCTCACATTCAATCTTTCCAATTATTATCAATGTTCCTTATAAGACAGCCTAATCACCAGAAAGACCCATACACATTTCCAGTCAATTATCCAACAGCTAGTGACATAAGGGTATATCCTGAAAAGTGCCATATTCTCCCAAGAGTTTGAATAATATCATTGGTGATATAGATAGTTTTTTGGTGCTTGTTAATTTTCAGAAATTTAAACATGCATTTCATGAGAAAAACATGCTGATTTCTAACAGCTAAGCTGGTAGGCTAGAGCTAGAAAGAGCTGGTGGACGAGAGGAATCTGAATCCTTGGCAGTCAGCTTGGCAGCCAGCTGGCTACATTCATTTTATATTTGGTTGCTTACATTTTGACAGAAAGTACAAAGTTTTTGTTCTCAGATTCCTTTCTGCTTAGATGTTCGTTTCAAGGAGAATGAAAAATTATTGTCTTTGCTCCAATTCAGAATGAAAACAAATTTTGCTATTTTGAAATTCTGCATGAAGCAGAATTACCAGTCTCACTTGATCCTTAGTGTTTTCCACTTTGCCAAAAGCTTTCTTCAACTTTCAGGGTCATGTCCTGTGGATAAGGTTACTTTTAAAGTTACATTTGGTTAATTTTCACAATATGTAAATTAAATTCCTCTCAAAGAAGTTTTGCCTTTGATAAAAATGCAGATAGTCTGTGACTTTAAAAAAGAAGCCTAATTAAATTAGGCTTATGACTTCTAATGACTTCATGTATTCTTTTTTTTTTCATTCATGAAAATTTCAAGCTTTACAAGTTTTACAAGTATTAGGACATATTCTGTGCTCATTTACACGCTGCAAAATCCTACTTAAGAAGAAATTTTTACAGAGTGGAGATTACTAGAGATGGAACTTGAACCAAGGTCAGTTTCTAATATGTTCCTATTTTTTCTTCTGTCAAGAAAATCCCTTATTTAAAGGATTAAATCATAATATTGATATGCACTAAGAATTTAATCTAAATGACAGTTGCTGAAATCTGAATGCTGACTTGAGTGTTTACACTGTCTTCTATCCAGTTGACCAGAAGTCTGCCTTATCTTTTCCTCCTCTTCCCCTTACTTCTGCGGAATTACTGAGGTGATTTCCTTTGGGGAGTGATGGCAATCAATCAGCTTTATTATATGTTTAGGCAGCTTTGATGACATGGATTCACATCTAGCTCCCTACTTAGATTTACAAACTTACCTCCGTCTCTTTCAGGGACATGAGTCCTCTATTGCAGTGGAAGCCTTGATGACCAGCAATAAATGCTGAGGGTCTGCTAAGAGACTGAGTGTAGAGTCAGTTCTACAGTGGTGGCTCTTCATTAGAGGAAGGTTGTATGTAACAGCGCATGTGTTAAGTTACACTTGTGTTGTATCATTCTTTAAGACACTGTTATGTTCCATCTTTTCATCACAGCCTAACTCAATGGCCATCCATTAAAGTATTAAAATTTAAAACTTTCATCTGAGGAAGTTCTAATGACTGGGACATGCAGTCTTGACATCACCAGTGAGGGATTTCAGTGAAATTAGTGCATGGTGGATGTCTGGAGTGTAACTGGGCAGTAACACAAGCATAAGGGTCTCTTACATTGTATCCCTTCTGTCTTCTACAAAAGATGAGATGTTCAAATTGTATTTTCAGTTACAAAAACAGAATTAGGGTTAACACATATTAAAAATAGATAGGATATGACCACTTTATATAGATGGGATAAAACGTTAATTTCTTTTTTTTTTAAACTCTTCTTTCACTTGATATCTATTTCTATGTGTAGATATCCAACATTCTGAGTTAGGAATCCATATCAGCAAAAGCATGTAAGGCATAAAAAAGGAGTAGATACTTCATAAAATAATTTGGAAAGCTCAGTTCCAACTTTCTTGTGGTGTACATCTTTCCAGACTGTTGCGGACCAGAAATTGCTTGTGCTTCTAAAAACAATATTTCATTGGGATCAGTACACACTGAATTGTGATTGTGAGTTGATTTGCTGGTTGTTTTTGTCTCCTGTTACCAGGGCAGCAGACCCTACTTATTATAGTAGCTAGGTGAATGAAGTAATATGCAAGTTTGAGATAGGATTACAGATAATCAGAGGTTTATTGAAAGCAAAGGAGATAATTCTGGTCACAGTGTTGAGTGGATTTAAACATTCTAGAAAACGTGGCTGCCCTTTTTGTAACATTCATTACTATTTGTGCCATCACTTTTGTGGTGACTCTGTTAAACAAGTTTTCAAATGAGTTCTCAGACTGTACTTACACTGTGTCTGAAACCCAGGCCTCAGTAACTGGCTTTTATATTGCAAGGCTATAACTTCAGTGCTACCTCCATACCAAGTGTTAGGTTACAGCGAAGCTAACGCATCTAACAGTGTCTTTGCTGTGCTGATCCTAACAGGAACAGAGGAAAAGAAGAGAGCCTGGGAGCTCAGTGGAGTTCTCTCCTTTCTATTTCTGCTCCTGATAACATCACTGTTGCGTGACTGATGTCATTCCATTATCTCATAAGCCTCAAGAGTTATCCTCCTCCCTTCCATTCCTAGAAAGGGAATAATTACTTATCCAGTTATTTCCTGCCAAAAATTCATTCTTGTGAATGCTCTCTATTTGCATAATTTATATTCTCTATTTCCTAGCTGTGATCTTTTTGACATCTTCTGGCTCATTGATTTTGGAATTACCATTTTTTTCCAGTCTTCATTACCATTTTCTTCATCTCAAACAGTTCATCTCTGTAACACTAATACTTACTCTCTTAAAATAACTACAATATCATTTTTCTTAACAGTCACATTATTTTTCTGGGGACCTTAACCTGCGTAAAGTCTTGGGCAGAGGAAACATCTGGCATCAAATCAAAGCATTCCTATAGTTTTTGAAGGAATTATACTGAATTTATATATCGAATGATTGCCTTGTCTTCTCCCTAATGTAGTTACTTCTTGTTTGTATCTTGGAAGATCTTATGTAGCATACATACTTGTGCATATAACAATCTCCTCATTTTTTGGATGAAATTTTCAAACATGGGCACTACTCTAAACCCAGGAGAGTTTTAATACTATTTTTGATGCAAGTAAAATTTGGTCCATAACCTTGCAATGAATTTTCTCTCTCCCATGAACTGATTACAGGTGACTGTGGTTTGAAAGAGAAGACAGTGGATATGACTGATTTGAGGAGAGTAGAGGATTGATTTTTTTAATTTCTATGACTAGCAATTTTTACTTTCCTTCACAGGAATAAATAACTATATAAGTATTATTTGAATGGAATTGGTATTTTGACTGGTCCTTTTTAGGAAGTTGTACTACCTTAGCAGGAGAGTTAAGCACTGAAACTTTGCATATAGACATGCGTTTTCATAAAGAGGGATTCCTTTAACCAGCTATAAGGCAGTGTCTGAACAGGATCCCTTTCTTCAAGTGAGTTGCCTGGTACTTTGCTGATTGCAATGCTATTTATCTTAATACCAACAAACTTATGAATTGATCTGACCCATAGATTCAAACATCCTAATTTTTGATGTTGTCAGTACGTTATCTGTATAAACACACATACATATGTAGATGGATATAGATATGCAGATGTATATATAAAATTTCTTTATGATCTGCATTGCTTTTGCAAAATGTTTCCTGCACAGAAACTTTCTACATTTTCCATGTTTGCTTTATGTTCCCTTGAATTATATTTGTCTTCACATAGAAATTACATTTTCTGGAAGCTGTAGAACCACATGCATAAGAGGGAAAATTTAAATTTTCCACTACCTAGGAAGCAAAGAAAAATTAAACTCATCAACTTTATTCAAAATGTGAAATTGTCAGAAACCTTCATTTCCTACTGACTAGACAGTGAAATTAATGATTTTTTTTGTTGTTATTTTTGAGCGGTCATTGAAGTCAGGAGCATGGTCCTTGAGTAATGGCTGCTGCTCAGTGCTTAAACAAATTTGTTTCTTTTGAAACAATGAAATATGTCTTCAGGATGTTACTGTATGGAGTCTCTGAACAGTGCTTTTCTAAGTATTAGCATTTTTATATGCATGTTAAAAATCAATATATCTCTATAAAAGTATTCATATTCCAAGGACAACATTAGTATAGTAATTTGTATCTGTAACTGTGGTGGGTTGACCTTGGCTGGGTGCCAGGTGCCCACCAAGCCATTCTATCACTCCCCCTTCTCTACAGGACAGGGTGAGAAAATATGACAAAAACCCTGTGGCTCGAGATAAGAACAGGGAGATCACTTACCAATTACCATCACGGGCAAAACAGACTTGACTTAGGGAAATTTAATTTATTGCCAATTAATCAGAGTAGGTTAATGAGAAATAAGAACAGATCTAAAAACACCTTCCCCGCACCTCTCCATTCTTCCCAGGCTCAACTTCACTCCCGACTCTTCTATCTCCTCCCCTAGAGCAGCACAGGGGGATGGAGAATAGGGGTTGTGATCAGTTCGTAATGCTTTGTCTTTGTCACTCCTTCTTCCTCATGCTGTTCCCCTACTCCAGTGTGGGGTCCCTTCCATGGGATACAGTTCTTCATTAACTTCTCCAACATGGGTCCTTCCCACGGGCTGCAGTTCTTCATGAACTGCTCCAGCGTGGGTCCTTTCTACAGGGTGTAGTCCTTCAGGAACAGACTGCTCCAGCGTGGGTCTCCCACAGGGTCACAGGTCCTGCCAGCAAATCTGCTCCAGTGTGGGTTCCTCTCCACAGGCTGCAGTTCCTGCCAGGAGCCTGCTCCTGTGTGGGCTCTCCATGGGCCACAGTTTCCTTCAGGGCACATCCACCTGCTCCAGCGTGGGATCCTCCACAGGCTGCAGTGTGGATATCTTCTCCAATGTGGACCTCCATGGGCTGCAGAGGGACAACCAGTGTCACCATGGTCTTCACCATCGGCTGCAGAGGAATCTCTGCTTCACTGCCTGGAGCACCTCCTCCCCCTCCTTCTTCACAGACCTTGGTGTCTGCAGGGTTGTTTCTCTCACACTTTCTCTTACCCCTTCTTAAATATGTTACTACAGAGGTGCTACCAACATCACTGATTGGCCCAGCTTTGGCCAGTGGCGGGTCCATCTTGGAGCTGGCTGGAACTGGCTCTGTCTGACATGGGGGCAGCTCCTGGTGTTTTCTCACAGAAGCCACACCTGCAGCCTCCCCGCTACCAAAACCTTGCCACGTAAACCCAATACTGCAACCATTGAAAGAAAACATTCCTTTGCTGACTTTCTTTAAGATGGTGCATAGCAGAGATCTAATAATTCTGTACTAATTCTGTACAGGATTCTAATAATACCTGTATAAAGGACTGTGATCTAGCTTCTATTTCAGTTGCTCTGGTATGTCTGAGAACTAGGTTTGACACACTGTCCATCAAAAATGCAATCTTTATGTAATTTCTAATTGCTAGCATAAATTTCCACTTTTTAATCAATTTTACAATGTGACCCAATCATAGTAGAGATGGATCCAGGGATCCAGTAAAGCTTAAGTGCAAAGCCTTCAGCTGTGAAATGAAGAATACTGCGGAAAAAGTTTCACAGTATTTTGTTTAGTTTACACTAAACTAAAATAATGTGACTGTGAGGTCCTGTGGATGGCAAAAACATACATGCAGAAAAGTTACAAAATAATGATTGTTAGGACTATAGTTTTCATTAAATAAAAAATAAAAGGTACCGTAAACCGAAAGTTTCTATTGTGAACAATGAAGGTTACATAGGTTTTTTTTTAAAAAAACACAGCTGGACTGATATATAGAAGGCTGCTTTAATTATAAAGAAGCAGACTCTTCACATTAAATGGTGTATGACCAAACAAGCTGCCTTCATTTGACTTCCCAGACAGCTGGAGTTGAATTCAGAGGCAGCTAATTGCCTTGGGGACCTTTCTCTGGCAAGTAGCCCACTGGTACTCTTGAGGGGTGGAGAGGCTTCACACAGAAAGCTTAAAAGCATCTGGGCTGCTGTTGTGCAGAATGCTACTGCTGACAGATTTACCATCTGTCTTTGAGAAAGACAACAGTTTTGGGAGCCCAGATACCACCATTCTTCTGTAGAAAGTCCTTTGTCAATCAAAACCTCCTCATTAGAGTAGAGAGCAGAACCTGAATTATAGCTAAGTGCACTAAAAAAGAAATATCAAGACATTAGTTTACTTTTATTTGTGTATGGCTAGATGAAAAATCCTGTAACATTAGGAAACAGCAAACTGTAAACACATTTGTATTATCTATCAGCTAAGCTTTCTCTGTGCAAATAGTTTTACAGATGTACCAACAGTAACCATGTCCCTATACCCACAAGAAAGAGTTGTGTTGTAATAGCACAGAATAATGAATTCATAATATACACTATGCGATGTTAGATAATTCATATATATATTTTTGTAAATTGTCTTTGACTTTAAAATGTAATTGCTTTCATTCTTATGTCTGTAGCCAATAGAATGGATTGTGTCTATCTTACAAGGGAACTTCAAAGCTCTAACCATAGGAAAAAGAAAAGGATATGCAGTCATCCCTGTACACTTTTATGTGTACTTGCCTATACATAAAATTATGACTATGTGTTTTGCCTAGTGCAATTCTAAAAGAATCAAAGTTAGGAACAAAATATAAATGCTTTCTAAAAAGCTGCAGTACACAAATATTTTCAGCATACAAATGCACATATATAAACATTTGTAAATACAGATCTAATTTAATACCTACAGGTCTGAATGACATGCATTCAGCTCAACAGTTCATAAAACTGTTAGGAATTATGAAGAATGGAATTATGGATTCTGTAAATAGTACCCTTTCTTAAGCCTGCACATGAGTCTATATGTTTCCATAAGACTTTAATGTCTTCCTGAAAGATGTAAAGAGAAGAGTTATGCCCAGTTGCTCTTATTGTATTGCTGTGGTTGACCAGCAAGTGTGTACTGGGTGTTTAAGGGGAGTAAATATTTACTTTGTGACCCATGTTCTTGAAAGCCAAGTTTCAGTTTAATGTGAACACAGAAGAATGTTAAATATATTATATATAGTTATCATACACATATATTTAAAGACATATTTTTATATATATATGTGTGTTTATATGTGTATGGATATTGTTTATCACAAATATAGGAAGCTGGATACAGGTAGCTGTTATAAAACATTTTTTTTTGTGTGAGAAAATCTCATGTTTTCTTACCCCACGTACTTTACCACAAGTCTAGAGGGAGAGGTGAAGGATATATGCCAGGATTTTCCTTCAAGCTCTGTGGCTGTAAAACTAAAAACCAGCTTCTCCCTCTATATACATGCAGTATAGAAAGAACACATTGCCAGATGTAGGAAAGGGTGCAGGTTAGTAATGAGGCCTCAAAACTCTACCCAGCATGTTGACATGGTGCCACTATGAAGCAAAAAATTACAGATATGTGAGGAGGTAAAGGGAGAGGGAGAGAGAATATTACTCTCTAGTCTAGTGATTACAGCTCTCCCACGAAAATAGGAGTCCTCATTTCCAGTTGCTTTTTCTAGGGTTGTTTCTGTATTTTAATGCAGAGTGCTTGCCCTCTAAGCTTATGGTTAGGGAATACATCTAGGAGATAGAAAAAATCAGATTGAATGTTCCAGTGTTGAGGAAGGCCCTGAGTTTAAGCGCTCTAATGGAATACAGGTTTACCACTGGCCATGTTTTAAAGGAAAAGGGAAATTGACTTCTCTTCTCCCAGGGAAGCAGCTTAGTTTTTTTTTACTTCAAGGGAAAGGTTCAGGACTTCAAATTCCAGCCTAAAATGTATACCCTAATATAAAGTTTAGGAAGACCTAAGTTATTCAGATTAAGTGCTGTATTGTCATTAAAGGGAGCTAAGTGTTGGTTTATTTTTTGTGCTGACATACTTTCAGTACAGAACTAGATCATATACTTCCATATGCTCTTGCAGTCTACAGAGCTGATATATCAATGTCAAAAAGAGGTGTGAGAGTCAAACGATTGTGCTCTATCCATCATCTCCTATTCCCCAGTTTAAGCATATCCCTGGTTCAGTATGCTGACTGCTATGAATCCTTTTCTTGAATGGATAATTTCCTCCAGGCACGGCATAGAAAGTTTAGTTGGAGCTTTGAGTTTTACTCTGGTGGCCACTTGGAGCTTTGAGTTCTACTCTGGTGGCCACATGCCAAAATCCCTTTACAGGGCTAGCTCTTAATCTATCTCTCTCTTAGCTTTCCATTACTGAAATGGCAATCACAGTATTTCCCCACTTCAGAGAGGGTAAATGTGTTATTGCTAATCCCCTAGTTTCCACAGTTATGGAGGTCAAATAAGTAGATATATAAAAGTTCTCTGGCATAACAAGTTAAAATGGGAATATATTCCTATTTTGGAAGGGACCTTAGCCACAGTATTTTAGTTATGTAGAAGCTAGATTTTAACTCAAGTGTGTTGGTCTAGTTAAACCACTATAAATCTCTGCGAACATACGGAAATTAGTTGCCTACTGTCTTATGACAAGTGTGTTTATGAAAATGCTTCCTTTAACTTTCCTTATTCAGTTAAATAATAAAGCAAAAAGCAATTAAATCAATGCCATATTTGTGTATAGCTGAGGTATAATTTGGGAGTACGTAGACAACACTTCTTGTAAAATGTAAATGCTGACATTTATACCAGGGATACGGGAGTTCACCTCTGATCATTTACAGACGATTTACTTATGTATAATTGAGGGCATAAAGTGAAGAAAATGAGACTAAACAGGTAAAACTGAAAGCATCATTTGGCTCCCAGTGGTAAGAAGGATATTTTCAGGTATCCACAGGCTGACGAGAAGGACTGGCAATCAGAAAAAATGTCTCTTGTAAACCAAACTCATTAAAAGATTCAGTCAGAGTAAGTTAATAAAGGTAGAACCCCTCACTTTGCCATTTTGGTCTGTAAAGTAGAATCACATTTAAAGTATTCCAGCAACTCATTGTGATATGAGCTGTGGCTATACCATGGCTGTTAAATATTTCTTCTGGGAACATCTTCCACTTCTCAAGCACGTCTTACAGAAAACCATGGGAATCATAGCAACATCATGTTTTTTGCATATTTTACAGGCTGTAAGACTTCTATGCAGATTTTGTGGGAAGGTTGTCAACCTATTAGTTGAAAAGAGTATTTCTAAAGATCACTAAGATCTTAAATGGAGACCTGTGATTCAGTGCACATCTGGTGTACCTTCCGCAAACCTAAGAAATATATTAAAATTTTTCTTACTACATTTTTATATAATACAGCTTTTTTTTTCTCCAAAGATAATAGCCCAGATCCTGAAGGTGCATGGTACAGATAAAGTGTATTTCAGGGAATGGGAGAGACATGGGGATTTGCAAAGAACCATTTATAGCCTTTGATGTGTTGTTAATGTTAGCTGCCAATGGCACAAAGGCATGATTCAGGAATTCAAACATCACGGAACACAACCAGGCCATAAATCTGATTGTCTAGGTCCAGCTCTAATGTTGGATCCAAGAAAAGAGGGTAAAACAGGTATTAAATCAGCTATCTTCTAAAGTTTCCTCAAGGTAGGCAAAATAATCTCAGTTGCTTCTTCACGATTCTGTTGGTTTGTCTACAGTAATCATGGGCAAACCATGATTTTTCTCCTCTTTCTTCTTACTATCAAGATGGTGTCTCCATTCCTTCACAGTTTTTCTGTATACAAGGGAGTGACAAGGCAGGAACTGCTTTTCTCTGGGTTTTTTCTTCTAGCAAGTTCTCTTCTGTGAGGGGAATTCTTTCATATCCAAGTAGCGAAGGATATTGTCACAACACTTAAGTTGCCTCCATCTATCTTAACTATCTGTATTACATTTAGTCTATTGCCCCACTGACACATTGCTCTATTGTCTTGACATTATTTAATTAATTCTGCATTAACAGCAGTTGAAGCAAACACAAGAAAAATGCCTACACTGTGATGTTACTTTACAGCACCAGCTCCTGCTCAACTCAAAATTTACTGATTGTCACATTGCTTCATGGTGGCTTGTGTTATGGTCAAAGTTCAGAGTAAGCCAAAAAGGAAGGAAACTTCTTGAGAGATTGAGTACTGAATCAGCTCCAGAACCCCCCTACAATCAGTATGGACACTACTGACTGGACCCCCATTATGTGATAGCTAAATACAAGTTTAATTGGCCACAACCAATAAAAGTTGCATAGATGTAGACAGATACACTGATTGCTGCAATCCATCTTATGTATGTAAGGATATGAAGACAATTTAGTCTCCAATATATGTATTAGCTCCTGTTTAACCTCAAAGGGAGTTTAAAGTGAGTGGACATACAGCTTTCTGGCTTGGAGCATGCTCAGTAGAGTTTTAGCCTCAACAGCTCTGAGCAGATTGATATATATTTCACTTGTCTCCCAAGAACTCACAGACTAAACATTACTCTTTCACACTTGCATACCCAACGAATCATGTTTGTCACAAAGCATAGAAGATAACTATCGTTTATTAGGAATGGTTCAGTGGTTAGATCACGGACACGGTGATACAATGATTTGCATTTTGTGTTCTTCCTTGAATAACAGTACAGTGGAGGAATAGGCCTCAAGTTGTTTTTTTATATAATAGGATATGAGTAAGGAAAATACCTGTGCTTGAATATCTTCTCCAAGAACAAGAAAACATGTTACAATGATTCTAGGCATTTGGATATAAGACTTTGTTTCAAGAGATGGACTTTCTACGTTCAGGCCACTGCTGTAGTAATCTCTACTGCATGATACCATAGAATTCCTTGGGGAAGAGGAGGAAACTTGAGGTTGTACTGCTTCAGGCAAAAAGCCTGAAGTTTTTGCTACAAGCTTGTGGAAAGGCCAACAGACTAATTAGTTAGCCCAGTTAAAAATTAATAGTGAGGAATGATGGAACCCTCTCACAAGACCATCTATTGGTAGAGCACTCTCCTAGAAAGGTGGATTTGAATTCCTTAAAGTTTGAAGCTAGCAGTCCTGGGTGCTCTGATTATCCCATTTGGTACTATTACATCTTTCCATGTTTTGAAAACAGAAAGCTCTTGGCCTCCAAAATTCATGAGAAGGTTCAGGATTATGAATCTTTAATGGAGCCCCTTTCTCTAAGTGGGTTCTGTAAAGGTGCCAGCTGCATGAACACTGGGTGCTGCAGCATAGATCTACCCTTAAGTGACTTGTTGAAAACCATAGGGGAAATCTGGTGAAACAAGCAACAGTGCTCCTCAGCCCTCTTGAAAAGTTTTTGGACTGCACATACGAAAGCAATTAATTTTTATCAATGTTGGTCAAAATTTTTATCACTGAGACAATGTAGTGTATATTTGAATTCTGTTAAAATTATTTGATCAAAATGCATCTTTAAAGTATGTATGCATAATCTGTGCTCTCAGACAGCACTTAAACTGTGGGATAATTCCTACGGATAGTGAAGATAAGTGAGAAGTAAATAGAGGAATGATTATATTTCTCCCTTTATTCAGTTTTCTGTTTTTTCAAATGACAACTGTGATATCAACAGTGAAACCTGTACCCAGACATTTTGTTCTCTCATCAGGGACTGCTCTCTGAGTGATGTGCATGCACTTAACTTCCGTCAGTACTAATAAGAAATCAGTGAGCACACCAAGAAGGGAGTACGTCTTTGCAATATGTAATGTACCCTTGGATTTTTTCTTAGTCCAAAATATATTTGAAAATAATTTGAGAGATAAACATGTGGAATAAAGTGGAAAACCTAGAGGTAAAGTGCTAATTCTTGCATGACAGCAGCTCAGCTGGGGTCATGAAAGAATACTGGAGATGATTATGACATGTTAGATTTGGATAATATACAAATATTAAACATTCTCAGCTATGTATTGTAGGATGTTAACAAAGCATGTATTGCAAATTAAATGCTTGATTTTATCTGCAGCTTGCCTGTATTCAATCTAAATTGACTGGAAAGAAGAAAAAAAAAAAAGAAAGCTCGTTTTAATATTTAATCCTATTAATAATTAGCATTTAAAAGAGTATTGTGAACACTACCCTCAAAAATTGTGAAGTGTATGGATATAATTCATGGAAGACATGAGGTCCGGAAGCTGAGGACATGCCACATTGTAAGCCCATTATAACTTTGCAAAGAAGTAATAAGAAATGTCTGTATTCTCACTGTTTTTAAGCAATGCATTAAAATTGATGTTCTCATGATCTGAAGTCTTCATGTGACTGGGATTGGAACCCTGCTTTTCTGCATATTTTGTGAACATTTTACTCTATTTACTTCTAAGGCCTGCAATTTGATCAGAAGTAACTATTTTTTTCTCTGTCCAAGACTGTAAAGTTTAAGTTCTGTTAGTGTCTTCTGTGTCCTTTCCAAGCAGTAACTGAACTTCATGTTGCATGAGACATAAACTCTTACTCTGGATATAAGGTTGTCTGGGACATGGTCGTTGTTCATCCACAGTGAGATTTCTACTGAAGGTCCTGATCTGCAGTCATATACTCATGAAGTGAATGCTTCCAGCATGGATGTCGCAGCCATCTTCAGGAAGGGTGAAAAGGGGAAACCGGGGAACTACAGGCTGGACAATCTCACCCTAGACACTGAGAACTTCTCAAAGTCTTTTCCAGGCCCATGAAGTACGAGAAGTTGATTTGGAACAGCCAGCATCAATATACCAAGGGCAAATTCTGCCTCACTAACCTGATTGTCTTGCCTAATGAGATCACTGGCTGCAAGGCTAAAGAAAGAGCAGTGACTGTTGTGTACCTTGACTTTAGCAAGGACTTTGACACTGTTTGACATAATATTGTTACAGGCAAATTAGCGAGATGTGGACTGATAAGTGGACAATAAGTTGGTTGGAAAATTGGCTGGAGCATTGGGCTCAGAGGGTTGTGATCTGTGGTACAAAGTCCAGCCAGTGGCTGGTTACAGGTGGTGTCCTTCAGTGATGGCTGCTGGGGCAATAATGTTTAACACTTTTATTAATGACCTGTATGACGGGATAGAGTGGGACCAGCAACTTCATTGTCTCTAACAAACTGTGAGGAGAGATCAGTGCTGTGGAGGATAGGGATGTTATTCAGAGAAACCTTGACAGACTGGAGAAATGGCCTAGCAGAGATGTCATAAAGTTTAACAAAGACAAATGCAAAGTCTGCATCTAGTAAAGAATAATGCCATGCAACTGTACCAGCTGGGAGCCAACTGGATGGAAAGCAGTTTTGCAGAAAAGGATCTGAGGGTCCTGCTACACAAAAATTTGAACATGATTCAGCAGTCTGCCCTCACTGCGAAAAGGACCAACCATGTCCTGGGCTTTATCAGCAGGAGTGTTGCCAAGAGGTCCAGGGAAGTTATCCTTCCTCTCTACTTGACATTTGTTGTGAGATCGCATCTGGAGTAGTGTCCTGTTCTGGGCTCCCTGTACAAGAAAGACAGGGGCATACTGGAGCAAGCTCTTTGAAGAGCCACCAAAATGATCAAGGAGATGGAGCTTATTACATGTGTGGGGAGACAAGGGAGAAAAATCTTTCTCCACGAGGGTGGTAAAACACTGGAACAGATTGTCAGAGAGGTTGTGGAGCCATTCAAAACTTGCCTGGACATGGCCCTGAGCAACCTGTTTTTATTGGACCTATTTTGAGCATGTGGTTGCACTAGCTTTCCATGGAGGTCTGTTCCAACCAGCATGATTCTATGATCCAAAGGATAGCTCACAGTGGACATGACCAATGGAGAAAAGTGAAGAAATTTCTGAACCCAGTATCCAGAATAAGAAATGTAAGAGTCTTCAATCTGCTACTTTTTCCTCATATACTCTTCCACGTTCTTATTAGGGTTTGCAAACAGCCAGAACTTATTCCTGAAAGCTGCAATATTGCACTGATTGAAATAGGCCAGCTCAATTTCATATGCAGACCATAAATAAAACAAGTTTCATATGTAGACCATAAATAAAACAATAGTACATTCATAGTAGCAACAGCTCATTGGAAAGGGAAAAACTGTTACAATACTTTTCTTAGATTATTAGGAATGAATGTAACTTCAGAGGAAGAAAAGCAATATAATTTTGGAAAAAAAAAAGAAAAAAAAAAGTAATGTGTATATCCTGCCTTTTCTATTCTATGAAAAGATTTTCATGAGTAATTTCATGTCCTTGTGAAAGATCACGACATAGTGCCATGGTCAGCCTTTTTCATTTTTGACCATTTCTTCAACTTACTGAAAGGCAAATGAACTGCAGAAGCTCTTGCTAGCAGAAGAAACCTACAAAGGCCGCAGGTGCTTCTTACTTGAATTATTGTTATCAATACATTATGGGGCAATTGAAGCAGAACAAATGTGCACAGCTTGTTAGTTGCAAGTTCTTTTTCTGTTTTGGAGAAACCACACAAAAAAGTGCAGCAGTTGTGTTATTGCCACCTAAATTCAGAAGAAGGTCAAAATGACAACACAATTTGAAACTATCACATGTGGGTACACTTGCTGTAATCTCCCTTCTTAAAAACATACCTGAAAGCTCTAGCATAGATGTGACCTCCATTTGAAAGAGACCCCATTCGTAATACAGCAGTTTTATGCGTGATCTCTAAACTATGAATATAAACCCAGGCAATTCTTTTTAGATTTTTATGTCAAATGTTTCCTAATGTGAAGTTACGGTTTTAGTGACTTTCATAAATAATGCTGCGTGATAAAGTATTGGCTGTATCATTCACACCTCCTTCACAAACCCAGCCCGGATGCAGGCCAGCTGTTGGTAATTGGATCTTGCATGTTATTACGCTTGTATCTTTCGTATCACTCAGTCTTCTTTTTGCATTCCATTGCGGAATTTCCTTTGTGCTGTGGCTTTTTCTCTGCATGTTATTTGTGTACTTAAAATGAACCATGCAAAGAAATATTTCCATAACCATGGTGACACTGTAATATTATGCACACTTACAAAGTACAAAGGTAACTCTACCAGACTGGTATTTTCTGTGATCAATTGCTGGAAATTTAATATCTTTTTTTCTTTTTTTTTAATAAAAGACAGAATGGAACATGCTGAGTATTTCCAGATCTGCTTATGCTGGAGTTACTACTTTAAATTAATCCAATACTTCTTCAACAGAAGTGATGAGCTGTGTGTTGCTGTGCCCATGTTACCTACTATTGATAGTTTTCCATGAATCTTGGGATATGATGTAGATTTTTCTTATTTTTAAGGGCCCATGCTTCTGGAGTCACGTGAATACATAAGAATTTCAGACAGTAAATTTTATCACCCATAGTTGTCTTATCTTGGATATTTATGTAACTTTTTCTGGTAGTATATGAATGCTTAACATATTTATTATTTTTTCTCACAATGTTTGATAATCTCCATTTTCATCTGGGAAGCTGGGGTACATAGAAGGTAGGAACCAAATCCAAAAAGACATTTACATACCCTATACCCACTGTCATTGATGGCTCTTAATTGCTTGTATTTCTGACCAAATTGAGTCTATACAACCTAAGGTTTAAAAAGAAGCCTTTCATATAGCAAAGACATTTAGTTTTACTTTCAAGATCGTATACTACTGTCTTTACTGTTTTTATGAAAAAAAAAAAAAAGTGTCCTTAGAAACTCCCAAAATAGAAACCAAAAGAAATCCAAAACACACTAGTTACCGGAAAAAAATTCTAGTCAATCTTGTGATTTTGGGAGTCTGAGTGGGTTTAGGTTGTGAAAAGGACAGTAGTTGTGGGCAAGTATTTGGGCATTAGCTTCTTCTGCTAATTGTGGGGCCAGATGTGCAAAGGCAGAAAGATCCAGGCTGTAAACCTACAGCTGTTCACTGCTGCATGTTTGCTAAAAAGCCTTGTGTGTTCCCCCACCGTGATCCCTTCTGCTTCTCTGTACGACTCCAGAGAAAAGCTGAAAACCTCTAAAAGGTAGTCTTAATATGCAGAATGCTTACCTGTAATAGATGCAACATAGTTACCACAGTAAACCAGATGTGACTAAAAATTCAACTGTTCTGTTGAAACCCCTTTTGAATGCCTGCTTCTATGTGCTTGCCAAAAATTTACTGTTAAGAGACTATACTAGATAATTATTTAAAGTATCATAGGTTACTTTCTTCTCTACCTTGACTAAACAGACACTTAGAACTCATTCCCTAGAGCACAGGGTTCCTATTCTATCTCTTAAGTTCACCAGAAACTCTCTAAACAGCCAACAATATTTTAGTGTTTCAGTATGCTGAATATTGCCATTAAACGTCAATAATTTCCTGAGGTAGCATAAGTTTTTGTTGGTAAACAAAGTACTCTACTGTTCTCCTGTTCTACCCATGGCTTCAAGGAACACATCATATACATAATTTTTAAAGACCCTTGAAGATCTTTGGCTATACCATTTCATAGTTGACTTGTGATACAGACAGCTTGTGCAACAGAACAGTCTTAACTGATACATAGTTTTGATAATAATAACAACACAGCTTAATCAAGTCATGCAACTTTGCCAGAGTAGAAACCATAGCACTAATTCTAGCTAATTGTGTTTTCAGAGTAGAAAAATAAAATGTTCTGTATTTTGAAAGGGGTAATGATGATTGTCTGACTACCCCCACCCTTCTTCCATCTCAAAAAGAAGGCTTAACAACAACACATCTCTGGGAAAGGATTTATGAACCTGAATAAATTGCTAGCCAGTAAACCCACTCTACAATCAAGAGAACAATATTGTTTTCAGGAAATGGGTAACAGTGAGAGCAGCAGGAGCTGGGGTTATGTTTCATCCAAATCAAAATGGACAATCACTGATTAAATATTGCATAAAGATACCCTCATTCTGTCTCTCAGAACACTTGACTATTACCTCAGTTGAAAGGTTATTATGTAAATTAAAGGCAAATGGAAGGGAGGGATGTCTGAAACCAGCTTTCCTACCATGTCGTATTCTGTAATCGATTTGATCAACATCAGACTTCTACTTATGTGAAACCAGAGGTAATGCTACTAAGAGAAGAACTGCGCTGTGACAGATATAGAAAATATTCAGTGACTTCCTCATAAAAAATGTATCTTCAAAATGTTTTGGTTTATTCTTCTCTTAAAACGTTCTTGTTACTATAGGAAACATAGTCATGGTAACATTGACGAGAACTGCATCACTAAAGTAATGAGGACCTCCAGTCAGAGGTAACCCTTACTAGAAATATTTAATTATTTATCTCTGTATAAAAATATTTTCCATAAGATAGGTTTTGAAAACTAGATGTTTTACCACTTTCAAATTAATTCAGCTCTTCAAATTCTCTTTTTAAAGATATTTTATTTTCTCTTACCCACAATATTTATAACCTTATTATACTCTGTTGTTCCGTAATGTTAGATAGTGATTCAAATTTATACAACCATAAATGGGGTTTGGATTGTGTTAACTATTTCTGAGTATGTTCAAATACGGGATTATTCAGATTTACAGTTCAGCTAGCTATTTAATTGATGTGCTTTCTATTAACTGAAAGCTCATACATTAAAAATTCAGTGTTGAACCCTATTAATCATTTTACAAGACTTCTGAATTAGATCAGTAGCATTAGCCCTATTTTATATCTGGGAAAACAGTGGTAAACAAGAGTTGGACTGGCCGTGACAGGTGTAGATCTAGTTTTCAAGAGCAGAATACCTTCAGCCTCTGGCTACCAGAGGTATTATTCAGATGTGAAGTAGAACATGTCCAAAAGGATCCATGTTCATGGATGTAGCAGTTGTTTGTCTGCCGCTTAGACAGACAGTCCTGCTCAGAACTACAATTTAATTTTTCTCCATCCTGGCTTTCTGTCTTTGATGTGTCATGCTACCTATCTATTGCCATAATCATTAGCATACTGAAAATCATACTGAATTAAGGAGGCCATGAAAGCTACTTTTTGATTTTTTGATCCAGATACCTACTGCCCATGAGAGTAATGAACATATAGGTGTCTCAGTTCTCTTGTTACTCCAACTTCCATCTCCATATTAATTCACCGCCACTTCACAGCTTTTGAGATATTGCTGCCGCCTGGTCCGTACCTCTAGAACTTCCACTTCAAAATTTAAAAAGTTAGCAGATGCTCAAAGGAAGTGTACAAAGTCTATATGAAGGATACAGAATAGCTTTCACACCCACCATAATCATACCTCCTGTTCATATGGTGAACATATGTAGTTTGTTGCCTCAGGATTTAAACTTAGGCTTGCCTTGTTTTTTCTCTGGAACATTCTGAGTCAGTCCTTCATTTTCACTCCACAGTTTTCTTTTTACACTGTTTATATAAGTAGCATTTTGAAAAAAAACCCCACATTATTAGCGACTTCTTAACTGTGGTAAGTATATTGAAAAATGTAACAGTGGAGAGCCACCATCAGTTTAAACCTCAGTATGCTCACAGATTGGGTGTCTGGAAAACCTTTGAGATTATTTACTAAGTAAGTAGTTCATAGTTTGATATAGTTTCTTTAATGAATGAATGTCTCACCACGGAAAAAGCAACAATAACAATCAACTAAGTAAAAAATTTAAGTTCACAAAAAAGAAGTAGATTTGAAGGCCAAGATGATAACAAAAGTTTCTGCACACTGAATGCTTTGTTGTTTTTATGGCTTCAGTAGCTCCTCTGACTCTAAGCTTAGCAGTGCCATTTAATCAAAATGGATAGCTTTAGTTGTATATTTAAAGGAGGGTGATCAGCAGTAAAATGGTGAGCAGATTTAGCTAATTAGGCCTCACATTTAACACTCCATGGAGATGAATGGGATCATTTCACAGTTATCTTCAAGCTAATGTTTGTGTATGTTTGGCATAAAAGTGTATCATTCTACATTGCCAGGGCTATCTAACTACACAGAAAAAACTTTATTTCAGAAGGAAAAAGATTTTATGGTGCAGTTCTGTTTAGAAACACACACAGGAAGAAACTAATTCCTTGGAATTAATGAAATTTTCACACTAACAAATTTCTATTGTTCTTGCACATGGGTATTTCAGTTTTTGCCCGTGTCTAATTAACAGCTGTTGTGAGTTTCTTTCTTCTTTTTTCCTATTGTATGAGTGTGATTATTGTAACTTTCCTTTCCTGCATATTAATAGTTGTCAATGTCTTGGCAGGCCCCATAGAATTTAGGCAGCAGTTGACAATCTGATATTCTTACTGCATTTGATGGGTCATTAACGTACGTGGATATTTGTGAACAATAAACAATTTTAAATGTTATTACTGTTTATAGGAAAAGTACAAAAGAAGACACTTCAGTGAGAGAGACAGCCAAACAACTGATTGTATAATCATTAAATTATGTGCTATAATAATGAATTCTTGTGCAGATAACAGAGAATGGACTGGTTCTTTCAAGATAGTAGGGCTCAGTCTTGTATCTAGTTATCTCTTCCCTAGTTTTAGATTTAAACCAAGTATAGTGGGTTGAATATGTGACTAAGCATCATAGGAAAACTTTAGCTTGCTTAACTGAACTGTCTACAGTCTAAATATCTACATTTAAGATACTCAGGTTTGTGCTTTTAGGGGCTGATTCATCTCACCTATCTGGCCTAAAATAGATCAGATGCATCAAACTATACAGAAATTGTTTCTCTTTATTTACTAAATTACTAGGCCAGATTCATACATCTGCATGTCTGAGCTGGGTGAGAAGAATTGTACATATGTGACAGTAATACAGTATCAGTAGTTTATATGAGAAAGTCCAAGTTAGTTTTGAAATAAAAAAAAAAAAGCACCCATACATAATGAGTGATAAACTGGGATGAATGACACGGCACATATGATATGCCATGAGATTACAAAAGGATCTAAAGAATAGAGGCCTAAAAAGACAAATCTGTTTACCAAAATAAACACTTTTTGTAGCTAACAGAGGCACATACTTGCTCATAAGGTGATCTGGAACTCCACGTAAAAGGGGAAATCCTTTTCAATGGGCTGGGTCAGAAGATCAAACTAGATTCTTTTAGGAGTCTAGGAAAACAAAAGTAAATGAGGTTACTATTGCATACATCTCAGAGACACATGGCACATACATACTTTTCTTAACTGAGACATTTAAGTCTAAAATTTTACAAGACTAAAATTTATCCTACTCCATTCACCTTTTATTTCAAAGCATAAATGGAAATTATGTGAAGCTATTGGCTCTAATGAGAACAGTATATTAGCAGCTGATTCTGCTTTCATTAGTGAGAACAGACAGTATCATCAGTCCAATTTTCCAAAAGTCTAAGAAAAATCAAGCTTTTATTATGTCCAAGATCAATACAGTCTCTTTTTTTTCTCTAGGAGGACTGGATTATTTGGTTAATCCCTGGTATATGTTTCTGCTCATTCATCTTCTAGGCACTGAACCTGCAAAGCCATATGCTATCCTTAACTCTATATATCAAGTATTTCCAGTGCCTTTTTTTTCCTTTTTTTTCCTTTTTGTTTTAAGTAAGTACTTGGATTCTCTCTGCTTACTGTGCGGACAGAGTCTCTGTGTCTATTTCCAACAAAATGCCCTTTCTACCTGTCTCTCTAATTTCAAAACATTATTCGGTGGGTTTACATTATTGTTATTTGCCATTGGCTCTCAATACCAATGAGACTGCTGAGACCAACGTGATGTTAGTCAATCTGTTCTTAGAAAACAGTTATATAGGTGTGCCGATGAGACAAATAGTGACGCAGCCAAGAGAAGAATGTTGAAGCTACTGTAGTTCTCTGAGCAAATGTCCTTTCTGGAGCTGTGAACCTTAACTGTGAAACTCAGCAGGCTCCATTTGTAACCTATTAAGTTAATACACAGGAAGTCATTAAGCCATAAATAAGTTACTGACCCCCCCCCCCCCCCGGGTCATATAGATTAAAATTAATTTGGCTGAAATAAAGTAATAAGTATGATTGACCGAGTTCAATCCTTTGTTACACCTGTGTCAATCCAGGAGAACCCTTTTGTTATAAATACAGTAATACACTATACAAATTCTTTTCACTGTTCTTTCTTGTATCATCTCCTAAAAGGTCTAATTATCCTTTTTTAATATAGCATTACCATGTCATAGATCATAGATCACAGAGCTTTGCCTGAAATACCAATGAACCTTAAGTACCTGAAAACATTGAATCATGGTGCAAAGATGAGTGTCATTAACTCTTATTTCTGCAGCAAGGCAGACTAGGTAGAAGTTCAGTTTTTTTGGTTCTCATTAAATGGTATGCTCAGTTTGCTATGAGATTCCTCCTTCTTTTAGAAAGCAGGGAAAGAGAAATGATGACTGTTTTATGAGCTTACATGTGGCTGTACCTAATCATACCTGGCATATGCACCTCTTCAGTTAGTTAGTGTGATAATAAAAGAAGATGAATTTTGATCCATTCATAGGTTAACAAATAATTTTAAAACACAATTAACTGGATGGATAAGCCAAACTCTTTTGTGAATGTAAAATTTTTATTAAGGTGAACTTGGTTAGAAAGTTATTCTTAACATCTTAGCTAATTATTTTTCAATACTGCATACATATACATACAGGTAATAAAAAGGCATGTTGGAGTTTGAATACAATGTCCATAATTTGAACAGCAGCACTGTCCTGGGACAGTCCTGCTAACTTCAGTGTAATTTCACAGAGAAGAAAACACCCTTATGTTCATGAATTGATGTCTTAGATTTCCCCTTAAAGGCAACATACAGTAAGTATCAAAAAGCTATTTCCTCCTAATTTTCAGCTTGAACATGGGAGATGTAAAATGATATAATACAGAAATCTGCAATAAGAATATATTGGCTTGCATTACAGTGAAGCCATCAGGTCAATGGATGGTCAATGGTCAATGAATATCTTCACAGAATAATTTTATTACTCTTAAAAATAATTTTTGGAGACAAGAAATAATAAATAATATCTGTAGACTTTCTAAGGAACTAAAATTTAGTAGTTTAAAAAAAAGTTACACTGAAAATCCAGTAGAACTGAAATTTGCTGGAACTACAGATGATTTATATTTTATTTCCTCTGTAGAGAGATTACATTTCAAAAAGAAAATTTCTTTTCAGTCCTAAGGTACAACCATAATTTTACTGAAATTAATGGCATTGTTATCCTAGCCAAACAATTATTCAGTTGATATACTGCTAGACCATAGTCTTTACAGTGGCTATAGCTAATAACTAAACTGTGACTTTGTACAAATACTGTACCAATGGCACATAGAAAGAGCAAACAGCATATGATTTTTTTTTGCAGTACCCCAGACACAGGTTGTAACTCCACCACAATCTACCTTCTGCCATCACCTCTGGGTAGAATAGACTGTAATACAACAGCTCTATACTTCATGCAATTATATGGCCAGGTGCCACTGTGTTAGTGCAGCTACATTCTTGGGTAAAGAAATGATATCAAGGCTCAGCCTACTCTCTGCACACCATTATGGAAAGGGGAAGTAATGGCTCTGCAGAGGTTGCTTTCCCACCTCATAAATGAAGGATGCTTTCCCACTGGTAATGCAGACAAACCTGTGTAACCAGCAAAAAGGAAGATTGTTGAGGTAACATTAAGTAGAGCTGAGCAAAAATTGAAATTACTGTTCCATGGGGAAATTCAACTATTTCAAAGCTTGTTTTTTGTACCTAACTGAGTTGAAAAATTGGAACTTGTCAAAGAACAGTATACTGTAAAAGCTGCTTTGGTTGTGAGGTGGTAACATTTCATTTTGAGTTCATACAGCATTGAACTGCAGTTCTCTATTGTTCTATATTGCTATATACATCTCTCACAATATATCTGCAGCTATATGTATTCCCCAAAATGCACCATACACCTCCGTCCAGTATAAGATTGCAGTGGATCATAGATTTCAGAGGGTGCTTGCCCAGTAGGCAAATACTTGAATTTTGATGTTAATAATTGTCTGCCAGAATCAGTAATAGGCATTCTATTAATGAATAAATACAATGCATACAAACCATTTGCAAAAAGGTATTAGTATGCATTTAAACAAAACTTGATTAGAAGTGTAGGGTAGTAAATCTTCATATATGAACTCTAAAAAGACTCGATGCATGATCCAACAAAAATCCTTACCTACTTCTGCCACTTCCTTCCTCTATTTGGACTTAATAATTGCTATTAAATATTGTAATATAAATATCTGGACTGTGTTTTAATCCCTTGCTTCTTTACAAGGAGGTGGAAAGAAACCACAATCTAGTCCTGACAGACAGTGGTAAAATGAGTAATGCTACCATCAAAAAAATATCTCCATGATTACAATCACTGTAGCTGTTCTGTACAGAACTCTGAAGAGTTGTGTAGTAATAGGATATCTTAGCTGTCTGTGCATAAAAGATACCCAGTCAATTTTTTAGCCTGCTAAAAATATTCCTAGAAAAAATCCATATGGTGCAGCAAACCACACGGGAAATTACACTTTTTTTTTTTTTAAGTTATTCCTGTTAGATAAATAGCAAGGCCTTCTGTTTATCATTATATTTATGAGGTAACTTCAATGAAATCATAAAAGTATTATCTTAAGAACTGTAGAAGCTTTCATTTCTTTTTCTGTCAAATCATTAAATGGCCCACTCTTTCAGGTGTATTGCAAAAAATGGAGTTGATTTCCTACAATGAAATTGGGTCAAAAGGAATGAGATGGTTGGGTGACATAAGACTTCTTTTGTAGTGGGGGAAAAAAAAAGAAAAAGATTGTTATATAGATAATTGCCAGTATTTTCTTTGAAACTTTTATGTGGGACATGTTATGCATTTAATATGCTCAATTCAAATTTCCTTTGTTATATGGTACATAATGATAAAGCATATGGACAGACTTTAGATTTACTTTAATGTCGCTATGTATATGAAAATAACAGCTAGATATTGCAGATGACATAGTTCTTACAAATATCAGTAGCAATTTTACTGCCTTCCTTTCCTGTCTCTTTCTCCCGCCAAAACAAGCACCTAATTTCAGAATGCCTTCCTGGGAACTATTACTTTATTTAAAAAAAAAAAAAAAAAAAAAAGGTGACATCCACAAAGCAGTATAGAGTTTTAGAAAGCTAAATGAAAATATTAGGGTGTCATTTTAAAATCATCTGAATAATTTAAGACTATAAACCACCCTCACAGTCCTAGTTTTTATATTTGTGACACATTTTTATTTAAAATAATCAATAAGTTATTGCATTTAGATGTTTTTCCGATGAGAGGTTCCTGCTCTGAAGATTGTCAATGACGATTCCAGATGAATTAAGTATCTGTTGGTAAAGTGTAATTTCCTACTCAGAATGACTTTCCCACAGAAATACTCAAACAGTTTTCTAAGTACACTCACTAAGGAGAGCTAATGACTTAGGTTATAATATCTTATCTGTATACATGGAAAGCTGACTAAGGATAGTGATTTATTTACTTTCTAGACAAGTGAGCTTTCCCTAAAATATTTTTGCAGAATGTTTTTTGCACTTACCATTGAACTCAGTTAA
This sequence comes from Aptenodytes patagonicus, assembly GCF_965638725.1. Classification (NCBI taxonomy): domain Eukaryota; kingdom Metazoa; phylum Chordata; class Aves; order Sphenisciformes; family Spheniscidae; genus Aptenodytes; species Aptenodytes patagonicus. The sequence goes on from NC_134949.1 coordinate 46,479,415, forward strand.
AAAAAAAGATGAAGGTTCTGTGGGTTAGCTGCAGACCACATTTTGTGGTGTTATGCCACTTCGCAGGGGCTGAAGACTAAAAACTGGAGATAAAGGTAGAATTAGAATGGGAATAGAATCATAGAATCACAGAATCATTAAGGTTGGAAAAGACCTCTAAGATCATCGAGTCCAACCGTCAACCCAACACCACCATGCCCACTAAACCATGTCCCTAAGTGCCTCATCTACACGTCTTTTAAATACTTCCAGGGATGGTGACTCCACCACTTCCCTGGGCAGCCTGTTCCAATGTTTAACCACTCTTTCAGTAAAGAAATTTTTCCTCATGTCTGATGTAAATCTCCCCTGGCGCAACTTGAGGCCATTTCCTCTCGTCCTATCGCTTGTTACTTGGGAGAAGAGACCGACACCCCCCTCGCTACAACCTCCTTTCAGGCAGTTGTAGAGCGCAATGAGGTCTCCCCTCAGCCTCCTTTTCTCCAGGCTAAACAACCCCAGTTCCCTCAGCCGCTCCTCATAAGACTTGCTCTCTAGACCCTTCACCAGCTTCGTTGCCCTTCTCTGGACACGCTCCAGCACCTCAACATCCTTCTTGTAGTGAGGGGCCCGAAACTGAACACAGTATTTGAGGTGCGGCCTCACCAGTGCCGAGTACAGGGGCACAATCACTTCCCTGCTCCTGCTGGCCACGTTATTTCTGATACAGGCCAGGATGCAATTGGCCTTCTTGGCCACCTGGGATAGAAGTGGAATAGAAGTAGAATAAAAGTAGAATAAATGGGAATAAATAAAGAATATCTGAATCTGGGAGCTAAGCTTTTTGTTGGACAATAAAGAATTGCAACTTCTCTTTTATAAGAATGCCTAAGCCTCTTAAGTAGACCTAAGTGGAAAAAAGTAAAGTAGAAATTCTGGAAATTGTGAAATATATGATTTCTAACGAGTGGAATAGATTTGGAAGAGCAGAATTCTAAATGTGAATGTTTAAAGCAGACCTCCCAGATCAATGTTACCTCTAAAATGCCTGCTGCCTCTCATGAAAGGCTGTGCATTCAATACAGAGTGAGCTATTCTGTTACATTTCAATACATTTACACTTTTGAAGAAACAGCTAAATGATGAACCACATATCAGTGCCTGAAAGAATCTAAAGAAAAATGAAACTGTAAGATGGAATTCTTTCTTTCATATTCTTCACTCTCTTCTATCACCCTTAGGAACTTTATGTAGATAAGAAGAGAAAAATAATTACTAACCTTAATCTTCCTTTAAGTTTTGCATGGGTAGTAGGGGGTGTCCTGAATGACTGCCTCTCTAAACTTTTCTGAGGATGCCTGCCTACCAAAGAAAAGAGTTTGAGAATTCAAATGTAACTATCTTCACAAGTTTCTCTGGTAACAACCAATCAACGTCTGATAAAAGTGAGTTGAGATTATCTTCATATTTCTTCATTGGACCTTTGGTAAAAAAAAAATAGATTGCAGATTTTATTTGACTGTTTTGTTAATTTATCAAAATTATATTAGAAATATCAAAAAGACATTTGTCACTGTATTCCTCTACTGTTTCCCTGGAAGTCTGAATGACTATGTGACAAACTTTTTGATGACTAAACTTAGGCTATATGAATCTGTATTAATTCAATGTATATTTGCAATATTTATCTATATATCTCTGTGTATCAGTGAGGTTCAAAAAACCCTCAGAAATAGCCACATTTATTAAAAAAAGCTATGAAACCATAAACAGAGAGCATGCAAACATATCCTGGGAAAAGGATGTTCATTAATTACTGCATTGCATCTATAATAGCATTACCTCTTGTTTAATTGCCACTTCATGGAGAATTCTGTCAGTTTTTCCATGCAGGAACAATTAGATATTATTAATTTTGACAGCATTTCTTTGTTAAACCATATCTGGAATAGTTCAATCCTCCCCTAAGATAGAATCCTTGGTAATAATTTTCATTATAGAAACTTTAAAGGGATCTCTCTCCATATCCAAATCCAAAGCAAATAATATGATATTTTCTTTAAGACTTAAGGATCTTATGACTCTTCTCTTCATTCTGCCTTCTGAGAATCAGAAAAATTCTGATTGTAAATATTTGCAATGTTCTACAGTTATGCAGGCAATAGTAGCAAAACCTTAATGAAAATTTACAGCAGCAGTAATCCTTTATTATATTCTTGCATTCAGAATCAAATGTCAAAGTAGTAGATATTTTTCCCGTCATAAAGCTGGAAAATAAAATATCTATTCAGTGACTCAAAATGCCTTCTAAAACAATATCCAGTTAAATGAATAATTAATAATGAAAAATTAAAACAATTATTTTTTCCAGTACTGAGAGAATTATAAAATAGCTTTGTGAGACAGGCTTCAAGATTAGGTGTCAAATGAATAGTACCAGATGCAACAAACAGAGAGCTGTTCTATAGTTATTCCTACATTTTATAATACAAACATGGAAATAATCCCCATAACTATTGAATTTTGGACAAAAGTCAAGAATATTAGGGTGATTTGAAAAGAGAAAATAAAAGTAACAGGAGGACAGAGTATATTTGGAAGGTTTTCTGAAGCTGCCAAAGAACATCTCATTTGTCTTGTGATACAACACGTAATAACAAGCAATATTTGTGTGGTAAATTGCTTCATTACAAGTAAGAGTGAAATATTAGGGTCTCACTTTCTGTTAAGTCTATCTGTAAGGCTAGGTTAGTGGGTGTATAAAAATGACTGAGAAGGCGATGGTATAGAAAGCCTTGACTAGCATTTTAGGCACCATCCAAAGACGTAACAGTATTTGGAATACTTGGGAGTTCACATATGCTATACACTCTCCTTTTAACACCCTCCATCTGTTGCCTCCAAATAGGTAGTCGTTTATTGCTTTATTATGCAATGAATAAATGAGCATCGCTCCATCTCCTTCCTATTGGCTCTGCAACTGAGAGTTGAATCCAAGATTCCTATTATCCATTCTTTCATGCCCAATTGCTTTTGAGGGTAAGTGAATGGGTAATTTCTTTCATTCCAATGTGTGTGGATTCAAAGTCTGTGTAGAAGGAACATAAGAAGAAGATTCTTTCAATCTGGTACATTACTACTAGAAAGAAGCACTAATTTATAGTCAGGCGGGTTCCTTTAAAACACCAGTCTGCAGTACTGGTATTGCTCAGACATTCTGGAGTAATGGACTTTAGGGTGGCCCAGAATCTGCAGAAGCACAATATGTTTATAGAAACTGTTTCCACATGTAACACAATGCACGTCTTTTCTCTGCTGCTTATAGAGGATAACAAACAGATGGTGCTTCATGTTTTTAATTAATAATTTGGATGTTCTGTGATCCACCTTTATTTTTAATACATACAAAACCCACATCTCTCAGTTTTGTCTTATTTTATCAGATAAATTCTGTAGTCATCTTTCTGCCTTCAAATTTTTCTGTTTTGTGGGTTTTTTTTGTGTGTGGGTTTTTTTTTTTAACTTATGGAAAACAAAAAGGTGGCTTTTCCCTATTTTCTGCTTCTGTAGCAAAACTCAACATGTCCGGTAAGAATACTATATCTTAATTATTGCTAATTATAGGTATTGGCTGATAATGTGTATGTTGTGAAATTTTGCATTCCATCACAATTCATATATGTTTATCAAACACTACAGCACAGCTCTGTAAATAAATTTGAATAAATTTCCAATAGAAACTGATATCAGCTGATATTAGTAATGCATGGAACATCATTTTTGCTTATAAAAAGCTTTTAAAAATATAAATTATTTTAATTATTCTGGATTGCAAGGTTGAGTGTTTAAAGGGAATCCCTATGGGATCACTTGGACTGAGAATTTTAAAAGGACAGAAATCATGCAACATAAGACATGTTCACTGAGAAGGTGAAGTATCCAAGTAATTTAAAAAAAAACAGTGAAATTAAGGTAAATTTTATGTGGGATCTAATTCTTCTCTGCAATGTGGAGAGAAAAATGCATTCTTTTTGGGATTCACCACTACTGAAAGTACTCGGTTTCTAAGCTGAAATGATAGAAGTTTGAAAGAGTCTAGCATATCTACTTCTCTGTCTTTGGTACCCACTAAATTTATATACTGTGTTGATAACAATGTATGGACACAAAACTTCATTTTCCATTAAGTGTAGCCGTGCTATCCATACTAAAGAAAAAGGAGGCAAGTGTAATATAAATAAAGAGAAATGAAGCTTCCATCTAAAACCATTAGGAAAGAAAGCGGATTTCTGTGGGCCTTGAAACAGGATTGCTTTCGAACCCATGAGATGACATTAAATAAGAAAATAAAATGACATCTTTTCGTGAATAAAACATATTTTCTAATATAAGGAGACAGCACATTTTATCTTTATACACTCTTGTTCTTGTATTTGTTCTTGAGGGAGTCACTATAGGTCTTTATCTGTTCTCCTTTATGCCTTTTCTGTAGTAAATCGATCTAATATTTTTATTTTCATAAGAATATGGTTTCAGATTTATATTTGTCTTTTTTCTCTCACCTCTTCTTTAAATATTTCTGCTTTTCCCTTCTGAGGAGTCTGAATGTTTCTGTTTTCCTTGCTTGCTCTGTTTCAAAACACAGTCTTGTCCACTCCATCATTTTTATTAGATCTCAGATATTTCTTTTCTCTTTTTTTTCTCTTTCCTCTTCTTTGGTTTGTTTTTTTTTTTAGTTTTTCCTTTCTTTGTTTTGTTTTGTTTAGGTTCAGATTGATGATGTAATGTAGTAGACATTACTCCAGATTCAATTACCAGCCTATCCATAATACTGTCTGTCCAAAGGTGGGTATCAAGTTTAAAAACTCAGCTGCTCCACATAGCTTTTCACTACTGTAAGCTCATTTTTTACATGCCTACCAGCCACTATCCTGGGAGGGATCTTGAAGTATAGACCCTTGCCTTGCTTTGCCTTGCCTTGCCTTGCCTTCCCTTCCCTTCCCTTCCTTTCCCTTTCCTTTCTCTGAAGAAAAGCAATATTTTGGACAATTACCAATGCTGAAGTATGTGGAAATTATTATGGAATTACATGTTATTTTACATTCTCACTAAAACCAAAGGAGTTCACCTCCTTGATTGCTGCAAGTATACTGCATACCAAAGGATTTAATAATTGATAAGCTTTTGTTATCTACTGGCAATACTTTTTTAAAAGTGGTAAACAATTATTAATTCCTTTATTATTTACTGAGAAGCATAATGTTGAATCTATCATGGACGTAGACAGAATAAGTAATTCCATGTCAGTGTCTTTGTAAAGTGGTTAGGCTTGTATTATTATTCATGCCAACTTCCTTTTCTTTTCTTTTGACTAAAATAAATTGAGTTGATGGTAAGTCTGGAGAAATTGTGTATATGTGTGGTGGTATGTGTGGGTGTGGGAATATGCCAGAATTTGGAAAAGGAATGGGTTCAGGATGGAGTCTGCCTGTGCTTGTATATGCCTGTATGTGTGGTCTGAAGAAAGTGGGTATGTGTGAGGACATGAATAAAGGAAGAGAATGTAAGTAAAGACTATGTGTGTGCAGGAGGTAAAAAAGGATGGAATATGAAGTAAAAAATAAGGATTACAGGATCTGATTATGCCAATAAGTTTATATATTAATTCACAAGGACATTGTCCTTGAGAGATTCTTTAACCTTCTTAATTGCTTCCTCAACCAGGAATTACGCATTAGCAGCAAAACACAAGGAAGTCCTGAGACTGTGCTAAATTATCTCGATCAGAAATGGTTTGAATAAAGGTACCAATATTCCTGTCCTGCCCCAGCTGCGTCTGTCTCTGCTAGATACAACAAAAGATCAGTTCCATATATGTACATGTGTATATGAAGAACACACATTGTTACCTGACGTATTCTTCTAGAATGTTAATAGCATGATGATCAGAAATTAATAACGCATGTTACTTTTGATTTATACCTTGGGTACTATTTTTATGAAATGGGTACTTGCTTTAATAAAACTACTAGAAATTACTGGAGGTAAACTGTGGTCCTAAAATTTGAAAGATTTCTTTTTTTTGTTAGCCTCAGAAATGTATAACTTGTTGAAAAATTAAACTATTATTTAAGTGGCAAATAGATTCTAAAAATAAAATGAGATGTTGAAATGCCTGTAAAATGAAATGTTCTGAACAGATTTAATTTATTACTTATCTGAGTAATAATAAACATGACAAGAATAATGACTTTTGAGTTATATCCGCTTTTTAAAAAGAAAATTCAGTTGCATACATCATTGCTTTTTATTTCACCTACATGTTAAAAGTTTTTTTTTTTCCCAGCTGAAATCATTTATATACAAGGTTGCTTGTTTCTTTGAAAGATAGGTGAATTTAAACTTACGTGGCATAATAGGATCTCAAAGCAACAGAAGAAGAGTCTTAAGTTAGTTTTAGAATGCAAAGCAACCATGTGTAAAGTTCACAAATTTATTTATTCTTACCATTTTACTTATTTATGGGTGTCTCTACAGAGCTTGTTAACATAGTATGAGTAACCAATGCACTTCATTTTACTTTCAGACATTCCTGTTGGAGACAATATAAGGATTAATTAGGCAGGTTTAGTAACTCCATGATATACACTTTTCGAAAATGGGAAACAAATTCATGAATATTACAGAGAAAAGGAAGTTTTGATGTTTGAAGTCTTGATTGATGCACATGGAAAGGGCATTGCAGAGAATATTGGACTGCTGCTATCTTTGCTATTTCTATTCTACGTTTACTGAAAATGATCTTTTGAGCAAAAAAAATCTGAAACAATGAGAAAATGGTTGCTACTTAACATTTCAGTCATTGCTTTCTTATAAGCTTCTCCCTTTTTTCTTTCTTCCCTTTGGTCTGTTGTTAATAACAGGCTTTGATTCACCAACGTGTCGCCCATTTCTTAGCTACACTGACAACCCAGCTTGCTGAATAGAATACTGAAAAGCATTTATAGTACCTATTTGACATTTTCAGTGTGAAACAAACATTGTGCTAAAGGCCATTGTTTTAAAATCACTTCACCTTCAGAAACCATTGAGTCTTGAAGGATTCTCAATCAAAAGCAAAAATTTGCCATCCTTAGGATTTTGAAGATTTCTGGTGGCTTAACTTAAATAAATGTGCTATTCCATTTTCCCTGAAATGGTGCAGCATCAATATTGTCCTACCAAAAATGCATGCACCTCTGAAATCTTTGAAATGAGCAATATCACAGAATCCCAGAATAGCTGAGGGTGGAAGGAATACCTGGAGATCATCTAGTCCAATGCCCCTGCACAAAGCAGGTGCAACTAGAGAGGGTTGTTCAGAGCTGTGTCTAGTTAAGTTTTAAATATCTCCAGTATGGAGACTCCACAACCTCTCTGGTCAATATACTGGAGTTACAATTGGTATTCATATTAGAGGATAGTTTTACCACATGGCAGTAGCTCTTAGAACTGATGAATCTATGAGTGTAAGTTTGTTCTTGTGCTTCCACTTACAGGAACTGTCACTAGGTAAAGATGAAAGTAAAGTAAAGGTGGTTTTAAAGCTCTTGACAGGGAGGTCTGCCTTGGCTTAAAACTGGCAGAATCAGCTCTGCCTCCATCTAGAGCTCACTGTCCACCCAGTTTGCACTGTCAAGGGAAGGAGAGCTTTTCAGGAGAGGAAGAAACAGCAACATGACTGAAGAGTTTCTTCAAATTTTTACTAGACTGATAACAGTTAGGAGATACTGAATTTCTTTATAATCCTGTGTGAAGAAGTCAGAGATGTGACTACTACTGTCTTGCAAAATGAAGAAAGAAAAAAGTTTAGAGAAAATGAAAATTCTGTTTATCCTTCATATGGCATATTAAGTTTTGCCACAAAGCAATGTTGAAAGCCTGGACTGACATGGGACAACAATTTCATCCTCCTGTAAATGGAATGTGTTGTTAAAAAAAAAAGTTAGCAGCTATGGAGGGCTTAAAATTTATATGTTCAGTTAAAACTGCAAGTCACTTGGTGTTCCTCTTACATTCTCTCCCATGATATTCTGTTCTTTTCAAAAGACAATACTATACTGAGTCAGTATTATCTAATGATAAAAGCACATAGACTCTTTGTTATTTATCTAATCATGTATAACTCATGATTCTGTAGAAGTGAAATAGCTATCTTGTGAGTTGAAGTAATATCATGAGTATATTTCCAGTACTTCTTGTTTCTCCTCAGAGCAGAAATATTCTATTACTGTGCTTTTTTACAGCTGAAAATGCAAAAAAATAGGTACACAGAGTACCAACAATATTTTTGAGTTATATTAGCCTTACGTTTGATTTTTTCATAAATTATAAAAGTTGACTTTTTTTTAACATGCACTTTTATGGCAAAGAGGGTTAGACACAGAAGAGAGAATGAAACAATCTTTAGAAAAATACTGTTTTGTCAGATCTGTTTTCATCTTAGAAGAAAAATGTTACCAAATTATTTTTGGAATTGATAGAAAGTGCTAACTTTAATAATTTACAGTAATATATTACAGTTTGATCATTAGTTCAAGTATGAGATGTAACTATGTGTAACTGTTATTACAGTAGTTCAGTTTCAAATGTAAATAGAACCAAGTATATGACTTCTATGTAATAATTGGCTGGAACAAGATATGTAGAATCATAGAATATCCTGAGTTGGAAGGGATCCACGAGGATCATTGAGTCCAACTCCTGACTCCACACAGGGCAACATAAAAGTTAAACCATATATCTAAGAGCATTGTCCAAAAACTTCGTGAACACCAACAGGCTTGGGGTCATGACCACTTCCCTGGGGAGCTTGTTCCAGTGGTTGACCATTCTCTCTGTGAAGAACTTTTTCCTAATATCCAATTGTTAACTTCCCCTGATGCAGCTTTAAGCCATTCACTCACGCCCTATCACCGGACATCAGAGAAGAGAACAGCACCTCCATCTCTGCTCCCCCTCATGAGGAAGCTGTAGACAGCAATGAGGTCATCCCTCAGTCTCCTCTAAGCTGAACAAACCTAGTATCCTCAGCTGCTCCTCAGCTCCTCATGTCATGCCCTCTAGTCCTTTCACCATCTTTGTTGCCCTCCTTTAGACATATTCTAATATTTTTATATCCTTCTTATATTATGCATCCCAAAACTGTACACAGTACTTGCAGTGAGGCTGCACCAATGCCAAGTATAGTGGAACAATCACTTCTTTCAACTGGTTAGCTATACTGTGCTTAATGCACCCCAGGATACAGTTGGCCCTTTTGGTTGCCATGGCACATTGTTGGCTCATATTGAGCTTACCATCAACCAAAACCTCCAGATCCCTTTCTGCAAGGCTGCATTGCAGCCTCTTTTCCCCCAGTCTATACATACATCCAGGATTACACTATCCCAGGTGCAGAATCCAGCATCTGTCCTTGTTAAATTTCATATGGTTGACAATTGCCCAGTGCTCTAATCTACCAAGACCTCCATGTAAGGCCTCTCTGCTCTCAAGGGGAGCAACAGCTTGTCCTAATTTAGTACCATGCACTCAACTCCTGTATCCAGGTCACTGACAAAAATATTGAAGAGAACTGCCCTTAAAATTGAGCCTGGGAAACACCACTAGTGACTGTCTGCCAGACAGATGTCACCCCCATTTGCTACTAGTCCGTGAACCCAACCATTCGGGCAACTGTTCACCCATCGTATTGTGTATACGTCTAGCTGTATGCTGGACATCTTGTCCAGAAGGATACTGTGAGACACAGTATCAAATCTTTGTTAAAATAAAAAAACTCCACATCCATTGCCTTCCCTTTGTCCGCTAGGTGGGTAACCTTGATAAAAGGATATTAAGTTAGTAAGGCATGACTTTTGTTTCATGACCCATGTTGGCTTTGACCAATGACTGCATTGTCTTTCAAGTGTGTTTCAATAACTCCCAGCATAATCTTCTCCTTAATTTTACAAGTCACTGAAGTAAGACTGGCAGGCCTGTAATTACCATTGGGCCCCATAGACTTATGTGCATTCAGTTACAGCAGCAAATCCAAGTTCAAAGTCAACTGGGAACTGATCACTCTGCCAGTTGTGGTCCTCCAACCCAGGCCTCCAGGGGTCCCAGGGCCCGTCATTGGTGTTAAAGACAGGCGAAGAGGCCATTAAATGTCTCTGCTTTATCTTCCTCCCTATTTGTGAGGTGACCAACCTCATCAAGTAATGGACCAGTTTTCTTTAGTCCTCCTTTTGCTGTTAACATACTTAAAAAAGCTTTTTTTTGGTTATCCACCACAATACTGACCAGCTTCAATTCCAACTGAGCTTTGGTGGTATGAATTTTCTCCCTATGGTGGCAAACAGCGTCTCTGTAGTCCTCCTGTGTAGCCTGACTTTGCTTCCAAAGTCCATACACTTTCTTTTTCAACCTAAGATCCAGAAGGAGATCCTTTTGCCTTCTTTGCCTCAGTCTTTAACAGGCAGACCAGTTATCCTCAGGGTACTCGGCCCCCCGAGCTGGAAGACGGGGACGGCGAGCAGGATGAACCCCCCGCAATCCAGGAGGAAGCAGTCAATGACCTGCTATGCCACCTGGACGCTCACAAGTCTATGGGGCCGGATGGGATCCACCTGAGAGTGCTGAGGGAGCTGGCGGAGGTGCTCGCCAAGCCGCTCTCCATCATTTATCAGCAGTCCTGGTTAACGGGGGAGGTCCCGGAAGACTGGAGGCTTGCCAATGTGACGCCCATCCACAAGAAGGGCCGGAAGGAGGATCCGGGGAACTACAGGCCTGTCAGCCTGACCTCGGTGCCGGGGAAGATTATGGAGCGGCTCATCTTGAGGGCGCTCACAAGGCATGAGTGGGACAACCAGGGGATCAGGCCCAGCCAGCACGGATTCATGAGAGGCAGGTCCTGCTTGACCAACCTGATCTCCTTCTATGACCAGGTGACCCGCCTAGTGGATGAGGGAAAGGCTGTGGATGTGGTCTACCTGGACTTCAGCAAGGCCTTTGACACTGTCTCCCACAGCATTCTCCTCGAGAAGATGGCGGCTCACGGCTTAGACAGGTGGACTCTGCGCTGGGTCAAAAACTGGCTGGATGGCCGGGCCCAGAGAGTTGTGGTGAATGGAGTTACATCCAGTTGGCGGCCGGTCACGAGCGGTGTTCCCCAGGGCTCAGTACTGGGGCCGGTCTTGTTTAATATCTTTATCGATGATCTGGATGAGGGGATTGAGTGCACCCTCAGTAAGTTTGCAGACGACACCAAGTTGGGCGGGAGTGTTGATCTGCTCGAGGGTAGGAAGACTCTGCAGAGGGACCTGGACAGGCTGGATCGATGGGCCCAGGCCAACTGTATGAGGTTCAACAAGGACAAGTGCCGGGTCCTGCAGTTCGGCCACAACAACCCCATGCAGCGCTACAGGCTTGGGGAAGAGTGGCTGGAAAGCTGCCCAGCAGAGAAGGACCTGGGGGTGTTGGTCGACAGCCGGCTGAACATGAGCCAGCAGTGTGCCCAGGCGGCCAAGAAGGCAAATGGCATCCTGGCCTGTATCAGAAAGAGTGTGGCCAGCAGGAGTAGGGAAGTGATCATGCCCCTGTACTCGGCACTGGTGAGGCCGCACCTCGAATACTGTGTTCAGTTTTGGGCCCCTCACTCCAAGAAGGACGTTGAGGTGCTGGAGCGTGTCCAGAGAAGGGCAATGAGGCTGGTGAGGGGTCTAGAGAACAAGTTTTATGAGGAGCAGCTGAGGGAAGTGGGACTGTTTATCCTGGAGAAAAGGAGGCTGGGGGGAGACCTCATCGCTCTCTACAACTACCTGAAAGGAGGTTGTAGCGAGGTGGGTGTTGGTCTTTTCTCCGAAGTAACAAGTGATAGGACGAGAGGAAATGGCCTCAAGTTGCACCAGGGGAGGTTTAGATTGGATGTAAGGAAAAATTTCTTTACTGAAAGAGTGGTGAAACATTGGAACAGGCTGCCCAGGGAAGTGGTGGAGTCCCCATCCCTGGAGGTATTTAAAAGACGTGTAGATGAGGCGCTTAGGGACATGGTTTAGTGGGCATGGTGGTGTTGGGTTGACGGTTGGACTCGATGATCTTAGAGGTCTTTTCCAACCTCAATGATTCTATGATTCTATTCTATGATTCTATTCTATGATTCTATGATTCTTGTTCAGCCAAGCTGGCTTCTGGCCCTCTCACTTGACTTATGACACATTGGAATTGCCTGCTCCTGCACTATTAAAAGATGGCTCTAAAAATGTGACCAGCATTTATGGACCCTAATCCCCTCAAAAGCAGATTCCCAAGGGACCTTCCTAACTAGTTCCTTGAGCAGCCTAAAGTCTGCTCTCCCAAAATCCAGTGTAGTAGCTCTGCTGACAGTTTTCTCATGTCACCAAAGATTTTAAACTCAAGCATTTCATGATCACTGTGGCCAAGACAAGCAATCATCACTTCACCCATGAGACCATCTCTATTTACAACCAACAGGTCTAGGAGGGCACCTTTCCTAATCCTCTGCCTTAGTACCTGTATCAAAAAGTTATCTTCAACGTGCTTCAGGAATTTCCTTGACTTGTTGGTGTCTGCTGTGTCATAGTTCCATTTAACATCTGGAAGTTGAAGTCACCCATAAGGACAGGGGCAACTGATCTAGAGATTTCCATAATTCCTTATAGAATAATACATTGGTGTCATCATCCTGGCTGGGTGATCTATAGTAGACTTCCACGAAAACGTCTGCTTTATTAGCTTTTCCCCTAATCCTTACCCAGAAGGTCTCAACCATGTCATCCCCAACTGCAAGTGCTGTGCAGTCCAGCCCCTCTTTTATATATAGCACTTCCCCTCCATCTCGCCTGCCCTGCTTCTCTCTCCTGAAGAGCCTATAACCTTCCATCGCAGCATTCCAGTCCCAGGACTTCGGAAAACTCTATATACATCAGAAAGCAAACCCCAGAAAGGCACGAGGTTAACACCTACTCTTCCCACCAAGTCTCACTCATGCCAATGATGTCATAGCCAAAGCTTCTAGTTCCTCTTTATTCCTCATACTGTGTGCATTAGTGTACAAACATTTCAAACGCACTCCAGTGTACTCAGCACACCATGGGGCAGAGTGAAAGCCCTCAATAGCACATCATCCCTCAAACAGTCATGCCGTACCATAGCTTATCACTAGTATGCCTAATTTTATCCCTTTCCCCCTTTGAACCTAGTTTAAAGCTCTTTAAATGTGTACTCTCACATTATTTCTTGTAGTTTTTTGTTGATTGGCACAAAATACAAAATAATGATCTCTGATATTTTGATTTTTTCTTCCTTTTTATACTTGCTTCTGAGGTTCTGACAGGATTCAGCAGAATCCTTCCCTTTTAGTAGCATGTATTAAGAACATTTAATGTGATATTCACAAGTATCATGTCTATAAATGCAAAACATTAAAAATGATACCAACTTTTTTAAACAAAGAAAGAAGCTTATTAAAAGCTAAAAATGAAGATAATGATTTTTTTTATCACCTGAAAGTTAAATGGGTCTCTTTTGTACCATCAAAAGTCTAACTTCTTTGATATTGACAGGGTTTTATCCACGTTGCAAATTTCTCTTTTGCCTTCGTATGTTAAAATGAAGTCAAGAAACTAATGTGTTTTTGCTGGAAAAGAGCCAATTAAAGTGTTTACAAGGCTAGAAGGTGAAGGGTCTCTGTGTAATGAGAAGGGATGACATTTCTGTCTCATGAATACAATGATTTAATTCTTTGACCTACTGTTGGCAAGAGCTGGTGTATGGTGAACACTTTCGGGTCTGACACATTTGTTAAAATAAAACAACCCCCAAACCTCTCTCTTGGCAAAAGCCAAAGAGAAAGTTGAATGTTTAACTTGTGTGAGATTACCCTCCCCTCAGATGATCTATAATGTGACTTTGAAGGTTGACTTAACCAAATAAAAGGTAAGAAAAGGAGAATCTCTTTGCTTACCTTCCCTGTCTCACAGAGGCCATGCAAAATAAAAAGATAAGGAAAATATTTTGAAAGGGTTATAATGTAAACATGGGCAGCTCTTTTAGACATTGCCACATGTGAACAGTCAAAGACACATCAGAAAATCCATGCTGAAATTCATTTTTGTGGCCCTGGAAGAAAGGTCAGAAGGTTTAGATGTTAAAAGTAAGTTAACTCTTTGCTTATTTGACCATTAAACTGTCAGCATCAAGCTATGTTTTAAACTTATGATGGTCTAAAATCTTAGTGGTAAATGAAGTCTGAAGACCTATTAACCTGCCCAAGACGTGAACCAGAGGCTGGTTCAGCTTCACCGCTAACTGCACCAGGGCAAAGGAATGGATAATAAGAGCTGAGAAAAACATCTGAATCTTATCTTTGCTTGGCAAAGTTATGCGGCATAAAAAATTGTCAGTGTTAAACTTCAATTAATAATGTATCTTTACTGACATTATTATGAGGTTAAGCTGATTTCACATGTATAACTACCAAATGCTTGCAATTTTCTTTCTATGGGTTCATACTTAATGTAAGTTATGAAAGGGCATTTGAGTAGTTAGTTCAACCTATTTGCTTTTGAAAATTATTTCAAATTTTCACTGTCAGTTCATATCACCATAACTTTAGTTGCATATATTAATTGATGAAATTACAACTCTATTGATTAAAAACATTACTGAAGACTTTGGGTTTGGGAGGTTTTTTCCCAACTTTTCATCTGGCATTGAAACAAATTGTTAGATGTAATGAAGGCCACAAAGAAACAAAGCAAAACAGACTTGTAATATAGCTATCATATAGTGTTGTATCTGACTTTCTCAGTGTTGTGTTAAGCTCTAGAATATCATTTGTGTGGTTTGCTATTTAAAAAACTAGATATAACATAGCTATTAGAAACAAAGCACAACTGCATGTAGTATTTTCTTGCAATTACTTAGGTTATTAATCAGAAAACATTAGCAAGATTATAAACACCAAAATACAATAAATATCAAAACACAGTAAATAAAAAGCAAGTACAATGATCTATAATTATTCTCTGTGTGTAAAAAGATGGAAACTTTTTTTTTTTAAATGCATAAAATAAGATACAATTATGATAAACAAACCAAACTCACATTAAGATCTGCATCACCTTCTTCTTTGTGTACAGGAGCTTCTGAAATCCCTTTTTTAAAACATAATTACCATGTTTAGTTCCTTTTGTCACTTCCTTAAGTTCCTTTGGTCACAGCATAGGTAGGCTGTCAGCTTGCCCTGAAGCATGGTCTGTACTGTGCATTAAGTCTTTGCTCTCATTAGCAGGACAAGGACTCAGACATCCCAACTGAGTCTCACATAGTAGCATTTGCACAGCATTGGACTGCCATTGGACTGTGCTCCTGGTTTAAACTGTATCATCTCAAGTGGCTTCATTGTCTTCAGGAGCTCAGCATGGATGTATATCAGGATGACAGAGAAAGGAATCTTATCCCTTGTAATTATCCTAATCCTACTTTAGTCTATGACTAATAATTTCCGGGTTTTGCGTATTTTTCAGTATTCTTTCCTAAATGCTCTAAAGGACATTAAACTGACAGAAGTCACTACTTACCATGAAGACAAATAAATTGTTTTCTTTAGGAAATATCAGGAATGAAAGGAATGAGAGGGTCTATAAACAGTGTCACTTACTTTTCAGTTAAATATTCATTCTCCCGTCTTGACAAAACCTGGAGGCATTTATGGGAGTTGTGGGATGAGTATGAAAAATGTCATTCTTAGCAGTCATGGTGATCAAGGATTCATTTTCATGTGACATGCACCGCTTCCGAGTACTGAATGAAATAAGCCCTGGGACTGAGGAAGCACAAAAAATTCCCTCTGTCTCATAATAGCTCATTTTTTTTTGATATACAGCTGATTTCCTGCTAAGATGTTCTCTGATGGCACTGATGTCAGTCATCACAGACAGGCAAACATCCATATCATAAAGGTCTCTTCCTTGCAAAACATGAAACTGCCTGCTGGGAATAGTTAGTCCCTGACACATACTAACCATTGAGCTGTGCCTGGGAACTGTTTGCATCAAAGCTTGGTACGGGCTAAAACTCGTTTAGGAGCTGTTTTAGCAATTTAATAGTGATGACAATCAAGTTTCAGAGCCTGGAACATTCTCTGACACTGCTTAACTTATTAGTATTGACATTGCCTTCAGGACTGGTGCCTACAGCACTGGCTGTATCTATGCTAATTAAAGTCATGATGATAATAATAATAATCATAAAATGTTGAACCTCACTCTGGGAGAAGCTAAGTACAAATAAACTTTCTGACTTCCTAAACCAGAGTGATTGTAACCAAGATGCCCTTTGGGGATCATCACTGACACATATTATTCTCCCAAATGTGCATAGACACAAGACAGCTATTGGGCACCAGTCTATAACTGTTTGAGAGCTTACTCAAGTGATTTAATATTATGGATGATTGCTTACCATATAGATATCTATATTAGTGAACTAAAGAGGGCCAGGGAATAGTTCTGGACAGTCTCATGGACAGTTTAGATATGGCCACTCTGTTTTGGAGGAGACAAGGGACAAAGAATGGTCCTGGGCTCATTTTATTTGGTAGTATAGCTGCACCTGCAATGTCTAATGTATACGTGGTAATGTCTTTAGGTGGTTAAAGAACAGATTTTCTTTCAGAATAAGGCTCAAGTACACCCAACTGCGGCCCAGCTCTGTTATCATCTTGCAGTCAACCTGCCTTAGCAGCAGCCTACCTACTGCTTACAGGAGCAAGATCTTGCTCACTGGAGCTCCAACTGAGCCCCATGTGCTGAAGCAGTTCTTCGTGAGTTGCAAGGTGTCTTTATTTCTAGGGCCTACCAAGTTCAGAAGAGATCTTGCCTCAGCAGCTAGGCTGCTCCAGTACTTCTTCACTTCTCATTGCAGAGGAAGCTGAAAGGCTGTATCTCTAATATATGCATTTCACACACCTGTGAGAAGGACCTGCCATTGGGATCACTAGCTCCTACTCAGAAGCAGCTTGAAAGCTTTCCTCATATGAAGAAAGATTTTTCCTCTTTTCAAGATAGGAGTTTCTGGTTTTCAGTTCCAATGAGTTCAGGATTTCCTGAAATTCATTGCCTCTTTCAGGTCAAAATCTTATGAAAATTTTAAAACTTAGCTCCTTTAAGCTCCCAGTTCAGAGGAAGCCAAAAATGGTGCCACTTATGAAAGCAAGATAGCTTGATGACAAGCACAAACTCATAATTTAATCCATCCTTCCTCATGAGGAAAATCAGGAAAATTAGTGAATTTTGTTTTGGAGCAGTACCATAGTTATGCCATGCAGCGTAAATATTTTAGCTCCGGTTCCCTCTCTGTTAGCTTCCACCCTGGAACCTCAGGTAGGTAAAAAATAAACTCTTTTCCACATTGAAACAAGGCATGTTAAGAGTACTTATGCTGTCTGTGTAGACATACCTAATACCATCAGTAATTTCTGTAGACATGTTAACCTTTGTGGTTTTGCTGATGATACTAATAACACCTCCTCGTCTCAGTTTAAAAATATGGCTTTCATTGATTATTTTTAACCACCTGAATTAATGTAACATTAATTAAATCTTAAATAAATTAATTAATTAACAAATGATTCATGTTTTTATTTTTCTGCTGTCATTTTTTTTCCCGCTTGCCTGGAGTGCTTCCTTACATGAAACACATACGCCATAAACATCTCTTTTCCAGACAGTGTTCAACAGTAAGTGCAAGCACAGCAGTGGAATGTCAGTGATCTGTTTCTAAGTATTGCAAATGCAGACTTGCTTCTTCAGGTGACAACAAAGAGATGGGGAAAGGCCGTGAAAGAAATACCTAAACCAACCTAAACCTATGCAAATGTTCTTTACCTTTCAGCTGTGTTTATCTTGCTTTACATTAATAGAATATCCAATAAACAAATAGAAATTGCCATCAGTAAAATGCATATAATTTTAGAATATGACATAAATAAATAAATAAATGCCACCTCAATTTCCTATCCTGAGTATTGAATTTGGCATTTTTTATTCATTATAGTTCACCATCATTGAGTATTGCCATATGGAATAATGTTGTTACTGTATTAAAAGATCTTAAAGTGTTACCAGATATACTCTATTGACCTCTACTGCATTGAACATAAAATTCAGTGATTTTATTTTATTTGAGTTTCTTGTGATACTTGACTATGCTAAAGTAAATTAAACATTTGATTTGAAAAATAAACTCTTTTGAAACTTTTTACATCTTTAAATAAACATCTAAAATGGACTAAAAGCTTTTAGAACATTCAATCTTTTTGAAAATGTGACCCCAAAACTAACGTAATAGATCTTTAGAAGACTTCTGTTTTCTGTACTGTTGATACAATACCTCAAGTCCCTGTTTGCACACTATTCTATATTTTCACTTAATCCAGATCTGTTTTATTTCAGAGTGTAAACCTACTAAAAGGTAACTCATAGCAACAAGGCTGTCATTGAGTCCTAAAGTAATTGCCACACAGCAAAAAGAAATATTTACACACTACACCAGTGTGTAGACTTTGTACAGGAAGGAGATAAAATGCATAATGAAATCTATTTACAAAGGATGTAAAAAACTTTTTTGCTTTAGTGACCAGTTCAGAAAATGAGTGAAGTTTATAGTCAGGACAAAAATATATTCATACTAAAAATTCAGATTTCTACCATGAAACAGGAGAAACATATATGTAACATTACTATAGAATTATTTACTTACATTTACTCATATTATCTTTTTTCAGGAATTTATGTTTTTCTTCACTGTAAAAACTTGATAACCATCCTAGAAATAGTGACGCTTCTCATCCTTTAGGGATGAAATAGAGAGTTAGTTCTGTGTGATGGGACAGTCTCTATACCTGTCTTTTTTATAGCACACCATTTTTTTCTTATTATCTTTCTTCTTTCAATGCTTAGTGCATTTTGGTGTTTAGATGGAAGCAAGACCCATAACATACTTTTTTCTTTCTTTCTTCTGTAATGTAAAAATACAGTTGATATCTGGACATAAAGAAATTTTCTCAATGTAATTTAGCAAAGTTCCTGGAAAGTGTTTGGATAATTGAAATAACCTTCAGTTATATGGAAAAAGTTGAAATATCCTTCACTTCTAATGAAAGGGAATTGTTTAATGGACATGTATTGACATAATAATTCTACCTTGTCAAGGTGCAAGTTTTGCTTCCTCTCTAATACCTTTAAATGAGTCCTGTCTTGGTGGATTGTGCAACAGAAATATGGAAGTCTTAAAACTGGATTCACAAGTTTTCCTTTAACTGGAAGAGTTTTAATCTACCCTGTGTGGTATCAGGACAAACATTTGCAGTTAAGAAATATTTTCTCTGAATATTCTGGTTTTAGTTATATGATTTAATACTAGCAGGTTGTGAAAACTTGAATTTGTATAGCAGTTTACTAGACTGAATATTTTCATGTGGGCGTTCGCATTTTGTCTCTTATACCTCTCTTCACATGCTTTGTGAGTCCACTTTCATAAACATTTAAATCAATGTGCTATTTAATTTAAGCAGTGTTGTTAATATACTTAAGAATTGTACTGAGATTAAACAAATAAGAAAGTGAAAAATAAAGATACTGATTTTAGGCATACATATTTTGTACTTAGACTGATAAAAGACACTGAAAATGTTCCCAAAGAACTCTTTGCAATCTGCTTGCTATCTATCAGTGTAAGAATTGTGAAAAATACATAACATTTAAAAAAATTTCTTTGGTGAAATAAAATCTTACCCAAGGTATGCAAAAACATTAGAAACAGTTTGAAATTTTCAGAATGACTGGAATGGTGAAATTTAGGAGCCTAATGTCTATTTTCTCTTAATGGGTTTAAATACTTTTAAAATACTACCCAGAAACACTATTGTATCCTTTATAACTGTACTATGTATTTCTTTTTTCCTAGCAGGCTTTTGGTAGTCTTAAAGGTTTGGGTTTACAAATCTTGGATATTGTATTTGTCTTAATCTGCTTATTGTTCTACTGCATTTTGGAAATTAAATGACTGGGGTTTTTTTGGGGGGGGGTTGTTTGTTTGGTTTTTCCTAGAAAGTAAGAAAATACTCTCTTTTGTTTATGCTGTATACTTCACAATATTCATGTTCAGCTCAGTTACGCTACTTTTTCATCTTTTCTTTGAAGACAATTCTTACCCTTCTAGACAAAATTCTAATCTTTAGTGTTATTTTGCTTTGTTATGCCTTTCTTTGTCATAACATATACCTCTGACTATCTTATCATTCTTCACTGAATTTTTTTCTGGCACTATAGAGAAGGAAACGGGATTAGTCAATGAGTGCATCAGCTGGGCAGAACAACTGTTCAGGACTCCCATAAACACCCTGAATGGTCATTCACTCTCTTGTAGCTGCTACAAAAAATTCTTTAAGCAAAAATTCTGTTATCAGATGTTTGCATAGAAATTCCGTTGGCTTTAAGGGAGGTTTGAGCAGAAATGGAAGAGTGAACTTGGCTCATTTAACACAATATTTAGAACACTTCTGATGAAAATTAGCTGCTGAATATGCAGCAAACTTTGCAAAGTTTAATATCCATATTGTGTATTGCTTTACTGCCAAATCTTATTCTTTAACTAGAATGAAACTACTAAAGTACCATCTGTAGATCTAAATATTTGGATACCTCTCAAGCACATTTTGGATTCAGTGTTGCCAATGCAGTGATCATTTTGACAAAACTGGCACTTAACTAATAAGTGTACTGCAACGGGAGCACAATACCACAGATAAAGAGCAATACTGTTAGAGTCAGATGGTTTTGATAAATTTTCTAAAACTGCATTCCACCACAGGTGCCAAAGTTTTAACCATCTTTTACCTATCTTGAAAGTTTTGCCAAGGGTATTTATCAAATTCACAGAATAGATAGGCTTTGCTAGAAAAATATTGCAATATTCATCTTAACTACAAAGTTATTTGTTCTTCAGAGAGACAAAGTTTGTAGGAAGAGATAAGATCTTTTATTAGACAAGATAATACAGTGGAAAAAGGTAAGATTTCACTCTCTGAAGGCCTTCTTTAGGTGTTCTGACTTCTTGTTTGCTCGTCACTTTGAGTAATAAGATCAAGTTATTTAAAAATACCTTACAGTATTTACATATAGATTTTAATTGTTTTTCTTTCAGTCAAATTAACATGTCATTCTTTTAAAGATAGTATATTATAACCTAAGCTCAGAAAATAGAAGTGACAAATGCTGCAAGTCCAAGCTCTGGCTCAATAAATGGTGTCTTTCTTATCTTCTACATCTCTACAGTGTATAATCTGCTCTACAGACATTTTGGTATGATCTAATTTGATAAGGCATGTATATCGCACGTATATCTTATACGTATTGGAGACAACATAATTTTTTCCATTGGATCTAGACAAGTGGTCTATACAGTAAGTGATTTTTTCTGGCTATTTAGTTATATCTTACAGTTTTGCTAAATTGCCTTTGTGAGAAAAAGTATTTTCTTACTTTCTAGTAATAACAGTGCATAATTTCCTGCATAATGTAAAATTAAATATCAAAAGGCATAAGCCAAGGAAACCATTTTGAAATATATGCGGGACAAGAAAGTGATTGGAAGCAGTCAGCATGGATTATGAAGGGGAAATCATGTCTAACCAACCCGATTGCCTTCTACAATGAGATGACTGGCTCAGTGGATGAAGGAAGAGCAGTGGATGTTGTTTACCTTGACTTCAGTAAGGCCTTTGACCTGGCTCCCATAATTTCCTCATTGACAAATTGATGCAGTATGTACTAGACACTGAGGCATCATAGATAGTGAGTTGGATTGAAAACCAGCTGAACTGAACATAAGAAAAATCTTTTTTATGGTGAGAGTGGTCAAACATTGGAACAGGTTGCCCAGAGAGGTTGTGGAGACTCCGTACTGGAGATATTTAAAACCTGACTGGACACAGCTCTGAGCAACCTGTTCTACTTTTTTCTGCTTTCACACGGCCTTTGGACTAGATGATCTCCAGGTGTCCCTTCCAACCTCAGCTATTCTGTGATTCTGTGACTGTGTGAAGGACTTTTTTTCCATATGTTGCCTACCTAGTCTTGAATATAGAAATTGGTATAGTCATTTTTATTTAGTTAGTCTTACTGAACTTGCTGTTTTGTTGTCAGTAGTAATACTTAAAGCATAAACATTTGCTCTACTGCCTAGCTGAAGTGCTTCCAAAGGTTGCACACAAGATGGTCAGGAGAGGCTGGTGGAGGTTTTCATCAGAGTATCATGACAGAGCAAAGAGACAGTAAATTAGAGGCAACAATGTTTTCCACATTTGTCTAGGATTAGAAGAAAATCCCTATTTCTCTGCCTTTATGCCATTGTCATGTGATAGATATAATGTGATATTGCTTCTGTTTCCTCACTGGTTGAGTGCATAAATGATTCTGGCACGAATACTTTGCATGTACTTTTAAAATTTCTTTCCCAATCATCCACAGCTCTGGAAATTGCTATTCTGCAATTGCTGAGTTAGCAAATTCGATCACAAGACTGCTCAAGAAAAGTAAATAGAAAAAGTTTGTAAGTATATCTGAAATACATTAACTTTGAGTGAATTTTGGCATACAGCTCTCCATTCTTCATTCTGCTTTAATAAATTTGATAATTATATTAGCCAGATTTTCATAATTATATGTTGTGCAAAATTAGTTCTCTGCTTCATATCTGGTCCCTGAATATTTTTACTGAATCCTCTTCCAGATAAAACTATCTACATGGGATATTTACTGACACAGATTCCAGAACACATTAAAGTCTGACTTCAGGTTCTGACAGTTCTTAAAATAGGACTTTCCAGCATATATTGGATAGTGGTTTTGGAGCTACACTGATTTAAATTAAAAAAAACCCAACCAAATAAATAAAACTTAAATTCTTGATACAGAATATATTGCTAATGGTACAGATTTTCTTTTTCACTTAGTCTGAGAAATCTGTATGGCCTGAGTGTGCTTCATCACTAGAGCTATGCTGATCAGCTGAGGTTTGTGCCCTGAAATGTTAGCTTCCTTGTGCTCTTTTCAACAAATGCAATGACAAGTGATTTTAAGCTTTGATCTTGCACATATGGCAGTCTATTATTCTGCTAAAATAAACAGAGGTGTACCCAAGTAACAACTGAAAGATCACTCCCATTTGTAATGGCATTCATAAACAAAACCATCAGATTCACTGAGTATCCATTGTCCTGGAATTTGAGTAGACATCTAATGATTTTGGAACATCTACCCCAATGAAAATCAAGCTTTTCATTTAGATTTTGCAAGTATACCAAAAGCTATGCAGCTTGTAATGATGTCCCCAAATCAATGTTATTCAGTGCACAAAAATTCTGCAGTTGTCAGAAGAGAAATACAAAACAGGTTGTGCTTCTCATATTACATTTGCTTATGAAAGGTGATATAGCGCTGTCTTTTTCAAGTTTTTTTTTTACTGTACATTTTTCCCAAGTACATAAGAATTATCTTATCACCTCAGTGTTTAGTCAGCTCTGTAGAATAAAGCAGATTCTCCTAAATGACTCCAATGAGGATAAACTGTTTAAAGTTGGGAGCCCACACATTGTTTAGACTACTAGAATTACATTTGCCAAATCTCTTGTTTACTTCTGAATATGAACTACGGTTGCCAGGCACTATACATGTTGAAGGAGATGCACTTGACCCATCTCCTATGCAAACTGCTTGTTTTCTGATATGGCCAATACAGAGAAATTGCTTCATTTCAAAGTGAATCTTCAGATATGCTATATGATCCTCCTGATCATTATAAAGAGGAAAAGAAACAGCTATTTATTTTATGAAAGCATGCAAAAATACTGTACATAAAGCATGAGTTCAGTTACTATCTTTTTCAAATTAACTCAATGAAGGAATGATAAATATTCATTTTCTCCTTTCCCACTGGCACCAAAATTTAAATACAGCTAATTATGGCCTTCTAAATGCAATTATTAATCAGTTTTGTAGCAACATGTTATTTATACCCAGATGTATGCAAATGTTCAGGTTTGTTTCCCAGATGGGTTTCATTAAGTTACAGCAGTCACACAAGTTGAACAAAGCACTGATCTGTGCTCTGTTATCAATATACAAATACAGAAAATTCCCAACAAAAAAAGCAAACAAGCAAAGAAAACACACACACATGTGTGCATATGAGTGTATAGACACGTACACATATATGAAATACCCAGTCAACTTGTCTTAAAATAATATCCAAGAGCTGGTATAGACCAACCAGACCAATAATGCTCTAGGAGATTTTATTTACATCTTCTGTGAAAATATTATCTGTGGCATATTCTAAGGAATTTGTGACAAGAGGAACTGCAAGAGCGAGACCATCATAGAGCACATGTGTAATGCGTGACTTAGGGCCTCCTCACCACCTGCCAAGGGAGTCTTCAGGGACTCTGTGCAATTTTCATGCTAGGCCCTGGCTTCTTAGGGCGTGGAAGAAATCCCAGCTTTGCCTCACTAAGAACTCCACTGTTCTAACGCGGATCATGTGAACATTGATTTCAGCAGTGAATCCTGAAGCTTTGGAGAAATCTGTTTTAATACACCTATTCCTTTGGCTTTCCTTTTCCCTCTTTAATGACTGTTGTGCTTATCTCCAGGCAGATGTAATCTTGTCAGAGTTTCGATGTTCCACACAAATTTGACCCACTGTACAAATTTACTTTTTAAAGGGTTGTGATTTTTTTCCCTTCTACAGGACTCAATGTTTATCAATATAGGTAATTGAATGGTAGTAACTAGACATCATGTCTTTCATTAAGGCATTAGACTTTTCAAATTAAAAGAAGTTGAAATTCTAGTGGATAACAGGTCAAATTATATTTTTTCAACTGAACAAAGTACATGTTCTGTTGTTAAACCTGAACATAATTTTCCATTATAGCATACTATACCTCAATTGTTTAAAGAAACCAAATTATTCAAAAATGAAATAGAATATTTCATTGTATGTTGTATTTTTTGTTATAATTCATTGAAGCCTTTAACAGGCTCTTATTTGGGCAGAATGATACCCAAGTGTATATAACTTATCTACCAGTCATTTATCATAAGCCTTTTTACCAACATTCCTTATTGAGTCTCTCAAGATGATAGTGACAGATTTCTAATAGAGTTTGTAGGGACTTTTTCTTTCCGTGATTTCACAGTTCTGTTTATGGTAATTTGAGGGGTTACCTAAGCTCTGCGAGTATTCTTTCAATTAAATAATAAACACTGTATTTTTATCTTGAGTCTTAATACCATACAGTGTTTTAAAATTTAATTAAATATAGGAAAAATTTAATTCTTCATGCAATCATAGAAAGCTACTACCCTGCCAGACGCAAGTATTTGCAAACTGTTAGGTTGTTGATACTTTATGATAGATTTCATAAATCACAGATGCTTTTCTTATAGTGAGACTATTAACTCAGTCTTGATATTTTTCTGTTATTTGGTGAATCACATAAAACAGCTGTTAGGGAAAACTGTAATCCCTTTGATAATGATCAGCAAGTAAAGCTCATCTTCCAAAGCCCCCTTTATTGTAACAAGTATAGAACCAAGGCACCTAACTGGAAACTTCACAGCAAAGATTATGAGTTAGGTCCAGTTAAAAATAGTCCTTTGGAAGTACAAAGCTGAAAGTCTGGGAATAATGCACTTCCACCACAGCCTCAATCAAGAAAACTCTCTGTGCAGGTGTCGTGGTTTAACCTTTCTGGCTTTCCCCAGTTTATGTACTGAGCATGATATCACATGGTATGGAATATCCCTTTGCCCAGCTGTCCTGGCTGTGCCCCCTCCCAGCTTCTTGTGCACCTCCAGCCTTCTCAGTCAGTAGAGCATGGGAAGCTGAAAAGTCCTTGACTAGTGTAAGCACTGCTTAGCAACAACTAAAACATCGGTGTGTTATCAACATTATTTTCATCCTAAATCCAAAACACAGCACTGTACCAGCTACTAGGAAGGAAATTAACTCTAGCCCAGCCGAAACCAGGACAGTATGTCAAATGAATTACGATGTATTCAACATGGAATTTCTCCAAACTCGCCTAACAGGTTTTATACCCATGAAATTAAAGCACCTTAAACTTTTCATCTTCAAAAGTTTTCCTTCAGCTGTATCCATGCAAGCCCACTGACTGTGGTAGTATAACATAAGATTAAGGGTAGAACTTGGTCTGACATTTTTATCATTTGTTTTATTTTAAAAAGATATATATGAATACACTCCTTTTAAATATTTTGCAACTTCTTTGACTCCAACCAGTGAAAAGCTACCTAATGGAACTTGTCACATTACACTCCAAAACCCCTTTAAAAAGTGCAGCCACTGTGGTAGGTCACAGTTACTACCTCTCCTGGTAAGCTTCTATAAGGAGCTTTCAATTTATTACTGCCTATAGGTTTCTAATTTTTATAGCATTACAGAGCCAACTGTCCATAGTATTAAGCGGTTAGCTTAAGTTAACAGTATCTTGAAAACCCCTGCATAAAGATGGCAGCCTGTCAAAAATTTTGCATTATTGTGATGATTGAAATCTTACTTAGGATGAAATAATGTGAAGTTGTCCAGTGGCTGCAGTCTTAAAGCTGTTACATTAGGCAACTATTTTAGGTGTACAGATCTTGTGCTCAACATAGCTGAGATGACTTATCCAAAAGAAATGAAAACAGAGTTCATATGTAGCTTAAGGTGAAATAATCCATTGTCAGAAAAAAATAAACGTAATATATTTATTTGCTCTCTTCTGCAAGCAAGAGACTTTCCGACACATTCATTCTATCAATAACTATAAATGAATTGATAGATATTTTGGCAAATAGTTCTTTAAATTTGCTTAGCTTCGAGGAATTATTTTTGTATTTAAAGTTTGTAGGAAATTGGTCTCTAACCGTGTACTTCAAGTGCTAAAAAAACATTTGAAAGCCAATTGCTAACAAGGGATGACTAAGACCTTGTTGCCAGATTTTAGCAAACAAAATGTTTTTGCACAAGAGAAGAAATGAGTCAAAGGTTAACAAAACTTATTACCCTTCAGAGAAACCCAACAGGTTTTTTTACAACTTTTGCTCAAAACCAAAATAATGGACCATATATAAGTACAATAGACATAGTGTGACTGTACAAAGAGCTGGTGGGTAGTCTCCCTAGGATGCATCTCAGCTACACAGGAATTCATAGATCAGTACTGAAATTTATGATGTACTTTTTTTTTTTTTTTTTTTAAAAGTCATAACAAAGAAAACAGGGAAACACTCCCTGAAAGATTTGGAACCTAGTACTGAGCTACATAGTGAAAGATGAAATGAATAGAGGCTAGAATTTTGTTCAAACCAAACCTTGTAGTTGGCCACCCCAAACTGAGAATTTCAGACTTACCTCCCAGTGACAGCTCTGTAACTGTCTTTATCTTCTTAGTGTGTCCTAACAGCCTGCTGGTACCTGTGCAGTTATCAGTCACTGGACGTTTCTCAATAGACTTGCTTTTACTTCCCAAGAGGTAATTCCCCTCACCTTTCACATGCCTTTGTGTTGTATCATGGTAGGACCTATCTCTCGCTGTGTGACCTCATGTGCCAGCCACTGCTCATCAGGGACATCCCACAGAGAAGGTACGGCTCTGCACTATAGGTGAAGGATGTGCTTGCTCATAGGCAACCGGTTCCCTGGGCCTGGCTGTGGGGCACACTTTGTTGCCATTTATCACTGGCATTTGTTGCCATTTATCTCATGTGTTGAGAAAAATGAAACTGGAAAGGCCTATGCTTCAACGCATGTTACCTATGAAACTGGCAGTTAGAGTCAATGAAAGGAATCAAGTATTAAAAGAATGATGAAATCATTAAGAAATGGCCTCAAGAGACAGTCCCATTTTTCCTCTTTTCTAATTTTTTCTTGTGATAAAACTAGTAACTGGGGCTAGGACTCTAGTAGTTACAAAAAGAACAAAATATACTGATTTATACTTGCTTTGGGCCTGCTCCATCTCTCAGGGAACTCATTTTAGTGCTGTAAGAACACACCAATTCCTAAAAAAGTTCACATGAGGAGCCTGCTGAGGTTTGTTTTGGGATGCTTGTGTCTGGATAGAATGGCTATATTAAATTCTGCTTTATAAAGTTATATCTTTCTGGGAAAAAATGAGTGTTGGTTAATCAGCTTCCAATTCTAAGCTTAGAAAAGAGTTTTGGAGCTTGAGGTGCAACTCTTGTTTTTAATTTCTTAACCTTAACTTTCAAGTATCTTTTACTCTAATGCAATCTATTTTTTCTCACATGCCATTTTTTGTTAGTGCAACAGAGCTATTTTTAAACTCTTCAGTTATCATCATCTGTAACACTAGTTCCATTTCCTAAGAAATTGCTGACACCTGTTTAAACATTGATACTTCTCCATCTACATGGTTATTTAACTCAAGCTTGTTATTGTGTCAAAGCTACTAAGTCTTGAAAAGATACCGGCTTTAAGGCTTAATTATAACTTTTTAAGCACTGATGCATTAGCATGAGAAAGAAGCATTTGTCCCCATTAACATTTCCACACAGGAAGTAGGGCTGAAATTCAGTGAGACTGCTAGAAAAACAGATTAGGCTAGCTAAGGTTCACAAGATGCCTGCCAACCCAAAGAAGGAATACACAGACTGAGTAGACCCAAAGCTTTATTTTATTTGTAAATCAGATCATTTTTGTGGGGCGCTGCTGGGCACCTGATTCAAGAGCTCACCAGAATTAATGGGAAATAATTTATTTATTTTAATGGATTTTTTATTACGCTTTTGGACAACTGAAATATTAAAATTCCCAACAATAGCCTTTGACAAAGGAAAATGTGTTTTACCCCTCATGGCTTAGGTATCACCTTCAGGCAATAAGAGATGCCTGAAGCTATTTCAGAAGTTACAAAGATAAGGTATTTGAATGTGTTACCTTTTTTTGCTTCTCATACTGAATTATTTAAAAAACAGAATAAAGATGATAATTGTTGTCAAATAAATCCTCTCTTGGATAAGTGACAATAAAAGTGTGGGAATTCTGTATGTTTAATTTATTTTTTCTAAACAGACTTGAATGGTCTTCTTTTCAGACCTGATATTTTCAGTTTCTGTGTCTTCTGTTAGCATGATAATACTGTATTTCTAAATTCAAAAAGAAAATTTAAAAAGAAAATATTTATATTCATTGTTTCTGTGAAGTAGTTCTCATTAGCAGTTCATATAGTACAGATATGTGCCGGTTTGTGATATGATGAAAATAGAAAAAAGCAAGACAAAGACATGTAGTTTTACACATATGCTAAGTAAAGAATCCACTAGTTTTAGGTTTCTTGACTAACCATAAACTGAAGTTACTGCCTTACAAGGTAGACATTGTAATTAATTGTGTAAGCACTACTTGTCTGTATCAATACAGAATCAGTTCAGTTTAAGTCAACACTATAGTTAATCAGACTTAAGCTCTCATTTAGCAGTGAAGTGGTGTAGGAAGGTGCAAAAGATCATTTAAAGCATCTGCACTGTGAGGTCTCTGTCCAACAGCTGAAAGGAAGTAATGAACAGGGTCATCACTTATTGAACAATTTTCAGTTTGATTCACAGAGCATGTCTGTAGAGGATTTTTTTTTAGTTTAAGTAATTTTCTGTCCGCGTGAAACAGAAAACTCCACATTAGCACATAGAATCATAGAATCATAGAATAGTTTGGGTTGGAAGGGACCTTTAAAGGTCATCTAGTCCAATGTCCAAAACAAGACTGACAAGTACTTTTAGAAATGATTGATATATCACACTGTGATCACATGTTTGGAGTCATACAATGTGTGATGTAGTGACTAGTATGGTCAGCTTAAATTCCAATTTAGCAGAAGTAATTTTTACTCTGATCCTCTTGTATAGCATAAGTCACCAGTTACTTGTCACCCAGTAACCAACCTTGTGAGATCCCTACATCTTCTCCCATTTTCTGTTCCTCACCACCTCCTAATTTCTTCCTCTGTTGAATTTCATCACATCTTCCTCTGAGAATTTCACAATGTAGTTTCTTTGCAAAGAAACTGAAGTTGAAAATGTATGCAAAGAATTTAACTTGGAGAACGGGGCTGAATAGAAGTGAAACAAAAAGCATGATACACTTGTGAAATAGCAAAATAAGATCAATCTCTTCTGCTCTTATTCAAAGAGTACTCCTGAGCCACTACCATTCAACTCCAGAGTCCTTTCCAGTGTCTACTTTTTTAACAGAAAACTTAATTTTGAACTTGAACCTACTTGACAGCAGCTCTTAATTAAGTAGGCAATTAGAGTTTTTCTCTGCAGACTATAATTGTTAACCAGAATTAAGACTCATTTGATGGATCACTTCACCCTGATATCATCCAGTCTTCAGTCTTCAGCATCATTACTTCTGATTTGGTGTTACATTTAGAAACAAAGCATGCTGAAGTGAAAGCTGGGAGAAGATTTTAAGTGTCTTAGCATTATAGTACACATACATTCATTCCCTCATTTCCACATTTTTACTTGTTTCTGCAAATTATTTATGCTGTTTGTGTTCATAACTGTTTTAATCCCTCACGATGATTCTAAAGCCTGACTACTCAGCCTCCTAGAAATTATAAAGCATAAAAATTAGTAGCTAGTTTATATTTTCCAGATTGCCAAAGAACTAATATATAATCTTTATAATATATTTATTTTTAAAGTGCTGGTTGGTGAAAATCTGGTGTAAATTGATTAATTAACTGTCATACAGTCATTGCAATCAGGGGCAGACTGGAGGACAAGCCAGCATGTTCCAATGGACTGAGATTAGTGGCACCGTAAGGAAAATGCTCTGTCTGTGCTTTTGCCCTTTCTGCTTGTACTTAGTTGGTCCTGCATTCCCCAAGACATAGAGTTGTGACCTCTTTTTAACATCTAGGAAGCCCATGAAATCAAGAAATGTTGCAATTCAGATACAAATCAAAATCTCAGTAATCTTTTAGGCCTTGCTTTCTGGTCTCAGATTTATTTTTCTGCCTAGTGTAATTTCAAATAAGTAAATTGGAAGCAGAATCTAGAGCAATTGTCTGAGTGTCCAGACCTGAAAGCCAAAAGCTTTGTTCTTTTAGATCTTCTTTCCGTATGATTCTCAACTGTCTTGTTGTAGAAGGCATCACTTCAGTTGCTGTAATTGGTATTACTCTATTGCTGATCCTGAAGGATCTTACTGTTTGGTCGGATAAGATTATTATCTGCATACGTAAGCAAGACCTGATGACTGAATCTTGAAAACACCCTTGCCATGGTTTCAGTTTCTCTGCTGTGGAATTAACTTTTTTGTCAGACAGAGGTCAGAGAATTTTTTTCTGATCTTTTTCATTGTTGTTCTGTTCAAAACTGTTGTGTTTTCGTAACTCTCATTGGCTTAAACTAGGGATCTACTGTGTGTCTTTTAAATCTCAACATTGTTTCTTGGTTTATTTTTGCCTTACCAGGAAAGTGGAACTACAGTGGTAGCAACATCCCAGGTAATAAGCTAGCTGGTGTTTGGGAACCTCTTCAGCATTTGTGAATAAAGTCTCCATTCAGTTCTCAAACATCATCATGTATTTACTCTCTACAAAACTAAATCTTGCCTGTTTGTCTCTGGTATATCTAGTAACGTCCTCTACTGTTTTGATACCTTAGGAAAGTCTGGACTTATTTTACTAAACACAAGGCTTTAGATGTCTAAGGAATATATCAATAAAGAAGTGAAATGTGACCAGTCACGCCTTAGTAATTGTTACTACTAAGTCAATTTAATTTTTCTGACTGTATCAATGGATTTCTTATTATAAGTAATTTTTTGAAAAGAAGAAATAAGAGAAAAATTTTCCTTCTGTTTTAACTTTCCTGGGAACCACACATTCCTTCTATATTTTGTTTTGTTCATGTTTCTCTTTTATTTACTGCCACCTGTTCCTAAAAATCCTGTTGTTCTATGTTACTTGGCGATTTTGTCACTACAGATTCCAAAGCTACTAGCCATCTTACTCTAAATGTAATATTGAACTGAAAATGTCTAGAAAACAGATTTCCCTGGAACCTTTCAGCATTTTCTATTACAGCAGACAGAAGTAGCACAGAACAATTTTATTTTTAAATTTTCAATAATTTCTGATATTTGGATTAGAACGTTTCTGGGAGTACTAATACATGCCCACGCACACACAAAAGGAAAGAGGACCTTTTTTTTTTTTATTATTTTTTTGAAATTTTTAAAGAATTCCATACATCAAAATTTGTGGTTTAATATTTGTATCAAATTGAATTTGGTTTCATAAATTATAAAATTATTTATAATCATAGATCTAAACCTGCAAAAGTAAGTTTTTGCTTGTGCAGTGCTACACTGTAACAGATGTACTTGAATAGATGTATTAATGGTAGCTGGTCTGTAATTTTATTTTTTTTTCCCCACAACTAATACAAGTATTTCCAAAAATTCTGAGCATAAACATAGTTTTTGTTTCATTTGAATGAATTCCTGATGAGTTTAGTCATTGCTAAAATACAAATCATAGTAATAACAACAATAGCACTATAAATAATAAAATTCTTAAGTAACTAATATAGTTAAGTGTATTTCTGTACAACTGTGGTTAGATGAGATCTTCAACCCCCTAAGCTGTCTGGATGTAAACCAGGCTTGGATAAAAACTTTATATCTGTGTTATCGCAAAACCAAAAGTTAATCAAAATCCCTACTACTGAGCCCTGAAATAAAAGATAAAGTACAGCGCTATGCTAATGCAGCTGGATGGAAGAGATTAGTTTTATCTGTATACATATGTGTAGTCATGCACTCAGTAATGGTAAAGAATACATGTTCACAACATTAGTCTTTAGATTCTCAGCTAATGTACATTACAACCTTCAACTACAGATGGGTCTATGTTGCTAACCCAGTTGCTGAGCAGTGCTAGATTTTGGCTCTGGGATTTGGAAATTGACCCTAGAAACTATGTTACACAGCTGTTTATTTTACGTAAAATGATGGAGGCATTTCATTGCAGAACACAAGGGGCTCTTAATTTTGCAAACCGGATGTATTTCTAGTCTTTCATTATCTCAGTTATAATAGCGTTGCTTAAAAAAGGTTTGTTTCTTTGATTATCTGCATAATACAATTAATGCACCCATAAAAAGCACGGTGTATTTTTACTTTTTACTATAGTACATTTCAGTGACAGCATTTTCTCATGGTAAAATTTACTTAAAAACCTTTCCATTTTCCCAGTTGCATTCTGCTTTAAATCACAGAAAATTGCCCATAGTACTTGGAAGCACAGTTGGCTGGTAAACTATCAGTCTCTGGACATAATAACAAACTATGAAGGAAAAATCTATTTCCCTTTGATTACTGTAATTCAGATAGTTTTACTGTGTGGGCAAGAATTGTGAATCCATACCACACAGATAGTTTACTTAGCAGCAATCATCCTTCCTAGTAAGTTTTCTTCAAGTTAACACTTTGTGTCTAATATAGTGCAATAAAAGAAGACAGCAGGTGCGAAGAATTTCTACAATTAGGCCCACACATCTTTGGATCGGTCTCTAATTGACTTTCTTGGAAAAGGAAAATAACTTCCAAGTAACTGCAAGTTCAACTTGTGAGATATCAAGAAACACAACCACGCTCAAATAACCCAGATTCATGAAACCAATTTCCTTATAGTTTACAGTTTCTACCAAGAATTCCTAGTGGCTTGTGAGAGAGTGTATTTGTGATAGCAAAATGATTTCTATTATAAATTCATCTTCCAGCTTCACATGATGAAATTTTAATAATTACAAGGCTATAAAGCAGTTATTTAAATCTTTGCTAGGAGTTCCTAGGCTACATAATTTCCCAAAAAATATTGTTTTTCAAACCCTTTCATTGTAGTTCTAGGTCATCTTTCACCATTCCATATAATTTAAAATTTAAGTAAATATATTTTTTTTATTTTTTTTTAAGGCAGGCAACCTTGACATCTTTGTTAAATGCATTTTGGGAAGATAAGACCACAATTCCCCCATTCATACACAAGGAAAGCAAATACAGACCAGCATTCAAATGGAACTACTTACTTACTCATCAGCCATATATAATAAAGCACCTACATCTTCCAAGTACTGTCTTGGCTCAAGTCTGTTTAGTTTGTGAAATTTGAGAGATCACAGCAGGTGTTAATTGCAAGGCCATTCTGGGATGTTTACCTTGTATTACTATACGGAATAAATGGAAGAAACATAACCATGCTAGAAATTTCCAGTCCAGCAAGCCAAAATTTCAGACCATTTACCTGAAGTTCTGTGGCTTTACAGCATATTAAGAGCCCTCTCTGAGGTTAGATTTACATGTAAAAGTTCTCATCTTTTATACAGCCATCACAGCTAATTTAAGAAAATTTAATGCTGTGAGCTCTTTTGAAGCAATATCTTTTATATTCCTGAAATTACAACCCATGAAATTACTGTTTTTCTTTGTCCTGTGATTGTAGTGTTTTCAAGGCAAGTTAAATGTGTTACATGCTAAGTCATTTGTTATTGGTGTCGTGTCACACCACAGGAAAAATAAACAGAAATTATGTTTTTATAGGAGATTTATAGTCTGCTTCCATTAACTAGAAACTCGTTGTTTTCATTTTCATTTAATTTATTTGATTTCCTACATTTTAGCAAAATCTCATATTGTCCTTTCCTTAGAAATAATAAAGCAGCCCTTAGATGTTCTGACACGTGCTCAATAGTACTCAAGGTTATACTGTCTGCCCAGAAAACTTAATTTTCAGTTTAGCATGGAAATGAGGAAGAACATAGCAATTCGATCTTTGCACCTTTAAAGAGAGGATATACAGACTCTAAATAATTTCAGAAGTATTTGAATATTTCTACAGTCCCTTTTCCTCTTTTGGGAACATGTGCTGCAAAGACTTTCCCTTAAGGAATTCCTTACAGAACAGCTCTGTTAAACACATTCCAGAGGAGACACTAAAAGACAGGATGACTGTTTTCTATATTCTTGAATATAGTTTGCCATTTAATTACAAAGTAATTCCTCTTCCCTTGCAGTACTTTTATTTATGCCTTTAGTGCCCCAGAAAAACAGAAGATATGAGAGACTCCAGTTCTGAAGTGATGCAGCTTTGCCCTGTGACCTTCCCTGCTACACCAGACCACTATTACTGATAAAGTGCTCCACAATACCGGTTTACAAACTGTTTGGCTTAAAATAATTTCTTTCTTCTGCTGTCAGTGAACTTAAGGACAGCTTGTCCTGGTTTTGGGATGTTCAACAGATGCAGCTCCTGTGAAGTCAGCACTCTACATTTTACAGGAATATGATGTACCAGAGGACAGCAGCTTCCTTTTCCTGAATCTAACCTTGGTAACCGCAGAAAGCCTCACATATTATGCTTAAATGCAGGATGGATTACATTCCCATTGTTTTTCTTTGAGCTTTTGGTGTC
Source organism: Aptenodytes patagonicus (assembly GCF_965638725.1). Lineage (NCBI taxonomy): Eukaryota > Metazoa > Chordata > Aves > Sphenisciformes > Spheniscidae > Aptenodytes > Aptenodytes patagonicus. Next base: position 46,515,014 of record NC_134949.1, read on the forward strand.
ATGCTCTCCGTCTCTTCATGTACCACTAAAGTCACTTCACCTGGAAGCTGAGAAAAGAAGGGGTAAAAATTTTTCTAAACAAAACCTTGTTGTGGTACCCTTATGTTAGTAGTGGTATCCTTATGTTACCTCTATATTTCTTGCATAAAATGTGAGACTTTTAATTGCCAATATCTTATTCAGGGCTTCAAAAGTGGTGAAAAGGCTTCTGGAGACACAGAAAGAATGAGAAACTAAAGGTTTCGGGAAGACTAGAGCTGTGATTTTCTGTGCACTGGTAAAGTCTATCCTAGATGACTGAGTTGGCCCTTTGGAACTACTCTATTTTTGAATCTACTCTGTCCTGAATAAGGAAAACTTCTAAAAACTTTGAGTCTACCCTGACAGGAAGTGTGGATTTCCTGTATTTCTTAACATAGAGCTTTATGGTTATTCTTAGGATATCTACTTGATGAAATGTGCTCCTAAAAAAGATAAAGGCATAAGTGTCTTGATTTGATCCTGGAGCCAGCAGGCTTTAATGGGCAAGACAGAACAGCAGGAAGCTTCTCTCCCCAGCACTGAAAGCAAATGGATTTGCTTGCTTAACAGATCATCTGGGGTCCATTTGGGATGGCCTTGGAATTATGCTTTTTTCCCTCCTCAAGGAGACTGATGATGCTGAAAAAGCTGTTGGCCCAATGCAAAACACATCTTCCACTGACAAAATTTTACATTTGTTTCATTTTGCCTTTTTTGAGAACCTAGAGTTTTATCTATATTTCATATACCCAAGAGTTAATGTTGTACTTGTGTCCCAACAGGATTTTAGAATTTCAATGATCTCTTTCCAGACAGAAATTTAGCAGAATAGTATTTAAAAGCAAAGGTAATCTTAGCCTATCTGAAAAACTGTATTTCACAGCCTCTCAAATAAATCGAATGACCCTTTCTTAAGCACTATGTTATATATGTTTGAAAGAATATTTACAAAACACCAGGAACTCATTTACTCTTTAAAGTAACTAAAAAGCTTACATAAAGAGAACAAAGGAGATCTTTAAGTGATCTTTAAAAAAATGTTTAATGAGTTTTAATGAAATCATTTCTCCTTCCCACTCCCGCAAATTTTCCAAAAAATTTCTAGTGATGCTATCCCTACTCCAGTTCCACTTGTACTGTCTTTGGAGACATAGTAAAATAACTAAAGATTCAGTAACCTATGGACTTTTTAACATTATGTTAGTTTCTTAATATACAAGATCTTAGGACATTAAAATTAGTTTATCAGGAAGGTTTCTAAAAAGACTTCAGCAATCTCTCCTGGACTTGATTTTGGCCCTCATTCTTCTCTTTTGATGCAAATGCCTCAGGTATAGGCTAGTCAAAGAATATAAGCTTTAGAATCATAGAATCATAGAATCATTAAGGTTGGAAAAGACCTCTAAGATCATCGAGTCCAACCGTCAACCCAACACCACCATGCCCACTAAACCATGTCACTAAGAGCCTCATCTACTCGTCTTTTAAATACCTCCAGGGATGGGGACTCCACCACTTCCCTGGGCAGCCTGTTCCAATGTTTCACCACTCTTTCAGTAAAGAAATTTTTCCTCACGTCCAATCTAAACCTCCCCTGGTGCAACTTGAGGCCATTTCCTCTCGTCCTATCGCTTGTTACTTGGGAGAAGAAACCGACACCCACCTCGCTACAACCTCCTTTCAGGTAGTTGTAGAGAGCGATGAGGTCTCCCCTCAGCCTCCTTTTCTCCAGGCTAAACAGTCCCAGTTCCCTCAGCTGCTCCTCATAAGACTTGTTCTCCAGACCCCTCACCAGCTTCGTCACCCTTCTCTGGACACGCTCTAACACCTCGACGTCCTTCTTGTAGTGAGGGGCCCAAAACTGAACACAGTATTTGAGGTGCGGCCTCACCAGTGCCAAGTACAGGGGCACGATCACTTCCCTACTCCTGCTGGCCACACTCTTTCTGATACAGGCCAGGATGCCATTGGCGTATTTGGCCACCTGGGCACACTGCCGGTTCATGTTCAGCTGGCTGTCGACCAACACCCCCAGGTCCTTTTCCGACAGGCAGCTTTCCAGCCACTCTTCCCCAAGCCTGTAGCATTGCATGGGGTTGTTGTGGCCAAAGTGCAGGACCCGGCACTTGGCCTTGTTGAATCTCATACAGCTGGCCTCGGCCCATCGATCCAGCCTGTCCAGGTCCCTCTGTAGAGCCTTCCTACCCTCGAGCAGATCAACGCTCCCGCCCAACTTGGTGTCATCTGCAAACTTACTGAAGGTGAGAGGCTTCTAGAGGGTTATTAGGCTTCTAGAACAAAACAGTTAGAAGTAATAGCATATTTTTTTATCTAAATAGCTGTTGGATAAAAAACCAATAAGATATTTATGTGGAGATAGTTATGCTGTAGAAACTGCATTGTTTGCTGCTGTGCAGAGATCCTGACTGGAGATGTCTCTACTGGGAGACACTTTCATACAGATTTCTCAGATGGCGCTCATAGCTTTGTTCTGGGGGTCAGGAAGTCACTGTAAACAGAGTACTAGTTCTAGCTCTTATCAGTTCAGTAGGTTTTGCACTGCACTATTTTTCATTTGTGAAATGTAAAACAGCAGGACAAGTTATAACAAAGCTCAATAAATGACAGAAATTAAAAGAGGGGGAAAAAAACAGGATGCTGCATGTGAGAGTGTTTGTGTGGGTCTAATTAACATTCCTGAACATAAAACCAAAGTTAAAACATTAGGCAACATTAATACCTCCAATACCTCTTCCATATGCTGTTTCAGCTTTCAAGTATTGGATGTGACAATCTGTTCAGACATAGCATACGGTTCAGTGTAAATACAGTGCTTGAAGCAAAGCTTTAAACTTACAATTTCTCTTTGAAGTGAACAATGTGTTCATAAGTGAATCAGATACTTACATATTCTGTGAGAGTTTCTGAGCAAACCTCCATGTTTAGATCCAAAGTTGACATTCCCACAAAGCTTCATCATTCTATCAGAGAGGGAAACCATGTGCACTTCAGTCATCTAGATTGTGTTATCACTTTCTGGGATCAAACCACTGAACGAACCTATGTGTGTGACGCTCCAGGAGCATCTTGGCCTTGCTAAAGATAACAGCAAACTCCTAATGATGTCAATGTAGGACAGGTTTAATCTTCAACTTTCTAAAGCCTCATTTGCTGAATATTCTAAAATTCTAGGGCCGTATTTATTCCTCCCCCAACACACACCCCTCAGGATCCTCCTGATGGTGCACTCTAGATAAACAAATATGTTGTAACATGATCATCACATAGTATAATCAGTATGTAGCATAGTATAATCATGCTTAAGCAGAAATAAAACAAAACAGGAACAAACCAGAAAAAGCAGAAAAATATGTCTCTGTATTCTAACAGTTTTCCTACTCTTTTCTTTGTTACTCATTTTAAGGAACGAGGCCTTTGGGAAGGAGCTTTTTTCTCATTTTATGTACCACCATCTATATGGCCCAGGTATGATGCCCATCAGGCACTCCTGAAATGAAACTAATAATGAATAATGAGCTAAAATTTATGTATATTTACAAAAATAGAAGTCATGAGTGTTAAAACAAAAGCAGCCTTTTTTTCAGGCCCCAATAAAACTGTGAATTGTTCAGGATTCTATATTTTGCTTTAGTTTTCCCACCATAGTAGGATAAAATGTCCGGGGATACAGATTAGTACGCATGTGGAAGCACTGAAATATAATTTATTTTTAAGGCAACTACCTTGGTTTTTGTAATTCACTTAGGAATCTGTGTATAGGTTTTGCATGCATTAAATTATTTTTTCACATTTCATTCAACCCACAGTGGGACAATCAGCTTCAGGTTTCAGCTATGATTCAGCCTTGATCATAGCACATTATTATACCCACACAACCATCATTTGCTTTTCTTTCTCTGTCTAGAGATGATTGGGTTGCTTGCAGCTTTCTTAATTAAAAATCTGCTTATTTTGACTGGACTTAGGTTAAGAAGATTAAAGGATATGGTGAATACACAACTTATGACTGAAATAGAAAGTTATCTGGGAAGTAAAATAGAAGTGTAAGATTAGAGTTTAGTCTTCCCCTTCTGCAAACGTAGCCTGGTACAGCACAAGCCACATTTTCAGTGGAGACTTTACTGTTAGCTGTAGCCACCCACCTTTCTATTTGCACAGCATGATGACTATTTTCAAGGAATTATATGTGCACCTAGGCAGGCTAGAAAATAGCATGGATACCGAGAGACCAATTGTACACTTCAGCAGCAGATTTTGTAAAGCAGCTTCTGTATGCAACTTAGTTACAGAGTCAGCCTAACGTGATTTTACCAACAGCTGACATTTTACAATCTCATCCTGCTTTTATGAGAAGTTAGTTTAGATAGTAGTGGATTAACATCAAAATATTTGTTCTGTTCTGCAGATTGCACATGCTCTAGACAGCATGTCTTCTATGAAAATGGAGGGAATATACAGTTTGTAATTCCCTTCAGAAAAAGGGAAGTCATGTATGGATATGTATTTTATTTGGTATACCTTGTATACCCACAGGAACAGAGGACAAAATAAGACTCTGAATATGCAAATGCATGGGATAGCAAGTATTGGTCCTCTCTGAAGCCGCATGGAAAGATCACATGAAGACAATGAAGAGACTATGTCATGTTTCCAATTATTAAGTACTTGTGCAGTTAGAGAACTTTATGTATGCGACATGCGAATTCATACCTCTCTTCTGCTAGGAAATACTGAATCTGATGAAAGCACTCAAGAGAACTTATCCAATGTCCTAGATTAACTCAGGGATGGATTGTTTTCACCTGTTCTCTGTCCTTCGTGTTAGCACTGCTGTAGTGTATATGAACTCTTAAATATTTCTTACAGAGAAAAAGTTTTGTGTGTCGGTCACTTTATTCTTTTCGAACCTATTCTCAACTACAGCTAGGAAAAAACAGAGTTGGACTTGGGATGTAAAATTACTAGATAGTCAAGATAGTCAAGATACCTGAAAGGGGCTGGAACTGCCTCAACTTTTCTGCCTGATGTTGATGTCAAAATTTAAGAAAATTACTTTTGGCACTTGATTTCCATGACTTTTTTTTTCATTAAACATGTAGGAATTAAATTGAAATGTTGTTGGTGCTGAAGGAAAAGTGCCTTTACTTGATATGGAGAGTTGATTGCTGGATTTTTTTTTGCTAGGAATAAAAGCTCTTTTGTTTGGATCAGATATAAATATGTCATTTCATATTTTTGGTTCAGTTATAAAATTTTAAAAGGCAAAGATGTATATAACTTTATGTCAAGTACAGATTCCACCTTGATTAAAATGAGAAGACAGGCTGAATAATGAGATGGGCATTTTATGTTTTTGCCCCATTTATGTAGAATAAATGGTGACCTAGAGAAAAAGAGGGAATGAATATTTAAAAAAGGTACTACCTTGGATCAGAGATCGCAGATAATCAACGACTGTGAATCAGTTGTTTATTAAAACAATAGTAAAAAAGCTGCTGATCTTGACTGGTAAGAACAGGATGGTCTTTTTGGCTGCGGGTCCAGTTTTTGGACTTCCATCATTGACTTTGCTGTTATGAGAACAGCTGCTACAGTGTGAGATACCCGGAAGAAGTAGGGACAACTAGGGACAACTGGGGCCACCCTGTTTTTTTTTTTTTTTTTTTTTTTTGTACTGATAGTTGTTAGCTTCTGTCTGTGAAAAGACACATGATTTCTGGATTTTATATGCCCTCTTTTTTTCTTCTCCCTCTGAATTTGAGTAATGAGACAGATGGAATTGTGTCATGAATCACTAGTGGGATTGCATTGTCCTACATCTACAGCACTAAACAGAAAGTGCTAGAAATATTTGAAGACAAGCACACTTGATGTGCTATAAAACTGATGACATTATTTAAGAAAGAAAACTGGTAGGAACTAATGAAAAAATTGTATTTTTAACTGAAGAGACATAAATGTAATGTTGCAACCTTTAAGCTAAATCTACATAGCAAACAAAAATAGTGTAGAAGGAGTTTATTTGGAGAAAATAGATTATTTAAGGTGGTTTCTTTTTCCTTCAAATTATTCATAGTACAATTTTTTAATTTATTTTTATGTTTTAGTATGTTTTCTGGGTACAGCAAATATTTGTTGTGCTGTGAAGACCCAGGGTACTCTCCCTTTGAGAATTCTGCTGGCAACAACTGAAACATGCTGCAAGGCAGTTTAGATTTACACAATTTATACATTTAGGCTTTCCTCCAAAAGGTGCAGTTCCATACTTCATGCACACATGGCAGCTTATTGCTGCTTCTTCACAGCTTCCTTGCTTGTGCTAGAAAAAGCTTTCACCATCTATGGCAGGTGAATTGGTTCAGCACACTGCCTTGTGTTTAAAATGCCCCTACAATGCCAGCAGTTCTTAGAAGTAGCACTGCAGACAACACTGCAGATACGGTGGTTAAATTGCTGTAGCAAGACTGATGTGACAACACCAGAGCCCACAGGTGATACAACACATGAAATCATTCTATGAATGTTTCTAAAAGTGAGAAGAGTATTTGTGGAGACACATGGGCTTCAACTCTCCTTGATCTTGAGATGCAAAAAATAAAGAAGAGTCAGAGACTGATATAACTGATTGTCATTTTATTATTATCAATTATTATATCAATTTGGGTGGGAGTGTTGATCTGCTTGAGGGTAGGAAGGCTCTGCAGAGGGATCTGGACAGGCTGGATGGATGGGCCAAGGCCAGTTGTATGACATTCAACAAGGCTAAACAACGGGTCCTGCACTTGGGTCACAACAACCCCATGCAATGCTACAGGCTTGGGGAAGAGTGGCTGGAAAGCTGCCTGGCGGAAAAGGACCTGGGGGTGCTGGTTGACAGCCGGCTGAACATGAGCCGGCAGTGTGCCCAGGCGGCCAAGAAGGCCAATGGCATCCTGGCCTGTATCAGAAAGAGTGTGGCCAGCAGGAGTAGGGAAGTCAACGTGCCCCTGTACTCGGCCCTGGTGAGGCTGCACCTCAAATACTGTGTTCAGTTTTGGGCCCCTCACTACAAGAAGGACATTGAGGTGCTGGAGCGTGTCCAGAGAAGGGCAACGAGGCTGGTGAGGGGTCTGGAGAACAAGCCTTATGAGGAGCGGCTGAGGGAACTGGGACTGTTTAGCCTGGAGAAAAGGAGGCCGAGGGGAGACCTCATCACTCTCTACAACTACCTGAAAGGAGGTTGTAGCGAGGTGGGTGTAGGTCTCTTCTCCCAAGTAACAAGCGATAGGACGAGAGGAAATGGCCTCAATTTGTGCCAGGGGAGGTTTAGATTGGATATTAGGAAAAATTTTTTCACCGAAAGGGTTGTGAAGCACTGGAACAGGCTGCCCAGGGAAGTGGTGGAGTGACCATCCCTGGAGGTATTTAAAAGACGTGTAGACATGGCGCTTAGGGACGTGGTTTAGTGGTGGACTTGGCAGTGGTAGGTTAACGGTTGGACTTGATGATTTTAAAGGTCTTTTCCAACCTTAATGATTCTATGATTCTATCATTCAGTTGTTTACTGTTGGCAGATTATTTTGAGCTTTGGAGCTCCGTAGCTGCTAAGTGCTCCAGATCATTACATCAGTCAGAAACATCGTTCTCATCATATTGAAGTTTTACTTATTTAAGAATCTTCCTCATGAGGAAATATTATCCACAGAAAAAGAGACTACAGTCCAAGTGAGCAGAAGGGCCTCCAGGACAATGAATTGCCAAATATCGCCCAATCTTTGTTGTTTTCAGCCAGTAAATGGATTATGCTCAGTTGTACTCTGAAAGAAATATGTTAATGTAATGATGAATTTAAGTGTACCTCAGCATCATGCTTCATTTTTTTAAAAAAGTCAGTATAAAGATTATATCATGAGCTTGCTACCTCTCAGGCTGGTGATGAATGAACTCATGAAACACTGCTGAAGGTGGTTCATCTCATCTGTGCATGAATGTATATAATAACATTTGGGTAACCCATTACTATGTTACTTGCAGAATATTAAGCTAGATGGAAGTTGCTGACAATTTTAAAAGCAAAGGAATAGATTTATTCACTTTATGAAAGAGTAAAGATGTGAGAGCTAATTCTTTTAAAATGTATGAAATATTATTTAATTCTTACCAGGGGAAAAAAACAACATTTTAATTCTAATCTTTTTGTTTCTTTCACATCTGTCTTCCCAAAGATTAACAATGAGAGACAATTTTTTGTCAAAATTTCAGCCTCTCACATCAAAATTTCAAGTCTACAGGAAAACCTGTTTTCTTGAAAATACCTCAAAACCACTCTGTTAAGACCAAGTCTAATGATCTGTATATTCAGTTATTGAAAATCTGCTATGTACCATAACTGTAAAGTTAAATGAAGACTTTTAAAACTGTTTTAAATTGAAAACTATTTATTTAAAATTGTTTGCATCTAGCTGTCCGAATGATACCCTGCTATAAAGTAAAGTTTAAAGCTGCAATTTTCACAACTTTTAAGGGAAGTACACACGCAGTACCCATAATTTTTAAATTCTTCCTGTGGATTTCGCAATTTCACAAAATTGTAATAAAGAGATTTGCAAATATATGGAGATCGCAAAGCAAGCACACTTTGTGAGATTTAAAAAAAAAAACAACCTAAACTGCTGAGGCATTTCTTATTGTCTTCATCCTTGGCTACCTAAATGCCTTTAAAATTGTGTCTCCAAATCCCTTAGACCATTTTTAACATCAACATTTAATTCTCCATTTTTCCGTTTCACATCTCAATTCAATTTTTTAAGATATAACAAATATATAATATAAATATATACATAAATATATATCAAGCAATCCCAACCCTAACAGAAAAATAAATAAAATTATCCTTCTAAAAGCCTTCAGAAAACCCTCTCCCCGTACTTCAGAGCAATCACAACATTTTATATCCTTTCTGTAATCACAAGCCTGTATTTTCATATAAGCGAAGTGGAGTTGTATCACAGATTCAAACTTTATTTTGAAAATCTGCAATATCCTGAGATTTCATTCAAATGAATATAATTGGAATAATAGCTAGTATTCCCAATGCAATAGTAGAAATCCTTTCTTCCTTATGGATCTATAGCATATCTCCAATCAGTTTTCCTGGTCAGCTTTGAATATGGCTTTTAGGAATTCCTGCATCTGACAGCAAAAAAAGTTGAATATATAACACAAGTCAAATTATAGGCTATATATCAAAAAACCCCAATGGATAAATGTGTTTTGAAAGACCTGCTCTGCAAAATTAAGATGCAGTGTGTTATGTTTACTGGAAGCATATGTTTGTTTTCTTCCAGCACTGGAAGAAAAGTTTTGGGAGATTCAGATTAACAGCTCTTTCTTCTCTTGTAATGCATGGTTGCACCATTTTTTGATGTCATGTTTTTTCCACGCCTGTTCACTCAGAAAATTTTGCTGCTTACAACAATATGTAAGAGAAGCTTTGTGGCTGACTGCCGCAAATTCTTTTACTTTATTATAATATTAACATGGGCAAAATTAATTGTCCTTTATTTCAAGCTCCAAGACAAACAGCCTTGTAATGGCAAGTATTTAAATAAAAAAAATGATAGATTACACTTCTGTTGTAATTCTTTGAAGCAAATTTAAACTTTATTTAGAAAAAGACCACAGATTTTGACAACTGCCTGTAACCAATTACTCCTACAGTGTCACAAACTTTCATTTAATGGAAAAGTGTTCTCTAAAAGATGCTTCACAGATAAATTTTTAACTTCTCTGGATGTTTTAGTCTACTTAGTATAAGCTTGATTGTATTGTAAAATGTAAGATATTCCATATCTATTTGGTAACAAAATAGGTATTGTTAGTCATATAGTGAAATGTTTAGCCAGCCTTTCTTCTTTACCTGGTTACTTTGGTCGGGGGGGGTTGTGTGGAAAGTTAGGTTATTTTCTTGTGCAGCCCTTTGTTTTTATTCAGAGGTTATCTTCCTATAACAGGGATAAGAGAAGGATGTGTGTGACTATCTTCGGTTCTTACCGCTTACAGCCTGGTGTGGTATTTTAAAGCAAAATGGATGGCAGTTTGTTTTAGTATGCTGGGCTATGAGTTATGGCAGTCAGAAAGCTGCTGAATACTTTATTTATCTACTTGTTTTATGGACATTACCTCTGGCATCAGGATAAAGGTTAGCTGATGGCAGTAACACCTTAAACAACTATCATTAACGCAGCTTGATAAGATGCTTATAAGAAATACAGAGTTAATCAGGCTTATAAGGTATAAGTCTGCTATTCTTTTCTTCTGGTATATCATTCATAAGGATGATATAGTGACAATTTTTTTGAATCCTAATTGATTTCTGTGGAACAGAGTTGCTCCTTTTTTCCAAACTCATGTTTATGTTATTTTTTTTAAAACATCTCTTCTATTTATTATTCCTGAGATTTATCTTATCTAATGTTAAATCTCTCAAAGATGTAAGCAGAACTTTTAGCTAGTTTCTCGTTTCCCATTTTAGAGCAGGGGAAGATAATAGGCACTCTGCAAGGGTTGTATCTGAATCACTGAAAACTATCTAAATAGATATGACTGTGGACATATGGGTGACAAATGCCTTTGTTGAAAACTATGTCAGACATACAAGGTTATCTCAAATGACATTAGACAAATATGTGGGACAAAAGATTTGAGTCTAGACTCCCGAGCTTAATGGTTATGGAACATCAAGAAAATTCTGCAGTTTTCTCATGGGTCTGTCTTGGTATTTTACATTAAATATTCTCATTTAAAAACCAAAACAAAAACAAAATCAACTTAAACTGGATTTATTTTGCATAGTGGAATTCAGGAGGAATGAAAAGTTAGGTCTGAATTCTCTCAGAAAGAGGAGAGAACAGAAATCAGGAATGCCATTTTTTGAACAAGTGCTCTAAACCATAGGAATGGATGACAATGAAGTGAAAAGGCAGGAGACCAGCCCTCTGCAATTTTTTTGTTTACACCTTGCAAAGACCCAGGTCCCAAAGATGTTCTTAAAAACTGCTGGATCCAGCAGAAGTTTGTCAGGGAACATAACAGTTTGTCAGATAGAACCTCAGGTATGATTTCCGGATGCTTTTAGGTAGGTAGGTAGGTAGGTAGGTAGGTAGATAGATAGATAGATAGATAGATAGATAGATTGATAGATAGATAGATGCCTGCTTGTGTATCTAGCTGTTTTTTGCAAACACCACTTGCTTTGCCTGTCTCTGAGTACAAGAGCTGCTGGTCAGCTCCAAGATATTATATTGAGGAGAATTGTGAGCCTGTATGAGAAATCCTTCCTCTCCACTTTTTTTAAAATACATATTTTCCAGTCCCTTTTATAATGTATTTGGTTTAGTTATTGTTAGAAGCAAAGAATTAACTAAATCTCAAGTTAGCAGAGAGAACATGTTCTGTCTTAGTTGGCCTCATACAGTCACCATAACTACACAGCAAACTAGTAATTATTCTTAAGAATGTATGTATTCAGATATTACTTTGGGATAGTTTCATGTATTATACCATTACACATACATATTTGGATCTAAATGGATAGGAATTAGAAAATTAATAAATTTCCAAAACGTATTAGCAAGCAATGCCAACTCTGTGTCTTCATTTTCTTGGACGTGTTTTCTTTTTCTGCTTGGACATGTTGCCTGACAACTCTCCTTTTTCTTCCTCACCAGGAATTCAGCCATTTGGTTAGGTTTTTTGAATGCCGAGGGCATGGCAGCAGAAGCAGAAGCAGCAGCTTTGATTGTGCTCGCTAACCTGTGTCCATTTCACGATCCCAGATCATCTGCACAGCTCGTGTGCTGTATCTGTCACATCAGGAATAATTGTTCATCTGCTGTAGGGTAAGTAAAAATACACAGGAGGCCTGACAGTAAACCACGATGCCCTCTGAATGCATTATAATGAGTTAGCAGTCTTTTTGAAGTGTTCTGGATGTGTTGGATCATTACAAATGTACCACACAGTGAGTGAGCTCATATTTCTGTTCAAAGACACAAATATTGGTACCTTAAAAATATTGACTGCTCAGTTGAAATTAATATTGTGTACATGTGTAGATATGTATGTGCATGCATGTGGACCACATGCAAAGCATATGACCTACGTTGTCCCTTAGTCCAGTTCCATGGAGCTATATTCCCGGTTGTTACACAGTAACTTTGATTTATTGAGATTTGAGTTATTGGAGGTCTGTGTGCACAAAGTTTTTTTAAATTGACATTGTTTGCTACACTGCATTTACTTTCCTTTTTAAAATTATAGTTAAAGGAAGTTCTAGTTGTCACTGATTAGTGTGGTCATCAAAGCCTTTTCAGTATATCCCTAGAAATTCGGTTTCATTTTCCATAATGCTTTCATATTTATGTCTGTCAAATGATCATATAAATTAAGTATAAAAATATTAATTTCCTTAAGAACGTTCTGCTAACTTTGTGGGTTTTTTTCCTTATTTTTAAAACTCAGCAAATATTTATTGATAAATAATTTGACAATTTTTTTTTTTCCTAGAGGAAAAAACACATTACATTGAACCCAGAAAAGAGAAAAAAAGAGATAGAGAAGTTGCAGTCACCTTGTTCTATTCATATGATTGCTATTTTTAAGAAAATGTGGGTTTTTTTTAAAACTTAGATAAAAACAAAGAAGGAAAACCTCCCCAACACAAACATGCCATTACAAATTTTAAATTTGCCTGGAGTTTTTACATTGTGAGTACAGAAAAGATAATGCAAAAGGCAGAGGTGAACTGAAACTTTTTCTAAATGATGAGCCAAGACACTAGAAAAAGCATAGAAATGCACTGAGTTTAATTGGCTTTTATTTTTCCAGTTCAAAAAAATGTTTCCATTCCAAAACCTAATTACTTATTTGTTGGGTTTTTTTTCACCTAGTTCAAAGATATATATTTACACTGTTTCATTTTACTAGGCCTAAAATATCCCTAATTTGATGAATTTCAGTACACATCAGTGGTCATCTGTCAGACAGAAGTCTGTGACAGAGCTGACTGTTCAAAACCCAATGCTGGGTTTTCACTTATTTTTTTCTTTTTTTTTTTTTTATTTAAGAAAATGAATTTGGTTGCCCAGCTCTGTTAATGGGGCAAGAAACAGGGTTAACATTCTTCTAGGATTTATCCTCCCTGCTATCCTTCTATGTGATTTTTATTGACTGTTCAGTCGCTACCTCTTGTAATTGCATTCTCAGGCTACTAGGTCTGGTCACAAATTATGTTTAAAACATAAGGTCTTCATTCAGAACTATGTATTTTATCAGGAAGTAGGGAGGGGAAAAAAAAGAAGCCTATTTATTTATAAAACAATAAAGCCTTTTGTTGCCTTAGTTTTTGAGTCTTCTTGAATGAAAGGCAACTTCTCCGATGAATAAAGATAGACATAATTTTAAATGCTCTGTCATACAAAGGTGTTAATAATGATGCCTAATTTCTGGCATGATAGCCTGTCACTGTTAAAGTCAGTGGGTGTTTTGTTATGGGTCAGTGAAGTCAGGACTTCAAGACATCTCTCACCCCTTGGCCTAGGTTTCAGGAACTCACACAGGAATACAATTAGCTTCAGGACAACAGGACAACTCCTTTGTAAAAAACGTCTGAAACTGGAGAAGACAGTCTTTGATTTTGTTCAAATGCCCCAGACCATATTAAAGTAAGATGGTAAAACTGGTAAGTGTCCAAACACCTTCTCACTGACCATTGAATGTGGTGTATAGAATAGTGAGGTCCTGTTTTGCTCATCCTTTTATGGGTTGTCTAGCCAAACTCGGGAGTACAACCACTTTACCAGCCCAGAACAGCAGGATGCAGCCATGGTGTCTGGGAATGAGACTACTCCATCTTTCCTTGAAAACATGAGTGCAGGAAAAGAAGAAAGGACAAAGATTTCTTTTACAATGTTTTGCATAGATAGTTGATCTCTCAACAGTCTGAAATCCCATTTAGTTTCTGGTGTTTTCATATCTCCTCTTCTGTTTAAATTATGGCCAAAGGCTTTAGACTTTGTTCAGTTCAAAATGTCATCTTCAATTTGTAGACTTCTGCAGGGTACCTCCTTTGACATAATTATATTTTTATATTGAAATGTTTTCAATAGAAATCCCATTTTTGAAGGATTTATTTAGCCAGCTGCAATTTAATTTGCATTAGATTTTATCCTGGTACAAATGCTTGTTTACCTACCTTATTCATCGACGTGTCTATATCTACAAATCCAGAACGCATGTTTGTATAGTATTGAAATGGAGTGTACATCTCTGAAATAACCATACACAAAAGTACTTGAAGTATTATAGTTTTGATAATTGGTTTAAGGTACTTCAGAGTAGATTTCTCCTCAAGTCTAAGCATATTACTTTGTACATAATTTTTTAACTGAATAAATGGGAATTATAAAGTTAAAAACTATGAATCCTGTAGGAAAAGTGGCTTAACCCCTTTCTAGAAAATGTGTTTTATTAATACAAGAGATGTTATAAAAAGTGAGAGGAAATTAGAGTAAATTCCACTTGATTTATATTTAGGCAACTACCACAGACAGAATGGACCTTTATTTTCTACTTTTTTTTTTTTTTTTCATTTGAGAATAGGACATTTGGCTCAAATAATTTAATAAGCTTTCATGAGAAAATGTGAAAAGCTGTCAGTTGAATCTTATCTTGATGAATTTTTTCAGTTAATTTCCAGCAGATTTCCAATTATGTCCAGTAGCAGTACTCTAGTCATATATTTTGTTTGATCTTCCCCTCTAATTGGATGAGAGTGAGGAATGTGAATTTATAAATAAAGGTCTGTTTTACAGTTTATACTGAAAGGTAAGCAGCCTAAAAATGTGTCTTTAAGCACATACAAAACAGCCCCCAGGAACTGGAATTAATATTAACTGAAGCATAGATCTATGGATTCAGCAGGCCTCCTCACAATGTGTTTACTTATGTGGGTGCAGGCATTGAGTTCCTGTGTGTGCTTTCTGAGCTGGCTGGATATGCATCGAGGAGCCCCTTAGGCATGACTTTCAAAAAGATGTAGTAGCTTGGTTAACCCAGCTATATGGCATCCAGAAATGTCTGGGGGTTTCTCCAGGCTGCTTGGAGGCAGAAAGAACAGCCTGAGTCTTCCTGCATAAATATGAACATGGAGGAGCAAATTCATTCAAAAGGCTACCTTGGACTTTCATCTTCTCTGTAGAAGTCATTCTTTACTTCGTCAACTTCTTTCAGTACCTCACAATTGTAAGTATAACCAGCTGGTCAAAAGAGGTGATTATCCCGCTGTATTCAGCACTGGTGCAGCCTCACCTTGAGTACTGTGTGCAGTTCTGGGCCCCACAGTTTAAGAAAGATGTGAAGGTCCTTGAACGTGTCCAGAGGAGGGCAACAAAGCTGGTGAAAGGGCTGGAAGGAATGTGCTATGAGGAGCAGCTAAGGACTTTGTCCTTGCCTCATTTAGAGAAAAGGAGGCTGAGGGGTGACCTCGTTGCTCTCTACAGCTTCCTGAGGAGGGGAACTGGAGAGGGATGTGCTGATCTCTTGTCCCTGGTATCCAGTGACAGGACACATGGGAATGGTTCAAAGCTGCACCAGGGGAGGTTTAGGCTGGACATTAGGAAGCATTTCTTTACCGAGAGGATGGTCAAACGCTGGAACAGGCTTGCTAGAGAGGTGGTTGATGCCCCAAGCCTGTCAGTGTTTAAGAGGCATTTGGACAATGTCCTTAATAACATGCTTTAACCTGGTCAGCCCTGAACTGGTCAGGCAGTTGGACTAAGTGATCGTTGTAGGCCCCTTCCAACTGAAATAGTCTAGTCTAGTCTATTCTAATTGAAATACTAAGATTGTGGCACAGTTTTTGCCTTTTGTTTGTCTATTACTATTCCTTGACAAAATGAACATAGGCTATACAAACAATGCAAATGAGGTTAGTTTAAACTTGCTACAAAGTCATGTCCTCCACAAGCTCCAACTGTAATTATGGATACAAATTTTAGAAGCCATCTCTGCTGGACTTTTTACAAACTTGACTGTGCTGCTCTGATTTTTTCTATCTTTTTTTCTTCTCCTCCTGTGTAAAGCAAAAACCTGATTTGGTTCAAATTAAAATCCCTCTGATAGATATATGAGGTTTTGTGTGGAAGTCACAAGAGAGTTAATGTTTGTTAAAGGGATATTGCTTTAAAAGTAATACTCCATTGTGTAACTGTCATTAAGACGTGCAAACTTTATCTTTTTTCATTTCACAGGGTCTGTGGCATATTTCTTCTTATTTTAAGCTTGTTTCAAGAATCTTATATAAATATATAATTGTAATATCAATTTTAATTGAAACTGCAGAGTTTTATTTATTTTATATATAATAATCTGAGGTGGAACTTAACCAAAATCAGGAATTCCAAAGACGGGAATCAGTACCATATTAGATATCTTAATTTAGATGCCTATGTGCATTACATTCCCACATATGTTTCTAGTATCACTTAGGATGCACTAAAGTATTTGAGATATCTGCATGGAGCTGGTAGGTAGGCCATAGGCTCTACGAGAAATCTGTGTTCTTTGGAAGACACACCATCTCAAATTTCAGTATGTTGTGGGCAGCTGACTCAAATCATCAGTCAATACCAGTAATAACTTGAAAAGCTACACATCTGAGCAGCTATGAGGTTTCTAATCTATGGTGAGCAGGATCACTGCCTTCACTCCACTGCCTGCATTTATTAGATATCCATTGTCTCTACCAGGAGTCTGGACACTCAAGTACCTCCTAATAGATGCCCTCCCATAGCCACATAGTTTTAAGTATCTTCATCAGGAGTTAAATTTCACTACAGGGTTCAGCTTTCTAAAATGGGTGCTTAGTGTTATTTTATGTTCTGCAGTGATACCCCGCCTAAGTGTGGGAGCATCATAAATCTTGATTCATATTTTCCAGCCCCACTTGCTAGACCTCAGAGACCCAGGAACAACTTAGATAGGACTAGATGTCTATGTTTAGGTTACTGAATCATGCCCCAGATATCTATAGTCTCAACTATTGAAAAGTTTTGCTGCATAAGGAATCTGCTGAACCTGACACCAAAGGAATGCTGCTTGTGTGGCTTTCATGAAAAATTGTAGCTCAGTCCTTCACCACTTCTTACTGACGTCTCAACTTCGCAGCAGCAGTGGAACAAACAAAGTGTTACACAGACTTGTTCATGCATCTTGGTGTTCACCAACTGGTAGGCTGTGATACTTTAGTTTATTTTTATATTGCAGGAGATTTTCAGGTAGTTTCCAGAACTGTTTAACTTCCAAGATCAAACAAGAACAGATGCATGACCCTGGCAGAAATCAGACTGAACTGATTCAAAAGGATAGTGAATTTCTTGACAAACCCAGTTTTGTTTTTCTGTTAGCAATGCAAACTTCTTGTGAGTGAGATTTGTGCAGGTCGAGGCTTCAGTGCAAACTTTTTCCACAGTACCATCAAAACTAGCTCAGTAAGAAACAGAAAAGGGCCAATCATTCAATTATAGAAGAAAAAGGAGATGAGAGACAGTTACTTCAGAATGGGAATGTTTCTTTTTTTTTTCCTATTGTTTTTTACAGATTTAATAGATTATTTACTCCCACCTCCCTGGATTTTCCTTCATTCATATGCCTGTGCATATCAGTCTGTGCAAGAAAGACATACACATTGCAAATAGCGAACTGGAAATGAAGGGATGAACTGCATAGAGAGTCTGCATGAATTACCCAACGTGTGGGCAGACAAGGAGACGACAGCAGGTTAGAGCCAACAATTTTAAGAGTACCTTATGGACTTAATTACTGAAGTTCAAAAAGTCTTCAAAAGCCAATTAGAACTGCTATTTGTAATAACTAAAGCAATTAATATGGAAATATAGCAAGAATGAGCTTTTTAGTTTGAGAACCCTGAGGAATTCTTTGTTACAGGTCTTTCAAATCACTTTCAGAAATTTGGAAAGAAAATTGAATGGGGATTTCCTGCTGTTGTGTAAGATAAACAGAACATTTTTCTGCATGGGTAACACATTGTAGTTGCAACAGTCCATAGTGAAATCTCATATCTGAGTGAAACAAAAAGTTACAGGAAAGGGATAACTGAAGACTACTAACATTAGTCATTAACTAACAGCACATTCGAGAATCATTTACACTGGAAGATGATTATTTTCTTTTAATAACCTTATTAAGGCACTATCAGACAGACAAGGGATCCTAAACTGGGAAAAATATAACAGAACATTTAATTCCATCTATTTGGAAACTAAATTTAGTAGAGGTAAAGATGGAAGGATGTGTTTTTGATGTATCTAAGCAGTAATACAAAGTGTTTATTACCTTGTCTACAGCAAGACAATTTTAAAAAAAAGTCTGATAAAGAATCCCATTATTGTCTTTGTAACCTCAAATGCATTCCAGACGATGTCTGTTACACTATCAGGTACTGTGGCAGCAGAAATAGAACACTATTAACAGAAATGCATGTAAGTTAATTTCAGAAAAGGGCAGAGGTCTCTCTATAGCTATTTCCGTATTTGTTTTCAGATTAAATACATTCTTTGAAGAACTCTGTGAAAGACCTTCCAGCACTCTAATGCAAAATGAAAACATAAGGCATGCCACAGTATGTATTTTTTCAGGTATCTCTTTCAGTGAATCTATTGGATGCGTTGTCTGAATAAAATATATCAGCCTCTGCCTAACCGATGGAAGCAAAGGTAAATTGTAACTTTCACTATAGTCAGCTAGTATTTATAGATTTCATAATTTGCTGAGGTCTACATGAGACTACAATGGCACATGCATATATCCAAAGGAACACTTACAAGAAAACACCAAAAGGGATTAAAAAGTCCATCCTTCCTGACAAAATGCAAGAGATCATCCACAGTTAATTGGATTCAGTGCATACCTTGGATTTCTGTTAACTTGTATTTGGGTAAATGTCCTTGGTTTATCTAACTTAGCACAATACCTTTGGATAAAAATGGCCCACACTAGAGTAAATTTTTCTGTACTTGTCTTATTACTTCTTGGAAAATCCCTTCTTTTAATGTTTCAGTATGTTCCTAGTTGTGAAGATGTAGTTTATACTTTAGACATTTGGCCTGTATGAAAAGTTTTCTGTCTTTGAATGATCTTCAGAGTGAGTCAGTGACTAGCACCAAAACAGAACTGTTGTAACAGGAAAGATTACCTCTTTTCAGCACTGAAAAGCATATATGGGATATGCTTGTAAAATAAATATTAAATGGTTTTCCATAAATATGGACATATATATGTTTGCATGTACATGTTAGAGCATGTTTGAGAACTCAGAAATAAAATCTGTATCTTAAAACTAATTTCCCTGGAATCTATGTGTGTTTCAAATGTGGGCAAACCCTATATTTAATATTTCCCTCATTTTTCGGCATACAGCCTAACGTTCTGTTTACTATTTTTGTGAGAAAAAGTATCTTGAGGCAGATCCTGAGATGGCCAATACAGCCATTAGGGTTTATATCAGCTGAAGATTTAGCCCATTGTTCTGTGTTCTTGCTGTGTTTCATTGATTGCTTTAGCAATGTTTCCTTGTATTCCACTGACCACCTTTGTTTAACCATCACCATTCAAAGCATACAGATGATAATATGAAGCTTCCAAAACAATAAAAAAAAAAAAAAATTCCCTTGGTTTCCCAAGTTCTTGATCTGTCCAGTTCAGTGTTCTCAGTTTTGATGTGGAACTTCATGACAACTTTATTAGATCTGTTCCCTGCTGGTGGAACAATCAAGTATTAATTGGACCAAAAGTACTAGGTGTGACCTGAGAGTCTGTTGCTTAAGGTGCACACCTGGGATGAGAAATCCTTGCTGCACTGTACTATTTTTTCAATCTGTGCTGAATACAGAGTTTGGAAGTTCCAGCGTAAATCACATTCTGCCAGGGATGATACTATTTTCATGGGAGATCAGCATTTGAATCCCCTGATCCTGAAGAAGGAAACTCACTGCAAGGGAAAATACCTAACCACTGAATTACTAGGTAAAAACAAACAATATTGCATTTCATTCAGAACTTTCATGTGAAGAGAAAGAACTGACTTTGTGTTCAGTTTTTAAAAGAAAGAGCTTAGGAGCCTAACTAAAAAGGATTTAGTAGTTTCTATGCTATATGGAGGGAAGCTTTAAATTAGGTACAGATATCTTTCATATTCCCTCTCAACATTTTTTATTAGTTTCTTTGAGATGTTTACCCAGTATGCTGCCCTTAATGTATTCCATCCGTTTTGAGTGCCTAACTCTCTTCATTTACTACATAGCTAGGTTAGTTGTCTTCCTCAGGGTTATGAATTCTTCCAGGTGCCCATGTCCCATTGTCAATCTGTTTTCAATATGGATCCCGTGTTTACTTCTCTAACATTGATGGGAACAGGAATAAGATCTCAGGATGTTAAAAAATACAGTGATTTCTGACAGTGAAATAAGATCTTTCCTCAGCTTTTCTATGCTGTCTCTGTACTAGCATTCACTGGTCCTACATACCTGCTGTAAATATAAACCAGACGCTGAACTGACTCAGGTTAAAAATAAATCTCAAAAAAGGGTTATTTTTTAGTAGGATTATTCTATTTGAACTCAAGCTCCATGAACTGCTATAGCAGTGTGAAAATGATGGTAGACTACAGTCCAGAGTAAGAATGGAGAGCCAAGGGGAAGGAAAGAGGTAGGAACGTTTCACCTGGCTTTGCAGCCAAAGTCAATATTTGACACAACTTTGGCACCAACCTCTTTTTCTCTGTAATGTGTGGGTGCTCGAGAAAAATGTCCATATAAAAGAAATTTAATCTATAATCCTTGTCCTTCACTGGCGATGATTTAACAGAATCTACAGAAGATTTTAACAGAAAATCTACAGAAGATTTTGATGTAGTTAAATCTCCTAATTGTGCTGTGGTGCACCAAGTTCAATTCCTATTAGGATGAATTGGTACTTTTATAAACACTTCAGATGTATACTGAAGCCCTTTTTGTCAGTTCTGAGGAATTACTTGATTCAGCTGGTAGCATGTGGAAATAAAGGATTGAGCAGTTGTGGACATTTGGGATTACTCTTCCAATGTCTTTTATAAACATGAAATCTTGTCATTCTGGCTAAATTCCAGGAGATGGTCAGGTAGTTTGCAAATCTTAAATGTATATTTTTTAAAAATTACATAACTTTTAAAATTTCATTGTATTGTTCTAAATTATTGCAGCAAACAATTGTCTGGAATTATTACATGCACATAATTAAACATGAAAAATAAGTTAACAAGGTTTTTGAAACTCTCTATGTTCTGAAATTGTTACGTCTAAAGGAGTATCAATAATAAGCCATAAAATCCAAACAAGATACATATCCTTTTGATATAGATTTTAAATGGGCATTTTGAGAGGGAAAAGTCTGGCTGCAGTTTCAGGGAAATACTGCACTGTAGTCCCATATTAACTTGTTCTCAGTATAAGAACATCTGGACCATCCCATTTCATATCCTATCATTATACAGTTTATTTGACCTATGTTTGGCTCAACATTAATTCCTGGCACTTCTGGTCTTGGTTATGCAATACAGTATGCTGTCAGAATAAAGTAAGAGCTTACAACAAAAGTTGCACCTGGGGTTTGAAGAAATCTCAATAGTGGGTATTGTAACATAGTTTTATGTTTATAAGCTGTAACTCAGTCTAATGTTTCTAGATGAGAGCAGCTAGAATATGCCAGACAAACTTTATTGAAGTAATGGAAACAGCTTAAGTTGATTGTTTTCCAGAAGAATGTCACATTATAGATTTCCCCACTATATTTCTTTATCTTAATTGCCAGCTTAACCTTGTCTCCTTTGAACCACCTCTAATACTCTGTCTGAAGGCCATGATCTTCACTGATGAGACGGTGGAGCAGGTTAGTGATAATGCCTCCAGTGAGAGAAGACAGCCAAAAAGTCACTTTGGAAACACACAGGTATTTTCACGTTTTGAAGCCAATGCAAAAACTCTTCTGCCCCCCGCATACCTCACAGTAAATGGCATTCTGAAGAAAGAAGTTTTCACCTGTATTTACAACGACATATGAAAAGTGAAAGACTAGGCAAGCTACCAAAATGTATATACAGCAGAGGGATAAGCCAATCTTTTATGAAATTCATTGCACCTATTTTACAGTGATTTTGTGTTATAATATTAAATGAAAAATACCTTATTTCATGAATAGTCTTAGAACAATGAATATGCATTATCCTGCACAACACTACCTGTGGAAAAATTCAATCATAAAATTTGGTGAGATGCAGCAAAGAAGATAATTTCTACATTATCTATTCATATTTTCTATAAAATAATGAGTTCATGTTATCTCAGTTTTGTTGAATTTTGCAAATTTAATTACTTACAATTTTAATAGATCATATCCTGATCATAGCCTTATAAGGAAGATGGAAAAACTTGAGACAAGTATTTTTTCAACAGTGTTGAGAACATCTACAAATGATTTAACACATTTTCTGGTAAAGGGTATCTTTCCTAAAGATTAAAAATATCTGTTTTGTTATTTGTCTTCTGGAATGGAAGAAAACAATAACTGTGGGTATAAAAAAAAATCAGACATGAAAAAAAGCTTTAATAAGGTATTCTGCAGTCTCCAAGCCACAAAAGAAATCTATATGAACTGCTATGAAGTAATTCATCAATGCAATAAGCTCCCAGCCCCCAATCTTTAAATTAGCATGCATGCAATCAAAAACCAAAACAAAGCATGTGGACTGCAGGGGTTGCTTCCTTTTATATTGTTTCTATGACTTAGTGACCACTACCTCATATTTTGAAATAAATCAGTTGTCCTCTTTCAGAGGGCACTTAAATAAATTTAGAGTGAATGAAATGAGAAGATGGATTACTCTCTAATCCTCATGAACAATCAGCTTAAGCCCTGAAGCCTAAAATGTGATTACTCACATCATTGTCTAAGCTTGCATAGCAACAAATTTTAATAATGGTTGTAAAGCTATCCAGTCATTTGTTAAATCTAGCCACCTAGATAACCTCCCATGGAAAGTTTTCTCCACACGTTGATTATACTCTGTGTTAGGAAAGATCTCCTTTTATTCATATTAAATTTACAGCTGTTTGATTTTATCACATATCCCTTTCTTTCCCATGATACACCCAAATTTGATCTCATTAAAGTTAATGGAAGCTTTGCCTTTGAGAGTACCATTTGTAAGGATTATGCATTTATTGCCAGCTGCTTATTCTGAAATCACATATAAAGCTGTCTAGTACAAAGGAAGTTCATTTCTCTGAGCTTGATTCACAGACTATTGAAATGATTGATTTGAGTGGGGGCTGAATTAGATCCTTTTTCAAGGAAAATTCAAGAAAGCTTCACAAAAACATACTTATCTACTCTTTTCCTATCTCAGCTAAGAAGACATACTGTGGAGTTATGAATTTAAAACTGAAGAACAGCAGCTTCAAACTTCAGATACTCAGATACAGCAAAAATGTGATTTTCTCTTTTCTGAAAACAGTCAAAAATAAAGAAAAGAGGGAAAAGTTATTGATTCACTTCATGAATGTGAATGAGGTAAAACATGTCAAAGATGGTTGTGAGGTCATTTGATGTCTGAGTTCTCTGCTTCACAGAACAAATTGTAATATTTTATCCTGCTTCGTATGCTCAGTAACTTCCACCATGTGAAGCCTATTTCTGTCCTTACTTGAAGAAAAGGAAATAGCCAGATCCTGTTAGTCACCAAAGTAAAACGAAGCTGAGCGTGACTGAGTGCTTCCACAGTGCACAGAGTGGTGTGACAAAACACAGTTAAATCATTCAGATACTCTTTATTTCTCTCTTAATGAATGACATATATTTTAGGGAGATGGGGAATAAAATTATTTTTCTAGTTAAAAAGGGCTGACATGAGCTAGTAGAAAAAAAATCTAGACAGACAGCTGGATAGAGACGGGACCTGTGAATGAGAATTCACAATGAATTTGGTAGGATCCTGCCATTGTAAAGAAAGTACATTTTACAATATAAGCTTTCTGTGTTGGTGTTGAGTTTTAAATGATTCTTTATGGAGGAGATTTGCAGAAAACTGTTGAAGCAAGAGCTGGATTCCTACCAGTTCAATCACTGTCTAAATGAGACTGTCCAGTGCATACTTTTAGTGTGTGGCAATTGAACTATAACGTGATTCAATTTCACTCTCTTGCACTAAAGAAGGCTAATTTTCATTACCTGAAACTGCTGACTGCTCAGCTGTAAAGTCCTAATAACCTCTTTACATCTTTGAGACGTAATTTAAAAAAATTACCTAAATGATAAGAAATGTACAGAACCAAAGTAAGTAATTGTTTTCTTTTTCTCTTCCTGTCTCTTGCTTATTCTTTCTTTGCATCAACATATTTAGTTCTCCATTTTATTTAAATATAGCTACACCTGGACTGAGCAGTGGGTGATTGCTGCAGTTGATGCCAGATTCTTGGGCCCTAGGTTGTGCAGATTAGATCTCTGTGAAGCTTGCTCTGTGGCTGTTCACTGGACTGCAAGACAGTCACCTCCTGTAAGGGAAATCTGTTCCACCTCAACATGGGATTGGGACAAATCTGAGATACATGCCCAGGTCAAGGAACTCAAAATTAAGAAACCTATTGGATATATCAAATTGCTTAAGAAGTCTGCAAGTGTCAAAACATAAGTTAATGATAATGATAATATCATGAGTTAATACTACCAACACAGGTTTGAAATATTTTGTTTAGTATTAAAGTGGCAACATTTTATTGTGAAAAATACTGTGATTAGCTTTAATGCTAAGGCCACTTTAATAATAAAACCTTGATTTTTTAAAGATTTTATTGCTTAGAACAGGGTTCAGATTGTGAAACACATAGCATCTGGTGCTCGGTTATTTGAAGAGCTGGCCCACTGTGAGGTGCTAAAATAATGAAACATCCTGAGTGATTTTGAAAACTAAACTCTTACCCATGAAATCACTTGTGAAGGTGATTTTTACCTCTTATGGGACAAACTATTGGTGTGGGTTACTGCATAAATAAACTTTCCTGAACTTTTTTTCAGCCAGGCTAGGGAGACTAGAGAATCCTTTTAGACCTGTAGTGATGAAGTCTGGTTGTTTTCACCCAACTCTCCAGCACGCTGTGGGCTTAATCCACAGAGTCCTCTGTAGTCACTGGGAATTTTTCTAATACCTTAGATGTATCTAACTACATCTTTTCCATAAAATTCTCGGTACGTAAAAATTATTATGGTGACAGGACTGTACCACAAAGGTGACACCATTCTCATGTCGTAATTTGAAGATGATACTTACAAAAATGCCTGGGCCAAATTGTAAACCTCTGTTTATTTCATAAAATAAATCACTATAAAAATAATTATATTATAAACAAACCCACATATAGACATGAAATAATCTCAATTTAAATTAAATTCTATAGATAGACCACTATAAATACTTAATTAACTAGGTAAAACTGCTTCATTTTCTTTCTCCTTTTTTAATTAATGAAACTGCATTCAATACTTTTTAATAAATAAGCAACAAGACTTAAAACCAAAATTTTTAAAATTAAGTTCCTCAGATTGTATAAATTGTCCTGAGTTTACAGGTTTCAATAGGCTTTGGCAATTTACATTAGCTGAGGATGACCCTTAAGATGATCAAAGGTTCAATACATTCCTTTTCTATGTGATTAAAAGTTCATTGTCTTTAACTACATAAGATAATTTTGAGCTGAAAGAGGGCTAAAGAAATGAAATGAAGGCTTCTAATTGTCCTGGAAAAGGTTTGATTTGAAGTTAATGATTCATTGTCAAAACCCTTTTTCTTTCACAAAAGTTATTGTTCAGGAATTAACATGCCCAGGCTGACTAGAATGCTTGATGAAACCTATGATACTTGACAGTGTTTTGCATCCTGATTCTAGTAAAGGATCTTTATAAATAGATTTCTAAACCTTGATTTAACAAAGCAAGCGGTATGAGAGAAAACATGATTTTATGACAAACACGCTTTCTTTTTTATGTCAATATAGTCTTACTAATATTTTTTCTCCCACTCACACGTTTTTTTTTTCTTTCAGTCTACACAATGCATTTAATAAAAAAAACACAATAAACTAAACTTTTCACCTTTTTAAGGGAAGAAATCAATGACACTCTGTCACATATTGCCCTGAGAAGCAAGTGAATGGGTAGCTCAGTACTTCAGTCCCAGAGGCTCTAATGGAGCCCACTTTTATCAGCACAAGTTCGCAATCATTTTCTGTAACCTCTAGTTATGGTTAATTTTCCAAGCAGCAAACTAAGAGCAAACATGTTGTCTTGCCATTTAGATGCTAAATCTTGAGAATTTTCCTCTATGAGTATCATACTCTGGAGAATCGTATTACAAGACCACATCAGCAAGTTTAGCCAGCCAAAACTCAAAGTGCAGTGAGCTAATGGCAATGGTTCACCCATGGACTAGTTAGCTTTACTTGCTTCCTGTTCTGATAATAAACTGCAGGCATTCAGAATTTGTTTCTCACAAAATGCAGTGAATCTGAATTACCTCAAAGTATCTTTGCTTTATTTTTTTCAGAAAAATTTAGAAGAAAGCAGTCATCAAAAAAGTAGATGCTTGATTATATTTCTCTCTCTCTCTCTTATTTACTATTTTTTATATATTTATGTATTTATTTATATATTATATATATTTACAATATTTGGTCTTCAACATACAGACAGTAGATTATGGAGTATTTCAGGTAGAACTTAATGTATTTTCCATAGTTTAATTTAAGTTGTCCATCTAGTTCTATTGAAAATTATGATACTAATGTTATATAGTTTAGAATGATTAACTACAAAACAAAAAGATTGGGAAAATTCAGTTAAGTAGTTCTTACAAAACAGTATCCATATTCTTACTTTCCAAAATCTGTTCATTTTTCTTTCATATTATTGACAACCTGTCATAGCATGAGGCAATAGAGCCAGTGAGTATTCTGTTGAAAATCAATCACTTCTAGGAAGTCATGCGTGCTCAAAGAACATAGCATTAGTTTTAGCAAGCCCAAATTCAAAATTCAGCACCCATGGTATTTTCCAGTACATTTGACTGAATCCTTTATGTTTTGACACACTATCTTTTAAACCAAGGTCTGCATGTATATGAGAGTTTCAAAGCCGTCCTTCAGGCTTTAGTTACCTATTCCAAAGGCTTAAAACCCCTGGGCACTGATTGAACAAATAGTCTTTAGTATTCTGATGATTTCTCACTGACGAAATAGATAAAGCTGAGTCTACCACCCTCCTGAGTTTGGAAGCACACTTTATACTTTCGTAACCTCATGGGTCCGCAGCTCAATAAAACCTGAATATATGATATTCTGGTACACACATTTGGGGTAGCCTGAGCAGTACAGAAATTGAGAAGATGAAATGGGCAAGTACATTCATAAATGTTGAAGTGCAATTTGACTCCTAAAAGTCCATGTAAGTAGCTTCACGGGGTTCCATACTCACTGTGTCTCAATGATTTCCAGATTTTTATGAAGATGGTGTAGACGGTATGTAAAGTGAAGTCCTGCTACATTCAGTTTTGTTTTACTTTGGATACTTCTGGAATGTTGCATAACAATATGATACACACTTAAATCTTTGGTAATAGATTCATAATCTATAACAAGTTGGATTTACAAGCAGAAGACAGCTGAATGGTAAGGATAGCGGTCGCAAGTTTAATAAGAAAATGTGGAAAAAAAAATGAAAAACATGCTTCTTGCATCGAAATGCTGCCTCCAGAAAAATGAAAATCCGCAAAGAGCAAAGTCAGTGTTCAAACGTTAATAGAATGAATGCTGCAGAATCCTTTGCAGTATTCCACAGAAAACACCAACCACACATTGAAAGATCAGTTTTACTGTGTTTTGTTGAGTGCCATATGGTGTTAGGAAGATTATCAGTCTATTGTTAACCATCTTGAGAATACACTTTATGATTTTTAGCAGAAAAAATCCCACATCTTGAATGAATAAAGCTGTTTAACTATAACCTAGGCTGTAAACTGATTTATTAATCAAATTACGATAATGTGATAAATTCTATCCTTCTAATTATTCATACCGGACTGACATAAGTAAATAAGATTTAGCTTTCTTTTGTTTCTAGTTGGAGAAGGACAAATCCTTCTCACTTTATTTCATATGAGGAAAAGGAATTCTGTTTTCCAGTGCAAGAGGTTTCAAGTACAGTGTCAGAATGAGACAGGTCAGAGCACATGAAGTATACTTACAGTCTACCCAGGGATCACAAGAAGATCCAAATGCTCTATTACTCTGATCCTGTTGAAATCAATGAAAAAAATCATATCTTAATAATATATCTATAGATCTGAAGCAAGAAAAATTATAGCAATCTCCAGACAGCAAGCTTGGCCCACATGACACCTTTCCAAAGATGACATTCCCAACATAATTGAAATCAGCTCTTGCAAGCAGGCTGGCAAGTGACAGACTGTTATTTGAACAGAGAAGTGCAAAGTCCTGCACCTTGGGAGGAACAACCCCAGGCACCAGTACATCTGGAAAGCAAGTTGGCAGAAAAGGACCTGGGGGTCCTGGTGGACACCAAGTTGAATACGAGCCAGCAATGCGTCCTTGCTGCAAATAAGACTAACAGTGTCCCAGGCTGCATTAGACAAAGCATTGCCAGCAGGTTGAGGGAGGGGATCCTTCCCCTCTGTTCAGCACTGGTGAGGTCATACCTGGAGCACTGTGTCCAGTTCTGGGCTCCCCAGTACAAGAGAGATACAGAGGTACTGGAGAGAGTCCAACGAAAGGTCACAAAGATGATTAAGGGACTGGAGCATCTCTCCTATGAGGAAAGGCTGAGAGAGATGGGACTGTTTATCTTAGAGAAGGCTTAGGCAGGATCTTATTAATGTGTATAAATACCTGATGGAGGGTGCAAGGAAGATGGAGCCAGGCTCTTTTCAGTGGTGCCCAGTGACAGGACAAGAGGCAATGAGCACTAACTGAAACACAGGAGGTTCCCTCTGAACATCAGGAAACACTTTTTTAAAGTGAGGCTGACTGAGCACTGGCACAAGCTGCCCAGAGTGGTTGTGGAGTCTCCATCCTTGGAGATATTCAGAAGCCATCTGGACACGGTCCTGAGCAACTGGCCCTAGGTGGCCGTGCTTGAGCAGGGGGATTGGACTAGATGACCTCCAGAGATCCCTTCCAACCTCAACCATTCTGTGATTCTTTAAGACCACACTGTTACTTTAGCTCTTTATGGTAACTTCCAAAAGGACTGTGATTTGTAGGCACACAAATGCCTTTAATATCTAATCAGGTACAAACTTCAAATTTTCTCTCAGTTCATGTTTAATGTAGTTCAGATAATGTGCTTTCCTTTTATACGTCTCATTGATTACAGATTAATTATGGAAGTTGCTAGGAGTAAGGTTTACCAGGAACAATACTGTTACTCATGTAAGTTATCCTCATGGAAAATACAAAATTACACAAGTGTTTAGCCCTTAAGAAGCCATTCAGAAGTAGTTGTCCTCCATTAACTATATAAGAGTCACAGATAAAAGCTTTCTATGCAGTATCTATCTGTGTACTTTCCATCAAAGACAGCAGCTGCACTATCTTTTTTTCTTGTATTTTAGTTTGCTGTAGTAAGTTTCTCAGCCATCTGCTAGCCTAGTGGAAGGATCATCCCCCTGACCTGGCTATAATTGCTGCCAGTTTGAAAAAAAGGTAATGTTATTTTTTAAACACCTAGCTGTAACAAAGAAAAAAATTATTTGCCTAAATGAGATGTTGTGAAAATAATGGCTTAATTATTTCCAGATTTTCACATTTGGAAACTATAAAAATGAACACTCATCTGTTTTAAATATATAAGCCTTAAATATTAAGCAGCAGAAGAAATTCTTACAACAACCAAACTTTTGTTACATTCTGGCTTTTCCAAAATTCCAGACATAAAGTATCTTATTTTCTCGTGTTATTGTTGAAATGGATTTGAAGTTCCATTTTTTTTTTCCTCTCTGTCCTTATATTTTCCACTTTCAGTCTGTGAATCATTTGTATATTGTCAGCAATGTAGCAACAGCCCTTGGCATTAAGCCAATATTTTTGATATCCAGGAAGACAAGAGTAGCTAGCAAAGAATTACTCTTAAGACTAAATTGCTTGAGACTGTGCTGTTAAAGCCTTTTCTGTATATGATGGAAATCCAAAATTTTAATTGCACCTGTTTGCTTCCAGGATAGTTTTGCATGGTTTCTTATTGTGAAATCCTTCTGATTTCACACATTTTTTGTTTACAAACTGAGAAAGCTGGAAGAACATAAAAAAGCAAATTCTAGGGGTGATATCTAAGAATAGAAAGAGATTATTTAGGCATGGCATTTTTTGTCTTGGTTTTCTTTTTCTGCTCCTCCCACCGTCAATTTATTTAATGCATCCTTTAGCTGAATCCACTGATTACCACTGGCTAATTAATATAACTTTAATTAGTGAATTTCATTATTCCATATGTGAGAATATACATTGTCTGCTTTTCAAAAATTATAAACACACACCCCTCATTTGATTAAAAAAAGCATCTTCATCCTCTAAATGGACTGAACAATGTCTTTATTTCCATGAATATAAACTTTTGACACTGTCTTATGTAATAAAGCGTCAATGTTAATGTCCCATTTCTTTATAATGTTGCTTATCTTTCCATTTCAGAAGAACCATGAATCATTCATATTGCATTTATCCCCAATATGAAAGCCTGCTTTACAATCAAAAGGAAGAATAACTCTATTTTGACTTTAAAGAGAAATTTAGATCCTGGTCAGCACAAAGCAATTCCCTGAAAGATTGTAATTCCATGGTTACTGAATGTGAAGTGACCTTGTTAGTGGCTTTTGCAGCAATGTTTGGAGGATTTATCTACCAATGAAATACACTGATGCATGTGTGTTTGTCTTTTCAGTCAAGACAGTTATTATCATCCTACTATTTCTCACATTTAGCTAACTGAATAAGGATTTGGAAGACTGAAAAGTGTTTATACAGTGCTGCCCTATCCTGTGGTTCATAGAACAGTTTCGCATATCTTTCAAAGTATGTCTGACCAATAATAGACCAATGCAGAAGTTTTATCGTATAGGAAGGAGGGGATCTTATTTTCTAAACCTGTGTCAAGTGACCTAGAAAACAAAACTTGGACTTAGAATTTATTGTATTCTTGAAAGGTATTCCATTTCTCACATGGTAAGTACATAGCGGGTCTTTGCCAAGTGTGGTAGCAAAGGGGAAGAGTCAAGTTTTCATGGGAATCTAATGGGATTCATGAAAATATATTCTATTGAAATCTAGAGAAACCCCAAGTATTACACCCAGCAACACAGCAGGTTAATTGAATAAGCAAAATGATTCATATCATTGAAGGACATGGCCTGTGCAATGAAATATTTGTAATTAGATTCAATATGAAACATTTACTGATTTGCACTATTTCAGCTTGAACATTCAGTGATTCTTACAAGTGAAATCTTTGCATCACAAATTTAGTGTGTAAGAGTGGAAGATGAAGAGATTTGCAGTCACAGTTGGACTAATACAAATCACACTGTATTCAGCCTGAGGTATGAAATAGCTCCTATTTTAGAAATTGAACAATTTCTTCTTCTTTACCTTGGGCTTTATTTGTTTATTTTATTTTGTCTTCCTGTGTATTACACACCAATTTCTTGTTTGTTATTTTTTATTTTTGTAAACCATCCATGATACCTCTTTCATTCTAGAATTCTATTAAGATATTGGATTTGTCACTCTTAAATTCACAACAAATTGTGTCCAAAGTTTTCATTGAATAGCTCTCTCCTCATAAATTCAGTTGCTCTACAGTGTTTAATGAGATGAAAATGACTAGTGACGCATTTCTCTTTTCTATACAAAGGCAATGCAATGCAAAAAGACATATTTCTTGTTTTCTTAATTTTCTCCTGGATTTGCTTAACTGGAGATTGAAATGGTCTGGTTTTCACTTTAAGCCATTTTATCTTATTATACTTATAAGTGGACTGAGAAATCTCTATTAACAACATTCTTTTCCCATTTAAATACTTACACACTATGATTAGATCTCTTCTTACTGTTAGAATAAACAGATTTAGCTCCTTAAGTCTTTCACTGTAATGCACATTTTCTAGTCTTTTAATCAATTTCATGCTTCTGCTTTGAACTCTCTCCAACCGATCAACATCTTTCTAGACCTCCAAAAAGTGGATAAAGCTTTGGAATTGCAATTGCATGAATGCCAAATACAAAGGTAATGTATCCTTCCTAATTGATAGTCCTCTGTTTAAACATCCAAGGATTTCCTTTCTGCTATAGATCTGTAGTGAGACCTCATGTTTGGCTCATTATCTACCATGACCTTTCTAATCCCTGCCAGAATCCTTGTCTCCCTGAGTAGATTTCTTGCTTTACAGCTCATCATATTAAGACAGGAGTTGTATATTTGTGCCCACGTTATCAAGCTGTCTGGATTACTCTGTTTTGTTTTGTTTTTTTTTCTCTTTCTTCCTCTTTACTTGCTTCTTTTGTAATCCATTTGTCATCTACTAACTTTAGCAGCAAAAATGTATCAGGTTTTCCTCCAGTAAAGGAATTAAACAACAGAGTATATAAATGGATCCCTTTAGGACCCCCAGGGAACGCACCTGTTTCAGGATGATTCCCTATCGATAATTGATTTTTGAAATGTATCAGCCAGTTTTTAATCCTTTTAATATACACCATGTTGGTTTTGTATCAAATGACATAATTATGGGAAAAGCACAGGATATGAGTTATATAGGAAGGAGAATGTGAATGTATTGGTCTTTTTTTTTTTTTTCTTCCACACATAGAGCATTTGTTACTCTTTATCAATTAGTGAAAGAAGCACCTGGGAAAAATCACCTAAAGTCACACCATGTGTGGCAGAC
This sequence comes from Aptenodytes patagonicus, assembly GCF_965638725.1. Taxonomy (NCBI): domain Eukaryota; kingdom Metazoa; phylum Chordata; class Aves; order Sphenisciformes; family Spheniscidae; genus Aptenodytes; species Aptenodytes patagonicus. The sequence continues at coordinate 46,548,150 of NC_134949.1, forward strand.
AGATTTCTTCTCCTAGTTCATTTGTGGCTTAAAGATTTGTGATAGCAGTTTTACATGACCCAGGGTGAACCTCCATTAACTGAGTTCCTGGAGGAGTAATTAAAAGGAAATGATTTGCTTTTCTGGTCTCTGCTTGGAGTTTACCTTAAGTCTCAAAGGTGAAATGAATAAAAGTGGAGGAAAAATACGCAAAGCTAAAAATAACACAAAATCACACATTTTCTTTAGTATTTGGTGCGTATATAATTTTATGTGATGGAATCAGGCAGTACTGTAGTTAAACTCATTCAAACCCTGTCGGAATATTTGGCAAAGAGCACAAACCAGTTTCTAAGCCTAGCGTACCTTTTTTTTTTTTTTCATATCTTGACCTTCCAACTTAACATGAAGAGTGTCATTGTATCAGAGTAAAATACTACTATGACTTTAAAGATTACTTCTTTTTATGGCACCTTCACTCAAACAGAACTTATTCTTGTTTCCAGAAGCAGTTCAATTACATTGCTGTTCTGTAGACTTTTTGCTAGATTCTGGGAAAGTATCTTTATTTGCTTTCATTTAGCCAGTGCACCTCACTTGGTACATCTGCTTCTGTGTGAGAAGAATTGTACTCTATCTGAGTATATGTGCATGTACGTGTGTATTTCGCTTCTCCCATATTCTAAGCTCTGACTGCAGTCTATTATCTGGAGGGAAATTTTAGAAGCTATATCATAGTTCAGGAAGCAGGAACTGGCTTTTGATAAAAGGTTTCCTTTTTCTCCTCCGCAATACATCTGGGGCCTTTCACAGTTGATTACTGTAATATCAGCTTAATGCAGCATTGACATACAACTGAGAACTTTAACAACATTTTCACGCTGGAAAGAAAAATTTGCTAGCAGCAAGGATACTAATTAGCAAAAGGTGGCCTGATTTAGTTAGTTGCTAGTCCAAAACTCCCTTAAGCTTGTCACTCTGTATCAACTTTTTGGAGGTTTGCTTATAAAATGGTTTAAAAGCCAGAAAAGCAGCTTGCCAGAAAGACATGCTGCTGCTGCTGCAGATCAATTTTTGCCTGAAACTCCAGATGGATCATATGGGCACAAATTCCACAGGATTGAAGAGATCTTTTGTATTTATTTTTCCACACAAATATGAATATATTTACAAGGGAAGGTTCAAAATGCTGATTTCAATCACTTGATTTGAGCAAGATAATTTTTTATTCACTAATATTAGATATAGTCCCTTAGAGTAGATTAAAACTGGGAAAGTATGATGTCTAGAAAAGAGAGAAAGAAAAAAGAAAATGTACTTTTTGCCTTAAATTCTCACAATGCTTTTGTATTTTCACTTTTTGCTGAAAAGCTAGAAGTATGGGGTTTTTTTTAGTTTATACATATCTCCACCTGTTTGGCAAAATTAAAGAAAATGTTCCTATTACTATTAAAACAAATTTTTATCAATAAAAAATTTCTTATAAAATGAAGCTAATCTGGAATTCCCACAAACAATTTGTGATCAAGTTACCAGCCTTCTTGTTGTTGTCTGAGACTATGTGATTTAAATTCTTTCTGAAACATGTGCAAATCTATGGAGATTTCTGTGTATCACCCTCATTAAGGATTAAAAATTGTATGCTAAATCATACAAGTCAGTTGCTAGTCCCTGGGATTAGGGACCTAATATGTTTGATTTTGACCTGTAATTGGAAATATAAGCATAAAGATGTTTTGGAACCTGGAAAAAAATCATGCCTGAATTAATCACCAGATAATTTAAATACATCGAGGTAACCGTTACTACATAATAGATAAAGAGTTAGTGGATGTTAAAAGTAATTTGAAGTATATAAAATTAAGGGTTAGCAAAAGGAATAAGGGATTCAATGTAGGATGCCCTAAACTCAGACTTAATACCACAAACAGAATCATAGAATCATAGAATAGTTTGGGTTGGAAGGGACCTCTAAAGGTCATCTAGACCAACCCCCCTGCCGTGGGCAGGGACATCTTCAACTCAATCAGGTTGCTCAGAGCCCCATCCAGCCTGACTTTGAATGTTTCCAGGGATGGGGCATCCACCACCTCTCTGGGCAACCTGTCCCAGTGTTTCACCACCCTCAGCGTAAAAATGTCTTCCTTATATCTAGTCTAAATCTACCCCCCTTTAGTTTAAAGCCATTCCCCCTTGTCCTGTCGCAACAGGCCCTGCTAAAAAGTCTGCCCCCATCTTTTTTATAAGCCCCCTTTAAGTACTGATAGGCTGCAACAAGGTCCCCCCAAAGCCTTCTCTTCTCTAGGCTGAACAACCCCAACTCTCTCAGCTTTTCTTCATAGGAGAGGTGTTCCATCCTCCTCATCATTTTCGTGGCTCTCTTCTGGACCCGCTCCAACAGGTCCGTGTCTTTCTTATGCTGAGGGCTCCAGAGCTGGACACAGTACTCCAGGTGGGGTCTCACCAGATCAGAGTAGAGAGGCAGAATCACCTCCCTTGACCTGCTGGCCACGCTTCTTTTGATGCAGCCCAGGATACAATTGGCCTTCTGGGCTGTGAGTGCACATTGCTGGCTCATGTCCAGCTTTTCATCCACCAGTACCCCCAAGTCCTTCTCAGCAGGGCTGCTCTCAATCCCTTCATCCCCCAGCCTGTATTGATACCAGGGCTTGCCCTGACCCAGGTGCAGGACCTTGCACTTGGCCTTGTTAAACCTCATGAGGTTCACATGGACCCACTTCTCCAGCTTGTCCAGGTTCCTCTGGATGGCATCTTGTCCCTCTGGCGTGTCAACCGCACCACTCAGCTTGGTGTCATCTGCAAACTTGCTGAGGGTGCACTCGATCCCTCTGTCTATGTCATTGATGAAGATATTAAACAGTACCGGTCCCAATACAGACCCCTGCAGGACGCCACTCGTCACCAATCTCCATCTGGACATTGAGCCATTGACCACTACCCTCTGGATGTGACCATCTAACCAATTCCTCACCCACTGGACAGTCCACCCATCAAATCCATACCTCTCCAGTTCAGAGAGAAGGATGTTGTGGGGGACCATGTCAAAGGCCTTACAGAGGTCCAGATAGATGACATCTGTAGCCCTTCCCGTGTCCACTGATGTAGTCAGTCCATCACAGAAGGCCACTAGGTTGGTCAGGCAGGTCTTGCCCTTGGTGAAGCCATGCTGGCTGTCTTGAATCACCTCCCTGGCCTCCGTGTGCCTTAGCATAGCTTCCAGGATGATCTGTTCCCTGATCTTCCCAGGCACAGAGGTGAGACTGACTGGCCTGTAGTTCCACGGGTCTTCCTTTTTTCCCTTTTTAAAAATGGGGGTTATGTTTCCCCTTTTCCAGTCAGTGGGAACTTCTCTGGACTGCCACGACTTCTCAAATATGGTGGATAGTGGCTTAGCAACTTCATCCGCCGGTTCCTTCAGGACCTGCAGATGGATCTCATCGGGTCCCATGGACTTGTGCACCTTCAGGTGCCTTAGAAGGTCTCAAACCTGATGTTCTCCCACAGTGGGCAGTTCTTCATTCTCCCAGTCCCCGCCTTTGCCTTCTGTGACTTGGGCGGTGAGGCTCGAGCACTTGCTGGTGAAGACTGAGGCAAAAAAGTCATTGAGTACCTCCACCTTCTCCGTGTCCCGGGTAACCAGGTCTTCCGTTTCATTCTGGAGAGGGACCACATTTTCCCTAGTCTTCCTTCTATCCTCAACGTACCTATAGACTCTTTTCTTGTTGCTCTTGATGTCTCTGGCCAGATTTAATTCTATCAGAGCTTTAGCTTTCCTAACCTGATCCCTGGCTGCTCGGACAATGTCTCTGTATTCCTCCCAGGCTACCTGTCCTTGCTTCCACCCTCTGTAGGCTTCCTTTTTGTGTTTGAGTTTGTCCCGGAGCTCCTTGTTCATCCATGCAGGCCTCCTGGAGTTTTTGCCTGACTTCCTCTTTGTTGGGATGCATTGCTCCTGAGCTTGGAGGAGGTGATCCTTGAATATTAACCAGCTTTCTTGGGCCCCTCTTCCCTCCAGGGCTTTGTCCCATGGCACTCTACCAAGCAGATCCCTGAAGAGGCCAAAGTCCGCTCTCCTGAAGTCCAGGGTAGTGAGTTTGCTGTGCGCCCTCCTCGGTGCCTTAAGGATCTTGAACTCCACCATTTCGTGGTCACTGCAGCCCAGGCTGCCCTTGAGCTTCACATTCCCCACCAGCCCCTCCTTGTTGGTGAGAACAAGGTCCAGCAGAGCACCTCTCCTTGTTGCCTCCTCTATCACTTGGAGAAGGAAGTTACCATCGACACATTCCAGGAACCTCCTGGATTGCTTATGCCCTGCTGTGTTGTCCCTCCAACAGATGTCGGAATGGTTGAAGTCCCCCATAAGGACCAGGGCTTGTGAGTGTGAGGCTGCTCCTATCTGTCTATAGAGGGCCTCATCTGCTTGGCCTTCCTGGTCAGGTGGCCTGTAGCAGACCCCCACCATAATGTCACCTGTCCCTGCCTTCCCTTTAATTCTGACCCATAAGCTCTCAGTCGGCTCCTCATCCATCCCCAGGCAGAGCTCCATGCACTCCAGCTGGTCATTGACATAGAGGGTGACACCCCCACCTCGTGTCCCCTGCCTGTCCTTCCTAAAGAGCCTGTAATCCTTCCATCCCAACACTCCAATGATAGAAGCCATCCCACCACATCTCCGTGATGCCAGTAAGGTCGTAATATTACTTAATACGTAGAAATGGACTGGAGAATAAGCCAAAGAAAATGGATGGAGCTTTTTTTGTTAGAAAATATACATTGTAGAACCATTGGCAGCAGATTTAAGAATGAGTTGTACCCACTTCAACTCCATGACTACCTCAAAGAGATTACACATATATAATGTTAAGTGTGTGTTCAGATGCTTTGTTGAATCAGGTCAGTGTTCGGTCCATGCAGGCTTAAGTCTTGCCTCATTAAAAGGGACATGACTATAGTTAACTAGTAAAGGACTACTGGATGTCAACACAAGGAATATTCTTCTGCCATGTTTGTCCCTTTAGTATGGACAGGGAGTAGAGAAAGAGCTTTCTAATTCCCTTGAATTACCAAAGAGTGATTAATTAATAACGATATTAACTCACCTCTCACTGTTTAGGCAGTATTGCTGAACTGGTGAAGTTTGTTGGAAAATCAGGATTTCTGTTTTAAGAACAAATATGTATGCTTCAAAATCTTGCTTTTTTATATATTAAACCAAATATATTGAAACTCCTTGTAAACCAGAATTTCTGTCAGAGAAGAAGAAAAGAAAGGACTTTGAAAACAGTGTTGGAAATATACACTGTAATAAACTAATTCCAGCCTGAAGCACACACTCCTGTTGATTTTACTTTCTTCTCTGTTGGCAGTAGTGAATCTGACAAGAGTTTACATTAAGTTGCTTCCAGAGTTCACAGTAGGTGGATCAAGGAAATGCTGTAACATAGATTTCCTCCATTTTTCTAAGCCAGCTCTCTGCCAGGTTTACCCCAAAACCATGGGCTCACAAACTAATCAGAAAAGAGGAAATGTCACTGTAAACTCCAAAGTCATTGCAAGGGCAAAAATTTTGCATGATTGTACAGAAAGTTGTTAGGAACTTTCACAATAAACTGAGATTCTCTGTATGCATACTGTTGCAAGGTATGCACTTTCAAACCACTTTGCACTCATTTTATAAACCTTAAGTGATGAGCACTGGCAAAAGAACCATTTTATTCAGTTTAGCAGATATTTCCAAAGTTTGTTATTCAGAAAAACTTTGATAGCATTTTAACTCCTTGCTCATTTCAAAGTCTGTAAGCTTTTTCCCCTTAAAATTTTATTCCCCCTTGCTGTTTATAATGTGTTTCCTGAAAAAATGTTTTCCAAAAAGCTGCAATGATAATCAAAGAGTAACACAACCAAAAAGTTTATGAAAAACTGTTACATGTCTGTCCAGCACCATTTTTCTTGCTTTTTCTTTTTCTTTTTTTTTTTTTTTTTTTAAAGAACTAATTGCAGATAAAAGTAAATGGTTTAAAGAAATTCCAGGTCAAAAAGTCATTTTGTAGTTTTCTTTCAAATGATCCTATTTCAAAGTCTATGTCTGAATTTCAGAACTAGCGGATATACAGACCGTGCTATAAGAAATACTGCTAATTTGCACATGTGTGTCTGTACGCAGCAATTTCAAGTACTGTTTGAAAACAGTCTAACTGAGTTTAGGTGCAAGATTATTCTTATGTCTGTGGATACTGCCTCTAACAAACTATGCCTGCAAGATGCTATCTGTTAAAGCCAAACAAAAAATACATTTTTTGTGCAAATAAATACAAAAATTTGGAAGTTCAAAGCTCTGCACTACATTTTTCATTGTTATTGCAGGATTACTGTATGGCTGACAAAGCATATGGAAGTAACTTGTTTTTCTTTCTTACTTTCGATTAAATGCTCCGTTAATTGGCAGGTCTTTTTGGATGCAGAGTTCCTATTCCTTTAAGGTCTTTTATTCTAACTTGTTTTAACCAGTTTTTAGAGCCTTGTGAACTGGTTCTGATTTTCAGATATTTGGGAACATATGCAATAACATGTTTCATTTACTTCAGCTTCTGTTTCTCCCTTTGTAAGAATCAATAGAGAGTTATACCTGCTACAGAAGGAGAGACTGGATTTGTTAGGGAAAGGCGTGGTTAACCTGCTTGTTGGAACTTTCTGTGTCTGGCTAAGCAAAACAAGTATATAACACACCGGGAGGGTCTTTCATGCCATAAAGTTTCTAAACTGTGGATCCTGTTTCCTGGCTTCTTTTATAGTACAATCTTCTAAGCAATCATTTCTTTTGATTGTCATTGATGTGCCTTATGCCAAGAAACTAATTACTCAAAGAATAAAAGGTAGTAAACACAAAAGGAAATGTCACAGAAGTCACATGAACTTTGAAAATACAAACAGCATTATATTGCTTCCCCTGAGTTTGGGTGCCTGAGTGCATAAAAATCCAAGTTTTTCTTATCTCAGACTTCAGTTCATGTCTCTCAGGCATAATTTGTGGTTTACACTCAGTCTCTAAAGGATTTTATTTCACATCTGCAGTTGAGAAAAAACAGAATTTAACTGAACTGTTAGTAATCCCTAGAGAAAGTGATCATTCTATATTAGGTCAAGATTATCAGAGAGGTATTCATTAAAGTCCCAGATGAGCAAAGCATTTAAGCTTACGCTTAAGTGCATCACTCTTCTGCAAAGCACTCACTGTGGCATTTAGACATATGTCTAAAGTTAAAGGCTTAAGCACTTTATTGAATGTGTGGTGCCTACTAAATCGATGGCTATGTTGTCTGAAATGGTTTTCGCCTCAAATATTTGTGAAAGGTAATGCCAGTCTTTCTAGTTCATTATCCCACCATTGTGTGGACTGCAAAATTACTAATGCAGTAATCCTTTATTCTCAAAAAGGCTTGCTCTTTCTTCATCAACTGCAAAATAAAAATACAGCCAGGCTTTAAGACCTCTGTCTTATTCTTCTTTTTATCTGGTATGGAATTCCTATCTTATTTCTATCTGTCTCTCAGAGTTCCTGAACTTATCTGATACTGAAATGGAATGGGCTGGCTAAAACCCTTCAGAATACAAGCTACTCCTTCAAAATATCTAAATGAAGTCCAGCTCAGCAATGGTATATTTCAGACCTTTTTGACAAAAACATCAAACTATCATTTAAAATGAACTGAATTAAAGAATCATTGTGATAACTCTCCATCATATATTTTGTTTAAATTAAATTTATACAAGCCACTGAACCTGTACAACTAGTATAATTCACAGAAAGAGCTTCATCAGACTGCTTCTTTTAAGTAATATATCATCAAAGCCAACAGAATGAGAAACTGTTGCAATCTGAGGTCCACGAATTGTAAGGATTTATGTGATAAAAAATTTCGTTCAAGCTTTGTATAATTTTTCCTGAATTAACATTCATAGACCTATGTCTTTAACCTTTATGTCCTTTCATGAATTGTTTGTGGTCATATTTTAAGGATATTGGTCCATAAAAAATTGATATATCAAGGCTCTCTGATTTCTCTGTGAAGTTTTTATGTAGAAGTCAAAGAACATAAGAAGCTTAGTAACCTATTTAAGATAAAAGTACATCTAGTTGAAGGGTTAGATGCGATCCATGTAGTTGCACATGAGAGATGTAATATAGATAGGGTAAACAGAAGTTCAATGTTAATGCAGGCTTTGTACATTATGGGAAAAATTCAATAGAGAATTTAGATCTTTAGACAGTCTAAACTTGGCACAAGAACATTACTTTCAATAAGCCATTTCTGAATAAAAACATTAGAAGAGAAAAATATCCTGAGTCTGCCATGTATCTTCCTTTACACTGTTTCCTGCTCTTCCCACCACTGCTCAATGACTGTAACAATCATTTACAGGCCTGCCCTTCTTCATGCTTACCAGTAGAAAGACACTCACACATTTGGCATCAGCTTAAACATGAGGGAGGTTCTCAGATCAAAGTGGTTACAGCTAAAGCATTTGTAGGACTGTAAAACTTTGTACTTGCAGAACATCTGCACCATCTGAAATTATTTGAATTTATGCCAAATTCATGAAACTGGCAGGAATTTATTCAAAAGAAATCAAATAATTTTCTTGTGACATTTTCTAAATTACAGAGTTTAATCTCTAATTGTTTTGAAGACACACACATTCTCTGTTTTCACACATTTACCTGGTGGCATGATGATTTATTCTGAATTTAGGGAAGCATTTCATTAGACCTGAAAAGTACACTTGGGAAAGGAGTATACCTTTTGTTTTACTGCAAAGAAACAACCCCTCAGCCTATAACTAACCTTGATATGATCCAAAAAAGGTCCTTTTTTCAATTGTTTTTGCTTAGTGATGAAACAAATCATCAGCTACTCTTTACATGCACATCTCTAATCTTATCTCTGCTGAGAGACTTGTTGGTAGTGGGCTTTGTGTGAGATGAGGCTTGGGATTTAGATGATGATGATCTTCCTTCTAAAGTAACAAGTTTCTTGATAAGTTTCGACCTGTTTCTGCAATTTCAAAGTTTTGGAAGAGTTGGCAGGTTGAATTGGGTGTAGGTGCCCAGGTGCTGGCAGTCGGGGGTGGGGGGGGCTACAGGGGTTGCCTCTGTGAGGAGAGGTTGGGGGCTGCCCCATGCTGGACACAGCTGGCTCCAGCCATGTTCAGAGGACCCCCCACGGGGCACAGATGAGCCTGTCAGCCAAGATGGTGATGCCTCTGGAGAAAGAGATTTAAGAAAGAGCAATAACACCAGAAAGCAGAGGAGAGTGAAGGGAAAGAAAAAAGTATGAGAAACAACCCTGCAGACACCAAGGTCAGAGAGGGGGAGGAGGTGCTCCAGGTGCTGGAGCAGAGATTCCCCTGCAGCCCATGGAGGAGACGATGGTGGAGCAGGTTGTCCCCCTGCAGCGCATAAAGGACCACATTGGAGCAGATATCCACCCTGCAGCTTGTGGAGGACCCCATGCTGGAGCAGCTGGATGCACCCTGAGGGAAGCTGCAGCCTGTGGAGAGTCCATGCAGGAGCAGGCTCCTGGCAAGAGCTGCAGCCTGTGAAGTGGAGCACAGGCAGGAAGCAGGGGAAAGTGTGAGGAGGAAGATGAGGCAGAGAGGAGCTGTTGTGAACTGACCATAATCTCCATTCCTCATCCCCCTGTGATGCTCAGGTTCCGCGGGGAGGTAGAGTATTTGGGAGTGAAGGAGTGAAGCTGAGTCCGGGAAAAAGGAGTGGGTATGGTGGAAAGGTTTTGTTTTAATTTTTGTCTTTGTTTCTCACCATCCAAATCTATTTTAATTATCAATAAATTAAATTAATCTTGTGCAAGTTGAGTCTGTTTTTACTGTGACAGTAATTGGTAAGAGATCTCTCTGTCTTTATCTTGACCCACGAGCATTTTAATTCTATTTTCTACCCCTGTCCTGTTGAGGAGGGGGAGTGGGAGAGCAACTGGGTGGGTGTCTGGCTGCAGTCCAGGGTCAGCCCACCACACAGGTTAAGTTTTTTGTGACCCTTCTACATTACGTTTAAGACCGAGAAATGAAATCTTGTGTCTTTCTTGGCCATCCCACTCGCTACTATTTTTCTCTTTTTGGTTGTCCCCTGTGGAGAGTCAATTATGAGAACCATAACTAAGCCCTACACAGAATATTCCAAAACACAGCTACTGGCTGGATCTTTTTCCTAGCGTGATTAATTTATTATTAACCATTGCATTTCATGCTCTGATTACTTAGATAAAACAGATTTAAGATTAAATTCAGTGGGATATGTTTATCCTTGCGGTGGTTATTTCTGTCTTGTTACCAGAGGAACAAAAATCTGTTAAAGAAATCTACTTTATCTGCAGTATAGTTTTATAAGAGACAATGATTCTTTAATTCAGCCATCATAACCAATTAAGTTTATATCAACTCACACAATTAGCAATAAACCACTAAGGTTTAAGGCAAAGTATTTAAAATAGATGACAACTGTAATTGTTTAATAACTGCAAAGACCTAATTATGCTGCTAAAACAATTACAATCAGGTACCAATCCTAATATCTGTACCAGATGCTATTAAGTCTTGCTTTTCTTTGGGTATAAAGATGAACTAGGTGAATACTTGAAAACCAAGGAACAATCTCTTGTGACGACAGTGTTTCCTGGACGCAAAATTTGGTTTAGTGAACAGTATTGCTCAAAATGTAATGGGTGAGAAAATCAGTTGTGAAAAAGTTGTGACAAAGTTTAATCATGACAGATTAAACTAGGTAGACAAGTCTGTAACACTAAGTCAAAACCAGATGTGATAGATGGCATCTTTTTGGATGGTATAATTTTCTTATTTGTTCCCTAATTACTTCCCCTAACTATGTTTTGTTCTGTTAAAAGTCTGAGCGTAGTAGACAGAAATGTGTTGCACAGAGCCAACCTGAATTTCTTGGGGAGGGCAGTGACTACACCTTCCCAAAGTGGGATGAGTACCTGGACCTGGGAGAACAGTCCAGGGAAAAGGAGGGATCAGGTAAGAATGGGGTCATGGGGGACAGGAAGGCAGCAGCGGCAGCAGCAGAGCCTGGGAGGCTCCTCAGAAGAGCATGGATCAAACAGGCAGCCAAGACTCATAGGTAATGAAATGAAAGAAATTTTTTCTAGGTATGCAAGGAGAAGTACTGTATTCCAGGAAGCCATTAGAAAGGGGCTGAAAAGAGACCAAGATTGGAGGAAAGAACATGCCTTTCCCACAGTAGACACAGGTGAATCCTACAAAAATTCTTAAATGTGTGATGTTTTGGGTGTGTTCACAGTAAAGACTTTCTGAGGTAGGTGAGAGATCTTCAAATAGTATGAAAACTCTGAAACCTTAGAGTTAGGACTGTTCCTTCACATCGTGTCAAGCAAATAACCTCAAATAGTCAACTTCATGCAGGAAGAGTCAATAATGATACTGCTTGTATTTTATGGAATATGTTACAATTATTATTTCTTAATCATTGAGAAGGAAATCATATTATCCATACGCTTGCTGTCTGACATTCTGTGAGTTATTGGATGGAAGCAAATAACAGAAAAGGTTTTACTGAACTTTAAATCTACCCATTTGCTTGACACTCATTCGGACTTCTTTCTTGACTTCTTTATATTTGTCTTTATCCTCTTTATGAAAAAAAGAACCTGAGATATGCTATGAAGTAATTTCCCAACACAGCACAATGTGATTCAGCCATTAAATTACCTTCTCTTTCTATACGTACTTCTGTTGGCCTCCTCACTGGCAGCCAAAGGCATTTGCAAATATTTGTGAATTCCTAGAAAGCATCCAAGTCATTTCTTGATTCAGGCTGTTGGCCAATATTCTCCTTGAGTTCAGCAAACAAAAACAAACAAAAAAGTGGAAGTGTGGTGAAAAGTCTAGTGAGAATATCACAAGTTATGAATTTTAGGTTACATTTATCATATTTTTTTCATTTCTTTTAATAGTGTATTTAAGAAAACTGATTAGTTTATTCTTTATAAAGCTTTCCTTGGAGTATTCTGCCAGCCATTTCTTATACCTCTGAATTTCCATCAACTATTTTTTTACTTAGGTAACAGGTATAGTCCTTAGAAAGAAAGAATGCTCTTCTGATGAAGAAACTGGGAAAGGTAACTGGATTTTATTCTTGGTTCTGCTAGTGGCTTTTCTTATGGTACCAGGTAAGTTAATTAAGGTTAGATTCAAGAAAACACTTAAACTCATAAACCACATGGCAGTGTATATTATTAGCAGAGAAACCCAGAAATTGTCTCTAGCCCACTTAGGCACTTCAGGTATTGTAAATACCTAGATTTAAGTTAAGTGTCAGAAGTTGTTCAATGAGCATACCTAGAAGCATTCCTGCTTCATTTTTTGTGCTGAGTATTCAGGTGACAATTTTTCTTCCCAAGGCTTTCTGGAATTCAAAGACAAGGTTCCTTATTGTTATATACTCAAAGACTTATCTAAACCTCTTTTTAAACTAACACTCACTGATCACACAGAGTTCAACTCAAAACAATGAGTTTTTCCCATTGAATTACAGGTGAGAGCTCTCTCTCCTTCAGGAAGGGAGAAATCTGGGTCCTGGCCTTCTGCAGCCTCCAGGAACTGCAATCATAAATCCCACTTCACAGGGTGGCCTAGATACCATGCAGGAGGTTAGCCTCAGTGAAAACCTCCTTCCCACCTGCCTACTGAGGCTAGGGCACTGGATACTCAGAATGTCACCAGAGAGAAACCTCAGAGAAAGCATGGGGTTAATATGGGGGTAATATGCTAATACAAAAGCAGTCCTGTGATTTGGATTTAAAGTTCAGAGCTGCTCTGTGTTAGGTCAACAGTCGGTTTTTTTAACTCATTGGAATGAGTTAAAAAGTTACCTCATAGAATGGAAGTAACTTTTCTATACCTGTTTAAAGTCTTGAACTAGTTGATATTTTTCAAATACTTTTATTAATTGAAAAATTATGTAGTTTAGAAAATAAAATGTCTTTGAAACCTATTGATTTTTTGAAAATTTTTACTATTCATAATATTTTAATGACAATTTTATTTACTCTTTTTTTCTTTCAAATTGTCAGACCATTATTTGGTCTCTGATTTTCATTTATATGGGACTTTTTAAAATGAAATACATCAGTGATGGTTTCAGGTGGGTTTGGGTTTTCTGTTTGTGGGGGGGCGGGTTGTCAGATCCTTGAAATGGAAACAACTTTGACATCTGGAGATTTTTATCATAGAAAAAACAGCCAGTTCTAAATGTATATTTTGCTCCTCTAGCATCAGTCATTTTTCATTCTGACCTTCCTGATCATACCTCATGGCAATAATTTATATTAATTGGTTCTCTGACATTTCTTATGTCTGAGATACAGTAACCCTTGATTACAAAATACTTTTTTCCCGGTTATATATATGTTCATCTGTACACCTTTGACTCAGTGTCATGTATTTTTGAAATTTCTGAGTAGCATCTCGCTGACATTGACAACTAGGTGTAAATTTTGCTCTCTGTGATTCAAAACAGAACTGCAAACAGTTATCTCTGCAGTCTGTCTTGAATGTAGGCAGAAAGTATGGCATGGTTAGACTGCTATAACTATCAGAATAAGTTTAGCCTGATGGCTCATGGATAGCACAGGTGTGTGATCGAAGTCTGAATATATTGAGAAAGGGTGATGCAGACAACAGAAGGAAGATCATTACAGCCATCTTTTCTGAAAGAGGCACATTGATCTTTCTGTTGCCAGTTAGTTTATGTACTGAATAGCAATATATGAGTGAATAATTCTTTAGTGAATGAGGCCCCCAAACAACAGAGGATTTAAAGTAAAAGATTAACAGGGTTATCACTTGTTGTACCAATTACCAGGAGAGTAAGAGATAACCCACTTATCAGCAGTCCATTGTTAAATTATTGAGAAAACTGGCATTGTTACGCTAAAGGATTATGTGATCAGAAGGATATTGGTTTGCATTAGCCATGTAGTGCAATTCATTTTAGATGAATACCAGCTTCATTCCAATCACCTTTATGAAGGATATTGTAAGTCCTTAGAGAAAAAGACAGATTTATTAAGCTAGTAAAATATGTTTGATGTACAGGTGTCTCTTTACTTCAGGATTGACATAACACAGTGGTAGCTATTTGTCCTTCCTCTGAATGGTGAGAGGTGAGATTTTATATTAAAAATGAGATAATCTGAAGGCTAACTGTTCCCCAGTAGGTTAAGTCTTTTTCTACTCTGCTGCAAACTATGCCATTTTGCCAGTGTCTTGCACCAGTTGGCTGCATAATGAACTAATGCAGAGTTAAACTGGAAGAAAAGTATTCACTTTTCCTAGTTTTCTGCAAGGTTAGACCACTGCTGTGTGGCTGGTATCACTGAAGAACAAAATAGGTGCAAAAAAGGCAAGTGAAGTGACTGGTCAGATGCAGAACTCCACATTACATTGCTGGGTACCCCTCCTGGGGAGTGTGAAGCTTCATTCTGCTTGTAGTGTAGTGTTTCTGAAATTACTTGTTCTCGGTTTTGGTTGCCTAATAAAACACTACATTTTACTTTATTAAGAATGAGTGAGTTCATTGAAAGCTTGTCCTGGTTTCAGCTGGGATAGAGTTAATTTTCTTCCTAGTAGCTGGTACAGTGCTGTGTTTCGGATTTAGTACGAGAAAAATGTTGATAACACACCGATGTTTTAGTTGTTGCTAAGCAGTGCTTACACTAGTCAAGGACTTTTCAGCTTCTCATGCCCTGCCAGCGAGAAGCTGGGAAGGGGCACAACCAGGACAGCTGACCCAAACTGACCGAAGGGATATTCCATACCATATGATGTCATGTTCACTATATAAATTGGGGGGGAGTTAGCCGGGGAGTGGTGACCACTGCTCGGGAACTGGCTGGGTATCGGTCGGTGGGTGGTGAGCAATTGCATTGTGCATCACTTATTTTGTATATTCTTTTATAATTATTATTATTTTCCCTTCCTTTTTTGTCCTATTAAACTGTCTTTAGCTCAACCCACGGATTTTACTGGTTTTTTTTTTTCCCCCGATTCTCTCCCCCATCCCACTGGGGTGGGGGGGTGGGGAGTGAGTGAATGGCTTTGTGGTGTTTAGCTGCCTGCCAGCTTAAATCACAACAGAGCTTTTACAAGTGAATGAAAGGCTCATGCATTGGTTTGATAGTACAACAAATCTAGCTATAGGGCTCTCTGCGCTAGGTGAAAACCATTACAAGCACAAGGCACAAAGTACTGTTCCAGTATAAACTTGTTTTACTTGTTCAAGTCAGTTCAAATAATTTTGTCAGTTAACTTTATTTGAGAAAGCTTTACTCTGGATCAAGTACTATTTGACCAGGTCACTCTATACCGGGTTATTTGTTGTCTGTTCTCCCACAGCCAGCAAAAAAACAGTGTAAGCTCCCTAATGTATGCTCTGGCTAATTTGGTAGACTTGTGATCTTGTGTTTTACTGCCTCCTTATCAGGTTGCCTGTTAGTGGTTCCTATTATATTGGACAGTATAATTTAGACTCATAAAACCTTCCAGGTTAGTTTTATCCAAAAGAAATACAGTCTGTACACTCCCAGGTTTCTTTACAATATGAACCCAGAATTCGGGGACCTGAAGAGCTGACAAAACCATCAGTTACCAGAAGACTTCAGGTGAACAATACTGACTTTTGTTTTGTCAGACTATAATTCAATATGAAGACTGTTATTTGTTACTATGACAAACTTACATGTACACAAGCTTTTATACACCCTTCAAAGGCACAAGAACATATTTAAACCAGTTACACTTGTGACCATCTGGAGAATCTCCACAGATTTTAAAAAAGTTTTTTCAGACTTACATTAGAGTATTTAAGAACACATTTTTGCCCTTTATTCCTTGCCTCAAGGAGCCCATAATCAAATTCACACAAATGTGATAGATGAGGCAAAGAAAGAGAGAGACGAGGAAAATTTCTCCAGCTGATCTCCATGAAAGATCTATGTCTTATGAAAGGATTTGAAAGGAGGATTTTAGCAGACAAAGAAGTAGAATACTGTGCCAAAAAAAAAAAAAAAAAAAAATGTTCATCCATTCAAAATTATATAATTAGCTTTAATGTATTGGCTCAGACTTTGGTTTCTCCTTTTTTTCATTCCTTTTGACGATGAGACAAAATATAAGAGAAGCAAAGTTTGAAGAAAGAGGAAGTTTCTCTTGCTGATACTGCTTGACAAACTTGTAGGCATGTTCATCATTTACCAAAGGTAATGCTTAAATTGCCATACCTGTTTGGGTACTAGCTTTGAATATGGTCCCAAATGTTAGTATTTTGGCTTAAGTAGTGAATGAGCCATCTTTCTTCCCTGTAGGATGAAATTGGCTCCGACTCCAATCTCAAACACAGATAAAAGAAAACATGCATGTGACCAAGAGGACAATATTCCCAAAGGTCTATCCTTTAAAAAAAACAAATAAAAATCAATAGATCTAACTAAAGAAATTACAGTTCCCTACAAATTTCCCTTAAGTGTCATCATCTTCACTATAACGCTGCCACTAGGAAATGTAAATACTTCTTCCCCAAATGTCCTGTTAGACTGACTATCTGTCAGCTCAGTAGGGCAATGGAATGCCAGAATGAGATTTTATAATCAAATGAGGCAGTGTGTGAGATTTGTCCATATAGCAAGTATCCACTCCTGAACTACTGTTCTTGATGTCGTTTATATTCAACAGTGGAAAGAGACATCTGTATGGTATAATTAATTTCATCCTATTGAAAATAGCTGAAACTGGTCAATGGCATTGTGTTTTTGTAGCATACATGTCTCCTTGACAAGGAAGGATCTTGGATATTCTGATCAAAATTTGGATATCTACAATATATACAGGCATCTACAATTAGATGTAATAATCTCACTTTAATAATCATATTCCAGGTCAGGTTTTCACCATTTGATGTGGGGACAAGAATTTGGTACTTCTAGCCAAAGTTGCATAAATGTTCAGACAGGACAGGACAAACAATGTATATCCAAATTTAATTTCATAGAATCATAGAATCATAGAATCATTGAGGTTGGAAAAGACCTCTAAGATCATCGAGTCCAACCAGCAACCCAACACCACCACCCACTAAACTATGTCCCTAAGTGCCTCATCTACGCGTCTTTTAAATACCTCCAGGGATGGGGACTCCACCACTTCCCTGGGCAGCCTGTTCCAATGTTTCACCACTCTTTCAGTAAAGAAATTTTTCCTTACATCCAATCTAAACCTCCCCGGCGCAACTTGAGGCCATTTCCTCTCGTCCTATCGCTTGTTACTTGGGAGAAGAGACCGACACCCACCTCACTACAATTTCTGACATTTCATGATATAAAAAGCAGTCAATCAGCTGCATTGTAACAAGGCTATATATTCAAGTTAAAAACCTCAGCATCTGCTGTAGTTTCAGGTGCATAGCACCTAGATCTGTTATGGTCTCTCTTCTGTTATGACAGTCATTGGATATACTCATCTTTCTGGGTGAATGAACTCTTACACATTCCTTGTACATATCAGGCAA
The DNA here is from genome assembly GCF_965638725.1 of Aptenodytes patagonicus. Lineage (NCBI taxonomy): Eukaryota > Metazoa > Chordata > Aves > Sphenisciformes > Spheniscidae > Aptenodytes > Aptenodytes patagonicus. The sequence continues at coordinate 46,565,767 of NC_134949.1, forward strand.
CTAGGGGAAGCAAAAAGAAAAGAAATGACCCTAGGGTTGAAGTGAAGCTCCAACAGAGCTGCTGAAATTTGCAGTTCACGATGACACAGTAAAATTAGAGGGATGAGTTTTCCATACTGGTGAGGAAGCAAGAACATTGTTCTGCACATCTACCAGTAGGCATCAAGCAGCTGGCTGTGAGACATGTTGATGATGGGAAAAAGAATTTGAGCTGACTGCAAAACATGGAGGAAAAGTTATCTTTCTTCCCTCTTATTAATGAACAGGAAATAGACAATGCTTGGTAGCCATCTGATACCTGCCAACCCTCCTAGAGACATAAGAAGAACACAGCAATATTTCCACATGTCTACCCAGGATCAACCTGTGACTCAGAGAACCTTGGTCCATAAAAATCCTTTTATTGACATAGCTGCTCTCCCACTTCTGTGTTAGTTTAGCTATGCTAACATTCTCTGTGCTGGCATCCCAAATCTCTTCTAATAGTTCAACAATTTTCCTCTGCATTCAGGAAAGAAAGGAGCTTCTTCAAGCCTCTTTATTCTTTTGGATGCTTGCTCAGTCCACCTCTTATGTGAGCTCAGGAAACAGCTGAACCATTTCTTCTGGCATGCAGAGCAAGCTTTCTGAGACTAAGACCTGCAACCCCCAACTGCAAATAGCAAGCACTGAGTTGTTCATGTGAGCAAGCAGGCAGGTTTCCTCTCATATTCTAGGTAATGGAAAAAATGAATAAAAGATAGAACTGCAATAAAAAGGTAGGAAAAAAGCCAAAGGAGACAAATTATAATAATGTAGAGCCTAAATTAACTATAAAAGTTTTACAAGAGCAATAGCTGCCTCTCACCCCTATAAGAATGGAAAGTATAGAGTTTCAGCATGAATTCTTTTCACATTGGAGTTTAAGATTACAGTATAAACCATCCTCTCATAAAATATATATTTAGTAGATCTATGCTGGAATACTTCTGGTGAATAGGTAGTAGGGGAGAGATTGTACAAATGTAGAGCTTGCCCTGGGACTTTAAAGAAATAAATCATCACAATTATATATTTATCAATGCAGACACCCAATCTTAATTCTGAAACTAAATTGATGGAGCACAAACATCTTTCATATTGAAAATTATAATATGGAATAGGAAGCTAGAAATTATTTCATATCCAATTTACATCAAGGATTATGATATGGAAGCTCATTGTACTTGACTATGACTTCATTATATTGTCTGATAAAATAAGTGCATAGTAATCTGCTCTTGATAAACCAGTAACACTTTATTTTTACCAAAACCATCAATGAAAATATCATCTCATTACAGAGATTATCTGTTTATGCATGGATTTGTTATGCAACAGGCAAGTTTGGTGTCAGAATAATCTTCTGTTGACTTTAAATTTTTGAGAACCATACTCATAGCTGGCTCTGGAGTAACCTTCCTGTGTACCTAAGGCATTTTCCTGTGATAAGTGTGAGTCCCATCACTGTACAATTGTTCCAGCTGTTTTTGCATGATAACATTATGTAGAAAAGACAATTTGTTACATTCCCTAATGACTTCTGCTATAACCCACTTAAAATATCTACCTAGTTTCAACTTGGTCTCAGTAAATACTGCTTAGAAAATCAGATGCAGAGTGCCTGTTCTTAGCATTGTTGTAGCAGGTCTACAGTGGAAAACACTTTTGAGCTCTATTTTTGGTTCTGACACTGACTTCTTCAGTGAGGATGAGCAAGTCCTACATTCTCTGCGTGAAGAAGTAGGATGTAATATACTCATTCTCCCTTTCTCTTTTTCTGCCCCACCTGTCTATCATTTTTAACTGATGTCCACTATATACTAACAGAAAACTGTTGTGTTTTGGTGTTGTTTTTTGTTTTTGTTTTGTTTTGTTTCTCTAGTGTACTGGTTATCGCTGGGATAGAGTTAATTTTCTTCGTAACACCTCATATAGTGCTATGTTTCGGATTTGTGATGAAAACCGTGTTGATAATACAGGGATGTTTTAGTTATTGCTGAACAGTGCTGACATAGCAACATGGCCTTTTCTGCTTCTCATGCTCCACCACCAGTAAGTAGGCTGGGGGTCCACAAGAAGCTGGGAGGGGACACAGCCAGGACAGCTGACCCCAACCAAAGGGATATTCCATACCATATGATGTCGTGCTCAGCAATAAAAGCTGGGGGAAGAAGGAGGAAGGGGGGACGTTTGGAGTGATGGCGTTTGTCTTCCCAAGTAACCATTACACATGATGGAGCCCTGCTTTCCTGGAGATGGCCAAACACCTGCCTGACAGTGGGAAGTAGTGAATGAATGCCTTGTTTTGCTTTGCTTGCGTGCGCGGCTTTTGCTTCACCTATTAAACTGTCTTTCAGAGTTTTCTCACTTTTGATTCTTCATCTGATTGTCTTCCCCATCCCAATGCAGGGGGAGGGAGAGGGAGTGAATGAGTGGCTGTGTGGGGCTTAGCTGCTGGCTGGGGTTAAACCACAACATCTAGGCATAAGCTCAGCTGTTATTTATCTATTTCTACAGCAAAACTGTAAAAAATGTAATAGCCCGTTGGTATCTTCCAGTTCTATATGAACAAGAGCAAAAGGACCTGGAAACATGATAAGTTCACAATAATTCTGTAGTTACTGTGAAGAATATTCAATTCATGTGATATCAGTATCACCAGACCTGTGAAACTCTAATGTATCATTTTTTCTATATATTGTAAGCTAATCAAAATGATCACCTGTTCCGAAATCCATAGTAATTTTAAAATGTCAATGAATAACAATGCAAAATTAGCAGCTATGTTCTTAAAATGTCTTCTGTTCTGTGACTCTCTGCTATGTGTTTTGTTTTTACTGTTAACAGTGCCAAACTTATTCACCAAATTTTCACTTTAGACACCAGATGGGCAGACTGCAAAATCTCTTTCTCTGATATATACCTGCTCTCACTAACCTAGTAATTTCCTTAAAATTCTATTTGAGAATTCAATTTGCATTTTCAAAGAGAAAAAAAAAAAAGAATCATAAGAAGATGTGTAGATGCTTTCACTATTTTTTTTTTTCTTCCATAGGAAGGGATAGAGATGGTCACTGAAGTTTCAGCCTCAGAGTTAGATATTGCATACCAGTTTTGCTTGTAAAATATATGTAACTCTTTTTTTTTAAATATCCCTGTAGCTTAAGAGGGATTCATGCTATCCTCATGGTTATGGTCAGTTATGGATCAACGAAGAAAGGTATGAGACCTTAATCTACCTGTCCATTTGTTCTTAATTCCTACTCCTTTGCAGAACTGCTGTAAACTCACACACTAAAAACATAAAAGCACTCTGGTGTTCAGTACCTCAGCAGCTTCCCAATTCCTCGAAGCTACAAGCCAAGCTCAGACAATTGGTTTCCCAAATAAGTCAAAGAAAGTGCTTCTGCCTAGTTTGTAACTGAGAACTTTTTAACCTAAGGCTGAATGTTCAGGCTGAATTTCATATGTTAAGACCACCAGGGACATGATGAGAAGGTAGCTGCAGTGGAGAATGAAGTTTGTTGTTTTACAAGTAGTCCATTAAATGGCTGAATCAGATAATACAGTTTCAACAGACAGCAACTCCTGAAACAGCAGGGAAATTGCAGTAGTGCTCAGCAGACTGCTCTTAAGAGCGCTGCTATGGCACATTGCAAGAGCATGCCCTCATCACATGAACTTTTCTAAACAACCTGTGCTGTGCCCTGACATAATATCTGAAAGCCTTCAACATAAAATCAACATGTTCCTTTTGAACCTATGAATTAGCTAGTGTCTCCTTTTTTAGTCTCATAACTCTGGGTTTTGTTTCAATATGCAAATCCTAACAGAGCATTCCCAAAGCTGTGTGTATTCAGATCTGAGTTTTTCATTGGGTCCCAAATTCATTTAAAACCCTATTAAAATGTTCATTCTGAAGTTCAGTGATTAGGGGTTGTTCTTGCAAGGTGGTGAATACTCTGGCTCTGATTCACCAAAATACATAAGCTTGTACATAACGTTAAGCATGAGTAGTACCTTTGAAGTTCCAGAGAAATTAGATATGAATTTATGTGGTTTATTGGGTCATGTGCATAACATTCAGATCTTGTAGACTCAAGCTCTATACTATATATATACACACACATACATACACACACACACGTAAGAACATACCTATGTATAGTGCATTTAAAAAGTTGGTACTGTAATTTGATTTCATTTTACTGGTAAGATATTCTTGGTATAATTCTACTGAGTGCAAAAATTACTGCTATGCATACACTAGTGTAGGTGTATTTATAATAAAGTCCAGAAATTGTTGAAATAGTCTGCTAGCAATCGTTCACTTCTCATGCAATAACTCTAGCTAAATCTAAACAAAATGAATACTATATTTGAGAGCCTGATTTCAATAAATTTCCCATGTCTGGATATAGGAAATGAAGAGAAATGACGTTTCTATCAAATCAAGACAATGTGTTGTATAAAGCAATACTGAAAAACAAGTCAAACCTACTGCAAGAGAATGTGCACTATACTGGTATCATACTAGGCTGTAGTTTACATTTTGGCAATGACACGTTGAGGATTTGCAAGTATATCAAACACTACATTGTAAGATTTATCTAAATGATTTTAGCTACATATGTTTTTTAGCTCCTGTAAGGCCAGCTTCTCAGCCTAGATGCGATATTGTTCAGCTTTTATAATGCCACTTATGCTGTTCACTGTTGTCCTCTACTTACATACTTTACTTCATAAATGTGTATTATTTAAAAAAAAATAAGTGAAACAAAGAAATTTTCATCTTTCAAGGAGTTTGATATCTAATTTTATTTAACTAATTTTAATTTTCTGTCTCCAACAGTCTTCTCTTTTGTTTGCATATTCTTCTTGTTGCTGATTTGTCATAATTAATTAAATATCCATATTGATTTATATTTTAAAAAATCTACACATTCTTTTCAAACGAATATGAACCCATCTAACATTTGACAGTGACATGAGCTTTCTCCCTGGGAATATCTATTCCTATATCAAACATTTCCAGAGAAAACAGATGTGGATTTTATGTGAGATTTGTAGGATTTTCAGTTAGCTGAATTATTTGTTGTCAAATTATCCAACAAATTTAATCTGTTGTGTTCTTCTGAATTATTCATGACCCAGTCATAATTTCTGGAAGCATAACATAACACTCATCAAATAACTGGTCCAAATAAATATTAGCTTTTTTATTATTGAACTGATTTTTCAAAGCCACTTTCATTTTAGTCAAATGGCTGGCTCTGGAAAAGAGGGGCAGTGTTAGCCCCTGACAGTCTAGACTCAGTGTTAACAGTGTCACTTGTTGGAGGCCCCACCAGTCCTGAGGCACGGCACAGGGTGCAGAGAACCTCAGGTAGCCTCAGAGCATAAGATGCTCTGTTAGGGGTCTCAGGCAGAAATACAGGCACCTCAGCATGAATCTACCTAGACACAACAAAGCTCATTGCTGATGCACACTGCTCTGTGATGGAAATTCCTGTATTTTCCACAGGGTGTAAATAAAAAATTAGGCATACAGAGAAGTCAGCAAACATGAGCAAGAGTCATCTCAATCCCCACATAAAAAAAGTTGAGAAGAGTAAATTTGTGCACTCCAAAAATGAGGTGACTATCTATCGAGATTCACAGTCCTAAATGACCATTAGGATCCTGGGGACACTAATAAGCCATAATGGTCCTGACGAGCCTTGCCTGAGCCCTCCATCCAAACCTTGAGCTATGCTTTAAGTGTGCGTGTCTCCAGTCCTGTTCCTGAATGGCCTGGATTTCCTGGATTCACCTCAGACCTGACTTGTTACCTCACTTTTGCCCAATGTTCACCAGACATTCAATAGGACTCATTGCTGTCTCCAGCTGGCTCTGTTCACCTGGGTCAGATGCTGTGGGACTGTGCTTGGAGTAGTCATTGCCCACCTGCTTTGCGGCCACCCTCAGCTTGCCATCCACGGCCCCTGATACTGCCTGACAACCCCACCCTGAAGGCCACCACACTGTTGCTGTCACATAAGGCAGAAAGACAAAAGGTAGTGAGGAAGCTGCATGTCTGTCTGCCCCGTGTCTTAACTAAGCAGCACCGGAGTGAACGCTTTTGCTCTGACCCTCAAATCTCTGCACTTTGGAATAATAAGTCGTACATTTGTAATGATGGATACTGCACCCTCCTGGAATGGCACGGAATTTTAGTCTCTGCAATAAGAAACTGGGCTTTGCGTTTTGCTGTTTCACACCAAGTATGTAAAATATTAGAATAGGGTCTGGAATTCAGAAATTCCCCTTTTTTTTGTGATTAACCTGCTGTGAATCTAGAAATTTGCATTCATGTATGTGGTGATTATATAGGTGGTTACAGAGATGGAGCCAACCTTTTCTCTGAGGTGCAGAAAAAAAGGACAAGATGCAGAAAAGGAAATTCCCACTAGATATAAAGAAGAATCCTTCACAGTTGGGGTGGGGGGCAAATATTTGGACAGATTTCTCAAAGAGACTGTATGAGCTCCATCCTTGAAGATAATCAAAACTTGACTGGGAAACATCCCCAACAAACCTAATATAACTTTAAGGCGGGCACTGTTTTAAGTGTGGGTTTGAAAAGGATGACCTCCAGTGATCCCTTCCAGTCTAAATTATGCTGGAATCAAAGATTCTATATTCTTTTTTTTCATTCCTTTTTGCCTCCCAGTGAATGCAGAATTATTTCCTGAAGGACATAACACAAATCCCTTTTAGCATCTTTTTAACTACAGAAAACTGAAGGACAATACAAAGATAACAGCCATCATTACACAATTCTTTTGGAGTAGGGCTGAATTTAAAATTAATTTGTGCAGTTTGTACAATCTAGTCTCCTTTTTCCACATACAGAATTTTCTTTCTGTGCAAATGCTGAACTAGGAGTAGTTCATAGTTTATTTGCCTCCACAGCTGATCCCTGACAGTGTAAAAATATGGACTGGAAGAAACAGATAGAAAAGTCTACATTTAAAACCCTACCATATTCTGGCCAGAGGCATAGAAAATCTCACCTAGGGAATGCTAAGATCTGAGATTCAAACAAAGGCTAAAGGGCAGAGACAAACATCCCACAGTTAGTGAGATGAGCCATTTATTACTAATTAAATCTATTTATTTCATTATAGCCTTACTATCTTATGCATGTGTCATGGGCGAATTTGAGTAGGGTGTCCACAAGATGAGAACCACACCACCCTCTGACATAATCTAAAATTTATTTATTGAATAGGGTGGTTATGTCAGGTGGACAGTGATTTCTGTCCTAGGATTTCTGTTCTACAACATGCACTTACTACACATGCACACTGATCAAAGCTCCTCTGGTCTGGTTAAAGGTGGGGTGCTCCACAGACCGAAGATAAGAGGACGTTCACCCTGAGCATGGAATGAGTTGGGTCCTGGCTGGCAGCCAGGCCCCCACATGTAGCAGTTCCACTTCGGACTCAGCCTTCTGCACTGTGTCCAGCATTTTTTCATATATGTGTTTCCCTCCCTAAGGAGCTTCTGTTTTAGCTACTTATTGCTTTCTGAATTATACTGTGGGTGTAAACTGTCAATGGCTGCAGCAATTATGTAGCTTGGTGCTCAATTTCTTTCGCTTTCTTTACATTTGAGGCCAATTAATGGTTGTCACTGGGACTTCTATCACCCTTTGGTCTCCTGCTCCTAATGTACTACAAATGTGTGAAGTTAGTAGCAGTTACAAAAGTTTGTCTATCGTTTCTTTGTTTTCCAACTCATACTAGATTAACCTGGTGAGCAAGAAAGAGGTGGACAGATGTAATCAAGGTCTCTCTTATCTAAGTGGTGCTTTAGGCTTCACCCCATAAAGTTTGATTCTACATTGATCATGCAAACAAACATCTAATTGACAGAAAAGTGAGACGTATGTATCAAATGATACCAGTCTTTATTTTGGGTTAGGGATCAGGAAAAAAATATTATGTTCTTTAATACCACTGAATGGTTGGGACTTTATAACACCTACAGAGAACTATCAATGGAGTCATAATTACTGAAGATTGCAATCTTAAACAATAAACTGCAGACCAATTAGTAAGCAGATATAGGAATGGATTATTTGGCTCTGTATGTTGTTATTTTTTTAACAGAGCAGTAACCAAAACTAACTCTAGTCCTGTCTCAAGCTGCAGATGTTTTCCTGTTTTTTAATTCTCTCAAGCATTTGTTAGGCTCTAAACCAAAAGCAGGCAGTTTTTTTCCAGGGACTATCCTAGATCCAGGCTAACTTGCTTTCTTTTTCTGCACCCAGGTAAAATGCACTGAAGATTGCCTCTGTAAGTTCTTTAACCTATAAATAACAGGGTTTTTTAAACATTGGAGTTTTGACTTGCTCAGGAGATCAGGTTGTAGGGCTATTGGTGATAGGAGAGTGTTGTGGGTTAACCCCAGCAGGTAGCTAAGCACCACACAGCTGCTCACTCACTCCTCTGCAGTGGGATGGGGGAGAGACGTGAATGGATAAAAGTGAGAAAACTCAAGGGTTCAGATAAAGACAGGTTAACAGGTAAAGCAATAATTGCATGTGCAAGCAAAGCAAGATAAAGAATTCATTCATTACTTCCCATTGGCAAGCAGGTGTTCAGCCATTTCCAGGAAAGCAGGTCTCCATCATTTGCAGAGGGACCTGGACAGGCTGGATCGATGGGCCCAGACCAATTGTATGAGGTTCAACAAGGACAAGTGCCGGGTCCTGCACTTTGGCCACAACAACCCCATGCAGCGCTACAGGCTTGGGGAAGAGTGGCTGGAAAGCTGCCCGGTGGAAAAGGACCTGGGGGTGTTGGTCGACAGCCGGCTGAACATGAACCGGCAGTGTGCCCAGGCGGCCAAGAAGGCCAATGGCATCCTGGCCTGTATCAGAAAGAGTGTGGCCAGCAGGAGTAGGGAAGTGATCGTGCCCCTGTACTCGGCACTGGTGAGGCCGCACCTCAAATACTGTGTTCAATTTTGGGCCCCTCACTACAAGAAGGACGTTGAGGTGCTGGAGCGTGTCCAGAGAAGGGCAACGAGGCTGGTGAAGGGTCTGGAGAACAAGTCTTATGAGGAGCGGCTGAGGGAACTGGGACTGTTTAGCCTGGAGAAAAGGAGGCTGAGGGGAGACCTCATCGCTCTCTACAACTACCTGAAAGGAGGCTGTAGCGAGGTGGGTGTTGGTCTCTTCTCCCAAGTAACTAGCGATAGGACGAGAGGAAATGGCCTCAAGTTGTGCCAGGGGAGGTTTAGATTGGATGTGAGGAAAAATTTCTTTACTGAAAGAGTGGTTAAACATTGGAACAGGCTGCCCAGGGAAGTGGTGGAGTCCCCATCCCTGGAGGTATTTAAAAGACGCGTAGATGAGGCGCTTAGTGACATGGTTTAGTGGGTATGGTGGTGTTGGGTTGCTGGTTGGACTGGATGATCTTAGAGGTCTTTTCCAACCTTAACAATTCTATGATTCTATGATTCTATGTGTAAATATTGCTTGGGAAGACAGATGCCGTAACTGTGAACATCCTCCCCTTCCTCTTTTCTCCTTCTTCCCCCAACTTTATATGCTGAGCATGTCGTCATATGGTATGGAATATCCCTTTGGTCAGTTGGGGCCAGCTTTCCCAGCTGTGTCCACTCCCAACTTCTTGTGGACCCCCAGCCTACTGGCTGGTGGGGTGGTGTGAGAAGCAGAAAAGGCCTTGACTCTGTGTAAGCACTGCTCAGCAATAACAAAAACATCCCTGTGTTATCAACACTGTTTTCAGCACAAATCCAAAACATAGCCCCATACTAGCCACTATGAAGAAAATTAACTCCATCCCAGCCAAAACCAGTAGTATTCCTGCACAGGTGACTTTTCCAACAATTATTTATCTCCTACATCTCTTCCTAAAGTGTCTGTCTCTGTGATTTCTGTACATGGTGATTATAGGCTCTGCTCACTTTCTTTGAGCTAAGGAAAAAAAAGAGAATAGAGAAAATACAATAGTGAGCCTGTGATCTAGTTCCTCCTTCACATCAACTTGTGGAGAGTGTGGAGGCACAGGAACAGATAACTCTGCATACATTCTCCACTGAACAAAGAACATCCTAGGAACCAGTTTTAAATTAATGACTAGACCATATCTCTTGGAATTCTGTTTTGTAGCTAGTTACCTGCCCAAGGTAGGTACCTAAATCGGACCTTTTATTTCCAGTCACAAATTCATAAAATCATAGAATCATAGAATCATTGAGGTTGGAAAAGACCTCTAAGATCATCGAGTCCAACCGTCTACCCAACACCACCATGTCCACTAAACCATGTCCCTAATTGCCTAGTTTAGCTTTCAGCCTTTTGATATTTTCTGTTTATGTCTTTGACTAAACAGTTGATTACTTAATCACTTCATGCACATATTCATTCTTCATAGGCACAAACTTTATCCAAAATTAAAAATCTGCACTTCCATCTGTAAAATAATGACTCTGGAGCATGAACCAGCAAGCACTCTAAAGCATAATAAGTGCTAACATGTACTTCTCTTTGTGCACCTATATTGCCAGGTTGAGTACGCTTCTAGGGTCTTTCTTATCTCCTAGTTCTTTGCTGCATGTGATTGTGAAATTGATTACCTTATGTCTGAAGACATATGTGGGACCTATGGTACCCAAGGCAAGTAGAGGCACACATAGGTCTGTACTAAAGAGCTCAAGCCTTCTCATGTTCTTCCAGAGACCATCAAAGCCAGCCTCTGAATTTGGACTGGACATGTTATAAATTTGGGTCTGAGGTCATAACTAAAATGCTGTAGCTATCAGAAGCATGGCTTTGCTTCTGGAGCACTATGGCTTTTTATTGCTATGATATGTAGGACTAGAAAGAACTAGCCCCAGATTAGTTTTCTATCTAATCAACAGTCCAACTTAAAGAGCATTCCCTGTGTAGGGGCAGTATCCTCTCCAGTCATCTTGGTCTCATGGTCATCAAGACTCATGGTCATCATGACTCATGGTCATCTTTATGCATGGCAACCCCCCTTGTGGCAATCTGGGGTTGCTTTCAGGCTACAGCAAGGCCAGAACTCATACCTCCGCGTGTAGCATATCATTTAAAAAAATATTTTCCAGGCCATGATGCATTTACCAGTACTGATGGGAATCATTTCAAAGTGATATGCTGCTATGCCTCTAGCTTTGCCTGTATGGAAGTTCTTTCCTGAACTGAACACTTCTAAACATGTCATTATTGATGAGTATTACTGACCAGTGCTGTGCTATTTGTTGCTGATGCTTCTGAGAGGTACCTACCTACAAAGGTGTTCCTGTGATTCACAGAATAAATGTCTTCTAATTAGCCAGTTGGTGGTTAATACCAGTCAGCTAAAAACCCCTCTATATTTGATAATATGTGCAACAGTGCTTCCAAATCCCTACCTTGATTTGTTATGCATCCTGGCATTGAAAAGAGCAAAAACAATGACCCTGGATGTACATATCTGGTTCAAGACTAAGGAAAAATGAGGATGCTTGTTTGTTTGATTGGTTTGGTTTTTTTACTAATCTTTAGGACCTTTGAAATATTTGAGGAACTTGTGTTGACTTTGAAAAAAATATAGTGAATGCCTAAAATTATTTTTTTAATGTTCCATGTTTAGATAGCCCTGAAAGAAAAGATTATCTTTCTTTTCCTTAACACTTAAAATACACTTAGATAACCAATTGAATTTTTGTTAAAAATTAAAAGTTTAGAAAGGCAAAATAAGGAAATAAAATGGTGCTAGGAAACTTCCTAACACCTCGTTATCCTGCTACAGATGAGGTAACCCCTTAAGACTGAATTAAGAGTCTGGAGAGATGACTAACTTGATTGTCTGTAGCTGTTTCAGTGTACCTAAAAGTGGCACTGAACATGTGCTTAAATACAGGGACTTTGGAAGAAACAGTAAATACAGGCTTGTTTGAGTTTTTTTGTTTGTTTGTTTGTTTGTTTGTTTTTTCTTAAAGAGCCCTTTAAGAGGTTTTGGGGGGTTTCTTGGTTGGGTTTTTTTTGGGGGGGTGGGGGTTTTCTTTAAAATTTCACTTTAGAGAGATTTCCACATTAAAATACTTCACTGATAGGAGATAAAAGAGCCAACAGCCTAGTTTAATACACAATACTGCATCCATTTATCTCAGTGGAAATTTTTTACTAGCTTTGAAGGGAACAGTAGCAAGACCTCAAATATTAGAAAGACTTTATGGTTTAGGCAGACTTCTCTAGTGTGGTAAGACGCATTGGACAGTTAAAATACTGGTCCTAATTATCTCAGAAACTATAAATTTCTTTAATTTGATTCCTTGCCATCATACAGAAGACTCATTTAAGAGGAAAGTATCTGAAATCCATGAGATGATCTGACCTAACTTTTTGAAAATAGTGTGAGTCAGAGTTAAAAGCAACCACTCATCAATGTGTCTTTCTATTTTCTTCCATATCCATAAGGAACAGCTTTGTGAAAATGTGACATAATTTAGAGTTACTGTAACAGTATACTTATGTTTCATGAGTGTGACTGTCAGTGAATAAGTTTAGTCCTTGCAATTCTAAGGAACTGTTCTTTGCAAATAGTGCTTTCATTCTGAAATGTGACAAGACAGAGAAAGAGTGTTATTTTAAAACTTTTCAAAGACTACAAAAAGGTGGGAGAACTTCTGAGGAAAAGTTCCTTTTTTTTTTTTAAAGTTATTATAACCAATCATGAAAACTAATTTGCCTCCAGTTATTTCTTTCCCTTTTTTTTCCCCTAAATATGTAACAAGAAAAAATATTGTCTGTAAATTACCTCAGAATGGAAAATCATCTGGACAAAGTTCATTCTTTGTTTTTTATTTAGCAAGTGAAGTGGTGATATATTAGAGCACAACCATCCTATGTTGTCTGTGCTGCTATGTGTGAATGTGATTAGCTAGTTTTAAGCTCAGTCACCTGTGATTTTGCAAACTTTTCCAGTATTGATGAAGACTTATATACATTTTGTAAGCAAACAGACGAACAAATATTTTGCTGTTTGAGGTAATGTGAAGTAGGAGGTTGTGGTGCTGGTGCGCTGGGAGTAGAGAAGCAAAGAGGGTACTGGACTGCTTCTTTTTTGACCCCTCTTTGCTATGCAGTGTAACATTGGAATTCCCATCTATGGACCTGTTTCTTTGAAGTCCTTTGCCTGTCTAGAATAGCAAGAATGAGAATAACCTCATTTAAAAGTACAACATATAGCTTACATCATCATCTCCAACAGAGAACTAGGTATATTCACCTCTCTCTTGATTATAAAGGGAATCCAAACCAATCTGCTTATACTACATGCCCAGCTTATGACCTGTTGGTGTGACGAATTCTGCCCTAAATGGGTACCTTACTAAGGCGGGGGCTGCACACTCTGAAGCCAGAATTTCCAAGTGGACAGGGTTCCCAGGGAAACAAGGTGTTCTGCTATAGATATAGTTTAGAGATGCCTGGTTTAATTCTCCATGTTTTAGCTTAATGGCAGCCAAGAGATACAGTCTTTGCAATGAACATTCAAGTGCATTTCTGATATTTGAGCCCCTGATCTTAGCTGGTCTCTGGCATGCTATTGTAGCTATTAAACTAATTGGGTTTTTTCCTTCCTCAATAGGGATGAAGAAGATACGGACAAGATTTGTATGGAGCAAAAAAACACTGGAAGACATAACACAATAAAAAAGGAGAAGACAGAAGCAGTGAGAGTAAAATGGAGATCAAAAATGGAAGTGGGAAAAATATGCCAGAAAGAAAGTAGTAAGAGAAAACTGTTTGCTCTTAGAAATCTGCTGTATAAATACAAATGGGACAATAAAATACATGACTAACATACAGAGATGAGGCTAGACTATTCACATAAACTAAAGTTCAGTGTGATGCAGGTATTCACGTTCCCCAGTGGAGTTCACACCACTCCTATCTGAGCCTGGAAAAACTTTATTTCAGCTGAAATAATAATTATAAAACAGTTTTGGAATAAATATATCAGATCATATTGAATGACCTCTCTTTCCCTGAGGAGGATCCCCTTGGGCAAGAATATAGTACTATAACCTTAAAAATGCTTACTTCATCTCTTCATGATTTTGTGGACTGTCCAAAAGATATTGTGCAGTCCACTTGCACCTGCCAGTGCAGCCCTGGGGGTGGCAAGGTGGACTGTCAGGAGCCCTGCTCTGCACAGCTTCATACAGCAGTGAAACAAGGTTTAAATTTCTCAAAATGCTGTGGTGATCTTTTCCTTATTGACTGAGCTTTGACTCTTTCACCTTATTGTTCCTAAAGTTCCTTTGTTCCTGAGGGAGGGGTGCTGCTGAGATGGTTCTTGTTAACTCATTTTCATGTCTCAAAGCTTTCAAAGTTCTATAGTGGAACAGTTTCATGAGCTGTGTTCCTTGCCACATACAAAGCATGACATATATTGGCAAATAATTTTAATTAAAATCTAGTTTAATGTTTCTATTTAATTTAAGTAGCAGCTGGCATTATTTGTTAAACTGACAGTGTGAGAGAAAGAGGTCAGAAAAAGAAAACTGGTTGCTATTCCTTCTTTTTTATTTGCCAGTTGAACTACTGAAAACGTTAACATTTTAAATCTCTATGTCTCTGGTTATTAAGTAAGAAGTAAATAAGTGAACTGTGAATAGAATTGATTTTCCACCATTGACATGGTCATTAATGCCAATATCAGAAGATAACCTCATTAAAATGGCAGTAACCAAAACATAGGTTCTATGTGCTGAGATTTATGTATCTGGCAGAAAATTTCACAGCATCCTTTAGGATTGCTGCTTGAGAAAAGTGACTGCGTGTTTCCACTGGCATTTCTCTCAATTTCTACACAACTAATAAAAACCTAGAGACACTGCTGAGCACAGCATGACTTGATCTAGTTGCCATCCTTGATCTGGTTGCCTTATTACAATTTAAAAATAACCTTTGCTTTTTCAGAAAAAAATAAAAGATTAAAACTCTGTTTGAGTTCCTTATATGTATGTCTACTAAATACATTGCTTCCATACCAACATCTCCAAAGGGCTAATCACATTGGGAGTGGATTCATCTCGTTTAGTTGTAAGCATCTACTTCATGGACACCTACACCTGAGATAAATATCTCAGGTTTTCTGAATAGTGAGTAGAAAGAGAGAGATCCCCTTAGAGTACTTCTCATCTGACCTGTTTTCATGGGAGCATCAAAAGCGGAGTTTCTGAGTACACTGTGCAATGGCAGATAGGACAATGCAACCAAAACTGAGTGTGATAATGTGTGGTATAGGCTATGGATTGACGAGTAACAGGAGAAAAACACCTGAAGCTGCTGAAAAGCTATATTATGGTATCCACATGGACAGATTTCATTGGCAGCCTGTGCCTATAATTCCCTCCCTCCCTCTTAAGAGAGGCTGGGGCGAAGTGTTGTTACATGGACATCCAACATCCAGCACCATGTCGAGGGGGAGGGTGCATGTAATGTACCAGCTATGTGTTCATACCCAGTCACCAGCCAAAGCATGACAATGAGACTGGTCCGAGGCAGTGTTATGTTTCCCCTAGGCTCTGCTGTGTCAGCCCACTGGTGAGGTAATTGTTGTGGTCTCAGTTTGGTCCGTGTGAGTCTTCCTGTAAAGCTTTTCATGATGCAGCTTATCCCTTACTTGGTCCACTTAGTAAATTGCCCTTGGCAGTGTCACGTTGTCTGGTGTTCTCTTTCTCCTTGTGACACTTATTATAGATGCTTATAGTCAGATAAAATGAATAGCCCCCTAAAGAGGCTTAGCTATGCACTCATGCTGAAAAGATAGCAAAGTGGGTACTTTAGTTACAGATATCAATATTTTAGGTATTTAAGGTTTGTGAAATGAATTCTACCTATCAGTGCCTATTCTCCATGTATAGCCATTGTGTGAATGGCAGTGTAATTAATGACTTGACAGAAGCTTTTTTTTCTCCCCTTATATTTGTTAATGCGATAGGACTTTATCCTTTTCAAAATAGCTGCATTCTTGAACAGAATCATGATGACTACTCCCTACTGCAAGCAAAAACTACAGCTCCTGAAATCTATATGGACTTTCCCTATTCTTATCCACTTCCCTGTTTTGTGTCCCTTGAACTCTTGGTGTGGATATCAGATCCCCAAATAGCTCTCTCTAGTATGGAAATTCCTGTACTCTGGCTAGCAGCCATTGCAAATTAGCCAGAGAATACAGTTCAGGGTAGTCTTTCCATGGTGACCTGTCATCTGTTACCTCCTTCCATTGAAAAAAATTACTCCTGACAAAACCATTGAACAGCAATCCCTCCTCCCAAATGCCCAAACAAACAAAAATGTGTAGGCAAGGAAGCTGATTCATACTGGGCCTTAAAAATACCCCTTTTCTCCAACTGATTAGTCTACTCAGGCTGTACAAGCACTTTACCTTTAATGGAGAAACCAGTCGTTTCAGATTATAAACATAATAATGTTTGATTGGAATACTAAACCTAAAGAAACGAGATCTGAAATGAATTTGGAACAGATTTTTTGTTTGTTTGGTTGGATTTTTTGCTTTGCTTGTTGCAGGGCTTGGGGTTTTCTTTAAAAAAAAACAACATAATTTGGGGTTCTGTTTTCTTTTTTAATTTGGAACACAATTTTGGGAAGAGATTACCAGTCAATGAACAGTGTGGGGAAAATAAACATGTTTTATTTTGTGATGAAAAAGACATTCATCATGTTCCGAAAATGTTTTCACCTCTTCTTTGATACAACATTGAGTCCTATGCTGAAGGAAGAACACTCATGTTATTATGTGTTTGGGTTACCCCTTGATGCCATGTTGTGTGCAGCACTTGCTCAGCTGTATGGTAAGGAGTGTAGGAAGAAGCTGCAACTAGGAAATGGGGATCCCTCCAGAGGACATAGAGTCTATAGAATATGTTTGGCAACATTTTTTTTCCAGGGAAGGCAAGGAGCAGCTGTGTTTACGCAATGTACTTGTAGGCACAACCAGAAAGTCTTGAACATGGGTCAAATGATTAAGCTTAGGGTATAAGTGTGTCAGGTTTATTTCAGTGCTGTTCTGATCCCGTCTTTAAGCTCACTGTCGCCAGCTCAGCCAGCACCAGGATGTGTGTGTATCTGTAAGGGATCTGCACAAGAAAAAAGGTGGCCAGCAATTCACTCTCTCTGAGTTAGAAATGGTATGAAGTCAAAGAAACTCTCCTGGTAGTTTTTCAAAGACAAACTCACAGATGTATATGATTTTGCCATCCAGAAAAAGGTCATGCCTGTGTAAAACAATTCTTAAATAAAACAGGGATAGTTTTCAAATCCACTTCTCTCCCCATTTTCATTTCCTTTCATCAAATAGCTCTATTTCAATAAACTTTTCTTTAAAATGAAATTTATGCTCTTTTTGTAAAGAATTGTAATTATTTTAAAATGTAAAACAAACACTGGGCTTTTATAGAAGTGGAAGCAATGTTTTGTGTCGTTTGATATTAGCTGTCTCACAGCTGAACCACATACAGAGACTCCTATGATCCTCTATTGTCTTCTATAATCCTTTTTTAGACACCTTTAGGGCTCAGTTCATCAGTTCTATTTTGGATATCTAAATTGAATGGATAATCTGATCTAACATGTCTCCTTTAAAAAATAAAACCCCTAAACAAACTAAAAATCCTATTTAAGATTATCTAGGTTCCCTTTATGTGGACCACCCTTCAAAGCTCCTTTTCTGCTTATTTTCATCATTTAGAATGTAGAAACTAGCATATTATTCTTTCACCAAAAATTAATATCTACAAAAAGCTGCAAGGTTTTGGTAAAAACAGAAGACTACATATCCCATCATATATTTAGGTACAGTAATAGCTTACAGACCAAGGACAATAATATTAATTTGGTTTTCCTGACACAGCCTCCATTTTTGGTTTTGTGGTGTTTTGTTTTGTTTTGTTTTTTCTTTTTTTTGGGTGGGGTGCAGGGAGACTTTTAACTATAAGGAAAGCATTTGGCCAAAACACTAACTTTTTAGCTTTAACTGGCTACAGTCTTATCCTAGCAAACCTGAAAGACAGAAAGAAAAAGTACTTTCTTTAAAATAACATTTAGATTCTATTACTAAGTTCATGCTGGTTTACCCCATTTATCATTATTAACTGGTGAACTTATATATATCAGTGCAGCCAAATCAAACATGTAAAATATGAATGTTACATGTCCATCCTAAATTTTATTATGTTTTAAATTATTTGATTTTGAAAAGTGAGAAACAAGGTCTTTTTTCTATATATTTTTGCCACATTTTTTCTGTACAATTCCTGTATTTTTATCTTTTTTTTTTCCCATTAATTCCAAGTTTTTCCTGTGTACATGTAACTCAAGGAGATTGGATGCTTAGAGAAATTCTGACTGAACGTGGTGGAGATGTATTAACAAAAGACAAAACAATCTCTAAAAAGACCCCAAGCTTAATTTAAAAAGCAAGAATTAGACATTTTGACTAGCATCTGAAAGAAATCTTATTGTAAGGATTTCTGAAATGGGTGCGTGCATCAGAGTCAGACTCTCAGGACCACATAGCTGCTGTGTGCCTGTGAGGTGACTGAAGAAGAGTAAGAATCCCCTACAGGGAAAGAAGATACATCAGAAACACTACAAAATATATGCAACATGATTGACTACTGATTACATTTAAACTGCAAGGTAGGTGACGATACAGACAAAAGGGGAAAAAAGGAGTGTACGGCATAGTTACAGCTAGGGTTATACTGCCATTTCAGCCTATTTACTGAAACAGAATTAAGTGATTGAAAAAATTGTTTTAATCAGGATTTCTTTATCTTTTGTAAAATGAAAGCAATAATTTGGGGGATTAAGATTAACTGAAATTCCTTTTGTTGTATAATATGTATGTCAGTAATTTTGTCTATCTAAACAAATATTTCAGAATAATACTGAATTTCCTTCTAGGAGAGGATCAGTTATGTCAAGCTGCTTCTTGAAGTTTCAATTCAAACTCCACCTGGATCAGAGGATATAATTTGGATCAGTTTATAGTTTTTATAGCAGCTGAAAAGATTGAAATCATCGAAGAGGATGCTAATTGCAATCAAATTAAATTACTGTGTGGATTAGAATTAGGATGCAGAACTCTGGGAGAATGTCTGTTCTGATGCATCCTGCTAGTGACATGTTTTATTTCTGTGTATTAACCAAACATCTCTTGAATATTTTTTCATCCTGATTAATAGTGTGATATTCACGGTGACCCAACCATAGACTGAAGAAAAAAAAATGGTTCTTGCCAGTTGTTAAGGGAGTAGTTTAATTTAAGAATAAGACACATTAGTTATGCAAAATCATGTGTGTGTAAATTCCAGAGTATATACATCAAATCACCCAGCTCACCACTATTGGAATAAATTAAAAAAGATTTTTTTTTTTTTTTCCTGAAGTAGTCTTACAAGGTAGCTATGTTTGAAGTGTAGTCCTGGTATTGTCACACAAATAAACACTTAAAGCAATTCTTCTCAATATCTATTGCAAGCCAGAACTGTGGAATTAATTAGTCTGTTCATGGTAGATTTTTTGCATAAAACTTTTGAATCTTCATATAAGGAAGATTTTTCTTTCTTTAATTTACTCTTCTGTTACATTTTTATGTACATCCAAGGGAACATTATACTAAATGAAATTAATGGATGCAAAGAAAAGTTAACTCAAACCAAACTAGAAAACTGTTTCTAGGCAGTTCCAGAGGCAAACAGATGCATATGCACAAGGACTTCAGTAAATGTCAAAAACAAAACCAAAAAGATTTTTTTCAAGTTTGGACATCAAATAACCCTCTTTCTTCCATTTAGGGGTGTTTTTCCAACATTGGGAGCAATATTTCCTGTAAGAAACTTCAGGTAACTTTTAAATATATTTACAAGCATAAAATGTTTATAAATATAAACAGATTATATACATTATAGAGCATATATAAACAAGCTTACTGTTAAAATCTCCAGACCACGATGGCAACACAAAGTTATGGCAGGTAACATTTAGACTGACAATGGATTTGTCTCTTCTTCTAAACGTAATCAAGAAGTGAAGACATTCTTAGTAATTTGAAACATCAGCCACGGGGGATGCTTCATTTCTCAGACCAAGCCTACAATTGCAACAGACAGTGATTTGATTTTCTTATGTTAATTTTATAAATTGAAATTCTTCTTCAATACTTCTGATATTAGACGTACAATTTCACTGAACAATGAACCTTATGTATTTTTCATAAATCAATCCTCTCATGAAAAAAAATTTACACAAACTGTATTCGTTTACAGGGTTTCTATAAAGTGGGTTCAAAACTGTTGCTTGGTGTAAGCCTGAACACATAAGATTGCCCACGAGTCTATCTTACCTTTCATGAGCTTCTGAGTTTTGTTGCTTTTTTTTTTTAATTTTTAATATTACACAGGTCTGATAAAAGTAAAGAAAAAAAATTTGAAAAATTACAAATTGCTATCCATATGTAGTCCTTCAGAAAGAGAAATTGAACAGACTGCATTGCTAGTAGCTCAAACGTAATTTTTCAAATACCAGTTTTTTACTCTGGTTTGTAACCTCACATAGGCATGAAATTGAAATACTTCCTTATCAAACTTTATGCATCCATTGCAAGTGTTGTCTGATTTATTCTTGTAAAATTTTTCTCATAAACATTGGCATGCCATCATTGGCCTTTAAATAAACAAACAAACAAACAAACATACCTTTCAAAGGGAGAGAAAAGCAAAAAAAGTATTAAGAATTACATAAACTTTGTCAACAATGATGACAAAAGATGGGGGAAACAGCTATTTCTTTATCAACCTTGAATTACTCTTTAATTTTATGACAATCTCCTCTAAGCCTATTGTTCACGGAAATCTTTTTGTCACATACAGCTGAGATAGGAAGAGAAGTTGAAAATAATCCTTCGTATCTGAGAAAAAAAATCTCAGAAATTTCTCCAAAAGACTTAATTGGTTTTGCAAGTCTCCATAGCTGGCATGTCAGCAGACTTTTCTTACATGGTTAAAGCTATCAGGACAAGAAGGTCAGAATACATCCAGGTACTATCCCATCTCCCTATCTGTATTTATCTTTTATCCTCAGCTTACAATAAGGTTATAAATAATTTGGGGACAGGTAATGAATTTCCTCTGTGTTTGCTTAATGACTGTCACAACAGTATTCTTGCCTTCAGGTTGCACACGCTATCAAAAAATAAACAATAAATCAGAATAATGGAAGGGAATGTATAAAGGAGATGTATACTAATGACATTATATATAGAAGGAATTACACAACACTGCCTAGATTGCCAGATGACTACCATGGCTTCCAGCTCCCCTCCATTCTTGCTTTTTACTCATGGTAGAATTGCATGGAGCACTGGAGACTGTCACAGAATAAAGCTATCTGAAGTACTATGCTTTCGATGGTTTAAAGGAGTAGGTTGTGTTTTTGTGAGACTCCACAAAAAGATTTGATTATGTTTTCATATATTTTCCAGGTTACAATAAGATGAGTGGTTGGTTTCACCCCCACATCCTCTGAGCTCTGTCCATAGTGATTTTTGTCCTATTTGCGATTCCACCACGGATTAACCTTTAAGAACGCTACATACATATTTGTAAGAAAAGCACTTCTGCATATGCAGTTGAGATCAGTACAAAGAATCAGTACAAAAATTTCTTTCTTTATAAATGAGGTAGCTGCTATGTCTTCCTCTGAGAAGAGGCCTGAACTCTGGCATTTTTTCCTTCCCACCCCTAAAGGCTTTCCAGAGACCAAATTTTCAGGGAACACTGAACTGTCTGTAAGTTCTGGGAGAGAAGACAGAATGGATTTTGGGCAGTTTTGATTAAACCTTACGTCATATACTTTTTTATTGTGTTATTGTGCATTTTCATGTAAAGGTGAGGCACTGAAGCATGGGATAGACAACTACTTTAAATTCATTTGAATAGATCAGTATAACACTAAATTTTGCTTTGCTTACTGATTTTTTCCTAAATCTCTTAGGGAAAATTGTTTTATCAGGAGACTAGCCAAAGTAAAGGAGAATAAACACACTATCTCAAGAAAATTAATTTCTCATAGATTCCTTTGGAGACTATTGTGTTGTAAAGATATATGAAAAACCCTGTCTATATATATGACACACCCTAGCTATGATGATATAGTTAAAAAATAATATGATATGCTTGATTATGGAAGCCCGCCAGCTCTCAGTGTGGGTTACAGTTATGGATCTGTTTTGACCATTACGCAGCAAATACTAACATCTGGAAATTTGAAGTTCAAAGGTTATTTTTCTCATAAAGCTGAACAAGTATGATTCATAAAAACTCAATGTTGACCTTCAATTTAACTATGTCCTGCTGCTAATATTGTAAAATGCAGGGTGTCTCTTTCCTTGACTTGGTTTGATTTTTATTTTATTGAACTATTTAATCAACTAACATAGAAAGGGGCATTTGAAAATAACCCATTCCTGTGATTATAATGCAGAAACTTGTACAGATAGATTACTAGTGTTTAACACACCTGCATATATTAACCTTTATCGTAAAAAAGCAAAATCTTTTATGATTGCCTAAGAAGCTCCTGACGTTACATATTGCCTGCGGATTTCTTTTCCCTTTGTTATCATCATCTTTCTCATTCATCATACTGTGCTCCTCATCACAGTATACTACTTACAGTTCTATTCTTCCTGAGTTTATAGTGCCTGAAAGAAGACACTATAAAAAACTACATTAGCATAAATTAATCTCATGTTCTAGCCCATGCCTTCGGGCTATGGGGATGTGCAGTAGATTAAATGATTTCCTTAATACTCCTGCACAGCTGGACTCCCTTTCTGCCCATTTTGTAGCTCTGGACTATGTCTGTGTGCTCATATTACCCCTGCTCTGACAAACAAATGTGGTGGGCATTGCACATGCACCTCTATTCAATTCTCCAGGCAGTCTCTAAGTTCTGTACAACATTTCCCCTCTGCATACATGTGATAGGGACTGTATGCTACCTGGGATGTGGTACAGCCCAGCAGCTATTGCTAGAACTACATATATTGTCAGGTAATCTGGGAATGCCTAGATGCAAATACTGACTGTCTGATCATAAGTTTCTTCCTTTCCCCATCCTGCCTGTATTCAGCAGTAAATACTTGCCTGAAGTCTAACTTTATTTGTACCACTCCTCTCTTTTCTTCTGTTTGTGGCCTTCTTAAATTAGGAACCTGAGCAAGCAGACCTCCTCTTCTCACTATTTAACAATGGGAATAGAAAATTAAGGAAAATATCCATAATCACAGGGCTAAGTTAGAAACCCATTCCTTACACTATGTCTGGTTTGGGAGGCAAATAATGAGCTTTAGGATGACCAGCTGGGAATGACCAATAAGCTTGGTTTCTTATTTCAACATGCTCTCTTGCCTGTAGATTGTAAATAACCAGGAAATCCTATATTCAAATGGGAATTCTGTGGAAATGAGAACTATCATATACTCCATTTAATCCTCATTTTAATGAGGCATGCATATAATTGAGTTGACAGAACGTTACATTTGCCGCATGGATAAATGATCGATAGCTTGGTCATGCTAAACTTGCCTCCCTACCAAAAACAATTAAAATAAAAGGAAATAAAAACAGAGAGAGAGTTCACTAGCTAATATCTGTATTTATTTCTTTTGAGCAGCAAGAGAGTTTCCCATAAGTACTTTCAAAGAAAAAATATTTTGGAAAGCTAAAGTGTTAAATACAAATCTACATGAGAATGAAAACTGTTACATTTTTAGGATCTGAACTTGAAATTCAATTCAAAGAGCTGAACAGCATTAAAAAAAAACAGGGGTGAAAAGTCCTTGTTGGACTGAAAGGTAGAATGACATGCTTTAACCCATCTTCGACTTCTGTTTTACATTGTTGAATGACAACTCCCTTGGAAAGAAGAGTTTAGAACTGTAGTGCTGACTTAACCTTCATTACATCTCTGTTATAATAGAAAGACAACCTCATTTAGCAGGTTTGACAGTATGCTTTTCAGTATGTTTTGAAACTTTTTCTTTTGACATACTTTCCCTAGCTGAAAAGATGTGCTATGGTTAATGAACAGCTGTATATCTTTTTTTAACATGTACCAGGTGTCTGTCACTTACCATTTGTCAGTCTTCCATTATTACCTGTGAACAAGTGTTCCTAATTAACTATAGCAGGAGGTGCGGGAACTACAAAGGGGTGAGCTGTATGTGGGACACTGTCAGCTTCATTTGTTATAAAGCTAAATATTTGAGGTATTTAAGATCTGAAACTTGATATTCTGTCGTGGTATCTTCTGATAGTAATCCTTTATGGCCTGACCTTAGAGACTGTCATAGCTAAACATACAGGAATACTGCAAGACATCCATAGACATGTTAATCGTCTGAGTTATTCATGTTGGAAAATAACATGGTAATAAATATACACTTGTGGTTTATTGTCCCTCTTGTAAATCTATTCTTTCCAAGGTCAGCTGTGACTTAAATAGTCACTAACTATACATTTGTTCGTTTGTTTTGGAAAAAAACCTAGGTAGGGTCCTGTAATTCAGGGGCTTTTAAGTACAGTAAATGAACTGCTTCTAAAACATACTGAAAAGGTAACTAAAAAAAGCAAGCTTGTAAGTGGGCTTAAATTGGTGGTATTAGGGTCTGAAAGTGTACTTGAAAATTGTGTATGTGGCAGTCTGCAAATTGGAAAAGACTGAAAAAAACCCATAGTCTTTAACCTTACAGTAAGGGAAGAAATACAGCAAGTGTTGTTCTTATGAAGAAAAAGAAGAGAGGAATGAAAATTATGGCCCAGATCCTGCTTGGTTTATTTTTAATTGAACCCCTTTTTACCTCAGTTTGCAACATGTTGATATTTGATGCTGTATAAAAGTTTTGGCTCTGTGTAAGAAAAAATTGGGTTTCTAATGCCAAAACCATATTATATGTAAACCGTTTCCATCATTAAGCAGACCTCTTTATGCGGATCTGCTGCATACATTCATACCTTGATGTAAGCAAGTATTAGTCACAGGTAATGGATGGTTTTTTTTTCATATTTTTGAAGTATTTTCTTTATGAATGAAGTAAAACCCACTTCATTTGTTATACCTCTGCAATCAATATGCAGTCCATAATTTCCAAGCCTGAATTTTATGATTTTAAACAACTGACTTCTCATTTACTTAATTTTCCTCAACCTTTCTCTCTCTCACTCTTTTTCCCCCCACTTGTTATTTGGGTGAGCATGGAGGAGAAACTGAAAGATAAGTTCCTTGTTTTTTTTATTTTCCTAAGGCAGAAAAATCAACCTTACTTATGAATTGGTTGTATTATATGACTCTCGAATTATACATTTTCATTTCTTTTTCTTTTCAGTCTTTGTTCATTTCCTGGGAGTTTATTTACTCCTACAGAACATACAACTTTTGAAGTACAAAATATAATGAATGAAATGTCAAAGAAATGAAAGCAAATGATTTGTCATTTCCAAGGGGAAAGAAAATTCTCTGCAGCAAGACATACTTACAGACATGGTTGGAACACACAACTAATACAAAAAACTTAAGAGTTTGATGCTGCTTATTTCAATTCCTTATCTTCAAAAAGCAAAATCTTGTCCTCATTTATTCTCTTGAAGTTGATCTTTAGGCATGTGACTAGAAGTAGGTTTTAAACTATTATTTTGATGGTAAACCAGTAACCCCTAAAAAACAAGTTAAATAATTATGTTGTTTTCCTAAATAACATAATTTTAATAACAGTAATTATAAATCCTGCTTTTATATCTCATATTATTAAGGACTACATGAGGTAGAGAATGGTTGAAGAAGACTTGAATGTTCTTTGAACATAAAAATTGTATTTAAGGACAAAATCAACCAGAATCTTCTGTGGTAAAAAGTTAAAGATATCCTGATTTTAAAAGCTAATAACTGCTTTTATGTCCACAAAATCTATCTTTGTCATATCTAATACTGGAACCCTGATATCAGACAGGGATAACTTGACATAATTGTGTTCCAAATTACATGTGTTCCTTTTCATTATTGCCTCTGATGAGGCAAAGGAACATTTTTTCTGAGAAACGTTTTTGTGTTGATTTCCACACTTTGGAAGAGCCTCACACTACTTTTTGCAAAGTCAGTTAAATCTTGCCTTTTCAATCTTTCTACAAAACTAAATATTTGTGTTCTAACCTGTTGGTGCCTATGATCCCTATGTTTCTTGACAATCATTGTCAAATGCTGCCAGTGTGCCTACAGCATGAGATTAATATTATTCTGTTGCAGTGTTGTCAATCTCTTGTCCTTGGCCCGACCCACTCATCTGCTTGGTTTCTAGAGTGTTTCCCACATAGACCTTCTAATCTATTTCACAATCTTCAAAATACCATGAGGATGCAAATGATAATGTTAATAAATAACTTAACTATGAGCTATTGAGGCTGATCTTTTCTTCAAATAAAAACATTTATTAAGGTAAAACTGTAATGAATTCTATTCCCTAACTTTAGATGTGACATGCAAAACATTTTTTTTTCTCAATTAAAGCATATCCTAGGGTATCTGTTTTAGAAAGAAATTTACCTACACTTTTATGTGGCTTTTTTTGGTTAAAGAATGTATCAGAATGTATCTTCACTGTCTGTCATCAGGTCTTTGATATTTACGTTAACTTTTTGCTATAGGAATATTTAAGATTTTTTTAAAATAATATATATATTTAATATAATTTAGCTTAGGTTTGTGGGGTTTTTTTCTTCCTCCTCCACTCCTTCAAGGGAAAAGGATCTTCTGTGATCATGAGTTGTCTGACTGTGCACCTGCAAGACCTTTAAGCCACTCACCAATTTCAAGGAAATTTGATGAAAAGTTAGAAGTATCAGAGATAATTGGTTTTCTATAATCTTTTTGAAAATCAGTGCTGAGTAAAAACAAGTGAAAGGCTGAATTCAGTCTTCAGGAATTCTGCTTGGCAGCATTTGGAGAGGCAATCAGCAACTGAATTTCACCAGTGAACACATAGCTCCAAATATCTGCAGAGTATAGTGTTTCCTATCTGTAGTCAAATCCTTGGGGGGATTGTAATAGTCACTGGGATTAGAGCTCATAAGCAAGAAAAATACCCACAGAAACCCCAGTTTCCATTGTCACAAAATATTGTCATTCCTTCATGACACAGAACGGCACTGGTTCAGGCTTTGTAAGCAGGATTATGAAACATTTTCCAGAAGAGTTACAGTGTTCACCATATTTTTTTGCACTATTTGTGTCACAGAAGTAATCATGATTGCATTAAAATGTAATATATTATCCATCTTCATTGATTTTAAATTTCAGCTATCTTCTCTGTTTTTCTACCTATAGTACACAGAGGCTTGTGAGACCCTAAAATTTTATTGTCATAAATTAGGTTTTCATGGGGAAGATTATTTCTTGGATATTTGGAATGTCTTCCAAATATCGTATGTTAAACCACAGATTTTGAAATATTTTATATCATTTCAGAAAATAAATCATCTTGTTGACACAGTCATCCCATTCCTGTGAAACAGAAATTAAATGATTATTTAAAACCATTACCTGTTTTTCAAGTCCTCTATGGCCTTATTTATCTCATTCAGCTCAAATGACAAGAAATACTAATCTGTTCACAATGGCAATTCCAAGGAATTACTATTTAATATTCTAACTTTTGTGATTCTTTTTGCCTTGCCTTCACCTGGGAAAATGTGGCCCCATACATTATAAGTTATACCCAGAAGATTTCTGTAAATTTCTTATAACTACTCTCACAATAGCTTTTCACAATAGTTTGAATGTTGTCAAGAAAGCCTGTGTAATTTGCTTCCCCAAGCTTGCAAACTCACTCAGAACCATAAAGCTTGCAATCAAGAACAAATAGAAAATTCTGCCACTAAGCCACCAAGCTATCAATCTGCTAGTAAAATCTATGAGCTCCAAGCATGACAGGAAAGGCTGTTGAAACTATTAAGGCAAAGTTAAGAAGAAAAGCGCTGCTTCATAGCTCCTGGTATGAGAACAGTGAGGGCATGAGTAAGCAGACAAATGAGGAATTATATGGATAAAGGAATATTATGATTAGAAAGATTTTTTAATGTGTATATATACACACATGTTAATTTATTCTTTTGTAGCTCACAAATACTGTCTTGATGCTACACAGACAGTGCAAACATTTGTTTAACATCACAGAAAGTGGGAATATCAGAAAAGAGAAGCTGAGTTTTCAGGGTATGAGATTAATGTACAATATTTAATATACTGCCATTCTAGATATTGTGATGGATTGATTCAATTTGTTGAACTAGAAATATGGGAGTCATCGTGTACAATGCAAAACGTCTTTGAAAATCCACTAGGAATTTGTGAACTGCTACAAACTGCACTTCAGGGAACTGACTGATGTCTCTGCAAGTAAAAAATGAGTTATTGTTTTAGAACCTATGAGGAGACAACACTAGGATCCTAAACCACATTTTC
Organism: Aptenodytes patagonicus; assembly: GCF_965638725.1. Lineage (NCBI taxonomy): Eukaryota > Metazoa > Chordata > Aves > Sphenisciformes > Spheniscidae > Aptenodytes > Aptenodytes patagonicus. Next base: position 46,594,421 of record NC_134949.1, read on the forward strand.
AACGTTCAGGTTCTTTGGACATTTAGTATTTCTGCAATATCTGAGCTCACTATTAGTTTAATGTGATTAAAAAAAAAAAAAAAGGAAAAAAAAGCATAGTGAAGTTGTCCACAGTTGTCCACTCATTTCTGAGTGGTAGGAGAAATATGTCTATTCAGTTCTTTCCTCTTTTTTCTTATTAAAGTAAAATACACATAAGATCTTTTATTGGACCAATATTTCCTAAAATTTTAAATGAAGTTCAGCCTACATTTGACAAAATCCTATAATTCCAATTAAGTTAATGAAATTATACTGGGTTTGTGTGAATGACCTGGTGTTGGGTGTTATCTTCCCTTTCTTTCCTTATTCTAATATTATCTTGTAATCACTGTTAAATCAATCAAATGTCACCTATTTTAAAGTTGTCTAGCTTTCTGCAGCTTCAGCTGAAACTTGCCTAAGGTATTAAAGCTTGAGTTTTCCTTTTAGATGAATATTTCAACAATACATTTTTTGCAGTGCATTAGCATTAACTACTACTTGAAATCCAAAACTCTATGTCATTACTTGCAATTTATAAAAAAAAAAAAAAAACAGCCATTTTAGAAATTTCTTAGGTAATAACATAGTGTAAAACTTTCAACACATATTTTGCAAAGAGCTTTTAAAATTTATCAGCAAAAATATCCCTGAATAAAACACAAAGAAGATAACACATCAATAATAACTATGAATATTGTTTTGACAGTTGGTTTTACATAAACAATAAAAAACAGAACAAGAATATAGTATTATGGCGTGCCTGCATTTTGCAGAAAGCACATACTGTGTGATGTTACCTGCCAATGTAATGAGATTTACAATGAAAAATATGAATAGAACTTTGTAAGCCAATTCACCGAGAGAGTACTGAATGCAAAAACTACATAAAAATGCTATTAAGAACATGACGACAGATATAAAGAAGTCTACCACTCTGACTTAGTTTTGGTTAGTTGGACCTAGAAATTGCTTCTTATTTCATAGAATCATAGAATAATAGAATAGTTTGGGTTGGAAGGGACCTTTAAAGGTCATCTAGTTCACCCCCCCCCCGCAACGAGCGGGGCATCTTCAACTAGATCAGGTTGCTCAGAGCCCCGTCCAACCTCACCTTGATTGTTTCTGGGGATGGTGCATCTACTACCTCTCTGGGCAACCTGTTCCAGTGTTTCACCACCCTCATTTCCAAATATGTTGCTTTATATCAGCAGTATAGAAGACTAACTTAAAAATTCTCAGGCTGAGTTGGTCAATGTTTTCCTCATTTAGACTTGAACTATGTGTAAAAATAAATATGTAATGTTTAGGAAAAAGTGGAACCTGATACATGTAGTCCATGATTTGGTCTTATTACAATGCAGAAACTTACTGAAATGAATATTTGCCTTGCTGTGATAGCAGGCCAAACCTACCCACACTGCCTCTAAATTTCAATTATCCTAATCTGTAGAAGGTAGAGAACTACAGACATGTTTGTAAGCAAACTCCTGTAACATAAGTTATTCCTTCTATGTAGGCAACATTTTAATACTAGTTAGTGTATGGTTCAATGAAATTTGTTTTCCATTAATGAAATACTAATATTTTAAACAAACATTTGAATGTTATTCCTATGGATCCATGTATTTTTGCTGTTTGTACTCTCTCACTGGTTTCCATTAAAATGATGAATAATATGAATTTAATTTCTAATGGCATCCTATCATAGCGATGTTGAATTTCTTATTGTATATTTTTGCTCAGGTCTTTTATTCCCTTTTGAAATTTCTATAATAATGAATGGATAGTAAAAATCACATCAGTGCAAATCCTGAATGTTCCAAGTCCTTCAGTAAAATGAGTGTTTCTGTTCTGATCTCATATATGAATCACAGATTCTTGCAGGACCTTTACAAGGAATAATTACAGTTGCAGTACTTGTGATGCAATATGAATTTTATGGACATTCTAGTGTGTTTTCTGTGACACTAAATGGTTTGGTTTGAATTAAAGCTATGTTATTGTCATATTTGATAGGCTCTTTCAGATCATCTCTGCAATATCCTGGAGATTTGTTATTCAGGTTTGGGGTATTTTGAATTGGATCTCTTGGTTTTAGCAATCGATTTTCTCTTCCACCTAAAAAAGGGACCTGATAACCACACACATCCTGCTTAACTTCTTGGAAGACTTTATTACTTTATATTACTTAATAATTCCATTGCGTCTTCGGGAATTTGCAGAGAGAAATAGAAATTCCGCAAGTTTGTTCCAGTCCTTTTCCCTTCCTTCCTTGGATTAAATGAATCAACATAACCAACAACTTTCAAAAGAATTGCTGGTTTACAGTTCAATAAAATCCATTTTTACTTTTGACCATTATTCAACATCTTTTGCAATTCACTGAGAAAAGAATGGAAACAACATGTTCTGAGTTACCCAGATGGCACACCTCTTTTGAATGAGTCACAGATACATCACCTCTAATTGTCCATTGCAGGTCAATACCCAAATAAAGAGGGCCTGATCATAGCCAGAATTCATAGGAATTAGGTCCTGGTAGGAAATGAAGAACACTTTACCTCACCTTTATATTAATTATTGAAAGAGTGTGCCCTTGAATCTAAGCAGTGTACTCTCCCAGATCCTTTTCACTCTTCCATGGATACTGGATATTAAATGAATGCAGCAGTTTCCACGGAAGTGTGGAATTCCTTCACACTATAAGTAAAGGAATGCATTTAATGACTTGATTTTGTAAAGCAACATGTGTTTTTCTGTTACTGTTTGTCTACCTGTAGCCTAGACAAGGCATCAAATATAGATACTAGTATCTTTGGTGAGACATTTAGTAGTTATATATGTATAAGTACTTGCCTTATTTTTAAAAGAAGAATACACACACCATCGTGGAGATGCAATACAAGAAGAATCCTTTTTCTAAAAAGTACCTCAAACACTGAAGTAAAAATCTATTCCAAAAAGCAGTTGAAAAGCTAGTTTCCATTTAAAGTCTACCTACCTCTAGAATGAACTGTCATCATATATTATAAGACAGTTTGCATTACACAGTAATTATCCTGCCAAAATGCCTTGGCTTTTTCCTTACTGTCATTGTGGTGGCATGCTTTGGACCTACTATATACAAAATTTACCTAAAAACATTTATAGGAAGAGGTTACTCTGCATATAAGTCTTCACAATTTATACAACATATTTTATGCTGATTGCCTGTATTACCATATCAAGGAGAAATAATAATTTGAATTAATAACCTTCAGGGCTTCTATCATATTTATTTAACTCTTCAATAAAAATCAAACACAAACTAACCAAAGTAAGGTAACAAAGAAAAAAAAATGGGATTTAGGTGAAACATAGAGAATGGAGAGGATACTACAACTTTGCTGAAAGATTACTTGCCAGATAAATTCCAGCCTTTGATAATTTGATTCAGGTTTGGGTTTGGTTTTTTTCTTGTTTGGTTTTTTTTTTTTTTTTAATGGAAGGGTGACAGTTCCTTAAATACAGTGGTATTACTAGTGCAGCTGCAATGAGGAAGAACAGATGATCAAGTCTTGTGGCAGCTGTGTACTTCAGATAATATACTACAGAGATGGATGAATTAGCTCAGAACCATCAGTCTAGAGAGAAAAATATGTGCTCACCCAGGGGACACTTATGTCATAAGCTTTCATAAACCAGGAAAGAGTCTAGACAGATAGTTACACGAAAAGCTCTCCTTTCAGAAAATTTACGTGAAAGATATTATTAGAAAATGAAGGCATCTGATATATTTCATGTAAATCTGGTTCATATTATGTTATTAACAATATTAGTGTCCTACATGTTGTGCACACAGAGTATCATCCCTTTGCTATGCACAGAATTTTGAGGGTATGTCTCAATCACCTGGGAAATTAATATCTTCCAGTGCTATATGAAATGCAAATACTTATAAGAATAGCTACCCTTTTTCAACATTTGCATTTTCAAAGCAATACAAATGATAACATTAAGAAGCCTGCAATTGGCAGTCCTTAAGACTCTAGAAGAAAGAGATACTAAATCTTTCATGTGGCAAAACTAATAAAAAACCAAACAAACAGGGAATACCAGGGATGCCATCTTCATTTTCTGGAAAGATCCCACTTGCTAAAGTTGCATCAGACTCATTCCTCAAGGGAAGTCCTTGAAATAATGGTACATTTGATCTATTGATTTGTCAGACAAGGGGTAAACACACCCCACAGACAAATGGAGTTGATCTACTCTGACATTTCTTCCAGGAGGATCTCAGAGCATGACTTCAGTCACGAATAAAACTGAAGCTAACCTGTCATGGATTGACTACATGGATTAACTGCAGCTGCCATGGTTTAACTGCAGCTGGAGCTGGTGAGTATTTATTCTGATGATGTAGTTGCTTATCAAAACTGCTGACTCATGAAAACATAGCTTTTCATAAGGTTAGGGTTAATGATGTTGTTGGGGAGTTTCTCTCAGTGTTAGGATAGAATATCCAATTTAGTAGCAGACTGCAAGGAGGGAGGCAGAATACATTAGTGCATCCTGTTCTTATACGTCACTTTTATTTCTACGCCTGTGCTTTTCCTCTTTCTGGTTGGAAGTTTAGGTTTGTTCCTATCTCACATCCTAGCTGAGGAAACTTAAGGTGTAGTTTATTCTGGGGCAGGTTTTAAACCTCTTCTTTTGCTAAATGCATTTATTTTTGCATAAACAATCTAACCAGAATTACTTCTGTATGATCTCTTGCTTAAGTCACTCACATAAGAGGACTTGACTTCAGTTTTACTAGTCAAACTTGTGCCCCCCCCCCCATGTCCCCCACCGCCCAAAAAAAAAAACCCTCCCAAAAAACCTTGACTCGAAGAATTTTGCAGACCTGTTAAGTTCTATAGTGACTGGAGTATTTTTACATTATTAGAAAAAGGTTTCTGAGAAAGGGGTCCTATCTTTCACCCCAGGGTTCAATGAGAGGAAAAAAAATCCTGAAAAGCTTTCTGAGGGAACTGTTCTCAGCCAAGCCATAACCAAGCTTTTGCAATGTCCATCTTGCTTGAGAGCTTTTTCATGCTTTTATTTGGTATTGTAGTTAGCATTATCAAAATAAAATTGTTCTCCCAATAAGTAAAGGAGATGTTTAATCCCAGATTCTTCTAACTGCATCATGGTTTATTAAATTGATTTCATATTTTGTTTAGCTTTTTAGTCTATCCAGAGCATATATGGTTTTATACAGTATTTAAAATTAAAAAAAATAATTAGATATTTCATTTTTGGTATAGAATCAGAAAATACATGTCAAGAAAACTCTGAAGTTCTCATCTGAGCATAGTTATGTGGCTAGACCAAGAACTTCAAGATCACAATTCTGTTTGGAATCATAAGGCATTAAAACTGATGCCAAACACTTCACACTTGCCAGCTCAAGGAATACAGCCTCTCTTACATATAAGGATGAATTTTGACTTCAGATGCAATAAATAATTAATATTTTAGAGCTAGAAAAACTCGGGGAAAAATCCTTAGCACCATTGTGAATAGGGACATTTAATTTGCCCATTATTTTTCTCTACATGGATGATAGAAATGAGACATAAATTTAATACTCTCCATTTAATATTGCTTCCTACTAAAAATTTAAATAAATAAATTCTAGCTTGGCCATTAGGCGGTTGAGAACTTAAAGGTTAATGGCAGCATGACGTAATTTACTGTGATCCAATCTGTATTATATCTGTATCTGTTACTTTTCCCAGTCATCAATGTAACTGTCATAAAAAAAGCATAGTTCTAATCATTTTACTGTTTTTACCAGAAATGCACGATACAGGCTGTCAAGGCTATTTGGAGTTCAGTATGTGGAGTTCATTGAGAACAATTTCTTATCCTACTGGCTTAGCAGAAGAAAATCAATACATTAATTATGTTTGAAATTTCATGTTCAAATGATTGGAAATTTTCTGATAGAACGTAGTCAGAAAATACAGATTCAGTAGCATGTTTTCAGAAACCTATTTGTTTCAACAATTTTTTACAGTCTAGTGCCCTACCGCTTCTACTGATGCACTTGGGTTCTCAGTGTCTGTAGGTATTATGCAACTTCTGTGATGGTTTGTTGTGACTCAGTGGAGTATGGGTTGTTGTGATTCAGTGTTGTCTGGTTGTCAAGTTTAGTCTACCTGAATTAAAATGAAAGCTTAGATGACTTTGGGAACTCTGTTGAGAAGTAACTGCATCTGCTGGTCAGGTGTCTGAAAGCCTAGTGATGCTAATATTTCTCTAAGATGGAACATTTTTTCATGGAAATTGTGCTTTCAATACTTAGTAATCCTTTTCTATCCATGGATGCAAGATGATTATGCTATTCTACTGAGGCACTTTATTATTTGGCAGAGTGGGAATGGATTAATTTTGAATTACATCAAAATTAATATCCTAAAATCAGTTCAGTAAATTGAAATATTTTGTTTCAGGTTTCTTTACTATTTTCTTTTGGGCTTTTTTCTTGCTAGAAAGTCAATATTTTCTACAGAACATTTCAACTTTGTAGAAAATTCCTAAGTAATTCTGATATTATAGAAAACATAAACAAGTTGCACCCTCAAAAAAATCTAAACTTTCACTGTTTTTGGTTGGGGTTTGTTTGTTTGTTTGTTTTGTTTTGTTTTTGTTTTTGTTTTTGTTTTTGTTTTTTTTTTTAATAAGAGAGTTATTTTCAGGACAACATTGTAGTGGTGTCAATCTTTCAATCTTGGGTTTGTACATAGAAGCAGCCTTGGGGCAGTGAGGTTTGTGGCAGTGACTAGAGAATATTATTTTTTTTTCACTTTGTAGCATACAATCCCTTCATAGGGATGACTTATTGTTGGAAAGTGCACTAACCTCATCACTTTATAAGCTTATAGTTGAAGTGGTGAGTACGGACACTTTGCCTCTCACAAGATACCCATACTTATCATATATGTCTGTACCATAAAGTGCACTAATGAGTAGAACTCACTGAGTTATCTTTCAGTGAGCCAACTGGCAGCTCCGTAGCTGCATTAGCACAGCCTTATATTTGGGCTCTTTCTGTTGTGAGTTGAAGTAAATAAATCCAGGTGGACCACTGTATTACTGGTACTGTATTGCTGTATTACTATTCAGACTAAACATGAATACTTTTATGTAGTCCTTCATGGAGTCAGATAGGTATACAGATCACTAGGTACTGATAAAATTGGAAATACCAAAAATAATTTGTTAAACTATGTGTTTAGTTGGGGAGCTAGGATATCTTTGTTATGATAATATTTGATTAATTTGGCACTTTGAAGCAGGATGCAGGTAGCTAAAAATGTCACAGACCCTCCTCAACAGAAGTTAACTAGAGAGTTAACTAAAGAAAAATGTAACTGGTTCTGAGGGCTATAGTTAAGTTTACTGATGAGCATCTGGGGCTGATCTTGGTCTGAAAGATGGAGAGAAAACAGGAGTAGCAGAGTTAAGACAGGACTTTCTTAAGGACAAGGTGTTAGCAAAGACAACCATTAGGGGACACAAGCTGGCTTAATTTACCATGACAGGATAAGAAGATTTCAAGGAAGACAGACAGCTACCTTTGTTTTAAAATCACAGTAAATTACCTTGCTCTAGCTTCAAAATAAGTGGTACTTTAGCATTAAGCAGGATTTCTGATCACAGCCCATAAGCATTCATATGAGGAAGCACTTATGTCCAGTCTCGGTGAAGACTGAGGATAAATGAAATGCTGGTGGAGGCAGAATTTGGTAACCAAGAAACTACTCAAAGCATGGGATAAATAAGATGTCTTATTACAAGAATGTCAAAAGAATAAGACATGTCCTGAAAGGGTATCCATAGAGGTACAATAAAGAAATCAGAAATATGAAATATATGTTAAGTGTATTATGTTTAATTTTTTTATGAACTGGCTTATTTTAGGTGTGTGCCAGTGCATACAGTTCCATTTAATTTATTGGTTAAAGTAATATTACCTGACAGGTTAAAAACAATCTTAATCCAAACTATGTATTTATCTGTCTCAGCTAAACTCGTATTTAACTCAAAGCCTTGGAAATGCAAACTTGACAGATACTTAATTATATGAAATGTATGAAGATTGGACATAGCAAGAACTGAGTGAGAATGAATTGAATATTTAATGAATAAATTGGCTTTTTACCAATTTCTAGCAGTGCAATTTGCAGTAATTATAATAAATGAATGTTTGCTAAGATAGTAAAACTATTGGAGTATGTGGTTTCCTAGGAAAAATAATGCATTAAATCTGAGTTGTATCTAACAAAGGTTTTGTTGTTTGTTTGGGTTTGTTTTCTTTTTTGGGGGGTTATTTTGTGGGGGGTAGTGGTTTTTTTCCCTGCAGCTCTTGGGATCAGACTTCTATTAAAGTAAAAATTTAGTTGTTATATAGATTGAAATTTAATACCAACTCATGTAATTTTCATGGAACAAAGGTTGATTGCTCAAATTGCCCAGTAAGCAGAGGGAAGTAAAACATCTGTTACTTGTTTGAATTAATATGCATTTATCAGATAGCACTTCCTGTACGCTATCTTTTTCTGAATCCAATCTTATTTGTAGTTCTGGGAGAAACACTGTAAAGGGGGGACTAACTAGGTGATATTTTGGTACAGCAAATAAAATACTTAAGAAATATAGCTATATTTTGTAAATAAAATCTTGTGGAGTTTAGCTGTGAATAGAGACCAATGTAATTTCTGAAAATAACATTTATACTTGCACTCCATTTGACACTGTTCACCGGACAACAGATCTGAGAGTCAGGCTGATGCAATGCAATTCAGCAAATATACTTCTTTTCACTCTGTTTGCAAGAATGTGTTTAAAGACTGATGCTCCAGCTGAGTGAAAAATTTACATGAAGTGTGGTTAATTAGTATCTCTTTATTCATATGTTCTGACAGTATTAGAATATAGCTTATAGCACGTGTGAACAAAATTGAAGAACCTTCCTAAACATGTTTGAATTTAAATATCTAAGCTCTGCTGCAGTCAAATCCTACTTGATAATGGAGATTTTCTTGTTTCCTGCCTGCTTGTATTGATTTTTAACTGAGTTATCCACCTTTAAGAGGAAACTCAGTCTCATTTCTCCTTAAGAAATTTATCCTTAAAATAAAATTTAAAAAGCTAATGAATGGGAGCATGGTCTGTGATTGTGCTTTCCTTGATGTAAGGTGTAAAAAAACCCCACAATTTTGCTGGTGATACTCAAACAGGAAAGAACCAAGGTAAAATGAGGAAGCAGTATGATTCTGGGATTGGTCTAATTAAAGAAGGACTAAGAGAAGAAGATAACAAAACTGATATCAGTTATGCCTTCCAGCTAAGCTTCCTTTCTGACTCAAAACTGAAAGTAACATATAACAATTTAGTCAAAATTAAATAAACCTAAAAAAATCCAGAGATTAAAATATCAAAGAAATAACAATACAAACAGCTGCTACAGGCCACTCTGTCTTCAAATCCCTTAAGACTTTACTAGAGTGTTTATAGAAACGGCACGCCACCTACATTCATACATGGTCATAAACAATTTGTGCTTGGGTCAAGCACCATGTCTCCAGAAAAGCTCCCTCTCTATTAATATTAAAAGAAGAAGAGACAGCTGTGACTATTCAGTCTAAACTACCATGAAAAACCGAAATAGCACTATATAGGAAAAGACAGTTGAGTAACTAACTTGCTGTAAATTATGTATATGATTAAGTTAGTCCTTTATTCTCCTTCTGGCTTCTCTATAAATAGATTGTGATTTCCTCCCATTTATTTTTCATTAGATTTCACCCTGTAAATATCATTAAAAAGTCTTATTCAATGTATTTACACAGATTATTGCAAATGCAATCAGTGTTGCTTCTATATTCTCCTTGTGACTCAAAGACTTTGTATTCCTTTCATAGTTGCTGTCTTAATTTCAGGACTCACAACTGGCAGATGATATAGCTCTCTATACAAGTCTTTCAATCTGCGCTTCCCTAAAAAGAAAGTCAGGTGGAAATACATTTCCTTTTTTAGTGAACTTAAGCTTACTGCCTATAGGCTTGTTTTTCTTAGTTACTCAGGAAGAAATCCACCAACCACCCAGAGACCCATGTATCATAGAATGAAAGTTACTGTTGCTTTCCCCTTACTGTCTACGTTTGGTGGTCCTGCATGGCTGGCCTTCGTATTTGTCCAGTTACCCATTTCCTCCCTAGGGAGAAGATAAATATTTTAAATCAAGAGGCCTTGAAACTCTTGGTACAAAGTGTTCTGGTACCAGCACCAAAGAGCTGGGTAAGAATACATATGGCAGGTCATGCTCATTTTTCTATAGTTCTGGGTGACTCCAAATACTGCTGGACAAATATATGGCTTATTCTTAAGAAGCAGGATGGCTTGGGCTGATATAAGTCCCAGCCAACAAATTAAAAAGGTGATAAAATATTCAGGTCATAAAAAGTTACAGTATAACACCATAAAGAAAACGGTCCATTTTTTTTTTTGTGTGTGTGTGTGTGTTTTGTTTTCCTGGGGGTGGCAGAATAGGCTTTTTTTTTTTTAAATAATAAATAAGATTTGTTAAAGATGCCTGATTTCTTATATTATATGTTTTAGGGAATAGAGGTAAATATCTATATGTATTACGTTCACGTACTGTTGAGAGATTAGCTTTACCAGTACATTACATTTAAAAGGATCAACACTCCTTAATCATCAGTAAGACATGCCCTCAGTCGATTAAGGATGGCTTGCTGATTGATCTCAGACACACTTGTTGATGAAGCATTTTAATTGAACAGTAGATTTTATAGTTGTCTCCATGGAGAATGATACTAGACTAATATTAAAATTTTCATCATTATTTGGTGTGAATATAACAACATTAGTCAAAAAGGGTGAGAAAAAACATTAAAATGGGCAGAACAGTATTAGGCATTTATACACAATGGTGTAGGTGGAACACAAACATGGTAGGTAGGGATGTACAAATGCAGACAAGGCAACCATACAGACCTGAATGGCCTAATGAGGTTAGTCCAACCCCCTAAAAGTACCTGAGTTTAAAAAAAAAATTCAGATGGGAAATAAGAAATGCAGGTCAGACCAAAAGGCTGTGGACTAGAGCCTGGAAAATTAGAACTTGAAGGTTTTAAAGGATCAATAGTTCATCTTGAGCTCCTAATGTAATTTTATGGAAAAAAAAAGATATTGTGAAGCTTAACTGTATCAACAAGAATACTGCTAATAAGAGGAGGAGGAGGTGATTTTTTCCTCTGCTTATGGTACAGGGAAACTAATTTTGAAACATAGCTATATTTTGATGTCTCTTGAAAAAGAGGATTGATGGTTTTTAAGGAAGTTATTCTCTAGTCCTCAAATAACATGTTCAACATAAACAGTTCAATTCATACTGTTGGCTAAAGAGCAATCGAGAATTGACTTTGTGAGCCTTTCCATCTTTTGGAGAAAGTCACACCAAAATCAAGAGGTAGAAAGTAAAGGTAAATAAGGAATGGATATACGTGAGAAGAACAGGTATCATGCAATATTGGATGTAAAACAATGGGAATTAAGGGAAAGATTTCCAGTAATTTCAATGGCTTCTGAAACTGTTCCTTAGAGACATAAATAGATAACTGCATATCTCTCATATACTTAAGTTGTATTTTCATTTATTTGAACCTGAGCACTTTTTGGTTCAAATTGAAAAATCTTGTTCAGGATCAACATGGACTTTGCTTTGCATTATTCAGAAAGCTGTGAGGGAAGAGAGGTGTTCACTGAATAACAGTGATGGATATAATTAGTTGCAATAGTTACTCTGAGGTTTAATGATGCTTCTAAAATAATAAACAATGTCAACCTCATGTGCCACACTTTAAATAATTGATTGCTTAATAGCATTTTGAAGGGAATTCAGTTCTCGTAGAGATCAGCATGAAAGCAAAGAGGATCTTTGATTGCATTTTAGTGTTGACAAGTAATAGTGAGGGACATACCTCCAAAGACTTACGCGTTCATTTTAACTCAGAGATGTATGAAATACTTGACTAAAGCAAACTAAAAAGCTGTTTTGAAAATCCCATTTTATCTGTTATGTTATTTCATCCTTTTTACTTTCAAAAGTTATTGACCTGTGCTAAACTTAAGAGTAGATATTTTTAATAAAAATCTTTACTTCAGATGGTTCAACTATACTTTCTCTATTTTGTCTATTTCAGTGTTTTGTTTCAAGAAAAAAGTAGGTGTACAGAAAGAAAAGAGACAAGGGGAATAGACTAAAATTTTTAGCAGTAGTAGAGATATTTATTTTTGTCTTATTTCTTAAGTAGTACTGAGGTTTTTTTTTCTTGTTTAAAGTCATGTCACTCAATTTAAGACACTTCCAGGAGAAATGAATATTTCAGTTAATTCAACGTAAAACAGTCATCAGAATGTACAGAAAGCATTCATTTAGCACATCTTTTTTATCTCATTTTTCTTCTTTTCACATGCCACAATTCCTCTAATACATTAACTTTCCGTATCAAAGCACCTTACTCCTGAAAATTCTCTTCTTAACAGATCTTTCATATCCTCATAATTCAATGTTATTCTTCATGAAAGAGTGGGAGATTATGAACGTGCATTTATTAAATTGTGCAATAGCCATCTAGAATACCATTAAAATGAAACTCCACAAAAGAGGTCTATTTTCTGAAAGGGTATATAATTTTATAATGTAACGTAAGTCAGAGAAAAAAAGGAAACAAAACCAAAACCAAAACCCATACAGTTTCTGATTTTTTTACCTCCATCTTAATAATGTATTTAAAGTAATATTAATTAAACATGTTTGAAAACCAGTGATAAAAATACTGAACTGCTATTATTTTCTAATACTTTTCAGCTATTACATTTTCTATGCTACTTGTGAAAGCATTTTCCTTGCATCAGTTGAGGTAAATCCTGCATCTCCATGTGTATAGGGTCTTCTCCTCTCAGGAGACATTCAGACAGAAGCTTAGAGGGTATATATGTTCATAGAAGTATGCTCTGCATAATCTTGCAGTATAATTTCCTTAATCTGCATTTTTACTCTTAGTTCATTAAATTGACTATCTCGGTGGCAACACATTATGCCACGATGCCTAGAGATCTGTATTTGAAATCAGTCATGAGCTTCCTGTTCCAAAATACAGTACAAGCCAAACAGAACTTGGAAATGACCCCAGGATACCAGTGGAAGGAGAGTGGAGGAGGAAAAAGTTTCATGTCATCTTTAGCAGTGGTCCCTGAGGAAACTGCCTCTTAACGTCCGTAGTGAGAGGAAATAGCCATTACCAACAGCACTGGATGTTTGGATAGGATGACTTTGGGGAAATCTACAGGCTTTGAATAGTGATAAAGAATTGCTGTTCTCATTAGAAATAGATGTGAAAATCCAGAAATGATTCATTGCTACGTAACACCAGGGTATAGCAAGTAAGGTTTGCCAGTAAAATTTTTAGAAATAACAGAATTTTATGCACAGATTTTGGACTCCAATCTGAAGTAGAATTTTTCTGCATCTCATTTAAAATTTCAAAGTTCTACTTGTTTATTTTTCCCCCTTCCCATGAAATTTCTTTTATGATTTTGTAATGAACTTTGGCATACAGTAAGAATAGAACTATTGAGAATTTGTTGCCGGTTGAAGATTGTGTGTTTATTTTTCGTCAAGGGTTTTTTCTTGTCTTCCAAGAGCTGTAGTTTTTAAAGAATAAATGGAAATAAATAGAAATAAAATGGAAGCTATTCAAACTGAAAACTGTAGATATTGAAGGAAATAGTTGTAAAGTCATTAAGCAGTTGAGAGAACCCAAGTTTTGCATGACTTATTTTGAAAATCATTATTTATCTAGAACATAAGTCAAATATTCAGGCAACATTGGCAAGCCTTTCATGATAGGCTGGTGAGTTTTTTTCTACCTTACTTTTTGTAAGAAAAGTGAAATGCAGTATATTTGAAAACCTAAGATCGAAAACAATATATGTCTGAGAGGAAAAGTGTTATATTTTCAGTCATCATTAGTAAGGCTCCTGAATATTCTAATTCAAAACTGTTTACAACATAACCAAATGTTGCTAAGAAATGCTCACTATTTTGCAAAGTGATTCATAAAACCGTAACATGTATGTGCTTGGGGAAAACAAAACAAAACAAAACAAAAAACCACAACCAATCTGAATTGTATTTTAAAGCTTCAAAATGGTACTTTCAGTGTTCCTACTTCAGTGAGCAGTTTCCAGGGAGAGAGAGAATACATTTTTCTGTGAACTAGTTGTCTGATGCATTCCTGAAATATAAATTTATATTCACTTCTCAGCTATTAATTATTTAATTATTCATTCCTTTACAATGAATAAAATCAAGACTGTATCACCCATGATACATTCAGCTGGAGAATACAATTTTTCAAAATAGATGTGTGAAGCTAGGTTTCCAAATGTATTTTTAGACATCAACATACGGGTTTTGATACTTAGAAATACCAAGAATTCAGCAACCTCCTGCAAGAATTTATGAGAGCTCTTCGAAGCTCAGTATTTTGGAAAGTCTGGCTTACAAAATGCATGTCTAAATTTAGTTCTGGAGCTTGTTTTAAGTCAGTGATTAAAAAAAAAAAAGGTGTTGACTGATATGTTGCATTGCATAGATATGTATTTTATGCCCCATTTCCCCAGACTAATTTTTCTCAGGTTTTTGGTTCTCCTTTCCAATGTTGTTGTAAAAAGAAGCTTCATTGTTACCCTTACAGCTTGAAAGTATTTGAAAGGAAAGCAAAAAATACAGCGAACTTTCAAACTGAGAATGTCCATTCATTTTAAAATGGAATTTCAGATGCCAGAATTTGCAGTCATATTCCATCTTACCATCACACTATATATCATTTGCTTCATCTTGTAAGAACTAACTACTTCCAGAAGGTGTTGAGGACTTTTTGCCCTTGTGATATCAATAGGACATAGCATGTGGAAGACAGTTTTTCAAACATATCTTAAGCATGAAAAGATGTATCTAGGTATTTCAACAGAAGTTTGGTGCTTTACTTCAAATTTTAAGATTATAGCTTGATTGCTTCCCTGAAAACTCAAAAGTGTGCCTAAATTGTATGCACAATTCATGCTGGAGCGCCTCTTAATACACCAGGGCACTGGACCACTGCCCATGAAGATTTATTAATTGTTATTCAACTTGATTTTGTGAAAACAAACTAACATTGGAGTATTATGTTTCCAAAGAAAATACTGAGGAAAAATGGCAAGAAATTACACTGGACAGTGCACTGGGAAATTAGAAGAGGCAAGGAAAGTGCTTCATATACTGATCTTTGAAACGCAGAAGCCAGTAATGCAACATTTCAAAGCTGCTGAACCTAAACTGGGTGGAAGGCAGTCTCATTCTTAGCAAGATATTGCCATCTACCTGTAGGATTGATAACACTGATCAATTTGTAGTACCTTAATATCACAGTTACTTCAAGAGTTAGCGTACTATTGACTGGCAGCATGAAAGCAGCAGTTCTAGAGAAGCCTGAACTGGCATCAGTACTGAGCCTGGTGGGGCTGACTCTGCAAGGACTGGTTGCACCTTTCTCCTTCAAATAATTTCAAACCCAAGTCTTTTAACACAGTTATATTAGTCTTGTGCTAATGGGAAAACCCTAAAGAGCATCAAAGAGGAAGGAATATGTCTTTATTAGAGTGGGACTTCTTTTTGCACATGGCCTCAAGTTGCGCCAGGGGAGGTTTAGATTGGACATGAGGAAAAATTTCCTTACTGAAAGAGTGGTTAAACATTGGAACAGGCTGCCCAGGGAAGTGGTGGAGTCACCATCCCTGGAAGTATTTAAAAGACGTGTAGATGAGGTGCTTAGGGACATGGTTTAGTGGGCACGGTGGTGTTGGGTTGCTGGTTGGACTTGATGATCTTAGAGGTCTTTTCCAACCTTAGTGATTCTGTGATTCTATGATTCTGTAACACAGACTGAGGCCTTTCTTATAACTAGGCCATCTTCATAACCATGAAAGCAAGGAAACAACCTTTCACAGCTGAATTCAAATCTTCCTTATGTCTCTGTGTATTCAGTTTAAAATCATAACTCTATGATCAGTGGTTCTTCTTAAACATGATGAACAATGAGTTTAAATGGGACTCCTATGCCAGGGCTGTGGTATATTATTGTTAGCTGTGCTACATTTGCACACGGATTTCTTAATGCATGAGAGGGCTCCACTTTAAAGTTTCAGCATGGTTTTGAAGCAAATCCCCTGACCATCCCCATTTATTGTGCTTTGGTTTGCACTTGTGAGCACATTAACTGGTTCTCCTTCCGAGGCAAATGAGAACATGTGAACCAATAGGCACAATTAAGAATGTGGTCAGGCAGTCCATAGGAATCAAGCAGAGATAGCTTCATGACTGGTTTTGTTTCTAAAAACCCCTTAGCACTGACTATTTACCTCTATAGACATGCTGCAATTGTCCTGCAGTACTTGCTACTTTTAGAGACCACCTAAAAGAAGCAGACTGAGTAAGCCCTTCTGAGACTGCTTTCACCAAGCTTTCCTTGAACACTGATGGGGAACCATTCTGATTTCCTGCATTTCTCTTTCCATTAACTCTCCGAGATATGAGTGTGTGTGTGAGAGAGCATGCTTTGTTGCTTTCAACCACAGATCAGGAAAGACAGCTACCTCCGTCTTAATAATGTATTTAATTTAAAGTTCATGGACAAAATAAGCAACCCAAAATTTAATGCATTATCTCTGGGAAATTTGAACAATTTGGGTAGTGTTTTAAGCTTCTCTGCACAGTTGTAAGTGTTGATTTTTGTCACTCATATGTTCTCCATTGCCATAATACAATGAGATGTACTAAAAGGGGAAATGTTCATGATCTTTTATTTTTTAAATCATTTTGGTAAAGGATCAAAGCCATAAACACTAAATGGATCGTGTGTGTATGTCTTTGTGTGCTTGCATGTGTGTGTGGTTTATCTAGTGTTATAAAATCCCTGCTGTGAAAACTTGACCCCACATAAACAGTGAAAATTGCTGGAAACTATTGCATCTCAGGAAATAATAAAGCTATACAGTTAGGTTGTAATTCATGTTTTTAATATCCGTTACTTAAACAGATATACTCCGGTCAGTTCAGTACAAAGCAGACATTTTCTGATATTAAATAGAGGGTAGCATCCTCAGAAAGCTAGTTAATAAATACAAAGTGAAGAAAAAAACTCATTTGTCTGTCTCAGTGCCTGTGTTCATATAGACTGTTAGTTATTTTAGACAAAATCCTTGACATTTTCTATGTTATACAGCTCTTAACACGCTGTCAGTAAAAAAACCCACACAACAAAACAAAAAAATCCACAAGAAAAAGAATAAAATATTTGTGAATGACCAGTCTGAAGAAAATTTCATAAACTTACACTGTGCAGTCAGAGTATCCTCTGAGAAAACTAGATAACTATTATTGGAAAAAAAACACAGTGGAGAGCATTACAAAACTGCTAAAAAATATGTAAGTTCAAGAGCTAGACATGTTTAGGTGCTGAATAAGAAGGCTGAGATACGGTATGGTGGCTTTTAATAAATGTGTCTGGAGGGTACTGTAGTAGATACAAAGTTCATACAGACTGTTCATAGTAGGATGGAGTCCTTAGGGATTGTTAGTTATTTTAGGCAAAATCCTTGTTATTTTTCCATGTTATATAGAATTTAATGTATTGCCAGTCCGAAAAACAATGCCAAGGAATAAAATTCAGTGACACTTCTTACCAATACAGCTTATCAAATTCTAAATAGTGGGGGAAAAAAACAACAAAACCCAATCCTTGATTCCTGTTTGTTGGTGTCAATCAAAGCAATACAGGGAGGAAAAAAACCCAGATCACCCAATCCTCAAAAACAGAACCCCAAAGCTGGGGTTTTTTTGGGAAAATGCTCTTCCTCTGTCCTTTCTGCATGCACCAGTGCCCTCAAAGTATATTTTACAAGAGGACAGTGTGTTGCCATGTATATCCCTGGTACTTAAATAAATAACATTGATTACCATAGCATTTTTCACTGAATGTGTGTGCCAAAGACTGCTTGGCACTAAATGTATTTGTACTGAACTGCAATAACTGTTATTTTCAAAATCCAAATCCTCTTAGCTCCAGGATGGATTCCACCTACCCTGGAACCCAAATAAAAGTTAACAATTGTCATTTAACTTTGGAAATGAATGAAACTGCAAATATATGAAGTGTCTTAAAGCAAAACTGTAATGAAACAAAGTAACAACTAGGTTTCTGAACAGTTGTTCATGGGAACCACCTGGAGTTGCAACAGATTTTAAGAACAGCCTTGATAAATAGAACACGGCAAATCCTTTCTTTGTCTTTTTCAGTACTATCAGGGACAAAAAGGAGATTTCTGCACAAAGACAGAGAAAGTAACTCAGTAGGTAAATGCCAGTCATTGTAGTCACAGGTAGAGCATATACAAAAGCAACTTAGGTAAGCAAGCCAAGTACTCCAGAGGAAACAGACAAAGCAGGAAACGTGACACAGAAATCGCCCCCTGTCTCCTTAGAAGCATTGACAAAAAAATTACCAACAAAAAGGGTGGTAACAACAAAAATGTTTGCTGTTAGTTCTATTCATTTTATATAAGTAAACAGCCTCTTTCAAAATATAAGGGAGTACCAGAATCTTCAAGGGGAAGATAAGACAGTCCTAACACATCTTAAAAAATCTGGACCAAAAGTAGGATTGGGGAAGATTACTCTCAACTGTGCAACTCCAGTAAGAAAGACACTTTCAAATAGATCATGAAAGAGTATCCAAAAATTCCCTGATTTTTTTTTTTAACAAACAGAGCCTTGTATATTGTTATATTAATAGTAATAGGTTTACTGAATAAGGGTATGCATCACCATTAACTTGATTTATCAAATCTCCAGCTACTGATAAGGAAGTCAGAAGAAGTTACTGCTGCTGTGGTAAAAAAAGAAAAGATAGTTTGGATAAGATGACTGAGCACAGTAAAATCTAACTTTGCCCCCCCCCCCCCCCCCCCCCCCGACAGGAATGAAATATAGCCTACACAGGTTTGTGAGGAGGCATGGTGCTGTGTCTCTCTAAGGGAGACATTAAATTCTGTAAGTATATTGGAAAATACAGAAGATTTCTTCACTCCTTCAGTTCCTCAGGAAATTAATTGGCCAATATCCAAATGCTTTTTCATGTATTTAAAAGTATGTTGCAATGGGCTGTTGTTTTGGCACACTGGCTTAGCTCATGAGCATTGATTCAGGATCAGGTGACATTGTTGATTTAGCTCCTTTCTGAGAATCACCTGTTTTGCAAATGTTTAATAAGGTACAAGAGACATTTACTGAACGGGTGTTAAAGCAGGGTGCCAGTTACATAACTGGAGTTTAATATCTAATTTTTAAATATTGTAAACCTGAAAACAATAAATGTAGAATAATGTAGATCAATCTTTGGAAACAAATTTTCCTTTAATATAGTAGAGAGGATTTTTGATTCTTGACAGTTTAAAGTACAGCTTGCAACAATGGGGGTCATGATGTGTTAATTCTTCTTACAAAAACGGAAAGTATTATCTTGGATATATTATTGTTACAACACAAAAGGGAATTGTTTATGTTTTGATGTGCAGATTTTTTCCAGAATAAAATACCCTGTGCAGAGGGACTGAGAGAAACTTTATCAAAAAATGAGGTTCTTGACAGGCATATTTAATATGATATTGATTTATTATTCCACTTGAAAAATTTTCATTGCCTTTATTTAATATTTACATATAATCAATTTCCATATGTTTCTGACTTGAATTCTTCCCTTGAACAGTTTGCATTTTGACCCTTTGACTTTTTTCCATCAAGTTATCTGTGAAGAAATTGGAAACTGTGAAATTCATCTTTCCATGCTCAAAAAATGATGACCTTCTATATATCTTTCATCTAATCCATTTTACAACTTATGTAAAGTCCTCAATTTTTTAATTGAAAATTATCAGGGAGATTCTTGATGCAGAATAGGGTGTTACTGGAGATAATAAGATTTTGATCTGGTTAGGAAATTTCAGATGGAATGTTTTCCATCAGAAAAGACAGATTTGCCAGAACTGAAACTTGTCAAAAGTGTTAGGTTTCATGACAAGAACAGTTTCCTAGAACAAAATGACAGAGACGGGCAAATTGCATAAACTTTCAGAGTAGATTTAATAGCCACAACACTCGTAGGTAATGTAGGAGACTCAGATTCAAATCTCTGTTTTGTGCCTGGTTCAGATCAGGGACTTAAAAAAGAATTTTCCTTCTGGGCTATTAATTTCCTATCATTATTTTTTATTTGCCATGTTAAAATTTAATTGACATTATAACATATATATTAATGAAAACACGGGTGTGCCCTGAAATGAAGTTATGTCGTATTATCCCTAGACTACTGAGTTAGAGTTTTTTGTTGGATCAATGAATACTAAAGAGATAGTAAAAGTTTTCTGACCACAGTGAAATAAGGTTTCAGATGAAACGTTTAATTGCACAGATACAAAGTAAAGAGATGAGTACTTGAAATGTTATTTTCATGAAATATGTCCATGTGCTTAATATATGAATAAACAGAAACAACTACTGAGTTTAAAAGCACAGGCTTTTCAGAACAAGTTAATGTTTACTGATGATCCTAAGTAATGCCCAGTCCAGTCTACAGAATCACTTTCGTTGATTTCAGTAGTCTTTTGGATCAGTTCCACTCTCAGCATTGCTTTTCACAACTTTTAAAAAATCAAAAATCAGTGTGAAGGTGAGCAGGGCTTTGGAAATATAAGATGATCTTTTAGATTTTCAAAAACAAACTCTCTGAAGGTTCTTAGGAAGGGTGAGGCAAAATCCAAGGAGTTGTAATGATTAGCAATTAATTAGCTTAAGTTATTCATTCATTTCCAACAATTGCTTTACCTTTCCAGAATTATTTGTAACATGAACATTTGTAACATAAATCATGCCTGACTAATTTAGTGGCCTTCTATGATGGAGTGACTGCATCAATGTACAAAGGAAGAGCCATGGATGTCATCTATCTGGATTTCTGTAAAGCCTTTGATACAGTCCCCCACAACATTCCTGCCACTAAATTGAAGAGACATGGGTTTGATGGATGGACTGTTAGATGGATAAGGAACTGGCTGGATGGCTACATCCAAAGAGTTATGGTCTATGGCTCAATGTCCAAGTGGAAACCAGTAATGGGTGATGTCCCACAAGGGTCTGTACTAGGACAAGGACTATTTAATATCTTCATCAATGACATAGACAGTGGGATAGAGTGTACCTTCAGCAAGTTTGCAGACAACACCAAGCTGAGTGGTGCAGCTGACTTGCTAGAGGGAAGGGATGCCATCCAGAGGGACCTTGACAGGCTGGAGGATGGGCCTGTGCAAGCCCCATGAAGTTCAACAAGGCCAAGTGCAAGGTCCTGCATTGGGGTCGGGACAATCCCCAGTATCAATATAGACTGGGGGATGAACTGATTGAGAGCAGCCCCGTGGAGAAGGACTTGGGGGTATTCGTGGACGAAAAATTGCACATGAGCTGGCAATGTGCACTTACAGCCCAGAAAGCCAACCATATCCTGGGCTTCATAAAAAGAAGTGTGGCCAGCAGGTCGAGGGAGGTGATTCTGCCCCTCCACTCCGCTCTCATGAGACACCACCTGGAGTACTGCGTCCAGCTCTGGGGTCCTCAGTACAAGAAACACATGAACCTGTGAGAGCAAGTCCAGGGCCACAGAAATGATCAGAGGGCTAGAACACCTCTCCTATGAAGAAAAGCTGAGAGAGTTGGGGTTGTTCAGCCTGGAGAAGAGAAGGCTCCAGGGAGACCTTGTGGCCTTTCAATATTATAAAAGGGACTTATAAGAAAGATGGAGAGAGAGTTTTTACCAATGCCTGCAGTGACAGGACAAGGGGTAATGGTTTTAAACTAAAAGAGGGTAGATATAGATTGAATGTAAGGAAGATATTTTTTACAATGAGGGTGGTGAGACACTGGAACAGGTTGCCCAGAGAAGTTGTAGATGCCCCATCCCTGGAAACAATCAAGGTCAAGTTGGATGGGTCTTTGAGCAACCTGATCTAGTGAAAGATGTCCGTGCTGATGGCAGGGGTGATGGACTAGGTGATCTTTAAAGGTCCCTTCCAACCCAAACCATTCTATGATTCTGTGGTAAGAGCTGTATTTTTTCCCCTTGTGGGTATAGTACATATATTGCACCTACAGACTGTCGAATACCAGCAATCCTAGCTTGTAGGCCAAGCTGGTTGCACTCCTCCATTGCTCACACAGTACAGATTTCTCAGTTGTATGGCACAGCCTGTTTCAAAGCTGGTGGAAGTCAGCAGAATCAGTTCATGTTGGATCACACAGTGGGTGATAAGGCCCCTTAATGTTCATCTGGCACTGACACTACCTCTCTGAATTTCAATAATCCTCTTTTCATTTTGTGTCTTAAAGAAGAGAGTGCAAGCAAATTGCATCAAAGAGCAGGTGAAGGAATGAAATTTGACAGACTATTATAATCTTGTTACTTTATGGATAACACTAAAATCGCAAAACAGAGCCTGAATCACAGCTGCTTTAATAAGTCATTTCTGATTGCATCCACAGGAAGCCAAACAGCAAGCAACCACTCTGCCAGTTTCCAGTTTCAAATTTTCTTTATTACTGTACTTATAAATTTACAGTAACAGCCAAAATTTGCCAAAACCTCTGGAAGCACTCCCATCCCAGCTGTTTCTATGGGAAAGAAGCTTCAGGCTTCAGACTAATCATCGGGATTTGATTTTCTATTTGCATCATTTGCCATTTTGCCAGAAACATATATTAGAAAGGTATCCAAAGTAATACTTATTGAATGGTGTGTGTAGATTGAAAAGAGGGAAAATGGAGGAGTTTATTTACTGCACCCTCGTTCCACACAATGCATAGGAAGTCATATAAACCCTACTGCATATCTTGTAATGGGCTGCTGTCCAAAAAAGTGGATGTCAACTAAAGTTACTAAAGGGAGTTTTGGCAAACAGAAGTGCAGTGGTATGCCAGAACCCTCTTTGCCTAGCCTTTGCATAGGCCGGTGATGTCTGTTCCTATGAGCACAGGCAGCTTGGTGCTTGCTCACTCCAAGAAACAAATTATCTGAAACAGAGCAGGCAGAAGCAAGGGCAATTCCATCTACTACCTCTACACCAATCTTCCAGAATGGAGCAGACTTGCTGTCTTCAGATATGAAACAAAACAGTAGCTTTATTTAATGCATACTGCGTAGTTTTGGGCAAATCTGATGACCTCAGACTTAAGAGAAAGAACAGACTATTTCTTCACATTTTTAACTACTGGGGGCAAAATCTGAGTTCCAGTGCAATATGTTTGCATGTGCAACTGCATACACTGCTACAAGATGAAGGAACCTGTTTATTAAATGTTTTTAAATCCCCGAAAAAGTTTTATAATAATGAGCTAAAAGAAGAGTGTTGTTGGGTAATACAAATCTTTTTGCAATTTCTTTTTTATTATGCACTTGATGAGGTGGCAGATTTATGTTTCCTCATCTAATGCCTCATTCTTTCTTTTAAGACTTCTGAACATCACAGGATGTTGCTACTTTTCTTGTAAAGCCTCATATTATGTACTAGGTTCATTGTATAGACAGTATGCAAAAAATAAATTGTCTGTATATCAGTAAAAAATAAGCAAACAAAATCACCTTTAATAACTATTTTATTTCCCTGTCTGTTTCTGAAACATGACATTCACTGTTGTGCCAGCAGATCTTGCATACTACATTAGATTTGCAGAAATCCCATTTTAGATTTCACAAAACATGGGTAAGGCTCTTAAAGAGCAGGCAAATATCTTCAATATCACAACACTTTTTAGGTGGGTTTCTTTCTATTTCTTTTCTGATTTGTTTTTAATTTCTTTTTTTTGCATTAGTGTTCTCCACAGACTTTTTTTTTTCTTCTTCTGTAATGAAAGCTGAGATTCTCTTATGATCAATATCACTTGTGATTTCTCATGATCTTGATCTCAGGCCTTAACTAACCTATAAAATTTGGTAAGATTTGCAATAAAATAAGGAGATTTAGCAACTCTGAAGGTCATCTAGTTCAACCTCTTATTTGAAGTGGGATTGTTGCCAACGTCAGGTCAGGTCAGCAATGATTGTGTCTAGCAGAGCACTGAAAATCTCCAAGGACAGAGGTCCCTTGACCTCCCTACGCAGTAAGTTCCAATGCTGTGTTATGCTGGTAACTGCACTACCCTATTAATGAATTTTTTTCCAGCCTAAAACTTCAAAGACATAATTTATGGCAATTTCATCTTGTTATGTTGTTTGGTGCTACTACGAAGAGTATAGTTCTGTTGTCTTTGTAGCTGCCCTTCAAATGGCCATAAGCATTTCTTAGATTTCCCCTCAGTCTTCTCTTTTCTGGATTTAACAATCCCTGTTCCCTCATCCACTCTTCACAGCACATGTGCTCTGCATCCCTGGTCATAATGGCAGCCCTCTGCTGAACTTCTCCAGTTTCTTCATATCCCTCTGGAACTGGGTGGAAGGCAAAATTGTACGCAGTTTTCTGGGTGTAACGTCATCAATGCCAAATACAGAGTAGCAGCAGCTTTCCGTTATGTTTTAGCCATATTCCTCTTAACATAGACCAACACATTGTTTGGCTTCTATGCAATGACAGTGCACTGTTCCACCTGGAGTTCACTATAATCCTTAAGCTCTTACCAGCAGTGCTACTGTTTGGCTGTCAGTTCCTAGCCTGTACAAATGCGCAGGATTTTCCATCATAGTTTCTGACTTTGAACTTTGTCTTACCAAAGATCAGGAGGTTTCTGTTGGCCCCAGTCCTCAAATTTTTCAAACTCCCTCTGGACTGAAACTCTGTGCCAACAAGTCCCCTCAGTTTAGAATCATCTACAAATTTGCCTGTGGGTACACTCCGTGCCATCACCCAAGTGTCTGATGAAGATGTTGAATACATATGGGGCACAGAATTGACCTCTGGGTCCCTCTGATTGCTTCTGGCTGTCAGCCAAAATCAAGTCAATAATCACTACTATTTGTGCCTGGTGGTCCAGCCAATTTTCATTCCATCTAGTAGTTCATTTTTCCAGTGAGGTCTGTTTTCTCAATTTCCAAATGGGAATGCTGTTAAAGATGGTGTCAAAAGCTTTATTAACAACAAGGTAGAGTATGTCCACCAGTCTCTCCTTATCCAGATAATCACTTGTTTTATGGCAGAAGGTTTTTGTGTTGGTCAGGCGCTTTGTATATCCCTGCCAACTACTCCAGATACACTTATCCTTCTCGTGCTTGGAATAGAACCTAAGAGTAAATGTTTTGTGATCTTTCTAGGGGCTGAGGTAATGTTGATCAGTTCATTCCTTGGACTCACAGGGCTACTTTGCCTTTTCTAAAGGCAAGATGGGCATAGTGTTAGTTTTTTTTCTAGTTTTTACTAGTCAGACACCTCCCCTCATCACCATAGTTTTTTGCAGATGACAGACAGTTGAATTCAAAATTCACAGCAGCCAACTCTTTCAGCTCTCCTGGGAGAATCCCATCTTGTTCCAGGGATTTGCATGTACCCAGCTTGCCTGAGTCTGTTGTGTCCCTGCTGTTTATTGCCCCATACCTTCCTATCTCTTCCCAGGTCACTCTTCTATAAAAACAGATTGTTAATAATCTCAGAATCCTGAATATCTACTACTTTCCTATTTCTCTCTGTGAACCCCTCATGGCTTTTGAGACTCTTGAATCAGAAAATGTCAGGCAAATATCTACAGAGAGTACTTAATTGGAACCAAATATATCAGACCTGCTACCACCTGCTACTGTCACATTTTCTGCTAGTCTCACTCAAAAAGGGAAACTGTAGATCTCCAGTGTGGTATAGGCAAGAGACAGAGGCACAGGAAGATGCTAAAATCCCTTTCCTTAGAATAACAGCAGTTTTTCATCCAAGGAATTTGCTAGTGGTGCACAGGGGAATGGTATATCTGAATATACAACAAAAGTAGGCCAGCAGTTGTTTTGGTATGACAAGGACTTCTCTTATCTTTAGAACATATGTACATTTGGACTAGTTTTGGTTTAAAAGTAATGTATTTATTTCGAGCTTGGTATCTATGAAATTTGACAGAGGAGGAAAAAAAACCCCAAACCTGCACAGGCTTGAACCTGCATCAGTAATTAGAAAGACATGGGTAGTAAAGAGAAATAGGATTGGTCTTTTTCAAAGATGTGACTGTTGTCTAGCAAAATTTCAAATAGGCATGACATTTAAATACATGTCAGATATTTACTGTAAGCATACAGTAAATGAGTGTTCTGGTTTTCTACTATAGATATATGTAATGGCACATGGAAGGCACTTTCTATTACAGAATTCGAGAGAAAAAAATTTGCTGAATCAATGCATTGAATTATATGGAACAGTGTGCATTGTCAGCATTAGTGATGGTTTTGCATAAATATTGAGAATCAGAAAATAACATTTCCATTTCTTGATATATTTAAAATGACCATTAGAGCTGTTCATTTTAATTCAGAAAATACATCAGATACAGTTTTCAAGGAAAAAAAAAGTTCATTACTAAGTTCTCCTTATTGTTGTGTCAGATGTCTTTCTATGTTTCTGTCTTTGGTAACTTCAGTTAGGCTCATTCAAGCATATGTCAAAGAAGAAAACTATTGTAAAACATGAATTCAGCAAATGGGAAATACTGCCAATGGAAATAGAAAGCAGTACAACTATAACACTGTGGCAAATTGGAAGTTAACAATTCAGCGGCTGTTCTCTGATCCCCGTATTAAAACTGGGTTTTTTACTAACAAATTGGATTACTCTCTCCACCCAAATCTCCTTCCCCCTCCTTCCCACTCACCCCATGTACAGGAAATAAAAGTTAATTTAACCCTGTTATTAGGAAGTGGAGCTCATTTATAAATTAAACTGGGTGGTAATTTGGCTTTAACTTAGAGAATATGTATCAGAAAAGTATATTTGTTGGATTTTGTTTTCTATAACTCAGCATAAATACCGAGCTTTCATTTTAAAAACTGAAAATTTGCTAGAAATAAGTTGAAAGGCAACTTAAAAGTTATAAATAATTACAGCCAGCTGAGTAATTTACATAATTACTTTAGCTACTTATTTCTGCAAGAACATGATTTCCTCCCACTTATTGGAAATTGATTATAAAAGGAATTTTTATTAAATTTATTATTTAATTGCAAATTTTGAACATGATACTTAAAACACAGTCATTCAGTTTCAGACCACTCTTAACAAATGATCGTTAAGGTCACAAGAGACATTAGATATTCAAACTGTTCAAGTCTTGTGAAGAAAAAAATCACTAAATAACATGATTTGCTAAAAAGTAGATGCAGAAACACAAATGTTTCTTTTAAATTTTTTATTCACTTTCTAGTTTGTAATTTCAAATTTCTCACTGCACTCATCATATCTATGAATAAACCTGTCATGAAACAATTGAAAATCTTACTAAACTACAGAACTCCAGGAGTCAGGTCTTAAACAAAGACCTGTAAAGTTGGTAGTTGTAGTCCCACAGAAGTCAGTGGCAAATTTTCCACTGTCATCAACAGGGCCATGGTTTTACCACATATAGTACAATATTTGCAATAATGTGAAATGGAGACAGTTGCACATTTTGCATTGTTATTGATTCCTGACCAGTTGATACTATTACTAGGAGACCTTACAGTAGTCATTGTGGCACTGAATCTTTTACAGACTGAAGAAGGTTGATGAGAGGTATCAGGTAAACAGCACCAGAAAATTTTATAAACTGCTACAGGTTTTCCTTTCTAGGTCACATAGCTTGCCCAAAGCAATGTTGATGGAAAAAAATAGGCTTCTGTAAAATTTATTGGCTGGGTACAGAGTTTAAATGTAATGTGTCAGAGTACTGTGAAGTAATTGTGTGTGCATGCCTGGTTGTAGTTGTGAAGGATGCAGTCAGACTCTTGTCTGGCTCACTTAATTGCCTCTGTGTCAAGAGTCTGAGGGATTTGGGATTCTTACTACCCCAAACATTATCTCATTCCAAATAAATTATAACCTTTCTGGTGTGAGCCATCAAGTGTGCAAGCTTAATATTCACTTTCTAGGAGTATCAGTGCAACTGTTTATACAGCTCTAGAAATTACTCAGCTTAGATTTTAATGGTGTGGGTTTGGAGTAGAGAGAAAATGCTTTTTGGTTTCTTGGGAAACAAGTCTATTTTGGTTCAAGGATGAATGTTAATACAATAATTTCATTACTGTGCTTCCTAGACGAATAGTAATTTGTTAGAGGATTAAAAAGAATTTAGCATATTGCATGGCATGTAGCTGTATAAATTTAATGCCAGGAACTGAATCATAGGGTTGTGCAATGTAAGCCTTGTGTGTTAGCAATGAAGTGAGATTAGTTTAAATATAATGATTCAAACTGAGGACATATCTATTTTATGTCACATTCATGTACATTGTAAGCAGTAGTTCAGAGGCATATTTGTCATAAAGGTACTTTATTATTAGTGACCTAAGACGAGGTACACATGAAATCAGATTTAGTTTAGTTCAAATCAGTGTTTTCACATGCTTTCAAAAGAGTTTTTAAAATGTCTCACTCAGAGGTCCTTTCTGCATTAGAAATGTTACGTACTTTGGACTGGAGTAGAGGAATGTTGATGAAATGATAAATTAGCAAGCATGACTTTGCAGTCAGTATAGACCAAGGAGAGTTCGTGTTGACAGAAAACTTACAAGAATACAGCCATACTAGATCACGCCAAAGATTTATCTAGTCCAGTATTCCATCTTAGAAAAAAAACTATAGTGGATGCATTCAGTGTAATCCCCTAGTGATACTTCCCCAGATAAATCCTTCCAGAAATCTGCAGTTTTAGTATTTTCTGAGCTATAGACCATATCATTGTGTTTAACTGTATTTGATAGAATTTTCTTCCAGGAATATTCCTAAGTCTTTTTAAATCTATGTTTTGGCATTAACAATATCCTATGGAAAAGACTTCCATAGTTTTATCATGTATTGCACTTCCTTGTGTTTATTTTAAATCTGCTATTTAATAATACTCAGCCTAATTTACATTCACAGAAGATTATGATGAGCATCAAGTCATCCAATCCAAATTACTTCATAGTCAAGAACAATGAACAGCACTTCCATGATTTTTTTGCACTAACATATCTTGTATAGTAAGTGCTAATTTCTGAAAAGATAAAATGATAATCTGTATTGCTGAAAATTGTTATCCATCTGGCTGCCATTTTTGAACATTCCATTGAAACTCTTAGAAAAAAGGGGAGGGGGCGGAATCTGTCCTTTAAAATCTCGAAACAGCCAAAACCAAATATTGTCACAAAAAATAAAAAGTCCATCATTTTTAATAATAACACTTTCTAAATCTTGCTTGTAAGATATTTTGGTATTGCCATTGAAATATGGAACAGGAAACACCTGTTCAGAGCAAGAGAATGCATCATGACCTCTTTGAGATGATAAGGAATTTGAGGAATGCACTAATAAGACTATGTTCAGATGATTGTAAAGTAAGAACTAGGTTGACTCTCAAGCTCATTTCTCAGCAGATACCACCTACGGTCAAACATTATTTAATGTTTAAGAACTCATCAAAGGCCCCTCAGTTTGAGTTCATTTCAAGGTGATAGTGGTGCCACCCCCTGTTTGGACCACAGCTTAGTTATCAGGCATCAAATTATTCATCAGAAAAAGAACTCAAGTCATTTTCAGCTGAGAGTGACTGAACACTGAAATTTCATATTCTTCTTTAGAATCCTGAACACTACTCTGTGGCACAACTGTGGTCGAGTATACTCTGCAAAAGGAGAGGCACCTTACTAAGCAGCTTTTCTGTAGCTGAGAAAGACAGCTTCATAAGGCTGGAACATGTTAAATAAAAGGGAATCAAACTTTGTAGTCGAGAAGATTCCCCAAGAAAGAAGTCCTGAGATTTCATGTCTGCTGCTCATTCTATTTATACAGATTATCCCAAGACTCTTAAATGAAAAAAACATATGCGATTCTTGGAGGTGGGTGCAGAATGTTTCTTCAGCAGTGAAGGACCATTTGTCACTGGATTACAGGGAGGTCCTTCTTCTTGCTTGCCCTTTCTCTGTTACAAAATAGAGGTTTTGTATTTGTAAGAATCATAGAGCCTAAGTTAATTACCAAAAATAATCTAAACCAGGCTTGTAGAAGAGGAGCATATGAACAGGACATATTAATCAGCACTCAGCAGCTGGTGCAGGATAGGACACGTGGGACGCCCAGAGGCACTGCGCAAGGGACTGTGTGGGACTGCTGGAGCTGGTGCTACAATTGCAAAGGTATATCAGGGAGTGTGGTTTCCAACAGAACCTGCAGTGACCCCCCCCATGACATGGCTTTGACCAAGACACAACTCCTGAGGAAGGACAAGGTTGCCCAGGTACTAGGTTGCCAGGAGTGCCTGTGATTTCTCCTGCCCGAGGGCTGACACCCGTGGGATGTGTGCCTTACCAGAGACAGGGGCCTGTCAAGTGAAGGAGCTATGGGAGAAGGTGAGTAGATGGTGTAACATCAGGGAGGACAGGCAGGTCATGGAAAGGATCTTTGCAGAGACCTTGCAGGGGCAAAAAAACCCCAAATCCATATTACATGGAAGGACAGATGGCCTGAGGTTATTCTTAAATGACTGGATATAAATTCCCAAGATGGTGGAGGCTGGACTTAAAGGGAGATTCAGAGAGAGAGAGTACGTAAGTACAAGGAAAAGTGGAAGAATGGGGTGGAACATAGGAGGCTTTCAGGGACAACATCATGCAGGAGGCTATCACACTTCCCCAAACAAAGCTGTGTATCTGGGTGCCCATCCCAATGCCTGTGCATGAACACATGCAGCATAGGAAACAAACAGGAGAAATTAGAAGTCCTTGTGCACTCACAAATGTAAATCTCATCGTGATCACAGAGACATAGGGGCACATTGGTAGGTATGGGCTTTTTGGGAAAGGCAGGCCAGGAAGACGGGATGGAGATTTGCACTCTGTGCAGAGGAGCACTTGACTATGTGGAGTTTTGCTCTGGGATGAGTGACAAGATAGTAAAGAACTGATAGGTTAAAGAAGAATAGAAACCAACAAGAGGGAAGCTGTCGTGAGCGTCCCCTACAGAGGACCTCCATAAGAGGAGGAAACAGATGAAGTCTTCTTTACGGACTATAGAGGAAGAAGCCTCGTGGTTGAAGGCCCTGATATTCATGGGAAATTTTATCTTGATATCTGCTTGACATGCAGGGCACAAACAAGGACACGAGTTTGGCAAGCCAACTGGGGGACGTGCTCTGCAGGACCTGCTGTACATAAACAAGGAAGAACTAGTCAGGAATGTGAAGACTGATGGAAGCCTCCACTATGTATATGATAGTAGAGTTTAAGAACTTGAGAGACAGGGGCAAGGACTGGACAGAATCCTGGGCAACCTGTCCTAGCTGATCCTGCTTCAGCA
Source organism: Aptenodytes patagonicus (assembly GCF_965638725.1). Classification (NCBI taxonomy): domain Eukaryota; kingdom Metazoa; phylum Chordata; class Aves; order Sphenisciformes; family Spheniscidae; genus Aptenodytes; species Aptenodytes patagonicus. Next base: position 46,626,137 of record NC_134949.1, read on the forward strand.
GGAGAAGTTAGACTTGACAATCTCAAGACATCCCAGCAAACCTCAAATAGTCTGTGATTCTGTGAAGGTGAATAACAGAATTGCAACCCTGGTCTTCAGGAGAGCTGACCTAGGCTTTTTCATGGAAATACTTGGCAGATTCCCCTGCGAGGTAGCCCTGAAGAACAAAAGGGTCCAGCAGAGTTAATTGATTCTCAAGGACCATCTCTTCAGGGCACAAGAATGGTACATCTTGATGTGCAGGAAGGCAAGCAAGCATGGCAGAAGGCCAGCATGAATGAAGAGGGAACTCTGGACTGAAGCAATATAAAAGTATTTTTTGGATGTACACAGTCAGTAAGACAGTGATAGGGCAATAGGACCCTAATAGGACAATAGAGTGCATCTGAGGCTTCTGAAGAGGCTGGCTTATGTTACTAGAGGTGTTCTTCACGGGACAATAACGAGCTGATGTTTAATGTTTTTCATTAACAGCTAAGATGACTAGATGAAAAGCACTTTCAGTAAGTTTGTGGATGACACCGAACTGGGAGCAGTACTTGATACGCTGGAGGGAAAGGTGACTATCCAAAGGGATTTCAACGTGCTGGAAAAAATGGAGTAACAGAGACCTCATGAAATTTAGCAATAATGGGGGTGGAATAACCCCCTGCAAGAGGACAGGCCTAACTGGCTTGAAAGCAGCTTTGAGGGAAAGGCCTTCGAAGTCCTGGTGGCCAGCAAGTTGATCATGAGTCAGCAGTGCGCTCTTGCGGTTATGAAAGCTAACTGCATATTGAGCAGCATTAGTAAGACCGTAGCCAGTAAGATGAAAGAAGTGGTTATCCCCATCTATTTGGCACCTGAAATCACATGTTGAGTGCTGCATCGAAATTTAGGCTCCCCAGTACAAGACAGACATTCACAAACTGGAGCGAGCCCAATGGAAGTCTACCAAGAGGGGTGGAGAATATGCCTTATGAGAAGAGTCTGAGAAAATTGGTAGGGTTTTTTTTTTCAGTCTGAGGAATAAGCGTTAGTGAAGTCTTACTGCTGTCTTCAACTACCTAATGGATTGTTATAAAGAAGATGAAGCCATACTCCTCTCAGAAGTACACAGGGAAAATACGAGACTGGGCAAGATCCTGAGAAATCTGATCAAACATTAAACTTAACTCTGCTTTGAGCAGGGCCTTGGGTCAGATGACCTCCAGCGATACTTTCCAATCTACTTCATTCTGTGATTTTAAGCTATAGAAAACAATATCTATTGAACAGATCTTAAGTTTCAATGATTCCTGTTACAGCAGTAAGGGCAGAAAAGTTAACTTTTAAGAACACAAAAAATTTTAGGAACCTTTTCTTTCTTTACCCATGTTTTTGCTTCTAGACTTTTCCAGCTGTGATTTTATGTGCTCATCTAGAGGTTTCAGGTCTCTTAAACCATACTATACATAAAATTCTGAGAGTTAAATTTCTCTTTCATAAAGGAAATTGTGCTCCTTAGAGGGTCAGTTCTACTGAATATCACAAAACTCACATAAGATAAATTTTTTTTCTGCAAGATGGTGTGTTTTAAAGCTTCAGGTCTGTATGCATTGTCTAGCTGCACTGGGCACAGCTTACACCTCATAAAGCCATAACACTGTTATTTCATTTTTTCCTATGCAGTATGTGTGAATGTGTTCTATTCCTTGGTAAAATTCTGTTTTTCCATTCTGATCCATGGGACATGATTCTGGAACAAGTATTAGTTTAAACCTATGATGTAAAGGAGAAAACGATAAAAACAGACCAGCAGTAAGCTATAATAAACATTGTAATGTGCTTTATGCTTTCACAGTGCTTCTGGTTTATCAGCCAGTGCAGTTATGGATAGATTAATAGCTGCTGTTTTCAATGTCGTACTCTAACTGAGGGTACTGCTCCGATGAAGGACATACACTGAAGAATAGACAGTTAACAGGATGAGGAGCCACAAATAAGAGTATCTCGGAATACCTATTGCCAATTAACCAAATAACCATTAACAAATTAATCAATATTCAGAATATTGGTTAAAATCAATGTTAATCTGAACTCTTTCTTTTTTCCAATGAACATTAAAAGTGCATTAGAAATGTAGAACTAAGAGCATGCAGTAAATATTCTCTGTGATGACAGCATATATAATTATGCCAATCAAGACTTCAATTCTCAGGCATGTAATTACCTAAACACTAATTTTGAGCAACCTAAACTTGATAAAGACAGTTATGGCAAGAGAGATATCTTCATATCTTTCAGGTTGTGCAACTATCTCTGAGAGCTGCTTCTACACACAGCCCTAGAACTTCCAGGTAATCATTGTTTTGCATGTTTGACATAGAAGGAAAGACATTTGTTTGCTTCTTTCACATTTCTCTGTCCTTACATTTACATCCTGCTTCTCCCCTTTATGTTCACTTCCCCCCTGCCTTCTCTTTTTCCTGATACCAGATTATCTGGCTCAAATTTTTTTTGGAGGAAAGCATACAATTGAACATGTATTAATTCCATTAATCTCCATTCAACTGAGGGTAAGGTGGGGGGGAAAAAAGTGGTTGATGTGTTAACATTCATTTAGTATCCAGGTCATTACTACTAAATGAATTTTAAAAAGACACAACCCAAGAGATCTACTTAAGCATTTAGGAATTAAAATGAAGAAAATATACATAATAATATATACTGCTGTCATCTAAAAAAAAATCTAATTTAAAATGGTTTATATAGTGTCCTTATAAAAATGGAACCAGGATTTTACTCTATGCTTTTGCAAGCCTGACATAACCAACTGTTAATATATTTCGATCTTGCCAAAAGGTAATAGCTATGATTATATGGTATAAATTTCACCCTGATTTAGAAAATGCTTTAAGGAGATACATTTCACATGGCACACAGTGACCATGTTCTAAAATCTAAACAGCATCACTGTACAGTAAAAATGAGTTTGGTACTTAGTAGACGGGAACGCAATACTCATTAGGGATTCTGCCAGATGTATCTGTGATCACTTCATTGTGCATTGTTTGGAAAAGAAATCTTCTCATAAGACTATCTGAATTTATTCATCCAGGAAATTTGATTTCAGGGCTTTTGTCAGGGCTGTTGTAATTATTGGAATGGACCCCATGCTGTTAGTGTATAACCTGAATGTGCTTTAATTTTCATTATACTAAACTTTATAAGATTGTATTGACCAAAAATGTATTTTGCATCCATACCTCCAGAATTAGTGAATAAACAGCCCTTAGAGTCTTTCTACTTGTTGTAGCTTTCCACAAAAACAAAAACTAAGATGGGGACTTATGCTGGGGATAAGAAAAATGAAGTGAGAGATATATGATAGAGGAGCACAAAGCAATGAAAGGGAGGAAAGGTCGGGGGCGGGGCGGGGGGGGAAGCAGCGTTCAGCTAAACTGAAAAGTGATATAGTTCTTTATAATATATAATTAACGTCTGGAATTCATTCCTACAGAAGGAATGGCACAACCTATTAGTGAGGTTGAGAATGTAGCTGACTTTAAATGAATCAGACATTTACGTGAGCCATGGGACCATCCACAGAATTAACCATAGGCAATTCTTTTCCTTTTATTATTATTGTGACAAGGACAGAGTTTCATTGATTCTGAGCATAAGCAGTCACCCAAGAGTGAGAGTTAAAAAATGCATTTCTTCTGAGGAAAGGTTATTCTTTTTCTTCAATTTTTCTTAGACTTTCCCCTAAAGTATGTGGTAGTGGCCACTTGCAGAGAGGGGATATTGGAATTTACAGAGTCGCTGAATTTCTCTGTTTTGATAGCTTTTTTACTTACATGACACATTTTCCATAAATCACGCAGGAATTACATCTTTGCATGACTGTGGTGAACACCGGTCACCTCAGTCACTGTATTTGCAAAAACAGTCTCCACATCTAATAGCTAAAAAGAGCTCTGCAGAGCTAATAGTTCACATACTAATACTCTGGGGATGTGCTTAGGTGTGAGTAGTTCCTTTAGGCTAAAAGTCACATTGTGCAGGGTGAAAGGGTAAGCTAGGACTGGAAATAACTGTGTGAATTACTTCATGAATAGTCTCCTGGCATGAGAGAATGAAAGATTCAGCAGCTTCCTGCAACAGATAGGAAACCAATTTGAATAATAAGCTACAAATGGGACTGAACTTTGACAGGTGCATGTTTTGTTAGAGACTGCCTTCTCTAGTTGTTTTTATACAGTATAGTAGTAACAGGAAAAGAAAAGAAAACTCTTAAGATTTAAGCATACAGATTTTAAGTGCTGCCATTAAAATATTTTATTTATCAGCCTGGAAGTGTGTGAAGAGAGATGGAAGCCGATTAAGAGTTTGAAGAGTCTGAAATTTAGAACAGAAGTGTGCCAATTTCATTATTAGGTCAAATCTCATTTAATGAACATGGTAATGATTCAGCTAACTCCTGTTCCATGCTCCTTAGTGAACAGAGGTGTCCCTAGCACACTTGCAGCAGTGTGCAGTGCCTCTCCAGCCCACTGAACGACTGCAAGCAGACCACAGGGTAAGCGAAAAGACCGCAGCGTGGAGCAGTGAAGAGGTGCTAGTCCCACTGTGTCAGGCTACAGGCTCAAAGAAGATTCCAGACAGCACTTCACAGCTTCTACCCACTGTTTGACATTATGAGATGGTCCTCTCCCTCCTGCCCCTTCCTACCACTGCTCTCTCCAACCTCTGATCCACTGAGGATGGAGGAAATATGAGATATAGGTATCTGCATAATCAGCTGCACTGTGTGACACAAGATGATGAAGACGTTTTTAAATTGAAGGTACTGTGCCAGACAGTCAATGATGGACCGTAGCTCTGGCAAACACTTTAACAGTGTACTAACTGGGGTTTTATTTCAGCAAATGAAGCCATTTCCGGAGCCCCTGCTTTGCCTTGGCAAATTAGTCTTGACTGAACTTTCAGATAACAATATAATAAAATTCTCATAGCTTTCTAATCACAAGATTGCTGGGAGGTGGAAATTACTCTAAATTAGTCCCATTAGTCTAAAATGGGACTTAGGTACAAATGTAAGGAAGTAGTTGAGTGGTGGAAAGTTCTGTCATCCTTTGATCACATACCAGCAGGAAGAAAACTGGCAGAAAACGGTACTTCCTTCACTATAGCAGGAGGCTGAATCTCACTTATTGTGAGATACATTTAAGTACTGATTATATAATTACTATATAATGAGCAAACAGTACCCCAAATAATTGTTTTCCTTCTCTTTACAAGATCTTTTATACTTATTTTCAAAAATACCCAATTAAAATAAGTGGAAAAGTTTATTTTGCTGACTTATTTGGGTTTCCTGTGCCAGCTGGTCCCTTCCATGCCACAGCTGTATCGCCTAGGACTGTAAAAACATTTGTTTACGACACTCATTCACTGAAGTTTGCCTTTTTTCATTAACTGCAAGGAGATAAGGATCACCATACATTCCATGTAATCAGAAGCAATGCAAAAAAGTTTCAAATGTTCTCTTTTCTCCTTTACTATCCAATAAAGCTATTGCACACAACTATAGTAACCAGGGATTTGTTTACTGGTTTCTGTGCTTTGGCATAGGCCTGAAGTAGACATTCATAGAAATTATTCTTCTACTTGGTTACAAAGATCTAAAAATCAACATCAGAGAAATTTTTGAATGACATAGTTTGAACATATCCTGTGTTACAACAGTTTGCTACAGTCACTCTGATCGATATTTTTGAGCTACAAATCCCAAAGAGCAGTAAACATTTTGTTTATTGGTATCCACTCCATCCTCTGAAAGTTGCAGGTAGCTGTTATTTCTGTCAGGCTATAATGTTCCATCTCTTTTTACCTTCAAGCTTCATTTTTTTTCTTTCAAACCAAGTTGATGCCACAACAGAAGAAATTAGGTTCATTCTTATTTTGAGGAGGAGACCTCTAAATTTTTCTAACACTTTATTTAATCTTAGAAAAGATGCACTATATTGTATCCATTACTTATTGCTCTTTACTGTGATTTAAGAAGCTTTTACATAATTAGCAAGAAGCAAATATCAAAGCTAGATTTAATCTCACCTACCTACACCGTACATGTGTTTGTCTGAGTTGGCCATTTGATTTCTGTTATTATCAATGGAAGGAAAGTTACTCTTAGAGTGAAATTTATTTCAGCTTAATACATAAATTTAAACTAGGTCAGATGATTCACAATGCAGAAAAGCCTATTTTTCTTCATTGGCTATAAAAGGATTCTAGACGGCTAAGTCAGATATAGACATTCAAAGTAAATTGAAACCAATCCCACTTGCATCTGTATTTAACTATATATTCACATATATATCCATACAGGCGTTTGCAGGTTTGCTTTTGCTAGTGCAATCCAGTGCTGACCAACATTTCATGTCTCTGCAGCTAGAACATTATATTTCTTCACGATATTTACACAGTGAAAAGTAAATCCATTTTTGGCACATGTTTTTGCCAGTTCTATTCTTGAGAAATTGTGATGGTTTAGTGGTGGATTTGGCAGTGTTAGGTTTATGGTTGGACTCGATGATCTTAAGGGTCTTTTCCAACCTAAATGATTCTATGATTCTATGGCTTTTATGCTTTTAAAAGAATTGTTAGGGAAAGTAAGAAAACCATCACCTGTCTCTTGTAAATAAATGACTAGGAACTTGACAGCTGCCAAATGTAAGCTCACGTGTTGAAATTTGAGGTGATTAAGATAGGAGAAATGTAAGAAATTGCACTGGACAAGTGAGAGGGATGATGGTTTTTTTTCTGGCTGAGAATGCAGTCTACAAGATGCTAGACTGATTATAATCTAAGTGTATTCTTCCTTTTGAGAATAAGTCTTCATTTATGTAGTGAACCTAGTTATTAGCATCAGTGTTCTACTGACGAGTGGTCCAGTGAGACCAACTCCTCTTTCCATTTACATGTGAGAAGGTTTAGTCTGAAAGATCTTGTCATATGAAATTATATATTTTCTTTTACTAATCTATTCCAAATGATTCCTTTACAAGTCCTTTGCTAAAGCCTTGTTTTTCTCATCAATAAAAGAGGGATATCAATACCTTCTTTCTTAAAACACTTTGATAGCTATTGTGTTATATGGGAATAGGACACTATAGCATAATGTGGGGATAATAAACTTAGGGTTTAGAAGACTCAGCAGTATAATCTATCCATCTCATTCATACTGGTGCTTCTCAGGATGAAATACTCTGTAGATGGATAACAATTAGTACAGGACACCAAATCATTACATCTAGCTCTTGATTACATGCTTAACATAAGTGCTTTAACTAAGCTAATTATGAACAGGAAAAATCTCTAAAAGAGCTCAAAGGTCTAGCTTGAGGTAATATGCCAATCAGTGCTAGCTGTCTGACAGACACTTAAAGAACAGCATGTTCATCGTATAGGTACTTTCCTTACATTAAATTAGTTGATATGCAAATGAATTCAACAATAAGAGTAACAATAGGAACAATGAAACCAGAAAACTTCCTGCTCTTGCAAATCATTTTGGTATTGTCTTCTTTTGTTAGTCTCCAAAAAGCCTCATGACAACATCCATGAGATATGATCACAGTCACTTTGGAAACATATAGGGGACTGACCCCACCATCAGCTCATTAGCAAATGACTAACTTGGACTACATTACCTGCTATCTCATTGATGGATGCCGACACATTGTTGGAAGCAGAATAGAAATGAACCAGTCCCATTTAGAAACTCCTTCTTCATCACATTTCTTAATAAAAGGAACGTGATAAAACCTCATAAAACCCTCAAAAAAACTCATAAAAGACTGCCTGGTTTTGGTTGATATCCTATGACTGCTGCAAGCTAACCTGTTTCAGATGTGAGGAGGTAAGACTGAAACTAACAATCTTTTGGGGGATTAAAACAGAGCTCTCTCCAGCCACATGCTGCTAAGGATGTTGTCTGCTCCACTAATGGCTGCTCATCTCATCTCATCCTAGCCCTGCTACATGAACTTCTGAATTTCCACACAACAGTGACCCCAATTCCATCTTGTTCAACTGAAATTTATTCAGACTGGGGCTTCTTAATTTCCCATACCAGCAAAAAGGCAAGGAATAAACTGTTCCCCATAAGGTAAGATTGCTTATTTTGTAGCAAGAGAGGTCTTGAAGGACATAAGAATAATGAAGCACTGGAGATCATGAAGTCTCCATCACTGGAAATGTTACAAGCTGGTTATAAAACTGACAGGAATAACATAGATATAATTAATTTTGCCTTTAGATGGATTTGATAACTTCACAGTCTCTTCCAACAGCATTTTTGATCATTCTGTGACTGGGGAGTAGCCAGAATTTGATATCTAAGAAGGTTTCAGTCTGAAATATTTTATAACATGGGATCCCAATATCTTATACTTTAACATAATATGTACACTAGCATTGTTGCATCTTTTTTAATTTGTCAGTCCCAGGCAAATCATCTCCAAAAATGAGTGAAATTAAACCTTTTTATTCTTATCACTGAAGGGATAGTATGATTATTAGTACTGAGATTTGCAAACAAAACCTCTTGGATTTATAATGTATAAAGAACTGAGGGTTTACACATGTGCTGGCATGATATATCTGATTTTGAAAGAATTCATTAATGTCTATGGGCACTGATCGATTTAAAACTCATCCAGAACTAATGAAGTTTGCAACTTCTATGACCTGTTATGTTGTGTGACTAACAACAGCTCTGTGACATTAATCTGTCCATTATGCAGTTGCCACATCAGCCTTTTCATAGACAAAAGCTTCTGCACTGGTATTTGACTGTGAAGCTAATAGGAATCTCTCCACTGTTGTCATTGTTCTGGACTCTCCCAGCTTTGATATAATACTAATAATCTCATTTATAAAGTTCTTTTCTTCCTTTGTCCTTTCAAAACACTGAAGACATGACTAGCATGATAAATAATAACAAAATCAAAATTCTCAGACTTCAGGAGAAAGGAGAAGTCTGTGTGCATGTGAGATAAACAGAATGACAATGATAACCCAGAAAATAGTGGGAGGAAGGACAGAAAGATGAAAGACCATGTAAACTGAAACAGAAACAGGATAAATTAGAATCTTTACTTTAAGACAACGAGAATTGCGGAGCAGATCTTGCTTTTCCATTATGTTGTTAATAATGTTGACTTTGTTGACTTATGCTGACTTATTTTTATAATGAGATTTTAGTATACTGTATTGCAATGTTTCCATGAAGAAGTGCTAAAATATATAGTCAATGAATCAATGTTCTCATTATTTTATATATGTTGAGATATGATGAGCAGACTCATTCTTTAATATCTTCTACAGTTTGGAAAATAGTAATAAACAGGGTTTTATATCTGTTCACATATAAGTGACTTTCCAAGAGATGGAGCTGACTATAATCACAGGTTGCCACTGCTTCTCATACACAGGTATTAGGCATTGTGGATCAAGATGATATCCCATACTGACTGTGATGTTTGCCTTCATTCCTGTCATCCATCTGAAGAACTTTTAATAGTTTTAGTGACAACACTGACAAGTAAATGCTTTCCCAAAAGTTTAATCTTTGAAATTTTGATTGTCAAAAAACACCCAACCAACAACTGTTTTCCACTAATGGAATGACAAACAAAACAATGACTGAGTGGCCTCTTTTTCATATGTTTTTGATTGTTAGTATTGCTATTATTTCTATTACAATACCATCTAGAAACGCAGATATATTCAAAAGCTTTTTTTTGAAGGTTCTGCACATTGTCAGGGTGAGGAATTGTCTTTTGCTCTAGAGAGCTTACTGTGTAAAGTCTTATCTTTTCCTCCATTGTAATGCTTTAATTTAAATGGATTTAGGTTCTCTGTCTGGACTCTGTCATACTGCTATAAAACTGAGTTATTGTGGTTTAGCTTATGCCTGAAAATTTGTATTTAAGAATTACATCGTTGTTATATCATTACAACTTTCTGTGTAGAAAGAGTCTAAATAAGGAGGGGGGGAGAGAAGAAGGGGGAGAGTTAGGGAGGAGAGTTTGCCTGATTTGCCACAGATCACTTTTGCTATATTTAGTCTGAAAGGGAAGTGTATGTTGCGTGAAGCAAGGCTGGCTGCAGTATGGCTGGAGTGCAGGGCTGTCCCGTAGCTGCTGGGACCAGGGACCTCACAGGTCCCTCTGACATCAGCTGCAGCAAATTGAAGTAATGTGAGACCAGGACATGAAGACTTTTGGCCCAATGTGGATCCCTTGCTTCTGGCAAAGGGACTACTTTTGCCCATCTACTGTCCATCTACTCCTCCGGCACTTCAGTGAGGGAAGTTGCCATCACTTTTGACTACTGCTTTCACTGTTGCCCAGTGATTAAGGAGTCAGCCTTGCACCAGCCTTGAGTCTACGTTGTGCCAAAAAATAAGTGTGAAGATAATGGATGTTTTAAGAATGCATTTTCTCATGATTTCTTTTGTCAATGTGTGTCTTAAATGTCGCTGGTTAATTGGCTGTATTCCCAGCCCTCATAAATATAACAAAAGTCTCATGATATTTAGTATTTTCATAAAGCCACTGCAGCTGGAATTAAGAGATTGCAGGAGATCTTTATTTTAGAAGATAAGCTTCAAATTTTAATGCTTGTTTATAAAACCATGACAAAATGAAACAAGTAATCTGTAAGATCTCAGAAAGCAGAGGGCTAGTAAAAAGAAACACAAACTATTTTTTTTTTTACCATTCTATTTTTAAGCCAATCCTATGATTATCTGGGGTTTGAATCATGATTTTGGATGGTTGAAATTGGCAGTGATGTCAAAATAGAAATCTTTCCAGTTTCAAAGGTAATGTTCTGGTTTCCCAGACAGTCTGTTTTGATCTTTACTCAAAATGTTTATTTGTTCATCTACTTCACTGTAGTGTATAAACAGTAGTGAAATATGCTACAGATGTTTTCTCATTCCTTTATTTTTCTGTATGGTCAGATTACCAGATTTTGGTTAGGAGTAATATTACCTGTGTCCCTTTTCTTAATAGATTGTCATTACTGCTATGTGAGAATGGGAGAATTTCAAAAGATTTAGATGTTCTGTTGATGTGAATGCATTTAACATCTGCACTTTTGGCTGTTTAAAAATTGTTGACACTTTTCATATGATCCCTTGGCCAAATGGACTTTAACTTTGAAATAATTATGCATCCAATTATCCATCCAATAAACCTTGCCTTGTTCTTGATGCTCCCTAATTTCCTCACTTTGGTGAAAATGTGTCCTAGTTTAACCAAAACCATCACACTACACTGGGCCACATATACATATATGGCATCTAAATGCAAGAGAGCGATGAGAGATGAGACATCTTTCGCCTCTCTTTCCCCCACTGTATCCGAGATACCGAAAGAATCGAGGGAGAGGTAAGTGCAACATGAAAGCAGTGGGGAGGAGTGGCCTTATTGTGTTCAGCTGGCAGTGATGGTTACCATGGTGGAGGTAATATAACTGTCTCAAGAAACTAGACATTTTACAGCAAAATAAAACAGATAAATTTAAATCACTTTCAGGAATGGTCCAGACATCAGGATATTCAGAGCACGCATGGAATTAGTTGCTTAGACAGAGCTTGCTCATAGCCATATGCAAAAGATCATATTTTAAGTCAGTTTGAGACAGTTAATAGCTGACCAAAGCACAGGACTTTTGCCTTACATTGACCTGTAATGCTTCCTTTTCTTTCAGCTTATCCTATTTTTTAACTACAGCAACAGACTGTCAATTGACCTGCACAGCATAGTTATACCAGGCCATGCCTGGGAACAAATGATTATTTCTAAATGCCTGTGAAGTGTCTACATTGTTAATTAGAGTCAACTGACAGTCAATTTGTTCTTTTATGAAATCAGGAAAAACTGTTCCATGCAGGGATCTGCAGGAAGATATATCTATCCATTAAGATTTTTAATACTTCATAGGCTTTAATTAATACAAATCTTATTTTGTTCAACAAAAATAGTGAAAATTACTTAAAAAAAATCTTGAAAGCATGTATGCTTAGGCAAATAACAAATGGTTCAGCTCATTAGCTGACTTCTCATGCATTTCCCATAGTAAATCATTGTCAGCAGATGTTTTTTGCCAAGAGATAGATTAAAGTTAGAAAGGACAGTTTACATTTAAACAGAATGCTATTCACAGCTACAGCTACATTTAGCTTTTTACAGAAAATGGAAATGGAAAGGTAGAAATGGAGGACAGGAATACTGAACTGTTTAATCTCACTTGGCTTTCTGCAGGAAGGGATTGCATCAATTGAAAAGAACATCTCTGTACTTAATTTGATTGAACTATATGTGACATTAAGTAGTTTGCACTCTATGAAACCTCATGTTCAATGATGTCACTTTCAGAAAAGGACATTTACACTACTTTCTTGATAAAAATAGCTATGAAATCTCTACTCTAAAATGGGGTTACAAAGTCAGAGGATCTTAGTTTTGGAAGTATGTAATTATCAGTAGATTATTAATATTAAAAATGTGATATGATACACTATGAAGTCAGCAATATAATGTCAAGTCTTGTTCTAATGAACACTGTTAGTTTTATTTTAAAATGGTAATATATTAATAGGGCATGTTGTATCTCCAGTATCATTCATAATTTAACAAGCTAATAGCACCTTGCAGACATAGTCATACATGGCAAACAATTTTCTTGTCTAGATTTTACTTCTAGATTTCATTGTAAAACAAAACAGCTTTTTAAAAATATAATGAAAGTAACTTTTGCTGGTGGTAGGCTAAAAGGCTAAGACAAAAAGTAAAATGCATGGTATAAATTTTAAAATGTTCCAAGATTTGGAATTTTTACATTGCATTATGTCATAAGGAAACACTTCTGAGCAGAATAGCTTGAGCAGAACTAACCAGCAAGTAGACAAAAGCTGTCCTGGTTGGTATATGTGTGTCGGTTTCTATTTTTTAGATAATATTGGCAATATTCCAAAATTTTTTACTTTTTTTTTTTTTTGTGAAATACTTTTCAGACCCAATCTCAAGAGAATAACATGTTGCAGCATGTGAATATTCTTTCTTTTAAAATAACATATTGGTGGTTATCTTTGCACAGGGTTTTCCTCCTGTAAATGCACTGAATTATATCCTTACATCCTGTAGCAATACAGTTTCTCTAGCAGTTTCAATAATCAAAAGCTAATAGACCAAGGCACTGAATATATATATATATGATGTGCAGGTGCCCAGGTGCTGGCAGCGGGGGCTGCAGGGGCCTCTGTGAGGAGAGGCCGGGGCTGCCCCAGGCCAGACACAGCCGGTTCCAGCTGGCTCCAACCGACCCCCCACAGGGCAGGGCTGAGCCCCCCAGACAAGGTGGTGGCGCCTCTGGGAAAAGTTACTGAAAAAAGAACGGTAAACACTGAGAAAAAGGAACAGTGAGGCAAGAAGCGAAGGAGGTGCTCCATGGCGGGGCTGGGCACACCCCGAAGAGCCCGTGGAGGACCCTGGTGTGAGCAGCTGTAAAGATGGCCTGGTGAGAAGAGGAAAATTACTGAACAGAAGCAAATCCCTGCTGAAAGTACTGACAGAGAAATTGGCTGCCACCCTGGGAGCTGTGAGCCTGGGAACTAGGCCGTGGGGACAGAAACACCCTTGAAAAGTGCATCTGGCCTCTTCGAAGTACACCCGGAGTACCTAGAAACTGGACACATCCTGAGATACCATTGATAACTGCAAAAACAAGGGACTGTAATGGCAACTTATCATCTGAGAAGGTGGAAAACAGTCTGGGAAAATAAAATGGGTCTGAAAGAATAGAAAATGGCATCATCTAATGGCTGTTACAGATGAAAAATAGGAATTAACAGCATTGAAGCAGGCTGAAGTAGGATGTCCTACACCCTCTTATGTCTCTATGTTATAAAAAGGACTTAATTTTTATCCAAAATGGAGCCTCTCTCTCTGATAACTTCCTGTGTTGCTCGTACTTTTTCTTTCCTATGTAGGTTGAATTCGCATGACCTCTCTATGAAACCTTGGACTGTCACCGGGAACACCTGGCTGACTCCAGACTGTGACATGGATCACCTCTGAGATAAGACTCTGCCTATTATCTTATTGGTCCTCCTTTGGGCTCAATTTTGGGGTCAGTTCGGTTTGTCTTCCCACCTCTGGGATGAGTGGGTCCCCTTTGGGATCAGTTTGTTCTCCCCTTTGGGATGGTTTGGCCCTTTCTGAAATCTGTCTAATTCACTTGATACCGTTATTATATATCCGTATAAGTCATCTATCACGAGCATATCTGCTGTTACATTGTTGATAAGTTGCTTCACTAATAATAAGTTTGTAGTAACCTGTAATAGTATATACCTACTTGGTTGTTGCTGTTATTGGTTGTTGCTAAATGATTGGTTGCTGCTTTTATTAACTGTTGCCATACTATTGATTGATATTATTTTATTGTTGATAGTAATTTGTAATAGCTTGATTATATATATTCACTTTATTAATCATACGTATACTTGCTAGTGGTGATTTTTGTGGTATTTATGGTAATCTGTAATAAAGTAGAGAAATTTAGAAGATAAAGCCTCTGTGTCCTTGTGTATTACAGAATCCTATGAACCCGTGGTCGCAATCTCTACATGCCCACAGGCCGGGTAACACTTTAAGTCATGACAGACCCACACCAGAGCAGAGGAAATGGGTAAGAAGGAAGGAGAAGCTGGAAAAAAAAAAAACAGTGAGAAACAAGAAGTGGCAGAAAGAAAACACTTTGTCATGACCCCAACTTCCTGCACCGTGGGTGGCCCCACCAAAGGGGCTGAGAGTAGTCTGTGACAATATAAAAGGGAAGAAGACCAGGAAGGGGGAAGGAGAGGTGTCTGAAGTGAAGTTGAGCCTGGGAAAGAGGGAAGGAAAGGTGTCTTTGCAAAGTTTTTCAAAGTTTGTCTTCCTTGTTTCCTAATACCTAAATCAGTAACTACATGTTTTAAATCATTTTCCAAGTTGAGTCTGTTTTGCCTGTGACAGCAATTGGCGAGTGATTTCCCTGTCTGTGGCGGTCCTATCACTGGATACTGCTGAGAAGTGCCTGATTCCATCTTCTTATTCCCCCCACTGCGGTGTTTATCCACATGGGTAAGATCCACCTGAGTCTTCTCTTCTTTAGGATGGACAGTGCCAGTTCTCTCAACCTTTCCTCATAGGAGAGATGATCCAGTCCCTTCAACATCTTTGCAGCCTTCCACAGGACTCACTCCAGTAAGTCCATGTCTCTATTGTACTGGGGAGCCCAACACTGGACCCACTGCTCCAGATGTGGCCTCAGCAGTGCTGAGTAGAGGGGAAAGATCACCTTCCTCAGCCTGCTGGCAACACTCCTTCTAGTGCAGCCCAGGTTACCTTTACTCTTCTTTGTCAGAAGGGCACATTGCTGGCTCATGGTCAGTTTGGTGTCCACCAAGATCTCTAGGGCCTTCTCTGCAAAATTGCTTTCCAGCCAGCCACACCTGTTGAGTAATACTTGTTTTCTGATTACACCTACTACTGCTGACGCTGGATCTCATGCAGTGTACTGAATGTGGGGAGAACTTCTGTCGGGAACTGTGAAGTTTTGGTAGTGTTCTTTAAAACATTTATGACAATTCCTACCATGTCTTGTTGCAGATGTCTCTGCTTCTGCCTTAGGAGAATATGAACTACAGTAGTCAAGTTTGAAAATGCTTCTGATTGGATCTATACTACATCATTTCAGTGAAAACATCTTTCACAGATCCAGGAAGCTGAGATAAAGGTGCATGGAGTGAGGGTTTCGAGTGAGGATTTGAATTGTTTTCTGTCCCAGTTTCGGCTGGGATAGAGTTAATTTCCTTCCTAGTAGCTGGTACAGTGCTGTGTTTTGGATTTAGGATGAAAATAATGTTGATAACACACTGATGTTTTAGTTGTTGCTAAGCAGTGCTTACACTAGTCAAGGACTTTTCAGCTTCCCGTGCTCTACCGACTGAGAAGGCTGGAGGTGCACAAGAAGCTGCGAGGGGGCACAGTCAGGACAGCTGACCCAAACTGGCCAAAGGGATATTGCATACCATGTGACATCATGCTCAGTACATAAACTGGGGGAAAGCTGGCCAGGGAGACCGCTGTTCGGGGACTGGCTAGGCATCAGTCAGTGGGTGGTGAGCAATTGCATGGTGCATCACTTGCTTTGTATATTCTATTATTATTATTATTGTTATTGTTATTGTTATTGTTTATTTCAATTATTAAACTGTTTTTAACTCAACCCACGAGTTTTCTCAATTTCACTCTTCCAATTCTCTCCCCCATCCCACTGAGGGGGGGGGGGGGTAGTGAGCGAGCGGCTGTGTGGTGCTCAGTTGCCAGCTGAGGTTAAACCACAACATTTTCAAATTCATAGTGTGAGGTGTGAGTCACTCAGCTGGATATGCAGTCTGTAGCCTGAGTTAGTCTCTCTCCTAGGTTCTTTTCACAGCCTGCAGAGTTCTAGCCACTGCAGTCCACGGAGTCCAAGGTGTGATTCAGCTCATCCTAAATGAGACATGTATATATGGTCAGACAGTTTGCACCCTAGTGCCTATTTCATTTCACTGAGTATAAACAGAGCCTAGCCTGACTTGCTTAAGTATCTACAGTAAAAAGGAAAATAAAACTGGATTAAATTATTCCAATCTATTTAGTCTCCTTCAAGAACTTCTAGCAAGCTATCCTCTTTTCCTCATTTATGCAGCGTGTAACTGTTTGAACAGATCTAAACAAAGATATAAATTCAACAAGATAAGTCCTCCTACCAGATAGCAGAGAAAATAAAAAAAACTTAGTTCCACGATCTGAATGAATTTGTTGTTATGAAACTAATCTTTAAGATGATCATAGTCGCTGAAGGAGTTTCATTCAGAAATGGTCTTGTAGATGACAATAAAACACACATTATTACATGCAGGGCAATTACTTTGCTATTTCGTTGGGTGAATTATTGAGTTTGAGAATAGTAAGAAATTCCATAGGATACTTTCACATTCCTAAGTGGAAAAAAAAGCTGTCTCGTGTCACATTTCCTCTTCAACTAGCCCTGGAGGATGTGACCTGTCTGAAAGGTTGACCAAGCACTCACAGCTGTGCTAATTATTCTGTGTGTAGTTCACTTCTACTTCACCTTGTCTGCAATGTATTTCAGAAGTGGAAGACTAGACCCGGGAGTAATCATAGTCAGAGAAAACAAAGAAAAGTTTTTACGTTTATGTTTTCCTTCTGTTTATTTCATGTGAGAAAATAGAAGAGTCAGAAATTCCGAGTAACTTCTTTCAAAGGGCATGGTGTTAGTTTTCTACAAGGAACTAGCACAATAAAAAGGCTTTGTTTAAGAAAGACTAATTAACACCAGAAAGAACTAATAAGAGTCTATATACCATCTTTGCACCTAATGCTGCAAAGAAGAGCAGAAAACCAGAAGCAGAAAAAGCAGAAGTATGGCTGGAATTTGAGAAACAGTAACTCATGACAAGAAGTGAAATTTTTTTGACTCATGGCAAGTGGTCAGCCAAGATGTGATTTGGGACAGTAATTAACTAAAGCAGGCAAGAAGATCAGAAACCAAAACATCAAACATGGATGTACTGCTTAACTGCTTCTTATCTAATATTTTGGCACATCCAGGGTTCAATAAATTGTTTGAACTCTTTAAAACTTCCCCTATGTGGGATAAGGACAGTTCAAATAGAGGAAAGAGCGTTCTGTTACCACACAGATCATCAGACAGCAGTGGGTAGGTTTATTCAACCTCCGTTTCAAAGTTCTAAGGAGAATAAATAAATTAAAAAACCCCACCAAGTTTCCATGACTATCTTAATCGGAAAGTCAATTCATTGTTAGGTTTCAACTATTGTTTTCTTCTTCTAGATACAATTTAGGAAATCTTGCTATTTTCCCCCTTAAGAGGTGAAGTCATTTCCTGACTTTTGGAAAAAATATTCCTTCTAACTCAGCACAAAATTGCTGTTGTGTAGCATTCAAAAATCTAACCATATGTGTTCAACTGCAATTTCCAAGTGATATCTTTGTTATTTGTGATTTAACTGCTTTCCCAAATGGATCCAAATATGCTCATATCTGCATGGAACTGGGTGATCCAGGTGGTAAGTCATATTATTATTTACCATATGATGTTTCTGCAGAAACCCGACAACTTTACTCAGATTCTGGAGCTGCTGGAAATGTTTTATACATGATGCTTGTAACTCTGAACATTGAAAGAAAATTCTTTACTAGTCATGGAGATGGAATTTGATTATATTTGATTAGCTTTTTTTTTTGTTTCATCTTTTAGTATGTGATAACTCAAGCTTAAAATGCCACTTGAGAAATGAATAGAAGTAATTAATGGAAGACATTAATAAAAAATCAAATAAGGACAAATTGAAAACTGAGGAGAAGACTAGACTTTGATTTAGAATTTTACAGCTTAAGCATGGAATCTGTTCTCTCATAATCAGTTTTGTACTCCCCCTGGTGTATATAGGCTGTGTGTTTGGGTTTATAATGGAAAAGAGTGATCAATATCAATTGAAGAGCATGTATTGTTCTACTGTCTTTAAATATTACTTATGACATATGTAAAGATTTAAAACTCCTGTGTTCTAGGCATGACTATAAAATAGAAATGGCAATAATGAAAAAGAGAGATAACCAACACAGTCCCTCAAACTGTAATTACAGCTTGATCATTTTACTGAGATGTTTTCCTAAATACAGCAGTTTCTCTCTGTAGATTGAGACTTCATATATGCACATAAAAATCAGACTCATAGATACGGATTCAAGTTCATAGAAAATAGAATGTCAAAATTTCAGAAACTATGAGTCACAATATTTTACAGTGAAGTGTGACCAAGAATTATTAAATTATTATTATTTATTAAAGTATGACAAGGGACCATCCTACACAATAGATTTAATTATTATGAAAATGTCCCTGGCATATGTAGATACCAAGCTGTGTCCCATAAAAAATTCATAAACCCTAGCAGCAATGAAAAACCAACCAACCAAACAAACAAACAAACCCCAAACCCACAAACTTAGAACTGAAAACTAAAAATATGCTATCCAAGGTTGATTGCTCAGGCATTGACTAACATTTGAAAGTTTTAAGCAAGCGGCAAAGCTAGCTTCCTTAAAAATTATCTAATAAAGATGTTATCTTAACCTACAATTTTGCCTAGATTTTTAAATGTATGTCATAGAAAGGAAATGAAGGCAAAATACAGGCTGGCATTTTTAAATATATTTTTGGTCAAGGAAACTTACTTTCCATTCAGTCAAGTGAAGCAAAAATGGAAAAAAACCAGTCATCACAGTAATTTGTTCCATAGCATTTGATACTCTAGATGAAAGATAAAATGCCAGCATTTTTAGAGACATGGATGTAGGAAACAATAAAAACATTTCCTTTCAGCTGCATATCAGTATTTAAGCAACAGCTTAGAAGTTATAATAAGCTGAATTCAATCAAACTCCCTTGACCTAGCACGAGAGGTATCAAAGCAAAATTGAGACCCTTTGTTGAAGTAAAAGAAACATTAAGTCAGAGCACTGCAGTTAAAAACCCATAATAGGCTCCCAAGCATATCTGAGAAACTTCAGACTTGCACTTATTTATTTGAGATGAGAATCTGAGACATTTAGCTGATTGCAGGTGCAAAATGTAAAAGTATTAGGTCAAAAGTTAAATGTCTTGAATGTTAAATTGCTTCTTAGATCTTTAGTAATGTTACAAAACATTAGGACTTTTTGTATACCAGTGAAACTGATCCTAGGTGTTAGGTTTTGCTTAGACGTTATTTAAATTCCTCTACATTTTAGCATAAAATATAAACCGAATCTAATAGAAAAAAGTCTGTTGGCTTTTTTTGTCTTTCTTTCTTTTTCTTTTTTTTTTATTATGAATGCCACTACTTTTTGTATTGACTAGATATGAAAATAGAAAGTTCCACTAAGAAAAAATAATTATTTTGTAATGTAAAAAAATACACTATAACATAATAATATATTGTTACTATTAAGTCATGAAACACTTGTGATATTTCTAGTTCAAATCAAACCAAAAGGATAAACTCAAGATTTCTATAGGTGTTTAAAGATTGCCTATCTCTAAATTCTGAGCTGTTTTTACACCTATACAGAAAATTACATTCATCTTGAAATTAGCCACTGGTGACTTTAGAAGTCAAGATTTCTACACGTTCTTATGTACCATTAATCAGGTAAAAGGGTGTGGATCTCACACTTAAAATCTTGTATGACATGCAAATGATCTACTTCTTTCTACACAGCTTCAGTGTTTTTCAGTCTGCAGCTTCAGTTTAAAGTCATCCTTAAACTTAGCAATAAGAAAGAACATTTAATCAAAATGAAGATCCACAGAACTCCTGTATTTGTTATGAGTTCACACACTGGTTTGACAGCTAAAGCAAAAGGTGTATAAAGAAGGTAACCACATTAAAACCAGTAAGTATTAGTCACCTTATTAACAACTGTATGAGACAGCGAATGCTCTAACAATTTCAGAAGTGTTGTGTTATTCAGTGTTAAGATCAACATTGCTTTCCCCTGTCTCTGAAAATTCATTTCATTTCACAGAATATTACATATTAGTTTTGGGTTTGGCCATATGTCAGTTTTTAGAGTGAGTTTCCTTCAAATCTATTAACCATAGGCTCAGTGGACCACATATGAAAATCTCTACCTGTCCACTGTATTTATTAAAAAAAGAAAAGCAGAGCCAGAATGAAGGTACCAAAGGCTCTTACAGCCCAGTTTCACTGGACCTTACTCTAATAGGCAAGAAAATTATGTTTACACCAACATTATTGAAAAGCATGGCCCAACAGGAAGAGATCCATAGAGCCAAATGGTTGGTGCTGAGGGCCTGACATCCACACCATATATATGGGGGGGGGAAATGGGGATGGGGGGACAGAGGGTGTATACCGAACTACTGTTGTGGGTTAGCCGTGGTAGGCAGCCAAGCCCCACACAGCCGCTCACTCACTCCCCTGCAGAGGGTTGGGGGAGAGAATAGGAAGGGTAAAAGTGAGAAAACTCATGGACTGAGATAAAGACAATTTAATAGGTAAAGCAAAAATCTGTGCACGCAAGCAAAGCAAAACAAGGAATTCATTCACTACTTCCCATCGGTAGGCAGGTGTTTCGCCATCTCCAGGAAAGCAGGGCCTCATCACACAGAACGGTTACCTGGGAAGACAGATGCCATCACTCTGAACATCCCCCCTTCATCCTTCCTCCTTCTTCCCCACAGCTTTTATCGCTGGGCATGACATCACATGGTATGGAATATCCCTTTGGTCGGTTTGGGTCATCTGCCTGGTTGTGTCTCTTCCCAACCTATTGTGTACCCCCAATTTATTTAGTGGAGGGCCAGAGTGAGAAACGGAGAAGGCCTTGGTGCTGTGCAAACACTGTTCACCAATAGCTAGAACTTCAGTGTGTCATCAGTATTGTTTTGGTCACAAATCTAAAAAAACAGCACCATATGAGCTGCTATGAAGAAAATTAACTCTATCCTAGCCAGTACAACTACACATCTGGTCCTGGGGAGTGTCCATTAGCCACTGCAATGCATCTTCAGGTTTAACTTCGTTGAACAGAAATACAACTTGTGTACCCTGAGACCACTCTGGACTGTGAGCCAAAGTGTGGCTAAAGGGCTCGTTTCAAGAGCAAAAGTTTCAAACTAAAATACTAATGTGGATGTACCTGATGTGGCCACACAGGAACAAATTACTAAGGAAGAACAGAGCCATACAGAGCTTTGAAAGCTGCAATAAATATTTTTTTTTTATTTAATGCATGGAGAAGACAATGGAGGAATTCAGAGATTAAGTAAGTGACATGTTTAAGTCTGTGTCCAGGGAGAAATGGTGTGTAGTGAATACAATGATGATTAACGAGACTTGTCATAACCTTACAAAAGTTACAGGGATCAAGCCACACAATCCAGACAAAAAAGCAGGCATGTCCAGTAGCAACAAGAAAAACACTGGCACATCATCCTTGGGAATACCTTATTCCAGACCTCTATTCTGTTCCCTACAATTTAAGCAAAATACCAACAGGCATCACAGGACATACTGCAAGACCTTGCCTTGTTTAGAATAACAGGTGGCTGCTAAGAAAATGATTGCTTCCTACATGTTAAGGATAAACTGCAGGAAGGGAAACGAACAATTAAAGAGTAACAGCACTTCAATGTAATCCCTAATAAGAATATTAACATACTTGTAAATTTGACTTTATTTCTAGTAGGATTTTTGCTACCCTTTGATGCAGAAATTAAGCTAATTCTTAAA
This sequence comes from Aptenodytes patagonicus, assembly GCF_965638725.1. Taxonomy (NCBI): domain Eukaryota; kingdom Metazoa; phylum Chordata; class Aves; order Sphenisciformes; family Spheniscidae; genus Aptenodytes; species Aptenodytes patagonicus. The sequence goes on from NC_134949.1 coordinate 46,648,554, forward strand.
CTGAGACTGAGAGAGTATATATTTCGTCTATATTTCTCCTGCGCTGAAAATAATAATTGAATACCTATGTCAAAGATGTTCAGGCAGGTGACAAATGCAAAGCCGTTATCATTACTAGAGGATCAGAAAATCATCATTCAAGGTCCATTAACATAGGACAGGAAATCTTTCAGAAGATCTCTTGGCAATAATTTGCAAAAACATCTGTGTTCTACCGAGTACGGATTTTTTCCTAAAAATAAGATGTTTAAAATAGCTGCTTCTATTTGTGACTTCTCTTGAAGTTGTTAATCTTGTGATTACAACAATTTGGATGATGAGAAGATACATAAGACACTACAGACTTAGGTTCATTTCAGGTACTGAATAAGTAGTAGACACATGAACTCCTGAAAAACATCCATTTTGCATCAAAAGAGGCTACAAAAAGACTAAAACATAGGACATATGTACATTTCTTTCCAGATAAAACTTTTCTTTTGTCTCACAGTAAATCTCCATGGCCTTTATAAAGAACTTTATCTTAATTTCATACATTCTTTTTGTCATTCATATCAAGTGAATTATATTCAATAAAGCCAGAGGAATCTGATAAAGTAACAAAATAATCAGAATATGGAATAAAACATAATTTACTTGGCTATATACAACAAAACTTTTAACATCATGATGTACAAGAAAATAATTGGCAGCCAAGTACCAGTGCTGAGCTACTTCAGAGGATTAATGGCTGTCTGGTATATTATACTGCTGTTAGGAAGTACTACAGTACTTGAGAATGGAATAAATTTGGGAGTGAAGGGATATAACTAATGGAATACTGAAAAAGGCTTCTGCTAGATAAAGATAGGCAAATTCATTTTTAATTTTTAACCCACTTGAAAATCCTGGGCTTGAAATGTCAGCTCAGGCTTGAGTGATTTGGTTTGTGCTCTTCTAAGGGAAGACTGAGATAAAAGGAGGAATGACAGATAAAAAGCTAGGGAAAAATATGCAGTGAGAGCTGGAAAAAATAGTAGGCACAGTAAAGTAATGATATGGATGAGTTTTAGATGTTTGTAAAAGAAAAAATTCTGCACAGAGTACTATTTGTAGTGAAAGCATTAGGTTCCTCCTAAACTGAGATTGAAGTTAGTTCACTTACTTGCTCACCTCTGTCTCACATTTCCTCCAGCTAAATCAAGCCTCTTTTCCAGGCATTTTTGAAGGTAGCACATTGGAGACGTATTTAAACAAAGTTTCACACAAAGCAAGCGTCCTTCATTGTATAGCTCTTTCCACTATTGAGTAAGGACATCTGGGTAGATACCGTTGACTCAGACAACTTATTCTGCTTTCATAACATTTTTTTGTGTTCACATCTTGGCATTTATTTTCTTAATTAAAGAAGAAATTGTACTGTTATGACCTAACCAGCTTGTGCACATGAAGTGGACTATGCAATAGCATCTTCGGCTATGTTTGGGGAAAAAAGTTACTGAGAGAGTAATTAAGTCTGTAATGCCCGCAAGTGGCAAGGAGTACATGGGTTTACTGACCATATGTATGCATGCTGTTTTGTGTTGCTTGCTCTCAAGGGACAGCAAGAGCAATCTGCTCCCCAAGAGAAGGAGAAGTGGGAGCCAAGGGTGACAGCAAGGCAGGCAGAGCAGACAGCTCCTTGACAGGACTGCCATCAAACAATCCCTAAGCAAGAAGAGCAGAGGAGGCCCAGTGACAATAACCAGCTTCAGCCAAGAGCCCAATTAGTGCCAGACAAGTCCTTGGGAATGAGACCGGTATAAGGTTGAGGCAGGATGTCAAGTCAGCAGTCAGGATCAGCCAAGCCAAGCATAGGCATGCCTAAAGCAGACCTCATGCTGTAGGTATGGACCAAGTGCAAGGACCTGAACTTAAAATGCAGTTCTCAAATGAAGAGGGGAAAACCCTAATAGGCTACAGCTCTTTCTCACATAGCAGTCTGATGTAGGGTTTCACAGCTGCATCACCATAGGGAGCTGGCAGGGAAGACATTGCAGAGAGTGACGTGTGCTCGGCTTTCTGGTGCTTGCTTTTATAGTTGAAAGTGTAAGTTAAAGCCCAAGGTTTATTGTATCCACTCCTTTTTACAATCAGGTAGGAAGGTAAATCTCTTGAAAGTTAATAATTGTCAGAAATTATGGGACAGAATTTCTGATAAGAGGTAGACAGATTCTTCCACATTCCTTACATATATATGGAAAACATATCTTAGAACATCTTAAAAAAAAGAACCATGGACAACAGCATAGGAAGGTTTAGGTTGTTCTTACATTTCAGTTTTGTAGCTTCTAAAATATTCCAGGCTTTGTACCTACTTTGATTTTCAGGTCTCTGTTCCTAGTATAGCATAGGGATTTTATAAAATTGTTCAACAGCTTGCTTTTTTTTCTTTTTTTTTTTCTTCTTTCCACAAAACAGGTGGTTTAGCTATTTTTCCTTTATATGAGTTGCTTATGCATTTCTTATGTAGTTTGGGTTACATAGACCCATAGCTGCAGCTCCTGTATATCAGCTCTTCACAAAATATTTGCAGGAACTAGAATCTAACACTGATTGGGTGTGTGAGTGAATCAGCAAAAAGCCTTGTCTTTACCCTAAAAAGCTTTAATTACAAATTGGCCAAATTTCCAATTGGATGAAAAGATTTAATGTGATAACAAAAGATTACAGTGTTGGCTGAAATAAATCTTGTAATTTCCACAATTTTGCTTTGTAATATAACTTTTTTTTTCTTTTAGGATCCTTTCAGTCTGCAAGATTCTCTCTATTTTAAATGAGACAGTGATTTATGTTGACTGCACCATATACTTCAGTGTTTTGGGTCTTCTTTGCATCATGATATACTAATTGATTGATTTTGTTCTTCCTGGAGCTGAAATGCTATGTAACTGACCTAAGGGAAGTGACTCAGCCACAAAAATGGAAGGGAGTAATAGACTTAGTTATGTCCAAAGTGTATTTAATATATACGGCACAGAACATAACACTTTGCAATATTCTAAGGGTATATTCCCATTTCTAAACTTAAGGATCAGTTTCTATCTATCCAGGTTTCTGATTATAAACATATAGACATGTTTTATATATACAAACATATAAAATCCATAAAATTCTTTCATCCATTATAAACTGGAGATATAGGAGTGTTTTGAGATATATCTGTTAAGTAAAAGCCAGTTTATCATCTGAGCTGCCACCTATCAAATTTCTGGAAAATATTTCCTGTCTTCACTTTGAGTAACAGTCCTATGAAGATGTGGCTCTAAAAAAGAACCAAAGCCATTGCTATTTTGATGATAATAGTTAACTGAACTTGCCAGCTATTGTTACCAGACTATTTTAACTCTGTTTTCCTATGGAAACAATGTTTATGCAGTCATGCTATTGTTAATGTGTGTATCCAGTAAAGTGTGAACCCTTTTGCCAGTTTCAGTTCATATATGTCAGAATGGTGAGAACCTCAAACATAAAGAAACTCCTGCAAGTTTTGGGAAACTGGATAACTAGATAAAGGAAAGAATTGTTATTAAGGACCACGCAGTGGGAAAAAGCTGTAGCATGAGCTGACGCTGGGGAGTTCAGATACAATGCAGAGAGAGATCTATGTGGGAAAAGTTTTAACTGAAGTTCATGCTTTATTAAAATCTCACAAAAATAATTCATCCCAAGATAATTAATTAATTTATCCAAGGAAATAAGTGTTCATTCATTGATAGAATGATTTGTTTAGGCAAGTTTTGGACTCAGACAGTATTACTTTGATTTGTTGTACTGATGCCTTGTATTAGTTTATTATCTGAATGTATTTCATTGTTAACATTTAAAGATTTTTTTGTTTCCCTTCATTATTCTCCATTTCTATCCCACATCTTTTCTTGTTTCTGCTGAATATGTCTGAGGCGGCTTTATCTGCCATAGGAATGAAAATTCCCCCCCACCTCCTGGGCTACAAGAAGACATTTTCAGGTTCAGTGACTATTATAACTTGCTCGAAGTGGCTCTGACCTATTCAGTGGCTTTCTGTAGAGTCAAATGACTGGAGGGACAGCAGGAGGAAGCAGGACAGGAAAAGTGGCTTATCAAGTTTTCGCTAGTTGGGGTTAGGCAGGGTCAGCCACACAGAAAGCCTTTTCAGAAGTGCTTAGCTTCCCTTTCTGCCTAGTATAGTGCCCCAGATGTTACCCCTTCCCCAACCTTGAAGAAATCCACACTTGAAAAAATAATACCATTGAGATACTTTTCACAGGGGTTCAAAGAGATGGGATCTACTTGTTATGTCAGTATGTTGGAATGAAAACTATTAGGTCCCAGGGGGCACCAAAAGGCCATATTTGTGCTGACCAGCCTCACCTGGGATCTGTCTGTGGATCTGGGGGGTCCATTTAAGCTAAGGTCTGGACACCCCCACTTTGCCTGAGTGACGCAGTAAGTACACATGTGCCTAGTCCTGCTACCTACTGTTCTGCCCTCCTGGCTGGGCTTCTTGGACGGGCCTTGGACTGAGCTCATGTGTAACCTTATCTCTACTCCTGCCTCTAGCCCAGGCTCCTGCCATTTTTAACTGATCTTCATGGCTGGACTGTGGACCTGACTCATTGCCTTGCTTTGTCTGGGATGGTCATTTGGACCTGTTGCTACCACGACCCCTGATAAGGTACCATGGGACTGCAGCCTGCGGGAGCATCACTGCCCAGCCTGGAGTGCTGGGGTCATTGTGGCTCCCAGCTCATCTCCATCCCAGAGCAGTCCCACTCCTGCTGTTCCTCACAGCCAAGATAGTTTTTCTGAGAAAATTATTTTAAAATGAAACATATATAAATTAAAAACACAAACATACTTTTTTTATCTGTTAATGTTAGTAGCAGTTTCACTGAAATACTTAATATAAGAAGAGCTTAGGTATTAAAAGAACTAATTAGTGGGTACGTATTGTGGGATTTCAGTTTCTTATGTTATTGAAATACTTTAATTGATGGCAATGGAGCAAAATGCAGCTGTTCTAACTATGAACTTTTTCTATATTTGTAATGAAGCTTTAAAGCAGCCAGCCAGATTTCTTGCGTAAGTGTTTTGAACAAAATCATCAGTACCTGCTAGGATAAACCTCAGATTAAGTTTCTCATAACATCTGGCCAAGAAACACAGTACAACATCATTTAGAAAGAAAGTGCTAATCTAGTGCAGTGTTTACTTTCACAGGGCATCTGATGCATAGTTCTGTCATCAAGAAAAATGGATATTAAAATATCAGAATTTAGATATGACTAAGTTTGCCTTATTTAAATGTCAGGTTGATTAACATGGGAATGTAAAAATGAGATATGCAAAGTGACTGATACAGTGGGTTCCATCAAAAACTTAACAGCTATTCCCTCAGGAGCCACATTATTTTCCAATATCTAGAAGAATATAATCCTTAATAAGGAAGGTGATTAAAGTTGCAGCTTTCTGCTCTTTTAGTTTCAGGGAAACTAAGATGAAATCAAGACTGGGTCTCATTTTATGTCATGGTTATGGCATCATTAGGAGTCTGTTCGTTAGTTCCAGGATCACTGACTCAGACATCCTGCTGTCTGTATCAGACTAAAGTGTTTGGCTGAGATCTAAATCCACCACCTAGGTTAGAAATGAGTATTCTGTGGCTGTTGTAAGTGAGAAAACAAATAAAGTGTTATATGGTCTGGGACCAGGGTCACTGGGATACCCACATTAAGAACAGAATTTTACTGGAATCTCAGATTAACAGGTAAATATTTGGAAACCTAGTTTATATTTAATGCTTGCCATAGTTTTATTTTCATCTCTTCCCCCCTCCTTTCAAATTTAAACTATCTCCATTTGGCTAGGATGGGAAGCAGAAGTGTTGAAATATCTAATCTTGTAAGACTTCCAGCCCAGCTGTGGAGAATCAAGTGGCTTTAGACAGTTGGAATACAGTTCAAAAGAGCATCCACAGTTTTTGGTGTTTGTCCAAGTGTTGAGATGCTTTGTGTTTTACCCATCACTCTTTGTAATGTATTAGAAAGTAAACATACTCTGTCAATGTGTAAAAATGATATGAAAGTAAATCTGCTCCTGACCTTGCTGTCCACTTGCAGGCATGACTCTAACTGACTTCAATAGGAGTTTCACATAGGGAATGGCTTCATGGTTAGACATCTGCACTGCAAACAGGATAAAATGTATTAATGTGTGTGATTTCTCTCTGGAATCAATTACAAGTGAGAAAAGAAAACTGTGAATATAATAACTTTCCCATGGACTGAGACTGTACAGCTACTACCATTCATCTATGCAATGCAATTCTGGAAGTAAACATAGCAGAAAAAATGCAAAAAATTAAAAGGTATGGGCAAACGAAGCATGTCCTTTTTCATGTGTTATTTGAAACTAGAGGAAGGGGCAAGGGATACAAAAAGCTTTTTCTTCCTTCAATCACAGAACCGGTTAGAGGGGCTGAGAACAATACTCTTAGACTGCCCTAGAAACAACCTGCAAGAAAAACTACCCAGCTTGTCAAAAACAGTGAGACAGGCTTTCCCTGCCTGCTGTAGTGGAAGACAAATGACCTCTTTCATCCTCACACCATGCATATAATGAAAACTTAGCACCAAGAAAGGTCATTGTTATGGGCATTATTGCTCTATGATGCTATGCAAAAGTGGCCCCAAGATAATGTTAAAAGATTGTTCAACATTAAGGATCCGGAGTGACAAGCTACTACATTTGGAATGACCAAATTGTTACTTCCAGAGAGTAAAATCCTGAATTATTGTAGGCTTTACAGACCACTGAATGGTGCAATTCCGTGCAGTGTGCTTCCCCCAGCACTCTGCGCAGAGTCTCTCTCTTCCTCCGTGGTTCCCGGTCTGAAGGAGATGTCTCCCTTGGTTGTCTGGGGGGAGCAGAACTGCATGCTGGAGGGGGCTGAAAAGCAGGGAGACAACTCTAAGTCACCCAGTGCTAACTTCCCTTTAAAACGCCATCAACCCTGCTGGCTCTAGAGCAGCCGGGGGAACCTGGGGATCTGCTGGAGATTTCCCCTTATCTTGCTCTTTATAATCCTTGATTGAACTGAAATCTTTAAGCAGAGGAATGCAGCGAAAATGGCTAATCAGCCTGTGAAGAGAGAAGTGTGCTGTTCTTGATGCTTCTGGTTCCTCCTAGGTATAACAGGCTTAGCCAGGTACGATATAAAAATAGCCTATTTTTTCCCCCAATGAATTCCTTATCTGAGAAGGACAACTATGAGTTGGAGTAGTGAGGTATGGCTATTTTAACTAATTTATCATGTTCAGGAAGTCCTGATTTGGTCCCCACTCCCCAACAGAGAGTAAAATCTTTGTTCTTCATTGAACTTCCCAAAATGTCAGATGTTTCTATGAACTTTACTAGAAAAAAGTGATGCAGATACAGGATTGGAGGTGAGCCTAAAAGCTGAGTTGGATCCTAAAGTCAGTGAGAAGAAAAAATAAATGGTAGATGACCATTTAGACATATTAGGTGGCAGGTGCCACTTTAGAATTATGTGTTTTGGTATACATTGGAAATACTGTAATTACACAGAACTAGAAACAGTTTCAGAAAGGTGAATTTAAACTCAGGATGGATAGAGAGGTGCTTTAGTTTCTTGCTTATGTCATCATAAGTAGGCATGTGCTGCCTTTCATATCCTTGATAAAAATTGTGCCTTTAATAAAAAATGTTGCCAGTAAGGAACTTTGTGGCCCTCTTCCGACCCCCACCCCCCACCCCCACCCCCCCCACCTCTGATACCAAAGGGAACAGATTGTCTGGAAGTCCTGGAGATCTTTCAGAATAGGTTAAATCTGCCAAGAATGAGATAGGTGTAATCATTCCTTTGCTGGGATCTTTTGACTTTTTGTTGTGGTTGTTGGGATTTTTTTGTGTTACTCCTTAAATCCCTCCTAGTTCACAGCTTTGCTGATTCAGGAAGCTCATGAGCAGCCATAAACCCTGCCTCCAGAAAAGATAGTTCATGTGTAAGTTTTGTGTAATGAGAGGCTTAATAGACCTGTTCACTCACTTGCGTGTTTACAAACCCCAGGAACTATTATATTGTAGCTTTCAACATTTTTAGAATGACATGGAGCTGTGGGAGGTTTGCATGACAGTATTTGAAGACCAAGTAGCAAATGTCTCCTTCCAAATCTGCTGGAGAACTGCTGTGGACCCAAAGTGGGCTTGTTTCAGAGCTACGTGGTCACTGCCATAGTAAAAGGACAATCTTCCACCTCTCTTATGCACACAGAGGCAGTGAGGTACCCCCTTGCACATGTTTTGTCCAATTTCATATATACTGTCTCATCTTAATCATGTCACCTTGCCTTAGCCTTATATTCTAAAAGCAGACTTGATCCTCTCTGCACTCCATGATTTGCCTGCACATGGAAACTGAAGAGGGAATTACAAGTAGGTTGTAATGACTTGGAGATTCTGTTCTTAAGTGTTTCTTTGCAAAGCTAATTCAGAATTTCATCACTTTGAAGAACCAGTAACTATGTTGTCATGGAAGGCATAAAGTAGAATTCTAGAAATGGTCTTTTCTTGTTATTAAATTTATTTTTCTTTCTATTCAAAATATGTTCATAATTGATAGATTTCTCATCCATGAGGAGATGGAAGGAACTTTTCCTTTACTACAGCTAAAATGTGATTGAGGTCAAAATTTGAATTCAGATAACATATCTCTTTGCAATAGTTTATATTAAAACCAAACTCCAGTGCAGTAACAAAGAGCGCTTACGTCTCCTTAAAAATGAAATCATGTATACACACTAGATAGCTGATACTTGGATCAAAGGGTGGAAAAATGTTTAATACTGTTCACAAAGTTATTTCAGTGTTATGAGTGCAAAGTTAGATGTTATTTCAATTTTTTTATACTCAACTTTTTAGATTACAGCTTACTGTTAAAGACATGTCAGTAGGTAAAAATAATAGTAACATAAAATATGTTTGACAAAGATGCTTGAATTGCCAGACTTTCATAATATATTACTACTGAATTGAAACAGGATCATTAAATGGATCAGGGAACTAAGCCTGCGGGAAGGGAGGGAGGTTGGCACAGAGTGCTATTTTATTTTAATTCTGTTGAAGTACTTTATAGAATCTGCAAGTGACATTTATAAACAATGACAAATTTACAGACTGAAAGTCTTATTTTTGAATGTATTGATTACCTTTCATTTGAATATATATGAAGTATTTACAGTCTGAACTTTATCTGTTAACCTGGAGTATTGCTTAAAATGATGAGACACTTCAAAGCGACCTATCTTATTTACATAGTTGAAAGATTTATAGAATATCGTGACATAATGATGACTTGATTCATCTGCGGTTAATGCTCTGATGTAGTTAACCAGCTGTAGAGGACAATACTCTTCAATGATGTCACTTATGATGACACCTCTTTTTGTCTATTAGGAGTCAATTTTGTTCTATTCTTCATCCAGATCAGCTTAACACTTCTGCCTTGCCTAACCCAAAACATGTTTGAATCTGAAAGTGTACTTTGTTTTTATGTTGCATTCTTACTTTGAATTCCTCCTATGTATCGCCAGAAAAATAAGACTGTGAACACTGTGTTTTTTCTCTGCTCTGCTCCGCTCCCTGTGTGTACACTTGTTGATGTGATTACTTACCTTAGATTCACTGAAGAAGAAACACCCAGAACTCTTAACTTCAGCCATGGCTTTGTAATCCTTAATTAGTTATACTACAGTAATTTGTCAAGGAAAACGGAGAGCCTAGCCTGTGTAATTAAGTTGCATATTGTTCATTTTTTATTTTCTTGTGTATCATTTCATATTTTACATTAATTTCAGGTTTATCACTTATATATGAATACATAAGATGGGATGGACATTTTCCAGCTGATTTTAAGAGAGATTTAGAATTCAAAGGGGTATCATGAAATCCCATTATGCTATTTTAAAGATGTTTGCCAGGTCTGAATTGAGCTTTTAGACCCAAATGTATTTATGCAAAAAATATATATTGCATAGATTAATGCTCACTGCAGAAGCTAAGCAAATGTTTTATATAAAAACTGAGAATGTATTTACTTTTTTAAAAAAGTAATCAGTTTTTCAAAGTATTTTGTTCATTTTGGTAATTAAAATTGAGCTTTAAAAGTTGCTTGCAATGAATAGCGACAAATAACTAAGTAAGGCAGTCTATGAACTTCTCATTACTGTACTGCCTAATGGTCACAATTTTTATCCCATAATAGCCTATGAAATAGACCAGCATTCTTTTTTCATAGGACAAGATTAAGGTACATCGATTATGATTTGGCACAAAGTAACACGAATTCCTATGGTGATAGACTGAATCTTCCTTCATCTAAAATAAAAATAAAATCAAATACCTCTCTATTTGTGTATGACATATAACTGTTTGAACAGTTGTTCAGAACACTCCTTATGGATTTGAAAGTGAATGTATCAAGGCACAGAAATATTACGAGTCATACATTTTTCAAGAGCGAATTGCAAATACGAAATGGTACAAATATCAGTGGAGGTGAATAACTTACAAGTCATTTCCCAGAAGAAATTCAGATAGTTGGGACTTCAATGAAAAATATCAGTCTATCAATATTGAACAATTACCTGGAAACATAGCTGTCATGTTTATACTTTCACTTAAAAGAGTTAGGTTCTAGTGTGAGGGAGACACCATAGGATAGTCAGTAATCTACTGGTCAGGATGCTGCCTGGAGATATACAGAGAAACCTCTTGAACCTGCAACTCTAACCCTCTGCATCTTCCTGCATCTCCTACATTCTCCCATGGTTGTGGTAATTCTAGGATGAGCTTTTATGAATGTCTCCTGTTGAAGCATTTTTGCTGATATTAATAATTAATGTTCAGTAGACCAGAGAATCATTGTGATTGACTTTGAGTTGGGGTACTGAGTATTCTGTAATCTTCTTTCTACATAGAATGTAAAAAAACTTTTTTATAAGGCTCAGTAATATTGTGCCTGACAGGAAGACCATTTCCCACACAGATTCAGAATTAGAGAGTTAAGAAATGTAAAATGATAAATAATTTATTAAAGTTTCTTTGTCCACATATTTAGGAACTTATTTATGAACAGATGGGGTAGCAGTATTTCTCACATTTTAGCTGTGCATAATTTACCAGATCTTAACAGAATACCTGTGTGTTTACCTCCTGACCTTTTCCCCACCTTTGGATTTCTCTACACTGTTTCCTCTTTTCCACCTGAATAAACCTTTAGCTTTTTCTACCTTTAAAGAATTCTTCTCAAACTTGGGAAGCAGGAGGTTAATCTCAGAGTGAGATGTATTTTCAGCTTTTTTTACACAAAGTAAGATTCAGTCTTTTTTAGCAGTCTTACAGGATTAAAAGCTTACAACTTTGGAAACTGGTCAGAAAGTGAGCTAAATGAGGAAACAGCATAAAGTAACTCAGTGGATTTGTCTAAACGGCTTTCCTCCTTTGAAAGGATTTAATTTTACTTCAAGCATAAATGAGAAGTGTTTGAGACATCCAATGTCCCAGGGGAACAGAAAAATTACAGAATAAAACTAAATAATATCTTTTGATACCATTGGCAATGTCTGCAAGGACAATGCCAGGAATGATTGTATTTAGAGACTGAATCAACCTTTCACCACAAGAAAGGCTTAAAGTTTATTGGTATTGCACTGTTAGGGAGTCACAGCTAAAAACTACAACATCATATCATACTTAACCAAGGAATGAAGTAAAGACTTTTCTTCTAATGGTATCAGACTATCTTGTTTCACATGCTTTCCTTTAAAGCAAATGCCATTTGTTAAATTTAAATTAATAAATTAAGTGATGGGTTACTACCATACTTAATTACTTTTCATTTCAAAGCAGGATAGGTACCCTCTACTTTACTCTTAAAAGTCAGAACCACATTGTAAAATAAACCAGGTTTGGTCTATCTTTTATAAGTAGGTTAATAAGGCTGGTGCTGTATTCTCTCCCCAGCAGACAAGACTTACTCTTTTGCTTTTTGGAGCCTAATTTTCTTATAATCACAAATTAATATAAGAAAGGTCTCTAACAGAGAAAGTGTCTAAAAACATTCATATACCTTGCTCTGAATTCTATCACACAGATGGAATATGCCTTAAGAAGACCAAAACCAACAATATGACAGCAGCGTGTCTCTATATAGCTCAGGCTTTGGACATACTATTGTCAGTGTCCACAGTAAGCAGTCCCCCAGGATTCCACTTTTCAGTAGGAAATGCAGAGAACTCTAATGTATGGCTGAGACTCAGAACTGTTCATGGTTTCTAATTCGAAATTATTTTCCTTTGGAAGCCTGTGAAATGAGAGGCATAGTTTTATCTCTTGTTACAATCAGAATCTTCAAAATTTCAGTTTGAACTTTTTAGTGGAGTCTTTCATTCTCCTTATACGCGATAGAATGAGCATCTCACAGAGTTCTGCTTTCATCCCCCCAAAGTTTTATTCATAATACGTTTCAGCAGCTCTACTTTTTTTTTTCTGAAATTTGTCATCTCTAGAAAAGTTAGAAATAAAAAAGAGAAGAAAAAGGGGCAATGACATCATTCATTTTGTTACAGATTCTGGAAGGGAAAGTGGATTATTTATTACAAGTGTCTATGACCACAGAATAATATCTGAATGTCCAGAAATGTTTTGCCCAAGTTCAAGTGCAGACAAATATCAAAATAATTTTGAAAGTTTATTCCTAGATTATTTTGCTAGTAGGTGGGACCAATGCAATCAAGACTAAGAGCAATGACACGAGTGTAATTTCATTTTTGTGATGACAGAAGACATATATGTAAGTTAGACAAAATAATTGAAAATAATTCAGCTGAGTAACCAAGGAATCAGTCTAGTTTAAGACTTCCCAATTCAAACAAGCAGCACATTTTTTTTCCCTTCAAAAGGCCAGACTTCAAGAAATAAAGGAAAGTTTTTTTATTAACTCAGCTGAATCAATTGGCCTGAGAAGATTAGGGAATTAAATTAAGCTAGGAATTTCTTTAAAACATTAATGATAAAAGAATAATTGGAATTTGTATCTCAGACAAAGGGGACAAGCTGTAGGACACGACTGCAGGCTCACTTGGATAAACAGCCACTTCAGAAAGGATATTACAAACCAGCAAAGACTATGTCTTAGAGGTCAGGAAGTTTAGAGGTAAAATGAAAACTGCCAGAAGTCAAACTGAGTCAGACCTTGCAAAAGAAATTAAAAGTAAAACCTCTTTAGCTATAAAAATTGAAAAAAGAACAAGGAAAACCAAAGTGAAATGGCACTACATTACAGCAAGAGGTGGATATAGATGATAATCTCTCAGTGCCCCCAGAAATAGAGGAATACTTTACGGAAGTCTTGAATGGAAATGTCAGTCATTACTGCAGACAAGAGTGAAGAATTGAAAGATATACATAACTGAGAAAAGTCAAAGAGAATAATGCACTCATGCTAGTAAAGTCAAGTAATCTATGTCACAGAATTCCCAATAACTGTGACAGAAAGTTGTAAATATAGAATATCTGGAAAATGGATTTAATCAATGTCTCAACATTAGGGTCATGCCATCTGACTATAAAAGAGCTAATATGGTGCCTTTGCGAGAAACGATGGGGAAAGTGGGTTGAAAGGAACAGATTTGCCTGATCTCAATATGATATAATATCCCTTAATAATGAAAAAAATGGAAGTGAGACAAAAATGCAAGTTCTATTTACAAAAACAAATTTTGCCAGAGAAAATATTTTTCATTGAAGATACAGCAAATGTAGTTGATTCTATTGTTGATATTGTTATTTTTAAAGAATGGCAAATAAAATAAATCCAGTCTAAGTCATGTAATGGTGGAAAAGGAGCATAGTAGAAGAATTGGGGACTGATGACTTTGCTGATGGGATGAAAAAATACAACGGGAGATTATGTTGAAGAAAGTCATTACTGCAGTAAATCCTTAAGAATCAGTACTGAGGTTGACTTTATTTTAGGTTTTATTAACCATGAGGGTAAAAAAGTATGTGCCTGAAGGGCTGTCTTTTTGTAATAAACTTGTACCAGTGAACTTCACTGATGGCATACAGTTGACAGACATCAATAACCTTATCACAGAGAATCACGATATTAGGTAGGAAGACATAAATGATCTTAAGTTCTAGAGGAAGAGAGAAGGGATGTAGTGTAGAGAAACAAATTGGAGAGGCATGTACCTAGAGACTAATCCACTGGTGGCTCAATATTTTAAAATTTTTGAAGAATTACCTCCTTTTACAAATGTAATTGTGATCTCAGTATAGCATTGTTGAAGGTATTGGTGAGCCCTAACAGAGAGAAATTAGGAGATCTCCAGACCAGTTAAGAGTGATGTTCCATAATAGTCTTCTAACAGGAATAGTAGGAACAAACTAGCTAATTGTGTTTAGGATGGAGCTTAATTAATTCATAAATGAGGTTATTTGGGGGAAGTCTAAGATGCAGTTCTTGTCAGCTCACTGACTGTCCCATGTGAAAATGACTGCACGACTTCTAGACCTAGACCAGACCTGGATCATGCCTGCCTAACTTGTCACAAAAGCAGCTGATCTTGAGTGTCTCTGCACTCACGTTTACAGATGTGCCTCAGTAACTCCACCACACATCCAGATTTTTTTTTTTTTTGTAACTTTCTTTAAGCTAGTAGGCTTTGGGTTAGATTCACAAGAAAATTTAAGTACATAAGGACGAAGTCAGGAGACTACTGGAAAGTACCAAATATATTTAGGCATCTAACTGAATGGCCACTGACTATAGCAGTCCAGATGGTCCTATGTTAACTGTTCTCCATGCCTAGGAGAGTTTTTATAGCAATGTGCTTGTTAGCTGTGATCAGGCATGTGCTTAGTGGTTGCTCTATTTTTCATAAAAAGCTTTTGTTAATTTGATGCAGTGAGTAAGGAGGAATTGTAGATAGTAGCACAGTTGGACAGATTTTTAAAAGCAGCAGCTTTTAAAATGATGCAGGCCATGTGTTTGTTTGAGTCACAATGGTGAGAGCCAAAATTGATGACATACTGGTTTAATGTTGCCCTTGCCAACAACTTACAGAGCTTTAGTTGTTGAAAAGTTATTCCCCTCAAGGCTTCAGGGATCCATTTTAAAAATCAGGCTGTTACAATTTCACGTATACTACAAAACTTGGTAGCTCTTGACTTCTACTTTGGATTATCAATGGGATGAAGAAAAAACTCTGCCTCACTAGTGCAGTTTTGGTTGTTACCACCCTGGCTGAAAAAGGCCATCAAAACCTACTTGTTTATTGTAACTGAGGTAAGAATATATTTGTAGTGACTGGGGTTTGTGTGGAATATTTTACCTGTTTTTCCATATCTCTGAAATGTACAGAATGTTAGAACTGGTATGCAGGATTGGGGCTTGGGTTTTTCTTTCAGTTTGAGATGGAAACTATTAACCATTGTATGTTCCATACTTCTGAACAGACAATGATGAAATAACTCAAAAATTATAAGAATCATAGAATCATAGAATCGTTTAGGTTGGAAAAGATCTTCAAGATTATCAAGTCCAACCGTAAACCTATCACTGCCAAGTCCACCACTAAACCATGTCCCTAAGTGCCACATCTACATGTCTTTTAAATACCTCCAGGGATGGTCATCAACACAGCCTGGCAATTTCAATATTACTTTTTTTTTTAATTATTATTTTGACTATATTCTTATCTCTGTTGTTACCTCCAGACAACATTTGGTCTTATTCTTATATGTCTGCTATTCCTATTTCTCTCTTACAACTCATCAGGGTTCATTTTGTTGGATTTAGGAAGACTTGTCATTATGATCCAACTAGATCATTTTATACTGTACCTCAGTATCTTTTAAGTGGTTGCTGTAACCTGTCTGGTATGATACCAATTCTGTGATGTTACAGCTGTGGGATCTGGGAAGCTGGCATATCAGCTGGTGATTCTCAGAACTGGGGCCTATGAGAAGCCATTACAGAAGTTTCAGTCACAGAGACAGTAAACCTCATGGAAACATAGTACATGCTTGCTCAGAGCATAAGAAAGTTGAGCTGAAATTAAAATGAACTTCAGGAATCAGATATCAGCCTCCTATCCAAAATTCTGACATGGAAGCTTTCTAGCAAATGCTTTCTTTTGCAAAGATATTCAAGAAGAGTAAGAGAATTTACTTTTTCATTTTTTATTTTCCTAAATCTAGCTGCAGTCCCAGTATAAATTTGGAAGAAAAAAATAGCCTAGTGACAGACATGCCAATCCAGAACTTTGAAGACCAAATCCTTCATTCCTTTCCTGCTATGGCTTTCTCTGTTGCAAAACCCTTAGCCCCTCTGTGACTGAATTCCCCATTTGTTAATCTGACACCAAGGTGTCATTATGCCTTTGGGTACTGTGAACTCCCATACATTAATAATATGCTAGCTGACATCCAATTATTGTAGCAACAGAGGCTGAATAAGGACCATGGAGAAGAAAAATAGAATCTCTCATGGATTATTCCAGATTTTTTGTCTCTATTGGCATTCTTAAAGACACCCAGTCCCAAGAATAAGCCCTCCACTTTGTGTACATTTTAGTTATATAAACATAGAATCATCGAATCATAGAATGGTTTGGGTTGGAAGGGACCTTTAAAGGTCATCTAGTCCAACTCTCCCTGCAATGAGCAGGGACATCTGCAAGTAGATCAGGTTGCTCAGAGCCCTGTCCTACCTGACCTTGATTGTTTCCAGGGATGGGGCATCTACAACCTCTCTGGGAAACCTGTTCCAGCGTTTCACGACTCTCAGCGTAAAAAATTTCTTCCTTATATCTAGTCTGAATCTACCTTCTTTTAGTTTAAGACCATTACCCTTTGTCCTATGACTACAGGCCCTACTAAAGTCTGTCCCCATCTTTCTTATAAGCCCCCTTTAAGTATTGAAAGGCCACAATAAGGTCACCCCGAAGCCTTCTCTTCTCCAGGCTAAACAACCCCAACTCTCTCAGCCTTTCTTCATAGGAGAGGTGTTCCATCTCTCTGATCATTTTTGTGGCCGTCCTCTGGACCCTCCTCTGGACCCACTCCAACAGGTCCGTGTCTTTCCCATACTGAGGACTCCAGAGCTGGACACAATGCTCCAGGTGGGGGTCTTACCAGAGTGGAGTAGAGGGGCAGAACCACCTCCCTTGACCTGCTGACCACATTTCTTTTGATGCAGCCCAGGATACAACTGACCTTCCGGGCTGCGAGTGCACATTGCCGGCTCATGTCCAGTTTTTCATCCAACATGTCAGGACAAGGAAAGAAAATCTTGTCCAGTGCATTCTTGAAGCTAAAAGAAATGCTCTCTGTCACTGATAGTAGCAGGACTGAAGAATGTGACCTGATTTGGGAATGAGGAAGGCTTATTTACTGCATTCACCCACTAAATTTTAATATTTCTTCTGTGATGTTTTTTTTTCCATCTATTTCTTCCTCTTTCACTTAACACATTTCTTTTACTTACAGCTCCATACTACCAAGTTATCTTCAGATAAATTGCATTGTATTAGCCAGGATCTTACTGCTCTTCTTATGGATGGTTAGTTCCGGCCAATTCTAAATGTAGCTGAGATGGGGTCCAGCTTAGTACTTTATGATTTGCTACATCCTTATTCCATAACTTAACTATCTTCTGTCATGTCAGAGTCATTTCTCATTAAACATCTCTTTTCTTCTCATAAGTGCACTCGTCCTAGTTTATAAAAACCCTAGGCATTTTTACAAAATTTTATTGGATGCAATGCTCAGTGAGGAAGAGATGAATGGGGAAGCCACAGATACGTGGTTTTCTCTCTGACATGCCGGATCCAACTTTAACTAAACTAGTATATAGATGATCCATGAACAGGAATGTTTTAAACTACGTAATTACTTACCTGAAAATTTAGAGTTGATATTGAAATTTCACCTTCATCCCACTGTGGTAAACAGATATTAATTTATAAGCTTTCCAAGTAGAGCATTTTTAGTATTGTCATGCCTAACTAAAGCATAAATGTCTGAAGGCTGAAGTTTCAGGTCTAACTAGAAGTTTAATGGGCTTTGGCAGCTGAGGCTTCTAAACTAATTTTAAAAATATTAGGGAGTGAAGATATTTTTCTCTTGGGAGGAGTCTTTTACTGAAGGAAAAATATCAGGCAATTAACTTGCACTGAAATGAAATACGTATTAACAACTAATAAACATTTACTGCAGTTTTCATGCACTTCAGTGGTCAGGAACTGGTTCGTATAAGAGAACATGTGTGGTACCAAGAAGCACAGTTTATATGCATATATATGCACCTGTATTAGAGACATGGAATGGAAACAATAATTACAAGTATTTCTGACTAATTTCTCCATCACTAAGTGAAAAGTTTTATTAACTATAACACATATAATTATGACAAATTTTACTGCAGAAAACCACGACAAGTGCTAACTTTTGCAGGGAAAGTTTTATTATTTACTTTCCCTATGTAATACTGTAGTAAGGCCTCATTCTAGTCTTCTGTGCAGTTCTGAGAAGGTGCATGAGTTATTTTTATCCTTACTTGGCTGCCATAACAGAAATCAGCAAAGCAGAAGAGTTTTATATAAAACCATGCAAGCAATAACTGTCTGCAGCTGGCAGCTTGTAAGACTGCTTCCTCAAAAACAGTATCAAAAGTATAAGGTTTAGAAACATTGCTCTTACCAGCATGTGCTTTAGACACAAGTGCATAGGTAAATATTTATGAATGTTAGTTATGTAGCACTTAAATAGTGTTTTGCAAAGTATTTTTAACAAATAAAAAGTAAGGATTATTTTATTACAAAGGAGATGGATTATGAATTAGAAAATATGAAAGAGCATTGCAATGACTTAATTTGGATGTATTTGGTGTCCAGAGCTTTTCCTGCTGCAAGGTAAGAGGTTTTTGGCTTAAACCTTTGGTTAAGTTGCCAACAGAGAACTCTTATCCAGATGTCTGGGGGTTCATAGGGATATAGGAAGCTATTTTAACTTTACATTGAGTTTTAATAGTATTAGTATAGCAGAAACCTTTAACTTTCTGCCTAATAAACTTTATGAAGACACCCAGGTAGAAGACGCATAACTACTGAAATCTAGCTGGCATTTTGATTCAATCTGTGGCTTTTGTTGATTTTTACTCAATGTTGATTTTTTAATAAGTAGTTTTAAATCAGAATACTCTAAGTAGCTATATTTCCTTTACTGTATTTCTGGGAAAATTAGATTTGATAAAATTCACCAGAACATGTAAACGCAAAGCTTATATCAAGAATATTGTGAAATAATTCTTTCATCTTTTCATTGACTAGAGTGACTTCAGATGTATTTATTCAGCTGTTCCACAGACAGAGACTGGGAACTGGTAAAAACTCACTGCAAATACACTGTACTGAATAACTCCAGAATAGACCGGTTATGTCTTACACAAAATATGTTTAAGTCTGACAGTGCTAGTCTGTCAAACTGAACCTTTACCTAGAAAGGTTTCTCATATCTCTGTTATAATACCTAAAGAGAGGAGAGGAGAGAGACCTTCTAGTGACAGTCTATGGTGGAAAATCAACTTGGAGTTCGTAGACTTAGATTACTGATTCTGAAGCCACAAAGTCCTACAAAACAAGGATTTGGAGATGGACCTAATTTTGACCTCTTTGCCTCCTGTCTATTGTGTGCACAGTTGACTCTATGCAAAATAGGAAGAATATTTCTATCTGAAATATAGAAGAAAAAGAAAATAACAAGTAATAGGGCAAAAGTGTTGATCTCTTAAAGATGAGGGAGGATCCATTATTACAGTGCTGCCTTCCAGCTTTGGGAGGTGTCTTAAACTTTGAATCATAGAGTCATAGAATCATAGAATCGTTTAGGTTGGAAAAGACCCTTACGATCATCAAGTCTAACCGTTAACCTAGCACTGCCAAGTCCACCACTAAACCACGTCCCTAAGCGCCACACCTACACGTCTCAAATACCTCCAGGGATGGTTACTCCACCACTTCCCTGGGCAGCCTGTTCCAGTACTTGACAACCCTTTCAGTGAAGAAATTTATCCTAATATCCAATCTAAACCTCCCCTGGCACAAATTGAGGCCATTTCCTCTCGTCCTATCACTAGTTACTTGGGAGAAGAGACCGACACCCACCTCGCTACAACCTCCTTTCAGGTAGATGTAGAGAGCAATAAGGTCTCCCCTCAGCCTCCTTTTCTCCAGGCTGAACAGTCCCAGTTACCTCAGCCACTCCTAATAGAACTTGTGCTCTAGACCCTTCACCAGCTTCGTTGCCCTTCTTTGGATGTGCTTCAGCACTGCAATGTCTTTCTTGTAGTGAGGGGCCCAAAACTGAACACAGTATTCAAGGTGTGGCCTCACCAGTGCCAAGTAGAGGGGGCCAATCACTTCCCTAGTCCTGCTGGCCACACTAGTTCTGATACAGGCCAGGATGCTATTGGCCTTCTTGGCCACCTGGGCACACTGCTGGCTCATGTTCAGCCGGCTGTCAACCAGCACCCCCAGGTCCTTTTCCGACAGGCAGCTTTCCAGCCGCTCTTCCCCAAGCCTGTAGCGCTGCATGGGGTTGTTGTGGCCGAAGTGCAGGACCCAGCACTTGGCCTTGTTGAATCTCATCCAGTTGGCCTCGGCCCATTGATCCAGCCTGTCCAGATCCCTCTGTAGAGCTGTCGTGGATGGAGTGAGACTGCACTTCACTCATAAGAGAGAAGCAACAATACTTTATTGATAGAAAACAGTGAGTTAAAGTGTGAATTAACAAAGTTCAATGGTAAATGCGACAGTGAACAAGATTCGATGGCAAGGTACACTTGATTATTTACTGCATAGAGGATAGGGTCAGACAAAACTGTCAGGGAGACCCTCCTGTTGAGTCATGAGATTCAGAAAGGACCCCCTTGCTTTCTAGACTCCTTCTCAGAAAGGAGTCTAGGTGTGGCTGGATCCAAACCTAGTCCCAGACTTGGTCAGCAGTTTATGTCTAAAGGATTATATATGCATAATTAATCCTTTATATCACTCAGCTAAGATTTCAAAGTTTAGCATGCTATTAGTCACTTACCAAGTATCTGTTGCAGCAAGGAATCTCTTAACCTCGAGGAGTAACCTTGAGAGGCGTCCCTACTCAAGGGGAGATCCTGGCGTGCAGCCCCCTGCCGTGCAGGAGAGCTCAAAGGGCTCTTGGGCTGCTCACTATTTATAGGGGTAAGACGATTGACTCATAGTCATATTTACATACTGATAACTGTGGTTAGGTGGGCATATTTCTCACAATAAGCAAGGGCTATTGTGTTGTTATCTGGCTCCCGAATCCACTTTGTTAAGGGACGAAGCTATCACCACCATCAGCATCCATTAACGCCTGCCCCTGGTAGTTATCACTTAAGCAGGGTTACAGGAGATAAAGGTCAGGTTGGGCGGGGGAGCACACGGTCACAAGAGCCTTCCTACCCTCAAGCAGATCAACACTCCTGCCCAACTTGGTGTCATCTGCAAAGTTACTGAGGGTGTACTCAATCCCCTTGTCCAAATCATTGATAAAGATATTAAACAGAACTGGCCCTAATATGGAGCCCTGGGGAACACCACGTGTAATTGGCTTCCAACTGGATTTAACTCCATTCACCATAACTCTTTGGGCCAGGCCATCCAGCCAATTTTTTACCCAGCGAAGAGTACGCCCGTCCAAGCCATGAACAGCCAGTTTCTCCAGGAGAATGCTGTGGGAAATGGTGTCAAAGGCTTTACTAATGTCTAGGTAGTCAACATCCACAGCCTTTCCCTCATCCACTAAGTGGGTCACCTTGTCATAGAAGGAGATCAGGTTAGTCATAAACCCACGCTGACTGGGCCTGATCACCCGGTTGTCCTGTACGTGCCATGTGATGGCACTCAAGATGATCTTTCCTGGCACTGAGATCAGACTGACACTTCTGTAAATTCTCTCTCTGAAGAAAGAAACTTTACTGAAGTGAATGCTCCAAAAATAATAATCTTAACCTAAAAAATTTGGACTGCACTTGCTCACAGAAGCTACTGTAACTGATGAGAAAACACTTTTCTGAATTAGGTTCCTATTGTACTATCTGGCCCTTTTAGCAAAGTATCAAAAATAAGCGGACAATTTTCAATAGCAAAAGCTAATAAGCATTTGTTACAAATCAAGTGGCAGTGGAAGATCAAATAAAGGATGGGAAGCAACCAATACTTTGAAACTAATACATTTCTTTTTGCTAGGTATCGATGTCAGAGTTAGTACTCTAAATTAAAAAAAAAGAAAAAAAAAAGGAGTAGATGTTCAGACTGGGCATACAAGTGTGCCCCACACTCCATGAATGATACCTCACCCTTGGTAAATAGCATCATTGTAATGTATATCTTTACTCAGATGTATTGACTTGTACTGTAATAATGGAATTATTACAAACAAACAGACAATAAATCATAGTATATGCAGTTCAGGGAGATTAGATGGCCTGTCCCCATGCCTGTACTTCAATTTTAATTAGAAAATGTCTGTTCCAAGACAGCAAATCTTCTTAGGGTAACATACTGAGTCAGGTTTTGTTTTTATTTTTTCTGAAAAATTCTTAAATCTATCATGGATTTATTTTATTTTATTGTATTTTTTAAGCGAGCAAGACATGAACTTATAAGTTGTTAGGTCAATTATCTAGAAGGCCAGTATTTTAAGTTCCTCTGTATCCTGATCTGAATTCAACTTCTTTCACTTGCCAGGTTAAGTGGTAACCATCAGGCTGGTGGCTGTTGAAGCTAATTATACAGCTCACTCTATGTATAGGTACTGGAATTGGTCTGAAAGGGGCAGGCATATGAAATTTAGAAAGTTTTAATGTTGCCCCTAGGCAGAGTAGAAAATAAATCTGTTTAGGCTGGCTTATTAGCCAGATCTTACTACAACCTTTTTTGTCTATCATTTGCTCTTATTAAAGACTACGGTATGGCTCATTTTCCACATTCCTCTTTTAGTATAAGCTTTCATTCTTCCTGAAGGACACAATATGGTGTTTAGTTTTTGATTCACACAGCATATTTTGAGCAGTATGTCTAATAAAGACGTACACTCTTCTGGTCGTCTGGTCTATTTAGATAGTGGTAGTTCATTAAATTGATGCTGAGAAAATCTGTGCCATTGGGACCCTTTTCTATTCCTGAGCAGGGATTTAGTGCCTGCTGACAACTTTTCTGTTAATTAAGATCCGTATCTAAGCCCAAATGAACTGTTAACAGTGAACTGTTTACTCAGTATGAGGAGGGAAAAGGAAAAGAAGAGAAAGAAAAAGAAAAGAATACTGTTGCATCAAAGCAAACTGTAAACATAGAAAAGGATTTAAACAGTTTTGTCATTGGATGTCTTTATCTAGATTAGAACTGCAGTTTTGTTTAAAATATGAAAAAAAGGAAATAAACAAGTCCTCTTGTATTAAACATGCTCTGACAGAAATATTTGCCTTCCAGCACCCAAATAGGTAACTCTGAATGCTTAAAAGCTGACCTCCTTTCTTTTGTCACATCTGTTAGAAATTTGGTACATTTGGGTTAAAAAAAAAAAAAAAGAAAAAAAATGGACAAATATTTATTAACATTTCAGTGGGATGACATGAAACTGACCTATCTGGACCTTTCATTTGTTTCAGTGTAAGAATTCTGCTAATATCTTCTTTTGAATATTTTTGTGATTAATTTAGATGTGGACAAGTTTGAAAAAATATAATTGGGCTTTTTCATCGGATTTCAGAAAGTGCCAAGGCTCTCAACTCCTATTGGAACTGTCTGATTTGATTGTATGAAACAAAATCATTTCCGTCTAATGGCTTCTGAAGACAGATGCTGCCACCAGGGGAAGAATAGTAGGACCCATCTGACAAAAATTTTTCAGTATGCCTGTGAGGTGGTGCAGCTGTCTTCCAGTCCTGGATCAGGTCTTGTCTGTTCTTGAGCATCTGTACTCCTGTGGTCAGGTGTTACAGCTTCAAGATTCAGTTGACTCCTCTTGCAGACCAGAGGCCGAGTATGATGCAACATACAAGGAGGGAGTTTATGTTCAAGCACAGGCTTGATTCTCCCAATCCAATGGTACAAATACAATGCCGCATTGCACCCAGGGACCAGACACACTGTCCTCAGTGCTCAGTAGTGTTTTTGAAGAAGTGGCTCCAATTTTTCAGGTATTCTCTCTTCTAAAAGAGATCGGAGACAAAAAAAGGAACGAAAAAAAAGAAAAGCCTGCACCAGTAATTGTTTAGAAAAGGAGAAAAAAAAATCTCAAAGTAGTGAATATTTTTTAATTAGTTATTAAGAAAGTGCAGGAAAATTTATTTTTCTCCTCCTCTCATTCATTCTTCCACAGTAACTATTTTCTCTGGCAAAACGGCTCTATTGGTATTATTTAGAGACTTCTACTCTTCATATTTTCATCCTTTAATGACCTTAGAGTATTATTTAAGGATCTCATTATCATGAATATCACATTTTGTTTCCCTAGTTCCTGTTCTGATTTTTTGTCTGAATATCCCCCCGTGTATGAAATTCTCAGATTACCTCAGTTCTACACATTGTAATTTTTAAATTAGCTGATGGAAAGATTTCACTGACTACACATGAACTGTTCAGTTTTGGATTTAGTGATTGTTCTTTAGCACAGTCTCATGTTGGACATTTAGAAAATATATTTTCTCATCCGGAATAAAGCTAATGTGATTACTAACATCTGTACTGGCTCAGGTGAGTGCCATATTTTATTTATTCTTTTTTTTTTATGAAGATGGATCTCTTTTCCAAATATCACATCAGCCCGAGTCATGTCTTTGGGATCTTTTAAGCAGCTGTTAAGGTAGTAATAATGAAAACCTGCTTTCTGTGCTGCCAGCTCTGCACAGATGCTGTGGACAGCTACTTTGGGAGTAGGAAAAAAAAAAAAATAATCCTTCAAACTGCTGAAAATTAAATCTATAGTGTAGTGAGGAGTTAAAACTTCACAGGATAACTGCTGAAATAGCATATGTAACCAGTTCATTGAAACACAGACAAGTAGACTATTATATTACTCTCTTCTATTGACTTCAAAATCTTTCTTCTGATCCCCTCTCTCTGAAGTATCCCACTGACTAACAAAATAATCAGATCTCTTTAGTAGACAGCAGGCTAAATTCCAAGTTGCAAATCTATGCAAACTCTACGTGTACTTGTTTAACTATTCTTTTTTTCCTCCTAAGTCCGTGACCTATTCTAGCATGGAGCTGTGAATTCGAAATATAGTCATTGATGTGTACATCTGTCTGCTACAAAACTTCATTCCAGGCAACTCATTGCTGCTTGAACAAGGGCATTCCACTTTAGCAGTTGGGTAATCTCTCTGCAGTCAAACATAACTTACTACTGTACCACAGTCAAGTGTCCCATATTTGAAGAGAGCAAAGAAACATGAACCATAGGTTTGGTATTGTGCGACCAGTATCCAACAAAATTGCTAAGTGCAATACAAAACTATTTTGTTATAGCATCTTTCATAGATGGTCCCTTGAAGTTTTGTGGTTTGGTATAGTCTTAATAGAAAACAAAAGAATCTTTGTACACAAAAAACTGATTTACTGTGTGAAAGAGATCAAGAATTCTGCCAAAATTATGAAGCTATGCAAGGGCCTAAACAGGTCTAAAACCTGTTTCACTCAACTGTTATTTTTTACAGCAATGATTTACTGAAAGTGTGCTTTGAGTATAGATCTGTAATAAACACATAAGCATTTTACCATGCAACTCTGGTACTGATACCTTGTGCCTTTTATAAACTAGAATTCAAAACATACATATTGGAAGCAATTTGGTCAATAAAGTCCAAAGTAAAGAAGAATTTCTAAAGAAAACAGGGAAATTGTGCATCAAGAGAAGTAAAATTGAGCAAAACAATACAGAAGGGAAAAAGAGGCCAGTTCAACTTTCTGAGAATTCATATTGAATTTCATAAATATTTTAAAATTATTTTTTAGGGAAGAAAATTGATGAAAAGGCAGTCAACAGAAACAGTCCTTGGGAAAAGATGTCATTTGCCTTAAACTCTATAAAGACTTGAAAGGCCATATTGGCTCTACAAACTAGCATCATCTGTCAAGAGAGCTTGTAGGTAGCCCGGTGGTATGGATGTAGCCTGTGGCGCAAGGTGTACACAGAGTGAATTCTTAATGCCAAAAGCCTTACCTCAACCTAGCTTGAGTTAAGTGTGACGGAAAAGGACAGCTCAGGGGTGGGATGAATTAATGAGCTGAGATATAGGAGCACTTTAACAGGTAAAGATCCACAAGACATTTTTTCAGAGATTCTGAATAACAGATCATGTCTCTACTTCAGCTGTTATGGCTCAAACAGGGAACTGGTATCACAGATGTGTCTCCAGTATCAGGAGTGACATGTCACGCAGAGACCAGTGGTAGTCAGCAAGGCTCCCTCTTACACAGCTAAATATTGGAAATGTGTTTGAACTCCAAGGTTCACAGGGAATGTGGTCAATTTCTTTTTCAGGCTAAATATAAAGCACACTATACATCTTCATTTTTCCACTAAAAACACAGAAGGTCTGTTATAAACATAAATCTGCTAGGGTTCTATTTTTCCATTTACTAGTAAAAGAGATGATATTTGTCTACAAAATATATATATTATTTTACTCAGAAATTCAATAAAAATCCAAGTTTTTTCATCAGGTCAGAATTACGGCATTCTTATACCAATATTTCAGCTTTATATGCTATCCTCCCTGGTGCTCAGTGGCAAAAATTATGTTCTGAAGCGTTTAGAAATTGGTGACACTGCAAACTTTTGACCTTAATCCACAGTTAAGCCACTGAGCCACAGCCAGATCAATTACAAGGTTCACGGCACTCATGTCTCATATTAAATGCAACTTGCCATGGGGAAAAGGCAGGAAAAGGAAGGTCAGAACTTATAGCTTGGTTGTTTTTTTTTTTTTAAATGCCTGTGATGACTGTGATCACACAAAGTATTGTTTCAGGTAACTGTTCAAAGGGATTAAACTCAGGCAGATGGAGCATCCTTATCCCACTGCAGAGTCCCTCAGTATATTTCTGTTAGACCATAGTGATGGATAAGCTTATTGCTGGACATAATCAGTTTTAAAATGGTTTTACATTGCAAAAAAAATGTTTAAAATTTTCAGCTGTTGGCATAATTTCCTGTGGGTAGAATTTGTAAGCACCTTCTCTAGTCTCCTATATAACTGTAAGCACAGTGACTTGCTATAAAGATTTCCATGACTGACAGCTAGTTTTGGATTCAAAGCTCTGTATCCAAATCCAGACAGGATATAACCTCTATAAAGATACCCAATTAGTGGTTGCAGTTCTTCCACGTGTTGAATCTGATGCAGGTTTATGTGCACTGCCCTGGAATGGTGTGTACTCCAAGTATGTACTGTGCTGGAACAGTTTTCTGCTTTTGGCCCTGGAGATTGTGCACTTGTTAACACAGGAGATGATACACTGTATATAGGGGTCCTCCCTTTTACTGAGTAGAAAATAATTTATACATTAGCATTCTAACCAAGAGACATTCTTGCTTTTACTCCAAAGCTAGAGCAGATGTATCTGAAGTATGACATTCCCTGCTTAGGACAACTCTCTTGAAACCTCATCAGGAATAAAGTAGGGTACTTGAATGTATTATATTTGGAGCTCTATCATCCTAAGATTATACTAAAGAGCATGTAATACACGTCTAGATAGCCACTGGAGATAATCTATTCCACATCTGAGAGTTTTGTTATGTTTTTAAAGGCAAAGTTTTCAGGTCAAGATTGAGAAGAAAAAAATCCTAGGAATTTTTTTCCAGCTTGAAACAATTTTATGGCCCTGATTTGTAAAAGATGCCAACTTGAAAGGTCTCTCAGTATATATCCTGTAACAATGAGCACCTAAAGCCACTTGAGGAAAACCTGACATTGGTCCCTACACTGTAAATTTCTGTTGAACTCAGATGACTAACTGAAAAAAAGTATAAACCCTTAGGCTCTAATGACTATCTTAATGCATATTTACTTGTTCAGATATTTCACAACCATGCCTGAGTATTGTTATTTCTATTTTGTAAAATATCTTGGAAGGTGTTGTGAAAGATGCAGTAACATTATAATCAACTTTAATACATGTAAATGCTACTTCACTATTATTCTTTTCATTTATCTCCTTTTGTTCTCCTTATTTTCTCATAAAATATGCTTTCACACAGATTTTTCTCTCACTTCCATGGGCTTTTGTTCATTTTCAAAGGGTAAAAGGTTGGAGAAGAGGAAAATTCTAAGGGGAAAAAAACCCAGCAAATATGCAAACCCATTCCTGAAATATTAATAATAACTATTAGGGACTTTCTGGAGGGACCTGGAAAAGAAGCCTTTAATCCCAACTAAATAAAGACGTTATTGAAACAATATTACAGAAACTGTTCTAAATGTCTTTATGGCTCCTTCCCATTTAGAATAAAAGCATGTTTAATGTAATTTAATTTCTAGGACTCAACTCTCTCCTGCTAATTGTGAAGGTCTTAGCCACAAGTAGAAGCCCCTCTATGGTTCTTATTGCAATCTAAAATGTATCAAAATAAATACTAATATTTACTTGTAGATCTTCATTAAAAATGAATTAAGCTATACTCCATTTAAATAACTTTAAAGCTGAATAAGAATATGATATAGATAGTTAATTGAGTTTAACTAGGCCACTTTGAAATTCATTAATTTTTGTGACTGATTCTGTTTAAACAATCCGCGTGAAAAGTGTCAGTATGCAACTGACACTGGTATTGCCTTCGAATTTTAGTAATTTCAGTGATTACATGAGGAAAAATATAAATTGCTGTCAGAACAAAACATTGCAGTGGATAGCTGCAGTCATAAAACACAGTACATATTGAAAAGCTGGTCAAGTGTATTTTGACTTTTAACAACATCACACATTCCTGATAATGTAATATATATATTTTTTTTAATTTGAAGAACATTAAAGAATCGCTGTATCCAGCTAATGGAATACATGCACATGGCCACAGTGATTTTTTTCAAAGAACTGATGGTGACATCAGTGGTGACAACATGATGATTCCCTAGGAATGTGATTTATGAGCCTGTGGTACATGAATTGTAAGGGCAGTTGATTCAGCTGTTGTCTGGAAAGATTTACTGCCACAGAAGGACAGGTGGCATCTGAACTCCCATCCTTTAACAGCTTGTGCTTGAAGGGGATATTTTTCAAGTGCACCTGCATATAGGCCCTAATTTAAAAGGCATGCTGACCTGCTGTATTACTTGATAGATGCTGTTCATATTCCCTTCTTTATCCCTTTTGACTGAACAGCTGTTTAGTGTTTCAGGTATTTGCAGATGCTTTTTTCTGATTATTTTCTTGCTTCGAGAGGAAGCGTCTTTCTATGATGACCAGGCACGGAGCATATAATCTTCTCAGCAGCCCAACCTATACTATAACAACAGGTAATACACCCAGGGGAAACCACCGAAGTGACTGCATATTTTACTGAAACTGCAGGAAAAGGAGACTTCCCACCACAATAAATCAGCACATAAACCAAATAAAGCCAAACATCATCACTCCAACCAATTCCAAAAAAAACACTTGGGGGGCGGGGGGGAAGCACTTCTAACCCCAGAGCTGATTCACCCTGGAGAATACTCTAATGCATGTGGTGTTGGGCCGCAAGCAATATCCCTGTGCTGTGCTCCTCCGTGACAAATTTAGTTCAGAGCTATAGGACTCATCTGTATCTGTGTGAGAGAGACATGTAAAAATGACAGTTGAATATGATGCAAGCTATTTTTCTAGTTGGAAAGCACACAGAGCATCACAGTTATACGTCTAAGGAAGAAAACAGAAGGGAAAAGCAGAACAGGGAAGACAAAATATGTAAGACGACCTTCTACTTCATGCTCACTCTAATGAATTGTTTCATTTACAGATTGGCTGGGATTACTGTATGATGAACTAGATATGAAATGTCTAATGTTATATATGCAGATTTTCTATCTGATGTCTTGCCTAGCATGCAGAAAAGTCACAATAAACTCATATATTTTAAAAATCCTATATATTAATGCAAATGGTATTTTAGGGGATGGGGAGGAAAGGATGAATTAATATCCCTCTTTTCTTTTCCAAAACCAACACAAAAAATCTACAAATGACCTGACAGTTTTTAAGTAGAGTGGGCTTTCCTTGTTGATCCCTTAAAGTCCATAGACAGAAAAAAATGAGTCAGTCAGCTTGAAAGACAATGTCTTTGGCTCATTTCCTGAAAAAATAGTTGCATAGTCAGATCATGTATTCAGTCCTGTAAACCTGTGACAGGCTGAGTATACAGAACAGGACCAAGCTCCTGTCCAGATTTCCTGGTATTTAGATATTTTCTGTGCTTTCTCAATAACTTTATAGTTTTAATAATCAGTATTTCATTTTGCTTTTTAAATAGTTGCTGTTTACAGAGGCGAAAAAAGATTATTCCAAAGAGAGAGAAAGCTTTACCAGAATTAATACGTTTAACAAGATGAGAATCTGTGAAGAGGACTCAGAACGTAGTGGTCAAAAATAAAATCCTTCTATCATCTGCCCTAATTTATTGCACATAATAGGCAAATGACAGTATTTAACTGATGAAGACACATTTTGTGCACTACTGAGATGAGATGAGATAAAAGGGTCAGAAAGGATGTCACCTTGGACTATGAGTCCATGCCTATGCTAACAGGCACCAGGTGTGCCCAGGAATGCTCACTGGCGCTCAGGCTGGTTGGCCTGGAGTAGCTCATCATGGTGTTAATAAGCTATCTTGGCCCTTAAAACAGCGTGAGTGTATTCAAACTGCCTGCTGGGAATGACCTCTGTAATGTTGTAGCTGTATTTGGAAACTGCTGGGAGAATAATGGCTGACAGGGGCCAGAAGTCTGCTGAGGACCATGCTAATAATTTAAACCTACAGATGATCAGATTCCAGTGCTAGATGACATTTCTGGTCACTATTTAACTTATTATTACAAATGCAGCCTCTAGGTCCCTACCCACAATCCACTACTCTTAAATAATATAGGAATCTTCCATGAGGCTAGCTATACAGAAGAGATGCTGGGTTCATAAAGCTATTTCTATAAAACAATGTGTTTGTCTTGGAAAAGCAAAAGAACATGCAGATGTCAATCATTCAGAATCTAATTTTCAGGAAAGAATATATTTGGACACTCCACTGTATCTGCAAAGATTATTATATTTTTGTTTTCCCAGTTTATGCTTCTTTTCTAACAATCCAAAATACTTTTTTTCCACACATTCTTTCTACACTGAAAGGCAAGTATCTCCGTAAAACATACATACATGCATATGTATGTGAAATATTAAATGCAGACACACACCCCAACACATACACACAGCCACACGTATATTCTCTAAGTGAAAAGTACCTTTCATTATTGTCAATAATGTTGAGAGGTTTTATGTTTCTGTGTATTTTTTTTTCCGAAAATGGGAACTGTGACAAAACATCCATTCTTCAGTTCCTTTCTAGTCCATACACCCACACTACCACAATATCAGGAGTTTACTGCACATCTTGAGGGATCTTTTTAACAATCCTTAATTTTATCATGCAGAGTAACCACTTAAAATATACTGCACTTTAAAAAAATTTTATTCTATTTCATTAGTGGCAAATTTTAAAAGGGTAAAAAAACCCACTTCTGTTTTAGTTCCAGCAAACTTAATAGTGATTGTAGGAAATAAAATTCTAAAACATTTTTAAAGAATTCTATAGATTAATAAAAATATATCAGAAAAATAAGGAGGAATGGATCTATTAATATTCATTTTATGAAATTATTTTATTTTAAAGTTATTGCAATAATTTCCTTTGTTCATTCTTAAAAGTAGGTAGGTGCTTAACTACTATCACAAGTGGTATTAACATCTTCAAACCCTGAATTTTTATGATGTTACTCTAGTTCATGTAAATAGCAATACTTTTGTTTCTGTTTGTGTCATGGATTTAAGGACAACAAAATTAATCAAGTTCCAACAACATAAAATTACAACAATGCTGTAGATCTTACTTGTCTATTTCAACAATGTGAGAACAGGATTTTGGATGATTAACACAGCTTTCTGGTTTTTCACCTACATAAAGAATGTAACCCAGTGCTTGGTCTACATTAGTATCTGGAATGCTTTCATAGCTATAAAATCTATCAGAGAATTTTGACTCTGTGATGTGTGTTGCATTGGCTAATCAAATAATTCAGAATTCAATAAACACTGTACAGAGTTTTCAACAGTCTTAAATTGGCTTGTGTGAGAAAAGTAATTATTTTTCAAATTTTAACATATGTTGCTTTTGCAAAATGTCTTAACATGCAAGAAGAAGTGCGACTGTATCATCCATATAAATTATATAGTATAGTATACTAATACTAAGGAATGAATGGTACATTATTCTGGGTGTACCTAAAATAACACTCTGTGGTTCTGACATAGACCTACAGGAAGACAATTGTCAGTGTGGCATTTCCAAATATTTCTGTGTTTTCTTTAACCTAAATTTAATTATATACAAGTAATTTACTTTGTATTCTTCAAACAATTAAAATACTTTAAAACAGAAAAACAGTATAACTGTTTTAGTCATTATTTACTCTTTTACTCTGTTTGTCATTATAGTTCTATTGTTAGAATTTTACACAATGGAAATACGTCAGAATAAAGGAACAGAAGATCAGAGCACGACAGCACTATGTAAAATAAGGAACAGAGCAAGCTCCAAGCTAAACATCTCTTGATAGTTAGCGTAGAAGTTCTTAACCTTAAGAGTCTGAAATTATGACAGTTAACATTTTGGGGGGGCTTCTTTATATATATTTGGCAACAGAACGGCCTATTTTCATAGCATCCCTAGTGCAAAATATATGCCTGTGGTGTTTGGTCTGAATCCAGACTTCAGATTTCATGACTCAACTTTCAACACCTCTCACTGTAATAAATCACAATAGGCAGTGAGGAATTTACTTATAATGCACAAAACCAAGACACTGAGTCATGGAGACACCACAGAAATCTGGAGTTTCCACATCTGAGGAGCAAACCAAATATTTCTGAGATTGTAAATTCATGTTAGCAAATGGTGGGTTAGTACCACTACAACAAAACAGCCCTGTTGTACAATGAAGTCCACTGAGCTCTTTTCACCATGGTTAAATTTGGCAGGTTAATATGAAACAGTGAAGATTCAATGTGAAAAAATCTCAGAGGACTCAAAATCTCAAAATTACTACAAATATGCACCAAGGAGTGTTTTGGGGAATTAAAAATAACTTTTAAATATTAGACTTCCTGGAAGGTATAATGCAGAAAAAGAATTTATTTTAACATACAAGTATTGCATCCTATAAATAATTCCTATTCTCACACAGCTGAAATGGGTTTTGAGCCTCTGCCATGTCTTTGGATTTGAAGGTAGATTGAATAACTGAATACAAGATGTTAGAGACATCGAAAGGTATGGAATTAGGCTGATGAATATGGTAATTCTCAAAACCTTTATTTGGTTTAATAAGGTTTTTTTATGCATGTTTTCCACAGATTGTTATTTGCTTTTAGTGTTTTCTTGAGGAGCAGGTGGGAGGGCAAGAGAAAAAATGGAAAACAAAGCAAAATAATTTCAAAGAAATAAGAAGTGTAACACACTTCCTAAAGCAATAAGGGAAATAGAATAGCATTTTTGTTTTAATTAATTGAAAAATATTAAAATGAAACATCTTATTTTGTCACCAAAAGTGCAGTGTCTTTTTCCCTAAAAAATTATTGGTCCAAAGAGGGGAAAAAATTAAGACAAAAATCCAGATTTTTATTG
Organism: Aptenodytes patagonicus; assembly: GCF_965638725.1. Taxonomy (NCBI): domain Eukaryota; kingdom Metazoa; phylum Chordata; class Aves; order Sphenisciformes; family Spheniscidae; genus Aptenodytes; species Aptenodytes patagonicus. Next base: position 46,682,594 of record NC_134949.1, read on the forward strand.
CAGAAGATGAGAATCCAGATAAAGGACACAATGTGTAGTATCTTCTTGTCCTAGTTCAGTGTGTGAAGTGCTGGAAGCCAGTGAAGGGGGAAGTTACTGTTGCAAAAGTAACTTTTAGTGTTTGACTGCAAAAATCATTTGGGTGACTGAGGGGGACAAGTTGCATAGAAAATCTTGTCCTTTGCCTCTTTTCACCATTAAAGACTTACTCCTCAGGAGACATTTTCAATAGCAGTAGAGGAAGGAAAATGGTGTGTACAGGATCTCAGGAGAAGAAACAGGCAGAATCCTCTTAGCATTAGGAAAATATATGATTCTTATAATGTTACGGACTTCAGACTGTGTAAACAAATAGTGCAAGAGAGGCAGGGGCACACTGTAGTGAGTCCAGCAAAGGGCCACAAGATGATTGTGGGACCAGAGCATCTGACACAAGGAAAGGCTGAGAGAGCTGAGACTGTCCATCCTGAAGAAGAGACGGCTCAGAGGGATCTTGTCAATGTGTATAAATACCTGATGGGGTAAACTAAAGAAGATGGAGCCAGACTCTTCTCAGTGATGCCCAGTGAATGGACAAGAGGCAATGGGCACAAACTGAAATACAGGAAATTCTGTTTAAACAGAAGAAGAAACTTTTCTGCTCCAAGGGTGATCAAACCCTGGACCAGCTTGTCCTGGCAATGACAGGCTGTGCATCTCCATCCTGGGAGCTACTCATAACCCAGCTGGGCACGGCCCTGAGCAACCTGCTCTAGCTGACCCTGCTTTGAGCAGCGGGGTAGACTAGATGATCTCCAGGAGTCCCTGCCAACCTCTTCCATTCTGTGATTCTGTGTGAAATACTTTCCCTACTACTAAAAAAAGAATGATAGGAGTAAAAATATTTTACTTTTGGATAACTTCCTTTGACAATCTAAGTGTTCAAAAAAATCTAGAAATCAAATAAATTTCATTTCAAAACTGAATGTTTTAGAAAATAGTGGCTTTTATTTTTGTTTGCTTTTTTTACAGGTAAGTTTCATTAAAAGCAAGTTTTCTTCAAACTTAACAGACAAATAAACAAAAGACACTATAAAAAATTTGACCAGCTGTATATCTACATTTGATCTACTTTATAACCTTTTTATTTTCAAAGTAATAAAAAGGATCTTTTTCACAAACAAGATGTTAGCTCAGAGACTTCTTCTTTTATATTTCCTCTTGAAACCTCCTTTGCTAAATCTTCATTGCTGAGTAAGTGGAGGTTCATGATCCAGATGCAAACTATTAAATATTTCAGTTAGAAGGTCTTTGGGGTGAGGTCTGAAAGATACAGTGGAACCAGAAAGCTGTAACTCAGCATTTGGTATTTAGAAGCAAACTTTTTTTAGGCCATAAAGAGGTAGTTTACTGGTACTAATGTGAATCTAAACAAATGGAGAATAAATTATAAATAATTGTATTTTTATTGCTTTTTGACTAAGTGATACTTAGTTGTAACAAACACAATGATGCTGTGAATATAATTATTAAATGGAGAAGGCTGAATTAAATAAATAAGCAACAATGTACATTATACAGCTTAGAAAGTAGAAAAGGAGAGCGAGGGCATACCTGTTTTTCTTACAATAAAAGGCAAAAAGACCAACCAAACAAAAATAATTGCACAGTATTCAGCAGATAAACCTCTCTATTTAATTGCTACTTTGAAAAGACATACGAAAAACATTTTCACAGTAACATATTGCTTATTCTTGCTCATAATTATATTTCTCATTTACGTAAGACAGTAGGCATCAGAAAGATGCCTGTGTTGGGATGACATCTACAAGGGGAAATAAATCCATTTACATTTGAAAGCTGTCCCCCAGGGATGGATATTTTCATAAGTGACATCCTTTGAAAAATAAAGCAAGGAGGCACATTTACTTCTACTGTACATTACCTTCCATGTAGCTGCAAATTGGAAAGTAACAAAGCTGTCAGGTGGAAGTACCACCTAGTTGCATTCCTCTCCCAATAAAATTCCTTCCCCAATATCCCCCTCACCCCAAATAACACCTTTTTATGTGGGATAAAAAGAAATCTCTGAAAGGATCCAACAGACTGAAAACATTTCTGCTTATTAGAAAGTCATCTTATTCTTTTGCATAGAAAAAAAATCATAATTTTAATTAAAGTGTTAAAGAATGGAGGTACTTTGTGGATGATATGAGAATGTTTGTGTGTTCATTGATTTTGAGACACAAGCTTGTGCCTTGTTTAACCTTACCTTAGAGTCTGTTTTTTACCACTGTATAAGTAGAAATTAGAAAAAGGGAGAAAAATATTGGCAAGGTTGTAGTAATAGCACATAGTTAACTATAAGAAGAGGCAAAAATATAGTTATATTTAACTAGCCAAGGCATTGAACAATCTGATCAAAATTCAAAGCTGGACTTAGCTTTGAAGTTGTCCCTGCTTTGAGCAGACGGCTAGGCCAGCTGACACCAAAGGACGCTTGATTTGACCTACATGACTGGGAAAAACATACAAACTAAAAGTTTTTATATTCATAGGAAGGTTGCTATTCCTAGAGTTTTTTGAAGTTGCTTTTTTAGTTTGCAAATAGCTGAGGCTATCCTTTATTTTACGTTTTCTTTTTTTATGCTTTTCATGAAACTATAATTTTAGTTTAATAAACAATGTGGAATGCTGGTTGAAATTGAATTTCCTGGCAGCTTTTGATATAGATATCAGAAGAAGTTACAGAGTATTATTTTTATAGTTTCATAGAAAACAGCTATTTTCCTTATACAAACAAAATGACTGATATCTTAATAAAAGAGGGCAAGATTTTTATATAAATTTCATACAAATTATGCAGACAATTTACAAGAGAGGGGTGAAATTCCTAGAGAGAGCACACGTGCCTCTTTGACATCCTTTACTATCTTGATAATCTTTGACATATTTATTCCTTAACTATATTTCTGGATTTTTACAGGGTATATTTTTGTTCTTCTAGAAAGTATTGCATTTTCTGATTGACATTTGGAGAAAATGATACTTAGATCTTTAAATGTATAGACAGATATATTTGTCACATATTAAAAGAATATTGCTTCATAGTTTAGGTATTTGAAGACAAGGTGAGAAAATAAAAAAATAATCCTCTAGTAACTGTCAAAATTAATTAAAATCACAAAATCTTACACTTATTTCAGACTTTGACTATCTGTCTTTGATTATTTGGTCATTTGTCCATAATAAAATGTAACTATAAAAGGAACAAGAATGTCAAGTGATTGTGAAAACTAACTTTGTGACCTTGAAGGAAGAGGATTTCTCCATAACAAAGATTGAAGACAAGGCTGAGAATAAAAAGGAAACTGATGTTTGAAGAATCATGACTAACCAAGTTAAATTTGGTTAAAAAGCTAATAATTTTTTAGTTTACAAAGTAGTGTTGAAAATTAGTAATGCCCAAAGACAACATTATAAAAGTATATTTGCCAAGGAAGATATCATTACTGCTTATATGATTCAAGCAAATAAAACTCTTAGGGAAAAAAATGGAGCTACTGTCAAGCCACTGCCATGTAACCTGAAATCTGCCAGACAGCTGAAAACTGACTGCAGTGACTGATCTATGTTCAGCAATGAGAGATTGCTAAGACCAACTCCACTAGTATACCCAAACTCTACATGGTTCAGGAAATTGCTGAGCAATAGTAAGCCGGTCCTACTCTAGCATCAATGTTTTTCACTCCAAATCTTATTATTTGAGACAAATTTTAAGAAAAGGGAGCACAGGTCTTTGCTGGGAGCTCATGGTGGGGACCATGAGTTCATGTGATGTAGAAGCTTCCTTACACATCGCTCTTGGGTCTGCCTGGGTTTCCCACTACACGTTTCCTTTACACAGGCTGCTTCCTTCTCATCCCTTCCCCCCAAAGCCTGGAATAGCTTCCCCCAGCTATTTGCATCAGGGGATGCAAAGGGATATTTGCTTTGCAGTCACTTTGTCCGCAGTTTGTCAAAACTTCACCATAAGGTATTCACAGGGTTTTAGCTAAAACAGGCTGGGCGATAGTCACTTGGCAGGGGGACAGCAGTTAAAATAAGGTAAAACCAAGTCAGGCCAAGACAAGCCCAGACAAGTCCTGAGAGCCTGCACTCAGGAGCCTGCAGGTCCATACAAAGCCTGTGACCGTTGCCAGTAATGGCAAAGTCGCATTTGCTGGGGCTACAGTCAAAATAATTATCACACTTTAAAATTGCTTTATTGGAATTTAGGTTGATTTACTTTTAATGAAGACATAGAAGTAGATATTAGTACTTATTTTGATACAGTTTAAATTACAATTTGAGTCATATGGGGGCTTCACAATTAGCAGTAAAGAACTGAGACACCAGCAATAAAATTAAATTAAACATGCTTTCATTCTAAGTGGAAAGGAACCATGAAGAGATTTAAAACAGTTTCTCTAACATCTTTTCATTAAAATCCTTATTTAATGGGATTAAAAGTCTTCTTTTCCGTATCCCTCCAGAAAATGTCTAATAGTTAATATTAATATTCTCAACTGAGCTAGATGCTATTTAGAGGGAAGAACACCTAGGTCTTCAACTTGCCTTTCTGTGAGAGAAGTTTTACCAATTTTACCATTCTACCTACGCCTAATGGAAGGCTACTATAATTGACTGTGATTTTGTCAAGTGGATACTAGCTCCCCAGAAGGCAATAGAACTAGAAAGCTGAAGAGGAACAGCTACTTTTCAGTGGAACAGAAGCCAGGCTGATTAAGGGTAAAAGAATTAAAAGAGAATCAGGGTCTGAGATAGTTTAATTGCTGCCACTGATGTAAAACACATAATATATAGGGAAAAAAAAACACTTCTGAAAGGAACCAAGATACATTCATTCTAGTAAGTGATAAATTTGAAATGGCAACATTAATAGTTCATTTGTATCCTCCTTTAAGAAAACTCATTGCATAATGGCTTCTATCCCAGCCAGCATAAATTTCAACTTTGAAATACAAAAAGACATGTTAGATTTTACTATGTTACATTTTAAATGCAGAGATGTCTCTTTCTTCCTCTTTGTTGGATTTGCCTGACTCTCACGAAAATGAAGCCACTACTTATTTAAATATAAACCAATAGAATGGAATGGAATGGAATGGAATGGAATGGAATGGAATATTATATTTTCAGTTGGAAGGGGCCTACGACGATCATCTAGTCCAACTGCCTGACCAATTCAGGGCTGAACAAAAGTTAAAGCATGTTATTAAGGGCATTGTCCAAATGCCTCTTAAACACTGACAGGCTTGGGACGTCAACCACCTCTCTAGGAAGCCTGTTCCTGTGTTTGACCACCCTCTCGGTAAAGAAATGCTTCCTTATAAATCATGACGTATTATTTGGTTTGTGAAAAAGCAGAGGGAAGGGAAGAGCAATTTTGTTATATTTGCCCGCAGAAACTTTTTGTTAAATTTTCTACCATCCCAATAAAATTGATAGGGGAATTAGTTATTTTTGCTTACATTTATTGTCATTAAACGTGGCTGTAAGCTTTCTCATGGAATGGTTTGTCCCAGAAAATGATCTTGTGAGAATTTCTTGATATTTTGTCTTCTCCTTGTGAAATAAGATTTTTTTTCTACTTCTTGTTATCAAAATATTTTGATCAATTTAGAATGTGTTATTTCAGTTTTTATTAAAACAAACATAAGCAAATAATTCCAGGATATTCACTGATGCAAGGATTTCAGTCTTGCCATACAGAAGACTGAAAATGTAATCTTAGAATCTCTAGCTGATGAAAGTCAGTTTTTCAACCACATTTACAAGTCTGTGTTTTGTGTATAGGTGCAATTTCTCACTGTATTTTTGCAACATATACCAAAATAAAATATTAATTATTTTGCCATAAATTTAATATGATAAATCTTTGTATAGCATGTGGTAAGAACTTTGAATGATACCAACCCAAATTTTAACCTATGAATTAAATAGCTATTAATGTTTGAGTATGCTGCAAACCAGCCATTTTATTCCTATTGCTAGTTTTTTGTCATATAAAGTTTTAATCATGGCAAGCATTTCTTTTTCAGTGTGGACACCAAGTATCATTAATATCTCCTTGTGAACAACTTTAATAGAATCTTTCATTAAGTTTAAATAAATTAATCCAATTGACTCATCTCTGCCTACCACTCTGACAGTAAGGAAGGCATAACCCTATAAAAATATGTGCTTTTCTTTGCTCCCTATACTGTCTTGGTCCAGGTGATTTATAAGTCTAACTCTACTTAGTTCGTCTGGAAAACTCCTTGTCTTTACCATTTCCTTACCTGAACACAAACCATTTTCCTTCTACTGTCTTATGAAAAGTTTCTGTTTAGAAAAGTGAAGCCCAGAGTGGGATGAACACTGAAAAATGTGCTACATCTCTGTCTTGGAATTCTTACACTTATTTACATTTAACTGCGTGAGCTCTTCCTATATCCCTTTGTGAAGGTCTTAAAAATGAATTTACTGTTAGTAAGAGATATGATAATAGTATGGTAATTACCTCCTTAGGCTCCTTTGCTCAAAGTACAAGTCTTTGTAAGTTTTAAAAAAGATTTTTTGCCTTTTTGGGAAGTAGTAACTTGCTATTTGAAGTGTGTCCAGCTGAAAATGTAAACAGCACAACACTAACTTTTTTGTCAAATACTTTAACACAAATTGCTGCACAACAAACCTCCTTAATTTTATCTCTGAGGCCCAATTTACATCAGCTCTGCTGATGCAAAGGAGCCATAAATCATCTAGGGCTGGCCCCAGAGGAAGATCACTAGGGGTATGGAGCTGATGGGGCAAGGCCTGCACTAAACACCCTCCTGGCTCAGCCTGCAGAGCGCTGGGCCATGGCCAAAGGAGAAGGTGGCAAAGGAGAACGTGTTACAGCAGTGTGCCTATGCTCCAGCAGTTCCTGGCTGCTGCAATGGTCCTTTGCAGTTGAACATAAGTTACAAAAGGGGTTTGCCTGCCCTAATTTCTACCGGGGACCAGCCTGCTTTTGAACCAGCCTGGACATATATTTTACGACTGTGTCTCCTCACTGTTGTGGCATTGTACTCCACAGAAAAATAGCAGTACAACACAATAGAAGATGAAAAGCAGAGGATTTATTTAAGCTAAGTACAACGTTTAGGATGAACAGTTTGCTGACATAGTGCATTTCTTCAACTTGTCATTGGTAAGTTTCAGCTTCCCAAAAATATACACTTCTGATTTACAGTAAGCTCAAGTGTTTGATCTGGCAAGGAATGGAAATTTAAAAAGACAAACACAATAGTCTAATATTTAGTCTAATATAAAACACATTTTTCCTCAGCTGTCACACAAAATTGCAATGGATTTTAGGGAAGGTGGAGTGAGTCAGAGCATTTGTCAGGGAAGAAAGAGGTTCAGCTGGGGCAACTCTAACAAGCAAATTAATTAAATTGTAATAGGGACTCCTAAGCACCAGCCAGTTTGAATAAATATGTTTAGAACTTACAGTGTTTTAAACTTTTGATCAAAACTACAAAGATTACTATTGCGTAAATTATGTCCATTTATACTGCTTACCGCTTTCTAATGATAAGCCTGGCTATTCTGTATTTGCAAATGGATGGCCACTTCCACATGCTTCTGAGATCTGTGCAGGCTTACATGACTTCCTTATTTTCTCCCTTAAATATTAGTAATTTGAAATATCTATGGAAAAGAGAAATTCTCCCAGCCTAAACAGTATTCTGCAGCTTAGATGGGACTTACACACTCTAGGCCTTTTGCGTCTCTGTCCCTATCTTCTCCCACTTTGGACCTAGAAATGGAAAACTGTAATATGTAAAATATGGCTGTAGGGGCAGCGACTTAAAGTGTCAATGAGCTTTTAGTTACAAAGCTCATGGCTAAATAACTCCGGTTAGGGCTCTTGAACTTAGTGGGACTTCTGATAACAAAAATTAAATTGTCTGGAGACTTCTGACCTGGAGGGAGAGGAGTCCAGGGTGAGAATCTAACTGGAGAAACTTAACTCCATGCAGCACAGAGGAAGGCATCTAATTCTAGATAGGAATGCAGCTTAAGAGAGCCTCATGCTTTGCTCTTTGTGTTATTTTAGGCAATTTCTTCCTGAGGATGCTGGTTGTAGCAATTCCCTATTTGAGATCCTAAATATTTCCTTGCTTGGAATCTAGGGAAGCAAATTTCAGGTACCTAATCAAAGGTTTCTATAGCCATTTTAGATGCAATATGGTATCCCAGCCAGTCTTCAGCTGCTGCTGCAAAAAGGCATGTTTTTTCTGTAATGCAGCCTTGTGCAGATAACTCGGATACTCTTCAGATGCCTAAATTGGCCCTAGAAGACTACATTTAAGTACATGAATTGTCATCTGTGTGTCCAGGTCAGACATATGGAATAAGTCAAATGTAACAGTGTCTGAAAATATCAATTTGTTTTCATGGGCTTTAAAAGGTTCCTGGGCTACTACCCTTGATGTAGACGTGTACGCTGACCCCTACCTTTTGTACTGATGTCTTTTAGCAGATTGAGGTCTTATGTCTTGTAGATCATTCTGAAGAGATGCAATTTTTAGTGACCATTCAAGAACTCCTGTAGGGTGGTGCAGTGTATGCAATTAGGATGTTATATTTTGGGGGCTATGAAAAATTCATTGTGTTTTATGCATTTGTCAAAGTGGGAGATGGTTTTCTCTTCTAATACACAAACAAAACAAAACAAACAAACAAAATTAAAACCAACCAACCAAAAAAACCCCAAAACAAAAACTCACCCCCCCCAAAAAATATTGCCACATATCCTCAGTGCTGGCAAAGATGGATGAAACTGAGTCTTAGAAAAAAAACTGTTAGACAGAATGTATGCAAACCTTCACTTACTGTGTAAGATTATGGGAACCCACATTTATAATTAAAATGTAATTGGTTCAAGCTAAATGAAATCCAAAGTTTTTAGGAAATCTCATAGGCTAGCAGAAACCTTGTAACAAAGAATGTGAAAAGTTACTGCATCTTTTTTTAAAGTACTTCCATTGTTAATGTATCTGAATGAAGGGTAGCCTGCATCTATAATTTATTACAAGCTAATTAGTTAAGCCTTTGAAGTGTTCAGAGCAAATTTAGAATACTACTGTATAAGTCAGTAGCTGATACACTGTTTGACATTTAATGTAATGATTACATTGCTCTTAATTGACTAACAACCAAGAAGCATGTGCAAGTGAGTTTTCCATAAAAATTAGGTCTTCAGGTCTTATTATTACTATAAGAATAACTATTTTATAATCTACAGTGTGTACAGAAATCCTTGAGAATTTTTTTTTTTAAATCCTTTTTTTCTTTCTGTAAAACACTACTTTTTTCATCTTAGACTGAGTCAAAGGTAAACAGGACGCAGGAAGCTTTGTCAGTCTGTTGAACAGCTATTGCTGAAACAGCACAAACAGACAAAAGGAGAAAGACAGGCTTTCAGTAAGCTACCAAGATAATTAAGAAAGGAACTTGCCCAAACAATTATCTGGGGACCCTGCAGTAATGCTTGCAGCCATAGCTTGGGTGTAAAACATTTTCCTGTGTGTTTAAACGTAAACTCTAAGAGAAGCCAAGAATACTCTTTTATACTGGCTGCTTAAGTAAATAGAAGAGAATACAGATTTGTAGAAGATAAAACTTTTCTACCCATGAGGAATAGGGGCAGATATTTGTCAGGACCTTGAGTGCACAGATAGGCCTTAATTTCTCTGAGCACCCCCACCCCTGCTCATGGGCCCAGGAGCCTCATTTCAGCTCAGGCCTGAGCAACCAAACCTCCCAAGAGCTGTCAGAGGTGTACCTGCCTCCAGCCCTGGGGTGGATCTTGGACCTATGTTGCATCTGCTACAACCCTGTCTCCCACTCCTGCTGACTGGGGTCTCTGGATGGACCCTGGAGGGATGATGGACTTGATTTATCCCCTCACCCTTTCTGGGGCTGTCATTGAACCCTATCACCAGCACCCAGCTCTGCTTGCAGTGCTCAGACCCTGTGGGACCACGTTCTGATAGTGAAGGCACAGCCTGTGCACGGTCACCCTTGTTTCCTGCCTCGTCCCCCTCTTGAAGCAGACCTGCAGATATTGAACTAGGAGAAAACTATAGAAATAGACTGAACATCCTAAACTGTTCTTGTTTATTGCCAACTCTTTGTTTTCATGTATTTTGTTGATGTGACACATTGCTGATAATTATACATATGCAATAAAATCAAGGGTGTCACAAGATCTTTGAAACACCCTCATGCATTTTTGTCCCTTTTCTGCTGTGACTCCCAAGGATATCATTATGACCAGTGTAAGGGGTAGAGGGGTGACTCTTCAGAGTAGTAGAACCAGAACCTTAAATGTAAAAGCCATATCACACCAGCTGAAGCATGATGTGCAAACATCAGCCATTCCGGTTTATGCATAGGATCATGACCCTAAGTTTCAAAGAAAAGCAATCCTGCTGTGTCAGTCTGAAGTAGGAACACACAACTCACTCAACAGATTCAATCAAATAAGAAAACTTGGACAATTACCACATTTAGCTGAGCCAATGTAACTCATGAGTTTGTCTTAGACCTGAGGAAAACTTGCCTGTATAAGTTCTTTCACTGAGATTTTAGTTAACAACAAGTTGTAGTTAAATGCATAAACATTGAACTGATGGAAAGTAAATTGCTAAAATGGCGTAAATTAGTGATGTGAACAAAAACTCGATTTCCACAGATAAAAATGTACATGAACAATTTAACATTGGACAGTGGAAACCTATTCTCTTTTATCTTGCTCATTAAGACCTGCTTCACATATTTTAGTCATATCCATTTTTTTGTGTTGTAACAAAGTACAAAGTTCTCTTTCAAAATGTGGACGTTTTGCTTATGCCTTTTTGATGGGAATAAAGCCCAAATGTATAATAGTGTGATCTGTGGGAGGTATTTAGAAGTTCATAAAGAATTAGATCTAGCTGAAAACTGGCACTTTTAAAAAATTAATTTTTAATTAATTTAATTAAGAAAGGAACTTGCCCAAACAATTATCTGGGGACCCTGCAGTAATGCTTGCAGCCGTAACTTGGGTGTAAAACATTTTCCTATGTGTTTAAATGTAAACTCTAAGAGAAGCCAAGAATACTCTTTTATACTGGCTGCTTAAGTAAATAGAAGAGAATACAGATTTGTAGAAGATAAAACTTAATGAACAATTGCCAAATTGTCAAATTCTATAATTTGACAAATCTTATGAGCTGCAGTTAAGACTGGGAGTGCCTCTCCAGGATCTGTTACTTGACATAGTAAGAAAGATGCTGTTGTACATGTGTCTGCTTATCTTTGTGACCCACTCCTGTTGCATAAAATTAATAGGGTTAGAAATGGCACTTAGAAACATCCACTGGTAAATCCCATACATATAGATCATAAATTACAGAACACTTAATGTTAAAAGGGACCTCTAAAAGTCATCTGGTCTGAACATCCACCCCCACCATCAATCTCTCATTTTTTATCTTCTTTCTAACTTCTAACTTAAAGAAAGCTATCAAGGAGTGTAGTATCTTCCACAGGGTTTGCATCCAAAAAGCCTTTTTATGGATACAAAACTGGGGGGCCTCTACCCTAGGTAAGTTCTGTACCTAATGTAAGACTCCTAGTCCGAGTTATATCCGGAGAGGTGCTGAGCTCTGAGGACCCATTTAAAGCTGTTATCTTTAGAAATTTCGGCCCTAAAACTTAAGACAAAAGAAAAATATTTGACGGCGCTTTTGGCCCATCTTTGATTTTGATGATTTATACATTACTCCTATTTTGGCAAGTGTTCTGAGCAGTAATGGAAAGATTGGGAATAACATGTAAATTTCAAATATCAAGGGACAGGCTTGGAATAGATGCCTTGCTTATGGTTCCTGAAAAATTGCCAAAGATAATATGTTACGGGTTTTTCAAGCCAAAAAGAAAGAGGACAGCGGGAAGTGACATGTACAGAGGAAATTAGTGCGAGAGATGATTTTTGCTTGAGTGCTAGTTGCAGGGATACCTTGAGTCCCTGAACTCTGGGCACAGCATGAACAAGTACAGAAGTGAAATTGTTAAAAAACATTTTAGAAGAATTGTTGATTTCATGGAAAAAAACCCACATGGTTATAAAGAAAAAGAGCTGAGAATTTAACTTTTGGGCATCTTGCCTCACAGTACTTGCAATATGCCAAGCCAGATAATGTTTTAGGAAAGAATCTGACATTTTACTTTATTCTTATCTTTACTAAAAAAAAAAAAAAAAGAAAAAAAAAGGCAAGACAATTTCTAGCCTCATGTATGTGCAACTGGCTGCTTTTCTTTAGACATCTGTTGTATGTAAAATGATATTTTGCACTTCCTTTCTATGTGAGAAACTTGACTATGTACCAATTCTCCTTGCCACCTTCCTATATGAATGAATTAGAAGCATTGTTAGCGTAGACTGATGATCCATGAACCTCTAGAGTGGTAACAGCCATAACATCTACATCAACTCCCATCACTGGGGTGCTTATCTGTATTGAAGGGCGAATCAGTTCAAACTAAAAGAGAGTAAATGTATGTATAGTCCTTACAGCAGAAAACTAGAGCAGAATACTGTGCACATAAGGAAAAAAACATTTTTTACATCTAATTCCACTGCACGTCTATCAGTGATCCTATTTTTATTCCAGTAAGTTTGTAGTACACGTACTAAACCAACGAACGGTTATTTTTTTACTGAAAACTGAATTTCTTTTCATTTGAAAGTACAAATAATCCTGTTTCAAGGAAGTTTTCATTTTCTAGTTATGGGAGTAGTTTGGGAGACTACTACGAAATTTAGTGATGCCAATGAAAGTCCCACCATTGATAATGACAGACTTTGGAACAGGTTTCTATCCTCTTAATCCATAAACTACAAAATAGCTATTTGAAATAAGTATGAGAATATTGCTTTTAATAGCAGTTGGACCAAAGGAAAGGTTTTTTGAAAGTTTTAAATTTCCATGTTTTCAGATTTGGCTTTTTTTTTTTATGGCTGCTTTAACAGCAATGAAACTGGCAACAATACGTTTTTCAGTGAAGAAAGTATGTTTTTCAGTGGAGAGAGAAGCAGATGCACAGCTGGCTTCTGGTCCTTGAGAAGACCTGCTGAAAACCCAAGCACGCTTATGATTCTTTGAATGCCATGAAAGCTTCTTCCCCCACACACGCTGCTAAAAGCAAATGACCCTCCAAACAAACCCAATCTACTAGATGATTTAAGCAAAACATTTAGGCCCCAAACATAATGCATTTGCCTGAAAGTGTTTTCACTAGAACTTTTTCAAGCAACCCCACTCTGAATCAATGAGACTGTAACATAAAGAAAATAGAAAATGAGAAGTGTATCCATAGGTAAACATAGCTATTCTTTCTCAAAAGACATCCATAATACATAGGATTTTATATGTCCTTTTCTCTATACTGATTTTTAAAAGTCTTTGAAGGCCATTTTTCAAAAAGTAACTGTAATTGTACTAGTAAAGATCACAGAATCAGAGCATACATTTGTTCTTAGGTTGCATTTGGTCTTTTCAGCCAAAATAATTAGAGATTGTCGACATTAAAAACATCCTCATCAAAGCCTAGGAATATATATAAATACTACGTATTACTGATAGTTCAAGATCCTTTATTAACCAACAAAAATTAAATTATGTTTCCTGAAAAACTATTAAAGAAAAATACACTGTATTATTTGACTTTTCTGAATCAGATTTTCTACATCAGAATTCTAACATTGAAATTTCACTAGTTAGTCACTAGGTGACTAATAACTAAATCACCTTTCTGTCTTCAGCCTTTTATCTCACAGCCTGCCTCTCTCACAAATATTGGTATGAAGAATGGCTCTAATTGAAAGAATTGTGCAACTACTTTAGTTTAAACTTTAAATAAATGTGTTCTTTTTATTATTTATTTTCAGTACATCATTCATGTACTGTTTCTACTTATTAAACTAATGTTTTTCAAAATAATTTTAATGACATGGAACATGCTGGAAGCATTTTAACAAAAGTCTCTCATAGTAACAGACATGAATATGTGAAGCCTGCAACTTTCATTTAATTCTATTTTATCAACTTATCTTTTGTACTATCTTTAAAAGATACTTCATTTAACACTTTAGTGACATTATTCTGTTAAAATTGTGACCCTATCAAAATTCATTCAGTTTTTCTGTCTTTTCTGACATAACGTGATTTACTGAGCTTTCAGTATTCACTGGACTGTTTGTTTTAACCTTAATGTCAACTTTTACTTTGAAAAGTTTAGCTGTTTTATGCAGAGAAAATAATCTCCAATGGGAGAGAAAGCAGTAGTACAATGCAATGAAGACCTGGATTTTCATTCCAATAATTTAATTGCAACTGCAGATTCAGCCAAAAGTGAACACTTGGTGGAATTAATGTACCTCTTGTTATATTAGACCTACTTACATGGTGTTTAGGGCTGGACGTATTTTTATTGGACTTTTGGTCTGAAGTCAGAAAGTACTGAAAATATTTTTAATGCCAGATATCATGCTCAATCTACCACCTTATTAATAAATATGGGAAGCACTTTACAAAATTGGTATATGTCTATTTCTGGAGTGCAGTGCCATTAATTATATCAAATTGAATAACTACTGTATAAAAGGTGATGTAAAAAGTCTATATCAATGTTAATATGATTGAAGTATACAGAATAGGGAAAGCTTCCCAGGTAAAATAGTAAAATAACTTTGATCCCAAATAACTCTGTGGCACAGACTGTTTGTTGTAAACAGTATTTTTTATTTTTTTTTTAATTTTCAGGTAGCAGATATTAGTAAGCAGCATGTCACAATATCTGGCGTAACTCACTGTAAATAAAAATGTCACAGCAAAATACCATCCAAGAATACATAAACAACTTGATCTTTATTTAATGACATAAAAGGCCCTCATGTAGGTGAATATCAACATATTTTTTCAATATAACTAAGTGAAGCATACAGATAAAATGGTTCTCTTCACTAGTGAGAATTACATTGTCCTCCATCTTTAAGTGAAATATATTTTACTTTTCTTTATTTTTACACAAATCCAATAGGATATTTTGAAAATTGGCAGTGCAGAGCAGCCCATATTCAGGAAAGGAACCCTGCCTGAAGGCAGGTTTCTAAATCTCTATTTATCTGATTAGTTGCCATATGTTGAAATAGCTGGTTGTTTGACACTGGAAGAGGCTGGTTATGAAGCAGCTCTGGAGGCCATATGACTATACATTTGGCCTCAGGGTGTATGTATGTTGCTGGACAAAAGACACTTGAGCTGGATCCAACCGAAGTTGCTCAGGAACTGGAGGAAATATAAGTGGACAATATAGCTCAGCACATTGCTGAGAATCAGCTAATTAGTGCTGCCTTGAGATGGAGCCTGGCCACGAACTACCATGCTAATACAGTTTTGCTGTGACCCACAGTTGTACCCATATCCTTGACTTCCCCAGGTAAATATACCAGTTCATCAGGTAATCTTTAACATAACACTATATTGTGCAGTGCAGACATGTCCAAAAGTGTGATTTTAAGAAACAAACACTATAAATGATGATTTATAGCTAAAAGTGAATTAAAGAGCTAATTAAAGGTCCTGGTATTAGGGAACACAAATATTTCCTTTTCAGGGAAAAAATTACTAGCATAAGATACCTCATGCCAAAGAAGTCTCAACAGTGGGGCAGTTCAGGAGAGTGATTTTCTTTAGAAGATATAAAGCACCAGTTACTATAACAAATGCTTTGTTTCATTAAAAAGAAGTGAAAAAGCTGAGATATATTTGAGATAAAGAAGTAAATCTGTGCTGAGTTTACACTAAAATCCCTCCAACAATCACATAAGATAAGGGAACCAGACCCATGCAGTAATTGAACAGAAAGGATGTCCATTTAATAATAAAAGGTGGGAATTAGTAGCTTTGTGAACTCATGTAACTGGTGTATAACATTCAGCTTCTTTGGCCAGGTTCCAGGCCTGGCTACTTTCACTAGTGGAGAACAGGGAAGCCATGTCCAAACAAGCCGTACTGCCCAGACCCGGATTGAGGCAGTTGCTTACATCTGAATGTTTTGTAATATCAGCAAAACGGTTTACCAGAGCTAAAAAATCCTGCCTTGATGCTGTCCTGGGTGCAGGTGCCCAGGTGCTGGCAGCGGGAGCTGCAGAGTGGCCTCTGAGGAGAGGCCAGGCCTGCCCCATGCTGCTTACAGCCAGTTCCAGCTAGTTTCAACCGACCCCCCGCAGGGCACGGCTGAGCCCCTCAGACAAGATGGCGGCACCCCTGGGAAAAAAGATTTAAGGAAGAACAAAACACTGGACAGAGGCTGGGGCCTTGCTGCCAGCCAAGGTCAACCCACCACAGACACATTACTCAGAAAAGAAGAGGGTATAACTGTCCATGGTTTATTATTCAAAATTTACTGGTTAGATAGGATCCCACAAATCTGTGCTCAATTCTGTACAAAAGAAGCAGTTTAGTTTAAAACAACAGTGCAAAATGACTGTCATTCATTGTAAAGTCTCTTCAAGTTTATAATCTTTCCTGTTTTCTCTGGTATGTAAAGTTAGTTGTTTGTTTAATTGATATGTCCTCCTTCCACGAGAGCAATTTTTTTCTGTCTTTTTTCTTGATGCTTTTATAATCATGTTGTGGTTTAACCCCAGCCAGCAACTAAGCACGACACAGCCACTCACTCTCTCCCCCCGGTGGGATGGGGGAGAGAATCAGAAGATTAAAAGTGAGAAAACTCATGGGTTGAGATAAAGACAATTTAATAAGTAAAGCAAAAGCTGCGCGCACAAGCAAAGCAAAACAAGGCATTCATTCACTACTTCCCATCAGCAGGCAGGTGTTCAGCCATCTCCAGGAAGGCAGGGCTCCATCATGCGTAACGGTTACTTGGGAAGACAAATGCCATCACTCCAAACGTCCCCCCCCTTCCTTCTTCTTCCCCCAGTTTTATATTGCTGAGCATGACGTCATGTGGTATGGAATATCCCTTTGGTCAGTTGGGGTCAGCTGTCCCAGCTGTGTCCCCTCCCAACTTCTTGTGGACCCCCAGCCTGCTCAATGGTGGGGTGGTGTGAGAAGCAGAAAAGGCCTTGACTCTGTGTGAGCGCTGCTCAGCAATAACTAAAACATCCCTGTGTTATCAACACTGTTTCCAGCCCAAATCCAAAACACAGCCCCATACTAGCTACTATGAAGAAAATTAACGCTATCCCAGCCAAAACCAGCACAAATCACCATAATCTAAAAAAGGAAAAAAATCAAAATCTGAAATCCTCCAAAGCATTTCAAACTCCATTTCTCCTGTGATCCCTACATATGTAAGCAAGGACAATTTTTTATCTCATTTACATGCTGTGTGCTATGTGTTTGTAAGTGTGTATCTTTCCATAGACAGTAAGGTCCTTTTGGCATTTTTCTGCCATTGTAACACTCATTATAGTAAAATTTCCAACTCTTTGAAAATCTCCCTAACAGTTCCAATCTGTCTTGCATTAACAGGGTTTCAAACTTTATGGTTAATACTGTTTTTTTGGATTTTGTAAGGGGCTTTCAGGTAAGTCTTAATGCCAGCATATAGTTGCATAAACAGTAGACAAGAATTTTTTGCAGACTACACTCATAAACCATAGCTAACTGTTTAGATCTTATGTCAACATATAGAATCATAGAATCATAGAATAGTTTGAGTTGGAAGGGACCCCTAAAGGTCATCTAGTCCAACCCCCCTGCCATGGGCAGGGACATCTTCAACTAGATCAGGTTGCTCAGAGCCCCGTCCAACCTGACCTTGAATGTTTCCAGGGATGGGGCATCCACTACCTCTCCGGGCAACCTGTGCCAGTGTTTCACCACCCTCAGTGTAAAAAATTTCTTCCTTACATCTAGTCTAAATCTATCCCACTTTAGTTTAAAGGCATTCCCCCTTGTCCAGTTGCAACAGGCCCTGCTGTGCTACTTGACCAGTTACTTTTTAAACTGAAACCCTATAAGCAAAGCCTGTTTTCAAAAAATCCATTCCTGTCAGCTACTCTGTTAACAGAGGTGGGGTTGGATAATTTACACTCGTTCTACTACATAAAATTATGGAAGATGTATGTTTTGACCCACTCAAAACTGCAGAAACATGGCAAGGTCAACAAACTTGATTTTTGTCATAATTATTCCATGAGGTATAGCCTTCACTCATCTTGTTAGATACCAATGACAATTTAAATGAGAACAGTCCTTTAAAGATTTTGCCATTGTTAAAGCTAATTTACTATTTTGATCCATGTGTAACTCTCAGTGATTAAATTCTTCCACGATGTGGATCAATGAGAAGCGAACGTCTCCTGGATAGCTATGCAGTACCTCTACATTATGTAGCTTTACAGGAGGAGAAACTGAGCTGCAGAAAGCTTGATTTGATCAGGACTTTAGAACTGAAGAAATGTGACTTTTTCTCCCTAGAATTAATTCAATCATATTTTCCCTGCCACCTGTAATCAAAGAGATTCTTTCACTTACTGTGTTATACAGGACAAATATCTCTCATACAATCACCTCAACTTTGCTCTCCCGCTGATTACTCTGTACTTCCATCTATTGGGAGGATGTAAATATTACAATCCTATTTTTGTTTTAAAACTTAATAATGTTCTTCCACATTCACTGAAAGTTTAAAAAATCTGTATTCTTCTGTTTGTTTAAATCCTGTGTTTCCCCCCGTCCTCCATTCATTTCTGTGGAGGCAGATCTCTGCAGAAATCAATCAAATTAAGAGGGGGGGCAAGGTCTCTGCATATTGTACATTTTCAGTATTCAGGCTATTGACTTTGGCAACATGTTTATGATTGGTTTAATTTGTTTGCTTGTTTGCTTGTTTGATCGCTTGCTTTTTAAATGTTTTAAATACATGCTCTTGAACTTGGGAAATTCCAATGAAATTGGGTCAGCTTTATGAATTTTCTGACCTCTAAGAGGAGCTTGACACAAACACTTTTCTTTATCTGGGATTTTATAACATTCTTAAAAGAACTAGGGAAGAAAAAGGGGTAGGAGAAGGCCGTGAAGACACAAGTCTGAAATGCAATAGAGGTAAGTATGAGAACAAATAAAGTATTCCTGAATTCTCCTTTCTGCCATAGATGGTCTGTTTCCCATTTGATGATGCACAATAGTTTACAAGTTTAAAAGCTCCCAATATTTGAAAAAAGTAAAGGTAAGAGACCATTCTTAATTCTTCCAAAGGACATACTGATAAACAACCACAAGTTCAGGTAGCACTATTGGCGCTTGAATTTGATTGCTTAGTTTACATTCTTTTCATTATTTTAAACTGATTTAGTTAATGGTCAGTATTAAATTAAAAAATCCATTCTTTGAAGCATGGGTGTGGTGATTTTGAAATTGTAAACCGTAGTCTAGTAAAGGTAATTTTAAAAGAAAGACTTTTTTCTGTTGCCTTGGATTTGTTAGAGAAGGATCCTAAAACACTGGGTAAATGTTAGGAGTTATTCCTAAAAAACCTGAAAAAACACCTCATTAAGCAA
Organism: Aptenodytes patagonicus; assembly: GCF_965638725.1. NCBI lineage: Eukaryota > Metazoa > Chordata > Aves > Sphenisciformes > Spheniscidae > Aptenodytes > Aptenodytes patagonicus. The sequence continues at coordinate 46,702,245 of NC_134949.1, forward strand.
TAGCGTCCTTATTACAAGAAGTCGAAAACAGTGGTCAAGCGTGTAATATATAGACAATAGTGTCTACTCAGATGTTAATATAGAATCTGTTAAGTAGCGTCTGTCTCAGGCTTTGCCTATGGTAAATATCATTGCACATGGCTGCAAAGACAATGAGAACCTGTGTGAAAGTAGTAGATATTCTTCAAAAACAAAGTAGCTAACCTGTGTAATATATTTCAGAGTTATGAAATTATCTGCTTAACTTGGGTTGCACCATAATAAAAGTGTGCTTACAGGACTGTTAGTAAGAAAATTATCTTTATGCACCATGTGTCCAACACTTTGGCTATTGTGGGTACTAGTATACTTGCCTATATTGACGAAGGCAATTACTCCGATTCTTTATCTGTCAGATTAATACTTAGCATTTTATGCACTTCACACTATATAAAACTTCTGAGTCCAATGAAACTGAAAACACCATTCCACATGTTAATGGATTTACGAAACAGGTTCCTTCCTATGTGGAAACTCTGGCCAACAGTACATGCTTTAAATAAATTAAGTGCAGGGCATATTTTTGCTATTTTTGTTCTTAGTCATGCTGTGGTGAGGGACAAGATACTTGATTTGTACAGACCTTTGCAAACTATTAATTGTTTATGTTATGCTCAGTTATGTGGCTGGTTTACAATGAACTGCTGCCGTTTTTATAAACACTGATACTTTAATTAGGTCTATATATGGTCCTTAATTACATAGGGAAATTATTGATCGTGAAAGGGGTTTATCAGCATATACATACATGAAATATATGATCAGAGTTTAAAATAACAATTCAATTCTATTTCATTTTACAAATGAAAATTTTGTTTCATCGTAATTCTAAAGTAATGCTCGTTTAAATATTTAAATGATAACATAGTTTTAGAAATATAGACTAACATAAAATACAGTTTCTATACAACAATGATTAATGTCAATGGTAATTAATCATTTTAAATCCAGTTCTCGATGTTTATTCTATCTGGTCAAAAATGGACAAATACAGGCTAAATGGGGATGAACTGAAGAGATTCAGAAAAGTATTTTAAGTAAGCTCATTAAACCACAAGTTCTGTGGGATGTCTGATTTATTACTTTTCTGTTTAATTGGCTTTTGCAGGGAAGGGAAGGGAAGGGAAGGGAAGGGAAGGGAAGGGAAGGGAAGGGAAGGGAAGGGAAGGGAAGGGAAGGGAAGGGAAGGGAAGGGAAGGGAAGGGAAGGGAAGGGAAGGGAAGGGAAGGGAAGGGAAGGGAAGGGAAGGGAAGGGAAGGGAAGCTGTGTTAAAATGGTATTAACCAGGTTCTAAGTAGGGCGTCTTAATGCAGTCTGTGACTGCAAAATCTGCATGATATCCCACTGGGTCTCCTAAAGTGCGGTGTGGGCTCATCCAGAAAAAATTGAACTAGAGAACTGTTGAAGGAGGAGAGAAATTAATGTTCCCAGTGACGGGTGCAGTTACCTTTTAACATGTAGAGTGTGTGTTTCTATCCCTACTATTCTGTCACATTCTTCCAAGAATAAAATTTTGCCACTGTTCTTGGATCTCCAACATTACAGTCTAAAACAGCTGTTGTAATTTTTGTTATATACATTCTTTATTTCACAGGGAAAACCACAGAGGAATCAACCAGTAGTCAGTAGAACATATCTTGTCTTTGTGTTTGGTGAATTAAGAAAAAGCCCTATTGTGTACCTCAACCTCATCACCCTTTACTGATATAACATTTCCTGTACTCAGATAAGAACCCTATTTCTGCACAGAAGAATAATTGGCAAGCTCAACGTTCTCTTTTCTGTTGCCTGCTGACATACAACAATCTGGGATAAATGATGAAAATAATAAAAGCAACACCCAAGCAGATCTCAGCTGCTAAGGAATTCATTCAGTTTTTATAGCAGCTTTATAGAAGTGAGTGATACATGAGGTAGCTGTTATGTTCATTTTGATATAACTGTGAGAGTCTGACATGTGATTCCTCACTCCATGGATAGCAGTGTCATTGTGTTTTGTCTGCTTTTCCCAGTGTGGAAATCTATGTGCTTGAATGAGATGTTGGGGTTTTTCTTCTTTTTTTTTTTTTTTTTATTGCATGAAAAGGAGTTCACAGAATGCTTCATGTGGTTTCCTAATAAAGTCACAATCTGTGAGGTTTTATTTTACAAATTTGTATTAAAAAGGCATTAATAAAGATCTAAATAATGTAATCTACATCTGCTGTTTAGTAAAGATATTTATTTATACTCCCTCAATTAACAACTAAGCTCACAATTTGAGGATATCTGGGTAAAAATAACATAAAATAATTTTACAATATAACAAAAATCATTATCTTATTAAGAATAAACTCATTACTATGCAGGTCCTGGTTGACCCCACAAACCTTGACCCACTATTAAACATTCCCAAATATTTAGTTCATTATTATATTTCCAAAGTAAGAAATGTTACTCTACTAATCAGTATACTTTTTAAATATAGTAACTTCTTTTAAAAACAAAAAGCAAACAAAAAACCCTATTAGTAAGACAAAAAATTGAGTGAGGGTTTTATTCTCCTGAGTGACACAAACACACAGCTTTAAAGATACGTCCATGGGTGCTGTTTAGAATCTCTGTTGATCATTGTATGACGTTGATAGGCTTCCAAAGGTGCTCATGGATTCTTTATCCTCAAGTTTGGTATGTTATCTTGTATGTACAAATCCAATGAAATGTTTTATGCTTTGACAATTAATAGAGAATTTGTTTGGTGATTTCTTTTTTTTTTCTTACTGATGACCTTTCTAGGCATTTATTTATTTTATTTTCCCCTCATGCGATACCTTTACAACTTTTAGGGACAATGGGGGAGAGAATGTATAGATTTTAATTATTTCTTTTACAGAAGGAGATCATGTTAATACAAAGAAAAAAAAAAGACCCTCCTGAATTTTGCTCTTCAGCCATGTCCATAGTCACTAGTTGGCCATGTCTCTGTTATTCTTACAGAGGTTCCTTGTTTCTGTAATTTTAGATTTGTTATTGCTTAACTTTTTCTATTGAAACATCTTTCCAAAAATTATACAGTATTTATTCATTAATCTTCAGTCTCTCTTTGGGGAATTTTTCTGTTGGTGTTGGCTTTACATAGGCCTTTATAAAATTTTCCTCAACTATTATAAGTGTCTTCACTGCTCACATCCCAGTTGACTGCCATTTCATTGCAGTGCCTTTGCCTACACGCAGAAAGTTATTCATAGTCTTTCAACACCTGACATATGGCACAAGCACCTGTGAGAGATCAAGGTTTAAACAGTGATGCACTGTTAATTATTATAAGAAATAGGCTTTCCAGTTCATAAATTCCCGTAAGCCTTTTATAATTTTCAAGCAGCAGTTCTCATTCCTTGGCTTATTTAGAAACTGGCTGATGAGTTTGCTGCGCTGTTGGCCATAGGACTGCTTCTGGGACCATCTTGGGGCCAGGTAGTTGTGGGGCTGGCAAGGCTTCCTTATATCATCCTGAATTATTTTTCTTTCAGGACATATTGGTATCTGAGGAATTTTTACATGGCTTTATATGGGCAAATAAGGCCCTATACAAATTCCACTGTTGAGATAGTGTCCAGTTTCAATTGTAGATCTAAGTATTACATATAAACTATTCCTCTGACCTTTCTTCCCCCCCTCCCCCCCCCCCCCCCCGGTATGAGAACTAAATCCATGTAGTCATCGAATAACATAGTTGATGATTTCTTCCATAAGACTGTAGCAGATAAAGTTCTCTTTCTTCATAGTTTTAAATGGACTTGTAGAAGACCTACGCTAACTACATCTGTAAACACAATATTTGTTTCTTTTTTTTTTTTTTTTCTTTTCAGGAAACTCACTCAGTTTGCTCATGAAGGTGACTGGAAAGACACATGCCAAGCTAACAGAAAATATTTCCAATAACCAGCAGGTGTCACGTAAAGGTAGGCAATGACTGACAGAAAGATTAGCTTTTTCTACCAATAATATTACCTCCCTAAGCAGCATAAACCTCTTTAACACATAGAATCATAATTATTTTTGAATTTTATATTCCTGTGATCTTGAGTTTATTTAGTTTAGTTGCTGCGAATTAATGTATCTTTTATTTACACACCATTCATGTTTTCAGATCACCTTTGTTAACAGCATGGAATCATAGAATCATAGAATATCTCAAGTTGGAAGGGTCCCATAAGGATCATCGAGTCCAACTCCCTGCTCTTAGCAGGACTACCTAAAAGTAAACCATACAACTAAGAGTGTCGTGCAGCATCAGCATGGTAATTAAAGATCACAGTTCACAGTGGACTGTTACCCCTGTTGCACAACATTGGATTTCTTTATTCCTTCCTAAGTAGTCTGTTAGTGTAAGTATTAGCATTTTAAGATATGTTGCAGAAACAGTCTACTTCTGATAAATTAAATAGTTACTGAACTGTATTGATATAGTAATAGACAAGACTTAATGATACTTATTCTTATGTAGTCTGACCATTAGTGGGTCATGACAGTGTCTGAGGAGCAATTCTGTAACCTGAGAATGAATTATATAGGTAAAAGACTTAGGCAGAATTGGTTTTCTACCTAAATGGGCTGTTTTGTTTCAGTAGTGTAATGTAGCTACCAAACCAAAATACAGCTGGAGTTCCAAAAAAGCAATACTCCACTTGAGCACAGCTAATGACATAAACACTTTGGGTTTTGTTCTAGCACAGCAATCTTTGCATCCTGCAGTAGAGTTTAGCTCAGACATTATTTTCTAGGAAATATGTATTGCTAGATAATAGGGAAGATATATTTTTATGTTCTTACCTCCTTTTGGAAGTTTCTCTTTTCCATTTATTTTCAATTTGAGTGCCTAAATTATAACTTGAGTGGAAATCATGTTTACGTTTTCTTTTTCAGTTGAGTGCTAACCAACTTTTACAACACAGCAAGATTAAGGGAACTGAACTGGCATGTGGTAAAAGGTTTACTGGTCACAAGACTCTATCATGAATAAGCAAATAACCATGTGAGTAACAGACACAAACATATACCAACAAAAAAACAATGAACCAAACAAAAAAACCACTAGAAGTATTTATTTGCTTAGGAATGAAGAATTAAAAAAATACGATTTCCAACAGAAAAGGATATAGCTGAACTCTGTGGATTACATATGATGAATATTTCAGCACTTTTCACATTACTGAACATGACTGAAAGCTGAAAACACACTATGATGAAATTAAGTGTTAGGTGTTCCAACCTAAGAAGGAGCAATTGGACAAAGATGGATTTTCTTTTCTTACATACGTATAGCCGCTCACTCTAAAATTACACTGAGCTGACACAGACTAAAGAGAAATAATATTTAATATAAGAAACAGAGAAAGAAAAGCACAGTAGAGAGAACTGTACTTTGTGTGATTTACTTTCAAAACTTGGCATTATTAACAAGCAGTAATGTAATTGGAAATGCTGCTTACAATGAGGTACATGCTACTATAACAACAAAACATCTCCTAAAATATAACTTATAGTGGAAACCTTTATATTTATTTACAGTATTTTCCATTGACAACTTTAATTAAATTAAATCAACAGATGAGGCAGTTATTAAACTCTTGTCCAGAAACAGTGTCTTGGCAGTACATAAGAAGATGCTTTAAAGGACACAGTTTTTCTACTTATCACACTAATTGCTTCCTATTTTGGCTGGCTGTCATAGAGCTATCTCCCAAATGATGTAGTAGTGAAAGATTACTATATTAGCAAGTCAGTGTACATGTGTAGTAGCAGCCTCTCTTTTTTTTTTTTTTTTTTCCTTTTTAAAACTGTGAAATCATGGGTCAGGCAAAGTTTAAGGACTCTTTGAAGTGCCACTAAAAATTAAAATGATCTGATTTTCCAAAGCTTGGCTGGCTGCAAGTCCTAGGTATGTTCTGCTCCCTGATATAGATTTTTCCCTGTTTGTATCTTTTCTAGTTGCAAATAAACAATATATTAAACTATTATTTTTAATGGAAGCTATTATGGCTTTGGAACTTAAGGGAATGGATAATGCTAGCAAATCATCTACCTCACTTAAAAAGCAGTTACAAATTATTACCAACTTACAGCAAGCAAAGGAGCTACTTAATAACAATGGTGACTTATGCTGGTTGTAAAAGACAACAAAACATTTCATTTTAGAAGTAGGTTTATAGGGGGCTATTATGGATCATTGTTGGTAGTATGAAATCAAGTCTTTCATTTTAAATCTCTGGCACAATTCTTTCACAATCTGCGACCTAGCTTCATTTACACTGGACCATTCCTAACAGCTGCTGACACCATCCTCATCACCATGTAAATTAAGCTAACTAACTTCTCTAAGAGGTATTTCTCAAACTAGTCCTAGCAGAAAAAAATGGCTAAGTAACTTCTCAGAGGCCTTTTCTAAATTTTTTTGTTAGTTTCTTTGGAACAAATCTCCCATAACCAAAAAAAAACTATTTTAAAAAGAGAAAGAAATAGTTTGTTCCAAACTTGACAAAGTCAGAAATAAAACTGAGACATAGAAATCTTATTTCAGATATGTTCTTAGGTAAATTTGCAGTATGTGACATTTGCTGGTTATTTACCCGTGATATATGTATACTAAACCTGCCAGAATCTTTGCTGAATCACCTTAATTGTGTCCAGATTAAAAAAAACAGATTAATATAGATATATCAGTCTAAGATATCTAGGCAAAAGTAGCTTGTAAGTGGTGCAGCCCAAATCCAGGCCACAAGACTAGTGTCTTCTCTGTTTCATTTCAAAATCTGCATTAACTATTTGTGGCTATACCTATTTGACTCTGTAGTACATTGGAAGCAAGGACAAGTGTTCTCAAAACCAGTTAAGAGATACCAGCTAGCCGAACCAGCCTTACTACACAGACACTCCAGGAGAGTGGTAAAACCAAAACCAAACCCAAAAAACCCACCCCAATGTAATGGGATCTTTTGCATAAAGGTGATGCTCATGCACAGAAATGAGTCTTTTGTACAGGGCGGTGGGTCGCTGTCCGTGTGTCCGAGGGCACTTGCATAGTTTTCTCAAGCTGGATGGGATGAGACTCCCTGAACCTCTGTTCTGCTGAATTCATATAGCCAGCTGGCCAGCGATCCCACCACCCACTCACACACATGCATGATGCCTTCTGCTGACTGTTTTAAACTACATACAAAACATCTACGTGATCATTCCAGAGCCTACAAGAACAGTTTCTACTATTTACAAGTACCTCATCTGCATACATTTTGGTCAATCCTACAGCAGGAACCACCTGGGAGAGCCTCTGGGATGGCCAGGCTCTCCACTCTTGCCATACTGTTCATTTCCAGTTCAAGCAACAAGAAGACTATACTGTGTAGTCTCAGGCCAAGGAGGGTCTGTAGATACTGCATCAGAAACCAGACTTTAGACCACAACTGCAAGAACAGGAAAAGCAATAGAGCACAGGCTTCAACCTAAATATGCTGAGTTATCTCACCTGAATGAAAAATTAATTTGTTTGATAAACAATTAGTCGGACACATAATAAATGTAAACATAAACAGAGAAATGCAAATCTCTTTCCCATGTTTTGTCTTTTGTTTTCTTCTGAATGCCTTATTTTTGTTATTCATTCAGTAACAATAACTGAAAATGAATTTAGTATCAGCATGCATTTGGATGGGAAAATCTTTATTGTCTTGTCCTAAATAAGCTTATTAAGGCATCAGATGAAGCTGGCTTTCTGCCTGCTTTTTGGTGAACAGATGCACAGAACAAGGGAAACAAAGTGTATAAATTAGAACATTAGATGTGGATGCTTTTTTGTAGCCTAAAACTTTATAGACAAGTGTTATGCAAGTACTGGGTTTTTGGAGGGGAGGGGATAGATTTTTTATTTTTATTTTTTAGCCTGGAGAATTAAATTAATCTTTCTTGTCAAGAAGAGAAAATAAAATATGAATTATGATTAGACTGAGTTTTAAATAAATAGTGCTGACCAGATGAAGACCAGCAAATCAGAAAGTTTAAGCAAATTTCTGGTCTCAGCCCAGTTCCTTAACTGTTGTTCATGTTGAATAGTACAGCCTTACCACAGGTTACACTGATTTCAATATGTAAAGGTGGTGAAATTAAACCATCATTGAAAGCATCTTATATTTCAAATTACAATGTCTTTATGAAGGCTAAATTAAATGGTTTTGGCCCCCTCATAGTAATGTTCAAAAGAAAACAATTTAATTCAGGATTTGTGCCTGTTGTGTATTTTATTATTCCCTGGTTTGAATGTAACATAAGCTGCAGATAACATTACCTCTTCATTTTTGGTTTAGACTAAGGAGTTTATGGTCATTTTGACACATATATAAACAAAAATATAATGTCTAGGAGTTGTATTTTCAAGCATTTTCAAGCAATAAAGCATGATGTACAGAATTCATAAACATTAATACTTTCCAAATTAGAGATCAAATGCTCCTTTAATAATTTCACTCTATAATGCAGTTGACTGCAGTCACTTTGCTGTGCATATGCATCCATGACAGCCAGTAAAAATATGTAATGCCTTTAGAAAATACAGCAGGATTTAAACACAGTTATGTAAAGAAAGAGTATCAAATTAAAACAGTTATAGTGCCTTTAAGACCAGTGCAAAATTTGCAATTATGTTATCCATAGAAAAAATTAACAAATGTGCCATCAAATGAATTTTGATATATAAAGCAAAGCAAATTTCTTAACTATTTCCTTGTGTTTGATGAAAATGAATTGCACAAAAGCAAACCCAGCCTCCATATGGAACTATTTTTAGTGCATTCCAATTGACATGAATGAGGCTAGAAATAGTAGAAATAGAATGTAATTCAATAGTACAAAGGCCAGGGTCATACACTGGGGACTAATAATAGTTTCTGCTAGAACCTGAGAGCTTATCATTTGGAAACAGAGGAGGACAAAAGCCTGGGAGTATTATTTGATCACAATATGACCATGAGCCACCAATGTGCTATGTCTGGAAAAAATGTAAATTTGATCTTAAAGCACATCAAGCATGAGATTTTTTGAGCAGTGATAAGATGTTCATGTTATTGTACAAGACATTGGTGGTCAGAAGTGGAGTACTACTCTAGCTCCTGTCTGTTGACATTCTTCCCAAGTCAGGTCCTCCTGTTCCCACTTGCACCAGAACAAGCCTTTAAACGGAGCAGTGAGACGGGTCTAGGGCCACTGACAGCAAAATTCTTAGACTGAAAAGACTTTGAAGCATGTTACAGGACTGATCAGAGGAATAAAGATGAGGTAATAGAGAATGATTTTGGTATAAGGTTGCTTAGCTTTTTGCTCTGCTATGGGAAACACAAAAGAATGAGGAGGTAGGATTTGAAAGTTTTTCCTGAGAGCTTAGCTTCACACATATAAATGGACCATGACACTGTGACCTTGGATGGAATGAGACTGCAGGGACACTACATGTCTGTTACTGTGATTGTCTCTGTTTCTACCCAAAACTAAGAAGCAGAGAAATGTACTGAGCTGAATAGTATTCCTGCATAACTTAGATATCATAAAGATTTCTTTATTCATTACAGGCTTTTATGTCGGAGGTATGAAAGAAACAGATATAATTCTAAAGATTAGCAAGGGCCGCTGGAAACAATCACTTCATAATAACTCTTATGACAGAGCATGTACACAGACTTACCAATAAAAAACCCAGTAGACAATGCATACTGAATCTCCAAAACTGAGACATTACTTTCCAGGACATATATTGGTAGTAGTATTTGTCCTGTGGAAAAAAATCTGGAAGGTAGAAAAAGAAATTCCCGGGATATGATCAACAGTACAAAATCTATAGGAAGACAAAGGCAAATAGCTGTTTTCCCAGGTTCAGGTGATGAATAGCACTACAAGTAATGTCTGAGAGCAGGAATTTTCAGTGAGGAACACATTGCTGAAACTTAGTTTCTGGTGACCCAAAGGCTGCCAGTGTACATACTAATTGAAGATGGACTGTTATTTATTCAACCTTGCTGTCTGTAACTATACAACAAGAGCAATGAGTACTTTGATTGCAATTGTATTTTGGAGCAATTTGCAATTTCCTCTTAGCAGTACTGATGTATAATAATATCAGGTCTGAAACATGATGTATGATAACAAAACAACTAAATGGTCAAGTGTAGGCCATCAATAATAAATCACTCAGTCATGCAATCACACACAGAAAAATGTAAAGTAAGCAGGAACACCACATCTACTGAGCAACAGATAAATATTTAAGTAATAATGTGATATCAAACATCTTATCTCTGAAAAAGAATTAACACCATGGACCATAATCAGCATCCCTCCCAAAATACAAGGAAATATTTCAGAGAAATGGACACTAAGAGAGCCAGCTACTCTTTTCAGTACTTACAGAACCATCACAAAACCAGTCTCACATGTTCCCTATTGGAGATACTGATGAAGCATACAGAAGGATCACATTCTATCATGACTGAAATGCCAGGGTAGACTGGCAGACAAAGACAAGTGCAAAAAACTTTTTGTTAAAGGATCGATGATGTCTCAACACACTGAATAGAACACTGAATATAAATAGATAACCTGTATGTCTGAGGTTGCACTTGCTGATTGAGGAGGAGATCGCTGATTTATCATATGTTAAGGATGGCAAAAGAGGGTTATAACATACAATCTCCAGAGAATGTCTTCTAGAATTTTTGGTAGGTACCATAACAAATATTCACATATGCACATGTCCTCCAGTATAAACTGAACTAATTTCTAGGCATCAAGTTCATAAGCATTATGCTCTTATTCTTAGAAAAGGAAGGGTCAAAGCAGAGTCTTTTCAGGACTGTTCATGAGAATATTGAGCAATAACATCAAAACAACTACTTGCAGGTATCTAGGGAAAAAAAATATGTTGACTTCTGAAAGATAAAGCCTATGAAAGAGTAAAATATAAATAATCCATCAATACAAAAGGATAATCAAAATATATTTCAGGGTTCTGTGGTGACAACTCAGATGTTGTGTGATTTCTTTCTGTAGATTAACAGACAGTGAAGGAAGTCAATGTTTGCAATAAAAACCAGACCTGTGTAAGTCTGAATGATTAACATAAAATAATCATGGTTAATAATATCCTTTAATCTTGAAAAAAGACATTGCTGGAAATTAACAAGAAACACTTGCTAGGGAAGTCTCAAGGGGAAAAAATAACAATTAAAAAATCCCTTATTGCCCATTTAAGAATGTAGCTGAGGTGCAGAATTTGTTCTAGGACATTTTGGAAAGTATCATGAAGAGGTCCCTGTGTGCAGCCAAGTTCCAACTGCTAGATGCATAATAGGTACTTTGAACAAGCTGTTTTACAGCAAATAGCACAGAATCTGTGCAGTAGTAGATGGTTTAAAATTATGTTGAACATCCTACATGTATCTGATGGAAAACACAGTAAAACATTGAACAAAACAATAGAACAGTGAAATAATTCACATCTGTATACTAATAATGTCACCAGATGTAAGGGTACGAAATATAATTAAGGATGACAGTTTATTCAAATATAAACAAAGAGAAAGAGGAGTACAGAAGAGATGGAATGAAAAAAGAATATTTTTCTTCTAACTAGGTACAATTTTTTTTTGGTAACCTAATATATGGGGCACTTATCCAAAATAGGGGAAACATAGTTCATTTGCTTTCAGTAAACAGAATTTTAAACTGACATTGCCCTGTTTCCAGAGTTCTCAAAAATCTTTTAAAAAACTATGCTGTTTCCATGCAATATTCATGTAACAATCTAGGGGTGCATGTGGTTGGGGTGGCCTAGGATGTGCCCAAATGCAGAAGAGAGAACCAAGCTTTTGTTTCCTTTCCCACTTCTCCTAGATACACAACTTAGGTGAAAACAGCAGAGCATCACTTGTTTCTTATGTGAGGGAGATAATTATAACTCACCACTTCTTTTGATTTTATTGCAAATTCTCCAAAAGTAGAAATTCATGTCAAATAGTGGTGTTTTGTTGTTTTTAATCCCCTCTTGAAAATATTTCTTCCCTCCATTGGGAAAAAAGTAACAAAACAATGGACATGTTTCTATTTTTGCATATTCTAATCTGAAATGTATTTTTTACATCTTGGTTTTGTTACTAATATATAAACTTAGAAACTAAAAATGTCAGAAGCTGAGGAGAGGACAGAGCAAATGAAAACAAACAGAGGAATCTACTGCCCCAGATTGAATGCCCCATATAAAACATATTCTGGAAAGAGCTACAAAGAGAATACTGTTTAGCAGTGGAAAAATTTTACAGCCTTATGGAATCTTAATACTGTGCTGAAAAAGTATAATCTGATTCACATCTAATGTTAGAAGCTATATAGACACAGTAGATGACTGTATGAATTCAAGGAAGTGGGGCTACCAGGAGGCCATACATGAAAAAGCTAAGACCAAGATACCAAAATTGTATTTTTTAGGCTCTGAAGAATACACTGAGAAGGACATGTCTTCAGGAAGACAATGATGGTTTTAAGAAATATGCTTGGTAGCCACAACACACTGAGGCTGAACAGAACTGGTTCAAGATCATTTGGGAATCTGATCACAGCATTTGGGAATCTCTCTTGCAGCCCACAAAGAGATGAGAAGTCTGAGTTGCCAATAAGGATGACCAAGAGACTGGCTTTTTTCTGGCACTGTCCAGCTCAGTACAGCTTGTAGTCCATTACAGATGCTGATAGAGTGGTCATTGAGAGTTGCTTGCCATGAAGGATACAAGGCTGCAATGGAAAACAGAAGGGCAGACTTAATGCATAGATAAAGTTAGCAATTATCTGGGGGAATAACAACCTCCGTGAGGAGCAGGCATGGGTCTGCTGCCCACCTAATGATGGCAGAGCACTGGAGGAGAGGCCACTTTCAGCTCCTGACATACATGAGCCACAGCCCTTCTATCAGGGAAGTACCCCCAGTGCTAGCAGAAGCTGCAGAACTGCCTCCATTCCAATCTTTCCCATATGTATGGGAGCATCCCTCCATCCTTAAGTCCCATGCAACACAGTAAGCAAAAGTTGGTAGAGCAGCTGAAAAGTTTCTCCCTTCACTCTGCAGAATGGCCTGTTGTTTGCAGGCTCTTCCCCCCCCACCCCCCTCTGGAAGGAGGGGTATATGGGTTCAAAATCCTTTAGTTGAAAAAGGGGTCTTCAGAAGTTCAGAAGTCCACCTCCAATAAGAAAGGGTAGAATTTATTTCATTTACTAGAATAAGCTACTTCTGAATAATAGAATATCAGATCAAGCTGTCAAAAAGATAAACCCTTTTAAAATTAATTTATTCTAATTGATAAGATTTTTGTTGCTCCGTGGTAATTATTTTTTTCCACTCAGGCTGTAAGCAATCAATATCTAGAGTCTTTCCCTGTGCTGCAAGATTTGGCTGAGAGAAGGAAAATTTATTACAAGTGTACAAAAGGGGTAATGATAAGAGAGGCTGTCCAGCTGCATGACTGCAATTATGTCATAATATGTAGGAGTGCATGTTTCAGTGACCAGTGCTAAAACAATATTTCTTTCCTCTGATAATGTCAACATAGTTTATTATGTTAACCTCATGTGTGCATTGCTGCAGTCTTTGCTACTGATAATATTACTTTGAGATTCTTGGCTGAAAAGACCTTTGCAAAGTGCTTTACAAATAGATTAAGAGTCAATTAAATCAATGAATAAAACAACTCAAAAAACTCTGTTATGCTCTGGCTCACTGGTGTGGTTCAGAATGAAAAATATAATCCTTGCAAATATGAATTGGTAGCTATTTCTAACAGCTAAATGGCTTGCTTTCCATCTTGCACTCTGCTTATAATCATTGCTCAAAAGACAACGAGCAAAATTGTCTGAATGCCAGAAATGATCATTTAGATAGAAATGCTCCTTGGTCTGTTGCCAAACACTTGGAAAGGTTAATAGAAACATTAATACTGTACTCTACTGGAAAAGTGGGTATTGTTATCTCAAATTATAAACTTGCCTTAGTCATAAACTTAGATTCTATTTTCTAAGTAAGAACAAAGTTTAATGGAGAATTTGAAATAAAAATAAATGATCTGACAAGGAAAGAAGAATTTATTGGACTGAATTTGAAAAAGAGCTGCAGTATTGGCTTCATACATAGACTGTAAAATAAGGAGTCTTTATACAAAACAGAATAAAATGTAAAACAAGAGACTAAGATTCCGCATAGCATACACAAATATGCTTTCAAGACTTGGTGATATTTTATATCTACTGGATATCTGCAGGGTATATTTTCAGGGTAATTTGAATCATAGATGGAAGAGTTCTATCAAGTTATCATGCAGTTCATCTTATTACTAAGGAACCTAGACACAATTTGTAATGCTTTGTCCTCTCTGGTTTTAAGTACCCAAAGACATGGGTGCTCCTGCAGGATTCATTAAGATTGTTCTACACGAGTAAATCTCACTGTCTGTAAATGTGTCCCACCATTCAACTTTATTATTTCCCTTTTTATTAGTTAAGATATGTTTCATAATCCTAAATATTTCTTCATGTGACTTGGTGGTTAAATATTAGTAAGTGATAGGGCATGTAGGACTCATATTCATAGCTGATACATAGTTTAGATGTGTATTTTTCTGTGCAGTCCTTTCCACTAATGTTGCTGACTTCTCCTTGCTATGACTTTTTTATGGGGAAGAGATTGTTTTAAGGCTCCTTCATGCTGTCCTAAAATAATCTAAATATTTTAAAGAACTTTACTCAAGTAATGAGAAACCATAAAGCATGGCCTATAGAACACAGTACCATATAGTGTGCCCTCATATAGCTCTTCATGCTTCATAACACTGCACTTCATGGAGTATAGACTTGCCTGTTTATTGATGTCTGTAACCCAGACAAATGTCTCCCCTCTTTGAGGCCACCCTATTTTACATCAGTTTGATTTTCTATGCACCCTGACACAGGGACCAAATCTTTTTAAATTACTCTGAGGTAGCTTTTCCCTCAGGAGAAACGGGACTGCTGTGTGCAGTTGTTCAATTGATTGGTGTTGGTATTCCACAAATTTGTCCCCCATAACCTTACAGAAATGTGATTGTGTACTCATATTCTCAGTGAAAGATCAGATCCATAGGGCTTGTATGATCTAGGTTACAGTTTGCAGCTAAGTGCATCAGCTTCAAAGAACTTGGAAGAAAGATGATCAGTTCTCTGTCTATCTTCTGTCTTTTCCTTTTCTCCTTACCTGTTTGTGTTGACTAGACACAGGCTCAACAAATGATTGAGTGGGGGACAAGAAAAGAAATAGAAATGGTAAAAATGGTAAAAAAGTAGATCATGTTGATGTATATAACAGTACACTGAACAGAGACTTGGTGGAAGAATACACATCTAGGTTATTTTTAGAAGGTAATATAAATACAGAAATACAAGCAGGGAAGGATATAAGAGAGCTTAAGAAAGAGCCAAAGAAGTATTCAGATAAAAACAATTCAGATGAAAACAATGTTTTTAAAACAGGTGGCACAGTGAAAATACTGTCTGTTGTCATTTTTGGGATGTTAGAATCTATCTTTGGCAACTTGTGGAGAACAGATAATGTCACATGTCACCTGGTAAATGTGACTTTGCCATTACTGGCAACGGTCACAGGCTTTGTATGAGTCAGGCTCCTGACTCATCTGGGCTTGTCTTGGCCTGACTTGGTTTTACCTTATTTTAACTGCTGTCCCCCTGCCAAGTGACTATCGCCCAGCCTGTTTTAGCTAAAACCCTGTGAATACCTTATGGTGAAGTTTTGACAAACTGCGGACAAAGTGACTGCAAAGCAAATATCTCTTTGCGTTCCCTGATGCAAGTAGCTGGGGGAAGCTATTCCAGGCTTTGGGGGGAACGGTTGAGAAGGAAGCAGCCTGTGTAAAGGAAACGTGTAGTGGGAAACCCAGGCAGACCCCAAGAGTGATGTGTAAGGAAGCTTCTACATCACACTCCTCCCAGCAGAGAGGAGGGAGAAGTCCCCACCATGAGCTTCTAGCAAAGACCTTGGGATACTGACTGCTTCTTGTAACTTCCCTCTCCTTTTGTTTGAGTAAGATTGAAGTGTCAGACTTAGGACCAGAGAATTATTGGAAGGGTGACTGTAACACCAGAGAAAGGAGGTATATAACTGGAAGGTTTTAGATGACCTTTTTAGCTGTATGAGGCTCATACATATCATATTAGATAATTTGATATGTTAATGTGATAATTGGCCTAATAATGATTTCTTAGCTCCATGTGTTCTTTTTTGCCCATAACAAGATTTTGAGTGTAACATCTAAGAGTAATGGAAAAGGCAAACATGCATTAAAGAAAAACATAATCAAATAACTTATGTGTAGTCACATGGGAAGAACAAATTGGGAAGTAATAGTCATATTGAGTTTTTCAAAAAACAAATTGTCAAACTAATTTCATTTCCTTCTACAAGAAGACATTAGGCTTTGTAGATTGAGACTTCTGAGAAAAGGATTTAGCTTGAAAAGACATAAAAGAAGCATGGAAATTTGTGACTGTGGGGCTCGACACTGTACAACAGCGCAACAATCAGACTCAGTTCGATGCTGGCAGAAGTCACCTGCCAGCATCTGTCTAGGTCTGTCCAAACATCCTTCCCTTTGAATGCCATGAGTAGCTTAAATCCAACTAGACATTTGATGCCAAGGGGTGCAACAAGTAGGGGCTCACAAGTCAGGTTTGTGTATGTGACCTTGCGGGGTGCTTTCTCACTGGTGTGTGGATTACTGGGTCATGGGGAGCAGCACAGCTGCACATTAAGTTAGAAGCCTCCCTTCCATCTGCAACAAGAGGTGTAGGTAAGTAAGGGAAGCCATGCCTGGAAGAGGTGGGAGGTATTTGTAACCCACATGTCCTGTAAGAGAGGAGGGGGAAGGGCACATAACCATGCATATTTCTGAGGGGGGCAGGTGGGGGTGAGAACTTATAGGGATTAGTTATAGAAGGGTGATGAAATTTGTAGGCATTTACAAACGTCTTGTGAATCCCCAGTGTTGAATCTATTTTATTGATTCTCTATGTATAGTCCAGAGATTGTTGGTTAATTGCATTTCATTAATATTAAATCTATAAACTGCTTCAATCCTGATTTGATTCAAATCACATGAGGAATTTATTCCAGTGACTGATGCTGCAATAAGAAACAGTAATCTGCTATGGCTCAGACAAAAAGCCACAGGTTTCAATGAAGAAGAGATTCAAACTGACTATTAGGAAAATCTTTCCAAAAGTAAAAGATAATAAAACACTGGAATAGGTTTAGAGAACTGTCATCAGTGGAAATTTTTAAGAGTAATGGAAGGGTTCTAAGAACAGATTGGATAAATATGTATCAGTAAAACAGAAATAAAGTTAAAGTGTCTTCAGAATGGGAAGAAATTCCAAGATCCAAGACAAAAGAATTTATACATTATGTATTCATTTAGCTTACTTTAGCTTATACATTCAGGTAAATTTATTAAGTGAAAATAATCAGCCAGAGTTGAGAAGTGGCTAATAAAATGGTGGAAATCAGCACAAGAAGGCATAGTAAAAAGGAACAATTTAGAATATGTAAGGACTTGACAGTGTCCTTGAGCACATATCGGGGCCATAAAAGTATAGTATGGTATTTTATTTGTTCTGATGCAATCAACATTATGTAGGGACTCCTATCAGTTCAGTAGCTCATTTTACAATATACTATGAGAAGAGCAGACCATGTCAACCCATCATTAATTTGATGGGGTGAATAAAGAATTATCTGTGAACAACCGTGTTCATTAAAATGCTGTTATAACATCATGGTTTCAATTGCTACAAAGGTGCAGAGTATTTCTGGTGGCTATGTTGTTGCTGTATGTATGAATGACACTGAAAGTAGCAAATATTTCTAGTACACCCATTCATTCCATACTAATAAGACACTCTAAGACAAGATCATGATCTGGGGTACTATCCATTTTGACTGAAGAAATCTCATTCCTGTGAGATGTTTCTAGCATCAATTTATATCCAGAGAGAATAGATATGAAGCACAGCAAGGTTACTATAATCTTTCATGTCGTTCCCCATCACACATGAGAACTCTTATTCTCAAGGACTTTATTAAGCTGAATTTAGCTGCTATCATCGTTACAATTGGAACTTCTAACAAAATAAGTAATAAACCAAAAAAAGTACTAAAAATAACTTCAAGTAACTAAAGACAATCAATACATAATAGTAGTAATGGTAGTACATAGCAATAGTAGTAGAATAGTAGTAATTAACTCAGAGGAATCTACCTTAAATTATAGCAAAAATGAATATATTCCTTTATTGATCACTGTATAGAACAATTTATTCCAGTTCTGCTATACCTTAGTTCTGAATGTGTTGGTTTTTCTACTCTTTACATGGTTTCATGTTCATAATTTTCTGGTAAGTGATATACTTGTTATTTCTGGTATATTAAAATGTTGGAGTTTTCTTTTGTAGAGGATTTTTCTCCTCGCCATTGGATTTCTTTTTTATTCTTTTTTTTTTTTTCTTCTTTCTTCTGTGACCAAATTTCTCATGGTTTGGTCTGAACTAACGCTGTAATTCATGTCTCTCCATTCACTGACACAGTGAAAACTGAGGCATTGTTCAAATGGTCACTTTAGTTCAACATTAGCCCTAATTTGTCTCTGAACAGTACGGCCTAAATTTTTCCCTTGCCTGGCCACTTCTGCCCCCTACTTATCATTGGTCCAGTGTTGATACAACCAATATATATAACTGCAAAATTAGCTGAATCAGGAAATTAATCCAACTGTGAATTATTTTTTTCACTTGTTAGATTATCTGCGAGAGAGGAGGCTATTTTCCACTGGATAATGCCCATGGTCTGAGTTGTCTTTCATCAGTCGCCCAGCTAAATGCCTAGATTTCTTTCAAATAAACTCCTGTTGTATTATATTTCAAGTACAATTGTTTAAAATGAACTAATAACGGCAAAAATATAGAAGTAAAAAGTAAGTGCAAAAATTTTATTAATTATGTAATACTTAAAGCCTAGCATAATGTCAAATGTATGGTAAGTTTGTTTTAGGTATGGGTTATTTTAGTTATTCTTCAAAAAATACCTAGTGGACCAGAGTAATCCCTAATTTTACTGTGCTGTCTTATTTGAAACTGTGCAGGATTGATGTTTTCTTTTGTTTTCTTTTGAGTGGAAAAGTATTGCAGCTTGCTTATGTAACATTAAATACTGCAAGTGTACAGGAAGTGTTGGTAAGTACAGCAAGTAGAAAGATGAACGTTGCAGCCTTGATTCTGTATTTGTCTACATGATTTTTGGCTACATTGCCTGTGCTTTTGAGTCCTCCCTCAAGGTTAAATGTTCTTTCATCATGGTGACTACTGTAGTTAATGTGAAATTCACACATAAGATAGGTTCTTGTAGTAGATTAGAAGTTTTAAACACATAATTTTTAAGTACTACAACTGAAATACTGTCTTAAATTAAGCTGTTTTTTGATCTAGATAAAACTTAATAAAGCCGAGGTTTTAGTCTATATTTTCTTCTTGCTTTGATAAATTCCCTCTGCACTGAGTTGAGTGAGAGGTTTTTAGCAAAGTATTACAGAACTTTGTTTTTAAATGAGAATCTACTAGTGAATTTTTTGGAATATTGATTAAGACTAGAAAAGCTATCAAGTAGCTATCTAAATATTTGAAGATTATCAAGGTTCTTAAGTGGGGGGAAAAAAAACAGGACTTGAAAATTTACAGAGTAAAGGAATTTTCTGGTCAAATTCTGATCAGTGATAAAACCAATTATATTTGTGCTCAGTTTCATCTCCTCCAAGTTAACTGGTCAAAATGAACACAGTTTCTCAATTATTTCCCTTCTTTAAGTCAAAATATAAGTTTTCCCAGGCCAAGCAACTAAGTCTTCTTTCTACATAATAGAAAATATTTTAGCAGGCAAGGTCCTTATCCCAAATGATGTGTCTCCTTTGTAGCTTAGGTAAGTTTGTCAGGCTAAGATCCGTGAAACCCCCAAAAGCCACTTTCTCTCCTATTGTGGTCTCCCTGCACAATGCCCCTTTACTTCCTACTGGTTGTTATATCTCTGAGGGTTGAAGCATTAAGCTAGGTTTCTGCTGACCATAGCATCCCATGAAACTCAGTAGCAGTGCTGAATAGCATCTACCAAGTTACAGTGAAAATCAAAGCATATCTTCCAGATGACGGCCATTCATTTAATTCAGCTGGTCACCACCCAGCAAGAGATCAAAATTAAAATGCAGCCTGGGCATCCCAGCTAAGGAGTAGTAGGAGAACGGAGCTAATTCCAACAAATTGTTGTATAAAGTAGAACTGCACACCCTTCCTGAAATTCTGAATGAAACACTCTCATGTATGCCCCTCACTCATGACTAAAAGCCCATGCAGTTTATGGGCTTGCATAAATAATTATTGCTGCGTTCTATGGCTCAGTGTTGCTCTGAACTTAGAAAATGCACATCTTGCCAACCGGAGTTCACTTGCCCCGGCCTCCAAAAAAAAAAAAAAAAAAAAAGAAAAGATAGATAGGTAGATAAATAAATAAATAAGTTTGAAGTGTTAAACTTTGCAAAGAACACTTTTTTTTTAATGATTTGGCAGAATGCAAGTTCAATCTAGCCCTTGGAGAATAACTTTACACAAACTCTCTGGCTGTGCTACTCCCAGTATTATTCACATACTCACAGAGCTTAATAAGAAATCTGAGCTATCTGAATTTTTCAAACAGTAACCTTTTTCCCCCCTTTCAGTATTATTCTTGATTTTCTTCCACTCGCCCAATCTTTCCCACTCTGTAGGGAAGAAAATCACAGGATATTTTAGTAATATGATGTTATTGTAGATCCCGCATCTGTAATGAAATTATTTCCATTGCATTAGTGGATCATTTTAAAAAAAGGTTTTTGCCCCTTCTTTGAAATAATATAGATCATTTGTGCAATGAATCTGGAAATGATTCTTTTTCAGCTTTTTGCCTAATTTATGACCTGTTCATGCTGAGTGCTTTTGTTGAGGACTCTTAATTCATACACAGCATGAGGGGGATTTAATAATTTTTTAGAAAGATGACATTTCGATGCATATGATTCCACTCATTGTTTCCTTGCAATTTTCTGCATTTTATACAGTTGAGTCCCTATCACCTTTTTTTGCATACCTCAAAAACCTTTTGGTCCAATTCCTGCCATAAATTTATTTCTATAAAATCACATGATAATCTCAATATACAAGCTTAGTATTTGAATCAAAGTAAATTAGATTTGAAATTGCATTCTTAAAAAAAGTTGTGGTTTTCTTCTTTCTCCCCCCTCCCCACCAGCACAGGAAATTTGTTATGATCTGGCGTTCTTACGCCAAACATGTAAAAAACAAATTAGGTAATGAAGGATGTAAATATGGTCCAGAATGTATTCTTTTAGGTAAATCATGTTTGAGATACATGCTTTTTTTTCCTGATCACTGCTGGAAATCGTTACTTCTGAAGGAGGAAATTCACTAATTTGGGATAGAAGCTGGGGCTACAGAAAGAATTAGATCTTCTAAGAAGCCCTGTATGTGCTTTCATGAAGTCATCCTTTTTCAGGAAGTTATAAAAGATAATTTAACTTTGCATAGTGTTCTTTTTCAGTATTCCACTTTATCACTAATATAAATGTTTTTTTTTTCTTCATTGAGTCTCTTGTAGCGAGATATATTCATCCTTACTTGGTCTTTCTAGGTGGTAGATATTTAGGTTTAACTTGCCATGTAGACTCTGTTGACAGCCTGTTTGGGAGAGGAAAAACCCTTTAGAGAGCCACCTATTTAGGCACTTCCAGTGCCTAATTCTCTTTCCACTAACTATCATGGGAAACTTCACTAGAAGTTGAGCCATATCATGTTTCAAAGGTATAAGTTAGGAGAGGTGAAACCTAACCCTTCTTTGTATATTTTTATTTCTGGAAATTTATATTCCTTTTAAATTAATGAAACTTTGATAAACAACACTGGCTGTTTATACAACCATAATATAATTCATTCATTGAACATTTCATATAATTTTCAAAATCTGCCTTATTTCTAAGTGAGACAAATAATAAGATAAAAAAATAATAAGAGAAAATAAACTTGTTTCAGTAGTTCTTAAACTAAAATGTCTAATATTTTTACTCATCATTCTGTATTTTAACTTGTTTTAAAACTGACATGCTTCCAATCTATTTCCTTCATTGATTCAATTTTTCATTTAGTATTATTTGCATATGGGAGCTCAAATTCCTTTAAGCAGAAGGTGTCTATCACTTGTAGGCATTAGCTGCTCTTCCCTCTAGAGACACAGCTAGTTCTGGGCATATCTAGAAGCAGATATTAGTCTACCTATATAATTTAACCTATCTTCAAATGCCTTCAACACAGCATCTAAGCACAAGTTTGAGGGTGAGTCATGTTAGACATTTAATTTACACGTATTCGTGATACTGCTAGAATGAATAATCCTCATCTTCCCTTTGCTTGGTCTACTCCTAACCCTCTCATTTCAGCATGAAAACCTGCTTGCTTTTGAGTGCCTTCTGGGACGTGAAGGATTTCATGGTATGGGAACCACTCTGTTTCTGTTTACGTATACATCATCCACTTTTTCGGAGAAAAAAATTAAAGTTACTGCATTGGTACTTCACATCCATGTAGCTGATTTGTAGCTGATACAGTTTAAATGTGTTTTGATTGCTGATGATGATATAATGGATGTGCTTGCAGAGTGTGGTCTGGAGATTCTTCAGGAGCAGCTTGTAGATCTCTGGAAACAGCAAAAAGTAGCAATTCTACTAGGATTGAAAGCAGAGAAGCCACCCTACAACTCCCACCAGGGATCGTCACACCTAGACCTTTGAGGTAACATTGGGATTCAGTCTCAGCATTGCTCCTCGTAACTGCTAAAGAAGATTAAAATATTTTCCTGAGGGTCAGTGTGGGCTAGTGGATCAGGCTATCAATCAGATAAAAATCCTAGAGCTGTTAACTCATTTTTGCTGAAATTGACCAAAGCACTAACTACTGCTTTCTTTGTTGTACACTTATTCTGTATCCTTCATTCATACTGTTTTAATCTAAATAGATAGTTATTTTGAAGTAACTTTTCTATGGCTGTGCACACTTCTTCCATTATCCTTTCTCATTTGTCATTTGGTAAAAATGACTGAAAGACGTGACCACTTTTATTAAGCCTCAAGTCATCTCAGAATAAAGATTTACTTCTAGTATGAGAACTTAAGGACAGATTTAGCCTTTTATCTGCTTTAGTCACTGGTATTCATAATGTATATGTTCCTGCTGCACATAACTTTACTATGTGACAGTATTTTATATTTAAATGTATTTTCTTTACTATTTATTTAAGACTATGTTAGTTCACCCACTATGCCTTCCCTGTACACCCATTGTGCAGCTGAGGAACTACAGGATTTGAATAACAGAAAAATACATAGTGTTGCTTCTACAGAGGAAAAAAGAGAAGAAACTTAAGAGAAAAAAGATTATGAGAATTATTACAAGTTTGCATAATATTATAAGGGAAAAATTAAGGAAGAGTTCATTTGTCAATAAGTAAATGAGTATCAGGAATCTTTTTTTATGCCTAGAGTTAGTTTCAGTTTACTCTAATTACAAACTAGGAGATAGGAAGGAAGTGCTAAGAGTATCATCAGTAAAATTATTTGTATTTTCAAAGAATTATTCTTAATGTTATAATAGAAATTTAATTTTTACTTGGAAAAGTCATAAGGTTCAGTCTATGACAGCAGTATTTGCAGCCAAGCTACAAATATTAGTGGATAAATACCATCCAAGTAAATAATTCTTTCAAAAATGAGTGGCAAGAGGATGGCGGATTGTGGGATGGTTAACAGCGTAAAGTAGGTGTTGAACTGTCGTCGGATCTGAAGTGTCTCTGAATAATTTAAAATACCTGCTCTTGGCAGATGCCCAAATCATGAACATATCTGATAGTTTGGATTGTATATTGTCTGTGAAAATTTTATAGAATGCTTCAGTCTGAAGGAATACATTTTGATATTATTACATGTTGCTTTATGTCCTGGTACTTTATGTCCAAGCAGATTATTTTGCACCAGGTGACATGCACAAATAGAGCAAGATGGTGTATTTATTTTGTTATGAAACAGTAGTCATAACTATCAGCAACATTATGGGAAATATTTCTGCTTAATCATGTAAATTTCTGGGTTTAGAGATCTCTGGGTTTAGAGACAACAAGAGTTCTGTTTCTTATGAGGTGTCTTCATTGATCTAGTCATGTACAAATAAGGTTTATTTGCATTAGATAACATATATATTCAAATACTTCCACAGTTGGATTATTAAGCATACAAAATCAATATGGATTCTGTAATAGATTTATCCATTTTTCAGCCTATGTATAGTAAAATGAAATAATTCTATATTACTGTTTTTCTAAATTAACAGATGTTAATGATTTGCAATAATACAGTTATCCTCTTATTTTTAGTGAGAGTTAGCAATTGAATTTAAAGTACAAATCCTATGCCTATTTAAATTCTAAAAATAGGTGAAGACACTTTTATTGTTACTTATATAATTTTATTTTGACTTAAATGAATTGGGGAAATGGCTTAATCTAAACAGAAAAGAGTAGCTCTTAAATTCCTGATTTCTTTAAGACAGTTCAGAAGATGTCTTTAAATTAAATGGATGTAACATAATAGTCTTAGACTTATCCACTACAAGAACTTTTACTTGTGTGAGAGAAATAAAAAGATTTGGGGAACCCAGCAAAAATAATTACAAAAAATGGAAGAGTCTGGGTCTGTTTCATTGCTTCATAGTTCTGCTTCTAAACCGATGACCTCAACCACAATACTTAATGAAGCAATCAATCTAACGAATGTTTAGACTTTTCACTGTAGTTTTCACAGTGTCTTAAAAAACTTTATAAAACCATTCTGGACAAAAAATATAAAAATACTTACGGAAAACTTTGGAAGAACAAACAGAACCTACTTCATAGTTTCAGATTTAAATTTAAATTCTGCCATAACCTTTGCTGGCAAAAGTGTATGACTATTTCAGCTTAAGCACATTAACCGTATTTTTTCTTTTATGCATCCTGAACTGTTGTTTTATTATTATATGTTTGGATTTAGTTTTGCCTAATATTTTTTGAAGCAAATTAAGAAACTGAAGTTATTAGTAAACCTTTAAACTGTTTCCTGGGGGGATTCTATCATACTGTATGTTAGAGTTATTATCTATTGAAGCATATATTTGCATATATGAAGGATGAGTGTGTTTCTACAAAACGTGGCGGTGACCACCATCCTCTTCAGATAGCTGTCAGTCAAGGTAAAATAAAAAAAAAGTTTATACTTCTTCCAGACAATTTCCAAAGATTTTGATCTCAGTACCTGAACTTGACATGTTTGCCTTCACAGAGAAAACTTGTGTTACACCAGGCATTAGAACTGATGATCTGAAAAAGAATATTTCCATTTTCTCCTAGGTCTTTATGCTTTTTAGAGCTTTTGTGAATAATTTTTAATTGAAAGTATTATCAGGTGAAATACCTGTAGGACCTATTGTTTTTACTCTTCAGACAGTTTTTGACTTTCAGCTCTTTCTTGCTTTGACCCTAACGTTCTCTCAAATCCCACCAGCCAGCTGGGCATATGAAAAATTAGATACAGGATGTCAGACAACACTGATCTAGCTTTTCCTATCATTTTATTTTCATTTTATTTGATGTCTTTCTCTTTTCTTTCCAAAGTGGAACTGGCTATTTTAAAATTCTATTTAGGTTTTCAATAGTCTTCAGTTTTAATAATATTCGTTAAAAAAAAAGAGAAAATAAATCTTACTAACTCCCATTGTCTTTGCGTTTCTTCTGTCATTCCTGCTTTTAATTTTCCTGCTGCTTCTCTGGCTTTTATGCTGCCAAAGAGACAAATTGTTCATCCATAGTTTAATATTTATTATCTTTTGAATTTGAATCCCTTTGATTTTCCTTAAATAGTTACAAAAGCTAATGAGTGCTGAAAATAAAAATAGGAATATCTACATTTAAAAGTTCTTACATTTCAGGATAAACTATTTCCAAATAATGAGTAAAGAAATCAATTAGTAAGACCAAAAAAAAATCTGAATTCTAAGATCCATGAAATTGTCAGATGTTCTATAATTAGGAATATAATTCTTTAATCTCTGAATGAAATTCCATATTTTCAATATCAAAAACATTTAGCAATCGTTCTTGAAGTGACCACATGTAATGATCCATAATCTTGTTGACAAGCTGGTTTCTCTTTTTGGTTGTTTCATTAACTAGGCAGACAATTTTAAAAGGTGTTTTTTTTTTCAATTATTTGCTTTACTCTTTCACAACATAGGTGACCTGCTAAGAAATGAAAGATTTGAAGTCTTTCATAGTTTGTTGAGTCTTTATGTAGGATGCATCCGCTGATAGATAGGAAGGAATTAAGCAGCTGAATTTACAGCTGGTAAACAGTGGTGGAATACCATTATGTAAGTAATACCACGTAAAGTTCCATTAGGCAATACTCATCATAATGTATTAGGCATTTTAATATAATACCAAACAGCATTAAACTCATTGGCATGTCATCCTTTTGAGCAATAACAATCTAGTTTTTGTCAAATAATTGTGTTGATAATACTGTTAGATGAGATTTTGTATTGTTAAAGTTTTTTATTTTATTTCATGTTATGGTATGTTAGGCTTTTTACTTTTGTTCAAATGATGATCATGGCTCATGAATTGGCAGGGCTCATTGAGAGGGCTTTAAACTAGGTTCGAAGGGGGAAGGGGATAAAACCAGGCTCACTAGAGATGAGCCTAGGGGTGGCGTGCCGATGCCGGGGGTGAAATCGATAGCCCAGCTCAAGTGCATCTTGAGCACCAGTGCACGCAGCATGGGCAGCAAACAGGAGGAGCTGGAAGCCATTGTGCAGCGGGAGAGATATGACTTAGTCGCCATCACAGAAACATGGTGGGGTGACTCTCATGACTGGAGTGCTGCAATGGATGGCTATAAAGTCTTCAGAAGGGACAGGCGAGGAAGGAGAGGCAGTGGGGGTGGCCCTGTATGTTAGGGAGCGTTTCGATTGTCTAGAGCTCAACGACTGTGATGATGATACAGTTGAGTGTTTATGGGTAAGGATGAGGGGGAAGGCCAACGAGGCAGATATCCTGCTGGGAGTCTGTTATAGACCACCCAACCAGGATGAAGCGTTCTACAAGTGGCTGGCAGAAGTCTCTCAATCGCTAGCCCTTGTTCTCGTGGGGGACTTCAACTTCCCGGATGTCTGCTGGCAATACAACACGGCAGAGAGGAAGCAGTCTAGGAGGTTCCTGGAGTGTGTGGAAGACACCTTCCTGACACAGCTGGTAAGTGAGCCTACCAGGGGAGGTGCCTCACTCGACCTGCTGTTTACTAACAGAGAAGGACTGGTGGGAGATGTGGTGGTCGGAGGCCGTCTTGGGCTTAGCGACCGTGAAATGGTAGAATTCTCGCTTCTTGGTGAAGTAAGGAGGGGGGGGCAGCAAAACCACAACCATGGACTTCCAGATGGCAGACTGGCCTGTTCAGGACGCTGGTTGAGAGAATCCCTTGGGAGACGGTCCTGAAGGGCAAAGGGGTTCAGGAAGGCTGGACGATCTTCAAGAAGGAAGTCTTAAAGGCGCAGGAGCAGGCTGTCCCTGTACACTGTAAGAAGAATGGGCGGGGAAGACGACCGGCCTGGCTGAACGGGGAGCTCTTGCTGGGACTCAGGAAAGAAAGGAGGGTTTACCACTTGTGGAAGAAGGGGCAGGCAACTCAAGAAGAGTACAGGGATCTCGTTAGGTCGTGCAGAGAAGAAATGAGAAAGGCAAAAGCCCAGCTAGAACACAATCTGGCCGCTGTCGTTAAAGACAACAAAAAATGTTTTTACAAATATATTAATGACAAGAAGAGAGCCAAGGAGAATCTCCATCCTTTATTGGATGCAGGGGGGAACATTGTCACCAAGGATGAGGAAAAGGCTGAGGTACTCAATGCCTTCTTTGCCTCAGTCTTTAACAGGCAGACCAGTTATCCTCAGGGTATTCAGTCCCCTGAGCTGGAAGACGGGGACGGCGAGCAGGATGAACCCCCCATAATCCAAGAGGAAGCAGTCAATGACCTGCTACGCCACCTGGACACTCACATGTCTATGGGGCCGGATGGGATCCACCCGAGAGTGCTGAGGGAGCTGGCGGAGGTGCTCGCCAAGCCGCTCTCCATCATTTATCAGCAGTCCTGGTTAACGGGGAGGTCCCGGGCAACTGGAGGCTTGCCAATGTGACGCCCATCTACAAGAAGGGCCAGAAGGAGGATGCAGGGAACTACAGGCCTGTCAGCTTGACCTCGGTGCCAGGGAAGATTATGAAGCGGTTCATCTTGAGGGTGCTCACAAGGCATGAGTGGGACAGCCAGGGGATCTGGCCTAGCCAGCACGAGTTCATGAGAGGCAGGTCTTGCTTGACCAACCTGATCTCCTTCTATGACCAGGTGACCCGCCTAGTGGATGAGGGAAAGGCTGTGGATGTGGTCTACCTGGACTTCAGTAAGGCCTTTGACACCGTCTCCCACAGCACTCTCCTAGAGAAGCTGGCGGCTCACGGCTTAGACAGGTGTACTCTGCGCTGGGTCAAAAACTGGCTGGACGGCCGGGCCCAGAGAGTTGTGGTGAATGGAGTTCAATCCAGTTGGCGGCCAGTCACAAGCGGTGTTCCCCAGGGCTCAGTACTGGGACCGGTCTTGTTTAATATCTTTATCGATGATCTGGATGAGGGGATCGAGTGCACCCTCAGTAAGTTTGCAGACAACACCAAGCTGGGCGGGAGTGTTGATCTGCTCGAGGGTAGGAAGGCTCTGCAGAGGGTCCTGGACAGGCTGGATCGATGGGCCCAGGCCAACTGTATGAGATTCAACAAGGCCAAGTGCCGGGTCCTGCACTTGGGTCACAACAACCCCATGCAGCGCTACAGGCTTGGGGAAGAGTGGCTGGAAAGCTGCCTGGCGGAAAAGGACCTGGGGGTGCTGGTCGACAGCCGGCTGAACATGAGCCGGCAGTGTGCCCAGGCGGCCAAATACGCCAATGGCATCCTGGCCTGTATCAGAACTAGTGTAGCCAGCAGGAGTAGGGAAGTGATCGTGCCCCTGTACTCGGCACTGGTGAGGCCGCACCTCGAATCCTGTGTTCAGTTTTGGGCCCCTCACTCCAAGAAGGACGCTGAGGTGCTGGAGCATGTCCAGAGAAAGGCAACGAGGCTGGTGAAGGGTCTGGAGAGCAAGTCTTACGAGGAGCGGCTGAGGGAACTGGGACTGTTTATCCTGGAGAAAAGGAGGCTGGGGGGAGACCTCATCGCTCTCTACAACTACCTGAAAGGAGGTTGTAGCGAGGTGGGTGTCGGTCTCTTCTCCCAAGTAACTAGCGATCGGATGAGAGGAAATGGCCTCAAGTTGCGCCAGGGGAGGTTTAGATTGGACGTGAGGAAAAATTTCTTTACTGGAAGAGTGGTTAAACATTGGAGCAGGCTGCCCAGGGAAGTGGTGGAGTCCCCATCCCTGGAGGTATTTAAAAGATGAGTAGATGAGGCACTTAGGGACATGGTTTAGTGGGTGGTGGTGGTGGGTTGCTGGTTGGACTCGATGATCTTAGAGGTCTTTTCCAACCTCAATGATTCTATGATTCTATGATGCAAAGTTAGTCAATAATTTTAGGCACTAACCATACTCTGAGGTTGTCTTGACAGAGCGGTTAAAGGGAACTGCTGTGGATGACTTCAACCTTGGCCTTGTTCCCAATTGATCCAGCTGGCACATGGTATTTTGGGTTGGGAAGTTAAAATCAGCAGACTATCATGCAAGTCATTCTCTTCCCCTGTATGCTATTGGTTATGAAGAACTAGTATTGCTTAAGCTCTCCATAAGCTGCTTACACAGTCATTAGATACAAGCACTCCATCTTAAACTAGTGTTTCCTGCTGAAATGCTTAAATGCTTTTTAAATTGCACCATATTTATTTCATTATATGATAAGAGTTCCGTTTTATGTACTTGCACCTCTTGGAAGTATGGTAATGAGATATTTGTGTATATTTGCTCTTCACCGTAACAAAAGCCAGATAAATATAATGGAGAAAGAAGTAATAAATCTACCTGAGTTTATGACTTGGCCCTGTTCAAGTAGCAAACTTAATACAAAAGATTTCTTCAAGCATAAAAAGTATAAAATGAGATAAAACTAAAATAGCTAAGTGAACCTAGAGGAAAAATGTATCACTGCCTGTTAATTTTAGACAACATATTTTTCCATAAAACACCCTCACCGGAGAGTGATACTTATTGTTCTTTTGAAAGCAATTACTCTACTGTGCAGTACATTACACTGCAAAAAACCCACACCAATAAACACCAATAACAATGATTCTTTAAAGTGTCCCCCGTGTGCTGTGATGTATCTATTGGTAACTTACACAGTAAATCTAAACTGTTCAGCAAACACTATAGAATGTATCTGCAGGGCTTAATCCAGCCTTTCTCATTTAACATTCTTAATAGTGCAAAATTGGCTGCAACAATACAGTTTGATCAGCAACAATCCCGAAGTTTATTTAAATTTTCAGAAAACAGTTCTAGAAACTAAGCCATAGTTGAAAAATCAGATACACGACTGAATAATAAAGCATCATAGAGAAGAGTTATAGGCCTTCATCTTGCAAACTCTTTTGTATTGGTCCTACTGGGTCCTCCGTGCCAGTCAGTCTTCAGGTTTCAGACTCTTCATTCTAGACCATGAAAAATATTACACTATTTAAACCTGCTATTAAAATAATTGCCTTATCTTTCATAATCACATGCTTCAAAACAAACTCATTTTCTTATTTGACTATTATAAATTATTTTATCTCCCTTCATTACTAAGTGGAGAGATCTGTGTTATCCCTGATGTCTGAAGAAGAGTGAGGACTGCTTTCTCTGATGCCTTTGGATTTCTACACAACGGTGGAAGAAGCATCAACTCTGGAGTGGGTGGATAAAAAAATACATCTCCACAAATTCTGAGTGACCTGTAATGATTTCAGTATGGTCATAGCACATATGAATTTTGCTTTCTGCAGTGGACTAGCCTTGGCAAACAGCCAAACACTGACCCAGATGCTCGCTTAATACCACTCTGTGGTGGGACAGGGGGAGACAATAGGATGAAAAAGCTCACAAGTTGAGATAAAGACAGATCAATTACCAATTGCTATCATAGGCAAAAAAGACTCAACTTAGGGAAAATTAACTTTACTTTATTGCAAATTAAAATAGGTTTGGTAATGAGAAAACTAGGAGACAAATATTAGAACACCTTTCCTCCCCTCTTTCCTAGACTCAGTTTCACTCCTTCACTCCAGACCCCTCGTCCCCCTATGCAGGGAGTTGGTGAGGGGAAGTTATGGTCAATACATAATGGTTTCTTTCTGCCACTCCTTGCTTCTCACACTTTTCCTTTGCTCCAGTGTGGGCTCTCCACAGGCTGCGGTTCCTTCAGGAATATCCATCTGCTCCACCATGGGTCCTCCACCAGCTTCAGTGTGAATCTCTGCTCCAGCACCTGGAAAACCACCTCCTCCTTGTCCTTGTCATTTTTATCATTGTAGTCATTGTTCTCCTCCTCCTCCCTCTCCTCCTTCTCCTTCTCCTTCTCCTTCTCCTTCTCCTTCTCCTTCTCCTTCTCCTTCTCCTTCTCCTTCTCCTTCTCCTTCTCCTTCTCCTTCTCCTCCTCCAAACCCATTGTTTCCTCTGCTGTTTCTCACGCTTTGTTACCTCCTCCTCTCTGCTTTCTGGTGTTACTGCTCTTTCTTAAATATACACTTTCCCAGAGGTGCCACCATCTGGCTGATGGGCTCAGCTGTTTCCTGTGGTGGGTCTGTTGGAGTTGGCTGGAACCAGCTGTGTCTGGCATGGGGCAGCCCCTGGTCTTTTTCCACAGAGGCCACTCCCACACCCCCCCAGTTGCCAGCACCTTGACACATACGCACAATAGAGTTACATATCATGACTGCTTCGGCAAAAAAATCAGCTACTTGTGATGATGTCATAACATTTGTATGAAAATACTAGTTTGAAACTTAGGCTGAGGAGACCTCTTTCCATTCACTTCTCACAGAGAAAGGTAAAGAATATTCTAATTTCCAACAGGATCTAAACTAATTTAAGAATCCATATTAAACAATATCCAATGTAATTTCCCCATAACTACCACATGTAACTGTCTAAAGGAGAGGTCTATATATTTCACAGAAGTCTCTGATGAAAGCTGAGGTATTTTAATTATAATAGCATAATGCCTAAAACAGTATTATGTCCAATGAGTGGAAATTTTAAGACATAGTGCCTACAGTGGAGACATACTATCGGTTTCAGGTACTGTAAATGATGTTGTAAACCTATTTATAACTCCAAAAGTATTAGAATTCAGAATTAGCTGTTTTCTACTGCATGCCATAATCTAGAATTTTTGATTGATTATGTCAAAAGCTGAGCATATCCTGAAATTGCTACCTGTCCACAGAAAATAAGAGTGCTCAGGAACTTCACCCAGAAAATTCTACTCTGTTTTTATGTAAATGCATTATAAAAAGCCAATGGCTCAACAAAAATAAAGAAAATGTTATGTAGCAAAAAGTTCTTCAATTATCATTTTCACAGGGAATATCACCTCACTTTTCAATTACTGTTTTGAGTTATTCTTACACCTTTAGTGCCTGTAGTTGTTTAGGTCTTCTTTCCTTTCTGTGTTGAAGATTTCCACTCCTGAGTTAAAGCAAATGTTTGCATGGCTGTGTTTTACCTGCACGGGCAGAAATTGACGATGAACAGATTACAATGCTAACTAGTTTTTGTTTAAACAATATGATTTATGACTCAAATTATAATTCTAAATGCCTACTGCTCTGAAAGGTGCAGATTTTGTTCAGGAATAATCTTTTCAAGAGTAGTTTTCCTCTTAGGCTGAAATGGCAAGAGTTCTTGCAAAGCTATTTCACACTATCAAGAAAAACAAAAAGATGTCCAGTGAAACTGTCTCTTAGGTGCATTCCTCAGGCAACTCAACTTACATTTCGTTCCTCTATTTCCAATCTCTTTTTACAACTCTTTACCTCCCTGAAGTGATTTCATTAATGATTACATATTATGGTATGAAAATTTGTCTGTTCTTTATTAATTTACTAAAGATAGAATATATGATTCTAAAAAGTCAGAATTCTCAGAGTATATGGATGCATAGAAGGAATCTGTTGCAAGTTTAAAGCTATATATGTGCTAGGAGAAAATAAAATTTGATATATATTACTAAAAAGTCTTCAACAACCCTGACCAAGACTGTGAATAGCATTTTATGATACATTGTCTCACTGTGCAAATACACTGCAACAATAAAATAATAATAAAAAAAAATTACAAATTGACTTCCACTGGCATTTTAATCCCAAATTATCTGTGACTAATTGTCTTATATAAAATGTTCAAATTTATATAATTTATGAGTTCTATTATGCTTTTGCTTGTGATTTCCTGCTGCTATGCTGTACATGGACTTAAGTCACATCAAATTAAAATAACTGGGAAATTGCCCTTTATATGACTTTAGTTTCTGCTCAGATCTCCAATTAGTTATATTTTATTTACATAAGGCCTGAAGCAAAGCCACATTTAGTTAATAAGAGTTGACTTATTGCTGAGAACAATGGTTTTAGATTAAGCTTTTAGTGTTTAGGTTAACCCTAGGTAGATTCAGGAAATAATTAGTGAGTGTACTTACAGCTCATATGAAAAAAAAAAAACCCATCTTTGAGCTACATTTAAAAAACCACACTTTTTTTCAAGCAATATTACTTGGAGGTAATTTGCAATGTAGTTATAACACTAAGGTTGAGCATCTTGCAAAAGAATATAGACAACTAAATATTGGTTTCATAATATTTGTAGATATACCAAGGCACAATTCAGAAGTATAGCTTGTGTCCCTATTAAATCTAGCTACTCATATTTCCACAGAAAAGGAGATTTTTGTCAGCACTGCTGTATCCATCATACCAAAATTCTCATAGGTGATGAAAAACAGCTTTCTGTGATAAGGGATGAAGCAGTAATAGCACAACAGCACAATCTGTGAAGGCAAGATTGATCTCTTATTCACAGAGTGATTTCAAACAGCCAGAAGGGACTGCCTGCTGTAAGACTGTCTTTGTGGGGAACATCTTCAGCAAAATTGAATAATAATGTTTCTGTGGGCCTTAAGCACTTTGTGCAGAATGTGTGTTTTCCTGAACTCATTTCATTTTCATTATCATCAAAAATGTGTCAATATTGCAAAATGGGTCTGGTTTGTACAAATGATCCTGGACACCTCCCGGGAAATATTTCTTTATATGCAATGTATAAAGAAGTTCCATTCAAGTAAGGAATCTAAGAGGAAAAGGTCTGACATTTTCATATTTTCTTCCCATTTCTGTTCTGAAAGGCTGTGAAAATATGAGAAAGAACAATCTGGGCACACATAGATTTCTCTGATTAGGCACTTTCTACACACTTTTCAACTTTGATTCCTTAATCCCATTAAACATTATTTGCACAGCAGGTACTTACTGAAAGTAGCTTTCATTTTAGCTGGAGATTTCTTCAGTGAAAGCTCTGAAAACCTGAAGCTCTGTTAATACCTTTTTTTCCTTCATATTTCTCACCTTATGAAGTAGATTGAAAAAAACATCTTTTAATGTACACATTTTAAATACAAATCTTTTCATCCCTGATGTGAACATTCATCCTGTTTCATTTGATAGACCTTTAATACATTTTTCAGAGTTGTTGCAATCAGCAGGCAACTGTGTTCATAGAATCAAAGAACCTCCAGGTTATCTCAAAGGAAGATATGAATTAAATTTTATTTAGTAATTCATGTGCAGTACATTGCATTAAATATTCACCATGTTTGTCAGAGGCAAAGAGCAGAAAAAGAGGGGAAAATCATAGAATCATTAAGGTTGGAAAAGACCTCTAAGATCATCCAGTCCAACTGTCAAGCCAACACCATCGTGCCCACTAAACCATGTCCTTAAGCGCCTCATCTACTCGTCTTTTAAATACTTCCAGGGTCAGTGACTCAACCACTTCCCTGGGCAGCCTGCTCCAATGTTTAACCACTCTTCCAGTAAAGAAATTTTTCCTCACGTCCAATCTAAACCTCCCCTGGCGCAACTTGAGGCCATTTCCTCTCATCCGATCGCTAGTTACTTGGGAGAAGAGACCGACACCCACCTCGCTACAACCTCCTTTCAGGTAGTTGTAGAGAGCGATGAGGTCTCCCCCCAGCCTCCTTTTCTCCAGGCTAAACAACCCCAGTTCCCTCAGCTGCTCCTCATAAAACTTGTTCTCCAGACCCCTCACCAGCCTCATTGCCCTTCTCTGGACACGCTCCAGCACCTCAGCGTCCTTCTTGGAGTGAGGGGCCCAAAACTGAACACAGTATTCGAGGTGTGGCCTCACCAGGGCCGAGTACAGGGGCACATTGACTTCCCTACTCCTGCTGGCTACACTAGTTCTGATACAGGCCAGGTTGCCATTGGCGTATTTGGCCGCCTGGGCACACTGCTGGCTCATGTTCAGCCGGCTGTCGACCAGCACCCCCAGGTCCTTTTCCGCCAGGCAGCTTTCCAGCCACTCTTCCCCAAGCCTGTAGCACTGCATGGGGTCGTTGTGGCCGAAGTGCAGGACCCAGCACTTGGCCTTGTTGAATCTCATACAGTTGGCCTGAGCCCATTGACCCAGCCTGTCCAGGACCCTCTGCAGAGCCTTCCTACCCTCGAGCAGATCAACACTCCCGCCCAGCTTGGTGTTGTCTGCAAACTTACTGAGGGTGCACTCGATCCCCTCATCCAGATCATCGATAAAGATATTAAACAAGACCGGTCCCAGTACTGAGCCCTGGGGAACACCGCTTGTGACTGGCCGCCAACTGGATTGAACTCCATTCACCACAACTCTCTGGGCCCGGCCGTCCAGCCAGTTTTTGACCCAGCGCAGAGTACACCTGTCTAAGCCGTGAGCCGCCAGCTTCTCGAGGAGAATGCTGTGGGAGACGGTGTCAAAGGCCTTACTGAAGTCCAGGTAGACCACATCCACAGCCTTTCCCTCATCCACTAGGCGGGTCACCTGGTCATAGAAGGAGATCAGGTTGGTCAAGCAGGACCTGCTTTTCATGAACTCGTGCTGGCTGGGCCTGATCCCCTGGTTGTCCCGCACATGCCTTGTGAGCGCCCTCAAGATGAACTGCTTCATAATCTTCCCTGGCACCGAGGTCAGGCTGACAGGCCTGTAGTTCCCTGCATCCTCCTTCCGGCCCTTCTTGTAGATGGGCGTCACATTGGCAAGCCTCCAGTTGCCCGGGACCTCCCCGTTAACCAGGACTGCTGATAAATGATGGAGAGCGGCTTGGCGAGCACCTCTGCCAGCTCCCTCAGCACTCTTGGGTGTATCCCATCCGGCCCCATAGACTTGTGAGCGTCCAGGTGGCATAGCAGGTCATTGACTGCTTCCTCTTGGATTATGGAGGGTTTATCCTGCTTGTCATCCCTGTTTTCCAGCTCAGGGGACTGAATACCCTGAGGATAACTGGTCTGCCTGTTAAAGACTGAGGCAAAGAAGGCATTGAGTACCTCAGCCTTTTCCTCATCCTTGGTGACAATGTTCCCCCCCGCATCCAATAAGGGATGGAGATTCTCCTTGGCTCTCTTCTTGTCATTAATATATTTGTAAAAACATTTTTTGTTGTCTTTAACGACAGCGGCCAGATTGTGTTCTAGCTGGGCTTTTGCCTTTCTCATTTCTTCTCTGCACGACCTAATGAGATCCCTGTACTCTTCTTGAGTTGCCTGCCCCTTCTTCCACAAGCGGTAAACTCTCCTTTCTTTCCTGAGTCCCAGCAAGAGCTCCCCGTTCAGCCAGGCCGGTCGTCTTCCCCGCCCGTTCTTCTTACAGTGTACAGGGACAGCCTGCTCCTGCGCCTTTAAGACTTCCTTCTTGAAGATCGTCCAGCCTTCCTGGACCCCTTTGCCCTTCAGGACCGTCTCCCAAGGGATTCTCTCAACCAGTGTCCTGAACAGGCCAGTCTGCCATCTGGAAGTCCATGGTTGTGGTTTTGCTGCCCCCCCTCCTTACTTCACCAAGAAGCGAGAATTCTACCATTTCACGGTCGCTAAGCCCAAGACGGCCTCCGACCACCACATCTCCCACCAGTCCTTCTCTGTTAGTAAACAGCAGGTCGAGTGAGGCACCTCCCCTGGTAGGCTCACTTACCAGCTGTGTCAGGAAGGTGTCTTCCACACACTCCAGGAACCTCCTAGACTGCTTCCTCTCTGCCGTGTTGTATTGCCAGCAGACATCCGGGAAGTTGAAGTCCCCCACGAGAACAAGGGCTAGCGATTGAGAGACTTCTGCCAGCCACTTGTAGAACGCTTCATCCTGGTTGGGTGGTCTATAACAGACTCCCAGCAGGATATCTGCCTCGTTGGCCTTCCCCCTCATCCTTACCCATAAACACTCAACTGTATCATCATCACAGTCGTTGAGCTCTAGACAATCGAAACGCTCCCTAACATACAGGGCCACCCCCACTGCCTCTCCTTCCTCGCCTGTCCCTTCTGAAGACTTTATAGCCATCCATTGCAGCACTCCAGTCATGAGAGTCACCCCACCATGTTTCTGTGATGGCGACTAAGTCATATCTCTCCCGCTGCACAATGGCTTCCAGCTCCTCCTGTTTGCTGCCCATGCTGCGTGCACTGGTGCTCAAGATGCACTTGAGCTGGGCTATCGATTTCGCCCCCGGCATCGGCACGCCACCCCTAGGCTCATCTCTAGTGAGCCTGGTTTTATCCCCTTCCCCCTTCGAACCTAGTTTAAAGCCCTCTCGATAAGCCCCACCAATTCATGAGCAAGAATCCTTTTTCCCCTGTGAGACAGCTGAACTCCATCTGTCGCCAAAATCTCAGACTTCTGAGAAAATCTCTTTACAGCTTTCTGAAGTTTTTCAGAATCAGTGAAGAATGAGATTTTTGCTTCTCTAATTTTAGTTGTCTTCTTGCTTCTACCTTCATGAGACAGGGGAGCTCTTAGGGGGTTTGGTTTGGCTTGTGAAGATGTGCAAAACAGTGTCTTCTATTTTTTTTATGAAAAGCTAACTTATAAAAATAATTTGAAGACTCTGTATCAGGGAGGAGAAGTTGTCCACAGAAAGTGAGGCAGGTTAAAGAACATGTATATATAAAGCACAGGACCATTTAGAAAGTCTTTATCTTCCCTGCTTGGTCCTACATGGAAGATAGAATGAACCAAAGAAGGAATGAACTATTCCATCTTTGGTACTTTCTTTCCTTCATATATAACATTTCAACTTACATTTAGGAAGCATTTCAAGTTGCAACATAGTATTAATGCAGTACTTAAATGAAAAGGACTGGCTGAAAAGTGATAATTAGTTTTACAAAGGAACACATGCAAGATCTATGTTTTAAGCACGTGGTTTAATTCCAATATGGAAAGAAGACAGTTTTTTCAGAAAGCAACCTAATCAAATGAAAGAGATCTTGTGCACTAGAGAACAGGACTGTTGTGGTTTAACCTCAGTTGGCAACTGAGCACCACACAGCCGCTCGCTCACTCCCCCCCACCCGGTGGGATGGGGGAGAGAATTGGAAGAACACAAGTGAGAAAAACTCGTGGGTTGAGATAAAAACAGTTTAATAATTGAAATAAAATGATAATAATAATAATATGATAATAATAATAATACACAAAGCAAGTGATGCACAGTACAATTGCTCACCACCCACCGACTGATGCCCAGCCAGTCCCCGAGCAGCGGCCCCCCTGGGCAGCTTTCCCCCAGTTTCCTCCATGACGTCACATGGTATGGAATGTTTCTTTGGCCAGTTTGGCTGTGCCCCCTCCCAGCTTCTTGTGCACCTCCAGCCTTCTCAGTCGGTAGAGCATGGAAAACTAAAAAGTCCTTGGCTAGTGAAAGCATTACCTAGCAACAACTGAAACATGGGTGCGTTATCAACT
Source organism: Aptenodytes patagonicus (assembly GCF_965638725.1). NCBI lineage: Eukaryota > Metazoa > Chordata > Aves > Sphenisciformes > Spheniscidae > Aptenodytes > Aptenodytes patagonicus. The sequence goes on from NC_134949.1 coordinate 46,741,571, forward strand.
TTGTTCTCATCCTAAATCCAAAACACAGCACTGTACCAGCTACTAGGAAGGAAATTAACTCTATCCCAGCCGAAACCAGGACAAGACCTTACCTTAAATTACTTGATTTGAACCTGGAACTTGAGCCTTGACCACCCCATACTGCAGGTAACATTTTCCATTTTCAAGTAGTAAGCTCATACTGTTTCCTATACCAGGAAGAATCCTGTGTTGGGAAGAATGGTCTTAAATCTGTCTCCTAAATCCCTGGCTATTAGGATATTTAGCCAACAAAAATTTCATTAAAATGTAAACATTTCTGATTTTTTCCTTATTATTATTTTTTTGAACAAATTCATGTTTTCTAGTGGAAAAACACTTTGTAGACATATTCTGAATCCCCTCTATAAATAAGATTAGCAAGCACTTTAATTATAAACAGTAAATTTGCCTTGTTCTGATGCCTGACAGAAACATGAATCATACCCTGAGGGAAATAACAGCTTCTGTGGCTGTTGTTAATGATTTGAGAGAAAGTTTTTAGGAGAACTCTATCCCTCACAATTTATGTGTGCCAATAGACTGTTCCCATCATCCACCATTTCAAAATATTGCAGGAGCATTACAGTGATAGTTCTTTAAAGTCTCAAACTTTGTACAATCTTCGGAGGAGAGTTGAGAAACTGAACGGCTTCCATCTTCTACAAATAACAAGTTAAAGGATGCATAACCCAAGCTCAGGATACTGACAAATCCTAGCTGTCCTTATGGTGTACAAAGTTTGAACATTTCTAGAAATGACTTCTCAGCTGACTTGTCTATCAAATTCTGAACATGAAATGGTACTGGGAGGGCAGCTGAGGTACAGGTCAGCAGTCTGGGACAGTGCTGCAAGTCCTATCTGCCTACATCAGGGTTCTGCTTGAAGCTAAGCAGAAATAATAGTATAGGCTGTAATTTTCTGTCTGTTTGAGTCTTTCAAGCAGTATAAATGAGAAGAAACTTGGGCCTTGAACCCACAAAAGAAATTTTGGGTTCAGGCTTACACTCAAAAAGTAGTAGCCATCGTCTCCTTCAAAAGGGCTTAAGGAGTTTTGCTTGATCAGAAGAATCTTATACTGTATCCTCTGAGTTTATTGACACACTGACTTCATACCATGGAAACTGGCCGTTGACCCAATTTCACTTTTCCCATTAATATCTCCCCACAATCTTCAAGACTATTAGGACTGATAAAGTGATTTTTCAAATATACAAAGGCCTCCTTTTCTCTTGTCAGAAAATCTGATGCAACAACACTGGAGTAACTACCATTGGGTCAGAAGAATTATACTTAGGTAAGAAGAGGATAATAAATCCAGGACTTGCTTATCATAGTAGTTTCATATGTATTGACTATGACAGAAAAAAGCTAGACCATACAACATATGCAAAGATTTAGTGGTTATCAGATATTCTTGACGCTAACCCTTAGAATTACTGTAAGACAGCTCAAATGTTATAAATGAAATGCAACGAGTTTAAGGTGTGTTAAGAGAGATTCAGGTTGGCATTACAAAACAATTAGTCATGAAGGGACTGAAGACCCCCAGAATATATTGTCTAGGGAAATTTAGAGTCTAAATCATTGGAAGTTTTAAGAACAGGTTGGACAAACCCCTGTCAAGAATGGTTTAAGTATTGTCAATCCTGCCTTTGAACAGATAACTTCTCAGGGTCCCCTCCAGCTCTTTTTTGTTGTTCTATGATTTTACATCCACTCCATTATATTAACTGGAGTTTATTCTAAATGTCTGAGAACCATCCCATTCTTTTCCATTTGGCAGTCTCAGGAGTATATGTGTAGTACCAAGTCATTCAAGAATTAGGAAGTTCTGCACATTTCTGCTTGATAGGTTGTTGTTTGTTTTTTTTTTTTTTTTCCTGAATTCTGTTAATCTAAGGAAAAACCCTGAAACTTTCACAGTAGTGTTCAGGATAAAAAATATTTCTTTGATATCTGGCTTAAAAAGAAATATAGATAACACAAAGTTTCTAATTTTTTTTTGTGTGTGTGTGATTCTTTATGCTTTCAGAATTTCTATGTCAAATATTCCTGGCACAATTTGGATAACATAGGTGATTCAAGGAATGAAATGTTATTATTTCTGTGTCTAAAATACCTGTGAGTAAAGGTCTCTGTCCTGTACGACTATCACATTTTTCAGACTAACTCCTTTGCATAGTAAATGTAGGTGCAGTTTTCTTTGAAATTCATGTCCAGACTGGATCAATTACATGTATTACAGCCTGCAAGAGAAAGGCCTTTTCTCTTTCTTCTGGAGAGTTTAATTTGAATTTAAAAGTTGGATCTTTTATTAAGTGAAAAAAGAAAACTGCTTTATTTCTTCTTGGTGATTCTGCTGAGGGCATCCTGGGGCTTCTGCAGCATGACTGCAATCAGAGCAGTGCCCTAACAATCATTGATCAATCAAATGCAGAGGCATATAACAACCATCATTTAGTATAAAATTAGTCGTCTTATGTTTTCACCAGGAAGTCTATTTTTAGTGTGTATTTTTCCCTTTAACTTATAATCTTTTTAATATCAGATCTTTGCTTGAAAATTACAAGCTTTCTGTAACACACAGACTATATGCAGTGGCAGTTTTAGCAACTGTAATTGGGGGCATACATTAATACAAAGAGATGACTAGTGAAGATGGAGGAAAGAAAGACAAGCAACAGAAAGAGAAAAGAAAGCATGAATAACAAATTAAATACACATATAAATTTATCTTGACACAGTTTCATAAAGAACCAAATATATCCAATTTCTATATCTTTTGTCATTTCTACCACTTTCTCAACATTTTCTATTTTACAGTAATTTTGGTATGGCAATACCCGCCTCACTCTTTGAGGTGCTCTAATACTGAAATTCCTGGCAGAGTGAATACTAGTCAGTAAGTAAGGTTTTAATTATAGCTTCTTTTACTCATCTCTTTTCTGGATCAATATCAGACTTCTATACCTTATAGTGCTTTATCTGAACTTTAAACCAATCATGATTATTCTTACTTCTCCTGTTGGAATAATCCAGAACATTATTCATTCAACAAAGAGAAACTACCCCTACAGCTTACATACTTTACATTTAATTGACTAATTTTTCCACTGATTATTCTTGTGCCCAAATTGTTAGCTTAATTCTTTTTTTTTCCCATACTAATCCTAACTGATACATTTTTGAGAGCAAATACTGTAAGTTTTTTACCTTTATATTATTCTATTAATCAGCTGAAAACTTTCTAAAGATACTTAGGGTAGAATGGCTACTTAGCAGTTTTGTTCTGGATACAGCACCTATAAAAATTCTATCTCTTAACTATCATAATGAAGATACTTCTAAATGACACTCGTATTTTAAGATCAGTATTTGATCTAGAGAATTCGGGGGAATTACCAGCTGAAGTCATACGGGATTGTTCACAACAAACCATAATACTTGAATACTCCATACAAAGAAACCCCTAATAGCATGCTACTAAATTTTCACTCTTGAAGAGCTGAGATTAGAGAGTTACTCTCAGAATAACTTTTGCATCTGGATGTCCCAAATTATACAGTGCTGCAACAGATAAAAAAATAGTATGAACAATTTATTAGAAACTAATTAGAGAAATCAGCCATTGTTAGACTATAGCTTTTATCTTGCTCAAGTCCCTGGGCAATAAAATATTTTTCAAGTACTTTTGCAATTTCAAGTGATATTACAGCATGATATTTTGTTTGCTTCTGTTTTGGAAAAAAATGCTTTTAGTTTTTTAGACATTGACTCCTGACAGATAAATAAGTGAAATAAATTCAAAACTAGTTTCTGTTTCAAAATATGTATTTATAATAGGGGATATAGTTATCCAACTTTCAGTGTAATTTACCTGGATATATTGAAAATATAAATTTTTTCACAAAAATGTAATTATTTTTCTTTTACAATATGTAGTCCTTTAAAAGATTTGTTTGAGGAGGGTCATTGTATTTTTAGTTATCTTATATCCTGATCTATGTATGTATATCTCTATGTACGTATACATAGAGATAGTTAAGGCCCAAGGTGCATATATATATGTGAGTGTGTATATACACTTTTATTTTCTCTCTCTCTCAATCTAGCCATCTTCCTGGATAGTATATTCATAGTGAATATCTCCCTGTATGTTTTAATTTCTGATCTACATAAATCAATGTAATTTCTTACTATCTAAAGTGTTCAGCAAGACACTTAATTTACTTGGAAGCTGATGTGAAAGCAATAAATTTATATTTAGTACATGTAGTTCTTAAATAGTCTTTTTGTGCAAGAAAAAACTTTTTAAAAAATGTACAACTGCATATTACTCCCACTGTAAACAGACTAAAGCATTCAGGGGCATTAACCTAAAGCATATTGAAATCGAACAGTTAGAATAGGTCATTTTTGGGCAAACCCAGGAATGAAAAAAAATTCTGGCTCTGGGTCAATAAGTGCAGTTGACTCTTTCTCTCTCTCTAATTGTGTGGACATCATAGTTGTAATGTACATTTGATAATTTAAGAAATGTTAAAATCCACTTTGGAACACTTATGTTAGACATGATTTTGCTGTCATTTTTCCACTGGGAGAAATTTATAAACAAATAATTACAAATTACAATATACAAACACTTTTCTGCTCTGGTTGTACCTCAGTTTTGGGAGAGGGGATATGGATGTGAAAAGAAATAATTACTAAGGTTTTCAGACTTTGGTTAATAGGACAGCAAAGGATACAGAAAAAAAAAAAGACATTTACTGTTATGCCCTTCATAACAGGAAAAAAGTGTTTACTTCCATCTTCAGAAGTTAAAATAAGCTTGCGTTGACTTCAACAGCTGAAGAAGTGCTCACATAAATTCTATACCTCAGCTTTAAGACAGAACCTTACAGCTCAAAGAAGAGTAGTATTCATTGCTTTTTAATGGGTCTGATGGTATGAACACTGCTTTTGTGTTCCCTTAAAACCAAATATATTGCAAAATCTTTTTGGCTGAACACAGTAGAACATAATGTTGTGTGTCATTAGGTAACAACTTCATGAATCTGAATTTCCATCTGTAAGCAGGCTTGTGACTTTCTAGGCATAATATAGGCTTGGATAGACAAGAAAATCAACAGAAATATGTAGAAGAGTTTCTTTAGCAGTATTTCTGTATATGCTGTTACATAGACAGTTTATACTGGTTTTGAGGACTTAACATCTTTTGTCTCTAATTTTCCTCGTAAGCAGTCTGAATTTGGCCTGACAGCAAAACTCACCTGCTTTTTTAGTTGATTGAGAGATAAATTCTTGCCATTTTATCTACTTAATCTTGGTCATATGGCATCACAACATACCCTAAGAGGAGAGACAGAGTTCTGGGTATGCTGGCTAAATCTAGGTGTAAATGTAGGGTTTTTTTCCCTGGAAAAACAAGAGAGAATACTCTCAGCTTTACTCAACAATGATCCTACGTGAAAGCATCATTCATGGATGGATATCACACTTAGCCTTCAGTCCAGTCACAAGATTGTACTAAATAAGAGGGAGTGGCTTTCAACTAACCAGTTGGGTATAGGTTAGATATAAGATAGTAAATGAATAAAAGTCAAGCAATGGTAATATGGGATAAGCATGAATTAATTGGCTTGTAACATAGGAAGATCCTGAAGATCCTATAGCTTTGGCAGGCATGATACTACTCATTCAGTGATTGTGCTTTGCTAGAAGAGTGCCTAAACATTATTAGTAATGGATTTTCAAAAGTATCATCTTTAACTATGCTCTTTTGCTGCTGTAGCCTTTGCAAAGCTTGTAGGACAAGGACAGATACTAGTCGCTATGGTGATTAACTTTCGTGGGGCTTCCTGAGGCTTTAAAAATTTACATTTAAACCCTGGCTCTGCTTTGTTCTAAATCAGAAGCGTGAAAAATTGCAATGACATAGTTGCAATGGTGGCTGGTGATGCAGCAGCAAAATAAAATCCCTATCCAATATGCCCACTGTGTCTAAACAATTGAGTTTGTGAAGTGAGTAATGTCACTCACAGAGGTAAGCATCCTTGTTGAGCTTTGAGCAGCATACAGGTCCCACTTTTGCTTCATGCTACAAAATACAGATGAAAGATAATATCTTGAGGAAGAAGACTATCAGTTGTAAGGGATTTTCAAAAAATATGACTTGTGACTCCTAAAATTACTGCAGCAACTAAAAAATCCCTGCCTTAGGTGTAATACATACAGCCTGCTATAAGCTGTAGAAACTCTAAGCAAAAAAAAGAACTCTCAGTATTACCCAAATCCAACACAGTATACACAGTGACAAAAATAGACAACATGCTTCTCTGCTCTAATTTTGCAATTTATTTCCTTTGAACTTCCTGCTCTGTTGCTGTGGAAAAACATTATTGAAATGCCTCAGGCAAAGAAGTAACACTTTTCACTTTGAAAAAAAAAAAGAAAAAAATGTTCTTCTTTTACACTCTTAGGTTCTTGCTCAATACTTCTGCTGCCTGCCTGCAGGTCATCTGCAATGGTAATCCCAGAGGTCCCTATTGGCACTAACCAGCAGGTGACGTGATTCAAAGAGTACAGACTAGGCAGATGTAACCAGTTCTTAATGCTGCTTGATGAAGCTGCCCGACTGTTTGACGAAAGAATATGAAAGACAGGAGAGTAAGGATGTTTCATGGTCCTGGGCTATTTCAGAAGATCCAGAAGGCTCTTCCTGTTTGCATAAGGCACTGTGTCTTAGATGAGATGGTTTCATTCTGCCTTCATGCAACATTTTCCCTACATGTCGCAAGTCAGGACCAGCAACCCAGACTGCTATCTGTTTTTGTTCTGAGTTGTCCCTTCATCTACTCATTATCACACTGATGTTGCTAGAACTGCTCAATGTGAATAAGGTAGACAGCCGGGTGGAAGGTTTCCCTCCCTGTCCCAGATTGTTCTCTTTATTCACCTTAAGTGAACAGTTTGGTTTATCTAAAATTGTCCCACCGTTCAACAGACAAATTTCTTTCCTGTGTAAAAATCCCACTGAAATCAGTGAAACTACTCTAGCAAGCATATGCTTGCCAGTGTGAGTAAAGAGTGGCAAAAAGAGACATGAAACATCAACTTGTAGTCGAAGAGGTAGTTATTATTGACTTGTTTTCCATCTTAGCCGATGAAAAGGCTAGTGTTCTGAGAAGAAAGAATTCACTTAAGAGCCATATTTTTGGCCTGCTTCTTGATTGGCTTTTCAGCTTCTTACCTCTTGCCTGTTCTTCTGAACTGCTACCTTTCCCAGCTCTTTCAGTTTTAGAAATATCTACAAACAGTTTTATAACTTTCATTTTGCTTTGCCTTGGAAACAGAGCTCTACAGGGTACTGAGTTAATATGAAGTAAATCAAATCAAGTGTTCTGGTTTCAGCTGGGGTAGAGTTAATTTCCTTCCTAGTAGCTGGTACAGTGCTGTGTTTTGGGTTTAGGATGAGAATAATGTTGATAACACACCGATGGTTTAGTTGTTGCTAAGTTGTGCTTACACTAGTCAAAGACTTTTTAGCTTCCCATGCTCTACCGACTGAGAAGGCTGGAGGGGCACAAGAAGCTGGGAGGGGGCACAGCCAGGACAGCTGACCCAAACTGGCCAAAGGGACATTCCATACCATAGGACATCGTGCTTGGTATATAAACTGGGGAAAGCTGGCCGGGGGGGCTGCTGTTCGGGGACTGGCTGGACATCGGTTGGCAGGTGGTGAGCAATTGCATCGTGTATCACTTGTTTTGTATATTTATTATCATCATCATCATCATCATCATCATCATCAGTATCATCATTATTATTACTATTTTACTTCATTTTATTTCAATTATTAAACTGTTCTTATCTCAACCCACGAGTTTTCTCACTTTTACTCTTCCAATTCTCTCCCCCATCCCACTGAGGGGGGGGGAGAGTGAGCGAGCGGCTGTGTGGTGCTCAGTTGCTGGTGGAGATTAAACCATGACATCAAGAAACTGATGAATTTTGTGATCAGAATTAAATTAAATTAAATTAAACATTCTGAGCCAATATTAGCTTTCAGCATTCACAACTGCCAAGGTTCACCAGTCAACTCCATCTGTCCATAGCAAACAACTAGTTTTCCAAAATGATAAATCATAATTTATTTAAAAAATAAATTATTTGAAAAAATAAATCTGCCTAAACATACATAGTTATTGCCTAAGTAGAAGCATTAGATAGTATAGAACAACTTATTAATAGTAAATGTGTCCAAGTGTAATACAAAATACATGTAGAATTCCATAGAAGACCACAGTTGCTCATAACATTCATTCATTATGTTATATAGTTTTTATGGGATGACATTAGGGACTCTGTCATCTTGCTCTCAGATGCATCTCAGCTTAACCTGTAAAACACTTATACTACATGTACTACAGGAAGTTTATTATAAGCAATCTAAAACATTCTGAAACAAAGAGGAAACACTATGTAGTAGATAATACAGGAGACTGAAAATGCAGAAAGCTTAGGTTGACGGATCATCTGCAGAATTTGTGTGTGATCTTGCTGCATTGAGCAACCCATGTGAATTTATTTCCACATCTGTAAAATGGCAATAATGTTTGTCTAAGTAAACAGAAAGTTATGAAGCTCAGTCTAATAATGTTTGCCAAGAATCTTGAAATTCTTGTATACAAGACACTGTATTATTTATTGTATTACTTCATCTTTTATATAAAACAAAATCTGAGATGTGAAAGATTACAATTTAGATCTCATTGTTGTATATGATGTATGCTATGCCAATTAAGTTAATGTAAAATCAAAGGTGTTTGACTGATATTTATAATGCCAGGACTAAACCTACTTAGAAAATTTCTGTTGGAATACTTTTCAATGGGAAATATTCACAAGATTGATGTTTTATGCCTGCAATTTTGAAGTATTTCCTTTTTTTGGTCATAAAAGTAAAAAGTAATTGCACAGAGGTAGTGAAATATTAGGGAGCAGAAGTATTTCATCTGTGCCTGTAAGGCTTTCAGCAATTTCAGCAAACTGGCAGGAATTTTGGACAGCAAGCAAGCCAAAAATTTCTCTTTATGTTATCCCAAAGCCAAATTTTCCTGGGAATCCCTTTGCTCATAAAAGTTGTATTTTTAGTTTTTATACTGAAGTGGGATGACAAAGGTTTCCATTATTTTAGAGGGAGATTTTTAATTTTCTACTGCTGTTTATACAGAAAGCCATTAGGCAAGTAATAGATTTAAACTCAAATTAAATATCTCTGAGTGCCATGCTATTGCACAATACATGCATATGCCATTGAAGAGCCTTGATATAATAGGATAAACTAACTGATACATATATGGCATAGGCTGTTGCTTTGAATAGTGACTTATCTGAAAATCCAAGCACTTCCTACTTGTCTGACATCTTCAGTGTAAGAATTTCAGTTGCACTAGACTACAAATATAAAAGTATATTTTAATAATCCCAGTCAGATTGCAACAAATTCTGCTTTCTCTAATATCTGTTCAATATCTTGGGACTTTGTGAAAATAAGAGAAAATGTAGGCTAGAATGTGACAGGATATTATTCAGAGAACTTTCACTAATCCATCTTCTTCCAGCTCACATTACACTGATGTCATTTTTCTAGGAACTGTTGTTGAGGAAGTGCTATGGCATATCATATAATTATTCTTTTATCTCACAATACTTCTATTTCCAAGACTGGAAGGATGAAGGGAAAGATGTAATCTTCTAGTAGCTTTACCTGTGGATTCATGAGACAATTTCAAAGTTATTTTACTAAGACCTAAATCAATAAAAAATTTTAGCACTGAAACCTTAGAATAAGGAGCTACATTTGTAGGAAATGCACAATATTTTATGGAGAAACCGAAAGAATGTTCAATTGCAAAAGGTTTTAAAAAGACTAATTTATTTTTTTAAATATTGTACTGTCAAAGATATATGCTTTCCCACAGTTGAAATTCTAACAAGTTACTTAGCTATACTAAGGAATTTCGGTTTAAATTTCCAGCAGGCAAACATACACATTGTGCTTTGCAACCTGCAACACTGAACTCTTATTGTGAAATCAGACCTCATCTAGAAAATACACTTTTGTCATTACAGCTAGGTACTTTGGGTTTTTTTTTCTGTTGATAGGTCTTCTAAAACTAATTCCCCTCAATTAAGTTTGACTTGACAGTAACAAAAGAGATGTTAATTCTTGGGTGGATGGAATATATAAAGGAACAGGAGATGAGGACAGAAAGATAACAGCATAAAGGTTTTGCCACCTGGCATATGCTTGGCACCTAAATTCCTATATTTATTTTCTGCTACTACTCCAAATGAACTTTTGTCTTCCTTATTCCCAGTATTCATCTCAGATGCTTTGAGAAGGTTCAACTGCAACTTAAACACTGAACGTTACATCTGCAAAATCCAGGTGCTCCATTGTAATATAAATTTTTCTAGCAACAGCATCTGGACACTTGGCTGGCTGCACTGTGGAAAGCAACTGGCTCTAACACTGCTTGTATTGGCATCCAAGGAATTGCCAAAGGATCAGTCTGCTGTGGGGCTGGCCAGGATATGCTGCCCAGCTGGAGGCCGTAGTCCTTTGATAGGCCTGTCATTGTCAAGAATTTGTTCAAGTTTATATACCTAAGAATAAAATCCTGTTCAAATTTCTCATGATCTCTTCCACATGTAAAGCCTTATTATGGTACAAAGGAGCTTGTCCAGATTCATTGGAGTTGAGATGTAAGGAACTTTTAAGGACCCACTACTTTGGCTAACTCTTTCACAATCCATATACTGCAGAATATGCCACAGAAAACTGCATTTCTGTGTTATGTCAACCTTTTATTCCAAAATAAAACCACTGTGAGATAACTGATTTACAGTAAAAATGAAGAGATTTTAATCTGAAATGTAAAAAAACCCCACAAAACAAAAACCAGAAAACACCACCACAAAGACCTTGAATTGTTAAAGGAAATAACCTGAGGAACAAAGATTGGCAAAGTCTTTCAAGCACACTTCTTACGTCCATACAGACTTGTGACTGAAAATATTACCTTTCACTTAGACATTCAAGAATATATACAAGAAGTTCAGAAAACTTCTGGTAAAAAGTTGAAAGGAGCTGTGTAATTAAGAAGATTAATAATATTGGCTTTATGTATATAATAGGACTGGAAAAGTTTTTTTCCTCTTCAATCAATAATGTTTTTTTTAAATTTATTTTTGTCTGGTTTCTTTTTCAAATTACAGACACTCAATAACAACCAACACCAAACAATAGTATATATTCCAGAGTGAGAGCACAACTCAGAGCTGTTTTTCTACGTACAGAGGAAATGGCTGGCAAAACAGTTGTGTGGATATTATTAATGAGCCTGTATATGCTCTTTTCCACCCTCCAATGACTGCTAATATTTCTGAATTTCTCCAAGTATCTTCTTCCACCTTCTACAGCTGGAAACTTCCTGTGCATGACCCTAATTCCAGCAAAGAGCCACGCCAAATACTATTGGTACTAAATCATTGGTTTGGAAACTGTCCTACACAAATCCTTTGTGAGAGCAGAGAAAAGGGTGCAGAGATCATCTGAATGCTCTACTGCAGTTTACTAGCATCCCAATTTCATGTAGCCTGCAAGGTAACTATACTGAGCCTAATGTCAAACTACAAAATGCATGGATATGCAAAAATATCTTGCTGTGCATATATAGATGCTAATGAAAGTATTTTCTTTACAGGAAAATCTCTGGGTTTTTTTTCTGGAAAATGTCTGATTATTGGTTAATATGACAGGGATTGACCAAAAAAAAAAAATCACTACCTAAAGACGATTCTTTGGCTTTATTTGTTTGTTGAAATACATAAAAAACTCCATGCAGATCAGACAGACCTCCTGGTAGGGCCAACGTTATTACCATTTTGAGAAGGGTGACAACCTGTGCAAGTTTCCAGACCAGATTTATGAACTATTGCAAATTATGGCTGATTATTTTAGTAGCAAATAAGCTAGGAACAAGTGTAGAGAGTACCTGCTATAAAAAAATGGAATAAAGTTAACATTAGGGTATTCCTGTGTCTGGAGTTTGGTATTTGTTGACAGTGGACAATTTTTCATTTAGTTCACACATCCACAAGGTCACTCCCTTTTCTTTGGCATTTCTATGCTTAAATCACCATAAAAAGAGGCAGGCTCTATATTTAGGATCTCTGAATACATATTCAGGGGATATAGATTTCTCCATTAACTACATCTCTCTCTTAAGCTCCTAACTCAACCTAGGCACTGTATTTCCCTAGCGAGAAAGTTTGTCATTTTTTCAGACATTTGTGTACCTAGGATATGTGCTGGTGATCTGAATGAAGTCATAACTTCCATTACTTGCATTTCTTCTTAACACTGAAGAAAGAAATTACATTTGGTGCAATAAAGACATTCTAAGACACTTTGTGCCATGATGTTCTCTGATGAACCTATAAAATATTTCATGCATGTTTTCATGAAAGGTTGTCCTACAGAAACTACAAAGACTATGTATTACTATATTACCGATTATTTCTCCAACTCTTTCTGAATCTGCTTAGGACTTCTCAGGTGAGGTGAAGAGAAAAGAAGTCCATTCACCACTACTCATGACCTGTTTGATTAGGCAACCATGTGATAGCCAGAATACCATCACATTTTCATCATGTTACTTAAAACTATGCTGGAAAACTTCATTAAGCTCAGGAAGCAGGGGAGCAAAGAACAAAGCTTTTTCCCCATCTATTCATATACCTGGGATAGTAAATTAGGTAAAACATTCAATGGTTTAATGATGCAGTCAGTTGCCCAGAAAAAGCTCAGACCCACCCAGGTTAATGGAGGTGCAGAGCCATGTGTGGGCAGTTGTACCACTTCCAAAGCTTTCAGGCCACATGGATCTTCAGTAAGAAAGTGCAGCTAGGAGTAAACTGGCATCATGTAGAGACAGTCCCTTGAACATTGAGGCCCTGGATCTAAACCTGCTGAGGCAGAGTGATCCAACACAGACTCAGTCCAAGTGGTTTCACTGAGTTGTCTAGCCAGGCCAGCTCCCAGGGAATCAATCTTTCATGCTGGATTTCTTGTGCCCATTAGGGCAGAAGTAGTGCCATGGCACTTCCCAGAAGGCATTCTGGTGTGGTGCTAGACATCAGCTGAGACTCAGTGCTGGCAAGCCCACAGTCTTGCTTTAATGAGTCACTTCGTCCAAATGCGGGGAAAGTAGAGCAGAAACCCAAGTGACTCTGCAGGAGCCAGACTAAATCTGGCATGGCTATTACTGACATAAAGTTCACAAGCCTGCCTCACCAAAACTGTTTCTTTGCAGATACACAGATGACAGGAGCTCCCCATATAGTTCTTTCCAGTGGCCACGTAAAATTTTCTATTGCTAATGGTCTCTGGCCCACACTTATTGGCCAGGTCTTCCAGGGATTATTTGGTAGACTGTAATTTGATATGGACAAAGGCGTGCCAGGAGCCATTTGAACAGCTTAACAGCTTAGATGGTGGAATTCTAGTGCGTGGCAGTATTACCCATTGCTGCTTAATTTACTACTATAGATGCTGCATATTTTCTAGATTTAGCCGTTAGACCGGCTCCGTATTATTCAGGTTAGTGGAAGGTCGATTGCAGTTCACATTAGGCCAGTAACTACTACTTCCATACGGTATTATTTCATTGTGCTATTTTGCTTTTGTATAACTTTTAGAAAATAATTACCTTAAGTCAAATACATATTGCAGGATTTTGCCTGGATAACTGAATTAGAGAGCTGTGGTTAAAAAAAAAAAAAGGGAAAAAACTGAAGGATCATCTCTACAGCTCCTGTTGCTATGATAGAAAGTGTCCTTTCTACTGAAGCAGCAGAGACATCACCACTAGCTATATTAAAATACTTTTATTATTTTAACCTTCCAATGGACTTTACAGAAACACTTGAAAATAGAATTCAGCAGCTTTGCTAACATGAAAAGTTGCAGCTGTCTTTTTCCTTCTTCCTCTGGAGAGTGGATGAACTAATGTAATGCCACCTTATCTGATGTAATGCTTCAACACTTAGTCTTTTACTATTTAGATATATATATTTTTTTCTGTTGTGGTAATTCAGTATGATAGTAATGGGGAAAGAATGTGAGTTCTGAGTAACACTGGTGCTCCACTCTCTGGCTTCTTGTAATTAAAGAGAGAAAAAAAAGACGTGCTTTTCTTATCTGATTTGACAGGACTTATGCAAATTTTGTGCTCAGCATTCAGTCCATCAGAAATGCATGGTTGCTGCAGTATTTCAAAAGGATTTTGTACAACGCTTTGTGTCTCCTTTTTTGATTCACATGATATTTTAATAAGGAATAATTTCTTGAGCATACAGCAATAAGAAGAGCTTCAAAAGCACAATTTCTTTCAAAATATATTTGAAATAGACATTGGACTAAATTTGAGATAATACACAATGTAAATGTTGTGTCCAAGACAATAAAGGTTTACTGACCATGATAAGAACTTTTCTTTTAATTCTTCAGTAGTTTATAGGATTAAAGAACATGAATTTATATTAGGTTTAATGAATTATTGGTACAAATTAAACATGGCTTCTCTAAAATCATGCATTTGCAGACCAGTTAATGAAATAGCAAGCCATCTATTCTACTAGGAGTCTTTTTTTTTTGGCTATTGTCTTGATTTCCTGGTTCATAGTAGGTTTGAAACCTGGCAGTTGTAGACACTTAAAAATTATCTGCAGGAAAATGCAATAAAGTATATTTGTTGATTTCCAATGAATAAGCTATATGAGTCCTCTCTGAACTTTATCCAAGAAATTTATCTGGCTGGAGTTTGATACCATATGTCTTTTAATGCCTTTTGGGGTTTTTTGTTTGTTTGGGGTTTTTTGCTTGGGTCTTTTTGTTGTGTTTTTTTTGTTTGTTTGTTTTGGAAGACTTAAAATAAAAGAGATCCAAATGTAAAAAGCCTACCCTGTGGACAAATTGTGCAGATGAGTACCAAACATTCCTTGGATGCTATATAGTGGCAAGTGAATTACAGTGTTGTGTCAACATATCTCTAATCCTGGCAGTTTTTATATGCACCTTTGTTTAACGGAACCTCTCCAGATCTCAGTGAGTAAATTTTCTAACAAGTAGGTGGAAATTAACACAACAGCAGAGGCATTTACTATGTGCATAGGTGCTGATACAGATTATACATTTGTGGAATATTTAGCTGTACAAGAAACCTGTTGAAATTCAAAGAAAAACGGTGGAAAGAAATTTGCAAAAAGCACAGTACACCATGCCCATGTATGTGGCGGGCATCTTGCTCACTGTAAGTAACAGCTCTTATAAATTTTGCTCGATCTGATTTTAAGAAAATAATATTTTTTCATTAGCTTTTGCTGTAGCAAATTATGAGGAAATTAGCAATAGTATGCATTCTTTGCAGCAAAATGGGAAGGCAGTTGAGGGATTGCTGTATAATAAATAACCTACAGCAGATGTTGCTCATCTCAGGGAAACAACATATGAACTAGAGGACATGCTGGGAGAGATTCTACCATACGGATGCAAACCTTAAAATCCTTCCAAGTATGAAATTCCCATAGGCTCAAATCTTAGATCCATGTGTGCAGAAACTGGCAGAACTGGTTCTCTCTTCTAAAACATATTAGGTCCAAAGGAAGATTTTGCATGTCATTTCTACATGGAAACAGGATGGTGGTTTTCACTACTGGTGAATAAGAAGCAGAACTGAGTTCAGACTTACCTTGAGGGGAAAAAAAAAAAGTTTTTCTCTGATGGAAGATCCAGTTTGGAAAATGATCAATCCTTTACCTTTAACCCATAAAAAAATGAAGTTAGAAGAAGTTATCATTATAAAAATTCTACGGGAAAAACTGATCTGTTTCCTACTTTAAGCTTTCCCATAGTAAGAAGAGGAAACTTGCTGGAGCTAATATTTGAAAAGCTAGATTAATTAAAGGAAGTATTATTTAGTGAAGGGAATGGTAATTCCTTAACAGTCTTGCTGTAAGAGATCATGTTTTTGCTGGACTGTATAGATAGCTCTAGGATAATTAAATAACATTACCAAGAATAAAAATTAAGATATTAGTAAATTAACAGAAATTATAAATCTCCCTCGAGAGCATAGATCTGCACCTTTTCCTTTCTAATTGCATAGTTGTACTCTGGAGATTTTCAGTTTTCTGTAAGTTATTAGATATTGACAGAAGCAGTATGGCAAAATTGGCAAAAGCAGAATATGAGCTAGCTCTTACGCAGTGACATAATTTTAAGACCTGCATTTGATTTGTAGTAACAATCATAAAATATACATGACTATTTCACCTTATCTTTAGCTCTAAAAAGCATTTTGGCAACTGTATCTCAAGCACGTAAAAATAAAATCCCTTTTAAAGAACTTTTCAGGATTGTATTAAGCAGATCTTTTATCACTGCCTTGAAACAACTGTGGGAAAGAAAGCTGAGCTTCTCTAAAAAAATTAGTATCTTAAGCCCAAAATACATAATATTCTTCTTATAGACAATGAATTTGTGACAAACGATTATCAACCTCTGTTGCCTGTGGAACAAGATATGAAAATCTGCTTTTGAAGTTAACAAGCTGCATTACTCAGTCTCTCTGGCTGTCAGGGGATTTCTGCCCTTGATTACAGTGATCTTCTAATCCAGTGCCTGACTGCCATTTCTAAAGTTTGGATCAAGAATGGGTAGCAGTTGCACTGGTGGAGAGAGCACGGTTCCTGGCAGCCATGGAGGAAGCACAGCCTGTTAAAGTTCTGGGGTTCTGAGCTGCTGGGTTTGAGTACAGGTAAATCACTGAGCTCCTAAAAGCTTGGATTAGAGGTTTTGGCAGGATTTTGCACACTGTTGTTTGGCAAGGTCATTTCCTTGTGGTGATGCCCTTTCATGCAACAAAGCAAGAAAAAAGAAAGTGACTGTGTCCTCAGAGATGGATATATTTGGACAAAAGCATCTGAAAGACTTTGTATGTTGCTTCTGGAAGTAGTCCAGTGAAGTTAAAAGGGTATAAAACTCAGCGCCAGCCTTCATTTTTATCTTTGTGGCTTTGCCAGGCATTTGCCAGGCATGGTGGTTTTGGTCTTTGTTCTCACCGCTCAAGCTGTTCCTTACGTTGGTTACCTAGAGGCAAGGACAGGTCTTAAAAGTTAAATGATATTATTTCTCAACTCTCTTCTTCCCCAATCTACCACTGCAATCTTTGTATAAGGATCAACATTCTTTTCCTCTTTTTGATTTGTTGCATGCTTTCTTACAATCAAGGAATTTGTATTTGGCCTCAACTTACGGCCAAGGTGATAAGATGCTTGATGGGAGTCCTATGCTACATGAGAGGGAGTCTGTTAGGAAATAAAGAACAATCCTCAAAACTTAAATCCTGAAAAAAATAGACAGGAGAGTGATACCAGAGTGGCACAGCTTAAATAAATCAAAAAAAGATACTTTTAACTCGATTTATGAACAGAAAACTATTTCTAAATCTGTCTTTTCCTGAAGAAAATGCCAGTGACTTTAAAAACTCACTTTCCTTTAAATTATCCTGCCAGCACTGTGATTTAGGTTGCTCATTTTCTTCCTTCCCAACAAAGGAAGCAGGACAACTGCATAAATTTATTTTTCCTTGCAAAACCAGAATAATTAGGTGTCTATATGTCTATATATGTATGTATATGTAAATGTATATATATTCTTAAAACAAAGGTGTTGATTACCTACTAACCTCATGGGCTTCATCACAGCAGTCCAGTTGTTCATATCTGTAAATGAGTCTCAAGGCTGTGGAGTTGGAGAATTCCAAATCTCTTTTGAAATCCTTTGAAAAAATGACAGCAGCATGTTGCTGGTAGAAGAAAAGCCCTTTCCTCTCACTCAGCCACTAGTTGTACATGTCTGCCCATAATTATAATAAAAGAAGGAAGACACGTGTGACTATTTCTTCTAGTAACAATATTATTATGATCATTTTCCGACTCCATAATCTCCATTTCCTTTTATAGTTTCAGTACTGCAAGTAAGATTCATTTGATCTATATAACACTGACCCAGCATAAAAATAACCAAAGTGCAGAGTTTAACCTTTAATCTCTCTTTTGATCAGAAGACCCTACATTTTCCTCCCCCTCCTTCAGAAAAGAATCTTCATTCAAACTATGGTAAGAACTCTTAATTAAAATATTTACAATACAGTTTTTAAAGATAGTTTATTTTGATTCCTTTTTAGAAAATTGTTACCTCTTACTTTTATCCCTGAGGGGAAAAAAAACTATTACAACTTTTGTAAATGTATTTTTATACCTAAGTATTACTGCAGAAGTGTCAAAATAATTAGGTCAAGTGGTGGCAATAAGCCCAAAAGAAATAAAAAAACTCATCTTGTGATTTACCATAAGATATTTCAACTGCAGTTGCAGTTCAAATTTTGTTAAATTTATGCCAGTTAGTTTCATAAATTGAAAACAAGAACATTTTTAATTTTATGTAATACATGCATTACAGATTTTTGTCTTTGTTTAAGAAGACATCAAATCATTAGCTCCATCCTCCCTCCTGCCCTTTCCTAAAACAACTGAGGAGGAAATCTGTCTAACCTCAGCAGCCTCTGAAAATTAAACAGAACAAAAGGTGTTGGAATGACTACAAATTTGAAATTACCCTGGCCGTACGGCCAATTTTTATTAATCAGATAGAGTGATATTATCAGCTAGTGTAAATCACAGAGTTCCATTGGCATGTAAAATGCTTTTTACAAGATAATTCTTCATGTTCACACCATTTACTATTAACAATCTACTCCAAAATGTCTTTTATAGAAATACATGTAGACATATACACATCCATATGCATACAAATATATGTTTGGCTCATATTTTTATTTTAAATGGCATAACATTTAGGGAACATAAACCACAGTAAGGAAGGCTATAGTTATGCCTCCACTGCTCTGCCAGGTACCAATATTAAAGAAATTGCATCAGTCTCTACTATCAAACTGTGTTCAAACACTAAAGAGATACTGGGAATGCCATCTTCCTTGAAGAAGAAATCCTGAAATTCCCTCCCAAACTGGATAAAGAAAGGGGCAAACACAGCCAAGTTCTTGCTTTCAGCTGGAAAGCTTGGCGTTGATATCTGTGAATCTGAAAGAAAGGACAGATAAAAATTCTTTATCCTGAGTGTCTCAGAACTATGCTTTGCAGATGTTTTGTCCTGTTATCATATGTCTAGCTTGAGGTGGATGATAATATGAGTTCTATGCCAAACCCATTAGCATCAATATGAATTTCTTTCTATTAGTGCCAACGGGCTTTGGATCAAAATTCAGCAGAGAGTCAGCAGTGCAGCTGCTCCACATCATTGTTCTGCACCTCTTGCAGTAAGCTGCTTCAGGTACCCTAAGACACTGTTACAGGGTTCTTCACTCAGAAAACTGTATAGGAGACTGCTTTCCTCCCAAACCATCTTTAATTTTAGTATCCTTGCATACTTACTCAGCATTGGTATATTCTTCCTATATGTTTTATTATGGATGACCTATGAACATGAAAAATTGCAATATTTAGCAAGGAAGTAGAATGCCACATACATTTTGTTCAATATGATGCATAAAAGCCTCTTTGTCAGCAAGTCGCATACAATCATTACTCTTCGCCATGAATTTCTTACCATTCAGCAGAATTTTGGGTGACTAAAAAGAGGCTAAAAGGGGGAAGGGAAGAAAGGACACAGAAATAGAAAATTGAAATTAGAAGTGGTATCTTAAGCACCAAAACCTGTTTGAAATTTATTAATATCTTTGCTTAAAACCTTGATGCTGCAAGAGTTAAGCAAGCATGTAATATTATAAATGCACGCATTTCCTATGATTCTGTTGATTGACTGGAAATGCTCACATGGGTAAAGACTGGCATGGGATTAAGCCTTCTCAAGACCATGACATAAATCCAACCAACTACTGGTAATTGTTTTGCATCCTCATTCTTCCTGATGATATTGGTAATGGTGTTGAATTGGTGTTTGGGGGGTGGTGGTGGTGACACTGGGAATAGAAGATGTAGAAAGGTGAAATATTTAAGTGGTATTAAAGTCAGCTTAGAAAGCTAGATTTGATATTTTTTTCTGTCATCCAGTTCTGCAAAGAGATCATATAAATACTTTAGATAGAAAACAACAAGTAAGAGGTAGAAAGCAACAAGTAGATCGCAATAAAGTAACAGGACAATATTGTTAGAAGTTTTGGAAATGTCCCATGAGTCTCCCACATTAATTCTAAAAGTAAACAAATATTGAGCTTTGGGAAGAGCTTTCCTTACTTTAAAGAAAAATATGCTAATCTTTTCTGAAAATATAAGTTGATTTATAAATCAGAACAGATAACACAGTTACTGTGACATGAAATAAAAATATCTGAATAATTTCTTTTTCTGGTTATTTCTCAGAGGCCTCATCTATATGACCTCTTCCAGATTTTTGCTTCCTACAGCAGGTATTTTACTTTTTCTCCCAATCTCCCCATGACTGTTAGTGCTACTGATAATGAAGTTATTAATTCAATTTGTAAAAATATATCAGAGCAGTAAGACTTTCACAGTCGAAGCTTATATCTTCTGCTCTTGAGACCCACAGGTTTCTGATCTGACAGTCTGAATTGGAAAAAAAGTCTCTTTCCAGACCTTCTTTACAATCTGTTCTCTGCTCACACATAAATTGAAATCCTTTATATTCCTTTGCTCCTGATAAAATTAGGAAAAAACCCAACCAACTAACCAAATAAAGAAAAAGCAAAAATACCTTCCATTGCATGGAACTTGTTCTATATTTCTTGAACTATGGGAATTTTTAGGCATGATCTCTAATTGCAATTAATCAATAAACAACATTTTCCTGTAAATGGTAATTTATCTGGAACATTTCAAGCATACTTGAGACCTTGAATAAATAATACATACAAATAATTACAGCACTAAGACGAAATAATGTTTAATCACAGAAGAAATTATATTTTAAGGTTTTTTTCTCACAGTTTTATTTTTAATTCCTGTCACTAGAAGTGACAAACCTATTAAAAATCTAAATAGATTTTGAAGGGCTTAGAGTGTTCAGCAGCCTGCATTATCCTCAATTTTCCCATTATATTCAGAAAAACTTCTGAATTCAGAGTGTTTTGGAAAATGTGGCCTCCTCTTTCTAGAATCATGAGGGGAGGCATTCAGAAGCACCTACGATCTAGTTAGCATCTCTCATTAAAAGCCAAAGGGAGATGCACTGAAAACTGCCCTACTTATGAACCTCCACAAAAAGACTGATGGACCAACACAAGCCCTATAAGAGGCTTATTAAATTTGGTGAGGAAACTGCTGAGACACAATGACTAGAGGCTCTTTGAGAATACATGGGAAGTATCATTCATAGTTTCTCTTTTCTCCAGCTGCTCCTAGGTATCCACTTTCTCCCATGTGAGCAGCAGGATAAAGGCTGAACTGGGTTCCCTGAGCTTCCTGATCCCTCTTGCCATTCAGCAGTGGTTCAACAGAGAAGGAAATACTTAAATGTGCAGCCACAGTTTGAAACCTGTGTGCCAGCCCAGAGAACTGCTCTGTCTGCAGGAGGAGTGAGCAGTAAACAGCACACCACAGATTTATTGCAGGTTTACTTATGCTTGAGAACTCTGCAAGGTATTCTCAAAGGCTTTGCACAATTTCTTCTCTTTGTGGAGCTCTATACTTGGCAAGGGCTTGCGGTGCAACAGAAATGGGGGAAAATCAGGCCTTCAAGAAACTTCCTAATTCCTGGAACAAAAGAGAAAACTCTTCAAGTGTTGTGAAATAACCACTGCTTTCATGGGCATGGATGGAGCATTGCATATTTCAGGTGTAAATTTGGTAAGGGACACTTGTTCTTCTGAGTCAAATTGCCTCAGAGGGGACAATGAGGCACCAGATATGATCTAACAGAGATCTAACAGTGAAAGAAATTATAACAGTAATAAAATCATAATAGCAGATTATTAATAAATAATAAGCTCAAAAATTAATTTTTACATTGTTTTTTATTCTTTAAAACGACAGGTCACAAATACAGTATCATAGAGTCAGGCTGGAATTAGACTGTCCTGGGGAGGATTTCTGTCTCTTAGATGAAAATAAAGATTTTCCAGTGTTTCGTTTTGATACAGGCAATCCAGGAGAAGGACAAAAGTGGCGTATGAGCCACTCTGAATCTATGCAAACATAACCTTTGTTTCATATGAGGAATGGACAAAAATGCAGAACTGTCCTTATGTCAAGTGAACCAGCTCACTAGCTTCTAAACAGGACAAACAGGTGTGTTTTCTGCAACTCCACAGCATATGTTTGTTGTGTTATTATCATTATCATTATCATTATTGTTTTCATTATCATTATCATTGTCATAGCAACTTAAAGTCCTAATCCAGAAAATGTACCTCACTTCTCTAGGTGATATGCAAACACGGGTGTGAAAAAGATGACCTCATCAAAAGAGTCCTGCCGTAACTATTCATTGCAGTTGTAGTTCATTTCTAATTGCTACCAGCTACTTTCTAGTACAGCAATAATGGCCATCCACAGTATGGGACACAGTAGATTTAACTTACTAGTGTTTCATTTAATAAGTATTGTTGCATGGAATTTCTAAATAAGTAATGTCTGTAATCAGATTGTGTGGAAACTGCTTTCTCAGATCTAAACCTCTCTTAATTCCTGTTCATAATCTGGCCAGTGGTTATTATAAGTATCATCAATCACAAGGTGAAAGATCATGGAGCAAAACCGCATTAATTGCATATTGTATATATTATATATTTTCTAATACACAATACATGTATTGTGTTACACAGACTTTTCATGTTTGTTCTATTTGCTCTCAGTCATTCCTTTCCAAGTTAGGCAGGTTATTATTAATTATATTCTAAAAAGGCTTGTTCAGGTAACAGGATTTAAAGACTGCTGGTTATTGGATGGGCATGTTGTTAAAGTGAATATACCTGAGGTGTTTGTACATATATTTACAAAACAAAGTAAATCTCTGCAGAAATTATCAATCTAATTCAGTAATTACAAACTTTCGTTGACCCGGTAAAGACATTTATTTTGTATATGAACTATAAGTGCATAAAAATGCACTAATTATACGCCAAAATACAATGATAAGCACATAAAAAAAAGCTGTACAAGCCAGACACTAAGCTTGGAGAGACAGGAAGATAAGTTTGAGGATGTTAAGTTTGGAGAGGTGGGAGACTGAAGAAAGATGAGGAAAGGAAAACAAAAGAAAGTCAGAGACAAGATTTCCATAGCAAATTCCTGAAGTTAAGCTTTCAACTGCTTAAAAAAGAGACCAAATTTTCCAGAAGGATGAACATACAGTGGCATCAACCAAAGATATTACAACAATTTATTTACGTGTTGAATTTGGGCATGCAAGCAACTTTCAAATGTCTATCAGGTAGGAGTTTGGGAGAGAAAGGAGAATATTTATATTTTGCCATACCACTTTTGGATGTTTTTAGGATAATCCCTAATCCTGCTGAGATCAGAATGGTAGCAAGAACATAACAAGGACTTCAAAAAAGAAGAAGGACTCCCTGTTCAAACAACCGACTGTGAGGTTTCACTCATAACATAGGGGTAGCAATATACAAGACTAGTGCCATTTCATCCCAGGAAGAAAGAAAAAAAACCCAAAAGATAAGAAATATTTCCGTGCGAAGTTGTCTTCAGAATTTTCAGTTTCAGACCACTGGTAGATTTAGTATTTATTCATACTTCATGCATCTTAACTTAATACCAAGATATTTCATGGAAATTAAACCAACAATGTGTGGTGCAAGTTAAAATCAGTAACATGCTTACAGGTCTGTTATTAACTCCACAATAAAACTCAATGATCACTGAACAGGTATAGTAATTAAACTTCAAATATCTCCATTTACATACATATAAACCTGGAAACTTCTGTGTCAGTGGAATAAAGATTATTGCATCCATTTAAAGTTGATGTAGACTGGTATCAAGCTGGAAAATTTTCTGGGCAAAATGAATTTATGACAAAGTAGTGTGAGATAATTATAATTTACTGTGAACTAATCTAACAGCTTCTAAAACTCTCCAGTGCAATTTTTATCTTTGTTTATGGTCAAATCAATGGGTTTACACCTTGGTTTTGAAGGAGTTTACCAACCTGGCAGAATTCTAGCCTGATTCACCTGCTCTGCAGTAATAGTAAATTCTTCATTTGACTTTACAGCCATTTGGAGAATCAATTTTTGTTCTTTTCCCAAAATAGTTTTCCTTAAATTGGCAGTTTAAGTCACAGTCATATCAGGTCATACTAGAATTGTGACATGCTAGAAACTGTGAGATAACTAGTTTCAGAAATTTAAATTGCTACTTTGAGGTATTTTTGTGTTCATTTTTAGCTCTATAATAGTCACGTATTACATGAAAAAGATATTACTGTTGGAATATGTTTTAAAACTGTCATCAAGCTTGTCCCCTTTCAGTTTAAGAATTGTCAACCAGGCCATAGAGTATTTTCTTACAGCCTTTCCACCTTATTTCTTGTTACATCTGCCATATTTCATCTAGACTAGAAGCTTGCATTCTAAAGAGGAAAAATTAGTCAAACATTGTCCTCCTTCCTCTTTATCCACGTCTTCCAGCAACACTAATGTGATATAGCGCTGCACATTATGCAAATATGCCCATTTGTTGTCATAGTCCATTCACACTTTAAAAACCTTATGAATCCTCTACTGATTTATCAGTGATTAATTGATTCACATAACAAAATTTGATTCCATTAACAAAATAAACATTTATAGTCTCATTTAGAGCAATATGTACATTTAAAATCACAAAAAAAAAAAAAAAAATGCAGAACTTCTTTGCATATACAAATGTATAGCATAGCCACCAGAAATAGCAAAGATGATATATATGAACTGATTTATTCTCTGAACAGTTCTGGTAGTCAAATTATAAAATTAAATCATACCTTTTACTTGGGTATCCAGATTGGTAACACTTATATATTTTTATTTGTATCTATTTACATTTTTATTGCAATTTTAATGATCTTTAGGAGACTTCTATATTTGTATCTCTAACTGTGGAATGAGATGTGTATTTATTTTTACAGATATTAATCATATTTCTGCTGATACATACTGGGAATTCAGCATTCACCCCCTTTTTTTTTAATTTCATCTGAGAAATTCAAATCACGCTTGATATGTGAATATTTATTCAAGTACTCAGAAGCTCATCCAAAAAATGCATTTGATAGAATATAACTATCAAACTGGAACTTAGCATGTCACAAACTTCCATTAGCATGCCAAACCTCAAAAGGAGTGAAGCTGAAGCATTCTGTTCATATATCATGCCAGAAAAATGCTCCATACCATCAGTACAGGTTTTTTTCACATTACTTGTAGAAAAACTCTTCTCCTTTTGACTTCTTTCTATATAGTGAAACTCAAGTGGTGAACTGGTTTAGTAGGGTGGGGATATGTTTTGCTAACTGCTGAAAAACTCATGACCTAGAGAAAAGATATTTAATTCATTACTCTTACAGTCTGCCTGCCAGTTGGTTAAAGCCAGGCATAGCGTAGAGCAGTTCTGAGGATGCTCTATTGTTTAAGACAAAAGCCCCAGGCTGACGCAAGAAAGAGAAGACAGAAAATCAGATTTGCTCCACACAGATGCTCTAAGGTATACTCCATACAGCTGAGAAGTTATCTCATACCTTTAAGCAGAATGTTTCAAGTTCTTTCAGGCCATTGAACTCAGATTTCAATGATGGCTGCAAATTCAAAAGACCTATTCTGCACTCATTGGATACGTAGAGAAATTTTAACTCACATGTCCAGGGACTAAGTCCTACTGAAAAGTCCATGTCCTTATGTGATGTATGTAAACTTATCTCCTTTTTTATATAAATATATAAAAAAGTTCAATACATGTGATGTTTCTGGGTCTTGATTAAGATCTTACAATGGTGATCTACCTTTTGGGAATGATAATGGATCCCCAGCTTCGGTGCTGGGATTCCAGGTACTGAAGGATACAGGAGTATGAGTGAAAATTATTGACCCCTGTTTGAATCCAACTACTAATGATTAGATCCCATTCCTCTTTAAAACAATTTTCTCTATGGATATCTGCTGTAGAACCCTTCTGGAAAGTAGAAATAGAAATACAAATACGTCAATATATATCAGCAGGACTACAAGACAGATTTCTGTGTTTATTTCTCATTGTGACACTGGAGTGAATGGTGACCTCACAAGAACATAGATGGATATACATGAATTCCTTATCTTGGCTGTCAATGAATAATGGCAGGAAACAGCAATCTAAGACTTCACCCACAAAGAATGAAATGTTTAATGCTATTTATATGAGTGAAAAATAAATCGATATGAAATTTTAAATCTTTCCTGCTTTATTTTTAAAGGAATATGTCCTATTTACAGAAGGTCATAGAGGAAAATTAGACTGCACTGATTTTTTTTTTTTTTTTTAAATAGCTTTTTAATTCCAGAAGGAATTGTAGCAGTGAAATGGATATTTAATCAACAGCAGTGTGGTGCATTTTGAAAATGTACTTTAATTTTCTACAGACAGGGAAAGGTTGGAGGGGATTTTAGGCAGCATGAATAATTTTGTCCGTGCTTTCACTCAGCTTCTTTCAGACTTACACTCTAAGACCAAAAAAAAGAAAAAAAAAAGCTACATAGGCACCATCCAGAAAGTCATTTCACTGTAACGTGTATCAATTTTCTCAACAGGACTCTAACAGAAAATCTGGTTGAACAATAGCTTTAAGAAGTAGTTTTTAAAACATCACTTCTCATAAATGATGTGGTTCCAGTGGAAGAAAAAATCTTGACTAGGCTGTAATATATACCTCTCAGTGAGCGTTAAATAACGTGCTTTTTCTTTTTTTATTTTCTTTTTTTTTTTTTTCTTTTTTCTCCCCCCCCGGGAAAATATTCTCTAATCTGTTCCAGGTTTAAAGTTAGGTCTTGTTCAGATTAGTAATTAAACATTTAAAAATACATTTTCATTTGCATCGTGCTTAACCAAATTGCAGAATGGATAAAGATAAAAGACTGTACTCGGACCACCTATTATGACTCATATACACTGAACCTAGGCACTGCATTAACCGTACAGAAGGTATGGTTGAGTTGACAGAAAACAGGACAAATTAGTCATCAGTGTCTTGACCTTAGAAGGTACAGTAGATGCTTAAGCCTGCTTTACATTCCCTAGCAGGTAGTTTGAATACAGTCTTAAATTACTACTGTTATTTTATGTTGCAGATATAGCTCATGTTAAATAGACTTCATGGTTCAAGGTTAATTTTTCATGTTTCTACTTGGAGAGTTCTGATATGAAATTATAATCCCTGTAATGTAAATGAGTTTTGCCATTAAATTAAATGGAGCTACGAGGTCACCCCAGGTAGAGAGGTCCATCACAAACTGATATTAAAACTGTTTAGGCAAACATTTTGAAGGATTTCTTTATCTAAATGTTGCTCTGATACAGAGTGGTTGTTTTAACCACCAGAAAAGATGTATGAGTATTTTTCTCCTTCTATCTCTGAAAATCTGTAGTTTTTTAAAAAAAATCTATGTTACAAAATGAAACATATGCATGTTTTTGAAACATATATTAGAATTTCTCACTCCTCAAACTTTATAAGTCACTTCAGTGTAATCCTGTATTTAACATTGGAATAATTTGAAATAGATCGGAGAGTAATGAAGGTACTAGAGAGATACAGGTACTAGAAAAACAAATATAATCACCTGTGATTTTGTTCCCAGTTAGCACTGAGGTCTTGATGCTCCTTTCCTTTTGCAAGGTTATAGGAGATCAAACATAGGAAAGAAGAAGGGCCAAAGGTAAAAAATAGTGACTTTCCTGGCATGATCCCTTTTCCTTTTATCTGGAAAGACTCCTTCCTTGTTAGCTGGTCTCACTTTGGACAACAGGATTCTCATATCTGGAGTAAACACCTGAGAGAGAACAGATTCTTTATTTCCGTATTGACAATATCTACATGACTTCCATCTGCAGTTCAGCCTGTGTTCAGTACTTCAGGTTTCTAATTTCAAGCAGCCAAGTGGAAAAAAAAAAAAAAAAACTAGAACCTGAGAGTAATTGTGCCTCCTTGTCTGGGATAGAAAGAAGTACACCTAACTCACAATAACAGAGGCAAGGAATATTTCCTTCCTTCCGTCTTACCTGGGTATTATACAGATTTTTAAAACAGCTATGCCACGAATGCTCCAAACTTTTTTCTTAGACCACATATTGAGCCTTTGTTCCTACTTAATGGCTGGAATTTTGCAAGCCTAGTCTTGTGCTGGTCATTTTGGTTTAATATTGTTCATTGTAAGTCTTGGAATCCAAAGTATATATTCCATTATTACTATCACTGAGCTCTGAACTTTGATAAAGTTTTTCATTCTATTTTAATTTTCAAAAAACCTATAATGTAATAGCCAAATTTTGTATGGAAAGAATATGCCATATAAATATTAATTCAGGAATTTCCTGTCTTAATTACGAGGGTTTTTTGGTACTAGGTCACCGTCAGGCTTTTTTAAAGGAACTATTTCTAAAAAGTAAAGATTTGAGACTGGCAAACTGTCCTCTCAACCTGTAGTCTTAATTGCCAGTCAGGCAATTTATTTATTTATTTTATTCTTTTTGCAGGAAGGTTTTCTCCTGCTGTCTTGCATAACCTTGGACATATGGAGTAAAAGTACTTTCATGGCACCACTTCAAACAGTAAAATGAGCAAATTGTTTATTGTTATTCATATTGACTTAAAAAAAAATGGTTACCCTATGCTTTATCCTATTTGTCCTCCTGTATTTCCAAAAGAAAAATTTCAAGTTTTTTGATCTGTCATAAACTCAGGAAAAATACCCATTGATAACCATGCATAGAGCTGAAATGATTTCTGATGGCTTCACAGGAGTGGAGACTAAAAAGTTTCTTTTCTCGTATGTGTTTATTTTCTATTGCAGTGGATGTACTGATAATTCTTTGGACGACAATATTTACAAATGTTAAAATAAATATTCCAAAGCTGCCTTTCAGAAGACAATAGTCAGTTTTTGGGAGCCAAGCCTTATACTAACATACTTGGTGGCTGACAGTTAAAATGTTCCTCCTCCTGAAGGGAAAAAAACAATCTTGACGGTGTATGCAAAATGAAGTAAGATGGCCATAAAATGTTGGTGTTACTTTGTTTAACATTTTTTGAAGATGGATATTATAAATAAAACTACACTTTTAATGTTCAAAATTAGATCCACAGTGGCTCTTTTTTAATCATGGGAGTAGGTAAAAACACACATATCTATGATATGCTGAAATCCATTAAAAAAATGGCAATATCTGTAAAAGAAATTTTATTATTTGGTATTATATAATGAGTCTAAAGCCTAAAAATCTGAGAATATTTTATAATATTATTTAATGACCTAGTCAGTAGCTGTTCATGAAATCTCAAAATTGTTGTAACTGCTTCAAAAACTTATTTTAAATATAAAATTATTCATCCATTCTTAATAAAACAAGGTCATTAGATGCTAATCCTATTAAAGCACAAGGGGCACATGGTTTCCAGATCTGTCATTCTGGCTCTTCTTATAGCGTAACTGAAGGATCTCAAGTTGCCTGATATAGGCAATAATGAATTTCACTCAGTAAGACTGATCTTTAGGCCCATGTAGAAGAAAATAATCTTCAGAGATTTTCAGAAGAACGGGTTATATGTCTTTAAACAAGGTCAATCTGTGTGCTGAAACTCACAGATTTGGTTTAAATCGGCTAAGCCCAGGGTGCTTTTTTTCTTCCAGCCTGAGTAGAACACTTAACCGTACTATTTAACTTGGATGACTGACACATACACTCTGGTGAATGTTGCAATATGGTTTAAAACACATCCCCAATATTTTTCCCTCCGCTTTTCAATTAATCACCTTAACAGCTGACTTGACAGAAGTGCTGCATACTGTTCACAACATAGAAAAGTCCAGTGTTTTAGCATAAACCTGACTTCACCCAGAGAAAATACTACATTGTACCTCTCTCTTTTAGTAAATATGCCTGAGGATAGACTCTTCACTCATACGTGATTTCTTTTTTTTCAGATTCTGTTTGACCAAATTTTGCAGTTCTATCACTTGAACTCTTCAGTGTTTGAGCAGAAATTCAACTTCTCAAACTTCCAAGCATTTCAGCATCACATCAGGTAATTACCAAGAATTTAGCATAATAGAAAATTGGCTAAAAACATAAATTTGTGTATTAAATCCCAAATGGCCCCCAAAATTAATCTACCTTAATCGGCCACTAAGCACTGAGTCATATTTAAATTACATATATGTAACTCTCCATGCTTTTGAAAGTTAAGACACCAAGATTGGCTGGTTATGATTAGTCAGGTGAATTTACAATCATGAAAGCATTATCTTACATGTAAGTAAGAGCTGCTGAAAGTTCCCAGGGACTGCCATCTCCTCTTTTAGATATTTCTCAAAATTATAACTGAACTGTCCTGTACTACTCTGATGATACATACAACTAAAATCCATATTTGTTCTCTACTGGTTTTATTCTTTCATTTCAGCTAAAGAAGTAGATTGTATCTGTTCAAGATAATCTATATCTCATTAATACTTTGTTTCTTTCTTTTAACATTGAGTATTTTTTTTTTTTTTTTTTTTTTTTTTTTTTTATTAGGGAGAGATTTAACTTGTAGTAACACTGAGGCCTCTCTGTACTGTGTGGATCTGAGAGCATCCCATGGCTCACTGTCACCCCAGCTCAGTAATGGTGACCATAGTGAGACCTTTGAGAGCTTTTGTATGGGTATGGAAATGACTATAGTTTTGTTTGTGTGGTACCCAAGTAGAAGGCTAAACCTGTAAGTTCCCCTGCCTTGCAGTTTCTGAAGTAGTTGTGTCTTAGCCTGCACAGTGCTACACTTCATTGCATAGACACAAGTTAGGAGAGATGGTCTTCATGTTAATGTGACTGCAGTAACATCCCAGACAACATACATGCATTAAAAGTGCTGATCAATCAACACGAAAGACCTGATATAAAATCAGGAGTCAAAAGAGAAGTTTCCATGTAGATTAAACCCTGAAACTTGAAAACAAGAGCAACATCACCAGTGTCTCATTGCAAAAAATTTCTTCCTTTTGTCCAATCTAAATCTACTCTCCTTCAGTTTAAATCCATTGCCCCTTGTCCTGTCACTACAGGTCTTGGTAAAAAGTCTTTCTCCATCTTTCTTATAAGCCCCCTTTAAGTATTGAAAGGCCACAATAAGGTGTCCCTGGAGCCTCCTCTTAGCTAGGCTGAACAACCTCAACCCTCTCAGCCTCTCTTCATGGGAGAGGTGTTCCAGCCCTCTGATCATTTTTGTGGCCCTCCTCTGGACCCACTCCCTTAAAGGTGTTAAAAAAATCACATAGCTCTTTCCATAAACATGGAAATGTGGTGCCCCAAAATGTGTAAAATTCCTGTGTTACCTGCAAATAAAATATTGAGGGAGACAAGCAAAGATAGAGCAAAACAGACCATTCACAATACTGAAACATTTCTTCTGATAGACAAAGAAAATGTAATTTTGAGTTTCAGCATTGTTAGCCTCTGCAATTGAAAGAAAACTACCACTGTTTCCTTTTGTGCCTTTTATTCACAACTAATGGGAAATTACATGAACAGGATGTCTACAGAAGAATGTAAGCTGTTGTTTGGACTTCATGCAGATCCTCTATACATGGGAGATTTTTTCCTCTAATTAATGCTTCAATAACAAGGGAAAATCTGTTATTTGAGCTTCATATTATTTGCCATGTACACACTAAGATATATTTCTCCACATTACTTCTGAGTTAAAAATTCTGAACTGCATGACCCAGAGAGCTGTACAGAACTTTTCAAGCACCTATACGCTCATTGTGTGACATGGGTAGTTTCTGCTGGGGAAAAAAAAAAAAAAAGAGATTGTGTGTCTATGAACGACTCATGACTCCTGGAATATGACGTACCTATCAAGACTACTTTATGCTGTGCATTTTGCTTGATAATATTTGAACATGCAGTTATGATGGAACCTATAATATGTGTCTGTACTATCCCCTATACTGTGTCTCATAATATTGTGTCATGTCTTCTGTGTGTATATGTTAAATATAGCACTTTCTTCCTTTACCCACTCAATTAGTGCAACCAAAAAATTAACATTTGTTTAGAAACCAAGTCTGTTTTCTCAAAATATCTGTGCCTATATTGTTTTAAATCATACTAAAATTCTTGTGAAAGCAACCCTAATTCTAGTTAATATCTGAAAGGGGGGTAGGGGAACCAAATAAGTCCACTCAGGACGTTCTTCTGACACTTGCTGTTATTGTAAATTTCTTCATGTGGCAGCCTCACTGGTAAGAAACATCCTGTTTTAGAAGTATCCTGAGGGGAGCATCACTGGTAATGCAGTGAAATTTACAGCTGCTTATAATGAAGCAGTGAGCATCACTACAGTCTATGCTGTCCTTGTGTTTAAACTGGAAAAAGTTAGTCACCTTTTCTCCTGGAAATCAAATTACAACCGTGACCTTTAATGAGATGCTCAGAGAAAGCCTTGGTAAATACACAGTTTATGTTTCAGGACATCACAACTGGTCACCAGTTGGAAGTTGATCCAGGCTGGTAGTCATTGCAAGTCATTCTCTGTGATGGCAAGTTGATGATTTCAGCTCTGCTGGACACCTGCTTTGACCAGAAAACTGATACTAAGCTTAGAATTAACAGATAATTTCAGATGAGACAAACCAAAATACACTACATTCTCTTTTTCACTTAAAATGTTTTTGAAGTAGGATGTGAACATAATGGTGGGTGAACATGACTCAAATCAAATAATGAGGAATTTGTCCCTTATCTGTATCCCTTTTTGCTCAGTACTCCAGCATATATTTGTTATTTTTATACTCTGTTAAGAGGAAAAAGGGAAAATATCATGGAAAATCTTAGGAAATGAAAGAATTCAGTCCAAAAGGAGGTGAGAGAGAAAGAGAAGACAGAGGGAAATGAAAGAGAAAACTTTCAATTTACAGAATGCTTTCAATACTTTCCACCCTCTCTTACATCATTAATTTTATATAAGCTTTTCTTATAAACCCAAGAAATTGGTGACCTTATTTTCAATAAATTCTTTGCTTACTAGGTAATATGCTCTGACTCTCATAAATCAGGATTATCTTGCAATCCTCCAAGCGCA
Organism: Aptenodytes patagonicus; assembly: GCF_965638725.1. Lineage (NCBI taxonomy): Eukaryota > Metazoa > Chordata > Aves > Sphenisciformes > Spheniscidae > Aptenodytes > Aptenodytes patagonicus. Next base: position 46,775,035 of record NC_134949.1, read on the forward strand.
TTTTCAATGACTCTCAGTCCGCAGTACAACATATCACTTATGAGATTTTAAATCATAATATATAATTGCCAAGTACAAAATAATCTACAATTTCTTTTACTCTTTAGGAGGAATAGACATGATACTGACATTAGAGCTATGAAAATATAGAATTCTACATCTCATGCAATTTTTATAATATAACAAATAAATTAGTTTTGATTTCATGTGTGAGCTGAAGTGTGGGACACCAGTTCAAGAGCAACACCTTACTTCCTTTCTACAGAAGATCATTATGTGATAAGAAAAGTATTTTATATGCATAAATAAAATTGAAGTTTTCGTTTGCAAGAAAAGTCTTTTTTGCTTATAGGATAATGTCTTCAAAGAATGTATTTGCATAAAAATTACATGTGTATGCATCTTTGTTATGAGTATCTTGCTGCTGACTGCAGAAGGAGCCAGCCTGATAAAGCTGGGTCAGATTCTGATTCTGCTGCCCCATCCCATCTCTGTCTGGTCCGGGACAACTTGATACAAAGCTGCTCCCTCCACTGATACCTGCTATTACATCTGCAGGAGAAGTGATCCCCTCCCTTGAATATGTAAGAGAATTTAAGTCACAGTGCCTTCCTCCCCAACCATATTTGTAAATATATTTTAATAGAATGTTTTAATTAATTGTTCCAAAAATAAATTGTGTACATTATGGGCAATAAGTAAATTAAAACAGAAGTTTCAGATAATTCTTTTTGATGGCCTGAAGAAGAATACAGGTAGAAAAAGAAGCCCATGGGGACTCCATGAAGAAAGCCTAACCTTATCATCTGTTCTGTCAGCACTGTTATGGCATGGAAAGAGGCATGACCAAAGCTTGTTAATCACTTGCAGTTATCAGCCCAAAGAGATACCTCCAAGGGATGGTACAACTCCAAAACAGTTGTGGCTGCTGTATTTTGCCCGGAATGGAGGAAAAGGAAAAATGCTTTTTAGCTAAGCTGCAACAGGGAATCTGGTCAACAAACAGGATTTAACTTTTTTTTTTCTTTTTTCTTTTTTTTAATGTAATGGGTTTTTTTCTTACTACAAGGGAATTTAATTTGGTTATTTTTTGTTGTCCTACTTATTGTAATCATTCTGTGCCTTTTGGAATGACACACCACTAATATGAAGAATATCTTGTTTACAGAAAAAGCAGATTGTGAAAACCCAGTATAGATTCTTTCTATAGGATTCTCAGTTTAAACATGGACCCTCAGAGCCACACCTATTCAACAGCTTGTCTATTTTATGCATCCATTATTAATATTATGACAGCTTTAGTATATTTGTTAGCAACACATGGCAAAGGATATTACAAGTTTTTGGTATAAATACATGTATATAATAGGATATCAATATTCTGTCAGACAAAAATATGGTGTTCATTGCCTTTTAGCTTTCACTATAGTCATTCAGGTAGGTTTTTGCTTAAAAAAAATCCTTATGTTACCATACAGTCTGTGAAGTCTCTAGAGTTTTCATAGGAACAGCACAGAACTGCTGGTTCATTCATATGGAATGCATTAATAACCAACCTCAAAGACAGCAACAGTAGGAGAGAAAATTGCTGGGCAAAAAGTTCCTGGTTTGGAAGTTTTTATTTCTCTGCACATGAACTGTAGAAAAAAAAAAGTGGTCTTCATACTAAACTAGACTATAGTGTTTTCCAGTGGTGTTCTCAAGCAGGAGGTATAGAAACAGAGCATAGGATGTCGTCCTTTCTAGTGGCTTTTCTTGAAGCTGAAGAATGGTCTCAGACAGTATTACATCTTAGGGACTTTTTGCTGCAAATCCAATTGCTGTCTCTTTTCTAACCCTAGAGGATCACTTGTAACACTTGTGTATTTCTTAACTGAATTGAGGGCCTCTTTATGCAGGTCGTGAGTGCCTCCTGATTTGTACCAATTGCACAACTGCCTTCTTTTCATTGCAATCATGTAGCTGCACTTGATATTTTGAAGAAAAGTGGAAATAAGAGTTCATCAATTAATAAAAAAATAAGCAGGCATAGTCTAACTAGCTAAACTAAGTTTTCCATAAATATGGTTTCGTATTGTTATAAGGATTGCCGGAAAATTAGAGTGCAACTATGTGACTTTTTCCAAAATAACAACAAATAACATCAAAGGATTTTGGAAATCTAATAATATTTCTTCACTATCAGATGTGATTTTACTCAAGCAATCTGAAAATGTATCTCTTCCTGAGTCACATATCAAGTTTATGAGAAGTCTGTATGGCAATAGCAATTAAGTTCAACTCAATAAAAATATTTTTAAAAGGATGGAGCAACCAATAGTTTTCCTGAAGCTGCAGAAATAAGAATCTGTTCATTTAAGGAAGTAAAGTGTTTCACAGGTTCTCAGATTTTCTTCTATCCGGACAATTAGAGATAATTTAAGTTCTATCTAGGATTTGCTACTAATTGCAATAGGGAAGAGTTCTTACCTATGATATTAGCATACCTCAAGAATTAGGTGCTATACAGAAGGCCTGAACCCCACTTATGCTACTGTGACTGTGTGATTCCCTGGGAGTATAGAGCATCCTTAAGCAGGAGTCAGTTAAACTGCTCTTAATTGCAAGGCCCTTTGATAAGACTATGACAGTAGACTACACATTAGATAAATTACAGAAGGGTTCTAGAAATTTAAGAGGCTTTTTATTTGTTTATTTTTAATTACTCCCCTTTACTCCAGTCTCAGATTCCTGGTCTGAAAATGCTGATAGAGGACACACCAGACTGGAAAATGGACATTAAATTTGAGCAGAAACTGTTAATCAGTTCTTTCAAGGTTATTTATCTGATATCAATGTACATGATGTATACCAAGCATTTGTTCTATAGTCTGTATTTAAAACCATTTTGGGGCAATGCTATTTTATCATATATCAGTACACTGTAAATGGTCTTGGGCACTTTCTTTTCTTGGGCCTTCAAACAAAATAGGTTAATGACTGCATTAACTTCTCATCTATTATTTGCTGAACTCTACATCCTTGATTTCTTTTTCCTCTTTTTACAACTGTTTATTTCTTTAACTTCAGGTTTTCTAAAGCACTCTTGGGATTAAGAGAGAACTTTTTGTAAGATTTATTAGTTAATAAATCTAATTTGAAGTTGTGTTGGTGTTTTTTCTTTTTTTTTTCCCCTCAGTTCTTATCTTTTGTTTTATCCCTTGAATCCCAGCTGTAATATAAACTTAGAATTCCGTGAACAAGTACCATAGAAAGTAAAGTTATCCAAGTACAATTTTATAAAATAATTCAGTACTCACATATTCATCTGGATTGATTTCTTATCAACCTTTATTGACTCTAGTTCTCTTTTCCACTTCACTAGTCATCCTGGTGACAATTGTCTAACACAGTTACCAGAGTCTTCAGAAGAATACATGTTTTTACAGAACTTAGCATTGAACATTAACAATACTTTGGAACAATAACGTTTTGAAGGTATCATACCTTTTGAATCTTCTTTTCCCAGATCCATTGCCTGGAATAGTATTGAGAACACTGAGAAAGTCTACACAACTGATATCTGAATAATCCATATGTAGGCCACCCCATGCCTTTCTTTTTGGTGCAGATGCAATAGAGCTCTGCTTGATGACAACCTCCAGTCTCCTATGCATGGGTGGTTCTCTCCAAATAGGAATGTATGAGAATAATATACAGAAAGCATTTGTATTTACGTATTTCTTTCTCATCATAACCATTTTCCCCACACCATAACAATATGAAATTTTATTGACAAAGGCAAACTTTATATGTTCATTATTCCCATAAAATCACTTACTCACTCAGTCAGTTTGTGACTGTGGCAGGTTTGGATGATCAAGCAGGTATAAAATGAGCTGGAATGAGTTCTGACTACAAAGCAGAAGAAAGTTTCAAATAGTCAAAAAGTGGGATTCTAGGATAGTCTGAAATGAGAAGGTGGAAAAATACTATTAGAAAGGACCTGAATAAATTCAGGCTAAATTGGTGATAGTTAAGGACCAGGCTCAGGATTGCTTTTCTACCATTTAATATTTGAAACTTAACTAGGTATTGAAGAGCTGACTGAATTTCATGTGAATCTAGAATTTAACACTATGGTCATTGGTTAGACTAGAATAATCTACCTCTTATTTACTTAATTTAAATGCATGAGGTTCATCATATCGATCTAAGTGATGTAGGATGCTTTTCTCAGTCCTATGTTCTTTATTCTGTTTAAAAATACAGACTAAGTTCCCAGCAGCATTTGAAACAGTGTTTATCAGATCGTTGATTGTATGCATTAAAAGAAAGTGGAAAATTATAGAAATTATTATATTTCCCACTATGCTGGGAAATACAGAGTGCAGCCTGTGACGCTGCACCTTAAATACATAGGGTGGGGGGAAGTGCTGTCTGTGTATAGCTGGCCTTTGTAAAGCTCGAGAGATTCAGTATATGAGCTTAAGTGTGATGAAATGTGACTAAATAATTTATTCTGAAAATACAATAGAAATTTGAAATTTTATGCAACTGCCCTGAAATATTGTATTTCCAGTATATTAGGTATTCTAATAACTTCTGCTGTTCCTGGAAATTCCTGTCTAGTCTATTATATGATAGGACATTAAGGCTTTAGAAATTTCCACCTAATAGAAGCCTTTATATTTCTTTATATAAAATGTATTATACTCATTAATGACCTTGTAATAACATCAGAGGTTCAGTCCTGCAATCCTGATGTGAATAGCTTCACTGAAATCAAGAGGAAAATGGAACCAAAAATCATCCTGGCTATAAGAAAGAACTGCAAGTGTATACAGGACTTACATGGTTTTCTAAGCCCTCTATAGATGAACAGATACTAGAAAATGCAAAACCTCCTGAGGACTGTTGGAAGCCCATTAAATGTAACTGCATTATAAATGATATTCCTGGGATGACAGTTCAGATTATTTCTGTTAGTTTGTCTGAATTGTGGATTTATTATTCCACAAGTTATTTTGTATATCTGGAGTCTAACATGTAAGAGAAAGGGGAGCTCCTTTCTCCATATCATCTTCGCTGTTTAAGTGTAACTTCATCATTCTAAGGGAAATGATTGCATGCCTAGGCCCATTTAAAACCTTTTGTGTTTTAATTGCCTTCTTGATTTTGTCCTGATAGTCTGGTATTTTCTCTCTTTTCTCCTTATTCAAAAGGAACAGCTCAAGGATTTTTGTAAACATGACACCAAAATGGGAAGGAAGGGAAAAGAAAACAAATCATTTCTATATTCATCAGGAAAAGAAGCCAAGACAGAGGTGGAAATTGACTGAGAAAGGCTGTTGCCTAAAATTCCACATCTGAGACTTCCTCCAAAGGCTTAAGCAGTCCCTGTGCAAGCAGCCAAAATTGGGTCACTGCCATTAGAAAATGGAGAGGTAACCTTAGCAACTTTACTGTTTATTATTACATCTTTGGAGATTAAAATTGACTCTCTTGGCCAAAGGGTTAGAGGGGTTAGAGAATAAAGTGAAAATAGATCAGAAAAGTGTCATCTTGGAAAAAAACCTCATAATATTCCAAGCAAAAGTGGAAACAATTTGTATCAGGCTATTGCAATAGGGTTTATAAAGATTTCTTCTTTTTCTTTGTCGTCTTCTTCTTTTTAACTAGGAGACTGTCAAGAACGCTATTAAAATGAGGATATGGATTAAAACTGGAGAAAGAATACTGACAAAAAGATCGAAGGAATGTTCCAGAAGATTTTTTTTAAATTATTTTAAGAAGTAGATTACAATGCAAGCATGTGAACATTTGTACAAATGTCATGACTGGGTTAACTCAAATTATTCTGTTTCCTGTAAAAAAAAAGTAGGCCAAAATGTCAGTTTTGGAAGAATATTAAATAAGTTTGTTACATCATACCAGTTCTGGGCTGTAACTTGCATTCACCTACTAATGTCTGTGTTTGATTGCATTATTCATTTCTTCAGTATTGCTTAAGACAATTATGTCGTTCAGGCACAAAGGTAAATGTGTCTCCCTTATTCCCATTTAAGGTTACTTTGTGTGGTTCAAAAGTATGTGTACAGTTAAGTTGGTGTGATTTTTTTTTTTTTTTTTAAAGAAGGAATTTGGAGTTGGTTATTTAATATATGTAAAAATATGGCTAGCTTCCTAGGTGATATAGAAGAATGTATGGAGACAAATCTGGTAATGTGGAAGAGGTGAAACTGGGGTTGCATTGGAATAAAATATGTTGTCAGTGTTGTCAGGGAAACACAATTTTCATTTGCTAATATAATGACATTATCTGTCAGGAGAAATGAGTAAACCATATTACTGATATTTATCTTTCTTTGATAAATCTTTGCAGTAACTCTGCAGGTAACTATTGTATTTTCAGAGCTTCATGATGCATACAAAATATGTATATACAGCCTGTACCTAATTCTAGAAAGTCTCAAGTTGCATTTTCCTTAAAAATACATTACGTAATGGATAGACCATATATATATGAACACTTACATGGTCTATATGAAATTTAAAATAAGTTTTATTTATTATAGCTTCATTATTAAATATGAAAAGACCAAAACCTGACAATATACATGCTCCTTATTATAAAGGAATTATGGTTTTATAATTTTTGCATCTTTTGAGTCATTGTCTTTTCTAATATGGCAGATTCTTCTTTTTTTTCCAGATTACTTTGACTTTTAAGACTATGGAATGTCCACCATATATAAAACAATTTTGGATTATGCTAATTTCTGCATGAGAATGTAATACCTTACTGACCATCAGTTCTGAGTGTGAATGCAAGTTAAATAAAAATAAGCAAAGATATTGGCAAACATGTCATGTCCATGTCATTTCAAGACTTACACATTTTGGGGGTTGTTTTGGGTTTCTAAAGCTGAAAAAGTTAACAGAGAGTAATATTTTCCAACTGAGCTAGAGAATGTCTTTAAGATGTGCATTGTTATTTCTAAGGGTTTGGTACATAGAGGCTTCCCAAATTTACTTTGGAAAGCTGTTTAGAGCATTATAGGTGATATCTTATTTTGGACCTCTGGAAGATCTACCATTTAGTCACTGAAACAGGGTTACATCTCAAATTATTTAAACTTCTGAGGTTTGACATATGTGTGAAATGAGATAGGATTGTCATAGATGAAATCTGAAATCTAACATAGATGAAGAAAGCTTTGTCTACTGGACACCTGTTTGTCTTTGGTTTGCATGGCACATATCCAGACTTTCCTGGTAGTCATGCCGGTCCTTGGTCATGGATACAATTTTGAAAGAATGATCTCACCTAATAGCTTAGTAATATAAGAGCTGGGCTGCTGCTGCTGCTATAGTTTTTAATGTGTTTGGGAAATGTAGTACAGGAATTTGGGCATCTTTATTCTGCTTGTAATATTTAATTTTTACAGATTCTTTAGAAGCTTTATCAAAACTGAACCATAGGACTGGCCAAAAGGAAATGTATGTCAGAAATCCTACCAGTCAAGTGCCTCTCTCCACTCTAGATTCAAAACTCAAGAGTCCTCACTTAAGACCAGACACTTTTACTCCTTTCAGAAACAGACTTGGCTCAGATTGTTCTTTTAAACATGACATTAGTCAGTCTATTGTACATTTTTTGTATTATTTTGAAATTACAGAATCACAGAATATTTGAAATTGGCAGGGACCCCTGCAGATCGTCTAGTCCAGCCCACCTGCTCAAAGCAGGGTGAGTTACAGCAGGTTGTGCAGGGCCATGTCCAGTCAGTTTTTGAGTATCATCTCCAAGGATGGAGACTCCAAACCTTTCCAGGCAACCTGTTTTAGTGTTCGATCACCTTCACAGTAAAAGTGTTTTCTTATATTTAAATCATGTATTTCACTTGGTGCTCATTGTCTCTTGTCCACTCACAGGACATCACTGGGAAGAGTCTGGCTCCATCTTCTTTACTCCATCTCAAGAATTGACAGTCATTGACACATTGACAATCTCATCAATCAACCTCCCTGAGCTTTATCTTCTCCAGGCTTAACAAGCATTCAGCTATCACGTTGGAGATCATGAAATAGATTTTGCAGACAGTAGACCAGATAATTCTGGGTGTGCAGGAGGCAAGGGAGAATACAGGTCTGAGCAGAGAACAGCATGCATAGCCAGTTCTGAAGGCCAGAAACAATGTCGTGGTTAGAAGAGTAAGCTAGGAATGAAGTTGTGGGTTTCAGGCTTCATTTTCAGGAGCCTGGAAGTTTTTTTTAACTGAACAAATAAAAGTTCTGTGAGCAATCACAGATTCAGGACTTGGTTGGACTTGGCTTTTTATTGTGTCTGACATTCAATCCACATCTAACTCTTTTTCCTTACAGGTAAAAGTGAATTAACAAGAATATTCTTGTACTAATGAAAAAATGGCCCTCTAGTAATAATCTCCCAACTAAATTGTTCATGTTTGCTTTAGAGAAAAAGATACAAATATCAAATGAATATTGTGCTTCAGAGAGAGAGAGGAAAAAACTGTTAGGGGATGAAACTTCTTTTCTGCATATGAACACAGCTTGTAAGGTTTTAACCCTGAGCGGTCAAAAGATTTTTTTCTGCAGTTACATGAAAACAATAGATCACGCTACTTAGTTTTTTGCATTTGTAAGAAATTATTTATATGATCATCAGTGAGCTCTATTTTAAACTTAAAAAAATTCGAACAATAATTCACATGCTCCTTCACTTCTACCCTCTCTCCCAGCTATTAATAAGCTGATGGTCATATATGTCATTAATGCAATCTACTTAAGGAATTACAGAAAGTAACTAGAAAAGAAAAATCAGTTAATTTAGGCCAAAAAACCCTGCAAATAACAGAGTTGTAGCTAAACGATCAAGCCAATGGTTTCCAACACATTTATAGAACAAGCACTTTCATTTTGTTGTTTAAACTATAATCAGACTTTAAATGATTAAAGCATGGAGCAAAGATGACAGATGGATTTTGTGCTTGTCAATCAATTTATCCTGATTTGTAATAGCTACCAGCCAGATTAAATAAAACTCTGGCTCTCACATTGTGGAAACTGGCACAAGGTTGAACAAACTCACTCCACCTCCAAGCCCCATCAACATTCTTGACTTAGCATGAGCTTCCACAATGCAGAAACCAGATGGAGTTTTTGTTGAAACTGGCCTGGAGATATTATCTTTATTAGATTTGTTGCAATCATACTGTTATCATTTCATAAATTCTGTAGCTAACAATAGAAGCCTGATTTTTTTTTCAGTTTCCTATTATATAGAAATCCTCAAACTCCTGAGAAACGATTTATTCCCATTGACATTCAGACCCAGGATTGAACTCTTTTGGAACTTTTTTAATAGGCTTTCTGCTTTATTTTCTCTTTTTAAATCACTTGCTTATGTATCTTGTGTATTGGTTGTATAATATCAGTCTTTCTATACAATTTTTTTTTAGTAAATCGCTAACGTCTCATTTTTCTCTAAAAAGTGAATTAATGCAGGAATCTAGCTTTCAAGTCCCTGTCTAATAAAATGTGCAAGTGAATTACATCATAATGAGGCAAAAAATTATAAAAGTACCAGAGAAAGAATTCAGAAGAGAAAGCAGAATTAATGTCTTTGACTACGTGACTTTATGGAATAAAAACTACAGGTCACAATTAAATAAAAATGAATTCTGAGATAAATGAGTCACAAATGTGCCAGGAAATTTTCTGTAAGCATCAGCACTGGGAATTTAGGGTTAGAATTGCATAGCTGTGGAATAGAGATACCTCAGGTTTCATTTCCTAAAATATGTCTCTGAAAGGGCAAAAGCAATTTCTGTTTGTATTATTATAGTAGCATTAAAAAAACCTGACATGCTTAGGCAATAACATTTGTGAATAATAGAAGACAGCATGTGATTATTCAGCTATTATAAAGAGAGAGAGATGGAGGGAAAAAAAGTAAATCCATTCTAACACACACTAACCTTAAGGGACATTGCCTCAGCTGAAACACCTTATGTACTACTTGCCAGTTAGAGTCTGTCCCATAGGAAGGATGCTACTAGTCATTGCCCAATGAATGTCTCTAATGAAATCTTTAAAATTTTCTTCAAATGGAGAAATCCCATCTAGGAAAAGCAGGGGGTGAGAGTTACAGTTCTATTTCTATTCTTCCAAGCCACTGATTGCCATGGACTGTGGCATTCACTTTCAGATTAAAACATCTAAAAATATTTGTTCATATGTGAACATCTGTATGTGAACTAAATATCAGTTTCTCATATAGTCAAGAAAGATTTATTTAGCGCAGCTGATAGACCCTGCAGAATGACGCCACTGACAAAAGAAACTTCCTGTAGGGTTACACCAATGACCCACCTATCCCAGTGCTCTGTCTTTGATGGTAGCACTAGTGCAGCCTAATAGGGGAGTGTAGCACATCCTGGAGCATAGGAGTCTGGCTGTTTTTTGCTTGAAGGCCATTGCTCTCCTATTCCCTCATAATTCACTAGTTTTGTATTAGGGTTATTAGAGGGTACATCCCTGTCTAGTCTTTTGGTATCTGCTGTTGGACATGTTGTCCATGAATTTACCCAATGGAAGTCAGTAGGTGTAAGAGTCACCCTGAGATAAATAATTCAATTCTGCTGCTGCCACTCAGGCTCTAGGGCCACTTGAGACGCCCTAAAAAATATTACCTTTTCTTCTGATCTTTATCTCCTGTAACCCTCCTCAAGCGATAACTGCCAGGGGCGGTCGTTAATGGATGCTGACAGTGATAGCTGCATCCATTCAAAGTGGATTCAGGAGCCAGATAACAACACAATAGCCCTTGCTTATTGTGAGAAATACGTCCACCTAACCACAGTTATCAGTATGCAAATATGACTATGAGTCAATCATCTTACCCCTATAAATAGTGAGCAGCCCAAGAGCCCTTTGAGCTCTCCTGCACGGCAGGGGGCTGCACGGAGGGATCTCCCCTTGAGTAGGGACGCCTCTCAAGGTTACTCCTCGAGGTTGAGAGATTCTTTGCCGCAACAGATACTTGGTAAGTGACTAATAGCATGCTAAACTTTGAAATCTTAGCTGAGTGATATAAAGGATTAATTATGCATATATAATCCTTTAGACATAAACTGCTGACCAAGTCTGGGACTAGGTTTGGATCCAGCCACACCTAGACTCCTTTCTGAGAAGGAGTCTAGAAAGCAAGGGGGTCCTTTCTGAATCTCATGACTCAACAGGAGGGTCTCCCTGACAGTTTTGTCTGATCCTGTCCTCTATGCAGTAAATAATCAAGTGTACCTTGCTATCAGATGTTGTTAAACCACTGTCGCATTTACCACTGAACTCTAACTCACTGATTTATATCAATAAAGTGTATTGTTGCTTCTCTCTTATGAGTGAAGTGCAGTCTCGCTCCGCACTCCATCCGTGACACCTCTGTCAGGTCTAATCCCATGTGGAGGCTTCACAGAGCCTGTGAACATCTTAAATAGCATCAAACATCGCTGAGATCAGTTGTTCATACACAGGTGTACAATGCTTTTTAAGATGTCCCAAGGTAACCTGCCCAGCTTCCAAATGCCACTCTAAGACAGTCTTCCAGGGACTCTCTGCTGTACCTGCCATCTTTTTTCGTATTTCTCACATACTTCAGGGTGTCTCATATTGCACTACATTCATACAATGAATTCAAGCCCCTAGTAAATACAATTAGCGGAGTATACAAAGCAATTCAGTTTATCCTGAAGTATATATCTACTGACTGGTCAGCTGGATGGTTCACTGGGTTACATTGATCATACTGGTAAGATCTTCAGTGAACAGTGAGAGCTTAAGAATCTGGCTCAAGCATAGACACATCTATGCAGACATCCACATTTAGCTGTCACAATTTCAGATTCACTCACACCCCACCATCTGACAAATATAGTTTTCCCTCAAATATAACAGCTCTGTAACATGGCTGTAAAATAGCATTTTTTTTTCATTGTCTTCTCAGTTGTCAGAGATAACCGAAAAGTGTGAATTTACAGATTTGTGGGATATCGAGTACATCAGCGTGTACTGAAATAACCCTGAAATGGAGCAAAAGTTCATACTACAGGAAGTTGTTTCATTGGTTTAAATTTCCAGTAAAAATTATTCAGATGACAGAATATAGAAAATATAGAAAGAATATTACACTGCAGCTGGGCAAATTATTTTATTTTAAGTCAGTCTGTCGTTAAACTCAATCTCTCAGGTTAAATTTCTACATGGGCACTGCAGTTCTTAGTAATAAGTGTTCTCTTCTTCATTTATAAAATTGGCTTCTTGGCTGGATTATATTTCCCTCCTATACTTACAGCCATGTGATTCCCAAAATACCACAGACCATTCTGTCAGAAAAAAAGACTGCTGTGTCACACAACGTATAGTCTAATCAAGGAGCCTATTCTTCAGAAGAAAATGAGACTTTGGTCTATGATTACTATGTTGTAATAAGACACGAGGGAAATGAGATTCATTTTTGAACCAATGTTTTTGAGGCCATAGAACTCTCAAAAATATTTTGATTTCAGGTCCACCCAATTTAGAGCAAAAAGTAGAAGGGAAAAAACACCAGTAAAGAAGGAGAGCTTCCCCCCCCCCCCCCCCCCCTTCTCCTTTTTGGAAAACATTCATTTTCTGAAAACTGTATTTCTGCTGAACAATTATTTTCACAGAAACTTGTTCATTGACCCTGATAATCAGTATTCTGTTAGTTTGAAGGCTGTGGGCATTGAATCTTTCTGCCAAAGGATGATCTATTGTTACTAAGCTGCTTGCCTGTGCATTCTGAAGATTTTTAACTTAGAATTTTGTTTCTGACATGCTGTACTGATGTTACTATCTTTGGCAACGAACACTGCCTCCGTTGGGATATCTCATCATCTATCTTGGGAGTGATTTGTTTGTGGATGAGGCACACAACCTAATAGCCACAGACATGGCTGCAGTATGGTTACTTCTGAAGCTTAGAGCTCATTGATGGATCACTGCTTATGGAGGAACACTAGTAGAGTTTTTCACAAGCCAGTGCTCCTGCACTTGTTCTTGCATGTCTGTCCTGTGTGGGAGATAGTTGGCTTGATAAGTTGTCTTGGTATCATAGATCAAAAACTGATCAGAAAGATTGAGAATGTTATCCTTTGAACAAGATAAGAATAATCATGACCAGCAGAGTCAGTATGTTTTCTCTGGTTTTACAGAATTTTCTACAATATGGGCAATATGGTACAAGGCCCTTGTCACCAAAAGATGCCGTAATTTACGCAGGTCCAAGGGGAAACTGGACAAAGGAAATCCACTGTGGACTGTGAAGTGAAAACATCATCTAGCTTTGGAAATAGGCACAGGGAGTATACTCAGGGCAAGTAATATATCTGTCCTGTTCGTACTCATCCAGAGCCATATGTTTATAGCTACTGTTGGACACAAGGTTAGAGCTAGTTACACTCCCTGCTCCAAGTCTTTACATCCAGTTCAATATTCTTATGTTAAGTAAATTCCACAACACTCTTCTTTGGGCGTTGGGTTCTTTTTTTTCTTTCTTCTGGCCTCTAAAAACTCCTTCCTTATCTAAGAAGTTTCCTATTGAGAATCTTTTCAATGAGGCTGTCCTTTGTTGTTTGAGAATTACCACATATTCTTTTAATCCTTTGAGACTAGTAACAAAACTAACTACTTTTAATTCATCCCGGACGGTGGCTTTTAGCCACCATGAAATTATTACAGTCTGTCAGTGTTCTATAAAAAGATAGTTACATTAGATATATTGCATGCATTAAATATCTTTAAGAATTAACCCCTAAAACACAACACTGAATAATAAGTGTAAGAGTTTCATGTGAGTTAAATGCCTTCCCTTTTAAACTCCCAAATTCTTAACATCTCAAATAGATAATTAAATAAATAGATACAAATCTATTCAAAGGTTTCATTTTAAGTTCTCATTTCCTCTAGAACTGTTGTAAATCTCGATGTGCAGGCAGATAATGGAAATAATATGCACAATTCGCAAAATCTGCTTTCTTTTCTCTTGCATACATATAGAGGACTTAAAATAGTGATTCCCCAATTTAGTTTTGTGATACACAAAACTTTCCTGGTGTTCTAAAAACTGCAAGTGTATTTCTTGTCTTAAAAGATAATTAACTGGATTAAGAAAGTACGTAAAAGAAGATTTCCCCTTTCCCCAGGTGTACTAAATACTAATTCTTCTTTGTTAATCAAAAGACTCTTGGAGATGATAACGCTTCAGTTTATTTTTTAGTAGGATACCTTGAAATTCAGTATTCTGGTGAGTACTCCATGAAGATGTGTTTCCTATGTGTTCTGACCTTTCTTTTATGTTCTTTTTAATGGCAGTTTAATTACTGTGAATGAATTCTCAAAATCTCAGTAAATGAAAAGGGGAGTTGAAGACAATATATATTCAAGTGAAAGAAAAAGAGAAAGCAGATGAGAAAGATGTTTTAGAAAACAATTGTCAGGAGGTTGTGGATAGAACAGAGGAATGAGGATGAGATAGGTCATAAACGGACAATGAGAGAGCAGGACTTGATTCAGTGAAGTGGGGGGAGGAGGCAGGGGCAGTATATTTGGACTAAAGTTAACCATGACATGCACTCTTACATTTTAACTAAAACTGACCATTGAAATTGACCTCTCATAGCTTTTAGTGTAATTAAGAAAATGAAGTATAAGGGGCCTTAGAGACCATGTGGTATTCAAACTGCAATTTTATTGCTTCTCTCTCCAGCTGCTACATGGGGTACTCTGCCTTATTGCACCATTCTGATGTTGTTTCTGCCTGTTTCTTCCTGCCTCAGCACATCTCAGAAACTCTGAAACAGACTGCTGTGTGATGGCTTGATTCTATGTTAATAGCAAAGTGGACACTGGTTTAACATATGAAGAGAGTGTAACAGGGCTCAGGAGACTTTTCAACAGACTGTTCTAGTATAATTCCCCCTTTCATTTATCATCTCTCTTAGGTCTGAGATGCTTACCTTCTAATCCACTTCCAAAAAAAATGATGAGCCCAAGAATATTGTTAAGTATATGCTTCAGTTAGTCCCAGCAGCAAGGATGCAAACATGTTTATATCTACTGAAACTATGTGATTAAAAATTGGGTTTTCAGGATAAAGATTTCAAATTGTTTTGCTGAACCTGGCATATGTCCAACAAAGGAATAAAGCCTCCGCTATATATATAATATCTAATATGAAACACAAGATATGTATACTTTATTCATGTGTACAGTCATTTCACCTATGGTTCATCCTTTAAAAGAATGACGACAATCTAATAATGATAAAATTTATAAGAAGAGTCAGTCTTCCATTTTCCTCCTTAATTAAACTATGGTTTTGTCATTAATATATCCAGTGTTCCTATTTGTATGTCTTCACGTGCAGCTTAGCATCTGTATTGGATTTGCATGGCAAGGTTTTGGTAGCAGTGGGGCTACAGGGGTGGCTTCTGTGAGACGCTGCTAGAAGCTTCCCCTATGTCCAATAACACCAATGCCAGCCGGCTCCAAGACAGACCTGCCAGTGGCTGTGGCCAAGGCCAAGCCCATCAGCAACAGTGGTAGCCCCTCTGTGATAATGTATTTAAGAAGGGGGAAAAAAAGCTGCACGGAACAGAAGCAGAGAGAGGAGTGAGAATATGTGAGAGAAACAACTCTTCAGACACCAAGGACAGTGGAGAAGGAGGAGGAGGAGGTGCTTTAGGCACTGGAGCAGAGATTCCCCTGCAGCCCGTGGTAAAGACCATGGTGAAGCAGGCCGTCCCCCTGCAGCCCATGGAGGACCCCACGCCGGACCAGGTGGATGCGCCCAAGGGAGGCTGTGACCCCGTGGAGAATCTGTGCTGGAGCAGGCTCCTGGCAGGACCTGTGGACCCTCGGAGAGAGGAGCCCATGCTGGAGCAGGTTTGGTGGCAGGACTTGTGACCCCGTGGGGACCCATGCTGGAGCAGTCTGTTCCTGAAGGACTGCACCCCTTGGAAGGGACCCACGCTGGAGCAGTTTGTGAAGAACTGCAGCCCGTGGGAAGGACTCACATTGGAGAAGTTACTGAAGGACTGTCTCCCATGGGAGAGACCCCATGCTGGAGCAGGGGAAGAGTGTGAGGAGTCCTCCCCATGAGGAGGAAGGAGTGGCAGAGATGATGTGTGATGAACTGACCACAACCCCCATTCCCCATCCCCCTGCACCGCTCAGGGGGAGGAGGTAGAGAAAATCGGGAGTAAAGTTGAGCCCAGGAAGAAGGGAGGGGAGGGGAGAAGGTGTTTTGAGATTCAGTTTTATTTCTCATTATCCTACTCTGATTTGATTGGTAATAAATTAAATTAATTTTCCCCAAGTCACGTCTGTTTTGCCTGTGATGGTAATGGGTGAGTGATTTCTCCCTGTCCTTATCTTGACCCATGAGCCTTCTGTTATATTTTCTCACTGCTGTTCAACTGAGGAGGGGGAGTGATAGAGCAGCTTTGGTGGGCACGTGGCATCCAGCCAAAGTCAACCCACCACAGCATCCAAGGTGGGATGATGACTGATTCTGCCTGTCTTTGTTGAGCACCCAGCAGAAAGTAATCTTGAGTTCTGACCACTGAATCTGGAGTTCACTATAGGTCAAATATTTAACCCACTAAAATGCTGGGAAATGAAGTAAAGTTAAACTGAAAGGGGGAATAATATGCACACTTTAAAATTTAGCTGTCAGTGACATTTTTATGGATGAAAAAATAAATATGAGAGTAAAAGTTGTTTTGAACAAGCCAGAAGTAAATTATGTACGGAAGGACAGAAACAGAAGACAACTATTTAACTTTCTGAGTAAGATACCTATAAAAAGTGACCCACCCCTAAATTCCTTGTAATTTGTGTCTGCTTGTACATAATAATGTATTACTATTCCAGGAAAGAAAAAAAAGATAGCTTAAACTATCTGCATAAAAGGAAAAGACTTTAAGAAAGATCTTCATTTAAAAGACACAGTAAGGCTTATGAAAGGATTTTCTAAATGTGAACCATCTGGTTACAGTGACAATTTGGAGGTCATCTTTATTTTAGCATAGTAAGCCCAGAATTAACTGTTCTGGCTATCATTGGTAATAGCAGATCCTACACACAGTTTTGAAAATATGCTCTGTTCCTAAAGTAGTTATTACTCTTGTAACTAAAAGTATTATAATTCAGCGATGTTTATTAGTTCAATAGCCAGAACTGACTATTATAAATATATAAATATATATTACATTTATTTAAATATGTTCATGTATCTACCCAAAAACCACCAAGTAGTCACACTTCATATCTCAAAAATGAAGAATTCTAGGTCTTCTCCAAGAAATATAAAGGAAACTGAAATGTCTAGAGAAGAATTTGAAATCTCCTTTTCTCATACTGTCCTTGGCACCCAGCCAAATTCCTTGGTTCTAATCTTCCAAAGGGAAGTTTATGCACATGGATTCCTATTAACTTCAAAGGGATGTTGCAAAGTCACAAGAAAGCTCAGTTTCTTCCTAGGACTGTCAACCTACATGTCATTGGAGCCAAAGTGTCAGAAAGAATCAGTGGAAATGATCCAGATTTACACCAGAGAAAATGTGTATAGAGTTAGACTTCTGCTGGTATCTAAATCTCATCTCTGCACATTTTAACAAGTAGGATTTAAAAAGAATTCCAGTACAGTTCATCTTTTCTTAATAAAATTGATTCATGTAGTTGAAGCCCTAGCCAGGGCTGTTAGAGTAGCTAATTTGAAGATAAATCTCACTTTTAAGGAAAGATTTGACCCTTGGATGCACACATGCAACTTTCATTATGCTAATGGAAGCCACATTCGTGCATCCAAGGGCAAAATTTGTTCCTTAGCAAAATGATGTAAAATAAACAGATAATAAAGTGCATCAGTGCAGTAAGAGAAGCTAATTGCATAGGAGGGATTTCCATTGGGGTGTGTCTTTAAACACTGGGGAAGGAAACTTTTGAAATAGCACACATAAAAATCACTAGCTTATAAAATCTAAATCCTTCTAAGTGTAAAGTGAATTTTACTCTCATCCAAATAGTTTTGCAAACAAAACAAAAAAAGGCAAAACTCAAACTAAGATTTCTAGATTCTTTTTTTCCGTGTGGAAGAAGAAATGTAAAAAAAGAGGAAGGACCCAATCATTTATTTTTAGAGACATGCTCAAAAATACAATAAACTATGAAAAGATTCAATATATTTTCTGAAAAAGTATTACATTTACTCTTATTACTTATAACATTGCTTTCTGCAAGGAGTAGAGAACTCTCACACAAAGGTCTGGCATGTGTTGTTCTGCATAGAAAAATACAGTGTTGATTACTTGCCGTAATCAACATGACCTGATATCAGGTGAAATGAGCCCAACAAAACATATGAGAAGCTGAAGTGTTTCCACCCATACAGTGCAAAATACAGGGAAAGTATACTGATTGTCTCAAAACACCAAGTGTTTGCTCTGACTCTTCAGATCAGTATTCTTGTTTTCAAACACATGGCATTCAAAGCAAAGAAGTTTTCCTTTTTCTTCCAGGGTACTCTTCTTTCAAACTCTTTTCGAGTTGTTTTTACCAGTCCCCTTCTGTAAAGACACTCATCTAAATCTCTTCAGTTCGGCATCCACTAGTAAGTGAAACAATTAACCTCTTTCTTCCTGGGATTTTTGCCAAGACTTTGCTCAACAGAAACCAAAAGAAATTGAGAAAGGAAAGGCAATCACCAGACTGTTAAAAAAAAAAAAAAAGAAAAAAAGAAAAAAAAAAAGGTGAGATTAAAAAATCCCATGCCATTTGTATTATTTTCATTTATTGTTTTTTAGCTAGTGGACTCTTGTTATAAAAGGTTAGGCAATTTATTTCCTTACATTATACGTTGTCTCCCAAGACAAAAGCAAAAAAGAAGACACATTTGGAAGGCATGGTTCCCATATCTACTGTGAGCATGTTTATTCTCTTGGGCAGGAGGAAACTTTCCCTGATTATATTTATTTTACAAAAGAAGGCTGATCTGAAATAATTCAGAGAAGCAACAGCTACCAAGGAAGACAAAAGTAGAAAGAAATATAGTCCAAAAGAAGTATAAAAGAACTATACGCTGGTGAGACCTATATTTTGATCCTCCAGGGACCAGCTGTAATCTTTTTTCTTGCTAAAGTAGGTAACTTCTTATCATCTTATAGCAGTAGCAACTGGCACAGAGTATATTGTACACTAGTGGAAATGGATAAGGACATGGATCTTCTCCAGAGTCTTGACCATGTTTTTTTTCTAAGTTTCTTCTAATGTAAGATCCAATATGACCTTCCCCACCCAACACAAAGTTCATTAGTCATACCTCAGAATTGCTGTTTTCTGACATGTAAGGCATATCGAGAATGACCAACACCAGGAGCTAGACCACTAGGTGCTACAGAATGTTTTCAACAAATAGCAAAGCCATAACATTAGACACATTTTCCAATCACCCATGGTTTCTAGCAATTTTTTTTAAAATAAGATTTAGTAATGAGTGTGGGTTTGGTGATGCATGTAAATTAATGCATTGCCCACTAACAGTCTGCATACTGTTTTATACCTTTCACACTTTTGCAGAGATATTTTTCCAGTGAGGTGCTCTGAGGTACTCTCCTGAATAGTCTAAGACTGCAAAGTATTATCTGGAAAGTACTCTTACAAAAAGTAGCTTTATTCACTGCTAGTGTGTTCCCCTTCCCAGAGTTTACAAGTCCCTTATCTAACAAGAGAATCTCTCTTATTTGTAGTAAGAAAATCTTTTCACTTCACAAAAAATATTAGCTACAGTTAACAGGTTTGTTGGAGCCCCTAGAGGCTCTCCTTTCTTTCTTTCCTTATG
The DNA here is from genome assembly GCF_965638725.1 of Aptenodytes patagonicus. Lineage (NCBI taxonomy): Eukaryota > Metazoa > Chordata > Aves > Sphenisciformes > Spheniscidae > Aptenodytes > Aptenodytes patagonicus. The sequence goes on from NC_134949.1 coordinate 46,794,959, forward strand.
CTATGTATTTTACAGACAGTTAAAAAACACTCTCTAGGCAGTTTGGAGAAGGTCATCCAAGCGGTCAGACATAGTAAATATACCAGACCTAGCTTTGTGAAATCTAGTCTGATGGGAATCAAATATTTTTGTCCATTTTTACCTCATCCTGTTATACAGTTAGTAAAACAGATGCCTTAAAACCAAGCAGCATTTCTAGCAAGCTCTTTTTTAGTGTTCCTTATTCTCTAGGGCACTCTAATCTAAAATCTTGGTCTAGGAAAGTTTTTAACAGTGGGAAGTTTGGTAAAACCTTTCCTTTAAAAAAAAACCAAACCAAACCAAAACAAAACAAAAAAAGAACAAAACCAGAGCAATCTTGTAGATCAACAAGAAGCAAATATAACTCCCAGACTTTCCAAATTTCCCAGTTTGGAAAAAGAGTTCTGAAGTTATTGAAGATATTTTTTAATAGGTTAGGTTTTTTTAAAAAAAACTTGTCTTAAATTGTTTGTTGAATTCTCTTTTCTTGTTGATATGTTCCAAATTTTTATAAAAATGTATGGAAAAAATAGGGACAATGAAAAAACTATAGAAAAAACATAGAAAACTATGACAGAACAGAAAGAAAATACATCACGGTTCAATAGATAAAATGTTTATCATATATAGTAGTCTCATGAAATAATCCTCAGTAAAGTCTGTGTGATGAACTTGGTCTTTATGTGTGAGCAGTTACTAAAATGATGGTTAAACCTCAATCTGTGGTTCATTAGCTGCAAGGAAGTCCTACAGTGTCAGCTATCATTATTTATATAGTATTGCCCTGAACATCTGAAGTGAGATAATAAATGTCTTGGCTAGCCACTGAGGACTTCTGCAGTGAGTTTCACAATATTCAGCAGTATTAAAAAGCAAAATGTCTTGACATACTATGAAATTATTTGCTTTTATATATACATGTATAAACACACACACATACGTATGTATATACAAACACATATACACAAACATTTGGTTTCTTTAACTTGTGGTTTGCTGTATCAAGAAACTTCAGAAATCTTAAAACAGGATTTAACTAGTGGCATAAACATCTGGTCTCTTGACTTAAACAATGTAGGGATTGGGGTCAATAGCAGATTTTGGCCTAGGCTTTTCCTGAAGATACAGATGCCAAAAAATTAGAAAGTCGGATTTTTGTCACTTGTAGGTGTGAAATGTTTAATGCATGTAGCTATAGTGATTGAATAAATAACAGAAAGAATATGGGAAAAGTGTAGTACTGGGAGTTGAGACTGGCAGCCTGCCAAAAGACTTCACCTTGTTTAGGCAGAGCATTTTTATTATTGACCAAAATTATAACGCAAAGTCCCTCTCGTAGATCTATGAATATAAGTAATTCTTATAGAAAAAACAACAAGAGCCAACACAAATACACTTTAAGAGATAAGTCTGCAGACTTCCTTCATGATTTTACATACATAATGGGTTTACGAAAGAAGACAAGTAAGATCAGCCTTTCCTTTGAAATGTCACTCTTCCACGTTCTTCAAAATATGCCTTTTAGGGCTAATGAGTTCAGCAGACATTTTGATCTCCTCACATATACCTTGAGACACTTTTAAAAAGGAAGGGGTAGCATTTCAAAGTCATGCCAAATAGTCAAATAGTCAATATTTCTTTTTGTCCTGAGCTAGGCTGCCATCACCATGCAATAATTGAAATGGCACAGCTCTCCTTTGTCAGGGTAAGAGTTGCCAATTTGGTTATGATGCAAGCTGTATGTTTTCAGTCCCAGAGAAAAGCCGTTGCCTGAGCTATTTGATTGCTTCAGATTTTGAGAGTAGGCAATCTCACTGATAACTCATGATGGAGTCCTAAAATCTGGACAATGAAAAGTTCATTACAGATGGAAATTTCTTCACATAAATTATGTTATTTTACACTGGGATAGATTAAAATGATATAGATTGGGAACATATTGGGGTAGAATTTGAGTTTCCCCCTCTTTTTCTCCTTTTCTTTAAAAGATACAGATATAAATATTTCTTTAATGATTATTATGATTTTGAAATGATGCATCCAAATAAATTCACCCCAGCAGAAGCCCTGCAAATTTAAGAAGTTCTCAGGATTGTACTGTGACTGGTGCTGATTAAAGGCACAACAAAGGGTAGATGATAAAGGCAATACCCTTTTTTCAGGTCAATTTTTGAATATGAGTATCATAATAATATTAGCATGCATACAGATACCTAAACTGTGATGTTAACACTTGGTAGTCCTTTCTTCACTAAAAAAGTGACCTATTACTGACAAGTTGCCAGGAACATATTATGCATGAAACTAAACAGAATTTAACTGCTATTTCAGGTGCTATTACAGAAAGTTTTCTTAGATGTGGGTGACTGTTACCTATCATAATGCTGCACATGGTTTTCTGAATCCAGCTTATTTTCAAAAATTTTCTGGTGTTGATTCAGAGAAATGTTCTGAGCTATTTGGAGAATGATTTCTACTAACAGCTGTCAGAAACAGATGTGCTCATTCAGGTGAATCACACTTCTACCTATAGTTGACAAAGCCGTATCACATTAGTATAAGGAACTGCATTCAGGAATTTTTTTTTTAACTCATTGTACCAAACAAAAGTTTTTATTTGAACCTTTCTGGAATTAAAACTTTTTTTTTCCTGATTTTTTAAAAAATCTTTTTTTATTTTGCATTATATTTCACTATAATTGCAAATCAAAAGGTTGAAACTGAAGGAAAGCATTTTGATTGCCCTGTAATATATATTTGTAAATTGCTTCTACAATAAAATTATTTTGACTTGGGTTGTACTTAGGAGTTAATTTTTAGAAACTTGTTTTCATTCAGAATCATGCCTAAATTTATGAACTCTGAGAACCTTTCTAAAATGAAGCTTTTGTCCTAAAAGCAGCTTAGTGTTAGTATTTTTAACCATGCCATATCATGAATATTATGGTTTGTCAAAACAAAAATGTCATTTATTAGTAACACAATAAAAATCAGCTTACAAAGGGAAGATAGAAAGATGCTAATAGATGGGAAGGAACCCAGTTTTTGTTGTATACATACTTATCTTTCTTTGGTATAGGTTGTTTTGCTTGCAGGCAGTTTCACAGCTTGGGGAATCTCTTTCTTTCAAACAGAACAAGCTAAGCCACCACCTCGTTATTATCTGTTGACAGCTAGAAAGACTGTAAATCATGTCTCCACACACACCACCGTGTTAACTGAAACAATGCTGGCTGTAATCATCTGGAGTCTTTCCAGCTATGTTTGAACTACACAATGGACAAAGGACTCATTTGAAATGCAGATGTAACATTTTTGTAACACTGTGTCTATAGACAAGGCTGGGCTGCCTGGCAATGCCTTTTTAATATTAGTGTTTAGTGTACCAGTGCTTGCTTATGTCAGTCACCTGCTATGTCAAGACCAAAAGGTCAGACCTTGAGGCTGACATGGCTGGCAGCCTAGAAACCACTTCATTCACATTGTGTTTTCTCAGGCAGACTTGCATTCAGTCGTGTGAAAAAAGGGAAAAACAAAGCAACTGGTGCCCTTTTTGTCCCAGGCTTCCCAAGGAGTTCTTCCAAGAGTCTTCAAAGTTTGCTTTCCACTGAGTCACTCTGCTAAATGACCTTTGGTTAATGTCTATACAAAATAACAAAATGAAATCTTTATGAGGTCTCATGCTGTGGGCAGGATGATATTGGCCGATTTACTAACACCTTGATGACCCCCTTCTTTCCACTGTGCTGCCTGATGATTCCATGTTGTGTTTTAGTGATCATACGGGAAAACTCAATTACCTTTCCTTCTTCCCTTTCTTTTTGCCTTCCTTCCTTTCTTCTTTCCATTTCTTTCTCTCCTTAAATGCAACAGTATAAAATCTTGTGTGCAAATTTAATTGCCAAGAATATACTGAGTTGCCTAAAAGTCTTCAACAAGAACTGATGCATTTTCCTTCCTTATTCCTTCAATTGCATGTTTTGAATCTAATTATGAAGCCTAAATGAGCATGCTGTTTTAATTTTTCTTACATATAATAGCATGGTCTTAAAAATTTTCACAGATTAAGGACTTTGTGACTTGACCTTAATTACCAGCCCAAATGAATATTTATGATAGCTTCTGATTTCTCAGACGTGTCCTTCTGCACAAGGGGGTGGGGAGGGTTTAGATCACCCAGGGGGCTAATTGTATACAAAACTGTTCTCGGATATGAAAACTGGCTCAGATTTCATAAAACAGTCACACCCTAACTTCTAGAGTACCCCTGCTTATGCCTTGTCTACCCTGTTTTACCACTGCTTTCCCAGTAATGCTGTTGAGGGAAATTGGAAAGATCAGTAGAATACACAGATATTTTTAGAAGGAACCTATGCTGTATATGTTACAGCCCTCTTATATCTGATGATGTCATAGTATAAAATCTAGTCAATGAAAACACAAGAATGTTTAAATTACCACATAGGAGGAGCCAAAGAACTAGGCCTCAAGAAATCCCACATAATTCCCCTATTCAGAAGGCAGGAGGTGGGAAGAGGATCTGGAGCAGAGGTGGGAAGAGTGTCAGGAACTTAGCAAGCACCATCATGGTTACAAAAGCAAAAGATCAATGTGGAAAGAATCAAAGTTAGTTAGTGGACAAAGCAGCTGCAGAACAGCTGGATATACAGTGCTGATGCATGCCATTTAACATGGAAATGGGAAGAAGCTGGGCAAATTCATCCCTCCCAAAGCTAGGAAGTCTTCTGTAGGCAAGAATTGTTTATTTAGCAATTACAATGAGAATATCTTTGTTGACCAATGTTAACATCAACTTTATATTCATATTTACTTTAACCAGTAAACTGAGAGAAGTATCTGTACACAATGTAAATTGACTTTAAGTCTTCATTTAAAGGAAATTACGTTAGTCTTTACTAACTGGAAACTATTAGAATAAATTTGTCAAACAACATAGTTTCTCTGTTTCTTGATGACAAAAAGAACAGATCATTGTTGATAAACCTGCAGTTATCATTCGAGAAGCCCAATTATCTTTGTGGTTTAATTGTCCAAAATGCACAAATAATTTAAATTTTATTTGTACACTTTGATTATCTGGCCTTGAGACTTCTGAATAAATTAAACCTTATGTGTATTGCTCTATTACTACTGTTATTTTATAATACATCTCTTTCAGTGATAATGTCAGTCATTATCTGCTAATAAAAAACCCAGAAAAAGTAGCAGCAGAAACAAAGTCTAATGCAACAGCAGGGAAAATGTGTGCAGGAGAAAGGAGAACAAGGCAGATATGAATACTGTAAAATGTGTACTAAACCAAAAGAGGGACTTCAAATACAATTTCAGAGATGTTATCTTCAAAATGAAACAAAAGAAACTAATCCACATTATGATTAAGTTTATATAGCAAAATATGGAGAAAATGAAACTTTATTCTTTTAAAGGATCTCAGTCCAAATCAGTGAAACTATGATGTGATTTCAGAAGCGTTTGTTGTTTCTTGAGAGTTTCAAGTGAAATTTGGAAATTTTTGTGAGTTTAAAAAGAAAAAATCAAGCTTATCCTCTAGCAGCAGTTCCTACACTGATTAATTTTTCTAAATTTAATTTAGAAGCAAGAGTAAAAGTAAAATATCTGATTAATTGACTGTGTAAACAATAATAGTCCTGTCCTGGTTTCGGCAGGGATAGAGTTAATTGCCTTCCTAGTAGCTGGTACAATGCTGTGTTTTGGATTTAGGACAAGAACAAAGTTGATAACACACCGATGTTTTAGTTATTGCTAGATAATGCTTACACTAGTCGAGGACTTTTCAGTTTCCCATGCTCTACCGACTGAGAAGGCTGCAGGTGCACAAGAAGCTGGGAGGGGGCACAGCCAAACTGGCCAAAGAAACATTCCATACCATGTGACGTCATGGAGGAAACTGGGGAAAAGCTGCCCAGGGGGGCCGCTGCTCGGGGACTGGCTGGGCATCGGTCGGCAGGTGGTGAGAAATTGTACTGTGCATCACTTGCTTTGTGTAGCAGTATTATTATTATTACATTATTATTATTATTATCATTTTATTTCAATTATTAAACTGTTTTTATCTCAACCCACAAGTTTTTCTCACTTTTACTCTTCCAATTCTCTCCCCCATCCCACCAGGGAGGTGGGGAGGGAGGAGTGAGCGAGCGGCTGTGTGGTACTCAGTTGCCAACTGAGGTTAAACCACAACAAGTCCTCAACAGGAAAAAAAAGAAACAATTGTGCATGGTAGGACACTTGCTGCCCGATTCTTCATCTCTAGCTAATTTGTGCGTAGGGATATGTGGAGTCAAGTGCATGGTTTCACCTTCCTCATATTTGGGCTTGCAGAAGATGGTTCAGATCTACAAAACACAGCAGCATTAAGGGACATACAATGTCTGTCAAATGGGAAATATTGAAAAACACATGCTCATATCTTTCTCCATCCAGTCCATTAAAGCACTTAGAATAGTGACCTCTGACTTTAAACTAGTCACAGTTTCTAAATGATCACTTTTTTTTATACTACTTTTCAGTACCAGGCATGGTTTTCTTCCCATGGAAAGAAGGAAACTCTGGTCTATTGTTATATAATCTTGCATTCAAACAGCTTATTCTTGCTCTGTCTTCTTTACAGTTGAAGGCAGGTTCTGTAGTCTGTGTTTCAGCATTCATCTTCTCCTGTACAGTCTTGGAAGAACTACAGACCAACCAAACATATCAGTAAACACATAGCAGTAATCCGCAGAAAGGATGAAATACCAGAAAGTTTCACAGGGAGAATATAGGTTGAAGAAGGTGCCGGTACTTTGACACAGAGCACATATCCCTGAAAAAGGGAAGGGATAGGCAATCAATGAGATGATTCCTTCAGCCTTGGTTCCAGGCTGCCCACCATGCTCTTTGTACCTACTGAAACCATACCTCCTGCCATTATATCAGCAAAACCTTATCTTAAAAGGTATCCTGAACACTGACTTCAGGGGTCAGCAAATTCAAGTATAAACATCAATCAGACTTCTATAATCTTATAATCACTCAGCAATAGGTATAATTCCTGTTCATCAATATCTAGTGATCTACTGGCACATGAAATATGAATAACTGGTTGCCAGTAATGCATCTTGTCTTATATCAGCCTGTGGCAAAAGAAAGACTTTGACTTCCACATAATGAGAATAAAACCAGCAACTGGAGATTGGGAAAGCTACCAAATCTCTACCTCCCTGCTGCCAGGAATCAGCTGATGTTACTTTTTTAAGTTTCCAGGCCATCTGCTTGCTTGTTAATTCCCATTTTCTCCCAGGTGTCAGCATGCCAGCTTTTAGAGCAGCTCACAGTGGAAATATCATGAGGTGAGGAAGTTGATTGTGCATGCAAGAGAACAGCCAGCAGCAGGAAACCCTTTTGCCACTCCCCCCCCCCAAAAAAAAAAAAAAAGTCTATATGATGAGTAAATGGAAAAAATGTTGAATCTTAGACCAAGGATGCTGAGGAGACAGAAGACCTATCATAGCCATTAAAAGGACAGGAATATAAGGATGCCTCTGAAAGAGGAGCTAAATGAGAAAGGATTTGAAAAATAGACACACATGAAAATTTAGTCTAAATTCTTTGTAAGTGTAGTTACCCTTTATTTTGAATCTCCTCTGAAAGTTAGTATCAGTAAATTGGTTTATATGTCAAGTTCAGAAATTCTTAAATGCTTGTAATTCTAAAATATATACTTGAAGAAATTAATGTACTCTATCTTTTATATGAAAAATATAAATGTTGCCATTGCACAAGTATGCTATATAAAGGTCAAAACATTGTAGAGATCCAGTTAAACATTTGACTCATTTGACATTCTGGAATTTATTGTAGGTGTAATACAGCAACCATAGTCTCTGAATCAGGCATTAATAAATTGGTGGGTGATGAGCTTGCAGTATTTTGCTTTAAAATATTCATGTCATAGGATTTTTCTATGCAAATATTCTGATGTCATTGTCACAATGTGATGTGCCATGCTCTGAAGTAGACTTTAAACATCATGTTATGACAAGGAAGCAGAACATCACTAACCTCCATAATGGTGTGGAAAAAGAAGAAATCTTTCCAATATCAACTTGCACTATGGCATCAAATGCTGGATATAATGTTTTGATTGTTCTTGAACACTCAAAAAAGAAATCTGATCTGGAGAAATGGAAAGAAAGCATACCCTAACAACATTTCTACAAACAATCAAAAAAACCCAAAACAGCAGAAAAACACTTGCTCAAAATATTTTATAACATACCAGTAATTTTTAGTCTTATCACTATACTATCTTCTTCATATTTTAGTATTATTGTTGAACAACTATGAAAGGTTGTTCAACACACAGCAATTCTACAAAATCTTATATCATTACATTTTACATTTGTGTCAGTCATTTTGAGGAACATTCCCTGTGGAACTATTAGTGCTAACATCTACTAAAATATTTTAATACAGATTAAAAAATGTCAGGTTTGGGTACATTTTGTATTAGATGGCATATGTATAAAAAAACATTAAACTTTTACTTTGGATGTATAAATTGCCACTTAACCTCCAGATTAGACTGAGATATCTAAGTATAGTAGTTCCTTTGTGTGGCAGTAATTTCATCTAACTTCAGATGGTAAAAGTTGGACAGTAGTGTAAGGTAGTTAAGTACGTTCTCCTTACGGACAATGAAGAGACCAATCTCAAATGCATGATTCAGCCCATGTAAACTGACTAGCTTAGACTTTCAGACGGCTAAGATCAGATGAGATGTACTTTTCTTACACTGACAGGTCTCACAACAGAAAGTTAAAAACTCTGGCCTGAAAGAGATATTATTTAAAATAAAATAAATATTTCCTGAAATAATGAGCTGATTGCTGTCAAATGGTAATATCCTTGAGTGTTAGAATGTGGTCATTTGGCTGAGAGTAAGGAAGAAGCCCTCGTTACCAGAAAATACATTTGCGTGAAACTAGAATACCCAGATTTCTTTTTTGAATCTCCAAACAATTACATATAATCACTTATGACTGTGCAAATATGAAGGCACTTTTTAATTGTGCTGGATTTATTGGCAGGTTCTGTGCAGACTACAGAGCAGACTTAGATCAATAGTGGAAATATGGAACAATTGGGAAGAAGTGGACTCTACATCTGGGATTCCTGAAAGCCCTTAAGCCTTTATTAGCTTACTGCTTTAACTGAACTATGAGTTGTTAAAAAACAAACAAACAAACAAACAAACAAAAAACCACCTCCCCCCCCCAAAAAAAAAAAAAAAATCCCACACCCCAAAGTTTTGAAATCCTCACATTCTACCCGTATAAGAATTTGGGTGGAAAAAAGAACAGGGCATCCTGGATGAATAGCACTGTAGAAAATAAATGGAGTTCATGGCTGTCCAGATGTCTTGATATCCTTATTTTAGTTGGTAATTTCTTTCTGAGGAGTGAAATCATGGCTTCTTGACTTTCTTAGAATATGTAGTTCTATGAAGATATTAGAGAAATCCAGAGGTACATTCAGAGTCTTGGAGCAGTTACTTCAGAGACTTGTCTCTCAAACATAGTTCTAGGCTACACTAAAAATATTCCAAAATGTTCAGAACTTAAGCTACTGGACACTATCCAACATGGAAGAATATGAGAATCAAAGTTTGGGTCAGTAGACTAGCATGAGGAATATCCAACAATGGAAAGACACTGTATTGTAATGATATGCAAAATCACCTAAGTCTTGAAAGAGTTATGAACAGTAAGGATTTATCTAATGTAATGTTCCATAAATTTATACTTTAAATTTAAATTTTGTTAAATTTAAATTGCTAAATTTAGATTAATTTCAATACTTAGATCAATAAATACTGTTCTGAAAATTTATCCTGTCTTATCCTATCCTATCCTATCCTATCCTATCTATATTTTATTTCTTTTTTTCCAAACATAGTTTGAGTCTACAGATAAACTTTATCTAATACTATTCTGAGATATAGCTTTGCTATTTTTAACAAACTGTGTTTGTTTGTTTGTTTCTTTTTCTGCTAGCTCATTTCCCTCTGCCCTTTCAATAGTAATTTTCACACTAATTTCATGTGTGGAATTCAGTGACAGCCACTATCCATTTCTAAACAGGATGAATAGATGTTGCAAGAGAAGCAACTTAGAAGACTTAATAAAGACTTAGGAATAAGTTGTAAAGCCCTACCTGTCCATATTCTGACAATTGCACCACTGAAGTAGTTGAATAAAATGAGTGATGCTACCTATGTTTATATATATGTATATGGAGACCTATGTATAAGAAAAACATATCATTTCAATGCTCCTATTGTAGCTGTGGTAAAGAGACATTGAAAAGATTCACCATTTGACAAAGATTTAAGTTGCATTCCATTTCTGATATCTGTTTCTTATTACCACTCACATCTCTTCTCATCTTCCTATAGTTTTATCTCTGTATGTCTTTGTAGTATCAAGAACATCTGTTTTCTGTATTTAAAGTAACACCAAAAATTACTCTAAATTTTCTTTTATTGCAGATTCAGGTCAAGGCTATCATAATCAGTTTACTATTTTCTGACATATCAGTCTAATGCATTGCTATGTGGCTACCTATTCAAATCAATCATAATCACCTTTCATTTAAAAGGGCATTTCATCAGTGGGACTGTTAATCTAGGGTCAACAATAGATTCACCCAAAATTGGAGAAGCCAATAGGCTAGACAGACACTGGCTGATTGTCCTGTGTCCCCTGTAAACTGAAAATTCATTTATTCTTTTTCAGATTTAGAAACTACACGGGATTTTTTGATTTGTGGCATGGAAGATAAGGGTGTATGTGATGAAGACCAAAGGCATTGTAAATCATTAGCATAGCAGCACACATCTTCTCAATTTGACATTTTACTAATACGAATGAAGTTGAACTATCAAGTACCTTTGCTTTTGGAGTGCATGACAGACAGAACTTCATTCATTATTTATTTTATGCTCTTTTTTCTCTTTCTTGATGTTATCAAAGGTTTTTGTCAAGCCTTTAGAATACTGAAGCTTTTGGAATCTGGAAACCTGGAAAATTACTTAAGGTTTCATATATATGGGAAAGTTATACTGACTTCAATTATGTCAGTTAAATTATTCTGGTGAGATGTGAATTTAAACTATTATCACTCTTATGAACATTCTTATTCTGGGATAAAGATGCTGATGTCACTTATGTTTAAGCTCAGCCAAAAAGCTACATACCATTTAGTATAAATGTGTATCCACCCAGGAAGTCATACTAAGTCTGACTGGCATGAAAGGTCTTTTTATAAACATGGACATGTTTTGGTCTCTTTCTGGAGGCTTTGACACTAATGGATTTGATCAAAACTGTGCTTGCTACTTTTCCTTTAATGCAGCCTTTCTGGTTTGGTAGCAAGATACACTCCGTAGAAGTCACTTGTTAATGCATATTTTAAAAAACAAAAAAAATTCACCGTTGTCTGCTTAGCATTTCTTATAATATAACTGACAGGTGGGAAATTTATGCAGTGAAACATTTTGATGACCATTGACATGACTGTGTAGAAACACAGTCTATAATTAGTCAATCAGTAACAGTAAGGATGGCTTTCATAGCTACCAGATGGATAGTTTATGTATTTGTTTAGAAGTGTCCAGACTCTTTGGTAATAAACAGAATTTTGAATTCATGTTTTCCTTTAATATCATCAAGCATTTTGTAAAATTACACTAAAATGTAAAGGACAGTAATATTCCTTTGAGTTAAAATAAGAGTGATTAAAATGTAATTTACAATGTGTTTGAAACATGCATCTCAAGTTTTGGCAATGACATGGCATCTCTATTGAAAAAAAATAGAAATACCTCTCATGAAAAATACAATTCCAGTGCCTTTACCAAAGCAAAATTCATATTGATTGCAGTTCTGTATTAGTGTTGTATTTATGCATTCTCAGAATACCAACAGTTAATGTAACACAGCCAAGTTTGCTATACATTAAGCCTAAGAAATCATATTTCTTTCATGACAAATAATGCTGATTTTACATTTTACCTCACAAAGAAGGGAAGTTAATTTTACTTTTCTGTTTTTGCAGCATGTACAACTAGGAAATTAAAAGTTCCAGCCCCTGCTCCAGGACCATACTGAGGTTTAAACTTCCAAAATGTTCTTTAAACTCATCTAATTTTTCTTCATTTTAAACCATTCTGTCAGTGCTTCAGTTTGATGAGTATTACTTTGTGGAAAGTCTGCAAAACTAATCTCATAGGGAATTATCTTTCCAGTAGCTTATTAAGTTCCCAAGAAGAACAATTTTCTGATTTTCTGTATCCAACTGTTTGCTTTCAAAGCTGAGCATCATTAGCATGTAAAAATGAAATTGAATTACCTGAATTTTTTATACAGCTTCAAGTATATATATTTTTTTAAATGAGAGTGAAAATACCAGAAGTGGCACCCAAACTTGTTATTTGTAGCATAATTTATTAAAGTATTTGCTCCACAAGAATGCCTGCATTGGAATAAGATCCAACAAAGATGTATTGATAGCTGTTTATTGTCAACAGATGTGGAGAATCTGCCCCTGGTCCTCCTAGTGCCATTTCTACAATGGATGATATAAATTAGGAGTCTACTCTCTGAATATCAAGTATCATAGTAATACATCCACTATTTTTAGAAAGGTATTGAATACTTTATAGACAGTCAAGCGACAGAGATTTTGTAATGGTAAAATTTGTTTTCCTAATATGATGTCCTGTCATTGGAACCAGTTTGCCTTAAGAAAAATAAATACAACATGGAAGGTCAATGGTTTGGGTTTGGGGGTTGTTTTTTTTTTTTTTTTTTAAAATAAATCTCCATAAAGTTTACGGCTCACTGTCCTGGTTTCAGCAGGGATAGAGTTAATTTCCTTTCTAGTAGCTGGTACAGTGTTTTGGATTTAGGATGAGAACAAAGTTGATAACGCACCGATGTTTTAGTTGTTGCTAGGTAGTGCTTACACTAGCCAAGGACTTTTAGTTTCCCATGCTCTACCGACTGAGAAGGCTGCAGGTGCACAAGAAGCTGGGAGGGGGCACAGCCAAACTGGCCAAAGGGACATTCCATACCATGTGACGTCATGCTCAGTACATAAACTGGGGAAAGCTGGCCGGGGGGGGCCGCTGCTCGGGGACTGGCTGGGCATTGGTCGGCGGGTGGTGAGCAATTGCACTGTGCATCACTTGCTTTGTGTATTATTATTATTATTATTATCATATTATTATTATTATTATCATTTTATTTCAATTATTAAACTGTTTTTATCTCAACCCATGAGTTTTTCTCACTTGTGCTCTTCCAATTCTCTCCCCCATCCCACCGGGTGGGGGGGAGTGAGTGAGCGGCTGCGTGGTGCTTAGTTGCCGACTGAGATTAAACCACGACACTCACTTAATACCGCATGCAGGCTAGAAAATCTTCCAAACTCAATTAATAACAAACATCATGTGTTTGTGTCAAAATGACAAAATTCCTCATCTTAGCATGAAAGAAAGACAAGATACCTCCCAGTGAGGACAACAGATAATGTCCCTCTGAATATTAGCAAAATGTGAATGAAAGTAAAAACGACATAGTAGCAGGAGCACATGTCTCTGTGTGTGTATATCTATGTATATATTGGGTTAGATACATATACATTAATGTTTAATGTTTGTTTGCTTGTAGATTAATGATTGGCTGTTATATTAAAATATGCTGACCCTACACACTTCAGTAACTATTTTAGTTACAGGCAATATATGGGATCGATGATACTTGATTGATGGAACATTTGCAGCTCCAAGTATTTTTTTTTTCTGTTTTTCTTTACTTTGAAAATAATTAAAAGAAAAAACTAGGTGTTTTGTTGATCATTAATGTATTGCTATTCCAGTTATTCTGCATTTGTGCGAATACATATCATATCTAATAATGTATCTGATCTATAGATCTGATATCTGGTGATATCTGATAGTATATCAAATAGTCCTGTCTTGATTTTCTCAGGAATTTTTGATTCCTAATGCAAATGAACTGGTTTAGGCTGAGATTTTTCTTTGTTCCCTTAGTATTAGGTGCTTAATTTCTACTACTTTACCACTATATTCTGTGTGTCTCACAGAACTCTTCAAACACCTGTGTGCACCAAATATATTCTTTTATCTGATGCTATGAACCCTGAGGAGAAATTGATCAAGGAAGGAAAGGCTCACCTCCCCTAAATGCAGTCTGCCTGTAACATTGAACCAGCAAAACACTCAGTACATCCTTAAATCCTCTTGAAGCAAATGAGACTGATTAAAAGTTCCACATAAATCAGGGCCTCAGCCTCATAATTCTAAGAGCTTTTGGGTTCTTACTTTATGAGAAAGTGGTGCTGGTGGAAACATGCCACAGTAAGTAAGAGTGTTTGCTTTTTTATTTTCTCAGAACACTCTTGCCTACCCAACAGCAAGATAGCCGCATGGACATCAGTTCACCTACATGCTCTGGAATCAAATTAAATTAGCTAATTACCTTACATAGTTTGTGTTGTACAATAAAAACATTGTTCTTCAGTTTTTCAATGTTCTTAATTACTTTAAAAAACACAATATTGCTACAGAGCAGCATTAACACAGAGTTCTCCACATCTTATCTCAAACATTACTGCAGTGCTGAGCCTTTCCTTTAACTTTTTGAATTGTCCAGTAAAGAACAAATGAAATTTCTACGGAAGTTCTACATTTATACCGAAATGACTGACAAGTAAGAAAAGGTATAGTTAAAGGAATAGCTGTACTGTCCCATTGTCTGCTATCACTATATTAACAAGTATTAGAAGATGCCCCACAGGGACTATATTTTAATAAATTGGGAGAATAGCACGTTTTAAATTCATAGACTCTTTCTTTTTACTACATATTTTGAATGCTATCTGCCATCTAGTGGATGTAGTTTCAGCTTTAAGAAAACAATGACTTTAGTTGTAATCAGTCAAACACATTATAACACTTTGTGATGAAACTGATATTTCACTAAATGTTGAAGTAACTGTTGGCCTGAATTTGCACCTGATAAGAAGCAATCATCGGTACAATGGATGTCATCAAGACTTTTAAATGTTCTGCAGAAGCTTAACAGCTTATACATAATTTACCAAATGGGATTTAAAAAACTCAGAACAACCATTCTCCACAAAGGAAATCCATATATTCATGATAACAGAGTTAAAACATTGTTCATTTTGATAACTCTGTGGCTCATTCAGATTAAAAATCAGTTTATCTTTCCAGTCTCTACAGTGGGCAGACATACCAAGCATGTACAATCTTCCAGGTACGCTACAGAGGATTCAAACAATACAAAGTTTCCTGAATCATTTGCTTGAGTAGAAATAACAATGCAAGAACAAGGAAAGATTAATAGGTTTGCCACAAAATATATTGATTCAAAATACTTGTTGCCATTTGAACAAAAACCAGTCATCCTGTTTGATATTACGATCCCCATGAGTGTTACTCTGTGCAGATCCCAACAAATAATTATTATTTCTTTTGTTTTTTTCTTCTTGTCTTCCCCCCCCCCCCCCCTTTTTTTTTTCTTTTCTTCTTAACTAACACTCTGTCCATGAATATCTGTGCAACACTGTCTCATCTTGGAATTTGTAGCTGGTTCTCATTGACTGGGGATTCCTTTCCTGGAAGACATTCTTCAGTCTGATACCTTTGTTGCTGATGTTGATGTTGAGGAGCAGGTAGATACCCCAGGTAGCCACTTAATGAAGACAGTGAGGACCAACAAATTCAAGTGCTTCTGCCTTAAACTTGAGGATCCCTTTTGGAAAAACAAAAACAAAAACAAAAACAAAACCTAAACAAAACAACATTGTCTTACCCTAGCCATCTCTCTGCCCCAACCTTAATCCCAGCCGTTGCCCTCCATCCAGAAAGACACCCATAGATGGCCAAAGAATCAC
Source organism: Aptenodytes patagonicus (assembly GCF_965638725.1). Lineage (NCBI taxonomy): Eukaryota > Metazoa > Chordata > Aves > Sphenisciformes > Spheniscidae > Aptenodytes > Aptenodytes patagonicus. Next base: position 46,811,006 of record NC_134949.1, read on the forward strand.
AAAGAAACAGGAAGTGAATTGATACCCCTTTTCTCTCTTTTGCCTGCAGGCCCTTCTTTCTCACCACATCCTTTTTCCCAAAGTTTTTGCTCAGGGACTTCCTGTGGATGGATTCTGTGGGTCACCTCCTCCCTCTGCTGAATATATTGGCAGGCACCCCATCCAGCCATGACATAAAAAGCAAGTTGGAAACTGAAAACCAAGATGAGTCTTGGTCTTTTATTTAGTGGTCCTGCAAAAGGAAGTTCCCTTATTGTTTGAGATGATATAGAGAGAGTCCAGACAACAAGGATGAGAAAGGCCTCTCCAAGCACCTCTTGTTCTTTTATGGGGTAGATCGTTCTCCCTTGATGTTATCTATGCTTAAGGTTAAGATTAAAGTCAGGGCTAGAGATAACATTATAGTCAGAGATAAGCCTGGGCCTTAAATTTTTACTGTTCTTTAACAAAGGCTTGTGTATACCATTCAATCACGGTGCTGAATAACATGAACCCCCGCCGGTCTCAACATTCAAATACTTTAAGAATTACAGAGTGAAAGTATGTACCAGTTTAACCTGAGAGTCTTGTTTGAGAAATATTATTTCCTTGCCCACCAACAGGATGAACCATGACCTTAACCTCTTCTCACATTTGGTGTAGAAGTACTTTTTCATCACTAATCCTCACACTCTCCTAACAAGTAAATCTTGCACACTGTTTCTAATACATTATAAACATAAAGTATTTTATCCCTAAGATGTGATATACTTTGATATTTCATTTCAATGCTGTCTGATGAAAAAAGATTAGGGAAAATAGGGTGAATGTAGTTAAAAGGCAGAGAAATGCTGTTCAAAGGCATCTTTAAAAAAATGTTCTATTCCTTTAACAAAGTGAATTATCATCTTAGATATTACAAACTATCAAATGTTTAAGAAGTGGAAGATGGGTGAAAAAATCATTAAACTTGGTCTCACATTTAGAATATCATTTATGTTTTACAACATGGTTAATTTTGTCCCTATGATATTTCTCCCTCCCTTTCTTACTCCTACCATTGTCTAATAAAAGGTTGTATTTCAAATGTAAATCAGAATGTAGTAGACCTTGTAATATGTAAGCATTCTGAGACCATATCAGCATTAATAGCAGAGAAAGTTCATATATTTGCATATTGTTGTTGCAAAGAATGTATTCTTTAGATTTACCTGTGCATATTTTCACCATCAATGACAATAACACAAGCATGTAACTTAAAGAACAAGAGTAAGAACAAACCAGAAGTAGCTTAAAGTTGCATGTATTAAACATAGAAATTCTTTTGACAGTAACAATTTTAGGAAAAGCAGAACACAGTAGCAGGCAAGTATTCATGACCAGATTTATCTGGAATAATGTATTCTTCAATAGATTCTTCTTCTCTCTCCTTTAATAACATTAGTTCAACCAAATATGAAATCAGAATCTAAGTGCATGCAGGTGAATCTAGGTTGGCTAGCAGTATCGTTTTTAAGCAGCTACCTTTATATTAACTTAATAATAAATACAAAACATATAAACCCTTGAAAAGCAATTGTTTTCAAAAAAACTTAATTACAAGATGCATACTTTCTTTTTATATAAAGAAAAATTATTTTTCTTACAGATTTTAAAGACAGATAAAATGTTGACATAGGTAGGTCAGATTTCAGTACGAGTTATATGTTACCATGTAATTGATTAATATATTCTTAGATTAGGAGATCTTCTCCTGCAAAACATTAGACCAGGGAACCAAAAATAATCAATAAATCATTGACATATATGACATCTAGAAGTGAGTTGCCACAATACTTCGTTTAAAGGTGCCTAAGTAGGACCCTTAGGCTTCAAAATGCTCTGGGGTGGAATCAGCAAAAGTAAGCACGCTCAGCAGTGCACTGCACAGAATGAGTCTGCTCAGAAAGTAACAGTGGGCTCAGGCACGGGCCGTGAATACGGACCCACCTGAAATCATTTATGCTGCAGGAAGGAACATTTGTCTCTTAGCATCTCTAACCTCAAATCTTCTTCTGAAGGCAGACACTTTCATTCTTTTAAAGGAACAGGTGAAACAGAAGGAAGTCTCTCCTTCCAAGATTTTGTTTTCTTTCCTCTGTAAAAACAACAGACTGAATTACCCCAGCTTTGGGGAAAAAAATTAGCAGCTTTTCTGAGATTTTTTATTTCTTTTTCCCTCATAAGAATAAATGTAATCCGCTAAAGCTGGGGTAATTCTCTGTAGGTCTCATGGGTTAAACCTGAGGGAACAGGTACAATTTACTGGGCTGTAATTATAAAAATTACTCAGGTGTGCAGCTAGGGAAATCTGTACTAGAAACAGTAAAATTTTAGATATTTGGTTAGGAAAAAAAAATCATTAGAGGGCCTTAGTCTTTTTTCCTTTAAATTAAAAAAAAAAAAAAAAGGAAACTCCTCTGCTGAAAAGGAATTTGTCTGGAAACCTTGTTTTAAAGGTCAAAACAGAGAGAGAACTGCTTATAGTTCGAGTAGAAAAGTTCTGCAGAAAATGATACCCTAGCTGTTAAACTCTTTGGAAGCTATCTCAACATATTGCCATTTTCAGGAAAATTATAAAGACATTTTTGTTTGTTTGGATTTCTTCTTTCTTCAGAATGCATAGTAGACCTTCCAAGTTTATATACTCACTAAGCCTGTTCGTGGTTTAGGACATACTTTGGTTTCTCTGGAGATTGCATTCACCAGAAACACTGCTGTCTGTGGCCCAGGGGCTTCATAGTTGTGATAAAGCCTAACCAAAATCCTGTTTGCCCCACACACAGCATGTTTCAGAATAAATTAAAAAAAACCCTTGAGAATATCCATATGATCATTATGAAGAAGGATAATAAGTGCTTTTAAAAGAGAGGTTTTTTCTCTTTGTGAAAGGCCTAGGACAATTTTCCATTTAAAAAGAAATACAATTTTAAATTAAATCATCATTTGTGGTGAGCAATAATGCTCTGTAGAATTTTCTTTAGTGTTATGTCTGTTCCCAAAGTATAGCTAAGAGAAAACATTAACAGCTCATGCTCTGTCACGCTATTTCTTAATTAACTCTGCAAACAACTTTGAAATATGAGATAAAGTTTTAAAAGCAAAGAAAATGCTGTGACATTTAATAGACTAAATTAATTAATTTTATTTAAATATTTTTTAAAATATTCCACTCATAAATCTCATTTTTGTTTGAATTTTGCTTCTATTTTCTCACTTGAAGCCTTGAAATAATTTCTTATTTAATTTCATGTTGATAGAAATTTGGCATAATAGAATGCAGATTTATCACATTCTTTAAAGTATATCAAATGGTATCTTTCACTTGCAAGTGCATCTTTTCCTTTTGCCCTTACTTAATGATATTTATTAAAATAATTTCATAAATAACACAATCACAACATTAAATCTGATGAGAGTCATCCCAATAATGGAAGCATCTGTTTCAGTTACATTATCCAAATTATATAAACTAAGAGTATTTTAAAATAAAAATAAAAAGTCTAAACAGTACAACGTTGATGCAAAAGAATCATTCTCTAACATTTCTGTTAACTTATTCAAAAATATGATTCACCAAGAAATGAAAGAAACTCGTGAGTCCAGAATCTCAGAATGAATTTCACAAGTTCCCCCATAAACTGGTCCCAATATATCTAGAATTTAAGAGAAGACAAACTTTTGTGTATTGCCACCCAGGTCAGTTGTAACAGATAATTCTGTAGCAATCCCCTACCCTCATCAAGCTTTTTTATTTTTCTTAGTTGTATATCAACTGATGCTTGAGATTAGTTGGTGAATCAATCTGAATTATCTTGATACATGCTGGTACATGTTTCGGGATCATTCCTTGTTCCCAAAGAAGCATTTGAAATACTTATGTAAGAATTGTTTATGTAGATTGGTATGTCATTCACAAATGCTCTTTTTTCTTAATTTAGTGTCAGAAGATATATTTGCAAATTTGTATTAATAATTTAGTTACATATTTCTAGAACATCTATCACAGTATCAAAATACAAATCCATTGAAAGGAATATTTCTTTGGCTTCCAAATTATAAAAGGAGTTACATGCAACTAGATTCAAGGTATCGTTTAGTATGAAACATCTTTTGATTTCCTTCTGACAGCTTACAAGTGGCTGGAGTTCCTCATTGATCATGGCTGTGTCACTCTTCCTTTCTGTTTATACCACAATAAGAATCAAAGCAGCTGATAAAGACAGGTTTTACTCTAATTAATTATTAAAGTATGGATGATTGAAATCCAAGAGAACCTTGAAAGAATCAATGGCAATTTCATAGGCTCTGTGATTTAGCAAATAGGGTAAGTGTTTTCTGTTAGTGCTTATGATCTGTTTTCTTACAAGTGTCTCTGTTTGTCCCTAATAATTATGATACTCCTATTTTCAAGTGCTTATGTAAGAATTTGTCCATATAACATTTAAGAGGATGTGCCAATTCACAATAAAAGAGAAATGGAAATTTTTTACAATAAGAAATAGATGACAAGAGACAAAATAAAATAAAAAAATAATTTAAATAGTAAAGAAGACTAAATTATTCACTTTTGGGTTAATGAGATCAACTTCTGCTACATCCTACAAGAAAATAAACACAGCAGAAAATGTTAGGCTGTGTACTCAGTGCCTGAAGCTGCTGGTTCATGGTGCTCATAAAGATGTCCTCTATAAATTCAAAGAGGCCACAGAGCTATTTACCATAGCTATTTTGGGTAGCTATTTTGGGCATAAGAACCACATTTACACAAGAATACTTGTTGACACAGGATTTAAACAGGTGATGAATAAACTTACTTTACACACTAGAAAGCTTTTAACTACTAAGATGGGTGAGATTCTAAAACTACCAAGAGAGGTGAGATTCTAAAACAGCCTCTCAGCAAACGGAAAAGAGTCCATAAAAGTTTTAAAGTTTTAATATGGTGTTTGATGAGTTTATGAAGGTCTCATGTACCAGAGCTGATTGTGCTAGCAGGAGTTGGAACGGGTAAGGCAGGAGTGTCCCTTCCTGTCCTGTGATCACCTAAACAGTACTTGCCTTTTACACAAGTAGAGTTGTGAATATTTGTGTCTCATAAAATAGTCCAAATAAATGTATTTGAAAAACTGTTCTTGTGAACTGGATATATTTAGAGTCTCTGTAACTTGTATTCATTTGAGGATCTCTTTTCTCTATAGGCTGCTAACTCAGAGAATGAATGAATCTGTATACTATCTACTAGACTTAGTAACATATGAAGTGCAATTATGTGCATCTTGTTCTTTCTGTAGCTCCTACTAGTTAGAAAATTCTGCAAAAAAGGTTCAAAACCTGCTTGATGTTCAGTAGCTTTTTACTGAGCAGCCCACATCCTTTTTTGAGATGGCTGAGCCACCTGTAACCACCATGTGCCTGAGGAATTCATCAGAGTACTAACACTAAGGAAAGTTTCTCCACTGTACTTTATGATAACATCCCAAATCTGAATAAAATTAATCCTTCCAGAAATGAATCTAGGTTTCTCCATTTTAGGAGACTCTAATGTTTTGAAAGCATTAAAATCTGGACTGAAGGGAGAGAGGGCCCTCCATGTAACAGTGACTAAAATTTAGTCTCATGAGGTGAAGATGCAACAGCACTGCAATTGTTTCCAGGAATGTAGTAAAAATAAGTAATACAGAAACCCACATTTAAACCACACTATTGATATACTTGGCTTCCTGAGGAGGTGCACTATAGTGAGCACAGACGTGTCAATATGCATATTATCAGAGTTGTAGGATAAAGTATATTTGATCATACAGCTTCTGGGAGGTTTCATGAATAATTTAAAAAGACAAACAAAAGCTACCGTGTGTGGTCTGATGAATAAGCAGCAAGTCCTGCTGTACATTCATACTATAGAAGAAATTATTTTCCAGTACATAGGTAGGTATGTAACTAGGTCTTTCGATTAAAAGACCTGCAGGTTGGTGGCAAATATTTGGCAAGAATCAAGTCACAGATCTCTTTAGCTTCTGGGATATGGCATTTTGTCTTCAAAACAAGGAAAATTTTCATAATTTTATAAATTTAACAATTAAAATTTATTTTTATATAAAACATATATTTGCCGTGAATACTTGCATAAGGTGATGCTCTATGATGCTGCAAGAAAGAGGAAAAGATCCTTCAAGCCTCTTTCAACATGGGGTAAACACACTGGTTAAATAAATCTACCTTAACTCCTTGCCCCATCAGGTGATGGCCAGTCTTGTAACATCCTGTAAATGCAGCTCCTGTTGCTAAGGGTAGGATGGGGCAGATTCAGAAATATCCAAACTGTGCACAGGGAAAACACAAAGGTCTGGAAAACTCTCCTCTTAATTGTCTTGCAGACAATTTCTGCAAGAGGGAGAAATATTCTTGAGTCCCTCAGACTGTACTTCTTCTGCAGGGGGGATCCTGACTTTCCAGGTACTGCTGCTCTGATCCAAATTTTCAAGCAATGAGGTGGGAAGCTGCACTCCCTCCCTTAGGGTCAGCCACACGGAGCTTTAGGATGTAAGCCACTGGCCCTGGTTCTTCTCTTGCAACGCTCAGATTTGCTTTGTGAAGAAAGATCTGCATCTTGCTACAAACAGTGCTGGAAGAGTTGCAAACTCTGTACATTATATCATCATGTTAATGAGCTAGTGCTAACATTATCATGATGTATAATAACAGAACTTTTTTGAGTTTGCCAAAACTACCTCTGAAATAATGATTATGCGTACAGCTGTGCTTACCTACTTTTTAGTGAGGGAATGACCATGGTGGAAAGGTAATGAAGGAGCCTGACAGAGATCATAATCTTTATTTTTAGTAGGATGATTTAGCAATCATTAATGACATGAAGTTTAACAAGTCCAAATGCCAGATTCTGGACCTAGGACGGAGTAATGCTGGGGACAAGTATAAATTGGGAGAGGAGTGGCTGGAGAGCAGCCCTGCAGAAAGGGATCTGGGGGTGCTGGTTGACAGCAGGCTCGATATGAGTCAGCAGCGTGCCCTGGCAGCCAAGAGGGCAAACCACATCCTGGGGTGCATTGAACACAATATAACCAGCCAGTCAAAAGAGGTGATTATCCCACTCTATTCAGCACTGGTGCAGCCTCACCTTGAGTACTGTGTGCAGTTCTGGGCCCCACAATTTAAGAAGGATATGAAGGTCCTTGAACATATCCAGAGGAGGGCAACACGGCTGGTGAAAGAGCTGGAAGGAATGTCCTATGAGGAGCGGCTAAGGACTGTGGGTTTGTCTAGTTTAGAGAAAAGGAGGCTGAGGGGTGACCTCGTTGCTCTCTACAGCTTCCTGAGGAGTGGAAGTAGAAAGGGATGTGCTGATCTCTTGTCCCTGGTATCCAGTGATAGGACGCATGGGAATGGTTCAAAGCTGTGTCAGGGGAGGTTTAGGCTGGACATTAGGAAGCATTTCTTTACCGAGAGGGTGGTCAAACACTGGAACAGGCTTGCTAGAGAGGTGGTTGATGCCCCAAGCCTGTCAGTGTTTAAGAGGCATTTGGACAATGTCCTTAATAACATGCTTTAACTTTTGGTCAGTCCTGAACTGGTCAGCCAGCTGGACTAGGTGATTGTTGTAGGTCCCTTCCAACTGCAAATATTCAATTCTATTCCATTCTATTTGATTTTATTCCATTTGATTCAATTCTACTCTGGATTAGTTATCCAGTTAGTAATGTAGCCAAGGTAAGAATCAGGTCCCATTTCCTCTTGACTAGGGTTTATTCCGTGAATGTTTTTAGCTTGGAGGAAAAGAAAAAAAGAGATGAAATATTGGAAGACCGTTATGTAGGGAAATCTAGGTGTAACCAAAGTTTATGAAGAAGTTATTTTTTCTTCAGAGGAGCCATTGACTATAACAGGAAATTGAGGACAGTGTCTATGCAGGTCATAATCATATGAATAATAGAAGGCTACAGAAAATGGAATGGGAAAAGTAAATAATTTAGAATATTGCAATGGAAAAAAGACACATAACGGCTTTTAAAGGATTTCTAAACAGCTTTTATAAAAGGCAGCAAAACAAGAAATAACTGCTCTTATATTCCAAGGAAGATTTTTGACTTTTAAATGAAGCATTACAACATTTCAGAATCTGAAAATCTATTGACACATATATGTGGATTTCAAAAGAAAAAGAATATTGTCATTATAAGCCTTCATACAAGGCGTTTCAGGATTAATTCAAGAGAAAGAAAAAAGAAGAAAGTCAAAAGCAAAATGTAAAGCCAAGGATATGACATGTAATTAATTTGGTAAATAAAGTAGAAGTCTATCCGGTAAACCATTAACATTATAAAACAGTTTGGTTAGAAGAATGTTTTTACTCTAGATTAATATCCTATCAGGGCTTCCACTGTTGTAATCTGCCTGGATGGTATACATATTTTCATGATGGACATGCCAGGGATGAGTGAATAAGGAAGTTTTTTGTAATGGTTTTCATTAGTGAGAAAAGAACAAATCACTATCCTTGAGATTAAGAACATGTTTTAAATTGGTTCTTTTTTGCTTCTACATTTTTATCAATATGTTATTAAAAGGGAACTAAAAAGTGTGGTATAATGTGTTATTTTCATTTGCTGATCATCAACAATGGCTTCTAATGAAGAGGTGATAATCCCTTTTTACTGCACAATTGACAGTATACATACATATTTGCTTGTGTTGTGTCTTTGTTTTTATTGATTCATGCATTTTTCTTGAAGCATCATAAACTGGCTACACCTGAAGCTGGGACACTGATAAAGACTTGTGTTTTGGGGTTATAAGGAGAACTCTGAATGAACTGTTTTATTCATGTGCTTGGTATCAAACTAGATTAAGGGTAAAGAATTTACTTCCAGATGAGACAGGTGAAATCTCAGAACATTTTTACCATCCTCTACACTGTGTAATATGTACTGGCAGTAGGATCACCTAGGTACGTAACTTGTTAATTTTCCAGCGAAGGGTCTCCATCTACCGTGCTTTGCCACACAAGAGCGTAACTACCAAGGGAACAAAATGCCTTATTTGATTCACTTGGATCAGCCTGGATCACTGGTGAAATGTAATATGGTTCTAGACATGTAGAAGATGATAGGTGATAATGTAGATGTTTCTTCATGGCCTGAAGCTGTGGTTGAAATTTTCAGTTTTCATAAGGAAGATGAAATTGCAGACACTTTAGCAGTTCAAATAGAAAGCTCTGAGTGTTTCATGTCATAAAACCACAGAATCACAGAATTATGTGAATTGGAAGGGACTTCAGGAGGTCACCTAGTCCAACCTCCTGTTTGAAGCAGGTCCAATTATACCAGGTTATTCAAGGCCTTGGTCAGCTGAGTTTATGTCTCCAAGGAGAGAGACTCCACAGCCTCTCTGGGTAACCTGTTCCAATGCCTGATGACTCTCATTGTAAAGGTTTTTTTTCCTCTTATCCAGTTAGAATTAGGCATCTCCTGAGCCCTCCCTTCTTCAGTCTGAACAAATACAGCTCTCAGCCTCTCATGGTATGCTGTGTGCTTGAGCCCCCTCATCATGCTGCTCCTCTGCTGGACTCGTTCCAGGAGGCCAATGTCTTTTCTCTACTTGGAAACTCAAAACAATATGGGCAGATATGGTCTCATAAGTGTTGAAGAGATGAAGGATCATGTCGTTCAACCTGCTGGCTGTATTCCTGCCCATTGGCCCTTTTTGCCACAAGAGCACACTGCTGACTCATATTCTACTTGTTTTCTACCTGGACTCACAGGTCTTTTTCTGCAAAGCTGCTTTCTGGATAGGTGGCCCCAAAGCTTCACTCTTGCACAGGATTACTCACTCCCAGGTTCAGGACTTTACACCTGTCCTTATTGAATTTCATGAGGTTCCCACAGGACCATACCTCCAGCTTGTCAAAATCCATCTGCTTGCAAAGAGAAAACAAATTTGTCATGGGCATCTGAAACAACTAACTGGTGAGAGGCAGTTGGATCTGATGGAAGAATGGAGAGCAGAAAATCTGAAACACAAAAAAAAAGTTTTCCCCTTCCTCTAGCAAGACTGCTTCCTCTTCAATAGTCCTCCAAAAAGGCTTTTATAATATAATCATTGACAACAGACAGAACATGAAACTCATAAAAGCCTCCCATGTAAGCAACTAGTAAACTGGAAAAACATGGTTTGATAGTAGATTTTTTTTTTTCCTGAAAACAATTTCATGTGAAAAAGAAAATGTAACTTTCTGGGATTTTGTTTTTATTGTTTTCTTATTTTAGTTGTACTGTTTGTTCTCTTTCAGGACAAAAAAAAAACCAAAAAGCCTCCAAAAACCTCAAAACCAGTAGCTCCCATATCCTAACCATTTTCTCTTCTGAGAAAAGACTAGTATTTTTGATGCAGTTCTGTTTGTTAAAATTAACAGTAGTTACATAAGTGTACGAGAGAAAAGATGGTGCTGACTGATATTTAAAACCAAAACCAGATGCTTACAACTAAAAGGTTTCCCACTGCTGCAACAACTTTACAATCATAGTCTTCCTGCATCAGACTAGACCCTTTATCTTAATCTTAAAGAAAAAGTGTTCTCCACAGCTGTTGTTTTTTAGCTTTTTGTTCGAAAGAAGTGTTAACTTACAGTATATCTTAGTGCATCTAAGAATGCAATCACCAATGTACCTGAAAGTCACAAGTATTAGGAATTCACTACCGTATAGGCCTAGCACAGTATCCAGTGTTCACTGGGACCAATATCAAGTTAATTTAAATTGAAAAATCCCTGTGAACAGTTCTGGATTACCCCAAAGTGAATCTGTCTTTCCCTCTTCTATTGAAGAGGCTCAGAATTCATTTTAAAACCTGAAATTCTTATTAAAGTATTTTTATTTTTAAAGCATTTGTTATAGTATCTCTGTATAGTAATATTTTTATAAATGTCCCCTGAAAAGATTATTGAAAGTCTTTTTGCAAATTCTGAATATATGGTCTTGAGCTATAGTGTCTATACCATTCCTCATTTCGATACCTTTATAATATAAAAATTGTAAAATTTTTATCTTTGTTCACTGCAGCAGATGATCTCCACTGTTCCTCAGATAAAGTTTCCACATTCACTTGTCCATCAAGGAATTGTCTGACATGTTGGAAAAGGTTTCTCTGAGCTACAAATGTTCTTGAGGTAGGTCAAGTAAGTGCTCTGGAATCTTCTCAGTTTTAATTTGGTGTGTCTTTGCTAAGTGTATCAAAAAACCCCAATGCTAATAAAGATTAGCATACAAACCTTTTAGTAACCCTCTCTGTGAGAGAGTATGTGTGTGTGTGTGTGCACCCGTGAAATTTCAGGCAACTGTTGGTTGTGTTAAATGGTGCTGAACGGCAGTTAATAATATAACTCATAAATCTGAGCCAGATTAACTTGCCATTCATATTTATATAAACCTAAATATTTGTTACATCATTTGCAATGAAAGATTACTTCCTGAAAGACAGTTTCCTGCAGAGTCTGAACATCCTCTGAGTGAGTCTTTTGCACTCAGACAGCTTCTCATTAACTTTTGGAACTGAAGTTACGGATTTGTAAATTTTTGGTTTATAAAATTTGAAAATTATCAAGAAGCTGTATACTTAGAGGATAAACTCATTAAAGAAACAAAATGGCAACAGTGTCAGGAATTACATTTTTAAGCTTTGATAGTTTTTGCTTATTTATTTCTAGTAAGGTGCGATGGAGTTTTACACAACGTCCTGTCTAATATTTCTTAGGCATATGTAAAATAATGCTTTTACTAAGATGATGGAAATGCAATGTATTTCCAGAAGAAATTTCTAATGGTACTTTAATAAGCAGGTCCTTATTTCTAAATGAACCCACACTGACAGAGACAGATGGTGAGAGAATTGGTCACATATGATAAGAAGCAGTTTTATAGCTCATTATTGAGATTTTTTATTCTGTATTACACTGTGTGTTTCTCTTGAGTTATTCTGTTCTCTGTGTGATTTAAACAATAACATAGCGAGAAGAGTCAGACAATGTGGTTAATGCATTTAGCATGGATGGGCATTATGATCTGGATAAAATGAGGATTCAGTCCTAATTCTGTTTATCCAAAACATATAATCTGAGTCAGAGCTTTTTGATCTATAGAAACAGAGCTTTTTGATCTATAGAAACAGAAGAAGAAGTGCAGTTGCTGAGACCAAAGGTCATTATTATTTAGTACCCTGCCTCCATGAGTGATTAGTAACACAAGTTCACAGAAGTTGTTGAGCATGGGGTGTTCAAAGGATCATCCTTCCCTTCATGTTTCTCAGCTACTAAGAATAAGTGGTTCAGGGATATCTTCATCTAGAGATTGTGCATAGACCATTAATTTTAATAACCTCCATTAATTTATCTAAGCACTTTTAAATCCATTATTCTTCTGCCTTCCCCTGTATCCTATGGCAATGAATTAAATAGTTAGTTATATAATTCATAAAAAAGTACTCAGTTTTAGTTTCTTGGGTTTTGTAGGTGTTGTGGCAGCGTGACTTCGTTCAGGCCACGATAGTCTACTGTTAGTCTCCACTCTCCATTAGACTTCCGCACTGGCCATATGGGACTGTTAGAGGGTGAGCGGGTCTTGCTGATCAGTCCTTGGCTCTCCAGTAGACGAATCACTTTATGGATGGGAATCAGGGAGTCTTGGTTGGTGCGACATTGCCGCCAGTGCACCGTTGCGGTAGCGATTGGCACCTGTTGGTCTTCGACCCTCAGCAACCCCACAATAGAAGGGTTCTTCGAGAGACCAGGCAAGGTGAACAGCTATTTAATTTCTTCTGTCTCTGAGGCAGCTATACCAAAAGCCCACCGGTACCCTTTTGGGTCCTTGAAATGCCCTCTCCTGAGGTAGTCTATGCCAAGGATGCACGGAGCATCTGGGCCAGTCACAAGGGGGTGCTTTTGCCACTCATTCCCGGTTAGGCTCACTTTGGCCACCAACACAGTTAGCTGTTGGGATCCCCCTGTCACTCCAGAGATACAGATGGGTTCTGCCCATATAAAGTATGCTAAAGTATAGCTTGATGGCATTAGGGTACACTGTACACTGGTATCTACTAGAGCCTTATACTCCTGTGGGTCTCATGTGCCAGGCCATCAAATCCACACAGTCTGGTACACCTGGTTGTCCCTTTCCTTCACCTGGCTGGAGACAGGGCCCCTCTAGTCCTCGTCATAGTATTCGTTACTCACTTCTTGTAAATACAAATCAGAAGTCCCTTTATTAAGACTGAAAGTAAAATCATCCCTTCTACTCTGTCTGGGGAACTGCCCACTGGAAACTGGAGCAGCAATTTTCCTGGAAGAACCCCCTTTTGTAATTGTTTTTCCTTGCAACTCACGTACCCGTGCCTCTAGGGTTGAGGTAGATTTTCCATCCCACTTCCTCATGTCCTCTCTGTGGTCATGTAGGTAAAACCACAGCATGGCCCGTGGCGTGTATCCACTATATCCTCTCTCTTGAGCAGAGGGACGCTTACTCCTAAGGGCTGAGATACTGGTCCATACAGGTGAGGAGTAGGACATACCCTCTTTGAATCGCTGGAACTCCCAGGACAGTTTCTCAGCTAACGTGTCCAGCAGTTTCCCCACAGACAAGATGCAGGCCCGTAGGGAGGAAGAGAGACATTCTTCATATTGCCGGAGTTGTCCAGCCAATTCATCCACTGTTTGTCCCTCTCCATCTTTCCAGGTCATTACTGCCAATGAGTTGCCATATGACTATGGTGCACTCCTTATAAACTTCTGCCACATGGGTCGTGTGCACTTGACTTCATCTGGATCTTTGGATAACTGCTCGTTATCCAGGTCATCATAAATCACCTCCAGCATGGCTAATTCCCTCAGGTACAGGATACCTCTCTCCATGGTGGTCCACTTGCCTGGGCGATATATAACATCTTCCTTGAAGGGATACCTTTCCTTCACGCCTGACAGGAGTTGCCTCCAGAGGCTGAGGGCTTGTGCCCCTTTTCCAATCACTTTGTCAATGCCCCCTTCCCTGGAAAGGGATCCCAGCTGCTTGGCTTCCCTACGCTCTAATTCCAGGCTACTGGCTCCGTTATCCCAGCATCAGAGCAGCAGGTGACAACGTGCTTGCCTGGATGACGATTGAAATCTTTTTGCATATCTCACAGCTCACTCAGGGATAGGGATCAGGTGGTTACCATCTCATTTATGGGTTCTGCCTCTTCCTCCTCCTGTTTTCATGATGGCCCTGGTTCATCTTCATCCCTTACTAAATGAGATGATTTTCTTGTGTATTTCTTCTTGTGTATAGGGGCGACTGATACCGGCATGGGTTGGTTCTCTGGTTCAGCCGCAGTGCCTGTCATCAGGGTTTGAGTAGCCACAGTGCCTGTCACGGGAGTTGATCTCTGGATGGTATTCTTAAATAATTGTTTAACCTTAACCAAGACCTGAACCACATTCAGAAGACATAGCAATAGGACCACGTTGGCTTGAACATCCCAAGGATATTCAAAATTCTCAAGAGCTGTTGTAACTAGCCTGAAGGAGAAAGGGAAGGTGAAGGAGAAGGGTCCCCCCCTGTCTCCCTCATAGATTGGTTCCCCGAGGAGAAAAGGTAAAAGGTGTAATTATTAATAGTTTCTGAAAGGTGGCTCCCAAGGTACGGAGATGACGGCAATGCCAAGTACAAGTACAGAGGTAAAAATGCAAAAATTAGTCTCACACAAAAATTTTATCACATCATAAACCAGTAGTGTTACACAGTGCAGCAAAATTATATACTTGATCCAGTTCCCAGAGGTGATAAACAGCACAACAGGGAACATATACAGCAAGTAAGGTGTTAACACAACTTTGAGAGCAAGTGTGACAACTTTAAGAGTAAATTAATCAACATTGTCACCAGCGACTGTTAAACCAATATGATGAATGGTTATAACAAATTTACCTTAACACACTCTGGTCAGATCTATTGTTATCTCAACCCTTTGTGCCCCACGTTGGGCGCCCAAAGGACTGTTGTGTTTTAACTCGGCAGGCAGCTAAACACCACACAGCCGTTTGCTCACTCCCCCCCCCACCCCAGTGGGATGGGGGAGAGAATCGGGGGGGGGGGGGGGGGAAGTAAAATTCATGGGTTGAGATAAAGACAGTTTAATAGGACAGAAAAGGAAGGGAAAATAATAATAATGATAAAAGAATATACAAAATAAGTGATGCACAATGCAATTGCTCACCACACGCCGACTGATGCCCAGCCAGTTCCTGAGCAGCGGTCACCCCTCCCCCAGCTAAGTCCCCCCAGTTTATATACTGAGCATGACGTCATATGGTATGGAATATCCCTTTGGCCAGTTTGGGTCAGCTGTCCTGGCTGTGCCCCCTCCCAGCTTCTCTCCGGCAAGGCATGAGAAGCTGAAAAGTCCTTGACTAGTGTAAGCACTGCTTAGCAACAACTAAAACATCAGTGTGTTATCAACATTATTCTCATCCTAAATTCAAAACAGAGCACTGTACCAGCTACTAGGAAGAAAATTAACTCTATCCCAGCTGAAACCAGGACAGTAGGTTTTGTTGGATTTTGCTGTCTGTTAAAATTATATTGGAGACAGTTCACATGAGAAATTGTGATTACAATTTTTTTAACCATACTGTATTTGCCATTCATAATGTCTTGCATAGACTTCTCAGTGTTTTCCAAGGCTTTTGAAGAATCTTAGCTTACTCAGTTTCTCTTCGTATCAGAACCATTTCGTGTTTTGAATCATCTGTGTTATCCTATATATTTTCAGTTCCCTCTGCAATATCCATTTTGAAAAGATAATCCCAGTGAATTGTTCACTGTGGCATGGAACTGAGTTTTCATATATATCATTTGCTCAACTGAATGTCACTGACATACATAGAGTTGACTTTTCTCTGCAGTATCTCCATCTGCAGATATACAAAAGAAAAACTAGACCAGAAATAATATTTTGAAGTACACCTTGTTAAAAAATAAAGGTAACAATCATTCCAAATATTCTAACATGGGTAACTTTTCTATGCAAAGCATTTAACAAAAATATTTAATAATACAACAGAAGCCAATGTACTGGACATTGACGTCATGCTTACATTGATCAGAGAAATTCATTTCCAAAAGGAAGAAATATAGATGGTATAAATTCCTGAAATGTTACATACATGGTTGTGATTTAATAAAATGACTTATCAGAGGTGTGGCTGTGACATGTCAGTCAGGCTTAATTTATGAGATTGCTCAGGAATGGTAAATGTAAAACTAGCCCAAGACAATTCTATAGTGGGTATTTCTTGTTCCATTCACAAACTTGCGTGCCAAAAGACAGTAAGAAATGATCAAACCGTTGGTGAATATTTGTCATAATGTGCAGTTTCCTTATACATTGCTCAAATACCAGATCTCCTCTTGGCTCCTTATTGAGGTGTGAATATTTCAGTTCTGATGAACAGTCACTTTCATATGATCTTTTTGGTTGCTTCATGCTGAAGTGAGATGCCTGACTGAATATGTGCAAGTGTTGGCATCAAGAATATGAAAGTCTCCCTGTGCAGTAGACTAAGATACATGAAACATGACATCATTCTTGACCTGCCATCCAGTTTCCAGATAAATCTTGTGG
Source organism: Aptenodytes patagonicus (assembly GCF_965638725.1). NCBI lineage: Eukaryota > Metazoa > Chordata > Aves > Sphenisciformes > Spheniscidae > Aptenodytes > Aptenodytes patagonicus. The sequence continues at coordinate 46,827,689 of NC_134949.1, forward strand.
AACATATCCAGGAAGTGAGTGCCTATGATCAGCTAAATATTCTTGCTTGCCAGTGTTTGCTTTCTGACTATAAAACTGGTAGAGAATCAGGAAGTCTTAATGTGGTTTTCAGGTCAGGTGAATAGGAACAAATAGACTGTTCTGATTGTCTGAGTCAAAGGGCATTATAATGGTATTTAAGCAGACTATCTGAACTTTACCATTTTGCTCCAACTAGTGAAATGTTGTCTTCCATCTTGAAAAGCCACAGAATATCTTTTAGGGCACTAGAGGCACTGATATACATATACAACCCATTTGAGGAGCCTAACCTCTGCAGAACACAACCACAGGTTTCAGAGAGTCACCTTCACCAGTAAATTAAAGTCATTAGGACCAGTCAACCTCCTCTGTGAAGATCAGTTATAGCCAACTTATAGAGCTTTTGCAGGAAAAGAACTGTGTTAGTCTTACATGAAGAATGAAAGGAGTAAAATTAGGACGGTGTTTTAAGCTGATGCAAAACTTGACTGCTGATAACAGTTGCAGTTCCACCCTTCTTCCCTTATTTACACCCTTCCCTCAGTGTAGCATGATCCCAGGGAGAGGTGGTACAGTTCCCTAATCCCACTGAATTCTTCTCAGGTGTTAGAAAGAAAAAAAAAACAAACAAACAAACCCTCAATCACATCAGAAAGATGATCTATCTTACTCCGTGGCTCCAAGATTGCCAGAACTGAAGCACAGACAACTGAGAATATATAGATGGGGACAAAAGAGAGAATGGGATAACATCTTCCAGCTGCAGCATGATCTTAAGTCAAAACCAGAGGGCCCTGTTTTAGTTCATACTTCCCATGAAAAAATGTACGATGAATCTACTCTGTCACTCTTCTCTTGTACTTTTCTTATGTAACATAACTTTCTAACATAACTTTTGAAAACTGTGGTTGCTCCTGGTAGTATTTCAGTTGTCAGTTTCAGGGGACAATTATATTTAGTCCTGAAGTTTAGAAATACAACATCCAAAGGACTGAAAGGCAAAAGAAAAGGTGCAATGTAATGAGTAATTCATCTTTTGTGTTCAGTATAACCATTTCATTTACAGCTCAAAGCATTTTCTTTTTTCACAGTTCACAGTAGCCAGCTGTAGAAACAAATAAACCAACATTATTTTGCCAATTATTCTGCAGCAGTTAAATTTTGTCTATGAAATATCCGGTGTGCCCTTCCATTTAAAATGAGCCACGTGTTCTCATAAAATTATCTCTCATCCAATTTTTTACCAACACTTAATGGGTGCCATTCAATGCAATAAAGAATGGTAAAGGATTTTCTTTCCTCTTCCTTCTTGAACTTCTTTTCATATTCTGTTTTATTACCCTTACTGTTCTCAGGACATCGTCAATTCATATGATAGGAAAGAACATTAAACTATCATCTAGTTTAAGTGGGCTGAGTTTAGCTTAAGTATCCTCAGTATGGTATCTGAATATTAAGCAAGTATTCAGATGTTCCCTAATATATGTTTATCTCACCATTTATTTAAAATAACTTTCAATAAAAGAAGTCTCATAAAGTTAAACCTGGTCCCTGCATCTCACAAAAACACTTTTTCCCAAAACCATGTGAGAGTCATTTAAGAGAGAGATGTCTTCTCTGTATTTTCTTCTCTGAACTAAAACATATGCCTTTATTCCAACATTTTTTACTGAGTCATGCTGTTTAAACTTTTTTGCTCTTCTCTTGATTGTTTCCCGTTTTTTAAAATATCTTTGAAAGTGTAACAGTCAAAACTAGACACTGTATTCCAGCTAAAGCTGGTCTGGATGACCATGACTGAAAGTTGCAGACTTCTGTCTGTACATACGTGTTCTCCAGGTGCATTATGGATCTGATCTCTTGTATTGCACTGCTGTGTTTTTTTGTTTTATTGATACTTAGGTAGATATTTCCACGTCTTTACATTAGTTGATTCAAGTTCATCTTCCTAAATATAGCTCTTTGAAGTCTCCTTTATGTTGTATATTGTTTTTCAATTTGAAGTCTGAATTTGAAGAGATCATATTATGATATTGTCCTCCAAATAGCTTGCAATCCTTCTGAAACCAGCCTGGTTTAATGTACAAAGGTGTAATTTTCCTGTCTACTCCATCATCTAGGTCATTTGCAAAAATATTGACCTGAGCACAACCTATAATACCTCTGCATCTTGCAATGTCCTTCTACTGTGCTTGTGAACCACAGACTTAACTCTCCTCTGAGAATCAGTTTTCTTGTATTTGTCTGCTTGCTAATGATTGCTACACCCAGGTGATACTTCTTTACTGTGTTTATGACAAAGTTAACAACAAAACTTTACGATATTTCAGACTTATTACAAATCTTGACTTTTCACCTTTTCACCAAGTCAGCGGTGCAGTTGAAGTAGGAAGCTAAATTAGTTTGACATTGAACACCCTTGAAAAGTCTGTATTGGCTGAGTTCTACTGTTTCTACTTCATTATGGTTTTGTTTATTGCCAATTGTTTAATAATTTATTCCAGAAACATTGTAGGAGACAAAGTTATGCCAAATGGTCTGTTACTTCCAGTGTTCTTCCTTGTTCCTTTCCTTGCCACTTTCTTTTTCCTTTGAAGGTTGAAGCATGAAGGTTTTGAATATTTCAAATATTTTGCATCATTTGTTGTTATTTAACATTCACAATAATTAATGAACTTTCATATCCCTTTTTTTTTATCTTCCTTTTAATATATAAGTAGAATCTTTTCCTGGTGCTTTTTATATTTTCTACTAATTGAAGCTTACATTGCACTTCAGGGTTTCTGGTTTTGTCTCTGTGCACTTGTTCTATTCCCTGGTCAATTTGCTTAATTTCCACTTTTGTATGATACGTTTTTGATTTTTCAGGTCATTTAACAGCTCCTGATGTGACCATAATTTATTAAAATCTCTTGCCTTTTCAAGCTTCTAGGACACATCCTCCTTTTAAAGAACAATTTTGAGAATAAGCTGCCATAGACTCAAGTAGTTCTGCACTGGATTTGTTACTTCAATTTATTAAATAACACCAGTCTGTTCTGAAGAACACGTTAATTTAATGTCTGTGTACTGTCTTGGACAGACTGCAGTGAATTTCACAGTCTGCTTGCTAAATTATATTAGCTTAAGAAATGTCGGATTGCAGAGGAGAAGCACCTATCACTTTCAAGTATTTTGATAAAGTTTCCATAGCTTTTCTCCTGTGGAGGTTTATAGTGCATTCCAAAACTCAAAAATGAAGAGCTGATTGTAGAAACTTGCACTGACGTGAGATCTGAAAAAGATGGGTTTGGCTTGTTTTTTCTGGCACATTTCTTTAAAATAAAGAAGAAAAAAAAAACTTTGATTGTTGGAAAGGGGTCTGATGAGAACATTAGGTTAAAAATACTGGTATCCATCATATAATATATCTAGTCAGAATTAGCTGTAGAGATTTCCTAATGTATTTAAAGCAATTGCTATGAAATGCCAGGTTGGAGAAAGCAGTAATTTTTCCAGACTTCTAACTTTGTATTCTTCTGTGTATTCTGTGCCGGCAAACTTCAGCTCAGACAATAATTTTTTATGCTGTCAGATGAAGCAGCTGGAAAGTAGCCTTACTTTCTAGTTTCCTTCCTTTTGACACTATGTGTCAAAAACGTAATGTGGGTTAGAGTAAATTTAATGATATTAAATTTATGATTGTGACAACAGATAATGGTACTAAATTAAAGTCTTTGGTCTTTCCATTTGCAGGAGCTGGTAACATAATAATAATAATTCATTCAGGGATGAAAGTTGATATGCAACTTCACAGTCTAGGAATACATATTTGTAACTTATAGTCCACTGTCTGTTTCTCCATTAAGGCGGCATGCAGAAAAAAAAATGTTGCTGCCTTAGAGCAGCAAGACCGCATTCTTACAAGTTAAATGTACTTTAAATTTTTAAAATAAGATCTGGTAGTTCATCATTAAGGACTCTCTGTTTTGATTTTTATTAAGTAAAGATAGAATGTGAATTATAAAGGTTTTAAGTTGCCAAGGTCTAAATATAGGGCTGTGTACTTTTCCCTTGATAGTTAAGATCACAACACTAACATCTACACCAGTTTAGGTAGCTTCACCATCTTCACTGCCAGAGTGATGTTAATGATATCAACAAGCACTGTAAAAGAAATGTGGGACTGTTTTCATTTTAACAGAGGTGGAAGTGAATTTCTGTTCTTTGTTTGAGAAGGTATTAATTTGAAATTATATAGGGCAGAGACTGGAAAGGATGATAGCTTTTTAATATAGATTATCTTTCTTTTCAGTATTATCAGCATGCTCTCTTCAAATTACTCAGACACTGAAACCAATAAAAGCTCTTGCAAATCCTCCAGTAGTCACCAGTGGGCTTCATTGACTTCAAATCATATATCCCTCTTAACTGCCAAGACGTCACTGTCAAATTTTGTGAAGAAAACAGTAATCATTAATTTAATTGTGTTTCTTTGTTTTATTATTCCCCAGAATAAATTTAAAGAATCTTCTCACAACAAAAGAAGGGAAATAAAACAGAAGCTGAACTGAGAAGGAGGTGTGCTCTCTAACTTTGAAGGCAATGAAATTAGCATTTAGGAACGACAAGAAATATGGCAATATGCAGGAAATTAGTTAAATTTAGATCTCCAGAAAACACTGATCCAGGAATCCTGCACATGGTTAACAAAGCATTAAAAAATAATTTTGCCCCTCAGCATTGATTTAGCCATCTTATTAAACTGACAGAATTTACCAAAATTTGGAGGCCATTTTCTCCCCTTTCCTCATTAGATTTACAGAACTGCTAGAGAAGGAGCATCCTTCTTTTACACAATAGCTTAGTGGTTTCGGCATTCAGCAGAACACTACTGACACATATTCCATTTCTTCATTTAAATCTCAGTCTCCTACTTCCAAAAAGACCACTCCAGTTGGGTCAGGGTGTACTCCAGAGTCCACGTCTTTCACCCTCTGATCTTAATACTGCTTTTATCCACATGAATAAATATCAGTTAATAGAAACATAGATTAAAAGCAGATGATTCAGTTCTTTGATGAGTATCCTAACTACCAGACTAGAGTCTTTCTCACATATTTGTTTTTTGACACAATGAACATTGAAGTAATTATATTAAATGGGTGGAGTTATGCTAACACTAGAATTTGAATATTCAGTGTGTCAGCATTTGGACCCACATATGGTCTGATCATTCTGACATATCAGCAGGTTAAGGCAACTATAAACTACCTTCTGTTTCATGAAACTAGTGTTTCACTGTTTTATTTGTGTAGTGTGAAACAGAAGGTGTGAACACAGTGCTTAAGGCTACTTAACTCAGTCAATTCTGTCCAGAGAGAACTGCAGGTCACAGCACTTCAGGTAGAAGCTGAAATCTAGATCTCATACATGCCCAGTGCCCTTAGCCACCAACTTAACTGTGTGAGAGGACTTCAAGAGTCAAACCTAATAGAAACAAACTTCCCTTCTATTCTTCTTAAAGGAAGAGAATAGGAGGAAGAGAGAGGAGAGGAAAGATTGTCCCCTCCTTGCCCCTTCTGTCCTCTGCACTCCCTTCTCCTCCCCCAAGATTTCTCCTAAAAATCTACTGAAAGCATGCTTTGCACTTCCCCTTTATTTTGCTTGAGACTATACTATTATTATTCTGTGAAAACCAGAAGTTATTTACAAATACATGTCCTCTTTCAATGTCGAGATGTTTCACTCTTAAATTTAGGTCACATTCAGCTCAGTAAAGTTGTAAAAGTGAAACCAGAACAGCAGCATTGCTGACAAATTCAGTTTAAAACCATAGACAGAGCGTAACTCTGTCTGTCTGCTGAGGGATGGGGAATGCTATAGGACACCCCAGAATGTTGGTTCCTTTTTCAGATCGAATGGACAATGCTTAAAGGCATGCTTTGCATCTGGTGTATATATCGCTTTTGCTTCAGGGAAACTTCAGGCTGAGGAGGGCTTTGTCTCAAGATGGAATCATGATGTGGCCAAAATGCAGGCTCAAATGTGGAAATCTGAGTGTTTCTCTGGATCATGTAATGCAGACTAATCCACAGGCCTGCTTTTACGACCCATGCAATTCCACAGGGGAGAATATACGTGGTTTCCACACAGACTTAAGTTCAGGAACCGTGAGCTCATTTACAAAAAACAAACCAAAACAAAACAATCAGTACCTTATTACCAATGTCTAATTTAGTAGTAATATTATTATTTATTTTAAGGTGTAAAGATTGGAAAACAATGGAAATGTTAAGTAGTTCCCCAAAAATAGAAATGAGCATAAATAAAGTACAACTGAAAAGCATGCTTCTATATGAAACCTATAACCTAAGTTATATTTTTGAGCAAAAGTTTGGCTTATCACCAAAAATCATATTGATTTCTTTTTTCATTATCCAAGTATCCCATAGGAAACCTTCTCTCATTCAAGTAGTTAAATTTGAGCAGTCTTTCAAAGGATCGGACCAGCTGGAATCTGACGGTATATGAAGACAAAGAGAAAGTAAATGTGGTTTTGGACACATTTTTTTTTCTCCTTTTAGGAAAATACATGTTTTCCAAGATACTGGAACAATACTTTCAAAAGGCTTATCAAGTGACTTGTTTGTTACTTTAAGCTTAAAGTGGAAACATCTGAAAGACATTAGCAAAAAAGCCTTCTGCTCCATTGCCTCTTCCCTCCAGTCCCTTGTAGCTTTCCATAATGTCACAACAGTTCATACCTATATAAACAAATTAGAACACTCCAGCTATATTTTATAGTCTAACTAACTTGCAGGATCTTTGAACATGGAGGTACAAAACTAGACCTACTGAATCACAGATTCTGCTTACATGGAAATAAATCTATTTAAAAAATTGCTATTAAAGTAACAGAATTAAAGAAAACACAAAGTTAGGGAATTTTAATAATTTACTTTTATATTTTTAATTGCAATATATTAATGGATTTGAATTTAGATTTTACATCTGTTAAGGTTATTTTTAGATTGTACTGGCTTGTAAAACAGACATAAGATATATTTCAAGGTTTCTCATACACTGGTATGAGTAGCACTTTGGGTATTTAACCTTCTTCAAAATAATATATGTCCCATGACAGGTTCCCAGGTTAATGGAGATGATGATAGCAGCATTTCCCTCCATGACCGCTACAGGTGGTGAGTCTCATTACTGCTGCTGAGGCTGCCAATATAAGTACCCAACCGAAAACCAGGTGGGTAAATAGTATATACATTACTGTTCCCGGACACTTCAGACTTGTGTAACGGAACATAAGTTGTAAGTGGGAGACTGTGTCTGCCAAAGATATTTTTCTTCCCCCCCCCCCCCCCCCTGCTTTGAATAACATTTTTAAAATGTCACAATAGAAGATTACATACTTCCTATTACACTAGGCTTTTAACTCACCGCTTAGTTGCCTTATATACAGATTTGGAAAAGGACTACACAAGAATAATTCCATTACAGTGATGTAAATTAGGTGTAACTTTACTAAAGTAAATGGAACCATGGCAGGACAAAGCCAGCTTAACTACGGAAATCAGGCCTCAGCTAGTGCTTTTTTTACTACCGATTAAAGTATAGGAAAAAAGTGAATGAAAACTTACATAGAAAGAATATTTAACTTTCATTCATTCTGAAATTAGTCAAAATCTTCAGAAAAAATACTTTAGAAAAAGTTTAAAATGTATGAATATGAACTAATGTACAAAATTCAACAATGCAATTTGAAAGACAATAGGTTTTGAATGAAACCCAACTTAAAGGACAATTTTTTTCTATCCTTTTTATTATCCACATGAAAATGTAGGATTTCTCTGAAAAAGTAGAGATAAAAAAATGGGGTTTAGGTGTTTGCATCTATAAGTTGGAGGAACTGATGGAAGAACACAGATAATTCTCCTTGAATGTCCTTATCTTATTGCTGAACTGGTACATCCATGAAAATCTGTGTTGGTAGACTTTTTGATTTCATAGAACTAAGGACTGATTTATTTTTGTGTGAAAGAGGATTTTGATACATTGCCCACTTGCTTATTTTACATTTAGACAGTGAAACTTAGAACACTGGAAAGCTATGAGGGTCAGGAGACCCAGGTGGTTAGGAAATTGGAAAGATTTTCACTTTGACAAGGCAGCTAGTGTTGTCAATGGTGGCTGGCAAGAGGATGTAGCATTTGTTGGGAAAATTACACTGGAAAGAGCAGCTGGTTTTATAACGCAATTAAAGCAATTTCTAAGTGAGTGTCAGCTTCCTTATCACAGGAAAATAATTTTCTCACCTACATGCACTGTATTTTCTAGATCAGGTACAAACTTTAATGTTTTAAATTTGTTTTTTAATGGCATATTTTGAGTAAGTTGTAAACCAAATAAATTTAAAATAAAGACGTGTCATATAAGTATGAAAATACAGATACTTTATGCAGAAAGTATTCAAAGAGGTACTAGTATTTCCAATGCAGGGTGAGTAAATACATTCTAGGACATATATTACTTACGGGCTTATTTGAAATTTGTATGAAAAATGCATGTCTACATTTCTATTGTATGAAAAAATATTTGCATATAACTGAAAATTTTTAGACATGGTAAATCCTTTTGAATGCTTGACTTGTGTGTATCAAAATCCATCTTCTAAAAACGAAGAAAAGAAAGTTATTAATCAAGTGTTGTCTGTAATGTGAAAAATGCCAAAAGCCAGCCAGCTACTTTGGTGGTGATACAAAGATGTGATCTGATCTAAAGCAGTGATTTCCAACTACAAAGCATTTCTGATTTGTCAGGTTCCCTCAACATTGTTTGCTGTTGCCACTCCTCTTTGCACCTTGGATATTGTACCTCTATAGGTAAATGAGCTAAACTGTTCTCAGAAAAGGCAAGATTTAGCATGAGAAAACAGCAGTGAGGGAACGTGTGGGTTTTATGTTTAAATGCAGATGGAGTTGGAAGAGGAAAGACAAGATAACACTTTTGAAGCTGGAAAACTTCATAGAAAACTGGAAAACAATGCCCTGCACATATACAGTAAGTGAAGCTACTTTATCAATGGAATTGCTGAAGCAGGTACATTTCTGCTCAAATTTCAAATTCACGTAGTGCTGTTTCATTAAATGTGGTGAATCAATATAGAGTGTTCTCAGGTAACTAAAGTAGGCCTAACTGAGTGCAAATCTGAGTTTTAAGGTGAAGCTTATCCTACCTGCTAGTACTACTGCTGTAATTTATGCCTAGTTTTTCTCTTTCAAAGCAACAAACCTTCCTGATAAAACTACTATTAACTTTTATTTTTGCCATTTTATATTTTTATCTTTTCAGATATTCAGACTCATTCATCTATGCATTATAATTTAAATTCCACTTGCAGAAGAGCCATACAGCATAAATATGTCAAGTGCTACCAGTAGAATATGTCTGTAATGTGTGAATGAGAATGTAAAAAGGCCTATAATTTGGGCAATATCGAGGTGGGGGTTAGTTTAGGAATTTTGCCTTCCAGTATCTTGGGCAGGTGCTATGCATTTTCATTCTCTTTCCAGTACAGTATTCCCTTAGCAGAGCTTCTTAATTGTACAGCATTTATACCAGTATAAGCATAATCACAGTATAAGTCCTCTAAAGTATAAGCAGAGTTCAGAAAATCATTTAATCTACATTATTAGGAATTAGAAAAACTATTACAATGTTAATGCTGTAGTCAGGAAAAGGCCAGCAGGATTCTATCTTGTTCCAACCAAAATGGAATTTGTCATCAGTGGAAAATGACTGTTTTCCTTCTTCTGTTTACATAAATTGCAATACTTGCATTGAATTCTGTGGTGTCAGTTCAGTCTTTTGGTCAGTACAGGGATAAGGCAGTTAAAATCTGTGTTGCCTTAATGCAAATAAAGACCTTTTCAGCATATAATTTTAATCAGTACTCTGAATTTGCAGAGTAAAATGAACCTGCTGGCTTAATTTTTATAGCTCTTTATGAAGTCAGGATGACCAAGTCCCACCAAAATAGGAGATTTTAAGAATCCAAATCCCTTAGACAGCTTTGGAAGAATCAGACATTGTGCTGAAAACAAAATAAAATAAATTAGAATATATGTTTAAAATGCGCTGATTTTTGTGTTTCCTGAATCTTGAACAATGGCTACATTTACAATAACCTTCAAAAATTCAAATTATATCAGGATCAGGTTAGCAAGGATTAGATATACATTGAAATGGAGTGTTCTGTGTATGTGTGTGTGTGTATACATATTATCGTGCATTACAGATGAGTTTGTAATCCCATTTCTTGTTTCCATCCAGGCATTCCCAGCCACTCAAAACTATAACACAAATACCCCAAATAATTGAAAGTTATCAAAAGTGTATTGGTTTATGCCACTGTTTTTCTAATGCATCATTTCCTTTGGTTTCTAACTGGAAGGTAACATAAAGAATTCAGTGTCATATACTCCCTGGGTACTAGTTGAAATACTGTGAAACATCAAACCTGCAGTTCTCTCATTTGCTCAACCTGAACTGAGTATGACCTACTCAGTATTTCTGGCTTCCCATTCAGAAGTAAGAAATACTGATGATTTACAGCATCAAGTCATTTATGGCCAAGGTAACACATCATAAATGATGTTACATATTGATAAAAGTCATAAAGTGCTGAAAAAATATTTTCTTCTTTTAACAGAAAAAAAATAGATTTGTTTTAGGGGGAACTGGGTCGATGTAGGGCTTATGTGAGCCACAAGATACTTATTCTGGCACCAAGCTTCAGAGACTACTGGAATACCTAACAGACCTGACTGGTTTGACATATTTTGCCAGGTTTGACGGGTCTCCAATCCAAAAGGAAGAATCTGATGAAAGAAACTCTTTTCTGTGTGCTGAAATACCCTGCATCAAAACCCGAGCCCACCCAATGCTTTTAAATGTTATCCTGACTGTGAGTCTCGTACATGCAATTAGGCTACAAAAAGACTTAAGCAATAGTATAGTAGTGTTTTACACCTCCGGGATTTCTAAAAAAAGATTAATAAATCAATTCTCTTAATATGCCAAACCAAGGCTAATTTTACAAGTGTAGGACAGAGAGGTTCAGTGACTAGTCTGGAGTCAGAGAAAAAAAATAATGTTCATAGCTGGAATGTCAGTACAGATGTTTAGAATTTACATAGAAGAAAGAGAAGGGGGGGTGTTAATGTAAAATACATGTAGAAAAAAACATTTAGAAATCTTATTGAGTTATTTTGGTAGTCTTGACCCTCCCAGAAAATTAGATGGGAGGCATTTGATATAGACTACAAGGGTCTATATCACATAGAAGGTGTGAACAAATCACAGTCATAGATGAGCCATAATTTTCAGGACATTTAATGACTTGAGTTTTCATTTTTAATTCTTGTTCATAATGAAACTTTCACTGGCAAGTAATCTTGCATGGGTTTGTCTTTTCAATATTTTATTCTAGTTTTTTATTTTAATAGATATGCCTTTTACAAAAAAAAAAAAAAAAGAAAGAAAAAAGAAACTAAAAAATGAGACCCTTCTGTCCCCATCTCTCCCCCATTTTTAAAGCCTAGTAAAACATGTGGGCTTGGTTTTTATAATCACGGTTTTTCAAACTTTTTTCCAGATTTTTGTCAGAAGACCTTTTTCATGTTAACAGGATATAAGGGTAAAAATATATTTAAAAAAGAAAGAGTGTTAAAACTGGTTTATAATAGCTCTATGCATTCATAGATGTCAGAGCAAAATTGACATAAGCAGAAGACAAAAAAGAAACTACAGAATTCTAGTGGATGTTTATGGCATCAAACAAGGGTGACTTGTCCCCTTAAATGTTATTCAACCCCTCAAAAAAGGACAAGGGACATGGTTTTACGTTTTCTGTATGCTTTTTAAGTTTGTTGTAATAGGAAATGATAAATACAAAAAGTCAATCATTTTTTTTCCTCATGGAATTTTATTTTCTTTCCTTCATTTTCATCACAAATTTAAACCCATAACCTCATTACACCTCCCTTAAAATGTCAGTACCTAGTAAATGTGCCTAATACCACTAATCAATTTAATCTGTGTATTGAAAAATACAATTTTTTGTATGCTAGAGCTTTGTGACTTTTTTAACTATACCTCTGCAAAATGCCTTCTGTCTCAGACAAAATCTTTCACATAAGAATTTGATGAGCCTTGCTGTACTAACAGTATTGTTTGTTAGTTAAAATAATTCTCATTTCAATGTTCTTCAGCTGTAATAATTAGGAGAATTTGTTACAAGGATGCCTGTACCTTGAATAGTGCAAATATTTAGATATAATTTGCTATTAGAAATATTCTAACTTTGACATTAGGGATAGGAAAAGACTTTCAATGGTGAGAGGTTACTGTATTGTTAATAATTTTATGAGGAAGATGTTCAAATTCTATCATTAAGAATCAAATTATAATGTACCTAAATTGTTAGATGAAAACTTTAGACATAGAAAGTGAATTCAACTAAATAACCTGTGATTGACTAAATGACACAAAACACTGAGAAGATAGTTTAAAAAAGTAATTTTCCATTAATTAGGAGGCATTGGGTAATATCATGTAAATGTAAATAACATTGATGCTTTTAAAAAGGTTAGATTAAAAAACCCCAACAAAACAGCAAGATCTAACTTGTTTTTTGATCTAACTTTTTCTTGTTGCTGGTTTACTATTTAAAATACACATAAAACGTCAAACACAATAAAACATAGCTAATAAGATGTTGTCCAAATCCACAGATATCAAAGTTAGTGCCCATCACAGAAGCTAGATTTTTGCATTGCCTGTGTCTATGTAAAATGCACCTAACACTTTAAAACCACCTTTGTATTTAGCAAATTTTGTGGGGGAACAAAAAGTCTTGCTTTTTTAGCTTCCTGAGAAAAACTTGGAGTTCTTTTCTTAATATTTTTACATCATTACTACATGTTTTGATAGTAACATTTTTAAAATCTTTGTAGCTCAATGTTAAATATACTCTGTTCACAATCAGGCATCAGAGCAAATCTAGCCCAATCCTGTTTCCACTAAAGTCAGCAAGAACAGTAAAGGTACAAAGAGTTCAAAGCTGCACAGGTGTACATGGGATGAAAGAAAATGAATCAGCCCTCTCACATATTTTAAACACAGCTCAGTGTTTAAAACACATACTTCCACAAGTTAGAATTGAAAGAAATGTATATGGATATAAATTACTTGGAATTTTCTCAGTGAATAAGTGAGAAGTTATTTTGTAAAATGTTTCTTGTAATTGTGTATGCATAGGGGAAATCCATAACATTAAATAAATCTCAAATTCACACTTCGACCTGTGTGTGGTGGCCTGATATTAATACACCTGCAGGTAACATAAAATTAAATGATTCTGAGTGACTCTCACTGTTCTGTTAAACTAATACATTATTTTGCTTCCTTGTTAACAAAGAGAACTTTCAAAAATGACAAACTCCAACAGGCTTAATATCAGATAACTTATATGGTATATATCTTGTGGTATAGTCACAAGAAGAGCTACTGAACTATGATTATAATAGATTTAAAAAGTCCTCAGCCAAAGATTTATGCCAATTTTTTCCTGTATCACTTTTTTTTGTTGTTTTTAGGTCTTGCTGGTGTGGGAGATTGTTTTGCTGTAATTTCTTAGAATCATAGAATCACAGAATCATTAAGGTTGGAAAAGTCCTTTAAGATCATCGAGTCCAACCGTCAACCCAATACCACCATGCCCACTAAACCATGTCCTTAAGTGCCGCATCTACACATCTTTTAAATACTTCCAGGGATGGTGACTCAACCACTTTCCTGAATTTATTAGAGTGTATTACTAATTAAGATTTTATTTATTTATTTAAAGATCATAATAGGAGAAACAAGTTTAAATACTGGACGGAAATGAAAAAAAATTTGGCAATGGGTAAAACATTGTTGAAAATGAAGAATTTCAAGTCTTGTAGAGGAATAAGTAAGAGAGATGTGATTCAAGTATGATTATGAAAAATCATCTATTAATCTCAATAATGTAAGGAGTGAGAATCTAGTTATGTCTAGGAATGTATGTAGCATTACTTAGTATGGCTGTAACAATTATCTTTTCTGAGATAGAAGACTCAAGTTCTATAGTTTTACGAGTTTTATTATCCAAATGTTACATGAAATAAAAACTTTTGAAAAGAAAAATTAAAAAAATCCAAGACATCTTCATGTTACATTTACATCTTCAAATTCCCTATTCAATTGTTATAGCTTTTTAAAATATACCTTCCTTGAGTGCAAAGACTTTGGTTATTGAGTCACTGTGTTAATACATCTGAATTTTCACCAAAAAATAGAAATAAGACCAATAGTTTTTCTTTGGATTTTGTGGTGTCTCACAATGAAAAACTATGGCATGTAACAGAGCAATAGGATATGAGTGTACCATATTTCTAGAGGAAAATATCACTTATTGGGTAGTAGAACTTGAAACTTAAGACCTTGCAAATTTTGTCAATGTTGTTTATTGAAATTTTATCTTCAGCTATGGATGGGTTGCTGTTTGACTTAAAAATTGTGTGGAAATGATTAACTGGATGTACAGGAGGGTAAAAAAAACACTTAATATTAGTGGTTTTGTCAGATACTTTTTTATTTCTTAATTTCCAAAACATTTCTTATTCTTTTGCTTGATGTATTAAAAAAATCCTCCGAAACAGACAAAGATTGAGGTCTACTCCCATCTTCTGTCTACAAAAATAAATAAATAATTATTTCTTCATACCTCTTACTTCCATTTAGGCTGTGTAAACCCTTCCTAACTACTGAAAAATGGATGGTAAATACACATAAGCTTATATATGGTAAACATACATCATATATCACTGTGAAATTTAGAACTGGTCATGAGATAAATATGTTGCAGAGAGTCTTAGTGAAAATTTCTCCCATCAGGAACTACTGTCAATTTAATCAGAGAGACTGATATCAAAACAATACCAGGGAAGGGGGGGAAGTATTTCTGGAACAAGCAAAATAAAGCCTCTTAGAGCTTAGTATACCAAAACCCCATAGTTGTGGCTTATACTGTGAAATGAACTGGTATGTTAGAGAATTAAGTGCTGTATTTACTTCCACTCTCCAAATAATCTTCGTGATGACTCAGCCAAAGAAGCACTAGGAGATTGCAAAGTCCTGCTTGTAAAGATGCTGCCAGATGTCACTCATTCATAAAATTATGCTATCGATAGAAAGATCTATGGGGGCCAGTTCCAAAATCTGAAGAAATCTGCTCAGAATAATTTGACTTATTTTTAATTTTACTTTAAAATAATTATCTTGCTGCAGTATTTGTGTAGAAACATTGATACCCTGATCATTACAGTTTTGAGAGTCACAAGGAAGAAGACATATCTATGTGCTACCATAGATATTGCATATTGCAGTTATATTACATATATACATATATTGCAGTTATTTACTATATATTTTATTAAGAAGTTCCATTTCAAACTTTATCTGGTTCATAAAATTCACACACTTTTTAAGGGGACACTAGGGTTACTATCCAGATGTGATTAATTGTATATTTTAGAGGGAGTTCCAGAGAGACAGCATAAGGGTTAAAAATGTTGAAAAAGATAATTCAGAATTGCACCTTTTTTCAGGGGAAAAATAAAATTACCAGAGAAATGCTATTTTTTCCAAATCAGTGAAACAAAAGCACATCAGCAAGGAAATCAACAGCTTTTGTGTGTTTAATCAGTGGTGATAGAAAAGCAAAGCCAGCATCAATAAAAGATAGATAAACTAGTCTGGACGTAGTAAAATTCAAACAAAAAAGGTCAAAAGAGCCTTTGAACTAAACTTGAAATCTTCCTTTGTTGGTAAAAGTGTGCTTGAAGTTCTTGTTATTGCTCTGTTGTACACACACCTCCACAATCCCCTCTTTTTTTTTTTCCCTAGAGGCCAAAATATTTAAATGCCACTAAAAATTCTTTTTTGCTTTTAGCTTAAAAGAGAGGCTGCTGAGAACTGTACATGAAAGCATGATCTTCCAAACAGATTTAAACTTGTTCTTATAAATTCATCAGTTTTTGAAGTATATTTATTTGAATGGGGAATCTTTTGAGATTTTTTCATCATGAATGGATATCTGCCTTATTTGATCATTAAATAGTTCTTCATAATTAAATACAAAAGCATAAAAAATTATCTCATCCTGAGACTTAATACTGATAAAAGTTTCACTTTAAGAACAATATGGAGAAAGAGAGTGGTACTAAGAAACTGTATTGCACTTGATCACAACACCTTTTTTCAAAACCATAAATAGTTTTATTAGAGAAAAGTATATGCTTTTCTCTTTTCTCTGTCAAAATGTCACCTTGACAAGAACAAACTTTTTTGCATATTTCAATTCTCAGCTCCACTTTATGAGATCTCTTATCTAAACTATTATTTGAGCTATTATTGCTACATAGACATTGCTTATGTAGGAGAATTATTTCATCCAAAATCATCACAAGAACTGAGAAGAAAAAAATCACGGAAAAAGTTGTGATAATAGAGCCTTAAGTTTAAAGTCCTGCTTGTCTGTCATCTAGAATTCTCTTCAGTTGTAAGTTATCTATCCTACTTTATTTGCCAATTTGATTAGTGTATGATTTTCTCACCCTAATAGAGGCAATATTGAAGACTGATTAAGCTAATTAATTTCACAAGAGTTTGGAATTTATCTAGGATACTGCCCAAAAGGGATTGTAGGAATATCAAAGCAGCCATCTGGGGACAAAGCCTTCCTACTCCTTTTCTTGTTTAGCCTTTCCTTTTCTGCTTCTTTCCTGGTGGTCAGCTGCATGCTGTGCAGATGTCTTCCTTACACGTACATAGATGCTTTTCAAGTGGTTTTCACAGCACATGTTCTCAGTTGAGATCTCCAAGAAACTTTGCCTGAAAAATGAAACCAGCTCACTTGGGACTTCTGTCAGTTTCAGAAAAAAAACAAGAGAAAGAATTTTCATTAGGAGATCATGGGGTTTTGTGATTGCAAAAATTTTTCAAGGCTGATGTTTTGGTCTTGGAGTTTGCAATCCCAGTGGAAGGAACTATAAAGATCAAAACATAGAAGTGTATTGTCACAACAGATTTATGTTAGCTACATATTTTGTACAACACACAAAGTGAAACAAATGAGATTTTTTTACAAGTGTAGAAACAATATTAATGAAAGAACAATTAGAACGTGCATTGCAAATTGTTTGCTTTCACTCATATTTTCTGCCAATAAATTGACTAAATGGATCACTCTCAGAGAACTTTCTGAGTTCCATGATGATATTATTTCCAGTGAAGGAATCAATTTTAATGTCTTTGATCCAGAGTCCACAAAAGACAATAGAAGTCTCAGTGCAGCAACACTTTCCATAGAGGAAAAAGTGATATACTGCATATATGCTTTCTCAAATGGTAAAGTCTGTCTTTGATATTTTCCATAAGACAGTACAAGCAAGGATAAAAATATGTTCTTTGCAGTTATTTAATTGTGGTTTTGTAGAGCATTTTCTTTTGTACTGACAGAACTCTCTTTTTGCTGTTTGTTTAATACTTCTTCAAGATTTTCAGATAAATTAATTACAGAATAGATCGAGTAAATCAGTATGGCATTTTTCATGTCATGATATGATGTTAGTCATTTCCCCTAGACATATGATGATTCTAATTACTTTAGTCTCCTTTGAATTGTAGCTAACCAAATGGTAATCAATGCAGATTTTTAATAATGATGAAAATTAGTCTTCTGAGTGAACATTTTGTAAATGCTCCATTCAGAAAAAAGTTCTGACTTCTATTTTACCCTGTAGAAAATATTCTTACCAATTTAGTGAATATGCAGTATGTTTTATGTTGTTGTTAGAAGAACAATGTTCAGTTTATATAAATGTTGTTATGAATTGCACTAGATTTTCCCATCCATGAGCAGATATTCATGTTTTAGTGACATTAAGATGTGTTAGAAATAAGGACACCCATGTGGTAGTCATTGGGATACAGAATCTTGAAGCTGTGAACTGTCATTTCTGCCTATTATAAATTGTTTAATATTGTGTCTTTGTCTGGTATATGCACACAGGGAAATTATTACAAAATAAGGACAAATAACACTATGTAGCATCAAATAAATCTTAAAGAAAATTAAAAGTATATATCGCTTATATTTTTAGCTGTGCTAAGACTGCAGTAGCCTTGTAACAACCCCACCCTAGGTCACTGACTATCCAACTCTCTTGTCTGCATCTAGGGGAAAAAAAGAAAAGCCCAGGTTTTCAAATACATTTAGGCACTTAATATTCTTCTAAACAGTGGCTAGCTCTTGAATAATGTTGTGAATTAGGGTATATTCTCTTAACATTCTTCTTACACTGATGTTACCTCATCTAAGTTAACTGTATTTTCCATGCTCACTAGCCGTTGGTCTGCTGCGTGTAGACATTGAGACAACTGCAAATATTCCTGGTGTCCTACCTTAAAGTTAAATGACTAGCTGGGGTCACAGTTGATCAATACCTCGTTCTTTGGATCCCCTCTTCAAAAAACCCAAAGGAGCTAATGACTGTTACATCTACTTCTTTGCAATCAAAAACACGTTGATTAAATGAGATACTTCTCATCTGTTTTCACATTGCCTTTGGAGCTTTATATTTCCTTTAAAACTTCCCTTTTATTCTGTTACACATTTAATCAAATGCAGCTAAAACAACAAAACAGACCTGATTAATTTATCGTTGCCACACAAGAACTGGAAATAGCCTCTAGGCAATGCATTTTTGCTATCTCTTATGGGTAATAAAGCATTCATACAGTGATGTATTGATTTAACCTCACACATGTCATTGAGTAACCTTTCTTACAGTATGCAAAGCCTCTTTTCTAAGACACCATAAAGTACACTTTCAAGGTGCTACACAAGAGTTTGAGACACATGACTCCCATAAAGATCAGTCAGAGTTCTGTGAATATCCATGCAAACTTTTAAAATCATGTCTTTATTTGATCAGTTACTGCAAAAGCTTCATAGCTGAGATAGCATTTGCAAAGAAATAAGATTCTGACTTAGTTTGATTTAAACATTATGGTCTGATATATTGATTTATTGAAATTGATTTATTGGAAAGCTGATCTGGAAAAATACTATTACTCCAAAATAGTAAGTTGGAGTGTTGAATGATAAGTTCTAGTTTGCCTTTATTACTTCCTTCAACAAGCAACATTTTGGGTTGCAATATTTCTCATGATTGAATAACAGATTATAATGACATAATCAAAGCCTGTCCTCAGTTCTCCAGATGTCCGTTCCTTTTTGGTGATACCCTCAAGCAAGGAAGAGCCCAAGATACCATTCTGAGATGTTACAACTATTCATGTCTTAAAAAAGCAACCATTAGAATGAAGTTTTTCTCAGATTGAAACCACAGTATTGCTTCCTGCCTATGTGGTTCCTTGTTTGATTCTTACTTAAATTTTTCAACAGTGAAAAGTAGCCATTTACTTTGAAACGAAGAAATAATTATCTGTACTGTATCTACTAGACAATTTTCCCATTCCTTCTAACTTTATGCTAATTTCATTCTTGTGAAATCTCATTTATTAAGATCTTTGACTATAGCCTAATGTTACCTAGACACTAAGACAAATGCTCCTATAGAATCACAGATAAGACTACCAAATTTGTTAATATCAGTCATTTAGCTTTAGGTATTTCAGAATGGTACATCAGAACATCTCTTTTTCTCTATAATGCACTTAGAAACTTTGGCTTTTAATTATAGGTGCTCATTCTTATTTTCAATGTCTGAGTTTAGATTATCTGGAATTTTACAGTTTACCACCAAAATCTCCAGGAATACAAACTGTCAGGAGATCCCTGAAGCCTAGACAGAGATCAGGGGGAAAAAAAAAAGAAGAAGAAAAAAAGATTGATTTATTTTCTTTTTCCAAAAGAGAGAAATAATTCCCTCTGCCTGTAGAATCCAAAGTTAATTTGAAACGGTTGGGGGAAGGGTACCCTCTTTCTCAGATTTTCATTGGGAAAATGCAATCTGAAATGTCTGAGAGATAGCTAACATTCTAAAAAAACCAGAATTCTTCCAAAACAAGGGACATAGCACAAAAACACGCTTCACGGAACAAGAATTATTATTGTACCAATAAGCAAAAATGAATGTAGATTTTTACAAGATCTCTAGTCTCTCTCTTAGTAAATGAAAGACCTATTAACTTTGACACTGAAATCAGCATATCTTGCAAATGCTGGAATAGTGTTTGTAGCTTCAGTGTTAGACAGGATTACATCTACATCTATGCATGCTAACAAGGAGTGAAACGTGAGGCTGAAAGTAGATTTATTTTTTGTGAATGAGCGAGGAGGAAAAAGAAGTTATTTTAATCCCTTCTGCCAGCCATAACCATATGACAACTACATAACAACTACAGAAACAAATAGAACTGGCTGAGAGAAATGGAGAAGCTCAGGTTCTCTGAGCCAGGGTTCAGCACCTGAAGTCAGGGGAACTCTCTGCAGCAATGCAGAGGTCTGCCAACAAGCACTAAATTGCCTGTTGGAGACTAATGATAGCAATACTTATCTGAGCAACGTGTGTGGATCATTCAACACAACTATAAGGTATAAGTGCAATGCATTTTGCTTGTAATTGTTCCCAAAGAGATCATCAGGGAGGCAGAAATGAAGAAGTTGGGTGAAGAATGTATAGGAGGGGAATCATGACTTCTCTTATATCATGTTAGAATTTTTTTTTCTCCTCCTTTTTTATTTTATTTTTATTTTATCCTCAGATTACCAGCATGTAAACATGTTATACTTCTTGAAGTATATATAGACTATAATCTTGAAGGTGGGTGCAGATTCTTTCTGGTTGGGGTTTTGTTGTTTTTTTCCCACAGAATATCACAAAGTAAAAAACATTTTTTTTTTTTTTAACTTTTACATAGCTACAGCACAGGTAATTAAGTGGGCCTATCTAGTCAAAAGTACTGAAAGGTTTATTTTGGAAACAGCTTTATTTGATAAATATTTTAATTAAGTCTTCAGAAAATATAGAACCAACTTGCTTTACATATAAAAAAATTTGTTTAGTTGTTTCATCTGCTGTTAGTGCTGAAGAGAATGGTAGGTAGAAATAGTGTCCTATCTAATGACCATGGTTGCTATGGCTCCTATTAGTTGACATGCAGTGCGTATAATCCTTACAAATGTCAGTATCCAGAACTTTTTTCCCCAGAATTTTAAATCATATTTTTAATTTTAGTCAATGCCCTTGCTTGACACAGAAATAATAGTTTTCACCTTGTAAATCACTTTACCTTCTTTGCTGTAGCATATAATTTTTAGAACAGACTTTATTAAGGAGTAACTTTCCAAAACAGTTGCCCAGCCCACAGCAAGCAGAAAAGCAGTAAATGCAGTATTCTAGCAGCTTTTAGGAGTATGATCTCTGATCTGTGAAATATAAAATGGTATCCAGGGGAAGGAAATTAATGCCAAGAATTTCTAGCTTGCTTACATGACAAACAGCCAATGGTCTCTACAACTAAACTACAGACTTCCCTGCAGCAAATAAAGTAAACAATATCAGCAAAGCAAAAAAACCCTCTTGTTTCTGTACATCAGGGCTTATATAATAGACAAATTAGTTTGTAGGTCACATTAACAGTGTGCCACTATATTAGGAAGGGTCTCACGGGAGCACAGTTCTACTGAACATAAACCATTAAGGAGGTTACTGCTTCAGCACTTTCTACTTCAGATGAAGTATTCTTCATGTGATACTTAAGAAAGTGATAGGACAGAGACTGACTTCCAGCAAAGATCGTCAATACTGAACTGCGTGGCTGATAAGAGATTCTAAAAATGCAGTCAGAGTTCTCTCTATTCTGTTGGGAGATTTTGTCTGATTAAAGACCAGAAGGATGCACCTTCAAAATATGTTTAGTATTTTGTTATGTTGATAAATAAATGAAAGAATGGACTATGTAAAGTCTTATCCTTAACTCATCTAAAATCACAGAGTTATGAGAAATCCTTTCTTTTACCATCTTTCTGACCTGCTGCCTTCACCTTGATCCTGAAATGAAAATAGTAACTGAGTGATTCCCTTTGTCACACAGGGTGGTTTTAAATCTCTTTGATACCACTAGAGCTAAATAACACAGAGTACACTTAATATACAGGAGAGGATGTAGGAGAGGATATGAAAATCAATCTGAATTAATTAAGCCTAAGTTCAGGAGATAAAAAGTTGTTAGGACAGAATTCGATTGCGCCTTACCCCAGGTAACTCAGTTTGAGGGAATTATATAATTTGTGGCTGTGGTAATTCCCGGTCTCAGGCTATAACAGAGTATGCTTGAAAAATGCCTGTTAGCCTAAGCTATTTTATTCCATTCAACCACAGCAGAAATCACCTCTGCCTTATTTTATAAAGAAATTAGGTGGTGGAGGAGGGAGTGTTTTAAAATGACTCTTTCTGTCTTCTTTCTTGCAAAATAGTTTTGGTTATTTATGAAACTTGAATACATCAAGGTGTTCATTGACAACTAACAGCTTTCTTGTATCTGCACAAAGAGTTACAGTGCAGTTGCACTGTTGGGGTTGATGGAAGTTCAGTCAAATACATGTGTTTGAAAGTGGAGGAGAGCGTTCCAGACTTTAAATGTGAAAAACAGCAGAACATGTACAGTTTAGCCCAGAGTATAAGAAATGGAATCATTTCCCTCTTGTCCCCACTTGCTTGAGAATGTGCAGATGTAAACTACATCAAAACTGGGGGAGAAAAAAGTTGTGGGGAGGGTGGAATTAATGAGCATCCATAATACTCCCAGATAAATGGACACCAACATTTTATGGTTTTATTTTTAAAAAGAGGAAAGTGGCATTTTTTTAAAGTAGAGCTGAGAGAGCACCTGGTGAGCAAACTTGTTTAAAAAAATCAATAATAAAAAAGTTCTTTTGAGTTGGCCTAGGTTTGCAAATCTTGAATGAAATGGATTGAAGTAAATGGAAACTTTTTAGTAAAGGCGAACAAATTAGTCCACTATCAACAACACTAGTAAAACAGTAAATCAGATGAAAACAGTTAAGAAGAAGCCAGAATGGCTCTGTGGTGATTGGTCATCTGTAAGGGTTGGGATTATGCTGGAGAAGGGAATGAAATAAGGATTTTAAGTGAAAGGTTTTTGGAAAGAAGAGGATTGCAGACACCGCCAAAAGGAAGCTCCTTTCCAAAGAAAATTCACGTTTTCAGGCAAAGCTGCTATTCTTCATGGCAGTAAAATCTCCACCCTCGTTAATGGAAACCTGTAGTATTTATAGCCAATCCTTGTGTTGGTTTATGGGGATACAGCTCTGTCATAGCCCAACTTCGTGCATGCATTGCTCCCAGTGGTCATTCTTTTCCACTCTAAAATCCTAAGGGAATTTTGATCGCTCTGAGACTTCAGGCTTGCAGAAGATTCTCCTGTATATTGTCTCTTAATCCTTTCTTAACCTTCCTTTTCTCTCCAGCAAATGACAAAATCAATTGCATCTTTCTTTATTTCCTGCCACCTAATAAAGCAAAAGACTCTTCAGAGCTGATTAACAGAAGTGTTTACTGCTGGTCATTCCTCTGATCTTGTTTGTAGCGTCTAGTGCTACAAGGCAGAAAGTAAGCTATTCAAAACCTGTCAAGGACACATCCAAGAGAGTTGTGAGTATATGTGGGCTAGCTGAATCTGTTTAGTGCCCAGCTCAGTCTAACTTCAGAACCAGACTCCTCAGCAAAAGTTAGCTGCAGATTATTCACAAAATTCTACCCATGCTGCTGCTGGGCTAGAGAAAGGAGTAGGATCAAATAAGGTTGGCTGCCTGACACAATCAATCCTACACAACCATGCTGCCAGCTGTAGTTCAGCCACCTATGTTTCCGTGAGAGTGAAAGCAGCCTGAATTTAGATTGCATTTTTCCTTGTACTTATGCTGGAAAACATCAAGGCCCCTTTTAAAGGGCCCTAGAGTCATGTGATATGCAAGGTATAACTGAGTTGGAAAAGAAGCCTAGGCAGGCTAAGCACAGATGACTGCATGCTTGATGACACATGACAGGGTAATAAACCCAGTTTTTCCCCTCACATCTGTCCCAAAGGAATGAAGGGATAATACTGCAAGCAAGAACCAGTTAAAAGTAAACATTTGATTTGTCCTCCACAGGGATATGATGGGAGATTTGATGCCAGAAAAACATACCTTTCTCATTTTTTCTTCATCAGGATACAACAAAAAGTTTGGAGCTCCTGCTCTTATTTTTCTTCTTTCACTTCCCACCATGATTCCTTAGAAACCTTTGTTCATTCATGGTTGCTCCATAGATTCCAGTGTCTTCTCTTTTGATAGCAGCTTTCCCAGAGACTGTTTTTCTGCAATCAGGTCTGCCTTATCCACTGCTTTTGGATCTCTTCTTCTTCTTCTTCTACATCAAGATTCCCTTACCTGCTCATTGTAAAAATTTTATTCCTTCACCCACTTGATCCCTATACATATTTCCAGTAGTCTGATTCCCAGCTCCATATTTCATTCAGATGTATTTATCTTTTTATTGTCTTCAGTTGTATTTCTTAATTTCTTTCTCTATTACTCTAACCATCAACTGAAGAATGGCATCTTCCTGCTCTCTAGTTACAGCATCTTGCAGACATATGGTTTTTACCCCACTAGAAGTTGTATGGTATTGCTCACTCAGACTACAAACACTCCTAAAGACCTGGAGAAAGGAAGTCTTTAGTAATGATTTAAATATTGAAAGGACTAATGGACTAATTTTAACAAAGGATAGAAAAGCCTGGTCATAGCAGAGTGACCAGTTCACAGGTAGACATTAACGATGACTAGTTGCAATCAGGAACACCCCTTTAGTGTTGAAATTCAAGTCTAGATTTTATTACAAGAGGGAATGTTACTCTTTATGAGGACTTTATTTTCCATCATACATTGTAAAAACCTGATTCTGACATTTTCAGTTGCAAAGCTCAACCAGATAAATTCTAGCTCATAACTAATGTCACAGCAAAAAGAATCCAGTAGTGTATATTAATCTTCATGCCTCCATGTGCTCTATGTGTTATATGTCATTGTGTCAAAAGGTAGTAAAACTTACAATAGCAATGCAGCAGTGCCTATTCCATTTGGCTCTGAATGGATATACGTGGAAAAGGATTTTGTATTTTGGTCATCATAAACTTGATTTTTGAATCTGAAATCAAGCTTTCATATTAAGGCATAAGGAGTAAATTTCACAGGTATTAATTTTTGCTAGATTTTTTTCTGACATGACCCCAATTATTTTTGGATGCTAAATCAGAGATTTTTTTTTTTTTTTTTAGTAACCAATGGTTGTTGAAGGAAACTATTAACAACGGTAATTGTAAATTGTGTTGAAATTAAATTTTACAAGACTGACCCTAGAGCAGTTATAATAGACTGCAAGAAACATTGTCTAACTTAAAATGAAAACTGCATTTTATCCCTGTTTCATTTCCTTAACTTCAAGTCAATTTCCTATGCATTCAGTTCTTCCATGACAGCAGCTCTGGGTATGCTTCTGCCACAAGTGTATCACTTCATGTACCGCTAATGTCCCAGTTGCATGCCAGCAGTGGAAAACAACTTTAAGACAGTTGTACAGTAATTTGTGATTGCACAAGTATTTTGCATACCAATAAGCACATTTAGATATAAATATATATATAATATATATAAATATATATATATAAAAACTCTATGATATACTTCAATTTTTTGCTAGTGTGATTTCAAAGATCAGTATCTCATATTGTTCATTCCATTTTGCAGTTACTCCATAAGCTTCTTTTGAATTCCCACAACTTCCACTATTGAATTTTGTTATTATTATTTTTAGAACTTATGTTGCAGTATCAAGTAGATGGCACAGCAAGATCGGATCCCACAGTCCAGTAGTGTCTCCTTGAAAGACCTTATTTGCCTATAGTGAATTGTGTTTTAGCTAGAAAGGGGTTTTGCTGGAGGTAAGAAAGACAGAACAATAAATATAGTAACTTTTGCATAATTTTTTATCAGAAGGAACAACAGCAATTATATTTACCACCTTCTCCTTGTCATATTCAGGCATTACTGAAGGCCTGAGCTTTAGAATCATAGAATCATAGAATCATTAAGGTTGGAAAAGACCTCTAAGATCATCGAGTCCAACCAGCAACCCAACACCACCATGCCCACTAAACCATGTCCTTAAGAGCCGCATCTACTCGTCTTTTAAATACTTCCAGGGATGGTGACTCCACCACTTCCCTGGGCAGCCTGTTCCAATGTTTCACCACTCTTTCAGTAAAGAAATTTTTCCTCACGTCCAATCTAAACTCCCCTGGCGCAACTTGAGGCCATTTTCTCTCGTCATATCGCTAGTTACTTGGGAGAAGAGACCGACACCCACCTCACTACAACCTCCTCCCAGGTAGTTGTAGAGAGTGATGAGGTCTCCCCTCAGCCTCCTTTTCTCCAGGCTAAACAGTCCCACTTCCCTCAGCCGCTCCCCATAAGACTTGTTCTCCAGACCCTTCACCAGCCTCGTTGCCCTTCTCTGGACACGCTCCAGCACCTCGACGTCCTTCTTGTAGTGAGGGGCCCAAAACTGAACACAGTATTTGAGGTGCGGCCTCACCAGTGCCGAGTGACTTCCCTACTCCTGCTGGCCACACTAGTTCTGAGACAGGCCAGGATGCCATTGGCGTATTTGGCCGCCTGGGCACACTGCCGGCTCATGTTCAGCCGGCTGTCAACCAACACCCCCAGGTCCTTTTCTGACAGGCAGCTTTCCAGCCACTCTTCCCCAAGCCTGTAGCGCTGCATGGGGTTGTTGTGGCCAAAGTGCAGGACCCGGCACTTGGCCTTGTTGAATCTCATACAATTGGCCTGGGCCCATTGATCCAGCCTGTCCAGGTCCCTCTGCAGAGCCTTCCTACCCTCGAGCAGATCAACACTCCCACCCAACTTGGTGTCGTCTGCAAACTTACTGAGGGTGCACTCAATCCCCTCATCCAGATCATTGATAAAGATATTAAACAAGACCGGTCCCAGTACTGAGCCCTGGGGAACACCGCTCATGACCGGCCTCCAACTGGATGTAACTCCATTCACCACAACTCTCTGGGCCCGGCTGTCCAGCCAGTTTTTGACCCAGCGCAGAGTCCACCTGTCTAAGCCGTGAGCCGCCATCTTCTCAAGGAGAATGCTGTGGGAGACGGTGTCAAAGGCCTTACTGAAGTCCAGGTAGACCACATCCACAGCCTTTCCCTCATCCACTAGGCGGGTCACCTGGTCATAGAAGGAGATCAGGTTGGTCAAGCAGGACCTGCTTTTCATGAACTCGTGCTGGCTGGGCCTGATCCCCTGGTTGTCCCGCACATGCCTTGTGAGCACCCTCAAGATGAACCGCTCCATAATCTTCCCCGGCACCGAGGTCAGGCTGACAGGCCTGTAGTTCCCCAGATCCTCCTTCCTGCCCTTCTTGTAGATGGGCATCACATTGGCAAGCCTCCAGTTGTCCGGGACCTCTCCCGTTAACCAGGACTGATGATAAACGATGGAGAGTGGCTTAGCGAGCTCCTCTGCCAGCTCCCTCAGCACTCTCGGGTGGATCCCATCCGGCCCCATAGACTTGTGAGCATCCAGGTGGCGTAGCAGGTCATTGACTGCTTCCTCTTGGATTATGGGGGGTTCATCCTGCCCGCCGTCCCTGGCTTCCAGCTCAGGGGGCTGAGTACCCTCAGGATAACTGGTCTGCCTGTTAAAGACTGAGGCAAAGAATGCATGAAGTACCTCAGCCTTTTCCTCATCGTCGGTGACAATGTTCCCCCCTGCATCCAATAAAGGATGGAGATTCTCCTTGGCTCTCTTCTTGTCATTAATATATTTGTAAAAACTTTTTTTGTTTTCTCTAATGACAGCGGCCAGATTGCGTTCTAGCTGGGAGAGATGACTTGAAGGAAGGCAATTTGATGAATACAGTTATATGGATATTTAGGGGGATTTTCCTCTTATCTAGAAAGAACCAATTTGGAGAGAAATACTTTTTAGAGGAGTAGAGCTAAGTAAATGGGAATTAATTACAAAAAAGATTTTGGAACAAAAACATGGAACAGAAGTTTCTTTTTGAACAGCTTTCCTTTATCTCTGTCACATGCTCTTTGGTCTTCATGTAAGCCTTTGTCTCTCCTAATTGTTCTTTTGTTTCTGTGTAGAAAGATTATGCTCAGAAATTACACAGCTAGACATTTAGGCTTGTTTGATATTTTTTTAAAATATTCTTAAAAAGTGTTAATGACTGGTTACATTATTCAGGGTTTTTTTGTATTATAAGTGTGAAAATTACAGTTTTTGTTCAATCTACTTGCAAACTACTTTGCTGTCAAACTGAGGCTGAAAGTGTTTTTGGATCCAAACCTATGCCTGGAATCATTTCTTTCCTTCTGATTTCCATATGAGCAGATACTTTCTTGTTGCTTTTAAACCATAATGATGATTCACAGCAGGATGTTCCAGAAGCACAATAGATCATGACTTTCATGTCATAATCTCATCTTCAAATGATAACTTCTCAGAAACTTTGGATTATGGTCATTGATGCTGCTTTACAAAGCAGCATTTTTCTGTTCCTACTATGCTAGAGGTCCATGGGAAGCAGAGCATACATTACAGATTCTCAGCAGCTGTTCAGATTTATCCTTAAGGATTATAAACCCTCTCGAATAGGATTTCTACAGTCAGTAGCTGAACAAAAGATATAGCAAAGAACTAGTAGACATTACTCATAAAATCATGAATGTCAAAGATCCTGAGGAGTGCCAACTACCATTACAATCAGGGATGCCCAAGTACTACAATGATGGAAGCAAAAGGAAAATACTAAGTAGGTAAAATGTATTTTTTGGTATCTCTTGGGATGAGGTCTATTGTGTACCTAGCCTGTTATTAAAATGATTAGCATTGAAAGTTGCAGTAGTTCAAGAAAAATGTTCTATATTCTCTCCAAAATGCAGAAAGAAGGGAAAATAATGTACAGTCATGCTCTGTCCTCTGGTTTTGATCAAAATTCTATATAAATGTCTCATGTACATTTTATTTTGATGCTCCAGTAGTTACTTATGGTGATTCACCACAGAAACGGGTAATTATAGGAGTCTTTATCTTGGTTAGAAAGCTTTTGCATTCTAGTTGACAGCTTTGTCAGATATAAAGAAATTAATGTTAAGTGCGGTTTAGTGTTTGGTTTTAAGTTACATTTATACTTTTAGACTTCTAACAGACTAAAATAGGAGAGAATAAAACAGAACATAAACATACAAAATAATTTCTAAAATTAATTTTTTTATATAGAGTTGTTAAGGATAATAGTTACCAATCCCTGGCCCTAGGAGTAAGCTCGCAGATTATATCTTAATAGTACAGTAGGAGAACTACGTGCAATTCTGTTCTATAATCAGAAATGTAATTTAAAAGGGATTAAGACCAGTGTGACATCCGCCCAATGCAAGGAAAGCAAGGAAAACCAGACCAAAGGAAAGCTCTTAACTATTAACTTAAAACCCATACAGCAAGTTTCCACTAATAGAGAGTGCCTCAGCATATTCACATATTCACCATCAGGCAATGAAACATACTGTACGTAATATATAAATTTTTAGTAGGGACTGCCTTCCACTCACATGGTAAGGTGCTACTAAAAACCTAATTTCAACTTTAATGAAAGAAGCATTTCTACACCTGAATATAATTAAGACTGGAATATAAGGTTCATTTTTCTCCTAAAACATATTTTTAGGGAATAACTCTTGACAGCGTTTTGGGGAACATACATTTCAGTTTTTAAACTTGTAGTTTATAATCCATCATGATAGACAAGAACTAAAGTATTTCAAATGAAACCAAAGTAATGGCTTTGAACCTTATTTTTCTTCAGAGAATGCATAGATTAGGTGTGGAATATACATCGAGAGATTCATTCACCCTGCTTCAAGGCAGGGTTATCAAGACTTAAACCATTTGTGACAAGCAATACTGTTTCTGTAATTGCCCTTAAAAAAAATCTGTTCTTGTGTTTCCTATAGAAATGTTTTGCTAATGTTTGATTTCAGTTTGTCTCAACCCAGGAGATTTGTTATTTTTTGTCATATCCATAGTGAATTCTCAGCTACAGGGAATGAGATTATTCATGAGGTAAGAAGTCATATAACTAATGACAAACTAACAGTAATTAAATGAGAAGATTTAGTTTAAGCTGCATCTGAAGCTATAAATATAGGGATTATTGTGTGAAATAGATAGCCTCTAAATTATCTAAATCTCAAATCTGAAAATAGACTCCCATTCAGGCAGAATGTCATAGGGTTTGTTTTGGCTCCAGCGCAGATTTGAGATGTACCCTCTAGTTTGTTGCTATGAAGAAGGACAACATGTAATTGAAATTCCACACTGTTTATAGTGATGAAGTTGACACCTATTTTTTAAAAATCTTTGAGGATCAAGTTACTTAGATTTTCCAGACCTATCTGGTACTGGAAAGTCTATGTTTTTCAGCACTGTGAGATACACCTAAATTCAGGACACTTTAGAATTTTTAAGATTAAATAAAATTAATCTGATTAGAGATTGTGCATTCCTTTTCTCTTCAATTGTTATTTTTTGCTACATATTAACCACCTCTATTAGCCAAAGTGGTTTTAGTGTTTTCTTAACATTTTAAGTGACTGACATGCTATGATAATAGACCACAGGCTTTGAAAAGTATACTTGATTTCAAGTTTTTAGGAATAAACACAAATAATGATTATAAATGATAAAGCTACCATATGACACCACATTTATCTGCAACGGCAAAACTATATTTTACGTGAGTATGTTATTGTGGTTTGGCCTGAGACCTAGTTAAGCAATTGGTAAATGTGTCTCTTGGAACTAGTTCTTGTCCTTGAATGCAGATTACTTAGTTCACAAAATTAAGATTTCCTACTGGGAAATTGGGTAGTTTCAAATGTGCTTTACCACCTTAATGGATATTGCCAGATTCAACTTACACTCAGAGGAGAAGCAAAAGCTTCCATTATACAGTGGGCTGTATATAATATAGGGGAAGCAGTAAGCTTTGGAAGGCCATATGCACCTGTAAAATTAGTAAATTTAAGCAAACCTGAAGGTCAAATGAACAGGAGATAAACAGTGTTGGTGAATGCTTTACTCTCTAGAATGTAAAACCTTAGTTTTAGTAAAATTGATATTAAAGATTGCTATAATTTTAACTATACCCCCTGGATACTGCCATCAGATTTAAATGTACAGTTGTGTGAATTCCAGAATAGAACCCAAAGCTTTGATAGTGCCTCTGATATTGTCTTTTTCTCTATGACTTTTGGCAACTCACTTATCCATCCAAAGGTATGCAAAAAATCTCCTTACATGTGCCATGAATTTTGAGGAAATTTATCCTCTAAAATTTTCTAGCACTTAAAAAGAATAAAGTGTAACATAAATGTTGGTTTATAAAGGCCTTCAAAAATATAGTCCTTTAAAGGACATGTTCTGAGACTCTCATTTTTTAGCAATTTTATACTTTTACATTTTATAGATGGATACTCAGAAGGCTGTAAAAAATACTTCAGAAAGATTGGTTAGCTATCTGTAAATATTTATTATTTCTGTTGTACCTTTTTTAGTATAGTTGTCAAACTTTCATACAGTGGGAAGGACATGGATTTCTACTATATAAAATGTGTGCCTGTCCAAATGCATTTAAGAATGTTCTAACTGTTTGAATCTGTTAAAATCAGTTTTTCTTTCTCTGTGATACATCAGCTATACCAATATGAAAATTTTTATTCACCACCGTAATTGCTGATGGTATAAAAAATAGCTTCCTAAAAAGTGTACAATGGAGTATTTTGTCTCAGCATCTGTTAAATGTCAGCGCAGAATTTCAAGGGTACAGAATTGTGCAATCTTTCCTCACAGAAGACATCAGTCATGAAAAAGTGAGACAGAATTAAAGAGCTAGCCTTTCTTGGCTTGCATTGCATCTAATTCAGGCATGCATGACCCATTGCCATCATTGTTGTACTTATGCCAGCTGGTTCTGATTATTAAGAAAAGCAGCATTGCGTGCTGAACATATAACAATAAACTATTGTCACATGAATGGAGCACTTTTGCTTCTAAGGGATATAAATATACACATAATAAAAGTAAGGTGACTCCAACTTCACATCTCATAGAGAACAAATAATAGCTCATCAAGCATACTACAAATGGAACCTGGATAGGGAAGGTACTCTTACCAGCTTCAAAGTAATTTTCTTCCCTTTTTTTTGGGGGGAGGCATGGGAGGGGTAAAAGTTTTACAATTCTTACTCCTCTCACGTAAGCTAATTCCAAGAGCAGACGCTTTTGAATAGTTAAGGGGAATTTTTTGTCACATTATATGTTCTCACCCTGTCCTGATGTCAGATAGGCTGAATTATATTTAATGCTTGGGGAAAATAGTCATAATCTTTGATAAATATGATTTCCCATCTCCTCTTCACTGATTTTAAACCAGACACCATGAAAAGCCTGGACTCCTAGCAAATAATAAACTCTTTTAATATCTCCGTCAGGGAATAATAAAATCAAGTATATATAAAATCATACCCTTTAGCATATGAAAGCATAGAAGCATGTGAACTTATACAATAACCAGTAGATACCTCATTTTGAGTACATTCACATATTGACACAACAATGTATGCCAAATAAAACTCTCATGAAGCTTGGAACTCAATAAGACGGTGTAATAAAATCTGGGATACAACTTCTTGAAGTGGGGTCAAAATCATCATGTTCTACTAGGAATTGCTGTAGAACAGTAAAATCCCTAGAAAAGATATCTAGATATCTAGGGAAATAGTTGAAGTAAGAAGAAACCTCTTTCGGCATATGTCTAAGTCTTATTGGTTTCATAGTGACTTTATCCATCCAAGACATAGGTATGGATGTAAGTTTTTTGAACCTGAAAAAATGTGGAAAAAACACAAAGATTTTGCAGTACACTGAAAGAACTTTAACAATCCATTTTGCAAATGCGTGTTCAGTTTCTCATATTTCTGTAGTATTTTTGACCACACAGAGTTCTGGGCTGTTTTTATCAAATTCATAACTGAAACACTGGTTTAGTAAACATAGTATTTCAGAAAAGAAAAAAAATTCTAATGATCATTAATGTGATATTGATAATTTAAGTCAACATTACTGTAAAAACTGCAGAGGGATTAAGTATTTGCTCATAATTCTGACAACACTTACTTCCACATATTGAATTAATCCTATAACCTTATAGCCAAGATGAACACAGCATAAGCCAGAGGAAGGAGTGAATGAAGGAAGCTTAAAGCTCATTTGTGTATTCCCATCATTGCATGATGTTCCCCTGGCTGACCATTTCATCCTGAATCAGGAGGTCTGTGTGATCAGAGATGCAGCAGACTGATGGCTCTTCTCTAAACTTTATCTGAGTCTTCTAGGCAAGAGTCCCAGAGCTCAGGAATGGAGCTATAGTCCCTTAACCTGGGCTTCATTTTACATCTAAGGATCTCGTTGATTTTTCTGACCTTATGAGATTTCTGTGGCCAGGAGGAACCATCGTAATGATCTTGTTGGCCCTGAAGTAAAATGCAGCCCACATAGTTTCATCCACAGATGCCTATAACAAACCTAGAATTTTATGTTTGAACTAGAGCACTTCAGAGACAGTAGTGTTGACTGAGACTCAAAGTGATATAGACTCAGACAGAAGAGGAATCAAAGACTGAAAGGTAGGGAAATATAATTACCAAAAAATTGGTAATCTGTCCCAGGAGATGATTACATGAACTTCCTATCTGCACTGTTTAAGACAGAAGAGCAATACATGGCTGTTTTCCCACAGTGATTTGGATCTCCTTGATAACAGTATGCTACCAGTAACAGCACTCAAGACCATTTCATCCATAGATGATTAACTTCCAGAATATGCTGCTCAGACTAACAGGTAGATGCTGCTCAGGCATCAAGTATGCTCCTCAGACTTATCAGGTAGATAATCTTAAAGTAACTATGTCACTAAGTGCCTTATATCACATGGAAACAGGCAAGAAGGAGCTGTAAAGACACTTGCACACAGCATTTTGCAAGGTGAAGCAGCTCACTCCTCCTGTATTCTCAACCTGCCAGGCTTGGGCTCAGTCCCAAGCAGCATCTGCATAAGAAGTTTGCCTGTGGTGACACACTAAGCCTTGCTGAATAACACCTGTTGGAGTTATAGGGCTTGTTAGCAGAAGCAGAGCATTGCAGCACCTGTGTAGTTCCCCTCAGCTCACTGCACAGCACCCTGACCACGGGTATGCCCTAATGTCACTCCAGGGACAAGTCCTGCCTCTTCCTGATCGAAACCTCTGGGAGAAAGGAGGGGAGGGGAGGGGAGGGGAGGAGAGGAGAGGAGAGGAGAGGAGAGGAGAGGCAAGGAGAGGCGAGGAGAGGCAAGGAGAGGCGAGGAGAGGCGAGGAAGCAGTTCAAAAATCAGTAGTCATCTTTGTCAAATTTAGGAAAACTTCTAGCACCAGAGATACGAGTCATTCTTCAGGCAAGACTTTTCCTCAGAGAAGTGGGAATTTTCCCCTTCTTTTTCTTCCCTCTCTTTTTCCTTTCCTATTTTCCTCGCCTATTTAGTATTACAGCACATAATTACAGCATTTAGCCTTTGACTTCCTTACTTAAATTGCCAGTTGTAGCCCAGATGACTTTTTTCTGAAAGAAATAGAAAGAACTAGGTCAAAGAAAAAGACACAGCCTCAAACAAAGAGAAAAAAGTAGTAAAAGAAAGGGCAGCACATGTTTTCACATTCCATTTGCATGTGCATCACATGCACTTCATATATAACACTCCTGATGCTGCCAATGAGAAGTTTAAAGAGGATTTACAGGTTACTAAATGTCTGGCCTCACCTCCGGGACTCGCATCTTAACCCCAGTGAGGTCAGCAAGAATTGTGCCATCGGATTTAATTCTGTCTCAGTTTCTTTTGATAAAGTCACTGAAGCTGCTCACTATGGATAAACCTAAATCTACATACAGAACTTTTAAGATGGTTGTTGTTAGGTTACCGGCACAAAGAGATATGGAGGGTTTATACCTGTTTCTGTGCTAGGAGGCATAGCCAGTAGGTTATCTTGATTCCCGTTCAAAGGGCTTGCTTACACTCCTCAGCTGTTTTGTCACAATCAAGAAACAGCAGGAATGATTGTTCTTAAGTGACCATGCAATTGCTATTCTGATATAATTCAATATTTGGTTGTTGCTATATAATAATGCTTAAAGAAACACTTGAAAAACAATTGAAGGTAGCTGATGGCTGATTTGCAAGTAGAATATTGTCCTGAACTCTTTGAGTAGAAACACCTATTTTAGGTTTTCCAGAGGTGACAGTTTTCTTCTGCATGTAGCTTGGCACCAGTAAATCTGAGGGGTTTCCATCTTTTTTGTGTCCTACTCCTGTGCCTGGCATCTTTAACGATAGCTGAACTAGAGCTCCTCTGCGTTCAGGGTCAAGAGTCTGTCACCAGACTGTCATATCTCAGTGCTCCAGAACTCCGTGTTTTATTCTTCCTTTGACCATATGGCTTCATTTGATGATTTTGGAGAACTGGAATATACAGTAAAACCAAGACTATGATTCGTAGTGGTTGTTATTTTTCAGTTTATTTTTTTCTTTCTGTGGGAGCATGAGACAAGTATTAAGGGACTCAGATTGGTTCTTTAGTCATTATGATACACATCAACTGAATGAAAACCAGTAAATGGAAAACATTAATTCACTGTGCTCCAGATGAACAACAATTTGGATTTATATTAACAATTTCACCATATACTGATTCTTCTTATTTAGGCTAAACACTGATATCAGCTAACTTGCTATTGGATTGTTATGTGCTGCCTTAAGGCCATACGTTCCATTTCTTTTGCTTTCAAGTCTCACATATTAGCTCAGAGGAAAAAAAAAATTTCCCATGTCTTTAATGTTATTACTCTTTCTAGATATAAATTACAATGTTGGATCAAACATCACTTTCAAAATCTTTTTTAAATGTGTCTTTCAAGAGCATAGAACCACATATGATTGTTATACACAACATACGTTTGCATACAAATGCTTGATCTACTGAATATTGCAAAGCAAAACTTCTGTAAGAATGCCCCTAAAGAATTATCCCAGTCCAGTGTTGCACAATGCAGCAAGTTCCCCCACCATTTGTAACAGTAAGGGCTTTTCATCTGCAGCTCTGCAGCCTGCCCTTCACTTGCAGCTCCACAATCTTTTACTTAAGTTGCCATGATAGTGTTTTTCTGAAGCTACTGTAACAATGTTTTTCCTTGTGCCTCCTGTTCGCATGCTGTTGTTCTCATAACCTGGCACCAGCAAACCCAAATATTACTGTTATGTCAGATTCCTCATGCTAAGTGATTGCCACTGATGTAAGAATAACCCCTGCTTTCTCTCCTTTCCCCCTTTTTACACCTTGTTTTGTAGATCTCAGTTTATATTTGAGGAGAAACAAGACTAAGAAAATAGTAAAGTATACAACAGCTATTTAAATATCCTATGAGTATTACCCAATAATATACTTGCAAAAAATTTAGCAACTAATCAGCAAACAACACCCGCCCCTTATCAAAAATAGGCTCCAAACAGCGCTAGCAGCATCATAAGCAGGAACAGCCAATAGGGATTTTGAGCAGATCCTGATGAAACCTACATCATTACTATGGGAAAAGTATTATGTGGGATCATATGCCGCTTTGGAGAAGACTTTGGGAGAGGATGCTCCTCAAAGGGACACCTATTCTGCCCTATTTCCTGTCTTCCTGCCTGGCTACAAGGGAGAGTTTTGCTTTTCTCTTTTGTTTCTCCCTCTCTCCTTTCATTTCTTTTTTCTAAAACGAACCCTGATCATTAGAGTCAATGTACGCTTTCAGCTGCATCACCAGAAATAGGAGCTTACAAAAATTTTCTAGAAAGTTCTGAGGATTGTCCACCCTTCTGAAATCAAAAAGAGATGCTACAATCATTTGAAACCAAAGTGGGATGCCATTTTTTAAAAACTCTTGGAAAGTCAGATTCTTCTTCCCACAGTCAGTGACAGCTCAGTTGACTAAGCCTAGGGCAGCAGAGCACTGACAGGTTGTGTTGTTTGCTACACTGTGTGAACACTTGAGAAACAAACTTGTGTGTTAAAGACAGACAGCAGTTCCCTGGCTAGTGTGAAAACCTGCAGGCAAGAGTTGTAGTCTGCTTCCACTCCTGTGCTCTGCAAGGACTGGTCCGCTGCTAATACCTCACAAGTTCCTTTGAGTAGACATGTACGCACACGTGTATGCACCTGCCTGGTGGTTAGGGCATTTGGCCGAGAAGTGAGAGACCCAGTTTCTCATTTCATCTTCAGACTCTCACACAACTAAAGACTGCCTTGCTCGTGAGACTGTTACCAGTCCCCTTCTGCAGTGCACTGAAGAGAGCAGGAGTCAGCAGAAGAGCAAATGAAGAAGGAAACCCTGTGGCTAAACCACTAATCATAGACTATGAGCTCCTGCTTCCAAAATTGTTTCTGTTTTCTATCGAATGCTTATGCAGAGGAAGTACTTCCAAGGAGTAGGAGCTGCAACATCAGATGCTCCCCCAACTTCATTTGAGTGCTATGAGTGAGACCTTTTCCCTTTTCCCCTGCCCCCATCAGCATTTCATTCCTGGCTCCACACTGGACACACTTCAACCAGCAGCAGAAAGTGTTTCCTCCCAGCCCACACAAACCCAACGTCATCAGCACGATGCTTGAGGACAGTCAAGTGGAAATGCCCAGGAAAATCCTTCTTCTTGTGTCATGCTTACAGATTAATTCAATGCTATTAGCACATGTGTCTTAGTGTACTCACTGTATCATAGCCTTCAGAAGAGTAAAGCATGGACAAGCCTCTTTTCTGAGTGAGATAATGTCTTTAAATAGTCAAAGTAGGCATTTCTGGTAATATTGTTCTAATTCCGGAAAAAAAAATTCACTTATAATGTCTTATACTCAGTTCAGTGAAAGAATTTTATTGTCTTAAATTTCAATATCTAAATCCTTTTTGGATCTCATTTCTAAAGAAATTTTTCCTCATTTTTTTTCTCTTAAAGATTCTGGCTCAAAACTTTTCAGAAGATAATTAGAAATAAGAAACAGGAGCAGCTTTCCTGCAAGTACTTTCATATAACACATGACCTCTGAAAAACTAGGAGGGTTGAATTTAACTGTGGGTTTTTTTCTTTTCTTTTTTTTTTTTTTCTTTTCCTGATGTAAGGGCTTTGTAAAAGGATCATGTTTCACACAATGAATATTATTAAAACATCTTCATCAGATAAGTTAAAAACTTAATTATGAAAAGTAGAGCCCTCAAACTATCACAGACTTTGTAGATTATAAATGTATATTTTTTTAAAAAGGATTTAGTTCCATGCAAACGTAATTGTTGTTGTAGTAATTTTTTGTAGTTTTCATGGTTTATACAGTTACTCAAAGCAAACAATAAAAACGCAAGTTTGAATGGTGCAGCTGGCTATCCTACATGATGCCAGTGTGCCACAGGTTATCTATCATCAAGACAAAGTAAAATTTAGGACTTGGAGAATAAATTGCCTTGTATCCTCTCAAGCTTATCTCCAGGAAGTGATTTTGAAGCCCATGGGATTAAACTAAGCAGAAAGACACAGCTGACACTGTTAACACAGCTAATTCAGCTCAGCAGAAACACAAATGTAGTTTTATCAGTGTCTCATCAATATTAAGAGCAACTAGGAAGACTTGGTTTGAGCCAGAGGCCTCTGAAGTCATATAAAGACTTTCATAAACTCTGGCTTTCAGAATAGGCCTGTGAGAGATGAACAAAAGGGGAAACTATAGAGTTATGCTAAATAATAGGTAAGATACAGTAGGCACACCTGGGGCTCTTGTTTGGTCTTTCTAAAAATATGAGAACAAAAAATGTTTAGGTTAAATTGAGAGGCAACTTAAAAGCATTTTAACATGTGTTCTCATTAACTTAGGGAACTGATTAATTAAACTCCATTGAAGCCAAGATATGCTATTAAAAAAGGAAAAGGAAAACAAAAGGCAAAAAAAAAAGCTTAGACATTTCTTTGGATTTGAAAAGTTTACTTTCTGCAATCTATCAATGTCTTTTTTTCAGAATGAATAATCTCATGGTCTGAAGACTTTCTATTATGTGCTTACGTTTGGTGGTGTGAGTATTGCAGCTGTCTTTCTACTTAGTAAGATTATCTGCCAGCATAGCATATATGATTACCCTTTTTCAACCTACTACTTATTAATAATATGTAAAATTGCCCCAAAGTCTCTTTATATACTGTACACTATAGTCTATATAATCATTTTATACAAAGCTAATTAACATTTGCCAAAAAAAGTAGTGCCTTCAGACTGAGTACATATGCAATTAGTTGTTGATATGAAGCCAGTTCTTGGTTGGTTATATGAGATACAGAAGAGGACTGCTGGTCTGGAATATCATGATCTGTCCCCGCAACAAATTCATACGTATGCTTGGTGAAGGAAAAATGCCGTTTTCTTCTTCAGACCTATTTATATGCAGCAATTTGCATGGCTTCAAATACTAGACTAGAAGCAGTCTGTTTTCAGCTAAAACACATAATTAATGTTTCTATCATCAAAAAAATGATGTGGAACCAAATTTTTTTAAGATTTTTTTTGTGAAATAAAACCTTAAGGAGATACTGATATTTCATTTCTGCTTCTCATATGACTCTGCTTTTGTTCTTGGTGGTGGTTTATTTCCAAAGGGAATAAAAAAGAGACTAAGAATTTGGGGGTGATAAAGACTCAAGAAAATATGTAGGAGGAAATGGAATCTTTGCCAGAATGTTACTTAAGACAGGGTTGAGGTGAGGCTCAAATGTAATACCTTTTTAGGGATAAAGTTCACTTAAATAAACAAACAAACACAAACGTATATAAAAATGTGAGACCTAACTTTGAAAAGCTGACAGTTCTGACTGTAGAACATTGGAGAGTTAAAGATAGAAACATCTTCAAGAAAATTAAAATATAAGGAAAAATAGTCTTATGGAAAACAAACTAAACATTACAGATTGCTAAATACAGGTATTTCCCCGAAGCGAAAACAGGAAAAGGAGGAGTTGAGAATAAAAACAGCATCAGAGGTCTTTACATTAGTAGCTAATCAGTTAGGTGAGTAATGGTATTAAATAACAGCATTTCGTATGGTTCAGCCATTTCATGTACCTTCACTGACAGCTTTAAAGGTGTGACTGCAGTATGTGCATACGTATGTATAGCTGTATGTTTACATCTGAAGTCTCATGCTGTGCTTAGGTCTAATTTCTGTTTGCAGAAAGAAGATCATGGTTAATGAATCTACAGTAATAGGAGTTTATTTAAAAATACATCCATTCACAAAGATTTCCCATATGTGTAGAGAAGAAAAAGGAAAAAGAAAGGGAAAAGGGAACCTGAACTGTAAGTTTTCATACAGAAATGAAGCATATTAAAAGAGTTTGTTGCACAAGGCTTCTTTCCTTGTTTTTAAATTGGTGGATTTGTGAAGTGACATAGTTCACTATGTCTTCGAAGTTCTGCTGACACAACTTGTTTTCTCAAGCTGTCTTGCCCAGGAAAAGGCTTCTTTAGAAAAAAAATCACTTCACTTTGTGACCTCTTAGACCTTTTCAAGGCCCCCAAGAGCTTGCCTGTAAGAATGTCATTCAAGAAACCTCAGGCCTGACTGCCTTTTTTTTTTTTTTTTTTTTTTAACACTTGTTATTTATTACAAAAGTGCTTAGGTAGAGACATTTGTAATAACTGTAAGACAGTACACATTTTATTGAAAGGCTGTGGGTTTTACCCATCTGTAAAATGTCCATTCTAGGGGGAATTAACTTGTGGATGTTTTGTATTTGTGTCACCATATCACTATTTTTTAGTAGACAAATATACCAGTCAAAGTAGGTGCTACCCCATGAGGTCCATATTGCTTTGATTGAAGAAGCCAGTTAGTGCTTGAAGCTTGTGTAAAAGATGAAAATTACAGAGCAAGTATACATATTGAGTTTTTAGAATACCTTGAACCACTGATTCAGGATGAATTTCATTATTGCAAATGAAAATTAAAGATCAGTATAACCCTGTTCTTAAAGTGAAGACAAAAACTGGTTTGCAAGAAATGAGCAACTGTATTATAAATCATTGGACATAACTGGCAAGATTATGCTAATTTAGGTTTTTCCACCTGAGTGGAAAAATAAATATTTAAATGTAATAACTAAAAACCCACAGAAGTTCTTTTTTATGGTAATTTCAGAAACTTAAACTCCATTTTTACATTGCCAAGTGTGAGCATATTGTTTGCTTGATGTAGTCTTTATTAACCATAGACTTTACAATTAATATTGTATGGAAATGAAT
Source organism: Aptenodytes patagonicus (assembly GCF_965638725.1). Taxonomy (NCBI): domain Eukaryota; kingdom Metazoa; phylum Chordata; class Aves; order Sphenisciformes; family Spheniscidae; genus Aptenodytes; species Aptenodytes patagonicus. The sequence goes on from NC_134949.1 coordinate 46,869,371, forward strand.
ACTGATATTTTTTCTAAAGGTAAAATATGACAGAAGGTAACAAAAATCCAAATTAAAAGCATAGATTATGCAAGCATTTTTTATTAAATTCATAATATTCTACTAATATTCTTTCTTCACAAAGTTTTTCCTTTTATTTATCTTTTTGTCCTGAGAGCAGTGCAGCAGAAGCTAGTTTACGGATTGCTATATTGGAATTTTTTACGTGAAATATAAATATCTTGGAGTTTATTATGGCTTGCCATAACTTATCCTCATAGAAATGTTGTGTGCTGTACCCAAAGGGAAAGGCACAAAATGCTAAAAGTAAATACTGATTTCTCTACATGAAGTTACAGGAAGAGTGGGAAGTGGAACAAAAAATAAAGTTCCATGGAACAAAATGATTGCATATAATTTGCTGTAACTATAATAACTGCAACTATAATAACTATTCTAATTAATAAAGAGATAAAACAACAAAAACTCCTTGCAAAGCCTCACACATGCATTTTTTAAAATGAAAAGGCATGACTCAATTTTGAAAATTCTTGTGGAATTAATAAAGAGCCTTGTCTTTCACATACTGATTTGGGAGCTTCTTTTTTTTTCAGCTATGTATGTTTTTTGCTTTGTTGGAATGTGTCCTGGATAATAACTCGTTCAGAAGTATAGATTGATAAATTTTGGCATAGTTATTTCTCCTGGCAGGATTCTACAATAATTAAATAAAAACAAAGAAGTTTCTTTGCATGCGTACGATGGCAGGTCTTGATAACAATACTGGCAAATGTGCATCAAAAGGAAGAACATGTCATCCTGGATCTGTTCCGATATTCCAAATGATTTCTAGAAGCTAGTTTTAAGTCTCTGTTATTTTTGCTGTTAAGCAGAGGTGCCATTAAAAAAGAAATGTCAAGTCCCTCAGGCCAAAAGTAGAACAACTATGCAATGCCTGCCCTGTTTGTGAACTCTGGCAAAGACCAATGAAGCCTTCAAGCGTTACCTGGTATGTTTTCCCAGATGTTTAGGACTTTTTTGTATATCTGACATTTTCTTGCTTTTTTTTTTCCTTCCTTTCTTTCTTAGTGCCTGCTAGATAATTAGATCTTGGGAGACAGAGTAGGAAGTCCATGCTTTCCTTTGGCTCTCTTGATTCCCTCCTTACATTTTCATATAGTGGAAACACATTATAGTCCTATCTCAAAAGTTATATTGGAACGTTTATAGTTCCTAAAGATAATATAATGTATCAAACATAGATAATTAAGTAGAATTATCACCTTGAGCTCTGAATTAAGTGGGTCCTGCAGGCTGGGTGAGAAAATAACCTGCAGGTTTCATCTAGTCTCTGGTAGAACAGAAGCTTTTCAGAAAAGCCTGAGTACAACAAGAGATGGTGTACATTTCATGACTAATTATTTTTTTAGAATTTGAGTCAGTATTGAACATGTTTCTTAGAATGCTAGAAAGAACATAGTGTACCACCTTGGGTTAATTTAATTTTCATTAAGGAAGAGAGCTGAACTTATACTCCACACAACAACCTTTTAGAGAAGATATGAAAACCGATATTTTGGTGCACATAAACCTTAAAGTGTAGTAACGTACATTCAGACATAGTTTTTAAAATATAGAAACATTGTTGGGCTGGTTTTTTTATCTTTAAGGGAGGGTTTTTTTCATACCCAATTTTACTTTCTCGTAGTATTTGAATACTGCAAACAGAACAGTCTCTTAAATTTTCTCTTTGCATAAAAATCGTTTGCACCAGAGACTCATCTCTATGCAAAAATGTTTGGCTCACTCCATCCTATATGTTCTTCCATCATTATCCCACAGAGTCTTCCTCCCTCAGCTATCCCCAGTTTTCATGCCTTGAACCAGTATGTGCAACTCTTTCCCTCAGCTTCATGCTATTAAAAAAATAATTCTGGTTTTTGGGTTGGGGTTTGGGTTTTTTCCCTCTGGGTTTTTGGGTTTGTGTTTTTGGGTTTGTTTTTTTTGTGTTTTTTTTTTTTTTTCCTCTGTGGACCTTTTATTATTTTAAGCACTTGGAACTGAAAAAATGAAAACAGTAATTATGTTGCAGGCCATAGGCACCATGGACTGTCCAGAGTAAACAGGGACAAACGCTGTGTAGCACGGACCCTGCCAAATGGAAGCCACAGGTCACATTTTTGGTGTACTAGATGTAGCAGTATAGATGGTGGCTTTTCCTTCAATTAACTCTGACAAGAACAGAGGATGAACCATAAAATCTTGCACATCTATGGTGGGAACCAGTTCAAGTATAAAATAGTTAAATTTAGATGTTTGTATAAGGACTGGGTATCCAAAATCCCTTTGCATTCAGACAGATGCATTCAATATAGTGAGGATAATGCATCTGTCAAGCTGATAAGTATTTACTTTCAGGTGATCCAGTTTGCTCTGAACCGTATTGATATCTTTTAAACACCTAAGGCTTAATGAGATGAAGTCCAGCCCAACAACTTCTTTTGCATATGGATAAGAGTACTGAGCAAGAAACAATATTTTGCTTTCTACCTCAGGCTGGGTTGTCAGTGCCAGTAACTTTTGAACATTTGAGCAATGATCAATACAAGAAGTTTGAAAGCAGCATACAGTTCACAAACTACAGAAAATGGACCACACTATTTCCTCATATGTCCCTATACAGGCAAATAATTTCTATGCCCATTTGTCCCTTGGATTTCCTGATAAAATCTTAGGAGCATTCCCCTTAATTGCAAAAGGGATAGCACATTTTGTGCTGTAGACAAACATTTAGTTGGCTACGAAATGAGAAATCCAGCACATTCTCTATAAATCTTCAAAATCCAAACCTGGATTTTGTTTAAATAAATGACAGAGGACTAAAAGCTTCAGCAACCCACTGGAATAATTCTTCTGGTGATGGTAAATCTATCTTCTACAGATTGCTTCTCAGCTAGACATTGGTTACATGTTTGCATCATTTCTTAAAGCACTGCTTTATGACCCACATTACAGAGGAACCCATGTTTCTATGTCCCTATGTCCCATTATTCACCTACAGAAACAGTGACTTAGTTCAAAGACCTTATTGCAATCTTCTATTTCTGTTCTCCTGATATCTTTATTTAGCCTCTGCTAGATAATTAACATTTCCAAATGGCTAATTTGAATTAGAGACAGTTACTAGTGAATAAGGTAACCTTGAGAAGCAAGGGGGGATTGTTTGTTTGTTTGTTTGTTTTTTAAACTATAATTGCAAGAAATAAGTTGACCATTTGCAACTTCCGCTGTCATTAGCTAGAATAGCACAAATAGCATTTCAGATGTAGAACACATTTAGAAATTGCATACACTAAGTGAGCAGTTGACATTGATAACCTCAAGCCAGTCACAGAAACACCTGCTTCAGTTTTCATTTAATAAGCAGCATCACAATAAAGAAAAAAATCACCATCTTAAATAGTGTTCTATGTGGGAAGGATCAGAGATAATTTCTCATTCAGTGAAAATGGTTTGTCCTTAACAAAATTTAAACCACCTTGAAAACAGTAATTATCCCTCTTTGTATAGCATGTGAGTAGGTTTTTTTCTATTTATTCCTTTGAATAGTGATGTGATGACACATAATTCTCAGTATGATGTTTAAATCAGAAGTTAGCCAACAACATATAAAATATTGTAATTTTAAGTGGGTGATAACATTTTAGTAGCTTTAGCTACATATATCATCTAAGAGATTTATTTTTTCTGCTTTTCTTTCCCAAATTTGTATTTGTTGACTCACAGGAAAACTTTGATGGTTTATTTTTATTTACCAATTTAGAAATCATGAAGAGTTGCCTTTTCCCACTGGAAATCCATCAGGTATTCATTCCAGATGTATTTCTAACTGATTGGAATATGGTATTAAAGATTCAAAACAGTATGAGTTGATTAAATAAAATATAATGAAACCTTACAATAAAATCCAAATTTCTTGGGCACCGTTTCCAACCCCATATCAACTTACTTGTAGCTGCTTTAGTATAATTTCATAGATCTCTGCAATTACTTCCAGAAGTCTTTTTGACATTTTTCGGATTTGCGTATAAAACTCATAAAAACACCTCTGTGAGAAAAAACCAGTAAAGGTATTCTAACAAACAAAAATAGATAATTAAATGCATGGAAATCCTTTCCCAGTTTTACAGTGCCAAAAGCTAAGCACCTGCTTAAGAACATATGTCTTCAAGCATATCCAAGAGAAGCAATTTTGAGTTTCCTCTTTCTTTTTTTTTTCCTGTTGCAAATAAACATATAAGCAAATTAATTTAATAAAACCCAACAACTTAAAAATGAAATGCAGGCTCCATAGGTTTTGTATCTAGAAAATATCTCTTTTTTAAGGAAAAAAAAAATCATATTCATCATACTAATCAAGAATAATGTTAGCAGAGAACCCAGTCCAGGAAATATCGATGCATGTTCACCTGAGCTTGATTCAGAATTCAATAGTCAGGTCATGTTTCCAATCAAGCATATGCATTAGCTGCACAGTATTTACATTATTCCAACACACAAAACTGAGTGATTATGGAACCATACTATCATGACAGCCACAGGCAATAATTCAGTAGAGTACAGAATAATAATCTGATATTGAAATACCTTTTCATAAGGTATAAACCTAGAGGTCTTCTCATTCCTACTAAAGTAAACTTCAAGCTTCAGTCTCTCTTCAATACAAATTAATAGTTTCCTCACACATCCAGCCATTTTTATCTTAAATAAATTTTTTTAAACACATTGGTAATATACTCAGTGAACTATTTTATACTATGAAAATTGTATATCCTTGGAGTTTAATGTGACCTTTCCAGAAAATTTCAGAATGTAGCTGGTATATCTAGAACTGCAATAAGTATAACCTTTTTTATTCCAGTCTGAAAAGTTTAAAGGTGAATTTCGTGTATACTGATTATAGCACATAGAAACTCATAAAAATGTTATGTGAAATATGATGGAGTAAGAATTTCTGCTAACTTTTCATTACTACTGTACTTGATTATGTCTTCTCCAGTGGCCACTAGTAGAATCTTTCTAATCCACTTTAGGATAGAACAGGTTTATAATCAAAATGAAGAACGGACAAAGAGGAATGAAGCCTATATTTAGGGTATTAATTCTAGTGCTGCCTATAAAAAATCCCTTTTCTTTCGTGGTCTGTCTCACGGGTGAAAGAAGTTAGTTGTCTTTTACTGGGTTTTGTTTCATATGTGTTTTAAAATGCTTATAACTGATGTATACCTTAAATATTTGGGTCAGGCTTCAGACATTTCTTAAGTATTTTTTTGGTGTTTTTCTACCTTAATAATAATATTCTGTTGCCTCCATAGAAACAGCAAATACAACACAATGGAACTGGAATTAAGCCAACCTGTTTTTAAACCAATGGCAATGGCAAAGCACTGTCTGAAATATTTTATAGCCACTGGAATGCCATATTAAATGTTAAGCAAAAAAATAGCTCAATTAACTTTTTTTGTCATATCTGTCATATATTTTTCTGGAGACCTAATACATCGTATATCAGGTGAACTGTTTTCCAGTATTGCATATTTTATTTTTAAATGTCCATTTAAGAAATGTAAAATTTTGTTAGAAAGCACTAGTGGGTGTTTTTCATTAAGTGCAGAAGTGCTCCAAAATTAATAATTAAGTCCTGCTTCTATTCTCAGTTTTCTATGTGTATTAGCTAAAGTCTCATATGAGAATGGAGATTTAAAGTGCTCCAGAGAGCCTTAAATTTTACAGGGCCAAAAGCAGCAGACACGGAAGTACTCAGCAGGTCTTGTCACTACGAAATGTGGAAAGTGACTGTCAAACTCTCACTATATGCCACAAAAGAGGTTGGTCCTTCACTTGCTTTCCATCCCCCAATTTAAAAGGATTAAGAAGAAGTGGTGGATGATGGAAAACTGCAGAGGTGGCCTCCCAAAGACCCTAAGCAGCAGGACTCTGGGCACCTTTCCAGTCAGTGAAATATTTTTAAGCAGAAATAGGGACTTACAACAGCCAATCAAGACAAATAAATTTGAGGAAAGCATCATTTACTGAAGGATGAAAAGAGAAATGAACACTCTCTCTGAAAGCTTTAAGTATTAGTGTGTAGTTTACTCTTCCTAGATTTCTCTCTTTTTTCAAGAGACTTCACCAAAAGAACTTTTGTAAGTGAAAGATTTTTGCATGAGTAACTTGCTAACAGGTATGACGACATAGTTTGGGGGAAGTGGTAGATACCTGGATTTCAAAAATGAACAATATAATTGTTTTTTTTACTTATTCAAACTGAACCATAATATAGAAACTATAGGCAAGCATTTTGCAGCAACCTTTTCATGGTGACCAAGATCTCACTGGATATGCCTATGCTGCATGCTAGAGGCAAACCCAAGTCCAAAATCACCTTCCATACAGAACACAAACCTGAATATCAGCCTGTGTCTCAGGAAGGGTATGCTCTGCAGAGCATTGGGACACTATGGCAGAGGAGGTTGAGAAGGACAGGAACTACACAACATACCGAAAACTGGCTGAACGATTGGGCCTAGAGGGCGGTGATCAGTGGTGCAAAGTATAGTTGGAGGCCAGTAACTAGCAACATACCCCAGGTCAATACTGGGTCCAATCCTATTCAATATCTGGATGATGGGGCAGAGTGTACCCTCAGCAAGCTTGCTGATGATACAAAACTGGAAGGAGTGGCTGATATATCAGAGGGTTGTACTGCCATCCAGAGGGACCTCAACTGGCTGACAGGAACCTCATGAAGTTCAACAAGGAGAAGTGCAAAGTCCTGCACCTGGGGAGGAACCATGCACCAGCAGATACTGGGGGCCACCCAGCTGGAAAGCAGCTTTGCAGAAAAGGACCTGGGGGTCCTGGTGACCACCAAGTTGAACATGAGCCATCAATGTGCCCTTGTGCCAAAGCAGTCTAATGATATCCTGGGCTGCATTATGCTAAGTATCGCCAGCAATTTGAGGGAGGTGATCCTTGCCCTCTAGTCAGCACTGGTGAGACCACACCTGGAGTGCTGTGTCCAGTTCTGGGCTCCCTGTTACAAGAGAGGCAAGGACATACTTGAGAGAGTCCAATGAAGGGCCACAAAGATGATTAAGGACTGGAGCATCTCTCCTATGAGGAAAGGCTGAGAGAGATGGGACTGTTTAGCCCAGCAAAAAGAAGTCTCAGGTGGGATCTCAATGATGGATATAAACAGCTGAAGGGAGAGTGCAAAGAGGATGGAGCCAGGCTCCATGAACCCTGCTTCTTTTATATACAGCAAAGTTTTACCCAAGATAATAACTTATTATCTTCCCATTCCATTTTGCCAAAAGTTCTGTGGACATACACCTTTCTGCCCATGCCAAAAAGGAACTGGATTAGGTGACTTGAGGCTAGCATAAAAAATGTCCCAAAAAGTCTTTGAACTTTGCTGCAGAACAAAACAAACAAAAAAAGAATATTCTAGAACTGTAAGGAGTCACAAAATTCAATTAACTGATGAAGTGAAAAGTGTTTATCAATTAAAAAAAAATTAATAATAGCAATGTGAAGTCTGTGATAAGTTTTCAATTCAGTCATTTGAGTTTCTCATCTGGTTCCTCTATAACTTTGATATTAAACCTTCATTTTTGTTTTTTAGCCTTATAATATATTCATTATAGGAAAGCCTATTATTAAGTTATCAACTGAATACAGAGAATTAAATTAATGAAAATACTTCACTCTCTTCATTAGAAGAAACATTTTGCATGATCAGAATTAAGTACTTTAGAGTGTAGGAAATCTTACACTGTCTATGTATTTGCTTTTGTGATCACTGAAAGCTTTTTTTGATATAACATGTTTTTAAGAGTTTCAATTAACTTTCCTTTGTTTAATGAAGATTTCTTTTAAGAAACTTTTAAAAACTACATTAGTCACTGTTGATTAGTATTATTAAGAAGCTAAAGCAGCTGATGTTTGGGAAACTGTCTACTTAGAGTTTACTTTTTCATTTTTTATATGAAATTAAAAAAATTGTGAACATTTCTATTATAAAAATTTATTTCCTTTTTAAATAGTTATGTTTGATTGTTTTTAATTATTTTAATATGTTATCAACATCTCTTTATGTAACAAGTTGTGGAGATTTTACATTCACACAAAGACTTTCTTACCACACTATTTATTTTTATTTAACCATTTAAGATCAAATCTCATGCCTATTGCACAGAAATCTATATAGTTTTTTCTGGCTCTCCTGAGCAGCAAATGAAGCAGGACTTGGTGTCCCTGAGGATGCAAAGTATAAATATATATTAAAAAAAAAAATAAATATTGTTTACCTTATTTATGCCATTGATTCCACATTCCTGTATACCTAACTTTGATTTCTTTTCTTGCTGACTATCGTTATGGCATCTACATCCTCTAAATGAGTGAGCTATTTGCAGAGACACTTTTTCATCATTAAAAATTAAAGATTCATTTTGTATCCTTCCTTCCTATACAGGGTTTCAACCACAATATTGTGATTTGTTCAGGCTGTGTAATGAGGTGTAAAGTATTATTCTAAAAGGAAGCTTAAGAGAAACTAAAATACCTTTCCCGACCTGTTCACCTCAGTTTCTCTAGCCCATGCGCAAAGCTTAAAGAAAAAATCATATTTGTATGTTTTTGATGATTTTTAATGCATTTGTGAAAGAAACATTCAAATAATCTATGGAGAAATGAACTTCTCTTTCTTGTTTGCTATGATTTTATTTCCTTTGCATAAGCCTTACTGTAGTTTGGAGAGGTGGGGAGGTGTTGTGGTTTAACCTCAGCAGGCAACTGAGCACCACACAGCTGCTCGCTCACTCCCCCTGCCCTGGTGGGATGGGGGAGAAAATCGGAAGGGTAAAAGTGAGAAAACTCATGGGTTTAATAATTGAAATACAATAATAATAATATACAAAGCAAGTGATGCAGAATGCAATTGCTCACCACTGGCCAACCGATGCCCAGCCAGTCCCCAAGCAGCGGCCCCCCTGCCAGCTTTCCCCCAGTTTATATACTGAGCATGACGTCACATGGTATGGAATGTTTCTTTGGGCAGTTTGGGTCAGCTGTCCTGGCTGTGCCCCCTCCCAGCTTCTTTCTGGCAAGGCATGAGAAGCTGAAAAGTCCTTGACTAGTGTAAGCATGACTTAGCAACAGCTAAAACATCGGTGTGTTATCAACATTATTCTCATACTAAATCCAAAACACAGCACTGTACCAGCTACTAGGAAGAAAATTACCTCCATCCCAGCCGAAACCAGGACAGCAGGTGCAATTAATTAGTTGGCGGTTGGTTATTTAGCATGACATTTCAGTTTTCTTAATGCCTCACATAGTTTGTGTTTATGTAATAATTCTGTATTTAAATATTCTTTTAATTTTCTTTGATGACTCTAAGCACAGTTTGCTCACACTGCATATTAGCACTGTGTTAACAAGACTTCACAAGCTTTGCACTGGAGCTTTCTCAGAGCACAGAATTGATTCTGCCTACAACCCGCTATGTCCCAAAATGGACCTTTGCAACCCTCTTAGAACAGCAATTTTCAAACTGGAGACCAGTGAATTGTGCATTTCTGGCACAATCAGAATTAGATGTCAATGCATCTGAATTATAAAAATGTATTGGTCTCACACCAGGAATACAAGCAATGAAAAACAAAATAGAAAAGCATCTTTATTTACGAGAGACTGGTTGGCTGAACTGGACTTACTGCAGTATCCAATAGGAACCAGAAAAACACTGGTCCCTCCTTGAAGAAAACAGAGATTATATTTTTCAACTGCAGTGCAAAACTGGAAAAGATTGGGTTTTGGTTGTTTACACAATCTCTAAAGTATTTGACAGATCTACAGTACAGCCAATCACAAAAAAATCATATACATATAAATCTGACAAAATCAACCTCTCAAATGAAATATTAGCTCTGCTTACCAGTCTTCCACTCAGGTTGAGAACTCGCTGAAACTATTACATTACAGAAAAGATGTAAGAATGTACATTAACAAAATCTGAGAATTAAAAAAAAATCTAAAAGAAGTGTTAGATTTATTGTATTGCTGACCTCAAACAAACAGTCACATTGAGGAAGATCCTAGGGCTTAAAGAACATGCCCTAAATGTGTGCCAAGTCTCAGGCAAACTAAACGTCCTGGAGCAAAGTACAGAAATGTTATTTCTGATACCTTGAAAAAGTGCTTTTTAAGGGATATTTTGCTCTGTTCTCTGAAAGATACCAGAAGATACCACAGGTAATCATGTGTAAAAGATCTATTTTCCCTAAAATGACTAAATTGTAACAACAAAATAAGATAACAGACTACAGTTTAAGCAGCATGCATGGAAGTATTTATTTAGACATACAACTATAAGACCGTATTATCCCCTAAACACAAGTTTATTGGAAATATAAGAGAAAAAAGAAATAGATAGAAAAAGAGGTCTATCTAGCCCTGTGTCATATCTCCAACAGTGACTGCTAACAGATGCCTAGGTAAGAGTAAGAGGATAGGAACAGGAGAAGCAGGTGGTGATACTTCTTTAGATGACCCTCCAAGCCTTCATCTGTGCTGACTGGGACATTCTGAATCAAAGGTAGTATCGTTGTAGTTAATAATCCTGTGTGGAGTTTTCTTATCTGAATCTCTCTCTTGTCCTTAAAACTTTTTAAATTGAGAATAAAAAACCCAACAACTAAATGGACAATAGAGTCAAATTTTTAATTATAGTTACACTGACAAATCACAAAATACTGCCGATGGAGTATTAGTTGTTATTATTAAGCAATTTCTTCACCAGGAAACTAGGAAAAAAAAAGGCTTTCTCTGTTAGAAACTGGTGTCAGACCAGCTAGGGATCTAAAAGTCATTAAAGCAAACAAAAATACTTACATGAGCTAGTGTTTTGCAAAAAGCCATCACTTAATAAACATGATTTTTTTTTTTAAATTAATTTTGTCTTTGTGGTCACCTCACACTGAAAATCCTTAAGTGAAAATAAATGTTTAAAATAAGGATTAGGGTTTTCAAAACAACAGTGAAAGTACAGTTTCATTACTCACAATCTGATATTAAGTATAATTCCTTAATGCCTGTCATAACTTTAAAATGTATTCTTTATTAAAAATCCCTTCTAATTAGGCACTATTGTGAATGTCAGAAAAGAATTTTAATTTCTTTTAACAGTTTATAATTAAAGTAATAATGTCCAGTGTAATGTCTAGAAATAAGCTGTCCCTCCATCTTATAAAACAAAAGCTTCTGCCTTGCTCACCCCCTTAGGGTGAAATAAATCTTCAGCAGTACATTCTATGGTTATCAGTAGCTCACATACTGCAAGTTTTTAAAGGCATCCCATGAGGTGCCACAGTGCTCTTCATTAGACAGGCATTTTTCTGCTTTTGTGTCTGCTCCTGTTTACCCTGCATTACATTATTGTCATACTTACAGTGTATTCTATATTGTTGCCCTACTCCACTTCATCTTCTAGCCACACTAGAAAAAAATTCAACCACAGAAGAACCCACAAAGTTCTAGTGTGGGTAAAAAATTGCAATGTGATGTAATATCTTATGGATACTAGAAAACATTGTACTACATATTATATCTCTTAATCTTTAAACAGTTTTGGTTTCAAACAACTTTTTCACGGTACATTAATCAATGTTTTTGCTATACTTTTCAACTTTTCCAAGTACCCTTATTTTTATAAATAGACAAATGACTTTAGAAAAATGCATTTTTGTACTTTACAAATAAGTTTTCTACACAGGCGAAGTCAACAAAAACTGAATTTTGAATTAAACAGGTAAATTTTTTGTCTTGATAGAGAAAACCTTATCATGAATACCTTGAGGGTGTGTACAAGGCATGCTTTTCATTTACGTGGGTCATAAAAAGCAGGCAGAAACTTTTATGAAAATATGTTTTAAATTGACCATTATGTCTGAACAGAACAATCCCTTGTGCCTTGAAATTGTTTTCTTGTGCATCACAGGAAACATGACTCCTGCAATCTCCAAAGAAATTTAAGCAAGGGGAAGATATTTATCCATCAGGAAACCTCAGCTGCCAGAGGTGAAATGGGTGAACTTGTGCCTATGTGAAATCACACATTTTGAAAGTGACCTTGTTCTAAGAAAACACCTTAAATATAGCTTCTTTCTTTTTTTCCTTCCTGTAAAAAAAATGGTGACAATCTTACAGGGATCTTATTTTGTACAATGAAAAAGAATGCCTTCTAAAATTCCCTAGGCTTCCTTTGAAAAAATAATGTCACAAGTTGTGAAAGGAATTGCACGCGCTCAAGCATTTAAATTGTGCAAACTCTTTTTCACACCAGAACACGTGCATACGTTAGTGCTTCTGTGTTAAAAGTCTTAGACTATTGAGAACAGAGAATATGTATTATGATGATCCCCAGCTATATACTCTGAAATTCTGACTCTAACAGCTCAAGGGTTTTTTTGCTTTGTTTTGTGCTTTTTTTTTTCCTTTTGGAGGTCCCTTGAGCAATTCCAAAAGTTAGCTTCTAAGATAACTCTTAGTGTTACGGCATTAAGACTTTAGCTTATAACACAGATCTTACTGCTTTCTTATGTTGAGCAAAGATGAGAGGCCACAACCTACTCAGTCTTTGATTTCCAGTTGTATCTTTGGAACATCTCATTGCAAGTTGAGTAGCAGTTTCTGCGGTGCCACTGGTAGCAAATGGGGATTTGCAACTAAAATACAGTGTCTGATGCACTGCTATGCACACTAGCTCTCATTCTGACTTACTCCAAAGGAGAGTGGGAGACAACGAGGCAGATTGTGACTCTTTAACGCAATTCATTATCACTTATGTGTCTCATGGAGCTACTAAAATAAATGGAACTATTTGCAGACAAACATAATTCAGATAAATGTGTTTAAAGTAAAAGTATTGGATCAGGCTATGTATTATCCTATGAAACTCAACAATCTGCAAATGCATTAATTTGACTAAACAACTCTATACACAGACAGCCTCATAAGTAAATATTTAGACACTTCAGTTTTAGGGTTTTAAATAAGCATTTTAAAGTAATGCATTTTTGATCATTATTTGTTAAGGAAAAATATGAAATATATGAACATTTGAAAAGGTAATTGTGGGCTAAGCAAGACTAAACCCCAAATTCAGTTGCAATGACAATAGGAGCAATACAATCCAGAGATGAATATGCCCCAAAGCACAAGATGAGAAAAAAAAAAAAAAAAAGGTTGTGCTACTTCAGTATACTTTTAAAAAGTTTTCATAAGATATTTAGAAAATTATATGCTAAAATTCTTATTAATTCTATTTTTGTCTAAAATGCAACAATCTGAAGAGAAAACTTTGAGAATCAAAAGACCTTCAGATGTTCCAGTTCTTTTGTATACTGTGCCCACAGTCCCAAAAAATAAAAACAAATGCTTAAATACAAAGTTTAAACACATCAATATAATATGTCTTTATGTGCAAAAAGGTTTAAAGAGTTCTATATAGCATTTCAAAAATTAAAGCCAACAGTTCTTTTAACCACTTTGCATTTTGTCATTCTTTGGTACTTCATTGTATTTTACTGTAATCAATCATATCTGCCTTTTTTTTAGGTGAAACAGTAAAAAAACCCAAACAGTAATACAAAAAAGTAGTTAATGGCACTTTAAGTATACTGGGAAGATTAAATTAACTGATGAAGTCTAAGACACAGAAGCAGTTGTAGATATGGGTAATGTTGTGGATGGGAACCCTACTGAAGCTTATGAGAATAACAGAACACCTTGATATCTTGCTCCAATGGTCCAGGATATAACAAACCTATCTGGCCTCTTTTGTGATCTACACACTGGATTTCCATGGAATATGAAATCAAACTCTTTATCTCTATGTCTTCCATGGCAACTTAAAACACCTTTTAAAAGATTTGGAAATGAAAACCACAATAGGTGATTTGATTTCTGTGGAAAATTGAACTCTCTGTAGTATGGATCATGGTTGTCTGTGGTAGACAACATCTGTTCCAGGTTTAACTGAGTGTAAAATAAATATTTCATTCACTCATGCTCCCCTCCGTTCTTACCACTGTCACGCCCAGCCAACACACACATGCACACACACATACAGAGCATCTGACTCTTGCATCAAGGGGAAGGCACATTTCTCCATCATTATTAAAACATAAAATTCAGCAACACGCTTACTTATATATAAATATGTTGTTTGTAAGAACATACATATATTGACATAGGTGTGTATAAAACACACTGTAACAATACCCCTGCTATTCATCCTTCTCTCTCTTGCGAGAGAATAAACAACATGACATATACTAACAGCATAACTTAATGTGCTCTTGGAAGACGCTGGTGAACACTGTAAGAAAACCAATATGAAAAAGATAACAAAGAGAATCTGCTTTTATGAAAATTTTTGGAGGCTCATCAAATAAAAATGCTAAGTCCATAAACACTGCCAAATTGTACACCACATGGTTGTAAAACATAAGAATGCTCCACTCAATTTTTAAATGTTACTCCAAGGACCAACTACTACAGACAATTTACATTGCTGGGTTTTGAGTGAAGGAATGTGCTGGCATTTCTTCTGGAAGCTGAAGTACTGCACCTTTACAAGCCTTCCAATAACTCAACTGGCTGAAGATCAGACAAATAATAAATAGGAATATTTGTGTGTATCCTACACAGCCATGGTTTAAAGATGCTGAGAGAGCTGCCAGCTGGAGGAAAAGAGATGAAAGCCAACACAGTATTGTAAAATCTACCCATGATAACTTACATAAAGAAAGTACATTTTAAGACATTGAAAAAAGGAAGAATGACTGTCAGGTAGCTTGTGTTAAAAAAAAAAAAAAAAAAAAAAAAAAGTGTGTCCATCCTGGACTTCAGAAAAGAGGGCAGAGAGAACTATGAACACTCATTCAAAAATTCAAATCTGAAGAAAACAGCTGAAAGAAGGCATCACTGAAAAAAATTATTGAAGCTACCTAACCCATGTTGACTTAAACAATTAAGCGCTAACTGAACTATTATTATGTAAAAATGTACTTAAATGATCATTAGTTTATTTATACAATGCCTAGAAATATAAGATTAATCAAGCAGTAGCTTTCTAATTTCTGCAGCACCATTCATGATACAACAATTCACCAAAGATGTATTTGCAAAAAATGTTAGAGAATGTCTTCCTTGTTATACAGACCATATCATGAATATTTTCCATTTTACTATAGGAAATGCTGTGACATTTCTATCAAGAATTTTTTTGATTATAATATACTCTAATTCAGTATATTTTAAAATACAAGTTTGTCCATTTGAAATTAAACAACTGAATACACCGTATCCTGTATGTCATTCAGAAAATACAGAATAATTTAAAGCTAGGAGGAAAAAATTAAAATAAAAAAATGCCTTTCCATTATTAACTTTACTGCTAGTAATTTGGCAAAATAACTTACCAAAAGAAAAAAATTACTTTTTAAAAATCTATTTCTGACTTGCAGTATCTCAAGAGAGAGGAATTATTTAGGTAAACCAGATGTGGAATTTCACAAAATTGAAATGGCTAATCATCCTACCTATTTCCTTTGCAAGAAATTTCTATTTAAAAGAAGAAAGGCCTACTATATTGCTTAGGAAAAATGGCAGCCAACACCGTGGAAGTTAAAAACTCCAACTGCATCAGTGGTTAGTTGCACTATAGAAAGGAAAATTCAGAGATGCTTAGAATCCATGCTAAATCCTTTTTTTAACTACTGTGATCTGCAGAATGACCTATTTACAGAATTTTCTTTGTAGACTGTTCTTGAGGGCTTTTAATAGTGCCAAGACAACTAAGGTTATCTTTTTGTTCAGTGCAGTTAGCTAAAGTAGGACAAGGTGCCATGACCACTCTTTGCTCAAATGTTAACTGACATCAGCTCAGTGCCTCTGTAAACTACAGAGTACATAGTTGGAGAATGTAGAAAT
Organism: Aptenodytes patagonicus; assembly: GCF_965638725.1. NCBI lineage: Eukaryota > Metazoa > Chordata > Aves > Sphenisciformes > Spheniscidae > Aptenodytes > Aptenodytes patagonicus. The sequence continues at coordinate 46,885,412 of NC_134949.1, forward strand.
TGAAACAATAATTTTTCTAACCCTGTTTTTTTGGTAAAATACTCAGTGATTAACATGCTTCTAAAGGGCATGTGTCTTCAAACCACAGTTAAGTCTTCTGGGATCATCTATGCTCTCTGTTATTTGAGGTTTATACCACTTCTGTTTTAAGTAATAAAGGGTTTAGTATACTGTAGTAAAGTACAGAAATATTCATGATAGTTCAGATTCCTGGAGAAAACCCGTTACCTTGAGCTTATTTACTTAGCTGTTTCTTAGCATATGCTGTCTGTTCCATAGATCTTCCCAAGGGAAGAAACAACAGAAATTAAATTTACCCACACCTTTTTCTGTCACTGCTTCCCCATTTTACCACATAAGAGATTTCTTAACAGCTTAATATGCTTTGAATATTTTTTCTCCCTAATTTAATCTGATTTTTTCTCAATTTTCTTCTTGCTTCCAGAAGATATTTTTGTTTCCTATTATAGCACAGTTTAAACAAAAATACTATTCTATCAAGATAGCATTTTGCTAATATAAATAAAAACAGCTGGGTAATTGGACTCTCTAAGCAGGAAAAGAACATAGGGTACCTCAGAAATCCAAAGGCAATTCTCTGAAACAGTTTTTAATCATGTATTTCTATTACTGGTCATATTACTAAATACATTAATATGAGTAGCTTTCTGTTTTTGGAAAGCAAACAACTCTGAATGCCTACCACCTCACAATTAGTTACTTTTATATTTTAACCTATTCATAACAGAATGCGTATCTCATCTCCTGTTCCAGACCAGTCCCCTGATTGGGAATCCTTGAATAGATTTTATTTAGATAGGTACCTTTCACTACTTTCTATTACATTAGGAGGTTACCTATTGCAGAGTATAGTATATTCTAAGATCTTTCTAGCTTCTCTGGTCCTAACAGTATTCAGTAACAGCTAAATGTAGCAACATTTATATGTTCAGCAGCAGTTTGCATGATGCCATCACAGGAGAAACTTTAGGCAACACCTTAATTAACTTATATCAGGAGCCATCTTGAAGCTCTGGCTGACTGAATATGGCTTGCATTCTGTGAATAATGTACTCAACCTCTCATTCCTAAATTAAAGTGTTTATCTTGATTTTCTTTCTCCATGTCTATATCTATATAACCACATTTTTCTTTTCCTCTCCAGCATTCCCCTTTTTTTCTGCACAGATTAGCGGTCTTATGGGTCAGTCCAGAATTGGCTTTGTCTCCGTGTAGTTTCCTTTGCAGCAGGGGCTTGGTGGTGTCTTAAGGCAGCTTTCACTGTAGTTCATCTTCTGAGTCATCCAATTCTGTGTCCTGCACAGATGTTGTATTGTAACAGTTCCAAAAATTATTTAAACATATACAGCTTGGGGGGGGGGAGGGGGGAGAAGACTACTGTATTTGTAGTAAACGTAGCTCTTTCTCAAATAACTTTTTATTTTCTGCAACAGATAGATACTGAATATTAAACCTTCCCTATTGTTGGAAAATATTTGCCTCATTATTTTTTTTTCCATGACACAGTCTTTAGGTAAAAAAGCAATTGTATATCACATCATCTCACGATATTAAGCCTTTTTTATCATTATTATTATTAACTGGAGTCAGGGGTTTTTTTACTATTTGCAAAACATCCAGGCTCAACATCCACCCTATAGACAGATGATATTCAGTCTGTTGAGGAAGTGGTTGATTTTCTGTAGTCTTCATTTTTAAAAAATGAAATATTTTTTGTTAAGGAGAGTTATCATATTTTTTGACCTTATTGTCATGAGTTTGCAAAAACAAACTAGTTGCTTGCCACAGACATATGACCATCTGCCTACTGTTTATCCCCATTTGTGTATAACAAAAATCTCCCTTGTGAACACATAGAGATGGTTGGAAACTGGAGTTGTGAATCCATGGGGCATTCAAACATTTCAAAATTTCATGTAGAGGGCAAATTTCTTTTGTTCTTCCTTTAAAAAAAATCAAAGCAGCTGTCTTTCTCTTTTTAATCAATGTGAAACAGTTCCACTTATGGAAACTTCTTAGGTATTCCTGTAGAGGAATTCCTATAACATCCTTCTAGACTCAGCTGCAAACCAGAAAGTGGGGAGATGAGGCAGAGAGGAATTAGACCAGAAGGAAGGCAGGGAGAGAGATGTAGCTGAGATTGCCAAAGTCAAGTGAGTTCCACAACTGATTTGTTGTTCTGCTCCTCTCATTTTGGAGAGAAATATACTCCTGGATCTGAGAAACATTTTCTAACTGAAGATCCATCAAAACTGGCAGGTCCCCATAAAAGCTTGGTTTTGCCAAATCAGCACTTTCCAAAAAGAAACTGTTTAAAAAAAGAATCCTAACCAGATGTCATCCTTATTATCAAGGTTTTGCAAAGAGCTTTCATTTACTTAAACCTCAGAAATGTGAAATAACAAGAAGAGAGCCTGTTAGATTGAGACTTAAAATTCATTTTCTCTGGGAGGGTTTTTTGTTTGTTTTACAAGTTTGTTCTCTAACTCAGATAACTACACCCTGTATTTGTTCCCAGCCTGGAATATATTTCATAGAACTGAATGTTTCAAAATAATATGATTTATATCCATACAGTCAGCTGCATATATGATAACCCCGTAGAAAAAAAATCAGTGAACTGTAAGCACAGGTTAATAAAGACAAGGAAATCACCTTTGTTGCTCTGGAAACACTAGAGTTATTCATTTAGTATTCAAGAGAAAATATATATATATATGCATATATCAGAGGTGCTTTGAGCCATAGAGATTAACTTTGTTGATCAATAACGTGTGGGATTTTTTCCATTTTTTCCATTTCAGAAGAATCATTTCCATTCACAGAAGAATCGTGCTTGATCTTCCCCTGTTTGCAATAAGTTACATTTGAAAGGCCAAGGCAGTATCAGTGCAATAGCAATCTCATCCTATCCAAGATGAAAACCATCTTCTTTAAAAAAAAAAAAAAAGAAAGAAAGAAAAAACCAGAAAACTTGCCCTCAGGGGAGTAATTTGTCACATACATAGATATTTGACTATACAGTCAGTCTCACGCTTCAGGTGTATGGCACTGGAATTAATAGAACTGACAGCTATAGCATGAAATTCACAACATCCAAGATAATCAGAGTTACTTCCTATACTTTATTTACTCAGTAAAAATCTATCCCCTGGAACTAACAGCTGGAAGCTACATCAATAGAAATATTTTACAGTAATTAGACTCACTCCAGTTTAAAAAATAATAAAAACAGGAAACAGATTATTGAATTCTGTTGAATGTTTTCTTTCAGGAGAATTAGCAGGCCAGTTACAGTTGTAGAGATTTGAGCAGGACCACTCAGTACGTAGGGCCAACAATATGTGTAGTGATATGGCCTGCATAACCAAGGATCAAAATTTTCAGATTCTCTCTAAAGATGAAAAGAAATTACTCAAGATTTTTATGAGAAAAAGATTTATTAGAACATGCATCACTTGTGCCAATTCAGTCTTATAATGTATTCATTTATCTTTTTGTTTGTTTTGAACTTGTTTGTTTGTTTCATAGGTCTGTTATTAGAAACAGTGTTACATTTGTTACATGCTAAACAGATGTTCATTTCTGTTCTTTGTAAAACTCAGACACCTGGAGACTCTAGTTAGTGAGCTCAAGCTGGGCAAAAGAAAAAGAACTACAAGGGAAATCTGAAAGTTAAATTGTGTTCCTTGTCACCTTCAGCTCTCTGGAGTCTTGAAAGGTTACCAGAATTGTATTTCTGGACCAGAGCATAGTGGACAATTAAATTATTGGACTAATTTTATTTTTTCAGAATTGCTTTGCGTTCCCTCGAATGCAACGCTTTCAAACTATTGTAGCTGGATCAAGGCCAGAGACTGAAACTAAAGCACATAACCTCTAGTCTTAACTGGGTGTAGGAAGCTCAGATAAAGATTATTCTTTCAAAACAGACCTAACCACAAATGCTTGGGACACATGAACTTTTCACAGACTGTGCAAAGCTTAGTTTGCAAACTAAAGTGTGTTCAACCTATTTCCGGAATTGTCTGCAAATTTACTCCCCCACTTTCTGACTTAGCCGGCACTCTGTGTACAATAGGAACCATGCTCTACCACTTAGACCTGAGAAGTTGTTCCTGGCAAACTCAAGAGTTTGTATTTTATATTTAAGGTATGCTTAACAAGGTGTAAAATAATATAAAGGTATACTGTTTACTTCATTTCTATAAATAAATTTCCTTACGAAGTCATACTGAAGAAGCAACAATTTTAAAAAAAAACAAGGATGAACTTTCAAATCATCTTTCAGACTGATGTCAGCATGAAGTTTACTCCTTAGGAACTGCAAAGTAGACAGCTTTAAAATGTTATTATAAGTATAACCACTATCATTTGGAGCTCATTTTGGAAATGAACAGTGTGATGAACGTTTCTCAGGAATGATCATGTTTTGAAGAACTGCTATATTCAGAACTGCCAAAAGTAGCAACTTAAAAATGTGTCCACCTTTAAATTGTCATTATTACACTTGTAGTAAGACATAAGATAGTGTCTTGTATCTTATTCACAATATCTTAAAGCAAAATGAAAGGGCTCCTCACCAGCCATCCAAAGAGGAAGAAATCAGAAGCAAGTTTGCAGAAGCCCACTTCTTCAGTGTTTAAAATACATTCTAATACATTTTAGCAACATTTTGTCGATGAGGTCAGGGTAGGAGGGGTTTTTTGTTTATTTTGGGGGTTGGGTTTTTTTGTTTCGTTTGGGGTTTTTTGTTTTTGTTTTTGTTTTTGTTTTTTTACTCTATGGCATATTTAACACTCCCATCAGAAAGTATCACTTTCTGAAATGTACAAATGTTAAGATATCTCAGAAGGATGTCAGTAGGTTGTTAAATATAGGGATGATATTATGAAGTAACAAGCTGAGCTGGACACATCATGCCACTTAAGAGGTCTGAGACTCAGCAAAGAACATGGGTCTGAAATTTAGAAAATGTGGTAGATAAGATTCTCAGCTGTTGCAAGTCCATAACTTCACTATTTTCAAGGAGTCACCTATTCACACAAATTAGGGATTTAATATTACAGATGTTCTATATAGCAATTTTAACAGTATTATAGCAGTATTATATACAGGCTTCTTTGTACCAGGTAATTTGGACTGGCAGTCTATTAATTACTGGCAGTTCAAGCAGTCTGTTAATTGTAACAGTAAACCTTAGCACCATGTAGATACTACATACCACTGTGCCCATTTCAAAATCTTAACATCTGAAAAGTGGAGATAATACCAGCACTGGCTACATGGACCAAAACTGGTGCATATGTAGTCAGCCCAATTCTTGACTCTTGTCAGACCACATTTTGGTGACCACTGTCATGCTTAGAACTGTTAACAAAAGGTTGTGCTAGGAGTTGCAGCCTCACTAAGTCATAGTAGGCCTGATTAGTCCTAAAACTGCTTTAGTTGTTGATGAGCTTTGAGCTCAGAACCTAAGTTGCTGTGTTAGAAAAACTTGCATTAACTTGGGAGTTTATTCTCATACCTCTACTTTTGCCAAGATTTTTCAGCTAAAGGTCAATTTTCCGTCCCAGTACACTAAAACAACAAAACCCTGATTTGTTTCACTGGAACTAGAGTTTGGCAATAAAATAAAGCTGATAAGATTAAGCATTTCTCCAGATGATGGCCACAAAGATAAATAAAAACAATAAATAACATAAACAGTTCAAGATTTGCTGAAGAATATGCCAAAAGAGATGATGCTACTAAAAAAAGGTTTTCCTAAGACTTCAGAAACATTGAGCAGATAGGAAGGAGTTTTTCAAAGTCATCAGTGTTAGCAATCAGCTCCCAGGGTAAAAAATAAAGTGCTCAAAGATTATATACTGTGAAGCCAATATACAGGGAAAAATTCAGGGAGATACCATGGTGAGCCATCAAATGAAGACTACCAATGACCTGCAGAGTGCATTTCTTATAGCTAAGGAGGGAAAAAATAGGAAATTATCAGGCAGGAAGTGGAACAGAAAACCAGAAGAAACAAGGAGTGAAACAGAGTACAAATGCGAGATTCATTTAAAATATAAACACTTCTTGGATTGCTGAGTGTAAGCATATTTCAAACCCAAATGTCCTGACATCCTTTAAGATACTACTAACTTGAATGAGTTTCATTTCACATGTGTATAACAGTCAATGAATTACATTCAGAATGTTAATGATATTCTCCAGGATTCCATTGGAAGTATGTTGACCTAATTTTTAGGTCCCAAAACAAAAGCAGTGAAATAGTTGATATGTGTAGTGCATACTACCGGATATCAGATTACTTTCTGCATGTGATGAAGGTGGCTAGGGATAGTTAGAGACCGGTTTATCACTTTTCTTCATATTGATTTATTTCAAAGTGAAGCATTTAGAAAAAACAGAAAAGCTCTTCAGTGAGCAAATCATTCATAAGCTTCTAGTTTTTCTTTTTTTCTCATTGGAAACTGAAGAAGAATAGGAAAAAAACCCAAACCAAACTCCACCCCCCAAATCAACCAACCAACCAATCAACCAACCAACGAAAACCCTCCCCAAAAACCCAGCTAATTTGTACTTAGCTGTATTCTAATCCTGGGAAATTCCAGGAAATGCATGTGAGCAAGTGGAGCAAGTGAAACTTAAATTTCTGCCCATGTTGGCATTTAACTAGATATGTCACAGGTTTGTAGGTTCATGTAGTTTTCTTCCTGTAACATATGGCACTACATAATAAAACAAATATAATACAAAGAAAATATATTACAGAATAAAAAATTGTACTGTGACATTCCCAATTTTATTTTTTTTCCCCGATAGATTAATAAGCTGTTACTAAGGTAGTGATCTCTACTGTCAGATTAGGAAAAGATTTAGGACTGAACTATACCATCTGTTCAATTTAAATATCATATGAGTTTTTAGTCATCTTAGTCAGAAAAAAAACAACTGGTGAGTATGCACATTAAGACAATTTCTGCAGTCAAGAAATAAGTGATATAGTGTTCATGAACAGTTTGAAAAAGGAGAAAGGTAATACTACATTGACCAAAAGGATTTCAACTTTCTCCACAAATGTAGCACATATTCATTTATTTAAAAACACATTATTCATCTTCTATTTTACATGCAAAATAGAGTTTCATTTAAATTTTTGAAGGAATCGCGTTCAGTGGAACATTGTTCTAAGAAATCCACCAATTTTCCATTGCCTGCTTTCTGGATACATCACCTATTAACTCTCTGGACTGCCAGGGTCAAAGCTATGCAGGGTCTGGGGCTCAGAAGCCAGAAGCTCCAGGCTCATTGCCACAAAATCCCAGGGCTTTCCATTCCAACTACCAAATGGTACTTGGTACCACCGAATCTGGAGATCTGGAAATCCTTGTGGAAATCCAGGAGTTTGTTGGCAGTAGTGCTCAGATGCTTCAATGGTAGCTAGAAGTTTAGAGGTCCTCTCTTAAAAATCATAGATCAAAACCTTAAGAACATTTCTATGCAAACCAGTTTGAATTACTGCTTAATGAAATGCTTGCCTTCCATAGTTCACTAAGAGAAAACTTAGACTTTTTTTTTTTTTTTTTTTTAAATAGGACAATTCTTTTTGCCTTTTTAGAATTTTTTATTTTTCCATGCAATGAAAATTTTGTGTTCAATTATTTCTGGTCTGAACACATAAACAGATGTATAAGCAAATAGTAAAGTGTGTAGCAAAATAGAGCCTTTACTACTGGTAATATTGAATGACACCTTTAAAAAGAATAAAAAGTTCCTCAAACATTTAGCAATGAAATAATGCAATTTTATTGTACTTATAAGATAAGAGCAAGAGACTTCAGTATATGTAAATCAAATGGAAGTTTTGCTTCCTAAACCTGTAAATTTTCCTCCAAAAGTTGTTTTCAACATCGGGTCAAATCTCTTTCTTTTATTGGAACTGGCATGTAAAACTGGAGTCATCTTCTGAGGACAGACTTTGATAAACCTAAAAAAACCCTGAATTTGACATTCTAATACAGGAGGAGGAAAAATAAAAAATGTACTTTTTAAAATGTGTTATAGATTGATAGAGAAGCTCATGGGTGTTTCAGAGGCTTAGATACAGCTTTAGTCTTAAAGTAAGAGGTGTTTTACTTTTTAGAAATCTGCAATCAGCTCACACTTGATGGATCGATGGCATAGTATCAGAAAAGGCTGATGAAGTAACAGACAGAATTTATATAAACCTACAGTTCATTAACCAGGCAATTGTATTTTAGCTGAATTAGTGGTAGAAGGAAGCAAGGTATTAATAAATGTATGTGCTTGTGTTGCAAGTATGGTGCAACAAAAATAAAATCCAAAAATATAACACTGATTTTTTTAACTGATTCTTCACTAGGCAGGAAACCCAGTTTTTTTCTGTGATGCTGGGAAAGGAGAAATAGAATCCATCAGTCATTAAAATGGAAGTCATATAGCGCTGTAGCTGTCTGGAGATGAAATTGGATTTCTCTGTCTGGGCTCTTCAGATTCCTTTTTATTCCACAAAGCAAATTGCTTTGCCGTAACTTCATATTAAACAGGAAAGGGTTCAGCTGGCACAGGTAGTACTAAAAGCTTATTAGGAACCATACAGTGCATTTGCCACTGAACAATATGTATTGGAAGACCAGCTCTTGTAAAATGCAGAATTCATTTTCCAAATCTTTTATGCAAGTTTAAGTCTGCTCATTTACAGCTCCTTTATTTTCTCTGCTGTGGAATTCTTTGCACTACTCCTTTTTTATTTTTTTTTATTTCCTGCACTTTTTACATTTTATTGACAGCTGCTATATTTTTATTGGAGGCAAAAAAGACAGTAACTACAAATGGCTGCATTTACAATAGAATTTTGCAAAAGAACTTTAAGCAAAAAAGAAAAATAACTTTACTTCCATTTGATCTAATTTTCTCATGAGCTATTTCAAGACTGCTTTCTACTGTACATTTATCTAATAAACTAAAAAACTTTAGCATTATACATAACTGCACTGTCATTTTATCTATTCAAGGATAACACCAGTAATAACAATTACTACCATATACACTAATTCAAAATGCAAGATAATGTATTCAATAAGAGTCTTTAGCAGGTAGAAATTTATTTACTCTTCAGTTACTTTTCTAAAATAATTTGTCTATATCTTTCTCTTTTCACATCAAAAGGCCTATCATAGTTGTTAGTCATTATTAGTTCAGTGCTCCAACTGGGCAATCTTTGAGCATATTCGTTTCAGGAGGTGATAACAAAATATTTTATTGCTTCTTAATTCAAGGTCTCAGGATGTTTCCTACAGTTCACCTATGGTACACAGGAAGAAAGGAAGAACTCCATAAAGAATTTCATTACAGATAAGCCAAATATGTGGGCCTCAAAAGATAATTCCTGTGGGGGAAGTGAATTTGTACAGGTGCTACCTTTATTCAAGAAAAGAAAGAAAAAGAGAAGGAAAAAAAAACATATTAAACATCTAGAATATTTTTTAAACATTTGATAATATGAGGTGATCTCTTGGATAATTTCTCTTCTCAGGCTCACTTTCATGATTCACTTTCTCCACAGTGATATAAAAAAAAAGAGGCAAAATCTGAATTTAAGCACCTATGTTACCTACCCTCCTGTACTTTGAATCTTGTATCCTTATCACAGTGGAGGTTCTGTCTTGAAAGTGGTATTAGCAAAAGAGCAGCAAATGTACTTGAGACTTGCTTTGTTCAAAGAAAAATTAGCATTTGAAGATTTTTTGTCCAGATAGATGCTTTCTGTTTTCTACGTTGTGAAGATAAAACAGATTACTGAATTAAAAAACAGAGGTAAAAGGCAGAGCTACAGAGCTTATCTGTGAGTCATTCCCATTTCCAAAATTCATGTAATACCACATTCTACAAGAATTAAGAAATAATTAGCATTTGGTAAATTATCCATTATGATATGTGATAAAATATGCACTCTCCAAATTTAATATCGGAGAGTATTCTTTTTCACTCAGTTATATGAGTTTACTTACATTTAATAACAAAATATGTACACATGAATATCAAACTTTATGTCTGGAACTTTCTATTGTGCAACTATCATTTTTATGAAAAGTCCCATTTTGAATAGTTCTGAAACTGCTGATCACTATGAATTGTATTAACTTACCACTCATAAACTACAAAAGAAGATGCTTTCAGCCATTGAAATACTTAATTCAGGCAGAAATAAGTTATATGTGAATTTTAATATGTTTAGAATCAAGGAAATTTAAGATATCATCATCATCATCATCATCATCATCATCATCATTCAATTTCAATTTGCTTAATCCTAAAACAAGTTGGTTGTAACAATATCTCATGATCTTTCAATACTTCATTCCTTTCTATACCTAATCATACATTTCAATATCCCTTCATGGACTACACAGTATTTTTTGCAGAGGTGATTTTAATAAAGATATTATTGTGATATTTTCTGAATGGTTATTGATAATAAATTCTTCACATGTATTAGAAACTTGAATTCAGCAAATGATAGTAATTTGATAGAGGAGAACATTGGAGATAGGGGTGGAGAGAAATAACTGGCTAAGGAATATTTTAGATATTAGGGATACTTCAAAAATAGTAATTGACCTTTATGTATATATATCTTTTCCACTTCCTTTGTCCTCCCTCTAGTTTTCCATCTGAATGCTTTTTACACTCACTTGCCTCTTGTGTAGATTCATCTTTACTTTGCATTTTTTACTTAGCAGAATCTTGGTTAAGGCTCTCTTATGTTATTGAAACACAAATAAATATCCAGAGGACTCTTGAGAAAAGATTTTGTTGGAGCTATGACCTGAAATATTTCTCACTGCCCTTTTCTTTTTTTTTTTTTTAAATAAATTTTACAGCTGGATAAGTTATGGCACACTTCACAAAAAAATTAGAAAAACTTTTCTGATAGATGAGTTACGTGTGAAAAACTAAGCACAACAATAAAAACATTTCACCCACATTTTAAGGTGAAAATATGATACAACCCCTAATGGATGGTGGTAGGTTAAGTGACAAGACACTCATCTGAACACACAAAGAAGGCACAGAAATAATGATGGCAGAAGCAACTCAATAACCTGCACCAGCTGCTCCCAGGCTCATCCCAAGAGCCACCGGCCCATCAAAAGCCCATTTCCACAAGCCCAGAGGAGCACAGGGGCACAGTGGTAGGAGGGGAACCCAAATTACAGACGCCTGAGGAATGGACACCCTGTCCAGGCCCCTCCCCAAACTGTCCCAGGAGAGCTTCAGTCCCAGTGTCCAGGCATGGAGCCCACCACCCTGAGTCATTGGGAGCAGCATTTTGGTTCATCTTTCGGACTAAAGGGAGGTTGCTGCCCAGGAGTGTGGGATATGTGGGACACATGGGATGCAGGGGAAGAGCAGTTTGGGATTGCTCAGGATTTATTATAGGATATTTAAGGGAGGAACCAAAGGCAAGAAAAGGGAGAGGTTTAGGTGATTTGGGGAAGAGCAAGTGTGGGAAACAGAGGGATAAGGGAATAAAAAGGTCTATTTGTGTGGAAGCAGGGCTAGAGAATAGGCTTGTCTGGCCATGTGCTGTGCCTGATAACCACAGTCTGTCCTGTCTCCTTATTTTCCAGTAAGGGACTCTTTACTGTATGTGCATGTTGTACATATGTACACACATATTCTCTTCCCCTGCTCAGCCAGAGAGGGGAGCAGGATGACACCATTGATGTTGTTGGTGTTCATGTGAATGGTCTGTGTGTCTGTATCTTATTTGTGTGGCCGGTCATGTATTTAAGTACATATGTGTGCATATATGTAAGTATATATATGTATGTATGTAAGTATATATGTGTGTGCACACGTGCGAATTTGTGCTTACTGGGAATCCATGCTCAGCCTCACTACTGGTTGGACCTGGGGAGTGGAGCTGCGCCAGCATCACCTCTCATGCTACTGGATTCAGCTGGATTCCCCTAACAGATGGAACTTAGTTTCTGCTCATGAGTATATCTATTTGTGCATAAAGTTGCTTAATTTGCCCATTCAAATGATAGTAAAAGCACATTTTGTTTACAATAGAAGGGAACTGCCATATTTTGAAAACTGATCACAAGGGCATTTTTCAGTTACTGTTTTCTGTCTTCTTAATTCAACAGGAATAAGAAAAGTATCTCAAATACAGGACACCTTGTTTGTCCTGGAGCTAAAAGTCAATGCAGTAGGTTTTGTTCATAGAGTTTTCAAGTATTTTAGAGAAGGTGTGGGCTTTTTAAATTACTTCAGGTACAATAGTGTTTTGCATATTTATGGTGGGGTATATTTAATTGAAGAAATCAAATGTTATTATTGTTATAACTACTAGAGTGAATGGACTTGGAGGTAAGCATCTGATCATCCTAAAGCCCTCATTAACTTGCACATAGACATAACTGAGGAACCTCAGACTGTGGCTGCTCTTACTCTGAAGACACTTAAACTTATCACATACACACCTGGTTGCTCTGAAACTTCCCAAGATGCTTAAAGTTTTCTTCTTGTCTTAATTGATCAATAAAGTCCTATTCTTCCTACAGTATATCATCTCTCAGTAATTAAATTACAGTATTAAATTCTTATATTAATAAATAATTTCTACAGTATCCATAACATTATCCCCTGTCGTTTCTGATTCTTTTACAGACATCATATCTAGTGGGGTGGGAGAAGGGAAAAAGGAAGGTAAGCACATGTGCTCATGAGTACTGACTTAAACCATTTTTTACTGGACAGACCGCTTGTTTCACAGATCACAAATATGTGTCAAAAAACCTTGAAGACCATGCATATTTCAGCATAAATTTCTCTGTATCTTGCAACAGGCCTATGTTTCTGGTTTTTATTGAAGGCTAAAATAAAAAAAAAATCCTTAAAAGATGTATATAAAAGTATACTTATAAATATGAATACAAAGTCCATATTTGGTATACTGATATCATACATACTTTGACATGTATTTTGACATATTGGTCCAGAAATCCATTCTCTAGAGACAGAAAGATTATAAAAAAGACAAGTACTTTTGTCTGCATAGAAAACTGTGAAAGTTAAACTAATGGAACCATTTTTGGTTGATTTTCAGGACAAAGAACTTCTCTGGCAGATCTAGGAGCTATTCTAAAGTTGTTTCATATCTCACAGACCCCCCTTGAGTTATTGTTGACAGTGCTTTGACAGTTCAGGACATGGTAAAGTTTTCTCCTCAGTGAATATTTTTTGTTTAAATCTTTCCATCCTTTTCTATTTGTCTGTAAGAACCCTTTGTTCCTTTATGTATGCCAGGTGTTATTATAAATAAAAAAGTCAGTAAGGTTTCTTTTTTCCTTCATCAATTTGATCTCCTTGCTATCATTCAAGAGAGAGATGTTTAAGCTGGTCTTAGATAAAGCCCATTGATGTCAATGGAATGATTGTAGCTGATTTTAATGAGGTATAGACACAGCCCATATTTAGTTGCTTTGCTCTTTCTGAGGCAGAGTAGCTTGAATCTTACAAGGAAACTTACTCTCCCAAGATTTACATTCCAGTTTTGTAGTTTAAAAGTTTGGATTAATCATAATCTTCAAATTCCTCTCAGGTTTGCTTGTTCATCATTTGCTTTTTCTATTCCTTGGCTTCTATTTCAAGGTTCAGAATTTCTTTGATCTAAAAGTGACCAGAAATAATACACAAGCTTGCAGCTTTTTAAAGAGATTGATAGAGTTGTCTCAAATAATGATAGTGAAACAATGATGGGGAATGAAGCTATGTGGGACCTGTATATAATAAGTAAAAACTTTTCTTTTAACTCAGAATAACATTATCTGCTGATGTAAGTATCCATTTTTTTACATTTATGGCATTACATAACTGCAGTAAGATATAAGGTCACAGAAACCTGTTCGTTACAACTTGCAGAAATTTGCATTATAGGTATGTCAGCTGCCTGAGCTTGAGGGTATGTTGGCTAATGTAATAAATGATATTACAAAAAGGTAAACTATTACAAAAGCATAATTAATAAGTTGATATATTGTTAATAAGGGACACTTTAAATGGATGCATTATTCTGCAACTTTTACTCAAACCATTCTGATAGTAGTACAGTTTATATATTTAATTTCATATGCTAATGGCTATGTGGGTGTGCAGAGTAATGAATAATATTTGAAGACATAAACATATAACTGTTTAGTCAACCATCAGTTTTATAACAAAAGTCTATTTAAGTGGGGAAAATGAGAGTAGTATTGAAAAGCACTATAAACAGTAGCATAGATGTCAGTTCAAAAATGCATCCACCCCCAGAAAGGGGACAGTTGTCTTCAAATGTGTAGTAGGCTGTTGCAGGAAATAAAGGAATTGTCTGTTCTGTGTGTCTAAGTTGCATAAAACAACAAGTAATGGTCATACAATTAAAGCAAGGAAGATTTAATTTAGGCAGTAGGAAAATGAATCTATCAGTAAAGAAATTGAACACCATAATAGATTGTCTATGGCAATTATGGAGTGTTTGAGAATATAGTAGATGTATATACATCTGCTAAGAATGATATAAGCTGCTCCTGCTCAGGGGAGCAGAAGAAAGGTCTAGGTGACCCCTTCAGGTCCCTCCCTTACAGCTCTACCTACTCTGATCTGATGTGCTCTACTGAACAGGTGATTTGCCTGTAACTTCTACGTAACTAAATGTTAACTGATTTGTAAGTTGGACCATTTGACTTGATAACTTAAACAGTGATGCCAATATAAAGTTAACATGAAGTTTCCAGCAGTCTAAGAAATAGGATTATTAGTCAATGGAAACTGTAATGTGAATGGTGTTTTCTTTTTAAATAGAAGTCTTGTATCTCCTTGAAACACTCAGAAAATGACAAAGCTCTGTATGTAGCAGACATAACATATCCTTTCTTGGAAAACATTGAAGAAGAACACGTAAGATTAGTGTCACTCTGATTTAATGTTGAAATATACGTTATTTTCAAGTGTGTTACTTCACTGGTTCAAAATGTTAGGTAAATACCAGAAATACTATCTTCTTTCTTATAAGTTCTTTGGATTTTTGTCAGACTATGAAAGTGTTTAACACATTTTGACAGTCTCTGTACAGAAAAAAATGTCATTGCATACAAAAAAATTGAAGAAAAGTTCTCAAAGTAGGTACAAGGTGCCTCATCTGTAGGACCCAAAATTAAGAGCTTTAAAGAAATTAATTATCTTTCCACAAACTTTTAAGGTTAAAAGCATTACAATTTCTCTTATAAAGAATTTTCTAACTTGTTTACTACTTACTATTTTCTTTCATTTTTTAACAGATATCTGATGTATCACTGATTGCAGGCAGTTCTTCAAGAGAGTATTTTTTCTACTGAAAACAAGTTTTTATGCTCTTTTTAAGCTGTGAAAAGACATATAATTCCCATAATTTTAAATCTAGGAAAATTTAGATTTTATGCCACTAAGATATCTTGCAAATACACACTGATTTCACTCATGTTTAACTAATAGGTTGTTAGATTAATTCAGTTGCAAAAATGAAAACATATTTTGATACTATGTAATAAATTATCTTTTTGTCAGAAATCAGTTGTAGTGTTGAAATTCTTGTCATTTTTTTATTCTAAAGTATGTTTTAAAATGTCTAATGCTGAAGATTTATACAAGAAGTAAGTATTTGAATATTTTTTGGTTAAATTTTTTAAACAGATAATAGTCATCCACTTAAAAGTATTTTACATTAGCTTTTTGATTTTTGAAAATTTCCACTGAGCAGATAGTAAGAAACAAAAAAAATATTTTTTTTTTCCTTCCTACAAGCTATGATCCAGCTCTGTCCAGCCCATATCTGACCTAATGCAAGACTGTAAGAAGAAAGACTTCATATTTTTTATCTTCTATCATATTTCAGCACTATAATTAACATCCCCACTATCCATCATCTGCAGTCTTTATTTTGATTTCAGGTTTTCTTTCAGTTTATTAATTATCATACTGAATAAGACTGAGGTAAGAACTGCTCTCAGAAAAACATGTGAAGAAATTCTCCAATTGGTTGATATTTCCCAGTGAGGTGTTATCCTTTGCAGCCTGTCACTATTTCAACCTCTAATCCCCTTTCATGTGTCCCAGTTTTATTTTCTTTAGCCCTTGTTTTTCTTTTTAACCCAATTATCATCCTGTAATAAATTAAATACCTTAGAGAAGTTGAACAACATTGCTAAAATGATCTTACCTTTATCAGCTGGCGTTGCAATCTCATCAAAGAACAGCACCATTTTTTTTAAAGACTCATTTCCATGGGGTACAAGATGCCCTAACGATTCCAGCTGGAGTGAGCATGTTTACATCGTTCCTGCCAAAAAAACAGGCAATCAACAACACATCACTGGAACAGGCCATACAGCAGAAATGTGCTCAGCTGCTGCTTCCTACTGACTTCCCCCTGCTTAGGGCATCCCACAGCCAAAGCCAACCAGCATGAAAATAATTAGATGTGAATATGTGACGGGCCCCATGAGAAAGCTAGAGAAGTGGCACGAGCCCTACTCAAAAGTCACCTGGGGTGATAGAAAGAATCTGTTGGTTGAAGAAAAGCTGATGGGCCACTAAGTTTCAGTATTAAAGACAATGTATAATGTAGCTTTATACCATCTGGACGTTCATCTCTACATTTTCTGAACGAATAAGGTCTAAATAAAGCTAAACTTTCTATTCCACACAGAGTTGAAGAAAGTGTCATACTGAAAAACAAAGGCTTTACTGTATTTCACAGTAAATGTAAGTCACATATTCTTACACCAAATCTGTCATGACACCAGCAGTGTAACTGTTTAGCTGCAATCATTGAGAATATAAGTGCAGAATAACTGTAGGGAGAGATAATATCTCCTATTAGACCAGAACATATAGCTAGAGGAAACAGACACACAAACAAGACACATAAAGCTTTCTGCTGAATGAAGTGTAGTCAATGAAAAAATGCGTGTTGGAACATACTGAGCGACTTCTGCTGCCAGCACCCCAGCGTATGAGGAATGGGCTGGGACCAGTGAAAGTCCGCTGGCATGAAGTCAGAACATGGCGGAGGTGTTTGCTCTGATCTACAGACAGGAAAGTGCTTCCAGTGTCTGTGTTTATGTGTGGGCTGTATGTAAGATACTATGCAACTGTGAGACTACAACCTGATACTACTTTTTCTATTTTCTATTTACATTAAAAGTTGATAGGAGAAAATTATTCCCTATATATCAAGGTGGAAAAAACTATCAGTAGTAGTAGCGCCAATGATATAATAATATCTTTTTTTCTGTGGATGTAATAGGTAGATAAACCACAGTCATTCAACATGCATCTCACATCTCTGCTCCACTGTCTTTCCTAGTTTTATAGATCCCTCTGGATAGAAGGTCATTGCTGTCAGTAGCCATGTGTATGGCAGTCAGTCATGGAGAATATAGAAACATCTGTATGTGAGAGTCAAAAACCAGCTGAAACACCAGGTGAAACAAGAGCCATCTTCTTTCGGAATCCTGTTCATGTCATGAGGAATTAAAGTACTATCCAAAACCTTTGGTACAAAACACAGTACACTGTCTTTATGCCATTATGATAAGGAAATCCCATGGAGGCACTGAGCTGCTACAGTGTCTCTCCTTTGCTATGCCGATGGACATGTTACAGGAGCGTAGCTCCTGACGGAAACCTCTGTTGATGGGAGCCTCTCGTATCACTGCTCCATCTTGTCTAGCTGGTAAACTGGGTTTTCAAGTACATTTCAGAGTGCCCATGGCTTTGGATAGAGGCCTATTTGGCAAGGGATTTATGCAGATACAATTCAAAGTGAAAAAATATCAGCTCTTTGAGGTCATTGCCAGCTGGCTCAACCGGTAACAACCTCAAGGTCATGCGAGGAAACAGCCTGGAGCCAGGTGGATTGAGATCAGAACGGCACAAAAGCCATCTTACACATCCCTTCCTAAGCTGCAGTTTGTGGACCTAGGCAAAATGTAGCTGACAGCTAAGAAATGCATAGATTTCTTACCAGCCTAGCCAAATTGAGGCCACTTTTTGGGAGGGCTATAAGAATCCCATTGCAGTTTTATTGACATAATTTACAAGGTGCCTGCGTGGCAAGTGCAGCCAAAGGATGATGATTCAGCTTGTGACAGATGTGAGTGTCCTGGAAACACAGAGATGTTCCAGCTAAAAGGGCACATGGAATGTTCCTGGCATATGTTTCATGAAACAAAATGTCTCTGTGTTCTGCTTCAGTGGTGGGTAAATGAGGAAAAGAAAGTGGGAAGGCTGGGAAAGAGAAATGAAGCTCTGTGAAGGTGCTAAAACGAAGTCTTAGGCAAAGAAACCTGGGAGTCCTTGTTGCCGTTCTTGCTCTTTTCTCAACACACTTACATACCACCTTTCCCCAGGAAAACTGTTTATTCTAATTTCAACAAGTTAATGAAAATCCTAACCAAAGAGCTGGTACTGGAGAAGGAAAGCAGACTGTCAGAGTATCAGTGGGGATTCCAGTATATTACCTATTTTCTTCCTGGCTGAACAGGTGTTGCTCTTCCCAAGAGAGTGAACTAAAGTCTGTGCTAAATGCTCTGCCAAAGTGATTTTACTGAATTATAAAGGTTCAATAATGCTAAGTTCTGCCCTGAAGGAAGAGTAGTTAATTTACTCAACTAATTGTTAACAATTGTTCTAGAGTCTGTCCACCTTTCAAAGACATAGGTAAGTAAGCGTATGGATGAAGCATAGACAAGACTTTTTGTGAGATTTACAGTAAGATTAACTGGTGTATTAGCTATTTTGGAAAAAAAATCTACCACTGGACAAAACTGTAGAGTATTTGAATCTCCATGGTAAGTATTATGGTACGGTACTACTGCCTGCCTCTGTGCATCCTGTGGTAAACGGTCAAGTTATCAATCATGTAGCTGATGTGTTAATTCCATACTATCTCCACTCCTTTCTTGGCCACAGCTTCTTTATACACTTCATTTTTCTCCACACGCCAAAACTTCAGCAACTTTTCTGAAAAGATCAGGCATGCAATTGTGTCACCTTTTCAAAAATCCATCATTCTCTATGAACTAAAAAAATTGAGGTGGAAACCAAATCAAATGTATTTAGTATTAAAATAAATAATACTGTGATACCATATCACTCTGTGCAATACAATTGATAATTTTAAGTCCAGAAAAACACTCAGATTTTATTGTATTTTAAAATTCTGTGGAAATTCTACTAAAGCCCTCTCAGACACAGAAACCATGCCACTGCAGAATGTGGGCTGATGTATTAGGCGATGCCAGGCTGTGTTATCCTTGAGGCTCACAGCAGTGCTGAGTTTGAAGCACTGATTTGGATAAAACATTTTTTTTTAATACAATAAAAGAAGAAAAATAGTTTCAAACTTATGTGGAGTGCTAAGTAAGAGGGTTTTATGCACCATTGGCAGGACACTTCATACTTTTTTTTTTCCTGCAAAATAATTGTATCAGAAAATGTACATCTTTTAATGTAATTTATTACCTGCTAACAGAAGTGGAATATTTGTGAAAGGATGACAAAGCATCAGTCAAACAGATCTTTCTGATATGCAAATGAATATGAATATGTGTTAGAAATAAGTACGCATTGTGGTAAGAAAAATAATAAGCAGCATTTTTAGCTGATTAAAACTTGAAAGAACAATGAGCTGAATTAAATTTATGTTAGTGGTTTGAACTTCAAAGAGCTTATGGTGAGTATGAACTGTTTTATGGCCTACTAATTAACAAGAACTGAGAGTCAAAAGGTATCATTGTTCTCAGAGTAATCCTGTTGGGCAACTTTCAATTAACTAAGCCTTGCAAATGTGCTTTTCTAATTGATAGTGGGTAGGCTGAATCTTGTATGAGTCATTATTTTTAACTGATATTGGCTAGGAGTAAAGCAAATTATGGAGTGTTCAACAGAAATGATAAAAATATGTCTTTTGCACAGGGGAACAACAGATTCAAAGACAAAGATATCTAATTTGACTGAACTTTTTAGAGTATAACCTGATAAAATATTTAAAACAGCTATAATTTAGATAGCATTAGAGCTACCCAAAAATTTTTGAAGGAACAAATTTTATGAGGTCCAGTGATCCTGGAAAAAAAATAAAAAAGATTTGAGAACTATCAGCAAGGAAGGATGCCAACAGTATTTATAGCTGACCTGAGTGAGAGCAGCAGTCCATAAGGATAGATGAGCATCACACCAGGAAAGAGGAGGGACAGCAGATCGTGTTGCTCACTGTTAAACATTGGATATTGACCAGAATAATCTGAACATTACACCCCATCAGCTATGCAGTTACACAGAATGCAGCAAAAAGGTTTTGTTTGTGTGCGTTTATAAAATTGACAACTGTTCTTTACAGACTTTTTTCCTCCCAAGGATGGAAACAAACAGCTTACAGATTTTCCAGCACCCTAAAACACACCATGTTTATAGCCTTCTTTTAATAAAGATATCTGGTGATTTGAATACTAGTCAGCTGGAAAACTTTCTCCCTAATTCAAACCTGTATCTACCAGTGAGAGTGAGCATCCAGGCTGGTATCGCAGATCATACAAAGGAATGTCTTGCCAGTGCCTAGGTCTACTGTTCAAGTCCTTTTGTGCTGGCCTTTCTTATATTTTAGAAGATTTTTTGTTGACTTGTGTGAGGTCAGTTTTCCAAAACACTTTTGACATTCAATATAAGGACACTATCCAAATGTCAGTCATAATACCTTCAGCAGATAACTGAAATATTAATCTAACTGGAGAGCTACTAATTGGCAGAGGGTGTTCACTCCTTGCAGAAATTAGTCCCAAGCAAGATAATCTGGTGACCAGACCTCTGGAAATTCATAGACAAGATATAGTTGAAATAAAATATAGAGTGACTGTTTTGAAACCATTCAAACCTCAGGATCGTGGAGGTAAAATGCAAGATTTTCCTGTTCGCTGATTAAGAACTTTCACCAGTTTAAACCTATCCCAATTTAGAGAAGTATATATCACACTGCGCATGCTAATGAGAGAGTAACTCAGGTTTTCAGGTTAGTATTTGCATCACCACTTTGACAGTGACATACTTTTAATTGAACCCACTCTGCTCAGTGGTTGCCTACTCACATGAAAGAGAAACATGAATAGAAATCTTTACATATAAGATATACTATGCAATTGAATCAAATGTCTTTGTTTATTGTATTCCTCGTTCTGGTGTTTCATTTAAAGTTTGGATTTAAATGACTTAGGATAAAAATGCAAAAAATTCAATTGCCAAGATTTAATGTCAGGCTGAAATGGTCTATTCAAAATGGATATTTTTTTACTAGTTTTGAAATTAGTAAATTCTTTTTCAGAACCAGCAAGAGAAACTCATTGATTCAGAGTGATTAATGCAGAATGTTCAGACAACCCGTGTTCTTGGATTGAAGTCTTTTTCCTACTTAATTCCCCTTGTCCCTCCTGGTGGCTGGTAACACTGGTAACATCCTTGCCACTAGTTTGCACAGCCTTTATATATTTTCCAATTACTCCTCCCCATAACCTGAAATACAGGGTCTGTGTCCATGTCTTGCACCACAATGTTTTTAAAATCAGACTGTTTTATTTTTATATACATTTCTAAAAGTTTCTCCAGTAAAGTGGTTTAATCCAGATGAGATGGACAGATGAACATGTTATACAGTAGTAGCAAATATCTTGGTATCATTCAGGCTTTTCAAAAGTCAGAAATCAAAGTCAGGGAGTGCAAAGGTAGAGCACTGTTTGTGCTGTTGCACAAAACCACCAGAGTATCTTCTGGTGGCACTAAGAAACTCAGTTTCAAAGATGCCAACCCTAAAACTGCATTCTTTTACTCTCACTATAGTGTTGGTAATCCAGGTTGTAACTATTGCAGAATTATAAACAACTTTGAACTCTTACTGAGTTTGAGCCCTTGAAAGACCTACATTTTCAAAAGACAAAGAGATAAAGTTTCCATTAGCCAGTCGAACTTTTGAGCTTTCAAAGTAAGAAAACAAGGCTTGAGCTCAAATTTGGTCTACAATCACAATCTTTATATGCAAACTCTTTTTTTCAGTCTGGTGTGGAAATATGTGCAGATAAAAAAAACCCAACCATCCTGTGACTATGCAGGAGAACTGTAGATACTAGGCTTCTGTTAGTTTTTACATCACAATCTTGATTTTTCTTTCATGAGTTAACATATTTCATTTTTTTAAAAGATACAAATGGCCTGTAATTTCTTGACTCAGAGCATACTAGAATCAATGACAGTTTAAAATAAAAGGAGTTGATTTCTCATTTGCTCACTCATTAACAAATACATTGACTACATCAGCTGATAATTCCTAAAAATATCTAGATGAGATATAGATTCCTTATTAAGATGGGAATTTAAAAAAAGTTGAAGGTTCATCTCATCCATAGTAGAATTCTAGATTCCAAATCATCCTTTGATTCAGAAAAATTTGGACATGAGTTCTGCTTTGGGTGGACTATAAATACAATGAGTCCTGTCAAATCAGAAAGTTCAAAATGAGTGGCAAAAAACCCTACTCAAAACCAACAACTCCATTTTTATTTAAAAAATGTTTATAATATTTTTGAAACTAGGGAGACGGTGCTGTTACCTTTTGAGTTTGAAGTGTTCTATGATGATGAATGATTAAAAAAAAAACGCATGGGATCTCTAGAGGTTTCTGAGCAGCTTATGGCTTTATTGAAATAAAAACGTTTTTAATCTATAATTCTAGCTTTGAACATTTTTTCTTTACTTTATTGCTTTCATTTTAGTTCCATTTGGCATGTGGAATTGACAGAACATCTATCAGGTGACCAAGTGATTGACGAATAATTTTTAGATACTATTATAAGAGAACTGTTACTAAAAAGAGCTCATCTGAGAACATCATGTAATAATGACAGAATTTACTGATAACTATGGATATTACTTAAACACTTCACATTTATGCAGTAAAGTTATGCAGTATTATGCAGGAACAGATAATGTTATGGATATTTGGACAAGACAAATTAATACAAAACATTTTTTTGAAGGGAAAGGGCTCCTGTCAACAAAATTATCTTTGTATTGTTTGTGAGAGGAGTATAATATACTTCATAAATTTTTTAAACCAGAATCTGTTTTCCCTTAGTTCGTTAAAAGAGCAAAGCAATGTCAGACTTCTTCCTAGAATATCCATTTTCCACCACATGCAAATCAGCCCTGGCATTGCTTTTTTTTGCTAGGGACTTACACTGAATTATTTAAGGAATGGGCCTATGTTTCATGAACTGAATATTTTCCCCAGACTCATTTGCTTCCTTTCCCTTACTTTATGATCCACACCTACTCTATGTCTTCAAATAGCAGACAGAAACAGATCTGTTGTACATTTCTTCATGTTCATATCCATGCAAATATAACCTGTATAGTGGCATTTTACTTGGACTATCTTTTTTCACAATGGTAGCTGGCACTGATTTCTACAGAAGAAGTAGGCCACCAGATTAGCAGAGTTTCTATTGTACATCTGTTTAATGAAGCCTGTTCAGAAACGAGAGGGGAGTTTCTTATCATGCCTGCTGTTGTTAAATACTTATCCCAGGTATAATCTTCAGTGGAAAGTCTTCATTTCTCATAACCAAGAACATCAAAAACTTGAATATCAGTCTCAGTAATTAGCTAAGAAAATGGCAGAATGTATTTACTCAGATGTTACTATACACAAGACAGCTGAGAGGGCCCTCTGCACTTCCAGCACATCACTCCTCTCCCTCCTTGCTCTGGCTCCTGTGTGATCCTTTACTGAAATCAGCAACTCAGCATGCCATAAAAATAGCAATGATGGCCGAATTGATTTTCTATTCAGAGATGTAAATCAGCTCACTGAAAGTCCAACAAACACTGGGTCCAGCACAAGGGAGGTGGCAGGAATATGTATCTGGAGGCAAGAAAGGGAGTCAGCAAAAAGGGATCTGGTCAGGCAAGACTTCTTTTGGCAGTGGTGAACTGCCAAAGATTGTTGCAACTGTGGTATGTAATCTGGCCTTTACATGGAAATACAGTTTTCTGGCTGTAAGTGGTAGAACAGCAGTTGCAATTACGAATGCTGTTTCTGGTTCAAAGTCTTAAGTAGGCTGGGATCTAAGAGATGGTCAAAGGTGCAAAACATTGGTGATTCTCCACCTCATTTCTAGTTGATTCAATGAAAGCATTTAGTGATATCTTCCTTCCTTCCTTTTTTAGTCACCCTGCCCTTCTGCATTTCCATTTGCTTGAGAAACTGCCAGATGCAATGTCTGTCTTCATTTTTATAGTCCTAGGATAAACATGATTCATGGTCACTCTTTTCCCTTCCCATCACATATCTTTTAACAGACCCTTGATCTATTCAAGGTCTCCTATGACCTTTTATTTCTCCTATTTTTTACCTGTTTCTGTCAGTCACTAAGATTTGTATTGTTAGAAATCTGATCACCAGAAATCTTCTCTCCCCTGCTTCTGGACCACTGCCTTTTACATTCCTTAACTATAATTAATGGGAAGAGAACTTCTTAATTTTGGGCCACATTTTCTCTTTCTTTGGCATTGTCCATTTTGTTGCTTTCTTAGTGGCAGTCTCAAAAGCTCACTTTCAACTGTTTTTCTCCTTCCAATATACAAATCAAAACAGTAAACATTTTCTCAAATAAAATAAAATAAACTGTGAGAATCCATGATTTTTCAAGGTTTTTTATATTTAACAAAACACTAAATCTTGAACAAAAGCATTTTGTTTCACTTAGTGCTCATCAGTCAGGGAAAGCGCATATTACAGGATATGGTAAAAGATAATTTTTTTCTTCACTCCCATTTCTTTGGTCTGTGTGTACAATATATACATTGCACAAGTATAATAACCTTGTATCTGAGACGATTAGGACTGCGACAAGCATATGAAATATTCCTTAGGTGTCCACAAAGTCTTACCACAATATTCAGCCTCTGAATTATGACTACCCAATACTAGGCATTTGCACCATAGATTAAGAATCACACAGTTTGTTCTTCTGTTCAACAGCAACAATAACTGACAGAAACTACATTAGGTATGTTTGAAAACCATTTAAACAAAATCCTCTTAATCCATATCTTTTTTCCTAAAATCATGTCTTTGTGGATGGGAGGATATAATACTTATAGACATAATGCATAAAAAAAAAATGCTCTGTTTAAGATGTCAGATATATAAATTACTGTAAACAGATGTGCTAGCTGGGACTGCTATTTGTAGTGTTGAACCTGGACTTTATATACCAAAGGTCCTCTGATTGTTCAGGACAATATTGTCCAAAAATTATATATTCCAAAGTCTACACTGCAGTGAGTTTGTCTGTGCAGTGAAATAGACATGCTAAATAAGATGGCCAATCAGTAGCAAGAAAAACTGGCTTAAGTGAGTTTGAGTGTATCTAAGCAAAGATAAAAAGGGAGGCACTCTAAACCTTCAGATGGATGTTATTAAAAAACAAAAAAAATGGAAAAGGTTAACTTTTAACAGAGAAGGTCTAAAATATTTTTGGAACACAATCTGTGGCAGAATGTTTACTAGTAAATGGTGAGAATTATAACTCAAAGGAAATTCTGGTGACCCTGAAAATTTCAAATTAATAGTATTGCCAAACATTGACAAGGTGTCTGGCAAATTAGCAGGAAAAGAACAGCAGCAACTGTGATTTATAATAGAGATTTTGTCCATAAGACAATCATATCTATTGTTTGTGTATATGGTATTTGTAGATATAATTTTCTCACTTAGTCAACAGAATCTTCATTGCATTAAACAGAAACATTAGCAATGAATTATTGCAGGGAAGAAACTGAAAAGACATAGAATTTTATTATGCACACTTTGCTCTATATATTTATTTTATTATGCACAAAAAATACTAAAGGATGACATAAATTATATTATTAAACTACTGACTGTTTGCTAGCCACTGGAATAAATTCCTGGAAAGGCCAGTGTTAGTTAATTTCTCGATGTGGAAAGAGCCAATTTTGAAGAGCCTAAGGAAGAAGAGTGAAGTACACATCCTTTAATACTTTGTCATCAAAGTTACATCCATTTGTGTAGCAATGATTCTTAACATTGCATTCCCTTAGCCCCAGTATGAAGATACCTCTCCTTTTTTTCTCATTTACAGAATGAATATGAAGGATGTACATAGTCCCACATAAAGAAACCAATTATACCATAGTTTCTTAATGTGCTGGCTTCAGCAACGGAGAAAAGTAGAGAAATTCTGGACCCTTCCCTTCATTCTGGCCACTGATTTCCACATCTGCTTTACATCCCATGAAGGCTGTTTGTATAGCTGTTTAAAGTAGATCGCTGAAATGATCTGGATTAAAAGCAGTCCTAAGGGATAGTTAGTTTATAGTGGAAATGCTATAGCATCCAGATAGTTTGTAATGTAAGGATTTAAAATTTGTGCATAGTTTTCCTAAATCGCTACATCAATCTTCCACTCTTTCTGATTTTTCTAAGTATTCAGTTGGCCACTTCCTAACTGTGTATTAGAATACGGTGTTCTGGCTTCAGTGGAAGAGCATCATAGTGTAGAAATCTTTCCCCAAAAGCAGCAGTAGGTTAGCTCAAAGACTTCTTGCAGTTAAACTTTCAAGCACTTTTTTACTATTTTTCCACAACTACAAATCTTCCTTCTCTCTGCAGGAGAAAGAGAGTGAGATGGGTGGATTTCATGGGGTTAAGGTGTAAGAATTTACATCCTCTATTTCTTTTTCAAAGAGTTTCCACCACCCTAACACATGAATTTTTATTATTTCACTATCTTACACACAGACGATCTACTGACTTGTGTGTAGCACAAGGAAAGGAGTATGCAAACTTTTTTGTGCAGGTAGTTGGGCCAATCCATTTCACAAGTCTGGCACTAAAGATAATGCTGGTCTTCTGGCTGCCCTAGAAGGTGTTCCTCAATGTTAACAATAGCGGGATAGCACACTGACAAAGTGCAGCGCATCTACCAGTGCACCATAGCTCACAGGCTCAGTTCTGCTGAAATTCCTGAAAACTCTGCCTTATAGTCTTGTCTACTTGGGTGGCTACATGGCTCTAACAATTTGCACAAATATTTTGTTTGTTCATTCAGTCTGCATAAAGAAACTCATTATTACACCCTTTCAAACTGAGAAATACAGTTATCTTGTTTACACAGCTGCCAAAGCTAATTCCCTACTGACCTTATTCCCCATTCTCTTGCAATGTACTCTGCTATAGTGTAACTTCAGGATAAACCAAGTCCTAATGCTCCTTTTTAGGAGTTCTGGTTACGTTTCTTCTTGTTCTTTTAAAAACAAAGATGAATACAGCACCTAAAGAACATAGGAAAAAATTAACTAGTAAGAAGCTTTGGCTTTGTGTGTGTTTTTTTGTGTGTGTAGTCACTCTTCTTAAATGTCTGAAAGGATGATCTTTAATTTCCCATTAAATCAAAATGAACTGGAAATATAGAATAGAGAGAGTTTGATAAGAAACATGAGAAGCACTGAAATGAAAGTAAAATTCTAGGTATTTCAAATTTCAGCAAATATTGGTACTGGTCATATTATAGCTAAATGATTTTTCCTATCTAATGAAAGGATATTGACAAGATTAGCATGGAAAACAGCCGTTTTAATTTTTCATAATTTCTAATCTGTTGTCTGTTATCCAATAAGCATGACACAGATGGTTAACCTAAGTTCAGCAATGTCAAAGGAAGAATTTCTATTTGAAATGAATGAAAGCGTGATAAGAATTTTAGTCCTTCATAGTGATTAACTATTTTGACTTATTTTGATTTTATGAAGTCTACTGTAATTAAACTAATTTTCTAATTTCAAATGAGTTGTGAACCTCCATGGGAATTAAATTGATTTTGCCTTTTACTTTAAGCTATATCACTTATTTCAGCTGGTAACATCACTTTTGTCAGCATTAATTGCATCCGACACATGAACACTGGCATATACTATTATTCCATCTCTGTGTTAAAGCGTGCAAAAAATACCTAAAATGTTCAAGCAGTAATCACATATTTTACACATTAAAAGTGTTGATACTTAAATAGCTTTGAACTGATTGTACTGGGTCTGGCTGGGATAGAGTTAACATTCTTCACAGCAGCCCGTATGGTGCTGTGCTTTGCATTTGTGACTGAAACAGTGCTGGTAACACACCAATGTTTTGGCTATTGGTGAACAGTGCTTGCACAGACTCCAGGCTTTCTTTTTCTAACTCTGTGCACATGCACCCCTACCCCTGGCCAGTAAGTG
The DNA here is from genome assembly GCF_965638725.1 of Aptenodytes patagonicus. NCBI lineage: Eukaryota > Metazoa > Chordata > Aves > Sphenisciformes > Spheniscidae > Aptenodytes > Aptenodytes patagonicus. Next base: position 46,913,840 of record NC_134949.1, read on the forward strand.
GAGGGGCGGAGGCAAGACACAGCCAGGAAAGCTGATCCAAGCTGGCCAAAGCATGGCATATAATGTCATGCAGATTAAAGCGATAAAACTGGGATAGAGGAAGAGAAAGAGGGGGTTCGCCTTCCAAAGCGGCTGTTGCTTGGAGATTGGCTGGGCACAGGTCTGTTTGTAGGAGGTGGTGAGTGATTGCCTTTGCATCACTTGTCCTTTTTCCTCTTTCCTTTGCTTAGTAAATAGTCTTTATCTCAATCAGTGAGTTTTCTCACTTTTGCTGTTCCTGTTCTTTCCCCCATCCCATGGGAGGTAGGGGAAAGTTGGGGAGTGAGTGAGAGGCTTTCTGGGTGTTTAGCTGCTGGCCCAGGTAAACCCACTGCACTGATCTATATTTGATTCTGTGTTAGTTTTGTCAGTTTAATCAGTCATATTAAAACTAAATTAATATACAAAATACTTGCACAATGGAAACAACGAGATACATTCTTAAAGATCTATTCAAGTAAGTATTCTAATGCTCACTTCAAAATAAAGTTCTGCCCATTACAATACTCAGAACTGTTCTGGTTTTAGCAAGAACAAAGCAAGAGATAAATCAGTCTCATCTCTTGAAAATAGCTCCTCTTTTAACAAGGTCTTTATAACCTCTAGATAATCTCATTTGTTTACATGAAATACCTACCTCAATATAAAGATAAAAATGTGCAATGGAATAGGTATTTTTACATTACTTAAGTCCTAATGTTGTCAGGCATTTGCTTTGCAAGTATTATAAAGCACTGGTGTCAACCTACTGTGATTTCACTAATGTCTTAGCAGACTACTTAATTCTAAACACCCTATTACTTTATCTATACGTTTGGCATCTTTGGGGATCATACCAGTGTAATATTACGCAATAGAAAAAAAAGTATTTAAAATATATCACAAATTAGTTTCTACAATTTTAATTTCTACCATTACTCGACTAACAGAAATCATATAACTTAATTTACAAGTTAACCCAGAAAATATACAGGTTCTATACTTATTCACGCTATACCAAATATATTAGAAAAACTAAGACAAATAAAAAATTTTGCTAGATCTTTCTGTTGTTTTATTTAAATGCAAGCTTTAAGATAAATAACAAACAACCAATAACACTTCAGAGAGGTTTCCTTGATTGAATTAATTTAAAACCTCCTATGTTAATGCTCACTACTAATGTTGAGCTGATAAGCCCAAACCAAAATTCATAATGTTGAAATCTCAAATAAACATTTTCAATAGCATATTCACTAACATGTTGACTCTTTTCTATGCTGAACAGAATTATCAGAAATAAACTGCCTTTTGGAATCTGTGTAGCCTAAGTCTTTGAAAGGACTAGGAAATATTATGATTGCTTTATGAATTCTTTTTAAAAATCCAAATAAATTATGATATTTCTAGATAAGCCTGGAAACACGAGTCATATACTCAAAAGGGTCACTATTATATTTATGGAAGGTCAAGAAACTGTATCAGAAAGGCAGGACTAATAAGGATTTCCAGTCCTCCAATCCTTTGGCAGCTTTCAGATTAGATATTAATTTTTTCTTGCTGACCTCTTATTCTGGCTTGAGACCCAGCTATGACTTTTCCAAAAACCTATTTAATGCAGGAAAGAAAGTGAAGGACATTTATAGATTGGCAAGATCATGAATCTTGTGTGAATCAGTCACACAAAAATACCTCTGGACTATCACTCTTGCTAGCCTCTCAGGTTGACAAAGAAAGGAGTGGTTTATAACCCATTTATAAGGTTTCTTTTAAAAACAGTAAAGACAAGACAGGCACTCAGAGCTCCTCAGTAACTCTAGGACAACTAAAACTGAAATCATATAGAAATTGTTTGTTGTGTCTGAGCAGGATCCAGAATAATCTCGCATGCTTTTCAGCATTATGAGAAGTACAAAGCCTGGTCACTGCTAGGATATGCAACATACATTACATCTTGATTAATTAACATACATTTAACCAGAATTACTTCAAAAACAACTAGATACTGTTGCATGTAAATTTAATATATTGCTCAGACTAGTTGGAAACAAGTAATACATCAACTTTCCCGATCAACATCACATCCTGAATCACTGAGGGCTCATACATCTGTAATCAATGTTGGCAACAGTTCCTTAATTTCTGAACTATCACCTCTCTGGGACTTCTTTCAGTTGCAACCCAGAAGCTAAGGCAATGATCTCACTAATACCCCAAGAAGTTTGTATGTTTTCCACAGTCATTCCATTCAACTGTGGGCTAATCATGAAGGCAAAGACCCATCTGACTGAAGCTGGTCAAGAAAGCCTAAAGATCTTCCTGCATTATAGTAAATCATTTGCTAAACTCGTGAGTAATCCTCCTGTTTTACTCAGTACTGGTGAAAGTGTCCAATAAAATATTGCGTTTCAGGACACAAATCTCAGAAAGCTGTGTATCAACTGTGGACACCTTTGGAGAATAATGTAGGAAATATGATCAACTAGGGAAAACTGAAGAATTTGGAGTTCATAGTCCACAGAAAATGAAAGGACATTCAACAGCTGTATTCAAATATTTGTGTCAACCATCTGCCAAAGGAAGGAATAATTGTTCCCCTTGTTTACTGAGCAGACAGAAGCTTGCTAAGCAGAGATAATGAACTAAGTAGGGGATTTAAAAAAACATTTCAGACATTAGGAATATTTCTAAGGTTAAAAATAGTTAATTCTTAGCATAGCTTGAACAATAAGATTCTACCTCCACTGCTGGAGGTTTATAAGTATTAACCAGACAAATATTTGCATGTATAGGTAAACTTGATCTTGCCTTTGAAGTTAAATGACCCCTTGAGGTTTCTTTTAACCTTATTTTCTAACTGTTATAATAGTGAAAACAGATTAAGGCTGTCTTTCAGGAGCTTCTTAAAGTGTAGTTTCATGATACAAAAAAACAATTTAAACATTACACTTTCCTCTGAAGTCAGCTACAGCCTAATGATACCAGTAGCAACTATAATTTCTATAGCTCAAAGAGAACAAAGACAGGAGAAAATAGTTTCTCATTTAAGTATTTGTTCAGATTGCTACTTCTGCTTTTTTGACAGAACTCTGTTTTCTGTAACAGTTAATATGTAATCCAGCAGTGTTATTCTTTGTCACAGTGACTGAAGATATTGTTTAGGTAAACTAAGAAATCAATCCCTATCATGTAAGGTTTTTAAGAACAGGTTGTATACAGCAGAAAGAAAGAAAAGGGAAAAAGCTGGCAAACATGACTAAAAGGTCAAAAGAGTAGTTATTAGGATCGACGGCAATTTATATGACCTTACTTTCAAGAAAGTACTTTGAAAGTATTTTAAAGCTGAGTAGCTTTTACCCTTGGGCTGAAGAAGAGAGAGTTCTCATGGTCTAAAACAACATTTCCATTTGGGTCAGAAGTGCACTCCCAAATGCACCCACATAGCATCCTTTGGTTCTTATCATTGAAGTCTTGAAACATGCAAACTAGATTCCTCTCAGGTGTAACTGAAGCATATCTGTACTCTATATCTCTCTGATCTGTGCTCCTGTGCCTAGTGGTTGTTCAGTCCATGGGCCTAAATTAGAGCTAGTCAAAGTTAAAATGCATTATGAGTATATAACACAGATTTGGGATTCTCAGGAACAAGTGTTTTACTCCGCAAGTTGGCTCTTGTTTCTCCATATTACTTGCAAGTATGGATGCATATTCAGAATCTTTCCTTCAGCAGTATGGTTTGGCTTGGTTGACTCCAGCATGATAATGGCCTTACATACCTCTGCTGATCCTTCTTCTTGCCTTTAGCTCACCTCCTGATAAATGCCATGCAGAGTCCAGCATGTCCCTGATCAAACAGCATTAGGCTCTTCAGTCTCAGGCAAGGGAAAAAGAAGTGGGGGAAGCAGCAAACCCACAGGCCCTGAGGGAAATCTTTTCTTTTGATTCAGCTAAATAAATATAGACCTGTTTCAAAAATTCTGAAAAACCAAAACAGAAAGGGAAGCAGAACACAACCTGCCATTTCTTCCAGTAGTTGTGATCCTGTACCATTATATATGGCAGCCTCTGGGACTTGGCAACACTATATTCCAACTCCAGTAGTGTCGACGGTGTCAGGATGCTCATGCTTCATGGGGCTACAGTCCTGCTTTGTGTTGCCTTTGGGAAGGAAAACACTATGAGCACTTGGGTATCAGGAGAGGGATCTTGCAAGTTCTTGATTAAAAGCAGGAATATACCAGCTTTAACATATTTTTATATACATATAATATATAAGTTCTATCCTAACATAGTAACTTTATTAAGAATTAGTATAATTTTTTTTGACTCATAACCTCAGAAATAATAATCTCATCAGGATTTCCTCCCTCTTTCCCTCCTTCTTTCCTCCCTCCTCCCTCATTCTTCCTTGCTTCCTGCCTTCTTTACCTCCTTCTTTCTCACAACAAGACAACCAAAATGAGCTTTTTCATTGTTTTGATTTCTGCAATGGACTACCAAGCAAATATTGAACCATGACTCTTTGAACGTTCTTGTGTTCACTAGCTGGTTCAGAACTGCTAAACGTGCCAGAGAACCCTTGATCAAATACAGTTAAGTTGAGTGCAAATCTAAATAATTTCTGGCTGTAAGCTATTAGGTTAAAGATCTCAAATATCCAAAGCCCAGTTAGTATTTCCTTCATTCCCGGCCCCCCCCCCCCCCCCCCCCCCCCCCCAAAATAAAGAATGGAGGCAAATAAAATAATCTGATTCCACTGTTCTGGGGGGAGGTGGGGGAAGAAAAAAAAAATTACTTCTCCCCTTAAAGTCCAGGAAAGCTGTTACTACTTACAAAGTAATCTCTCATACTTGCAGACTCATATTTTCTGAGAGACATAGTAACATTTCTCAGTAGACAGCTGAAAGCATCCTAGATGATGCTAAATGTTTGCTTTTATTAAACCTATCATGGATCTTACGGCCTCTGATGTTACACATTTGTTTAGCAGCCTGAAACTGCCAAATGAGGCAATTTACTCCCTCCATTTTTTATTGTTCTTATATGTCTTAAAGAAATGTTGTAGCTGAACTTATATTATGAACTCTTTGTTCCTGAGAAGTAATTTATAGCTTGGGCTGTATAGCTGGGTTGAAAAATGGTGTACCTTTTAGCTCAGAGGTAATGCTTTTTTCTGGTTTTCTTTTGTATTATAGAAAACTGCAAAAGTACAAAAAAACCCTAAAAAACATCCATTAGGTCAACAAATTCATAATGCTTGCATCATCAAAACAGCTGTTGAAGGTGATGAGCACTGAAGCTTGTAAGGAATGCAGTAGACTGTATTTGATGGATGGGGATTTCTAATTGTTCTTTGGGAAAATGGCCTGACTTTTATTTGTATAGATTTAGTGCTTAGCACAACTGCACCCTAAATCCCAACTGTGAAGTCCAAAGTCTAGAATTTCTGGTTAAGAAAATTTACAATATAGATAAAAAATAGAGGATTAAGTGTAAAATATACAGCTTTGTGCATAATTTTTAATGTACCGGTGTATTGGGTTTATGTGGCAAGGTTTTGGTGGCAGAGGGGGCTGCAGGGGTGGCTTCTGTGAGAAAACACTTGGAGCTGCCCCCATGCCGGACAGAGCCAGTTCCAGCCATCACCAAGATGGACCCACCACTGGCCAAACCTGAGCCAATCCGTGATGTTGGTAGCGCCTCTGTGGTAACACAGATAAAAAGGATAAAAAATGCTGCACAACAGCATCTGGGAAAGAGGAGTGAGAAAATGTAAGACAATCAACCCTGCAGACACCAAGCGTAGAGAAGAAGGAGAGGGAGGAGGTGCTCCAGGCGCCAGAGCAGAGATTTCCCTGCAGCCCACAGACAAGACCATGGGGACGCAAGTTGTCCCCCTGCAGCTCATGGAGGTCCGTGGTGGAGCAGATGTCCACACTGCAGCCCGAGGACAACCCCATGCTGGAGCAGGTGGTTGTGCCCTGAAGGAAGCTGCAGCCTGTGGAGAGTCCATGCTGGAGCAGGCTCCTGGCAGGAACTGTGACCTGTGGAGAGGAGCCCATGCAGGAGCAGGTTTTCTGGCAGGACATGTGAACCTGTGGGGAAACCACACTGGAGCAGTCTGTTCCTGAAGGACTGTACCCCGTGGAAAGGACCCATGCTGGAGCAGTCCTTGAAGAACTGCAGCCCGTGGGAAAGACCCACGTTGGAGAAGTTACTGAAGGACTGTATCCTGTGGGAGGGACCCCATGCCGGAGCAGAGGAAGAGCATGAGGAGGAAGGAACAGCAGAGACGAAGCGTTATGAGCTGACCACAACCTCCATTCACCATCCCTGTGCGCTGCTCAGGGGGAGGAGGTAGAAGAGTCGGGAGTGAAGTTGAGCCTGAGAAGAAGGGAGGCGTGGGGGGAAGGTGGTTTTACATTTGTTTTTATTTCTTATTATCCTAGTCTCTTACAATTAATTGGTAATAAATTAAATTAGTCTTCCCCACGTCAAGTCTGTTTTGCCCATGACAGTAATAAGTAAGTGATATCCCTGTCCTTATATTAACCCACAAACTTTTTGTTGTATTTTCTCCCCATGTCCTGCTGAGGAGAGGGAGTGAAAAAGCAGCTTGGCGGGCACCTGGCAGACAACCAAGTTTAACACACCACAACCTGAAAGGCTGTCAATTCTCTGTTTGCTATAATTTGTTGTCAATTATAAATATAAACTTCTTCAGAAGCTTTATTGGAAGCTTCCAGAGCATGGGATAGATTGCCTTTAAAAAGTCCCCAAGTCCCTTACTGAGAAAAAAAACCAAACCAAACCAAACCAAAACCTTCAACATGGTGGTAGAGAAGAAAGAAGAAAAAGAAATTATTAAATTACTACTTTCCAACTGGAAATACTTTGGAGTTTAATGTAGGGAATGACAGGCAGTGAGGTGGGGGAGAAAACGTTGAGACTGAAGGACATGCTAAAGGGATAAAGAAAAGCACTTTGAGATTGTGTCATTCTAGACAAAGGAAAAATTTGTAGTACTTAAGGTTTGATTTGAAAAAGCATTGCGTAAGACCCTGCTTAGAGAAACAGGGGAATAGAAGTGATGAGAAATAAGATGAACAAATGTGAGAGGAACACACATAACCTTGCAGAAGTATAGGAAAACATCACTAAGACTCTAAGACTGATGAGAGAGTGAGCGGATGGGATGAAGATGAATATATGTAACGCCAGGAAGCCAATTATTTTAGCATCAGCATTTATTATGCTTTTAGATTACATACTGTGGTCACATTTTTGAATTTAAAATTTGGTAACTATTATGATTTTTTTAAAACAACAGTATCATAATACAATGATAAATAGCAGGAATGACTGTAGGATATTAAAAAGAAATAGTTTAAATATTATTGACATTTAATTTCTTGGCACTAAACATCTGAACACTGCACAATCTTGCAGAAAAGGAAATTTGGTGCTACACAACTATCGCTTAAACTTGCAGAAGAGGAAATGTGAAAACTATCCTTACTTGCAATACACCCAAATCAAATAATTTTCATGTATGTACAGGATTTGGAATAAGAAAAGGAATCGACGATCTTTTAGATCTCATTGCAGAGAAAATTTGCAAGAAGGTGAATAAATAATGAATTAAATTCTTTTGTTGCTAAAGATCAGAAAGATCAAACACAGTCATATTTTTATAAAGTATTTCCATTTGCTTTATATTAACATGTTCCTTACAAGTATTCTATGTATGATGCTTTCATGAAGCACAGGAGGCAATCAGCTTTCTGGTTTCCACAGACTTGCCACTGAAGTCAAAATGAATTGCAGCATAAACTAACTACAGGTTAGAGACAAAAGATGATCCATCTCCAGATAATTTTGTAACAAAATTTACTTGTAAGAGTTAACTTTGATACCTTTTCAGGAAACTCTTCCACCATGGTTACAACGTCCCTCCTAGATTGTCTTTATCTTCATGCCTGCCCAGCTGTACAGGGACTAAATCTGCTCAAGGAAGTGGCAATCTCCCCTCCTTCCAGAGCCCTGCCCTTGGTGGTTGAAGCTGCCAGGACATGGCAAGCATCTGGCCATCCTTCATGCTGATCCCATTCCAAATATGATGTATATTAAACTGGTTAACAAACCAGATGCAATCTGTCCCCAGGATTTTCACATAATTATATTGGTTACATTAGAGCAGTAGTAACAGAAAAAATGTCCCTAATAAAAATCTGAGCTGAAAATAACACTGTTATGTGGGTTGAAAGCTTTTCATTGCAGATTTTAAAGAAAGATCATGGGGGTTTGGAGGAGCAGAGGGAAAGCATTTGTTTTAGAGGAAAACATTTTTCATCAATGAGCTGAAAATTGAAATATTGTAGCTCAAAAACCGAATGCTGTCCAAATTTTGTGAAAACTGTAGGTCTTCTCCCTGTTTCCTCTGCTCCCAGAACTTTAGCTGGATTATTTTTCCCATGATACAGAACTGTCAAGGACTCCTAAAATGCATCCGCTGTTCAGAATTTTAAGTAGAACCATTACTGACAAAAAATATGGGTTTTTTTAAAAAATTATTAAACATGCTGAGAAATTTATTTCTGAGGCAGGAAAAGAGCAAGAATTGAGAACCTACCTCTCCTTCAATGGAGAAATAACACTGCAAATGGACAAAAGTTGGGAATTCGTTTGCCTTTTTTGGCTAGATGTTTGTCAAGAGTTGAAAATGTTTAGTGTTCAGTAACAATTTCAAATTTCACAAAAAATTTTAGTGAGTTTTAGCCATTTTTAAAATTTATTTCATAGTTTCTGATTTCTATGGAAGATTACAATTTCTGCAGAGCACACTGGCTTCTGATGTTGCTGGTTCTGTTAACCAGAAATTATGCAGTCAAACTCTATAACCCTAACCATTTAGCTGTGATATTGCTCCAGCTAATGAAATCTCTAAGCACACTTTGGCATCTCCTGCTAACAGAGAAAGGTATAGTTCCCTCCAATCCCACCTGTCAGCCTGTTCAATCACAGTTAGTGAGTAGCTAAATTTGTCACTACGCAGCAGCTTCTTATTTCTTCTTTGCCTCACAACTTCATCTGAGAAGATAGGTTATATTTCTTTCAGCTGTTTTCCAACAAATGGCTGTCATTAAGTGCTTTGGTAGCTTCCTTAGGCTCTGTCTGTAATCAGTGAAGAAAGGCTGCTCCAGAGGGTGAGTGGGAGCATCCAAATCAGGTGCTGTTCAAAACCATCTGGGTGAACCCTTTTCACTTTACACTGGAAACTGAGTGGGATGAATGCCCTGGAGAATAAAATGTTGTTACTGGTCTATTATTAATCAATTTGCTTCAAGTTTGTTTGTTCCACTGTTTCTTCCACCATCCCATCTTGAAATTCAATTTGGAGGTTTGGTTTCTTTCTTGTTTTCCTTTTTGTCTCCAGGCTAACTATTCTGTTTCTTCCAATATCTTCTGCTTCCTTGCAAGATGGTTTGTCTGGTTACATCTTTCCTTTAGTTCGCATTCTATGCTAGTAAATCATTTTGAGACCATCTTTGTTACAATAGTACAAGAACTGATATGTGAGGGGCCCATGTACAGCTGTACTAGAAAGCAAACAGAATCATGCCCCTGATCCTAGTCACAGTCTCGGTCAAAAATACTTGCTGGGAATGCCTCAAGATCCTAGGTACCAAACACAGAAACACTGACAAGAAGACCTAATAAGTTTACCTTTTTTTAGGCTAGGACACTGGAAAGAATTATTCCAATTTCCTCTGATTCCTATAACCCTGGCTATTATTATTTAGATCCTTAACAACAACTCCTCACACTTCTGATTGGCCATGTTGAATGTAAATGGTTCTTAAAAGACATCTTGGTGACAAAAAATGTCAGGTTGCCAGAATAGAAGGAAATACAGAACCAGTGTCCGCTTAAGGACTTCATCACTCCTTTCTAAAAGTAGTGCAGAATGAGGCAAAGTGCCTTTTTTGGGATGGTCCATGATCATTTATAACCCCTAATCTCTCCTGCCTCAGCTCTACTCTATTTCCCTTGAGTTAAAAATGCAAAGTCCTATTCCCGTGAATAATACTTCCTTGAATAAATAGTCCTAGATTTCACTGAGCTCTTATATCTTACTGTACCCACAGAAAACTATTTGCACTATTATCACTGTTATTATTTTACATACTGTAACATTAAATGGAAAACAAAATGTAATTAAAATAAGAGTTAGTAAATATTCCATAATAAGACTGGCAAGTGTTTTTATGTCTTTCCAGTATTTATGAACACTTATCATACTTTCTTTTAACTGTCTTTTATACAGACTGCACACATTTAGCTCTTTTAATCTTCCTTTAAGTGTTACTCCCTTCAGCACTGTGATCATTTTTATTCCTCATGTCTCACCTCTTACCCTTCAATTATTCAGTCTTTCTCCAGTAATCATATACCCAAGACTGAATGTTATATTCTGGACAACAGTATATGAAAGAAATGCAGTCCATAACTCAAACAATATTTAAGCATGTAAATCATCTTAGGCATATGATAAATATCATTAATGTCACTGAAAGGATCCAAATCTACATGTGTGTAGGCTTCATACTGTGCTTTGGAATTACGCAGAGGAAATATTTCTTTTCCGTTGAGTGCCATATCAACAATTCTGTATCAATGGTTGATTTTTTTTTTTTTTTAAAGTAAGCTCTTATTTGGGTGCTATGGGATTTTGGTCACAATTGCTTTTTTCTTCATTACTACTTTCCCTATATTAAGGGTTATTTCCTGTATATTTTCTAGAAAAAAATAATTTACTGTTTGTTATTATGGTTCAGATATCCATATTTTTTCCTTTGTATTATTTGTATTTACCATTTTTTTACCTATTTCCAACTGACAATTCATAAATGTCATTAGAATCTTGATGCTCTCTCCTAAAATATCCATACCAGTCATAATGTGTCTTGACAAGTCTCATAGTCTGAAGTGTCATAGTATATTCTCTTACAAGCTAATTACTTTACTTTTTCTTACAAATCTTTGCTTATTGTTTTCCTATGGATTTTTAGTCCAGGTGATGGTATTTGTATCTAGCACAAATCAAACTTATTAGGAGAGGGAGAATTTACCAGGTATTTCACATCAAATATCACAGTAAAATAAATTTGACTACTATTTTCTCCTCAGCTACCTTTCTTCTGCCTTTTTTTTTTTTTTCCTTGTTCATTTTCCACTTCTTCTTGTATCTTGGCACCTAAAAAAGTCTCATGTATTTTTCAAGTATCCACTACCATGGATTAGGTTAGTCATATATGAATCTTCAGATAAAAAGGAAAGAGAGAAATACTTTTGGTTTTTATAAATCAGGATAGTCACTCTCAGATCTTTTCTCTAGACTGCTAATGTAGCAAAATTAGTTGAATAATACAGTTGTAAGTTTCTTATACAGCAAAATTTTGCCCAAGATTATCTCGGAGGTTTTAGTGCCCTCTAGTGTGCTACAGTTTTAACTTTCCCCCCCCCCCCCCCCGGATTCACTAGTGCCAAATATGTACAAGATAAATAAACTGAAGTAATACCCAGGGATCTGAACAATGTCCAGCGAGCACAGGGGGTACAGTAGGAATCATGTGGCATAGTTATTCAAAACCACATGAGTGCTTACAAATTTAAGAGGTACTTTCCCACATATGATTTTTGGATGATGGAGGCCTTGGCACATTTAATCTTACACAACTGTTTGCAATGTCTAGAAAGTGGTAGTGTCTGTGAGAGGAGTTGAGAGGTATCTGAGAAACCTGAGCAAATGATTTGGCATATATTTGTTGGCACCCCAGTATCTGGGGGGGAAAGTATTGCACCATTCTCAGCACCACAAACACTGCTTTGAATTGTTGCAGCTTTCTTTCATGCTGTTCACATGATGTCTGAAGGATGAGACCAATAAGTATTTCAGAATTTTTTGGGTCAGGATCAGAGACTGAGGGGAACCAAAGACGGACTACTACAGATTAGAACAATATGGGAAGGAAACAGACTCACTGTGAAAGAAAGAGGAAAAAACAGAAAAATAAAATGTCTTTAAAAGGAAGAGATTTAAAATATTGGGAATGACAAAGAGGAGAGAAATGCTTAACTCCTGTCATGGCCATAATCAATCAAAATGTATGGGAGATGTTCCAGTTCCAGAACGAAATTCAGCGATGCTTACAGGCATTTCCCCCTTTAGACTTTTCCTTTCCCATCCCCATCCTCTCTGCAGCTCCTAATTCTATTATCTACCGCCCGAGGATTAACAGATTGTATGCAGTGAAGGAAAAAGAAAAAAGAAAAAAGGCCCATTTAATTCTATTTTCTGTTTTTGCATTGAGTTAGTGTTGCAAATTCCTTTTGTTACACATTGCCTTTGTAAATTTTGTCAAACTGTGCTGTTTGCTATATGCCTTTCTTTGGATTTTATATTAGCATCAGTTAGCACAGTGTCTTTGCATTGTGGTGATTTTAACATTTCTCCATTTGGGGTTAAAAAACTTTGCTTGTAAAAGGAGTTTTGAAGGCTTTTTTTCTTTTTCTAATTGTCTTTCTTAATTTTTATTTATTTGAGGAAATTCTTGTTCGAATTTTCCTCCTAGACATTTTTTCCCAAACTCTGCTATTAATTTTCCTAAAATTATTCACAGCTACTCAATTGATTCTCTGAGTTCTTTTGTTTAGTTGGACTTTCTTTTTGAATGGAAACATTCTGGGGATGTGTATACAATCTAGAGAATAAAATTATATTTCTCTCAGCCTGGAGGTTAGAACTTTTGTTCACCATCCCAAGTATAAAAGTTTTACATTCACCTTTTCAGCAATGATATTTTTGATGAATGACACAATTCAAAGGTCTGGAACTTCTGGATGTAGATTCTCAGTTTTCAAGAATTAGTAGAGTTGCTTGGTTTAGGTAGATAGCTTGATCTTTAAATTCGAGTTTTTTAGTTTGAGGTTATTTCCAGCTGGGGTTCATCAAGTAACTGGTAAGGACATCTACCTAATATAAGATGAATTTTGTGTCCTGTATATATCTGTGATACTACACTTAAATTCTTCAGCGTGACATGGAGCCGGCTATGCGAATGTTATTAGAGAACAGGAAAACAAAACAAAACAAAACAAAACAACTTGTATTTATGCCAGTCTACCTCACTTTATCCTGTTTTATATGTAGAGAATACAAGGGGCCAGGGGCTGATCTGGGGCAAACTGCTTTAAGTTCACTAGCTCAGAAGCCATACAGAACCAATGCAAAGTTCATTTTTTACATAAATGTCTAGCTGTATAAAACCTACATTTCCAAACCAGTGCATGTAGTTTTACACTGTCCTCTTCCTGGAAGCAAGGAATATAACTGTTTTGTGTAACAGTAACTAGATCTGTGTAAACTAGTGTACATAGCATCAGCACCTATTTTTAAAGCATGCAACAGCTCTCCGTCCTGTTGCCAAAGTCGTATTAAAGACCTCCTTTGAACTCAGAACATCTAGTAGATGGTTGAGGAAAATCTCTCTTGTTTATCTGGGTTCCTTTTTAAGATTTATTTTCAGTTCTTCATTGTTCCTACTTATTTGTGGTATCTAGCTTAACTCACTAAAGCTTCCCTGAGTACCATCTGATGGATATTATTGTTGCTTTTGCAAGACAGTGTGCCAGAAAAAACATCTGGTTTTAAATGACAGTGAATTAGGCCAACTCTCTGATCTGAATCCTGGGAGGCTAGAACATACAGCAGGCAAGCCCTTTCCTTTTATGTATATAATGCAAAAGACATCTCTGTTTATTATTTGCTTTAGAAAAGCTATCAAAGTATAAACAGAAAGTGTAATAATATTAAAAAAAAAAAACAACAAAAAAACAACAACAAAATATCTAAATATCACAAAAGCTCTTAATAACCCAGTGGTGACAGGAACCATTTGTGGTATTACCAGGAAATACCGTACCATGTACTAAAGCAACAACACAGTCTACATGTGGCAACAATGGTAATAGCACACAGTAATTTGCCTAACCAATGTTGCATTTACATGCTGCTAAAGTAGCAAAATACTTGAGCCCCTAATGTGTACAGAAACTGGAAGGTGCCTATAATACCAGAGGAGTTTTACCCTATAGTTTAAAAGCATGTCTTAAATCAAGTACTTTATTATTCAATATATAAAAGGCTTTATGAGCATGGATCTGCAACTCTGCACTTTTTGCCTCCCCATATGGCTGCTTGCAAGTGCTCCACGAAGGGAATCTGACACTGGTTTTGCTCTAAATGCTTCGGACACTTCTCAGAAAGTCTTGAAGGAATCAGCACAGTGGGGAAATCTTATCCTGGGACCAAAGACCAGTTAAGGACCTTTTTCTTTTTTTCTTTCCCTTCCCTCCCCCCCAGTGGAAAACTAGAAAGAGAGAATGAGTTGGATTTGTGATGGAAATTTAATTTTGGAGGCTGCAACCATTACTTTGAGAACCACTGCTTTAAAAGGAATATGACAAGTGAGGCAAGGGAAACTATTCTAGACAGTAATTTTTGGAAAATGTATTCTGGTACTGGTGGCATGTCCTGACTATTTCTGTAGCTTTTCAGAAAGCGTTATAATCAGTATTTCCAGCTTTGAGAATTAGCTGGAAATAAGGATATATTTTCTTATGGCATTATGACATGCTATTCTAGTCCTGGCCAGATATACCAGCAAGAGAGATTTTCATGTGATGATCTAGAATAAGTGTTCTAAAATGGGCTGTAAAAATAAATAAATAAATAAAATTACAAATGTGACAGCCTTTGCTTGAATTTGCCACTACCACTGGGAAAAGGCAGAAATAAATAGATGGACTTTTTAAAAGGTTTGTTTCCCTACAACTCTGAATTATACAGGTATTTGAGTCTAATATAATGTTTTGAACAACTTTGTGGTCTTGTGCAATTGAGTAGGTACATTACTTTGAAAGAGATCATAAAGCTTGTAAGAAAACTTTCACAATATCCACTATCGTAAAGGAAATTTCCCATTGGTAAATGTGTATTATAGGGCACAAGAGGTTCCCCAGCAGGCTACCAAATACAAAAAATATTCTACTCTTAAAAACAAAAAACAAAACAGACAAAAAAACCCACTACTATGAGAACTCCAAAACTTTTTAACTTTTTGAAAGATATGTAGATAACAGTACTACAGGTATTATATTATACACTTCATTTTAGGTAAACATGTCCCAGATATCTACCTCAAATATAAACTAACACAGAGTTTGTTAAGATTAGTCACAAAATTATGCTATTTTTCTTCTCCTACTACCTTTATGTACATGGAGAGAGTGCCCATAGCACAGACCTAGCTTTTTAAAGAAAATCTTTTTATTTTGAGAATATGTATACAGTCCTGCTGAGCAGCACAGTTGTTCATAATCTTCTTCCAGATTTCTGTCTTCCACAGACTGGAAGGGTAATGGACTTATATGATCCTTCTAGTTTTCAAATTTGTGAGTCAAAGCTCCGTGGGAGAGAACCACTAGCTCTGCATTGAATGCTGTGGGTTTAGTGACGTCCAACAATGCATTTATGGAGTAACTCCACTAAAGTCAGTATGTAAAACCCATGTGAGATAAATCTGGATATATTTAAGCTTTATGTTTTATTTTTCTATTAATTGTATAATTTTATGCAGACTATTTTTTGACAAGCAAATCAATACATCCCTTTTTAAGTATTTTGCCCCATACTTTGCAACAGAGAAAATGAGAACAAATAGAAGTAGCAGTCAGGAATTTATACCAATTTAGCATGGCTAAGATACTAAGATATACAATCAGTACCTTGCTGACTAGAATACAGAGAAACCAATTCATCTAAAATCCTGAGTTTTCAGGTTTTTATATGCTCCTTCCATTGCACTGTGCAGATTCATTGGTACTTTGTGCTGTGGTGCATTTTGCAACCCCATGAAGAAAATTTTCCACCTAGCCAGACTAATGGACCAGTAAATATTGTTAATGGCTGTTCTGCATTCCCCATAGCAGTGCAAAGCAATTGGAACATACTAGTTAATATGAACAATAAAGATTAAAACCATGGACATTAAATCATTTGGTTGACCCTTTTGCCAATCCATAAATGTTTTCTCCATCCTGATTTAAAAAGAAATCTGAGGCAAAAAGCTTTTCTGGTCAGTGTGTGTGTCACCCCCGTGTTTGTTCAATTTTTGACTTTGACTATTAAGCATTTCTCTAGGCTTAATTTCTGCAAATATTTGGTAAGTCATTGACTGAGGGAGTTCATGAAATGCATAATTTGGAGTCAGATGTGTGAATTTTCACAGGAATGTATGCGTGTGAGCACAAAGCCACAATAATACCTAAGCGATCTCTCTGATGACTACTATCAATACTTGAATATCAGGTTCTCAATGTAAACCATGCAAGACCATGTTTGCTCCGTCCCTGTTCCCTAAGTTCTGAGAAAGGCTGGAGGCAGAATGGGGCTGGTTGGGTGTACAAGCTATCTGACAATACACACTCTGATTTGCAGGGCAATACAACACAGGCATTTCCCTTGGGTATAGTGGTTCTGCATTCCTTCAAACTATTCACATCATCCCAGAGGGTAGAGCACTGAGACTGAAAGGAACAAAGGAACATTGTTTTCTGATGAAATTAAATATAACAGTAATCTGAGATTCTGAAGACAAAAACTGCTTGCAGCATAATTTGAGTATAATGTATATCTATATGCTTTTACCTCTGTAATCTTGTGGCAAGCAGGTCTATGTCATACTTAAGTGCGAAAAAAACATCTGAAGAAAAGATAGTTGTTTCCTAAATTTGTCTGGGCACAGAAACTGCCAAATCAAACAAACTTTTCTTTTCAGTTCAGTTCAGTTCAGTTAAGCTTTCAAAAACATGATTTTTATTTCATTGTCTGTATCATTCAGACTATGTAAATAGAATGATATTTTGGCTATGTGTTTTGTTTTTGCAATGCTACATAATAGTACTTAGTGGGGATGTAAGTCAATCACAGTACGACAAGAGGTCAGTGATGGAAGACTCAGAGAGGCAGGAAACTTATTTTGTGCTGACTTGCTCTGTTCCCTGCTAACACAGAGGCAAAGACAGAAAAGATGAAAAGCAAAGTTGAAAATTACATTACGTAGAGGGTCTAAGTCATTCTCCTTGGCCTTGGTATGAGGGACAACTCAGTTAAACTTTGCTTTTCTTCTTTTTTAATTATCTAACAGATAGAGGACACTAGATTTTGTTCCACACTAACTGGTCTAAAATCAAAGCAGGAGATACCAGTAAGTGACTTTTGACATGCGCTCATAGAATAAAGATGAGAACTTGTGGTGGGTTGAACTTGGTTGGCTGCCAGGTGTCCACCAAGTTACTCAATCACTCTCCCACCTCAACAGAACATGGGGAAAAAAATACAATGAAAAGCTCATGAGTCGAGATAAGGACAGGGAGATTGTTTACCTATTACTGTCATGGGCAAAACAGACTTGACGTGGGGAAGACTAATTTAATTTATTACCAATTAATTGTAAGAGACTAGGATAATAAGAAATAAAAACAAATGTAAAACCACCTTCCCCCCACGCCTCCCTTCTTCTCAGGCTCAACTTCACTCCCGACTCTTCTACCTCCTCCCCCTGAGCAGCGCACAGGGATGGTGAATGGAGGTTGTGGTCAGCTCATAACGCTTCGTCTCTGCTGTTCCTTCCTCCTCATGCTCTTCCTCTGCTCCGGCATGGGGTCCCTCCCACAGGATACAGTCCTTCAGTAACTTCTCCAACGTGGGTCTTTCCCACGGGCTGCAGTTCTTCAAGGACTGCTCCAGCATGGGTCCTTTCCACGGGGTACAGTCCTTCAGGAACAGACTGCTCCAGTGTGGTTTCCCCACAGGTTCACATGTCCTGCCAGAAAACCTGCTCCTGCATGGGCTCCTCTCCACAGGTCACAGTTCCTGCCAGGAGCCTGCTCCAGCATGGACTCTCCACAGGCTGCAGCTTCCTTCAGGGCACAACCACCTGCTCCAGCATGGGGTTGTCCTCGGGCTGCAGTGTGGACATCTGCTCCACCACGGACCTCCATGAGCTGCAGGGGGACAACTTGCGTCCCCATGGTCTTGTCTGTGGGCTGCAGGGAAATCTCTGCTCTGGCGCCTGGAGCACCTCCTCCCTCTCCTTCTTCTCTACGCTTGGTGTCTGCAGGGTTGATTGTCTTACATTTTCTCACTCCTCTTTCCCAGATGCTGTTGTGCAGCATTTTTTATCCTTTTTATCTGTGTTACCACAGAGGCGCTACCAACATCACGGATTGGCTCAGGTTTGGCCAGTGGTGGGTCCATCTTGGTGATGGCTGGAACTGGCTCTGTCCGGCATGGGGGCAGCTCCAAGTGTTTTCTCACAGAAGCCACCCCTGCAGCCACCCCATTACCAAAACTTTGTCATATAAACCCAATACAGAACTATAGCAGACAGCATACTTTACTTGCTTTACTTCTTTCTTGCTTCTGTTCCCCTCTACAACTGCATTTTGACAAGAGCTGATGTCAAGCTTTGGGAAACATATCCTAAGCTAGCACTGCATGTACAAACAGTCATTGCTTATTCCCACACAGTCCACTCAAGTTAAACATGTTTAAATGAACCTTGAATTTGGGTAAGAGGTTCTAAAAATGAAACAAGATAACTGATAACTGGAGAAAGTGCTGTGTTTCTTAATAAGAAGTTACATTTTCTTCCATAGTTACACAGAAAAGTCTTGAAGTTTCTGGTTAGCTACAAACACAGTGAAAGATAACCTACATAACCTCTAATGGGACCTTTAAAATAATGAGGTTTTAAAATATTAACTTACATTGAAATTATATACAGATAAAACATCGAAAAATATCAAAAGCTGGAAATCAAAATCCCTAAATGAATAATATTATTTGCCTTAAACTATGGACTATTATTTGCATTAAACTAGACCAGCATTAAACCCAATTTCCATCATTCACAGCTTTTGTGATGTGATTTCTCATACTATAGCTAGGTAAAACTTAGAGTTCCCAATACCTCCAATACCTCTTCCCCCACAATACCAGTATTAAGTCCAGAATCCATTCTGGACTTAATATTTACAGCCTGGGAGCTGAAGAATCCTCCTCTGAGAAATGTCATGTAAAACAAAACCTCCAGAAGAACAGTAGGCTGTTCCTGGTAGGGGAGGTAAATCAACCCTCGAATCAAAATGTGCAAGGTTTCTTGCACACTTCATAGA
Source organism: Aptenodytes patagonicus (assembly GCF_965638725.1). NCBI lineage: Eukaryota > Metazoa > Chordata > Aves > Sphenisciformes > Spheniscidae > Aptenodytes > Aptenodytes patagonicus. The sequence continues at coordinate 46,933,160 of NC_134949.1, forward strand.
CAAAATTTCCAAAAATATTATATTTGACTGCTCATTCCCTGAGGGAACATGGGACTAGCAGGTGCTCTTGAAAGCATGTAATAACAAGTGGACCAAATCACTTTGACATTTGTTAATGAGGCTGCAGAACTGTTAATAGGAATTTCACACAGCCTCTATAATTACATTGTAGAGGTCCAAAGATTCACCTGTTTGTCTGATATTTCTACCTGATGGTTCAATAACTCATTTCTATGATGTGCCTTTAAGATTATCAAAACTAAAAAGCAAATCCTGAAAATATATCCATTCCCTTAATAGTCCAATTTCTATTTTTATAAATGAAGCAGTTCAATTTTCTTTGCATTTAATACTGAAATAGAACATGTAATATGTCAGTAAGAATTGTTTATTGACATTCTTATGGTTATTGTAAAGAATAGAATACTTTCAACATAAATTATATAAAAACAAAGAGGAGGCAGGGGAAAATAGTGAAAGAATACTTATTAAAACAGATGAAAATTTACAGGAAAATGGAAACAGAATAACTGACTAGTTCAGTGGAGATAATTACAGAGACTTAAATCAGAGAAACTTATGTCACAGAGATTTAAGTCACAGAGACTCAGATTAATAAATAAGCAAATAAATAATATCAAAAAAAGCACCAAACCCCACTATATATATGGCTTAGAAGACTGTTTTACAAAGAAAGGTAGATTCCCAAGTCCTCTGAGAGACTCAGCTGCTGAGTATTTCCAGGTCTCATCCAATCAGAAAGCGTTGATATCCTTAATATTTAAAACATGAGGAATTAAATCCCAGTATTTAAAATCTCCATTCAAAAAAAATGCAAAGTTTTATGCTTTAATCTATTTAGCAAAACACAGAAAGTAGCAACTAAGATTGTGTCTTGAACTAATCACATTCTTAAGTGCTTTGGAGAGCAGGGATAGACAAATCCAGGCCTCAGGTCACCACCTCCTTCAGTTTCACGTTCAGGGTCCTCTTCTGCTGTCAAGTCTAGAAGTAATCCTGTTCCCAAAGGACTGCTGCTTTGGTAGTTGGGAAAGATGGAGATGGTTTCTCTACATCATCTGAAATCATTGCACTGTACTTATTCAGGGTTCTTCTCTTTTTTCTTATATCACATTCAGCTTTTTCACCTTGTTCTAAGTCAGAGTACCAGCTGACATAGGGAGCAACTCCTGTCACCTATGTACAGCACACATACAAGGGTATTGTAAACCTGGAGGTGCTATCACCATTTACATATGAATAAGAATCAGAAAGCATGTCACTGCTTTTGGACCTTATTTAATTTAGAAAATCCAGGAAAGGTTCTGGTTTGTGTTTGTGTTTTCACTTTATATGCATACACACATATATATACATACATGCATATATATATGTACATGTGCATATACACAAACATACAAACACACACAAACACATACACACCTGCTAAAGCCAATCCTTTGTAGTGAAAGTTGTATCTGATAGATTCCTTCTGTTTGTTCAGCACAGTGAAGTGGATCTTTTAAACCCATTTTCTCAGCACAGTGAAATGGATTTTTTAAACTCAAAATTGGCCAGAATTCTCTAAATAAAATTAGATTCTTCATTTGCACTCTGTAAAGCTTAAATATTAACCAATACATTGGTGTTTCAACCCAGTCAGAACTCCCAATGCTATCCATGTAGTCTCACATTTAAAATCTCCATGCTGGCAAAATCCTGTTCCTTTTTATTGCCACTAACATTTATCCTGTATTAAACATTTATCCTAAATTAAACCAGGTCAAAGAAGCTCATAGAAATTCTGTTACCTTTTAATATGAAAATGTTGAATGATTAAAAAATATGGTGTTCAATAAAAACAGACTTGTAGTAGTCTTGTAAGAGCCAATTTTTAACAGTTTACCCATATTTATTTTATTTTTGAAAGTCCTTTATCTGTACTAAAGATAGCCTTAGTGATCTATCCTGATATTCTAAGTCTACAGAACTGAAAAAGCGATAATCATACAAATATGAACAGGAGAAAAAAAATGGAATGGGTAAATAAATTTGTTTACATAACTATTAGGCTTTCCCGAAACCCAGACAGCTAGGAGAGGTCTTCAAAAGTCACCATGAGCTAACATTTGTGGGTCTGTATCCCCACAACAGGGGATATTCAGGGATTAGGAGATAAGTCACCATGTTATTGAATTTGGGTAGTGCAAGGCAGAAGCAAGGAAGAAGGTGTCTGAAGCCCCAGGGGTGAATTTATACTCAACAGAAATTCTGTTCAGGAAGGAAGATATATGTCCCAAATCTACATCCATTTTAGGGAAAACGAGCCCAAGGATAAGGGTTGTCAAAAGAATATATTCCATCCCCTGAGGAGGTGTGTGAAACATCTTGAGAGTTAGCTTAATTTGACAATCTTTTAAACTGAAGAGAGCACAGGAAAAATGTAAAGCCAAGCAACACATTATTAGATATATGAGCATGTAGTGGTTATTTTCCTATAGTGTCTCTTAAATATAGCAGCTGTTTTGTCATACTTTGTGATAAAATTAGGTTTTCTTTTTAAACATTTACTTTGGCATTTGGCTAATGATGACTGATTTAGGGGGTCATTAGTAAATTTCAATCTTTCACATTCTTTAGGCATTGGGAATCCTCAACTGGAGCACAGACACAAAATTAACACTCTATAGAAGTTATCAGTATTATTTCTATAAACTCTTAGGCCAGAGTATCTGGAAGTCTGAGTGTGGACATAAAGAGATATGAAGAGGAAAATACTGTTCAAAATGTAGCAAGGAATAGGTGTCTGAGTTTTTGCAATATTATTTTTAATTTTTTTTTTTAATTGAAGTACAATGTAACTCCAATAACTGAACAAGAAGCAAAAGATTGTGGAACCAATACTCCCCCATTTTGTCAACACCAGTAAAATTACAGTTATCTCAGCACCACTGTCAGAAAGGATTTAATACAAATGGGATTTATTCATTCAAGAACATAGACAGGTACCAAGAAACAGAAAATATATAAAACAGAAGAAATGTGGAAAAAAATAGCTTCCATCCATGCCCTGATTTCTATTCCTTTAAGAACTCATGTAACTTCAGTTAGTATAGTCTGAAAGGAAAACCTGTTGCCATTTTTTTCAGACTTGTTGATGCTTAACTGGTTGCAAAATCTCCTCGAAATCTGCTCCTTCCTACAGTATTTGCCTTGAGGAAACTCACTGATGTCTAGACAGTAGATTCTGGGGAGAAAAAAAAATCATTATTATTTTTTTCCCCCTATAATTTTACTGGCTTTGGAGATTTTGCTCCGTCTCTTCCTTACAAGTGAAGTTAGTCTGTTATTCTTCTCTTGGGTTGTGTTAAAAGAGCTTGTGTTGAAATTTGTTTTGTTTCCAGTCATTTTCACACGTTATTTCAGAAATCCCTTAGGTAGAATTCAATATAGTTACACTTCTTTATTTGAAAGATTCATATATTAATAAATTAAATATATTTATGAAGCTTGTTTTTCAACAAAATTAAATAATTGTTTTCAAATTAGTGAACAACACTCTTTTTGTAAGATGAAAACTATCAGTATGAAACATAATAAAATCCTGAGCAGAATAAAAATTAAGCCAAGCATAAGCGAGGCTTTTAAAAATCTGCTAATTATCTTAATATTTGTATTTGTCTTTTGATATTTGAGCTTTAGAGCTTTAAAAATGTGTCTGCCATATGTCTGTTTTAAAAAGAATTCAAAAAGAATTTGAAAGCAGAAATTCCCACGCTATCTCTCTCCTGATGCTAATGTGCTAATAAAAAACACTAAAAGAATCCTGTTATGAACAATGACATAACATCTTGTATACTTTTTTAGCTGTTTTAAAACTATCCTTAATCAATAACAATACTTGGTACAAAATTGTAAGGCCTTGTTTCACAGCAATATATAACACAGTGGAAATTGTGCTGGAAATTACAGGGTGGTGTCCTACTGAGAGAGTGAAGCAGTGAAACTGTCTTGGAAGACTCATAGCAGAGACAGACGATCTGAGAGTTTTTATGGTACAAAGGGAATATGAATAAATGCTTGTTGCCTGTTGTAGCAGGACAGAAAAGTCTGATCCAAGATATCCTTGCTAGTCCCATGTTCCTAAAATCATTCCAAGTAGAGTTTCCTACATAAAAAGTAATGTCTGATAAAAAGCAATGGCTAAAAGTTGCCTTTTAGGAGATTTTCATCCCAGCTCCTGTACTAAGATGTTCAGAAAGCTCTGAGAAGCTTTTAATTATCTGGATGCTGCTATACAGTGGGTCTTTGGAAGTTCATCCATCATGTCTGTCAGATCCTGTCAACTGTGACAGTATTTTCTGTGATCTGGGTAGGCCCATGATAAGACCACCCACTTATCCCATACAGGCCAAAGAACAAGTTTCGGACTAATTTTCTGCTGCTAATGACTCATCAGATTTGACTGATTTACCTAAAAACAAGTTTTAATATTCTACCTGAATCACCATGTTCTTCATCTCATGTAAATTAGGACATGCTTAACAGCTGACATGACAAAATGTTCACAACTGTACCAAGTAGTCTTTCATATTATTGTATTCATAATCACCTGAAGGATAAAATTATAAATAAAATGACAACGTGACTTTAAGAAAGATCACAAAATGAAATTTTTATGTCAGTTTCCAATTTGCCTTTTAGCTTTTGCAGGGTGCTGGTGGGAGGGGAGGGAGCTGGCATCCAGGGAAGTAACTTTGCTTATCCTGAATGATAGCTATATCTTAGAGCATCCTGCTAACTCATAGGCACCTTTGCTGCAGTATAGCAATACTTGGGAGGAAAAAACTTATTTCATAAGAGATTAGTCACAGCTATAATTCAGAAGTATATGGGTTATATGTTTTCAATTACTGGAGGGTTTAGGTATCAAATCATTCTCTCTGGCTTTGCTGAGAAATGTTTTATGATGCTGCTTTGTTTCCAGTTGATAAGCTAGCAGCTTCTTGTGGCTGCAGGAAAGATTCCAATGACTACTTCATCTGTATTAAACCATTTGTCATAGGGAGTTAATGGATTAAATAGACTTTTTTTGTGCTTGTGTGTGAATTTAATACAGAACATACTGTTTAAGAAATGCACTAAAATCAAAAGTATTAATGCAAAATAATAAACCATTTTAAAAATAAGGATATGTTAGGAAAAAGCTAGCTGCAACGGTATCAATTGTAGCTAGTAATTCAGTAAAAATATTTCAGATATGAATGTAGGAGGTATTTTCATTTATTTGTTTCCCTTTTGGAAAATATTATTATTTGCATGCTTGATTCTTCATTTTTATTAGACATGCAGGACTCAAGAAAAATTTATAGGAAGAGGGCTTTTTGTTTCTTTTTTGTTTGGTTTGGGTTGGATTTTTGCCAATATTAGTATCAATTCTTTTAAGAAATATCAAGGCATATATGCAAATCTTTGATTTCAAAATGCTCCTCTGTAGAGAGTTTTCTAAACCAAAGTTTCATAGCATGGTTCAGGTTAATTACAGGTGTATACTCCTAGAGGTTGCATCAAGGACCTATGATGAACTGAGGCTTGATTCCAATGCATCAAATAGATCTTTTGTGTATTTTAGCTACATCACTCAATCACTTCTGAATAAAACTTAAATTATCATAAGAACAGTCTTTCTATTCATAAAAGTAGGAATTTTTTAAACACAGTCAGAATTAAGACTTAAGGGTTGCATATACCTTATTTCCTCATATAAGAAAATAATATTTTGTTCATGAAAAATGGAAAGTGGTCACCTAAACGAATGTAATTAAACTACAGTTAAATGTTTAACTGATTGAAGACAGTGGACTGAAGCAAATAATATATTTACCCCACGGAGCTGATAAAGCAAAAATAACTTCTTTATGGAACAGTTGGGAAAAAAAAGATCCTTTTTTTTCTAATGGCAAAAATATTGCTTGTCTCCCTTGAGTCCTACAGCAAACCAATGGACTATAGGAATATATATTTTTGGACATGAGGAAAAATTTCTTTACTGACAGAGTGGTTAAACATTGGAACAGGCTGCCCAGGGAAGTGGTTGAGTCACCATCCCTGGAAATATTTAAAAGACGTGTAGATGAGGCGCTTAGGGACATGGTTTAGTGGGCATGGTGGTGTTGGGTTGACGGTTGGACTCGATGATCTTAGAGGTCTCTTCCAACCTTAATGATTCTATGATTCTATTCTATGATTCTATGATTCTATAGTGGATGGCCATTTTACATACCTATTTTATTTAAAAAATTATAAAAAGTTTATTTGCTTTATCTCCAAAATGCTTTACAATAGTTATGCAGTACAGAAAGGATAATTAATGAAGCACATGCTGATATTCAGCAAGATCTGCAGAACCACCTCTGCACTATCCTAAGAACTTGACAAATATCACCAAATGAAAACACTCCAATTAACCTGAAATTCTAATACTATTATCTCATCCTTCTCCACACTACCAGGAGAAATACAACTGCAGCTATTTAAAAAAAAAAAAAAAATATAGCTTTCATTCAACAAGACTACGTTTTCAATTCTATAGTTGTAGTTACCAATGGGGTTAAAATACTAGTAGCCATGTTGGAGTTTCTATACATTAAAAAGGATGTATGTAGCTATCTTTTCTTTCCATGTCACAAAACTACCTAGTCAACACTTGAAAACATCTCTAGCAGCCATTAGAATTTCAGTAAAGCAGTTAACAACTTTACTGCAAATTAATACTGAAATGACACCATCATACTTGCATCCAACTATATGCACTATGTGCAGTATATATAGTGCATAAACTACATGCAATACATATAGTGACTGTAGGCAAAGAAAACAGTTTGTTCTCCCGCTCTACTTATACTTGAGATTGTTTCTCTACACAAAGTTACAAAGTTTGCCCCTTTTGCCCCTACCCCCAAGGCAAATAGGTCTATATGAGATAAGAAGCACCAAATTAAGTGCTTCTATTAAACGATTTAGGGTAAAAAGAATATAACCTGTCAGAATCTGTCCCTGCAGACAGGGACAGAATCCCCTGCTCTGCACCAAGTATCTAATAAGCAACCGTAATGAGGCAAGTACATAAGTCTTGGTGGACACATCCTAGTAAAAAGTAATGAGTTTTTAATTAGATTTCTAGAGCCGTATCAGAACCTCCTTATGGAGACAGAAGTACCTCATTACCAAAGATATGCATTCCACTAAGAATATGCTAATTTTGGCTTCATGCTGCTGTTTTTTATAGAATTAGCAACAAACCTGCTTGTTGTACTTTACCATATGTCTGGGTGGTGTTCTGCCACATCACCCTGTGATTGCAGAACAGAGACCCTCCCCACAAGCACTGATGGCCATTGCCGAAACCTATGCAAGAGTCGCATAACAGGCCAGATGTTGAAACTTGCACAGGTTTATACAGCTGAACCAATTTGCTGTTAGCTTTCCTTCTCCAACAGAGAAATCATTTTTGTCTCTCCTGTTAAGCACCAACATGAAATACGTCATTAAATATTTGCTTTCCTGCTTGTGGTTTGGCCATAACGATATGTGAACAGATGTGTCACCTCTGTCCTGGTCTGTATGGTGAGCTATTAGTATGCTCTACAGGTCACTGTTAGAGACCCGTTTAACAGGTGGTAACACTCTGAATAAATGTACACAACCCTTGAAGATTTGCTTAGAGTAGATTCAATCACATTCAGATGGGAAGCTATGAGGTTCAGTTACAAAAAGTCAGCATAAAAAGCTATGATTCTAAATTACAGTTTTATACAAAACGTGTATAAAACCCTGTAACCATCAGAGAAAACAGTGCCATGTGGTATTTAAGCTGAGAGTGTAAATGAAAGAATTTGTGCCGTGCAACCCCTGTTGAGGGGACTCCACTAAAACATCCATCTATGAATCAAAACAGCTTATTTGAAACATTTGTTTAAGCAGTACAAATACATTAACAAACTAAATCAGCCTAATATCAATATGTAATAACCAGTTTGACCCCTTTCAAGATCAATTATTTTCCCAAAGTAGGTTTCCATCTTTAGTATGTTGGCAGAATGTCAACTTACAAACAAAACCCATCACAGTGATCTGTTTCATATTTTGAAGCATTTCATTACAATGAACGCAGAAGCACTCAACTGGATTAAATTACTATTTGTATTGTTGAGAGCCAGTTAGACATCGACCAAATTTTCTCCCTAAACAAGGCAAGAAGACGAAAAAGTTCTAGAAACTGAAGAGTTATATTACAAGAACTGTCTGCTGGCTACTGAATAGCTGTGTCACTGAAAGCACTGGTTCAACATTTTGGATGCCTACTTTATCTCACAGAGAAGGGATATAAGCCAGGTGCTGGAGATTCATCAAATCCTATGCCAAGAAAAGAACACATACTGTGCCATTGAATAAAAAAAAGATGGCTAGGCTTTTGGAGAATAGTCAGTTAACCTTTTCCACAGCAGTCAGAACAGGAAGGGAAAAATATTGATCCTGTCATGATCGGTAACTTCTGTATGATATATGCAGCATGTATTTCAGACTCACCTTTGTTATTCTTCTATACAGTCAAAATGTTAAGGTGCTTTAACACAAATAAATGGTCATTTCACAATTTAGCAGAAGCAGAAATGTTTCGACAGGATGCGAGTGTTTCAGTGTTTCATAAATTCTCCCTCACTTTTAAAAGATAAAATGATTGAAAACCAGAAAGTGTGACTGACTGTAAAAATGGATGGTATTGACCACTGTACTAAGTTTTCTAATCCGACTGAAATTCAGAAAGTAAGTCATTGGGGAAGAGGATGAGGCAGAGATTGTTGGTAACTTTATTTATACATGAGCTGTATGTTAAAACCAGAGCTCTGATTTCCTGATGATATCTTAAGAATGATGATTGTATTGCTGGCCCTTTTTTTGTTTATGGCTCTAACTTTCAGATTTTAGCTCTAGACAAGAGCACTACTTCTAATATGCATTACAAAATACTCATGAAGATTTACAGAGATCTTTATGAGCAACCAAATACTCTGTGCGTGAGAGTATGAACAGTTAAAGTATAAGGTAGAGGTTGTGATTCCCCCCACCAGTTCCACAGACACAATAAAATTTCCAGCCACAGCGAGAAGCAGATGAAAAAAGTTTTAGTGAATATGCTATCTAATAAAAACTGAGTTTTCTGTTCATAAAGTGTTTTCAAGCCAATTCTGATTTAGAATGTTCATGTGTTCTGTACAGATGCCTGGAATAAATTGCCTAAAGTGATTTCAATTACATATTGATTGTTTACTTCAGCCAATAAATATTAAATATTTAAGGATTCTAATAAATCATTGAAACATCAGGTATTGTTTCCTTTCCCTCACTGGGTCACTGTAGCTTTAAGTATAATCACTATTTATCTTTGTTTAGTTATTCTATCTGCATAGAGGTAAGTGCAGTTTCTGAGGATCATTCGAAGTATAAAATCAGTTATATTAAACAGCTGTTAGCAATGCAACTAATGCTCATGACAACTAATTGTCAGCATTTCACTAATCATTTCAGAAAAGCAAGTACACTTTTTTTTATTGTATAAAGAAGAATATGTTGTTTTGGTGGTTTTCTTGTTTAACACTGTAAAACTCCAATCCTTTTGGTTAAAGAGAATAGAAAAAAGTAAAGCAAATCTGGTCCTAATCTTATTTTGTATGCTCAAAATATTCTGTCTGAAGCCAGAACCCAAACTGAGAATGACAAAAATCTGTGTGTTCCAGCTATGAGGAAAGATAGTCTGAGAGACCAAAGTAAAATCTCATGCTCTTTTGTTAGCACGCAGCCAAAATCAAGTTGTCGAGTCAGGTCCCAGAACACTGCATGTCCACATAGCACAGTGAGGTGTCAAGCTGAAATACTAAGTCAAGTGCCCAGAAGCAAGATAGTGCTATCAGCACAATGCTGGTACAGCTGCACAGGGCTGTCTACGCTCCCTCCAGACCTCCAACTATCTCATTCAAAGCTGTATCTGGCTGTGGTGTGACAATATGTTAAACTGTCTGCTTGGCTTCTGGTGACAGATCAAAAATAGTGTGGCTAAATGATACAAGTGCCAGTCCAGATTGCTTCTATTCTGCCGTTTCAGATATGTTCAAGCACACCGATGAATTAAGTTTTTATCAGCAGCTTCATGCCAGATCAAGCTTTGTCTGTTCTCCTGCATGGAACATAAAAAACATAAAAGTTGGCATAAATTTGAGATCATGTATTCTGGCTAATTTGACAAAATAAAAGTGTTTGCCCAAGCCCATCTAGATCAAATTGGTTCTTCATTTCTTCCAGTAGCACACAGGTCTGATGGGGGACACATGACCTAAGGATGTCTGAACAGATGTTTAATGTATAATATAGACATCCAGAAAACAACAACAACAAAAAACCCAAAAACCACGGAGGTCTGCACAACACTTCCTTCCTTACTTGGAATCCAGTGGATTGGTTACAACTGCCCTCTATTGCTATTACACATATCTGGAAAGAGGAACTGTGATCCCACTAAGCTGATCAATGACTAACATGACTGATAAGAGAATAATAAACATAAGTGTTTATGATGGCCTCTAAATTGCCAACATCTGTTTTTTTTCCCAACACTCAATATATAATGTTTTAAATTCCCTACCTTGAAAAGAAGTAAAGATGAAAAGATCTCATTTCATTACCTCTTTTACCCTAATATATTTACATATATTTATATAAAATAGCATACATCTCATATCCATATATAACTAAGTGTATGTATATAAAAAAATTAAGATATTTTTTAATCTAATCTTTACGAGTTTGGAGAAAGTTTACAAACGTCATTTTGGTGAACCCTGAGAAGTCAAAACTAGAAGGAAAAACAGAACAAAAACGTTTTGTTCTTCCCTCTCATCGCTTTAAAGCCTCATGATTTAAAAGATCATTGAACATTTGGTCTTGGCAGCTGTCATAATCCACAGTTTTGCATTTACTCTTATAAAAAGTTCAATCAATTATGAATAGTGAACAAATGATTAAAAAATGCATAGTCTTTCCATGAATGATACACAAGAGCTAAATTTGTCAGATAAACTGTTCCTAAAAATATTTGGTTTGGCTCTAAGCAAACAACAGATATAATGAAAAGTAGACTGTAGTTTTGCTTTTTTCTTTGTTTTACTGAAATATTATTAGAAATATAGTTAAAGAGTTTTAGAGCTTTTTTGGCAAGTATCCCTTGACATCTTGAGGATTTCATTTATCGTGTGTGGAGTTAGTAGGCTAGAAAGAAGAGATAAGTACATGTAGTGAGATCATAACCAAGGCAGTTACAATCCTTAAAGTGGGGTTTTGCCTTGTTATCTGGCTGCATTAAACCAAAAATAAAAAATAAATAAATAAAAAAGGATTGGGGGTTTCTTGTTTATTGTCTCTTAATGATTTCCACATTACATCTGCTCAGTTCTCAGTTTAAATGTAAAAAAGCTGTGGTATTTCCCTCTAACTGTTCCGTTCTCAAACTCATCCTAGACTCTGAAAGTGAAGCTGGGTTTTCTCTGGCTCACACGTCTCCTACAAAGACCCTGCAATCTGACTGTTGTTAGGAATTTAGTTGATGATGTGCCAGCTGGAACCAAGCCCAGTTCATTCCCTGGGAGCTGCATTGGTTCTGCAGTGCAACAAAAAGCACAAGTAACAGCAATTTGCTCTAGCCAAGAGGCTGAGCACATCAACAGATAAAGTAGCACGTGTCTCAGAAGACCTTTGTTACCTTCATGACTCTGCTGCTCTAGATTGCTTAGTCACCTTGGACAAATCACTTGCCCTTGCTGTCATTCCTACATCCATAAAAAGAAATAGTCTGTCAAGTAAATGATCTAAAATAGGGCAGAGACTGCATAATAATTACTTGATGTAAAGGTAGTCAGGAAAGGGCTAACTATATGCAGCCTCATCTTCTTTCAAATTAAAAAATATTACTAGAAATATTTAAGAACAGAATAAAGCTGAATGTATTTTCTTATAAATTACACACTAACTCTCACTGAGAGAAAAGGGATACCTAAATAGCTAATCATCCTGACATGAAGTCAGTTAACATAAATAACAAAGTTGAGGACAGGTAATGCATAAAAACATTAACAATTATCTACTGTTTTCAAAGACACTATTGTAGCAGTTACTAGAGGAAACCACAATCACTGAAATTTTATCTTCTATAGAAAGCTATTTAAAGGTATCATAAAGGACTGTAAAATTTCCTAATTAAAACTGATTTAAAACCAGACAAAAGATTAAACTGAGGAGAAAAAAGAAAAAAAAAAAAAAGGGAACAGGAAAAAAAAGAGATGGAACTGAAAATAAAAGAAAGAAAAATGCCTATTCATATGCATTCACACTGGGCCAGCAATGCTTATATACTTGTTGCATGCACTATGTTAATCTGTAAAAAACCTTTCTTCCTGCCTCACCAAGTAAGAACAGACAAAAGATTTCACAATTTCTTTGTACTTAGATGTCTTAGGCTTTTCTTCATCATGTGACTGAAAGAAATTACATTTAAACTCTCTGCTAAAATCTTTAAACAAATAAATTTCTAATTCTCCTCATGACTTGGAATATTTTTGTGTTGTCCACTGTGGTTCCTGCAAGACTCAGGAGTTAGATCCCAAGATAGGAAGAGGGGAAATAGAAGTAGTCTTTGGTGACCTTTAAGTTGTTGATAGTCTTGCCAAAGACTTGCATCAACACATGACATACACTTGCCAGATGAGAGAAGTCAAGCAAACTGTCATCAGCAACTGGCTATTTTCTGATGTTATTTTGGTATAGAAAGCAAACTGATGGTTGCAATGGACATTTTACAAAGTTCCAGATTCCTTGAAGAGCATCTGTTCATGAATGTCTGTTGAAGGACAAAGCACACATTTAAGGACTAACCTTCCAAGGGGGTTAATGCAGGATAGTATATTTTTTGAGGCTTCGCTTACAGTGCTCGGGAAGGAAACTCATGAAGATGGTCCTTTATTAAAAAGCTAATTCTAGAACACTCAAAAGTGAAAGAGGTAATTTTGAAAGAAACTGCCTCTCACTACTCTGGCATATAATTTGGCTCACACAGGGGAAGATTATTCCTCATTTCAGGTCTATGCCATTTCATCAAAGGTGACAAAGCAGGGAGCAGGTACCGTATAGTTTGAAGGAGGAAACATATACATTTCAGGACACAACAGTCTGAGTGTTTTCCTTGGCTGGTCCAGCCTCATGACTGACATCTACTCACCAGTGAATTTAATTTACAAAGGGCAAAAATTTTCTGCTGCCTGGAAAAGAGTCAATAAGAATTAAAAAGATAATGAAAAACAAGAAGTTTGGTTTCTTCCATTTTCTTTTTTTTTCTTTTTTTTTTTTTTTTTTTTTAAATGAAGAAGGTCCAAAAAACTTTAATGATGTCCTTTTTTTTCACAGCCCTTAATTCTCCTCCTAAGCTCCTGGCTGTTTTGAAGTACCAGTTTTCTGTTTACTTTTGGTTTCACTATTCTGCTGAGCTTCTGTAAGTTTCCAATACTTCTGTCAGGGATTACACTTAAACCCTACTTGCCAATTTGTTATGCTGTTGAAGGCTTTATTGTAAAAATAAGGAATCTGTATGAAGATTTTACCGACTTACTTTTAAAAGAAGAAGCTATTGAAAATGACTGGATAGAGAATAAAACCAAATCCTCTGTTTCTCTATGAGAGGAACGCACTCTCGCGTATACAAAACTTTACAAACAGCTATTTTTGCTAATAATAATTTAACTCTTTCTTTCCTATCTGAATCATATTCTTTCACTTCTAGTTTCTTACCAGCTCATCAGAAGTGATTTCTTCAGAGAAGCTATAAAATTATAATCCATTTTAATAATCCCTTGTAAAAAGATTACAAGGATAAAAGTTTATTCATACTCCCTGTTAATGTCTTGATAAAAAAGGGTAAAAAAAGATATCTATGAATTCTTTAGATGCTATTTTGTGACACAGTGGTTGCAAAGTCATCACATAATAGTAAATAGCCTGTATTACTATGAGAGTAACAGAGATATTGTTACAAGGGTCATTCTATACCATTCTTGCTCTTCTGTACCTGTCATGATCTCAGTACCTCTCATGTACGACACATAGAGGAAACTTAAACTAGGGTGATGAAATATGAAAGGAAGTGTCTGCTGGTGTTTAAAATTGAACCAAACCTGTCTTTACTCCAAGTAGGCAGATGTGTAAGTGCCTGTGTGCATGCTGGTGCATTGAAAAGGTCAGCATTTCTAAAGAAGTGTATTTGACAGAAGTTTAAGCTAGGCTTGTGAGTGAGAAAAGTGGAAAATGCTTATGATTCCTTGTAAAGTATATCTACACTGAAAAAAAAAAAATAGAAATCAGCAGTCCCTGAGCTAGAAGAGATGTGGCTGACAAGCCTATATGGCACAGAGCAGCTCCTTGTGGGACTAAATTCAGATATAGAAACAATACATCTTCATTTGAAAAGAATGCATCTGAGCTAAAACATCTTACCTTTGCAGGGCAGCTATACTACTCATCTAGCTAACTCATTCAGCCACAGCGGACTCATTCCAGCCACAGGGGAGGTACACACATACTCATTTCTGCATTTCCTTGAGTAGTCCAGGCAGAACCATCTCAGATCACCCTGCACCTGCTGGTGTAGAAACAACCTTAGAAAAAAGTTGCCAAGTCCCTTGCAATCCATGGAGCTATGTGAAATAGTTGGAAGCTTGCCCTGGAATGGTTGCACCCTCTGACTAAGCCTTTTTTCTGTTATATTGCTGTGGCATATCACAGAAAAGGAACGTCTCCCCTACAGGAGCGAAGCAGGGTGTAGCAGAATGCAAATTGTCCTCTCAGGCCAAGACCAGGAGCAGCAACCAGGAACCGCTCCAGGCCTTTTACTTCAGTTCCACAGGACTCAATTCTAAAAATGAAAATTAGCATACACAAAAATGCTTGTAATAATGAAACATAAGGAAAAGAATCTGTTAAAAAGCATATCTAAAGACTTAGAATGAAATATTTCAATAGGCCCCCAGTATAAGTTTTAAAGGGTAATTAAACTGTACTTGTTCAGTCAGGCTGAATTCACAGGATGACTAATAGCAGATACTCGCTATTAGCGTAGCAGTTTAAATAACTGAAACGGTAGTACATTTTCTGTTGTCCTTTTTTAGTGTAAGCAATATGGTTTACAAAAGATTTATACTGAGAAATTAGTACTGTTATTGCAAAACTCAACATTGCAATATTACGTATTTTAAACAAAGTAGATTCCTTATAATGACTTTCAGAATTTTATTATTATTTCCAGTATGTCAGAGGCTCAGGAACAGAAATACACTCTGCGGGCAATCAAGCACAAACATGGCATTTGTTCTTTAGCTAAATACAGTCTCTATTTGGCTGCCTCCTTGTTACCTTTGAGATATAAATCCTCATGAGGCCTCAGTTAGATGCAGTAATGTTCCAATAAGTCAATCTAGTGGGATGCCTGTTCTGATTATCCTGATTCATCTTCAGTGCAAGCTGCTGATATATGCATGTAATAATACACCAGTGGGGAGTATTGAAGAAAATCTGGCTTTTATATAATTAGACATTTGCTATAAAGAACTGGAAAGTTATATAATCATCCTAGTAGACACAAACCAAGTTTTCCTTAGTGTGCTACCGAAGCACAGATTATTTGTTATCCATTGTGTTCAACTGATTTATTCCTTTGCTTTGCTGATTATATATGAAGATCTCAATAATCAAAGCCTATAGAATTCAAACAGCTATGACAAGATTTGAGGGTATTAGAACATATCTTCCTAGTGTAGGTGTAATTTATACTGTGAGAACAGATTTGCTGGTATTATTTATTCTAGCTCCTTAGGTGAAGAAAGCTATAGTAGCAGAAGCCATTTATGTGACATAAATATCCTAATGAATATGCAGTTGCTTCCAGGAAAACATTTTGTAAGAGTTGGGTCCCTAACCAGTATTGCTACACTGGCAAGTGTTTCTAGTTTAAACGTGGTCACAGTCTTAGTCACTATTCTTATTCCAGACAAATACAGTTTTCAGGGGAAAATGAGCACCCACCCTGTGGAATCCCAATAGTAAGAGTATCAAAACTCCTGAATAATTAAGGAAAATGACTGAAAAAAGTCTTTATGGTTAGAAGAGGTCAGCTCCCCTGCTAAGTAGGTCTGAGAAACTGAAAATCTTCAAGAAATAAAGAATAAAAGATGCTTCCCTGAAAAACTGCGATTTTTTCAAGAGAGATGTTCATCCGTGTAGATGATGAGGAATAGGTGCCAAACACTATTACTGTCTAAGAGAAAATCCCCATTTAGGGCCTGTGTATCTGCAGAAAGATGCATTCAAACAGCTGCCAGGGTTTTGAATCACAAATGAAATGTAACCCAATAGGAGGAATTTTACATACCTACCTCGCATTGATTCCAATATAATGAAACAGTTTCCACATTCAATAAATATTTTCACTGTTGTAAAGACCATCACAGCACTATTAAAATTATGCTGATTTAAGCTAATCACCAGCTGCTTCTCCTGTATGCCAACATCTAATGGAGTGCAAATATGGGTAGGATTTAATGGCACAATAAATAACCACAGCTAGGAGAGTAGTCCTCCCCACGACTAACCTGCAGTGCCCAGTGGAGACAGTGTGTCTCATCTGCATTTACTTAGAGGGTAAATTTGCTAAAAGTCAATCACTATTAGTACTGTACACACTGAAAATAAAAAAACAATTGCCTTTTTCCTTTTTTGGGGGTGTTTGTCAGCTTCTTCAGCAGCAGTCTGCCTTGATCAGTTCTTTGGTAGCACATCTCAGATTTTCCTACTGATGTGCTACCATCCAGTTAGAAGCTGTCAAAAGGGCACTAGTGATCATTTAGGGTAATAAGGAAATCCATATATAGTCATATTTGGCCACTGAGACTGTAGTGAGCTATAAAAATAGAATGAATTAAAAATATGGAGCTTCTTTTCCCTACCCCACCCATTGCATTTTGTATTCCGTAGTTAAAATATTTATGTTGCTATGCATTTGCTGGATTCTTCTCTGGACTTGGGTACCTGATTGTCTTTTGGGTCTTAAGCACCTACAATCTTATTGCATTCTTTTCCTCCACTTAATGCGAAGAGAATAACAATAGAACACTATAAAATGACCGCAGGTGATGAGAGAGAGAATATTGGATTTCACAGGAATGATTGATCAACACTGCTTTTTAATTGGCTCTAGTAGCTATTTATCATCACTTACAGAAGATCTAAAAATCAATGGAGATTTTTATGAAATGTACAGATGTGTCAAATGAACACATGTATACAGTATAATAACAGCTATGATAACACTAATAAGCCTCTTGCAAAAGGCTGTGCAGCAAACTCCCTTTAGAAATTATCAGATACATCATAAGACCTGATAGAAAATCCACAGGGGAACAGTCAGTTTTATTAATTATTTTTTTCTTCTTTTTCTTTGTAGATACCATGTCAGACTCCAACTGCCAAATACTTTAAGTAGCAAAAAGGATGCAAATACAATATGGGAAGAAAATCTACTTTGCAATATTCTTTAGCTTTCAAGTAAACGAAGATGGAGAGTGATTAAAAAAAAAAATTTTTTTTTTTTTATGCTTTCTGCCTGATCACGCAGACCAGCTCAGAACAGAAATAGGGAAAAGATTAAACACATGGAATGTGAGGGTTTCCACTTAGGGATTTGTGGCTTAGTCACCTCTGTGCCAAAGACATATCTGTGTACTCATGCAAGCAAGTCATAGAATCATAGAATCATAGAATCATTAAGGTTGGAAAAGACCTCTAAGATCATCGAGTCCAACCGTCAACCCAACACCACCATGCCCACTAAACCATGTCCCTAAGCGCCGCATCTACACGTCTTTTAAATATTTCCAGGGATGGTGACTCAACCACTTCCCTGGGCAGCCTGTTCCAATGTTTAACCACTCTTTCAGTAAAGAAATTTTTCCTCACGTCCAATCTAAACCTCCCCTGGCGCAACTTGAGGCCATTTCCTCTCGTCCTATCGCTTGTTACTTCGGAGAAAAGACCGACACCCACCTCGCTACAACCTCCTTTCAGGTAGTTGTAGAGAGCGATGAGGTCTCCCCTCAGCCTCCTTTTCTCCAGGCTAAACAACCGCAGTTCCCTCAGCCGCTCCTCATAAGACTTGTTCTCCAGACCCCTCACCAGCCTCGTTGCCCTTCTCTGGACATGCTCCAGCACCTCAGCGTCCTTCTTGGAGTGAGGGGCCCAAAACTGAACACAGGATTCGAGGTGCGGCCTCACCAGTGCCGAGTACAGGGGCACGATCACTTCCCTACTCCTGCTGGCCACACTATTTCTGATACAGGCCAGGATGCCATTGGCGTATTTGGCCACCTGGGCACACTGCCGGCTCATGTTCAGCCGGCTGTCCACCAACACCCCCAGGTCCTTTTCCGACAGGCAGCTTTCCAGCCACTCTTCCCCAAGCCTGTAGCGCTGCATGGGGTTGTTGTGGCCGAAGTGCAGGACCCAGCACTTGGCCTTGTTGAACCTCATACAGTTGGCCTCGGCCCATCGATCCAGCCTGTCCAGGTCCCTCTGCAGAGCCTTCCTACCCTCGAGCAGATCAACACTCCTGCCCAACTTGGTGTCGTCTGCAAACTTACTGAGGGTGCACTCGATCCCCTCATCCAGATCATTGATAAAGATATTGAACAAGACCGGCCCCAAAACTGAGCCCTGGGGAACACCACTCGTGACCGGCTGCCAACTGGATTTCACTGCATTCACCACAACTGTCTGGGCCCGGCTGTCCAGCCAGTTTTTGACCCAGCGCAGAGTACACCTGTCTAAGCCGTGAGCCGCCATCTTCTCTAGGAGAGTGCTGTGGGAGACGGTGTCAAAGGCCTTACTGAAGTCCAGGTAGACCACATCCACAGCCTTTCCCTCATCCACTAGGTGGGTCACCTGGTCATAGAAGGAGATCAGGTTGGTCAAGCAGGACCTGCCTCTCATGAATCTGTGCTGGCTGGGCCTGATCCCCTGTATATATATACCTACTTGTCTGTGTGTTGATGGAGTTTGTTCAATCTGAAGCCACAAATACTTGTTTGTGCACAAACACTTTGTAAAAATGAGATGTAAGCTCTTCCTATTCAATTTAATTACGTTTTCATAATGTAACACAGAATGGTAACTTTGCCAACTATACAGGACCAAAACCTGTCTATTGGCATCAGTGAGAGACTTCAGGAAGAGCAAGAATTTTTTTCCCATTGTCAAAAAGTACATGTCAAATTACTTTCCTTTGTGAATGTCTAAATGTGTGAACAATCAATTAAAAAAAAAATGGCAAACATTCAGGAACTGTTGTTAATCTATTCTGACAATTGTAGTTTAGATTTCTTTCTATTATACCTTAGAATGTATGCACCTGCTATAAAAACACTGCAGGATATTTTATAAAAGAATCTAAAGATGTGTCTATGTTGTAGTGCTCTCTTTTAATTTAGCTTTCTTTTAAGATATCTGGGGAAATCTTCACTTACAAAAGAGGAGAACACGCTGTCTGTTATGCCAATTGTAGGGGAAATAATTTTTCAAAGCAATTGTGTTACATATTTTTAACCTAAGTTAGTGAAATAGCACACAGTTGCAAGGTTTCATTTCAAGACACGTGAACCCCTCATTGATCTTTAGTTCATGCCATAGTATATGTAAAAGGTAGGAATTCTTACAGAAAATTTAATCCTGGCTGAATCACGTAGGTGTGAAACGATATGTGACTAGCACAATTAAAGATGTTATAGAGGTGTCAGTTTTCATATGTCTATATATCGTTGTGTACACACAAGGAATGCAAAACTTTTCTCAGCTGAGCTAAGCACACAAAGTTGATGTGCTTATACATTTGCTGGTGGAAAGCATCCACACTTAGATCCAAAAGCTTCAAATCACCACAACCTCCAAAAGTCTTGCAAAGTTCAGGAATGTTTCAACAAGAAAACTTGAAGATGTACCTACACCCAGTAAATGTTTATGTCATCATTCATATCTGATTTCTTCTATACTCAAAAATGAATATTTTTTCTTTATTCTGAAATGAAATCAATAATTAAATTCAAAATGCTGAGCAGAGTTCATTATACTAAATCAAAAAGATATAGGTTTTTTTCAGCAATGAAACAGAAAACAGCAAGTAGAATTGGGTTATTAATTTTCATATAGTACACTTGCTTTATGAAATAACTTTTTATGCAAATAATATCTTTTACATCCATCAAGTAGGGAAGAGGAGCCTCCAGAAGGGAAGGGGAGCTGAGGGTGACAGCAACGCCTCCCCGACAAGGGACACAATCCCACACTACCCAAACAAGCAGAGCACAGTAAGTCTGGTGACAATGACAAGGGTTGGCCACAGCCCAGCTGGCCAGGCAGGTCCGTAGCGAGGATGCAGGTCCCAGGTCAAGCCAGAGAGCCAGTTCAGGAAGGACAGGTCAGGGCAAGGGAAGTGCCAGGCAAAGGCACAGCACAGCTGCGACATAGCTCAGGCAGGGACCACGGGTGTAAATCA
Source organism: Aptenodytes patagonicus (assembly GCF_965638725.1). Classification (NCBI taxonomy): domain Eukaryota; kingdom Metazoa; phylum Chordata; class Aves; order Sphenisciformes; family Spheniscidae; genus Aptenodytes; species Aptenodytes patagonicus. The sequence continues at coordinate 46,953,852 of NC_134949.1, forward strand.
TCATCCAAGCAAGGGGAGGCTCATCTCATCTCTTCTCACTACTTCTGCGTATTCCCAGTGGTCTGATCCAAGGTTACATGGCTGCACCACATCAGAGCAAACTTTGAACAGGGTCAGCTAAATCCTTGGGAGGCCTGTTATGAGGCTGCAAAGGACTAGTACAAAGAAAAATAGTTCAGGGCAGTTAGATCCTGCTGCACTCAGGGCCCTGAGAAAGAGCATGGCCCAGAAAGAAAAAGCAAGAAAATTTCTTCAGGTTTAACTGAGATATCCTAGCAACAGTCCAAACTGGCGACTGTAAGAAACTTGTTCGGATGAAGGGTATTTATTAAAACCAGTGTGTGACTTCTCTTTCAGTCCAGAACGTTTTGAATCATAGTATTTGACTTCTGGGGAAAAAAGCCCTGCAGATTTCTAGCTAAATATTCCCCACAGGCAGTTTCCACGATGTGCTACTGTTGTGCTGTATGAGAAGTATACTTTTGTCATCTTCTACCATTTCTTTCTATAGACTACATTTCCTGACTGGTCTATACCTCCCACCACACAGTTGCTGTATTTGCTGAACTGCTGCAGACTGCCACAAACATCTCCAGCCATGATGCTTTAGCAGAAATATTAGTTCTCAGTAAAAGCCAGCATACAGAAGAGACTATATATGGACAACTATAACTCTCATGAGAAATGAGAGTAAAACTTCTTAATCCAGTTGTTGCCTGAGAAGTAGGCTTTTCTTATAGTTTTGAATAAATAAGAGGCATTTTATTACACAGATTTTTTTAAATAGGTCTTAATTTCCCTCATAAAACTTCTTTCTTTTCCCTCAGTTACACAAACATGACATACACATGCCTCATCTAGTTAAAAGACCACTTTCCATCAGAAGGCTTTTTATAAGCCAATTTACCAGGTGATAACTTATTTAATTTCTACCTATTATTATGGCCAAAATTTTTACCTCTGTCCAGAACATAACAGAACAGGGTTAGCATCAGTATACGTGGGGCTGGGCAGCTCTCTAGCTATTCCTGTGCCAGGGAAGAACATCACAGTAGATGGGCACAGTGTGAAGAGATACAGCCTCCACAGCCAACCTGGTAAATATTTGAGAGACCTGTCAAGCTTTGCCCTTGCAACAGTACTGCCTGCTCATGAAAACTTTTAAGACTAGAAAGAAAAATGGATTAAGCAGCAGTTTGTAAAGCATAGAAGACTGAGAAAAAGATCATAGCTGTGCTGCATCCTCCAGTGTGGCTTATGTGGGTATGTAATGCAATCAGACCCAGATCATACGCTGAGTGAAACCAAGCCTCTGAATTATTAAGTATTTTCATCTCTGTACCTTACAGAATTATATTCTAACTGGGCTTGCCACTATAGAACAGCTAAATCCTAGATTTAACTTTGATTTAGTCTCTCATACAGGGGTTAATTTCCTAGCAGTTAAAGTTCCTTGTGACACTGTTTCTGTCTTCTCTTTTTAGTTGCTTGAATTCTGTGTTTAATGTTTTCAGAATTCAGACAACAGAGAGGAATAAATCAAGCTGTCACTTTGCTGAATGAGACTGAGAAGACTCATCAAGATAATGACTGAGTACTGTAGGCAATATACAGCTTAATTTCTGATTTCTTTGAGTCTATCTGACATTAATATTAATCGCTTAGCTATTGTCAAAATTCAGGGTTAAGTGCAAGAGGAAGAGAACATTACTTTGGTAGTGCACATACACCATTAGGTAAGCTGGATTCAGTTTCAAGATAATTCTAAATTATCCTTTGGAAGAGGAGAAAAACACTGAAGGAATTAAAGTATTAGAATTATGTACCTTTTCTTTCACACAGGGTCAGTCATGACTAACATCATCTACGGTTAACCAACCCTTCCCCTAAAACACTGTTTTAATTTGCTTTGCTGAACTTGAATCACTCAAGTTGATAATTCCATGCAGAACGACAGTGCTTCAGGCTGAAATGTCTTTGAAAACATCACGTAAAACAGTTCAGATGTTTCTGACAACAAGACCAGAAAAGAAAAATGCATTGTTTTGCCCTTACTGAAGAAGTCAATACAATTGTTTTGTGAAGATATTGTACCATCCCTCTGTTTCAGAGCATGAACTGGAACTCCAGTCATAATAAGCCCTCTCCTAGTGAAAATAAACTAAAATTTGGATCAATTGCATATCTCTGAAAACTGCATTTTTCTCATATTTTCAATATAAATGGGTAGAATTTGACAGTTGGATTCCCAAAGACAGCATTTACATTTTTCTAAAGGTCCATTCCAGGGCAGAAGGTACCAAACAGGATTATGCATATAAAATTCTTCCTCTTAATTTCAAGAGGCTATTATGTCTTCAAAACCAGAAAAGGTGAGCTCTGAATGTAAGTAAAGATTTGTACTATAATGCAAAGAAATGTGACTTAAATTAAGAGATTCAAATTAAGGTTGCACAGGTAAGTGTAACTATGGAGTTAACTGTCTTAAGGGTTAATGATTACTGAATGAGAATTTTGCTTCTTTAGTGTCTTTGTTTACTTGGTTATGCTCATTTTAATACAGTAATATATCACCAGCATGTTATACATACACTCACATATGTATATGAAAATTGTTATTATTGGTGGCAACATATAAAACAAGAATACCTTACATCTTTATAGCAGTGAGAAAAACAACAGCTGCCTAATCTGTACAAACAAAAGAATGAGATGAAAAGAAGCCAAAAGGAAGAAAGAAAACTTAATTGAATTCTGTAATCCTTTCTCTTGGAAGTTTCTCTTGGAAATGAAAAGTGGTTTTCATTTTTTGCACCAGAATTATATCAGTCATATAATTTTGACCACAATTCCATTGTTCTGCCAGGAATAGCTACAGCAAGAGAACATAGCAATGAATAGAATTTTAGTCTCTTAGTTAAAAAGAGACATTCCAATAGCCTGAAAATTAGGGTCACCAATAGAAAAAGCAGCTGATTCCCCTTAATTTTTACTGTTTCACCAAACCTTTGTTTAGATTTAAAAGTGCTTGCCTTTTTCACCTCCTGACTATTTTTAGCCTCTACTTTTCTCTTTTTTTGCTCTAGCCAAGCTTTCAGACAGAGGAAATTTTATAAAATGTTTCATTTAATTTTTTTCTCTGTATGAAATTTTTAAAGACACTGGTATTTTGCTAACTTGCTATATATTAAATTTCTTCTATTCTTTTTCACTTAAGATTGTTCTATAACTAATTAATCACTTTGTTCTTTTACTCTTACTCTGTAGTTATTCTACTAGATATAATAATTCTTCTTTAAAATCTTTTCTTGCTATTTCATTTATTAAAAGGGCCACAATAGAATCAATGCATGAGGGATATTTGAAATTCCATTAAAAATAGCAATATTCCACAGTCCATTTACCAGTAAAAATAGTGATTAATGCTGTTTAATTTCCTTTATATTTTCTAGTCTCTTCTTTCGTTTGCTTTATTTTTGGAACATAAATCTTTAATATCTGCACAGAATGCACAATTAATAGGACACATGATTCTTATGATGGCAGGGCCTATGCCTATTTAGAATTTTGAACATATGTCTGAACAATGAGATATTCATTGGAAAAGCTTATTTTGTGTGGTCTAATTTTCCATATGTCCTGCACAAAACATTTCAGAAGTTTAACATTAAAGTGTGTGTGGTACTGATGAAATGGTCTTCCCTGGAACTTTTGTCAGAAGGTTTTATAAGAATGAGAAGTTAAAGGTGTAATTATCCAGCACTTTTTAATGTTTCTTCATTTTCATTGTCCAGTAAATGTGAAAGAACATGAGGACTGTGAGCAGAATGATTGGGCAATTTGAACATAAGGTTTATTAGGAACTACAGAAGTATCTGTTCTTTCACTTTCATCTTTAGGTGCCCCTCATAACAAAAAACGGTTCTTGTCATGCATGAGACTTAACTTGGCCCTTACGAGACTGGGTAATTGCTAGACAACCTTTTATGTTACATTTGCAGATGTGCAAGGTACATTAGAAGTTACTGTGGGCAAAATTATGTGGCCATATATTTTGCTGAAAAAAATTCTGCCATCACTATGCCAGACAAACTATGCCAATAATATCCATGATGTGGACTCAAGTTACGTTAACAGAAAAGAAGTTTTATTAGATTCATTTATGTTGGTGATGGTAACAGTGAAGAGAAGATGAAAGAAAAATCCTTTTGTCATCTGATGCTTTGTCTATGTTGGTGGTAGACTCCACTATAACAGCAGTTTCTGCAGTGTAGATAGTCCATAGAGAAGCTTTTTGTAGCCTCATGCATAGACACATTAGTTGTATTAATTAAACCATTGATTTTAAGCTTCTATGTTAAGTACCATGCACCTTGATTCACAGTTCTGCAACAATGAATTTAAAATAGATGACATTAAGACTACTAGTCAGGGAGTCAGACAGCTCCTTCAAGTGAATATAATTTATTGGTAATTTTATTTCTTATTATAAATTAATTTCTTATTATAGTTACATCAGGCATAAGAATAATTTGATCAAACATAGGGATCTACAGTGTAAAAACTTTAGAGCGTAATTCATCTGATGAGCTTTGGATGTCAAGCTTCAGAGATAACCAGACGACTCAAAGTGCCTTTATCACTTCATTGACTATAGTGTAAGTCTTGGGTATTCAGCCTTGAAATAGATCATTTACACCACAGACAAGCGCTAGGATTTATCTGACTTATTGTGGGTTTCTCACATGAATATTTCTACATCTGAAATTGTCCTTTTGAACATTTTTTACAGTCTATGGAGATGTTGTCAGTGTACTCAACTGAATCTACAATGCAATGAATCTCATCCTGAAGTAGATGCCTACATTTAATCAAACTTAGCCTTAAACTAAAATGTAGACATCTAAAACTAGGTGATATAAATCCCATCAGGGGCTCAAATGCTTTTCCAACCATATCGAACATTACATCAGGACATGGGGTAATCAGTCTCCTTATATTTAAAAGATGTGTAACAAATATTTCCTCATTTCAATGACTAGCAGTTGTGCTCTGGGAGGGAACAGATGTCCAGTTAACAAAAAAATTCTTTCAAAACTTTTCAAATTATATGAAAATTTCATTTTGTCTTTAACTAATAAGCATTCCTACCCCTCACTTTGAATTCACTAAAATCCTTTGCTGAGATAAGTTTGCATGTGTTGCAGAGAAGAAGAGTGAAAGACTGAAAAATAGATTTTCCAGAAAAAAATATTTTCTTAGGACAGTAATCAAAAGAAGGTGAGATCATTTGATAAATGCTTTTCTACTAAATTACATTGATAGAAATATTTATATGCTAGTTTAACAACTTCTAACAATAGAAGCAAATGTCATTTAAAGGAAGCTAGAGCATAGAATCAACTAAGACTTTTTAAATGCATTTTATTCCAGTGAGGGTCATTACAAAGTTGAAAGCATTAGGAGATCATTTATAAGACACAGATTTTTTTTCTTTTACACTGATGACTGGGCTGACCCAAAAAAACCAGATGAACTATCTTAAAAATTACTCTAGTTTGAGCTGGCTGATAATTTTAATCAGAAAATATTTATTCAAAGTCTGATTTTTTTGGTTGGAACATCTCTTTTTCGATGAATGTTCATGGAAAATAAAAGATTCACTGTTAACATATCTAGTGTAATTTGTATTCTGAATGACAGCTTCATTTTTGTTTTGTAACCTAGGAAATATATAGAATTCAACTCTGGCTGGCCTACCACATACATGAATGGTCAAATCATTTATCTGTTTGCTTGTGTTTTTATTTTATATTCCCCATTGAAAATTCATTCTTGATTATTGATTAGATCAGTGAAAGTGATCTTATTACCAAATGGTTAAGACATTTATGGTAAGCGTTTCAGGATCCACTACAAATTTATTGTAGACAACTAGGATGAACCTAGAGTAGTTACAGGGCTGAAACTTATAACTGAGTTATTCAAGTACTCATCTGCAAACTAAAAGAATTCTCTGTATCACTTGCAATATCAGTGATCAACTAGAAGTCTGTTCTCATGTATAGCTCATGCTTTTTTTTAATTTCATCAAGTTTTGTAAGGAGTGAAAACCATTTTCCAGCCCACTCTAGCCAAAACTTTAATGTTTTAATTTGGTGGAAAGAGTACTACACAAAACCACAGGAGAGTTAACTCAAGCAAGTAAGAGCCCTAGGCTATATTCCTCCTACTTATGTGAATGTTTAGAAAATGAAGTATTCTAATAATTTTACTGCTTTTTATTTCAGTTGCTGAGCCTCACAGTATTATCACTTGCAAATACAGTGAGGATGCTCCCATGAGAAAGATTAGAAATTTCTTGTGGGGATCCACAACCCTTGGAGCAAAGATGATTTTTGCATTGACATTAACTCACGGGAAATTGCATGGTTTTGCATGTTCTGAACAGAAACATGAATGTCCTACAGAAAAAGAAAAACCCAATTACACAAAGTAACTCTGGAATATGTCCATTTACACCTCACTCCATTTATATATTTCAATGGGAAAGCTAACAAACAGCTACTCTACAGAGAGAACAGGTCTGTTCTTATGGAAATACAATAAAGAAACCACTAACATTAACAACAAATACATTGATTGAAACTTTCATATTTTCAGACTTGGCTATGCAACATAGCATTGCTTGCAGCTGCAACAATGGCCCAGCCCAGCCTTGTGGATGGGAATGCAAAATACCACTTAGTTTCTAAGACAGAATTTTCCTGGAGGATGGAAAGTAGGAAACTGATACACACTACTGGCCTTTGATAACCAGCCTGAAGGAGGCAGGAGCCTAGTGCTAATGCCGAAGATAAACATCAGTGACCAAAGCTTACAGGTTTTTTTTGAGAAAGGCAACCTTTCTTCACATGTAGCAAGCACATAAGCTTGTCCACTTTTTTAATTTGTCATATTACCATCACTGAGCCTTTTCTATCCCTTGACATATCTTGTTAGTCATAACCCTGTGAAAATAGAGTGCAATGTGTGTCCTCCCATGGATTTAGGCAGAGTAGTCTGCCTTCTCTTTATGCAGCTTGTGTAAGGTACAGGGAAACTCATTATATCTTCTCTTTTCCCTCTCTTCCCAAAGTATAAAGGCCATGAATGGAGAAACAGAGCTTAGCTTTTACCAGACAACACTTAAATATTTTGCCAGTATAATTATGTTGGGATTATATTCAACCATATTGATTGCAATGGTTTGGCAAGCACAAGAAACTATACTGGCCAAAGCATAAAATGATGTGACAATTGTATCTGTTTCATGGCTTTCCCAGGAAAAGGCGGCCAATAAAGATACATGCCCTTTCTTATGCTGATGTATCAGAAAAAGCTTCTAGGTTAGCTCTACATAAGACACAGTGAGGAAAGAAAGCTTCTCTTCAAAGGAAAAAGGCAATGTTTCAAAGCAGGCACTATTCCTTTCAGTGAGTTAGATTTTAGGGTCAATAGTGCAATACAGTACGCAGCTCCATGAGGCAGGTAGGATATTTGCTTAGAAACACGCTCGTGAACTGTTGAGGAATTACCACTATTCAACCATGGAAGGAAGGAAACAAGAAAGGGAGGGAGGGAGGGACGACTGGAGGAAAAGAGGGGGAGTTTATCACAAACACATTATTTTTATGTTTAGTAAGACATACTTTTTCATATATCTCAGAGAACCCAGGGTACCCAAGACTATTTTTTGAGAAAAAAAGGTTTTCTCCTCCATCCTTCCATTTTTGTTTTTCGCGAAAAAATCTCACACAGGGTATTTTTAGTATCCTACTATCTATCTTAACCTTTAGAGATGCTTACGCTCCCTTAGTGACCCCATTTAACCAGCTTTTTAACTCATGTCACCTCCTGCAAAAACCAGCTGGTGGGTTCATTTGCACAGTAATAAATGCTGTCTCCCAGCCTGCAAGAGACTGATTGAAAGAGATTACCTCCCAACAGTGCTTGTTAACTATGATTGACATATCAATATGATACATGCTTATATTTTCAACCCTGTCCAACCCCAATTCCAGACAGAAAAACATTTTAGAGGCAAGTAAAATTACTAATACAAATTCTTTCTGCAAAGATTGCTGTGAGTCTTTATGTGTCTCAGCGTTATCATTTTTCTCTCATTTGCCTTTCACTTTTTTGCTAGAAATCAGTATGTAATAGAGAAGCATGTCCTATTATTCCCAAGCTTCCTCCACCTTAAAGGATGTTTTAACTGCCCTTTTAAAATGAGAAAAGCTAGGTTTTTTTGTTGTCAGGTTTGTTTTAATGCACCTAGTTTAAAATCCATCCAAGTATTGATAGTCAATAAATGAAATACATGAGACAGGATGGTTACCCCATTCACTTTAGTATTGCTTGATAGATGACATCAATAAATAAGTCAAACAGAACAAAGGTGCAGGTAACTATTCAGTCCAAAGTCAGTGTAATATGATGACCATATTTTATTTGAGAAATTTACCTAACACCATCACTGACATAGCCCTACAATGAACACTAATCTTTCAAATTGCTCTTAAAATAACGCAGCTTGTTTACTAGCTGGCAACTATGCATTGTATTTGGGAAGTAGGATTGGTGATCTTGATGACAAATCTGTATTACATAAACTACCATCCCCACAGCCAGCACTCTGCACTTTCAGCTGAAATTTATCAGCAATTACAGCTTAAAGGCCGAAGCTGAGAAGGCTGCACTTCCATCACGTGTTTCTGCAAAGAGAGCTCTTTGCTCATTACCAATTTCTGATCCTGAAAACCTATTAACTCCCAGCAGCAGGGGGAAAAAAAAGAAAAAGTGCCTTGTAAAATGTTACAGGTGTAGTCATGTGAGTCAGAGTTAACATTTAAAACAGCCAGGATACACACGCAGGAGGAGTTGGGGAATTCTCACTTCACTCCTCTTACGCTTACGTACAAATGGTAAGATCCAAAGTTCTCACTCAGTTACCACTTAATCCTAGAGACACTCCAGGTACTTCAGGTTTTTTCCTTCTATTTAAATAGAAGTGCCTGAAAACCAGCCTGCCTGGGGTGGCTGGCACTCTCGAAGCAATTACTACTTTTCACAAGACCTCTGAAGGAGAAGCTACTGGTCCCGCCGGTGCTTTGTTTTACCCAGTGGTACAGTGCATAGCAAATGCTTGCCCCAGACTAAAGGAGTGTGAGCTCAGATGTTTCCCAGGAGGTTTTCCTCAGCTCTGTGCTAGAGGCTGTACAGGGCAAGAAGCAGAGCAAGGTTTGAGTCCTCTGCTGGAACTATTCCTTTCTGTTTAGAATAACTGGAGATCTGATAGGTCTTTCTTTGGGACAATCACCTACTTCACTAGAAGCCCTGATTCCTGTTTGAAGAAATATTTATGTGGCTTTTTCCAATCACTGTTTAATGGAAAATGCACAGTCCCTGAATCATGGCCTGGAAAGCTCCCCTCTAGCTGAAAGGCCAATCTCCAACCACTCGTATATGCACTCTTGCTTATTTTTGTCCCTTCTCTCTGGTCTAGTGAAGTATAGATTTTTGACACATAGTGGAAGAGATTCAACAAAAAGAGAAGTGGTCCCCTTTTATTCATAGTCTAGTGGCCACGCAACTCTCCCAGGGGGTGGGAGTTTGCGTCCCCTTGGGCAGAAAAGACACTGAGCTCAAGTGTGTCAGATAGTGAGAAAGTATTCAATCCAGTATCCAAAAAAGCTACATTCAAGAGAACAACAGAGCTTCCTTTTCTAGCTATACTTTTGCGAAGGGGAATAATTAAAAGAATTAATGAAAAAAGAGTGCCTTTCTTTCTATTTACTTTGGCTCAGGACACAATTTTCAGAACATGAATTGTGGTTATGGTATGGAAGAAGGTGGATAAATTATCTCAAGACAGTAACACACACACACACACACACACAAAAGAGGAAGTGTGTGAGAACTTGAATTTAACCGGCTACTCTTTTTCATTAGAGTAAAAAATCTCAGAAAGAATGAGTCATTACTCAGAATGTAGGAAAACCTGAGTTAAGGAAATATTTTATTCAGTGGGAGACTATTTTGTCAATAGGCCAGAGGAAATCAAGTAGATGTTGACCAAGCTGCTACTCAGGCCTGCAAGTTCTTTGAATGTTTCCTGCAATTACACAAGTCTCATCTAAGGAGCTACAGATTTGAAAGTAAGAGCTAAATCCTCCAAAGAATATTTCCCCAGAGGTGTTTCTTTCTAATGGAAGTTATTCCTTCAGATGTTTGGGTTGGGAGGGGAGAGGGGGTTGTTGATTTTTTTTTTCCACATGGGTTTACTCCAGAGAAGTTTGGGTTTTTGCACAAAAGAAATGCTGCAGATCAAAATGTTGCCAACCAGAGGTGATAGCTAATATTGTTCCATAACCTTTCCACATTTTTTAAGACATTCATTTCCATGATGCTGAGATCTGATATATTGTATTCCATTTCTTAAGAAGGAGAAAAACTTTCAAGGAAACAACCACACAGGGACTGAAATTGTTCAGATACAGACGAAATAAAATCTCGTTGCAAAAATAATTTAAATTGGCCTGCACACAGCTGTGTGTGAGTGATTCTGTTTAGAAAGAACAGGTTTGTCTCAAGGGGAAAATAAGTCTCACAGGTTTGCTGCTTCTCATTCAGATACTCTGTTCCACATCTGTAGCTTTTCTATATTCTGGTGTATGACTTCTGTATATTCACCGATAATTTTCCTTAAGTAATTTAAAACATAACCATAGAAGCATATTTGCTAAAAAGGGTGTTATAGTATAATAAGGAAGACCGGAATACATTTTCTGCAAAATGGGTTAAGTCACGTTGTTTATTGATATTTCAGTGATTCTGTGAACCTGTAGAGAATTGTAATAGAAAGGCTGAGATTGGCATGAATGAAGAGTGAATGTGGATGTCTGCATGCAGAGGCATCAGAAGGGATGGGATAGGGCTCAGAGCTCATTAGCAGGGACAGGGCTCTCTGAATGGTTTCTGTTAATGGATCCCAGATCAGCCATCCATCATCCATATCAGGATCCCAGCAGGAAAAGGCATACCCATAACCTGCATGCAGTCACCAACCTAGGAGAAACCCAGGAGACATGAGGAGTACTTGACAGCGCATGTCCCTTTTCCACCATGTCATCACAATGGATCCTGGACTTCAAACCTAGACAAGCCTCGAGGTGCCCGACTGCTGGACAGGCTTCTCGGACTGCGCACATCCTGGTGCTTTTGAGTATGAGACTGTGAGAGAGTGAGGGTAACTGAGTGAAAGCTGTTTTGTTTCAGATTTTATTTTAAATAAAATCACCTTAGTCTCCTATAACGTCTGGGAGGGATATTTTCTACATTGTTGATACATTGTGGCAATAGTATTTCCTACAAACCCCATGGTACATAACTGTGCTATAATAATATAAATCACAAACATGGAGAGGCTTCACAAAACTCTTGGCTAGACTTGACATCAGTTTCTGAACTGTGTAGGAGCAACCCCAGCTCTGCAGAAAGGCATGCAGACTTCTTCCACTAAAGACAGAAAAGTATTCCTCCCTGATAAACCAGAAACTAAAGGACTGTGAAATGCTTAACAAAATACATTGGGGAAATAGGAATACTAAATTAAAAGATTTATAATAACAGTTGCAGTATAGATAATTTTCCTGTTCAACATTCATAGGCTTTCAACCAGTATTTTGAATAATCTTTTTGTAAGACAATTAAGGATTTTAAAAAAAATAATCCCACAAATAAGAATCTCAGGAGGGAGAGGTTACCTGACAGAGAGAATGTCACCTGTTAGGGAACTTGTGTCAGAGAGAATTAGGTTTTATTCCTCTAGTTTCAAATCGTAACTCAGCCCACAAAGACTTTGCCTGTCCCTAAACAGGAGAGATACTTTAGAAGCCTGAGGATTTCTTTCCCCAGGCTCCTCGCCTACTTTCCCTGAAGTCATTTGTACCAAAGACGTGCTAAGTGTTATTTCTTAGGGTAAGTGATGGCTACAGTGGTTGCAGTTTTCCAAACCTAACTGGCTACATAAATAGTATATTATTGACAAATGCTGATCCTCTTTAATGAAAATACTTCTTTGCATTTAAGATAAGCTAATGTCAGATTTGACACACTGTAAGATTTTTTTTCTGTATAAAGCAGAACTTTTTGTATTGAAAAAAACCTTGCAAGAACAGACATTCCTTCAATGCCTGAAACAAAATCAAGATATTACACATTTACCCAATAGGATTACAGTTTTTTTCTTGTTCAGACCTCTTTTTTTAGCCTTCATGAACATGAAATGCTTAGAAAATTCTGTTAGGTTACTACTAGGGTCTGAACTTTTTTCTGAGGCTTCAGCCACATTGCCAGTAGAGCATTAAACCTCAACTTAAGTGATCCTTATAATTCTAACACAAAAAATCTTTGATTTTTTAAGCTGTTAAAGACATGTAACATTATAATTTCTAAAACCACTTAGAATACAAACTAGGCACTAAAAAAAGAAAAATCAGAATATACTCAGGGGACGTTTCTTCCAGGCCTCCTGCAAAGCCTAATCCATACCAAAAGCTTCTCTCTCGTAATGTAGCAAAACAGGGAAAGGAAAATCAACTCTGATGTGATAGAATAGAAGTTAAATTCATGTTGCCATTTTATTTCCCAGTGAATGTCATCTTCACTGTAATTCAGGCTATAATGTATTACAAAGGTATTTAACTCAGATTTGCGAAGAATCTTAGTTCCTGAACAATATTAGTACCAGCACTGTCCAAAGAAATGGTAGTAAGCCCTTGTGAATAGAGAAGAAAGATGATTTAATCATCAAGGAGCAACTTTATGGTGTTCTCAAGATTAACAGCTCTGGGGACAGAACCACCCCTATCACATGAATGAATACATGTCTTAACACAGAGCAGTGAAAGTTAATCAGTCTCAGGAAGATATCAAGAACCCTGAACCATCCTACTCATTGAAGGTAGGTGAGACTGTAAGATCAAAATCAGATTCATGTCATAGCCAGGCTGAAAAAATCACTAGGCTTTTTGGTTGGTAGGTTGGTTGTTTTTTATTGTTGTTGTTTCTGTCTTTTTTTCTTTTTTCTTTTTTTTTTTCAAATTCATATTTTCTTGCTTGATATTTCAATTACACTTAGGTTTGTTTTCTATAACACAATAAGTCAGCTCAGCAGAGGTTGATGCAGTCTTGTCCACATGTAAACTCTCTGAAACACTGCATATACTAACGATGGCTGGGTTAGAAAAACATACTCCACTAAATATGAACAACCATGGATATTCCTACAACATTTTAAACTACAGATGACTAAATATTTCCCTTTTCCAATATATTTCTGTTAATGTTTTTACCAAATTTTAAGTATAGTCAGAATAGTCTGTCAATTCTTTCATGTTACACTTCTAATAAAACATACTTGTTGACATGAGAAAATGGTAAATCAATATTTATTGTCCTTTTGAGAAAGAATGCTTCAAGCATTTAACATATTCATTAGTAGCTTTTTGAGAGTGAGAAAACCTACAATTATCCTCTATACTCATATTCTACATAATGTAGAATTTCTCCCAGGAATAGTTATTATTGCTTTTATAGTACTTAAATGAACTTTATGGAGCCTAATAACATACAATTTGGTTTAAATTAAAGTAACTTAATAAACCTGTCTAAAACCACCAAGGATTTTTGAGAATAGTTTTGTCACACCTGTTTCTGGAATGAGAAAAACCTTGTGCTCTCATTTGGACTTTGACAAAAGAGGGTATTTGTAAAGGCATTTCTGATACTACTACTTGTAACCTAATAAATGGGGCAGCAAAATGAATAGTAGAAACAAAAGTTTGTGCAGCCATTGAAAAGGTCTAAAGAAGGTTATGCTTGCTGATGTCAAGAAGAAATGTTTATGGCAGAGTAAAGAATGGAAAATAACTAGTTTTCATTATGTCTTCTTTAGCTGAAAGAAGGGCTTATTCAACTAAGGGAATAAAATTTAAAATTGTAAAGAAAATCTACTAATTTATTTTTGGTTTAGATCACTGAAATTTCATTTCAGAATGTTTTCTAGTAATAGCTATATTATGGAGCCTCAGGTCTGCAATAACTCTGCAAGGCTGTCTGCTATAATTAAATCTTGCATGCTGTGGGACTCCTCAAATCAGAACCGTGAGATGTGTGTGTGTGTATATATAAATATATATATAAAAAAAAATACAGAAGAGGCAAAAGAGATCACAGTGAGATAGATGTCACAGATCTGATTTTCTTACATGAGGGAATGAAGAAGAGTTATTAATTCTGTGTGATCTGAATGTTTAAAAAAATTTTAGTTTTAATTTATTTATGATAAAATGAAGCCTTCTGTATCAGCTATTTCATTATTGGTTTCCACCTCATTTTCCAACACATTTCCTTCTTAATTAATGGAAAGTTACAGTCTACCAAAGAAGGAATTGAATGATTGTAGAAACCTGTTCTTTCAATAATAGTTTGGTATCTAAGAAAGGGGCAAAAATATTTGCATTTAGTTAATTGACCAGCTATCTGCGTAGGTGGCTGGTTTGGTAAGCACTAATTTAGTTTGCACAAAATTATTTGGTACATGTAACTTCAGGAACTCATTCCTGGTTCTTAGGTGAGGTAACATGAAGTTCTCTCCACAAACATTACTACTCTATAGTGGAACACATTTATACTGCTTTACCTGGTGAAAGTTTGGGGTGGGAGGAGGTTTTTTTTATTTAGTTTTTAAGATTTAAAATACTTGCTGTGAAGCATAAAATTCTCTCTCCCTCTCCTTCTCTTTCTTTCTCTTTTTTTCCTTTCAGTCTTGTATCAAAAAGAGAGCAGGAAAATCTTTTTTATCATCTCAGCTTAAGCTAAATTTATCTGGAAACCTTATAGCATTACTGAAAAGTAGAAAAAGACTGACTTGACTGACATTTGAAACTAAGATAGTTAAATCCATCCCAATAAGTAGCGGATAAATTTTTAACTTTTTTTTTCTTTATCCCCCTTGTGCAAATATCTGATATGCCCCACTTCAGCAAAATTGCATGAACTTGGATGTCTGCCTTTCCCTGTACATCCAATGCAAATGAGGTGAGAAGAGGAGCTGAGGGAATTCCCTGGTGTGATATATATTTTATGAAGGTATTGAATTTTTTCCCTTGAATTTAAAAACTGCTTTGTTTAGCTTGAATAGCAGTTTCTTGGGTGAGGGGAGAGAGAAGAGGAGTGGGATACACTGTACACTAATACACCGATCCTTTTAAATGAAGAAAGTTCAGTACCATATAGATGATTAGTTTATTATTTGCCCTGTAGTAGAGCCCAGAGGTCCAGTCAAGGATCAGAGGCCTATTTTTGTAATGAATAAAAAGACAGCCAAGATTGCTTCCAAAAGCAAGTAAAGATTTTTCCAGTTGTTGTTGGCAAAAGCCAACTGTGTGTTTCCAGAATAATAAAATTCAAAGTTACTTCAGAGCATGCTACCTAGATCCAAGAGGTCAATAAGATTCGGGTAACTGGGAAAAGCCCTCTTTTGGTTTAGAACTAAATAGTTTCCTACTATCTAAATTCCTATTGATGCTGCCTTTAATGTACTAACTTTTTCTGATTTTTGCTATTTGTATTTGTGACAATAGATAGCAAGATACAAAGTGTAATTCGACCCAGCATTTGGGGATGGGGTTTTCTCTTGCCTGAATTCTTGAAGAAACTCAAGATTATTAAAAAGTATCTCAGTGAAAATATTCCAAATATTAAATGATCATATGGCAGTTTCTATCTATTTGTCACTAGAATTACTCTGTATGCGGTGCCTTAATCCCACTGAAATTGATAGCAGGCTCTTTTCTGACTGAAATAGAAATACCCTATTTAAAAGAACTAAATCTCAAAGCTGACCATAAATGACTTCAGAGTGCATTGTAAGAAACTGGATAAATTCATCCATGATTGATTATTCTGTGTCTTCTTTGGTGTTATAACATCAGAAGGAAAAACATCTTTTTGGATACAAATACATTAAAACCTAGCATAACTGAGAAAAGACATCATGGGATGCCTCTAGCCATGGTCTGGTTTTCCACTAACTCACTTTGCCTTGGGCAAAGCCTGCCTGGATGGATTTCTCTTCTCAGTCTTGAACTTGACGCTGACAGCCCCTAATTTGAGATAGAGGTAGTTTTTGGTAAGAAAATTCAACTCCCAGTATTCTTAATTTGTAGAAAGGTTTTTCTGCACACAATTGTTTTTCAGAATTCATTGCTCACCAGGGGAAAGAAGAAATAAATTCACATTCATCATATCTCCCTAAGTTCACCTAATATTTCTCTAAGGCATTTATCCATAAAACACATTACATGAACAAGTATTCTGCTCCTGAAGTGCTGTCTTTTAGATTGGACCTCATTGCTGATTTCTGTATTGCACTTTTACACTGAGGAGGGGAAAAGCTTCAAATTAAGATTATTAAAGACCAAATGAAATTTTAAATACATGTCGAGCACTCTCCTATTTCTTTGGCAACTTGCAACACTTCTCTATACTGTACCTATGATTTAGTTGCTTGGGAGTTCATGGCATGCTAACAGAGCATCATTCTGATTACAGAACCCTCTGAACCGTCGTTGGTGAAAAAATTGGAATGTCTCCACATTTTTGCTTAGGAAGTCAATTAAGTTGCAATTATAAACTTACATAGTAATATTTTACAGATCACAGACCATAAAAACTTTTACTTATAATGCAGTCATTTCTGCTACTTGCTGGTTTACTAGCATTTCATAGAGACCACAGAAGGCACATAACTTGCACTATTAGTTTTAGAAGTCACTGTATCACCACTTGATTTCCACAGGGTTGAAAATAGAGCCACAAAAAAGCTCCTGTGCTCATACATTCTTAAGTTAATATAATACAGTAGAGTTGACAAACCAATGAAAAATCAAATCGAGGAACTGAAGACTATAATTCTCATGCAATTTGTCATGGGCTTTTCCATTATTTATGACAGCTCAAGCAATAGTCATGTATTTGTGAAAGCATTAATGAACTTTAGAATATTCGCCAAGACTCATCCTGCTGTAAATGTATGCCATCATCTCTCCATTTGTGCATTATTTCTAGTTATTGGTGATGTAATTCAGGCAGGCAGGCAGCAAAATGACTACCACGTGACTTAGGAAAATCTGCCCTACCACAGAGCCCACTAACAGCAAGTGGAGAAGAACTAAAGTAAGCATTTAATAAGCAGTTTGCACTAATTTTGCACCCTGAAAATTATGATTTCATACTATTCTATGAATAGCAAGTATGTTGCAAGGAATCAAACTTGAGTTTTGAGTATTTTGCAAGTATAAAAAATTGCTATATGTAATACTTTCAGTAACTGATTCAGAGAGCTTTTTCCTAATAATTTTCTGTCTTTTCAACATAGCAGTCACACAGGACTATTGGATGTAGCATCTCTATGGAACAAATTAATGTTAGCATGCATATGCTTGAAATGAAACTGATGTAAGGAAATTAATCCATTTCATTTTCACTAGAAAATCACACTAACTTTATGAAGCTCACATATAAGTCTTGGAAACAAACAAAACAAAATAAAAAGCCTGTTTTGATAGTCCTTCATGTCTGACAGTTTCCTTGTTTGTTGTTATGGCAGTGATTAATGATCTAACATGTTGCACAAGGGTTCTGTGAATGAAAATATAGAGTCTTAACCCTTTATAGTTTAACAGAAAATCAGACAAAAGGGAGACCGGGTTAGAAAATAGATGCAGAGTAACAATGGAATTGGTGGTTTATATAGGGTTATTT
This sequence comes from Aptenodytes patagonicus, assembly GCF_965638725.1. Lineage (NCBI taxonomy): Eukaryota > Metazoa > Chordata > Aves > Sphenisciformes > Spheniscidae > Aptenodytes > Aptenodytes patagonicus. Next base: position 46,971,723 of record NC_134949.1, read on the forward strand.
ATTTCTGTGATTTGTAAAAGACAATTTGGATGTTTAAAAACTATCGGTCAAAGTGTGTTAAGGAAAAATGTGCTAAACGAAAAGATGAAAGAACAGGAGAAAAGATGGAAGGAGATACAGAACATAAAGAGTATGCTGATATCAGGATTATTGAAAGCAGACAGCTAATCACAGAACAGAGAGTACACAGAACAAATAAGGCAGAAACTGCTCAGATATGTATGACCCTTAGTTCCTTTTTGAATGATTTTCTGCAGATTCCGTCTGTGAATGAGGTTCAGCCTGGCTAAATCATCCTTGCAGCTTCTTCCTAAAGGCCAGAAAGCTAGGAGGAAGGGGAAATGCTCATGTTTGCTTTTTTTTTTTATTTCAATCAGACATTGAAAACATTTCCAAAGACATAAAGCCTATAGAGTGCTGTTTCATGCACCTAGGAAATCTACTTCAGAGTATAGTGACAGTGGTGATCAGAATGATGCGAGCACTAAGAAGCAGCATTACAGAAAGGTCTGTTTAGGATCTTAGCCATACAACATCACACAGAAGGGGGTCACCTTGCAGAATTGTATTCTGACAAAGTGACAAAGCAGTCAACATAAAGTCGATATTCTTGCAGAGAGGAGAGAAGGAGTAAATACGTAACATACGTTCTACATATATTCTTCAGAGCACATTTAAAGGTGCTCAGAGCTTTACAGAGAGCTAGTAGTAACTATTTAAAAGTCAAACAGACCCCCAAAAGTGAACACGTCACTGACACACTCCCAGTAGGTTACAAGATAATGATTGTTTATTTGATTTCTTTTGTTTTCAATTTATTATTTAGTCCTTTATACAAGTGATTAGACTTTCCTCTCATTTTTGTTGTTAAATTGAGTTACAATGATAACCACCCAACCAAGGCTTTTTTCTCTTCAAACTTTGAATATGTTTTGTAACAAGTCACGTTCCTAGGAAAATTAAGAAGAAAGAAGTGACTTTTTCACAAGGCATCCTGTCATTCTGAGATTTTAAAAGCCATTTTCCAGCCAAAGAATTTAAACAAGTTATTATTTAAATCAGAAAGCAAACTTTCTCAAGTTTTGGAACTGTTCTGTGAGTCACAAGCAACACAACACAGATGTGTTGTAAATTAGTTCCTCTCTTTTGCTTTGTTTCCTCACTTTCAGACATTATGACCAGGATCAGATCTGAGAATTACATTTATCTCAGCTAAAGAGAAAAAAGTTAAGGTTCGATTACAGACATCAGCAAAACTGTGAAGAATTTTATTTGAAAACTGAGAGGCCTTAGGGAAGAGCTACAAACTAAGCATAAATCTTGACATGCGTAAGGCCAGTTTTCAAAAGACATTTTTACTGACATTTTTCAGGCTTCCAGAAAAATGAAAGAAATCAGTTTTACCAACAGCAGATCAGTGGCAATAGTAGCTAAAAGAGGACATGCAGCTAGTCCCATTTACGTAATCAAGTAGACAGGGCTTAGAAATGACCTGTAGAATTTCCTGTGATTCTGAGGAGCATCCACGTTACTGATGAAGATGGTGAAAGACTGCTTCTGTTTGTGTTGGCACTGGCACAGACCATGTTCAGTTCAGACTTATTATTTGTAAGAAATAGACTTAAAAAAGGGATTGTGGAGGGACTCTAGGTCTAAACCTGCCATTAAAGCTGTAAAGGATGTCTCCTCTGCCACAAGAATGCAGATGGATACAATGGTTAATGGATGTTTTAGTCCAATACTTTTATGTTTTGTCAAAGTTCCCTGCTCTTGAATCCTGAAGTGTAACTTTAGATGGTAACGCCTCATTGATTTCAAGGTTTTCCAACAGCAAATAACCATTACAGATTTCAGCAAACTTGAAACTTCTAAAGCATCTGCAATAGGAGCTAGGGATTTGCCTGCAATACGCAGCATTTGCTAAACCTTATTGAACTAGAATCCAAAAAGAAAAAAAAAAAAAAAAGAAGAAAGAAAGAAAAAAGGGGGGCAGGGGAGGGGGATTGATTTTAAACCAGACTGTCAGCATGGCTTGTTTATATGTCATTAGCAAGAAATTGCAACATGAGGAACATAGCTGATTTGGTTAACAATTACCCTCAAACAAACTTATCAACTTTCTGTCCTCATAACATGAATCTCTGAGCTCATTAAATGGACTCTCAATTAACAATTATTCACACTGCCAGTTTATGATGTTAAACTGTGGCAAGCAAGATTGAATAATTAGCTCATTTTAAAGGAAAAATAGAGAATGAATTCTTAGTCTGTACACATGCATTATTCATAGCAAAGCAAGTGACAGAAAAGAAACTGAACCAAATGAATTCCTGAGATAAGGTGGCTCAGTGTACAGAACCACAGTATCAATTGGCACAGGAGAACTTTCCAGAGAGGAGGAAGAAAGAGGTTAATTTACATGTACAGGCCTTGAAGTTTTACAAGTGGATTCAGTTCTTGAATCTGTGTGCTAGCAACCCAATTCATCAAATCCAGTGGGATTTTGTAACTGAACTTAACAGTTCCTTGGATCAGACCCCAGTTGCATATTTTTTTCTATATTTTCCGTAGTCTTAAAGGGGCTTCCCCTTGGTATTTTTGGCATCTATGTTACCGCTTACTTATCTCAATCAGCCTTTTTATCTGTCAATTTTGAAATGCTTGGTAAGAAATGTTGTTTATTTTATCCATTAAATCTTGACTTTATGAAAAATTCATTCCTCCTTTTCTTTGGCATCAATATTAAGTCGTCTGCTGAAGATTCACCTTAGCCACCTATTATTCATTCAAACTTTACCTCATTTTCTTAGTAAGGAGGGAAGATATAAAAATCATGAATCATTCAGTAAATGTCAGGCATATGCAGTGTGTATAGTGCTTCAGGTGTATATTATTTGAACCCCACCTTTTGATCTTCTGACCGGTAATATCACTTTCAGGGTGAGTGAATTTATTTCCTGCAGTTCCCAAGATTGACTGGTACTCAGAAAAGCAAGTTCATTGATTTTTTTTATTGCTTTCCTTGATGGAAGTGAGAATGAAAACATAGATGGCAACTCTTTGAAGTACTCCGAGGGAAAAATCCAATTATTTATAGGTTGCCAATTCAAAATAAATTTTGAAGTATCCTCTTAATAATGTGACTGAGATGTTTTAGAATCTTCCAGTCCTCAATATCAGGAAAATTGAGAATTTCAACAACTTATTTTTAATTCTTAAAAAATGCAGGAAAAAAAAGAAAAAAAGACAAGGGCTCCAAAATATTCTGTGGAAAAGACACAACGTTTACTCTGAACTAGTGAAATCAGGTTCTACAAAACATAATTGAATCAGATGAATTTTCTACTGCTGAAAACAAAATTAACAATGCATAATTTTATTATACAAAAGGTTATTCTGGAGATAACTTTCAGCAGTATGAAAGCTGTGAATTCCATATGTTAGTATTGACACAATGAATTGTTGCAGCATCTTGCAGGATTTTAACTTATAAATGATGAAACTATTTTCCATTAAGTTTTCCTGAAAGAGAAAAGCATTCTGGTTAACAAACTACTGTTCCATTTGTCCCATATTTGAAATCTAAATATGAAAGTTTATTTTATGGTAGCATAAAATAAGAGCATGTATGGTACTTATAAAAGAGTTCTATGCTTGTTTTTACACAAAGCTGACTTTTTAAAAAGATAAAAATAAAATTTGAGTCAATTTAATCATCCATAAGGTGGCTCAGAGTCAGCCCTTTCATACTGTTATTCTCATTTTTCTCAGTGTCCTATAGTCCCACACTAGGGGAAGGCTTCTGTCCTTCATGTTGTATTTTTCTCTTCTGTCTTGCTATATGTATATATATTTCTCTATTTGGCTCCTACAGGCTGTCATGATTACCAGCAAAGTGTTGATATTTCCAGATATGGTAAAGAAAATTGGCAAAACTATGCCAGAAACTTTTTTTTTTTTTTAAGTTCTTCTTCAGGGAACACTCCTGAGACAGACATCTTACATGCATACTCCACAAAGACAAATTCTGCTATTCTGGGTTTGCTCGTAGTTGTATGATTATGAAAAACATTAATTTTCTGGTCTCTGACATCATTTAGCACTTCAGAATTTTTTTCTTCTAGTGGCTTGCAACAACACTTGCTATCAGGGGACTGTTATCCTTTTCAAACATAAGAAATTAATTTAAGTATGTTGGCAATTTCTATTTAAAGGATTCAATGACAGAAGGCAGATAATTCTTTACTACAATCATGTTCCATTAGAAAACCTGAGCAGAGAAGCCTGCTTTCTTAAACATGGTGGAAATTAAACAAGAAGAAATGTCTCAGCCTCTGCTTCAGAGTTCCAGGCCTCTCTCTCACTAGTACTTGATCCCAGCCTCTGTCTCATGGCTTCTTTTTAAGGAGCAGGCTAAAGATTTTTTCTCTGGGTATTCTTGAATATCTGATTGTTTTCCTACATGTTTTCTTTCACACAGGTCTGTAGAAGACTCCAATCCAATCACTGTCCCTACATTTTTCTTGTTATGGAAACTTTTAAGAAGCCTTTGTACAATTTTACTCCTGCAGATTTGACCATTTTGGGTAGCAGTTCTTGACATTTAAGCTAATTATTCTTTAAAGAATTCAATCATTTTTATACTCATACTGAGTGAAGAGCATCTGTTGTATCCACCAGCTTCATTGCGGTTAAGCAAATCAGCATGATTGCAAAAACGATTCCAGAATAAAAGCATTATTTTATTCATTCAAAGTTATATAGCAGTCAGAGAAAAGAGCAAGAGCCATGAGCATGAGCTCATCCCCCCAAACCCAAGCGCTTGGCTGTCTGTGACAGCTCTGTTATGGTGTAGCCATTTAACCTTGGATCAGATTGCTGAAAGAGCTCTGTGAGAAAGAGTGGTGGGAAGCTTCACTGGAGGCTTTCCCCTTTTTGCTCAGAGGCTGCATTTAAGCTCAAGCACGTCGCTTGCCCTTGGCTCTTGCCTCAGTGGCGTTGTAGGAATGTTTGTGCCTGGCTATTTACTTTTCTGACCTTGACCTGCTGACTTGACTTCCTGGCTTGACCTGGGACCTCTCTTGTCACTGTAGACCTGCCTGGCCAGCTGGACTGTGGCTGACCATGGTCATCATCACCAGACCTGGTCTGCTTTTTGCATGTGGGTACTGTGGGACTGTGCCCTCTGTCAGTGTGGACACTGTCCTGCCTGCTTGCTGTTAGCTTTGGCTCCTGGCCTGCTTTTCTTTGCAGAGCTGGCACCCCTTGCCCTGACAATAAAGGTTAAAGCACATATATACACATACATGTATATTTTGCATTTGTATAGACATCTAAATTATTTAATTCTACTTCACTGAATTATTTTTTAATTGCACTTAATATGCCCCCAGAAGTCCTTAAAGGACATGTAGGGAGAGCTTCCCTGGGGTAAGATGACACCTCAGTGTGTTATGGTCTTGCACTTTAATGTAATTGATTATAATGGATAACTTGTCACTTGGGCAGCAACTTAGATACTTAAGCATAGTTATGTACTGGTGTGATTGGAGTCTATCACCTCTACAGCTACCCTAATTATCGAAGTTTAAGTGCCTAATTGCCTTCTAAGTGCCAGAATAAACAATATCAGACAGACTCAGTTGAGTCAGGTTAAGTAGTTGATAACAGAAGCCAAGTCAAATCTAACAGTTTTAGGCTTAATCTTGTCTTTAAGCCTGTACACATTTATATGGGCCCAGATTGAGAAGGAAGTCTACTAAGAGCAATTCAGTATCATCCCGTACCCACTTTCAGGAGTCAGCATCTTTCCTCTACCATGCGCAAGTATTAGTGAACAAAGAAAATGTTTTAAACACTGCTTGTAGACTGAATTTGATAGGTCTTCTCAAAGGAATATGGGAAATCTCATAAAATTATTGAAAAAAAAAAAGAGAAAAAGCAGCACAACATGGAAGACTCTTGCACAAACTGCAGGTTATGGTACACATGGAGAAGAGTAGCTTACATGTGACAAACCTGCTGAGGAAAAGCTCTAAGTAGATCCTGGTGTAATTGAAGATACAGTGATGGTGTTTATGATGTGCATGATTTCATTCAAGTCTCAACTTGCCAAATCCTGTTTCTAAATAAATGAGAGTAATTTAGCTATATCATGAAAAAATACCTTTGCCAGACAATATTCTGGCAAATCCAGGGATTTTTTTTAGGATACCTCAGTATGATACTTCAGTGATAGATTCAGGTCTACACTGAAGCCTCAAACTTGCCTTCATAAGTTTGCTAAACAGAAGTTCTCACTCATATGAGGGTTTTGCCAGGCTTTGGGACACACCAGGAAGAATAACTAGGGCTCTGCTATTCCTTAATGCAGATGTATGTATTCAAAGGCACAGCTATTTATAGTGTTTACAGGGCAAACTGCTGCTTGGATCATTTTCTCCTGCCAAGGTGTCACACAGCCAACAGCTGGCAATTTATGCTCAGATGTGACACTTGTGTGTTTTTTCACATGGATATTTAAATTTGATCTGCCCTTGTAATTGAGTCTCCAGGAATCTCACATCTACCTGTGGAACTTCCCTGGCTTTAGCACTGGACAATGTAGAAGTCACATGGCTGCTTTCGTACCACCTGCTCAGGATAAAGCTGGTAATTGACTGATCAGATTGTTTGTCCTTATAAGTGAAGACATTTAACATGTCTTTTGAAAGACACAATATGTCTGTAATGTATTGGCTTGGGTCACAGACGTACCTGGTCTCTTTCTGTATGGTCACATCTAAAAAAGATGTAATAGTAGTTTTTGTCTTGGTGTGGCTAAGATGGAAACAGTTACGAAGCAGAAATATTTGAACACTAAGTTTAAGTCTCCATTTTTCACTCAAACAGGCCATCTCTCTCATGTCAGCATTCAAGACTTCTAGATGACTGAAATCCTGGTCCTGCACTGCTTAACAGATGTTACATGCAGCAATAAAAAATTTGGCAAAGGTGCTAGGAAATCCATCTGTAAAGAAGTAAAAAAAGATTAATGCTGTAAAGGTTTGCTGAAATAGACCACTGTTTCAGGACATCTGGGAGGTTATATCTGAATCAGGAAAATGCGAACGAGCACCTAGTATTTCATTGTCACTATAGAGTCTGACAAAACTGTTCACTGAGTTATGCACAACTGGTAGAGAAAGTTTTTCAAAATGTCACACTACATCTGACAGTGATAGAAAAATGGATTCCCAATTAGTTCAGCATGTTTTCTAATAAACAACATATATGAGTACTCCCAGTGGAGGAGTACCATTCCATTCCCCTCTATGGCTCATCTCTTCATGAAGTAACATTTCTCCTAATGAAAGGAAGTATTGTTCATAATTTACTATGTGTCTGACATCAGGGGTGAAATAATTTAAATCAGGGAATTGGCAGAGAAGTTTTAAAATCCAGAGACAACACAAAATGCAGTAAATGGTGAATGATAAAGAATTTATCTCAGCAGCCTTTGAAGGCAGGTTATTTTCAGAGAACAGCACCAATAAGAATGAGAAACTGTGACCGTTACAAGCATTGAAAGCATTTGCACATATGCCTTAAATAAAAATCATGTAATTACTTAATAACTCAAATTAAACATTAATGCAAAGATGGCAGTATCACATATGGCAGTATCACAAGAGAAGAATTCACAAGGTTTAACTCTTTAAAACCAGGGCATTACTATTTTATTTTCATTCATGGTAAAGCAATTAATTCTGCTGCCTTAGATAGTCAAAATCCTAATCTTTATTACATAAATACAGACAATAAGTATCCTACTAACAGCTTTTGATAGTTTGTGCAGTGCAACTTTTAGAGCTGAAAAGAATCAAAATGTATCCTATAAATGGTAAAATTATCCAGACTAGACTTTATGAGCTAATACTTCAAAGCTATTGCACCGATGACTGTCTCAATAGCTTAGCAACAGCTGCTGGAAGCCTAAGATTTTAATACTGAGTGTTAAATATTAGTATGAAAAGTTACTTTAGGACTCAAAGTTTTATGTGTTTAAAAATAAGCTTTCACAAACCATGTACATAGTTTTCCTTCACCTGGTCCTCTTCACGGAACAGCTTGAAAATATTTTTATCTGGCTGCTAAATATGTTTTCCTAAGTGTTTAGCTCCAGTGTTTTTTTAATTATGATTTATTAAATAGTTCTCAGGTACACCAAAATTCCTTTTTCTACTCCAGACCTATATAGTAGATAGATTATTGGTCTATATTCTCACCTTTGCAGCTCCTAAGAGGGTATGTGTTAAAAGTAGACCAAAGATATGTTTATAATTTATCATTACCAAATCTATCACAAACTCAGTGACAATAATTTAAATCTTTAGTAAAAATTTTAAAACAATGTTTCACTAAGAGTTTTCTTTCAATATCTTCCTTGTTACAGGCACCTGATGAGTGAATTAAAGCTTAAATAAAAAGACCTACTAGTTACCCTACACCACACTGCTACACTACCACACGTAGACAGCTCTAATAGATCTTTCATGAGGAGTGTTCAGGCGTGGTGTCCTAGACTATTGTGACTCATCAACATCAAAGCTGCAGTTCCTAGGCCCTATGTTGCCTCCAAACATCCTGACAGCTGCTACACTGTGGCACATCCCAGGAGTCATGGATACACCAAAAGGTCTCTTGATACCAGTGGTGATGACCTCCTATTGCTCATTCCACTTCCAGTTTGCCTAAGCCGTATGTGATGTGCACTGTCCCAGGGTTTCAGCTCATGTAGCCTTTCTGCATGCATATCAAGATCAGGCAGAGCTTGTGACACAGGGAGAGATGAGGGAAGGAACAAAAGGTGTCAGAATGCTCTACATAGGCAAATTGTTGCAGCACAATGGATCAGTGTCAGTGAGGTCACCACTTTGGTGACCTCATCAGCTTTGGAGAGGTCTGCCAGCTATATATCCACCTAGCAGTACTGGATGCCATTTACAGCACACAAACAGTATTATCACGCTCTGGAAGCAGGGAGCATAACTGAATCAGAGCTGCAGATGCATATAGTACATATTTCCTCCAGTGAAAATCCCCCGGACTTTCATTATTATTGCAGTCTGTAGGGCTAACAATCACTGAGGCAAGTTCAGTAGACAAATATCAGTTCCGCTGTCCGTATGTACGGTGCCCACTTCCTTTGCAACTTTGGTATATACCTGTTGGTCATATGAACGTACTTGTCCCACTTCTGCATTAATTGTTCATAATTTATTTCTATTATAACTGTTCCTACTTTCAGTCAGCTACAGTTCCTACAGAACCGAGAATGCTAGAGAATCTGTTTTAGCAGCAAGCAGAGAAAGAGAGAGGGGGAGAGGGAGGGAGGAGGGAGAAAAAGAGGCACACTGCAAGGGCAAAACTATTTTGCATCACTTTCCCTGGCACCCTGGTGAATTTTATTCATTTGCTAGGAATTTTTTGTTTTGCTTTGTTTGTTATCTTTTTTAATTAATTATGTTAGTTTGACGAATGCAAGAGGCAAATTCCATGCATTTTTACAAACAGCCACCTTTCTTGCAACTCAAAAAATTATGTAAAAAACAGAATTAAAATAAGCAAACCATAGTTGGATCAAAATCACAGAATCCACAATAATCTGCAATAATCAGAGGTGTCTGCCTATTTGGACTAGTGAATTTAGGACAAGGCAACAGGAGCAAAATTACTTATGACACAAAGCACTTAAAACTACACACAGAAAAAAGCAAAGCGAATACCACTTATTTTAATAAAAGGAGAAAATACAGAAAAAACTACAGTAGACTTATGCTTACTTTCAAACTATTTTCCTAGCACTCACTGAGAAGCAGACATACAAAGTATTTTATTCACTGTATAATCATATGTAAAATATCCAGTGTTTAAAAAAAGAAAGATAATACAAAGAGGTAAGACTTCTATATTATGGGAATCATAGGGAAAGAAACAAAAATTATTTCCAGGCAATATTAGTTTTCATAGAGGAGTCACCATTGCATGGTTCATCCAAGACATCCATAAAAAACTAGATTCCCAGAAGCTGTACATAATTTGCAGATAGTATTCATGCAGTTTCCAGCTAATCATACCACTTTTCCCTCAGCCACTCTGTCCTCTAAGTTCAAAGGAATTAATGTAGTCAGGGTAGAAAGGAGCGACTTGTAAAGGTTTCATTTCACCGTCCATATAGAGATAGAGCTGGAAAAAACTAATCCCAAGAGAAAAGCTTGACAACAATGATGACAAATCTCAGGAGGCAAAAATTTACAATTGGTAAGACTGGTTTAGACAAAGGATGCTCTATCATAGAAAATAAATTAATGTCAAGTAGCATGTACCATTAGTATTGTGGGCTAGGAAAGAGGGAAAGTGTGCAATACATAAGCAAAGAGAGCCTGGTTAGTCAGGCTCAAAGCATTTATTACCTAGTCAGAAAGCAGCTCTGAGGACCACTTGGAAACTTTAGTTAAGATTCTCATTAATCTTTAAACATGGCTCCTTCTGAAACAATAAAAATAATGAAGAAAACATTGGTCCAGGCCAAAAGCTTCTACTGTTGTAAATAGATAACCAAGGTCAAGAAATTTCTTTTATCCACAGAGAAATCCCACAACCAGAATACTAGTAATAAAACCACCACAGATTAAAAACAAATTATCAGAAACAGAGCAGTGAAGGGTACAATATACTTGATCAATGAATTGTAGAACATCTGTAATTCTTCAGTTCTTTTGCCAAGTCCCCAGATAGAATCTTGTAATCAGAACAGAAAAGAAAATTGGGTTCGGTTCCACAAGTCACAAAGGTCTCCTTTCATGAGCAGTGGGGTACTGTCCTCCAGCAGCCAAGAAACAATTCCCTCTCTCACACACATACTAGTATTAAATAAGAAGGATGAAAGAAATCCCATGAATGTTTACACATTAAGAGAGTGATAATCAATTTAAAGATTTTTCTAAAAGACTGCTGCTGAGTCACCATAGTGTACCCCTAGGAAAAAGAGTTTTTTGTGCAGCGCATTCTCCCCAGTCAAACAGAAGAACTTCTAATGCATCTCTTTGCAAGACTGTCACAAGTGTCAGTTCAGTAAAAGCACTACAAAACTGTTACAATTTTACTTCTCTGTCAGCGTATAGTCAACATGAAATAAAACCAAAAAGTTGTAGTCAATGAATCTGCCGGCAGTGCATAGTTTTCCATTGCAACCTGAGGATGTACTATATGGGAACATTACTATGGTGTAAGCAGAAAAAAATCCATTTACCTTCCTTTCAAGTTAATGCCCATGAGTCAATTTTTCACAGTTTGAATGAGTCACCCAGATTTTTACTACTTAAAATGTCACAAAGGTCCCAAGCTTGTGTGTGTGTGTGTGTGTGTGTGTGTGTGTTTTTTGTTTTGTTTTGTTGTGTTTTATTTCGGTTCACTCAAGACATGAGGTAAAGTCTGCACAACTGTCCAGTTGTACTGCTGGCTGAACAGGTGAAGTAGGTGTTGTGGTTCAACCTCAGCCGGCAGCTGAGCACCACACAGACACTCGCTCACTCTCCCCACCCTCGGTGGGATGGGGGAGAGAATTGGAAGGGTAAAAGTGAGAAAACTCATGGGTTGAGATAAAAACAGTTTCATAATTGAAATAAAATAATAATAACAATAATAATAATAATGAAAGAATATATAAAGCAAGTCATGCAGAATGCAATTGCTCACCACCGGCCAACCGATGCCCAGCCAGTCCCCAAGCAGCAGTCTCCCCAGCCAGCTTTCCCCTGGTTTATATATTGAGCATAACGTCATATGGTATGGAATATTCCTTTGGCCAGTTTGGGGCAGCTGTCCTGGCTGTGCCCCCTCCCAGCTTCTCGCTGGCAGGGCATGGGAAGCTGAAAAGTCCTAGACTAGTGTAAGCACTGCTTAGCAACAACTAAAACATCGGTGCGTTATCAACATTGTTCTCATCCTAAATCCAAAACACAGCACTGTACCAGCTACTAGGAAGAAAATTACCTCTATCCCAGCCACCCAAAACCAGGACAGTAGGAAAGCTAACTTCCAGATAGGTCACAGATCTACCTATGAGCCACCCAACAATTTATTGAACTATAGCTCCTTCATGGTCCTGTTTAGAAACCTAGTGGGCACAGATGCAGTCCTCTGCTTTTATTCTGTGACAATAATATTATCTAATCTACTCCAGTTTTGATTCTCCCAAATTTGTGTAACATGTCTAAAACTGAGATGATGACCCCTTTCCCCCTATATCCCATCCAAAAGCCTGTCTATCTGCAGAGGCCATATTCAGATGGCAGATTGCAAGGTAAGGTGATATATCCAGATTTTAGTAACCTATAGCATAAAAAGCATTCACACCAGCTATTCTCCACAGTTGGTTGACTCCACAGTTACCTAAATTCAATCTGCAAAACCTAGTTGATGGACAACATTTCCTGTTCAGTTGTTTTAGCCAGAGAAACTGTTCACTTCACTTATCCTGCCTAAACTCCTCAGTAAACAGAGATGCCTAGAGTCCATCTAACACTTTTTTTATAGTGCATCATCTGTTAAGAGTGTCAGGAACTGATTCTGATGTTTGGTTTCCAGAGCTAGCCTGTTCTCATCACTCCCCAACATTGTGCTTCACTACATGAGAGCACTTGCTGACTGCTGTTTCAGGAGAATAGGTAAGAATTATTTGGAAAACTCTGTATACAAAGTACCTTTGTATCCCTTCTGTCGTTGTTAAACAGGGCCTTAACTTTTCATGCCCACAGACTTTTTGTTATCCTCTCCTGCACAGTCTTTGTTTCTGTTTTGAAACCTCTTCTAAAACTTTTTAACCAATTCATAGCCAAATGGCAATTTAAAAAAATGAAAATATAGATCACAAGCTGGAGACCCTGGAAGAACCACAATGATGTATCAGGTCTTGGAAAATGCTAACAACATCCATATCCTCAAGCTATTACAAGTGTTTCCCTCACTTTATTAACCATTATATCCATGCATCATAGAATCATAGAATCATAGAATCATTAAGGTTGGAAAAGACCTCTAAGATCATCGAGTCCAACCGTCAACCCAACACCACCATGCCCACTAAACCATGTCCTTAAGTGCCTCATCTACACGTCTTTTAAATACCTCCAGGGATGGGGACTCCACCACTTCCCTGGGCAGCCTGGTCCAATGCTTAACCACTCTTTCAGTAAAGAAATTTTTCCTTACATCCAATCTAAACCTCCCCTGGTGCAACTTGAGGCCATTTCCTCTCGTCCTATCGCTAGTTACTTGGGAGAAGAGACCGACACCCACCTCACTACAACCTCCTTTCAGGTAGTTGTAGAGCGCGATGAGGTCTCCCCTCAGCCTCCTTTTCTCCAGGCTAAACAGTCCCACTTCCCTCAGCTGCTCCTCATAAGACTTGTTCTCCAGACCCCTCACCAGCCTCGTTGCCCTTCTCTGGACACACTCCAGCACCTCAACGTCCTTGTTGTAGTGAGGGGCCCAAAACTGAACACAGTATTCAAGGTGCGGCCTCACCAGGGCCAAGTACAGGGGCACCATCACTTCCCTACTCCTGCTGGCCACACTAGTTCTGAGACAGGCCAGGATGCCATGGGCCTTCTTGGCCACCTGGGCACACTGCTGGCTCATGTTCAGCCGGCTGTCAACCAGCACCCCCAGGTCCTTTTCCGACAGGCAGCTTTCCAGCCACTCTTCCCAAAGCCTGTAGCGCTGCATGGGGTTGTTGTGGCTGAAGTGCAGGACCCGGCACTTGGCCTTGTTGAATCTCATACAGTTGGCCTGGGCCCATTGATCCAGCCTGTCCAGGTCCCTCTGCAGAGCCTTCCTGCCCTCGAGCAGATCAACGCTCCCGCCCAACTTGGTGTCGTCTGCAAACTTACTGAGGGTGCACTCGATCCCCTCATCCAGATCATCGATAAAGATATTGAACAAGACCGGCCCCAAAACTGAGCCCTGGGGAACACCGCTCGTGACCGGCTGGGTGCCAACTGGATTGAACTCCATTCACCACAACTCTCTGGGCCCGGCCGTCCAGCCAGTTTTTGACCCAGCGCAGAGTCCACCTGTCTAAGCTGTGAGCCGCCAGCTTCTCTAGGAGAGTGCTGTGGGAGACGGTGTCAAAGGCCTTACTGAAGTCCAGGTAGACCACATCCACAGCCTTTCCCTCATCCACTAGGAGGGTCACCTGGTCATAGAAGGAGATCAGGTTGGTCAAGCAGGACCTGCCTCTCATGAACCCGTGCTGGCTAGGCCGGATCCCCTGGTTGTCCCACTCATGCCTTGTGAGTGCCCTCAAGATGAACTGCTTCATAATCTTCCCCGGCACCGAGGTCAGGCTGACAGGCCTGTAGTTCCCTGGATCCTCCTTCTGGCCCTTCTTGTAGATGGGCGTCACATTGGCAAGCCTCCAGTCATCCGGGACCTCCCCCGTTAACCAGGACTGCTGATAAATGATGGAGAGCGGCTTGGCAAGCACCTCTGCCAGCTCCCTCAGCACTCTCGGGTGGATCCCATCCAGCCCCATAGACTTGTGAGTGTCCAGGTGGCATAGCAGGTCATTGACTGCTTCCTCTTGGATTATGGGGGGTTCATTCTGCTCGCCGTCCCTGTCTTCCAGCTCGGGGGGCCGAGTACCCTGAGGATAACTGGTCTGCCTGTTAAAGACTGAGGCAAAGAAGGCATTGAGTACCTCAGCCTTTTCCTCATCCTCAGTGACAATGTTCCCCCTTGCATCCAATAAAGGATGGAGATTCTCCTTGGCTCTCTTCTTGTCATTAATATATTTGTAAAAACTTTTTTTGTTGTCTTTAACGACAGCGGCCAGATTGCGTTCTAGCTGGGCTTTTGCCTTTCTCATTTCTTCTCTGCACGACCTAATGAGATCCCTGTACTCTTCTTGAGTTGCCTGCCCCTTCATACCACAGTGAACCTTGATGTGTACTCTTACTTACTGTCCCAAGTTGGTATGGAATTATTATACAACTTCATAGAATCATAGAATCATTAAGGTTGGAAAAGACCTCTAAGATCATCGAGTCCAACCGTCAACTCAACACCACCATGCCCACTAAACCATGTCCCTAAGCACCTCTTCTACGCATCTTTTAAATACTTTCAGGGGTGGTGACTCAACCACTTCCCTGGGCAGCCTCTTCCAATGTTTAACCACTCTTTCAGTAAAGAAATTTTTCCTCATGTCCAAACTTGAACTTGGACAGTTGTCAACAAGATGAGCTGTTGAATTTCTGAATATCTTTGTCTCACAAGTGAAGCAGAATTTGCCGTGTAGCAAAGTATAGCCATAATTTTCAAGTCAAAGGTGATAACCACTAGGAACTGGATTTTGGTCTGCTGCGTGGTTCCAGTCTGCAAAGGCCAATCAGTGCCTGCAGCATACACCTGACCAGATTGGGAACTGGAGCAATAAAACACAACCATAAACTTCTGTTATACAATTAGGATCAGAAATCCAATGACACACAGTTAGATGACCTGCATGACATGGGAGATGACAGCCTTATTTTCCCGAGGCCCAAAAGGAAGGATGGGAGTGTAATTATGCCGTAGGTTAGCAGATACATTGATACATCAGTGACATTTCCATGGTGGGGGATAATACAACCATTCACTGAAATTTGACCACAAACTTCTGCAACGTTTTCTTAAACACTCTATAACCACTTACTAAGCCTGCCTATCAGAGGTGAAAAATTAAATTCTTACTGATGTATATTTAATAGTAAGTACATCTCCTAAATTAACTAGGGCATTCCTGCTGACCAGCACTACTACTATACAGGACCCTGACGAGTTAGTACCACTGTAGGATTGTAAAATTACTGTGAAAAACATACTGGTTTAGCTTGCATCAACATTGTGAACAGCAGCAATATTCAGAGACTGAGTGACAGTAAGATTACTTAAATGAAGCACTAAGTTACATATACTGATGTTTTCAGCACTTATTTGTATGATTTTTCAGGACTGTAGATTTGGGTGACTGAAAAAATAGGTAATAAGTATACACATTTTGCATAATGAGAGAAGTACATTTGTTAGATCATAGAGATCTGTAAACTTCATCTGGTACAGTTTTAGAGAATGGTAAGTTTACTTTAGTCTATGGAGAGTTAAAACAGAAGTTCAGTACTTGGAAAGAACTGCAAAAGAATATATATACACTTTATATGCATACTTTATTAAGATATAAGTTAGGGAATATATGTTTATACAGATACACTATATACTATGCATATATACTATGTATGTATACATGTATACTATACACAATGCATATATATACACATATACACACATACTCTTCAGATATATTGAAGAATATAATTAAAGAATGTAATATACTGCAGTGGAGTTTATGTCTGCTGGAAAGCACACTGACAGATACCAAACACCAAACCTGAAGCTGCTGTTATTGTGAAGAAGAGTTACATAAGGGGAAATATTCTGTGTGGACTCTTTGTGAAAGTGAACTTGAATTCACTGAAATCTTGTTTTGAAGAAAGACTTGAATACAACAGTTAGCATATTCATCACAATGAAGCAAACTCCCGATATTCAAAACTGAAAAGTACATCAGATAGTCAGAGCTAAAGGGAAGTACAGGAAAGAGAGACAAAAAATGCCAAGAAAGAATCTGTAATCTATAATTTGTTGACCTCTATAGTACTGAGGTCATGTTTGGTTTCTTTCTGACCTATTTATCAGGATATCCAAGTTGCTGAATGTAAATAACGGGACCAAAATGGAATTATATAGTCTATCTCACCAAAATGTGGACTCCCTCATGTAGAAGTATACACTCTTTGTAATAAAATTAAGAACAAACTATTTTTCCAGTATACACAGATCTATAAGGTAAAGGTATAAGCAGCCTTGTTTATAAGGGGTTTTCTGTCTTGAAATAGATGTTATGGTATTATAGTAATGGATTCAAATTTTTTTTTACTTGATCTTCTGACCTTCTTACCCAGCCTTCAGTTCAGGAGAGATAGCTCCATGATAACTCGCTCACATACCTCACACTCTTGCTGTATGTCACCAATACTTGGTTTTATAAGTGCTGCAACATAAGAAAAAAAAAAAAAATCAGAATGAATTGGTTTACAACAGTAATGACATTGAGAAAATCTGTAGAGAAGCTAAGAACTCAGTCTTTGCAGGATTTTATATAAAATAATAACATAATTTTCATTTTTATACTGATATTAACATCACAACTTTTCTTATTTTTCTCATTATTTTTGTAAGCTTGCAAAGAAAACTCTGTTGAGGCTGAACACATATTTTCCCTGCTTTCAAAATCATGCTGAATAGAAAATGAGGCTTTAAAAGACAGGCTATTGCGTGTGCACTTCATCTAAAGAGCAGGATTATTCCTACTGCTACATACTCTATACTTCAAAATGAGTGATCTAAATTTATACAAATCCATATATTAATTTTTACTGTAATATAAATGATAGGCAAGATTAGGCTGGTGTACTGTATTTTGCCTACAGGGTGTTCTTCTTTTGCAAGCAGAAAATTAAACTTGTTCCCATTATCTGTTGTGTTTCAGTCTTAGGGCCTAGTTGTCACATTGTGCTGGTTTTGGCTGAGATAGAGTTAATTTTCTTCATAGTGGCTAGTATGGGGCTGTGTTTTGGATTTGTGCTGGAAACAGTGTTGATAACACAGGGATGTTTTAGTTACTGCTGAGCAGCGCTCACACAGAGTCAAGGCCTTTTCTGCTTCTCACACCACCCCACCATCGAGCAGGCTGGGGGTGCACAAGGAGCTGGGAGGGAATGCAGCTGGGACAGCTGACCCCAGCTGACCAAAGGGATATTCCATACCATATGACGTCATGCTCAGCATATAAAGCTGGGGGAAGAAGAAGGAAGGGGGAGACGTTTGGAGTGATGGTGTTTGTCTTCCCAAGTAACCGTTACGCGTGATGGAGCCCTGCTTTCCTGGAGATGGCTGAACACCTGCCTGCCAGTGGGAAGTAGTGAATGAATTCCTTGTTTTGCTTTGCTTGCATGCGCGGCTTTTTCTTTACCTATTAAACTGTCTTTATCTCAACCCACGAGTTTTCTCACTTTTAATCTTCTGATTCTCTCCCCCATCCCACTGGAGGGGGAGTGAGCGAGTGGCTGTGTGGTACTTAGTTGCCAGCTGGGGTTCAACTGCGACACACATAAAAACTTGTCCAGTGTGAACTGATAGGCTTGTTTTGGTGTTTTGTTTTGTTTTGTTTTGTTTTAAATAACTTGTTTCTCAAAGAGGAAAAAGGTAAAATCCTCCATGTTATTGGATATATAATCTATACTGCTGTCAAAAAAAAGTGGAAGTTCTGATCTGAAGATCAGATCCTCCTATTCAGAAACTGTTACTCCTGCAGTCTCTGTTTTAAAAGATCTAATTGCATACATTTGAAGAACTGATCTGGTGCACTTTATGTAAGGGACATTTTAACTACTGTGTTCATGCATAAACACCAGATACAACAAAGCAGCTCCCCAGAAGATTTTCCAGGGTCACTGAGTCCCTTTGTGTCTTTGCGTCACTGAGATAAAGGTTCGTTATCTAGATTATCTTTTTGTCCTGGTCCCACAACATACAGAGATGTTGGGAATCTCAAAACATGCCATGTCTTGCGTATAAGTTGTGTACCTGGATTTCCTTTGCTTCAAAAGGATGGTGTGGGAAGAGGTGGTGCCCCTTAGCCCTGCTCTGTCTGGACTGGAACAGGGAGAGTAGCACACCTCATCCCTTCAAGCTAGAAAGTACTCTCTGACTCACAATAAAAATGTTGTATTGTTTACCATCAAAGCACAACTGAGACTTTCTTTAACCTTATGTGTGTTCTAGCAAAATTCTACGGTATTCCCTCTTAAGAAAATCATGACTTGCTGCTTTCCTTCGTATTCACTTTCCGCAGTTGCTAAAGACATTATACAGGACATGGACTGAAAATTCAAGGGTTTTCAAAGCCTGAACAGAAACTGAAAATTCCATAGAAGATCTCCATGACTTTGAGTCATTTTCAGATTTTTCGGTTACTTTCAGTCCACAAGATTCTGGGCTACAATCAGATTGCAAAGACACTGAGGCAAACAAATTAGAAGTTACTGAAGAGGAACATTTCTAATAAAAAATACCAGAAGCTAAAGAAGCCCATGAAAAGCTGCATCTTAGAAACTGAATGCAGACTATTGGAGAGAGCATAATACACAATCAGCATTCTGGACCTGCATATATTTTCATTCACAGTCACAGCAAGTTCAAATATGTTACTGCTTTCTTGGGGGGGGGGGGGGGGGGGGGAAGAATTTAGGGTAACAAGAAATACAAAAGAAAAGAATTCAAGTTCTTCCAACACAAAGAAATGATACAACTTCTTCCTCCGTTTTCATAGGTGACATGAATTATTTGGGTTTGCGTTTTGGGTATAAAAGTCTTTCTTATGTTCGATCAATGAAGAATGAAATTTGACTTTAAATACTGGGGTTATTTTTTACAATAGTTGCACAACTTCAGTGTTTGTAAAATACTCTTTTCTAACCCTAAAGTGTTGAAAAACAATCTTTCTTCAATGAAATTATCTGACCCAAGATAATTCTATGACTAGTATTCATATTGATAAAACATATAAGAGAATGAATTTCCAATTAATATAAATGTGTCAGTTCATAAATATGAACATAATATTTTAACTGTATGCTTGAGACCGTTTTAAAACTGAACAAGAAATGAAAATAAGTTTTACAAGGTATTCTTAGACTAACAATAGTTCAGGCGGTAAACTCAGCAGACTCCTGCAGAACACATAAAAAAATGTAGAGAAATCTTTATTTCCTTACCCAGTTGCATTAACAAATATAACGCTTTCCTGTTCTTGAAACAAACAAAAAAAAAAAACATGTTTCTTTAGTATTTGGAACCAGACTTTAAATCTGGGCATGCTTTATGTGGCATAAGTTGGGGGGTGTGCAAGCACATCACAGTTAAAAAATATAGTATGCAAGTACTCTGTTGTTTTTCTCCATTTTCTCTGGAACTGTAAAGGAATTTTTAAGCTCCACCTCTTTTCATTATCCCTGCAAATGACCTCTTTCTCCACTGTTCCTTCACTTTCACAACTTCTGCTCATAGAGAAGAAAAATCTCCAACATTTTAGAAGATGTTCACCCGTAAAGATCAGTAAATCACATTCTTTCCTTTAAACATTTTTGTCTTGCATTCTTAGATCAATATCATTAGCCTTCTAGCGCAGTAAAAATTAAATAACTCTCTTCAGAGCTCATCAGTGCTTGGAGACAAAATTCAATTCAGCCTTGGGGAGGCTCAAAGTGGAACCTGATGTATTCACAGTGTTCCCAATCTTTGATGTGCCATCCTTGGGAATAAATCCTTAGTTTAAAAGTTTTACAAGAGCAATCATGCTATAAAATAGTGTAATGATAGTTTTTGTCATTGATCATGACTTGCTATACTTTCCATAGAGATCTTCAGAATTTACTTGATTTGACTTGGTGGAAAACAAGTGAATAGGCACAAACTGATAGGTCTGTAGGCCCCATGTATAAGATACCACAAGAAATATTCCTTAGGAGTATTTTTTTCAATATCTGTAGTTGTTCTTGAGGCTTTATATAGCTTCCTATGCAACCAATTAAAGTAAACTAACGAGAAGGAAAGACTCTCTCTGTTGGACTTCCACCTTATATAGCATTCTGCTCAAGCCAAAATGAATGTCTTTAGTTGTTTTGCACATTATGAGAAAGCAACAACAGTAAAATGACAACTTAAATAAAATTGCTTAAGTTAATTGCTCTTTTGTTTGAGAGGATGTTTCGTCTTGGTCAGCAGCTGGACAGTTCTCAATCCCTGATACTCTGTGGCTCTGTGCAGGTCAGATGTTATCTTTTGACTCAGGAAGAAGCATGCTAAGTTGAAAATTACTCATACGCTGCAGAGTTTCTATTCAGAATATGTATTTTATAACCCTGGTTTTTTATATATATGCTAAAGCATTACCAACTAGCAGCCTGATACTAGGTTTTTCAAATGGTATTGCAGTATATACAGATGCCATAAAATTGTCTCTCCTTCCATGAGAAAACTATCACTCTGTGATTCATTGCAGATTCAGAAGGGAAGTATAAACATGTGGGAGTACAGGAAGGGTGCAACCCGCAGCCTTTCCAGATCACATAATGAAATTCACTTCTGAAGGATGTCATACGTCAGAGAATTATATATATATATTAAAAAAAAGTGACACTTGAAAGCAGAAATTAACTGTTAAGCCATAAAATAGGTCAGAAAATGTTTTTGCCTATGGATCATCATTTTATAAAGGAAAGGGATGTGCAGAGACCTTTATACATCATATTAGCTTTCTTGCTCAGCACCAGATTTTTATAGAAGCAACGAGTTGCATTCATCTTTCCCATTTCAGGCATCTAAAAGTTGTAGAGCTGAGGTGAATACCTCTTTTAACCTTCAGTGGAGAGAGAGGATTTTAGGATTAAATGGCTCCCTTTCTTTAAGTGCCTGTGTCTCTTTACTAATAACAGGAATCACAAAAGGAATGTTTTAGGTTTATACTTTCAGACAATGAAGTTACTGCCAATGTATCCCACAGAGTGACAACTTAGTGCTCTGCTTTGCCAAGCTGCCAATCAGCTGATCAGTGGCACTTATCAGGATTAGGTTTAAAATTTCTTTCCTTCTTAAGTACTAGTTTTACTAACCAGCAGAGGAAAAGATAACCGTACTTTCATTCCCATCTGAATTATCCTTAAATGAATACCATTATCCTAAATGGAATATAAACCTCAAAAGAGATGTTACCACTGCAAAATGTTAAACCCAGAATATGTAGCTGGATTTTAAAATGTACAACAAGCAATTTGTAATTCTTAATCTAGAGGATTTCTTGATAAGACTAGCAACAGAATAAAGTAATACAAGCACACAGAACAGGAAACAGCACAGAAAACACATAATTTGAAATAAACTCTCAGCAAATCAAATAAATATAAATTGGTTTTGTAAATAAAAATAAGATTGTGATGTTACTTATGTTGAAAACAGAATAATAATAACAATGAATGCTGGAACACAGTTCTGCTTCTGGTGGTTGAACTCAGAGGCAGTTTGCCTTTGGATTCAGTGAAAGTACAGGCCCAGATGACATTTTCTCCACTGATGTTGGAGAAAATATTTTATGTTTGTATATAGTTCCTTTCAGAAAATCCTGCTAGTTTGAAGAAGATTTGCTTTTCAAGAAATTTAACAAATACATAACAAAACTGGTGATTAAATATCCAAGTTTATTTATTTGTTTATATTTGTCATGGGGGTTTTTGTTTAATAATTTTATAGAATATGCCAAATGCATGTGACAAATTTATCTTCTTTCAGGGTAAGAAGAGAAAACAATTTCTACCACACAGTGCTCACTCAAGTATTGTCTTTAATTTTCTTTCACTAATCTCATTCAAAAACATAAGTGACACACTTAGTCACTAGTATTGCTATTCACAAGTTGCAAGAGTTGAAAAGGATGATCTCTTTCTGGGGAGAGAAATTCTGTCCAAGTGAAAATTTTGCAGAAGTAAATGCATCTTTGCCTTTTTCTGTGGGGTGAAATGTGCTATCATTAGCTGGCTTTTGCCTTTAGCATATCCAAAAGAAAAACTTTCTTTCTGTCATTGAAGAAAATCACAGTGTATTTGGAGAACATGATTTTGAGCTATTGCTTATTGTGTTTCCTGTGTTTATGAGGAAATATAAAAGAAACTGTATCTTGAGCTAACCTGTATAGTCATTGATGGACAGAACTTCACCTTGGGGCTCCACACAAAGTTTTCATCAAATATCTCTAAATTGTTTGTGTCTGCTTCATTTTCTTTTTGAGACATGCATGGTTTGAATGTTTTGGAGGAAAATTGTATTTGTTGTTGGAGGTTTGAAGGAAGATGATATTTGTTGATATATAGAAGTTATAATTCACCTGAACTAAAAATATCTTCATTTAATGCAACATGAACCAGACCCTTTGGGTCCATTTTAAACAGATGTTTGAACTGCTTTGGATCTTTCACCATATCAAGTCATTCTGATTTTTAGTGCAAAGATTTCTTATTAAGAACTGCTTTTGTCTTTGGGCATATTTTTTAAAAATTTATTTCTTCTACTGATTTAATTAAGTCTTTGCTCCTTTGTTGATTCTTTTATGCTAGGCTGAGTCTTTTATTATTCTTTTTACATATTGGTGATCCCTCCTCCATATCATATCTAAGTTAAGTAGATCATAGAATCATAGAATCATTTAGGTTGGAAAAGACCTTTAAGATCATCAAGTCCAACCGTAAAACTACCACTGCCAAGTCCACCGCTAAGCCGTGTCCCTAAGCACCACACCTACATATCTCTTAAAGACCTCCAGGGATGGTGATTCCACCACTTCCCTGGGCAGCCTGTTCCAGTGCTTGATAACCGTTTCGGTGAAGAAATTTTTCCTAATATCCAATCTAAACCTCCCCTGGAGCAACTTCAGGCCATTTCCTCTCGTCCTATCACTTGTTACTTGGGAGAAGAGACTGACACCCACCTCACTACAACCTCCTCCCAGGTAGTTGTAGAGAACAATAAGGTCTCCCCTCAGCCTCCAGGCTAAACAACCCCAGTTCTGCTCAGCCGCTCCTCATAAGACTTGTGCTCTAGACTCTTCACCAGCTTCCTTGCTCTTCTTTGGACGCAGTCCAGACCCTCAATGTCCTTCTTGTAGTGAGGGGCCCAAAACTGAACACAGTATTCAAGGTGCGGCCTCACCAGTGCCGAGTACAGGGGCACGATCACTTCCCTACTCCTGCTGCCCACACTAGTTCTGATACAGGCCAGGATGCCATTGGTGGTTTTGGCTGCCTGGGCACACTGCCGGCTCATGTTCAGCTGGCTGTCGACCAGCACCCCCAGGTCCTTTTCCGACAGGCAGCTTTCCAGCCACTCTTCCCCAAGCCTGTAGATGATTGCAAGTATTTGAGTTAGAAAAAAAATGTAATTATAAATTAATTAAAAATGTATTTTTCAGCTGGAATTATTGTTGCTTTTAATTCTAATGTATAGAAAATAAGAATACAGGCTGTTATATATATACATATTCATGCATATATATGTATAAAACAGTGTTGTACACAAACACACTATATTCTTCTATTGGGAATACTTTCATAATAAAAGAAGGTCTTGAAACATCTCTTAAAAAAAAGACTTTGTTTGTCTAGCCCATTATGTAGGCAAAACTCTTCAGTACCCTCTGAATCCTTCCTTCCTACATTCTTGACACCCTGCTCCTTGACCAATGCTGGCAGCGTAGACAGAGTGCCGACCCTTGGTCTCCTGACACCCTGCCCTCCGACCGGCATCAGCAGGATGCTGCCCACATTATCCATGTATGTTACTGTCCTGGTTTCGGCAGGGATAGAGTTAATTTCCTTCCTAGTAGCTGGTACAATGCTGTGTTTTGGATTTAGGATGAGAACAAAGTTGATAATGCACCGATGTTTCAGTTGTTGCTAGGTAATGCTTACACTAGCCAAGGACTTTTTAGTTTCCCATGCTCTACTGACTGAGAAGGCTGCAGGTGCACAAGAAGCTGGGAGGGGGCACAGCCAAACTGGCCAAAGAAACATTCCATACCATGTGACGTCATGCTCAGTACATAAACTGGGGAAAGCTGGCTGGGGGGGCCGCTGCTCGGGGACTGGCTGGGCATCGGTCGGCGGGTGGTGAGCAATTGTACTGTGCATCACTTGTTTTGTGTATTATTATTATTATCATATTATTATTATTATCATCATTTTATTTCAATTATTAAACTGTTTTTATCTCAACCCACGAGTTTTTCTCACTTGTGCTCTTCCAATTCTCTCCCCAATCCCACCGGGTGGGCAGGAGTGAGCGAGCGGCTGTGTGGTGCTCAGTTGCTGACTGAGGTTAAACCACGACAGTTATGATTCTCTCAAATCACACTACCACTGGTGAAGCCAAGGGCTGATGTGACTCTTACCCACATTCAAAAGGCATTTGCACGATTGGCTGTTGCTGCCAGATGATCTGGACACCAAGTGTTCCTGGCAGTCCAACGGAGCTATGGCATGACTTATAACCCTATGTTTGCTATTGGTGATTGGATGAGTCACTGTATGGGCAGGTCATTGTTCATCTTTCTTACTGCCTCAACAAAGCTTTGTTTTATAATATGTTGTCAGACTCCATTACTGTTCAGACCACAGTTCTTCACTCCCACAATGGTATTGGTATTATCCTGCTGGTATTACCTGCAGGAATACTAATGACTGGCAGAGCCATGCATGGTGATAATGTCAGTGATGTAAATGTGAGCTACTTGCTTGATCATCTACCAGAGTTTGATATTTATAACAGAACCAACTGGAAAACTGTTGCTCAGGAATCTGAGACTGACAGAAATTGTCTCCATAAAGGGAGATGCTGAGAGAAGCCATTCTGCATAAGCTGGAATTTGTTCATTACCTCTTCTTATACCCTAAGATGTAACAATTTTTTACAAAACTGAAGGTTCTGTGCTCCTTTGATGGCATAGAAATCCTATTAGCAGTGAAATTATATCTCAACTTTTTTACATATAGTAATTCAGGAATATGAGTAGGATAAGTTTCAACAGGACTCTGCAAATAAGGAAATGTGGGAAAGCTGAACAGTTCCTGCTGCTTAAAAGTTCACACTTCTGTTTGCCTTAATGATATCTTGCAATGAGAGTTGAAAATCACTGCAATAGTATGTTACTGCACAAAGTTTTTTCTTGTTGAAGAAAGGTTAAATATAGATTGTGCCAGCAGTTTTAGTTGGCATGATTATTGGTGTGTTCTGAGTAATTATTACAAAAATCCCTAAAATTGTTTATTCTGGAGAGGAAAAAAAAAGAAAAAAAAAAAAAAGAGGATTTATGACTATGCATTCACTAAAGCTCATCCTCAGCATTTTGCATTTTCAAGCAACCTTATGTGTCAATACTAAAAAAGCATTCTATGCTCATTAGCAGCATTGTAAACCCCAGAGCAAAGAATGCAATTCATTCTTTCCCTGGATTGTATCTCACACTAGAATCTTTGAAATCATTTGGAATTGTTTACACTTTAATTTCTATTTAATGATATTGGTCAAATGAAACTTTAACATAATCAAAAGGATGAAGCACTAATAAACTTGGGAAAATTATTAGAACAACATGGCCTATGATATTTTGAGGCATTGCATTTATCAGCTGGACCCAATTCTATCAAAGAAACATCCTTCCTGGTCTGTGAAACTTCAGTTTGTTCCATGATCCTGTTGTTTTTCAAGTTGCTTAATACATTTCTATGACCACAGCTTCCCACCTCCATTTCCTGACTATAAAATGGTGAGATCACTTTCATTTGATGCCTCAACAGCTATCTACATTACCTCACTTAAAAAAGACAATTAATTTTGAAAAGTTATGTCCTGGTTAGGATAGAAATTAAAGACTGCAAAGACTGAAAAGTCCCTTCTTATTTTTTTCTAGTGCAGATTAAGTCAGCAATTCCCAAGACTGCAGAAGACACTGATTTTGTAACTTTTACAACCCAAAAACATTTCAATGAACATCAGTGTCTCTAAGGATGAAATATTAGCTTCTTCAAATTTAGTAATGTTGACATGAGTGTGAATGAAATCATGTATTTGTAGTTTGTGAAAAGTTTTGAGGTCAAGCTTGCAAAATATAAGAAATATTTTCCAATTACATGCATGCCTAACTTTTGTTATGGACACAGTAGTTCACAATAACTGGTCATTTTCTAAGACAACTGACTGCTACCCTAGTATTGAAAACGGTAGTATTTTTAAGCTCCTAAGAAGGCATGAATGTTATATTTTTGCCATGATTATGTGAGAGTGTGGTCTTTTTCTCTACCTGCATGCATCAGAATTTTGAAAGTCACCCATTTTTCTCAAAAAATATTATTTATTAAACTAGTTTAAAGATATGCCTGAGGAGTTTTATTCTTAATTATACAGACATGCATATACCCAGTTTTATAACAATATAGGATGTCAAATCTTACGTCCGAGTCTTTCCTATATCTTAAGTACTTTGCCTCTGTTCCCTTATATCAGACATTTCTCGCTAAAATCCCTTAATTGTGTTTGGTAGGAATCATATGGTTTTTTCTCAAACTATTCACCTTTCTTGTATGCATTTGAGAATACAGCTGAATAAAGATTCAGTAAAATGTTTGATTTACTGAACACTGTGTAAAAACCCTCCCTCAAGAATTTTCTATGCAGTTATAAGTAATCTCAGCTTATAATAGAAAACAGTTATTATCTATACACTGCAAAGGAACACTGACATGATCTTTTGTATTTTTGCAAGCAGTCTTTTGATTCTTATTTGTATATCAAAATTATCCTTTGTTGTTCTATTCATTTGCCTATGGTAGGCAACTGCTTCTGATTTAAACAAAAAAGCAGAAAGGCTTACTGTACAGAAATATCATACTAGGCTTAAAGCTCTTTTCTCAGTACAGTCCTGAACATTCACAATAGGATCTTTGTTATGCATAAGATAAAATCTGTGGTTTATAAGATCAGAACAATTATCAGTCAGTCTGGCTCTGCTCCTCTTTTTTTCATTTCCATGAAATATATTAAAATTAAATATTGCCCTTTTTAAACTTGAAATTGGTCATGTTCACTTTTATGCAAACATATTACTTTCTCTAAGATTGTTGTGGTATATGTCAGCTATTTCCCTCAAAACTACTCTGAAACGTAAGTCCCATTTCAAGAGATTCTTTTTCAAAGTTCTGGACCATCCTTCTCATTTATAACCATAACCACCAGCAATCCCAGTAGGACCTTTCATAATAATTGAGTAATTCTGCAATGGTTTGTGCTTTCCCCAACTGAAACACTAACACATAACAGTCTTTAAGTTTCAGTTCAAATATTATAAAAAAGTAAATGTAAGAATAAAATAACAACTAATTTAAAATTCACTCATGATGAAGTGAATTTAAAGTATGTTTGCCTGTACATTTTTCAGTATATTTTTACCATGCTTATTCTACTAGTTCTTTATCCTCTTTTCCTAGGTTTAGTCTATTATTTCTTTACTATTTTTCTATAGAAAAATTATTGCAGTCTTTGTTATTGTGACAGTATCAAGGTTACATGTTCAGTGGCTATGGCATGCTTGATATTCCATTTTCACCTGTACAGGTGTGGTTTTTTACTTTAGCATAACTTAATAGTAAAGAAATTGTAATATTCTTGTGAACCCTCTTTGTCTTCATGCTCTGTTTTTTATGAAAAATTTGCTGTAATACACCTGTTATGATATGCGCCAGCTGTCGATCCATCCTACCTTTTTAAATGGAAACCTTAACAAAGGTGTTTGCCCATGTTGAAACTTCAGTAAAAGCAGATAATTGGCTTGTATGCCATTCTGTGTCTTCATCTAGGACTCTGTTAATGCAAATCACAGTCAACAAGTGTCTGTAAAGGATTGTTACATGAAGGACTGCTAGTGAGATGGATGGCTTAGCTATCAAGGCTTGATTGCTCCTTAGTTCCAAGCAGGCACCTAGATAATTAAAACATAATTTTGCTTCCTGAGAAATGAAGTTATTTTTTGTACCTCTGAAATTGTTTCAGTCAAAATTTGTTCATTTCTTTAAAGGTGATTTTGGTGTCCTATGGGCCTTCTCTTAGGACTGGCTCTGGCCTGGGCTGCAGGGCAGGTGACCTCTGCAGTGCCTGTGGCCCCGGCTGCAGCCTGCCTGTGGTTAAGGTGAGAGTCGGGTGACAGCCATGAAAGGAGGGAGCTGCACTCGTAGGAACTGGAGTTGCAAAGCAGCTTCAGAAACAAATGCGTCAGCTTATCAAGCAACATAAAAGAAACATGAGAATTTGTAAGAGGGGCTAGAGACCTTGGAGCGGAAAGAGAAGCAGACAAAATGAGATTTGGCATTGACAGAAGTTTCTCCACTGTCCCTGCATCCTCTGTGCAGATGTGAGCTGCTGGACACCGTGAACCTTGGCACTCCAGCTAATGGACTGGCGGTACCAAGTGCAACAAGTAGGGACCCACACCTTGGGTGTGTGTATGTGACCTCCTGGGGTGACTTCTCACCAGTGCATGGATTAGCAGACTGCAGGGAGGCGCACGGGTACACATAGCACCAGAGCACCCCCACATGTGCACAGTACCCTGGAGTACACACAAGAGGTGTGTACGCAGTGAACTTGCACTCTCAGGAAAGGGGGTGTGTGCTGGCAACCTCAAGGGACCAGGGAGTTAACATAACTGTGTGAATGTGGATGTGTGGGATGAGAAATATTTTGGATTAATTCCTGAATGGTGCTTAGAGATTTTTAGGTCTATAGTAATATTTTGTAAGTGTCTTAATATTGGGATTTACCTTTTGTATTGTTGATATTGATTCTGAATGTATAGTTCACTGATTGTTGGTTAATTACATGTGATTAATAAATCAGCAAACTGCCATCCCTTCTTCAGCATTTTCCTCCTGCCTGGAGCACCCCCTGCACCTTTCTTTCACACCCAGTCCTCTGCCATCTCAGGTCCCTCCAGGTTGTGTTTCCCTGGCCTTCCTCCAGCCTACCAAGCCAGGTGACAAGATTTTGCCATTGCCTGCTGTCTTCTCTGCATACACCCATGGCTGTCCCCATGCCTGTCACAAAAGAAGCTGTTCCTCTCAGCACAAGGTACCTAATCACACCAAACAGGCCAATGGCATGATATCAAAGTCCCTCATGTTTCACCTGTGTATGCCAGTCCCTCTGTCATGATCACCAGGCACCATTATCTTGGTGACATCTCTGATCTCTCTTATAACCAACTGAAATGATTCATGCCCCAGACTTGTCATTATGATAATTCCTTAAGTGTGAAACAGTCAGTTAAGACAGCTCAAAGCTGTACTCAGAGCAGTGACAGGTTCAGAAAACTTACCAGTAGTATGAAGGAAAGTGTGTCCTGTCACTCTTGGATGGGCAGGACTCGTCATTACACCCATTCTTGGATGGGCAGAAACTACCCAGAAATATAAAAATACATACCAGTGCAACTCATTTTCTCTGTACAACCCTGTCCTGCCATTCCCTCCAAATCCATTCGCTCCTTCAAACAGCTCACCTCCAATCCCTTCCTCTTCATTAACTGCTTTTCACCCCTCTTGCATCCCCGCTATGTGGTAGGACTATCTTGTTCCTAGTTAAGCTTGCTGTTAATTATTTAACTGGCTTGCTTGTGCTTGCACATTTTAATCATGCTTAACTTACAGCAAGCCAAATACCAACAAGCCTTCTATGTGGTTTTGGTGTGATGTTCTATTTATCTAGTATGTCCTTCAGTCCTAGATGTTTGGGGACAGGCATTGAAGCCACCAAGAACATGACTACCTGATGAGACTCCTGAAGATACCGGAGGATTTAATGACAATATTTGGGTACCTAATGGGGGTACTTGCTTATTCATTCTCTGTGGACCATACCTGAGCTGATGCTTAGTTGCCTCAAAACCTTTACATCTAATTAGAAGATGTTTACAGTGAGTTTAAGTCTTTAAAGTATTTAGCTGTGCTGGAAACAGAGCAGAATGCAATGCTGATGTGATCTGAGATTGGTGCACACACTTAAAACTCAGTTTATGATATGGAGAAATGGACCCTACTTAATTCATGAAAGTTCTGATGATGAAAGTATCCTATACACGAAGTAGCCTCTTCCTGACTAAAGATGAAAACATTAAAACATGTCTGCATGCCATATTCCTGATGAAAAGTTGAGTGAGATTTAGGAACATTAGACTAGTCAGCTCTGCATTTCACTATAATTTGCAACTGAGGCAAAATGGAAGCGCACATCAAATATAGGCATTTCCAAGTTAGTTTAAGAAATAGCTTAAATGTTCCCAGAGTGTGATTTTAATAATGGGCTCTACACCCAGAGAAGGGGGGGGGGGGGGGAGAACAAAAAACACTGATAACATGACAAAAGAAATTACAGCTAGAATCCTCCTTAAGGTGACAAAGCATATTCAGGGTTTTTATCTGCTTTTTGTAAATATTGATAATGAGGAATTTCTGATTTTTCCAGAATACATTTAGAAAGATGAGTTAAATTAGCTACAAAAAAACTTATATATGTAATGTTCTGACCAAGGAAAACAATCCTTTGCATAAACAAGTTCTGACATTTGCCAACTGTACCATAATAAGCTCACTAAGGGAAAGCTTATAGTTTCTTAAGAAAACTTAAGCCCATTGTTTTTTTCTTAATCATACCTGACACCCTCCCCTTCAAGACATATTTTTTCTACTATAGTGCACATATCCATCCAACAGAGATCAACTTGTGCCAAGGCATATACAAGAAAAATTTAATTCTTTTTTTTCTTTTAATTAGCTTTGGCTAACTTGAATATTTTTTTCTCTGATTGTACATCATCATTCAAGTTGTTTTCCAAACATGGACTCTTTTTCTGCCCTGTTAATGCAAAATATTTAATTGTAAGTAGTTTGCTTGTGGTGAACTAAAGCTTTATTGCTTAAGCTTTTACATATTGCTTTGAGGTGCATTTGGTTGGGTAGGAACTTGGAAAAAAACTCGGATTCTGTTTTTGCTAAAACATACCACAGCTCCATGGGTCAGACTGAGTCATTGAAACATTATATTTTATTCACAGAAAGCTATGGAAGTGCTAACCGTTTATGTTCACAAGACAAAATGTTTTTTTACTGCAGATATTTCACACAAAATGAAAACTATGAATTATTTTAGCTATCTTAACTGTCATAATTCAAATATTTCCAGTAAGTCATAGTTAACAGCTCTAGAGCTATATACTTTTAAAATGAGCGTGAGTAAGATCTATTAAGAAAGCAGCATTACATCTACTTTGGGGTAGTTGTCATCTTTTTTCATACTGTTGTTCATAAGAAGAAAGCATTAATTTAGTCCCATGTACAAAATCCAAAAATACTCATAATTTTTGCAAAAAAATTCAGATGCAGAATATACCTTGAGAAAGAAATCTTGACATCCTTGTTCATGCAAACCTTGCTGTAGCTCTGGGCTATCATTCTCTCCCTTCGTTCAAGATGGAACTGTGTAGAACGGGAATTTCTTCACCACGTTCTGACCAGGAATTGACTTTCTGATCTTCTGGTACATAAAGTGACTGTGCCATGGGACTGACCCAAGTTCTAGTGCGTGCTCTGAGGATATCCCATTTGTCTCCAACCACAACTGATGGTCTCCATCTCCAGCTTTGGGCAAATTTGACTTCTCTGCAGCCAACCAGCCAGCCATTTGCAGTTCTGAAATGCTGCCTTACTGACCTATTCTGTCCTTCTTTTCAGATGGAACAGTAAGTACAGAGAATCATCCCCAAATTTGCTAAAATTCTTAAAGGAATTCTGTTCTCTTCAGTGGGATGAAACAACACCTTGCCACAGACTTCTTAAAATTTACTATAATAGTCTTTTCTTTATTCTACACATTCTAGCCATGCTAAATGATTTCCATGATGTTCACAACATTTTTAGCACTGCTATAATATTTCATACAGTCAATGTACATAGATTTAAACTTGACATGCTTGGTTTGGTTTAGTTCTTATACACCAGATACAACTCATAAATACCAGAGATGACAGTTTTAGAAATAAATCACTTTGTGTTCTACTTACCCTATATCAGTGTGATCTCGTGCTCTATATGGTCTAGCTAACATCTAGCAGTACTGTTTTCGTATTTAACTTCTGAAATGTAGTTCTTCAATAAGCTGTCTTGAACTTCAAAAGTAATAAAGACATTCCCAGATTCCTAATTCTCAATTCAAAGATGGTACTTTCAGATACTGTATTTTTAACATGCCTAGCTGAAATGAATCACACTAACAAACTAGTTAGTGGCTCAATCAGATTTAAAAAATCTCGTCTGAGTATTAAAGCCATGTCTACCTAAACCTTCACATCCTATTCTGATACATTATGCAGACTATCTAAAAAAAAATAAAAATCAGTAATTCTTAAAAGATAGGAATTAAAATGGTTTCATAGCTAGAACAAGTCCTTTTTAAAGAAGTGGCAGAGAATGACAATTTTTTTGTGTACAAGACCCAGCGGTAGATTCCATTTCCACACCAGGCCTCTCAGCATTTCACAAAAGCAATTCTGTGCTGCAGAGTTCATAAACAGGAGCCAAAGCTTCTGCTGAAAATTTTTACAAGAAAAGCTTTTAAACTGATAAAGAAACATAATGGGCAATCACTTTACTCCATGATGTGCTTCTATCTAGTTGAATTACTTAAGACATTGCATGCAGTAGCAATGAATATATATATATATATATATATATGAGAAGAAGCTGGCAGTAAGTAGACTTCATTATACCAGTTTAACCTTTTAATTCTTGAAGTGGAATTTTCTTCTGACTCCTGAGCAAATCTCTAGCCTGGCAGGACACATAACAGTTCAGAAAAACAGATCATTTGTCATTTTTAAAAGTTAATCTTTCTAGATTTACTTACATAAATGAATCTACAGTAGGGCTGTACATTTAGATAATACTTCTAATAAATCAGGGACTGACTAATCTTCTGACAGTTAGCTTCTTGAGTGCCTGAACACACTAAGTACTCATTTTTTAAAAGAAACTTACTTAAAGCAACCTCATATGGTAATGCAAAAGTAACAACAACAGCTCATTTTCCCAAACTGAGTCATCTTGACAGAAGAGGTGCCTTGACTTCGTATGTAACTTCTATATTATTGTCAAACTTCTATGGCCTATCTGGCAGATACACAGAAATATTATGCTGCTCAGATAGATTATAGTATACACACTCTGGTTGTCTTTCTATTTATGTATGTGTAAACCAGCAGGAGCTCATGCAGTACTGAATTACACCCATGGAAAACCAGTGAAAATAAGAGAATAAGGCAGGGTCTGCTGATGTCAATTTAAAGCAACAGCATGTAGCCTGCAGTCTTCCAGGGGAGAAAAAAAGTCTCAAAACATAGGTTGCCCAGGAAAAAGAAGGAGGCAGACTGGCTGATAAACTATGGTACAATAATAACATGCTCCATGGAGAAAGAGAAGATCTTTTATGTCTTCTAGCCAAACGCAGTAGAAATAATAAGGAATGAGTGAGGAGAGGCAATGGGAGTAAGGTTTCTATAATAATAGTCATCAATGACTTTCTGCAACAGAAGTTAAAAACACAAGGGAAGTCTGGAAAATCTTGCCTAAAAGCACCGGGGGTGTGTATGCTTTTTGAAAGTAAATTCAAAAGAGGCCAGAAATGTCATTGTGTCTGGACATAGAGGTGGAAAACATCCCAAAGAACTAATTATATGAGGTTTCTTGAGAATCTCCTCCCAAGTATCATTCTTAAATAATGATACCTTTTAAAATTAAATTCTTCACAGTTCTTCCTCCACTCTAAACACTTGGCAGCCAGAACAGGCTCTCTAAGCAGAACTGGAAAGAGAAGGAACATCTTAAAATTCTTGTCTCTTCTCACAGACCTGCTTTCTCAGGAACTTTCTCTAGCGTTTGTTCTGCCCCTTTTGAGCAATTTTGCCCCTCAGACTCTTCTGAGAACTAACAATACTAAAGGGCAGACTGTGAACTTATCTTTGACCATCATGACAATCTCATCTCATTAGCAACTGGTTGGTGCTGAGCTGCAGTAGATCTAAGTGTCCAGTCTTTAACACGGTTGTCCTCAGGAGAAAGGACAGGGCAAGGGACAGCACAATAGATCTTCATTGGAATGCTAAAAGACTGCCACTTTCTTCTGGAGAGATTTAGTGTAGACATTCACTACATTCTGGCAAGAAACCCATGTTTTTAATGTATAGGAACCTTGGAATACACTCTTAAAGACCACCAATAAACCACTGAAGAAAGTGCATTTAAAATTATGTTAATGTTCTGTTATATTTAGACTTCAAACACCTGAATAATTGTTGTCCTTTCTGGAACTCCTTCAGCTGGTGTGGACAGCATGAGCTGTCTTATCAGTATCTTCTGGGCAACATCATCTATGTTATGAACAGAGACTGGGATGTCTTCTAATAAAGACCAATAATACTAATGTATTGCTCTAATTTAATTTCATTAATCAATCTAATTAATTTAGTTAATTTTATTTAATTAATTTCATTTAATTTAATTAATTTTTAATTAAATTTAATTTGTTCTATTATTGCAGGATGAATATACAGGACATTGTCTTTGACTAACAAAATGGTCACGCATTAAAACTTCTCTTTTTGTGGCAGTGGTTAAACATGCTATTAAATGTTGTCAGCCCTTTTCACTGAGGGGAAAAGCTACCAGAAACTGCTGCAGAGTCTGAACATAAAATGTCATTGCGTGCACACAGATACCTGACTATATTATAAACAATCAAGATGGGATAGGATTGAGTGCTACAGATTTTTCTTTATGCATATTAATTCTTTCAAACATCCAGTATCTTAAGTAATCTGGATCTGGGGTTGAATTCATTACATCATAAGACTGCTGTGAGCTTCTGAACTGTATAAATCTACAAACGTAATTTGCGTGGGAATTGTGGTGTAGTGGAACATATACAGTACAACAACATGTCCACAAAGTGTCATTTACAAAGGCAGCATTTCAAAGACAAAAACATGTGAGAAATTCCTCTCAACTAGATTAGACAGAAGATTAATAGTTTGCCTGAAGTAACACACTGACAACCATGGTAGAACTGGTCCTGACCAGTACATCTTGAATATGGTAGCTTTGTAACAGGAAAAGTATGAAAGAGTTGTTATCCTTGTTGCTAATAATGAAGGACAGAACGAGAAAAAGCTCCAGAGTTGAAAACTGTGTGATATTTCCTAGCAAAGTGAAGTAATCTTGTGTGGTGCTCAATGGGCAGAGCTGATCTGCTTGCCTTTAAATTGAGAGGGATTCTTGTCCTTCTATCAGTAAATCAGTTCTGAATAACAAACCTTCATATGTGTAGCACTGATTTCTTTCTACACTTAGGACAGAGGAAAACTTCAATAACAACTGTTACCCCACTGAATGCAGAGATACCCATGCGAGGAACTAAGTTTAAGAGTTTTCCATGTGGCAGACAACAGTGGCAGGAACACTGCTTTGGTTTGGGAAGGAGGGGTGGGGGGGTTGTTGGGCGTTTGGTGGAAGGAAGACAGAAAGGTTGTCCTATCTTGTCCTTCAGCTTCCAAGCTTGATCTACTAACTGAATAGGAAACAAAGTATCAAAACACCCGTGTATCTCAGTACTGCCACAGCTGGACTGTTTCCATTGCTGTACTCACCTAGGCACTCTAATGTAGACCTACTCTGGTCATTTTTTTTTTTTTTTCTTTTTCTTTGCTACTAGACTTATACCTTCCTTTCTTTTTCATGTCTACCTAATTTACATCACATTTTGCTCATTGCTCTTTTTCCTTCAGCATCTTATTCTAGCCCAATCTTAGACCAATCAATAAATGCATCCTTGCATAAGGTTGCAATTATGTATATCTGTTTCTATTGGACTTATTTTATGTCATGCTAAAAAAAAAAATTATAATTTGTTGTCCTTTATTAACCTTGTGTCTTTGGAGCCATTAGAAACAGAAGGTCTGAGGCACAAGACAACAGTAATTACTGACGATTAGGAAAACAGAAACTGCTGAATTTAATTCAGAGCAGAAATGAATAAGACATGAGGAATAGGATAACAGCTAATAAAAATAGTGAACACACAAAGACAAAAAATCAGCAATTTCTACTTACCTGTTCCTACAGTAAAATGTGAAGATGAAAACTTGAAATCTGATGAGAACTTTTCATTTTATACAGTTAATCTAAAATACTCAAGTGGCCACACAATGGCCACAAAATGGCCACAAGTATCTCAGAAACCAAAATAATGGGAGATTATCAAACTGATAAATATATTAAGATTGTAGAGTGAAATCGGTCCTTCATGATTCAAGATATAAACCAACCAAAGTGTGCTGGGAATTTGAAAACATTTTCCCTATTCAATTATGAGTCTGTTTCTAGGTTTCTTGACATCAGATATCTGCCACTTGTAGATACATTGGATTGGACTGGATTTACCATTGATTTGATTTCAGTGGAAGTTACTATGAACTTTCTGTTTGCAATGTTTTATTTGTTTCCCAAAATATCAAATCATGTTTAAAATATTAATAGTTGACATTTATCTGTATGGAGCTACTGGATCTTTGTGCTTATTTTCTCATGTTCATTAACACAGAAGTCCTTCTTTATACTTTCCTCCTTAACTCAGTTTTTGTGTCTCATTTCTACTTAAAAATATCCACAGATTAATAAGATTGGTAACTCTTCCTCTATTTTCCAATGTGGTGATAATACATAATAAACATTAAAGAAAAATACTTTAAAACTTCACCAAGAAGTCCAAGAAAAAGGTTCAGTCCTACAAACATGTACTGCAATGCATGACAGTGACTACTGTAAATACTCACATTTACTTAAATGGATTTTTCAGAGAATTAGTATTTTGCCAGGTGTGTAAATTGGACAACCAGAAAATAAGGCTTTCAATATTAGTAACAATGTGAAAATGTGGGGTTTATTACAAATCATAATAAATATGTCTAGTTTTAAAATTTGAAGTCTTGCTTGGGTTGAAATTTCATAATAACTGTGGAAAATTCAACCTGATTTTTGACCTCCTGGGTTCTGACTTTAAACTCAAGTCTCGATTTATTTCCTTCTGAAATAAAATCCTTTAAAAAAAAAAATGTGGTCAGACCCCCAGCATTTGTGGTAAAGAATCTGAGTAGCTTTTTTATAAAAATCCTAACCTGATATTTTTACTTCTTAATATAAGAAGTAAAAGCCTTTATGAATTAAAATTTAATCTAAATCTAATTTACTCCACACTGATGACTTCTTTTTTTTCTTTCTTTATATTCATTTGATTTTCTACCTTTAACTTAATGGAAAAGGAAACTTGTTTCACATAATGGCACAGTCAACCTCTGCTGGAAGGTGACCTTGTACTACATTATTCCCCAAATACTCATTTACAATGTTAAGTTTTCTGCCAGCTTAAGTAAATGTATTCTAATTTATTTGTACTTGACAGAATGTTTCACACTGATAGACAGCTAGTTGAGGAGCGTAAAAGTGTTGTGAAGAAAAACTTGAGAACTTTCCTTTTTTTTCATTGTTCAGGGAGTTAAAAATGATACATACATACATAAATAACAAATTTGCCTTTTAGTTCAGTAAGATGACATGGTTTATAACTCATTTGACTTGAAATATAAGTTTCCAGATTACAACAGAGAGCCTGAAAAAAAACTAAAAAATATTTCTGTGATTACAGAAAGGCTGCAAGAAGACAGAAGGAATATAAGTTTTTTCCTCTCCCTCTGGCAGATGGAGGAATGGAAAAACTTGAAACAAAACAACCAAATGTCAAGCTTTCAGGCTCTGACCTCTTACGTCACATTCCAGAGTTAAAAAAAAAACCTCAAGCCCTTCTAAAGGAAACTTTAAATCTCTTCTTAAATTTTTCCTTATATAAAGTGCTTTGTCTGAAAGCTGTTAAAGATCTTCCATAACTGTTCACATATTTTGTCCAATTTATTTATTTGGATCCAAGATGAAGTGCAGATACATTGTACTAAAAGTAAATAATTTTAAAAATTTTTGAATATAGGGCTTTATTGCAAATCAGACTATTTATTTGATACACGGAAATATCTTTCACATGGGTATGATGAATGTCTGTATGTGTTGTGCTTGCATATTTATCACTGCTGACTTATAGAACACTTATTTAATTTAAACTTCAAACATGTAAGGTATCATAAATATTCTTTCCAATCCAAAAAACTGTGTAATTTTATCTTGCAGAAGAAATCTTTGTCATTAGAGACATGACTTTTGATTATACTAGCAAAATTATTTTGAATTCATCACTGTTTGTTGTATTGAGCAATCTGTAATTATCTCCCTAATTAATTTTAAAAGTAATTAGATTTTTTCCCTCTGTGTAATAGAAAACAAAAAGGCAAGCTTGAATTAATTATTTATTTGGGGGAAAAAACAGCTAGGAAGTATGTAAAGCAACTTGAAATCATTTTACTTATTAACTCTCCTGGTGGAGTCTGTCATTTTAGAAGATATTTACCAGGTATTAATACTGGTTTAGGTGCTGATCCTGTAAACATTGACATAGGTAAATAATTTCATACTCTTGCTGATATGGGTAAGAATAGGGCTCTATTTCCTGCAAACATGAAAAATAACAATTATAATGATTAATAACCAGAAAGTTACACTTGGTGGTGTGATGTAGCTTACAGCTTTTATAAATTATTTAAAATGTAAGCTAACATAGAAAAGTATGTAGGACCTGATGAAGGACTCACTGGGGTTGAGTTATAAGGGGAGCAGAAGTGCTGTTTCTTAGTATAGCACTCAAGATAACAGAAATAAACCCAGGGCAGACTGAAAATGTACAGTTGAGAAGGTCAGTAGCTACAAAAAAAGCTGTGTGCCATTTCCCTGTTCAGATGTAGAAGGAAGCAATGTAGAATATTGTAAATCGAGGACAAAAATGTAAAAAGTTGGTTACGATAGACAGACAGCAATGTCACATCTTACATATCGTTCCTGCAAAGCAAACAGATCAAATGAAAGAGTCAATTCTTAGAAGTCCATGCTATGTATATAAATTTCCCCTATCGTGTGCAAGAAGTAGAAGGTATCTCAGGATGAATCTAAAATACCCACAAAACTCAAAAAAGGTTCTGCTGTAAGCAGCACAGCCTTAAGTAACATGGAGAAGATGGAGAGAGTGGTGAACCATAAATCCAGGCTTTTGGGATAGTATCTTACTTCAGAATGATCCTAGAACTTCTCCTGGAAGTTCTTAATTAGCAGAAGGTGATGAATTTGAGTACCTTTCTAAGTAATAGTTTGGTACTTAAAGACTCATCTGAAAAATGAGGATTGGGACCCCTCCTCTTACAAGACAGTGTGTTGCAGTGTATCTAACTCAGTATTGTGAGTAACCCAACAGTTGGCCTGGAGGCTTGCCAGCTGGATCCATCTCTAAACCAGCTGAACCACAGAGGCAGAAACCCAAACAAGAAACTTCCCTCCACTTCTCAAATATAGGGTCAATATGAAAGTGTCACCGAAAATCGGGAATAAAACTCCTTAACACTGGGTGTATTAAAGAGCAGGCATTACTTTATTCAGCCGGGTGCATGGGGGACCTCTCCTCCTAGCATGCACACTGTATGTTGCATCAACTGTCCCTTATATGGTTCTGCAATATACATATTCATAATAATTTCTTGGAAAAATCATGCATAGTCATTATATTTCTAGGAACTAATTATAATATCTGCATAGTCCTTCACGCATGTGTTATGAGTCCTTAGGAGCATCTTCAGGTGTCTTAGGTAGTCTCTGGAGGTCTCTCATGATCTCTTGTGGTCTTTGCAGGAGGTGAACTTGAACCTTTGGGCCCTTCTCCTTATATGGTCACAAATTGGCTCATCACTGCCATTTGCCACAGTTTTGGTTGTCCTCATCCAGTTTCTGCTAGTACTTGTCTGTCTCTCATGATGTGCTCGTTAGCTGTGGCCTTGTATGTGTTGTACTCATTAGCTTCGGCCTTGTATGTTTGACGCACGCTTGATTAGTCCAGCATTTTATCTTACAACTATTTACAACAAAAGCAGGAGGCAGTGACACCTTGGTGCTCCGGCTTTCTCTCCTTTTCTGCAGCAGTCTTCCCCCATCTTGTCACTCTTCAAGTTGGAACGCCATGAGATTTTGGACAAAATTGGAAGTGGGGCCAGATCAGAACAAGGGTAAACAGCTCTCTGTTCTTCTCCTGCTTGGTTAGCCAGTGTTTGGTGTTTGTTTTGACATCATGTCTGTCAGAGGCAAGAAAAGCAAGCAGCTTGTGAACGGAGATACTATGTCAAGATGTTTTCTGGTAATACCCTGGACATTATTAAGCTAGATATCCATTACTTGTGAGAGTTTGAAGGATATTTCAGGAAACGTGTGGAGCACTAGGAGTGTTCCAGGAAAATGTTAACTGAGATGCCATTACCTAACCTGGGCCCATACTAAGACTATGACTGCCAATGAGCTGAGCTATGATGTGAAGCGCCAAAGCCTCACACTATACAGCTTTGGAAGTTACATCTTGCTTTCAACAAAATCGGTCTGTTTTGTTAGACTAAGTTTGTAAGAAGTACTGCTTTTATTCCTGTTCCCTTAGGATTAGGTTAGCGATTTACACTGGAGCCCACCACAGGAGCGATCATTTACCTGTCCACTAAACAGGTCTATAGAGTGCAGAGAGTTAGAGTGTTTCCTTCTCCTTTCCTAACCCATTCAGAACCTTAACGCTTATGGAAGAGTTTAGACCACCCTGATATAAAAGTTCAAAACAAATAACTTGACATGTTTTGGAAAAAAATAATATGGGGGTTTTTTTCAACATTCAAGAAGTGTGGGCCAGAATTCTTGGCTCTTGTGGCTGACAAACCTCTTTGTATTGTCAAAAATGTGTAGTCAATAATATAAACTTCCATTGATTTAAAATTATATCCCTAGGTTATAAGACAATGATAAATTTATCTCCTTTCAGTCTAACTCAGACTTCTTTGGGCTATTGTATGTGTCTCACTATGGCAAGCAGAAGTTTTCAAAACAGTAATCCAGTCTCCAGAGATACACAGCACTTCTGAGCAGAGTCTTCAACCCAGCTGCAGAAGGGACATCCAGAACTGGAACAGGGACTTCCAGAGAAAGTCGGTGTGACAGGATATGGTCACAGCACACCAGCTGCCCTAATCATTGCTAAGGGAGTTTATGTTTTGTTTAGTCAACATTACACCAGGAAGAGTTTAAGAGAAGGCTTTGAAAGAGGGGTGAACATTTGTAAAAATGGTTTTTGTTTCCTGTTTTATATAAGGAACTGTCGTGGCAAATCTGCGAATGTTCTTCTACCCTCCTTAGGAACCAAAAAGTACAGCAGATGGCTGACTGTTTCAGCCATCCCCTAGTAGTTTTACTCGTCTTTAATTATACCAGACAGTTAATCTACTTTAAAAAAAACTGGGGTCAGGCCCAAACTAAATCATCACGTACAAAAATAAAAGGCTGAAAGGTATGACTAGAACAGATGGCACTGAAGGTATCATGGTTTGAGAACAGACAAAAAGTTAATATAAATTAACACTGAAAAACACCCAGAAAATTTTACAAGAATATGAATGTAGAGAGTTAAGGATATTATTATGAGTTAGTTAAAGTCAAAAAGTACCTGTGACATAATAGAACTAAAGGTAGAAATTACTTTTTAAAAATAAAATAAGGGCTTTATTTTGGTGCTTTTCTGGTTTTCAGTTTGTAGGGTACCTTATAAAAATGCTAAATTAAACTCGTACTGCAGTTTGCATGATGTTTCATTTTGCCAACAACATTGTAATTCCATATGTGTTGGCAACTGAGTATCCCTCCTTGCCTAGTTCAGGAACATTACTGCATCCTTTTTTTTCTTTCCCCTGCCCAACTGTCTCCCCTCCTCCTTCCTCCATCCTGAAAATAACAAATAATTCAATACTGAAG
Organism: Aptenodytes patagonicus; assembly: GCF_965638725.1. Classification (NCBI taxonomy): domain Eukaryota; kingdom Metazoa; phylum Chordata; class Aves; order Sphenisciformes; family Spheniscidae; genus Aptenodytes; species Aptenodytes patagonicus. Next base: position 47,014,544 of record NC_134949.1, read on the forward strand.
GGTTTTTTTCTGTATGGAGGAATGTAATACAATATGCTAGCTGTGTTTCAGTAAAATATAACAACCACATTTTCTTCATCCCTGAGGAACCTTGCCGTCACATGCCATGATCTCAGTCCTGTAATCTCTTCCCATAAACTTCCCTGGGACTTCTGCATGTAGAAGCTTGCACCATCATACATGAAAGACTTTAGGCTCAAACAACCTCCAAGTAGAGCATGGTGTCAACATTCATAGCATTGTTCCAAGCATAACTGCATCACTGCAATCTGCTGCTAACATTCAACAGAGGGTTTCCTGTGGGCTGAAATTCGGCATGCAGTATCTCAATTTAGGAGCACATTTTAGAAGTGTGAGTATTGACAGAATCATTTGGGTATCCAAGAGTAAACCAGATCAACGAATCAGTTTTACAGACGATACTTGTACAAAACTCAATTGATGCAAAAAAAAAGTGTAGCAAAGTAGATGTTCAGTATTTCCAAAAAGAAAAAGTAAAAAAGTAAAAAGGAAATAAACAAACCTTCAATGTTCTTTTGCTTTTCAAAATCCCAGTTTGGATCTGAAAATCTAGGTTCTAGTTTGCTTCTGTTGCCAGGGAAAATAAAAGAGAGGGTTAAACATCTTCTGATGCTCTTCGTGGCCTACTTTGATTTGCTTTGTTATGTGTAGCACCTACTAGTTCTTTACTGCATTGATAGGTAGATGTGCAAAAGGCATTGCTGAAGTACCTAACTACTGTCCGTCACAACAAAGCCAGTGAGGAAGCAAAGGATACTTCAAAACTTGTTTTGTCCTAAAGAAGGTAGTTTTTTACTTACAGAATTTCTGAATTCTCCTCTGCCAGACCCTCTTGTTTAAGCATGTCTTTCACTTACACTACTGTGCAAGGGCATAAAGAATCCTAATCCTTACCTCTGTCAAAGTGTTTCTGAAGTCATTATTCAAGATTAGGACAAAGTGGATTAGATGTTTTGGGACACGGCACATGGGGTACATGGAGCAATATATTTGTAACCTTTTGGGCTAAACAACTCTCCTGTGCTCTGTAAATGTTATTTTACTCTCAGAATAGAAACTGAAAGTTACTGTTATGTCTTCAGTAATTATCCTCATATAGCAAGATGCCCTTACTCTGAACTATGAACTATGCCTAACTGGCATAATGCCGATATTTATGATGCAAACAGGCCACAATGTTCCATTTCTTTTCAAACTTGTATAAAGTAATTCAGTCAGTTTTGCATATCATACTAATCATATTTAAGCCAAAGCAATCAATGACTATGTGCTATGTGACAGGTTTGGTCAGTCATGCTTGGCCATCCTGTGCCCCAGATTATTCAGATCAGAGGATCTGTTGAAGCAGGGCACATCTGATTTCTAGCCTGCACAGATTGATTTTACTCCCGTGGAAACTCAGATATGATAAGGAAGGACAGGACCTTAACTTGACATGCAGTCAGGTCGCAGATAAGCCATACGCCCACCTCGGGAACTGGGAGGCACACCTGGGGTCCCACAGTGCATAGGACTATTAAAGAGTAGATAAGTTGGTTGGCACATCAATCAGATTTATTTCTTCACTGACATTTTTATTTCTTTATTTCAGTTTTTGTCAGAAACGTATACTTCAAGGATGCAGGCATTTTGATGTCACAGTTTGCAACACAGTTAAAAGCAATTTTAAAAATAGAAATGGCAGAAACTGAAATGTTATTGCTCTTCCTGCCGTTTAATTTCTAAATTTATGTAGTTAAACCACAAACTCATTTTTTGCTATTAATCTTGGCCATTTGTTCATTTGAAAAATGTGACTTATGGTTTGACACATATGGTTATTTCTATGTTAGTGAAAAGAGATACCCTTGCAAGAGAGATGCAGCAGGGAAAAGAAATCTGTGTAATGGTGGAGGTGTTTAAAGGAAGTCTTGTGTTTGCTCTAGTAGCTCCTAGTCTATCGTATCAGTCCCTCACTTCTACTTGCATCTACTCAAGGAAAGGTGCATCAATTCATTATCAAAGCCATTTATGGACATATTCCACTACTATAGTCAAAATATTTTCATGTGTGATTCAATCCAGGTGGGAAAAATACTGTCTTCGTATGCTGAATAACAAAATAATCGGCTAAAGTTCTCTTCAGTTCTACTGACACAAGTAGCTGTTTATAATATATCAGGATAGAAATTATCACAAATATTTCCAATTTTTCTTGCACAAATAATGTAATTTTCATCATTTCATATTTTATAAATGGGATATGTATTTTTTTTTTTGCAGTAATATAACTTTTCAAAATGAAATTCTTTATTTGTAGGTCTAAAATTGAGTTTAAAATCATAAAACTGGAATTAAAAGCTTCAGTATGACCAAAATGTGTTGATTTGATAGACCTGGACCTTTTGGGGTGTTAACTTCCTTTGAAGGACTTTTAAAATGTTTCTGGTTTGATTTGGAACAAGAAAAGACATTAAAATCATGGAAATTTTTGCGAAATGGAAAATCTGGTTCTTGCCCAGTCTACTCCTATTCCTCCTCATCTAAAAACTGTTATTTTTCAAAATGCAAGTTCATTAAGTTTCTTTGTCCCATAAGTGTCTTCAATGACCTCATATTTTTCTTCAGAATATTCCTGATCTCTGCCACAGCCATCCAGGCCTGGCTTTGGGTTTTATTGAGGCTGTCAGCCTCTTCAAAAGTCAGACAAGTGGAGCTGTCTCTGCCAGATGGGGGTTACAGTGGCAAAAGAAAAAGCAAAATAAGAAGCAATCTGACTTCCACCCACTTTTTGTACAGTCTTAACTACTGAAACCACTTCATCTCTCAGTGATGAATCAAAGGAGAAAATAACTACCTCACTTTGTTTCCCTGCTTGTCACAGACTTGCAGTGATGTTTTGGAAGAGGGTAAAGAAAAAATATTTCATGGGAGAAAGATAAGAAACAATTAAAAGGAAAGGAATGAAAATGGAGGAAGAAGACACTGCAGGAAAGTAAAGGCTTATGTTAATGTGGCTACCACTGAAGAACTCATGTTTTAAAGTCATAATACGGCCAATTGTATCCAAGCAGACTGGAAGATGTTATTTGTGTTACTTATGAGAAAGTCTGATTATTTTAATATAAACAACAAGAAACAAGGATCTTTAAACTCTGACTTGAAACTCTATTCATAATTTGTTATTTTTTACTCAGGTAAAATAAAATTGTTTATAAATTTATTCTTCCCTAGTGAAAATACTGTGTCATGCTAAAGCCTAGGGTCATTCTTTACAAATAAACTGTACACCCTTGACCACAGAGATTTACTGAACAGTGGAAATACCAACAGATCATTCATTATCTGAAGGGCTGTGAAAGATTCAACAGATACTATGAGATTTTATGTTTCTGAAAAAATATCTTATGTAAAATAGAACGTATTTTAAGACAATTTTGAAATTTGTGTAGTTGAAAAAGTTCTGTGGTATCATACTACTTTTTAATGCATAGCCTGTTCAGTTTTGAAACAAATCCGCAAGTAACATTTACTATCATTTGCTTTTTTATAACTGATTGAAATGTACTGACCCTAGTAAAATTACTAACAAATATGTAGGAAACGTAGGGTTTGGGTTCATTGTTGGTTTCTTTGGGTGTTTTTCTTCACAGGGGTTAGACGCTTTTGTAGAATAATAGAAAACCCCAAAGCCAGTGCTGCAGCACATTGTTAGAAATGTGGTTTTGCTTGCCTTGTTTATATTAGGTAGGGTTTTTCTGTCTGCTGAATGAGAAATGGATGAAATAATTTTCAGTGTTTACTATGGCAAGGAAAAGCAGAAATTAAACCTGCTGGATTTTCTACTGTGTGCCCGTCAATCCAGTGGCGCCATTCCTAACCAGCTGTTATTAGCCAAGGAAAGGTTTCATAATGTTCATGTCTACAGTTTGTATCCTGAGGTTTACCACATACTGTAGTGTCATCCTTTACAGACTGAACTGTGCTTAAGTTCCAGGAAGGCTTTCATGACTGTGCATATACAGATGTGGTATGTAACTTATAGCAAGTAACTTACTTAGCTATTTTTTTTTCTTTTTTTCAGTTGTCCAAGAATAAGTCAATTTTTTTTTCCTAAAGCTTTATAAACATGAATGTCTTTGTGACCCATTGAATTTTCATTTTCTCCAGAAGATGATGAAGTGACAAAAGGAGTACTTTGAAGGCAGAGAAAATCCTGTGAACAGCCATCTTTACAAGAAAGTCTAAATCAAATTACAGAGATGCTTACAAGGCAATCCAAACATGAATACTTATGCTACACATTTTAGAAGATGTCAGTAAAAAATACTAGTTTAATTAATATTGTAAGACATTCAGATGAACCTAATAGAACTTTGAATAGCAAAATGCAGGAGAGATTTGGCATGTTCCCTTTCACATACAAAGAAAAGTTTATCTTTGCAAACACCTGCAGTGACAGTCAATATGAATTACACTTACTTACTTTTATTTACTTATGTTTAGCTAAATTCCTTAGAGCTACCCCTTACATTTCTGAGGAACATAGTGTCTGTGAAGGCATGCAGCCATCCTTGGGGTTTGCTCAAAATTAGTTATTTATTTTAGTTGGCTCACTATTGTATTTACAATATATTAAAGAAAGCCACATTTTATCATATTTCCTTTTATTTGAAGATTACCACCAATACAATGCCATCCAAAGGTTATCGTGGCTTTCTAGTCGTCTTTAGCCCTTGCCTTTTTTTTCCAAATCTCCATATTATTTTTAGTGATTTATGTATTTAGAAGTGTATTTATGTGCTTAGAAGAACAGTCACAAAAGGACAAAGTTCCACATATGAAAATCAAAGATACTTTTTCATGCATTCTTCATTGCTTAAATTGCACAATGTACTATGTTCAGATGATAAGGCAAATTTTTTGAGGTCTTTTTGGTTAGATACCAGATACTTCATGATAGTGCACGCGCAACACCCTCTGCCACCCTCATCAATCTTTGTTTTGTTTAACAGATCTACTAGATCACAACACACCTTCTAGACTCTCTGCAAGGAATTGAAATCTTACCTTTCTCACAGCTGTTCTTTGAAGCAAGCTGCCTCAAGCAAATACAGATGCTATATCACAGAAAAAGAGAAAGACACATACATCACTGAGAAGGCGGCACAGGGCAACCCAGCTATTCCAGGAACAGGAACCCATAGAGCAGAGTGAGAAAGAACTTGAAAAGAAAAAGAGACCCAAGAGTCAGAAACTAACTCTACAGGAGGCTGGAGAAATGCAAGGAGCTGCCTGACAGTGTGTAAAGGTGTCAGCACGCTGTGCTCTGCAGTGTTCACGATGGCTGTAAAGATTTTAGAGTACTCAGTAGATTCAGAAAAAGAAAAAAAAAATCAACAGTTCAACTAAGGAGGCTGGATTGCTTCAGGTCAATGGATATGTAATTGTTTAGGAATGTTTCTAGAGGGTAATTACAAATTATCTATTACATAGAAGTTACAGTTACTTAATTCACTTTAACTTAAAGATGTGGCTTTGTTTATTATTTATTATGCTAGCTGATTAGCAACATAACTTCTGTTTTCTAATCAGTCCCTCAGAGTTTAATCTATGTTTTTACATGCCAGATCCATAAACAAATCAAATCAATGATACTTTATAACATCATTAATGTATTTTCAAAAAGAAAAAAACAACAATTAAAGCAGATCAGCTTTTCAATGTTCTGTTTATTATTTGATTTTTTCCAATGTTTCATTCTCAGTTTGTTCACACCAGTCTTTATTCACCTTCATGTTATGCCCAATTCCTGACTTGCCTGTCCAATTTTTTTTTTTTAATTCCTCATTCTTTCTCTGATTAGCGCTGCCTCAACTTAGTTAATTAATAGCCTTCCCATGACTGCCTCACATGCTGCTGTTCTCTTAAAACACAAGCAATTAACTTTCACAAAATCTGCAAACTTTCTATGGGATGTTTGGGGAATATTGTAATCCAGTGTTACTTCATGTAATTTAGAGAGTGTGAAGCAGAGCAAAGGGTTATTCTTGGCTGAATTATGAAATACCTCTGATATAAAATTGTAGAACAAAAAGAAGAAAAAAGAAAAGAAAACCAGAAAACTTTACTCAGGTGCTGTCATATTGGGTAAAACATCACATAGCTAAGCAATCACGAATAAATGAGCAGTGTTGCAAGTTTCAAGATATTGTAAGGCAATTGATCAAATCCAATTGCAAGTGACAGAGTCCCAACTATTTCAGGTGTTACACAAAAATAAAAAAATACTTTAACAAGGTTCTTTTGTTATGTTTGTCTATGAAAATATTATATTTTTTCTTCAGCTATTCATAAAAATATACAGGACTGTGTGCAATTGTTCATCACATATTTAATAGTTCAAATGTAAGAAAGTTCAGTGACTTAAAAAATCTGTTCAGCAGCAGAAGAGGCTAGACAAATATCAACTTGTCTTAATATTTAATATAGAATATTACACAGTAGATGAAAAAGGACCTTCTAACAAAAAAAATATTTTATCCTGAAATGTAGTTTGGAAAGTATTGTGCTTCACAATGAATAAAACCCAAATGTTTTGATAAATATTTAATGTGCTAAGCAGTAAAGAGACATCTAAAGAAATAAAGCTAAATTTTAATCTTTGACTAAGAATTTGCTTATTTTGGGGGTAAAAATGTAGTGTTCATTGATAGTGAAAAAAATCTATTTTAATAAAATATTTAGAAAAAATAGTCAATGACTAGAAAGAGCAACTTCTGCTTTTTAATATTTAATGTTAAGAGGCTCTTGACAGATACAGAGACAGCATTTTTAATAATATTTAACACTTAAAAACCTTTCAGGAACTAGAAAAGAAATTACTCAAAAATTTAGAATATACAGCTGCACAGTAACTGGTGGACTCTTTCCATGGCATTTCATGTTAAAAAAGTACAATGACTTAAAAAGTAACTTAGAAAGTATCTTTAAAGCCCAAACAGCAAGAACAGAATGACAGACTGTGAATAATATCCTGAACAATGGTCCTATCAAGATACAGCTTATGTAAGATACTATGCATCCCCTATCTCTTCACAATTCCATCTCTGCCTGAAAGAACGTATTCCTGATGGCAATCACTGTAGCGTTCCTTTGTTCCTTCTCTTACCTCAGAGTCATTGCTCAGTGTCCCCTTCTCATTGCTTGCCCTTCATTCTCCCCTGCCCTACCACCAGTCAGTATTTCAAGGAGACAGCAGCTTTCAGGCAGTATTGTCTTGAGAAAAGCTGCCTTTAATAAGATTTTCTTTTAACTCAGGTAAGATATTAATGGAGCAGGTCACAGGTACTGTATATGAAAGCTTGGATGTCAGATCTCTGTGGCCAAGTCAATCACACTCAGCAGAGAGAGGTGGGAGTATAACCTTTTAAGTGCTTTTACATGTAACATTCTGGACATTCATCCTTTATTGCTTCATAAATTGATAATTTACCCCACTTTTTCAAGACTTAACATCTGATTTTTAAGCTTTTATACAAAAGAGAAGGTGTCACCTTTTGTCTGTCCAAGGTAATCCTGAGTTCAATTGCTGGAGACAGTGCTAATAACAGTCTGAACTTATCACAACAAGCCAAACACCTACGTAATCTCTTCTGATTTTTTTTTTTTTCCTGAATCCCTCAAGATAAGGTCTGCTGGACAATTGACAAAGGCTCCTGCAACTCAGTGGACTCTTTTTCAAGACCTAATGTGAAGGTATTTCCCAAAACCTTTAAGAAAAATACATCTAATTTGTAATGCAAAAGACAATTAGGAAGTGCAGGAAATTTCCTGATATGCAACAATTTTCTATCTTACCAGAAACATTTAGACAATAATTAATTGCAATAATTAAAAGATCATTTCTGGCTGCTCTGAACCTTGAGCAACCTAAGCTAAATTGACCCTACTTTGAGCAAAAGGTAGAACCAGACAACTTCCAGAGGTCCCTACTAAACTGTATGAATTTATGTCTATACATAATGTTAGACACATACATGTTATGTCTATGCATAATGTACCACTCTTCAGGCAAAGAAGAGAAACAGTTAAGCCACTGATGGGGAGTAAAGTCAAATAAAAATATAATTTCCTTCTTAGGATGAATTTGTCTGAGAAGTCACCACAGCAAGGGGTACAACAGCAGCCAGAAATGAAAGACATAAGGGAGAGAAACTTCATTCCAGTCACCCAGCAGCTGGTTTAAACTGTGGCTAATTTCATGGCTAACTGTGAAGAGATGTACTTTAAAAATAGTTTTATGAGAAAATATTTTTTTTAACCACAGGTTTTGGAGAAATGAACAAAAACTGATTTGTTAGTTTTGAGATACATTTTGCTAGCACAGTCGAGGATAAAGCCTATCCCTTCTCACAGTCAAATGAATCAGGTTGTGCTGAAGGCTAGTAACATGGAAGAAAGACAGAGTATGGCAATAGGTGTATAAAATGGACGCCCTCTTAGATTGTATCTAGCTCAAGGTAAATACTCTGTGAAATATGTCATCAAGAAGGTGTTGCAAAACTCAGGGGTTAGGTTTAAAGACTGCTTTTTATACAGAGGCGTCCCAGAATTTTTTTTTTTTTCCTCCAAAGAATGGCAGGGACATGTAGGAAAACCAGCAGCAAGTGTTTACTAGCACGCACTTGGGTGCACACTTTGTTAGTAGATGTATGTTTTCAATTGTTTTCATACACACCCATTTAAACTGAATGGAGCCCAGCTCCGGTTTTTTTAATATGAACTTTATATTTTCTTCTGAATTTCAGTGATATAATGTTTTAACTGCACAATTCCTATGACGACAACTGTTCTGTAAGTAACTCCTGGTCTGTAGCTGATGTAGGGTTAAAACACTGAAGAAAAATTTGAATTTTTGAAAACTTTAGCTGCCTGTTGAGCTTGGCTAACACTGCTGGAAAATTCCAAAAGGCCACCAGCAGCAGAGAAGATGCCTTGCCAGGACAAGAATTCAAATCCTGTGAAAATTATATCTAACAATTCCACATGCAATGCTTGTGGGGGGAAAAAAAAAAAGCTACATTACAATGGGGTGCAGGATTTCCCTTCCTTACAGGAACCCAAAGTGCAGGGCTCAAAAGCTACGCCTGCTTAGCAGCATTGCTTGCTTGTTTGTGTACTTAAAGTTGGCATAGTCAGCACCTTTATTTTCAGCATTCACCAGTGCCAGGCATTTGGTTTCTTCTTGTGGGCTTAGATCCATAGTTTCCTTGGGAAGATGTTGCTCTAGGTACTAATTAGAAAATCTGTGAGCAGTCAGTTTTTGCTGCTTATTTGTAAAGAGTATTTTTCTTTTGGAAAACTGCATTGTTTTTGTTTTCAGTCTGATGAGAACACATTTGTTTTCTGAATAGTTACATGATTTTCCTGTTAATTTCGCTGTTTGTAGCTTATTTTTGGACCATCATCCCCATATCCTTGTCTAGTGTCCTACTACAGTGGGGAAAGGAATATGCTCATCTTACCGGTATCTATCCAGCTCTATGCTGCTACCTACTACGGCCTCCTAGCAACAGAGCACACAAAGTGTATGGATCTAAACATCAGTGTTGCAATTTGTCAGGCACTTAGTGACCTCTGTGGAAATAACCATTTCATCTAGATGAGAATTTGACCCTTCTTTTAACAACCTGTTCTTTTCCTGATAGTTTCTATATGAGGTAATCTAATTTCTTACTAAAACCTGTGTGAACCATTTTATTGGGGAATCCTCTACTCCATTCTCACCTATCACCCACTGTTTTTGGTGCTAGTTTTTTGAGCTACACTGCTTCTGCAATTTTTTACCCAGAGAATGGGGCTGTAGTCATGTCCCCATATCACCTCAGATCATGCAGTGCTTTACTTTAATTTACAGAGCTCCAACTGTGCACAAATGTTTTTTGTATTACCACTTGATAAAGAAAAGCAACTGTTGCAAAATTTTGTATTTCTTCAGTGTTCTGCTTTTTCTGCAAGTCAGTCATAGTAAAGTTCATATTTTTGCTGCACTACTCTAATCATGACAGCCATATAAGAATTGAGCTTTATGCTGCGCTTATTATAACCTGCTTTAATCACAAACATTTAAATCCCTGTGAAAATGTATGATGTGCTCTTCACATAATTTGCATATCTGACTGCTCATGGGTAAATAATATTTCTCATGTATTAACATTCTCACTGCTGCTGCTGCGTGTTGTAAGATGGAAAACTCTGTAGTATTTAAAAATAGTTCAGATCTTATATAAAGTTACCTATACTTTATTTTAGAACTTTATGTTAATTACCAGAAAATAGTATTCCTAAGAGTCTCATAGTTATTTACTTGTGCCAATATTTTTATTGCTAAATACATACTAAATTAGCTGTATGACAATGTCTCACTATAAAATGAGTGGTTTCTTTACTTTATATACAGTCTTACATCCAGTGGTTTTCTGTTGATATGTTCTGGGAGAGAAGGCGTGTCAGAATCCACCCTAAAATGTGATTGTACAATTTGGGTCTCTGACTTTTAGGTGGAGACAGTCACACAATGTCTCTGCAGGTGTTAGAAAAGAGCCCTCTCTGAAAGTCACAAAGGGGTACTTACAGGAATTGAATTTTGTCTTTAGTTTTACTCAAACTGAACACAAAGGAAGTCACCACTTAGGTAAGACTAAAGCAACACAAAAAACAAAACAGCCTGCAGATGCAGTCAGCATGTCAACCCCTGTTTTCTTCTCATGTAACTTCTTAATGCTAAGAAAAGGGAATACACATCAGTGCCCATCAATATATATCGGTCAGGATTTACTTCCCATAAGCATGTGTAACTTTCTGCTGGTCTGAATCATTATTAGCAGTCAGCCTGTCCAACAATCTCCAGGGTATAGCTGAATGATCCCCCGTTTTGGTCTAGTTGGATCACCCAGGACTTGACGGTTAGTTTCTTCTATTTTCCAGATAATTTTTACCATTATTTAACCTACTGAATTAATTTTGTTCTGTCTGTTCCTTGATACAGGGTGGTTTCTAATGGTAATGTGCTTCAAGATAAACATGTAATCATCGTGAACACTTCCCAACAGAAACGTGTCATCAGTCTGATGTAGCCATTTAAGTCCCATTGGACAAAACAGCTCCCTCCTTTGTGAGGAAGGAAATTCTGGAGAATTTGAAATGTCATTTTAGGTCTATTTTGCCACTGATTTAGGAGTTTCACAGGAACCAGATTTTCAGGTATGCTTTCCCAGAAGCAAAAAGGTATTTTAAACAATATAACTGTGGTGATGAACTATAAAGTTCATCTCATTTTATTCTCTTAACCTCATTGTTACGGTTGTTAAGACCACTGGAATGACATTATCATCTGCATAACACAGAAAATTTATTTTAACCTAATGCTGGGTACAGGCTTTCCATCTGAAAACAGATGTAATGGCTCTACTCGCAAATGCAGGCAAGAATGAAGTATGAAGATGCAGGAATTATAAAGGAAGTCAGGAAATCTTGCTATCACAACTATAAACTGCAACTCAAAATTAGAAATGAATGTGTTCTACCCTTGAAAAGGTATGTTCTCTATTCTAAAATTATCCTTCTTGGGTATTCTCAGGAAACTGTTTCCCCTAACTATCAAACTTGGCACAGAAAGAATGAGCACTCTTTCATAAAACTCCTGAAGTAGATGATTAACTCTGCCCACTAGGGATACTGTGATTTGAAACTTCAGATAGCCTTACAGTGAGTTTTTACAATTTTTCTTAAAGATTAATAGCAGTGTGTAATTCATTAGAAACTTATTCAACAGCATGAGGGGGAAAAAAAAAAAACCCAACACATTTCTATGTGTTCAATGTTACATATCAGTTCTGAAAAGCAGATATCAGTGTGAAAAATCCGGATAGAAGTAAAAAGCTGAAGAATTTCTGCCTCAGTACCAAAGGCACATATTTTGTTCAGACAGAAAAACACTTCAGCATTCTGTGTACTTTTGGAGAGCTGTTCACAATGCAAGTGAGACAGAATGTGTTAGAAATCACCGCGAAGGATTACTTATCTCTTTCGAAGGAAAAGAAATAGGAATGCACATTTTTCACCTATTCATTCCATCTACTTTATCTAAGGAGGAAGGGTATGATGAATGAAGTGCTGTGCATTGGTTATTCTTTGGTTACATTCTGCAAGTCTTCTCCAAGAAACCACAAAAAACAATCCATATTTTTTCTATGGCAATGAATGCTGATGAGACAAAATTTGATGCAACCACAAGCATTCCTTCTCCAAGAAATATCCTCATGGTACAACCAATTATAACTTCTCTGACTACCTGGAGGAATGGGTTATTCACTTACCATCAAATACCTTGGCTCTATCAAATGGTTTCAAGCTGATCAGGTCAGTTCTAAGATTTCCTGCAAAATTAGTAAATTCCTTCCTAAAAGTTTCACTTTTCAGAATGTATATATATTTTTAACCCTTTAGCAATGGTAAAAAAACCACTTTATTTTTCAGTTGTTTATCAGATAACTTTGCAGCTGCTCCCAACAAAACACTTTTCTCTCTTTTGAAAACAAAATTCATGCTTATTGCAATAATTATGGAGAATATAATTAGAGAACCGTCCACCAGTTCAAAATGCAACTCACATTATATTCCATTTGAAACACCATTACTTCAATGATGATTACAGGGTTCAGTACACGCATAAGGGAATTTGAAATCTGACCACAAGTGCTCTGAGCTGCTGCATTCTTTTCAGCAGAGTTAATGAAACTAAGCCATGTGGTAAGGCATTAATTACACAAATCTGTTTTAAAATCTTTTTTCTGCCATAAATAGGAGATCCTAGATAATTCATAGCCATTTGTTTGTTATTAGTGCATTTTCATTTTACCATTTAGCTGCTGTGACAATCCAAGAAGCTGACAGAAGTTGCAGTTAGTGTGTGTTAAACATTGTTTATTTTGGATAGAACTAGTCATAAGAATTCATTATTATTTATGTTACTGAACAGCTAGAAAGCTCAGATCTTGGATCAGAATCCCACAATGTTACATACACTGCATACACTAAAAAGGGAAAGAAGGAGAGGAGAGGAGAGGAGAGGAGAGGAGAGGAGAGGAGAGGAGAGGAGAGGAGAGGAGAGGAGAGGAGAGGAGAGGAGAGGAGAGGAGAGGAGAGGAGAGGAGAGGAGAGGAGAGGAGAGGAGAGGAGAGGAGAGGAGAGGAGAGGAGAGGAGAGGAGAGGAGAGGAGAGGAGAGGGAAGGGAAGGGAAGGGAAGGGAAGGGAAGGGAAGGGAAGGGAAGGGAAGGGAAGGGAAGGGAAGGGAAGGGAAGGGAAGGGAAGGGAAGGGAAGGGAAGGGAAGGGAAGGGAAGGGAAGGGAAGGGAAGGAAAGGAAAGGAAAGGAAAGGAAAGGAAAGGAAAGGAAAGGAAAGGAAAGGAAAGGAAAGGAAAGGAAAGGAAAGGAAAGGAAAGGAAAGGAAAGGAAAGGAAAGGAAAGGAAAGGAAAGGAAAGGAAAGGAAAGGAAAGGAAAGGAAAGGAAAGGAAAGGAAAGGAAAGGAAAGGAAAGGAAAGGAAAGGAAAGGAAAGGAAAGGAAAGGAAAGGAAAAAGGAAGAATGCTTACTTTTTAGAATGATGAAATAGTTTATATTGAAAGAGAGAGATCATCAGCTCAAAGCAGATCCATTTAGAGGAGGTTGCTCAACCCTTGTCCAGGTGAATTTTGAGTATTCCCAAGGATAGACACTCCATCCTCACAGTGGAAAAGGTTTTCTTTCTATCTAATCCATACACCTTTGAAAAGAGTCTGGCTCCACCTTCTCCATACTTTGCTTTATGTAGCCAAAGACAACAACAGGTTCTCGCTGAGTCTTCTCCTTCACATGCTGAGCAAGCCCCACTCTCAGTCCCTCCATACATATTGTGTTCTCCAGCCCTCTAGCCATCTAGAGGGCCTCTGTTGAAATTGTTCCAGTCTGTCAATGTCTTTCTTGTACTGGAGAGGCCAAAACTGGACACAGTCCTCCATATATGGCCTCACAAGTGCCGAATAGAGGGAAGTTTCATGTCCCTCAGCCTGTTGGCTGCATGCCTGCCAGTAGAGGTCTGGAGGCTGTTGGCCTCTGCTGCAAGGGCACACTACTGGCTCACGTTCAACTTGTTGTCTGGCAGGACCCCCGGGTACTTTCTGCAGATGGGCTATCTCCCCAGCCAGGTCCCAGCCTGCACTGCTGCATGGGGTTACTCCATTCCAGGTGCAGGACTTCATACGTCTCTCATTGAATGTCATGAAGTGTCTGTCAGCCCATTTCACCAACTTGCTGAGGTCCCTGTAATAGCACCGGTGCCCTCCAGGGTATTGGCTGCTCCTCTCAGTTTGTTATCATCCATGAACTTGCTGAGAATATGTTACGTCTCATCATTCAGACTGTTAACAGACGCATTTAGCAATATTGCTCCAATATCAACCCCTGAGAGATGTCACTGGTAATCAGAGCCCAGCCAGACTTTGTAAACTGTTCACAACCTTCTGAGCCCAGGAATTCAGCCAGTTTTTACCTGCTTTATCCTCTCCTTATCCAGTCCATATCTCACCATTTTGGCTATGGATGCTATGGGAGACCATGCATTGCAATCTTATGAGAAGAAAAAGCCTCCAGGAGCTGACCCCAGGAGTAACAAGTCACCAGAGGTTACCAGAAGCTGACCACTGAACAAAATTCCAGAATTTTCCTGAATTTCCCAAAAGAAAAAGAAGTCAGGAAACTTCTGCAAAAATCACTGCATCTCTGTTTGCTTACTTGCGTCTTCTTTTTCCATTTGTTATCTGGCATCTCAGAACAGGACTGCAACAGGACCTTACAGTGTCCATTCCGCTTCTAAGACATTGTATTCAATCACAACTCCTTGCCTGAGGCCTTTGGTACCTGGACCATTCTTCAGGGTCTCTCATTTGATCATTGGACAGATTTAGGACAGCTTTGTCTCTCTGATCAGACAAATACAGCCATTGCAGCTGAAACATTTGAAAGAAGTGATGGAAAACAACAGGTAGAGATGGAAACATAAGGGTGAAAGTTATAAATAATGAATAATATGATTAATATTGCAAGAACAATCACAGAACATCACAGAACTAATCATCATCAAGTGGTTTTAATAGGCATCAGTGCTGACCTCATTTTTAAGAAGGGACACAATGATCATGAAACTTTCAATTTTTCATTACATATGTCTCATGAACAATAGGATTAGACATGAAAGATTTGGGGAAAATTTGGGAAGACTAGCCTCACTGATAGACAGCTTCTTTTTGGCAGGATGCCCTGTTGTGTTGGGTATTAAAAATCAGAAAAAATAATTTCTGTTTATTGCAGTGGAGAAAGAAAAGCCAGGTAAAAAAGCAAAACCAGCATGTTCCAGTGATCTAGCAACAAATCAGCAGGGTGAGCCATTCACTTTCCATGATGGTTCTGTAGTACATATTAATCTGGCAGATGATAAAATGGTTTTTAAATTCCCAATGTGAATTTAAGGATATTCAAGGTTTATTATTAAAATGTAATATTTTCAGAGTGTTTTCTTCTTGTACTTTTCTTCTTTTATTGTACATTTCTTAGGACAATAAAATAGACGTAAAACATATTCTGGAGATAAAATGAACACTTAATACTATTCAATGATTTTCTGAGTTAGCAGAGAACTGTTTTTCAGAAAACTGAAATATTATGCAGCACACTGTATTGAATGGGCTGGATGCACACTTATGACTACACTTGAGAGAATGAAACGGGTAGACGCTCTGCCCAGAATACAGTGTTCTATACTACCATAATGGAGAAAACAGATCAGTGTCATAGACAACTCTGAGGCATTTCTGTCATTGAGAGAAATGGTTTTCATGGGGATTGACTGATCTATCTGTCTCTGTACCTATCCGTATTTCTGTCTCCATTAATCTATTTCCCAAGAGCTACGCAGTGTTTCGCCAGATGCGTTGCGCAGGTTGGAGTCAGTGCTCTTATCAGCAGGTCTTTGGACCAGAAGCACTTTAACAGTATACAATGAAGGACTCACTCACAAGAATTGAAAATGTACTTTTGTTAACAAATCTCTAAATCTCAGCTGGTACTTTACTGTTTTGTTTTGAATTTATGAGCAAACTTCTGACTGAAATGTTAAAATTTACCTGCATTTCCTTCTGCCTATGAAGGGGCGTAATTTTACTATTCTGCAGATCAGGTCATTCTTACTGGTGTCACAGTGATCAGATTCATGGTTGTACTATTACACTCCCAGTGTAGTAATATTGGTAGAAAATTGGAACAGTACATCACTGGCTCCTGCCCTTACAAAGAGGATTTCTGTCCTGACCAGCCACACCTAATTAAAAAGGAAAGTGAAATTAATTCTATACCTTATTACAAAAGCACAAAGCCAGTTTCCTTCAGTGAAAGAAAGAGCATATATTTATCTCTCCAAGTGGTCCCCCAGCATATCTGGCTTAAGACAGAATCATAGAATTGTTTAGGTTGGAAAAGACGCTTAAGGTCATCAAGTCCAACTGTAAACCTACCACTGCCAAGTCCACTGCTAAGCCGTGTCCCTAAGTGCCACATCTACACATCTCTTAAAGACCTCCAGGGATGGTGACTCCAGCACTTCCCTGGGCAGCCTGTTCCAGTGCTTGACAACCCTTGCGGTGAAGAAATTTTTCCTAATATCTAATCTAAACCTCTCCTGGTACAACTTGAGGCCGTTTCCTCTTGTCCTGTCGCTTGTTACTTGGGAGAAGAGACTGACACCTATCTTGCTACAACCCTCTTTCAGGTAGTTGTAGGGAGTGATAAGGTCTTCCCTGAGCCTCCTTTTCTCCAGGCTAAACAACCCCAGTTCCCTCAGACGCTCCTCATAAAAATTCTGCTCTAGACCCTTCACCAGCTTCATTGCCCTTCTTTGGATGTCCTCCAGCTCCTCATTGTCTTTCTTGTAGTGAGGGGCCCAAAACTAAACACGGTATGCAAGGTGTGGCCTCACCAGTGCTGAGTACAGGGGGACAATCACTTCCCTAGTCCTGCTAGTTCCCTAGTCACTTCCCTAGGCCACACTATTGCTGATACAGGCCAGGATGCCATTGGCCTTCTTGGCCACCTGGGCACACTGCTGGCTCATGTTCAGCCAGCTATCGACCAACACCCCCAGGTCCTTTTCGCCAGGCAGATTTCCAGCCACTCTTCCCAAAGCCTGTAGTGCTGCATGGGGTTGTTGTGACCCAAGAGCAGGACCCGTTGTTTAGCCTTGTTGAATCTCATATAATTGGCCTCGGCCCATCAATCCAGCTTGTCTAGATCCCTCTGTAGACCCTTCCTACCCTCGAGCTGATCAACACTCCCGCCCAACTTGGTGTCGTCTGCAAACTTACTGAGGGTGCACTCGATCCCCTCGTCCAGATCATTGACAAAGATATTAAACAGAACTGGCCTTAATACTGAGCCCTGAGGAACCCCACGTGTGACTGGCCACCAAGTGGATTTACCTCCATTCACCACAACTCTTCAGGCCAGGCCATCCAGCCAGTTTTTTACCCAGCAAAGAGTATGCCCATCCAAGCCATGAGCAGCCAGTTTCTCTGGGAGAATGCTGTGGGAAATGGTGTCAAAGTCTTTACTAATGTCTAGGTAGTCAACATCCACAGCCTTTCCCTCATCCATTGAGCGGGTCACCTTGTCATAGAAGGAGATCAGGTTACTCAAACGGGACCTGCCTTTCATAAACCCATGCTGACTGGGCCTGATCTCCTGGTTGTCTGGTAAGCTTTCCTAGCTTCATCCCTGGATGCTTGGACAATATCTCTGTATTTCTCCTAGGTTACTCATCACTGCTTCCACCCTCTGTGTGCTTCCTTTTTGTGTCTGAGTTTGGCCAGGAGCTCCTTGTTCATCCATGCAGGCCTCCTAGCATTTTTGCCTGACTTCCTGTCTGTTGGAATGGAACTCTCTTGAGCTTGGAGGAGATGATCCTTGAATATTAACCAACTTTCTTAGGACCCTCTTTCCTCCATGGCTTTATCTCAGGGGACTTTTCTGAGCAGACCTTTGAAGAGGCCAAAGTCCACTCTCCTGTAGTCCAGGGTTGTAAGTTTGCTTTTTACCCTCCTCCCTGCCTCAGGATCCTGAACTCCACCATCTCATGATCACTGTAGCCAAGGCTGCCTTTGAACTTCACATTCCCAACAAGCCCCTCATTGTTGGTATGAGGTCCAGCAGAGCACCTGTCCTCGTTGACTCCTCTATCACTTGGAGGAGGAAGCTATCATCAATACACTCCAGGAACTTCCTGGATTGCTTATGCCTTGACGTGTTGTCCCTCCAGCAAATATCGGGGTGGCTGAAGTCTCCCATGAGAACCAGGGCTTGTGAACATGAGGCTGCTCTTCACTGTCTGTAGAGCACCTCATCCACTTGTTCTTCCTGGTCAGGTGACCTGTAGCAGACATCCAGTATAATGTCACCTTTACCAGTTCTCTCTTTAATCCTAACCCATAAACTCTCAGTTGGCTGAGAGCAATTCAGATGCAAAAGTGAGTGTAGTCATACTTTTGACAGTAGCATGTAAGAGGACGTTTCTATGGAAAAAGATTTAAAAGATATCTCCCAAGGCTTTTCCAGATGATGAACAAAGGAAAAAACATCAGAACTTTACTCACTAAATTTTGGACTCTTAATTACTAAATTCCATGTTTCAATGGAAATAAAATCATTTAAGGAGAAAACCTTGAAACACACTTCATGCATTTAGTGTTGCTCATAATCCAAATACTAAAGTGTTATGCCTAGCTTCATTCAAATGAAATTTTTGTCTGCCTCATAAATTGTAACTCTGAAACCATCAACATGGCAAATATGCTTCAGGTTTAATACATACATTGGAATTTAGTGAAGATTATATACCTGGGACTGGTAGAGGAGAACCAGTTGCTGTGGCATATAATATTTTCTATATCATATTTTTATATAATGTACATATATTTAATCAATATTATTTTAGGTACAGTGAAGAAACATAAGAGTTCTATTTAAGCAGTATGTGTTGGAGGAAGTTTATAATTTTAGATGTCCACTCATTTCAAAAAACTACTAATGACACATACCCAACATAAGATATTTTGGGGCATTTAAATGTGATGCATCTGAAACAAGTTAAAGTATTTTTGAAAAAAATTGGTCACATCCAATACAATTTATGTACAAAGGAAAAGATGTAACTACAAAAGAATTGGTATACATGTATTTTATACATGAATACTTGTGTTTTATACATGAGTTTGATAATGGCAAGTCCATTAATTGGGTTACTGAAATTCTCATCTCCTATTACAGTAAGCATTGAGGAGAAAATTACTTGAAACTTGACTTCTCTGTCGTTATTGCCAGTAAAAGGAAGTTGTTTAGGAGAATTAGCAGAAAGTAAAACTGTTAATTGTTTCATGCTTCAAATACATACCTTTCATCTTCCTCAGATAAGACAAATGTGGAAAGATAAAAAAAGCTAAAACAAAAAAGGTTGTGTGTCTTCTCTAATATAGTATTTCTAGTAACTAAAGAGGTTATTGTAACTCTCATTTGACTGTCAACAGTTTGGTCGAGCTGCAGTTAACCTCCTCCAACTTCTGGGCATTTTAGCAAATAGTTGGCCCCAAAGTGGCAACTGATCTCTAAAGGCTAGTTCATGCACACAAAGTTGAAGAATAAAGATTTGAAGATCTACACTGTAGAACTACATGAAAACCATGGGCTTCACCATACTAAACAAAGAACTACAAACTTTACCCTTGGTCTTCATTCATAGGACCTAGTACTTTTGTCTGCAATAGTACACACTAATAAGTGTTGCTCTCAGACAGTGACAAAACAGTAGTCACTAGATAGGAATCACCTTGCTTCTGAGTCACCCTTGAGAGGATCCTACTAGCTAGATAGCAAGTAAAGCTCAGAAATGGTTAGGATTTAAGTTTCCCTTGTTGTCTTTTGAATTTAGTCTACAATGTTTTATTCCTATTTGAAATAGGGGAAAAAATGAATCCTCTTATAGGAAAAGAGAAGAAGAAAGTAGTAACAGTAGCATCAAGAATTCCTATTGTTTTGTTTTGGGTGTCTTTGTTGAAGTATCGATCCACTTGAATATCATTTAATATATAAACATAATAATTTTGTGACTGTATGTAACAGCTTACATTTTCTGCTTTCTGTAAAATCAGAAGAAAATAAAAAAGGAAAAGGAATAAAAGTAATTTCAGAAAGGAAAAATGTACAATAAATTTGACTGCAGATAAAATGTTGGGAAATTCCAACAATTAGCAGCAAATTATGTATTTTCCCATAAAACCTGCTTTAATTGTGTTTGACCCAAAGAAACTTAATTAGTCTGTTAAACATAATGCAAATTTCTTAATCTTTGTGGTTGATTGTCACTACTGTTCACCTTTAGACTCACAGAATACATTGGTATGATTTCTGCATGCCTTTGACAATGTAAAAAGGGCAAGTTCTTATCAAGTAAAATTTCAAGCTTAATAATGCACCGGGGCTACACAGTCATCAGGCTTCAGCTAAAATGGACAGACTTTTGTAAATTTCTGAACTGGAAATGAGCTACTGCAGCCTAACTCCTTCTAGTAATGATGCTAGTAATGGTAGTCTAGTAATGATACTCTGCCTGAAAACAAAAAATCTGAATGACTGGATTTATTCCATTCCTATATAAATAATAGTATCTTAAACTGTAATGTAAAACAAATAAGATAGTACATGTTTCAGTAAAAGTCTCAGAAAATATAGAATAAGACATAGGGTGGATTTAACACATACCTTTTTGAAACAAACTCATTAAAGCAGCTTATTTTTATATTTTAGAACTTTAAAAACTTTAACATTATAAAATTTAAACATGAGAAAATAGCTCTAGGAGCAAACGTTTCTGCATCTTTACCCCATCTAGGATTAAAGTAAATTAGTCAAAATTTGCAAAAGTACAGTCGTGCACAGAAGGCAATAATATAAAAGTTCACTATATTTACATTTTTCAGTTTGAAATTACTTAAACAAGTTTTTTACATTTCATCCTTTTACATTTTTTACTAGTTCGTTGTGGCTTCCTTTTCGAGCAGATCTCTCGGTATGACCCTTTTGGCATCTTTAATATTTCTGACTTCATGCTACAGCCCTAACTTCAGTAAGGGAACTACCTGGGGTCTCCTTACTCTCCATGAATCATCCATGAGACATCAAGCTCATCTACGAGACTGAAGAAACTGGAGCACAGACAAAAAGCATCTAGCTTCGGTGGCCTGGCAGCATTTTTCAGGCTGTCTTTCATCACCTCCTGATTGTGACATGATTCAGGACAATATTATGACTAATTGTACAAGCGGTTCCCAGGCCGGCCCTCTCTCATCCCTGATTAGCCAGCTGCTGTCCTTTCTTGGTTAAGGATCACGCTCCCAGCCAAATATCTTAAATTTTCACACAGTATTTATATTCCCTGGAAGTTCATAATCCTCTTCTTATCACCCCCCCTAACATGTTCCTAATGTCATGCTGCTGTTTTCTAGTGTATCACCTTCCAATCAAACTGTCCTTGCAAACCAGCCTGTCTGTTGCCTTTCTGTTTACAAAATCAAGGATCTGAGACGGTACGAAGGGGCCTGCAGCTCCTGTGTTACTGGGCGAATCTCCCTCCAACTTCAGAAACATTGGCTCAGGTTTCTGGCCTAAATTCAGATCCTCCCAGGGGGTTCGGGCAGTGTTCATATGTGTGAGGGAGGTATTTTGAAATGAGACTTGTGAAAAAAAAAAAAAGAGATGAAGAAAAAAGACCTTGTTCCAGTCCTCTCTTAAATGTCCCTGCTTAAATGTATCAAATATTTACTGGAACAGAGACTGGGCTTTTGGAGCAGGTTTTGCACATAATTCCAGATATGAAATTGTGCTATACTCTGGTGCTTGTGTGCATTCCAACAGTGACACTTATACTTCATTGAAAATTGAGCTTTGTGGGATACAGCACAGTACAGAAGGTGAGCAGATGGCACAGCTAATGTGCTACATGCACAAATCTCAAGTGAGCCTCCTTGCCCTTGCACTATAATACATCATTCTGAAAAGAACTGCATACATCATAAGAACATGCTTCAGTGTTTCACTAGCATTTTGCTATTTCAGAATTTGCTGTCTTCCTAATATTAGGGCAGATTGCTTTGGTAAAAGGTCATTTTGCTAACCTGCTGCCTACTCATATCATTCTTCTCACTGGATCCAGTCACTGCCTTCACCCTCTTTATGGCCTCCAGTATATTCTGCTGGCCTCCGTAATTAAAATGAGACACAGCTTTTTACTCTTGCTGCTGTCTTTTTTTCAGTTTTAGTAAGTCAATATCTTCTTTCAGCTGACCATTAAACTTAGTTTCCATCACTGTTGGTGAGTTTTTTTAAGCATATATGTGCTGCTTATTACTCTTGGGAGTAATTTCCTGTAAACATTCATAAAACTGTCCTGATTTCCCCTTCAAATTCCTCTTTAAAATCCTTCTCTTTTAGGAATAGAAGATATCTGAAAATTATTAGCTTGGTATAAGTTCATGCTCCCCATACTTGGTCATTGGCCAGTCCAACAAACACTTCCTTGCTGTCTCCCTGCTTGTCTTTTTATACATATTTAATGTCTCTTGTCCCCTTCCAAGACCTTTCATATGCACACACATACAAACACGTGCGCTTCGATTACAATCACTATAGCACTAGGCAACTTATTTGCTCTATTTTTGCAGAACACTTAGTCTAGTCGTCAGCCATGATTGATCTCCTAGGAATTGCAATAACTGGGTCAAAAGAATCGCAGTCCTTGTACTTTTCTAGTAGACCCCATTGTAAGAGGTATGAGAGGCAAGACTAGACGGTTCCTTAAAGAACCCTTTAAAAAAATACAATTCCTTGTTAAACAGGAAAGTAATAACACTAATTACATGATCTCATTCTGAAAAATGACATTGCTATAGTGCATTTCCAGCAATCAAAACCTTGAAAGACTTTTTTTGCTTAAGCCTAGAAGCAAGTTTTGATTGCTAGAGAGACATGTGCCAATACTAGTTGGCCATACAAAATTTTTGTAAATAGACAAATTTCTGAAGTAATTGTGCAATTCTCTAGAGAGCTTCTTGTCTCAGAGTATAATTAGAACCCTGACTGGAGGCAAAGACATAACGTTTCATGACATAGCTCTTATGCTGATGTTACTAAAAGGAGAGAAGTCCTACATGTTCTTCTGAGTGGAGTCAGGCTTGGTTTTGTCTCTGTTAAAAAGTATGATATGTAGGTTCTAGCCCAGGATCTTATCTGACCTGCATGGCCTCAGACATCTTGTACCACCTAGCAGAAAGACAAAATGAGACTCAGAGATTCTGTATGTGTTGTATGTACATATGTACAGCTACTTATACAACTGTATGTACATATCTAAGGATTTTTCTTCCTGGAATACTGAAGAATTTAAAGGGGACCAAGCCCTGAAAATCTAAAGCGCAGCATGGAAACATGTATACATATCTCATGATAACAGGATAAGGGAGCAAGGTGTGCATAACATTTTACTAATTCCAAGATGATTCTGCACTGGCAATGACATGAGTTCCCAAGAAATTGTGTCATGGTCATTTGAGGAAGGATGTTTCAATTTAGTCACAAAAGTGACTTTGTTCACCCTTTGTGAGAATAGGATTTCCTGGACCAGTACTTAATAAATACACATTTATCCTGTTGGTTTATCCTAGATGACCTTTTGTCCCATTATATGTATTTGATGCTTTAGCACAAATGTTATAGAAATATAATTATCTAGAGAGAACAGATATGCTTACTGGCATACAAGGGGAAAAGGGCTGTTTGTTTCTAAGGCAGGTAGGGCTGTCTAAGTGCATCTCAAGTGAACACCACTTTTGATTTTGCTTTCCCAACAAAACTGAATTCCCACATGAATGCGACGGATTTTTGCATTCACACTAAATTGTAAAACAGGAGAATCCACGCATCATCAGTTGAATGTCTTCTTTCATCCAGATGCCACACGTTAAAACTTGAAAGGATTTTCTATGCCACAATTAGGACACACAATGGGAATCATTTCTCAGTGTATTAAAACTATGAATTGAGTTCTAAAAGACATACATGGGGCTTGAGCTGTTTTACTGTATTACTGAAAAGTAATGTGGTTTCTTTCTAGTCATGAATCTGTTTATGAGTAGGAATATTAAAAGTACAAAACTGTTTCTAGTCAGTTATATAGAATATACAAGTCCTATAGATGTGACCTATACTGATGGTAGAAAGGATATCAGTGAAACAATTTTGCCTTCATTCGTTTTTTTAAATCTAATGTCTCAGGGAAATCTCTTCTATAGTTTCTATTAAATACTCTTTAGTTTTAATTATGCCCTTTGATCCCAAGATTCATAGATTTCCCAACGTTTCTATAAAATGTTCTGAAAGTTTAGAGAGACTAGGACTATCAGTAGTATCTTGAATATTGTGTTTGTCATTGAATATTCAGAAACTGATACAGACTTAGCGAACTGGTCATAGAATGAGTCAAATACACTTATTTCAAATATTAGAGTGGTAATCTATAATCCATCTTTTACTTAGATTGAAGCTAGGTGTCTAAACTTCCACTTTAGAATGTCAGAATGCATATCAATGTCTCTATTTTCTAAGATAAAAAAATTCAACCTGGCAAACATTTTTTATTGGGAAAAAGTCAAGATGCAGTAAACGCGTGTCTCATTTTAATGTGACTCAGAACACACACTTCAGTTACAAATGGACCTCCAAGCTCACCAAATTCAATTGGAGTCTTTGTATTGATTTTCTGGTTTTGGTTCAGGACCTGGGCATATGACATCAGAGGATGGATTTACACATTTGAGTACATTTTTGTAGATGCCTTACAATTCAAAAAGCTATACTAGGATTCTTGTGCTTTGATCATGAATACCTTTGCATAGCAGTGAAGCAAAAGTAGAATGTGCTTTGATTAGAATCTGTTCCAAAAAAATAAATACATTTTAGGCTTGAATTTTGCAAGTGTAATTTTGCCATAAGCTCTCATATGGAAAACTAATCAAAAGGATCTTGGAACATAGTATGCTTTCAGGTTGGTCCCGAAGAAAAAGGATCAGATTAATTACAACGATTTACTAGGCAATTGTATGCCTGCACAGCACAGTGAAACACTACACACAGATAGCAAACAGCCCTAAGTGAGCAAGCTCAGGTATTGGACATACACGTCTCACCCAAGCAAAGGTACTGGGCTGTGCGGGGCAGTAGCTGTGCTACTCCCAGGACACGAGCTGCCTCCAGAAGTTGAGACTTCCCAGATGCAAGGGAAGATGCCGCTGCACTTGGAACTGGTTGGAAACCCATTGAACCATTCTTCTGACTGAAATGTGGTTTATCTAAATTGAACATTTTTAATGTGCGAGCATCTCATTTTTGTAAAAAAATGTTATGTCAGAAAAGCTAAAATGATTTTATGTTGGTGTGGTTTTAGACCTTTCCTGCCTGTATTGGTCTGACTTTTTGCTGAATGAACAAAAAATGTTTATTTAATCATAATAGTTTATATTTTCTTATTACATTACAGTGTCTGGGTTTTGACTTTTTATCTCTCTGATGCTCTCTTGATTGAGATCAGTCCACATAATTTAGTATGGAAGATACAGTCTGGGAAGATATCCTAGTTCACAGAAAACAGAGAATAAAGCTCCAAAATTTAAATGCTCTAAGCCCATAAGTTTTAACATTAATTAACCTATGGGGGTTTTTAGATAATTTTAGTAAACAGAAATGGAATATATTGGCCTTTCAAAATTCTTTCTTTTCATTGTGTACAAAAATGTCTCTTGTCCCAATATAGGACAAGAACACATCCTAAAATATTTGAAATGTCCAGCAAAAGAAACATTTGAATTCATTGTCTCTCTTTTGACATATAGGATTAGAAACAATTTAAATATTTCCCACTGCTACTGTAATTCTAAACCCTATTTTCTTACAAGTTCTAAAATGTCACAAGTAATGTCACATTTGTATTATCTTTACTGCAAATTGCACATAAGCACACCAAGGCACAGCAATTTAGCTTTCATTAAGTGTTCTAATTCTGCTAGTCATGAAGCTGCATTTGTCACAGATGATGTATACAGCTCCCAGGACAATTAAATAAAGGGATTAAGAAGTATCTGGTCAATAGTGTAACTCCCTTGCTACAGTATGATGGATGTTGTTTATCCACAAAAAACAAGGATGTATGAAATCTCTGTCATTAAAAAAATCAACCTGGAATTGTTTAAACTAATAGTATCTTCCCTTGGTATTTCCAAACCGGTCATAATCAGTTTCACAAAGTTTCTGATATTTAATTGTAAATGACATACCTTATTTTGTGGAAAATTACCCTGCCTAAGGACAACTTATTTCTAGATGTGAAGTGTACCACTGCAGTTGCAGGAACTACTACTTCCTGAGGTACTACTACTTCCTGAGGTACTAGCATTCACTGATCACTCCGTACTGTTTCTCAGAAGTCTCTGTCTACTTCTGCCTACACTATAACTGATGAACAGGTTGATACATATGTACCCCTCAAGTAATTGGATTTCTCTAACTGTATGCAGAGAAATACTGTCGACCTAGGACTGAACTGCTGGGCTGCACTGGTTATGTGTTTTCCTTTGAGTATAATGTTTTGGGGTTTATATTTTCTCAACATATTTGTCTGTATCAAGAAATCAACACACCCCACTCATTAGCTGTTTAACTTTCATGAAAACTATGTGAATAGGTAAATCAACTTGGTTCAAAATAATTTCCTACACTAAAAGTGTTCTTTTAGTTCTAAAAGTGATCTTGCAGAAATAGCATTGGAATACTCATCACCAAGAAAACTGATATCATTGTACAGTAGACATTCATCAGTTTGATTTATCTTCCTCTTTAATCACTAGCAAACACTTAAATCACTACTTAAATTTTAATTTTTTGAACAGTGCCACTGTTTTTGTACACAAGATATCTTTAAAACTGCAGTTTTTGAAACATCATACAGTTTCTTAAATATGTGAAATTTATGTTTCTCATTGAAATAAAGTGACAGAAAACCAGAGAAATTATTACTATTATTTCTTCAATGTCAATTTTCCATTTTTTGTGGGCTATTTGATATAGCAGATTCCAGAGAAGACTGAAATAAATGTGGAGATTTACAACTAATCCTCAGTGATCTCCACAGAGGAAAATATGAAATAGCTTGTATTTCCAATCAATACGTAGTGCTTCTTTCCTCCTTGCCAATTCTTTTTAACTTTTTAATATCTTGCAAAATTTCTTCTGCAATAATTTAAAGTTTTAGGAGATTTTTACTTCTCCTTAGAATCGTCACCTTTCTGGAACCTTTCTTTGGGAATGCTTGATAAATAGTTCATCTTCATTATGATTAATTTTAGAGACCCTCCCCCATTTGTTACAAAAACATGAAGTATAATCTGTCGTATATATTTAACTCTCCTATCTCTAGGGCATAATACCAGTCCTTGTCCAATGATCTGTGCAAAGCTGAAGGGTAGTTTTTCTAAAACAGAAGGGAATGAGGACTAGTGAAGGATACCATTCCTGGTCCCCAAAGTTTGCAGATAAATCCCACTTAAGTCCAATTCCCAGAAGGACTGTAATCTTCAAAACTGATGCACATGTACTATGCATATGATTTTTCCAGCAGCTACATTTTTTTTAAGCACCTCATTTTTTTTGAAGGCACTAAAAACTTCAGCTTCAGTGAATGCTGAGATGCCACTGTCTTGACAAAGCCAAGTAGTTGGTTGTTTATCTCACTCAAAATTCTGTTAGGTATTTCTTCACCTTAACTATCTAATATGTGAGGTTTTCAGAACGCAGTGGTGACTATGGCTTTTCTTCAAAACATGACTAAGGAGAAGGAAGCAATGTCAGTCCCATACCATGTTTGAATATTGACTATTCAAAATATTGGTCAGACTATTGGTCTCAGTATTAAAGGAAAATACAAGAGCCAAAGAGGATTTGAAGGTCTAGCTTTCACTGTCTTTGAGTACTTTAACCATAAGAGTACAGCAGTCCTCTTTTTTTTTTTTTTTTGGTGAAGATGGTCTTAATCCCTTTTATTAAAGCTGTTCCACTTTAACTGGAAAAAAACCTTAATGGTTTTGTGATAGAGAAGGTGTGAGCAAAGCATTAAAAGAGTGATTATGACGCTCCCATTGAATTCATTGGCTATTTGACATACTCTACAAAGTCAATCTTGACAGTAAGAATAGGAATTCAGGTCTCTTACTTACACGACCTAATCCTGAGAACAGAAAGACATGTTTACTTTGAATTTTGTTATGACTAAATTATTTGATCATTCATTTAAAATGCAACATTTTATGCAGGAGGAGTAAGAGCACACATTCAAAACTAATCTTCAGATTAATGGGTAGAAAACTTTCTAATGACAAAAGAGCACTTTTCTCCCTCCATCCCATCCTGAGTGATGAAGAATTTGAACCATTTTCCAGCTCCTCATCTAACCATTATAATGAGTAAAAAGTCTAGCAATTTTTTTTCATCTGTTTTAGAAGAGATTGACCATTGCTTCTCTCTTCAGAGTAATGCCATCATTACATAACTATAGAAGAGGGATGAGAACTGTAAATCTGAACATCTTTTCCTTTAGTAGTACACACCACCTTCAGACAACTGACAGGTAAGAATTAAAAGACTATCCACAGAGTTACCAGTGCTTGGCTTGGGGCTACCTACTGAGGTTTGCAGACTTTTGCATTGAATTCTTAGGTTTCTTAACCTCTTACATATTGGATAGGATCTAGGCCTCTCAGAGTTAAGCACTGAGATGCTCTGTGTAATGACACTAAAATCTCTCTATAGATCTGGGCCTGAGTTGTCAAACACAAATCTTTCTAGCACCCTTTCCCAATAAAAGATTGACCTTTCCTTATGCACGATGAAAAGTCACTCCAAGAGACAGGATATGATTATAAGATATAAGCAAAGTTTTGGATAATCAGTGACAATATCCATATGTTTCCCTTCTTTTCTTCATCTGTCATTAGAAAGACAGAAAGAAATGTGAGTTTACTCTTCTGCTTCCAAATGAAAGTTATCAAAGTATTCCACTGTTAGAAATTTAGTGTGGAAGTGATCCTTACGCCTACTCATGAGAAATATTTACTTTATGTGAAATTTCATGGAAGTAGGAGAGTTAGGTTTTAAAAAGGACAGAGAGCTGCTTAGCAGGAAAAAATGGTTCTTCCTTTCACACAGCTCAAGCAGCAAAACAAGCAAACAAGTTCAAAAAGGGAAAAACCCATCTAAATAGCAAGTTGCAAGTGGTTCTTTTGAGCCTTTTTCTATGTATTTACTTTCTAGTTTTTAAGAAACTCCTGATCAGACATAATATTTAAAATGAGGAAGCATTAAAGTCCAATCTATCATTGCTTTAAATGCTTCCTTTACAAAAACTGTTTCAGATAATGTAGAGTGTTTAGCCTATATAAAGTCTAACCTATATCTTTGTATATTGTAATATGTGCTTAAAGAAATACATACTAT
Organism: Aptenodytes patagonicus; assembly: GCF_965638725.1. Classification (NCBI taxonomy): domain Eukaryota; kingdom Metazoa; phylum Chordata; class Aves; order Sphenisciformes; family Spheniscidae; genus Aptenodytes; species Aptenodytes patagonicus. The sequence continues at coordinate 47,044,273 of NC_134949.1, forward strand.
TTATTGGAACATTAAACATAACAGCTCCAACCCATACAGACTGCAATAAAATTCCTTTCCAACCTGCTTCATCATAATTCTAACTTTCTTCCCACAGATTATTTTTAAAAGAATTTGAAAAGAGTAAAAAAAGGCTATGTGACTTCCATTGGTCTTGGGAACTAAAGATTCTGTGTTGACCTGGCTCATCAAGTACTGTATTTGACTGGAACGGCACAACACAGAGATATACAGATTAATATAAACAACATATGTGTTTCATTCAACATCTTGAAATGGACAGAATGGAATAAATTTTAAAAATGGAGATAAGGGTTTATTTTACAATTAAGGTTTGAAAATTCTAATCGCTGAAGTTATGGTAAAAATTAATAGAGAACAGATTAATAATGCAGTTTTAACTGTCATACATCATATTTTCTGGGTTGTGTTTATTTTTGAGGGCAATCTATTGGAGCAGACTGCTGATTTAGAACTGCAATATAGTGGGCTTCTCAGAATACACTAGAAATTCCTCCTTTACAACTGCTCTCCCATTATGGTCTAAAAAGAGCAGTTGCAAAGGAAAGATTTCTAGTGTATTTCCTTTCCATCAATCAAAGGTAGTTAGTTTATTTTATCTTTCTTCACTCATATCTGCAACATTTCCTGGTGCATTACATAAGAGAAAGTTCCTAATAAAGATAGTTCAGTTTCTGAATAAAAGTGTTGAATTTTTAAGTTTATATGAAAGGCACTTCCAGCAAAAAATTAAAAAAAAAAAAAAGGTTATATTTTTCCTGCCAGCATCATCCAGTTCTGGAGCCAAAACTGCTCTTTTCTCCAAATGAATATACTGTGCCAATTTTTACTGTCACCTTCTGCTTGATATAGTCGCTTAAACCCCTCTGCTGGACCTTTGTTGCACAATCTCTGATTTACCTTATTAATTGGATCTACATATTTCTGTAACATCTCAAGTTCGTAGGAAATTTTAAGTCTTTTATATCATCCAGAATTTGGGGATGAGGCTTTACTCCAGGTTCATTTCCACAATGTCTCAGGAAAATTTCAGGAACTGACATATCTTTCCACACTGGAACAATAAAATGAGCTGTTTCTAGTCCTTTGTAGAAGAGATTTGTTCTTTGTTAACATGACTTACAAATAGCAAATGTCTCATATTCTGAAATCTACTCAGGAAAATTATCTCTCACCAGATTCACAGATCATAACTGGATAGTGGTTACCTGTGTCTCCTCTGACTTTTTTTTTTTTTTAATGCCATGATAGTAATCATAAGAATATAAAAACATCTGTAATGGCTCAGACCATACATCTAGTGCCCTACCACAGAGGTCAGGCCTAAAGAAGGACAAGAAAAAAATATAATGACACTTTCCTGATAATGTCCTAGCCTCTGGTGATTTTTAGCTCATGATTTCTTTTAGCAAGATGTAGCATTTTGGGTTTAATAACTTTTGATTGGTTTATCTTTCATAAATTTTTCCTCATTGGTTTTTGGACCCAAATCAAGTCATCAATTGTAGAATGGCATACAAAGTAGTTGCCTTCCAGCTGGATGACAACTTTTAAGGATATCCCAGCTTTTGTATTCATAATTGTTAATCTATGTATAAATCTTTACTTATGTTTATCCAGGATGTCCTCTTCCCTCCACCACAGGTGGCTTTAATTATAAGCCTGCCTATTAAAATACAGAATCATTTATAAGCCTGCCTGATCCTACATTTCTTTATCGCTTCCTCTATATTGGCCCTTCTCTATGCACACAGAATAGAGCAATAGTACTCTGTGCCTACTCAGAGTACCTTTACTGCTTCCTCAGTCATATTGGTGTAATTCTCTATACCACCCACAATCTCCGCAGAAAATCTGCTAATAAAGACTTTAATGTCACCCATGCAAAATCACTGCTGAGGACCACGTTACTTTTTCCCTTAGTCCATTCTTTCACACAGAATAATTGCTTAGTATCTACAGAACGCTAATAAGTCCCATCTCATTGCACAATCACTCAGTTTTGTTCTGAAAATTTTTTTTTACTACTCTTGAAGGCATTATCACCAGTTATTTATAGAAACCAAATGATGCATTAAGACATTGCTGGAAACAATTGTGAAGAAAACAGGACTTAACTTGCTTCCATTCCTTATATCAGCAGCAACAGTAAAAAACAAACTAACAAATATAGACGCCTGTGTTACTAAAACCACCATTTTCCAAAAATATGGTAACTCATAACCAGGAACATTAATTGCTGTAATCTTCCCATAAAATAGTGTGAAAAATACGTCAAGAATAAATTTTCTCAAATCATCTCTCAGGGACACTGAGAGATATATCTGCAGCCTAGTTGCAGTACAGACCAGGCAAGGTTGCCTGCATCTTAATTTTGAGAAAACTATAGGGTCCTAGTACAAATGTGATAAATAGACAGCAGCATGCTTTGTCTTCATTCAGTCATTTTTTGCTTTTTTATATCAGGAGCAGAATTTACTGAGTCATTTAGTGCATTAACTGACTAAATTTCTACCAACAAGCCTACAGGTCAACAAAGTGAACTTTAAGTTTAAAAAATACCCAGAGAGATACTGAGATTAATAAAGGAAGCTCTTCAGGCTCTTACACCCAGACAGCTATTGCACAGCAGCAGTCAATGGGATTGGATAGATATATATGACTGTCGGTAGCTCCTAAATTGGATTTGTACCTAAGTATTACATTATGGATCACATGCTTTTTTTAATGGTTTGTTTGTCAGAAGGACTGGCTTAACTTTTCAGCATATGAGAAAAAGAAATTGCACCTTTTGATAAATCTTTCTTTTCCTTTGTAGCAAGCACATAGATTTTTGGTCATCTCACGGTTATAGAGTCTTTTCAAAAAGGTTGTATCCAAGGAAATATGATTTCTCCCTCAACTAGTAAAAGGCCAATTGACCTGACAGGTCTCTTGGGGGTATGGGGTCTCTGAATTTGTCTGGACTTGTCTTGGCCTGAGCTAGTTGTGGCAACTGTCTAGTTGTCGACTGCTATTGCTTATCTTGTTTTAGCTTAGCCCTGTGAATACCATGTTAAAAGTCTAATAAACCTAGGCAGTAATTGAATAACAGACAACAGGTCTTTATGCTAATTGGGGTTGAGGGAGGCTATTGTGCAACTTAAACTAATAACTAAATGGTGAAGATAGTCAAACTTTACCTATGAATCAGTGAAGAAGAGCATGTAATCAGACTGTGTTAGGAAACATAAAAATATACCCAAGCAGATCTAAGACCAAGAAAGATGAAATCCCCACCAACATCATAGTCCTCCTAGCAAAGAACAAAAGATGTGGACAACTCACTGTAACCGCTATAGTAGATACTCAGATATTTATGGACCTCAGCCTTGACTGTATTACTAACTATAAGTGTACCCCTTTGCAACTGGACTACAGTAATAGCTGCTGTTGTTGTTGCTGCTGTTGCTGTTTTAATTTGGATTCAACTATTACTATATTATTTGGCAAGCAATAAGTTCTTGGCTCCATATGTAAGGTGGTTCATCTTTTGCCCATACAAGATTTTGAGTATAGCAAGGAAATATTCTCATCTCAGATTCTCATGAGTACATTCCTCAAGATGTGAAAAATACAATCTAGATCAATAAAGAAGTAACACTACTTGAGTTATAACAAGAATTTTTGTTTCATTAAAGGGTGGGGGAAGGGGAAGCATATATTTGGTTATAAATACATTCCCAAATACATAACACAGACACTTTTTCCAAAGTGTTTTTCAGACTATAACAATAATTAGCTTTTATCTTTCATCAGGTGAGCAAGAATTAAGGATGTTTGCAGTCAGCAACCTGGTGACACTGGTCTTGATAAGATGTTTTCCAAGGACTAACTTGTCTTTTTTTATGTGTTTTACCCTAATATTGCAAAGGATTACTTATATTTTTCACTATCAAGGAGGCTGTGTTTCTCCAGATAGTGGTTTGGTTGAATATAATTTAATTGCTTCTACAACTACATGTTTTTACTCTCAGTTGGCTTTGGTAAACATCCTGTCCTGAGCTGATAGTACCATTTTCTTTCTTCTTTTATTATTTCAGTACATTACTGAAAAAGGATGTGTATGTTTTATCTTTGTTCTAAAAGAATTGAAACCAAGCAAAACAGAGGTTATACTCTACTGGGAGAATAACTGTTCAAGAACAGCAAAGTAAGGTTTCATTTAATTCAGCCTGGTGAAGAATGTGTTGTCTGTGCATAAGAAAAATAAGGGGAGAGAAGCTTATGAAGTTGCAGATTCCCTGTTGTCACCCGCTGGGGCACCACACATGCTTGACAGCACACACAACATAGTCTAGATGCATCAATGATCACCTTTGCTGTTCACATCTTCCAGACAAGGGCTAACCACGTCAGTCATACACATCTTCCAGACACCTGTTTTCTCTGTGAGAAGCAATGGGGGCTTTGGAAAGGAAGAGACATAAACTATCTAAAATGCCTTTAACTCCAACAAGAAACAAGTTATTTTATAAGCCACTCTAATGAGAGTCATTCTGAAAGAGTGAAGAAACCACTTTTTTTTGTTGTTGTTGCAACGGGCATTTAATGGTTGCTTCTAGACAAATGACTAACATATAGAAGAGGCCTTCTCTTAGTGATAACATGCAGTACTAAAAATTAAGGAAAAAAGTAGACATGGTATTTGTAAGAACTGAGCAATCAAGGCTAAAAGGGGATGGTAGGGTAGATGCAACCCACTAAATATGATTTTGTCCCTACTAATGAAAGGCCACAAATGTTGTCCAGCCTGACAGTGCAGGGTCTCAGGACTTACCCAGGCTTGCCTTGGCCTGACCTGGTTTTATCTCATTTTAACAACTGTCCAGCTGCCAGGTCACCATTGCCTAGCCTGTTTTAATCAATAAGGTAAAGGTCTGACAAACACCGACAGTCCCTGTGTAATAGACAGTAGCCCTTTTTGTCAAATAAGGCTGGGGAAGGCTATTGTGTACCTTTCAGACTTTATCTGTAAACCAATGAGAAATCATCAAACTGTGTTTAAAAACATAAATAAATATAAAAAAGAAAACAAAACACATCCTACTCCTCCTAAGCAAAGAGCTCAGGATGCGGATATATCTTCATTGCATTGTCCCCTCCATTTTTGTTACAAGAGAAAGAAATTCTGGCTTAGGATCCAGAGGAGCATTGGACAGGTGAGTAAAGCAACAGAGAAAAGGGGTAGAAACTAGAAAGGGACTTTTTAATATCATAGTTCTAACCCTACCATTACTGAAGGCTGTTTTGTATTTATTTATTCCATTAAATTACTAAAATCATAATAGTAGTAACAATAAATTCTTAATTCCAAATATCTGGTGTGTTCCTTGTTCCTTATAACAAGATTGTTTAAGTGTAACAGGGAATTGGAATAAAAATCTTTAAAACCTGTAAAGTAAATAAATAAGGTAAGTGTAAATGGACAAAAAGGGTATCTTACTAAAACTGCAATATGAGAGTCAGGACTGATTTTTTTTTCCCCCCTGAGATGCTGATAGTTAAATTGCCAAGCAGACAGTATTATGGAATAAGTTTCTGCTTTTATAGGTCCAAAAACATTTTTTTTCAAGTATAGCAAGTAGCTTGTTTTCTGCAGCTCCTGGTCATCAGGATCAAGTTTAAATGGCATTCAGAGTCAGATTCTCAAAGATAAGCAGGCAGCTAAATATGTGCCAGATCAGATCTCTTAGAGGCTCCTGGCCGATGTGCACATCTGCCAGACATAGTTTAGGCCTGAGAGCAGGTGGAGTGATACTAAATTTTTCATACTTATTTCTTGAAAACCCACATCACAGACCTTAGTCTATCCCTAAATTAAGCCTACTGCATCAGTGCTGCTTTGCAGTCACAATGAACATGGGCTTAACATCCATAAGCCATATACATCTGTTGCTGATCTGTCCAGAGATGTCCTTCAGACTGTCTTATTGGTAGTCAGCACTGATTCTGTCTTTCTTCTATCTGAGCCATTAACTGAGAAGTCAATGACAAAGGAAAAAAAAATGGAAAGAAATGGCCAAGCTGGGGTCCTTTTTTCTTGGGACTAGACTCTGATACTGTAAGGAAACCCAATCTCTAGACAACCACAGACTGTCTTTTTTATCACTATGAGGCTTTCTTTCTGATCAGGCTGCCTGGTCTCCATCCTTTCTTCACCTTTCCATCTGCATGGTCCAGCCCTTGAAGCCTCCATAATGAGAGAAGGGAGAAAGGTTTTGCCAGACCTAGTCTTCACTCTGAAGTTGTTCTCCTCTGCCATGAGGCTACTTTGCAAATAATGTAAGTGGATATGATGGCAAAATATGAAGCTGTTCCACAAAGAATGATGGAGTTTGCCATGCCTCCACATATCAGAAGGTCTAGAACGGTCTGAGTCCCAAGTGCCCTCCCAGTGTCCTAGGGTGTGAATAAACTGAAGACATTTATTTCCTTGCAGCATGATTCACTAGACTCATAGCTTCAAGGGACATGTGGAAGCTAGGGTATTGCCAAAAGGCAAGGCACAAAACATGCATATGATACTGGCAATGTCTGTACCTATTGCATAGAGTGGTGGATCTTGTCTCTCAGAAGGAAAAGGATTGTAGATATGTCACTCATTCCTATCTTCTAGGAGCTCTGCAGAACGAAGTTTGTCCATACATACCTCAAGTCTCACACTGGCCCTGTTTTAGACCATGCAGGCCAAAAGAGGACATTTCCATTCTGTTAATGGAAGTGCCTTAGCCGGCATATTCCCTTTTAAGTGAGTTCATGTCTGGCTGTCCATTCCTCTAGATATGAAGTATCTAGATCCCTCCTACAACTTTATCAAGGGAGAAATAAGCAGTAGCAAATGTGGTTGGAATACTTCTGCATAAACATACTGTGGCTGGAATACTTCTGCATAACCCTAATAACCAAGGCCAATAGCCTCTGAGTGTCTACCTGCTGATAAACAGTCTATTTCATTAAAAGCCAGGAGCCTGGGGGACTGAAACAGAAAAGTAGAAAAGAGACACTTTTATTGTCACTAGCAAGCTGTGGTGATTTTGACTTAGTGATTCTGGCAAAGCACATCCTATAGAAATTTGTAGAAAAACAAGCTGTGATGAGTATTTGTACCTGACTCTATCAGCTCCATTGTTAGTGGGACTGCTACCAGTCCCTTATGGGGTGGTGAAAACCTCCCAAAGACTCCTCCAGACTTTGTGCCTGCTCACTCCTTTTTTGGGAACAAACTTTCCAAGTCTTTGAAACAGCTGTGGAGAATCATACATAGCAAACAGATTCATAGAATCACAGAATGATTTGGGTTGGAAGGAACCTTTAAAGATCATCTAGTCCAATCCCCCTGCCATGGGCAGGGACATCTTTCACTAGATCAGGTTGCTCAAAGACCCGTCCAACCTGACCTTGAACACTTCCAATGATGGGGCATCCACAGCTTCTCTGGGCAACCTGTTCCAGTGTCTCACCACCCTCATTGTAAAGAATTTCTTCTTTACATCTAATCTAAACGTACCCTCTTTCATTTTAAAACCATTGCCTCTTGTCCTGTCACTACAGGTCTTGGTAAAAAGCCTTTCTCCATCTTTCTTATAAACCCCCTTTGTATATTGAGAGACTGCAATAACGTCTCCACAGAGCCATCTTTTTCCAGGCTGAACAACCTCAACCCTCTCAGACTTTCTTCATAGGAGAGGTGTTCCAGCCCTCTGATCATTTTCGTGGTCCTCCTCTGGACCTGCTCTAATAGGGCTATGTCTTTCTTGTACTGGGGACCCCAGAGCTGGACGCAGTATTCCAGGTGGGGTCTCACCAGAGCAGAGTAGAGCAGGAGAATCACCTCCCTCGACCTGCTGACAACGCTTCTTTTTATGCAGCCCAGGATACGGTTGGCTTTCTGGGCTGTGAGCGCACATTGCTGGCTCATGTCCAATTTTTCGTCCACCAGTACCCCCAAGTCCTTCTCTGCAGGGCTTCTCTCAATCAGTTCATTCGCCAGACTTTAATGATATCGGGGATTGCCCCGACCCAGGTGCAGGACCTTGCACTTGGCTTTGTTGAACTTCATGAGGTTGAACTTCATGAGGTTAAATAGAAAGAGAATCCTGGAGACATCAGTTCAGTGAGGTAGCCTGAACAAAGTGTTTTGTTACCACATCTGTTAATAACATTAAAAGCCTCTGTAGCAAAGCTTTTACAGAAGAAAGTAAAAAACAGATATCATAACTTTGGCTAAATGCTTGTGTATTTAAATTATTTACATAAAATATTTAATATATGTTAATAGCAGCTCTAACAGGGCTTAAAGGTATAAATAAACTGCTCAGGCTTGGCAGGAAGTAGTCAGCCAGCAGTTCAAACAAAAAACAATAACCCTCTCTCAGGAAAAAAATACCTGCAGTTATATAGACTCTACAGCTGGTTAAAATATAACCCTTTTTCACCAGAGCTGAGTCATCAAAGTAATCTGAATTTGTATCCAAAACGTAAAATCTAGAAGGTAACCAAGAGATAAAGATGTAAATCTTCAAGCATGCATGTATTAGACATGAAGCCAGGTTAAGGATGAAAAAGAAGATTATGGAGAACTCAGAAGAGGATGCCCAATCACCAGCCCCACAACCTTGCAGCCCCTGACAAGTTTTGTCTTCAGAATTCATGGAGGTCTTTAGGCAGGTGGGGTTTCCTGAAGTGTCTCAGGGACGCTAGCTCAAAAATACTGAAAAGGCATCTGGTTGTTACATTTAAGCAAGACCTGCATTTCATATTTGTTTTATTTGTAATCTTTTGCCTCTGATGTTGTACCTAGAATAGAATAGAATAGAATAGAATAGAATAGAATAGAATAGAATAGAATAGAATAGAATAGAATAGAATAGACTATTTCAGTTGGAAAGGACCTACAATGAACATCTAGTCCAACTGCCTGACCACTTCAGGGCTGACCAAAAGTTAAAGCATATTATTAAGGGCATTGTCCAAATGCCTCTTAAACACTGACAGGCTTGGGGCATCGACCACCTCTCTAGCAAGCCAGTTCCAGTGTTTGACCACCCTCTCGGTAAAGAAATGCTTCCTAATGTCCAGCTTAAACTTCCCCTGGTGCAGCTTTGAACCACTTCCATTCATCCTGTCACTGGATACCAGGGAGAAGAGATCAGCACATCCCTCTCCAGTTCCCCTCCTCAGGAAGCTGTAGAGAGCAACAAGGTCACCCCTCAGCCTCCTTTTCTCCAAACTAGACAAGCCCAAAGTCCTTAGCCGCTCCTCATAGGACATTCCCTCCAGCCCTTTCACCAGCTTTGTTGCCCTCCTCTGGACTCATCTGAGGACCTTAACATCCTTCTTAAATTGTGGGGCCCAGAACTGCACACAGTACTCAAGGTGAGGCCGTACCAATGCTGAATAGAGCGGCATAAACACCTCTTTTGACCAGCTCGTTATACTGTTTGAAGTAAATAAATAATTTTTTTTATAAATTTATTTCTCTCTTCCTTCTTTATTTTATCTCTTCCTAAATAAATCCTTTCTTTGTTTTCCTATTAAGTTTGTCTGATGTGATGAATCACCGTGAGTCAGCACCAGGTGATTAAGAGGCTATGCCTTGCACAGCTGCAGGGATGCTCCCATGTATATAAAGACCTAAAAGGCAGATGACTATTAATTAGACAGTGCAGCTCAATTAAATTTGCAGCTATTTTTGTTTTTACCTTTTCTGTTAAGGATTTTAGCTTTGGCTGCTTGCTGAGGTAGGGGTTTTTATTAAATTGGGAGGGAGGACAGCCCAGGATGAATCAGAGTACTGCAAACTTCAGTACTCTATATGAATGGGCTTGGTAGAGCTATATGAAGTGGCATATGCAAGTATTTTCAATTATGACTAGGTAACCAAGTAGGAAGAGCAGGTAGGTGAAGCGGAGAGTAAGGAGTCTGGGGGTGTAAAATGTCAAGTAAGCCTCTTGTAAGCCCCGAGCTAGTGGCCTTCTTGCAAGAAGCAGTTAACTACAGTGCTCTGGGTCTACTTTTAACCTTCATATGAGATAGGCAGAATAGTGTAAACATGAGGTCTCCTTCAAAAGTAGAAAAGAGCATTTATAATTGTTTTCATGTAAATTTCTCCCAGCTGAAGGCCCAAGCAGCTTAAACTCAAGGCTGGGCAAACTCTATTGATCCTAGTAGTAACAACGTGAGACACTGATGGCGTTAACTTGAACATGACAATTGAGATGAGGTTGTTTTGCATAAAGTCTAATTGTCATGGTTTTCTCTTATACACAAAGTTGTTTGTATGTGGCTGAAGAAACAGTTAATGTTTACTTAAATCAAGGACTTAAATCAGTTTGTTTCAAACACTGGGAACTGGCTGTGAAGGGGCAAGACTAGGGGTCAAAGGCAGTCACCGGGACTATTATAGACCTGTTTGCTGTGACTGGTACAGATGATACTTTCTGGCTCTGTCAGGTGAACCCTTACCAGGGCTGAAGTCCAGCTGTGACACTCCTGTGTTCCTTCTCCACTAAGCTTCCAATAGATTATTACTCATAAATAACAGTCTTTTAGGCTGATTTTGGAGGGGTCCCAAGGTAGTCCCACAGATAGTTCCCACAGATGTTTTCCTGGATATGCTGTATCTAGGCCTCAGAGGGAAAGGGGTATAAGAATCCCCTAGAACTGATTGACTCAGCAGAACCAACATCTTTCTGTTTTTATTTCTTTTTGTTGATACTACAAAAAAGTCATGGATGGATGCTGTGTAAGTTGTTTCATCTGCTTGGATTCAAGGAAGTCACTGTAAAAAGCCGGTCCACAAAACGTTTATTATAGTGTGCTCTTGCACCCTCAGCAACAGCATTCATGTCTCTCATTTTTGTAATCCATGCATGGTATTATTCCTATGTATAAATGTTTCTTATCAAATCCAGATGTTACATAATCTCCTTTCGTAACCTTGCCAAGACATCTGATGCTAGAGCTGTGATGGCACCCATCCTCTATCCACAAACGCATTAGTACCTTGCTCTCCTAATCATACGGCTAACCACCTTTTCAACTCACATTCATACTAAACCAATGTCTAGAAAATAGTAATTTTGAGCTTCCCTTTTTTCTTTGCTGTTGATCTTGTTGTAGCACATTGAGTGTGGATGGTTTGATACTGGGAAATGGCTTGCCTAGCTAGAAATTAGGCTGGTAAGGGTGACCTGTTGAGTACACCTGACACAAGCTTGCAACCACTGTAAAGACTGGGCTTTCCTGTGTACCCTGGTAGTATGTCCTCTGTACCCTGTGTAGAGCATGGTCAGGCACGGTGATTTGAAGACAGCTGTTCAAAGACAATGTTCTCATAGCACTCATGCTTTACACCCTTGAAATCAGTGAAGTTAGAACACTGCTGAATTCCTTCATGGTGACTTACTTGCATCTTGAAGTGTTTAAGAATCTGACTCTTTGAATTAGGAAATTCATTTAATAAATAACACAAACAATCCAGCTATGCTTTCCTCAGAACAGAGCAGATATTTATTCCCTCCTTAATAAATGTTACATCACCAGTGAGCAGCAAAAAAGAAAGCTCCCTCTGAAAAACAAAATGGTATTTTTCCTTTTTTATATGAAACTAATATTGCATTTCTGGCACAATGGGATGCTGTTCAAAGCAGAAAATTAACAGGACTTCCTGTATCACTTTGTGCCTCAGGAATCTGCCCTCGAGCAAAAACTGAGTTTTTCCAATCTTTTAGTGCAGATGAAATCCAGAGCACCCAGCAAAAGGAACAGGCAATACTGTCCTGCAGGAATGTATTATAGTTAGTTCCCCATCTCTCCTGGAACTCCTTAGTAAACTTCAAACTCAAGTTTTCATGTTATCCAAATTATTTTTTTCTTTAATATTTTTACTGCCTTTTTCCATTGAGCTCTCTCTTGCTGTGATGGTAGATTACTCCCTCACTGAGTGTCCCTGGCTTATGCTTCTGTTTATCTTTCTGTCCATCTAGCTATACATGTGTGAGTATGTAATATATAGAAACATAAACCAAGGAGTTTTCATCTAGAGTTCTTATGTAACATATTGAATTTATACATTTTGTTATGTGGATTTTATTACCTTACACTAGCATGAAGGAACTGAGTGGATCCAGGTAGAATTTTTAGTCTGATCAACTATAGACATTTCATTTTCTATTATTTTTTCCTCAGTGTCTTTTGTGCCTTCTTCATCTTGAAGAAATTTTTGGGATGCCTTTATATTTGAAGGTGTTGACAGTGAGGACAGCTGTTTACATACCTGTTATGATTTTTTTCTGTTTAGTTCACAACTACTTCTGAAAAGTACATGAATGAGAACTGAGCAAAGCCACAGAAAAGTGGACTTAGTACTATTTTACACCCTAACTCACATAGATGCCCTCAGGAGTAAAAATATAATTCCTCTGTGTTATCCATGAAATTGCACACATTCTGTCAGAAGAAATATGGGGGCAAATTGATTAACCGGTATTTTTTATTATATTGCATGTTTTACAAGGAATGGCTATTAAATACCTTTCTGAACTATATTTCTTAGTGTGAAAACAAATATTGATTTATTTATTTAGCATCTATGTTGGCATGTGAGCTCAGAACTGTGCAAGTCTTCATTCTTGAAGTAGACTTTCCCTTCTGAAATTGCTGTAAGTCTGACAATACTAAAGGAAAAGAATTGCCCATGTGATGATCTATTCTCTTAATACAGAACTCATGTATATCAGCAGAATGATGTATGTTTTTCATAATTGTTAATAATGGTATAGGAAACAAATTTAGGCAGGTCAATGAAATTTAAATGTTCATTAACCCTAATAATGTGAATTGGTAATAAAAATGTGCAAGTCTCAGGATTTCAGTTAAAACAACTGAGAAACTGAATACATTCAAATGGCAGAGTCTACAGGGTATAATTCCATTTACATGCAGACCTTTATAAACTCAACCTCTTGCAAAGTACTAGAGTTAATTGGAAAGTAAAGATGGAGAAGGTTCCTCGTAAGCATATTTTCCCCTTTCCTCTACATTTTTTAATGAGAAATCTACATTTTTTGTCAAACCTAAAAACCCTAGCAGTGATGATTTTTCTACTTTAGGAAACTGAAACCTGGACATTTTTGTCCATAAACTTCAAAAATTTGTGTACGTGTTGGCTAAAGAGTCAGCATTCTTGCCAAACTCGGATGTTGGTCAAAAGAGTGTTTGAGGAAACAATGCACTCTTTTCATTTAGTTGAAAGCTAATTTTGTTATTGAAAAAATATTGATAGAAAATATTTCTTGGCATCAATAATAAGCCAAATATTCTGTGATTTAGGCTGTCCACCCAAAGGAGCAACCACTTATTAATTTCTCTGCCATCAAACATAGTTTTGAAAGTATTTAATGACAGTGGTGGCCAGGAAAATAAGTTTTCATGTTTTGCAATTCCATTCTGAATTATTAAAGAGCCTTGGAACCTTTCCTCTTTATTTCCCTGCAGCTGAAACACTTTAGGGAAAATCTGGCTTCAAAAAGAAGGAAAAAAGAAAAAGCAAGCCATTATAATTAAATTTTTGATTGCACACAAACAGCAATTTGATGTTTCATTTTGGTTTAAAGTAAATACTATAAGCTTAGAAAGCAAAGAGATTTCTGAGTTTTTAGGTTATGTAGTTATCTAAAGTCCGTACAAGAACTTGACTTAAGCCTGTATTTTGCTCTTATAAAAGAAGTAATAATTTAATTTAGTTATTCCTTAAATAAACATTTAAAAAGCAACAGTTTCTCAGTTTATAGAAGTACAAATACTAAATCCCACAACACAAAAAAAAATCATTCCAGTTTTGACCTTGAGAAACATTTCACTGTGTGGTCTAGACAGGTCCTTCTGATCAAATTGTAGTAATGTGAGGCAGATTCCATCTCTGCTTTGTGGCGTGAATAGGGAAGACAATTAATGTGGAATCAAATTGGGAGTCATCCTGTATAAAGCAATGCATTGTATTACAGGAGGCTGCAAAAGACATGAATTAACATAATGAGTTGTTAATGAGACATATTCACCCATTGTGCTTCATGGCATGAGGGCTAGATAAACCATGTTGCCATACCCAGCCAATATAACTTTAATTTATGCTGTGGCTTTGGGAACACCTGTGCACAACCTCATCATGCCAATAAAGATTAAAGATCAAAACACTTAAATAATTCACCTGTTTTTCACCAGAGACAGAGATATTCTGACACTACAAAACAAGCTGAAATAAACAGGATATAGAGGACAACAGGAATTTCCTGTGAAAGTCATTGAATACTCCAGATGTCATTGTGTAATTATAATCTCACAAAAGCAGGGATCGGTTTAATGTCCTGTAAAATAAATTGGAATCTTTCCTTTGAACATTGTCCCCTGTCCCATGCCGCACAATGTGTATTCACCATTGCACTGCCAGGTTCAGTTTTAAAAGCCATTCCCTTTTCAAATGGTGTGAAACTGAAACTGAAAAGGAAATATAGTATTGTAGTATGTGTAGAAGAAAAGCTTTATTAGATTTCAGAAATGGTTAATAAGATGCAGTCTTGAAATAGAAAATAGATTTAAAAAACAGAAATATGAGATAAGATTTTTGTCTCAGTCAAGAGGACTTTTCCAAAAAGTGTGAAATGTAACAGAGAACAAGGTTACTTCTTTGTCTCATTAACAGCTTGAAAAAAAAGTACTAGAGCCAAAATGTTGCCTTTAATGTTATTTTCAATATTCCATCATGATTTTTATCAGTCCTCTCCCTTCATAACAAGGTCTTTTTTCTCTTTCCATGTTGGGGCCAATCTTAATACAGGGCAAAACAGATCCTCATTTCCTTTTTCATTTTTAACACAGTCAAATGGTGAGAAGAAACATGCCAGACTGAGACTGGTATGTTCCCACCCTCTCTTTTTTCTTTTTTTAAAATGAGATGTCAATAAAATCCTAAGCTGTTTCAAAGTGTCAGTTACAGAAAAGCTAGCTATCTTAGGTGCTAAACATAATAGGAAAACCACAAGCTATGTTTTAAAAAGCGTCAGTTTTTGACTGTTTTCAAAAGCACTAGGCAAAGAGGCTGAAAATAAAACAAAGTATGTTCAAAAATAAGAAAAGAATATTTGAAGGAAGACTTCTTCCAGCATGGGGGAAAAAGGCTAATACAATAAAAAACAAGTTTTTTTAATAGGTGTGGGGGAGGTACTTCCAAGCAGTTGAAAAGAATTGGAAAATGAAAAATCACTGGGCGAAAAAAGTTTAAAAGGTGAAAATAATGAAATGTAAATAAATGAAACATAAATCAGAACCAGACTGGCTAGAATAAATTGAGCAGAATTTACAAGGGAAGGAGGAAATAAAAAGAGGCAGATTTACTTCAGAACTAAAGGCCCTTCAAAGGAATCTGGAATGTAAAAGAAAGTTGACCTAAGTGAAATGATGTGTAGTTAAAACTGGAAACATAATTAAAAGTAAAGTGGTTGGAAATATTATTATGAAAAAAAAATCTGAAGACTTAAAAATTGAAAGGAACTAAAGAATAAAAATTAATACTGGTGACTGAAATATAAACCCCCAAGTAAATAAAATTAGAATTTGATTCAGTGTGCAAAAATAATATGGCATGAAAAGCTGCAAGAGACTTGAGTTTGTTCATTTCTAAAACCTGCCCCAGTGGAAGAGTTCTGACCTTCATTATAAATATACAAATAAAAATGGGAAACGTTTCTTTTTCATAGGCAAAAAGAAAAGCTGTCATTTTTTTATTTGCAGTACAGTTAAGATTTTTTTTTCTTACAATTTCTCAACATAGAATTTGAAGAAAGTCATGCTAAAAACACAGATTTCTTTTTTTATTGTTACTGGCATTACATTGGCAAATACATACCCTGAAACAGACCAAGATAATACTCTTGCAAACCTAATTTAGGATAAGAGAGTATACTCTTCCTTAATATCTTGTAATATCAGGCCCTATGTCTTTAATTTTCACCTTTTCAGGGCAGTCACTTGCACAGAGCCCTCTTGACTGTCAAGCAGCTACACCCTGGGAACAGGAGTTTGTTCATATAGGAGCTGATGTTTCCTTTGCATATATTTTTATACCAAAGGACAAAATTATTATTCTGCTCATTAAGTGGAAGAATAAGTGAGAAAAATCAAAGTTTTAGCAACTTTCCTGACCAAATAGGCAGGATCAAGTTCATCTTTATTTTATGTACTTTTATAGGCTACCTGAGGTAGGAGCCTGTTCTTGTTCTGTACTCAGTAATTCACGGAGAGCTCTGAAGATTGCATAACTTTCTGAAGGTTCCTGTGGAGGAAGATTAGACTTTTAACTCATCATCAAAGACTTAGAGGTATGCATCTGGGCTTAAATGCCCTTTCTTTTCATTTAAACTGAGTATTAACTTCAATTTGAAATCAGTGAAAACTAAGAAACTGCAGCGTGAGTCTGGTGAAATGAGGCTGGCAGAGTGTTTCAGATATTTTTACTTACTCTGTTTTTAAAGCTTTAAATTTACCAATGACTTTTTTTTATTCATAGTGTTGCCTTGAATCTACTGCCTATATTAAGTATCTCTACAATAAGTAGCTTTACTTCTTGTTTCAGTGTCATTTTCAGGTTATAAAATACAGATCAGAACTAAGGAAAAGCAACACTTCCAAAATTAAAATACCATGCCACCTTCATTTTCTTAAAATACCTTTAAGAATACAGTATGAAGTTATTCTGATCCACATTTACAGTAAGTATGTGTGTGAGAAAGAGACATTAAAGACATAAAATCTTATTAATGAGTATTGTATTTCCTACTATTGGAATAATAATATACCGTTCTCTTTTTAAATAGAGTATTTTATTTCAAAGAGTATTAACTTTGGTTACGATTATAGAAGCAACCCCAAAGGTTTTAAAGACCCTTTTAAAACTGTTCTGATGACAATAACAGTGAACATGTGTTTCCTTTGAAAACTCTGAAATGTATGGAACAAGCAGTTACTTGAGTAGATATCCTTAAATAGGAAAGATTACCTAATCCAACATGGAACAGATGATAGCTACTCTCCATACTATGGAAACATTTTCTAACTTCATATAAGCAAAATGGAAGGGACACTGTTCTTTATGATTGTATCCTTAAATGTACAGTACCATATTCCAGGCTGGCACTGAGCAACAGAATTACAGAAATGAACATTGCCTGATGATTTGGCTAACGTTTTCATACTAAGAGACAACTTCTTTCCCATTATCTGCAATTCAGCTGGCCCAAAGACTCATGGTGGAGAAAAATGGTACTCTTTAATTTTGTTGAAAAAGATAAACTTCAAGGAGACCTTACACTGGGACTGCAAATCCTTCATGAGTCATAGGGCTGACGTATCGGGTCATAGGGTTGTCACAGCAATAAAAGCATTGGCGTAATAACAGGCTAAGAGAAGAAGATTCTTACAATGAGGGAAAGGAAGGATGGACCAAAGGCTGCTTTGCTGCAGATTCCTGGACAAAATCCTACAGACTATATTCCACAAGATATCAGACTAGGTGTCAGAAGCATTCAACTTTTTCTTGGTTTCCTTTTGCCATACATTTATTATTTTAACAGTGCCAATGCTGCTGGGTTTTGACCTATTCAGGCAAGGATTCTGTGTCCCTAAGTTAGATCCTTCATTGTAGAAGGGAGGGAGTGTTTGCTATGGACACTATGCAGCCTCCACTGCCTCAAACACAGTTTCTGAAAAACCTTTGTGAAAATGAACTTCTCCTAAGCACAAGGGGGGGGGGGGGGGGGGGGGGGGGCGCAAAAAAACATTCTTTGCTCTTCTGTCCATACTTATTGGGCCAGAGAGGGTTTTTGCACACCGTTTCAAATTCTTAATAAGTCTGCCAGTTAAAATACAGCCCTATGTTTTAGCATAACTTTTGGTACTGTGTTTTCTTATCCACAGTAAGTTAAATCATCTGTATCAAATGTTATTATGTCGGACAAAAACTGTCTGAGGGAACACTATCAAAGGTTTATGAAAAAAGGTATTGAAGTTCTAGAAAGATGATTAACTGCTGCTTGTCACAAAACTGGTGTGTGATTTGGAAGTTTTAAAAACATTTATTAGTTATCTAGGAAAAATGAGCAGATATGAATACAACATGCATTTGTCATTAAGCTGAGAGGACGGGTAAAAATAAAGAATAAGAATAAAGGATAGAAAGGAATCTAGTTAATATGTATGTGGCTAATGATTTTTAGTATGTTTATCAGTGAAATGAGAGAAAACATGAAATTGTTCTTCATTAAATTTGTAGATGATGCAAAAAGATAAAGGGTATTTGTATTGGATTTACATGGCAGGGTTTTGGCAGCAGGTGGGCTGTAGGGGTGGCTGCTGTGAGAAGAGATCGGGATAATCCACCACAGTCCTTTCTGGTGCCCAACATGGTCTCTGGAAGAATTCCACATAAGGACAGTAATTGGGAGAGGTAATGAGCAAAACTCGGTCTGGACATTGTCAGAAAGTGAAATATTTGTGGGGAAATTTTTGTTGTCGTAATGTGGTGAAAGGATGAGGGATGGAGTCTGTGTATGTTGTCCACCTTTGCTGGTGCAGTGATATTAGTTTGACTTTGGTGTGGGGAACTCTATCTATTGATGTAAGTGAAGTTTGTGCAGGTTGTGTGATGAATGTATAATTTAATGATAATTCTTAAACACGTGTTTCACAGAGGTGAGAGGTGGATGTATGGGGTACAGGTGCCCAGGTGCTGGCAGCGGGGGCTGCAGGGGCCTCTGTGAGGAGAGGCTGGGGCTGCCCCATGCTGGTCACAGCTGGTTCCAGCCGGCTCCAACTGACCCCCCGCAGGGCACGGCTGAGCCCCTCAGACAAGATGGCGGCACCTCTGGGAAAACAGATTTAAGGAAGGGTAAAAGATGCTACATGGCAGCTGGGAGAGAGGAGTGAGAAAAATGTGAGAGAAACAGCTGTGCAAACACCAAGGTCAGTGACAAAGGAGGGGGAGGAGGTGCTCCAGGTGCCCGAGCAGATATTCCCCTGCAAATCGTGGAAGAGACCATTGTGGGGCAGGCTGTCCCCCTGCAGCCCATAAGAGACCACATTGGAGCAGATATCCATTCTGCAGCCCATGGAGGACTCGATGCTGCAGTAGGTGGATGTGACCTGAAGGAAGCTGCAGCCTGTGGAGAGCCCATGCAGGAGCTGCAGCCTGTGGGATACCCATATTGGCGCAGTTTTGGAAGAACTGCACCCCGTGGAAAGGGTCCACGTTGAAGAAGTTCATGAAGGACTGTATCCCATGGGAGAGACCCTGCAACGGAGCAGGGGAAGAGCATGAGGAAGAAGGAGCAGCAGACCTGAAGTGACCACAATCCCATTCCCCATCCCCCTGCACTGCTTTGGGGGGGGGGGGGGGCAGGAGGTAGAGTCAGGAGAGAAGTTGAGCCTGGAAAGAAGGGGGGGGGGGGGGGGAAGTTGTATTTAGTTTTGGTTTTGTTTCTCACTATCTTACTCTATTTTTAATTGGCAATAAACTAAGTTGATCTTCTTCAAGTTGAGTCTGTTTTGCCTGTGATGGTAATTGGTGAGAGAACTCCCTCAACCCATGAGCTTTTTCATCTTATATTGTCCCCTTGTCCTGCTGAGGAGGAGGAGGGAGAGAGTGGCTGGGTGGGCACATGGCAGCCAGCCAAAGTCAACCCACTGCAGTATTGAATAATGAAAGATTAGTTCTTATCAATATCTATGTTGATACACACCTATGTAAAGTCTGTGCAGATAAAAACAAAGACAATAAGCTGCACAATCTGGAGGGTGATTTTTAAAAAGTAGTGACTAAGAAAAAGATAATGAGATAACCAGCTGAACAATAATCAGTTGAAATTGCCTTCTGGCAAATGCAATATTTGGGAACATCACGGTAAATCTCTTATGTGTAAGCAGAACATAAGGATTGGAAGGTGCAAGTGTAGATACTGTGATTTCCTACTGCCTTTCTCTGCATGGCATTTGTGAAATCATTATTTGATGATGGTGTCCACATCTGGTGTTTATTGAAGAGAAAAATAAAGATGATTTTATTACATTCTGTAGGTAAGTGTGGAATAAATTTCTTAAAGTATGAGCATCTTTAATCTAACAGGCAGAAACTTCACAGTATGCAATGGCTAGAGGCTAATGTAAGATAAATGCAGGCAAATATTGAGGAATACATTTTTTAACACAGAGTAGCTAACCATTGAAATAGCTTTCCTAGTGAGGCAATGAGTTCTATATCATCTGCAGTCTTTAAATAAAGGCTAGACCGTTTTCTAAAAAATTCTCTAGCTCAGAAGTTGTAGACTGGATACATCACTTACCAGTTTAAAGACTACAGCTTCTGCAAGCAGGTCAAGCTATGATGATTCTTTGTAGACTTGAAATCTATGCTAATTCTTAAGAGGGATAGTAACTGTGAGTGATAGGTTGGAAAAGCAATTGCCAGGAAAGTTAGGCACGAAATTACAGTGAGATGCTTGCAGAGGTGAAAAAAGCACAGATTTGTTTTATAAACAGAGGTCTGCAGCTAAACAAAATAAGTGGATTCTGTGCATGACTAGTGATTTCCTTTTAATGCATCTTATTCTGAGCATGATCTTGTAAGACAAACTGGAAAGATTTTGGAGAAAAACAATTCCATAGGGCAGAGATTCTTTTTTATTGAAGCATTTGAATTTAATTATGTACATTGCATGTCTGAATGTTAATTATGAAGTAAAGGCACATTTTAGTAAATGGGTACAAATGGCAAGGAAAGTAAAGATGAGATGGTTCAGGATACTCATC
Source organism: Aptenodytes patagonicus (assembly GCF_965638725.1). NCBI lineage: Eukaryota > Metazoa > Chordata > Aves > Sphenisciformes > Spheniscidae > Aptenodytes > Aptenodytes patagonicus. The sequence continues at coordinate 47,065,192 of NC_134949.1, forward strand.
AACCCATTCTTTCCGTGTAATTATCCTCACACAAACCTGCTTTAAAAGTAGAATCACTAGCATTTCAGCATGTCCAGATTCCTGATATCTTCAATTTTCATCATTCAAGTGAGATTTACTGGGGAAACCGCTCTCAGAAAGGGTGAAGCCACATGCTTCTCACCAACCATACTGCATATGTAGTTCTAGATTGTTTTATGACTGTAGGTAGCCATGTATGTCCATTCAGGCTGAAACTTTCACTGATTTTTGGAGATGTTTACAGAACGCTTTGAGTAGCTACAGAAGAAATTGCTCATAAATGTGTCCAGCTCTGAATAACTAGCACGGTATTTCTCCCTGACCTTTTAGACAACAAGAAGCTGACTTTTATGCAGTTGCTGACAGCAGCAACAGAAACCAGCAAAAATAAGGTGTCTACCACTAAACCTGAAGCAAATTTACAATTAAGCAAATAACCCTAACAGACCGTTATGGCTGGCACCATGCAAATGGTTTCTTGCTTTCCAGCCTACGTCTTCCATCAGAATAACCATATGCTGTTATTATATTAACAATAATGCTCTGCTCCAGAAAACAAGAGTGATTAATAATTGATTAGCCATTGTTCCATACGATACCATGTCATTCTTACTCTGCTTCAATTTAAATGCAGGCTTTATGGCCAATAGCTTTGTTCCACTTCCTTCAAAGCTTGCTTTTGCACAGTAGGAATAACAAGGAAAGCTGCCAGAGGAAGGCCGAACTTTTCACATAGCACCTGCGCACACAAGAGCCGCACACCACTAGTCTGTCACAGGGCTGACCAAGTTGATCAGTACGGCTCCCCTTTCTTTTAAGGATACTGTGTCTTGTGGAAAAGCAGTGTCTGAAGTTTTACTGAATCTCTCTTGACCTCCTGCTATGCAGTTCCTAGTCTGACAAATAGAAATGAGAGTTTTTGCCAGTTCGTATCAGGGCTGTTCAGATTTGGGAGTCACGTATAGTGCAAGTTAGTTGGTATCAAGTCCATTTTCAACCAGTTCTGGTTTGATTCTTCGCCTCTCTGTTTTCCCCCAGGCATTAGCAGCCTACCTGGTCTAGCCAACTGTGATCTCTCCTTTTTTTGATGGCATTTACAGGCAGCTCATTTTTCACCTCCACACTGGAATAGAGGTTTCCTGGAACCATTCTCCTTTCTCAGAATTGAGGATGACAGCTCAAATGTTTCTAGAGCCTTTGTTAAATGGATTTTGGATGGTCTTTTAAGAATAGGCAGGGCTGGATACTGACCAGGATGTCTTGCTCCACTAAACTAAGATGCATGGGTGAAGCAGCCTTAACCCTTTTTTCATTTTCTCCTTGGCTGCAGGGAAAAGGCATTGTGTTAAACCACAGCAATGTAGATTCAAATACAGACAGAGTCTGGTGTAATTTGATTTAAGTATCACTTGATTCTCCCTCTTCTTGTGGGGCCCACTGGTTCTGCCGCTTAACTAACCTGGCACCAAATCCCCATCCCCGCATCCCTTAGAATATAGGGATTACTTTGAACAAGTGGAGCTGATATTTCCCTTGTGCAATAGGTGGAGCGGCAGCTGCCATCATATTCCAATATTATATCCTAATTCTAGACAATGTTTACTGTGTAAAGCACATTAGCCAAACAGAATCCTACATCATCATGAAATCTTATAGCATTCATATTCTATATCAGCTGATTTTCATTATCTTTTCCCAATCAAAAAAAAAAACAACCTCTTACATATGCCTTTACCCTGATTGCTGGGTGTTGACTATGTGGGAGTCACTGGGGGAAAGTACACCACTACTTGTGAAATTTAGAAAGATACACTAGGGTTGTCATTGAGTGGTTTTATGAAAATATGAAGCAGTGAATTGGTTTGCTTCAAATTATTTATTATTTGGACCCTGTTGTACATGAGGATAAAAAGTACTTTCCAAGTACGAAAACAGAACAGACCATTTTCGTATCAAATCATTCATTTCCCTCCACAAAAACAAAAAGCTATTTCCCTAGAAAAGTTGCAAAACAGACCGTACAGTCAATTTAGGAAAATTGAGTTTTGCTCATAGAAAAATGTGACCAGCTGGTAAGTACGCATTTCTTTGCAGCAGCAGAGAGAATGAAATCTCTTTCTGCTTTATGCTTGTGGATTGAAATAAATATCTGCAAAGTTCTCAAGGTGAGGGTGTTGTTCACCTTTAGAAATATGTCTCCTTTCATATCTTAAAATTAAATTCATTTTCTGTACATGGAGAAAAGAAATTGAAGATCCATTGATAACTGGCTTTTTCTGCATTTTGAGGGGTTCCTCTAGTCCCTTGTTACTAGACAGAATGACACACCACAGCACTACATGTAATTTTTTTCTGCTTAACTTATTTGGCTAGCAGTACTGTACATTTTCAGCAGATACATGACTATGCTGTACTCTATCTTTTTGTGTCCATGAGTTGGATCTTTCCAAAGCTCAGAAGTCTGATTCAAAGAAACTATTAAAATGCACAGACAGCAGAAATGGCAACCTGCAATATCTTCTGTGGTTCGCGATGAATTTGAGCCATGACTTCTGACTCCTATTACTTTGTGTGGGTGGTCATTTGACAAGTTATCTGCAGGGATACTACTAATACACTGATACTTTTATTTGAAGTCCAAGCCTATCAGCTAGAATGAAATCATTCTGAAGAACAAACACATTTTATGAGGACAGGGAAAACTTACTTTCAAATGAAATTTAACCTCATGAAATCCACAGCTCTGGCAAGTCTCTCCGATTGGCTGACCTACCCATCACCGTCAGTTTCTGTAGCGGGTTGAGGAAGACTATCAACAAAACACCTCATTCCCACGAGCATCAAAACATTCCAGCTGCCAAAAATAGCCTCATTTTTATGACTGTATAACCTGCCAGAGTCTAAATATGACTATTAGCCACAACACTGTGGAGAAAACAACTGCTTTGATTTTGTGAGGAGCTGAGTACTCACAGTTCCCCATGATATAATAGTCCTAATAAGAAAATCAGGCCTGATATGGCCTGTGGTTGTCTAAGAGCTACTTCAACTGAGGTCTCAACATCTGCATGTACATTAACTATAGGGGTACTATTTCACTGAATACAAAAACCACCAAAACTGCTCGCATCAGTCTACACATGGTAGAGTTTTTCTAAAAAAGAGAAATATATCCTCCCATTACAAATAAAATCAGGCCTTAGTACAAGGTTGCAAAACGTGATGTTCTCACCCTGTTTCTTTGAATGGTTTTTACCAGAAATAGCTGGGAAAAGTGGGATATTTTCAAGAAAATTTCAGTGCCAAACGAGCATCTTTCTTCCACAAAGAATTTCCAAGCAACTACCAACTTCAGCTTGTCATCTTTGCAAAATGATTACAAAATCCCAAACCCGCCTTGAAACCTGCACACAAACCTTTCTTTTTGTTCTGTAGTCCTCTGAGTGAAAGCAGCCTTGCCTGCATTCCCCTCACTCTGTGTGATGTTGACTGAGTCAAACCTGGAGTAAGAGTGCCAAACTATGGTGCTAAACCACTTGAGAAGAGCTCCAGCTAATGCCTGATGGATGCTTTTTCAAGTTCCCATTCCGTACGGGGCCGCATTACGCATCATTCTGCTTCAGCCACTTTACACTTGATTACCTCAAGCCTGTTTCCATAAAACTGAAATATTATGCAGCACACTGTATTGAATGGGCTGGATGCACACTTATGACTACACTTGAGAGAATGAAACGGGTAGACGCTCTGCCCAGAATACAGTGTTCTATACTACCATAATGGAGAAAACAGATCAGTGTCATAGACAACTCTGAGGCATTTCTGTCATTGAGAGAAATGGTTTTCATGGGGATTGACTGATCTATCTGTCTCTGTACCTATCCGTATTTCTGTCTCCATTAATCTATTTCCCAAGAGCTACGCAGTGTTTCGCCAGATGCGTTGCGCAGGTTGGAATCAGTGCTCTTATCAGCAGGTCTTTGGACCAGAAGCACTTTAACAGTATACAATGAAGGACTCACTCACAAGAATTGAAAATGTACTTTTGTTAACAAATCTCTAAATCTCAGCTGGTACTTTACTGTTTTGTTTTGAATTTATGAGCAAACTTCTGACTGAAATGTTAAAATTTACCTGCATTTCCTTCTGCCTATGAAGGGGCGTAATTTTACTATTCTGCAGATCAGGTCATTCTTACTGGTGTCACAGTGATCAGATTCATGGTTGTACTATTACACTCCCAGTGTAGTAATATTGGTAGAAAATTGGAACAGTACATCACTGGCTCCTGCCCTTACAAAGAGGATTTCTGTCCTGACCAGCCACACCTAATTAAAAAGGAAAGTGAAATTAATTCTATACCTCATTACAAAAGCACAAAGCCAGTTTCCTTCAGTGAAAGAAAGAGCATATATTTATCTCTCCAAGTGGTCCCACAGCATGTCTGGCTTAAGATAGACTCATAGAGTTGTTTAGGTTGGAAAAGATGCTTAAGGTCATCAAGTCCAACTGTAAACCTACCACTGCCAAGTCCACTGCTAAGCCGTGTCCCTAAGTGCCACATCTACACATCTCTTAAAGACCTCCAGGGATGGTCACTCCACCACTTCCCTGGGCAGCCTGTTCCAGTGCTTGACAACCCTTGCGGTGAAGAAATTTTTCCTAATATCTAATCTAAACCTCTCCTGGTACAACTTGAGGCCGTTTCCTCTTGTCCTGTTGCTTGTTACTTGGGAGAAGAGACTGACACCTATCTCGCTACAACCTCCTTTCAGGTAGTTGTAGGGAGCAATAAGGTCTTCCCTGAGCCTCTTTTTCTCCAGGCTAAACAACCCCAGTTCCCTCAGGTGCTCCTCATAGGACTTGCTCTCTAGGCCCTTCACCAGCTTTGTTGTCCTTCTTTGGATGTCCTCCAGCCCCTTAATGTCTTTCTTGTAGTGAGGGGCCCAAAACTGAACACAGTAATTCGAGGTGCAGCCTCACCAGTGCCGAGTACAGGGGACCAATCACTTCACTAGTCCTGCTGGCCACACTATTTCTGATACAAGCCAGGATGTTATTGGTCTTCTTGGCCACCTGGGCACAAGAGGTATGATATCTGCCTTGTTGGCCTTCTCCCTGATTCTTACCTATAAACACACAACCCTATCGTCACCATCATTAAGCTCTAGACAATCAAAACACTCCCTAACGTACAGGGCCACTGCCTCTCCTTTCCTGCCTATCCCTTCTGAAGAGTTTATAGCCATCCATTGCAGCACTCCAGTTGTGCGGGTCATCCCAGCATGTTTCAGTGACGGTAGCTATATCATAGTTTTCCTGCTGCACAATGGCTTCCAGCTCCTCCTGTTTGCTGCCCATGCTGCGTGCATTGGTGTAGATGCACTTCAGTTGGGCTGTTGATCCTGCCACCTTTTTGGGAGGAGAAACTCTAATTCCTACGTGACCATTTTCTCAGGCATTTCTGTGGTTTCTAACACATCAATAACCCTTGCATCTTTGCTGCTGCATGGATGTCCATCCCCTACCTCCACTGAGACAGCAGACCAAAGGACCTCGCTAGCACACTGTCCCTAGCTCTTCCAATGAGCCCTGCTAACTCCTGTGTAAAGATCCTTTTCCCCCTTTGAGACAGGTGTACCCCATCTGTCGCCAGCAGGCCTGGTGTCACATAAACTGACCCATGATCAAAAAACCCAAAATTCTGCCGGTTGCACCAGGCTTGGAGCCAGGTACTGATCTGCTGGCTCTTCCTGTTTCTTCCCTCATCATTCCCTGCAACTGGAAGGATAGAGGAGAACACTACTTGTGCTCCTGATCCCTTAACCAGTTGTTCCAAGGCCTGATTGCCCTCAGACTTCTTGTTGCAACTTCATCACTGCCTACCTGAAAAGTCAATAATGGATAGTAATCTTAGGGCCATACCACGGTAAGAAGTTTTCACATCTTTAACCCAGGTCCCAGGGAGACAGCAGACTTTCCTAAGAAGTGGGTCTGGTCTGCATATTGGGCTTTCTGTTCCCTTCAGAAGGGAGTCTCCTGTGACAATGACCCATCAGATATAAGCAACCTGAGTATTACCTGAGATCCCAGTCTGCAAAAAGTCTATATTTTGGCTAAGTTAGAAAGTGGTGAATGTTTTCAGTGGAGAGGAAAACTCAAGGGAATCTGCACTGCCTGCGGAGCTGCTTGAGTCTAATACTGACTGTAAGAGACCTGGCACTTTATCACTGCTGATCCAGTATGTGTCCTTCACTTGAGTGCAGCTAGAGTCCTTTATGCCTTCTTGAGAAGAAACTTAATAGTAAAAATAGAAAACTTTTATTAACTGGAAAAAGAATACTCACTATCCTATTCTGACTGTCTTCAATGTATCAGTGAAAAATTTATTGTTATGGGAATGCTAAGATATGGGTTGCAACATATTCATACTTTATGGAGAAAAAAACAGATATGAAGAGAGATGAATTAAATGATGTCACACAAGAAATCTGTGTCAAAGTTAGGTTTAGAATTGGTATTCCCTGATGCATAATTCTGTACTTGAACCTTAAGAAATTCTCTCCTGTCAGTTATTTATAGCAATTGTTTGTATATACTTGTTGCATATGCAAAACAGGCTTCAAGCTTGCATTGTATGCCTGCCATGACATTCCTGGTGCTCAGCTCTTTAGACGTTCATTCACCTTATGTCACAGCTCCACATGTACATTGTTTGTACAGCATCTGCTGCCACACAATCTCATTCTCCCAAATGACAGTCAGGTGTTATATATAACTACACACCATCAGGAAATGTCAACATGCATTTGAATTTTCTACTTTTAAAGCAAAAAGCCCCAATTAATTTTTTCCCACCTTAAAAGTAAAAGCAATGGGAAAAAGGATAGTTAAAATCCTCAATTAAACTAGGTAACTGCCTGCTCTTGCTGTTAGTTCAAAAAAGCTATAAAACAAGCACAGAAGAAAACCTAAGGTAAACACATAGGCCAAGGGCTCTGGTGCTAGCCAGCTCTGCACTAGCCATGTGAAATTGCACCAGTATCCAGTATCTCCTAATCCCAGCAAAATACGTTTTAAAGTAAGGACACATTTCTTTCTTTGGCTTCATAAGGAAAGTGTCAGTTCCTTCCTCTCCTTTCCAATGAGTGTGATCTGATCTTTGTATCTAGATCTGTCACAAACTTAATTTATGATCTTTCTAGTCTTTTTCTTCCCTCCAAAATGGAGATCACACATCCCATTTCATGGGAGCTTTGTGCAAGTACAGATTTAAAGTAAAAAATAAGAAAGAAAAAAAATGTGCATCACAGGCCTCACAGTTCTGGGAAGGGGTTAAAATTGTCTAAAGTATTCCTGCATGCTCCCAGGCTTAAACTGTTGGAGAGTCAGTGTTACCATAACTCCAGCAAACAGGGTAGTCCCGTGCAGGCTGTGCAACCCCCTTCACACTGCGCTGTTGTTTCCAGCAGCTCTCACAATCCTTATTCCTTCATTCTCAATTGCTGACAGCGCCCTGCCTCCTGTAGGCTGGTACCCGACCCTTTCCAGGGCTAGTGTACTTGCTGGGGAGGAGGTGTATGTTATGGAAATTGGACAGCATTATCTGCACCAGAAGAATCCTCATGCATGATGGTTTTTAGATTTTTACAACATTACCAGGCATGAAGGATTCATAACAAAGATGACAATCTCACAGCTTTGGTAACAAATCTGGCCTCATTGGAATCAGTTCCCAAACCTGTTTTTATTCCTATCTTTTTTTAAAAAAGATAGAGATGAAAAGTTAAAGGTGGGAAAATACCACATATACAGCCACATACAAGTCATACTCTTCTTCCCTCCCATGTAATATATAGTTTTGGCAAAAGGGGTTTCTTTAACAAATAGAATAATTTAGTCTTAATAGCACCTACCGATGAGTAGAACTGACTCCTCCATGTAGAAAGGAAGCACTTGCCAGCACAGATGAATTATTTCTAATGCTGTTGATGATGCAGCTATATTAGTTTAAGACTAGACAGTCAACCTAAATTAGGGGCCAGAGCACTGAAAATGAAAAAAATACTGGCACATACCGCACAGTTTGGCTCAAATATGTGACATGTGAGCCAGGATGCATAGTACATGAAAGATGCAAAATTTAAAATCTTCATCCTTAATGGTTGCATAGGGACATGTTTTCATAGGGTTAAGCTGCATGACATCCATTAAAGTAAACAGAAGTTTAAAGCTTAAATCTTCTGTCTCACCTTCAATACTTTCCTCATCGTAACATTTACAGAGATTGGGATATCACATTTTCCTCTTAAGACCTGCAGTTAACAAAATGAGAGGTTAATTTGTTTGGTTTATTATGCACCACCTGACTCACCTTCTTAACATCATACAAGCAATAAAAAACTGAATAGAGGACTTATTTTCTCAATTTTGGAGGGGTTTACTCCTGTATTTTGTCTGTTAAAAAAGGAAAGTGGAGAGGAATATAACTGAGCGTCCCATCTGGTATATCATTTTGTTGCTGTTGCATTCCTGTCCCTTTTTCAACAATCGTCATGTATCTTCTGGCGTTAGGGAGATGCAGGCTGGGGGGACAGAGTGGTGCTACTTCACAAGTTCCTTCTGTCATAAAAGGCAATTGTAAGAATGTTCAAAATCTCTGAGACCAGATGAGGTTTCCTTGGCTTTTGTTCTATTCATGTCAAAGAATTACATCCAAGTCTCACTAGAGCTAAGTACTCATTTCTCCTTGCCAGTAAAATACTGTCTTGAGGGAACAGCAGGTATCTCCCACTGTATCTGTTTACCTATACCACTGTCTGCTAGACCAGCTTGTGAACTGTAAGCTACAATCCTTTATTAGCAGAGTAGACTGTTCAAGAGAAGGGACTGATCTCTTTGTGCATGTGTGTGGTGGGGGGTATTTCTGGCTTTATACTGCTTTCCACAGTGGAGTTTATACCCTAGCCAGGCTTCTGGGACGTACTAGCAGAATGAATAAATAGCTGTCTGGACCTGTTTGTCCCCTGTGAGGCTGCATTTTGACGAAGGAGGGTCCAGAAGCATGCACTGTGCATCATGCATCCATCGTATTTGAGAATGGCAGTCTGGTGAAGTTCCCGCTGACTGGAAAATAACCCTCATTTTTAAAAAGGGAAAAAAAGAAGACCCGGGGAACTACAGGCCAGTCAGTCTCACCCCTGTGCCTGGGAAGATCATGGAACAGATCCTCCTGGAAGCTATGCTAAAGCACATGGCGGACAAGGATATGATTCGAGACAGCCAGCATGGCTTCACCAAGGGCAAGTCCTGCCTGACTAACCTAGTGGCCTTCTATGATGGGGTGACTACATCAGTGGACAAGGGAAGGGCTACAGATGTCGCCTATCTGGACCTCTGTAAGGCCTTTGACATGGTCCCCCACAACATCCTTCTCTCTAAACTGGAGAGGTATGGATTTGATGGGTGGACTGTCTGGTGGGTGAGGAATTGGTTAGATGGTCACATCCAGAGGGTAGTGGTCAACGGCTCAATGTCCAGATGGAGATTGGTGACGAGTGGCGTCCCCCAGGGGTCTGTAATGGGACCGGTACTGTTTAATATCTTCATCAATGACATAGACAGAGGGATCGAGTGCACCCTCAGCAAGTTTGCAGATGACACCAAGCTGAGTGGTGTGGTCGACATGCCAGAGGGACGGGATGCCATCCAGAGGGACCTGGACAAGCTCGAGAAGTGGGCCCGTGTGACTGTCATGAGGTTTAACAAGGACGAGTGCAAGGACCTGCACCTGGGTCAGGGCAACCCCCGCTATCAATACAGGCTGGGGGATGAAGGGATTGAGAGCAGCCCTGCCGAGAAGGACTTGGGGGTACTGGTGGATGTGAGCTGGTACTGCTGGACGTGAGCCAGCAATGTGCACTCGCAGCCCAGAAGGCCAATCGTATCCTGGGCTGCATCAAAAGAAGCGTGGCCAGCAGGTTGAGGGAGGTGATTCTGCCCCTCTACTCTGCTCTGGGGAGACCCCACCTGGAGTACTGTGTCCAGCTCTGGAGTCCTCAGCACAATAAAGACACAGACCTGTTGGAGCGGGTCCAGAAGAGGGCCACAAAAATGGTCAGGGGGATGGAACACCTCTCCTGTGAAGAAAGGCTGAGAGAGTTGGGGTTGTTCAGCCTAGAGAAGAGAAGGCTTTGGGGGGACCTTTTTGCAGCCCATCAGTACTTAAAGGGGGCTTATAAAAAAGATGGCAGCAACCTTTTTAGCAGGGCCTGTTGTGACAGGACAAGGGGGAATGGCTTTAAACTAAAGGGGGGTAGATTTAAACTAGATATAAGGAAGAAATTTTTTACGCTGAGGGTTGTGAAACACTGGCACAGGTTGCCCAGAAAGGTGGAAACATTCAAGGTGCCCCATCCCTGGAAATGTTCAAGGTGAGGTTGGACGGGGCTCTGAGCAACCTGATCTAGTTGAAAATGTCCCTGCTCATTGCAGGGGGGTTGGACTAGATGATCTTTAGAGGTCCCTTCCAACACAAACTATTCTATGATTCTATGAATCTATGCATGTAGTGTATGTGAGGGTGTACAAAGGGAGAGCACAAAGACAGGTTTTGCCCTCTTTGTTCCTAACTGTTTTCTTGTTCCAGGCAAACAGTATTTATAAAATACCCTTAATTCCTGACGCTCACAAAAGTTAGAAACATTGGAATTTTTTTTCTCTTTATTAATCAAACTAAAACAAATTATTTTCAGGTCTATAACATTGAGATATTAATGTTTGAACACCATTTTCCCTCTGCATTTTCTTTTTCACAACTTTACTCCATAGCTCCCCTTTTATTAGTTGACATTGTCCAGTCACCTGAACGTTTACCTACGTACTTTTTAACTTCACTAGTATAGGACGTCTTGTTCTCTAAAGTGATCACCATATCGTGATCTCAGCGAGTTTCTGGCTATTTGCATACTTTCCACAGGTAACATATTCCTGAGGAGCTGATTCACTCTATGATGATAAAAGGGTTAACCTTCGGCCCAATATTTGCTCCTGAAGCTCCTGAGACAGGGTATGCTTACCCCTCTGAGAACAATGTGATACTTGTTGCCATTTTTCTTCAAATCTTCCATCTGAAGAAACTCAACTGCCTAACATGGCTGCAAACCCTTCTGTTTTTATTCCTGATGTTGTGCCTTCAAGTGAGATCTTCTACATGTTGTATAGTATATAAATAATTATGCATAGAGCCAGCAAGGACACTGAAGTGTTACATTTTCATTATACATTTTTCTTCATTTCCAGACACAGTCTTAAAATCTGTTACACCACATGCTAAGTTTCTCAAGTATTTTGCCTGGGCAACACTCAAAACTTCATATATGCCTGTAAATGTGCTAGGAGTCAAATCTAAGATCTGATTTAGACACATTTCCACTGTCTCTGAAGAAATGGGTTCCCATAGCTAAACAATGATACTCTGTAAAATAAAATTAGCCATTCAGTATTATGACTGTCACGATCAGAGGTCAGCAGCACACTCAAGCACACATCAAGATAGGGAAACCTACCGAGTCAGTTCAGCAGCAGCAAGCAAGCAGAGTTAAAAACTAAAGGAGTGGCAAATTATTATATTCACATTAAAGACATTTCCCTCACAATTTGTTCTAGAAAATTATTAACCTGCTTTAAAAAGAATGCACTTTATGAATTCAATTAGTAATACATACTGTGAAAGTTCATGTACACATAGTACAGGCTTCTTGATATAGTGGATCTGGGAATTGTTCCTACTAGGCCAAAATTCAGATTATCCAGTCATACATCTCCATCTTGGGCTAATGTTACATGATTGAGCAGATACAATAATTTCATTACTACCACAAGAGAGAGGTCCATCCCCCATCCCACTCCAACTGTCTATTCCTTTCCTGACTGTACAGTCGCCTCCTCCCTCCTGCATCTGTGCTTGCACTCATTTCATCCTGTGACAACTCAGTTTAATTCACCACCTAACAGAAAACAAACTAGAATAAAAATTGAAGCATTTTGCTGGGATAATGAATTGGATCTGTTCTGTGAAGGTCTGATGAATGCCAAAGTGGGCAGGAGTGAGAGTAGGAAGATAGAAGCACCCTCCTCCTTCTCCTCACCAAATTGCTAGATTTGTTCAGTTGCTTTTTGATATCACAAAATCCCACAACAGGTGCTTCACCTAAGAATGGTTTGAAGTGTTTCAGAGAACAAGAATTAGATCCCTGGGTCCTTTACACAGCTGATACAGAGAGATGCAGCATGTGCACACAGTCGGAGTGTGATCTGGACCAGACTCCTTCTGACCTGTGCTGTATTGGCATAAGTGTTTTCTGTTCAGCATAGCAATACAGACTCAGCTTCTCTGCATTCAAACTGCAAAGGCAATTAAGAAATCCAATGCAGATAGTTAGAATGTAATTTGTATGTGTAAAATAAATGCTGTTAGGCTGCTTCTGCAAATTCCAGGTACTTCACCAAACTGCTAAGAGTCTTGAAGGTTGGTGATTGTGTAATGGGGAAAAGACAGTTATGGAAGGCTAGAAAAAGTTATCCCCAATAACAGAAGGAAAAGGCTCTGGAAAGAAGTTTAAGAATTGCAATTTAGTCTGTTTTGTTGGATTTTAATGATTGTGATGAACTCATGATTTAGTGTCACCAGCTTTTTTTATACAGATATATGGCCATATATGTGTATGCCATGTGTTGGCTAATTTTCAGCTACCTGCCAACAGTGAATTATATAAAACCCTGTGGATATTTAGTTGTTCATATCACAGTTTTCATAGAGAGAACTGAATATTTCTAAGGCTGAAAGCGAAATTCCATGTTTCTTTCTTCAGTGGCAGTGCAGGTTTAAGCAATTTCCACTCTCGGCCCTTCCTTCCTGTCTCCACACCACCACATCCATTGTGCCAGCACAGCTGTTTGTGCAGCCTGTGGTGAAAATGGGAACCATCTGAGAAATCCTGGGGCAGCAGAGAGGAAGCAAAATCAAAAGGAAGCTTATAACAACATGTGAATTAAGATGTATGAGAGACTGACCTCGCACTGGGACATCTACAAGGTATATGGATGCCTTGTTACACTGACCTTGGTCTGGGGAAGATTTTATAGTTTCTTATGAAATTTCAAAACGTGTCTCAAGAACCCTCTTATTTCTTTAATTCAAAAACTCTTTCTTTATCTAGTGATCTCACTTTTAGCCATTTGCCACTTGTAAGACTCTTTATGGAATAATCTTAAACTTATTTGAAAATAAAACTTCTTGAGGAGTAAAGACAGATCCTTAAGTGCCAAGTGTTCCATGCCTCTTTTGCTTTTCTCTCAGGAAGCCAGTTGAATTGTAGCTAGATATATGTTTATGTGTAAGTATATGCACATGTAATGTGAACGTATACAGCTTACAACATTTTTGCAAGCCACTCTAGTTTTTATGTCAGGTAAGCAGTTTGTCTTTTACGTTTTTGCTGCCTAGGGGAGAGCAGAATATTCATGACATCTTCATTAAAGACAACATCCATCTTATTAAACATTTTTTTATTAAAAATATTTTATATTTGAACAGAGCTGAACACTCAATTTCTGTAAAGACCCGCAGACATTAATGTCTCACCTGTCTGATTTGGCAGTTTCTCCAGAGTGCCTCAGTTTCTCCTTTTTTGAGAACGAGGGGTTTTGTCACACTTACATCCCACACCAAATGTTGCCCATTTATAGATCTATAATTTTGGAACACTTCACTGTCCAGATGCATTGCATATGGGAGGCTGGGTATCTGGTTTCCATTCCAGGGACCAGGCAGTAAAATGCATATCACTTAGGTGCTTTGAGTTTTTGGCTAATTTCAAGTCTGTGAGTAATGACTGGGACTACTCATATCCTTGATGCTAGGCAAATGCTCAGGAGATTTACTACAAGTTAAATCACAGTAACACAGTGGTCTCTGACTCAGAGCTTTTAGTCACAAACTCTCATTTTTCTTCACCTCTTATCCTCATACATTGAGTTTTCTGTGCTTTTAAGTAATTATTTTTTTTCCTTAAATCTTAAATTCATGGCACAACTTACCTGCTATTTTACCCTGATAGTTTTGTCTTCAATTCAGACAGCTAAAATAAAATAATTTTGGAAGGCTACATTTCTTTAACATCTTTCCCCAGACCATCTCAAAATCCTTTATGAAAAATAATCAAGCTTTTCAGTATGTCAAAGGCACTTGAGTACTTGAAGAGAAATTGATTCTGACACAGCCCAAGTCTTTCTTCCCAGCCCAGCATTCTCTTATCCGGATTCATTCCTCCTCTCTCTCTCTCCTCCTATGCTAACAAAACTTCAACTACCTTTGATTCATACCTCTCTTTAACAGCTATATCTAACTGTAGACTATTTCTTCTAAAGGCTTGATTACACCATACTTCACATAGCCATCAAATCCTCTTTTCTTTCTGAAGTCCTTTTTTTTTCCCATATGTCTTTATCTTTCCGGCCACCTACCACCTATTCAATTTACACTTTGTCATTCATTGAGTGAGTCTTATTTCCGTAGTATCTTTTTCTTTCTTCCTTCTTCTAATGAGCTCCATTTCAGTTCCACCCCCTTTCACCACTCTTTTAACGCTTTTTCTTAATTCCTTATTCTTTGGATTGCAAACCTGACTCTTCCTTTGCATGTATTTCCTTTTTGCTTGAATCAAAAATCTGAAAATCAGCTAGACTCGCTTTGAAGCAAATTTCTTTTTTCTTTCCATATCATTTTTCTTTTCGCTAATCAGTTCTACTTATTTTAGTTAAGAGAGTATCTCTTATCCTTGAACTTCTAGTGATGGAAAATATATTCTTCTTTTTCCACCTGTTGAGTTTGGATTGGACATGAGACATCCAGAGGACATCTCAAAAGCGGAAAAAGATACGGGACTGAAGAAAAAGGGAGAATGTCTACATCTGTTTTTTCACTGAATAAATTCTTTATATTAACACCATAATTTAAAGACTACAGCATGGGAGCTCACACTGCCATTCTGTGTACTTTCTTGAGAAAAAAGCAACAACAAAAACATGTATTGATGCTGATTTGAGACAAAAGTGTCTTAGTTAATATTTTCACTCATTCAGTACTAAGTAACGATGAATACAGTACAGATGAAAGACATGGTGGTTCTGTCAGACTGAGTGAGCAATGCTTTACACCCTCTTTACCAAAAGGGTTAAACAGCTGCCCAAGGCATGTTTGAGTAGCCGTACTACTTTTAAAACACCACCAGATATCGCAGTAGTTGCTTTCTTCAGAAGCAAATTTACAGGCTTGAGTCACTCCTTCAGCTGCTGTCCCTTCTCTGTGCTCCTTGCTGCCCCCTCAGCTCTCATCTACCTCATTGCAACTTTCAGCATTTAATGATGATGGCAGTGAGAAGCACTGAAGTCTTTAATATTATTATTATTAGTGGTAGTAGTAATATTATAGTCTGAGATTCTCTTAGTCGACTAATTAATTTGCCAACTAATTAATTCGCTGTTCTCAGAAATAAGAATGGCAAGTAATAGGATATTTGAAAAAGACATGTTAGAAAATTACTGATTTCAAACTATTGAATCAAGAAGCTGCTTGCTTTCAGAACTCAAAAGTACGCTACTTGGCACTGGGATACTGACTGTTGCTGCTTTTACTAGCATTACAGATTTGTTGCATCTTTCTTTCTTGCATATAAAAAATCAAATATCTATGAAAGCAGCTGAAGGTACAAAAGATTAGCAAAGTTCTGACTTTTAGCGAGACCATGATCATCCTGAAGAATTTGCTGTCTTGGTAGAGAATAAAAATACAGCATTCTCCCCTTTTAAAAACTCCTGAACGTGCCATTTTACCAACACACATGAAATATGAGCACCATCCAGTGGCAAAGGAACTAAATCACAGCTTGTATTTTCGATTTCCTCCTCTTTTTCCTCAAACCACAGAATCTAACTAGGCATTTAAATGTTTATATTAAATTTCCTGCATTTTTGAAAACTG
This sequence comes from Aptenodytes patagonicus, assembly GCF_965638725.1. NCBI lineage: Eukaryota > Metazoa > Chordata > Aves > Sphenisciformes > Spheniscidae > Aptenodytes > Aptenodytes patagonicus. The sequence goes on from NC_134949.1 coordinate 47,081,255, forward strand.
GCATAACTACATTTCTGCTAATATCTCAAAGATGTTATAGCCATAGGAAGCTTTTTCCTGAGTACATTGCATCTCTGCTGAACAGTGCGTATTAGTCCTGGTGGTCAGTACAATTAAGTTTTTTCATTAAAAATGCAAAAAGCTTTTGCAAACACATCCTTCTTTTCTCAGCCACTGCTATCACAAACATAATTGATTCCTCCGTAGTGTGACAAAATAACTGTTCCTCTTATGCCAGCATGAAGATTCATCAACTAACATGTATCTGTGGCTCCCTGAGAATAGGGTTATGATTGTTCAGCTTTTCTTTCACGGTTTTTTGTTGTGGTTTTTTTTTTCTCTGCTCTCTTTTTTTCTTCTCTTGCATGATACTCTGTGAGGTATCAATAAAATTTTGATACATTGGAAAAGACTAACAACAGGCAACAAGACTGTATAATCTCTGTCCTGCAATTCACTGAATATGAGAACCTCTATTGAAGAGTATGGAGGTAATGACATGGCCTTCATTTGTGCCATACCGATGCTGACTGTTATCTTTCTTTGGGGAAATCAGATCTCACAAAGCATACTAGTTTCAGAAACCTTAGGCCTTCTGCAAGAAATTATATTGGAAAGGTATTTTCACTTTCCACATGGATGATTTTGTTCTTAGGCTATTTCAGATTGTGTAGGACACAAATAGGATTTTCCTTAATTTTAAGCATGACTGCCTTTTGCAATGATCTCTTCTTTTTAAAAAAACGCAAATTAATTGCGGTTATGACTGACATGACACACAGACTTTCTGGCTTTCAAGCAGATAAGTCTCTGAAACCTCTCTCTCCTCCCCTCTGCTCTTCTTTTACTTCTTTTTATCCATAAGGACAGCAAGTAGCAACTTGCTCTCAGTATGAAAGTGGTATGAATTCCCTTGGTTTTTACAGCAACTGTACATACAATTTCATGCTTTGCTTCCGCAGTTCTTTCATTAATACCCAAGGCCTTGGATGTTACACTTTATAGTAATTATTTTTAATGTTTTTAAACCTCCACATTAGCAATTTTTTTGGACCAGTCCTGCTTCTTCAGGCAGGACAGACAGTGCCTTCATTTTTAGCCCATCTGACTAAACCAGGTTAAAGGAACTTCTGCACTTCAGGGTGTTCAATCACGGTTGAGATCAAACTATGAATCGAACATCCAGCAGTAGACAGGACATACATTCTGGGCTTTCTCAAGCCTGAAAAATTTCATGAAGCCGAGGTGAGACATGCTAATTGGAGCTATTAGGAAGCAACTGATTGAAAAGCAATGGTTTAAGTAAGTGGAAAATCTAAACACTCATTAGAAGTGTTCAAGAAGACAGGCAAAAGGGCAGAAACAAGACATACATTCCCAGCAGAATAATCTTCAGCAATCTGCTTAAGTAGCATTAGTCCCCTTTGTGATCTTTAAACAAAAGTAGCTATTGCACTTCAATAGTAAGATCTTGCTCACATTCTTTTTAACAGGTCTTGTGTAGCAGCAGACATTTGTCCATCACTTCACATTTAAAACTGGGGTCTATATAACTAAAAGCACGTCACTACAGGCAAGAAGTCTGCAACAATAGACTTCTGCACTCTGTGGACTGGGCACAGAGGGGATGCATGACAACTACCCTGAGCAGTCACTTGCTTTAGAAGCCTGATGTGATATGATAGTGGAAATCTGCTGCTGCTCTGCCACAGCAATATTTTGTACACGCTTCCTCTATGTCTCTAACGCTGATCCATTATACACATCGTAATATTGCCAATTGATCAGTTATGAATGCACAACCTGCTGAAATTACACCAGCTCTGTCCCATATGTTCTAATACATGCATTTTAGAGGACTACTTTAATCTCTATTTTATGTGCACAACTTCTAACAAATGTAAGATAAGCCTGGTAATTAAATACAGCTTTTTCTCAACTAATGCTACCAGTTCAACTTTCTGGTAATTGGAAATAACTCCAAAAGCTCCCAGGTTAGAAATGGAAAATTATCTGGGATTATCCTCCCAAAGACAAAAGAATTATCCCCAAGGAATTTTATCGGGTTGCCAAGTTATTTTAAGATTTTGCTCCTTTTCATTTGTTTGGCATAGCTTTTCCACACTAACATGCTCCAAGCTGTACTCTTGAAACACACAGCTACACTATGTGTTAGAACACCATAGTTCCCCATGTGGACAAGCAGAAAGCACTTACCTCTTGGGCCACCAGCATCCCAGATCAGCCTTCACAATTTTTCTTTCCACATCAAAGGGCAAGAGGTGGGCAATGAATGATAGAGAATAGTCAGAGCTATGTAAGAGTTCTGTTTCACTTTTTGGCCTCTGAACAGGGTTAAACTGGAGTGATGGAGAGTAGGATAGTGAGACATCCATATCTGGTTATGATTCTGAGACTTGTATTTACCTCAAACGAATTAATCTGGTTCTTTGTCTGATGCTGGGACAACGTAACTAGGTTCTGCCCTTTGCTTATTACAGGTAGCGAAGTCAGTATTTACACCTAACTTTAAAGCTCTTTAAGGTAAGGAATAAATCATGTACTAGCTTCCAGAGTATCATGCCAGTTTACAGTGCTACATCAACTGCTGTATTCACAGTAAAAGTCCTTGCCAAATAGTTTAAGATGACTGATTTAGCACTTTTTGTTTTCAGGTTCTTTTAGCATCTCTATTCAGCTGTTAAATGTTACTCTTTCAGATAGTCCAGCTGAGGGAAAAGCAGGCTGTGTTATAAGTGTATTAGGAAATCACAGAGAAATACCTTGTCAGTCTCTTTATTCATAGGTTAAAATGTAATGCGATACAGTTCTTAACAGTTACTGACTGAAAAAAATTATCTGCATAAAACAGAAGCAAAACTGAAGGAGACTAATTAAAAAAGCCATCTTGCTTCAACTTTTGAAACGATTACATACAGAATAATATACATATTTACATTACAAGTATATTATATAAATATAATATATATGTACTCTTGTAACCACAATAAATATCAAGAAGGTCTTTTTTAGGCACACAGCATAGAAAAAAATGCAGAATCTGCACAATCCTTAAGATTCTTAGAGTGACTCACTCTTACATTGTTTTCACACTGAAAAAGCAAATATTTTACACAAAATATACAGCCACAGTTTATGCAGTCCCCAGTGAACAGGGAATCTTTCCTCACCTTCCTGTAAGTCTACTCCTTGATTTTCTAATACTATTGCTCTATACAGCTATTACATAAGAAAATAGTTTGCAGGTTTGTTTTTTACTCAGCTAATAGCCTAAGTAATTATCAGTGCTAACAAAATAAGTACAGCATATCTACATAAGGTATATACAAGTGTTTGCACAAACATGGGTTCAGTGAACTACTTCTGAGCTCACTTTTAATACTGGGGAGTTAACCTGAAAGCAGGAAAAAAAGGATTTTCAGTGATACTACATCAGAAATATTTTATCATTTGAGTGAGACCTGGGCTTCAGAGATAGAAAGCTTTAAATTTCGAAATTAATTAAAAAAATCAAATTCTTGGCTATGCTGGCAGATGTAGGCTGCCATTGATTTTGAATGTGTTCCCTTCAGTGCAAATGAAAACTCAAGAGAATCAATCCAAAAGGTATTTTCTCAACCTGTACATACAGTCATTTTAAAGACTGTCGCTATGGAGCACCTGAGATCACACCCTAGTAAATGAAGCTGACCACTTCTTGTAGGAGAGCCATGATCAGTGAGAGAGGAGAAACAAACAGCATTTTTTTTCTGCAGTTACAAATCAGACTCCGGCATATCAGGCATATCTGCCATCAGGTACCCAATACCATAACGTCCATTTGGAGCAGTATCCAGAGTTGGTGATCCAGTCTGTTTTCGATATATGTTTTTGCCAAAATTTGGAGACGGCACTTCACTTGGACTCTTCCCATGAATCAGACTTGTATTATCTCCCTCCAGATTAACAGGTTCCTTTATTATCCGGCCTCTTTTGTAGGATACAGATGCCAAGCTCCCAGAGCTGTCATCAATAAGGTTGCAACGGCGCACCATGAAGACTATTGGGACTGGCAGTATGGCCAATACCATCAGCGATATACAGACAATCATTCCCCATGTTGGATAGCTGTGGAACTCTTCCGTAGCCTGAGCAACCCAAGAGAAAAACTATTAATACGTATTTACTTAAAAAAGAGCACATCTGCAGTCCTCACCAAGGCATGCAGTTTTCAAACACATACTCATCTTTTTGTCACCTTGCACCCACAGTGTGGGCACCACTACTGATCTCAAATTTGAACACTCGTGGACATGTATGATTACTATCTTTCTGCCTGTGAGTAGGACCAAAACACTGTCCCACAGTTTCTGAGATGCTCAGAGCACTCTAGTAGAGCCCAAATCAAGATTTTCACCTTAGGCCTTCTTCTATATTTGTCTGTAGTTGTTCCCTGATCCTTTAAAGGATGTTCAGAACAGACAAGTGTGTAGTGGTGTCTGTAACTGTGCCTGGAAAGGAAGTCCTTGTTCTGTAGGCTAACAGCTGGTCTAGACAAGGACTGTCTCAGATCACCCTGTGGAATTGTTCCACTTTGTATAAACTTCATGTAAACTACAACACATTTACTGGGGCAGTGACTGCACCCCACACCTCTACCGCATCCATGAATCACTGGCCAACAGACTGTTCGCCTAGTAGCTCAATTAACATTCAATTTTATACACGGAAAGGAACGGTATGTTTGGTATTGTAAGATATTTCTCTTTCTAATTTTTGAGGGCAAGAATCGAACATGGTAAGAGTGTTTTTCTGAGAATCCTGAGAAAGTAGTAGTGGTTGTCTTGTCTACCTACAGTAAAGCTAACCTCCTGTATTTACACTTCAGCTGTCTTTGCTGCAATTTCCTCCCCCCTGGCTAATTTGGACAACTGTCCATTCAGAAGGGTCCCTGAGATTCATTTCTCTGACATTTTATGCTCCCTATATTTTACATGACAAGCCTGTAGAAACAGCTGACGGCTGATGAGCCTATGAACTAGCAAAACTCTTAGGAGTTACCTTGAATGAATACCTTTTTGGAGCAATGCGCAGCACTGACTCTGCAGTTCACACAGACAAGTTTTTTTTTACAAATCAAACATTCTTATCAGAGACAGGTTTTAATGCAGCTGTTGCCTACAATGCGATATGTGTTCCCAAAGGGGAAAATTTATGACATGGCTAAATCTCAATATTTAATTCCACATAAAAAAATTGATGTGATATCTGAAATCATTTATTCAGTGTTATCACCTGACTATTTTCTGCAGTAAAATAAGATTTAATGGAAGTGAACAATCTCTCCCACCCTTACGAATTCTTCAACATACATCAACAAACTAAAAGTCATAAAAAGCAGGAAGGCTTATGTCAAGCAGTTATATTTTAAAGCAGAACTACTCTAAAATTAAAAAATGGTTGGTTTTACATTAATGTTACTTGAGATAAAAACAACCATATCGTTATTTATACTGATTTTGAATTTCTAATTGCAGATTTTTTTGTATTTTCATGTACTTCTGAAATACTTCACATATAATCATTATGATGGTGATGGCATCTGTTATATACATACCGTATCTTCAATCCAAGCATTGTAGCCAGGAGGACTTAATCCCATTTGGACAATGCTAGCTACCAGCAAACATAACAATACTAAAGGTGAAACGTACTTCCACATGTAGTAGTAATACTGGCTTGGAGAAAACCCAAGCATATCCTTCAGATCCTCCATAAATCTGTGAAAGGAAAAAAATGATACTGTTAGTGCGTATACTGAGATTTCAAGTACTATAATTGATACATAGCACCTGATTTGAGGGAACAGACACACTGAGAAAATGCATGTATAGAAATGGCTGCAGTTTAGATTACTCGATGGGCTGAAACACAGAGGTTGTGTTACTAGTTCAGAACAGATGAACAGAAGGAATGGCTACACAGTGCAGTGACTTAGTAAACTGCTTGCTGGACTGTGCTGGAAAGATATTTAAACTCACCTTTCTTTTATAAGATTCTTTTTTATATCTTCTTATATTGTCTACTGGGTTGTTTACTAAGGCATGTGTCATTACTTTTGAGGACATACACAACCAGCACATCTTACAGATTCTGCAAAATTAATTTCAAACCCACATGTGTGCTGCAGTGTAAAAAATAACTTTATGCATAAGCTATGGTTTGCATCATATAAGTTGCTGAAATAAAACTTTGTGAAGTTTTAAATCTGCCTCCTTGTGCCTCAAAATTGCAAGTTATGATATGAACAAAACTCCTATTTTTGTACTCTTGATGGAGGAGTATATGATCCCAGAGCCAGTAGAAAAAGAGAATATTTTTAGAATTAACTCTTTTGGAGTGTGCACAAGCACTGATTCTGTTTTAACTCCCTTGTGGTCCCACTCCCTTTTGAAATGTGAGTCTCAAAAAAGCTCTTAGAGCGGTAAGTATGTTTTCAAAGCAGTTACACATGTGAAGCTACTGTCATATAAACTTTCAACATTTTTTTTTTGAACTGCATAGTTTGGGGTATTCTACCCTTTGTTTACACAGCAGTGAAACATATCGTTAAAAAGAAGTTGAATTTACAAATGGATTGTGCCCTCTATAGATAGCCTTTTCTTTTCTGGGATCTCCAGTTCTTCATCGAGTCAAACATAAATCTATTATCTTCACTTTAGAGTCTTTCATCATCCCCATCCTACTTATCCTCTTTTAAAAGCTACCAAGCTCCTTTAGTACTGATTCCAGCATAGCAGATTTTCCTTCTTGGCTACAGGGATTCACATGTTGTCTTTTTTCTATCTTTGACTGTAATCCCTTTGGATGCAATGTTTGGTTTTTTTCTATCTGATCAAAGACAATGTGTCTAATAAGATATATATACAGATCTTCATCTATGAGGAGGACCCCTTGGTGCTATCACAGCCAATGACAACCTGAAGTTGTTGATTCTGGCAGTTTTTGCAAACGAGAATGCTAGGTTCCTGAAGAAGGATATTCTGGAGAAACATACATCAGAAGAAATATTAGGAATACTCCAGAGGGAGATCCAGGTGGCCGTTATGAATGAGGTATTTGGCTGTTAACTTTTCACTATATCCTGTAAGAACCCCTTCTGAAAACATGAATCAACTGCACTCTGATTCAGAAGCAAAGTATTACCATATTTTAGCTATTCCTAAACACCAACTTCCTCACAGGTTAAGTTGCTGACTTTTGGCACGTCTACCTCACTTCACAGTAGAACTCTACCTGACTGGACATTACTAACCTGATACCCAGGTCATCTGTTTCATCTTTTGTTGCATGTGTAAAAATATCTACATGTTGTTTTCATGTCTATGTGATCAATTATAGGATTACACATGTGGCCCAAGTGGAAATTATCCCTTAATGAGTAAGTAGACCAGGCACTACTTGCGTAGACCAGAAACAATGTCTGGATACTATAAAATTAAATTTTCTTATTACAGATTTATTTCATTATGATGAGGGACTGGCCAATTACTCAGATCGAACAAGTGAAAATTCAAATTAAAACCCACCCATTCTATGTCACCCTTTGTACATGCAAAGGAATCACAGATGTTTAAATTACTTCAACATGCTAGTATAGCATAGTCTGTTTTATCTGTGGATGGCATGAGTTATTTTTGATACAAACTGTTCTATTCCTTAAGTGTGGCACACTGATCTTGCTTGGTGAACACATTCTGGTGGTTTCGGTCATAAGACATAAAAAAATTAGAGGGACTTGATGGTCTTTCCTCTTCGGCCATCACTGATAGAAGGTCACTTAACTTCATTGTCAACTGTGCTGCTTTCAAGTAAGTTTTGACCCTATTCTTTGCTCTCATTTCCTCTATTTTGTCTCTCAAAACCAATTCAAAGAACAATTAATTGCTACAACACCCCAAACTAAATCTAGTTCATAAACTGAAACTTTCTTATTGTTACTGCCATTAGAGTTTGCTTTGTTCCTTTCTCAGGCTGCCTGGAATACTGCTGATCTGGTCAGAATACTCACCCTCATCTGCTGCTTAGACCATGGTTATTACTTCTTGAAATCTTTCTCTTGCTGTCTTATTTCTATATAAATTCCTCATACCTGCATATCCAGCCTCCTTTCTAACTCTCTAATTTTGCCTCTTTTACTGCATTCTCCTCTCTTTGGATCTGTTGCAATTGCTGTTTGGGTTTCACTACACTGTCCTCATGCAGTATACCTTGTTCCAAACCTGTTCTTAAAAACAGACTAGATTCACCTCCAGACTGACCCACTTTCTACTCACTTGTATTTGTGTGTACATCGCAAATACTTTCCACAATGTAATTAAAATAATTATTGCAATGAATACTGTTGATATGGATAGGGAGATACATTTCCTTTGCTTACTTGTCTATTCCATAAATCCGGGTGACTGCAATATTCTCCAGAATGACCACAATAAGCAGGGGCAGAGTAGCTGAGTAGTCATCAAACATCGTCACAAAATAATTTCCAGAGCGCTGCACAAAAATCAGGCCAATAAAAAATGCTACCAAGCAGCAGATGACTGGAATAAAGGACAGATACGTGAGCTGTAAGTATAACAAAGTTCCACAGACAAAGAGGAAATAAAGAGAGCTTGAAACAGCAAAGATATAAAATGCATTATTTCATATAATCTAAGTTGAGAATATTTTCCTTTGGGGGGGGGTGTCTCAATTTTAAGAATATTAGGAATCCTACCTATTCCCTACATAACAGAAGAGTTATGAAATTAGAATTACTGGAATTGCCTTACGACAGCAGTCCTGATCAAGCAGCAGAGATTAATCAAGTGACTATTTCTCATTAAACATTTAACTTAATGTGAATGCAAGGATAAAATAAACAGAACTGGTAAGCTAAACATCATACATGATGTTACTTGGTCACTAGATCACTTTTTGGAATTTAGAAGTGAAAAGAACCAAAGTTTCAGACTATGATTCTAAAAAATAAAAAGGCTGAATAGGCTTCCCCTAGATCATTCACAGCATGAACTTCCATTAGAATCTGTCTTAACTGTATTTGTGCACTAAGCAACAAAATTTCTGCCCCTTTTTTTGTTTAGGGACAACCCGAAATATATTTCTTGAATGCTTGATCCTACATAATGATTCTCAATATATTTTTTTCCCTACTAAATTCATCAAGAATAGGACTGAACACTTAAGTAGCCATAAAATAAGTCAAATTTCAATAAATTGAGAAATTAATTATATGTTGAGCACCGGTAAGACTGATTTTCTCACTTGAAGTGCCCTTTTTTTTCCCCCCACTGAAAACTTAGGCTAAGGATATACCTAAGCAGTCTAAAATTAAGTGAAATGAATCTGGGCTGAAGTATAAAATATCCTTACAGAATATACCCATTGCATAAATCCCAGATAATTAATTAATATTGATTAAAGTAGTGAAAGGAAGACAATGACAGTTTTTTAAATACTGTGGTATAAGACCAATCACTTTTTTCAACCTCATAGTAACTATTGTTATAATGACTTTCAGAGAATAGAAATTTAGAATTAAAGAGATCATTACAAATTGATGTGAACTCCTAACACAAGGTGACAAAACCAGAACACAGATAAAATCTCCCCAAACTGAGTCTCATTAATCACACTGAATTTTATTACTGATCCTGAGAAAAGGATTAGACCATCAGAACCATGTGTATGTGAATTTAGAAATCCTTGCTATTCTTATGTTCTCCCATCGTGTCTTACCATTACACCCCAAAAATATGCATCTTTAGTTGTAAACTAAGGCTCTGGTAGGTATACTCATCATAACTCAGCACATACACATGCAGACTCCAATTTGGAAAGAACTGAACACAAAATAAGTTTAAGCATATGAGTTGGTTTCCCTAAACTCAACAGGGACTGAACTGGAACCATGGTGCAAAAAGTTGCAAATGTGTTCACACTTCTGCAAAAATTGAAGATGTGTGGTTTCTAAGCACAAATTCTAGTGCAGGCATAATCCTTCTTAAATCCCACTGATACTGCATGAAGTATAACCCAGGCATTTCAATTTTATAAGTTAATTATAAGTTGTAATCCTTTGAATACAACTGAGTTTAGCAAAAATCATGCATGCATAACACTCAAAAAAATTACAAGAGAAAGGCAGTTCTTGAACATTCCTTTATCTTAATAGGTTTTTTTGTCAAATGCAATAACAAGGAATTACTGTAAAATGCTCCATTACTCCAGAGTAATGACTATATATCATGTTATTTGCATATATACTTAGGGAAACAGCTAATTTCTAAATGTCACACTGGTTATTCAGTAAGAGTTTAAGAGCTAATTTAAAAAACAAACAAACAAAAAAACCAACCCCAAGGGCTCAATAGGTTAGGACTTCTGAAAATCAGTTGATTAATATTTATGAAGAATTTTATTCTTAAATCTAGCAAAGTAAAAAAATACTTGTCTTCTGTTAAGTATTACTTATTATTGAAGTACTCAGCAGTCAGGAAAGAGCAGTGCTCTGCATCAGGGGTTAACTCTTAGAAAATATATTATTTCCTTCATGGAGTTAGATAATGTTAAAGCAGCTTATTATATTTTTTATTTTCTATCCCTGCAGTCACAGGTATTGATATGAAATCCGAATTTGCGTCCCTTGCAGCTGTCCTGAAGATTTTCAGAAACCTAACTTTCACATTTTATGCTGATGTTCTAGCTCAAAAAGAGAAACTGCTACAAGACAATCAGAGCTACATGAACAGGAAACATCTCACATAACTTCAGGCATTTAAAAAACAAACAAACAAAAAAACCAAACAGACATCTTGTTTAAGACCCTCTCCGCATTCAACAGGGAAAAATACGTTCCTTTAGAGAGTAACTGTACTGTTTTTTAACATAATAAACATTTCATCATAAATTAAGATTTCATTGGCGTATGTAGGAATAATATGTAGTAATTTGCAATGTGTTTTCTTTCTTTCCTTTTGCTTTGTTTCCCTGATCTGTGACACAGGCTGGAATGGAAAGTATTCTCTGGAAGAGCTTGGAAGGACTGACCATACAGAAACTTGTAACAGAAATCCTCCATTAAAATTTAAATTCTAGGATCTTCCTGCTCTTGTAGCATTCAGGAAAAGGTTTTAGTTGCAGATATTAATGTGCCCGTGCATGGAAGTACAGTCTGGAATACAATGATTTACTGCTCTGTAAAATGTCAGCACTGAAAACTTTCATGTCAGAAAACAAGACTTCATAGTCTCAAAAAAAAAATTTTTTAGCTTACTGCTCTAGTGAGAGAAGAAAGTTTGTGCAACTCACCAGTAAGGATTTCCTTCCTGACTTTGAAGGTATCAACAATGGGTGTGATGATGCCTTCAATGGTTCCAAACATACTTCCAAGTCCCAAATTTACCAACATGAGGAAGAACATGACTGACCAGAAGGGAGAAGCAGGGAAGTGGGTCATTGCTTCTGTAAAGGCAATAAAAGCTAAACCAGTTCCTTGAACCGCCTGTCAGTGAGAAAAAAATCCACGTTATTATTCACGGACAGTAATTTTTTTCTAGCGTGACAGTCTGACTTCATGTTCATGCAATGTCATTGATTAAATCTTGAAGTTAGAGTGGGAATCTGCTATCTAATATGTGATTCTTCCAAACCTGCAAACTTAACACTATTTACTGAAATACTGGATTTGGCTGAGAACCTGTAAGTTGATTGATATGAACAACACACTTCCTCTTTCACTGATAATTTTGCATGAGAGCTATTATACAGGACTGCTACAAAATACACTCTGTTCTCTCCAGTAAGTATATAAAGGACTTCATTTCTATATCTATTTGTTTCAAATTTAAATGGCAGGAATCGTATAGAAACTTTTAATGTCTAAGTCACCGATTTGACATTTTAGCTTCAGATACTGGTGCAACTACATAGAGGTCAGTGTTTAAAACTGGACGTTCCTCTGAAGAAGCTAGAAAAATTTCTCTTCTTTTACAGATCTGGCTTACTGTAAAGATTTCAAAACAGGATGATATTCATTAAGCAATTATATAATAACTTTTTTGCTTTCTAGTGAAGTAGTATTTATATTTAGTAATTGTATCTTAACATTAGAAAACATCAGTTTGAGATGTTGAATAGGTACGCCTCTGTTTAGTCTTTGGGAAAATCCTCACGCTCAACTCTTCTAAAAAACAGAACTTTAAAACCTCCTGAGGAGAGCAATACAATGATCAGAATATATTATAAATCAGTGAAGACTATATTAAGACATTGGACTCAGAAGTCTTCAGGTGAGCTGAAATGCGACCCTGCACAGAACCATGTTTTCATATGGATCTCCAGAGGTGCACTGCTCATAGGTACACTGTACTGATACTCTGTGTAAGTATACTTCACCATTTATTTCAGGCTTACAAATACTCATCCGTTCATAATCTCTGTATTTAAGACTCTCACCTTGTTAAGTTCATCTTCAATTTGACAAGATTTCAGACCGAGAGAATCAAATTCTTCTTCTTTAACTTTCTGAATAATGTCATAAACTAAATTGTAATCTTCTGCTGTAATGCTTGAGAAATTGATATGATGTGGGATCATATCCTGGCTCAGATTGCCTATTTTCAAAAGTTTTAAAATTTTCTCTGAATTTCTGTAAAACACAATAAAACAGAGAAATCAAACTCGATGATCTGTGTTAATTCATAAATTAAATATACCATAAAAATAATAAAAAAAAGAAATGGATATTCATACTGGATAACACATTTTTCATTTATGATATTGGCTTTGAAACCCAGAACTGCAAACACCACCAAAGTTGCCAGCACAGAAGTGAAAAAATTGATGAAGGACACCAGTACAGCATCAAAATGGCAGTTGTTGTCTCTCTTGTTGTAGCTTGAAAAGGCAATGACTCCACCAAATCCAAGCCCTAAGGCAAAGAACACCTGAGTAGCAGCTTCTCTCCAGACCTTGGGCTCCAGCATTATTTCAAGCTGTTTGAAATTAGATATAATATATGTCAGCTATAAAATGCATTTCTATTATAAGAAAAGACAACAGAAAAAAAAAAACAGGAAGACAACCTACATCACAAAATGCTAATACTCCACTACAACTGTATTTTCATTATGATACAACGAAAGCTGAATGTGACACCTAAAGTTGAGCGAACTTATCCGTCAGAATTTCTATTGATTTTTTATGATATAATCCTTAAAGAGAAACAGAGTATGTTCCAAACAATGAGACACTACTGGAGCTATACAATTATTGAACTAGCAGCTAGTTATACTGTGAAATAAGAGACAACATCTATCTTTTTTTTTTTTAAATGGTGTTTACTGTCTTTTTTTTTTACTGTATTATCAGTTGTTAGAATTACAATTTATTTTGTGATGATCAACCCTCTTATAAATGCAGTTGTTTTGTTAATACTTTAAAAAAAAAGGGACCATGAGATACACATGCTGATATGGAATTCTATTACATGCAAATATGTAAAGCAAAATCCAACATATGAAATAAACACTGGCCACCACAATCTGTATAGTCCATGAGTCAAATCTCCCTTAAGCTAGATGCCTCAAACTTACCCTAAGTGAAATGAGTCATGTATTTGAGGGACAACTAAGCCTTTTATCAAAAAATTTAACTGCACTGCTCTTTCAGATGACCATACTTCAAGAAATGTCTTTGTTAAAGTTATGAGTCATCCATCTATCTATCTCAGATCTTTCTACATACTGAATCATAAAAGAGAAGTACATGTGAAATTTAAACACTAGATTTTTCTCAAGTTGATTCAGGGCTTCCGTTCAACAGTGAAAGACCTTACTTCTGTGAATGTGTGGGGGTTTTTTGTTGGGTTTTTTTTTTGTTGTTTAAACCCTAGGCTTATTGAAAACAGGAAAACTAAAAAGCATCAGCATAGATGCCAGCATCAGATGACTGATTGTCTTACTCTGAGGGAAAAAAAATAAGTCTGCTATTGTTATGATAACATTTTGAAAAATCTTCCCATTTCCCATAAAGGTATAATATTTATTATAGACAGGTAGCAGATACCTTCTATATTCTTTTACTTATAGCTAAAATACAACATATTTGAAGAAAAAGGTGTTTATGTCGATAAACTTGTTCCTAGCTTATAATTTTTGTTATAATTACAGTGCACAAGTAGCTATTGCACATAGTTCAATCTGCCTGTATCACACAGTCATGCTAGAGTTTTTCCACTAGAGGGAGCTCGAGGAATAGTCTTAATTTTACCAAATCTGTAAATGGTTTAAGTACCGAAACACTTCTCGCTTTCTGCGGTGTACACTTTTGTATCATCAAAGGTAGTACGTTCTCAGACACACATTGCCTAGCATTTCAAAATAAACTTGTAACTGATTTGCTATTACAAGGTATTTTCTGTGAAATTTTGGGGGCGCTCTATTTAAGCTTCATACAGTCCTACAGTTTCACTGTAGTAGTTGACTTCACTGGGATTTTCACACACCTTTCTTTAGGTTTTTCATTAAGGTTATTATTTAGAATTGCTGCTTTGTTCATCAACCATGCCAAAGAAAGAAATTCTCCCCTTCTTCATCAGCCCTGTGCTCTCACACCTGCACCAATGTGTGTGCCAGTCCTCTGCTGTGCTGACACAACTCTTCTGTGGGAGTGTGTTGTCAATGTCTGTGGTCAAAATGTGGTTGTTTGCTGAACTAATCGAGGCTGAAAAAATGTTTCTCTCTCCCCCCTCATGTCTATCTACCTGGATTATTTTCAACCTACATCAGTTTAGCAATTCTTTTTAGTCTGCCTGCCTAAATAAACTGTTAGCACAATGGAGCGAATGGAAACAACAACAGGTGGGCGAGTCTGAATTCCTTCAGGCAGTTTCATACAAACCTACAGTCCAAATTAGTTCTTAAGTACAGAAACAATCAGAGATTACAATGAAAATACTTTTTAAGGTTTATATTCACATATACTGTATGTGACATATAGGCCTCCTAACCTCAAATTTAAGCCACAACTTAAATTTTGAGATACAGTACTGGAAACCAGTAGAAGAAATTAAAACCAATTTTTCTTTCAAGATTGTTTATCTGAACACTTGAAACAACTGTATGATTAAGTTATAACGTAACTATAAAGTGAGCACCAGCTGCAACTTATTTTAGGTCTAACTCATAAAAGATGAAATAGTGAAGAGTGAAGAGGTGTTGGTATTCAAGGGGAGTTTCAGTGTTTACTTTCCCTCAGTATCTAGTGGTACTTCTCCCGTTAAAGAAAGGATTAATACCATGGTTGAGAAACCAAATTATAACTTCAGGAGGCCTGTATTCCATCTCTGCTATAGACTTCCTCTTCGTCAATAAGCATTGCATTTCTCTGTTCCTCAGATTTCCCAAATTTGTCTGAGCAGCCTGCAAGTTCCTGCAGAACCACAGCTCTAAAGCAGTGACAGCGAGTGAAGTGGAGCACGACTGCGTATCACAATGCAAGAAATAACAATGTGATAGCTAACAAAGGTCATTTTTATAGGATGACAATTCTCCACGCACTCAAAACACCTGGAATCAAAACAACTGACAACACCCCTGTCATCTGGCATTAGCCACTATGTGCACTGATTTTAATGATCTTATTATTTAGCTTTCATTTTTGAAACATCAGTCCTGTTCTGCTCAACTGTACTATGAAATGCACTTGTTGGAAAGTATATTTCATAATATAATACCTCATGAAGCCTAGCATTATGCATTCCTGAGCAAGTATGGCTCTGACTACTCAAACATGCTGTTCCTGTAGTATAGATACAGCTACAGGCATTTGAGATGGCTGTGGGTAGAATTTAGATCTTCAGGCTAAACAATGATTTGTAACATCCCTCCTCACCTCCATCATTATAAAATCTAAAGTTCTGTAAGACACATTCCCAGTAAAAATGCTGACAGTAAAAAATGTACGCTTAGACCTGCTGCTATCTTGGCATGACAACCATACGGAACATGATAAGGAAAGCTGAGTGGTGAGTACTTACACTACTTTTACAAGATGAGCAGAGCATTAAAGACAGGTCTCCTGTACTTTTGGGCTACTACGCAAACAGCACTAATTTGTCCCCTTTCAAAAGGGACAAGTTAATTATATAAATCCATGACAGCATTCAAGGTAAGGCATTTCACTGTGACATCCCAGAACTAGGCATTTCAATCCTAGAGAATGGCAAGATTGAAGAGTCACTTCTCTTTTCAGTATTTGGAGCTTTCTAAACATCCTAAATCCTGGAAATAACACTTTCAGTTGCTTAGCTTCGTAAGGCATCTAACTCTGTGAACTTATCACCTCAGGGAGGTAACTCTACACAGACCCTTGGAGCACTTACAGCCTTTGGGCCTTAGGGCTTGATACTGTGTCACTGAGGTCAACAACAATTTTGCAATTTAACCAAACAGGAAAATGGTCAAATGTTCTATGAAGACAATAGGCTTAAATGAGAGCATTCATAAATGGTCAAATTGCCACTGAAACTTTAATACACTGCAAACAGAAATTAAGCGCATACCTTAGGTGTGAACATGTGACGAATTCCATCCACTGACCCATTAAGGAGCAGTCCTCTGATCAGAAAGCATAAAAGTACCACATAAGGAAAAAGGGAACTAAAATACATGATCTGGAAAACATTAAAAAGAAATTTAACATGACATCCACGAACTTTGTTTTCAATAGCTTCATTCGTTACTCAGTATATGACTGAACTGATAATCATACACTCTAAGAAATATGCAGAACACTTCCCATTCCCCTTGTCTCTGCAGAAGAAAGCAAAATCACATGACTGTAAAATAAATTCTGTACTGTATTAAAACAATACAGTTGCCATTGTGTTGACTAACTGGTAACAAACTGTTGAGCTTCCAGGGAAATTCACTATGAATTAAATGAGATGACAACGAGAATGACAGAAGTAGACTGTTTTAGAAATGCTTCACTTTACAAACGCACTTTGATTCAAGTACACAGTATGGTAAAGATACGCAGCATGAACAGAAACTCATTCTGTCTTCAGGAGAGAAGACAGAGTCAGTGGAAAGTATAAAACCAATGGATTCAAACCACTAAGTAATTCTTACTGCCAAAACAGAAGAAAAGCTGGAGATATTCTCTGATCTACGGAAATGATTTAAGATCTAGTAGGATTGAGTCATAAAAACTAGAAAGCAATATTGCATTGACTACTGGACAAACAAAATGCCACGGAGTTGTCAGAATCCTGAAGTGCAATGCTGCCGCAGCTTTCCACGCTGAAACAGCATGCTTTTGCTACTGCATTTGTGAAGCCCAACACTTTTGGGCTTCTGTATCACTTAAACACTTGTATAACAGAATACCTTTCTGACACACTGATTGACTCATTTATCTAATACAAAGAGTAAATAAAAAATTAGTAGTCAAATACAATCTTTCATTCTCCATCATGAATGAAAACAAATCTCCTCTGTGCTTTAAAGTTTAGTAAAATTATTCTCTCGCTAAACTTACTAGTTGTTTCTTTAAATGAAATACACTAAAGAGGTCACAGAAGTTTTCACCTCAGTGCCAAACTTTATAATTGCAAAGATATATATTTGCTATTAGAACAGATCATTTTTTATCTGAAAGTCCCACTGAGATCAACAGCGCTACTAAATCATTCACTAGCCAATCCAGCTGGCTGCATGGAAAGGAAAGAAGACAAGGTGATGGACTCAGATGCAAAGGGATGGCTAGTCATTAGTCGAAAGAAACAATCCAGAATCCTGAAAAGCAGCTGTGTTAATGACAGAAGCATGGATACCAATGAGAGTAACAATAAAAAGCAAAATGCCAAGGAATTTTGAGGACCTGAGTGCACTGCAATCATACTGTGAGTATTCATGGAAACCTAATTCCTTAGACATTCAGAAACACACAGACTTACGCTGCATTAATAGTTCAACAAAGCTAAGGTACAGTTACCTGCAACAGTTACGTTAATGAGAACAGAAATGATTCTTCTTCAGATCTCCGTTCCCACTAAATTACTACAATTCCCACTAAAATTACTACAGTTTTAATGCTTAACTACTAACATTCCTCTACTTGAGATTATACAAATACTGGGGTGACTCACAGCTTCTAACCTGCTCCTACAGATTTCATGAGAGGGTGTGGTGAACAAAAATGTTGTGAAATGTTTCAAAGTAAAACACGGTCATTTAGGTAAACAGTACACTCACTTTGCCTGAAGACTGAATGCCTTTGATCATGGCTAGGCATACCATGACCCAGGCAGCCAGCAAGCAGATAGTCATCTTCCAATTTAAACCCCCGCTCTCTGACAGAGAGCTGGAAATGTTCAGCGCTTCTCTGTACCAGTAATAAGTGGTTGCAGAACTTTTTTCACACTCTGGCTCCACAACTGTAAAGAGATGTCAGCAGGTAAAGAATGGGTTCAAGACAGAAGTATTTTCCCAACATTTCTACCAATTTGCAATATTTGCAATTGTGCTGTCATCATTTACTGAGAAACTAAACTCACAAAGACTCTTAAGACATTCGCTAAAAGAAAAAGTGACTGCTATCAGTGAAAGGTTCTGAAAAATCTTTGTAAAACAACCTTTTGGGATAATGTATTCCTCTGCATATGGTCAATTTAAGTCTTAAGCAAAATTTAATTTTCACTTAAGTACTAAATAGTAGGCAGGCCTAGATGAAGACATACATTTCATTTATCACACACAAGAGTAGATTTACCTACATATGATATTGTGACTTACGTACTATGAAAAGTATCTCTCTCTCAAATTGAACACTGAATTACATTAATTTTGAAAATATATGGAAAACAAATTCTCAATTGTGTCTGCTTTGATAGAACACAAATCAATAGGCACTTAATTACTATTAGAAATGATAAAATAATAACATAATGATACCAAAGTGATGAGAACAGAAAAAAATGGCTCCTACACAGCTATGTTAAATGAAAGTTGCTATGTGTATTCCAGAAGTGATTGATTATACTGTAATCCTGCTTTATTCACGTTACTGAACAGTTTAAGAAGTTGTGTGTATCTAGACATATTACAGATATAAACAGAAAGAATTCTTCAAATAAAATATGTACTTAACCTTTTTATAAATTATTTATATCTGACAATCAGTCATATCTCTAAGCTAGGTCCTGAGTGAAGGTTAGTTAATGAAAAGAAGGGAAAAATACACTAATTTTAAGAAACCTATAACAGGTGTCAGATCTTCACTGAAATAAACTGTCAAAAATGATAGGATGTTATCAAATATAATACTTCTCCTGTTTAAGCTTAGTTCAGATGACCTCTGCTGAAGTTAGGCTGACACACTATATCTTAATATTTAGGCAGGATAAGAGTACGTAAACAAATGCTGTGGCTCGATTAATGGACAATAGCTTGTGGAATACAGTCAATTTGACTGTGTGCCAACATTCACAAATACTGATTATTTTAAACAACTGAAGCAAGCAACTCTGGCAAAGACACCATAAAAACATTGTACAACTTTTCAGATATCCCTGGTTATTAAAGGGGTAAAAAACCACAAAAGGTAATTAAAGAAAATTTAAGATCTGAAATAAAAAGAAGTATTTCATATTTCAAGAGCAAGGATAATGCAAAGTGCGTAACTATTATGAGATAACCAAAACCAAGGGATAAGGAACTTTTAATGCTGTTGCATAGTATGTCCATTTAGGACCATCTCATTATAGCAACAAACCAATGCCCAATTATCTAATTTCTATTGGTTTACAAAGCAAACAATGCTTTTATTACATGCATTTCATTGACGTTTATAGTTTTCCATTTTCTGCTTTGTTAGTAATGTAACACTTTTTGCTTTGTTGCCAGGAAGTACCCTACTAATTGAAATGTAGAAGTATCTTTCTTCCACTTTTGTTTTTCACCAAATAAACATAAAAAGCAGTATCAAAATCAGAAAAAAAGTAAATCAGAATTTTTTTTTCCTTTAACACATTAAATAGCACTCTCTTAACTTCATTACTCTTTAAAATGGTCTTGACATACTGTATTTGGAAAGGAACATCACTATTTATTTTAGATTACGTTTCTTTATTGTATTTTTTCCAAGTAATGTGACATGTTATTAAGATGCAAAAACAGCTTTGCATACAACACTTTTTTTCCCACAAATAGATCTTTTAATTGTATTTTTTTCTCCTTTTTGTTTGAAAATCTCAAATTTTATATATTTTATATGATTTTTAAGAACATTAATATAGACTTACAGGTATGAGATGTATTTTTAACTAAAGGACACTGGTCCCATGGTAATGGATGCTGAAAAGACTGGGAAAAGTAAAACAGACTCCATCCAATAATGACATTGTAGTACAGGGCCACAAAGAAACATACCTATTAAAAAAAAAAAGTTACATTTATTAACTACATTTGTAAATTAAAAAAAAATCCCTACTGAACTTCTGCATATTTCTGGATATCAGCCACTGAACCTAATTTTAACTAAAATAAGTCAGAATAAAAACTGCATGGCTTGCTCCATTGAAGTACCTGGCATTTTCTGAATTTTCACTTTTCTCTGTATTTATCGTGTAACACCTATATTTTTACAGACTTTTTTCCTCCAGAAGACTACTCTGTTCCCTTGTTCCTAATTTCGAAAGAATCACAAAATACAAGTTGACTGGTTTTACAGACACTACTATATCAACATTTTTTAATGTACTAATTTAGTATCTTCCAAAACAGTGTAAACTAACCTTGAAGCCCAGCTACAAATCAGTGGCCTTTTCCTGTAGCAAAACAGAAAGTCTAAATCATATAGACTGAAAGTAAATCACACAATTAATGTTAAAAACTTACTACGCAGCTTGCAAATCCAATTCCTCCAAGTTTAGGGCTGATATAATTCCACACACCAATACTCCCTCGGCGGATCCTCTGCCCCACGGCAAGCTCCAAGAAAAAGAGTGGAATCCCTATTATCAGTAGCAGGATTAAGTATGGCACAAGATAGGCACCTATGAAAGGAACAAAGTATAAATCAGAGTGAGAGGGAGAAGAGTCACAACTTGACACAACAAATGTGAAACCTTCTAATAGCTTCAAGTTTGAATTAGTGTCATTCACTGCAAAGCTTTTTTGATCACATGCAAAGATTAATTTTACCTGAATCTTGGCCATACATCTTGTAAGATATGAAAAGCCCAGAGACATCGAATTTCTAAAGCACTGTAACATTTTGATGCAAAACTTACTGAAAGTGAGTTATTATCTAATCTAGTTGTTCGCTTGTGTGAAATTTTGGGCATTTGATGAAACTTTTTAGAAATATAGTGATGCAATCAGGAGCTGAATCAACATTTCTTAAAAAACTCTACACCTTGACTTGTAACAGAGCAGCAAGACTGAATTTATAAAGGAAATACAGAAAATACTGTGCATACAACATTCTGAGTTTCATCCCATCTTAAGCAGTTTCAGAAGACCATACTGTTCATTTCTCCATGTGCACCTCAGATGCTCAGAAAGGGGATTTCACAATGTACAGAATAATGATTCTATCCAGCTAAGCATATATATACAGATATATAAACTCTATCAGCCCATTTCTACCAGGCTCCAGACAGAGACTAGAGACATGAGGTGGAAATGAAATGGAGTATTTTAGATCCAGATCTTGCAGTATTCACAAACTCTCGTTAAAGACATATTTGAAAATGCAACTGTTACTTCACCTTTAGACATATATATGTAAAACAATTCCTTTTTTCAAGGTCTTGTTCCCAGGAAGTGGTCATATACAATTCTAACTTCAGGATGTATCTCCATTTATTTCAGTGAAACTAATTGCAAGCAAATATATCCATACACTAAGTGCACTGACAAGTTCAGAGCCTAACTTCCTCCTTGCTGTTGAGAAGTATTTAGTACTAGAGCTAACAAAACATTTAGGCATCAGCAATTAGCAACATGGCATCTAATTTTCAAATGCATGGCTCTTATGCTGCAATATAGAGCACTGTGCTGGCCAGCTAACTGAAAGGGCTTAGGACTTTTGATTGCAACCACTGTAAGGCTAAAGAAAAGCACTTGAGAGATGCAGACTGCGGCATGTTGGAGCAAGCTACAAAGCAAAGATCTAAAGACCTCAGAAGCTTAGACGAAGAGCTCTTAAGTTGTCTAATCAATCTATTCATCTCTGTGATGAGAGGGAAGCTGAGCGAAGTTCAGAAACCAATTTGGGATTTATCCTCAACTCCAGCTAAGTCCTACTTTAAGTTTCTTCATCCAGCATCAACTTTCTAGGGCTTTTGTAGAAGTCTATCAAATTATACTGTCATTTGCATATCCTTAGTAGGTACCTTATCTCATGGAATGCAGTTTATTTTAGAAAAGTTAAACTTTCCTAAGCTGTGCAGGAGGCCTCAGATTTTCTGGTAACATCCACTTCCACTTAGGTCCACTTGCTACACACAAATTGGACATCACCTTCCATTACAAAGATCTTACAAAAATTCTAAGCATGGAGTAACTACAGTCTTGAGTCTAAGAAAAGTAAGAAAAAAGAAAGAAGAAAGAAAAACTGAGAAAAACTACTGGTGGACCAGACAAAGAATATTGATCTTATTTACCTCACAGGCTACTGTTAGCAATGAAATAGCTCCTTGTGTTTTGTCTTCATGACATGATAATATGATATGCAATGATATTGTTTGAGCAGCCTTTGGCCAAAACCTATGCCAGGCTCTGAACAATGTACTGGTTCTGAGGTTACAATACTCCCTCACAGAGCCAAACATCATGGCCTATCTACCCATTTCAGCACAGTATAGACTTAAGTATTATTTCTACTGAGGTAGCAGCTACATTCCCAATCAGTACTTTGGTGTTTCTTGTGGTTCATCTTGTACATGCACATAACGGAAAGAACGCAAAGGACTTACTTTCTACTATGAAAAGAGAGACAACAGAGACAGAAGGAAACAAACATGAGGAAAACTGAGGAAGAGAGTAACAACCACATTCCAAAATAAAGGGGACTATCTGTCTTAAGAATGTATAGACAAATAATACCGTTAAATACCCTTGATTTATCATCAACATTCTCTCAAAATTTCTGTGAGACAGAAGTACGCTATTAATTCATACTGCAAATGAGAAGCTTTGGCATCACTATCTTTAAAAACTTGGTCATACAATTAATTGGAAGCCAACAGTACATAGTTTTTTTAATAGTATAACACTACTGTAAATGATACCTGCGGTCTTAATTAGACAGGTGTTGCATAGCTGAGCAGAGACAAGCCTAAACAGCTCAAAAAAATTGGGGCCTAAGTGACTTACCCTGTATCCCACTGGACGACTGCACTAGAGCAGGAACTGAACCCAGCTCTTCAGTGTCCCAGTCCACAACCTTAATCACAAGGCTGCAAAGTTAAGCACATGTTTAAAGACTGGGCTGACGTGGGTGTTTTATGGTGCAGTATCAATGTAAGTTGCAAGATTTATCAGTTAGATTCAACTAAATGAGTTAAATACATGTGGTGTTAAATCCACATCACATTACACATGACACAACCCTACAATTCAGCGTGGGTAGCCAGCAGACTTCATCTCTGTACTGCAGGGCTTGTGCAGAGCACATGAAGCGCTGGTCTTCTGATCATTCAAACCTGCTGAGCTCCCTTCTGATCTTGTGCCCCTCCCCAAAAGAAGGACATAATGGAAAATAGTGCACATATGAGTTTCAGTGCAATACAGTTTGGACATAGCTGGATTATACAACTGTATATCACAGCTGCAAAGGGCTTCTGTGCCCTATAGTCAACATGAAACCACATCATCTCTAGACAAGTATTTTGTTTCAGCCTTCCCTTGAAGCTAGACATACTTCAAAGAACTGTAAGATACCTTCACTTCATCATAAAACAGAATCACTATGGAAACAGCTCAGCATGTCTCCTATTTGTCAGTGCATGAAAAGATGGGTCCTTGGAGTTACAATACTGAATAAGGATCATTTTTATTTGAATTAGAACAATAAACTATACATGCTGACCTTGAACAGCATCCTACAATTAGTTACATTGTCTGCTAGATCTGCCAGCTAAGCAGCCTTCTGAATATTACAATTCTGTGTGGTTCAGGATGCCCAGGTCTCCTTTCTAGTTTTTCAAAATTATTCTACTGTAAAGTCACTTTTTTGCATATTTTGGCCTTAAACACTGGCTTTCATATTAAAAAATTCATCTTAACTTCATAAGGAAAACAAAAAATCTACAAAAATATACCTCATCCTTCTTCACTAGAACGAATGACAGAGATACAAAAGATTTCAGGAACTGGTGAACGTTAATACTGTGCATAGCACTGCTTTGATTTCTTAATTCTTTTATTTAACCAAGCACTGTAATGGGATAACTGGTAAATTGTCTCTCTTGATATTACAGTATGTACTACATTTGGCAACATTATTGACAGAAATGGAGTATCAACATTGGTTTTGATTTAAGTTCTTATAAATGCTAAAGGGGAAAAAAATAACATAAAATGACATGATTAAAGAGTTGGAAAATAATTTCAGAAGCAGTAATGCAAGACAATGTAACTATTACTATCTTGATACTACAGAACAACTTTTCTTCTCCTAGCCATTCTTGATGTAACCTGAAAAATCTATTAACTTTCCAGATTTGTTTCAACAGCTGCTGTGCTAGTTTTTAATTAAGTGTCTAGCACCTGATTTAATTCTTATTCAATGAAGGTGAGCTTTACCACTGCCTTGAGGAGACATCCCAGTTCTTATAGTTTACTGGACACTTACTAATAGAAAGCTAGCAAGAAGCTGATATTCAGATGAACATCAACTTATTTTTCAATGTCGAATGTTAACATTTTCAAAGTTATGACAAGTGGGCAACAAAACACTATAGGTTTACAGTCTACTAAGCTCCTTTAAGTTAAAGTATTTACCATTACAAAACACAAACTGTTTTTATCAGGAGAACTCTGATAAAAGGTTTTATGTTTTATCTGTAGGTTTGTAGTCTATCCTACTGCTAGAATAGTCTTCCTGTCACTAGTCTTTCACAGCTTACATGTGTTCGTGTGCCTATTTACAAAACTGTACTTAAAGCATTAAAATCCCCTGACAATAAGGTTTAATGAAGAATTACACTTGCAAAATAAAAATAAGACCTTTTCAGCACACTGAAATACAACTAAATTTCGAGTCTGATAATACACTTTAAATCAGAACTCACAAAATAATACTGAAGTCATCAGTGAATTCAAGGCACTGATTATAAATTATTGATCAAAAGCTAAATAATGAAGCCATTGAATACATACTCAATTTTGGAATACAAGGGAATACATGCTTTGCTCCCATTCCACTTGTATTAAGATAATCAGACTGTAGCTTCTAATGACTACTCAGCCTTTAACAGTTTACATACTATTTCCTCAGCACTTCTCAGCAATAGCTGCTTTGCTTTTTATAAGACCACAGAAATTAACTGTTCAATCTGCAGTATAAAATCCAGACTACTTAACTGTGAAAACTCATGATGTGACTCTACCTATGTCAATCTTTTCAAAACAATGGCAAGATAATCTGCTACAGATTTCCCTATGCTACTCACAGCTTTTATCTGTTTATCATTGTTTACAGTTCTTTTTATTTTTTATGTCACAGAGATCTTAAAAAGACCTTAAAAAAAAAATCAGGAAAATTAAGTTAATGCTCATGAAAATGCAATACAAAATCTTTAGGTGTGCAGTACTTTGTAAACTCCCAATAACATCTGCAACACTAGAAGCACCTCTTAGATAACTATGTTCACTTGTCTTCATAATAAAACTCACTCAAATATCACGTATTCTAGCAGAACAGCTAATTTAGTTTGCTTTTGTCACTTCTAATTTGTGAAAGTACCATTTTACTTCTGCTAATCCTAAGGGAAAACAACAACCAAACAGAATAAACTTTAAATAATTCCTTTGTTTGAAAAAAGTGAAAGGTGTGCAAGCTATTCACCAGATGATAGCAATGAGCCGCAGGAAAATATAGGTATAGTTTGTCACTATTTATTAGCCTCATGGCAAGACTGGGTAGACCTGAGCGGTTTATTTTTAAGGCTCACTATCAATCATAGGAAGCTGAGGCAGCTTTGAACCTACTGCATGCTAACATAGGTTATGAAATTGTTATATAGGAACTGTGCCTATCTGAACAAACACACATTTGTCTTCATATAGTAAAGGAGTAATAAACTGTATAGTGTAAAAATGATAAATATAAAAAACCTTTAAAGCTAAGTTAAGAGTATGCCCAGCTCCAATGCAAATCCCCTTCGTGAGGCATCAAGGAAGAAACAGCTTTTTTATCTGTTACGCTGCAAAGAGTGGAAGAGGTGCCTTAAGTGCCAGATGGGGACTGGGCATTGCCTACCAGGGAGAAGGGGGACCTGTGGTGAGGACAGAGGTGAAGAAGGCAGAGATATCTATAGTCAGTTCCTCAAAACTTTACTGAACACCTTCAGCCCCTCGTTTGCAGAGCCTAAAACTCCTTTGAGCCCTCCCTCTCATCCCAAGTCAAGAAAATGAGCACCCTGGAGTGCTCTCAGTCTCTTCCCAGCCTTTTTCTTTCCCTTGATACTTCCTGCATTACAGCTACATCCCAAATGTCAATCAAAGTTCATCCCAGCTGCGTACTAGCCTCTTCTCTCACTTCTCATGACAAACTTTTTTGTGGGAAAGAGCCAAGTGTGAAAGCCAGCAAAGAGCTACCCAGTCTAGCTGTAACTTAAATGAGCATAAAAAATACAAGATATTACTCTAAATATTTATGAGTTTATATGAATTAAAGCAACAGGAAAAACTATTAAAGGATCACAAGAAAGAAAGCAAAGGCGGTACAGACCAGACCTGGAAATAGAGATTGGAGAGATACCTATGAACGTCCAAGTACCAGTGCAGTGTAGCGATACGCAAGTTACCTTTAAAGATGGTACCGCAGATACCTCACTGAAGCAGTACAGAGCTCTGAAGTCAGGAGTGTTGCCATACCACAGGCCATAGCCATAAACAAACCCAATTACTCTAGAAAACAGAGCGGTAAACACCCCATTTTTTCTCCACAAAACCCTCTAATAATATACATATATTTGGGCTAACTTTTCTGTGTCTTTTCTACGTTTATTTTGTTGCTTTTGTTGTCTATGTCACAGAAGTTTTTTTTTTTTTAAAAAAAGACATTTGAAGATTACTACATGGTTAGGATTTGCTTTCTCTTTTACTGATGGCTTTGGAACACCTAATGTTGGAAGAAACCTGTGAAGGAAACTAATGAGTAACTATGTTTTTTTTCTTTCTTTTTGTTTTAAACTTGGAGTAGATTTATTGGCTTACCATTTTTCAATATAGTCCCCTCACCTGATGGTATTTGTCAGATATAAGTTGCTTAAACACAGGGAAGAAAATGAAAAATGTTTGGACAAGACTGAACGTGGAGACCTAGCCATACACTCCACTGAAACAGTTCTAATGAAAATGCACAGAAAGGCTGTTTACCTTATACTCCAAGACTTCAACAGGTATTTATAGTAAAGCTTTCTCAGCAAAAGACTACAGAACAGTTCTGACACAGATATTTAGAATGGGTTGCATAAAACCACTCTAATTTTACCTAGAATGAAACATATATGAAATAGTATGTATAGCAGAAAACTGGAACCTCATAAAATGTGTGTAGTTTTTTTTACCATGCGTTTGAACTTTTCCCTCCCTCCCTTACCCTATTCTTCTACGCACTTGTGAGAATTATCTGTCCATCTGCACACACATATACAGGCACCAATGTACTTTACACATTTCAATGTTTTTGTCACCTTCTCCATCTTGCATTATGAGTAACTTGAAAACCAAGAAAGCTTTAGCTCTAACGATCACTTGTTTTTCTCTGTTGTTCTGAATGTTGCAATTCACTAAAATGGTGCAAAATTATTGTTAAAAGCCAAATACATCCTTGTCTCAGCCATGTGCAGAAAACATTATGTCTCCCCAGACTATGTTATATATCCAAGTTCCTGCAATCACAGCACAGGGGAAAACATTTAATTTCAACCTGAAATGACTCCGTATTTATTTTTTCAAGTTCGATTAATGCAGTGCCATAATCCCTGAAGGTTGGGGGTTTTTTTCCTAATGAATACATTTATATTTGCTCTGAATTAAATTTACACTCACTGGCAGAGTAACTTTAGAAGTGCCTGATGGTATGAGTCCACCAGCCTAAGGAACATACCAACAGATCTTTTCTGTTGGTTCAAAGGAGAATCCAATGGGTTTGCAAAATTAGTAACTAACTATATTAAACACAGACTTTCAAAAGGGACACAACTACACAAAACAAACTGCTGTAACGCATTATCCTTGAGACTGCACCTTGACACCATACTTAGGATGAAATGATACAGAATATAAACATTTTAATAGCTACATCTTTAACTACAAATCAGTTTGTTTTAAAAATTGTTCATTAACAAATTTATTAATTTTTTTCAACTAGTAGTGATACGTGATCAATTCTATACTGTGTTTAGTAGACTAGATAAGATTGCCATCCACTGAAAAACTATGTTTTTTTCAGAAACTACATTCAATGCGTTTTCTCAGTTAATATCACAGTTACAGATGAGGAAAACAAATCATTAAATCAACCATTTAATTACTTTCTCTCCAGAATAAAGGAGAAAAAAAAAAGGAAGTTAAATGAGAGTGAAAATAAATCTTATCACTAGATATAAAAGAATTTAGACTTTATCCTGGAGATGGAATATTTGCAAGTATAAACTCCATTTTTACTGCTTGAATTGAATGAGAGAAAACAAGTAAAGTACAAAACTGTATTCTTCGTTATATTCTAGGCTCATTTCCGTACTCCTCAATTACATCAGTTTTACCATTCAACTTTTAAAATCCAGCATGAATTAAATGTTGTTCTTTATTTTCTATTCTGTAGTACAGATTCATTTTTTGTATCATAAAAAGTGACAGGTTGGTTTTGAATTCAGCTAAGTAATAAACTACAATAGGATGTGCATTAATGTAGTATAGTAGGGTACAGTATAGCATAGGATAAAGCCCTAATCCTGCATTCATAGAGGAAGGTCTCCAGCCTCATAGTTTTATACTACATTCCACACCATAGATGGACAGCTAACAAATAAACAGCTTGATGTTATTGTTCTAAGTGAAAGGTAACTTGTTATTTAGGAAAATAGTTAACCATGTAACAGCACAAAACAGATGTATTCCCTTAATGTAAATGTTATCATTTAAATTATTCTTTATCAGTAAAAAAATCCTTTTCACTCCTACAGTATTTTGTTGTTCTTGCAGAAAGTAAATTATGATCAAATGGCTCAGGAGCTAAAAGGCAATTAAAAAGTAAAAGTGTGAAGCTTTGTACCACTAAATACTAAAGACTGAATACTGCTTTGGTCTTTAAAGTGGATGCAGATTTAATGCCTTGATTTATTGTCCAAGTACTATAAAGAACACTTTAGCACAACAATAATCAGGTCCCAAATAATGCAACTCCTCCATAAAGATGTGTTTTGCTTAACCACTAGTTTGACCACTAGTTAAGGTCATATGAAGAACTTTCTACCCTAAAATGAGAAAATGGAATCTTAGAAGAATCTGCTACTTACTTCAACAGATGTGTCTCTCTAAATAAAGAGAATATGGGTTTTTCCTTGTAGGATCTGGCAGAAATTAGAAGAAAAACCTGACATGCTGGAAACAGGTTTTACTGTGAGTATCTCTGCTAACCTTGAAGTCTGAAAGGTTGGCTTCATCATTTAGCTACGACTAGCTATCACGAGACTTACCTCCACCATTTTTCTGACACAGATAGGGGAATCGCCACACATTCCCCAGTCCCACAGAAAATCCAACTTGTGCCAGAATATATTGAAGTTTGCTGTTCCAAGCAGGTCTTTCATCTTCTACATCTGAGCCTTCTTCAACATCTACATCTTTTTCTTCTTGATCATCAACCATAAGTTCACTCTTCTTAAAGGCATCATCTGAAGAGTCTTCATTAGAGAGAAGGTCCTTAACTGACTCAATGACCTCATCATCTAGTTCTCTTTTCACTACCTTGCTGTTCTTAGGCATTTGTAATGAGAAAAACAGTAAGGAAGTCAAGTTCAGCTGAGACAGATGGACAAGCGCTGAAGAAAGCTCTCCCTCTGCTTGGCCAAAAATACTGAAGAAATAGACTGAAGATGGTGCCTGATGAGTCCTTGATACCAGGGAATCAAGAGTAAGAACTTCTGTTTCTGAACGTTTGTTCGACTGAAAGTATCTGTAAAAAAATTAAAAAAGGATATTATACTATTATGCAGAAGAAACTTAATTTAGAAATCCTATGTTTTGGTTTACCCATTTCTGCTTATCTCAATGATCTGACAAAAGGAGAAAAAGAGAAGACACGGACGTTAAACCACTTCCAAATTATAGGAATTAAGTCCACTTTTTGGTCTTAAATATTTATGTAGAATACATTTCATTCACTTGCTGAGGGGTTTTTTGGTTTTGTTTTGTTTATTTCCTAAAGACTGATAGGCTAATTGCT
The DNA here is from genome assembly GCF_965638725.1 of Aptenodytes patagonicus. Lineage (NCBI taxonomy): Eukaryota > Metazoa > Chordata > Aves > Sphenisciformes > Spheniscidae > Aptenodytes > Aptenodytes patagonicus. The sequence goes on from NC_134949.1 coordinate 47,112,005, forward strand.
CATATTTTGACAGCATAACAAGATTCTTCTTAGCAGGCATAATAGGGTATGCACTTTACATAAAATTTAGGAGCCCAATTCCATTACTTCCTGACTTAACAGCTGTACTTGAATTTATTAAAAATATATTTTAAACTAAGTAGATTAAGTTTTTCAGACCATTTCTGAAAGTCATGCAGCAATTAAGATTTTGACATATAGGATGCACCTAGTGCTTCAAAAGCAAGGGTGACTTATCTTCCTGTATTCTTCCTGAAGGAGTATGTAATCACAATCATTTTTTCAAAGGAGAGATGCTCATCTCTTATGAGTTTTGATGCTTTAGATAGTTTCTTAGAAACAGGAAATAATGAAACATACCTGAAACATCTGAAAAGCTGTAACCAAATCCATTTTAAAAACCTGTTGTTTCAAACGTGTACGTACAGACACAAAAATGCCTCCATTTGAATATGTGTTTTTCTTTTAAGACAATGAATCATTTAAAAAGACAGATCGACTTGCAGCTGCCATACTGAAGGTAACAGTAAGATTTTGGGGAGGAATGTTGTTTGAGAAATTCTTCACTAATCACATGGGACAAAACTAGTATGTGCAAAGCCATCTGCACAATTAGTAGTCTTAAAAGGGATTTAGTTTATGTGTTAAGCTTCATGAAAACCCTGAAGAGGGAATGCACAAGGAGTCTAATCAAGAACTGCTAACTGATGAGAATCAGAAATTACTCTGGGGTACACGAGACCTTTCAGCTTTTGCTTATGGACTTGCTGCAACATCCGGTCCATAGGATGAAGGCTGTATCATGTTCTGATGAACTCACACGCAGCCCAGAACTGCAAGGTATTACTGGACTGTTAGCACAGTAATTGAGAGATCAAGCACCTCACGGCTGCTTCAGTGACAGACCAGAAAGACAAGACATTAAACCACTGGAACCCAGCCCGCAGCTTATCAAGATGAGACTTCACAACAACAGAACTAAGACTTCTGTCACAAGTACTATCACCAGCCTTGTGGCGACAGGACAATTACCTTTTTCAATAGTTTCCAAGGATTTGGAAGTTGAACTTCACTCCAGTTGCCTACTAAACGCCATTCTAACCTCTTTCCATTCATTCCCTAGACTCCCATCACTGCCTTCTCACTTTCCCTCTCCCACCTGTTACTGCCTCCTCTCAGCAACTCCAGCTCTGGCAGTCAGCCCAAATTTTTTAAGCACAGTAGAGCCTACTGGCTTGTGATCTAATTCATGCTCACCACTGACACTGGAAGGGTTCAGGGTCCTACAAACCTTCCTTCTGGCATCTGGTGGAACTAGTATCAGGCTTTGTTTTGTCTGATAACAGTTCTTATAAAAAAATTAAGTAAATGAGGTGTACACAGAACAGCATCATGGGGACAGTTGTTAAGACGACAGAGAAATCCTAATACTGTATCCTGTATATCTGGGCTAAATGAATCTCTGCTCAGGCCTCTTTTTATCTGTTTTGTCTTTTAGGATGTAAACTCTTTAAAGGACTCTTCTACTCCGTGTATGGTTCAGTAGCTCTTAGTTACCACTGAGATATCTACATAGAACCAGAATGCAAACACCAATAATACATTAAGTTGAAGCATTTAAGCAGTCCTAATGGAGCTTTGGGACTATAAGCCACAGCATCTGGTACTTCAACCACTACTTTTAGTCACATCTCAAACTTTTCTTTTCCTTTTGTTCCACTCATGTAAATTACAGCAGCTTCTCAGTTCCAGTAATTAGTAATAAGTTCAGGGAGTGCGTTAAAATGAAACGATTTTCTCTCTGTATTTAATATAACAGCTGCACAAGTGAAACTACATCAGTATTTGGCTGTAGGTCTGAAATCCTTCTCTAACTGTAATAAGTAAAAGATACTTTCAGTCAAAAAGGCACAAGCCATCTATCAGTATTCATTAAAATGTTTTAAAAGGTCACATCTGTATTAATTATTTTAGATACAGTACCTTGCAGGGCAGCAATATGATTTATCTGGAGCTCTCACAGATGAGTCAATTCCAACAGAAATTGCATCATTCTGTCCTGTCATGCATTAAACATTGCATTACTACACTTCAGAATAAACTGGGCTTGATACTTTTATTCCTAGCACAGTATCATATTTATTTCCCTTTCATTTACCTTCCGTCAAGCGGGATGTTATCAGTAGCGCTATCGCTGTATAGACTTGCAATACCTGCAGGGCTTGAGAAAATGTGGGAGGCATGCTCAGCAGACTGGTGCTTGGTCTAACAGTACTGGTTTTCTAATTGAGTATGTATCATTGGCCAGACTGCATCAAGGATGCAGGGTAGTCCTTCAGGACACATCACAAATCCACAGGTGGTCTCCGACTGTCAGATTTAACAACTTGTTCTCTGTACTAAAGGGGTCAGTACTAAACCAAACGAGGAGTCCTGCCTCACCAGACACTACCATCAGGTGCAAATGTTCAAAACGTGGTCCCAACTTCTTTGTGCAAGGACCCTGCCGTTCTGTGCTCAGGACTCCCAGAACACGCTCTAAGACACACACAGAAGCCTCTCTCTTTGATCCAAATCGCACCCGCACAGAAGGTGGACACCAAACTACTCAGCCCGAGCGAGGTCTAGATACGAGTGCTCCCGAGTGAAGACTGAATAGGGAGATACCTAGCAAAGTTACCAGCACAGTTCCACTAAACACGAACCACTGAACAAGCTCTTTTTTTATATCACAGTATTGAACTTTAGCACTTCTACCTATAAAATGGTATTTTAGGTTCCCACATCATTTGGATCTAGTCCAGTATTGAAGTTCTTCATTAGCATCAAATAGTAATTAGGAAATACCATGCCAAATTCTGTTAACTGCTCTTTCAGTTAATTCCACTACCAGCTACTTTCTACACAGCCTTGTGCGGTAATACAGCATTATGTGATAGGACTGTTTCTCCTAAGTATCATTAAAAAAATCTACGTAACAAACCACCGTATTTACTAATGAACTACAGAATTCAGTATCACAGACTCAGCCATTATGGGGATCATTTTAAATTCCAAGTCCTAAATCTTGTCACGTATTTTAAAATATTACTATACTATACTATTACCAGCACCTTGGATTAAAAGTAAAATGTCTAAAATATAACTTAGCCTTACTAAAGCTGTTTGTTTGGGGGTTGTTGGGTTTTTTTCTATCTTAGATCTAGATCATGGAATTTGATCAACTGATTTAATTCTGGTTTCCAGGCAGTTTCACTCATCCTTTTCATAACTCAAATGATGTCACGCGTCAGATGAAAACACTGAAGGGAAATTTTTATTATCACATTTACTGGAGAATATAATATTTCTCTGAACTTTTCCACAACTGAAAAGAACAAATAAAGATGGTATCCCTTCTCTTATGCAAAATCCCCTTTTAAAAAAATGTAAAATCAATCTTAAACTGACAAGTGTCTGTGTTGTTTGAGGGAATTTAACAGAATGCAAATTGCTGAACAGTACATGGTTCAGTTAGAAGAACATTTAGAAAATTATTCTGTCACTGAATTAACAGTAATCAATAATCTGAGTTAGCATAAACAAACCTTTGGAAACAACTTTCTAAATCAAACAAATCAGCTAGATTTTTATGATATCTTACTAGCATTGTCCTTGATATGTTAAAACCTCTTTTCTTTCTCATACTGAAAGATAAAACAGTGAGTCTTTTTTGATACATCAAGTAAACTGCAGACCCAAACTTTCTTTCTCAGAACACAGTGGAAATTTTGTTATTTTCTTCTACGGAAGAAGAATCAAGCCTTAATGCAACAGCATGCAGAAGTAAAGTAACCTGATTAGATTGCCACGTTATTAGCAGATTAAGCAATAATAATCCCTTGTGACAGGGAATTCAGGCCCAAATTAGCTCCCTGGGAGATCTGGGCTTGCTATAGAGCTTTTACTTCAGCTTCAGGCCCGCATTCAGAAACGCTGGCACAGGGAGATAAGACCTGTAAAGCCTGCACTGACCAAACTGCATGCGTTTGCAGTCCGACTCAAAGGAACGTCATTAGTCAAAGCACCAAAAGACACACTGAAAAATTTTGCTGCATTCCCTTTTCTCCCAACCTTTCTTATATGTAATGCCTACTAAGGGAGTTGTACTAGTTCTGTCCAACGCTGCCTGCTCCTCTTCACCATTACACTGCTAATGAATCCTATGTTGGGGTCCCTTTCAACGCATCTCTATTAGCCAGAGCTGCGTGCCAATATACAGACACTACTAGACCAAGACCGTGCTTCCAGTTCTCTCAACTGTGTAGTACCAGTAAACAATTAACATTTTGTTATGAGGCTGGAGATTCTCACAACTTGTACAGAAAAATAGGCACAAAAAAAAATCTCACTTGCTTACAAGTTTGAAAATATAATGAGCACAACTGCCCCAGGTTCTTGCAATTACAGCACAAATCTCTATAAAAAGCCATTTGTAAAGCAATTTAATGTTTAAAATACCCCACAATACTATTGCAACAACTGCTATAACTAAATATTAAAGAACTTTTAGCAATGCTTTTCTGACATAAATTAAAACACTATTATTTTTACATTGTGTTCCTTTTTAAAACCAGCACTCCCCTCTGAAAAGGAAAGCCCAATAAACCCTCCATTCTTTTCTAACACTGTGTACTTTATTTCTTTTATTATCTTATTTTTACATCTGATGAAAATACAGCAATTCGGCAAAATTACCTAAATTCAAATTTTAATGCATTACAAATAATCCTCAAATCTTATTTGATCAAAAATGGTTTCAATCTTCAATTTGAGTTGGAAGGAAAGGGAAGAAGGGGAAAAAATTAAAATAGTGTGTTCATACTTTCATAAAAGACTATAAAGAAAGTCCAGACATAAAATAACTTTCTAGAAGGCTACTGTAACATCATAAAAAATAGAAAAAGGAAAGAACGGATACCTTTTTAAGTTCAAAGTTTGCCATTAAAGGGAGAAAAAGATTAACATTCTGTTCTTCACAGTTCTGCATTCTTCTCCGATGAAGCAGTCAACATACCAACATGCTGCTGTGGGGGTAGCAAAATGCAATATAAAGCTGCAGCCAGTTCACATTACGATAATCTCTGCTTTGAAAGTAGATTGTGATAGCACAGTGTACCAGTCCAGTCCCACAAGCTTACGTCTTACACTCCTGTTCACAAAACCTCCACCTTGACTCCCAGTGAAGAAACCAGTATGATTCAGCAGAGGACACGGAACTAAAAGTCAGGACTCTCACCATGGCAGATGTTCATAAAAGATCTTGACTGATATTCATGCCAAAGGTTTGAGTTTGTATGAAATCACTGGATGAGAATTACATGCAAAAGTGAAGAAGAGCTTTTGCACCTTGAAGGAAACCTATAAAATGCATTTCAAATACGAGTCTATGAGCTAGGCAGAAGAAAGCATGATGGGAACAACCAATATAGAAAAAGGAAAACCAAAGTTTTAGAAGCAAAGGACTGCTGTGAGTCTGCAAAAAGGAATCAGGCCACTAGTGCAGACAGGATGGAGGGGAATAGGCTAATGACCATCATATCTGAGTGAGAAAGAAGACTGCAGGAGCAAACCATATTTCATGGGAGTACTGCGATTGTGAAGAATGACTATTGCTGGCAGAATCTGTGTACAGATAATTACTTCAGCAAGAGTTAGACTGTGTTACAGTGCTCATTGCACAGACTGAATTACTGCTGCAATGCAGCATTGTGTTCTTTGGCGGAAATAAGAATACGTACCGTAGCCTTTTTGCCTAGTCAAGCCCATTTTTATCTATCTACTGAAGCAGCCATTATGCTGCTCTTCAGCATGAACTACATGATCTAGCATTTTGCCCTAGCTAGTTTAATACAGCCTGTCAGTAACAGATATAGGTTCAATAGGTACTTAATCATAATTAAAGATAATTATATTCTATACAAAGAAACTTACATTTCTCTGCATTCTTCAGTGATGTTATCTGAGACGCGCTAATGCATGTTACACATACTACGTTACATTGTAAAAAAATAAGAGCTCTTTGGGCTACGAGAGACTTGAAAGCATCAGAAAACATGAATGTTTTTGATTCTGGTGTCTCTATACAATTAATCATTTAGACTATAGCAAAACTATTTAAACACACAAGACTAAATTCACACCTGCTGCAAATACGAGTAGTTATACAGACTTCAGTGACATTGCATCTGTTTCATATTGCTGGGAAATTTGTCCTCAGTTCCTAGATGAAGACCCTGCACATTCTCAAATGCAGACAATTTCTCTCCCACATTAGTCTCCTTAAATTTTAGTTACAGGAGAACACTTTCTACTATTATAAGACAAACACAACGATTTGACAAAAATAGTAAGATTTCTTTCTTGGAATAGTTCATTGTCATTAGATTTGATCTTAACAGCTTGTATAACTTCTTCCAAATCACTGGCCCAACAGCAATATCTAAGAGAGAGAACGTTACAACCTAGAGCTCTTGAATGTCTTTTTTTTCTTTTCATTGCATGTTATCTCTAAAGACTTTATTGGCCTTACTGTAGTTTCTCATCCGCTTTCACAGATTTCTCAGTATTTTCTTCTCACAAATCAACTTCACTGAAATACTTCACAGACTTACATGATGTGCTAACTGTAATTTCCTATTCAGACGGAGAAAACGTATCGCTTGTTCTGCAGTCTTTTCTTATATGTACTTTATTGAAGGAACAAATTCAGTAGTTACCACTCCTCCAGCTGAAGCTGAGTGAAGTAATCTCAGCAATTCTAATACTCCACCCTTGATTGGTCAAGCTCCAAAGGCATAACTGCTGGCAACTTGAAACAAAATCTCCATTTTCTAAGTTCACCATATAAGCTACAAGAGGACTGCAACTTTGTTATAAAATCTTACCACATTTCTGAGAAGTGAGAGGATATGAAAGTATATTAAATATTTCATTAAAGTACTGAAGTTACTTAAGTTGCAAAATCAAGTACTGAAAGTTAGACATTACCAGATATATAGTTGCTCTGAGACCTTAATTCTCTGCCCTCTGTGCTTCGGAATAGTTCAGTAAGTAAATCAAGCTGTCCTTGGGAAGAATTTATGTGATTATTTCTTTGTCTGTTTTTTATACATAAGCAAAGAAGCTGAACTGTTCATAGATAGGTTAGCAGAAATCTTGCTTCTCCTCAAATCTGATTATTTAATTTCATGATATAAATCATGCTTTCAAGTTATGTTACAGTAAATCCCTATGTCTTTAAAAGAAAATGATTAATACCAATTCCACTATAGAAAAATCCAACACTGTAAACGTCCTATTCCAGTTTCCCATCCCTTCTCCATTTTGGCTTAAGAAGAGCATGCTGAATCATTAGCACTGCAGTACACATTTCGGACACTTGAAATGCAAAAATAATATCATTTGCCAGCAGCAAAAAAATATTTTTCCAAAGTGGGAAACAGACTACTGTTATGAGTTAGATTCAAGGTGTTGCTGTACACAGCGTTACATAAGCTTCTTCTTTTCTTTCTCCCATACAGAAAATAAGGAACCCCTAGTCTTAAGAGTGAAAGATAACAATGAAGATCTCTATTTCAGTGTAGGCTAATGGGAAGCTCAGCCCAGTTACTGCCATTGCCTAAAGCAACTGTTCTGGCAGTTACCATTGCTCTTTCACACTACTTTGTATGGCTTGTCAGGTTTTGTGCATCCAGCTCTTCAGTAGAATAGTACTCAGTTACCATTTGTCGATGATACTTCTTTTCCTAAGTTATTCAAGAACATTTCCTGAGTAATGGCAAGGTTACTTTCAATCAAATTTCAAGGAAGAAGGGAGTTGCTTAAGTTTTAAGATGCCACCTGCTGATAAGTCAAAGTTATTCTGCAACCAACTGAGAATTCAGAGATCTTTAAAGTCACATGGAAAAGCTGCTACTGGTATTACCATTTTTTACAATCCATTGCCATGCCGACCTATAAACTTTATGAGCAAAGGATCCAAAACTGTTCTTCCAAAATCAACAGGGGTTTTTTTGTCTTTTGGAGCAAGAACATTATTCCTTGATATAAGCGAAATAGTCAGTGCAACAGAAAGTAGCTGGGGACACAGGTGAACGTGTCCTTAATGTTGTGGACACTTTTGGTTGTACACTAAAGAATTTCAGAAAAAAATCTGTCTCCCCAAAAAGATTCCTACCACAAATACTTCCCAAGTGATGTAATCCCATACCACTTGAGCAGCAACTACTCCAATATATCTTAACAACGCAATTTATACCAAAAGGAATACCTGTAATTGTAGACTGTGTTTCTGAATAACCTGTGATTTTTTTTTTCTTTTCTGGTAAATTCAACACTTTAACAGTTTTGTGCATACAGACTTTTGCAATATACAGCAGACAGCTGACAGAGTTGTTCAATCTATATGGTCCTCATCTGCACTACTACTTTTTCGCTTGCTTGCCTGTAAGAAAAAAGAAAACTGTAAGAATGACAAGACACTAAAGGTCAAGAGGAGTCAAGCTTACACTGCTAAACTACTTTCAAGATGCCTTAGCAGTTTCACTTACTCAGTTTCACTATTGGTGGCACATCTGAACAGCTATGAAATGGATTGGTTTTTCACAGATCAAAATGAATGGGATTTTTTTGTTCTTGAATCTGAAGTGAATCTGAGCCCAAAGGGATTGTTTGATAGGCACCAAATGAAGGCTGTAATTCTAACATTATCTTAATATGGTCTATGTGTAAACCAAAATCTCGTATATTAGCCAAGACAAAATTAAGCAATCTTTTCCTAAGTATTTTTTGAAGTTTCCTTTTTAATGAGATGTTGATAATGGGAAACACACTACTAAACAGAAAAAAAATGGAGTATGTTGTCATCATTTTTTAATCAAATGGAGTAAGCTGTCTGCATAATACATCCAGTGCACGTGTACATAACATCAGATAACAAAATCTTTACTTCACTTATACATTTCTTTGGAGGGGCAAACAGAGGTTTGGATCTCTGTCCTACAGTATGTCACAATGACATATTCATGGTGACGTACTATTTAAAAATAATTAGGCTTCTCTTAGAAATCAATACTACGGCAGTGAGCTTGTTATGTAGCAATACCACACAGAAAATAAAATGGCTGATGAGGATGAGGTCTTGACTACATCTTTTACAAATAAAACAAAGTGCAATTTACTTAAATGGAACAAATCCCATTGCAACCTCTCATGTGGCAGCTCAGTGTGACAGTGCGGACATATTTCAACCACCTCATTTACCTCCACAACAAAAGCAAAGCCTTGCAAAGAAATTCCAGTTCGCTCTAATACTAGCAAAATTGGAACAAAATCAGCCAATATGGGCATGGGAAATAGGAAGAATTAATAAGAAAATGGAAAACGGGAAAAAAAAAAATCACCGGGAGAAGACTGTAGGTATGAATCCACCCTGTGGATACGCCGTAGTACACAGAGGACTGCAACCATTAAAATACTGAACAGAAGGTAAATCCAAGACGCATGAAGGTTGAGAAAAGGTCCTCATTACCATACCCACCCAAACATGGCTGACACCAGGGTGCACCAGCCCCCAGCCCGCCGGGGCTGCTCCAGCCTGCGCGGGGCGAGGGATGCGGGTGGCGGCGGTGGGAGGAACCTGTGGCGGTCCCCGCCGGGCGACGCCCACGCTCCGCAGCAACAATGCAGCGCCCGGGCAGCCGCCGGTCTTCCCCACCTACCTCCCGCGCCTCCACCCAGCCCTCAAACGCGGCGACCGCAGCCCTCGCCCTGCTGCGACTCTTCCCTCTGCCTGGCACGCTGCCGCCGGCACAAGGCGGGGATGGACGCCCGCGGGCCGCTCCCGGAGTAGCTGCGATATTCCTGCTCCCTCATCTGCCGGAACGGCGAGGCTCGTCCCGCTCCCTGCGAGCCCGGAGCCGCCCGCGCAGCGAGGCGCATAAACGCGGTGCTCCCGTGATGGAGACAGCCCTCGCCCCCGCTCCCCCTGAAACACGCGCTACACATACATTTAAGGTGTTCTACGCAACAGGCGGGAGATGAATGAAATTTCTATCACTCGTGGTAGGAAAAGGATGTAAATTCCCCGCCCCCCCCCAATAATAATAATTGTAAAGAGAGCCCCGTACATCCTTATAACCCACCGCTGAGTTAAAACACATGGGCGGCTTCCAGCGGGCGCTCGCTATTGTCTCCCGAGGGGCCGCCTCTCTCCCCGCGAGCGAGAGGCTGGCGCCGGGACGAAGGCCGTCTCCCCGGCGCGGGGGGCGCTGGGGGAAGCCCCCTGCGCCCCGCAGGGAAGCGGACACCGGGCGGAAAGGGACCCCCCCCGCCCCACGCACATCCTGCCCCTTCCCGCCCGGCGACACAAGCGAGGCGGCGGGCCGGCCGTGCTCCCCCGCGCCCCCAGCCGCACGGCAGGGCTGGGAAAGCGCGGATGGCGGCGGCGCCCAGCCCGCCCGCCCTCCGCAGCCGCCGCTCCGCGCGGCGGGCGCCGCCGCCTTCCTTTGCCTTGCCTTGCCTTGCCTTGCCATGCCATGCCATGCCATGCCATGCCATGCCTTGCCTTGCCTTGCCTTACCTCCGCCCGCGGGGCTCGCCGGGCGCCAGCTGCGGGAAGGGGGGGGGGGGGCCGGGTGCCCCCGCGGGCGCGGGCTGGCGAGCGGGACCGGGCGGGCGCGGGGCTCAGCGGCGCGCAGGCGGCGGCGGCGGCAGGCACATGTGCCCAGCCCTCGCTGCGACGGCGTTTAAAGACAGACATAAAAGCGGCGGGGGGAGAGGAAGGGGGAGGGCAGCGCCGGGCCGGGGGAGCCGCACCTCCTGACGCAGGGAGGAGCGCCCCCACCCCCCCGCCCGCAGCCGCATCTCCTTCGCCGGCGGCGGGCGGAGAGGAGGCAGAGGCGGCAGCGGGAGGAGGAGGAGGAGGAGGCGGAGGGGGGAGAGGCTCGCCGGCCCCGCCGCCGCGCCTTGTGGCCGTGCTCCGGCACCGCGGGCGCGCCGTCCCTTGCCGCCTCCCGCCCGGACGCGTGGCGGCCCCCGGTTCCCGTGTGCCGCACACATGGGCTGCGAGCGGCCGGCGGTGCCGCCCGTGGCCCTCCCTTGGCCTCGTGTTGGCGGGGTAGCGGGGCACAGGCGGGGAGGTGGCCTGCGGGGTGGCCTGGAGGCGGGAAGCAGGCGCACGGTTGTGAGCTATCTTGGAGAAAATGGAGGTTTTTCCGAAAGAAGGGGGTGAGTGGGAGTGAGGGGTGTGGGCCTGAGGAAGGAAGAGGGGTCGGTCAGGAGCAGGGGGGCGGCAGCGGCGGGTACACCTGCGTGCTGCAGGCCGGGAGGCAGCTGGGGGGACGAGGTATGGAGGCCTGGCGGTGGCGAGACTGAAGGGATGGAGGGAGACGGTGAGGAGAATGGAAGGCACCGACCGGCACCCCTGGTGATGGTGCACAAGTCTTGTATCCCAGACTTTTACTGCTGCCGCAACCGCATGAAGATCATGTTTAACACCCCCCCCCCCAACTTTCTGTCATTAAGTCTGTCCACTGCCCTTCTACCAGTTGGGGTTTTTTTTTTGCTTGCATTTTTCTTTTTTTAAAGCAGATCGATTCTGGCTAGAAAGGAAGACTTGTAGTAAAGATGATAAAGTAAGCTGTCCAAAGTGCGCGGCAGCCCGACAGGAGGGGCGTGTTGACTTTGGTCAAGATAGGCACGGTGGAATGACCACTGAAACAGTGAACTGCGAATAATTATTGCAACAGCTTCAATCTTAACACTTGCTGAATAAAAATACATAACTTTCTTGCACCGCATGAATCGAGGAGAGATTTTTCTTCAAAGATTTATGAAGCTAGTCTGCCTAGCTGATTTGCATTTCCTTCATATTTTACTGAGAAAGCTGTGATGCAAACTTATTTTCGTATTTCCACTTCATTGTCAAAAGCAATTTGTCACAGTATTGTGCATTTCTCATTATTGTTGCTAGTACACTTAACTAATAATTTCCACAATGTATTTCAGTTATGTGTGAAAACAGTGCTGTAAACAATAGATTTTGCACCTAGTGATTATTATTTGGAACTCAGTAAAAATGGATTTACCTTGAGTAAGTTTCTAATTGTGAACTAAACTTCTTTCATACTAAGTACTAATGTGAGGAATTTACGCTTTCTCTTGCCAGATCATGAGTGATACTTTCATTTAGTAAATTAACTAATGATGTTATCACATGACTGCATAGTTAATTGACAGAGGAAAAGGTCATTCCTGGATCCCTTTGAATTCTGTGTGCAGTTAATGATGAGCTTAGATCTATAATCATGTTCTCAATTATTTGACGTCTCTAATTTTACCATAGGAAAGGTATCATTCAACTTTTAATGTCCACAAACATATCATCAGATATTTACAGCTTTTTGCAAATCCTTGAGGAATTTGCAGTTCCTCAAATACCATGTAAAATACCACACTGGTAACCATTCAGCAGCAATCTTTTTCTCTTCAGACTTTCTGCAAACTAGCAATATACATTCGGAATAGATGGGACTAGGGTATTTTTACTGCAGATCTTGTAAACGGTATTTTTTACTCCAGTGCTTGTAATCACCTTTGTAATCTTTTCTGTTAGGTTTATTGGAACTTAAAACAACCATCTTTAAATTCCACATGGATTTAATCTTCAAAGTGCAGATATTTCTGGCTTCAAAACTGTAGAAGCAATTCCACTTCCAGTGTGGAAGGATTTTCACTGTTGCAAATGACAAAACTGTGATACCAAAATAACTTACTAATTTTTGCTATTTTTTTTTAAACACAAGAAACCACTGGTGGACACAAGGCTTGCAATTTAGCCGTTATAAGATTGAGCTACATTGGAGGGGAGCTTGTAATTCTCTAAGCTGAGTTACGGGCCTACACACAGGGAGAGAAAGCCTCATCTGCTGGTCAGTCTCCGTGTATCTGTGCTTGTGACTCAGGAGGTTTGAGGACAGAGAGAAACAATCTTAAGTGGAAAGCAAGAAATGCCAGCATGAGAAAAAACATTATCCTAAGGCAAAGCTGAAATGCTCATGTACAAAACCTCTACCTTGTCAAAACTTTAGATAAAAAAATGCACAAGCGGAGAAAATGAGTGTACGCTGTTTGGAAGAAAATGTTTTAGGTAGCAGTTATGACAATTTTATTTTTCTGCTAAGTTTTACTATCTTGTCACTTGCATAGAGATTTTTAAATACAGCACATTATTTTATAGTTTTGTTGTAAGTAAACATGTATGAAATAAGCCACGTAAAAATATTTTTACACCTCTTCTAACTATTGAATAACTACAATCTTAATTAATAATGTATTGAGTTCTTTAAAAATCCCTTCTGCTCTGAACTATTTGTATTCCTTAGATTGATGGTGTGCCATTCAGTAATAGATGAAAGTCAGGAATAACATTCTTGTAACTAGAATGAAGTAGACAAGCACATACCAAAATAGGTATAAATATGAGTCAGTATACACCAGTAAATTTGAATGGAAACAATGGTAAGTGATTGTCATTATTACTGGTTAAAAATCATACCTCAGGTTCATAGTCCAGGGCTTGAACCTCCAGGACAGAACCGTTCAGTGTTTCGGACTTCTCCATAAAATCTGCTGCATAGCGCTTCAATAAAAAAATGACAGTTTCTTGTTAAATGGTCCTTTTGTATACAAGTATTGTTAATATTCTCAGTGCATATAAATGACAATTTTTCACATGCTGACTAAATGTGAAATTAGATAATATTGCACCTTTTGAATCTGTCACTATTGTTAATGTTCTCTCTGTCTCGGTATAAGCTCAGCACTGAATTTTAGCTTAAGCTATTGCAATTCAGAATATTGTGGATTGTAAACTGAGTTACATCAGTAATTATCAACTATACTAGCTATTTGACCAGTCTGCTACAACTGTACCATGATGACCTAAGTCTCTGGAAGACTGCTTTACACCAATACTTTATTTTTACAGGTTTTAAACTATGATTTGAGGCACAGTAAGCATGCAGATGCTACACACAAAACCCCTCAGAAAGTCAGGTATGTTGTCAATAGCAAGTCCAGAGTTTTGTGCTTACACAGCGGGATGATTGTTCTAAGGATCATGTTCAGCCCGAATTTTGATCCTGTGTTAGTTTCAAACCCCATTAGAAGTTGAACAAGAAAATATGCTTGACTTTGTTAATATAATTTGTCGATGCCTATTGTCAATGCCAGCCTCAGTTTTAGACAGCATCACTTGTTACTGTGCTGTCAGAATAGAAATTTTTTAGGTTTTCCACCTTGGGTTGCCATTTATATTTTTCAGTTCAGCATTTAACTTAGTGCAAATTAACCCCCAGCCTAAGTTTTTAGCACCCCTCTTCAAACCTGCTCATAATTTTGTCTGTCTGTATGTGTGCTTCAGGTTTGCAGTTACCGTCAGACAGAAACTCTCAACTAGTTTTGAAACCAGTTCTGGACAATGGAATAGCTTTTCAGCTTATTAAAATATGTCCAAACGATTGCAGTCACATTTCTGAATACATTAATGGGAACTGCTGCACAGAAGAGAGAGAACAATCTTGGATTTTTATCTAACTTAACTTATCCTTCAAAAATGAGAAAATTTCAGGCAGGGTGACATTTCAGTCTGACACTACAATGCTTCTCACTGTAGAACAACCTGATGACACAAGCAGACAGACTTCCTTGGACAAGCGAACAAGCATAATAGTTGTATTCCTAAGTGTTCTTACCAAATCGACAAAAAATATTGTAGACTTCAATGTGGTTCTTCCATGAATGATGAGCTACAAGCAACATGTCAGCATATCTTGGATCAGGTGAGAAGCCACTGTGATTTAAGAAATACCAGGCAATGGTTATACAGCAAGTGATCTGCTGAGATGTTGCCAACTACTGTGAGCAGTTGTAAGCCACAGTAGTTGCTCCTACATGTTGCAGTAATATTGGAGTCCTTAAAGTCTGGCTATACTTCTTCAGTTTTTTACATTTTCATCTCTAAATATTTTCTAAAATATTAACAGATATAAGAGATTTGCTACTTTTTGCTGGCTTTATCAAAGGACACGTCTGTTTCCATGTCAAAAATGTGGATTGTCTGTTACTCTGTGTATAACTTCATTGAAATATTTAAGAGTCTGTTGAGAAGATGACTGAAACATTTTTACCATTGCACGCAGAAATTAGTAGCAACTAGGAGACATAAGATGAAAAATCAGTTGAAAAATCCTCTGAGTATAGTGGCACATTCAGCCATAGTGGCAGGGCAAAGGGGTACCTAGGATTAGCTACTAAACTCATGTTCTCACCCGCACTTTCACTGGTTTTGGATGGAAGGTGCATGAAGATTTCAGCGCATAGGTTTTCTGTAACTCTACAAGGGCACTGCAGGAAGAAGTGGTCGTAGCAGTTGTCTGTTGCTTAGAATGACAGTATGTTAATAATCTCTCAGCCATGGTCTGGTGTGGCCTTGCCACATGAGTATGAGAGCAAGACAGTGGCTGATGTGATTCCTGCCATCATTGCTGTGTGTATCATGTTGAGAGAGTAACGTCCTAGAAGTTGAATCCTGCCTTCAGGCTTTGTCTCTTAAATATATATATTTAGGCAACTCTGGCAGCTAATTTAGGAAGTTGCAGCGTACCTCATTCTAGTAGGGAATAACATGAGAAATGAAGTCCTGGAAGTTGTGAGCTATTGTAGAAATCTGGCCAGAATAAATGTGCCCTTCTGTCACTTCAAGTGCCCTTCAAGAAAAAAACTATCATCATAGATGCTTCCAAATGTGAAACAATGGCATTGTATTGAGTGATAAAACAGAACATTGGAAGATTACGCAAATCACAGATGCTCAGAGCACCACATGGTTCATTACAGGTAGAACATACATTAAGTTAGCATCCAAACCAAGCAGAAGACTCATATATAAGTCATATTTTAGCAGTTAATATCTAACATAGATGATTATGCTACTTGTGAAGATGTGGAAAATGAAGATACAATTCTGATAATGGAGCCATTCTCCACATCTTTGACAATTTAGAAATCACCAAAATTAGGTTGATGACAGCAATGTAGAAAGCTAGCAGCCACCCAGCTACATATTCTTTTCTTGAATATAAAACAACAGATACAATAACTACAAGAATTTATGGCTATACAAACTAAATTTCAAGACACTTTTAAAAGTTTAAAAACTTTTAAAAATAATATGGTTGAGTGGGTTGAGAATGAGGCTAAGGCTAAAGAGCTAAGAAATCCCCCAGAAAATGCACAGCAACTAGAAAAATAAAATAGACTATGCAAACATTAGCCACAACTGCAAAACACTGAAAGAGATCCTGGACAAAGCTAAAATGTGAACTCTTTAACATATTATACATTGGAGTTTTAACTACAGTTTTCAAAAAGCTATCATTCCTATTTTTTCCATATTTTTCAAAAAGCCTTATGATCCAGTAATTCTAAATCACTTACGACCATTTTCAACTTAAAATATTTATTTTAAATGTAGCCTGTTTGGTTAACAACTTCAGTGATCTATTCATGGAATTAAAAATACTCTTTGTCTCCAACAGCAGCAGAAGGATTACAAAAAAAAAAGAGTAAAAATGTTTTACGTAAGTTGCCTATTTTCACTGATTTTGTGATAATGAACACATTGAGGAACTTCAGCTGGATGGCACAGAACCACTGACAAGTCACCATGACTTCTTATTGCGGCATCGTGCTGGCTGCTCTTAGTTCTCTAGGAGATGGCGTCCGGTCAGGATTCTGAAGGAGATTTTTCCTTATCCCTTGGGACATGAATTATCCCTTTGGACATAGTGAGCATGGATTTGCTGACTGCGCACCTGTTTTTGTGTTCTGGAGACATTTAGGAAGGCACCTTATTCTCCCCAGTCTGGGGCGAATCAAAGTGCATTGCAAGACTTGGGCGCGTATAAAGATTAAAATGTTCAGTTCCAGGAACACTGTGAGTTGAGGGTTTGGCTAGTTAGGTTTTGAAATGTGTATTTAAAATTTAATTGTCACTAACTTGAAGGTTTAGGTATAATTAATGGAATGGTACATTGACCATCATTTCTTCAGCAGAATAAATTAAATAAGTACCTTACTTTATTCAGAGAAGAAAGAAATATTGTTCAGATAGATACGAAGTATCATGTAAAGTGTGAGTGTAGCCATAAACATATGAATTTTGTTTTTGAAAATAATACAGAACATACTGCTTACTAAGGAATGATTCCATGTGTTATGTTCATCTATATAAGACATTATGAGGATCTCAGAAATTACATTCTCCATTTAAATCCAGAAGACAGATATGCTTAACATAAAATCATAAAATCATACCAATAAAATCATATCCAGAGGAAGTACTTTCTGATTCCCAAAACTCACTGAGACTAGAAGAAAAAGATTGTAGCAGCTCAAAACTGTGCATGAGTTAAAAATAGTTTCTTCTCATGATGTGTTGCATCCGAGATGACACATTTTCCAGAAAATTCTTGGGGATGTACTTTTTAAATAAATTAATATTTTTATGATAGAGTGCAACAGGTAGGGACTATTATTTCAATTACTGCAATTCAGAATACCATGTAAATAACTGAATGTAATATTCAGGCAAAAGAAGAGGGTTTATTTTCAGAAATCCCCAAAAGACTTTTACAGATTGAATCAATGATAAACTAATTTTTGTGACAGCAAGGAATAAACAGCATAGGATGTTCACTTGCAATCCATCCACGTGAGATTTTTAAATGCATTTAGGCAAGTAAATGTACATTTGTACAGTGTTCGACAGGGCCGTCCAGGACATGGGGAAAAGAACAAATCCTCTGCTCCAGAAAACAGAAGAAGAAAGATGTCACCCTCATGGGTGTCATTGCTAGGGCTGGGCTAAAACAATAGTTACTTTGCAAATGAAGAGGCCAGCAGTTTATTGAGTTGTTTTCTTTACACCAGAAGTCTGTGTAGATTTGTGTTGCAACACAGCATTCAAAAAATGAAATGTTTAAATAAAAGTCTAATGCTTTCACCTTGTCATGTACTCAGCTTTAGCACATTTTAAATTGATATAAACCATTATTATTATTTTTTAGGCCACACACACATAAGCATCACATAATAGTCTGACATACAGCTGAGCATAGTGATCTGTTCATGGATGTACTATAGGTCTTGAATGAAGTGATAAAATGATAAAATGGCAGGAAGTTTGTTCATTTTTTTTAAAGCTTGCAGAATAGCCCTCTAAAGAAAATTATTTTTTGCTTGTAGAACCACACTATATACCACATTTTGAGTATTATACTGAGAACTCAGTTCTGAATGGTATTTTTGTTCAATTCTTGCCTGAAACTGCCCATGATACTCAGAATTGTTCCTTACGTTTGAGCTAGGTAGACTATTTTAAATACATCCTTTTGCTATGCTTTGGTGGCTTTTATCATCTCACAATGAGATAAGCCAGAACGAAATCCTAGCCTCACCAAAACGTGTTCTAAAATTCATGGATCGAGGATAACATGGGCTAAGTCTACGTTAACCTGCACATTGCCTGAAGAAAACTGTGGTTTAAAGAAAAGTTGCAAAATGTCTGTGTCTGTGTTGGTTGTCTCAGTGAGACTTCAAAGCAAACCGGTTTGACAATATATTTTAACATATGACCTCAGATCACAGGCTTCTGGGCTGAGAAAATCCAAACGCATTTCTTAATCTCGGGACTGGCAAGGGCAAACGTAAGGCTCCACTCATGTCTGTAATCCTATGGGTCATCACTGCCCACAGAAGCTATCATTCTCTACTTGCAGCGTAATAACTAGGTTATTTCATAATAATATGAAATCCATGTTAGATTTTGCCCATGTCTTACACATGGTGTTTCATACTTAGTTACTGATGGGCAACGGTGTAAATTACTTCTTTACTCCTGCATGGAATTTGCTTAAAAATCTGTGGTATAAAGGACTGGTGTATTCCATAAGCCTCAAGCTGAATACTGTATGAATCAACCAGAACTTGATCCTCCTGTGAAAAGACAAAAGCAATTCATTTGAAATAATTTCATTTTAATACATTGCAATCACAAATCGAGTCTGAGTAAATATAAGCTTATAGGATACTCATAGAATTAGAATTTAGTTGTTGGCCGTAAATTAAGGTCAGGGAGTGAGGACCAAGATGTGTGTTTCATTCACAGGAGTAAGAGACTGGAGAGGACAACTTGCATTAGCAAATCCAGTTCTGTGATATCCTAGTCAACCTACCTGTATAAACTCATCCCTAAATTTATCATGTTCAGTCTTAAAACTACTTAGATTTCACCACTGCGTCTTGTTGTAAAGTTTCTCCCGAACTTCTCTCCTGTGATGGTTAGAGACCTTCTTCGAAGATTCAGTCACAGCCTATTCATCATCATTTGTTCTTGTGCCAAAAAGTTCTTAAACTGTTTTCTGTCTTTGTATTTTATGTATCATCGTGTATTTATGGAGAGTAATGCCATCCCTTTCTCCCTTTGTTTTGGCAGAGTTTATAAAACTGAGGTCTTTTAGAGCAATGAAAGATAATATAAAACTATCCTCATGCATATTAGTCATGCACATCATGAAGAGGTATTAGCTTGAGTCTTAAAAGGAGCAGGCATGTGATTGTTTACTACAATATTGTAACAGTGAAGTGTTATCCCTGAGGTAATTTATTACATCTCTGTGAAAGACTAAGTAGCTCATGCACAATACAACACTGATGTAGCACATGTTGTTTCCAGTTATATATAGGACCAGAACAAAGGTCCTCCTGAACAGTATCTGTCTCCAGCAGTGGTAAATGGTAGAAGTTTACAGAAGAGCGTTAAGAACAGTGCAGGTATGATTTCCCATATTATATCAAATGCTTAATAAATTTCAGACAAAATTTCTTATAGTTAAAAGAAAATAGTAGTTTATCAAAGAAAAATATTAAGCTAATATGCATGAATTATCCTTAGTAAACCTATACAGAACTTAGTGATTTTTATTTCTTTCTTTGACTACCTTTTCTTTCAAATTTGATTGAAAAATCTATATATGATTGAAGTCAAACGAGTAGTCTCACTGTTTATCCTTAAATATATTTCCAGATATATTTTGTAATCCTTGTCTTTAATTTACTAATTTTCAAACATTGCTAAGAAAATTCTTAAAAACATGTATTAAAACATACCACACATAGTACTTTTGGTATTCTGGGATGGAAATAATGTGGCTTTTTCCTCCCTCAACTTGTCTCCAGCTACACAGAAATGGAAGTTTTATTGTTGAGTTTTGCTCCATTTTAATCATTCTTATTAGCAAAGCTCCCTTTGCCACCAAGAGTTACACCACCAATTTTGCTGAAGACTCAAGCAAGCTCTCATAGTTTTTGCATATTTTACTTAAGGAGGTTCTGTACTTACTCATTATGTAAGTCCGCAAACTTCCCTAGTAAGTTTCCTAGCTTCTTACTATTGGCTCCTCTAAACCCAAAAATGTTACTCACAGAATTACTTAACCATTCTGTTTATGCAGTTGAACTAGCTAGTGATCGCTCAACTCTTCCTTTAACTGATTTTTTTTTTCCCTTATGACTTCACTGTTCCCCAAAACAAATTAATATTAACCTATTTTTGCTTCATTAATTATTTGTAAAAAAAAGAAATCTATCATATGTCCTGGTCAGGAATAGTTGCTGTCGATAGTAATATTTCCTCTCCAAACTTTCTCTAGTTTCTGTCTGTATGACATAGGCTTCAGTAGTATTTATCTTGCCAGTTACATTATTTTCTTCATATTAGTGTCCTATTCTGAGGGCTTATAGTAGACCTATGCCATTATTACAAAACAAAAAAACCCCTTCCACTACCATCCCAAAAAATTATTTTAACCAAAATGTATTTTATTCATGCTCAATTCTGATTTAATTAAAGCTTGCAGCAGCAGCTTCCAGAATACCACACATCTTTAACTTTGTTGCTTTTCCATATCTGACACCAGCAGTTCTAAGTCTTTCATTTTACTTTCAGAGGTCTTTGCATTAGTGTCAAGATATGTTAGATATTTTCTCTTGAGTTCATCCAATTTCCTAGCTGAATTGGGCAATCTTCCTCTGTCTTATATCCCTGACTTCTGCTCTTGTCACTCTCATCACTGTTCATATTTTCTTTCTCCTAGAATACTATTCTTCATTTTCTGTATCCTTTACTACTCCATTTATCAATTTTTCTCTTCTTCTTTACTAAATGTAAGTAGACTGATTATCTGAGACTCTCAGATTAAAAAAAAAAAAAAAACGCTGAAGGACCAACTTTGATCTTAGATACCCAGGCTTACTTGCATGTTTAGAATCAACTCCATCTGTTGAGAAGAGTCCTTTTTCTGCAAATACCTCCCAGAAGTTGGACATTGCACTGAAATCGTCTGTTCAGCCTCGTTATCTAGATCTGGATCTCCAAAAAACTGCTGCCTGCAGGCTCCACTTCTGAAGGGTTTGTAATGCCAAATACCAATTTAAATAATCAAAGTGAGTCTTTGCTGTCTCGCTCAAAAGTCCTAAAACTCCATTCGTGGTCAGATTCCTGCTATGAGAACTGCTGGACTAGCAGCACTCGCGTGTTCACTGACTTCCCTCTTTTATGAATTTTGCCCATGTCTGCTATTTATTCATGGTTTGCAGTGGAAATCAGGAAGTTGTTTGGCTGGACATGAAGAGCAGTCAATGATTTTTCTGCATTTTAATCCTTTTCAGTCCACAGTCAGTATCTTAAATCTTTATTGTGTCTGAATCTGCTCAATGGGCAGGCCTCTTTATTCTTAATTTCTAACCACAAAGACCTGACTCTTTTGATGTTGTAGTGAATATCAGACTCTTTTCCATCTGTTCTATTCCTGTCTGAGGATCATTCTGCCTTGTAGACATTCTCATGTTTCTTGTGTATCATCCTGCCTTTGCTTTTCATCTGGTTCCTGATTGTCTCTCCTCTTCCTTAAATTTTACTACTGAGACGAGCTTCCCTCCTCCTGTCTATGCCACCCTCTCTTATTTTGGTAGAAATGAGGATACGTTACTGCTACTGATCTGCAAAGCTCCTTTGCGGTTTCCAGCAAATTCCCAGTCCTTCTAACCTCCTGAATGGTGCTACTTAAAAAAAATAAATCTTTTACCCTTTCTGTATTACTATTGGCTTAATCACTTTTCTGTGTACCTTTTGAACAAGCATTTTAACTTTTTTGTCTTTCAGTTTCCCTGTGTTTCACATAATGTTAATCACACTGGCTGTTGTAAAACCACAACTAGTAAAGTACTGATTTACATTATACTAATTAATTAAAGATTTTGGGGTAAATAATGTCAAAACCAGTTTATTTATCCAAAAGTTGGTTTTGATCATTTAACTTTTATTTCATTATTTCCATTGGCCTACAAGAACAATACTGAAAATAAAGTTTTGATTCAGACAACACTTTTTTTCTCTAAACTCCTGGAAAACTTCAAATAGAGTTAAATACATACATAAAGGATCTGGATTTTGCATTTTATCTATTTGTTTTAACTATTTTGTTAGTAAGAAGTTACTCTCTGAAGACTATTAAGTAGTAACACTGATTAATTTAGAAGCATTTTTTAGTGGGGAAAACCATAAAACTACTCAGTCACTCATTTTTCCATGAAGAAAGGTAGTTGCTACAGCTACACACAAGCTAAGGCTGCTTGCATGTAGTTTTAAAGGCCTATTTTATGCTTTAATCCTTTATGGGATAGTACTTTATTTCTTTAACAAAAAGGTTAACATCATGCCATCACAAGGGAAAACAGAATTGGTAACATATTGGAAAATTATTTTTCATAGTAAATAGGTGCATTTATGTTAACTACTAATGTGTACAAGTTATAACATTGGAAAATAGGTTGTATTTTAAAAAACTGCTGATTTTAGTAGCTATTTTTTCAGTTTCGTGAATTACAATGAATTATATCCAGTATTTTTTTTAAATTATATATCTTGCTTAGTGTTCATTATAATTTGTGAATTTTAAACCAAATTCTAGTTTGCAGTAGTGCCTCTAAGATATAGTTTGGACTAGAAAAATCAACAATTCCTTCAAACATCAAACACTAGCTCACTCTTGAAAATCAGATGCTTTCTTCAGTTTGTTTGGGTTTGGGTTGTTTTTTTTTTTTTGGAATAGGAAATGCATCATATATGGGTGTACCACGATAACTTCAAAGGCAGGATTTATCTAACACAGTGTTAGCCATCCCAACATTATTGTTACTTACATTCCTCTGGTGGGATGGGATAAGTTGCCCTGTGGATACCTGTTCTGTCCAACAGCTGAAAAGAAGACAAAAGCTTAGCTTAATCCAGACACCTAACTTTGAGGCAGCTGAAAAAATTCCACCCCTCACCCACGCACCTTACATAGGTACAGCTTTGAGATCCCAAGTCCTTAAATTACTCTCGTTGTGACAAATATTTTGACATAAGCTTGAGATTCAAACTAACTAGGTGTACACTTTGACTAAATCCATACTATCAGAATTTATGAAGACCAGGGGTTAAAAAAATGGTCGGGTTAGAATGACATCATTTACTGCTAGACTATGTAAAAATGCTGGTTTAAAAATAACAGGCTGTAGAAAAATTGGCTGTGTAGACTACTT
Organism: Aptenodytes patagonicus; assembly: GCF_965638725.1. Lineage (NCBI taxonomy): Eukaryota > Metazoa > Chordata > Aves > Sphenisciformes > Spheniscidae > Aptenodytes > Aptenodytes patagonicus. Next base: position 47,135,753 of record NC_134949.1, read on the forward strand.
TGGATTCTACATATTATTTTGCATTACATGTATTATATTAATATGAATATTATATAAAGACTACTATGATTCAATTTGGTCATAAAACTTCCTTAAATTACATTTTTCTGAATATATGTTTACAAATGCTAGAAATCATTAGGATTTGCTTGAAAATGCCATAAACGCTATTTTCTGTATACAGAAATCAAAATACGCAATATTTACACTAATATTCTTGTAGGATGATTTCTTTATCAAGCACTCTAATTTGGTTCCCCCTTACTGCTAGACAAATGATATATCAAGGAATTTATATTACTTTGGTGAGACTTTCCTGTGAAATTATACCTAGACTTTGAAAAGTCATGCTAACAATGCAGTTTAAAGTTTCAAAATGAGAGACATTCGGCTATAGAGGGCTTGTGACTCAAAAGCAAACCTTAAATGCAGTTTGCAGAGGTGCTAGTGCAATTTGTAGGTGCTGGTATGCAAGACCAGTGTTTGGAGTTTGGGAAGGTCTTGTTTGGTTGGTTCTTTTTCCTAGAGCTGTTGATTTAGCCTGGACTTTACTGTATACCTGAAAGCAGTATGGGTTGTTGTACTGTGGAACTGAAATCACTAACTAGTAAGTAGACCGTGAGTTTAATTCTCTGTAAATGTGCTTTTCTTATGATCTTGCCCATCTTACAAAGTTCAGGGCTATGACAGCAGGGATTGATCCTGTGCTTAGTGAAGTCAATGGCAAAATTTCCATGGTAAGTAACGATTAGAGTCTCCCCTCCCTGACAATGTGTAAGTACATGTGAACAAAAGCTTTACTTTGCTGCAGGTATGAACTAGCAAGAAATAACTCCCCAGAGTAAGAGAAGTAGGCAGGAATGTGCACCACAGCCGTGTGTGCCTTGGGGCAGACAGTCATGGTACCTGTGAGCGCTGCTGCTTTGCGCATCAGACTTGCTTTAAGCTAAAATCTCTAAGGAAGTTGGTACACAGAACCAACATTTCAAGCTGCAGTTACAGGTTGAGAAAGTTTGGCAAGCTTGATACCTTTATTCAGGTGAAGTATATGGTTAAACAGACAGGAAGCTTCTTTACAAATACATGGTTTGTTCACGAAAATAGTATGTCCAAAGTAATGAATCTATTGTGAATATGTACAAAGAGACAATTAATGCTGGATTCACATGAAAGCACCAGTCAGAAAACTGATTTTCCTATTCTCTTATCTTTAAAATGCAATGGTCTTACATGGACATGACAAATGGGGACCACAAGACCCTGCAAAAGAAGCCTTGTCTACTTTGTAGTGCTGATACCATTATTTAATTAATGAAAAGGATGGAGTTTGTTATAAAAAATGAAAATATATTATTGGTTTCCTAAGGGACCCCAGTGAAAAAGCATGCAAATAATATTATTCTCTTTTACCTGTAAAAGTAAACAGATTACACACAATCAAACTTTAGTCTTTAATTATGGGAAATGTTTATTCAGACTGGGGGCAGAGAGTTACAGCCATGTTTATCCAAGAGAACTGATAAATGCTGCGAAATTAAACTGAGTATTTTTCCAGCTGTTTTACAGAGGATTATGTATTTCCAAAAGCTTTTCATCAATTTGTCAAAAGCTGGAAAAAAGTGAATAGAGAACTGAGCTTCTTGCTAAACAAATAAGCTCATTAATATGCCAGGGGGTGGGAGGATGGGGTGTGCTGCATACTTCATGATGGCAACTTGAGTGTTGTGTCATTTTGGCAGCCAGATACGTATATGCATAACGAGTATAGCCCTCACTGAAAGATCAGCACAAATGGTGGGTATGGAGAAGCAGCAGCACCCAGGGCTCAGTTCAGCATTTAGTGGAAGAGCCAAGAGTGGACCATGCTGAAGAAGGTGATTTAGTTTAGCAAGTCTAGTTCTTCAAATATATATGTACACGGATTCGCACTCTTGTGTAAGTGTAATGTGCCATGTTTCAGTTTTTATTCATCAATAGAAATTATGTGCTCATTTAGGGATTTTCACAAACTGTGAGAATCTTCCAGTTGTTGGAATGTCTCTAATTATTTTCCTTATCTCAAGCTGCTTTGATAATGATAACACTGCTTTAAGTAACAAGATTACAGACATTTAATACATAAAAAAGACAATTGTTGAAAACAAAAATTTAAAGACAAAGCTTTAAAAATCTTAGATAATTTGAATCTCTCTCATTATTTTAGCCTAATTACTTTCTGTACCAGTAGAATATTTATGTCTTTAGGAATTTAACCTTGTATTTAGAAAAGCGAATTATCTGTTGTATACATTCACTAGGCCAGCTCCTTAGTTCATGCAGTTTGAATTTGGCTAGAGTTACAGTACAATACATACTTGAGGGCTTGGCCTTTTCAGTTAAAAACTAAAATGGGGTTAGATGAGGGAAAGGTGATTTCAGCCATTTTAGCTTTGCTTATTTGGAAAGTTTATGAAAAAAAACCTCACCACCCCAGATGTTCTCATTTTCTCTTTATAGTGGTTTAGCAGATTTTATGTTTGGGTTATTCTTTAGAATTTTCTCTCTTATATCTGAGCTAAAACACTGTAATCTTTTCTATGTCATCTCCTTTGATGTGCGAAATAGAAGGATTATAAATCAGAGAATTCCTGCAAACAGAATCTATTAAGTCCCTTGGAAAAATTGTGTAAATGAATTTGCATGCACCACTGTGAAAGCCGAACTCAAACAGCTTGTGTTCTAGGAAGAAAAAAGAGAAAGCTCTTACTACCTCACACCAGCCAAAGGATGACAGCTATTATGTGCAGAATGCCTGATGTGAAAGATTTAGCTATAGTTTTTACACAGATTAGCAGATAAGGGGAAAAATAAAAGGAAACTTAATAGATGTGAATTCATAATGTGAGAAGCTGATAAAAAAATCCTGAGAGTACATACAAAAGAAAGGTTATTGTTCTACAAATGCATTTAGAAATGTAATATCTTCAAAAATTATGAACTGTGTGTGATGAAATTAAGCCTTTGAATAAATAAATATTGTTATGAAATGCTTCTGTATAAAACAAAACACCTGTGGCTCAAATTCAAGTTCATTGAAAACAAATGGGTTAGTAATCTAACATGTAGTGTTTTAATTCAGCAAAAGGACTTTCTTTGTTTTATGATGGGTAAAAGAAAGAGTGTGACTGTACATTTGGGATACTTAAATGGATGGTGATTATATTACTCATCATCATACCACTTGCTTCTTACTCTTAATTGCAAGTCTGGCAGTGATCAATCAGATCAATCGTCCTACAAACGATGAACTAACATGAAAACAGCTTCGACAGTTAACTTTTTTTGGCTGGCAGGTGTTCTTATCAGATAATACTTATAAAGTTATACATATTTTTACTGGAGCTCACATATATTTTATAGATATAAAAATACATACATAAACTGTTCATATATATGTACAACTGTATATATACATTTGCATATATATACATGGATATCTGTGTGTGTGTGTGTAAACATATGTACACTGGCCTATAGATAAGCCATATATCACAGGCAGAGAGAGAGAGGGAGATACAGGTGCATATCCATCTCTCAGGTCCACCAACACTCACAACTCTCAGTTGCTTCTCTGTGAAGACTAGGACTGACAAGGTGCTGTCGCTAAGCACAATATGGATTTGCCGCAGGAATCGGGTGGTGACATTGGATGGTCGGGAGGAGATCAGTCAGGGATAATAGCATCATCAATGGAGAGAGTTAGTCCAAGGGTGGCATCGAATTTGGAACTCTGTATCTTCCTCTGGATGAGCATCTTTCTACCCATAACTACAGGGATCCCGGAGAGACTGTGCCTCCTAAAAAGGGCATCAGAATAAAGTAGTGCCTCGCTCATTCTGCATGGTAGAAATGCTATACGCTTTCAGTGTCTGTGTGAGTGCATTCTCGTACGACTTAAAAACAGGTCAAAGTAGAGTGATGGTAAAACAGCATGAGGAAAATCTACTTAACTGATATATTTGCTCGTGTTTATTTGCCTGGCTTAACTGAGCAGCTAATGCCAGTTTCTAGGGCATATATTGGACGACATTATGTCTGTTGTATATAATCAGGAGAATGATATCCTGCCACCTTCTCAGTTGTGAGCCATAAATGTTGTCCTCTGGCTACACAAAACTCAAATTTAAAATGTTGTCATAAGTTGCAAATATGCAGAAATTACTTACTTTCTGCATCTTGTTAGATGAAGTATAAACTTTACCATTTACTGTTTTATTATTCACTTATTTCTTCTCCTGTGGAGTAGAAGAAAGTCTTCCTGAAAGCTGTTGGGGATGAGGATCAGTGCCAAATGAAATCTGAAATAAAATTGTCCGAAACAAACAGCGAAGTTGTACGTTCCTCTGGCATGTTTTGGTATATAGATTATAATAATTTCCCTTAGGATATAATCCTGTTCTCCTGACAATAGATATTTGCTTCTGGCTATGATTTTCAAAAGCATATAAGTTACTTCAAAGCACGATTTTTATCAGTTTGAAATGGAGCTGTGCCTCTGAATTATGGAGATACTTTAAAATTGCTTTCCTTTCAGTTTAGTAAAGTGCACTCAGATTCTCTAATACACGAACACAGATTACTTTTTATCTTTGAACAATTTCTACATATAAGAAAATACATCTTTTTTTTTGATACTACACATTCCTTGCTTGATTATGTGAGAAACAATTTTTTTTGGCTGATATATCATTTTAGGCTGATAGCATAGAGAGTACTCCCACTCTTATCCCATAGGTGAAAATACACTGTTCGTGACATCTCAGATACAACAGTGATGACAGTAAAATGAAAATATTACTCAAACACTTGTTTAAATGATTGAATTGTCCAATAAGCTAAAAGCAGATGCATTTATTATTTAAAAGAGGCACAGGTTTCTGACCACAGAAACTTCTGAACTTGCTTTTATTATAAAGATTAATTTCAATGAAAAATTCAGCATTCAGGGTGTGGGGAGTAGGACACATTTTATATGTCAACTTAAATATACTATATTTTCTTAATAAATAATTCAGTCATTTTTTTCTTGTCTCTTATTTGTAAGTTGACCACTGAGTTATGAAGTGGAAAAACCTACTGCCACTACTGTCTATGCTGAAAAAATGGATCATGAGGGACTGTCGCAGGCCTACAACTCTGTGGGATGGAGCAAGGCAATCCACAACAGGATGGGCAGACCTTGGAAGCATGGACACTGGGCAAGGGAGGTTGACTCCCTGATGATTCCACATTTACTCTCCAATGAACCAGATACTACTCAGAGCCAGTCTTATTCTCTTTTTTGAGTGACAATATTGGAGGAGTAGAAAAACACCAACAAATTGGATACATTATCCGTCAGACATAAGATAACCAGAAGGGAGGTCCAGAATTTCATTTTCAGCTGCCAGGTTCAAGATCCCGGACAAGGGCTCTGGCAGGGTACACCCATTCTGCAGTGCCATGATAACCAGTACAAGGTCCCCTTCCTGGTACCAAGGAAGGTAGTCACCTTCCTCACCTAAGTCTGCTCACCACTGGCTCATAACAGTTGTTCGGCGATCAGTTTAGGGTGGGCAAATCCACAAGTGCTTTGGTCATAGCCTAGATAGGTAAGCAATTCCTGTGTTTCTGTAAAGTTCACATCTTTGGCACCCCAAAGTCATTGCCAGATTGACAGCTATTCAGGATCTTCCTTTCCTTTGCCTCCTTTTCCAAAAATAGTCTGGTACTTCTGCTCTGGACATGGCTATAAGCCCACTCAAAAGCAAAAGAAGTAAAATGGTATCTAAAAAAAAAAAATTAAAAATTAGTCTTTAGTGAAAATCAGCTTTCCCTTTAACAAACTTCTGAATTCTGCAATTCTTTTTGTTGCTGTAAATCATAAGCCAATATATATATATGTGTAAATGTTGTAATATATTTAAGTATTAAGTCTAAAACTCACTCATCCCTCACTCAATTTTTCAGACTGCAAATAATTTGGGACAAGAGCACCTATTAACTTATGCAATGTGGAACACAATGGACCTTCTATACTTCTGCTCCCAACTCACATAAACATGACACAATGACTTTTAAAATATAACCTAGCTTTAGATTTATGCTCTTGCATTGTAAAATATGGGAAATAAATTTGAATGCTGGAACTTTTTTCATATTAAAAGTTCAGAAGATTTGGGTTGTGCTAAAACAAAGTTTGAAACCTTGACAGTTACTGTGAAAAAGATTTTCTCACCTGTGCACTCCAGAAAAGAACTGATTCTTGGCTTAGGTGATTTCAAACATACAGCTGTATTTCCTTATGACAAGGACACCTGCAGGCAAAAGATATGCACTAAAAATTGTTTTGAAAATTCTAGCTACTCAGAAATTTTCACAAAACAATGTTTCTTTAAATAATATCTATCCACAAGCAGAAAAATGAAATCCATCAATTTCAAAGTGCATTGTAGGGTCAGGGAAGCTTACACTTCATTAGCAATTTCAAATTGTTTTGTATCAGGCCTAATTAAGCCTGAAAACAGAATAAAAATCATTCATTAGAAAGTGTTGGCCAAAAGGTAGTCAAAATTTAATTCAGAGTATGTATATTCTTTGCCTCCAAAACCCACTGATACTCAAACACATGCAGAGGCAGAGAAAAGCCCCTATGGCATGGCTGTGCATGCACATAACAACAATGAGAAGTGAAGGTATTTGAATCCATTACCAGACAATCACTGCTATAATGGAGGTGGCAAAATACAAGACATTTTCAGATATTAATGGGCATGGAGAGAAAGAGTGTCTTCTAAAGAGGGAGGAGAAGAACCATCAGCAAAAGATAAAGCAGTAATGTGGACTCAATACTTATTCACTAAAATTTGTCAGCTAAAACATATATTTCATTAAAGCTATAATTTAGTGAAATACTTCACATCAAGTTCAGCAATTTTAAACTTTCATAAAAAATCTCAGAGTGCATCTAAATTAATATTTCATTTAGGTTTGGATTATTTTTTTTCTGCTTTAACATCTTGTTAGGAAGATTTTGTTATGTTCAAAGTTCAGGGCAACATCACATGTTGCTCTGCATGTCTTAGCCTGGCTGAAAGAGCTTTTTGTCTTTACATTTTTTTTCATTCCCAACTGATTAATTCAGTTTAGCCATTTGCTCCTCCTTTCCATAACTGAAGGTTTGTTTATGTTTGGCTGATGCTGTGCATTTTGGTAGCAAGAGTAAACTGGTTTCTGATACAGCCCCATTAGTACCAGCAGAAAACCAGATGGATGCCTATTCCTCCTATCTCATCCTCCTCTCTTTCGTTCTCTTTTCTCTGCTTATTACACAATTTGTTTTTCAAAGATCTATCCTGATGTTCAACCTCTTCTCTAACTTGGTCTGTGAAATTTAGTAAAAGTTCAAATCAAAATGGTTACTTACAGAATTTTCTGCTAACTGCAGGATACTAAATATGTGTTGAGAAACAATGCCCAAAATGTTACTAGAATTAAACTTGCAGGTTTAAGGGGGTTAAAGAGAGGGCGAGATCTGAGGTCTAGGAAAAAAAAAACATGTCATCCTGAAGTTTTGACACTGGTTTAAAGCAGTAAATTCTGCTTTTTAACTTTCCCTTTTGAGAAACATATTAAGATATTAAAGATACTAACAGCTATACAGTTACTACATGCACACAGGTATAGAGTACTACAAAGTTTTCCAATAGTAACAGAATTTCGGGATCAAGAAATGATTCTTTAGCCATCTACTCCAAACTGTTTCAAGCACTGAAGAGCAATCAAAAGCAAATTATGAATATGCTATCCTCCTTCTTATTATTGCTGTTACTTAGCAGAATTTCATGAATTGTAAAGGTCTTCATTGGAGGGAGAAGGATATATCATGTAAAAATACAGATAATGTAAATCTTGCAGCAGAGAACTTATAACCTAAATGCTTACCTTTTACATGTACAAAGCACGCATCCTTGGATAGGAGAAGCAGCACACTTCCCTTCCTCATGACTTTATGCTGATTTGCATATTGCACCATGATTCACGGCAGCGCAGTGGAACAGTGGATTTTTTTCCTCGTAATACAAACTTTACCTTGCAGATAAAAAAAAAGAAAAGAAGCCACAGAGCTATAATCAGCAGATCATAGAATGAAAGAATTATGAGTTTTATACTGGCTAAAAAAATCTTTGAATTCATTATCTTTTTATGAGTTTCACGTACATGTGAAATTTCAAATTAATAGGGCCTTATTCCATTCATATTTGGTGTTAGAGGAGTCTTAAGTGAGCAAATGTAACTCATGTTCAATTTAAGAGTTCTTCAAACTAGCAAGATGTTGCAAAGTGATTAAGGACTAGGCCCAGAAAGCTTTACCAGCTTTAATAGTTTAAATTAATATAAGCCGTCGGTTTGGGGGGTTTAACATATACCTGAATAAGATGAATAAAATTATTCATCAAATAAAGCACCCTTTTGCAGTGAAATATATTGTCTTCAAATTCTTTTCCATATCTCTGATACGAGCACTACCATTTCCAATCTTTCCTTTCAATGTAGGATTACAAAGCCTATACTACTGCTCATTATACACTTCTGTGAGAGAGATGCAGTAGAAACAAGTGAAGTAATCAAAGGTAGAAGCAGTTACGGTTCTGAAAGATCAAAGAGTAAGTAAAATAAGTAATAAGGGACACACAGTCTTGTATATTAAACAGGCAAATCATTCTCATTTATGCTATGAGAATATATGCTATTATGCCTGTCAAGCATTTTAAAGAAAATTTAGACAATTATGAAATGTATTGTTAAGCATTTCTACAGAGTTTTATGGTTTTGAGTCACAACAATATTCAGAACTTCTTATTTCATTGTTCCCACAAATCAAGTGTGAGTTGCCAACAATCACAGAGCAATTCAGTCTACATATAAGAATCGGAGCCAAAGGTTTCATTGTCCAAAGCATAATCTATTCTACATACCTCTGCTGAAAACATAAATAAGGGAATAATTTACTGTACATGGTCAGAAACTCAAAGTGATTTTATAGTTTCTGCATTCCAGGTATTACAGATGGCTTTGTGTCGTGGTTTAGCCCCGGCTGGCAACTAAGCACCACACAGCCACTCGCTCACTTCCCCCCGGTGGGATGGGGGAGAGAATTGGAAGAGTAAAAGTGAGAAAACTCGTGGGTTGAGATAAAGACAGTTTAATAGGTAAAGAAAAAGCCGCGCATGCAAGCAAAGCAAAGCAAAACAAGGAATTCATTCACTACTTCCCATTGGCCGGCAGGTGTTCAGCCATCTCCAGGAAAGCAGGGCTCCATCACGCATAACCGTTACTTGGGAAGACAAATGCCATCACTCCAAACATCCCCCCTTCCTTCTTCTTCCCCCAGCTTTATATGCTGAGCATGACGTCATATGGTATGGAATATCCCTTTGGTCAGTTGGGGTCAGCTGTCCCAGCTGTGTCCCCTCCCAACTTCTTGTGCACCCCCAGCCTGCTCACTGGTGGGGTGGTGTGAGAGGCAGAAAAGGTCTTGACTCTGTGTAAGCACTGCTCAGCCATAACGAAAACATCCCTGTGTTATCAACACTGTTTTCAGCCCAAATCCAGAACATAGCCCCATACTAGCTACTATGAAGAAAATTAACTCTATCCCAGCCTAAACCACCACATTCTCCACCCCTTATTCCATACCATTTATGTCATGCTCATGTCCCACACTATCCAATACATCCTCATTAACCACCACCTCCTTTCCCATCCTTTGATAAAATACATAGATATCATTCCCCTAGTCTATGGACCACTGCTGTGAAATGTCTGTAAAATGTCCATAAATGTCCACAAATGTCCACTGAGTTCATTTAGTCCATGACTTTGGGCTCCATCTGTGATGGTGGTCACTCAGGACAGGAGAGATGGTGTGTTGCATGGAGTTAATGGGCACCAAAGCCAGCTCAGGTCAGGCCGCTGCTGCACTTGCACTGCTTCTTGTAAGGCTTGTCCTCCATTGGTTCAGCTGGTTCCTGCTATAGTAATTCCTGTATCATGCAACTCAAATCATGGGTTACAACAATTTAAAGGTAGATCCATTACAATCTCCACCCCTGGTCCCTTTGGGCCAGGTTATAGGGTTTAATATTGCAATGAACTCCTCCCCTTGCTCCTAGCCTGGCTAGCAACAAGGGGTTCCTGCTGTAGTAATTCCCATAACTTGCAACTCAAATCTCAGGTTACAACAATTGAAAGGTATTTCCTTTACAGTCTCCACCCCTGGTCGCTTTGGACCAGACCATTGAGTTTGACACTGCAATGAACTCCTCCCCTTGCCCCTGCTCCGGCTTGGACTTATCCACAGATTGCAGTCCCTTAGGGGAGTACCTGCTCCAAGTGGAGCCTTATCTATGAGCCACAGTCTCTCCAGGGGTATACCTGCTGCGGCATAGACTTGCCCACAGCCACAGTCGCTTTGAGGTGCACCTGTTCCAGCATGGCCTTCTCCATGGGCCACAATGCCTTCAGAGATATACCTGCTCCAGCGTGGCCTTACCCACAGCCACAGTCCCTTCAGAAGTAAACCTGCTCTAACGTGGCCTTACCCATGGCTGCAGTCCCTCTAGGGGTGTACCTGCTCTGTCGTGGGCTTATCCATGGCCACACGCTTTGAGGTGTTCCAGCATGACCTCATGCACAGCTACTGATGCTTCAAGGTGTTCCTGCTGCAGCATGGACTTATCCACAGCCACAGATGCTTCGAGGTGTACCTTCTCCAGTGTGGACTTATCCTTGGGCCACAATCCCTTCAGAGGCAGACCTGCTGCGGCCCAGACATAACCATGGCCACAGATGCTTCTAGATGTACCTGCTCTGGCATGGGCTTATCCACGGCCACAGATGCTTTGGGGTGTCCTGCTCCCATGTGGACTCATCCACAGGTCACAGTCCCTTCGACTCGAGTTCACACTGGAGTTCCAGCCTGTCCAGTACAGCAGCACAGAAACAGCAGCGATGCCCTGGCCATCTGCCAGCCCAGGCACATCGCCACTGCTGTTATCAAAATGTTCCCAGGCACAGCACAGTAAGATGAGAAGCAGCACAGCAGTACAGCAAGCAGCAAAAGCAAAAAGCAGCCACTAACAAGCACTAGACTCTAATATACAGTAAGGCAAGTAAGTCCCATGGCAAGCAAAGCCTGCCAATTAATAGCTAAACAGCAATAACAGCTATAAATTTGACCTAGCACATTCCAATCAAATCTGTCATTATCTCAAACCCTTCGAGCCCCACGTTGGGTGCCAAAAAGTACTGTCATGGTTTAACCACAGCCAGCAACTAAGCACCACACAGCCACTCGCTCACTCCCCCACAGTGGCATGGGGGAGAGAATCAGAGTAAAAGTGAGAAAACTCGTGGGTTGAGATAAAGACAGTTTAATAGGCAAAGCAAAAGCCACGTGCTCAAGCAAAGCAAAACAAGGAATTCATTCACTACTTCCCATTGGCCGGCAGGTGTTCAGCCATCTCCAGGAAAGCAGGGCTCCATCACGTGTAGCGGTTACCTGGGAAGACAAAACACCGTAACTCCAAATGTACTCCCCTTCCTTCTTCTTCCCCCAGCTTTATATGCTGAGCATGACGTCATATGGTATGGAATATCCCTTTGATCAGCTGGGGTCAGGTGTCCCAGCTGTGTCCCCTCCCAACTTCTTGTGCACCCCCAGCCTACTCGATGGTGGGGTGGGGTGAGAAGCAGAAAAGGCCTTGACTCTGTGTAAGCACTGCTCAGCCATAACGAAAACATCCCTGTGTTATCAACACTGTTTTCAGCACAAATCCAAAACACAGCCCCATACTAGCTACTATGAAGAAAATTAACTCTACCCCAGCCAAAACTAGCACATTTTGCCATGTAATTTCTAGAACATTTAATGTCCCAGTAGCATCCTATTTCTAAAACAAACATGAACAGATATTGAGCATGCCAAAAAATACAAAGCCAAACTACTAAATAGTTACTTGAAGGGTTGCAGAAATGCATAAGTCAACGCTGATTTCGGAGAATAGCCTGACATTCCAAAGAATCTATTTTTCATTTCTGCAGCTGAGACTTACACCATCTGGCCTAATAACTACAGTAAGGCAGAGGGAAATAGTAATTCAAGTTCAACTCATTTTTGGAACTGTGCTCTGAAAGGTAAAAATTGATAAGAGAAAGGAATGAACACAACCCAAACTTATGTTTATAGACAGTATTATGACTTCAATATCATTTTGATTTCATGTTGAAAAACCTAGGTCTGAGACAACAATTTTGTCAGAAACAATGACACTAACTTACCTTCATGCCTTTGTGGTCCGTTGCTCATGAACTTAGCTTCATCCCCTACCATGCAAATTTCTCTTTCAGTGCAGCTGCTTGCTACAGCTTCCTGTTTAAGAGGAAGGTATTGCCACACTATCATAAAATAACTTTTTAATTTAGACCAGAGCTTGTGGAACAACATAAGTGGTTGGAAAAAAATGGCATGTTCACAGGAACTGAGGAGTGTTCAATAAAGCAGTGTTTTATCTGATCAGCTAGACGGAGATTTCAGAATCCTGCTGACAGGTTAGAAAGGCCTATTTTAATATGCATATATGACTATAGGCTATTTTTTGAACTGTTAAAACTATTTTATAGTTGAATTCAGCTGAATATTCAGCTGTCCCCATTTAATATTTTTTTCTCTGTGAAGCTCAATAATTATGCTGGTGCTATCTCTGTTTAACAGTTAAAGTTATCCTCCTCTTCATTCACTCCTCCCATCTCATTCAGCTTCCTTATGTGACTGTCAAAACTTACTCTGACCTGAACATTAGAATAAGTCTAGAGTAAGCCACATTTTGAGTCAGGGAAGAGTATTGTTTTGATCAGTACAAGACAATGACACTTTCATTTACTTTTCCTCAGTTTGTATTTTGTTATTTGAGTATTTTCCTTTTGAAAGAAAATTTAGAATCCACAGTTTTCAGACTTTGTTTGAAGATACTTGCCTTCTAATTACAACCTGCAGACACATTAGACTGGGGGAAAAATAATCTACTCTCCATCGATATGACTAAAACTCTGGTTAGCACATCTCCTTTTAAAAGGTAATTTCCATTCCAAATAACAAAAGCCAGCAACATCTCCTGCCACAGTATGTCAACATGTAAATCCCAAGCAAACATCAGCGTGTGATAAATCAGCACTTTTTAATGCAGACTTCTTCATCATAACCCATACCCCTTGACTTTCCTCTTTGCTAAATCATGAGGCACTATACACTCTGCTATATGCTGTTTCACTTGGTGAGGGCACCACGTGCAGCCGGGAAGCCGCCGATATAGCTCACCTCCTTACCCTCCTTCAGGATGCTACTGATCAGGTCCATCTGGCTAGTGGATCACAGGAGTGCAAAACCCAGTTGTGTTTGGAGCAGGAGAAAGGCTGCACGTGAGGAGGGAATAAATTTGTTTGACGATGGCGCTTGACACTTCAGAGGCCTGAAATCTGGGCCAGAAAATCTTCTCTCACATGGGAGTAGCTGAATCCCTTATTAGAACCTGACTCTAACTAAGTTCAGCTGTAGCTACAGGAAACATTCCTATGTGGAGATTTGGGAAGTACTGCTGGGAAACAGACCTATAAAGGTCATCACCCAGGAGGTCTTTCCTCAGATTGGATTTAGCATAATTTTGAGATTTCTTTGCAGTGCTGTTGCTAGTATTTCATCAAGTTTACCTTCTTTCCATTCAGGCATATTTACTAATATTTCCCATGATTCACTTGCTATAGCGGCCATTTCTGGAAGATGTGAAGTAAAGAAATGCTAAGCCATTTCTGAGTCACAGGAATGTAAAAGAAACCATAAATAATGTAATTATAATGCAATTTTTTATTACATGCCATCTTGTAGAAAATGCTGTGAGATTCTATTGAATAGAAATAATGGAAGTTTTAAAACTGATGGAGTCTATGGAATACGTAGCAACACAGCCATATATTTGAAAATTACCTGATATACAACAGATTCCTTTTCTTTTTGATTGCTTTGTGAGTGCAAATGCTAGAAGAAAATACATGTACCTAAGAACAGAACTTCATTTCTCTACTGCTCAAAACAGTTTATATAAGTAATCTGTAAGTAATTTTACAGATACCTAATTTTTAAAAGGCCCCAGAAAAACTGCCACTTTGCCTACTATTGCAAATCAATTTTCCAGCACTAGGTGTTGATTAGCAATGGGGGTGGAGCGGGGAAGATGAGGAAGAGTGGGAAGGAAAACAACAGAGCTCATGGTGCTCATATACTTGATAAAAAAATAGCAGGGTGTAAGACCCTAGACTTGGATAAAAAGAAACGTTCTTTTAAATAGTTCACAATATACTGAGAGGAATTCTGATTCCCTGTAAGAGGGCACTAGGTTTAAAGAGATCTGGTTCTGCTCTTGGCTCACACACTGTCCTACTGCATGGCCTTCAGCAAAATACCCATTTTTCACTGACTCCCTTCCCATCATTTGCAAGTTCTGATTATTTACATTGAAAGACCTCAGGGAAAAAAACCCAAACAGACAGTTTCTTATTGTTATATTTGCTATATTCCAAGCCAAATTTATAGTAGCTAAACTAATGCAAATAATAATAATGCTATATTTAAATGTCTGTTGATCATGTGACTGAAGCATGGAGTATAATGCGTGCGTACAGAGGAACTGAGCTATGACTGTCTGAGAAACAAACCTTTATGTAGAGGAAACTAGAGCAAAAAGAGAGGTGCAAGAGGTATAGTGACTCTAGAAGCTTCTGTGTTGATCTTTTTTTTCATGTTTTCCATTTAGCAGACATGCCAGAACTGCAGGGGCTAGGTTTGTTTCGGTGCTACACTGCCACAGAGGTTTTCCGGGTTGCACAGACATAGGTGGTCTTGGCTTCTCATTAAGAGCAAAAAGAAATAGATTTGTGCTGCATTTCTTATGCAAGAGTATCACCTCCTGACCCTCCAAAATTAGATTTTAGTTCACAGAAATCCAGTAGGAGTTCACTAGCTACATAATCTTCAATTCTTAATTCAAGGTTTCCTGATTTATAGAATGCCCCTCTGTTTTTAACAGTAATTTGCAAATACTATTCACAGCATCACACAGACAGCGTGGGGAAGTACTTTTTCAGTCCACTTAGTTTTTCTCCTTCCCATCTACAGAGAAACCATGCCTGGTGCCTGTATCAGATAACTATATCAAGTTCATTCTGAAATTCTAAGAACACCTTGATTTCTCACATTTTATATCTGAGAAAGAAAAGGCATAGACTGAAACTTGTATTGTTAAAGCTGTGTTGTAAGAAAAGAGAGAATGGCTATATTTATTTCATGTGCATAATCTATTTACCCATCCTTACCACTTAGCTCAGTGTGTTTTTCAGGCTCCTCCCTCTCTGTCTGGCTCTGTTTTCACCTGATGAGCTCCTGGGTCAAAAGCACTGAATCTTGCAAATTCCAGACTGATATCCATATCGGCATCTGAGGAAGGCCAAGCTCTATTTCCCCTTCTTCGTTCATAGCCATCGCTCCAAAGGGCAAACAACACAATCCACGCATTTGCTCAGTAAACCTGCTGTCCTTTTAGTAAAGTGCTTTTCAGTTCACAGCTTCCTCTCAAACATGCTGCAAAGGCGGTGTGTGCATAAAGTGAGAATGGAAATTCAGAGATGGTGGTGGTGAAAGGACTGTGGTAAAGCAGTGTACTCTTCCACAAAACAGCATGATTACAAACTGTAGGACATTTTATAAAATGGCAGCAGATGTTTATCTTGACTACACAGACATAAAGTTTTTTTTCCCCTAGCCGTATAAAATTAATATTAATCATCAGAATGTGATATCAAACAATGCAAATTAATAGGACTTTATACACAGAGATGAAGAAGAGGCACTGTCTTTTAAAATATGCATGCAAGCAAAGAGAAGATGGGTTATTTTACTAACGGTCTCATGCAGGTTCTTGTCCTTTTAAAATATTTTTATTACTTATTACTTATGTTCTAAGTCAAGGGGAAAAAATGGTTTCGCTGTTCATTCTTAGACCATTTCACACTGCCAGAGTGCACATGAGCAAGTTTGTATTTCTTCAGCCAAGCAAGTGCAAGCTACAATCTTGACAATGTTTAAGGTGCAAGATGGAGTGCAGATTTGACCAGTTCTATGTGTTTTTGAAGGTTCTGGCTTTCTCTGTAGGAAATTTGTTCTACAATATTTGACCTCTTGTTATCTAGTAACAGAATCATATTTTTTTATGTATTTTCCAGTAGGCTAATAAAGCTTGATTTAAATGTGCTTAGATTTCTCCACAAGGACCTAAAAACTTTTAAAAACAAAATTTTATTTGGCTAAAGTGAGAATAGAAATTCCATTCTGAAACTAGACATACAGCTTTAAAATAGAGAAAATTGAAATTAGGGAAGAAAACAAAAGCTACAAGGTTTATACGCCCCTTTTCTTCTGCCAGCTGTCTTTCTGAAGGTCAGTCCTTGCTGTCGGTCCCTCAGTGACTTTCTGAGGAATGAAACCTCTGCTCTGGTCCCTAGGAAGCACTTTCTGGCAAGGCTGAGGTCTGTCTGCTCCTTGCTGCCCACTGCATTCCCTTTAGTAACCATGTGAGACTAAGCAGCTCGCTCTGTTGCCTTCTCCCCTCTGTAGTTCCCATAGGAAAGATGCAACCTCCCTCCAGACAGCCCACCTGACCTCGTCTTGTCAAGTACAAGTGAGCCCTCTCAAAACCAAGAAAGAGCAGCGAATGCTTTCCCTCAAAGCAGGTCAAGAGTTTCCCTCACTTCTTTTGGAGGCAGATGACAGTGATCTCTGTCCAAACAGGCAGGTTGTGAGCCAGATCCCCAGCTACGTGGCTTCCCTGTCAGTGCAAAAACAAACACCGGGCATGTCAGCAGACATATCAAAAAATGAACACAGGGCTAACTTAGACCTCACTCAAGTTTCACTTGGGTACATGCATGCATGTTAGGACAGCCTGTAGTCACTAATGCTAAATTATTATTGTCTGTATTTACCATTCATTTTTATTTTGTTACCATTTAAAAACAAGTCTGGTTCTCATTGTGCTAGACACTGCATGAACGTAATTGATGAGGAAGTCTGTGTCTCTAAAAGCTTTTAGTCTGAAGGATAAAGCATAACTACGAGATGAAACAATCAAATCAACTGGATGAACTTGGGGAAAAACATGCTCAAAAAAATAAATCCACAGTTTAATATGTTCTGCATCACAGTCACAATTTTTCCATCTGTTTCTGACTGATAACAGCCTGAGAGGTACCACTTTCCATCTTACTGCTTTATTTAGTAAAATGTTATGTTAAAAAAAAAATGTTGCCTCTCTGTGGGGCATTAGTGGAATGAGTACAAGTGAATACAACTTTTTAGAGGTTTTGGCCTTCCAATTACTTCCAAAGGAAGATAAATGCAGTAAGCATCAAAGTGATTGTTCGCTGTCCTATATTGTCAATAAAACTGGTAGTTCTAATAACAGGCAAGTCAAAGAAACCAAGTACATCTCAGTCCTTCAACCTTTCTGTGTGTAATCCCACCAAAGTCAAGAGTTGTACAGGATTGGATTCAGCCATAAGATATTGCAAATTAAAGTTTCATTTCAGGAAATGAATGTAAATAAACCAAACCAAAGTATAGAGAGGAGAGAGGTTTCTCTTTCATTTAACTTTTCAGAGGGAGGAAAAAATCTTCTATTGAAAGGTACTAGCCAGCAAAAGTAAATCTAAGAAATTTTGCTGAAAATAGCTAAATTCATGTTGTATTCACAACCCTTTTATCAATCTTTTAATGTACTCCCATAATATTTTCATTGGTGGAAGCCAGCGATTTATGTCCATTTTAATTACGATTCACAATAATTGTGTTGTCTTAAAGAACCTTGTCAAAATTTTCAAAGGATACTAAGCTAATAGAAAAATTGAAGGCATCACTTCTGTATTTATTCACCCTTGAAAAAAGTTTAATTTTAATATGGTCACTTATAAATCATTATTAACATACATTAAAACACCCTTTAATATCTAATGTACAGAAAAATATTGTTCTAAAATATTTTTTTTCCTGTACTTATTTCACTTTGGTTCAAGGTGTAGACAAAGCATATTATATCTAATATTTGTCAAGATCCATTTTACCTTGAAATCTATCCATCTAGCATCATTTTAGTTAATACATTTTAAGTAAGGATAAAATTTGGTAGTCTAGACAATTTTCTATCTAAGATAAATCTTAAATTTTATGTTTATATCCCAGGATAAAGGGTGAGATGTGGGGACTTCATTTGTGTCTTGTTTAGCTTCATAAGCAATATTTAAAGGGTCAGCTGTATTTACCAAACTGATTCTTCATTGATTTTTGCTTCTGCCATGTAGCTTATTGATTTATTTGTTCTGCTGGAAATTGTCTGTCAGCTGTTCAATTTGACCAGCTGGCTTTTCAAAAACATAATTAGGGAGCAAGCACTTCATCCTGGGTTATGGATGTGAGAAGTTCTGGCAGAAGCAGAGTCACACACATCTAGGGCAACTGCTGTTTGCCGGGTGAGCCTGTGTCCATGGTCAGTTGCACTGTGCCCCAGGTTGCTGCAGCTGAACTCCTTCCCTTCCTTCAACGAGGTCATGTAAAGGTAGCTTGAGCTCCTCCGTCTTACATTGTGATCCATAATATAATAGTGTATTGCGCTATATTTAGGTATGCTAATTTATCTACATCTCAGAGAACTAGGTTGCTTTTGTCGTCCTTTCATAGCAACAGGAAAAATGTAATCCCCTCTAGTAATTAATTTAAAAACTAACATAAGCTTTCTGGCTGCATTTTGAAGTGTCCTCACTTTTTCTTTTCTTTCTTTTCTCTGATATGATCAATAGTCTTCTATTTGCCACTCAGGCCATCTCCTACTTGGCTGTTAATTTAGAAACTTCCTGAAATAGAATTTTTCACCTTCAGTTTTCTATTTAACACATGCCAAACATGACTTCTCAGGTAACGTGAAAGATAGTTTCTTTCTCATCACAAGAAAAAAGAAAATTTCTATCTATTTTCAAAATTATTTTCAAAGGATGGAAGTGGGCTGCAGTATTTTGACCGGCCTTCTTTCTTTCTTTTTGTTGGTTGGTTTTGGGGGGGGAGTGTTGCCTTTTTTTTCTGGAAGCCCCAAAACTGATTAAGACTCAAGCTGTTGAGACAAAGTCATTTTGAAATATTACTTTGAAGTCCTATATTTCCTTAGTATTCTTTAACCTAGAGACTTAGCTTACCCAATAACATACTGAATAGCATAAGTTCCACTGACAGGAGAGATATGAAGAAATTATGCTCTTCATTTCATCTAGTTTATTTTTACTTTTGAATGTAGGCATAGAGAAGACACAAAGATTTGTGGTATTACATGTAGTTCATAAATAATCACAATCTTTGGGACTTTTTTCTTTCAAGATTTTGCTCCTACTACCAGAAAAACTGGACACAAATTATAAGGTAAATAAATATCAGAAAATCTGATGCCTATATTAACACAGTATAACATTATACCTCATAAATATATTCTTTCAATATTCATACTATACTTGATACTTTCAATTAGTACTTCCTTCCTTTTTCAGTTGTACTCAAGTGTCACAAGAACATTCTTAGACTCAAAATCTATAGAAATTCAAAGATAAAAACTGTTTTTCTACTAAAGTACAGCTAAAACAAGAAATGTTTGTTAGTATTTTATGAGAAAAGACATAATAATAGATGTAAAAGGAATAGAAGGAAAGGAAAAATAGGAACTATAAAAGTGAGCTAAAACACTAAGAGAAGAAAATAATGGCGCAAGAATAAACTTGCCTGTAATTTCTTCTCACTCTTGGCTTACATTTTTGAGGCAGAGACTGATTTTATATACTGTTCAAAAAATAATCGTTTATAAATCTCAGATAACGGTCTCAACAGAAAATAACATTATCATATACCATTTCACACATCAAATACTCATTTCCAATTCAATATAGACCTTAGAGTTTTGAGTGGTTCACTAATCTTAAAAGAACTTAAGTAGAGGTTCACGTTTAAGCATACAGTTAAATTCCAGTTCCCGTTTTGTTTTACATATGCTACTACTCTGTCCTTAGTTTTTAGCAGATTTCATCGTGTTACTAAATATCTTTTATTTCATTGGTAAAATTATGTAAGTACCCATATATTAGTTTTCCATATGTACATTTTAATGAGGAATAAAGGAAACTACATTTTAATGGACAATTCATTGAGAAATGGTCAACATTTGCATTTATACTTCTGCTGTATCTTTTTGTGCTGTCTGCTTATATGGAACTTGTTTACTGTTCAGAAGTCATTTAAGTCTATAAAACACATCATACTTTAAAGACAGCAAAAGGAGAAAAGGAAGTTATACAGTTTATCCGAACTGTAAGTAAAGGGAATTCTGATGGGTTGTTTTAAATATTTTACATTTTCTTTCAAGGCAAAGGAATGTGGATTTTATTTGATATTAAATTGTTTTATAAAACCTTAATGGACTCTTTATTCCTGCTAGTAATCATAATCCTTTTTAAATTATATGGCACCATTGCATACAGTAAACAATGTCCCTTTCACTGCAATGTATACTAAAGCCAATAACAATACCTTATTGGGAAGCAAAGTTAATAGCTGTAACTGGCAGCAATTTTTCAGCCTCTTGCCAGCTTATAGCTGTTGAAATATTAATTCTTATGTCTCTCACAGAGAATTGTAATTGCTGAGCTACCACACTTACCAAGCATTATCAACTACTAAATATTTCATCAAAAATGATGTAGCAAATCAGTCCTATTATGTGTTGTTGTGGGGATTTTTTTACTCCTCACATATCTACATGTCAATACTGCCCTTGGCTAGCAGCATACTTGCTTCTCCTAAAGAAGCCAAGAAGTTCCACACTAGGACATGTGCAACCCACAGCAGGTTACCAGTTAACCCTAAACCATGGGTACGGGTGCATTGCAGGGGTCAGTGGGGCAAAGTCCATTAAGCTGCTCAGGCAGCTGCTTTTGAATTGCCACAAAAGACGATCTAACGTATTACAGAAAACTGAAATTGATGGTGGTTTACCTTAATATGACAGGCTGTGAACTGCTGTGGTTCATTACTTCAGAAGCAACTGAGCAGCCCCAGCAGCTGGCTGGGAACCAACAGGAGCAAGGAGAGGCAGGTCAAGCCCAAAGCCTTTGACACAGGAGATGAAGACCAGAAGCTGGGAGGACGGCTGGGACTGCCACACTCTTCTGGGTAAGTACATGTTTCCTGGGTCCTTTCACCCTTCACTAGATACCCACTTTTGGCTACTGTTGGAGGGAGGGTATGGAAATAGATGGCCCTTTGGTCCATATGGCACTTCTTAAGTTTCTGTTACCTACCCTTTCAAATATGACTAGCGATCACGGTTCAGGAATGTCCAAAGTACTTTGAAAAGATGTGGAGCACAGTGTAATTACCCATACTGAAAGGCCAAGTTTGTTAGCATCATCAGGCTGACACAACAAAACAACCTGCAGATTCTCAGAAGGTCTCTCCGCTATCCTGGACTGCTTTGCACCCTGACTTACTGTGTGGTATAGAAATACCTATTTTGCAGAACACTTTTCTACCTAATGATAGTTTGTGTGTGTTTACTCTGTTTCTTTTTCTTTACTTGTTTCATTTTATTTTAGGAGTGTCTTTGCATTTGAGATTTTGGGATTGCCTTTCTCTGGGACTGAATTCAAATGCAGCTGCAAGGCTTGGGCACTGCAACAACACATCTATTCCCACTAAGTGCTGCAGGCATAGAGTTAACATCAAGCTTGATTCTTACGAACTGAAAAATGTGGGAAGTATTTCTGTGACCTGAAGACCTTGATGTTTTAACTATAGTTCTTCTAATTATTGCTCTCCTTCTGACCATAACATGGGTCACATGCCTCCCTGATCATTCACTTTAAGATTTGCTATTCAGTCTCTGCTAACTCCGTTCTGCTTCTCTGCATGCTGTCACTTCTGCATGCTAACTTATGTGGTGCCAGTGATTTTCATACACTGATTAATTGAATTAGTTATTGAATGGAGACATAATTTTATCCTGTTATCTTTCACTTTACTCAAGCCTGTAACCTGCCCAAGACAAAGAAAGGCTGCTGTGTTCGGTGAACCACGCAGATGGTGCACATGGTGGTTTCTGAAAATATATTCAAGTACAACTGAATCTTTGAAGAATCTTTAACCTCCTTCTCAATCATGAGTATGTTGCTGGGTTATTTGAACGATTCTTGTGACAGCCTCATTTTCTAAAAGTGACCAGGCTTCTGCAATCCTAGTATTTTTAGTAGTTTATTTTAAAGGATTCTGATTATTAAAAAGTGATGAGCAATTATCCTGTGAAAATCAGGTCCCTTTGAAATAGCTTCGCATCTTGAGAAGTCATGGGAAAAATAAGCATTCCCTGGCAAGCACTGTGTGAAGTAGCCATCCTTTTGGCAAAGAGAAGCTTAGGCATGCATAATTTATCTACTTCCTATCTGTTACATGTGCCTTTTTTCTACATTTAGTCCCAGGATAACTATAGAGATCACTATGTTGCAGCTAGCTGGATAGATCCTTTTAAAGGCTATACTTGTTTATTTTATCATAAACAGTCTGACCCTACAGGTTTTTTTGTAGAGATGTACCTGATATCTGATTATTGCAAAAGCACTAATTCTGGCACAGCTACCTTTCTTTTCTAGTTCATTTCTCTGATTATGATTAAGTATTCAGAAGAGGATATGTCCCTTGACAGCCTACGTATGATGCCAAGTGCATGTGACTTTGCTCTTAAATTGAACTAACTAAAAAGAAAATTGTCCCTGCCTATCGATTTATATCAATTGGTACTGATATATCTCTCCTCCACAGAAAGCCAGCATTTCAGCCACACTGAATGGCTAGGACACATATGATTTCATTTTGGAATACATCACTCACTTTATAATGAAAATTGAAGCTAAGGTATTTTAAAGTCATGCTCTTTTTTTGTAAAACAAAAGAAAGCAAAACTCTTTTATTGAATCAAAAGTGGTTCCCACCTGTAGAAAAATTAGCAATGTGCAAATTCAAATCTCAGTTTACTGTATCTATATTGACATGCTGCCATTTCCTGAAGAAATGTTCTAAGCATTTTATTTCTCTTTTCTGTCAGTTCATGATCTGTCAGTCCTTTAAAAAGCAAGTCCCTTCTCTGTAAAATCCAGAATAATCACATGCATATTAAATATGGTTTCACAATGTTTTCTAATTGTGGTCATTCATGATATTAAAATATTGAAGTGGATATAAAGTTTTCTGTATTACATACGAGACATAATTTGAAATTATACACAGAAAAGGATTTGAGGCCCAGATTCATCACAATGCTCCAACTGCTTATTACTACAGGAAATGATGTGAAGGAGACGGCATGTAGTAGTGAATATGGTCTTTGATCTCCCTTTCATTCTCTTCTTGTAGTTATTAGATAAAAGTAAATCATATAAAGCATTTCAGTTATGAACTACTTTGATATAATAAAGGGGTTTTTTAAAAGAAATTAAATGTCAAAAAAATATTTTTTTTTTTTGTTCAAGAGCTGTTATGTGTGCACACACATGTAATTAATTGAGTAATCCAGTAAATATTTTCTTTGCATATTTTTCAAGAACTTAGATTATATTTCAAATTTTCAAAATACTCTAATTTTGTATTTGCATTGTAAACATTCCTAACAATCACAGCTGAAATCCAAGCTCTCTTTAATTAGGCTCTGTCATTAGGTATGCCATAGGAAGACAGTCCCAGGCATAAGTAGCATATATTATAACTACATAAATGATAAACAAATAACAATTTTTATCCCAGTTTTCCCTATAAAGGACTAGGGTTTATAGAAAATTTAAGTCTTGCCCAAAATCCTGTATAATTTTTCCAGCTTTCGCTGCTACAGAAAAGCTTGAAAAGATGATCTGAGTGCTAGAAGGACCAAAAATGCTGAAACACAGATATTAAAGTACAAAATAGAAGACATATTTTAAAATTTATTGCTTTTTTTTGGCTGGGTATTTGTTCATTATTTTCAAACATTTGTTGTTTTTATCATTTTTGTAATGAAAATATTTCTGTATATGGGAGTATAAACAGTCCTGGTGCCTGTTTGAATTGATATGCAGAAAAATTATGTATATATACAACGTACATTATGCTTGCATATGTTTTTAACACATTTAACTCAACATTAACATAAACACTGTGTTGTATTTAATTTGAAATTTGTTTTTAGTTTCCACACAAGCACATTTCAAGAAGTGACTTGTTTCCACCACCTTCCTGTTGTAAAAAACCTGACCCCAACAGAGCTTTCAGGAGCATGTTCCTCCATTGTAAAATGAAGCAGCTCCTTTTGTGCATCCTTCTGCTAAAATAATATATGAGCTCGAAATAGAGCTTTTATGCCTGAAAATGGATGACGATGGAACTTGGTGACAGCTACCCAAAAGGCAAACACCACTGATGGGATTCTTCACAGCTGAATTTAGCTGGCTGCAGCATAGACACTGACAGCTGATTTGCTCCTTTGTAACCAAATGAGAGAAACAGTCAATTTTGCAGTAGAAGTCCCTTGACCTCAGGACAAGGTGAACCGTTCCTGAGATGTCCCAGTTTCTCTCCATTGATTATAAGGGGGGTATGGAAGACTAGAGGAGATGTATTGTGTACATCTGGTGAGATGATTCCCACCCTTGGTGTTTATTCATTTAGCTATTCATCAATTAGAGATATTACAATACACATTTTTTTCAGTCACTGCTCAATGAACAATGGTTACTTCATGGGTCACTTAAACAACCACCAACACAAGTGGTGTACATTTGCAGGTGTACTTTAACTCATCCTGATTCCTCAAAGACCACAGGGTCACCTTAGGATTGCTGTGCAACAGCTCTACTACAGCCCTGGTAAGAGCCCACAAGGATGAGTGTATTAATTGGAGACTTCTTTAGACATTTGCCCTGGGCACCATCACTCTATGCTACACTGACATGTAAGTGAGGAAAAATTGCATGTATCAGTCATATTTCAACTCCAGTTTCCTTAATTTTGCTTCCAACATCCAAACTTCAACTTCCTGTACAAGATGGCTTGAGGGAACCTTCTATCACCAAAAAAGAATTAAGAAATGTTAGGATTTGCATAAACTTTTCTGTATGGCTGCCATGCCAAAAAGAGGCCAAGAATTATATTCACTGAACCCCATATAAACATAAAATACAAAATACTTAATTGAAAGTATTGAGAGAAAAAAAAAACAAACCAACAAAAAAGCAGCTGAAGATATGAAATTCAGGGGGAAAAATGCTGTAATTTCATCTTTAAAAACTTGTACGAGAATGATCATTTTCAAGGAATGAAATAAACTTAATGATCACTGTACAGAGGCTAAACAGGGACATGATTAGGATCTTTTCCTGATTGTTTTAGCTGTCTCAGCATAATCCTTTAGACTTTTAACTTCTTTGTCTGTTACAAAAATGACTTCTCTATTCCTCACCCTACTCCATTTCTCACAGATTTTACCATTTGTTCCTACAAATGGTTTGCTTGTGGTCTGTGTATCACACATTTGCTGCAGTTCTGAGACAGAGGTGCTTATGTACAAGGACAACATTTGTTTCTAATTTAAGAGTGCCTTAGCCTGACGAGGACACATGAAATCATAACCCCAAACAGTTTTACCCATAAGATTTTCATTACCTTACACTCTTATATATTTGCTAACTATTGTCAATATTCATATGTAGATGCCATTTTAATTTCATTTTACATAAAGTAAAAGTCTGTATGAGTATTTTGAATGAGAACAGAATAAACATTGTCATCATTCATCTGTGAAATGTTTATTCCTTTGTTACGTCTCCATGACTCATGCTGAATTGTATATTACCCCTCAATGAGTTCTATTGCAGCCCTTTGGCAACTTGTAGAAAGAAGCAATTTAAAGATACATAAAATGTTTTGATATATCTGCAGTTCTGATTTTCTTAAAGTTTGTACCAAAATGGATGTCGTTTACAAGCTATGAAGTGGAGTGGCCTGGCAAGGAATAGGCCAGATTTCACTCATAGTTAGCTCTATTAATAGGTCTTCTAGTGTTTCCAGGGCTTTGTTCATGCATATATGTATGCAAGTAGGTACGTATAATTTTAAAAACTGCCAGGCTGTTCTGTTTTCCCTCTACATGTTTAAGGATCACCTGATTTTTCTCTACTCAGCAAGTTGGAATTAATTCACATGCACTTCAGTTTGGTTTGCGTTGAAGAATCCAGAAAATCTAATTAGATTTTCAAGAGATCCTTTGAACAGAGATTCATGAGACCTCATCCAGATATTTCTTGCAGAAGTTCTTAAAACGACCAGGAAACTTTTCTTGTAGGTGGACTACAATTTGTAATGAATGCTTGATACACACGAGCCTACTTGGTAAACCTGTCATTACAGAGAACACCACTAAATTGCTACAGGCATTTTATTCAGTTTTAGTTAAAGTTTGGAAAAGGTATGCTGATGGCTGTTGGTTTAGTGTTTTGGGTTTCGTTTTAATTTTCCATTGCTGGTTTGTAGTCCTTTTCAATACTGCTGGGGGGTAGTATTTATATCATGAATGATATGAGTTCTGAGAGCAAACTACAAGAAAATTGCATATGCAGGCACAGTTGGCTAGGTTGTACAGCAGAGGTATCTGTTTTGCTTCAAGATAAATATCTATTGTATTTCACTTCGCTTTTTTTCCTCAGCACCAGTTTTTCAAGGGTTTTTGGTTCTTACTCTTTTGCCTTTTGGTGCAAGAGTATGAACCAAGATAACAGGAATTAGATTTTGCTCGCCCACCCACATATGGAAACTAAAAAGTCCAGGCCAGGGCAATGCTGTCCTGGCATGGAGCAGTACTCCACAAAGTCCACTTTCCAGAATAGCGGGGAACAGCAACACGCAGTATGGCATGCCAGAGGCAGGTTGCAACAGGCAGTTCGGTGATTTCAGAATTTGGTATAACTTAACCTGTCTGAATTCTTCCTCATAATCCTGAACTTGTTGAATTGTTTAATTACGGACTCTACAGTAAGAACAGTTGTTCAGTGCCAGCATTTGTCACTGTAGCTGCATTTTCTCTCACTTTGTTACTCTTTCCTTTCAGGAAATGCCCTAAATGCACTGTAATATTCATGTATATTCATAATATTCAGCAGATCACTCACTTTCCATAGCAAATGTCTACTAAGTGACTTCTCCGAAACATTTACACAGATCTGTGGCCTAACGTGTAGATTAAAGGTACAAAAGATAATTGGGATTAATTACAATACATTATGGGTGCATGAAGCTACACGTTCAGGAAAATTTTCCTGCCAAAATAATTAAATACTTCTACTGTTATGCATTTCTAATTGAATATAATTTTCAGCATCTTAACGTGTCTACAGCTCTTGACAAGTTGCAGCTGTACTTGTACTTATAAAATAGAAAAATGTACTACTTTAAAACTAGCTCAGCATTATGGCAGAAATTTTATTCCGTTGTTTGATTCCTTGAGGTCAAGATGGCAAGAAGTTGAGCTTTCTTCATTCCTAAATACTCTGAGTACCTTAAAAAAAAATCTTACAGATAAATCTCTCTCATCACGCTTCCTCTTAAAAAAAATTAAATCTGCCCAAACACTAAAACAAGTAAATGCAGGAGATAACCTAATCCTCTCATTGTAAACTTAAAAAATAATCTTCGTTTTGTTGAGCTTGCTAAGAAGAATACCCAACTTTCAAGGATAGAAGAGTTCTCTATTACACTGGCAATCCATCAGCAATGCCCATTCTATCGCACCCTTTCTTCCTTCCTCTGCTCAGAAACATGATACAAATGGATTGTATTGTCTCAAGCTGTGTTTATGACAAGCTGTGGCAGGAAAGAAAAGTTAGTTGTTACAACTTTTTTTCAAGGAGGGGATGTCTTTCACAAAAATCTTAGAATAGATCCATGAGCAGTCATGGTTTAAACAGGTTTTCAATCACACAGTTTATTTCATTTGGGGAACTGTTATAACAATAGTAGAAAAAGGATGGGTTTTTGCTGTAGTGGATGCAGATCTTTGCTGTTACAGTATAGCTTTCATGTCCGTTCCATACATCACTGTATTCTAATGCATTATGCAGGTATAGAATTATAAATTTAAGAATATACCTAGAGTGCTCTCCCAGTTATGTTGCTTCAGTGAAGCACTATTTCCCTCACAGTTTCGGTGGCTGGCCTACTATTGAACTAGTAGCCTGAACAAGTCGTATATACTAGATGAGGAAATATAAACCCTGTGAAGTTCACTGAAGGCAGAAGTCTTGCTAACCTGGATGCTCCCTTTTTACCCTGAAGAAACCACTGTTGGTGGTAGGAACCTTTGGCCACTTGGGATCTCATTTGCCCGGAGAGAAGCATGTTGGAAGGTATATGGTAATTAGATCTACCTTGTAGCTCAGCAGTCAAGAAGTTAGACCACTTTCCTGGGAAGTGAGAGACCTGGCTTATAGACCCCACACAACCTAAAAGTGAGTCAAGCTACATCTTCCACCTGGCAGATAATTCTTCTAATCAGTAGCCCATGAGGTATCTTCGGTATGGATGCTCCGGGGTGCTCATCCTGAACTTGATGCACTGCACAGGTGGGGAGTCGAGGGTGATGCTCCCCAACTGAGCAACAAGAGCAAGTTTCTCAGTACTGAATTGCCATCCTAATTCCCAGATCTTTCAGTCATCATCTGTACAGTAAAAAGTAATGGCAAGATACCTCTAATTATTCTCTCTTGTCATTCCAAGTTGTTCAGTCACTACTGAATGGCTAGCTAACTAACTGGGGAAATAAAAACCTAGCACATACTGAGTCTCCCGAGAAGCAGAATGAATATCCCGCCCACACTGCGCTCAGCTGCAGCATGGGTGCACTGCCAGCAGTGCCTCAGTCAGCTAGTTTCAACCCGAGAAAAGCCACACTTAGAGCGGTCCTCTATGCTGTTTTATTCAAGGTTAGATTGAAATACCTCAGCTGATGTTGCAGTCATGTACAACCAGGCCCATCTAGCACTTTGCTTCTAATTTCTACTAATTATAGAGCTTTTGTTTTAGAGATGGCTTCCCCAAATTTGGTGGTTCTGTCTATGGTTTTGATTCAGTATGTACACAATGTCATTTAGAAGACTCCTACTTTTAAGTATTAATAGTGTAATTTAATGCCAAAAGTGTGTATCTTTAAATCATATGATGAACTGAGCCTGTATTTGCAGCATATGCTGTGAATTATGCTACCAAATATGCTTACAGTAACTCTCTCTTCTTACAGGACGTCTGCAATTAAAAGGTGTTTATTACCTCTTTCCATCATTTGGGGTCATAAGGTGAACTTAAAATGTTTGTTCCCTTCTGAGTATTTTGAGCTGAGTATTTCTGTCATACTGGTCTCTCCTCATATTGTTTCCTTCATTTCCCTTGCAACACAATGAGTTAATCATTCTCAGACAGTATGTCCACAGAAAAATATCATTCTTTAGCAGATTTTTTTAAGTGTTCTCCTAAGGTCATCTTAATAATTCTTCATCTGCAATGTGGACATTCACATGATGTTCAGCATTCCTCTGAGATACCACAATTTAAGCTCTCTCATTTGTTCCTCTGTGCCCTTTTGAAGTATTTATCTTGTACAGTCATACAGGAAGGTTGAACATATGTGATATTTTAGTAATCTCAGGAGAATTAATAAAATAAAATTCATACTCTGCAGAACTGCATTTGGAAGATACAGAACTAAAACTTTTCAATCAGTATCTTACTGTTTAATCTATGGCAATGCAACTATTTATATTTAAAGTAAATGTGGAAACGTTTTTATATTCTTGCTAATCTTCATAGCTGAACACTATTCTTCTAAGTTCTGCTGATGCACTTCATCATCCAGTGACACTGCCCAGGGAGGGGGACCCAACAATTGCTCAGCCTAGGAAAAGTCATTGGGGTTGTATCCTGGACAAAGGAGAGGCTTCATACTATACATGGGAGATAGCCTGTTTCTGCAACTGGTGATCAGTTGCCGTATGAAAAAACATAATGAAGACATACCCTAAACAGTAAAATAGAACTCATGGTAAACATATGCAGACAGTCTTTTTTTTGTAATCAAAATTCACACCTTCTAGGATATTTTAAACTGCCTTTTTTAAGAAGAGATTTTCAGTTAGCGAATCCAGTTGTATCACAAGATTTATTCTTAATACTTCGCTAATATAAACTCTTTCTGTCAGGTCTCCTTGTACAGCCTGAGCGGCTCAGACATAACCACAAAAAATCCCTTTTGGAGACTAATTTATAATCTGGTCTGGTGTGTGCATATGCATCTGTCAAAGGATATTTGTCACCTGATTACCAGGTTTCAAGTACAGACTAAGAGTCAGGTTTTCAGTTCTGTCTTGAAAACTCCAGACATATTTATATGTCAACATTGCATTGCTAGAAACTTCGTAAATTATGAAGTGTAAAAAAAAAAAACCAAGGAAGGTATAAAGGTTGTTTTAACATTTAAAGGGAAGGTGATCAAAAATCAGGTGATTACTACTTTGGCAGCTGTAACAGATCCTCTAACTAAACAATCACATAACAATTTATGAAACTGAGTTGTCTCAAGGCTTCTCAACAGTGTGGGCAAAATAGAATTTCACCACTTCAGAAATGAGGGACCAGGATGAGGATGCTTATGCCATGGTAAGGAGAGGTAAGGGAAACATGGAAGGGCAGGAATAGGAGCAGGCATGGATATACCGCCCTTGGAAGCATGGGAAAGTTGGACTGGATGACTACAGGGAATCCCCCTTCTCAGCTCCAGTGGGTTTCCTCAGCAATTTCCCATCCCACCTCCTCCTTTCATAGCTGAGAGAACCAGTAAAGTAAAAGTAAAGATGGTTTTATGCCAATTACAGTAAATGTTGGTCATGTGAAAAAAAAAAAGTCAAATCCCAAAGGTTATATAAGAAAATAAGTTAGGAAATCTACATTCTGAAGTATTCCCAGGGAAACAGAACATCTTTTGGTCCTGTCCCACTCCCACTGAACTCAAATGACAAAATTCCCACTGGCTTCTGGGAAACAGAACCGGAGCCTATTTTACGAGATGAGTAAGTGTGTTGCATTGAAATTTCATGATTCATTTTCAAATGTAACTTCAAAAATTAGTTCTGCTATTTCAGATTTTAAGGTTACATAAACATTCAGAAAGTTGATAATAGTCGAAAATATTTGGATATGGAGAATAAGATAATTTAATGACCACGTAATTTTACTCTCATGCTCAGGAGAAAACAAATGCATCAGTGTTGTAATTATTAAAAGACACAAGAAGTGTCAGATACATCTTGTTAGTATAGCTGGTGTACAATAAAATGTTACTCTTTCTTCTCTCAGTAACATGATTAGTCAATACCTGAAACAAAGAATGCCTTCACAGAACTTTCTGCAATAGTGAAATGTTGTTTGGACTTTATACAATATGGAGAGACGAGAGTCTCGCTGATTTTTTTTTTCCCCAGAAGCTGGTGAAAAAATCACTTTCACATACACAGGCTGTCTATGAAACAATTTTCTGACAAAATAGCTGCCTTTGCCTAGCCTTAGCCAAGCTACTGACCTTGGCCTTTTAATGCCAAAGGTTTTATGCAACAAATGAGAACACCAATGCTGAAGCTTATTTTGTCTTACACTTCCCTACCAAAAACTGTGTCTGAGTAATTATGTTCCAAAATATGAGTGTGGTTTAGTTTTCAGAACTTATTTTGAATTTTGAGAAATTAAATTCTTTTTAAAAGCACACTGAGGGGCCCAAAAACCTGTGTTTGTGTCAGCCGAGCAAAGATGAAGATTCCCTGATTCAGAGGAAATGAAGAGTAGATTACATACATGTATTCATCTTATTCTGAAGGCTTTTTTGACCCTCGAGAGAGGAATGTAGGGGATAAGTACATGTGTATTCCTCTTCCGCCTTTTTTTTTTTATGGGGAGGAGAGGAGAACAGAGGGCAGGGGAGGGGAGGGGAGGAGACAGCTCTTTTTCACCCCCTCCTCTTGAAGCAAGCAGTTCTTTTCACTGTCCCTAAAGAAATGCATGCCTTCTAATAAAGTGCAGGGGCTTACACAAAAATAGCTCAGCAGACTGATACCTATAGGTTGCTGCTAGTTTATGCTGAAAGCAACAATTGAAGAAAATATTTTTCTATCCCAAAACTCAACTATCAAGTGAATCCACTTGAGTCAACAAGGAATTTTTTCATTGGGGCCATCAGGACTTGGAGCAAACAAGGAAAATCTGATGGAATCTTATGTTCACAAGGGACTTAAGTTTTACTCTAAAATTTAAACTCTCAGTGTTCAAATGAGTTAGAATTTAGGGAAAAAAAGTTCTTTCATCCCCATGGCTATAGGATTTTCTTGAGAATCTCTTTGTCTTTCCTGTTAAAACATTCATAGGCAAGCCTCATTTTTCTTCTGTAAGTAGAAATAGCAAAAGTAATAATGAATAATAATCTGATCAGGGTGTACCAGCAAGCCTGGGCTGCATGAGCCTTTCATACAGAGATTAGGAGTTTTGACTCTTTCCTTTGATCTCCAGTCTTGCCCTTGGCAGTTGAAAAATTGCCAAATGGACCTTGACAACACTTCATGTCCACTCTGTGCTCATATGCTCAGGCTTCTGTGAAACTGTGCCGTAATTAAATCTGTCTCTATCAACAGTCGTAAGAGATTTTCTTAGGCTGTGGGGCAGGATGAAACATTTCTGGCTTCTGGTCTGTTTAGATAATGACCGCAGGTTGAAATTAGAAGTCTCAAGGATATACCTTTCTCTTGCTTATACAGAATCTTAGATTCACCATAAAATGAAACAGAACATAGAAGAATCGAATCAAAATTAATACAACAGCAACAAATAAAAGGAATATACAGAAAATGAGGGTCAAGTCTTAGTTCTGCTAGAGTTAAAGGCAAAACATCTAGATATTTCACAACTGAGCTCATTTTGATTAAAATACTATGAGTGAAAATACATTTTGTAAATCTGTACCTTTGTAAATTATCTTTTTATTTTATTGCAGATGTTCGAGATAATTTTTCTTGCAATGAACAGCTGAACAAAAGAAAAGATTCAATTAATTCCAACAGGTGACTATAACCTGAGCAATCAATTATTATTTTCTGCTATAACTTTTGCTCCATGAAGTGGCCATCTCAAGTAGTAGGGTATATCATACATACCTATTTTCATCTTTATCAAAGACCGTAGTTTTCTCAGCCTTTTTTCTCTTTCTTTTTTTTTTTTCCTTGTACACAATTTTCTACAAGCTTACAAGAACAGAAAGTTGTTTGGAAAGAAACAAGAAATATTTGTAGTACTGATAGGGTAGAGTATTAGTTTTAATTTAATTATGACTAATGTTTTGTCTGTGTTCAGTCTCCCTGAGTGCTATCAGTCTGCCACTGTTAGTAGTTTATTTTCTTGAATGTGGTTTTGCAAAAAAAAGTACTTTTATACTTTTACTTTATCCTTATACTGTAAGATGGTACATACATTTATTGCTTCAACTTTGAACATAAAATCTCTTATAACTACAGTGAACTCATTACTCTGGAATAGAGCAAGTGTCCAACACAGATCTCAAAATTAGGATTTTATGTAATCTGAGTAGAAAATTCTTAATTGGCCTTTTATTAAGGAGATAACACATTCATTTGAAAATCTTCATCACTTCCACATGCTTGGCATCTCCAGACTACATTACTATAAGCCATTATATCTCTGGCTCTAGCTGGGAACAGGGCAGAGCTCCAGCTGGGTGGAATGGGACAGCCAGCTCCTCAGTTAGGTGAGTCACTACCTTCTCCTTGTAGCTTTAATTCATCCATCAGCTCCTAATCACTTCCCATTCCCTGTTCAAGAAGTTGCATTGCTCAGCTTCCTAACAAATTCAAGAATGTATCAACACTTTGCCTCCAGCAATAGTATTTCCAGAACTGCAGCACATTTCAGGATTCCAGAATGGAATGAGACCTGCTTTTGGGGGGGATTTTTGGGGCAGCAATGGTGGGTGGGGAGGGGGAGTGTTTTATAATGAATAAGAGAGTACTTTCTTTCCTCTCCATTTGATAAGCGATAGTTTTACAAGTATTACACTTGTCTTGCCTATGGGGGACAGGGCTTAAAATTCTGTTCTTTCTGATTCAGATTATAAAGTTAGTTCCCCAGTTTCTCAGGCTACATACATAATTTGTTTGGAGAGGGATACTGAT
Source organism: Aptenodytes patagonicus (assembly GCF_965638725.1). Lineage (NCBI taxonomy): Eukaryota > Metazoa > Chordata > Aves > Sphenisciformes > Spheniscidae > Aptenodytes > Aptenodytes patagonicus. The sequence goes on from NC_134949.1 coordinate 47,170,250, forward strand.
CATAGGATCCTGAGATGTAAGAAATACAGGTTCACGTCCTCGTTTGAAATCATTAAACCAAGACTTAAACTTGGGACTCCTATTTCATAGTTAAATGCCTTTACTACAAGGCTATGAGCTGTAGGTTATAAGCATGTAATCAGTATTTCTCAGTCAGATCTAGACAGGACCTAGGTACATCAATGGCTGTACCTTCCCCTATGATCCATCAAGGCAAGAAGGAAGTACGGTTAACTACAGTAAACACAAAATACTTGTAACTTGGACAAATTCTTCTTCTATAACTGCTCATAAGATGTGGAACTTCCACAGCATATTCAAATAACTAAATTCCTTCAGAAGTCTTTTCTACTATGGTTTTCTACTCTGCTTGAAAGAGTGCTACCTTAAAATGCTAACTGTGTGTTCTGGCTTTTTGCAATCTTGGGGAGCCAAAATCCGGTTCCTTCAGGAAGTCCAGCTCCTAATATTTGCTTTGCTAACTGGATTTATCTATGACTAGTTACACACCATCGTGACAGTATCTACAGAAAACCCTACAAGGAAAAGATAAGTAAATTCCCTAAGCAAAAATTCTAGAGATTTGATTCTGTGAAGGACATTGAACAGTGTCAGAGGATCAGTCTCAGCTCCTATAGTATTTTAGGTCTTTCACCATACATCTTACTCTCCCATGAATTTTACTGCTCATTTCCCCACAATTTATATTGGCAATATAAGTAAAATGATGTAGAATGAGAAGTGAACATCCTAGGGAAATAAATACAATTTAGAACCTGCCATCTCTCCTGCCTCAACTGGAGCCTAAGTAATTTCTTTAACTGGGTTATAGAAGTTGCATTCCAAGGGCTTTGGAAAATATTTTATTCACTCCTTTATCAACAGAACATCTTGATAAGGAAATGGAATAACTTCTACAAAATCAAACATGAAAGAACTCTAAAAAAAAGCTGGACTTCTGATAATGCAAAGTTCATTGTGGGTGGTTAATTATGGACAGTGGATTTTCTTTCTGCATTGTGTTCTTTTTTATTGGAAGCTTGCTGAGTGAATTGTAAATATAATAGAGAGAAATGGCTTTCACGTGCCCTGGCATGCAGCAGGAATGAATTAAAAGATGCAAATTTAACCCACAGAGTTTCTGTGTTTTGGAGAGAGCAATGATTTTAACCGGTGCTTTTTGTTTGTTTGTTTGTTTTCCAAATCTGGGGTTATGGCTTAATTCAGAGATTCTGTAACTAACATTTTCCCACATTTGTCTTGAAATGAAAGAAAGAAAAGTCCTCTTTCTACATTTCTTCCCCCTGGATAAGTATACATATCCTGTGCAGTTCAACTAGAGGAAGAACAGATGAGATTATTTTAAAATGTGTGAAATGAGGTGACTGTAACATTTCAGTGTGGATAATGAGTCCTCTAGTCTTCCTGCCATGGGCATACCCATTCTTACCTGTAGCCACGTACAGACTCAACTCCATACTGACATTTCAACCCAGGCATTTTGAAAAGACAGGGGTTAATAATCTAGAGTATAAGGGGCTATTTTATGATGATTACTAAATGTGATAAATTGTGATGAGTGGTTCAGCTGATTTTATAAGCACCATTTCTTGAAAAGTAGGATTTCACATTCAGAAGGTGCTTACAATTCTTGAAATTAGAGTAGAACTTAAAAAATATTCAGTTTTCTCCCCAAAAAAAACAGATTAAATACTTCTGGTTCCTCCATTGTTCTGCAGGTTTCCAGCATTCTGGAATCTATGTTTAGTCTCCTAATTGAAACCCCACAAACCCAGCTACCAGCAGCCCCTATCATTCCCAGTCTGGGGTAGACCCTGTTCATTTTGCCTAGGTAAGGAAAGCCAGATCTCCTGGGACCCCCATACCAGAAGTCACCTGCTGGGAACTCTTTGAGTGGCACTAGATTTGCTGAAAGTTGGTGAACCTGAAGGTATTTTGAATAAAACATTCAAGTAAACCAGTATTAACAAATGAAACATGATTTTTTTTAGAAAACCTTTAATGAACTCAAACAGTAAAAATATATTTTTTGATATATCAGGTTGCTAGTTTTTACTTATGTACTTATGCCTTGGTGTGGAAAGTAAGAATGCAAATCTGAAAAATAATTTTTTTCCAATGATACTCGCTGTAATTTTCACGGTAGGACAGAAGTTCATTTTAGAACTGGGTCTTGTATCTCTGCCAATGCACAGCATGCTTGACCTGCAATGCCCTTGCTATTCCAGTCCTAAGCCTCCCCTAAGCAAACTCTGACAGTCATGCAAACTATGGCAATGTGGCTCTGTAGCCAGTTCACAGGAAAGTAATGTCAAGAAATTAATTTCCACTTGTGACCTGAAGCAATTCTCCAGATAAAATAGCTTAGAGATGTAACCCAGTGTTCCCCAACCTATAACACCATTGCCTAATAACAGGCAATGTTCAGCTGGCTGTAATTTCGAACTGAATACTCCAAAAATATAATTTGCTGATTAAACCAAATCTTAGATACCTTCACAGCATGAACAAACAGAGTCAAAGTAGGACAATAAATTTTCATTAGCTTGTTACCCTTTCCTTTTAGCGGAAAAAGTCAGGCATGTGCTTTGATGCAGTTGCTACACAAGTCTATTACAGTAACAAAGAAAATGTAATTTTATTTTTGACTGGCACTAGTACAGTTCTTGGAAGATCATGTGATCTTAACATCAGCTTAAGCAATTCAAGGAGAGGCCATCTAAAACCATGGTATGTCGGAGCTCACCATGTGATGTCGAGGGACCAGCTCTCGCCCACCACACTGTTGCCTGTAGCAACAGGGAGGCATGTGATGGCTCTGGTGTGGTACAGTCACCCAGCAACAGCGAGAGCTTGGATTTAAATGAGAGGGGTGGAAATATTGATTCGGACAGCTGGAGTTTCCCAGTGCATTGCAGTGATCATACGGATTGATAATTCCGGTGGAAAAGGGGACAGGTATCAAAAAAACCCTGGGGGCAGAAGTGCCAATTAATTTTCTAAGATGTATTTCCAAGAATTACTTCTACAAAAAAAAAAAAAAAAAAAAAAAAAAGGAAGCAGGTGCACTTATCTCAGCATTAAAAACACTAGCTTGGGGTGTTTTTTCATCTTTGTCTACTATATCATAATGCAAGAAAAAAGAATGGCCAAGACATTAACAGAGGAATTATCATATATTCAGTAAGGAAAATAAAGAATGAAGTAGAATGTATAAAGCTTTAAAAGGAAAAGGTAAGATTTACTCATTTTTAGAGTCCTTTTATCCCCAGGAATTGAAATAATGATAAAACAAAGAACAAAGCTGAGAAATAGTGCTCATAGGTTTCAAGTCAATATATCCAGATATTAAATTTGCATTAGCCCACTATGTACATACTTCTGCAGCTTGACAGAATGACATGCTCCTGGCATATTCCAGAAACGCAAAGCCATTAATTTCATTTTTCACTCAACTGAATTCCAGTAGATATCTAGAAGCATTAATGTGTACAGCAAGTTAAAGATCTCCAAGTGGAATATTGTTATATCAGAAAATGCTACACAATATATTTTGATGAGATGTCATTTGCAATATAACAACTCAGGGTAGTCCCACAAGCTGGAATTTTTTTCTGTGTTGCATGTTTCAGTGTTTCAATTTTTTTTCTCATATTTGAATTTTTCAATTCATTTTTTAAAGTTATATTTTGGATAATATATTACCTTCAGTGCTGGTTCAAAACACTTTTTAGATGTTTGAGTAACTCAAAAATAATTTTGAAATTTCATTTCATATAAACTCATTTTTATTTTTATTTTTCTAAACAGAAAAAAAATAAAATTACCAAAGGTCTGCAGAAGTTCAAATCCTTTTCTGCTCATAACCTTGTATTTGCAGCAAAAATTTACTTGTTAAGTTATAAAACAGAATAATATGTTGCTTTTTTGCCTTATTCTTTCTGAAAATTTATATATTTGACAGAAATACCTAAACCCTACACCTTTGCAGTTGTTATGAGTACATGCTAATGAGTATATATTACAATAATTAATTATAGGCTGTGTTCAAACAGCAACAGCAGCAAAAATCACTCAGATGTCTGATGGATAAGGCGCTTTATGTAAAATTCTCCAAAGCATTGAATTGGAGCAATTTTAGGTTTTTGCGTTCATCTGAGCCATATTTCTAATAGTAGTGGCTTATTTGCTATACTTTAATTACTTTCTTTTAAAATGGAAATATTTTCTGAGGAAATGCTTTTCTTTTTGGCAGAAATTTCTTTTTGCGAGAACAGAATTACATGCAAATCATAGAAACCTGTGCTGTCTGACCATCACGTTGTCCAAGTATTCAACAGCCTAATTCAGTCTGCAACAGGATCTTTCCATTAGATGTAGTAGAGGACCTAAGCAGGACTTGGGTACATCTGAGATGACCAAAACAAAAAATCCCCTCATACTCCCACTCAATGGTGTATAAACCTGAAGGCTGTTAAGATCAGTTGGTTCCTCCCTGCTTGCTTTTAAAGTTCTCTAAACTCTTAAGATTTTGTTCAGTGCATGCCCAGGGCTTCCCCAGCCCTAGGAGATGCATATCTCCTGTCTAAGCCTGATGAATATCCAGAAACGAGGCATTTCTCTGCCAGGCACCTCCAGGGTCTGACAGAGGCTGACAGGACCTCACAAAAATGTTGCGGCTGCTTTCTTTCCAATTGCAGCTAAGGGGGGAGGTAATAGCCACAGAGATTCAAGCATTCAACCAGGAAACAGGCGATCTGGATTGAGTTCTCTCCTTTGCCTGAGGGATTCAAACCCACATCACCTACCTCCCAGGAGACACATGTAAGAACGAAGCTGTAGGTTATTTGAGGGAATAGAAGTGAAGAAGTATGTGAAAGAAGTAAAGCAAGTATGTGAAGGGGTGTTCTTTGCATATTCTGCCTGCATTTTACCTCTGTGGGTTAAAAACAGAAGTCAGATGGGTTTACGGGTCCTTAGTTGGTCATCCATCTGAGCACGGAGACCCTGTGTCATGTTTGATTTAAAGTACAGAAACAGTCTTCGGAGAAGGGACCCAGAAAATCCTCCAGCACTGTTCAAGTCCTGGACATCAGCTTATGGCACCAAGCCCCTCTTCCACTTGCCTCATGAATTTCAGTGCTGACGCAGCAGAGGGGCAGCGAAATGGGATCTAACCATGCATAATAATAATTGTTCAGTGAATGTGTGGCCTTGCTGCCATATAATGAAGCTTTATGGCTTTGAACCTCTCTTAGTAAGGAGAATTTTGAGCCCAGGTGGGGGACACTTTCTAACAGAGGTGTAAAAGACAAGTAACTACTCCATCTCCCCACCCCCCCACCCCCTTTAAGAAGAGTTAAGCCCCATAGCCATTTAAAAGACTGAATAGAAGCCATAGTTTGTATGTACTTACCTGGACCTTTTGAAAATAAAGTGTCCTCCTGCAGCCCTTGCTCTTCATTTGCAAACCCCTATTTCAAATGTAGTGTTCCTCAGTGTGCTGTCCAGACTGGCCCTTTCCTGGTGTCTTCCCCTTTGTGGATCCCATTCTGAAACAGCTAATTCTCCTCTTCCTCTTCATAGGAAGCCTAAGTACTTCTCTCAAAACTTAGTTTCCACCAAGAAAAAATGCCTAAAAATGAGCTACTTTATTAAACATAATTCTTCATTAAATGCAGAGATTCAAGAAATGGAAAGAACCTGGCTGAATGCTCAAAGCATGCAAAGTAAGTAATTAGAAAAAAACCCCTAAATATTATTTTATATCTAAGCTAAATATTTGTGATGTGAAAAGCCTTGCATTACTTTCTAAATTAGATAACTTCCTCTTTAGGCTTGCTTTTTCGGTGCCATCATTACTGGAAATCACTTGTAAGAGAAATCTGAGTGCTGTATATCCAGCCAGTTACACTCAAATGGCTGGTTACAGTGAAAGTGAGATGCCAGTTTGAAATTGAATGATTATAGCTTTTTTCCTCCACATCCACTCAATCACAGTAATCTTATGCAGTTTAATTCTGTGAATCTTTGTATATCTCATATCAAGATTACTCTCTTGATTGTTTGCAGATCAGAGATTTCAGAGCAGCAAAGAGGGAGTCTGAAGGAGTGCTTTGATTTAAATATACCATCACCACTTTTATTAACATTTTCCCTACTTCGTGGTATCACATAATTGGGAAAGTCATCAAAGGAGGAAAAAAAAGTGTGACTGTAGCAAGTCCAATAGTTAAAAAAAGTTCTACATAGTTTAACACCGGGAGGTTGAGTTAATTTCAATGGTACAATATTACAATGGACAGCAACATGTGCATACATGTATATAGGTACATGAATGAACATACAGGTATATGAACATATAAGTACCTATTCTATATAGAGAAATATAACAAAAGGATGGTGACAAATACACTTGCATTTACATGACAGGCAGTTTCCTTTTTTTCCTTCATGCACTTCTTGTTTCTGTATCTTCATATCCTTAAATAAAGTCTGAACAGTTAGTTTCATATAGACAACATTTTGGTCAGCCAAATTTATATTGAATCTTGACTTTTGGCTTACCTTGTGTAAGTGCCATCATGTACCTTTGGATAGTTGTTTCACTGAAAAATAAAATTTAAAGTGAATGAACAATAACCAAAGGTATTTGAAGAGTCTACTGCTAGGCAGAATGATATCGTTAAATCATCTATTGTTTAGCCTATTTTACTGGAAAACCTACAGATGAAATAATTTACAAGGAAAGAACCTGAACATTCCCTGACATGCGTTCTGAATTTATTTCTCATAGCTTAGGAATTTTAAACTGTAGCGGATCCTGGCCAAACAATATAACATAATTGTGATTTGTATTTATATAGGAAAAGTGCAAGCTAGTAGATTTGAAGACTCTAATCATAATAGTTGCTATTTAGGAGCAACCCATGCCAAATGTTCTGAGGAACTTAAGAACTACAGCTACGGTAAAGTACGGGTTAATTAAAAAAAAAAAAAAAAAGATAAAAGAACACAACACCCAGAATCCTGATTTCAGTTCAGTGTTTCAACGTTTTCTCTAGACACACAAGATTAGGTATCAAAAATCTTGATGTTGTTCCCAGTTCTGCAAATTATTCCCAAATGGGAGTAATGTTAGAATCATCAAAATGGAAAAAAATTATTATTTTCCTTAACTTGTTCTGTTAAAATTTCAGTGACCTCTAAAATTCTCTGAGGTTTCTTGGAGATGCAGCAGAGTTCACAGGCTAAGAGCAGTTAAAGTAGTTTTAAACACCTGGACTTCAGCAAAGCATTTGACACCGTTTCCCACAGCCTCCTCCTAGTCAAACTGGCAAGATACAGACTGGATGGGCGGTCGGCGAGATGGGTAGGAAACTGGCTCAGAGGCTGCACTCAGAGGGTGGCAATCAATGGTTTTTACTCACACTGCCAGCCTGTCACACGCAGGGTCCCCTAGGGTTCAATACTGGCCCCCACGCTGTTCAACATCTTCATAAATGATCTCGACGATGGGATTGAAAGCACCCTCACCAAGTTTGCTGATGACACTAACATGGGTGGTGTCTTTATTGCGTAAGGAAGTTCAATTTCTTATTGTAAGTGTTCTATAGAGTACTTTTTTATGCTGTCTTTATGTCCAGCCACTTCTTTTGATATCGTTAGTCCATCACTCCTAAGTAGTAGAGATGCTACCCACATTTAGTCTGCATTAACTTTCTGATTTTGATATTGTACGCACTCTGCTCAGCAGTGGTGGAGAAAGGGAGGAACAAAGAGAGCAGCACTGCTGGATTTTTTCACAAATATTGTCTGATGGCCTTGTACTAGGGCTTAATATTTTATCTGAATTAGAAGTTATGGAGCCAGTTTTCCTATGTATTGGTGTATGAGGATTGTATTCTTTGGTGTCTAATTAGGAGTGAGAGCAGAGTTTGGGGGAACTTGGATTTCTATGAACATAACCGTTTTAGGCTTCTGTCTCTCTTTCATATTTGATATCTACAAATGGATTCAAAAGAAGGGAATGTGCCTCTGCAAGCACTCAGACATTAAGTATGACTGTATAGAGCTTTTTTCTTGAGGTATCAAGGATACCATAATATATATCAAGGATATCATAATATCCTCTCAGATTGAAATCCCATTCTCTCATTGTTTGTAGTGACAATAGAAGAAAGAAACGCTTTTAAAATTATAATTATTATTTTCATTATTAAATATATATTTATATATTAAATATAAAGCAGGTAGCTTTTAAAAATGTAGTTCATCCCTGAATGTTGCCAGAAGTCAAACTCAAGTCTTCAGAAAGGTGTTATGTCTGATTACAAATGTGTACTACATAAGAAGCTGATTTATTTAACTTTATGGATAACCTGGAGAGTTCACCTGGTGAGAATCACTTCTCACCATGCAAGAGCTGCAAATTGTATTTGAAATGAATATTTCTGATTAAAATTGGCACTTCTGAGCCTCCTGTTGACTAACCCCAGTTTGCTTAAGCAGTAACCTCATTTCAGCTGAGAATGCCTTCAGCACATGCACTTTCAGTTCTGTACTTCACTCTGCTCTATTTTTGCAGAACAAATCTCAAACATTTATCCCAGACATACCCACCAGGCTATGGAGGTGCCTTGAGTATTTTCCCTGCCATTTTTGCAACTGCTGTGCTGAAATAGTAGGCAGTGTACTGAAAATTTCTGCTTTCCTCTTGGTATCTCTTACAACTCTTCTGATCACCTGCTGTTCTACTACTGCCTTGTGATCACTGACCATCTGGACTTCCCAGTGCCAGCCCTACTATTTTATCTTCTGACATCATTCTGATACATTTCTACATTTTCCTAGATGTGTTTTAAGATACAGCAGCAGCCAGGCAGAGAGCTCAATGCCATACTTCTCATTCTGTGAATGTAAACACATTTCTATCCCAAACCAGGATGAATACTCAAAATGAAAAGGAAAAAAAAAAAATCCATTTTTAATCAGTTTTTTAGACAGTTTTAATTTTTTTTAAGTTTGTACTACATCTGCCTTCAGCTTCTAAATTATGATCTTTTTGACTGGGAAAATTCACATTTTTACTTTTGAAAATGTTGGAACATTCCCTTGCAAAGTGCTTTGTATACCTCCAGAAAATAAAACAAGTCAACATTTCTTCCTTTTCTAAGTAGAAGTAATCACTCTTCCAAAGTGAAGAATGTAAAAGAAATTTGGCAAAAAATATGTTTTTGAAGTTTCCCTGTTCCAGGTTTTGTTTTTTTTTAATCTTTAATATGTTTTGTTTCACCTTGAGAACTGTAGCTGACCTTATGCCATTGCATCTTCATAATATCCTCTCAGAAACGCTTCTAGCATTATAATTTTCTGACCTGACACAGCGCCAGAATTTTCATTGTGATTCTAAAGCAACACTGTCCTTTAATCAATATACTTGGGATCGTCTGGAAAAGGAGAGAAATAATACTGCTAAAAGCTTACTAAGTGATTTAGTGATGGATAACATTATTTATTCTCCAAGAGAACAGAGTTTGGCTACAAAATGGTACTTCAATAGGACAAAAAGATACTAGCTATACAGCAGCTGCTTCTACTGCTTTAGTACAGAGGTGCAATTAAGTGGCTTCATGAAACTCATTTCCATGACCAGTTTCCTAAAACCCAATAGTAGTAAGCTACAGCTAACTGTGGAAACTCAGATGATAATTAGTTGGCTTAAACAAGAGAACTATGCCAAGCCCTGGTGGTCTGAACTCAGAACATTTGGGTTGCCTGGCATCACAAACAATAGATAGTAAGTAAGTAGACTAAATGATGCCTCTTATCCTTCTGTGTGTTGCAGCCAGACAACAGTGCAAAGCTGCACCCCAAAAAGCACCTACCCCTTTACAACAGAAGTCATATTTCGTGTTCTAATTGCTCTGATATCATGCAAAGGTGGTCATCTCCCCTGGCAGCCATGTTTTCAAATGAATAAGCATAACTGATCAGATTAATAATTTTCCCACAAACTGCAACTAACTGTTCAGGTTTTCCCACAGCAGAAAGCCGAATTCCAGCAGCTATGTGCTTAAACGTGTATCTCAGAGATTATTAGCTGCGAGATAGGTGTCCACACCCCTACAATAGGATATTTTTGTTCGTTGTGTAGTTGTCTAGAATAAGACATCTAGAGAAGTAGCAGGTAAACTTGAAGATTTTAAATGCTTAGAGTGATAAATTTTCCTGGAAAGATAGGGCCTGTTGCAGCCTAGGTCTGGCCTTTTGCCTTATACTGTTTCCTGGGCAGCACTGTAGCCCCAAATGCTGGCGTAGAACCAACTACTGAGATTGTCCTCAGTGGGTGTGACAGGGATACACCCATTGCTCCCAAGCAAGCACTGGGAAAGGGCTGGCATGAACTATATCTCTGACAAAGCATAGTCACCTTCTGCTCCTGGCTGGCTCCCTTAGACCGTGCCCACACTAAAGAATTCGGTGGGCACAGGAGAATCTGGTGGACAGAGATGAGTGAGCAAAACCTCATAGGGAGCAAAAGCTCATAGGGAAGGTACAATTATAAGAGCAAAGCTTGGCATTTGTTGTTCAGTTGTTTTGTTCACAAGGACAATTTTAAAATACTGGTTCATTACAGAGTGGAAGGCACAGCATATCATTCATGTTGAACTGGTCCACCACATGTAACACTACTGATTTCCAAGAATGTGAATAGTGCTATGCAAATGGGATAAATAGGAAGTAGTTCTGATTGTTGCTGAAAAATAGATTTAAGTTGTATATGAAGCTTCTGTTGTTCTGGAGAAGTAGAGTCTCAAAATTTCTTTGATAAATAAAAATACTACATAAAATGCCTTTCATTCTCACCTGTATCTTTGAGAGAACAGTAAGGAGACAGAAAGGGAAAACATAGTCTGCACTGATTGAGATAGAGCTTAGAAACATATCGCAAGGCTAAGAAGTATAAATGAACTGTAAAATTATCCTTATTGCTTGAAATCTTGTCACCTTAAGAAAAAAAAATCCATTGTAATTTCATTACCAGCTAACTTATGTTGTAGTAAGATAATTAAATTCTAGAAAAATTAATAAACATTTGAGCAACTATCAGACTGTTCTTAATTCAAACACCACCTTTGACACAGGTCTTCAACAGAGAGTCACAGCTGGGTTCTGCCTTGTTTTATGGAATACTGGTAGCTATTTATTCTAATATCAGTTCTTTCAGGTCAGTGCCTATTTAGCAATTAACTCCAGAGGTTAATTCAATATGAAAGAAATATGTGTTTTTCACAGTTGGGTTTTCCATAAGTCACAATATCACGTTACATCAATAGGAAGTTCAGAGGTTAACTTTATTACCTTGACCTTATTTCAGAAGATAGAAATAGCTAAAAATAATTTTTCAGAGATAAAGTAGCTCCATGTTGTCCCACGCAGTCTTGGAGAGTTTGATACTGGGAGATTTACAGTATACATACATGGCTGTCAGGAGGACCAAGAGTTGGTTTTATTTTCCCAGAAAGTCACCCAAGGAGAGCAGGAGTGGGGGACTCACTGTAGGTATGAATTCCCTCATCAAGGTGATGTCTCCAAAAGAGGCAAAGCTGGTTACTAACATCACCCATTCAGTCTCCAGGGCACAAGGGAAATGTAGACACAAAATGCTGTAAGAGTGAAATGCACAGGTGCTGGACTCTGCTGGTCGACTGGCCTTCGCAGCTGTCTTACCCTGGGATTGTATCTCTAGCATGGCTGGGGCTGGACAGGGAATCACAATGCTGGTATTTTGTAGATGACTGGCAAGCTGAGTTCCTGAAGAATAGTTATTTAATGATAAATGGACTCTTTATTGGATTACTGATTGCACCTTGCACAATTTTTTCTCCTTCTAAGTCTATGTACAGTGAAGTATTAAACTATAAACATGCTGCTTTGATACAGTGGTGAGCAGAAAAGACTGAAAGAATAATTTCTCTGACCATTTGTGCAAGGAATCAAATCACAAGTCTCCAAAAGGGGTAGTTATGTTTTTCTTTATGAAATGGATCTCATCTGAAATGAGATTTAGGCAGTTAAAAATATACAGAGTTCTCAGAATAAATGTCTGGGTTATTACTAGGGGTTTCTTCTAGTGGTGGAGGTTGGGAGTTCATCTATTCTGTTTCCATCTACATGGGTATTTGGATTTAACATAGAAGTTGATTCTTAGGAATCATTTTCAATAAGCTTCAAATAAAATATGTATGTTTAAAAAGGTCAAACATATTAGAAAATTCCCTGATCACTCTTTTAACCTAGAGAAATAAATTGACTTTTTATTTATATTTTCAAGTTTATTCTGCATATGAAACATCTTTTCATTGCATTAATGATGTCCATGAAAGAAAAGCATGATTAAGATATAAGGTATACAATTAGCATTTTCCCATGTAAAACTCTGAAGACCTCAGATTTCCTGAAAAATTACGCATACAAGAAATGTCTGGTTGTTTGTTTACTTGGTCATACAGATTTATGCACTCAATTAAATGGATCTTTAAAAATATGCCATAGCTGTTATGTCCTTTAAAAACATTGGAAATTCTTTGAGACATCTCTGCACAGTAATGATGCTTATCCTCTTTCAAACTGCTTCATAGAGTCAAAGGACAACTTCGCCTGGCAGGCACCATAGGAGATTTGCAGCGCCTCCCAAAGCAAGGCTAATGTCAATGTTAGTACGGGTTGTTCAGGATCTAGTCCAGCTGAGTTCTGAAAATCTCCAAGGCTGGAGATCTCACAGCTTCTTGGACAGCGGGTTCCAATGTTTGACCAAAGTGGCTTTGTTTCACCATAGATGGCTTTGATTTTCTAACCTGTTTTAGTAAATCAGTTTAAGTACCCCTGGTCAGTAAACATAATTAAAAAGCCAATTCAACCTAGTTCTGCAGTGTTTAATTTTAAAGATATAAGTAGTTGTTCTGAATTGTCAGACTTCAAAGACAAAAGTAATTCCACTGGCATTTCAGATCCTAAATCCTATTTTAGTTGGTTTAATTGAAAAATCCTAGCTCTGTGCTAGATGAAAAGAAAAAAAAAGTATAGGAAAGTAGGTCTCTTCATACAACGCCTGGCATCCCTTAGTCGAGTTGTCTTTTCAGGAATAGGTTTTTATTTTTAGGCAAAAAAGAAGCAGTTCAGAAAAGAAAAAAAAAAAAAAATTCTGGGTCCATTATACTTACCTGTGGTAGCCTAGTGAGAGCCTAGTTGTCTTTTTGGTTATTTAAAGCACATTAGCATAAGACCAACAACCAGGAATACATTTTGGATGTAGATTAGACAGAAGTTTCTGCATCAATTTTCCAAATACAGCTGTAGAAGCAAAGAATAGATCTAGTTTTAATATGGACCAAAAGAAGATCTGTGGCTTCCTTCAATAGCAGTAGATACGCTGACACAGAATGTGTCTTATTAGTGTTTGTTTGCTCTTAGAAACATGCTATAGCTGATTCATGGGTGACAGAATAGACATTACCTGGCTAGTCCAGGAAATAAAAGCTGTTTATGTGTATATACACATGTGTATGTGTATTTATTTCCTTAAAGATGTATAGGTTCAAGATCCTATAGAAAAGGTATCCAAAGGATGACTTTTCAAGCCTTTTATTTGACCAGTAAAAATTTTCTGTGATGTAACACACTGTAAAAATCCTTATACCATTTTTAAAAAAGACCTCCTAAAAATATTGTACAACTTTTTAAAATTCTTCTTTAAAATTCTTCTTTTGTTTTCTGTTACTAATGAACAGAAGAGGTATTGAAATTTGTCCTCATTTAAAGTATTTTAAATTGATAAACTTCCAGTAAACCTAAATATTGGAGAAAGACTATTGTGCCAATACAATGAACAGCAACATGAAATCAAATGGTGCAGTAACTGACTAGTGCCTACACAGTTAATGTTTCTTTTATAATGCTTTTGTAGGCAAGCTGTATACAGTTGCAGCTTTATTTGTTATCCATGTGAAGACACACACGTTTAAGAATGATCTATCCATGTGAATAAGGAGATGAAGTTTTAACAAATTCTGTGAAGATCCTTGTAAAGATCAAGCTGACAGTCACTGTGTAAATTTAAATCACTGTATTAGATCAATGAACCTAAGAAATTGGTAATTTAGAAACTAAAAGGTCTGACCCTGAAGCATAGCAAGCTACTTCTACAAGACTGCTCTGCACTCTCAGATCTCACTAAGTATGGCAATGACTAAAGATACTCAGCATCCTTAAGAATCCAGTTCAAAAAACATATTGTATCCTTGTAATCCACACTTACACCATGCTTGAATGTTTATATTAATGATGACACAACTAACTAGGCAAGTGCCCTCATCCTACTCAGTAATTGGTACAAAGTAGATCTGACAATGTTGATGAACCCAGACATTTTCAAGGGTCATAGTAGTTAAAAATTCAGATAATGTGTTGTAAATTATAATCCTATTAGAGGAATAAGAACAACTCTTGGGAAAAAAAAACCCGAGAGGACTGGCAAAGAGACTGCTTTGTAGAAAGTGACTATTACATTTCATGGAGGTTTAAGACATGAGAAGTCTTAATTGGTTCATAATCTGAGCTGTAGTGGCTCACAACATAAATGCAAACTATGTAAAATTTTAAATGACCTTCCTAATGAAAGTATTAAGGGCTGAAGTCCTCACACAATGTCCAGGATTAACAAAAATATAATTCTCTACTGAGGAGCAATAGCTAAAATTGACTGAAATTCTATGAATCACACTGAAAATTAAATACTTCTGTAGAAAAACCACTGCAAATACACAGAACACAATGAGATCCCAGTGTATTGACACAAACATGGGGACACCCCACTCAGTCCATTTAGTGATTTGTATATTTGATGAAGACAACTGGTGAGTAATATCTGAGAAACTACTGTTACATTTTCTTTCCCTGCCCCACTGCTCCACTCCATTACTCTAGTTCTACAGAGGCACTTCTTGTCTTAGTAATATTGAGCCAAGAGATTTCAATGGAAGAGCATATCATGGGACGAAAGATGATGGCTCATGAAGTCCTCTAAAGAAAACACATGAAGAGAGAAGCGCATGATCTATGCCAGGAATATTCTTGGGACAGCATGAGAAAAATTCAGGCTTGAGGAGGTTTCCATCTACAACATTAGCACAAGTTAGTAGTGGCTGGGAAGGGGTTAAAATGAGAAAAACTCTGTGGAGCTGTGGGAAGGATGAAGCAGTTTGGGAAACAGTACATGAAGGCATTCACCCAGTCCAAAGCAGTACCTAACTCATCTGCCTGCGTTACAGATACAACAAAAAAAAGGTCATGGCCCCACCACCACTTACTTATTAGGAAGCTTGCTTGCTGAATCTTTAAGGAGCTACAGGTTTAAGATTTTATTCTTTCTTCCTCAGTGAGATAGTGTGTTTTTGTAACACAATTCGTTTGTGATTCATGTTATTATGACAAAAAATGGAGAAGATATCCGTTAAGCCTGATGATCTTTTAATATTAAGCTTCTCTGTAAGACAATAGACTGCATTTTTCCAGTCATTATTACAGCCATTTTTACACGAAATTAAGAAGATAATTGTAATATAGGTGTAATATTGTTTTAGAACAGTCTATTGGGCTTCTCCAAAACTTGAAGTGTTTTTAGAACCATGGTTTTAGATTCATAACACAAATTTGATCAATCTCTGATTCAGATGCAAATTGCAAGTCTAAACCCCTCCTAAGACAGAATTTATTTCAAGTTAAGGATTATTTTGAGATAATCTTCAGTTTGAGATAAATATTTCCTATTTTCTTTTTATAGAAGGGTTTCAGAAACGCCTCGGGCAAAGCCACTTATAAGATATTAGTGGCTTACTGCAGAAACCTAGTATGAAGCTTTTCTGAGAACAGTACTTCTAGCTTTGAATATTGCAGCTTTTCCACAATTCTTTTTATTTCTCATATATGCTGTGCTTTCCATCTTTGTAGTGTTCATTTGCACATACATAGGATAGAGTCCTGGAATGGACTTTTTGGGCCATTTATGTCATCCCCTGGATATAACTACCGTATTTCTTTTTCCAGGGAATGAAATCCCTAATTTTATTTTCAAGCCCTAATGAGTCCTTCCCCTGTTATGACCACATGAAGATTACCCACTGTCTCACACAGAGAAGTCATCAACTTCCATTTGCAGGTAAAGGCAGGATGTAAGAGAAATTTGATTCTTCTCCAATCTAATGCACCAGCCACTACAGCTCAGTCAAGAACTAAAAGGGGTAAATAAGCGTCACCAAACATATATACTTGTGCAATATACTTCCTCCTGAAGGAAAGAGAGACAAGAATATGAATTACAATTTAATCCAAACATTAATATTTCAAAGCCAATAATCACACGTTGTCTCTCATTAAGGGCTGGAGCTAAATATTCAACCTACCATCACATTATGCATCCTTTGGACTAAGGACCATGTCTTCCTGTGTTTTTGTAACACAAACTCACAGCACAGTCAGATCCAGAATTCTGCTAGGGATGTAAAGGCACTTAATAATATATGTTGTTGGATATACTTCCAGTCCTTGCAGGAGAACATCTGCATTTACATAAAAATTTTCTGCATTTGTGTATGCAAAGAAGTCATTTTGTAAACATGACTTTTATTTTATTTTGAACACACTCAAAGAAATCTTTGCCTCATTCAGTAAAAAAGTTTTTATGAGAGAAATGAAGATATAATGGGTTAATTTAAAATAAACCCCTAGCCATTTTGATAGTGCGGGTTTAAGAAAACTTTTATTAGGAAAGGGAAATTTTGCCACTACATTTTTTTCTAGTAATTGATCAATTAAAGGAGAGTTTTCAAATTAGGATAATGAATAATGTTTTCTCATACATTTTTCCTGTAAATATGGGAAAGAATACATCACAAAAAGAACATGCAAATTCTACCCTAAATTGAATTCATTGATTTAAAATATAATCTGTTCAGTTGTGCTGCTGAAAGTAATTACTCCAATAATTAGGGTAGCAGAGAATAAGGCATACATCTTCATCTTCTCTACCATGTTAGAGGTGCAGATGTGATTCTCCACTCGCTGCTCCAGCTGAAGCGGATGGGACAGCCTCTGAAGGGGAGCTGGAAGTGTGCTGGTCCCAGATTCCACATCCCATTCTCTGCTGTGTCTGCTACAATGACAGGCAGGTGCAGCAGACCATAGGACAGCTGCTATGCTTCAATAACTCCAGCATGGAGGTGATGATGTCTGACCTATTTTCTGCTGCTGCAGCCATGGGGGAAAGAGTTCATGGCAGAGGACAGGGGTGAGCATCTGGGAGCTAGCTTGTAAGAGCAAACTGTTATGAAAACAGAGATTTTTCTTCTGATCTTGCAGAATTTCCTCTGAGAGTGACAAGCATAGCTTTTCACTTTTCCCTTTTTCTGAGAGATAGCTAACATACTGTAGTGGTGACAAATTGTCCCCTTTTCTTGACATTTTAGCTTGGCTAGCAGCCTGTTGCTCCCTCGTCTCCATGTTGTCGGTTCCCATTGCCTTATTGCAAACTTCATGGTATTTGCTACTTTTTAAGTTCTTGCTCCAAAATGATATGATTAGGTGAGAATTTAAGCTTTGCTTTCTAACAGTATACTGCTCTAATCCTACCATACGTGGACAAAAGCTTGAACATGTAACCTGTGTGTAGTCTGGAGACTCAGGAATCATAAATCAAAAAGAAATTAAAACTGTTTCTTTCTTTTTCCTTTTTTTTTTTTTAAATCCTGTGAGCATCAAGTCATACAAATGGTATTTTCAGGCCTTACTCATGATTCTCACATGCTTGGAGACAGTAAAATTAACCTCCCTTGCCACCCACCCACTTCCTGACCAGCTGCATCAGCAGAACAAGGGAGAAGCAGGTATACTGCTACCGTTACCTCCAGAACCCAGCATTATACATGTTGCCTTGCAGGTCCAACATGAGGTTGAACTTCTTTTCCTGATCCCAAGTGGGTACAGATTTCCTGAAATGGAAACTACCTTTAAAACCTGAGCACAGACAGGGAAAACAGTTTAGTAGGAGATTCTGCTTCAAACTATTGAACATTACTGCCTTCTTATCTCTACAGGAACAGCTCATGCCTCAGAAACTATACAAGTCTATACTATACTTTCTTAGTGAGTAACAGCTTTTCCTCAGACACACTCTACAGATAAAAATCTGGGACAAAGCTAAAATTTGTTCCTGTAACTCAAAAGTGATACATGAGGCTGAAATACAGAAATCCCATCAATGTCAGGAAGGATTGAACGGTTAAATCATTGCATTTATTTCTGACAAAGAGAGGGAGCCCCTTGAAAAACACTGCATGAAGAGAACTGAATAGCTCTGGCTTAGTGTTATTTGTCAAAAAATAAAATGCATGCATACATATGATAGCTGACCAATAAGGACTACATGGGTGTCGTTTTATTGCTTACTCCTTTTTCAGGCTCTGCAGCCCAGGACAAATAACTTCCTCACTAATTCTGCTGTAAGGTTTTCCTTGGGAGTGGAAGTCATTATAAGCTTTAGATCATCCTCACGGGAAATTTATATCATGGCAACAGCATCACTTCTGTAAAAAGAACCACTGTCTTGTGAACATTCACTGGCTGGAGAGAAAAGAAATCCAAGAGATTACCCTTAATGGAATGATTTAATATGACATATTTGTGAATACATAAAAAATGAAAAACTTCTAATGATAGCTAGTTTTTGACCAGAATAACTTTGTACATGTTACATCTTTTATGTATATTTAAATATATATATATATGTATAAACCAAGTTCTCAGGCATAAATACATGCTTCATTCTCACACATGCAGGGAGGGATGATGCAATTAAGGCGAAGTATTGGGCATTAAAAGATGTGTGGTGAAAGCTGAAGTATGCTGAAGTCAAAGAAAGCTTTACTACTGGTTTCTAGGGCTCAAGTTTTCACTCCAGAATGTATGTGCTCTGCCAGAACCTCCTGTTATCATCATGGGCAAATTGCATATTTTCTTACTCAGAAAACATTTACCTATTTGCTTAACTTTAAATGTATGAGAACTCTGCTTGGGCTTTCTGAATTTTTCCTTATCTCTGTGATAAGTGTGAAAAAGATTTTTGTTGTCAAGCACATGAAGATGACTTGAAGCAAAATTAAAACTGCAGTCTGCATGTGAAAAGCAGTCTGAAGCATTAATTATCATTGCAGTGTCTATAAGGAATCTATTTTGGTGTCTTACAATAGTGGTCCTTCCATGGTAGAGACACCATGTCTTGAGGTTAGTTTTTATAATGTGTGTTATTATCAAGCTTGTCTGACATGAGTGAAGAATGAGTCAGCCCAGATCCAGACATGGGTGCAGGTTCTCAGCCCAGGGCCAGAATACATTTCAGAGCCCCTCACAGTTAAGGCTCAAAAACACCACATGGGAAAGTGAAATGGCCAAAGTCAGGAGGCTGAGTAGCTACATTTTCACCTTATTTAACACTACCTGAATGCACTTTCTTCCTCTTGGAAGACAGAGCTCCTGAATCCTTTCCTAAAGGTAGTTACCTATGTCCTTCTTTCAAAGACGGAACAGATTGTTCCTTCCTCTGAAAAGCCAGCTGTAGATGGTGATAATTCAGCGGTTACAGCACTTACATTCACTTGCCTGAGGGCTGTCTTATAACCTACCAATCCTCCAGCTGTGCCTGTGGCCCTGCCCACCACTCATTAAGTTTTCCAAGAGAGTGTGCAAGAGGGCAAACTTCACCTCTGCCTTTGGAACAGCAATGGTCTGAAAGAAAATAATGCCAGATTCAGCGGAGCACAAACAGGCGGCAAGTGAAAGCTCGACTGTCTCATCCAGTGACTGCAATACTCTCCCAGGAGTGAGCTAGTTTTTCAATGGGCTGTTAAACCTACTTACTTACTTCTACCTACTGCTGTGTCTTATTCCAGAAGTGCTCACCACCTCTGTGTACTCAGTCACATAGGAAACTTCTGCTGCTCTTCTCCTCCTCTCTCTCATAGTGAGGAAATACAAAATTAGCCATTGAAGGTGTTCAAACTTCTTCAGCTGAAAATGAGATTGATTATCCTTTTTATCCTTCCCTTCCCCTATTTGAACTCTGTTGCTCTTGGCCTGCATGTCCCTACCTCTGAGTTCAGTCTGGGATTATTCCTTCCCTTCCCTTTTCGGATGCCACTCTGTCAGGGTAAGAGCAGAGGCAAAGTGGAGAAAGGAGAAAGTTGCTTATTTGGCACAAAACAAAGCTATGACCCCACTACTTTTCTCTCTCCCATTCTGCAGAGCTCCACTCCCTGGTCCTGTCTCCACAATATCCAGTTTGCAAGCACCCATGAGTCCTCCACGTGCTGGGTGAGTGTGCAGTTGCACTCACAAATTTGCTTGGCTGGAGCCCCACATGGTCAGTGAGCTCTGAGGACACTGGCTGGGTTGAGCCTCTCAATGGACAAGACCTAGCTGGTGAATTCTGATCAGGCTTAGAGACAAGCAATGATCTGAGCTTTGGTTGTGGAGATGGATGCACCTCACAAGATAGAATTGAACAAAAGAAAACAAGAAAAATCTAATGATTTTTCAGACCCACGGCTTTGGTTTTCTAAAGTGTCTATGCTTGTTTCTTTTTTCTGATATTAACTTTAGTTAAATGTAGATTCTTTTATTTGTTTAAAGTTTGGATTATCATGTTAGTTGTTAACCTGAGGGCACTCAGCTGATACTGTAAGCCTGGTTATTGCTTGATCTGTTCAAAAAACAAGACTTTTCCTGTACTTACAAGTGTTATCATTGTCAAATATTAAATTATATGCTGAACCATTGTGAAACAATGTGTCTCATGACACACCTGTCAGTGGGCATATTATAGTAAATGTTTTTAACTGGTTTGGGGTTTGTATTTTTTACAAACAAATTGCATTTCCTAGTCCTAGTTCTTTTTAACTGAAACTATTTGTATGATAATTAAGCCTCATCAAGCTACTACAAGTATAGATATGAAGAGGCTCACACAACACCATTTATAAAAGGATAGAAAATGCACTAAGAATACAAGATGTACGCTGTCATTCATTCTTTGAAGAACGTGAATAAAATGAGCCAATAAAGCTATAAGCTCCCTTTTTGACATTCAGAAATCAATCTGATATTTGCTTTGAACTCTTAAATCAATTGGAAATAAATTTGTGGAGGAAATTAGAAAAGTAGTTTAGGGAGGACAAGTTCATGGTAGATGTTTTCATGATTTTGTTTTTAGTTTTACTTCTCAGGATTTTTCTCCATGAGACTGCATAATTTCTGGATTTTGACTTGTTTCAACTCCATTTAAAATATGTAGCTTTACTGAAACCAAAAGCAGAACTATCCCCCAACTAAATAAGGGCTGTGATTCCCCCCTCAGCTATTTATGGCCTTACCTTTTATGTTTTTAGGTAAGCATAATTTTTCAGCTTTAACTCCTAAAAGATGAAGAAGTTCGTTGTTGTCCCCTGATGGTGAACAGCATCCAGGACTGTGGCAGAAGGTTCAAGAGTAATGTCCATGCATACCTGATTTCAGATCTGTTTTACATACACCTGGGGGCTTATTAGAGCTTCTTGGACTCACTGGGAGAAATGCAGCTTATTATTCCGTATTTCAGGGATCTTGAGGATTTGAAAATTTTCAATAGCTATCCATAGGTAACTGAAACTTGCTGGTTTAATGGCTAAGCAGTTTCTAGGAGAAAAATCTTGTTTACTGTCAACAGATCTTTCCATCAATCACTAAAAAATGTCAGAATCCAAGGCCCTTGCTGCACCACAGGATGGGTAAGTCATATACTAAGGTTCAACAAAATGTAGCAGAGACCCAATCTTGTTTTAACGCACAGGACAGGTATAGTGCAAATTCATTTCAAAGTAATTTCTAGCAAACCTTAAAATTATTAATGGTGACTTTAATGGCAAAGAATCCAACAGCACTGTGGCAAGTCTGCCATGTGAATAAAAATCATGCAGGGATTCTATACCTCTGCATTACTGAGAGTGGAAGAAAGACTATTTCCTGTTTAGGAAAATGACTTCAAGCTAGAAAGGAAACACATAAATGTTTCTCTGTTAAGCATGAAGCCTGGGCTGAATGTGGCCTCATCTATTTCAGTAGAGTTGACCTTCTCATCCTAGGGTTTGAATTTGTTTCTATAGCTGCTGATGCAAGAAAATCGTTGGGAGCTGCTGTTAGTCAGCTGCCCTTAAGGCTAGTTTATAATTATTGAAGACAATTACAAGATATGTTAAATTATTATGTGATGTTATTTGAACAGGTTAAAACTCATTAGAAACCACATGAAAACTTTTTTCATTAATGCCGTGAAACAGTCCAGTACCTCATTTTTGTGTCATAGGCAAATTTCCCTGATGTTACAAACACACCCTCTCATGTACTGTACCGGCGTACAGTCGTGGCCAAGTGGATTAAGTATAAATTCAAAATCATTTAGGTTATAATTCCTTTCACTGCCATTAAGGTGTAGATTAGGGAACAATCTCTTGGTAGCGATGGCCCGAACCTCTTTTGCTTCTTCAGTCCCTGTTCAAACCTGCTTGTTCTTGCTGCCACGCTGCTTGCTGTGCTCTGCCAGCTGCACAGACTTGCGTAACGTGTACCCATGGCCTGAGTCTCTGCATGTGATCTTACAGAAATCATTTACACTCTCTTAACAACAGGTCATAGTCATCAAGGAGTGCAGGGAAACTTTTGTTATTATGTGTATTTACAATTTGTCTGCAAGGTTTTTCTTCGTAGATGACTATTGAGTGCTTAGCTGGGCTGACCTTCTACCACAGCTCAATAAACTATCCTGTTGAGTTAGTTGCTGACTGATGACTTTTCTCACATTTAGACACTCTGTTTCGTACAGATTTCACAGATGTTTTCTTCCATATTGCATGAAGTAAAAGTTTGGGGATTCAATACATTTATTTATTCTATGAAACAGCATGCTTAAGTGCATTTAAATGTTAAAAGACAAAATTAAAGCTTTTAGGTGTAAAAATTAAAAATTGATGCCTTCATTTCTTAAGTACTAGAATTAAAAAAAAAATTAAAAAAACAGTTATGCCATGAATTACAGTAAAAAGCTTGAAAATACAGAGCTAGGAAATAGAATACTAACACACCTTTGATTTGGGAAATATTTGTCCTGGCGTGCCACTTGGCAAACTCAAGTAAGGGAGGCAAAAAGTATGTAAGTTTATAGCACTCCATTAGCTATACAAGTCTTAGACCTGAGATTATAGCAATAAGCAGGCTCTAACAGTAAAATTTCAAGAGGACTGCAGTTCCTCTGTCTCTTAGTTACATCTTGAGTGCTTGCTTTACCTTCACCTTGGATCAGATAAGTAGGAAGCAAAGAAGTGTTGGTGATTTCTGCCTCTAAACTGGCAGAGCTGAGCTGCAGGTGTCCATTTCCTTCACGAAACAGGAGGAGAACAGGAGGAAAACTGAAAAGTAACTGTTGGTGTGAGGGTCTTTCTGAGATCATGTATTTCTCTGGCTGTGGAGAAAAAAATCTGTTTAAGAACTAAGCAAAAAAGTCCAGCCAACTTGAAAAATGGGGTCAAAGCTTTTCTCATTTGAATCAAATCTGGCTACTATTAATGAAATCATCCTAATAGGGTTAGCTGATATATAAAAGAAAGTATTTCCTAGTTTGTCAGTGTTCGCACTTCCAGAGGAGTTCTCGTGATTCAGGAGCTGTCTAGAAAAAATCTGTTAACCTAATTTGTTATGATGATCTTAAAAATTTGTATTTTGGACAGCTTAGCTGACCCAGTTCTCCAGCCTTTGAGGTGAACTTGTCAAGAATATTCATAATTTCAATGAAACATAAGGTCAGAAGTCTGACAAACTATGAAAAGGCAAGGATTCAGATTTAACCTTGAAAATCCCTCTCCCTTGCCCTTACTGGATGTCAGAATTCATAACAAGACCGAGTGATTATGTATCATTTGATATCTTGTAGAGTAACTCTTTTTGAATCATGGACTGTAAAAATGTGTTGTGTTGAGTTGGGCTTGTTTTAGGGCTAAATTCAATAAGAAACCAATCTGGATTTTACCCACCATGAGTAAGTTAGTTTAATGTTCAGATGATCTTGTCTACCAGAATCCTCTGTCAGCATGGGGATATTGCAATGAACAATCTCTTCATTGCAAAAGTTATTTAAAGGCACTTTTGCATAACAAAGCGAAAGCAAACAGTTAAAAATACTAGAGATTCCAACCAGGAAACATAAATTAATCTCAAAATTTACTCCACTGTACTATCACTGACAGTATATACTTTAGAAGAATTTTATTTTCTGCACTTTCATAAATTCCTTGCTTTTCTCTGCCAGATACTAGTGAAAATGTCTACAGACCATTCCCCTAACAATAAAGTACTAAAATGCATTTGGTAAAAATACCTTGGTAATATAAACAGAAATGCTATCCAAACTTGTGTCTTTTTAGACTGGATTTACTATTGATGGTATAAGCTTTGTGCAAATCTGTGGATGAAGCTGTCTGGCCCTTGTCTGGATTTAACCGGCTTCAACAAAAGAGCTGAACACCTTCCTCACTGATAGAGCAGAAGCACTGATTGTTGCTAATAGGAGCAGACATAGCCTGCTGATGACTGGATTTTAAGCAGCTTCACTTGAATTTTATAAATGAGTTTGTTGTGATCCTAGCATGTGAATTTTGATTTTTACCATTGGAGAACCCAACTCAAGTAACCTTACTAGTAACAGTGGAACTATTATTTATTACAGTAGTGCCCAGTGACGCCCAACAAAGACCACTAAACAAATATACAGAGTTAAAAAGCAGGCCCTATATCCAAAAGACATAAAATTTAAAACAAATAAGTCAGACAAATGAAGACAAAAAGGAAGTCATCTTATTCCATTTCACAGAGGGGGATTTGGAACAATAAGAGATGAAAAGATTTGCCTACAATGACCCAATATGTCAATGGCAGGGAAGAAAAGTAAATCAAGAATTTCTGAGTCTCTGTCTATTGTCCTAAGCACAGCGCTCCAAAGCTGATTATGACACTTTATTTCTAAATCAAGATCCAGCTAAGGGTGGTCTCGAATAACTTTTTTAGCTTAAACCTCTCCTCTCCATTTACTTTTCTAATAATCCTCACAATAATTTATCCTATCTATACATAACCCATTCAGTATATTACATGCTGTATTTTATAGAAAATACAGTCTAAAGGAGTTCCGTTTTGACACATGAACAAATATTCATCTATTGTTATGAAGGCAACAAAGGAAATACATACCTTCAATTCTTTAGACATTTCTCTCTTCTCCAAAAAAAGCTGGAGAAAGCGTTGTGATTCAGGCTCTGTTCTTGCTCATGCTGTTATTCATCTTGAGGAACACCACTAAACATGGTGGAGTTAGACCCATGTGAACTGGTGTGAGGTAAAGAAGAACCTGGCCTTTCTCTTCCTGAAGAACTCCTCTTTGGCTTTTACAGCTACACAGGACACAATGCAATGTGTGCAATGTAAAGAAGCCAATTACAGCATTATTTGAAAGATAGATATATATCTCTATCTATATATTCAAGATGCACTTAAAATAAGTATGTCTTTGAGGGGGAGGAAATTGAAGAGGCTATAAATAAATATAGAGAAATATTCCAGTGGCCTTTTTTCCCTTCATGTTTGCAGAGCCATGCCAACGTTCTAAATGTGTTTGCTCTTAGATTTTTCATTTGTATTTATTATTTCTGCAAAACTTAATAAGTCTGTGTAGGAAAGAAAAAAAATAAATCACTGCCTGGAGGTTTTGGGCTAGTGCATAAAAGCAAGAATCACTAAGAAATCTATGAACTTTAGCAGTGACATGACACAGCACTTTGGAAAGAGCATACCAGTGACTCCGCTATTTGCTTTTAAAATATTGGACTACCTCTGTTACTTTTAGTTTAGTTTCTCTAAAACATAACTACTTTCTAACATATGGATCAGACCCTCAGCTAGTGTGAATTCCCACAGATGATTGAACTTACCAGGGTTATGTTGAGGGGTTGAAAATTATTAGTGAACACAGCTATCTGTCAGAGGTAATGAGAAAATACTTTCCTTTCTAGAAAAGGAAAATATTATTAGTATTTCAAGCTATTTACATACATTCATACCCCAGTGTAATGAGCGTGGAGATCACATCATGCAGAGCTATAGGGCAGCAGATTTAGGAAGTGCGTTAACCGTCTAACTCTTCAGCTGCATTTCTTAGGAAAACGAGATCTGATTGCATAGCCATGCTGTAACGGTATGCCTGTGTGAGTACACATGGGTACAAGTGTGCATGCAGGGATATGCAGACACATCTTTGCCTGAGTGTCCATCTGTCATTCCTTCCCCATATCTTTTGCATCTGTTGCCATTCTCAATCAGATTTGCAAGAGGAAGGTTTGAAAATCTTCAGGTTCCTATTATAGTATTGAAAACAGATGATTGAGGATAGGAGAAAGCCTTTTAGAGGAAGGGCTGCTACATAAACATACCCTTGATTAGTAATGTAAGACATTATACAGAAAAGAAATGGTCAGAATGCCTAAGCACGAGAAAAGGTTCAACTAGGGCTTGCTTAGGGTAGCGAAATGCATGCGAGATTGAGGCTAGGGACATTTAAATTGTACTGCCTTTACTTTTTGTGGTGAATGTAGGGATGTTACCAAAAGTTTTTATTCCATTTCTTTAAGCTGCTCAATGAATTATATGTACCTGTGTCTGAATCAGCGAAGGAAGCAAGATGGTTTCACGGAAACATTAAAAGTGTATCTAATCCACCTAAGCATACGAAAAATTATTCAAAACAAGACAGAAAACCTAAGATCTCCATCACTCTTATGATTGATGAATGGAGTTACTTATAAATAAGAGCATGACGGATGTGATATGGGAACAGGTACCAGCCCAGGAATACTAGAGGTGAAGGTCATGAAGGTTGTAACAGTCATGTTCATCAAATAATTCAGCACTGAATCCTGGTTCAGACTAAAAAGCCATTGGGAAATGTTTCATTTACATGCTGCAACGATGTTTTGTTTCCAGAAACTATAGCTATTAAATGAAACAGTGCCTTGCCAAGCTTTGCTGCGGACTTCCAAGAACCACAATCAGTTTCAATGTAGCCATTCAAAAATACAGATGTCACCATCCAGTCAAACTAGAATGACGTTGTTCAAGATCATACACTCATTGTTAATTCATGGTGTTTACAAATAATATAGTATTTAAGAATCATGTGCTGTACTAGACTTCAATACTTTAGGTTGACATCTGCAATCAGGACAGATTAAAACAGGACAGATAGCCAGATAGTAAGTCCATGGCTTCCCCAGCACTGGGAAAGTGTGGAACTACAGGCAGAGATCTAGGTAGAACTAAGTCTCAAGAAACAGTAAACCATCTGCATTTATTTCATACGGTGGAGAGGATAGGGGTTGCACCACCCAGCCATTTGGGACATCATTATATTCTTTATCCTACATTCAACAAAAAGGGGAAAGGTGGGAATTGTCTCATGTTTCCTACACTTCCCATGGGCATCATAAATGTCTAATATTAGCAGTCTGTTCCTCCAAAGCTGTTATGCCCTTTGCCTACCCTGAGAGGCCCTTTAACTTCCCCCTGCACTTCATGATCTCTGGGCACGTTGGAATGGAACTGAATTTGGGTAGAATTATACGTTCTGTATGATAATCCAAATACAGTGTCTACAAAGGGGCATGCGTTACCATTGATCTCTCTCACAGCTTTCATTTTCATTCACTGGATTTGAACTTACAGTTCATAGACAATAGGTGCCCTGTTGGGT
This sequence comes from Aptenodytes patagonicus, assembly GCF_965638725.1. NCBI lineage: Eukaryota > Metazoa > Chordata > Aves > Sphenisciformes > Spheniscidae > Aptenodytes > Aptenodytes patagonicus. The sequence continues at coordinate 47,198,205 of NC_134949.1, forward strand.
GTTGCAGTAATGAGTTGGGCTGTGCCTGCAAAACATTCAGATGCAGTTGGGAACCCAAACAGTAATATGAATTTAAAACAGACCAAAACCCCAAGAGATGCAGTATTGCCAACTCCAGCCAAGCCAAGTGCCCACAAAATGTGAGATATGATCAATTTTTACAAGCTTTTTAAAAAAAAACCCAGTCTGTGGCTGCTTTCTCCCCCAGCCTTTTTTTAAGCCTGTATGTTTTATTGTAAGCTTTTCTTTTCAGCCAAGAGGACTACAAATGAACTTTTAATGAAAGCCACTGTTCTCACATGAGAATCTAGAACTTTAAGAAATAAATCAAGTATTATCTCACATTTAACAAACCCTAAGAATTAGCACACTCTAAGACTATTAAAAGCCTTAATTAAAATAAAGCCAAAGTGTAAAATGTGTTTACATAAAAGACAACACTTACTGTGAGCTAATTTTATAGTTACTTTCCAGTAGTTCAAGATTTTGAAACTGCCAATGCATGTGAAAACTAATTTTTATTTACAGACAGAAATATTTTAAAAGATCATTTAATGAGCCCCAAATTCCAGTAATTTACAGGGGAAAAGAATTTATGTGTCTTTTAAAGGTATTGAAATGCTTTATCCAGTTGATTTGGAATAAAACATTGATACTTTGTCTTTGGAAACTCTTTATTTAAGTCAATATTAAATAAATATGATTTACTTAAAAATAATTCAGACTGGGAAAAATGGAAATAAAAACATATATTATTTCCAAGGGAAAATACATGATGGGAATCTAGCTGGGAAGCTTTGTTTTAAAAAATATGAAATATACAGATCGTTCTAATCACCTTATTGTCATAAGGGATCAATTCAGTAAGTTCTGTGATCAAAGCATTGTGCAGGACTGTCTGCATGTGTATTTAGCATAATTGAGGCTTAAGAATGTTCTTTAAAGAAAGAAAGGTCACCTTTCATTTTGAAATATCATTAGATCACTGGGATCATATGTTAATGTCACTACATCTGTTAAAGCAAAAAGAATATTATTTACTGTACTCTTTTTAGAATTCTAAATATTTTTATTAGAATGGAGAACAGGAAGTTGGCTAGTGATTATTCAAAGAGCTAGAAACTCTGACTTATTCCAAAAAAAAAAAGGCTGTTCACACTTTACTTTTTTCTTTTATATCTTCATGCTAGGTGTTTCTTTTTTTGTTTGTTGATTGATGATAGTGTCCTATCTGCTAGTATTCTTCTATTAAAAAGTAGTTTCAATTTTTCATTACAAAGAACTTTTCATCCTAGACAAATTCTCTCTTTGATCTGTCCTGTTCTTTTGAGCTTGGATCCTCAAATTCTCAGAGGTCATACCTGAAATTATCCCATCTGTTCTAGCCCAAACTAATATTTAAAATATCTGGACCTGTTCCCCATGATTTTTGTACTGGAGTAGCTTTATCTGTAGTGTTACAGTAGCCTCCCATTCAGAACATACACATGACATTCACAGAAGAACTGACATTGATTAAATTAGCTTTGGATAAGTACCAAACACAAATTACAAATGTCCTGTGGGAACTACAGATTCTGTTCCCTCAGGAGATGAGCAGTATGGTGATATAAGTGCAACCAAATAACTGTATTTTTTATTTCTTTCAGAATATGAAAACAAAATAGCCAGATGGCATTCACACCACTGTTTTTCTAGGACTCCCCAGCCATGTAGGCAGACATATAGTTCATTTATGCCTCCCTGTCTTGTCCAAAAATTTTCTGGGAGCTTCAGTCACTATGCAATTTCAAGGTGCCTGCTTCATTGGTACCTGGCATCTAGCTTGTATCTGTAGCTCTATAAAAAATCAAGTTTAAACTGAGCAGTGTAGGATTTATTCAGAGCCACCTTAAGACCCTGGAGAATTCCCCAAACATTAGTCACAGTGAACACCATGACTATTTGTTTGATGTAATACCGACAGTGATTCCATCCCCTTATATTATCTAGTGTTGTAATAATTGCAGCATCCATTACAGAGGTAGGAAACATGAGTTTTCAGTCTCATTCTCCTCAAAGGGTTGAACCCACCTTGAAATTTCAAGACAGTATCCTAGTCCTCAAGTCATGAGACACTGTGAGTGAGAGCACTCAGTGTCCTTTTACTGAAGCTTAACCATTGTGCATCCAGGCACATAACATGGTGGGGTGGATACTAAGAAAGCAAGAGGGAGCCTTATTTTAGCATAGGGGTTAGGACACTCTATGTACAAAGGGGCAGAACTAGAATTCGAACACCTGAAATGTATATATATTTTACACTGGACTAGTATTGGCCAAAAAACCCCAACAAACAAAAAAATAAACACTAAAACAAAAAACAAACCAACCAACCAAACCAAATCAGCCAAACAAACAAAAAAAAAAAAACCAACAACAAAACCCTAAACACATCACCTTTTTTTGTAGGATTATTCTTTAGACCAGTGAGGGCTTTGGACCAGTTCCCCACAAAGCTGCACGGGTACCAGTGCCAGTGCCCAGCCAGGGATGGGAGCAAGGCTAAGAACATGAAGACAGTGGGACCATCTCTTTATCAGTAGAGTGCTTGTAGGCCACGTGAAAGTGACTATGTAACCACACTGTTTCCCCTCTTTACTGATTTGTGTAGGGAATTTATGCAGTTATGATTTCCCCCTGCACTCTCACACCAAGAATCCCTTTCGGGACATCTCCTAATTTTGGTGATATAACTTCTAAATAAGCTGAAGTGGATTCACTTGTTACCTTACTGAGCTTTAACACAGCTGCCATGAGTTGTTTCCCATGGCAGTCCCGTGAAGCACACTGTCTCTGAACATAATTTTCTCTGACAGTGCAGTGCCACATGGCTATCACCTTCACACTTATTCAATATGTTTTAAAGTGTGGACTATGTATAAGATGTGTACGTTATGGCATTCTGTAAATCTTGTGTTTATGTTCTATGTCCTGTACGATTCTTAAGCTCCCTGTGTCCTCTAGTGTCTACCTATAAGCACTGCACAATTTCACAAATACTTGTTTCCATTTTCTTATCTCAAAACATTAAAAAAAAGATTTAACTCTCCATCCTATAAATTTTCTCCTCTATTCTTTCTTATTCCTTTTTTACTAACTACTATATTACTAATGTTGTTTTTTATAATTATTCTTGTTAAGCACCAGCAGCAAGTATGGCAGTATTGACGATTTTATATATAACCTTCTTGCGCACACACAAATGTCTATTATCTAATTATCTGTGTGCTTGCTGGAGATTTTAGCAGCCAGTATGTACATTTTATTGTGAATGTTGATGACAGGTCTTGGTAAGCATTGTGCAGTATTTTCTCACATACTGAAGCACATTCTCCTCTCACTTGGGCATGCCAAACTGTCACTAAGGACAATAGGAGCTGCTTCTATTCATCCTAAAATAATATTTGGGTACAGACCACAGTACATTTTTACAGAATTTGGATTTCAGCCTACTGTGGAAAGCCAGTATGTGAGCACATAATTGACAACTGTTTTATAATACAGATACATTAGGAACAAATTCAGATTCCACATGTGACTTTATTTGGGGCCTCCTGAATTCTTGACTATATAATATTAAAGTGGGATCCAATTAATCTAGTATTAACCGTTTCAAGTTGTAGAAACTATAAGCTAGCGCAACTAGGCTCCCACTCAAACCAGAAAAATAAAGATACTTCTAGAGGATGTCATTCTGTAATACCTACCTAGGAAAAGTAGGATGAATTACTCTGAAGAAGTACCTTACTCTCCACATGCGCTAGAATACTTGTCCAGCTTTTGCCTGGCTGCACTTACCCACATAATCCCATCCTTTATATCCTTTTAAAACAGGGGGAGTGCATAAGTAGTTATTTTAAGTGTAATAAACCATTGAAACATGAATAGGTGTTTATTAGATTTGGATGCAATTTACTGCACTAGACTAGTGAAGAACCATCCCACGTGGACTGAATAGAAGTATTTGTGTATCTGCAGAAGCTACTTCACACTGACTGAAGTCAGTATTTCTGACTTCCGTATATTCTGTATATATATTCTATCATATATATATATATACAGAATATTCTGTATTTCTGAAAATGTAGCTCTTGGAGGGAAGGAGGCACTCCCCTGCCAACTTGACTTGATATCTCAGGAAGAATGCACAGAGCTTTGCCTTTGAAGGGCTGACGAGCCAGTTGAGAGTTTATAGGCAAGGATCAGAGGACAAACCAATGCAGGTGACGTCATAGTAGGTACCTACCAGAGACTGCTTGATCAAGAAGGTGAAGTCCACAAAGTCTTTAGGCAACTGGAGGAGGAAGCCTCATGATTGCTGGCCCCTGCACTCAGGGGAACCACCTGACGTCTGCTAGAAGGGCAATATGGCTTGGCGCAAGCAATCCAGGAGATTTCTGGTGTGTGTTATTGATACTGGGTCGATGCAGGTGATCAACAATCCAGCTAGAGAAGATGATCTGCTGGTTCTGTTACTCACAAACAAGAAGGAACTGGTTGGAAATGCAAAGATCAAGGGTCTCATCTGCAATGACCATGAGACTGTGGACTTTAAAATCGTAAAATAAGTGAGCAAGTGGTTGCTCAGGTATCTGCTTGGCAGGATCATATGTGAGACTACCATGAAGAGCAAAGGGGCCCCAAAGAGCTGGCTGATTTGCTAGGATGACCTCCTCAGAGTGCAAGAACTATCCATGCTGATGTGCAGGAAGCTGAGCAAGCGTGGCAGGCAGCTAGTATGGGTAATGGTCAACTGGTCTCAAACACAAAACTGGGATAACTGGGTACTGGTCTCAAACACAAATAGGAAGTACACCTTCCTAGGCTACCCAAGAGAAGAAGAGAGACACTGCCTAAGCATGCAGGGATGGATGCAGGAAAGCCAGTGCTCAGCTGCAGTTGAAATTATTGAAGGATGTGAACGGTGACAAGAAAGGCTTCTGTAAGTAGATGCGCAGCAAAAGTAAGTCTAAACAAAATGTGGACCCATTGCTCAATGGGGTAGGGGATCTAGTGGTAAAGGACATGGAAAGGCTGAGGTAGTCTGTATTTACAGGCAATGTTTGTCCTCAGGAATCTCAGGTCCTTCAGCCTAGTAGGAGGGCCTTGAGGAAGGGAAGAATAACCCATGGTACAGGAAGCTAGAGTGCTTCAACAAGTTGGACATTCACAAGTCCATGGATCCATATGGAGCTGACTGATACCACTGAGCAGCCACCTTCTATCTTCTTCAAAACGTTATGATGTTTGGGGGAGATTCCTGATAGCTGCAGAGAAACAAATGTCACAACCACCTTCAAAAAGGACAAGAACAAGGGTATGGGGAACAGTCAATAATCTGGAGGGCAGAGCTGCTATTCAGAGGGACCTTGACAAGCTGGAGAAATGGGCTGACAGAGAACTCATGACATTCAGTAAAGACATCTGGGATGAAATAACCCCGTGCAGCAGTACAGGTTGCATGGGGGTGTTGTGGTTTAACCTCAGCCGGCAACTAAGCACCACACAGCTGCCCACTCACTCCCCCCTTGGTGGGATGGGGGAGAGAATCGGAAGGGTAAAAGTGAGAAAACTCATGGGTTGCGATAAAGACAGTTTAATAGCTAAAGCAAAAGCTGCGCATGCAAGCAAAGCAAAACAAGGAATTCATTCACTGCTTCCCATCGGCAGGCAGGTGTTCAGCCATCTCCAGGAAAGCAGGGCTCCATCATGCGTAACCGTTACTTGGGAAGACAAACGCCATCACTCCAAACGTCCCCCCTTCCTTCTTCTTCCCCCAGCTTTATATGCTGAGCATGACGTCACACGGTATGGAATGTCGCTTTGGCCAGTTTGGGTCAGCTGTCCTGGCTGGGCCCCCTCCCAGCTTCTTGTGCACCTCCAGCCTTCTCAGTCCGTAGAGCATGGGATGCTGAGAAGTCCTTGACTAGTGTAAGCATTACCTAGCAACAACTAAAACATCGGTGTGTTATCAACATTGTTCTCACCCTAAATCCAAAACACAGCACTGTACCAGCTACTAGGAAGGAAATTAACTCTATCCCTGCCGAAACCAGGACAGTATCCACCCCTTATTCTATACCGTCTACGTCATGCTCAAGTCCCATATTTTCCAGTACAACCTCATTAACCACCCACCCCGCTTTCCATCCTTTGATATAACACACAGATATCATTCCCTTAGTCTATGGACCACCCTTGTGGAATGTCTGTAAAATGTCCAGAAATGTCCATGAAATATCCATTGAGTTCATTTAGTCCGTGACTTTGGGCTCCATCTGTGATGGTGGTCACTCAGGACAGGAGAGGTGGTGTGTTGCGTGGAGTTAATGGGCACCAAAGCCAGCTCAGGTCGGGTCACTGCTGCACTTGCACTGCTTCTTGTAAGGCTTGTCCTCCACTGGTTCGGGTGGTTCCTGCTATAGTAATTCCTACAACATGCAACTCAAATCATGGGTTACAACAATTTAAAGGTATTTCCATTACAGTCTCCACCCCTGGTCCCTTCGGATCAAACCATAGGGTTTAACATTGCAATGAACTCCTCCCCTTGCCCCTGCTCCGGATTGGACTTATCCACAGACTGCAGTCCCTTAGGGCTGTACCTGCTCCAAGTGGAGCCTTATCTATGAGCCACAGTCTCTCCAGGGGTACACCTGCTGCAGCATAGACTTATCCACAGTCACTCTGAGATGCACCTGTTCCAGCATGGCCTTCTCCATGGGCCACAATGTCTTCAGAGATATACCTGCTCCAGCGTGGCCTTACTTGCAGCCACAGTCCCTTCAGAAGTAAACCTGCTGTAGCACAAATGTAACCGCAGACACAGACACTTTGAGATGTACCTGCTCTGGCATGGGCTTATCCACGGCCACAGACGCTTTGGGGTGTCCTGCTCCCACGTGGACTCATCCACAGGTCACAGCCTCTTTGATTCGAGTTCACACTGGAGTTCCAGCCTGTCCAGTACAGCAGCACAGAAGCAGCAGCGATGCCCTGGCCATCTGCCAGCCCAGGCACATCGCCATTGCTGTTATCAAAATGTTCCCAGGCACAGCAGAATATGATGATAAGCAGCACAGCAGTACAGCAAGCAGCAAAAGCAAAAAGCAGCCACTAACAAGCACTAGACTCTAATATACAGTAAGGCAAGCAAGCCCCATGGCAAGCACAGGAGCCTGCCAATTAATAGCTAAACAGCTATAACAGGTATAAATTCGATCTAGCACATTCCAATCAAATCTGTCATTATCTCGAACCCTTTGAGCCCCACGTTGGGTGCCAAAAAAGGACTGTCATGGTTTAACCTCAGCCGGCAACTAAGCACCACACAGCCGCCCACTCACTCCCCCCTTGGTGGGATGGGGGAGAGAATCGGAAGGGTAAAAGTGAGAAAACTCATGGGTTGCGATAAAGACAGTTTAATAGCTAAAGCAAAAGCTGCGCATGCAAGCAAAGCAAAACAAGGAATTCATTCACTACTTCCCACCAGCAGGCAGGTGTTCAGCCATCTCCAGGAAAGCAGGGCTCCATCACGCGTAACCGTTACTTGGGAAGACAAACGCCATCACTCCAAACGTCCCCCCTTCCTTCTTCTTCCCCCAGTTTATATACTGAGTATGACGTCACATGGTATGGAATATCCCTTTGGCCAGTTTGGGTCAGCTGTCCTGGCTGGGCCCCCTCCCAGCTTCTTGTGCACCTCCAGCCTTCTCAGTCTGTAGAGCATGGGAAGCTGAAAAGTCCTTGACTAGTGTAAGCATTACCTAGCAACAACTAAAACATCGGTGTGTTATCAACTTTGTTCTCACCCTAAATCCAAAACACAGCACTGTACCAGCTACTAGGAAGGAAATTAACTCTATCCCTGCCGAAACCAAGACAGGGGACCAAATGGGGATAATGCACATTTGCAGAAAGTACCTGGGGCTCCTGCTAGAAAACAAATTGAACATGAGTCACCAGTGTGCCCTCACAGCAGAGGAGGCCAGCTACATCCTGGGCTGTATTAGCAGGTTTGCAGTCAGCAGGCTGAGGGAAATGATTGTTCTTCTCTAGTGAGACCATATCTCAAGCACTGCATCAAGTCCTGTGCTCCCCAGTACTAGAAAGACATTGGCGTACTGCAGCAGTTCCAGCAGAGGAACCCCAAAATAGTTAGCAGTCCAGAGCACATGACATAGGAGGAGACGCTGAAAGAACTGGGTTTGCTCTGCTTGGAAGAGAGAAGCTTAAGGGGAGATCTTAATGCTGGCTTCAACTACATATTGAGAAGGAGTGGAAAAGATGGAGCCAACTCTTCTCAGAGGCGCACAGTGGTAGTTCAAGAGGCAAAGGGCACAAGCTGTGACATGAGAAGTTCCAGTCCTATGTAAGGAAAAAGATTCTCACTGTGAGGGTGGTCAAACACTGGAAGAGGTTGCCCAGAGAGATTGTGGAATCTCCATCCCTGGAGATATTCAACACTCACCTGGACATGGCCTTGAACAACCTGATCTAAGTGGACCTGCTTTGAGCAGGGGACTGGACAATGTAGTCCCCAGATGTCCATATTACTGTATGGTTCTATGATTCTGTACTTAGTTTCCACGTTGAATATTAGATGCATGGAAAAAAGTAAGTGAAAAATAGTTGTTATATCCTGCTCTGTATCACAGACCTATTCAATGAAATGGATCTACTTTCTAATGAAAAAGTAGCTTCTGTTATGTTACCAGATTGTTGGTATTTTTAAATGTAATGTTTGTTACAGTTGTTAGATTATCTTTATATTTTAGAATGATATTTATGAACTAAAATTCAGATTCTTGATCTTAATTTTCTGAAGTACTCTGTAAACTGCAAAATGAATAATGAAAAACCTATTGTTTATTTATTGTTATTTAATATCCTCCTCAGATTGTATTCTCAGACTGAATTACATCAATAACAAGATTAAAACCTGTTAAAATGTCACAGACATCAAGGTAACAGGTATCTGCCATTCTTAATGCAGATAAACCTTTGTGTGGGATGAGAGACTTCATCGCTGTGTTCCTTAGATTTTTGCTGGTGGCAGAACAAAAAATACAAGTTTGGAATTCAGATTCTGTTCCAAGCATGCCGTTCATCTCTAAATTGATACATTTCTTTTATTTGAAGTTCTCTAAATAAGAAATTCAGCCTGTGGCAGGCACTTGAAATGGGAATTTTTTAGACTAAATAAAAAGAAGTTACCAAATTTATAAGCATCAGAAAATGGATTACTGAAATGGGAAGTTTTAGACAAAAAATAATTAACAATGCTACCACCTACACTGGTAATACCACACCTTCCTCTGCTTTCCTCAAGATATTTCAGGTCACCTCACTGCTCAGAGGATAAAGAATGTTTTAGGGTTTCAAGCTTACTCCACCTAAACCACTGAAGCCATTTGATTAAATGAATGCTAAGAACCATTCAGCAAGAATGAAAGATGTTTACGACAACACTTCTTGGAAAAGAGCTGATAAGAGTCCAATATTTGTAAGACTTGGTGAAATTTTTGGAGATTAAATTGCACAACAGACAAGGACAAAACAGAGAAGGACTGGAAGGCAAGGTAAAGGTCTAAAGAAGTATCAGTAAGGTTTACTTGACTGAACCTGATAAAGGGTTCATTCTGTATCAAAGTGTGGTATACTATACAGTACTATTTACAACACTCTGAACAAGTTGTTCTGGAGATTCAGGAAACTAATATTCAGCTTATCAGGAAGTTTTATTAACCAGCTAGTAAATGGCATAGTACTTCAGACTTTAACACACATAATTTTGTAGCATACTGCCACATCCACAGCCATGAACAATAAACAAACATATTAAAGCCCAAACATGAATATCCTAGTGATTACCATAAGTAGAGCCCGATCCAAATTTTAGTGGAAGTAATTTCGTTGACTGTCACAGGCACAGATCAGATAATTCTTGCACCACAGCAATGCTCAGAAGACTTCATGATTCATTTGGCCAAATGTTATTCTTTCTAATGTTTCTAAATAGCTGACCAGTTAGTGTGATCAAAAATATCTGAGAAAGGAAAAAAGGTGAGTTAAAAACAACAAAGAAAGTGTTGATATTCACTCATGACAGAGTCAATCTGACTGTTAACCTGGCTGCTCTGAATGACAACATAGAAGGATATAAAGGAGAATGATCACAACATGTGCCTGAAGACACATCTGAATTCTCTGCTCTGCCACAGGCTTGCTGTGTGACCTCCAGCAAGTCACTCGGGCCCACATCCACAGAAGTATCTTGAAATCGATTTTGAGTGGCACACAATTCAGTTAAGTGTTTCAGTGCCCTATGAATCTGGACCTTAAGCTCTTGAATGAGGATAACAGCTCTTTCCCACCTGGACAAGAAGGTGTCAACGATAGTACATTGAAGATCATGAGACACTTCTGTACTTTGCTAGTGAGGATCACATACATTACATAGCCGGAATGTTTTTACTACATACCTCTATGGGAAGGTACTACATATGTAAGAGGTAAAATAGGTCATACTTTTAATTCTCTGAGTAAAAATGAACTAATCTCATTTTCAACCTCATGATTTTAGATATTATAAAAAATTCTGCTGCCTGCTTGATGGTACTCAACCTTCAGGGTGTCTGTGGAGTGAACAATCAATTCTTGCTGCCATTATTCATACGATTTTGTTTTGATATTGAAAGCTTTATTCCATTTTACCCAATAAAATTTTCTCATAGATATGTGGGGGGAGCAGTTTCATTATTTTGTATTGTTTCATTTAGCATATTCATGGACTAGCTTCTGTACAAATAGAGAACAAAAGAGGTCTGTTGCTCCACAGATTTTACATTCTCTTCACCTGTTTCCTGTCCTTGCAATGCTGTTTGCTTTCACAAGTCAGGTCAAATATTTCATTCAAGAAACTTCAGACACCAACATCTGTGACGGTGCTTGAATATATGGGAGTTTGTTGGTAAACATTGCTTGATCTTACTTCTAATTAAAATTGATAGAAAGCTTTACAAAATTTTGGAGAGCGTGCCAAAACCAAATGGCACTGAATTGATTTTTACCCCCAGCAAAATATCAGTATTTTGTGATTTTTTTGCTTAAAAGTACTCTTACCTGTGTAATTAGCAGGCTGATAGTAATTGCAGTTAAGATCAAAACATTGTTTTCAAACCATGTATTTAAATATTCTTCACATCCCTAAGCAAGTACAGATGAACAGATTTCAAGAAAAAAAATTTCAACTTTTGAATTCATATTGCATCTTTATAACAACATACTTTTAAAATATATAGAATAGAACTTTCTGCATGTTATGATGGCTTCTGATATTTACTTGTCAGAAAACAAATACATCAGTAATGTGTACTGTGGAGAGTTAGCTACAACATTTTAAAAATTATCTGAACTAAACAGATTGTTCTTAATCAGAAGGGAACTTGCTTTTGTGTGAGTATAACTGAGAGACTACCTTACAAGTAAATGCTTGAAAGAATATTTTCAAGTTTTCACTGATTCTCATACATTACACATCCTGAAATGGATGTGCATATCTTCCAGATCACAGATTATTCTTATTATATTGCTTTTTAAAAGAAATTGTCAATTATTACATAGCTTAAAATAGCTATAAACACAATAAAACATATAAATAAATGTTTTCTGTATTTTGAAGTGATCTTTTAATAATGACAAGGGTTTGTAAAAACAGGGAACAATTCCAAACCAATGAGTGAAGGAAGACAATACCAGATGCTATTTGACAACATCCTTTCTATTATTTATTGCCCTGTATTGTCAAGAAACAACCTTTGCCCACTGAATTTTTGTTCTCATTGGATAGTCCTATTAACACTGGAGGGTTTATAGAAGAGCATAATATGTATCACTTTGCTCCAGTTTTCTATTATCAGGTTGATAATATCCGATGGTCCTATGCAAACTTGATCTCAAGACAAGTAAATGCTAACATGAACTGGTCTCAGGAAACACATCTCGTGTATCAATGCCTTGCTCAGTCCTCTTATCCTGTGAAGTACTGAAGAAGCTATGGCAACAGATAATAGAAACAGGTGGAGACGTTGCTGACATTCTGTAAGTAATGAATAGTAATTGCTAGTGGAAAAGGTACTGTATACTTTTTATATACTGTCACTTTCCCTTGTCATCATTGATTTGCACAGCATGGATTTCTGAATGCCAAGATGCTTACTACTTCTTAAACCACTACTAACTGTCCCTGTGATACTGATCTGTGATATTCACAACTCCTGTTTTCTTGAAATATCATTAATTTAGAACTGCCTATATGACTGACACCTAATGAGTAAAAGGTCACTTCAGAGTGACCAAAGACAAAACAATGAATATTATTAATACTTTGGCATTTGTAAGCCAAGTCTTGGTGGAAAACACATTTTGTATTTTTTTTCCAAAGACCATTTAGTAGCAAAAGTTACATTCTTTGAGACATGTTTGTTATTTCTTACCATGCTGTATGTTGAATCCCTCGGGACATCACAAAACCATTTCTTCAGACTAGATTTTATGCATGAACATGGGATCTGAGTACGATTTTCCTTGTTTTTATTCCTTTCCCACTGTGTGACATTGTATCTTCCACAGCATTCCATCTAGAATATAAATCCTGTAACTTGTAACTCCAACACCTGTAAAGACTGTCACACAGAGGAATTTCCACCCCAACCAGTGCTAGGTATTTGATTTAGTTGATTAAATTAGCTACATAGTTTTCCTCTGTATTCAGTAGAGAGAGGTTTCTGCAGGGGATGTTTCACCCTTGTGTATGTATAATTTCCCATGATATGCACTGGATAGTACAGGTTTAAGAAGGATATGATATTAGAATATACTTTTAAAAGGAACTTTCTTTTAGATTCTAAATTATTCTAGAACACATGTAAATAGAAAAAAAAAAAATTACAAACCCAAATTAAAGCAAAACATTTTGACTATCCCCCTTAACCTTCCAAAGTAAATTCAGTGTTGAAATTGTGTGTAAGCAGTAAGCTATATTAAGGATGTGCTCACTGTGAAGCACAAAAAAAGAAGAAAGAAAACAATACATTATTGGAAACAACATAATGAATGTTGTTTCATAATGAATGCAGTAAATGGGGACAGATTCTATAAAACATATTTTAATAAATAAAATTAAAACCACACTGTTTTACTCTAATCTAGGAACTTAAATAAGGACGAGATTTTGAAAACTTTTTTAGTTATTCCTTTGTCACTTCTAATGTCGTATTTGCAAGAATTCTCCGCTCTTAGCAAGAGATCTTTAGAAAGTCTCCCTATTCCAACTTGTGTTTTAGCAGCAATTGATCTCTTGTGAACAGATAGCTCAAACTCAAAGCACAAAGCAAATACTGTGCCCTGTTCAAACAGATTGTCAGCTAGCTCTTCCCAATAATCTATTTCAATACCAGTAACACAAAACAAAACTAAGCCATCAAACAGCTTGGAGAATGGAATTCTTGTCATGTAAGGAAATTCAAGCAGTTTTTCATTCTGAATCAGGATGAAACTTCAGAAATGGTTGGTTTCGTTGTAGGTTTTGGGGTTTTTTTTGTGGGACAAAAGTCTGCCATATTTTGGCTTAGAGATGCTAAACAAAAGCATCTCATTTTGGTGTTGAAGAGTCAATCCAAAATATACCACTTCTAAATTTTGAAAAATTAGATAATTTAGCCAAAACTGTCCTTTCTCCATAAAAACATTCAATTTCAACAACCCTATAAGTTCAGTTAAAAAAATCACCAGCTTTAAGCAGTACACTAAATTTTGCCACAAATATATAAAAATCTAGTTCTTCTCTAATACTATTCATGATCTTAGGCTTTTTATTTTTCTCATGGCAGATGCCGATGATATTGAAAAGAGCTGGAAGCATGTAACACAAGACTTGGGGATGGCAGTTTTCATTCAAAAGTGTGATTACAGTTTACCCTGGCAGATTTAATATCATTTTATCTGGCTTAGGTACCAACAGCAAAATATCCACAGGACTCTCAGATATGCCACAATTTAAACATGCCCACCAGAGTAGGTGGTGGGTAGGTAACTTTGCTGAAATCTGTGCTCCCACAACAGTTCAATGAAACTGAGCTCAAGTATGCCAGCACATAGTCTAGCCGCACCATTGACATAATGAGGTCACCATTAATCACTAGAGAAATCACGAATGCAATGAGAGAAGACTGGATTTTCAAAGAACAGATTTGAAATATACATTATAAATGCATTTGTAATCTTGAGTCTAGACATACATGCTTTGTGAGTTACCTGGAATCATAAATTATCTTCAACATTTGTGAAGAACTATAGAACTCGCCTCTGTAAAAAGTCATACTAAGGGACTCACAGCTGGTCTACAGAAGCATATTAAACCATACTAAACTGTTAAGCAGTAGTGTTTGTAATTAAAAGCTCATGACGCAGAATTAATCTGAAGGGCCACTGGTCAAAAACATTGCTAACAACTTCCAAAATAATTGATCCCATACAAATGCTTCAAAGGACTTTTCTGAAAAAGGAAACAAATTACATGCTGCCAGGCCACAAAAATTATTATGATTAATAATTAAGTATGTGTGCTGAAAGTATTGATTTGCAAGCTCATTTGAGGCTTTAAGCATTATTTCTGAGAGTCTCAGTGCAATACTTATTCAAATGCTCTCACAGTAGGAGCTCTGCTTTGACCTCATAGCATCTCTGCTTGTCCATGGTTCAGATCAGTCTTGAGACCTGAGCAGACCAAGTGTTTTATCATACCTAGCACTGTCGAAGACATTAGGAAACCCATCAGTTTTTTCAGCTGCAAAAAACTTCAGTGACCACAACTGTCTGCTCCTACATACATTGACAAGTCCTTCAAAAGCCTAATCTTATACATAATAATCCATATAACAGCAAGTAATCTGCCCACCCACGTCAGATATTAGCAGCGGATCTTGAAAAATTAATCCTTTACTAAAGGAGTTGTTTTTTTAAACTAAGTTCTGATTAGTGTAAACATTTTTTGGTTGATGCAGTATTTTTGGTGATGATATTTTGTGGGTGTTTTTTCTTACATTGTGCTGCACAGCATTCAGAATGTTCCACACAGGTTCCTGCTCAGCCAGACTCTCATTCCCATATTCAGAAATAACTTCATCAATTCTGTTGTTCCATTGATTGTGGACCTGTTCATAAATATTTATAGCATTTTGTATATGCATATTGATGAGTGTGGATGGATAGTACAATCCTTGATCTTTTATTGATATTCAGGTTTCTTGAAGGGTTACTTGCAAGCAGCAGCATTCTAATCAATTTGCCAAATATGATCTAAGACATGTCATAGCCATTGCACTAATGGGAAAGTTGAAAGCAAAAGGGAAAGATAAATGAAATGCCCCAAATCACATACATAGCACAGGCAGACACAAGGTGATTAGCCCAAACGGAGTCAGAAGAGCCAGGGAACATAGCTTAGATACACCTGATCTGTCGTGAAATACTAAATCCTACCTCACATTTTTAATAAGCACGGCACCATATAATAATACTACACCTAATGTGATACAAACTTGTGTGAGCACCATACAGCCTGGTGTAGCAGACATGTACTGCTTTGGGCTAGGGGAGTTAGCAGCTCATGTTGGACCTAGATTAGGCATGTTTGCAGAGACTGTTAAAATACACCTTCAACAGTAATTGAAGTGGACGAGCTGATCACAAAGAGCGGGATTATAGAGAGTGTAGCAGGGAATATATGCAGAGGAGAACTCCTAGGCCACTGAAGGGTTTCATTACAAAACAAGAAAAAAATGAGGCTTCTCCAACTCACTCCCCTTGCTACAGCCATCCTAAAAACAAAATTCAAAAGCTTGCACAGTGAATGATGATGTTACCATCATTTATTATACTTCAGCAACAATTAATTAAGGTTAAGATCAAGTGCAATTACAGTTGATATAAATTTAACTGTGATCTTTCAACCAATTTTCCTAGCACAAATAGCTGACTCCAGAATGCATCATTCCTGACAGTTCAAATCTTTCGATATGTAAAACCATCATATAAAACAGGGAGGACTCCATCATTATAAATTAACATTTCATGAAGAAATCTTGATGATACAGATTCAGTTTGATGGAGGAAAACTAATTTATTTGTGGTGTACTCTGCCTGAACAGCAGCAGGATTTGGAGAACTATATGAACCTTATGAGACCAGTGTCATGGGAGGTTTTCTCAAACCATGGATTTTGGAATTATGGTATATAGGGAGGCGGCCAGACCAGTATGGATTCAGTACAGATTACCTTCCATATAATAATGTGAGGAGTGCTCAAGCTATTGGAGTTGCTATATGTAGAAAAATAAATGACTGAATAAAGTTTCAAAGCAGTACAGTTACTAGTGACAACAGCTATGTTGGTATTTATTGTTGCTTCCTGTTGTTAAAAGCAAAGACACATATTCCTTATATTAGAACTCTACTTGGACCTAAGATACAGGCTCAAACAATAAAATTAGTAATTCATTAGCATACTTTGCATGCCATGATACCAATGACTCCTACTATCAATTGCACAGCGGACTACTGTTATCACCTGCTAGCAGACACAGGTTAGCATCTAATGCTTTCTCCTACTTCTGCTGATGTCCCGGAAAGAGGGACTTTCTGGGTCATCCCTCAAAAAGGAATAAAGCTGTCCCTTACACTGTTGATTCCACATTCCTGAACAGGAGGAGTATGTTTTGTTGCAGAGGAGAAACTGGAAATATATTTCCATGCATTCTCTTTTACAACTATTGAACCACACTGAATTCCTCAAATTAACTTTTCCATACCTTCTTCTATGACGTGTAGACGTGTAGAATACTCAAGTTCAAACAAATGGTGATACAGCATACAGTGAGAACTGACTATTAGAATTTTTTTAATTAATTGCAAGAAGCTATTTTGAAATTATCAGCAGTCTCACATAATTTATTTACATACCTCTTCTTTCTTCACAAATATCAGCACTGATATTGCCATCTGGGTAACAAACACCAGGATCTGAACAATCATATACTGAAAAAGAAACCCAAATTATGTATAAACATAATATTGAACAAGTGAGCAATGCAATAAAAAAATTCCAGAAGCTCATTTATAGTCCTTCATGACTATTATTTAGAGTTCTTCCAACAAAAATAAGTATTTTTTCCTGGAAAACCTCAGAAAGTGACATCATAGTCCAAGAGGCAGGCTTCAAGCAAAGCACAACTCACTGTTTTGGGCTTAAAGACAAAGCCATAACTTTCTTGGAAGTGAAGAGCAAAAGCTGCTGTTAAGCAGCTGTGCTCCACTGAAGAAAACTCTTATTTCATTATTTCCTGTTTGAATTATCATGGTACCTAAGTCTCATGCCTAGTCAAGGACTCCTTTGAGCTGTAAGACACACAAACAAAACAAAAAGATAGTTGATTTTGTTCATTTTCAGTAACACCAAATTTTCACCCACAGTACCTAGATACTGTGATATTAGGTACTTCCATGGAAGTTGGAAATGAAACACTTCTTCCTCTTTCATCATCTAATAAATTGTGAGGCAAACACTACATGCCTAGGGCAGTAGCAGGAAGGAAGAACGAACAAGATTCCTGGTTGTAGCACCTGGGCTCCTCTCACTGCTGTGCTGGTTGATATTTGTAGTGCTTAACAAATGAATCGGTAGAACAGTTCTCCGCTTCAACCTTCACATAGTCTAAAACAGATTGCTCAGAAAGGGTGACAATAAACAAAAGACAAAGGAAAAAATGTAATCAAAGTGATCATAAGAATGTATAGTTACAGTGTAATTTTTCAGAAATCAAAGTGATCTTCCCTTAAAAAGCAGGAATTGTATATAAATATGGAGTATCCAGGTAGGTCTACATAGGAAAGAGCTTTTTAATCATACTCTCCGTTTCAATACTTGTGCCTTCAACCTGCAATATTTTGTGGCAGGCTTTTCTTTATTTCTTCAGCACATACTAAGCATGTAAGCACATACTGAGATAGTTACTCTGCAAAATTTCAATACTAAATTAATCTTAAAACCTCTAAGTCAATAAATACAGTGGTTAAAAACTTTGCTGCATCAAACTGCAAGTGTTTTGTCATTGAAAACATTCATGCAGTAATATGGAAGGATCTTCAGTTTTGTTCAGATTTCATTTGAGCCAGGACTTTATCTAAAAGTATCTTTCTATCAGCAGATTTGTTGAGCACTGTATGTAGAAATCACAACATCAAGACAGGATCACAGTTTTCATGCACACAAAACTCCTTTTCATTTTACGAGAAAGTTGGAATCTGATTTACACTTACTGCAACTAGTAGACATTTGATTTCCTTAACACTTCCAAGGAATCCCACGGCTGATGTAAAAGTAATAACAGATCCAATTCCAAGTAACATACAAGAAATATATGCCACTAGCTGGTTCTCACCTGAAGAAACTGTAACACAATGCATTCATAGTATCACTTCTCTTTTTTTTTGAGACTTCCACTTACAAAACTTATTCCAGAAAAACAATTAAACTTTTGCAGTGCCATTACTGAAAGGATGGAAATAGTAGAATGATAAAAGGGTAGTATTATTACTTATGCTATCTACAGTCACAGAAAGAAAAAGACATATTTTCATAAATTCAGAGGATGGTAACAACATATGAGATGTAAACAGAACATACCCAATTGAACAATGTGAACCACTCACAATGAAATCAGAGAACAATTACAAGTTTACAGATTTTTTGTTTGCCAAAAATTAGTAGCACATGTACAAATCCTATGTGAACATAGATACAGTTCTCATTAAATCCAGACTCAGTTTCTATGCTATCCTTCCTCTTTGTGACTGGCCACTTTCCCCTTTCCACTTTAACCATTTTTGCGTAGATACAGAAAGTAGCAGGGGTTTTCATTACTTCCATCTCAAATGCTTTATCCGAGAGTTACTGTATTGGATGATTCCCATCCCACCAGTTGGGAACTTGGTGCAACCAAGGCAGACAACTCTTTAAGAGCACAGATGTTGTTATGTGACCCAAAACTTACTTCTCTGTGAAACAATTTGATAGACACTCTGGGAAAAAGGAATATCTATATGGAGAGGCCCAAGCTCCAACTTGTGTTCATTCCACCCAAATATCCACCTAAAGGATCTATAATCTTGTTAAATGCAGGCCAAATGCAGTCTGGTAAATTATATAAAGAAAAGATCAATAGAGCTGATTTATATTTCAGTGATTCATCTATATGCTGTACACCAAGAGAAATAAATAAATTGTATAAATTATAATCATATATAAATTGTAGACATACTGATATATATCTTCCCCTATTTTGATAATCATACTGTCTAATGATGGAAAATAGACACAACAGAAAAAAATAACCTACGCATTTCAATCCAATACTGCCACCTTGTGAAAGAAAATTCTATAGCAGTGTCTATCGATTTTTCTTGCAATCATTTGAAACAAAAGAAAAATTCTATTTATACTCACATAACACACTGAATAAATTGTTTCTGTCAAAGAAAAGCCACAGGCCAAATGTCAAAAGCATAAGACCCAGAGCCTGGGAAAAAAGGAGGATCATTGTTTTAATTCAAAACATTTAAAAAAAAATGATTTGAAGCTGCTAAATAAGAAAAAGATAACAGAATTTTTACCAAGAAAATTCCATTGAAGACATTTAAGTAGTACTTCTGTATTAGTATTTTATCCCTTATTTTCATTCTTCAGTTTTCAGTTTTGAATCACAGCTGAAAATATAATCATATATTCAGTTCAATATGAAAAAGATATAACTAAGCCTATCAATTACAACGGGATTTATTTTCTTCAGGTAATGTTTTATAAATTTAAACAGTCACCTGATACATTGAACAAAAAATAGTGGCAACAGCAGAAGCATCAAGATGGTGTCTGGTCTCAGTTGCCTCTAATGTTATATTGTACACGTGCATTTCTTTTTTTAGCTTTTTTTTTCTTAATTACTAAAGACATTTGGAGGCAGCATGTATGTAGGAAGATTTATATTGCAGAGATGGCAAGAGTTACATAGCCTGGCATACACTTGTCCTTATATTCTTCAATACAATTAGTTTACTAATTATTACGGATACCAGCTGAAATGAAGAGGGAGAACCATAGTAAAGATATAAGCCCTCCTTTGTCTACACGACCTGATTCAATTTTTGTTTAAAATAGCAGATACAGCCTAATGATTTCAGTGCGATCCAGCACACAGTTCTATCAAAGCCATGACAGCTGTCAAACGGTGCTACCAACTGTCTTGTACTAAACTCTGGAGTATGCTTTATACTTCTGAAGTGAATCTCCCAGTCACACCCACTTACTTTTTTCCTCCGTTTTTTGCTGCAGAATGTAACAGGATGTGAAAAGTTGAATTCCTTTCAAATGAAACTAAATCAAGAGCTGCACTTCATTGGTCATCAGTAGCAAGTGGGCACTCAGTCAATGGAAGAACAAGCAGAGACCCTGCCCATAGCAACTGCTCATGAAATACACACAAAGTGTGCGTTAGAACCCGAGTACCAACTGTATCGCCCTTGCAAACGCTTGCAAACCTCAACAGAACTGCAGTGAAGTCACATGGGCATTCACATCTTGAGCGTAGTTTAGCATATTTCAGCGGGAAAGACCCCTAGCACTGTAAACTCTCTGATGAAAGACTTTTTATATATCCTTATTATCATTATTGGATACCGTATCTTATGGGCCTATCAAGATTTTTGCACAGAGTAAAAATCATACATTTGTCCCCCACCTCATGTGCCCTTTCACCTGTCTTGCCTCTTCTGTAAACACACTCTGGCATTTTGGTCTGCCTGGCTTTATGGTACAAGCTGAAAGGAGTCCAAGACCAGTGTCAGAAGACGGTTTCTGCAGTGGCAGCCCACTGCAGTTGTCCTACATGTCTCATGTGCAAAGCATGCACAGATGCGTGAACATAACCAGCATAGCCACACTCTTCAGAAAGTATTTTCTAATGCAAAAGGATTTGTTTGAAAGGAATTGTTCTTGTCTTCTGTCAGAATTCCTACAGATTGATTACAATACGAAGTTATGTCTTCTGTTATTTGTAAAACAGAAAAAAAATTACAAATATGAAGCTTCTGCGGTCAAAAAATATCTTGCACTAACAACTTATTTTACATACAAAACGTATGTTACATATGTATCAAATTTGTTGATTAGAAGAAAAGATTCAGCAAACACAAGCTTTGCCTGCCCTGTCAAGATCTTCATTGCCTGGATTATAAAACTTCTGTTGCTGAATCGCAGAATGAAGAAAGCAATAAGCGTCTCAAACTAGCCCCGCAGTGGATTTGCGTCAATAATGCACCATGTAAACTTATGGACTGTATTAGATAACTGGTTTTTCACTTTCCCTGAAGAAGATCCACTACTTTTAAGAGCAATTAAACTTCATCAGAATTTTCAAAACCAGAATGTATTAAAACATTGGTGTGTTCCATTGTTCTGGTAAAAAACCCTGAACGGTTACATATTTCACTTGAAAACTGGCATCTGCAATAGTTCTGTTGTAATAAGTATGTGGTTTCAATGCTTTACTTTGAGCCATTTTAATAATAATAATTCAGATTATGTTATTTATCTGAAAAATAGAAATATTATCTTTATAGAATGATGCACATTTTACATTACATCGTTACTTCACAAGAAAATCCTTACCAGCTCTGAATATTTCCGTCCTACCTTAAAGAGCACAGTCTCATAATGATACGTTTCTTCCTGAAGTCCAGCTTAACCACATCCTTACAACAGAGAAGTTTTCTTCTGTTGATCAGCCCTGACTTCCTGGTTACAGGCAACAGACCTACAGAAACATCTTTTTTATTGGTGAAGTTGTTTGCTAAATGCATGACACAGTGCCTGTGGTCTTCAGTCACCATGATCACAGCGTAACTCGCATTACAAAACAAGTATCAAGTGCACGTTGACTCAGTGCTTGAAGACTTGACCACATTGAAAAGTTCACTGGTTACATGATTCTGTGAAGCACGAGACATCGTGGGGTGGATTTCAAATGGATGAGTTTCCATTGTTTTAAGATTTAAATGTCTTATTCATCCATAACACCGGTGAGAAAATGGTAAACGGTTGCTCTTGAATCCAGTATTTTGTGGCTAACATCCATAAGTCTTTCAGAAAGGTACTCAGTTTATTTTAAAGATGGCAGGAGCTGGGAAAAAACCCTACTATCCTTGGCAGATCCTTCCCATTGCTCACAAAACTGCCCGTTTTCTATGTAAAACCTGTCTTTACCTTTCAGTTCTTATTTTTCTATTACACCTGTCTTTGCGCCTTGGTATTCCTAATCAGACTTTAGGGACAGATGCATTCCCTGTAAATACCATTCCGCACTAAAATTACATTGTCTGCACCGTCCCTGCCCGGTATCACTTTTGCTAGACTGGACTGTGTGGTCTTTAATTCTCCGACTGGACATTTTCTCCAGCTCTCAAATAATTTGTATGTGCCTTTTTTTTTTTTTAATATTATTTTTTGTTCCCCACCCACAGCGCAGGCAGCAGGGCGTGCTGAGCCGCCGGTCCCCCGGACCCCCCCCCTCAGGCCTGGCCAGGCTAACCGCCCCGGGGCCCGGCCTCCCCGTGCCCCGGCCGCTGCCCACCGCCCCTGCGTGCCGGCGGACCACCGGCCTGTCCAAGCCACGACGGGGCCCCAACGTGTGAACGCAGAAGGGGTATCTGGCGGGCCTTCGTTTTTCACGCTTCTGGAGTTCTCTTGGCAAACGGGAAGCATTTTGATCCGCCTTTACGATACTTTGTCGGTAGTCTGCTTTTAATTTTTTATTTAATAATTGCTGAACCAGATTTATTCTGAAAACTAAATTTCAGTCCATTACTTAAAAAACAACAAAAAAACCCCCAAAACCACGAAGCAAAGGGCTGCGAGGTGTTTCGTCCCACGCTGACGATCGCGGCGCAGCGGCCTTCCGAAAGGCGCCGCCGCCCCCCCCCACCGGGCGCGAAACGCCAACTGCTCGCGAAGTTTGGATCCTCCCGCTTGCCTTCCGAGCCGCTGTTTCCCGTTGCCGTGGTGACGCTCCCGGTTTAACAGCACGGTGGCTGGGCTCTCGGCGTCGCCGCGGAGGGCCTGACCGGGGGCGGTTGGGGGCTGCGGGGTTTCAGGGCGGAGGGGCGGTCGGTCTCCGGAGGCGGCCGGGAAGGCGGGGGCTCCGGTAGGAGCTCGGCTGAACGAGAAGTGAGTAGCCTCACGGGGTAGACCGCGGAGACCGGCGGGCTGTGGGTGTCCTGAGGGGCGGACTACAGCTCCCAGCATGCAAAGAGGCGGCTCCGCGGTCCTTCCGGGAAACGGCGGTGGGCGGGCAGCCTCCCCACCGCGATGCCTTCTGGGAGGTGTAGTTTCTCTCAGGAGGAACTGCTTCGCGCCTTGACGGCTGAGATGCGCCCAGCGTGTCCCTTCTCCTGCTCCAGGAGTCGGCGAGGGAGAAAGAGCTGCTCGCTGTCTCTGATGGAGCGGGTCTGGGCTGCCTCCCCTGTCCCGTAATTGGGGCTAGGGGTGAGGAGCAGGGTTGCGGAGGGAGAGGGGGATGGCGAGGGACCCCTTCCCCTCCTGCCTGGATCCATGTACTTCTGTGGGTTAGGCCATTTCTCACCACTTTCTCCGTATCATTACAACTTCATGGAGTGCTTTCTGGATTCTTAGTATTATTTTGTAGTTGTTAATATGTATTTATTGTTTGAAGCTTTTTTTTTCCTTTGCAGCTATTAGGGCTAGGAAAAAAACCCTTGTGAGGCTTAGGTTGTAGCACTGATACCATCCACAAAGAGTAGAGAGCAGGCAGAGGTTTTTAACATTCAAATTTGGTAACACTTGCAAAATTTAGAGAGGTAGACTGAGGGTGGATTCTCTTATCACAAACTAACATTTTTTTTATTTTTTGCTTGTTGGTATGGAGTGAAGTGTTCAGAACAAGCTTCTGCTGTTCCTTTTCATGTTTTCAGCCAACTGTTCAATAAATACATCTGAATAAACTTATGCTAAATGAGCACCCTCTTTAATTTGGTTCACGCAGTGCTGAAAGTTAATATTTTCTTTGTGTAGCTTTGAAAGCAGATAAGACGCTGTGGAAAGTAGAATGTCAGAAGATATTGAAGGAATTGAAAAAGAAATAGCAATTGAATTAAGCAGAATCAGGGTTTCTTCCTTTGAAGCAGATGATCCTGACACAGAGGTATCAGATGAAGCTTTGAGTGACAGTGAGACAGTAAGTATTCAATGGGCTAAAACTGCTTCTGTTTCTGCTTGAAAGTAGTACGGGCATTGGAAAGCCTATCTGATGAATGAACTTTTTCCTGACATATCTAACCTGAGGATTTCTTCTGAAAGTCTCAGTAGTATTGCTTCATGAAAAATGTAACCTCCAATGGTGACAAGACAATAAAAGAGATGAATATCAGCATTCTGCTTAAGTGAAAAAAATCAGATATCGTAGATAATGATTTGTTTTAGAATTCTCTGAAGCTGGAAGATTTTATTAAAGCTAATGAGGTAGATTACATCTGGATGAATAAGCCAATGATTCTTCATTTAAATCTGTATTTAAATATCACAAGAGACTGTCTTATGTTTGAAGACTTCCTGATACTAATTTCATATAAATTGGTGCTTCAAGTCCTCTTTTTTTGGATGACTTCTTATTTTGGGGAAAGATTCTCCTCTGAAATCCAATCAGTTATTTGGGTCCTTTTCAGTTATTTTAATCTTTCAGACTTGTACAAAAAAGGATTGGTCTATAGGATATTAGGGTAGAAGATACAGGTTATATGTGACCATAAATCATATGATTTTTATGACATAAAGCTAGGCAAATGTATCAGTGATAATTATTTATGCACTCACATGCTGAACGCCACCAATGTTTACTGCAATTTACACATCTGAGAGAAGGCACTCCATTTTCCCAAATGCTTGCAGTAAAAGATAGTCTTTTGAATAGAAAATATCTGTGTAGTAAAGAAACTTGAAGCATCTGATTTACATGCATACTTTAAACATTAGTAAATTTAAAAGCAATTTGTTTTTTAAAGAGTCTGAACATTTTTAAGAAAAAGATCCTGTGCATCATAGGTATTCATTAATTTTTTGTCTTAACCTTTTTATTAATTTCTTGGTCCAACACAATTATAAAGAAAATGTTAATGGAACCATGTTTCTGGAGATACCGGAAGATAAGTTACTAAAATGTGTTCCAATCAAAATTTAATTAGACTGTAATTAAAAATGAGAATTATTAATTGTTCAGTGGGTGATAAGACAATGGGAAGAGCGTAGGAATTAGCAACAATTTTGGTAGCAATTGCTACTAAATCTCCATCAGTGCTTTATAGGTGAAGCCAAAATGAATCTTTATTCTTGCATGTCAAGTATTTACCTCTGGTCGTGGCTGTGAGATGAAAATGTAGCATTTATGTCAAACGTCGTGTTTTTCTAGATTTCAGATGACTTGCCAGAATCAGTTCTCTCCTATTTAAATTTTATAAAGAGCAGAAATCAAGATGCTGAAAAGCTTATACTGCAAGACTTAGAAGATGAAGAAACTACAAGTAAGCAGGGGTCACAGTTAAAGTATTTATGCACCTCATATTGCCAGTGGAAGTTAGATTAACGATCATCAGTAAAACAATGCAAACTTTTCAGTAGAGCAAGCAGAGAAACCTATTGCACCAGCTTCTGAATGCATGCTGAAAATCTCTAGGAATAAAACCATGCAATGGTGTCTTCTAGGATTAACATCTGAGTATGAATTGAATTTTTCTAAAAATTCATCTGATGCTAAACCATAGATCAATGCAGGATCATTCTCTGAAACAGGACCTGGGCCAGACTCTTCATGAGAATCTAAAGTGAAGTCACTACGAGCTGAAGTTAAGAGTTCAGATACAATTGAACCCCATAGGATATGTTTAAAGTCTGTCTTTAGAGATATCCAAGCTGGCATTAAATGAAATTACCTTGTAATTGGGAACAATATTGCTGTGTCAGCTGTGTGACTGAAGCCAAGCTCATAGTTTGTATGCCAGAAAGCTGGCATTGTTCCGTTCCAGTTTTTCACATCATCTTGGGTTTCACACTCATTTAGTGTAACGGTCTTTGTGAACAAAAGTTCAATATTGTCTATACATTTTGATATTTGAGGAAGGTTTCTTTTTATCCTTTTTTTGTAATGGACACTTACTCTTTTATTATTTTTGTAGTTCTTTGTCAGTTTTTGACCTATCTGATACAAGCTCTACTGTATTTTTCTACACAGAAAATGTTCTGCTGTGTTCTATGCTGTGGAATTCTCTTTCATATTTCTATGACTGGATTCTTACAGCATCATATTGTGTTCCAGTTACACATATTTGCTGCTTTTAATGTAGTTAAATGACTCCCACGTATATTTGAGTAAAATTGGGGGAGGGGGGTGTTAAGAGTTTTAAAGGGGAAAAAATGCTTTATTTTAGTTTAAAGAAATATAGTAGCTAAGCAGTATAGAGCAGAACTGAGTACTGGTAAGGGATTTTCTCTCTGTGTACTAAATATTTATTTTTTCTTTAGGTAACATTTATGGAGTAGTTTCTTGCCATGCTTCAGATTACTTGGCAGAATTGGCTTCTGATTATAATGAAGATCCAGAACTATTTAAAGAAAGGGTATTCTCTATTTAAACAATATTTATAGTGAACAAAATTCTATTAAGTAATGTGGATAACTTACACTTGCTTTGTTGGCCTCCTAAGGAGACCTATAGATGTGTTCAGTTTTGTTTCTGTCAGATTATCCATAAGGTATTAAGATGAGTTTGTTTATGCCGTTCTTTAGAACTGGGACATCAGCTGTAATACACCATGTCAATAAGTTTTTAAAATTTGGAATAAATTCTCTGTACCAGTAGTTGAGATGCTGAGCACAAAAATCAACAAAATTAAACAAAACTGAATAATCCTATATTGTTAATTATTTGCAGAATATTATCTCAATAGTCTGATAACACTTTTAAGCTTCTCTATCATTCTTTTTATGGTGATCAGGAGGATGTGCTACTATTAATCTTGCTCCTAATATATTCCGTTATTTTATAGAAAATGTAAACATAATAATGTCTGTAACTTTCAAAGACAAATCAAGAGTTATGAACCTGGGTTCTTTTATATTTTCATAGGATTTGACCGAATTTGCTGAAGCTCTTAGAAAAACATAAACCTGTATTTAATTTAATCACTTTTAATTTGTCGCCTGGCTTTTATTAGTGAGCACTTTTGCAAACATGATTTTTTGTTCTCAGAAGACCATTGTTTAGAACAGCACAATTACTTTATGTGACTTCAGCTGCATTACAAATATATGCCCCAAGCATGTGATGAGCAGATGATAAATGAGCAGGAATAGATTACTTCTTGTCAATAAAGAACAATGAAAGAAATATGCCCATAGCATTATTTTCAAATAGACTTCTTAAAAATTTACACTGTAACTAGTTCTTCCCCTATGTGCATAACAGTATTAATGCATAAATATAGTGCTTAGTTCCACAGAAAGTAAAACAAATCCCAAATGCAAAACATTCGTTTTTCCAAGTAAAAATGTAAAATATATTAAAAAACCACATAGAAATATTATGTATTTTGGGAAATACTCCAATATTTATTGCTCTAGAAAACAATATTTTGACTGATACGTTTGTATTATTCAATGTCTAAGGATTCCAGCCAGTAGTAAGTTTTGTATTATTGTACTTGTCATATGATGAAAAGCTTATCCTTGTTCTGGAAGATTTTTATAATGTTCTGCTTTTAAATTTTGTTTCTTGTTTCTTAATGACACTATTAAACTATATTAGGTACTATTTGAAATTGAAAATGAAGACTTGCAGATTGCTACACCACCTAGTTATAATAGTCAGTCCACCAGTGATGCACTGGTCCCTGACGACCATTTTGTTCCAGGTAAGCAAACACATCAGTCGTTTGGTTGAGTTGATCTTCAGTGTCATATCACTATTTCCTGCTTTTCTGTTTTCATGAATATCATAACATTCTTTGTAAAGAATTACACATTTCAGCATGCAATAGATTTTGATACTTCATGAATTGGACATGAGCAAATGCCTGTGCTTTTATCTCATTTCAGGATCACAAAATTGTCCTAGTCTTTAATGTCTTGATAGAAATCTGTTTCAAAAAATAGTACTCAAAAATGATTTAAATAATTATGAACACAAATGAAAGCCAGATTGGAGGCACTAAGCAGGTTGTGCTTTGGCCACAACTTCTTTTATTTTTTTATAGTCACATTGGCTGGGAATATTTCCCTTCACCATGTTTTGGGGTGGAGTGCATCAGTTATAAAACCCCTGCTGATAGCCACAGAAGACATTCATCCTGAAGCCAAAGTGTAGTCCTGAAATATATGTTGGTAGAATAAGCGTGATTGTAGCAGAGTCAGTAAGTGTGCATCATGATAGTAAGACATCTCTGATAGAAAAGACTTGCATTGTTGTTCTGATTTCCTTGGGGATATATATTGCTGGCTCTATCGGCACAGAATCCTTTTCTTGTCAATACTTTCAGACTGTTTAATGTTCCCCAATGCTTATCAGGAAATTAAATAACAGGTTTGCTTGGTTGATTACAAATTCATAGCTGATGTTGAAATGAGCATAAGCCTTACTCATCGTGAAGTAGAAGAGAAGTGTAGACAAGAATTTGAGCAGTGGGAGAAAAGACAAAAGGAGCTTGAAGATGAGAAGAGGAAAAAATGGAAAGCTGAGAGGGAAGCACAGGAAAAACAGAATGAAGAGGAACACGCAAGAAGGGTGCAGCAGCTGGAGGAATTTGAGGCTGAAAGAATAAAGTTAGAGCTTCTTCATAAGGTAATTAATGATATTGAAGCCAATCTGTTCCCATCTAGACTATCTGAATTCAAGATCTAATGTGAAAAAAGAGAGTACTATCCCAAACTGTATGACTGTCCTAAACTCTGTCTACTTGTGATACCAAAGTGAGATGTAAGACATATTTAAGTATGATCCACTGGGTTTTATGCGTTTACTGCTTTGATCAACAGTGAATGAATTTGCTATGCTAAATGTTAAATTATTCTTTAGGCTTTGCCCTCACTCAGTTTTTATAGTATGACACCAGCCAAAGTACTGGAAATGAGAGTTGTGCTAAATTACTCACAAATGAAAAATGGTCACTGTGCCTTAATAGAAAATACTTACTTACTTTAGATCTCCCACCCCAATTTTACAGTTAGATGAAAAATCACAGGTGAAGTAATCTGAACCAAAATCATTCCGTTCAGAAATGCTGGTGCTGTGCTTCATCTGGGTAAAAGTTACAATACTCCTTTTTCTTGTCTGTATCTGGGAGACTGAGTCAGGCTTAATCTACTGAGTTCTGCCACGACAGAACATGACTCCATATGTTGACTGGTTGCATTCTCAGGGTGTCTAGCCGTGTTTTGCTATAGTGCATAGTGCATACTGAAGGATAAAATTTGATAACTCTCCACAAAGGAGCATAAGAATGTGAAAAAATTTAACCCTCACACATACTTGTGGGGCCACAATATTTTATTATTTAGCCTAAATATTTCTGTTTTGGGAGATACATTAACACTACATATTCCGTTAACTAATTTGTAGCTTTCTGAAGAGGTGAGCACCTTGGTCCCAGCAAGGTAATTCAAGTCACCAAAATTAAGGAAGGGCTTAGTAAGTGAAAAGACCTTTGATCTCTGAAGGCCAGTTCAGTGTCTGAGATAGCTCCCTTTTCAACAGGCCACAAAACTGATTAGGCTTCCTCTGCTCTTTGATGTCATAAATAATTTTTGGATGTAGAATGGCTTTCTTTCTCTGGAAAAGGTGGGGCACGTTCCCATTTAGACACTTTGGTAGTGCTGTCGCTAGCACACTTTTTGTGGAGGTGAGAGATGGAGACTAATGTCCCCCATTACAGAACGGTCTAGACTTCCAGTCTCCTATTATCTGAACAGCATGCTTCTGAACATGCATGAAAAGCAGTGCTTAGGCACCTGGGAGACTTTGTCCAAGTTGGAAGTGCTAGTTTGTTTATACTGGTTCCTTCATATACTGCTGTGTATTTAATTTGGCTGATACTGATTTATCTTGGTTCCACCAGGAGTTAGGTGGTTCTGGATCAGCCTCTGGTTTTTAGGTACTTACTGTCTGCTAATTTTCAGTCAGATGTAATTCCAGATCATTTGGATTTTTTTTTCTGATTGAGAATATGTTGGGGGGGGAAATGCTATTTATTTGCAAATAGGGAGAAAATAGACTTGAACTTTCATTTTCCACTGAGAAACAATTTCAGTGAAAAAAATTTCTTTAACTTTATTGAACAAAATTCCTGTTTGAAAGATTATACGATTATCAGTAACATAGCAGTGCAAAGGGGCACTGTTCATGCTACTTTCAGATCTTTTGTTTCTGTTACGTTGCTATTATCTACCTGTAGTTTGAATGTTGGTTTCATAAGCGTAGTTTTCATCTTCAATAGTATTACAGAATTTGGAGAGAAAGGTGGCAGTTGTTGGGGTCAGTACCGAGATGCTAACCCTCTGAAGGTATGCATCTGTCAGTACATGATGAAATCTGCATTACTGATATGAGTGTCCAGTTGTTTATTTTGACCCTCACACAGCTGAGTTTCTCATTTTAATTCAGGCATTCGCAAAAGTGGATTGTTGGAAAGTCAAGAAGATGGGGGAGATTGGAGAGAGGGTGTTTTGTGATGTTCCAGGTTTTGTGCAATATTCATCTCAGTTAATTTGTTGTGCAGAAACAACAAACTGTGATGGAAGATGAGTTACAGAAAGAAAAGAAAGCTTGGAGAGACAAAATGATGCAACATAAGGTAAGGTTGTACAATGAGCTTTTGTCAAATGACTGTGAGGTTACTATCATATATTTGAGAATAAATGTTATTCTGGAACAGTTAATACACCAGATTCTGTTTATTAATAATAAATATGTGCCAACAGCTGTCTTATTTTAAAAGTAGTTTATCCTACTTGTTTTGGCCTAGGAATTGATCATGAAGCTACAGTTGCAAATGGAAGAGGAAAAAAAGGCATTGGAAGAGCAGAAAGCAAAAGAAAGACAACACCTGGCAGAACAATGGAATACAGCAGCTGTGAAAATTCAAGCTAGATTTAGATCATTTCTAGTCCATAAAAAATATGCTCCGATCTTAAAAGAATGGAAAGATGAAATAAAAAAGAAGCAGAAAATACTAGAAGAAATAGAGAGAGAAATGAAAGAAAAAGAGGAAAAAATAAAGAGGCGAATGGAAGAAAAGAGGCAAAAGAAAGAAGAAGAAAAAAAGAGACAAGAAGAACTTGAAAGACAGGAATATTTGGAACAGGTGAGGAGGCGTGAGGAATATGAGAAAAAGAAAGAAAGCCTGAGACTTGAAAGAGAAAAACAGCTGCAAATAAGCAAAGAACAGAGAAGACTAGGAGTAAAAAAAGTAAAAGCTGTGACGGGTGAAAGTGGAGATAACAACAAAGAAAACATAAAAAAGGATAAGCAGACAGAAAATACAGAAGTGATAAGAGAACAGAAGAAGGAACTAAATAAGCAGGTAGAGGAACAAAAAGAAAAACAGACTGAAATGATGGATGGAACAAATAATTGGATGATTCCAGCAGAAAGAAATTTGACACCAACACCAAATACGCTAAGCTCTGAGAAGAAGGAACACTCTTCTCAAGTAAATAATGAGAACATATACATGAATTCAGTAACACATGTAGAAGAAAATTACTCACAAACTACAAATCTTAAAGCTCCAAATAGTCATACTTCAAAGGATGAATCTGTTAATTTTGGAGCTAATGACATGGTAGAAAATAAGGCAAACAATACATGCAGTAGTCTATCAAATGTCCAGCCAAATGCTAGTAATAGAGAAGTCAAAGATCAATTTTCTCAGTCTGAAACAATGGAGAAAACTCTGTTCCTAATGGAAGATGCTAATGAGGAAGTCAGAGAGACCTGGGACAAAATGAAAAATGTAGCTGAGTGTTCCAGTAGACTAATTCTTCCTGATGATATTGAAAAGAAGAGGATAAACTGGATGAACACATGTAAATCTTGGCCTAAACTATACGAAGAAAACCAAAGAAAGCAAGCAACTACAAAAAAACGACCAAGGAAAAGTTCAATTAGCAAGATGCCTCCATTAAGTACAGAAAAGATAATTCATAGTGGCCCTTGGAGTACTCTGCAGCAGGTAGCTATACAGAAGACTTAGAATGAAATGGGAAGCCATACCATCACTTTTTGTTTGTTTTTTTTTAATTTGGTATGTCAGCGGAATGCTGTTTTGGAAGAGGAGGAGATTATCGTTGAGCAGGATACAGATCTCAGTAAGAGTTTCTCTGCACAAATGCAGAATAAGGGCGATGAGAATGACTTTTGAATTCCTGTGAGTGTTGTGGAGCAGACTGGTGTGGTATTAGTCTTCAGATGATTGATAGTATCTTAAGTCTGTAAAAGACAATAGCTCCTAGCTCCTATTTGCTGCTAAATTAACATGGTTTTGCCTTTGTATGAGGGTCCACATTTCAGCTCCTGCTCATCTAGCCCCTTCAGAGTTTTGAGAAAACTAGTCTCTTCCAGAAGCAAGGCATTGCTGATGAGCTTATAGATGGTGCTTTACCATAAAGAACATTGCTTAGTTCCCAGCACTTACTTATCTTACCACTTACTAACTTATCACTGTATGCTTGCTCTGTGCTCTTGTCTTGGTATCCACTCTGAGATGACATACTAGACTACATACACTTTTAGTCTGAACTATTTTTGTCTGTTCTTGCGCACTCACTCACTCATTACTTATGATAGTGTGATGGGAGACAATTCACACTATTAATTGCTTTGCTTAGTGTTAATCTTCCATCCATTCAAGTTCAATGTCATTAGCAAAGCATCGGTTTTATTTATTTTAAGGTGGATGTTAAAATCAAACAGATTGTTTTCATAATAACTTCTCCCATTTAGCGGAACAAACCCATCATTGCCATCCTTTTCTATATGAAAGGACTAACATGTTAGTTGTGTGCATTTTCTAAAGTGTTAGTAGAATGTAGTTTTGGTCTCTTTTTAAAGAAAATAACCATAATGTGACATTGTACAATGAATGTTCAATATGCAAACAATTTTATTTATCAATAAATGCATGTAGGTCACAACACTTACACTCGAAGATTTGCCAGCTTGTAGCCTCTCAACGTTATCCGAGTGTTCAAATCTTCAAGTTTTGACTCTGAGGCGCTGTGGACTAGTGGCGCTGGAAGGACTAAGTAGCTGCAAAGACCTGAAGTATATCAATGTGGAGGTACCAAGCATATTTGATTCTTTATTATAACCCAAAGAGAATTGCCAGTTTTGCTGCTTAGGTGGTTATGCAGTTGAATATATAACTTTTATTGCCTTAAGAGCATAGGAAGATCAACAAAATACTCCCAAACGTGAACAAAGTTATACCAGCAGATTTGCATTGTATATAGCAATTTGCATTGTACTAAAGCAACATCCTGCAAATTAATCAAGCTATACTAAGAAAAGTGCATGATAGTATCAGTCTAGGATTAGCGTTAGTATGGCACAGTGATAGATCTTCATTACCTCAGTCTTTCTGATTCATGAGTGGGCAGATGCTGTTCACCATAGCCGGTGCTCAGCTTAAGCAGGAGTAGGTAGAAGGAAGAGTCCTTTGCAATACACACCTTGAATATTAGTTAAAATTACTTGCATATATGCTCAAGGAACAGTATAGTGAGTTACACTAGAGGCATAATGTCTAGGTACTTGCTACTGCACAGTGTCTTACATGGCCTTGTAAATTTAATGACTAAAGAAAACGTTTTGCTCTGTGATGCATCTTAATTCCAGAAGTTGGCAATTTACATGAAACAACTCTGTTCACCTTTATTTCATGTGTTTTAACAATACCATTTCACAAGAAAGTTAATATGCCCTTATTATTCATGGAAATCTTGAATGTTTCTGCTTACACAGTAATTGGTGTTCTTTCCAAAGTATGGGGCTTTTGTTGGTTTTGGAGTTCTTAATAAAATTCGGAGAAGAGAGCTGATAATAACTGTAGTTAAAGGAGTATTGTCTGTCCAGTAATTAGAGCTTTGCAATAGGGCAGGTTGAAATAGTTCTGTCCTTTTCTCAGTTTTCTTATCTATTGAGAACATAATTTCTGGGATTTGATAATTTTGGGTACCCTAAAATACAAGAGCAAAGTATTAGTATAAGGGCATAATATTTATCTAAGCTGCCAGTCTTACTAAGGTTGGTATTTATATGTGAACTTTTTTAGATCAAATATTGTCTCTTACAGAACAATTTTGGTTTTGTGATTTGGCTTTTTTTTATTATTTATTTTAAAACGTTATACTTTAAATTATATACAAGATTGCTTCACTGGGATATGTCAGGATAATGTAGTTAAGGAGAAGACTTAGATATACTTTAAAGTATGCTTTATTAATAATTTAATAATTATATACTTTGTTAATAATACTACTTTATACTCTTGCTGTGCCAGCTAATGTGACAGTTGTCTTCCATTCAACCATAATGAAGAAACAGCCTCTTTTGTGACAGTTGAAACAGTCCAAGATTGCTTCATGGGTATTTCTCACATAGCTAAAGCAGCTGCCTCTGTTTCCCTTGGACATTCATTCCTACTTGATATTGCCCCTCATTTCTGTTGATACAAAAGCTAACATTTAAGCCATATCAGTTCTCTGCTTTAACTTACTGGTGCAACTGAAGGGGCTGTCCAAGGGCAGGAATCAGTGTTATGGCTTCCAAAGGAAACCTGTACAAATCTCTGCCTGCAGCTGAAGGTAGCACATAAATCTAGACAGCATGTTAATTCTGGAATAGGAATTAGACTATTTGGCTTAACTGGTTTGTTACAAAGGCAGGGAATGTAAGTTTTGTTTGTTTGAGCATCTGCAGGTGAAAAACAGAAGAAAACAGCAAGGGCAGCAAATAGTGAAATAAAAATCCGAGGAAGCATTATTAAAATGGCCTGGGGAGGGGTATGTTAAAAGAGCAAGATCTCTTGGGGGAAAGAACATTAGCTGAGGACAGTATTAATGTTTGTGATCAAAATACCTCTAAATGCAGATTTTCACTATTAGTAAATAGGATTCCAACAAAGTTATAGCTGTCTTCATTAGTGTCTAGTAAATATGATGGTTTCTATGCAGTTTTTAGTTCAGTCTTCCAGGATTTGGGAAGCTAGGAAAGCATATATGGAAAAGACCACTCTGTCCTTAACTTCTCCTTACACTTTTTGTTTCAATTTCTGGGCATTTTCAGAGCTAGAATGAAGTTTGAGATCTATCTTTGTTCTATCCCAGCAGGAAACAAAAGGCAGTTTCTATGACTCATCAATTTATTTTCCTAATGGAAAAAATAGAGATGCCCTTACTCCTAGCTACAAGTTTAAGATAAAAATAAGCAATGATAACAATCTACCATATTTTTACACTTAATATTGCTATTTCACTTCAGATGCTATCTAACATTCTTATTTTCCTTTGTTGCAGGAAAACAACATTCAGATAATTGACTGTGAAAATCTAGAAAATCTCTGTGTTCTGATTCTGAATAAGAACCATCTTCCATCAGTTTGTGGCTTAGATGGCTGCATAAATCTCCAAAATCTTGAACTTTCCTACAATAGAATCACTCGAATTGGTAAGAAAATTAATGAAAAATTATTCCAGTTTGTAAAACAATATTTGTGTTGTTTATATTCAGAATTATACTTCCCTTGGATTCAAGGCCAGCCAGCTGCTAAGCCCAAGTAGAATGAGAAAAGTCTTAGAACAGACCTGCATTTTAAAGCATACTCAACTTCACATTTATTTGTAGTATGGCTTAGCTATTGCCATGTATTCCATCTACCAGATCATATAACTATGGTCAGCCAAAGAGAACTAAAAATCTTTCTAGAAGGGCCCCTAATATTACCTGCACCAGCTCAATAGGAATATATGAGTAGCCTGAGTTCAGTTTATCTACAGAAGCAATTAATATAAAGCCTAGCCTTGCAACGGCAGAGAGTTCCAGTGTGTTCCTGACTGACACAGTAAGTAGTTAGATAGAAATCGTGTTATCTGTCTGAGTCTGTGAACCATACTAACACTGGGCCACAGCCTCTCTTTCTACTAAAATGCTGCCCATTCTGGCTCCAAACTATTGTTCTATACTTCCCTCCCACTCTGGCTCTTCATGCTGCTCATTGACCCAAAGGTGGA
Organism: Aptenodytes patagonicus; assembly: GCF_965638725.1. Lineage (NCBI taxonomy): Eukaryota > Metazoa > Chordata > Aves > Sphenisciformes > Spheniscidae > Aptenodytes > Aptenodytes patagonicus. The sequence continues at coordinate 47,234,704 of NC_134949.1, forward strand.
AAAAAGAAGGAGTCTAAGGTGGAATTGTGCAAATCATTTAGGCACAGCAAGTATGCCAATCCCTATTACATTTACAAAGGCGGTTTGTTATATTTGTTAGGTCCAACAGTTGGCAGGCAACAGGTGTATCTTTAGCATGCAGTCAACCAGTTAGAATTTACATACACCCAGACCACCCAACAGATGCATCAGTACATGAAATCTTTGTGCCAGGAGATAGATGTTTTCTGTTGGCCAGACAGGAATTTTTCATGTAGTGAACAAGTGTTTGCCTCTCTGCTTGTACTGCCACTTGGACTGTAAAGTGCCTAAGGGGTAGATACTGTGTCTCGGCTTCTGGCAAGCCAAAAATACTGCATTGTGAGCCTTGTGTTATGTAGATTTGGTATAGATGTAGTCAGGATCCAGAGCCTTTTCTACTGACAAAAAGTCAGGAAAGTCTAGTGCAGTGAAAATAACCAAGAGCTTTGCTGCACGTAAGTGGAGAAGCCAGTTTTTTGTTTTTAGAATCATGTACAGAGGGAAGACCATTAATGGTCCCTCAAAAGCAACATTAACAGTTGAGAAAAGGTAGTAGTAAATTGCCAGATCATTACTTGAAAGGGAGCTCTCAGGGCTTGAAAGTAGCAAATTTCCTTCAAGAAGGCAGCACAGCAGATAGAACAGAACTAGGTTTAACAGCCTCCCTATACTCTAGGGACTTGGGGTTTGGTGCATGACATACTGTGAAATTTGTAAAGGCCACCAAAATACGGGTGACTGTATAATGTCAGTATTATAATCTTAGCAGAGATAAATCTTCAGAGGTTTGTCCATTGAAATAAAATCTTATTGTCAAGAAAAAAAATTGCATGTGATGAAGTAATTAATTTTGTATAAATTGAAACATGAAACCTGAAAAGGTGACTCTCCAGTTGTATTATTAGTCTGTGCTAAATCTAAAGATGTTACTTGAAAAGACCGCAGAGCTGGAAATGGAAAGGAGATAAGGAGATTTTGATTTTATTTGTCTTGATTTAGACTTTTAATTTTCTTTAAAGTATGTGGACATACTTTATTTTCCTGCTGGACAGGAGGAAAATAATATAAAACAATTATTAAGCTGATGGAGGAAACATATTCACATAATACATTTCTATAAAGAAACGGTTTCCACTGTTAAAAAAAAAAAAGAGACTGAAACAGTATGAACATGGATGATGAAATTCTGTGATAAATAACAAGAGCATAGCAAACAGGCAATGGGAAAGCTTAAAAAAAAATCTGTAGATTTAGGGGGTTTAATGTTGATATTTTTAATATTTTTTGCTAATATGTGCAAATTTGTATTGTTAGTATTTGCAAACAGAGTTTATAATACCTGAGAATAAAGGTGCTGGAACATCACTGTTTACTGTAAAAGCATATCCGTACCCTAATGAGAAACAATAAAACAAACTGGTCAAAGAGAATTCTTCTGTATCCTTGTGGCCAATAATGCTGGATAAGATTCTTATTCAGGTTTCTCTCATTTGATAAAAATGTCTGTAAGATTACTGTAAGAATGACATAGTATTAGTGGATGACATTTAGGAATGTGGCATCTGTGTGGAATGTAGTATCTTTGTACAGGCCAAGTGCAGTAAAATCCTCTTGTACTTTCTCTTTTGTGCAGTGTGGTGCTATGTTTACTGAGTCTCTAATGAATTTGAATGGGTAAATAAATGTTCACAAAAATCAGCTTGGAATCTGTCTTTCTCCTTTCCAGAATTGCTTTGAGGATGTCTGGTTAAAACAGATGCATAATACAGCATTTATCATACAATAACATATTGGGTGTAAGTAGTCACACAGAATACACAAAAATGGATTTATGGGGTTTAAGAAGTTATTGTATCCCTCCCATCTGTAAATCTTGCAGGATGTCCCTTAGCAATTTTGGAAGCTGCAGTACTGTGCAATGTTCTCTGTTCATTCAGCTTTAACAAAGGCTGTGGGCTTTTTCCTAAGAAGAAAGGTTTATTTACGTTTGTAATACTTCTGTTTTAATAACTTATTGTAGGCAACTTCAAGCATACTATGATTTCTTTTTTCTTTTTTTCTCCTCTCGTTGAAATATAGCATCAGTAGGGGAAAAATTAGTTGCCAGAAAACCCTTAAAAATAACAGTAGAAGTATGAGAAATATGTCTCAATTATGCTTTTCCACTTAAGAATGCATGATCACGAATTAAGTAATTGTGTCAGTAATACACTGAAGTTCAGTGCATATGTTTGTATTGCTTGAATTGTATATTGTATTGAAGATGGATGCTTTACTTAAAAATTTTCTTACACAAAAAGTAGCATTTTTACTTAAGTCACAGAATACGCTTTTGTAGGATGTCTATATTGCCACAGTTGGCAATATTTTAGTTGGCTAAAATCCTGGCAGTGCTAAGAATAGTAATGCGTAACTGTGGATAGTCATAAATGCTTCTTCGGACCTACTCTTTTTAAGAAAGCACATAGAGGGTTTTTTTTATCAGACATCTTTCAGTTTTGAGGTTTTTTTTGTATGTGTTTTTTCATCTTCATGTTCACTGTCAGCTTTCACTCCTCTCTTATCATTCATCTTCGTCAGACACAGAAGTTACTTCAGAACTGCATTGGTAGCTAAGATAGAGTCCCTAGCTAACAGAGTCCTGCTGCACTTTGTAAATTGCTGAGCTACTTCTATAAAGGTTCTCCACAAATCTTGCTGAAACGATACGTTTTTCAGCAGAATGCATTTCCCCATATACTGCTATAGCTGTTGCTGGTTGCATCATATGTAAAACAGACAATATCTTCTGGAAATGTGCAGAAGACTTTCATGCTTATTTTTAATTTTGCATGTGTACAGAAGAAACATTAAAATACCATCTGTTTGTATTACATTATTCTGTCTTGTGTATGTTTCTGTTGGACTGCGTTTGATAGTTTCAGAATAGATTGTGATCCCATTGTCTGTAGCCTTGGCATGTCTGTTCCAAATGACATTGGGTCTAATTAAACAAGACAGATGAGGAGAAGGAGATGTAAAAAAGGTGCTTTGTGCAGCATGCAGAATAGGAAATTTCCAGATCCTGTATTAACTCCTTGCCTTTTCTTTCCGTGTGTGCAGTCTCTCCTCTCTGCCCCACTCCAGACTAATTCAGTGCTTTTAAAGTTTCCAGTACTGCTATGCTGATAAATTAAAAGTGGAGATTTAAGGCCTGCTCTTGTGAGGAAATCTTGGAAGCTGTTAAAACACTGTCTGGAATGAAGTTGTTTTGAGACCACTAGATGGTGCTCGTTCCTTTTTTATTTTTATCCAAGCATAAAAGAAAATACAGACCAGGATCTTGCAGTCAGGATAGTATGTCATGGGCATGTTTGAAATTCTTTCAAAATAATTAAAGATTTCTGTATTTATTTCCTAAAGCACAGTTTTGAAGTTACAGTACAGGACATTTGTTTTCGATTTAGGATGATATCTCTTTAATATCAGGCGATTGTGTTATTTCCACTAGATGCTTTCCATTTTTAAATTACTGTGATTCGAAGGCCTATATTTGATTTTTTTTTTTTAAATGTACTGCTAGTTTTGGCAGTAGTTTAATTTTTTACTTCTGTTTTCTCCTTATCATTAATTTTATTTTTTTTCTTTCTCTTCTGTATTCTCGATAATCTATGGTGCAAACTGGTCTCTGGTCTCATAATCCAGTTTATTCTCAGAGGATAATCACAAAGACATTCACCTCTGTAAAGCTCACCCAACTTCCTTTTGGGAACTTGGGAAGTTTTACATGAAAGATGAGACAAAGTGTTAGCTCAAATAATCCTGTGAAGAATACATGAAAAAAGTAAATTCAGAAATTCCTTATTGTAGATATGTTTTGTAAAGGGTGCCCCTTCAAAGGAGTTTTATTACAGAGGTACAGAAAAACTGCTTGGACCTGTAGCAAGTCAAATGCATCAGTGCTCCAGAAAGGAAGGCATTGCAGAACATCTAGCATGTATAAGACTGTGGAAAGACAGTATGATTTTTGCCGTTGTAAGAGGATGATTTGGGAAAAGTTCTGTGAAAGAAACAGATGCTGACAGGAACCTTTTCCTTTGTGTCCTTTTGGGGTAGAGATCGCACACGTTCTTGCTCTTTATACTAGCTGGCAGGAGTAAGTTTGTTGAGAGTGTAATGGCTATAGAAGTATAGCTTTATACTTAAAGGCACTACATTTTCTTGATAAATTTCTTCATTAAAAATACTTCGTAACATAATTCCTTAAACAAGATGCACTTAAATAATATAGTGGTGCTGGCCTAAGTTTTAACGCAATTTGTTGTCATCTTGCTGAGAACTTAAAAAAAAACTTTTAAAAATGAAATAATGAAAATTAACTTTTAAACATAAATACTGTTTCCATTCTGAGGGGTGATTTTAAGAGGGCTGTTAGCATTTCACAGAGCCCATAGGTTCTGAGTAGCAGTTATAAAGTGCTTAAAGCATAGTAAGTACAGTTTATCACTAAAAGAATGTTCTGTTCCAACAGAAGTGCTAAAGGGGTTATGAACTGTTATTATTGCTTGGTTAACAGGATCAGAAATTTGTGAACTGTATGCATTGTCTATTTGATAAGCTCAAAATACAGTAATTATTTTTAAACCTTATACAGGACTAATATTAGTTGTTACTATAGAAAATATAAAAATATTGAAAGTTCAGTGTTTTCTTAGTACTTGAAAACCAACAGGTTGTTATTTCATTATGGCTTAATTCAGCTAAAATCTTTAATTTTCAGGTGGTCTGGAGTCATTGAAAAATCTTCAGAAATTAATTGTGGACCATAATCAGTTAATCAGCACAAAAGGTCTTTGTGAGACACCTACTCTCATTCACCTAGACTGCTCTTTTAATCATCTCACGCAAGTTGAAGGCATTGAGAATTGTGGACTACTTCAAATTCTGAAGTTGCAAGGCAATAACCTCCAGGAGGTAGAAGCTTTGCATTCAGTGGCTGTTGTGCATACATCTTTGTTAAGACTCATATTGTTCAGAATGCTGATCATGTGCTCTTTGTTTGCTGTGGGATGTTTCATGCTCTTTGGTATGCTTTTTTCCCCCCTGTTAGAGGGAGATTTTTCAAAGATACAAATGGCTAGCAGTTTAAGTATTTTCTTGGTCTGAAGTCCTTGAAAAATTGGCCCCTCAGTAATTATATTTCCCTCCTTTGTTTATAGCATCTAGCCTTCAGTTTATATTATATGATGCTGATTCTTTGTTTAAAATGTAACAAAATATTATTATCGTTACGTATAAGTAATAGTTCAGGCTGATTTGACGTATGCTGATCCTCCAAAAGTTGAAGTTGGTGCTGCAGCATTTGAAATAGGAAAGTGGTTTGCTAACTGTATGCTTAGTCATATTTACTGACAATGATTCTCCTGTGAATCCGAGAGAAAAACCATTGTCAATAAGCAGCAAATAACTGCATAAATAAAATAGTAAGACTGTGGCTCTTGGGCGCTTGACTTTTTTTTTTTTTTTTAATGTATATTGACTATTCAGACTTGGTAGAAGACATTAAAAATACTTACCACCTGATATGTAGAAATTATGTGTGACAATTGCTATATACATAATAAGGAAATGATGCATATATCCAAAATGTGTTTTTTGCTTGTCTTTAGTAATGATTTATGAAAAGCATCAGGTAAGCATTCCATTGTTGTTTCTCTAATTTATATTAATTTTAAATAACCATCTCTTTTCTATTTAGCTTCCAAGACTGGAAAATCATGTTCTCCTAAGAGAACTATATTTGGATGACAATAGCATTTCTGCTGTGAGAATGCTTTCTTTGTATTGGTTGCCTCTATTGCAGATTATTTTGCTGTCTCAAAATAGGTAAGCAAGAAACATTCTTCCATTTACAAAATTGATACAGAGGAATTTACTAACATAACACTTATCTGAAAAGTATAATTCTCAGTATGGTTAAAATATCACTATCTTTTCCAGATATTCTTTGAAAATATGTGTTTGACAAGTAATGGCATCGGCTACCTTTAGCTAAGAAAATTTGAAACAGCTTTAACTATGAAAAGTAATTTTTTCTATTAGATGTTATATGAAAATAATTTTTGAGCATTGTGGCATTATTAAAACCATGGTGTTTCTTTTTTTTCCTTTCTTTAGCGATTGTTTCTAGAGAATGTCTGTCAAACTTCATATTTCACAGCTAGCTTATTCAAAACAGACTTTGAAGGCTATGCTAAGTGCAACTACTAGAGTTAAAAAAGACAAATGAGAATGTTGGTTTTTATTTTACATGCATATGTTAATGCCCTCCAAAACAAGCATATTTGCTTTAATTTTTCACTCTTATGGTTCAGTTTGAAAGGTATAAAATAAAAAAGAAGGATCAAGACCAGCAGCATAAAACTAGACCATGCACTCGAGTACTCTCTAATTAGCTTTCTGTTCATTATCTGAGCTAATCTGTACATCTGTAGAGTTAGGATGAACAGATAATTCAGGAGTCAAAATTTTTATTTCCCCATCCCCTTTTTCTCAATTTAAATTCTGCTGAAAAAATAAGGAACAATTATAACTTCCAATGTGTTAGTAGTCAAATGAATCTTAAATTAGTATAAATTAATTATTTTTCTATACTGTGACCATTTCGCTCTGAATAAGATTGATCTCAGCTAAACAAATAGAATATACTGTTACACACAATATACAGAATATATGGTCCGAACTAATCACTTAACTCTCCTGTTAATGAAGAGAAGAAGATGCTTTTAGAATGTGATTCCTCTGCCATTTTTAGACGTTTGCTACACCTACAGGTGCCTGTTCATCTTCACTGACTATTAAGAGTCAAAATGACCAGCTCACATGTAGGTGTCTACATTTGAACAGATGAATCCCATTCTATGTGACATTTAGTTCAGCAGAGTCAACTGTAGCTGGGATCCTGTGGGAGAAAAGATCTGTAAGACTGTTTCCTGTTATTATAGGAATGTCCTTCATGGAAAATTAATATTATTTATTATATACAACCTATATTTTCATATAATTTTTCAGATTGTTTTCATATTATCTCTAATGAAGTACTATGCATGTAAACTCTTGGATGTAAATATAACACCTAGTTATATTTACAGAATCTAATCTTCAAGTTGCTGGGCTTTTAGGGTTTTTTTGTTCTTTTAATTCTTCTGGAGTTTGGAGAAAGTGCTTCCTGCCTGTGACTAACAAGAGCGTTGTTTGTTAAGTGTTAGATTCTGAATCACATGTATTGATTTAGTTCAGTTCTTCACTTTTTTTTTTCTTGTCCTGTTCAGCTTTTTGTGGAAAATGCAGTAATGTGGCTGCATCTTCTTGTAGTTTCCTCCTCTTCCTCCAGTTTGTTTTTTGTTAACATTAAGGTGTAGCTATGCTGAGTGTAATAAAAAGTTTGCAAAACTGCTTGAAGACCTCATGTCCCTGCTAGGGAGAGAACAAACTTAGGAGCACAGTCTCAGGCATAGCTTGAATGCAGCCTCTGGATCTAGGTTGTGCTGGATTGGCCACGTAGATGTACCTTATGTCACTCACCTATCCCATGATCTTACAGTTTTTAATGTCCATTGTAGTGCTTTTTCTTGTTTTCCAGTGGCCAAGCTGAGATGCAGTGTTTGGTCCACTGACTTTCTTCTGCTGGACTGGGAGAAAGCACGTATTTTTGCATCAGCAAACTGGATGTGCTGAAAATACACACACACACCTCCTCCCCAAACAATTCCCTTTCTTTCCTTGATGTATCTATAGCTTATCTCAAATCTTTGTGACAAACAGGACAAGATAGCCTTAAATGCATATTAAAAACCTCAAAATTCCTGGCATTTCAGTAGCCTGCTCTGTTACACTCACTTTATGTACACTTATAAGCAGCTCCATATGTGTGTGCTATAGCTTAAGTAACTCGATGTTCTATGGAAACAGTGAATGTAATGGAGTAAGCTGTTGAAAGAAAAGCTGTTTCTTTACTTTTATCCTACAGCTAGTGCAATTTTGTGAATTTTTTTCAAGTGTGTACTGAGTGCCATTTCCTTTTTACTGATTGCAGGAAGCCCATATAATGGTAATGCTGTGAATCTGTATTCTTTCTAAAAGTGAAGGACTGTGAAAAGAAAATTCTTACACTAATTTACAGGACTTTTTTATTCCTGAGATGCTTTGTCTGTATCATAAACCAGAAATTGCTGAAGGTGAAACTCCAAAAATTAATTGTTTTAAACCTACAATCTAGCAACAAGGAATTATAATATAACAGGTAGCGATTAACTCCCTGAAATACAAAAATGGCAGCTATTTCACCACTACTGCTTTTATTAAGTGTTTTATTGTGGCTTTCACATACAAAGCATATACTTGGTCAATGTGCAATTGACCAAAGCCAATGATGACTATCCTCTTGACTTGGTTACTGCAGAATTGGCACTATGAAGATCTGTGCTCTATTTTATAGCAGCTGGAGAACACAACTGTTATGTTAGTTTAAAAAAGGCACATTTTCTTTTTTCTTCTGTTGTGGATAAAGATTTAGGTGTAGGAGAGAAAAACCTTGCCCCTGGGACTAAAATTAATACATACTTAATATGTGCTAAGAGTTCATGTAGTATTTATAATTGCTTGTAATCCCACTTAATTATGTAGCTTACTTGTTAATGTCTTTTTCATTTAAAAGTTTTACAGTGAGACTAAATCAATCTGCTGTTCAGGTAGCCATTACTTTTTCTTTTTTTTCAACTTCAAAATAGACATATCTATCCCTCTTAAAATTTCTGTTTTAATATAACATTAATATGGCAAAGTTCTTTTTTTGCTATCTCTTGTTTTTCATTAAGATAACCTAAGTGTGGTAGAGAAAAATGTAATATTTAAAAAAATGCAGTCATCTGCAAAAATTCCTCTTTTTTTGGAAACTGGTTTGGCCAGAATCAAGTTCTTTGTGAACATGTTGCTCCCATGTTTCTGCAACTAGATGCATTCTATTCCTAAAAGGCTTATAATAGAAATGCTAAAAAGTCAGCTCAACTCTTTCTTAGTATGTATTGTTCTCCCTACTTAAATATATATGGTATCTATGTTTTTAACCTAATTTCTCAGATGTAAGAATTGAACTCACTGTCATTGCAAGCCATCATGTTTTGAGAATTAGACCACTTTTCCAGAGTCATCATAATAAATCTAATTGTTATTGGATGTTGAACTAAGTCAGTCATGAAAAAGCTATACTTACGTATAGTGGTTTTCCCCATCCCATCCTTACCAGTCTAGATTTTTTTGATCACTTTCAGTAATTCTTTGCTGGTGATAAGTTTGTCTCTAAGTATGTGGCACCATGGGCAATACAGTTGACGTACTGCCTACTAGAGTATTCAAGAAACAAGTGGCTGACTGACAGATTTCCTACATTATATTTGATTACTACTTATAAATATGGTGAATATTGCAAACTAAAATATTTTTATTTTTAAAGAATGAAAAAGATATATGGGCTTTACTTGAAGATCTAGATTAATATAAATTTGTTTTTAATTATTTTGCCCTCCTTCCTGCTAATTTCTCGTTAACATCAATGATAATTTTTCTGGGGAAAAGCAGATGCACAGCAGGATTTGGACCATCCTGAGCAGTAACCACGATTCATGTTCAGAAAAGCAATCTTTATTTTCTCTGATGCATACTTGCAGCTATTCTAGTCTCTTAAATCTTGTTTTCTGACATAGAGCTTCTGTGGCTATCTGTGCCCTGTCCTGCTGCAGCCTTAAATGGGAGCAGAAAGAGGAAGCTATAGCTTGCCTTTTTGTGAATATCTTTTACTTTTGTGTCTTCTTTGTAATTTATATCTCTCTTATGCCCAGGGCTAATGTGACAAGGTCAAGTAGTATTAAGTTTTCAGTAATGTCCTTTGTCTTTCTGGTTTGAATTTTCTTAGGAAAAAAATTAACAAAGAATGTCAGTAAAGGGAAAGCTATAGAATGACGGGGAAACGTTTTAACTCTCATAATGCCAACAGCAGGCAAGGATAGTCCAGTAGACAATTTCTAACTCACCACAGCATATACTGATAAAGATCCAGAGAACTTGCTCACTATAAATAAAAAAATACTACATTATCTTTTGTCCCTTGTGCAAAGTATGACATTTATTTTCCTGGATATTTCTGAATATGTGAATCTATAATCTGAATCATGGATTTTCAGTCTTTGCAGCCATACTGTTAGCCACTAATATCTATGATGATGTTTGTTACAAATACTAAATATATTTATGTACTATTGACTGGTCATGAGAACCTAAAATGCTGATATTTGTAGTACTATGTACAGATCTATGTATAAGGCTTAATGCTTTTTAGAGTTAATACTTCTTCATATTTATTTGATTCCATGGAAAACTGTCAGGGAGGTAATAGAACTAAATAGGACTAGAACCAGGATAACTTTACAATACGGTTTGAGAAAGAAATGGAAGTATAGTGACACATACTCAATTGGCTTTATATGTGTTTCTCTGAATTTACTATTAAAATGTTACATTGTCATATAGAAATACTTGTCAACTGAACATGGAAATTATTTTTTTTCTGTTTTGCATATGGCCAAATTTTCAATAAGATTAAAGAATCTACAACCAACATTTGGTCCAGAATTTGTGTACCAGAGTTAAATCCAGCTCTGTCTTTCACTTGTAATGCCTGTGCTGGAAACACAACATAGTCACACATTTCAGCAACAAATAGGCATTTTTGGCTCTGACCAGCTGTAGGTTTGTGGAGTGAGTGGGTTTCGTTTTTTTGCATGGTCACGCTTCTGACCATAAGAATTCTGATTTATAGCTTTCAAAGGCACTATATCCCTCAGAAAATACTGCTTTCCATGAAAATTAGCAGTCACAAAGTGACCACACACATTGCCACTGGTGTTACTATTCTCTCGTTATGCCTAGGCCTTGTCCTTACAGGGATGAAACAAGTTACCTAAACGTGTATTTTTTTTAAAAAGATATAGTTGATTTAGTATGTGCTTATACATAAACATTCTAGTTTTAGTTGAATACTGGGTTTTTTTGCATCTTGATTTTAATTTTTCCTCCCTCTTTCATATTTAACATAAAATAAACTTTTTAATCTGAAAGGTAATATTTGGAAATAGCCTGGCAGCTGACCGAACCATTCAACATTCATTCTTAGTTGCACCAGTGCAAGTTTGTAAGTAAAGAAACTTGAATAACACTGGATGATAATGTTTTAATAGTAGTGATAATATCTTACAGTCCAAAATCCTTTGTACAGATGATTGTCAGCTCAGTTTCTTTACATTTACTCTTCAATACTACAAATAAGAATTTTGTCATGGCTTTACTACTGCTTTGCTGCTTTATTGCACAAGAAAAGCTCTGATATGCAAGAATAGCAATTCCATAACTGTCTGTGTAATAGGCACCTATTTGACACTGTCTTACAGAAGTAGTAAGACAGAGGAAGCACTAAAAATATATTACAGGACAGTCCAGCCTTGATCTGTTAAGAAATACAACTGTGACAATGATTATGTTAGTTTTAGGATCTAGGAAGTAATGTGCTGAGTGGGGAAGAGAAACAAACTGACAAGAAGTTTGAGCAATGAGAAATGAAGGAAGAGGGAAGAGGAAAAGCAGATTTTATTTCTTCTCCAGAATCAGGGCCTTCTGTTAGTTTCATTCTAGTTATGGTGCCTAAAGAAAAGCCAATTGAGTTGTGTAAATTTTACAAGACTTCAGACCCTCAGCACTACATGCAAGAAACAGAATGAAATATTTACCAGATAAAACAAAACATTAATGAGTAAATGTTAAAAACTGAGCTACTGAGAAGACTAAGAAATGCTTTCAAGTTAAAATTTCAGTAATTAGTTCTAGCACCTTGGATAGCTAAATGAGTATTTTCTTATGTAAGTAAATTGTCATAACTATAAAAGATTCTGGTGCCTTTCTGTTTATGAACTGCTGTTTTATTTAATTGAAAAAAACCCTCTTCTGTTTTGTTCTTAGATTAACTGAGCTTGTGCCTTTAAATTCATTTGTATCTTTGGAAAAGCTTGATATTAAAAATAACTGCTTGTCAGGTAAGTTGTATAAAAAACATAAAACCCCATCCAAACAAGAACTTCTTAATTAAATTATAAACTTATTTGAATTTGATTGTTCCCATTTATTTATAAGAGACATTTATACAGAAAACATATAAATATTTTCCAAACATGGATGTTATAGATATTAATTATAACTATACTGTATAGGTAGCAGAACTGCTTGTAGTACTTCATGATTTTGTTACATTTTACTTTCATGTAAGATTTTATGAAAAAAATATGGTTCTGCATTCAAATTTATATTTAATTTTCTTTCCTACTACAATACAGACCTTAAAGGTGTCATTACATGGTTAAGTGGCTGTCATAAACTAAGGGAGTTGTCACTCAGTGGAAATCCTCTTCTCCAAGAAAGGAATTGGAGGTAAGAAAATAAATTGATTTGCTAAATCAAAAAATCAAAATCAGTCAAAAACTTGGTGTACGGACATTAGTTAAATAGTACAAATGAGGTATGAACACTACGACAAATTGGAAGAGAATCATATGAAAATGACAAATAAAATTCAATTCTGTGATCTTTATTTTCTAAGAATTCCAGTTTGTAGTTTTGTTTAAACAAAAATCTTGATGTTTGACCTAGCACTTGGAACCTTAATAAGAAGCAGTTTGTGCTAAAACTCGACAGTGGTCTCTCTATGCTATTTAACTGTTATCCTAAATAAGTGTTTTACTTTATGACAATTTCTTTAAACAAATGCAGAAATTATAAAGATGATATAGGCCTTCTTTGTGCTGTTTATTTGTAACTGCTTCTTTGTCCATGGATCAAAATATCTTTTTTTTCAGCTTGAATTCTGGTCATTCCTCTTTACTGACAAGTTTACCACCTTTGGTAACTTTAACTTTCTGACTGAGGCTTTGTCTGACCTTTATTACCCTATTTTACATTTCATTAAAACTTTTACACAAACATGACCATCCACTCAGGCTTTTTCTCCTTCTCTTTCATCTGCACTGTTTAAAACCTTTGTTTTTTCTCTGATTATTAATATTCTTACACTGCTTACTTGCCCTTCTCAGAACCATCAGTTTCTGACTGTATGTCACATAGCTTCTTAGAGTGTTTCTCTTTCTGCTTTGCTGTCTTTTTTTTTTTCCTTATTTACTCCCTTCCATCACTTCATCCATTCACTGCTTAACAGTCTTGCTGGTGTGACAGGTTCACACTGCACATAGCTAGCGAAAGGGTGGTGTCTATAATAAATGTATCAAGGAATCCTTGGCTTAGCATCTTTTAAGGAAAAAAATTTAGAAGAGGAAAGTCGGAATGAATGGTTGATTTTTCCTTTGTAGTTGAAGCTTAGACTTTTTTCTTGTTCTGAGAATTCCTTATCTTTACACCAAAAATTAATAGCTCTTATGATTATGAAAGAGACACAGATGTAAAAATAATGCTATTCTTTGCCCTCCAGTGATGCATAATGCTGAAATAATAATCTGAAAAAAATTAAAGAGCTGGTCCTAGAGACTATTATATGTGTATATAGAAAAACTGGATAGGGTGGAATGGAAACTTGACATATGAAATGAGATAGATGCAGTCACCAGAATCCCTGAAATGAGTAGTTGAGATAGGATTGTATTCGTAATCCATACGAATAAAATTGTACATGGATAGGTTTTTTATATTTTTTTGTATTTTAGTAGAAGTCTCTTGGTTTCTTGAGAATTCTGTGGTCTGAAAGCCCATACGTGGGCCAATGCCATCAAGACTTAAAGCTCTCTGAGAGAATTGCTCAACAGAAGTACAGTAGTGCTGTTAATTTAATGTGAAGTGTTCTTTCATCTTCCTTAGAATTAATACTTTCTAGTCTACAGGCCTCCAAGAGCAGAATGACAAGTTGGAAATGCAATTTTAGATTTTTAGGTGACGTTCTAGAATACATGTGTTGAAATGGTACAGTGTCTTTTAGTGAACTCTTACTATAATTCCATTAAATGTACAAAGAAGCATTTAATAAGTAAGAATTTAAATCATTACCAATTCTTGCAGCTGAGGAAATCAAGCATTTACTTAGGAAAGTGTTGACATAATAAAATGTCTGAGGAAGTTAAATGAGACACAACAGTTGGACTTTCATTTTGGATGTAATTAAAACAGGTGACTGAGATTTTTTTATTAGAAAAATATGATTTTTTTTTAAGCTTAGCAATTTTGAAGAATGACCAGAATTGTTCCTTGTATAATTTCAAGTCAGTTAAAGGTGGGGCTTTACACTGCAATGTTACACAAGAATGTGTTCAGATAAATTATGTTCACATTTGCTGTATTAGATTGCCTAGTATAACAGCAGCAAAGTTTGGGGGATGTGTGTTTTGGAGTATGTGTTGTATTAAGAGAAAAAACAAGAACAAAACCACCCTTACAAGTATATCTTCAGTTAGAAGATTTTTGTACAAATTTCTGATTAGTATTCCAGTGGAAAAAAAGCTATTTGAAACTTTTAGTTGGAAATGTTTGAGTAGTTTGAAAGACAGCTTTACAAATACATTCTCGGTTGGTTTGTTTGTTTTTTAACGAATGGACTTATTTGCACTCCCATGGCTCCTGCAGGTAATTTTGTGAATAAAATTCAGTGACTGTGACAATATTTTAAATTCCCATTCGCATTGTTTTAATTCCCACTATTTTACAGAACTAACTGCTATTTCACTTGTAACTTGGAGGGGAAAAGCTTTCTGAATTCCAATTTAACTGTAAGAACTGACACTTTAGATTGCTTGACCCAATAGAGCTTTTATGATTAGACAAGAGATTAATTTGTCTAAAGGATTTAAAGTATGGGATACTATAAAATATGGATTTGCTGAATACAGCATTGACCATAACTTCAGGCAATATGTTCCAGTGAACTTTACATAACCCCTTGATACCAACAAAGGAATTAGTTGTAAAATTTCCCAATCGGTTTTGTACTTTCATGTCCAGCCAGCGATAACACCAACAAAAGTGAAGTAGTAAGATATTTTTTTTTAAAAATTAAACCCTGGGATCAGTCTGAGCACTCCTAGGGGAATGTGTTTCAATGCTGTAATGATTAATAGAGCCTCTTAAGTGACAGAATATTCACCAGGAAGTTTTCACTAAATGAAATATTGACTCAGCCCTTCACCAGGAGAAACCCAGCTGGAAAAACTAGTGTTGAGATCCCATAGCTCTAAGACACAATACTTCCAGCATCAATCAACTTTGATATGGCACTTTTTTGATGTATCACTATTCAACATCAGCTTTGGTAATTTCTCTCTATGTGTTCAGGGACTGTCTATCTAAATCCATCGTTTTATTCCAAATGTATTTCAGACAGTGTTATTCTTGCATTAATGGGCAGTAGAGAAGGAAAGTTTTATATTTGCAAAAAACTAATATTCTATTCTATTGAGCTACATTTTGGAATATTCTAACTCAGTCATAGAAACTTTCTCTGTTTTTAAAGTTAGTGTATATTGTCTGAGCTGAGTAATAGTCCTTTAACTTCACAGGGAATAATCAGGGAGTTCTAAAATTTTGAAAACAGTATTATATTTTTTAATAGTAAGGGGACTTACAGCCTACAATAAGTATTCTTTCAAGAGTTCTTAAGTGTTACTTAAAACTAACTTAATGAAAGTATTGAATGTTGATGTATTGATTTAAATAATTTTGCAGTCTTGAAACTTTCAACAAATTTGGTCTGGTATAAGAAATATGTGAAACAAGGTTGCAGTACTAGATTATATTTCACAATAACCTAAAAGAGTGAGCACTGATGATACTGGTTTTTTAAATCAGTAGATAAGTTTCTCATACATATTTTTTCTTACATCAGTGGCCCAAACTGTCCTTTTCATAGCAAGGAAATGTCATCTCTACTGTCATCTCTTTCACTCACCCAAATTCAGTATTTCAAAAGTGGATTTTTTTCCTGTCAGTCATACTGAATATCATATTGCTTTATGTGGTATATGTAAATGGTGAAGGGAGTAAGACTGACAAAGTTTAGTATTTTGCGCAGTTTTTAAATCTAAACTTTTCAATGTGTCACATCACTGTCACAAAATCAGTGCCATATCTTAATCCTATGACTTAGTTTGCTGTGTTGCCTACTAATCAAATGCATTACAGATGCCTATGCACAAGTGTGTCAAATTTTCCTGTTATTGTTTAAGTAGGTAAAATGCTAGCTCTAGTGAATTGAGAATGTTGCCATTGACCTCCCTGGGGTCAATATTTCAGCAGTGGTCTTTATAACAACAAAGTATTAAGAAATCTTGCTAAGTTCTGTGGTTTATTAAGAATAAAGTTTTAGTTAATATATTAACATATGAAGTAAGGACAAATATATACAAATACTTAGAGAACTATCATCATGTTCTGTCTTGTTATATGATCGTATCAATAAAACGGGAGTTTTAGCATCAAGAGTTTTTCATAAAACTAATTATGACTTTTTCTTTTCTCAGGCCTTCCTTGTGTAAGGTCCTTCCTAGTTTACAGTTTCTTGATGGTGAGATCTTAAACTATCATATTTTACCCACAACTGAAAGAATCAAAGGATCAGAATCAAGAACTTTTCTGGAACTTTGTCAAGTTCAAATTGAAGAAAATGCTCTGCTGAAAAAAAAGGCTGCTGAACTGGGGTATGTATTTATGTGAATATAAATTGTGTTCAGAAATACATTTTCATGTATTGTTAGTGTAGTTCTTGGTGTCTTGTGAATTTTACTTAGCCTTTTGCCTGGAAATGTGTTATATTAAGAAAGAGATTAGAATCATTGACTTCAGTGCAAAGTGTATTTCAGACAGATACTAAAATATGTGGGCCTTGACTTTTCCTTGTATAAGTTTGAGAAGACAGGTGATTCAAAACCTTCAGTTAGTAGTAGTTGAATGAATTCATACACACAATATATTACAGTGGTATGCAGGAATAGTAGCTTAAATCCTGAAAGTGGTGTAATCATATTAACATGATTTCCAGCTTTAGCTTAATCAAACCTAGTTTGGCTAGTGGTGCAATATGCTCTATTTTTTTCCTGCATTTGTTTTCCATGTCTGTTTTATTCACTTTCTAAATGATTGCAAAAGATTTGACCTCTTTTCTCTTAAAGTAGTGGATCAGATGGCTCTGTTTACAGGTCTTTGATTTTGTCATACTTACTACCTTTATGATTATTACCATGGTTAGTTGTCCAGTGACTTCAGCTTAGACACTGAAGGTCGTAATTTATCATTTATACCTGCTATCTTTTCATTGCTTTGCAATAGCTAAATAGCTCAAACTTCTCATGTTTTCACACTTGGTAATACTGCATGTTTTATTCTTTCTTAGTTCCTTTTCATTTCCTAGCAGGTTCACAATATCCTTGTAGTCCTTTTAATATCCACCTTGTCTGCTGATATTTGGAAAGATAGTTTCCTTGATCCTGCCAGGTACTGAACATTATCCCAGAGCGGGTGAAGCATGTGATGTTTGACAATGCTTTAGTCTGAACTTCTCCTTGTGTACTTTGTTGGTTCAGGAAAAGTACCCGCATTTTTTTCAGCATCTAGCTGTTTTGCATTTACATGTAAGCCTGTATATCTGGGTAGATAAGAAACTGAAGGTGAGCCAGCAGCGTGCCCTGGTAGCAAAGAAAGTTAAAAACATCCTGGGCTGTATCTACAGGAACATAGCCAGTAGGTTGAGAGAAGTTATTATTTCCTTCTCTTCAGCCCTTATTAGCTTGCATCTAGAATACTGTGCCCCGTATTTTGGGTCACCAATACATAAAAGACATAAACTGGAACAGGTTTGGTGCGTGGCCCCAAAGATGGTCAGGGGGTTCAAGCACATGCTCCAGAAGACAGAGCCAGGCTGTTTGCAGTGGTGCATGACAGGAGGATGAGCAACAAGGACCTAAGCTGAAACAAGAGAGGTTCAGACTGGTGTGGTAGGTTGATTCCAGCCAGTAACTAAGCACCCACCAGCTGCTTGCTCACTACTGTCCCCACCAGCAGTTTGGGAGGGAGAATCAGAAGAACCAGAAGCAAGAAAAACCCGTGGATCAAGATAAAGACGGTTTAATAAGTAAAGGAAAAGGGGGTGGTGGGGGGGAGGCAACCGAGTACTGCAAAGCAATCACTCACCACCTCCCACCAGCAGACTGATGCCCAACCATTCTCTGAGCAATGGCTACCTTGGAAAGTCTCCCCCCCAGGTTTTATTGCTGAGCATGATGTTATATGGCACGGAATATGATTTTGGTCAGTTCAGGTCAGCTGTCTTGGATGTGTCCCTTCCCAGCCTCCTGCGCACTCCCAGCCTACTTGCTGAGTGGGACAGAGAAGGCCTTGACTCTGTCCAAGCACTGTTCAGCAAAACATTAGTGTTTTATCAAAACAGTTTCAGTCACAAATCTAAAACACAGCACCACACGGGCAGCTATAATGAGAATTAACTCCATCCCAGCCAGACCCAGTACAACTGGAAATAAGGAAAAACCTTTTCACTGTTAGGACAGTAGTAAATTGCAACAGGTTGCCCAGAGAGGTTGTGCAGTCTCCGTTCTTGGAGGTTTTCAAGACCTGACTGGATAAAGCTGTGAGCAACCTGATCTGATCTCAGAGCTAACCCAGCTTTGAAGCAGGAGGTTGCACTAGAGACCTCCTGAGGTTCCTTCAATTGAGAATTTTTCTATGATTCTGTGTAAGTTTTGTTTGAAAGAGCTTGCAGATGTTTGAGAAGAACATAGTGGGAAGAAGAAATTATGTAAACATCTCTTCTTTCCTGAATGTATGGTTTGGGCGAGGGGAGGTGGAGAGGGAGCGTTGTGGGTTCTTTAAGATTTTGAGAATTCATTCACAATCTTTTAGATTGGTAATTTTGACGTGGTTGAAGCATCTTGCATCAAATTTAGTCTTAAAATTAATTTCTTGTGTGTTAAAGCCCTCTATGTTTTATTTTGACTAAAATACAATTTATGGATGATTTGAAAACCGTCTTGAAAACTGCAATTCATAAAAGGAACTCTAAACAACTTGTTTGTATGTAAGCCTTAACAGCATAGCTATTATATGTACATACTGCAATACTTTGACTGAATTAATGTGACGTTGCTAAAGAACAGGCCAACAATAGAGCAAACTTCTGTCTGTTTCACATCTTGCTAAGTTATGAGCCCCTGTAGGTGCGACCTCAAGCATGTAAGCTGCCAAAAGTAATCACTGCTTGCTTCCCTAATCCGTGTTTCATTCACCACTGCTGCCCAATTAAATTGTCTGTGCTGTTTCTGCCTGAAACGTCACTGTTCTTGCCATGCTTAAGAATGAAACATTTTAAAATTAAATTTCTCTATTCTAATAAATGCTTTCTGTCACATAATCTGTAGATGTCTTGTAGTGAGTAATCATATAAAAAATAAAACGACACCTTGGCTGCAGTAATTTGCTTTCAGTCATCAGATATGCAGATGTCTGGGTAGTGGAACTTGAACTTTATAAATACTGTATGTATAATACAGTGAAAGTGACAGGAATTTCATAAATGGTATTGCAGGAGAGAATATGTAAACAGTGACCTCTTTCATGTGTTTGTAAGGGACTTTTGTAACCTGCAGTTGAACATCAGTAATGATGCTTATAGAAGTTTCCCCAAAGACAAATTAGATTTTACCACACTATTACAAACAAAAGCTCAGTTAAAATTGGAGTGTACTATTTGAATATTCCATGTATCAGAATTATGAAAATCACAGTAGAGTCACAAAGGGAAAAACATGACATTAAGCAAAATTTTAACTAGCACACAAACTAGCACACAAAGGGGTGGAATATTATTTATGATTTAGCTGCAATGGCCAGGAGAAAACTGCCATTGCTGATTAGAACAGGCTTGTTTGTCCACTGTCCCTTTTGCCTCTGAAAGGTTTGTTCTGCTGACTTTTCCATATAATTTTTACTGTCTCATTCTGACAAAATGATGATTTTTGAATAACCTGGCAGTCATTGCAGATGCAATTGCAGTAGGAAATTCTATACAAAATGTGTCAGTTCTGTAAGCAAGTTTCCACTGCTACCTTAAACTTTCTAAGTGGCAACATTTTGGCTGATTTAAACTTCTGAAAGGAGTTTAAGGATGAATAACTTTGTGCTTTTCCATATCTGTTAAGTCAGCCTGTGCATGGGTCCTTATACTTCCTAGGTGGTGTCAGTGGGGGTTTGCTCCTCCCCACCTCTACTCTTCCCTCCCCAAACACTGCATGTGAAACTGAGCAGGGTTTGGTCTAAATTTACCGAGAAGACAGTGATGGATACTCTTGGTGGACTGATGTTAGGACTGAGGTTGTAGCAGTCATTAATAAATGCCTGACTTGAATTTCCAAATAGATTAAAATCTGATTCTAATGCTTTTATCTTTCCTTAAAATCCCTGGAAAATCCTAGCACAAGTTGGGAGGTATCTTTTTGGTAAGAAAGCTACGGGTAGCTTTCTGCTCTTAGCATTTGTTTGTGAAAGTAGTATCTTGGTCTTTAGGTACTATCAGGGCCGCTATTCTAGCACATTTGTACATTGCTATGAAAGACCCATCCCTTCCTCTTTTGGCTTATTATCCCTTTCTCCCACTGCAAAAGCAGTGCATCCTTTGTGGCTATGCTAAAATTTACATATGGCATAAATTACTTTCACTTGTTAAGATCAAAACAAAGCTGTGGGTAGCCATTGAACATGAGGGAATGTGCTGGTCAAAGCTGGAAGCCATAAAAATTTTACTGTAGCAAGACTGCCATATTCATCTCCATTTCATTACATACTAAGCAGCCAGGCAGTATGGATACTGGTGCTTCCATCAGGATAATCCCATTTCTTGTTCTGTCTAGATGCCAATTTATGCTTAAAACCTTGGTTGTGTCTTAACCAAGAAGCAATTCCAGAAGAGTTCGTGTGACCAGACCTCCTGACCTATAATGCCAAAAAAGGTCTGAAAGGCAAACAACCAATTTACATTAACTGAAAAGGAAATATTGTGGTATCAAAATCTTAATACTGTCATATTTCATACTTTGTCTTCTCTCTTTCCTCGTATGTGGTTTTTTCCATTAAAGAAGTAAATCAGTCCTGCATATTTTCCATCATAGCAGCTTCCTTTCTGTGGTTTGAATAAGTGGTCTTCAGGAGCACGTCTCTGGTATCAAGAATGCAGTCCTTTTGAGACACTGAGAAAACTGCAGTGCATTGATAGGATAGCTCTATCCCAAGCCTATTGAATAGTTCTTTTTCTTTCTCCAGAGCTGCCTTAAAATCCCTGTTCACCTAAGGGAACCACCAGGCTGACTGCCACCTAGCACTCAGACCCCATCTTAATATTTGTCGTCTGTGCTTTGGAGCGTCACCTTTGCAGGAGAACCCCAAATACAGTTACCAAGCCACTTCATTGCTCATAATTCTCTGAGATGTCACTACAGCTTCCTTTGTAGTTGCTTGAAACTTAGGCTGATCTGACTGCCTAAAAGGAAAGCCACTGATACACAGAGGGCAGCCTAAAAATCCTACAAAATCAGAGTATAGTTGTGGATTGCCAAGGAATGTGTCAGCTGGGAGATAGGGTGCATGCCCACAGTGACAAGACTGTATTTTGCAACCACTGTTTGGAAAAGCTGCCCAAAAGCAGCTTCTGTGAAAAAAGTAACACGTGATCCCTGGTGACCACACAGTTACTCCCTGCCTGGATTTTCAATTGCCTTCAACCTCCCCTCCCATTTCTGCTTGCCCCATTCATAGCCACTGGAAGGGTGAAACAGCTGCTCAAGATGCCCCTGCACCTGTCAAAGGAGAGGATGCACAAGTATCCTACTCTGTTCATTGTTATGGTGTTTTGTTTTTCTTTGTTTCTGTTTTTTGAGAATGAACAAGTATACTCAGGATATACTTTTCATACAGAAGTTTATTTTGCCCAATATATAAAACATTCTGGGGTTTTCCGCAATATTTTAATACTCAAATAAACAAACAAAACTAAAACAAACCAAAGAAAAATGGGAATTAATTTTGGGGTTTTTTTCTTTTTTTTGTCTTCTCACCATAGTATGTTTTGTAGAACTTTGGTAATGATCTTGTACCAAATTTATCTTCTTAAATACTTTAACTAATTTGAAGTATTTAACTAAAGTATTTAACTAATGCTTTAAGTATTTCATGTTGAAGAAATTACTATTCTTACTGTGTCGTAGGAGACAGCTAGAATTTGTTATATCCGTAAGCAAATATATGCATTGGTTTAAATATTTTTAGGAATTGTCATATTTGTGGAATTAACAGGAGTAGGAGTAATGTTGTGTAATGGGTAATCAAATGTACAGCTAATGCACAGTGAGTTGTGTAATTAGGTTGCGTGGATTTGGCTTCCAATTTAGCCATTCATATTTTGTCCAATAGCACTGAAGTTGCACTAGCAGAGGAAGAGTTTGAATTTTTTTTACTCTTGTAAGATCTGATTCTGTGTGTTCTTAAAAATCTAAAAAGCTCTTAGTTGAACTTCACTAGAGGAAATAGTTATATAGGTAAAGAGTCTTTTCACAATAAAACCTTATAAAAGCTTCACCTTTCAAGAATGAGGAACAGGAAGGAAAATTCTGTTATTCAAACTATAATCTTAGGACCTGTTTTTTCCAGATTCCCAAGAGAATTGATCTTATTTCTACTTTTTCTCTTGGATTTCTGACCTAGGATTGACTTTGTGCTCCTCTGAAAATAGCGCCAGATTACAGATCTCTGCATCTATCTATGCTATCAAAGGAAAATGTTTTCATGATTCCAAAAGTACCTGCTACCTAATACAATGGACAAACACCGTCCAAATACAGACAGCCTTCTGAATCTGTAACAACCAGTTTATATTTGCTCTTACTCATCCTCGTCATTTAGATGGTGTAACACAAAGAACTAATGAGAGCCAGACTTCGTAGATTACTGTTGCTTCAGTCTAGCACCTTCCCTTATATTGATAAAAATACCTATACTTAAAAGTTTCTGTTTTCCTAAATTCTCTCTAGGCATTGTGGTTTGTTGGTTTGAATCTAAGTTTGGGTTTTGTTGCTGTAGTTCTAATCTAAATTTTAAAATTACTGTTATTTTTATATTAGCTTTCATAGTTTCCAGATCAAATTGGATTATTAAGGCTACTACAGGATTTATAACAAAATTGCCTCAAATCCTCTAGAATTTTCGGCTTCATATGCCTCTAACCACACAGAAAATTAATAGTGAAATGCATGCCCTAGTGCCTATTTCAAACAGACTGAAACCTTTAAAAAAAAAAATCAGACTAAAATAAGCAATCTAATATATATGAGTATATTTTAAATACTGCCAAAAAAGAAAAATGCAATTAAGATTTATAAATACTGAACCTGGTTTTCAGTCAGAGTAATTACTATTCAGTGTAAGAATATGGAAACATGTAAGGATACTTGAAAATACAAGGTAGTTTAGAAAATAATAGAGGGAATACATTTTTTAAAAAGCATTCTTACAGTCTGAAACACATGTAAAAACATTTTTGTCTTTTTTCAGAATTGCCTCTTCTGTTGATTCTGCACAGGGACAATGCTGGTATTTTAATCAGTTGATGAAACTTAGTATTAAACATCGATATGCACATGAGTACGGTGAACTAAACATTACTGACAGAGATGGACCAGAAGCACTGCAAAATCATTTAAAGCAAACATCCACTGGCTGCCTACAGGAAAATAACCTCTTTATCATGGGTGCGACAGAAAATAAACAGGTCTTGTTGGATCCTTCCGAAAGATGGATTACTACTGGCCATATTCAGGCCACATTCATTAACTCCTCCATACCTGTGCACCAAAAGGAAAATAAAGAAGATCAGAGAGTGAAGCAGAAAAGCACTGAATCTTGTATTAATTACAGTGGGGAGAGCAAAGGCAAGAATAACACGTCAGCCCAATTCACGTTGCAACAGTCAGTGATAGTAGCAAATAGTATGGGAAAAGATCGTCAGCATTTTGAGAATGATACAGAAAGGTAAGACAGATGTCAGATTGCTTTCAAGTAGATTATATGGATAGGCAATAGGAATGAGGATTTCTTGTTTAAAACAGAGGCACAGAACTTGTAGTAAGAAAACAATATTTTTAAGCTTATTAGACAGTAAAGAGTTATTTTAAGGTGATGCACGCTAGACTTCCATATTAACAACAATCCTTTGTGGTATCCTGTCAGTTGATATATTAGAATATAGATACGTATGTACTTAAAATAATTTAAAAATACTGTATAGTAAGAGAATTTGAAAACTTTCTCTTGGTCTCCTACCTTTTCCTTCTTTTTTTGCAATAAATTTATGACACCGATTCAATGACACATACAATGTTAGGGATGAAAATGCTGGATGGTTTGCAGGAATTTTGGGGCAGTTTAAACTACAAACTAGTGTAAGGCTTTTTTGCTATACTATTCATTAGACATTCAAGATTCATCTCTGTAGAGTTTACAGTCAGTATCATTTAGAAGGCAAGAGGGAAAAGTTGCTTAAATCTACCATCCTACTCCCTTGACCTTAGGCCAGTCTCCTGCTGTTGTGATGACTGAAGAGCTAACAGCCTGCCCTGCCCTTGGTACTCCTCCAACATGCCTCAACCTGCTTCTTAAAAGTAGAGGCAGGGGTGAGGGGCCAGTTCAACTTGTTCTGTGCCCCCAAATATTCTCCTGCATGAAACAGACTGGTTTATTACCTCTTTGGAATGCATTTGCTGCAGGTTTGTATGGTTCTGGATGTACAGTCAGGGAAAACAGAAGCTGAAATTTTTGCCCTAAAGGTACAAAAATTCAGTTACAGTTTCATAAGAATTCAGTTTCAGAAATAGATGTCTTGAGAACACTATGAAGAACAAGCATGGAAGGTGTGCTTCTTCATGCTGTTTAGACCTATGGTAAATGGCAGTAGTGCTTTGTAGGTACTTAACACACTAATAATTTGTCATAAAATTTATTATTCAGGAAGACCATAGAATTCATCATTGCCTCTCAGGAAGTTGAAAGTAAGAGTACAGTAGTCTATTATGGAAGATGAATGCTTCAGAAAAATCTTTTTGAAACAGTTCATTTGGAGTTTTTAGTTAATGTTTTAAATGCATTCTGTAAGTGTGTTGTTGGACAGTTCTCTTCAATGCAGAATACAAACCATTAGAGGGGTGTTTCTTGTTTGTTTTTTAACTCAGCTACTGCTTTTTATAAAGCAACGCTTATAATAAAGCTTATAAATAAACCATGTTTTGGGGTTGGTAAACTTAATAAACACATTTTAGGAAAAAAAAAATTCTGGCTTAACCTCTGAAGTGTGCTTTTTTGCTGAAAAGTACTCCTCTATTTAAATAGATGCACTGCACAAGGAAAGAAAATATGTAAAGATTGGGGGAAATGTAGATGTCTTTTCTTAAACCCACTCTCCAATTGAAATGAGAATTTTGTGGAGAAAAGGATTCCAAGATAGTAAAGTCATAATGCAGAGCTGCCATTAAACTTTTTCTCCATCAGTATGAATTAATTGAACATATATTTAGAAAGCTCAATCACTGAAGAAATCTAAATAGTCTGTAGTCAGTGCTTGTTAAACAATGAGGAAATTAGAAAATGTACCCATATAACCAGTGGTCAGTAGTGTTAAATTGAAGAGTAGAAGTAGGCAAAAGATTAAATTGCACTTTCTCAGTTTTTCCTGTCTGCTCCATCGGAGATATTTGTCTCATGCAGTTTTCAGCATTTAGCTCTCTTTAGTGGGTTGGTTTTTTTTTTTATATGGACAGTGGAGATAATTGGAGCCCTCCAATAGTTTATTCAGTCACTGTTAAACCACTTCTGCTCCTAATCCTTCCTTTGAGGAGACTCTTCCTCTCCAGTGAATATACAGGGAACAGAGCCCAGCAGAGATTAGTCCTCTTAGATAATTGGATTTCCAAAGTTATATGATGTGAATATCCTCTAGTGTTTCTGAACATATATGTCACATCTGGATTGTAATTTCTTTACAGTTTAATGGCAGAGCCTTCCGTTTCTCTCAATGCATAGTGCTATGTTTTATGGTTATAGTCTAACAGCTATGATAATCCAGTTGCACTGGTGAGGCTGTCATTCATAAAGGTATTTATTTCTCTACGAGGCTACATATGGCAGCATCAGTGATCCAGTCCCTTTGGCGGCAGTACCATGCCAGGAGGAAAACTGACTGCACCAAAACAGAGAATCATCAGTTTATAGAAGCTTTGAGACAGAAGCATGAAGCTGCCACGCTAATCCAGGTTGGTTTATGGTATTCTCTTTACTTATTTTGCAAATTTAATAAGAAAAAAATCTTGCTAGTTTTGTGTACTCGTCATCTTCTCTCTATTTTTGTTTATTATTTTATTAATAGTTTCATAATTAAACATTTTTTTGTTTTATTTAATCAACATAACCTTGATGTTTCTAAAAGAGAGCCTTCTTTACAAAAAGTTTTATAGAAGCATAAAAATACTTTCCCTTTTTTCACCAAGTATTTCCCTGAAATAGTTTTGCTTGATTTAATTCTAATATTATGTTTAAGAGATATTGTGCCCATGTTCTTACTGGGGTATGTCTATGCTGTTAAACTGGCAGACACCGCAAAACTGGTACATCATGTCTGATACCTATACAACTAATTATTTTTTCCATCTCTTCTATCCTACCTATCCATCTCTTTCCTTCTCTGCCCATCTCCCAAAACCAGGATTGCCTCATCCATACTGCCATTGGGAACAGACTGTGGCCTAGGCTGTCCTATGGTAGATACTGAGCTAATGGTTAAACAGAATGGATTACTATGTGCAAGAATTGAAGTCCATGCCTTGGCTCTGTTTAGTTTGCTAACCAGATATAGTATTTACCTGCCAAGTTGCCAGGGTTCATGGCTTCTTCTACTTTTTTAAGCAAATGGACTCTGTATTGATTTCAGATTTCAAGTTAACTTAAAAACATTCGATATTTTAAGTTTTCTATAAAAATGTAAACAGTGCCAAAGTGATTTAGGAGCCTAAGTTCCATTTTCAGACTGAAAATCCAAGTAATTCATTAGTATCTAGTCAACAAATGTGCAGTAGCAAAATGTTTAGTAAATGTGCATACTAAGAAACAGGACAAGTGCACAATCGTATTACAGCAGTCAGTTATCTGGGAAGTTGAGCTAAAATTTGTTTCTGGACTATAGTGTGTAGCTAATATATTAACAGTTGATCTCCATAAACTTATTTAATCCATTTTTGAACTTACTTATATATTTGGCCTTTACTATATATTAAAGTGATGAGTTTCACAAATGTGTATAGTGATTAAAATGTGCTTCTTTTCATTTGTTTCAGACCTGATAATTTCCAAAGTTAGTATTTCACTGTTTATCTTCTGTGCATTTTACAGATTTTTAGGTCTCTCATATTCATCCTTATAATTACTCTTTTGTAAATAAAAGTTTAGTCCATTTAGTTTCTTTTCACATTACTCTGAACTTCTTTTTATCTTTTTGTCCCTCTCTTAACCTTTACCTCATTCTATTACAACCTTTTTTAAAGAAGTGACTGGAACTGAATTCCATAGGCAGATATATCAGGAATTTGTACAGTAAGACAATTTTCACCTTGTTTCTTAAAAACTACTAACATATAATTTTTCTTTTTGATCATGACTAAGCACTAACCTGGTGCTTTCATAGATCTGTGTTAACAGCTGCCTTACAGTTTATCCTTCTGCATATACCATTAGGATTGCTTTTCTCCTTTGCATTTGTAAAAACTAATTGTATTTGTTGAATGGAATATATTTGTCGTTTGATCACTCAGTAATATCAGGATATTTTATCTGGATGGTTATGAAGATCTGTAGGAAAATAACAACAATGAAATTATAAGAAAGCAGTTCTAATACATTTAACCATTTTTATAATAATCAGGAATTGTGTGGGCAAAAACAGTAACATTTTCAATAATTTGTGCAGTTAGACAATCATTTCCTAAAAATTAATAAGCTAAACGTTAAGCCAGAATATGAGATTTACCCTTCCTATTTTAGTGCCTTCATTGCAAAGCCGTTAAATGTGGACAACACTGCATCTTTCAGGACAGTGGAAATTTTTTGCATGGTGTTTTAAATGCTTAGGGCATCTTGAACTCTAATGATGTCAAATGCTGATTTTGGGGAAAATTGCTGTCCTGAATTTAGTTTTCTTAAATCCATCTATGTAATTTTGATCTCTGAAGTGTTTTCCCAGATCTGATTCTACAGCTTGGCCTGTGTTCCTAACACCCTTTTTTTCTAGCACTTAATTCCTAATGTGCTCCTTTTTCTTAGATATGATTATGCCTACTGGTAATATTTTTTTTTAAATAAAGATCTTAGACAGTTAAGAAAGAGTAACTGACCTAGGTCAATTGCATGAGATGTCTCCAAGAATTGCTACTTGTAAACTATAAGACATTTAGTACAAGTGTATTTTTATTCTCAGTAATTTGAAAGTTGACACTCAGCTTTTTCTTATGTAGCCTTTCCTTTCAGTTTATAATAGTCCCTGAAGGAATTGTCAAATAATTAATTAGTTGACCCAGGTTTGTAGTTGAGGGAGTTTCAGGATTCCTTTCTGCTTACTTGTGGAGAGCCTCTTGAGTACTCTAAGCTTTAGACATATGCTGGCATTTAATTTGTCTTGTAGTTTTAAATGTCACATAAAGTTCAAAAAACAGATCATTGAGCTATTAAACCAAGGCCCAAGATGTTTTATCTTCCTAATGGGATAACATAGAGAATCTGGATTTGGGTTTGATCTATGGCTTTGTATAACATGCTTTAAATTTTTTGTTTAGGCATTTTGGAAGGGTTTTCTTTTGCGAAAGAAACTGGCCAGTGCTCTTGCAGCTGTTAAAAGTGATGAAGTGGAGGATGACTATGAAGAAATAAATGTGGATGATTTCACATTTTCTGAAGTAAGCACAGTCATTAGCATAAAAACTTCCTGTAAAAAATAAATATTATTCTTCTTAAGCAATCACGTAGGTGTTGGAAATAAAAGAAATTGCAAGGACTACCAGGGCTAGAATTAACATGTTGGATGTCCAGAAATAAAGAAGCATTTGGTGTATATATAGCTCATTTAAATGTATTTGTCATGGATTAATTGCTTCCTGCTCTTTGAGATGCTCTGGTAGTTACTGTGCTATTAATGTCACACCCACTGTAGAACCCCATATATTTCTACAGTTAAAGGACAATCAAATGAGAATAAGGAAACAGCTACTTTTGTTCTAAAATGTTTAGCTTTTTAGTATTTTAGTAACAGATAATAATGTCAACAGTATTTGAGTGTGTATTTTGTTCATTTTCATGATAGAATGAGAACAATAATATAGCTGAAAATACAGAAAATATAGCTGAGATTCAGTGTTGCAGTATTCCAGTAAAAAGAACACACACCCAAAACCAGAGGTGAAGCAGGCTTATTAGCTCTTCTTTTGTCTTATAGGTAAAGTGCTAAAAAGATCACGAGTCTGAATACAGTAGTAAATTATGAAAAGAAGTATAGTTAAATGAGGAAAAAAACCCACACTTAGAAGGTCTGTGATGCACAAAATCCAGAAATTATTACTAGTAATTTTTACAAGTCATATAGAGTTAATAACGTCCTTTCAGTTTCAAAGGATTGAAATTGGCTCAGAAGTTTCCATTCCAAGAAATAAAAGCAGGTTCCAAAGGAATTTGAGGAATAACATCACATTCAGAACTGAATTTAGCAATAATTAAGTAAAAAATAAAAATATCTACAGGATCAATTTTGTCATTCAGTAAGCAGGGAAAAGAATCTTTAATCTAATTTTATCTTTTATAGCCTCAAAAACCACAGTCTACATGGGAAGTTCTAGACTCACTATGCATAGTAAGGCAGCTGTTGATGACTTCCCTATATATTTGTCTGGAGCACTGCTTTCTCTAATTGTTCACATTTGTTGGTTTCTTTTTTTTTTTTTTCCATGGTTTCAGGTAGAGCAAAGAAAACTGATAGTGATGTAGCCATTTGAGACCTAAGAGGATATGACTGAGGTTTTTTTTCATGAACCTTTGTCTCTGAATGTGCTTATTCAGCTGCTGCATCTTTGCAAGAGCCATTTGTCAATATTCCACTGTAATTTTGCAAAGGAGATTGATGCAATAGCCCTGCCACTGGCAGGATTAGATCCTATTTATGATCACGTTTGTATGGCACATAGAGAGTTATGAAACCAAATATGTTGTTAGTTGGAGCAATGCAGTTTACAGTTAATCTGTCTTAGGTCATCTGAGTATCAGCCTTCTTTTGCCACCCCCCTTCCCTTAGAAAATAGCTGGGCTTTATATGGAATTATTACCAATGACTTGATGACTTGGAGTAATTTTATTTTTTTCTTCTCCCTTTCAGCAGCTACTTTAAGATACATTTTCAGAATTACTGTCTTATTGTAAGAGCATGCAAAATGTTTGAGGCAGGAGTCCCAGGAATCATTTGGTAGACAGGAAATGTGTGTGTGTAAACATAGAGATCTGGCTTAAATTTTAGGAATTTTTTTCATTTTAATTTGAAATATATATACAAAAAGAACAGTCTCATTAGTTGATGTTCTCTGATCCCTGGCTTCTTTCTAAAATAATAAAAAGCAGAAAGTTGAAGGATTTATTTCTTCACACAGGAAGGAAGTATCTGTTCATATATTAAAGAAAGAAAATATCCTGTTTTGAATTATTCAGCCAGTAGGCCAGAGTCTTATATACTGTAATTCAGTTAAGCCGTTCTTGTTTCACTCTGTTTGGCCCAAATAATTTTTTTTTTTTTTTTTTTTTTTAATTGCTAAACTGAAAACTACATGGGCAGTTTTGTTCCATCTGTCTGTCAGCAAGGCAATCGCATTTGGACAGGTGCTCCTGAGGCCAGGGAGAAAAGGAAGGAGTGGGGAAGGCAGGAAAAAAAGGCCAGCTCATTTCAGAGAGGCTTGCACTGTATCACCCTCTGGTGTTGCCACAGATTTCTTCCTTTTTTTTCCAAATTGTTACTGAGTTTATTAAGAAAGAAGTAAAACACGGTTTTAGGGAGCAATTCTCAAAGCGTTTAGGTTCAGATCATGACAAGGAGAACCATGAGTTGACATTTTAATTGGCACAGCAGGCTCAAAGGCTGAACTGGGGACTGAAAAGTTGCTCAGGCCCTTTGCTTCTTGTGATGAAAAGTATAAGAACGTCTGTTTTCTACAGAGCAATAAATTTACAATGTATGTGCCCATGAAGGATATACTTCCTTCAGTGAGTGAGCATTTCAGTGTTCAAGATTGATGGCTGTAACTAGAATTATACCCTGCAATATTTGTCATTTTTTTTCCGTTTTTTTTTTCTTTTTTTCAAGCACATATCTTGTCTGTGCTGAAGAGTTTGATTGTGAGAAATTTGTGGCTTAACTATAATGGGGCTGCTGGAACTGGGGTGTGAAATAGTGATACATGATACAGCCATATCATGTTATTAACTGTATGGGATACCAAGGAATACTTACTGCAAACTTATATTAGTATTCTGCTAAAATTTCAATGATTCTTGCCTTACACTCTTTTCTGCCTAGCCCAGACTAGCCATCCTTAGTACTAGGTTCATGGTTCCATGTGTCTTTAGCTGTTCCGTTCTCTGCACTTGGGTGATACCAAATCACATGGACTTTCTACTTCTGCAGGAACAAGCAGCAGAAGCTTGGAATAGTCTGTACTTCCTATTCCTTCCTTTCTGGCCTCAGTGTTTTATAGCAAAGTGCTGAAGCAGAGCCAAATAATGACACATGATATCAGTGGCTATCTGTTGGGCCTCAAACAAGTGTGTAGGGAGGAGTACATATTGCTGGGCTAAGAGATCCCATATGCTAGGGTGTGAAGGAAAAGAAAAATATCTGGACACCATTTTGTACTGCAGATTTCACTGTTGGATAGGGTGAGTGAAATGAGAGAGAAGGCAGAAAAACTTTTCCTTATTGCAAACCAGTACAAATATATTAAATCTTGTCCAAAAGTTTTTTGAATGGTCCACTATTTTGTGGTGTAGTCATTGTTTGGTTTTTTATATCAGTTTTATATAGATTTCAGTCATAATGTTTTTATTCAGTATTATCTAGCATTCTACAAAATCACTAGTGTGCAAGCACCTATTTAAACCACTTGCAAATATCACAATGCAGTATGTCATTAGGCACCAGTCTTCATTAAATTACTGTTTAATATCTTCATTATAAACTCAGTGTACCCACTGCTCTGTGGAAGGTGAGGCTGCAAAACAGCATGGGGAAAACTCTAGTCTTTGCCAAAGATCTTCTGTTTACTTCATTTATGCACATTGAGCAGTGGTATATTTTTAGTACGTTTGGCACCATATCACGTGAAAAATAGATCGCATGTGATTGAGCTGGAGGAAGGGCCCTTATCTTGCTCACAATAGCATGAATAGTAATCATTTCACCTGAACAATTACTGGTATCTTCTTGTATTCATATCAGCTCCCATACGTTGCCAAAGATTCAGAGGCAATTGATGGCAGTAGTGTTTTGTGTCTGTTGTATTGTGCAATGTCAAACAGGCTATCCCAGATGAGATGAAATATCTGGCCAACAGATGTCTCAGAAAGTATGAGCCTGGTATTTAGTGATATTTTCATGTCTTTCATGTGGACTTTGGAGAATTCCAGCCTATATGCTCCAGAAGGCTGATCTTAAGGCAACCTTTCATCAGCAGTCCATCCATGTAGCAAATGATCTACAAAGCAGGCTCACTTTACCTCTGGTGGACAAAATCTGACAACACATTTGCTTGACACAGCTCTTACTTTCTGTACCATGTAACCATCAGCATTGTTGTTTTCTTGATGAGAATATGATGTGAGACAAATGCAAAATGGCTGATCTTATCAGAAAGCTGAACCAATTGAATATGATCAGTTTTAAGACAATTCTTTACTCAGAACGGTGGCCATTGAATAAATTATTGTTTTCCTACACTGAGTCAGCTTATGGACATACCTCTTATTCTCATCAAGATAAGTACCAATATTGATGGTTACATGGCACAGAAACTAAGTATTGTATTTTTCAAAACTTCATTTTTTCGAATTTAGTTTAAATCAGGGCTATCTAGTTGTACTTTTTCAAAAAGAAAGTAACTTTGTAAGTTGCAACCAAACTAAAAAGAAATCCATCACTGCTTCCTTCATCAAAGGGAATAAATCTGTTGCCCTGAGACAAAGTGTTGTTCTCCTTCTGAGCTTGATTATGTAGAATTTTAAAATCCCAGTCTTTTTGACAGCTTTTGAAATTATTGACCAGGAGTTTCCTTCACAATTTTTACATATCCACACTCAGACACATAGCCATTCTTATTTTTTTGCTTGCCTTCCATGGCAGCTAGGTAGCAGTTTTTTGTTATTTTGTTTTTTTTTTTTTTGGGGGGGGGAGAGAATAAAAACTCCCTCATATGTGCTAACTCTTTAAAAGTATATTAGAATATATAGAAAAGCAATTAGAATAACAATTTCTTTACATCTCTCGCCTTTCGTATTCTTATCACATGTCCAAACTAGCCAAATACAATGTGTTTTGTTTTCTTTTCAGATAATCCTTCATGGTGTGGTTTGTCTCAGGCTGTGAGCTTGTGATTGTGGGCTTGTGACAGTGATTGCTGTTTTTTGCCTAGTGCCAGGAAATAAGCATAGCCTATGGATTAGAAGGTGCCCATAACATTTCTTGTATCTTGACACTCTTAAACAGGTCTAGCTCTTGTAATTGCTTATAAATGTCAGATCAGAATCCAGCCTTTCTGTATTGTATACTGCAAAGAATATGATCCTTTTTTCATCAAATTTCTTATAAAGTTACAGTGTTGTAGAAAAGCAAAAAAGTGTAGGATGAAAATTTCATTAGATCCATCCTCTTCTTTCAAAAGGGAGGGGAAAAACTCTTTCCTAAGTAACATATTGGAAGATCAATCTTTTCAATGAGTGTGTATCAACAATCTCTTGATACGATCCTGCTTCTTCAGCTGCTATGTTAATGAATCACATGCCATTCTCAGTCTGTGGCATCATCAGATACATAAAGCCTCTTTTCTATCTCTTTCAGCAATGACACTCATCTAAAATGCTGAAATCTTGTTTTCTAGTTATCTGATAGATATCCTGGCCTTGGAAGTAGGTTGTTTCGGTTAGTATCTGATAAAATAAACACAAACACAGCTATTAGGAGTTGTGGCCATCGCTAACACCCCAGCTTCATAGCTCATGCATAATGTGCTCTGATTGCTTTCTGGCCTTCCACCATGAGATCTCAGTTCTTAATGCCACTTGAAATGCTTTTAATTTTTAAACAGAAACTATCTTCACAGCTTGTCTATATCTAATTCTTGGTTAAATAGCGAGATTCAAACAAATACTTTCCAAAGGAAAGCCCACTAATGATGCATGACACTAAAGATATCATTTGGAACCTGTATTTAGCCAAATGGTATAGTATTTTTCTAAATTATATTTAGCTTGTCTGACATATCAAAGTATAGTGATGTCATTAATTATATTTTCTAGTCATATTTCTCTAAAGACAAAGTCAAGTGTCATAATTGAATAAACAGGCCAAGCAATGGAAAAATGTATAAAAATGAAAAAAATCTTAGTTCTGTGGAGTTTTAGACTCATTACTGTGGCCTCAAAGGACTAAAAAATCGTTCTAAGCCAAATGCATCATTGGCTGGTAAATGGAAGTAATAACAGAGCCATCAGTTCTTCTCAGTGAGTACGTTTGCATCTGGAGTCTCTTGAAAGCTTAGCTAAGGATCCCAAAACATTGAATATAACTTCCCTAAGTTCTTTGATTTTTGTGTAATGTTAAAACTGAACATTTTAGTGTAGGTATAGATTGTGTTTAAAAGTTCTAGTTAAATGTCTGATATTTCGCATGTCCACATACATTGATTTCCATTGAAAAAGATCTTTCAGTAATGCCTATTTACAAATTTCAGGAGCTCTCCTGACTGACTTGTCTGTGCTCTGTGAGAAGAGGCCATTGTTGCAGCCAATATTGTAACTGAGTTAAATAGCAGTACTTTTGGAGGAACCAAAGAAGAAAGCGCGATGTCAGCTTCCTTTCTCTTCCACACTTAAATCCATACATGTCTCATTGCCTGGAGCTTGAAGTCCTTTTAGTTTAGAACATAGCAGATGTTATCCAACCACAGCACAGCTTAACTCACCTGAACATATACAAGTCCCAGGGAACAGATGGGATGCATCCAAAGGGGTTGAACAAGCTGCCTGATGTCATTTTGAGGTCACTCTCTATCATCTTTGAAAGGTCCTGACAACTGGGGGAGGTTATTGGTGAGTGGAAAAGGGCAGACATCACACCCATCTTCAGGAAAGGCAAGAAGGAAGAAATATCCAGGGAACTAGGGGCAAATCAACCTTATCTCAGTTCCTGGGAAGGCTGTGGATCAAATCCTCTCAGAAGCCATTTCTATACCCGTGAAAGAAGGTGATTGGGAGCAGCTAGCACGGGTTTACCAAGGGCTGATCAACTTTATTGCTTTCTATCACAAGGTGACTGGCACTATGAATGGTGCCAGTCACTTACACTGACTGTCCTCTATGTAGGACATCTCACTTTCTTCTTTGGTTCCTCCAAAAGTACTGCTATTTAACTCAGTTACAATATTGGCTGCAACAATGGCCTCTTCTCACAGAGCACAGACAAGTCAGTCAGGAGAGCTCCTGAAATTTGTAAATAGGCATTACTGAAAGATCTTTTTCAATGGAAATCAATGTATGTGGACATGCGAAATATCAGACATTTAACTAGAACTTTTAAACACAATCTATACCTACTATGACCACTATGGAGGGCAGTGCATATTGCATGCTTTATTTTAGCACGGCCGTTGACAGTCTCCCACTGTCTTATTCTCAAAATTTGTTGAGGTATGGGCTGGACAATAAGGTAAGTGGCAAATTCACTGGACTGCCAGGCTCGAATAGTTGTGTTCTGTGGTGCAAAATCCAACTTGTGGACTTGTAGACTCCAGTAATTAATGGAGCCCATCATGGATGGTAGGGGGGACCAAAATAGTTAATATTTTAATTAACAACCTGCATGATGGAACAGAGTGCAATCTCAGCAAATGTGCGGATGATATCAAATTGGGGGCAGCGGTTGGTATGCTGGAGGACCAGAGTGTTCTTTAGAGCAGCCTGCACAGGCTAGATAAACAGGCTGACCAGACCCTCATGATGTTCAACAAGAGCAAGTGCAAAGTCCGATATATGGGCTAGAGTCACCCCATGCAACACTGTTGGGTAGGGGCTGACTGTCTAGGAAGCAGCACCACAGAAAAGGATCTAGGGTCCTAATGGACTTTCTTCGCCATGCAATTCTTGAGTTTCTAATAGTGGAAACAGAGAAGGGGGAGAAAAACCCCCATACCCTATAATGCAATCTTAATTTAGCTAAAAACTATTTAACTTTATGTCTAGTTTGTCCTTGAATGGAGTGGGCTAAGGAATCCTAAATGCTAAATACTGTTAAAACCGTCTTCTGGTTCTCAGTCTAGTCATTTTGTTTGTATGGAAAATACTGTAAAATTTTATTTTGATACGGAAATAGCAGTAGCTATTGATCATTTCACAGATCTGAGTCTACAGCAGGAAAACATCCCAAAGAATGAGCTCCTGAAGCTCTTGAATTTCCCAGAGAGTAGCAGTGCAGGTCCCAAAAGATTTAAGGTGTTGAGACTACAGTTATGAATCAACAAATTTCAACCTGCAGATTCATTTGTGCATAATTTATTTCAAATAGAAGTGTTAGTGCTAGGGACATATAAGGAGGACAGTATAAGTGAAGCTGAGAGATGATTAAGACATATCTTCTTTAGAATTAAGCATTTTTAGTGTAATCAGAGATTTGTTATCATCAGTTTCAAAAAATATATGCTTACAACTTAGTCCTTCTTTGCTCTTTATCTTCCAAATACTTTTCTGTTCTTATTTCTGAAATAGGGACTTTTAAACAAAAAGGAAAAGTTGTCTTGAAATTGAATCAAATTTCTCATGTGACATGAACTTTGAAACATATTAAAGGTTAGATGACTATAAACTTGCGAGTAGTCTATTTTTTATTACCC
Source organism: Aptenodytes patagonicus (assembly GCF_965638725.1). Lineage (NCBI taxonomy): Eukaryota > Metazoa > Chordata > Aves > Sphenisciformes > Spheniscidae > Aptenodytes > Aptenodytes patagonicus. Next base: position 47,272,074 of record NC_134949.1, read on the forward strand.
TGTGTTTCTGCCTAACTTCCCTTCCTTTGACAAAACTGCAAGCTGAAGTACAGCTTTCTTTTCTATTGTGTTTTTAGCGTTCATTCCCCAAACTTGATAGAATATTTTGGGTGATCTTCATTTGAAATTGTGTATTCTCTGAATGTACAGTATATAAGAGGTGGAGATGAGGGGTCCCTTGGCTGTTTTGTTTGTTGTTTTTTTTAATTCATTGCCCCTTGAAAGGTTTGTTTGTTTGTTTTCACAGAGGTAGAAGGACTTGGAAAAAGGCTTATAGGGACATACCAGCTAAAGTTTGTGTAGTATGGCAGAGTCAGAGAGGGGAAGACTTGAAGATTTTTGTCATTTTAATGGGGAAAGACTGCATCTGGGGTCTTAGAGCCATTTGAGGGGTGGCCTGAAGGTGCCAGGAGCCTGATGTTTATTGAGGTGCGTGGGGGTATACATCTCAAAAGATTTTTGAAGCATACATTTCTGATGCTTACTTGAACCATGTCTAACCTCTGAAGCTGAGGTTACTGTTTACCCATCTGTATTTTTTATTCCTGTATTCACAAAAAGATGTAGGACCCAGAGCTTCCTTTGAACACTGTCAGGCTTAAGACAAAAATGCATTTCTAGAAAAGTTTGGGTCATGTAGGTCATGAATGACTGACATGAACTACAATAAGATTCAGACTTTTGGAGAGTTAATTATGTATGTATACATTCAACCTTTTTGGTGAATGAAAACTTTTACGGTCCCTGAAATTTTCATTATTCATTTACTTTTGTATATTCTGAAATAAATTATTTGCATGGTTTTAGTCATATGTATTTAGAAAAATCACATAGGTACTTACATGAAATATAAATACATATATATATGTATTAGAATTTGAGAGAGCAGTTACTTTTCTGAGCTTATTAAACAGTTTGGAAAAATGACATTTGAAGAAAGCATTCTCCAACAAAATTTTCTTGAATGTTTTTCTTAACAGAATGTTGTGATTTTTCCAGTAATTGTCAATATATCCTCCTTATAAATGGACAACTACACAACTATGCTTGCCCTCTAATTTTCCTACAAGAACGTGCTCTAATAATTAACCAGCTTTCGTAAGTCTTTAAAAGCTCTTGGGGTCAATTAATCGTTCTGATGTTTCTCTGGAATCCATATGATACTCGCTACTTTTTTTGGCTTGAAACATTGTTTGGTTTTAGCAATCATAAGAATGCAGCCATGCCCAGCTTTCCTTCCTAATTCTCTTGTTTTATATAAAGACAGGGTTGAAAAAGAAGCATTGCCAAAGGTTAAAATAACCTTTATTAGGGTGCTAACCTATTTATCTTCACCACATAAAATATGTGAAAAAGCATGAAAGACAAATCCAGAGAAAAAGGCTATTTTTCCTACTGCCTGCAGTTCAGAAATCCGTTTTCTAGAAAACCTATCTCCACTAAACTAATTAAAAAGAAGTCTGTATACAGTTTTTTATAAAATTGGTCAAATTGACACATTTACATATAGTTTTAAAATTACAGAACTTAGACTGAATTTTTGTGGTATTGGAAATGGAATAATAATGCAACTAATAGACGATTCAGTTAAGGATGTTCATATTTGATACTGTCTCAGCTTTGGGATTATTTTAGAAAGTCTGGCTCTGAATTGATACTCAACTTCCTAACATTGAACTAAGCTTTATGCAAGAACCTGAGTTTCTCAGAAAAGCTAGCCCATAGAGTAATCTGATTCCTACAAAGACTGGATGAAAGAAAAGGCTAAATACACAAAAATATTCAGATCTTTAATTTCAAAAGAACTTTTCAATCACAGTCTATGAACAATAGATAAATGAGCATAGAAAAGTGGTCTAGTCCTTCTGTATCAGCTGCAAGAGCTAAAAATTTGTGATTTCTTAAGAAGTTTGTCAAAACTTACTTATGCTTTTAGAGAAGAAATTTCTAGCAAAGAATACTTGGGCCTTGGCAGAAATGAAGTTTAGTTTAAAAAGAAATGAAAGATGTTGTCCTGGAGTAGCATGATATTTGAATGGAATACACCACAGGGTGAAATATGTTTGCCAGGAATCAAGAGAGAAAGTTACAGCTTTCAGCCAGATGAAAGACAGTACAGTATGGCTGGCTGTGGTATGCCCTTTTCTATTGTCAGTATCCACAGGGTTAACCTTCAGCATATGATCCTTCTCCCTGACCACTCCCTCTCCCAGTCTCTGAGCAATTATTTAACCTACAGGATGTTTAACACTATGAAAAGTAGTTCTTCATGTGGCATGTATTGTGCAAAAACAGAAATTTTGTCAGCTTATTTGAAATAGTCATAGAATGCTGTTGAACGTTCTGCCTTGGATTAAAGTACTGTCTTTCACTTGTCTTTTTGTTTTAACTTTTTGTTTTATTTTCTTGGAGTGAACTAGACTTTAACTGCACTATTCAAATATACTCCCAAAAAACTACGAAAGTAGAAATCAAGGACTTCACCACCCTGAAGAACTTTGTTTAAGCTTGTATTCTATAGAGAAAACTAGTGGAAAGATTCATTCTGATTTATTTATTTATTTACTCTTATTACATATTATTCTTATTAAAAACTAATTTGAATGTAGAGAGGGCAGATACTTTGTAAAATCTGGTTGAAAAAGGGCCATTCTGAGAGAGAATGACACTAGTGGCCTGCCTCACTGAGGGGAGCAGAAGTCCAAAAAAACAGGTTAGACAAAACCAGGCAGGTGAACTGGAGGGTGAATCTTTTTTTAAAAGCAAGGAGTTCCACACACTATTTCTGTGGAAATATTTTTTTTTTTAATGAAAGATGCTTTTTTTTTTTCCCTCCCATGTCTCCTATTCTGTTGTACAGCTCAGGGGCCAGTCATGACTCTAAGTTCAGAGTGAGTTTTGGATGTGAATTTTCTTCTGCTTGTTTATAGTCTGTTGCGTAATTTTCCTATTTTTATCTTAAAATACAATATAAATAAAAGCACTACATAAATATCAATAAAACAATTTTTCTGGCTAAACCATTGCTGTCCTGCAAACAGTGAGTGAGTCACTGAGGAAATGAAAGAAGAAAGGAAAGAGTTAGTTCTCCCTAATTTTCAAAAATAGTTTCACAGTTTTGTCAGATGATGATTCATCTTGTGATTCTGAGGTCCACCATGTTTGGAAACATGGAATAACTTCAGCTCCCATGGCAGCCAACATGTTGGCCTTTTGGAGTTAAGCTATACCACTTCAGCAGTTACATGCTCTGAACTGTGTAAATGATTTTGCATTCTTTCTGGATCAACATAGAGATGACCTTGCAAGCACACTTATTAGATGGTTATATTTGTCATAAGAAGTTAGATTACCGTTTTAAGTGGAGGAATCTTTTCCTAGATGTTAGCAGAAAGTCCTTAAACCACCAGTTTCCAAGGTCTGAAAGAACATACCAAGGGAAGGATTGTCCTCGACATGTCCAGCTTCTTTCATGCTTTCCATAAGCATCTGCTACTGAACTCTTCTGGAAGCAGAGTACTGATGTAGATAAATATTTGATCTGACCCAGAACAGAGTTGTTCTATATCAAATGCTGGCCTTTCTTTTCAGCGTGTATTGTTAATGCCTTCTTGCATCTTCTACTTCTAACCATAGTAGAGTTTTGGGAATTTGTTTGGTTTTTATTATACTCTTGTGATCCTCCTTGATCTAAGAGACATGAAAGGCAATATGTGATAGCATTATTCACAGTTTGGACAGTTACTTGTAGAAGTGCTTTAAAGCTGAGTGTAGGTTTGACACTGTGTCCTGTGAGCTATTTTTTGTTCCTGGTTTCAATAAGACTCAGAATAGCCCAGATTACATGTATGGTCATTATAAAAGATAGTGTAGCTCCAGAATGTAATCTAGGCCATATAAAAGTTGCCTAGAATTAGATTGTATAAATAGCGTTTGCACTAAAACTCTGCTTTTCAGTAGCTCATTCAGTCCCCGTTAAAGTCAGTAGAACCATTCTCACTGACTTTGGTGGTTGTAGGATTGGATTCTGTTTCCGAAGCCACAGAAGTTTAATGTTTGTTAATAAATAGTCATTACATTTTGCAAAGAAAGGAATAGAATAAATATTTCAAAAATGAAGGAATAACAAAATGAAAAAGGTTATATATAGTACGCCATTAAATCCTCCAGAGTTCATTGATGAGCTAAAAAATCAAAGGGGAGAAAAAAACCTGTAGGATTAAACTCTCAAAGGGTAAAAAATACACTGTGAATCAGGATAAAAAGTTCTTGATCCTAATGGATAAATGGAAATAGCTAATACTATGGAAGTTTTATTATTAAAATTCAGAAAAAAAAAAACCCAAAACCAAATATATTCACACCTTCTTCTTGTTGAAGAATAATATCGGGGTAATTGTATTGTGTTTAATAGTGAATTTGGTGGTCTGTATTCTTTCTAGTCTTGGAAGTATCTTGTTTGTGTCCTGAGCAGGAGCTAAATGAAAGCTAACATAAAGTCTAGGGGAAAAAAAAAAAAAAAGAAAGAAACCCTTGAAAAATTTGCCAAGTATTAAAAATGTGTTTCAAATAGTAAGTTAAAGTGAATTTATTTCTGTGAAGTTTTAACAAAAAGTTAGAAAGGTCTATGTTTGTTTTGTGTACTTGTGAAAATTGAAACTTTTTTAAAGTAATCAATACAGTCTTTGATTTGAAACAAACACTGGAAATAAAGTATGGAGGATACAGAAGCGTAAAAGGTATCTTCAGGTGAACTACTGTGTGTTAAATCAACTGTATGTGATTTACACATATGTGTAAAGCTATGTTATATACCTCAGTATTTGTGAAATCAATTCCTTAATTTGGCTTTAGAAATAAACATAAATATAGTATGCCTATAACTGTTTTTGTAGACTATACAATCAAACATTATTATTTAATTTGTTTTGTACTTCATCTCAGATTGCTTTTTATTTCCTCCTAGTGGACAATGACAGTAAAAATGGATCTATTTTTTAGCCTTAGGTATTGGTAAATCTGTCATAAACTTTGCATTAGTTATAATTTAGGACTGTGTTTATGGGAAAGATATGGACAGAAGTTTCTTGAACTTAGTGCTGTCAAAATCTCTAGGGATAAACACAGTAGAAGAGCATATATCTGAAAACCAATTATGTGTTTATTTTTTCTTGGCCAAAGCAAACAATAGTGTGGTATATTTTTACAATATGCTACACATACATAGGAATGCCAAATGTGCTTAATGATAAATCAATTGTCTTTTTCTGTCTTGCGTATTTATACCTTTGAATCATGCTTTTATGTTTTCATTGGTATTTCTTTTCAACAGTTAGAACACTGAAAGACATTTCATAGGCTATGAAAGAAATAAAAACACTGTGCAGAATATTAAATTAATAAATGGCAAACACCGGGCTAAGAAAATATTTGTGAGAAAAGTTTCAACCTAAATATTAAAAGCAAAGAACTTTAATTGGGTTATGGTACAACTATAAAGTAAAAAGATTCAATCAGTGTACTGCTTAAGTGATTCTTGTTCCAAAAAATTGACTACAGCTTTGGAGTGTTAGTTTTCATGTTTCATGATTTTATTGATTTTTGTCGCAAACAATTTCATGAGAGAGGTAAAAATTCAAATAGCTAGGATGCAAGCTTGCCCTGAAATCTGGCAGTAGAGCTTGGATCATATTCACTGTTAAAGACAGACATGTAACTACCCAGGTAATTAATGGACACATCACTGTACACACCAGTTAACTTGATTGACATTTAAATTGTACAATAAGTGGCAATATACCTCTCTCCCAGCTGTATTGATTCTTTTGCTAATAGAGGAATCATAGATTCATAGAATCATAGAATAGTTTGGGTTGGAAGAGACCTCTAAAGATCATCTAGTCCAACCCCCCTGCAATGAGCAGGGACATTTTCAACTAGATCGGGTTGCTCAGAGCCCCGTCCAACCTGACCTTGAATGTTTCCAGGGATGGGGCATCCACCACCTCTCTGGGCAACCTGTGCCAGTGTTTCACCACCCTCAGCGTAAAAAAATTCTTCCTTATATCTAGTCTAAATCTGCCCCCCTTTAGTTTAAAGCCATTCCCCCTTGTCCTGTCGCAACAGGCCCTGCTAAAAAGGTTGCTGCCATCTTTTTTATAAGCCCCCTTTAAGTACTGATAGGCCGCAAAAAGGTCTCCCCAAAGCCTTCTCTTCTCTAGGCTGAACAACCCCAACTCTCTCAGCCTTTCCTCATAGGAGAGGTGTTCCATCCCCCTGATCATTTTCATGGCCCTCTTCTGGACCTGCTCCAACAGGTCTGTGTCTTGTGCTGAGGGCTCCAGAGCTGGATGCAGTATTCCAGGTGGGGTCTCACCAGAGCAGAGTAGAGGGGCAGAATCACCTCCCTCACCCTGCTGGCCACACTTCTTTTGATGCAGCCCAGGATACGATTGGCCTTCTGGGCTGCGAGTGCACATTGCTGGCTCATGTCCAGCTTTTCATCCACCTGTACCCCCAAGTCCTTCTCAGCAGGGCTACTCTCAATCCCTTCGTCCCCCAGCCTGGATTGATATCAGGGGTTGCCCTGACCCAGGTGCAGGTCCTTGCACTTGGCCTTGTTAAACCTCATGAGGTTCACACAGGCCCACTTCTCCAGCTTGTCCAGGTCCCTCTGGATAGTATCTTGTCCCTCTGGCATGTCGACCACACCACTCAGCTTGGTGTCATCTGCAAACTTGCTGAGGGTGCACTTGATCCCACTGTCTATGTCATTGATGAAGATATTAAAGAGGAGGAAAAAAATACTTCAGAAATTTGCCATTTTCATATACCTTTATATACCAGCAAAGTTGAAGACATATCTTTTGCAGACGTTGAGTTCACCTGTGACAGGATTGCATGCCCACACTCAGAAAATAAGTGAAAAACTCATCTGAAAAACTAGAAATATGATTCGCATAGTGCAATTGAAGAGTAAATTCAAGGATGACAAAGAGGAATAATATCTAATTTCACTGACAGTTGTTGGTCAGATTTTCTCCCTTTTTCATAGTTACGCATTTTTACCATTCTGCCCATAGACCCCAGGCAATTACAAAACTTGAATATGTCACAGCTTTGTCTCTGCTGAGATGCGAACTTGTCAGTCTTCTGTGTCCAAATTGTACCAATTTCACATCTTTAAATGATCACCTTTGGGATTTCATTTACTGCAATCTGCTTCTGCAATTGATTTGAACTGTGACTTCTTTTTTTTTTTAATGAAAATTGTTTGAATCAACCACTCAGTGGTTATCAGCATAAGAGTAATCACCGAGGAGAGATAGGCTAGTGGGCTGTAGGTAAATGTAACAGTTAAAGAACATGATGCATTTTATTTGTTGCATGCCTCTACAGTTTATTTACATAGATTTCTTAACACATACAACCACCTGAGAAAGGAGGTGTGGTAAAAAGGATAGCATTGTATATTTATCATTAATTGAAACAGTAAGAAGGGGAAGAGTGGTAAAGAGACATCGTCTGTTAATAATGTTAACATTATTATCTGGGAATTCCAGAAACAAGGATCAAAGATGTAAGAATGCATCCCTTTTAAGACATGAAAATAAAGTCAAAATTTATTGAAAATTTATGTTGAAAAGCTAGGTCAGAATGGAAGAAGAATAATACTGGTTCAGTTACCTTATAAATAAAAAGAGTGGTCTTAGAGTCACTAAATTATGTCACCAGTACCTGGAATATGATCCTTTTGTCTCAGAATTTCAAAGGGCTTGGAAGACCTTGTTCAGCAGTCTAAGGCTGTGCAAAGTCCTGTTTACACAAACTACACAGTAAGGTATCCACAGTTAGGATAATTTCTCAGGGTCAGAAATCAGTGCAATCTGAAATAATCTGTGAATGGGAGAAAGGTAGTCCAGTTTTATAAATCAGACATTTTCAAAAGAATGAACCCCAGGCTCTTTGCTCCTGAAGTAAGTACAGCCTGAATGACTGAGCCCTGTGTAAGTAAAGCCAAATTCTTCAGAGGTATTTACTTACTGTGTGGGAGTAATTTACTTCTCTCACTTATCAGAATATATTGAAAGACCATGTGGTCAAAAAACTCAAGGACGTGTAAGAAAAATGTCATATACAAGTTGAGTTTGAAACAAAATCTAAATTTTGTTTTTATGAAAGAAAACTGAATTCTGCTTTGAAGTGCCAGAGACACCAGTTAGCACCTAATTCTGCCACCCCTCTTCATTCCAAGCTATTACTTTAGTTTGCAAATTATTCCATTATATCAAAAATAAAATTGATTAATTGAAGGGATAAGTACATATAGCATTCACTTTTTTTAACCCTAGATTTCAATGAAAACTATTCACCAATTCAGTTCAACTCAACAAAAGCAAGTTTGACAGAATCAGGCACCTACATCTGGTTGTAAAATACTCAATTAGTCAAAAACAACAAACAAAGCTGTTCATGTTCTTTAGGCCTCTAAGTACCTTAGGTCTGTATTTTTTCAGAGTTTGGCAGTCTTTTTTAATAACTTGGGTTTACTAACAATGTTGGGATAAAATTACAAGACTTTGAGAAGGAGGGGATGCATCTTATTTAAAAAGCAAAACAAAACCCCAAACCCAAAAAACCCCACAACCCACAAATACTGTTAATCTGATTTGTTTAAAATAAAACAATACAACACATTATCTCTAAAGGTGTTTTAAGTGCGATTGCTCTGCAGGTGGCAGTTCTGATATACGACTTGAAAACACTTGAAACAGTATGTAAGACAATTTAAAAGAGACTTTGCAAAAGTTATCAAAACTAAACTGATTTTATCAGTGCACTATTTGACTTTACTCATTCATGCAGGCTGCATTAGAGAAGGAACGGCTAACTCTAGATTCCACCCGTTTCCCTTCAAAAACACTCCTGCTCTCAAACCAGCTGCACTGGCCAAAGGTAACATGTCACAGAAACTTCTTACTCTTCAGTCTTTATTCATTCCTTAAGGATATGCTATTCTGGGTGATTAATAAGACAATCTATTGACTTGAAAAACACAATTACTTTTAGAAGTCTCGGACTTCCTCCTCGTCCCCAGATGCAATTTTTCTTTTAGATTTTCTTTCATTTGCTTAGTTTTTTCTTTATTTTGGATTTATTTCAACACTTTACTTCACAGTAGCAGAAAAAAAGATGATGTGCTTCATCTGTACATTTGGCAATGGATTAAAAATTGCTAGTTGACACACTACTTTAAAAATACTAAGATCTGCATTATATGACAACAGCTGAATGTTTTCAGAACAGCTAAAGGTCATTGAACTGTAATGTCTGCTAGTTATTTGATAAACTTTGAAGTTTTAGCTTTTTGTTTTGGTAGGGTTTTCTCTTCTTGTTACAAGCGTAGTATTACTAATGTTTTATTTCCTACAAATAAAAGGAAGGAGTCTTATAAATGTATAATTCATTCTATTTGGGGACGTTAAGTATAATTAAAGTCACCTTTTTGCCCTATTTAGTTAGTTGAAGGTAAGGTCTGTAATGGGCATATCACCATTAAGAATCTTTCTGTTGTAGTAATAGATTGTAAACCCTGATGCAGGTTTACCTGCACATTTTAAACTCAAACTTGCAGGAATCATCAACTGCATTTTTTTTCTTTCTTACTTAGAAGTATTCTAGGCCTTCAAATTCCAGTGAACATTCAAATATTTTGCCATTGTCACCACAAGATGTTTGGCGGGGTGTTAACAGACCACATTCATACTCAGCAGAAAATATCCACTTTCATAGCAGGTAAGTTAAATAATATATTTTTTTCATTATATTTAGTTCATTTGGATTTGACAAAAATCAAAAGGAGGAGAACTTGAGGCTGTTTTCTGATGCTTTTGCTACTTTTGATTAATATGATATTACTGGAGTTAAAATGTATTTACTTGTTAAAACCAAATATATTAAATTCAGTTGTTATTTTTCATTGACTACCAGAATTAACAATATAAGAATATATATGTGTATTTTCATTTATCTAGGTTTGACAATAAATGATAGAACTCATATTTTTTCACATATATCATAACATAGATGTTGAAATAGAGATTTGTAAGACTAGATAAAGATTAAAAGGGATTTCTTAGACAGCTGCATTCTTTTGGAGAGAAAGGACTGAAATATGCTTCAAGTAATTGAAATGTAAACATTTCAAATTGATGGCAGACTTTTATTACTCTCCAAGATAAAGCCTTCCTGGAGTATTAAAATAGATTTTTCTGTATTGTTTCCAAGCTTCAAAAGTGCCTTTAAAAGGCACAAACAACTTGCAGAATAACAAAGGCTGCAAAATAGTCACCCAAGACCCTTCCTTATTTACCTACCTTTCAGTACCGCTCTTATACTTTGTTTTCAGGTCAGGGAAGGGGACAATGTCACAGCTCTCTGACTGGAAGGAAAAAAAGAAATTTTCATTCATGTCTGAAAAAGAAGAGAGAATTTCAGAAGAATGGTATGTTAAGCTGTCTTGCTTATATAGTGACTTCCAGGAATAGGTACAGTATAGTCGGCTGTTGTTGCTTGCTTTTTTTAAGTTCCACCTTTCAAGAATGTCTATTTTCTACTAAAGTGAAAATTATTGTAATTAATAAGTGTCTGGGAGACCAGCTTAATAAGTTGCAATAATGTAGTACTAAGATAAGCATTGCAGCTATCTGTGTAATTCAGAGTTTCATACCATGCATAAGAAGTACTATGCACTTGCATTCTTTTTGAAAAGTACATTATATGATAATATGCAGCTGGTGTAACATATGTGAAATGTTTAGTAAGTTATTCTCTTCCCCTAGGGGTTTTAAGGATATTTCTACTGCACAGCTAATGCTGAAGAGGGCCCATAAAATGAAGCCCAAAAAACATAGTAATAAAAATTTAGGTAAGTCAACAGTTAAAAAATGGTTATATTGATGTAATGTTTCTATTCTTAAATCTCAAAATAATCTCTTTTAAAAAGTTTGCTTGCACAACATTAAACATTAATTTGAATAAAGGTAGAGTGTGATTCAGTAAAAATAACTCGGTTTAAATCTCTGTAAAGAAATCAATTTGTTCCAGTGATAAAATATTCAGATTTTAAAAAATGTTCTACTGGATTTTGAAGTTGAATATTTGACAGCTATGTTAAACAGAAATTTTGTTTCTTTTTGTTCATGTATCTCTTTTTCAAGATGTGGAATTTATATTTCTGCATTTTGTGCTTCTTGTATTTTTCTCTTGGGGGAATCTCTGGTTAAAATTATTGACTTATGCAAGAACTGTTTATGAAAATGACAGTTTGATACAAATGAAATGAAATCATACTTTTTGTATTAAATAATCACTGTGGAAATAGATAATGCTTATCCAGCTTCTCTGTAATTGTCTTCTGGTTCTTCTCAGATACTTGTTATGTCAATGAATCTTTCTTACAATCATCAACTGTTAGTATGATATGCTAATACAAATGTTAATGGAATATGTTAATAAAAATATTAATAAAATACTGCTAGTATAAGAAACATTAAAATATGTAAGAGCCTGGTTGACAATAGGACCTAACTCTAAATGATCTTTGGAAAGTGTACCTTTATTTACATCTAATTTTTTTTATTGTACCACAAGGTACAGTTAATTTTCCTCTTTTGTATAATTTTGCAAATCTCTTCTGTATTAATTGTTGAAACTATTGAAAGATGTTTTGCTCTTGGAAGGGCAAAAATTCAGCCTACAGATGAAGTTAAGAAAAGTGTTTCTCTGTATAATTTTTTCTACTTTAAATATCATGCCTAAGACTAAATATGACAAAAAAGATCTCTAGTTAAAAAAAAAAAGGGGGGGGGGGGGGGAAGGCATGTAATCAACAAACAATACTTTATTGTTATGAAAAGGAGAAAAAATGGATAAGAGGTTAAAGTGATTATATTTAAATCTTGATAGCTTCCCATGATGCCCTACCATGTTACTTAAAAAAAAAAAAAAAGTAAATATTTGGTGTGCAGCTGAGTTTTTTTACATATGTTCCATTTGGTGGTCTCTGTATAATTTTTTAATTAATAGAGCTTATTAGGTTATATAATCTTTTCTCCATATGCTCTCTGGTTTATGTTAGTAGTAATTAATCCAGTCATAAATGTCTGATTGAGCATATCAAATTTGCTATCCTATTTTTGTTGTAGTTCTAATGGATTTTTTGGGTATGTTTATGTTCACTTTGTTCAGATTATTCAATATGGTATATGTGTGTTGAGCTTTTTAATGTATCACTTGGAATATTCTCAAAATATATTACTAGTTTTAAAAAAATTAACAAAACTTTTGCACAATGTTTTTATAGGTTCAAATTTTTTCTTCTTGACACTACCTCATATAAGAATTTTTTGTCTTTCTAACCATTACATCAAGCACAAAAATAACCTGTATATATAATTTTCCTGTATAGAGCTCTCTGACAGTCATTAAAATCACATTTTTCTTTTCAGATAAGCAGCAAACGTAAAGAACCAAGAAATATGACTGAAAATATTGCACTCTTAATCCCTTTTCAGTACAAAGATTATCAAGCCAACTATTCTTTCTCATACAGCACGCTGACAAAGTCAGTCCTTCCTTGGTCACTAAGGACCAAATAGACATTATCAATTAAAACAAATATTTTTGTCTTAAACTGATGCTAAAACTCAGCTGTTGCACTAAAAAATGATCCTGATGGAATATTCCCCATGTGAGAAGAATCTCCACTTATATGACTGTCTTTTACATCAGCTACCTCCTCTGAAGTGGTGGAAGCAAGTCAGGGTCTTGTTGAGGGCCTGGTTGAACAGAGGGACTTTACAGCATTTAAGAATAGATATACCTTATCCGAAGGCTAGCCAGCTCCAGATCAGGAAACTGTAACCAGATCCATTAGGCTGCCAGTATCTTTCTTGGATCTCTGTGTGGTACAGCTCATGCTAGAATACTTACAGAAATTCCAGTATAACTAGAGAGAGAGACTTCACAATCTTGGGCCATTGCTGTGAGTTTAACCCTACTGAAGCAGGAATTCCATAAGAGACTTTATTCCTTCTAATATTGAAAAGCAGATTGAAATTCATCTGAATAAGTAGATGTTAACATTGTCTTTTAATGTTTCCATAGAAATTAGCATCCTATCACCTTCATCTCCTCTGAAATGAGCTTCATCCATCTTGTACTCACTGAAGCTGCATATGAAATCTTGTAGGATTTATTTTTAGTATTATTCTTTCTGTTTTTTCTTTTGAATTTCCAGGTCCTCAGTGTTATAATTGCAACTGTTTCCTTTTTAGCTTTCTGATTTAAAATAGTTGAAGGTATGCTAACTACAATAAAATAATTTTATTAGTGATATAGATTCCTAACCACTAGAAAATAAATAGCCAGCATCCACTTAAAAGTGTGAAATATAAGGTGTGAAAAAAGCAATTTTCCATGTTATATCCATTTACTATTACACGTTTAACTTAAGAGCAAAATTTTAAGTTCTGACAAAAAGCAAAGCAACAACAAGATCTAAAGGTTCTACAGACAAATAAATTATAGGCTATTAACAAATACACTGATAGCTTTTACGCTAAGGTTTCAGGATCATCCCAAACATCTTTTATGTGCCATTGAGCTCTTCCATGGTAACAATCTTATTAGTTGAAGCTAATGCTAAGATAACTGATGGATTTTGTAGGAACAAATGGCCTGTCAGAGTATGCTGTCTGCTTCCATATGCTATCAGACTCCTTTGCCTTAGGCCTGAGATTCACAAATGCAAAGTGTTAAATCAGCCTCCATTCAGAGTGTTTTACAATTGCTCTTTAATATAGTCAAGACGTCTGCTGGATTGGAACTTGGATTGGACAGTCATGAACAGCTTCGATTCTTAACATCCTCAAGTGTGGGAATTTAGTCCTTTTCATTTTCCATTTAAAACGTTTGTCTTCTCCTAGTGCAACAGTGATGGGATTCATTTGGTTAATTATAGAAGTTCACATCTGAGCTAGTCATCTGCATTCCTTTATGGAAAGAAATAGCCACCTTTAATGCTATTAATTTCCTCCTAAAACATAATTCAAAAACAGGCTACTTGAATCTCACTGTAAAAGCACTTATAGTTCTCCGTTGCCTATACACAAAACCTAGACCGACTGGCTGAAGTACAGAGTTAAACTGTAGATACGTAGAAGTAATTGAGAAGTATCTTACCTCATATGTCTGGCCATGTACCTTCTCAGTAGTGAAAAAAATATGGAAAATACTAGCAAGTGCACTGAATCCTGTGGTTTGTATTACAAGGAAGAGCTTAAAGTAGCATAACCTTATAATAGGGAGTGATTCAGGCAATGCTTATATTGCAGTAGACCAGTCCCACCAACTAATGGCCTTAAGGCCTGTTATGCCCTAATCCACTACAGTTATGTATGCTTGTTTATGTAGTTAAATAAAGTTGTGGCCTGTATTTTAACGATACCAAATGTAGGCTGTGTCTGCTTCAACTATTTTTACTCTACAGTAAGATAATACAAAAAGCGTGGGCAAGAAACCAGAAATTTTGCAGCCAAGTAAAACTGGCATAATGTCAGAAATATTCCTGTTTATAATGGGTGCATAAAATTCTATAGAAATTCTAATTAAAAATCTAAATACAGCAGACATTAATGCACCTCACTCTGCTTAAAAATTAAACATCAATGACTCATAACAATCCTAGCATCCTAAAGATGTCTTGGCACAGCAGTACAGAATTTCTTGCTTAACTTTGAATTTCCTTGATTCTGTGGATTTTGTATTAGCCTCTGAAAGTTAACTTCTTTTTCTTTTAAGAGGGCTGGAAGCCTTGTCTTGCTTTCAGCTTGTCTGTCCTACACTGCTGTATTACTTCTTATTTAACCATTTCCTCTCCAAAGGAAAGCTCTCTTGTCAGTGACCGACAGCATGAGATGGTGATTCTTGCTGCCACATAGGTAGAAAAAAAAAGCAGCTGGAGTGGGCCTTGACTCCTAGAACCAGAGCACAATGATAAAGACATTTCAGAGAGGTCAGCATATATTTTTTAGTTCTGGTTTAGAATTTAAGACAGCAATGCAATACTAATTAAAAAAAAAAAAACAAAAACCAACCCACCCCCATCATAACCCACAACCCCGAAACAGATGATCTGACTATACAACATGGATTTGTTGAATTAACAACAGTCAGAATAAAAATCTGGGGGATATTATTATTCCTTATTACACATTACATAAATGACCACTGATCTATATTTTCTTAGTAGCAGAAAGAAAGCTACTTTTGTTGTTGTTGTGTATTTCATATAACAGTATCATCTGGGAACTCCAACCATGGATGAGCTGGAGTTCTAATTGCTATTCAATTATGGAACAAAATGTGGTCTTTCTTCCAAATGAATTTGCAAATTGAATTATCTTATAGATAAGCATCTGTCACTCTGGGCTACTTTGATTTATCAACCTTAAGTTGGCACAGATATGTTTATGTTTTTCTAATTACAGATATTGCACAACAAAAATGAATGACAAATATTTGATTTTTTCAGTTTCACTTCTTATCAAGAAGTTGTTTAGCAAATGCGGTGCCAGATCAGGCAGTAACTATTCCTTCCACATTGTTTCTATAACATTTCTTGTGTTTGTGCAACTTATCTTCTATATTTGGAGTCAGCCAAGCAATGTGCATTAAATTACCTCTCTGGTTCCTAGATTGCCAGCACAGAACATCATCTAATAAGCCACATTTAAATGAGTATACCAGAATCCAGGAAGATATTTGTATGATTTTGAACTATTGGACTCTTTCACAGTTCTCTGTGTGAAATCTAAAACATTTGATTGCTTGTCATCAAAGCATACATGCAGTTCATTTCCCTAGCTCACTCAGAGACTGAAAAGCACTAGTATTATAAAGTAATCCATGTAATATTGCCTACATTTGGGACTACATAGAGAAAAGGACTCATTTTTAATAACAAAAGAGCTGTAGGCAATGGTTGAGGTGATCCAGGTAGGTACAAATTCAAGTAGTCTGGCATTGTGTTAAATCCCTGTAGATTATTTAAGTTATTTTGCAAAGACTCAAAGATAAATCTTCTAATAGAAATCTCTTAGAAGAAGAATTTCCATCATTTCCCTCTCTTCACAGTTCATGGACCTTCTTTACTGCTTATATCCTTGTGCACAAATAAATGTTTGAAAAATCTAGGTCGGCACTAATAACTTCATGTGACTTCACCCACAAGTCCTTGGTATGCTTTAACTTTGGACTGGTTGGAGTTTTCATAGAATTGGGTGGGAGGCTGGATTAAGGAAAGATGACATCTTTAAAACATTTTCGAACAATTTGAATAGACCCACATAGGAAAAAAGTCTGTTATTTCAGGAATTATTTTAAGTTAATCAAAAATGGTTTGGAAATCCTCAATCACATTTGTCTTAAGAGGTTTTAATCAATTTGTCACTTTGTCTTTGGTCTTCTATTGAAGAAAGACGCTGTTTTTGTAACTAGCATAAAGCTAGAGGAAGTTAGAAGTCTTTTTATCAACCCTGTATTGTATCAACACTGAATGCTGGATATTGGAAAAATTGTAATTACAAAAAAATTTATTCTGTACATTTTTAGCTGTGTGTAGTACTCGTATGGCTATGTATCTTACAAGTATAGAAAACACAATAGTAATTCATACTTTGCTTAAAATATTTTTTATAACTTTTGTTACTTAAAATTTCAGAGAGAACTTTTAAAATATAATGTATTATTATTTCAAGATATTTTCATGACAAATCTCACTGTGATCTACTGCCCCAAACATTTGCTACCCTGAAGAACACTAGGTTGCTACAAACTTATTTTTGAGTTGGGAGGCATGCCAAAATAGGCCTACTTTATCCATCTATGCAAAGTGAAAATATCTACAAACCTGGTAATCCAGTTTGTGAATAAAGTGATCCCATTATCAGAATCATTCTAATAACCTACCTTTAAAACTAATGGAGATAATCATTATTTATTGTGCTTCTTGGGTCATTTCATTGAATTTATACTTTAAGTAGTAAAAGTGGGTTAAAATGACTTTAAATCTGACATCCTCTGGGTTAATCTGGAAGCTATAATCATCACACAACAAGATGACAGAGGTTCTTCTAGACAATTGGAGATAACAAAGTGTAAGTGTAAGGTATCACTGATTCTGCCTTGGAAAGAAGGCATGACCTAAATTACTTCCATCCGTATTTTCCACAATTCCTTCGTTAGTCAAGTTTGCTGCTTTGTGAGAGGTTAGCACCATTAAGTACATTATGTCAACCAAATGCTGCTGCAGTGTGGGCTGCCCAAGAATACCATAACGTTTTGACGTGTTTTGTCAATGCGTTCTCTCTTAAAGTATCCACACCCCCTTAGAGATCTTCTCCAGGCTTATAAGGCAAAGATACAGTATGTCTGCATCATCTTGCTTGTGTCAAGAGGGCATTTTCTGAGAAAAAGTGGAGCTCTTAGGATCCTTTTATGTTCCATTAGTTTGTAACTGAAGATTCTACTGCAAATATAGAGGTCTAGTCAAAACCAACTTTATAAATTGCTGTTAAACTTCATAAGAAATTGCCCACTAACTTAACAGGGCATTCTGATCCATTATTTCCATAAATAAGGAAACAAAAAAACCCAAGCTACTTACTTTGCTGCAGGATTATAGATGCTCTTATAAACTCTCTCAGTAAACACCAACAAGGTCATGTAACAAGCTCAAAATGAAGTATCAGACATAACTAGTCATGTAAATTTATTCTGTCTGAATGCTCTTTGAGTCTTTGCATCTCCTCTGTTTTCCTGCTCTATCTGTTCTGGCAGTGTCTCACGTATTCATTTTTGCTACACTTGCATTCTTTGTGAAAATTTAGATCCTTTCCTTGCCATATCTACTTTCTTGCTAAGTTCTGTTGCTGTTTTCCCTCTTTTATTTTTATTAATTTCTACTCTTTTCTGACAGTATGTAGTCACCTTTGTAGAGAAACCTCTTCTGCCTCATTGGTTCTCAGATATTCCTGAGAGTGTGTTTGTCTGCTTACGCTATTGTCTTCTTATTTTAATCATGTGAAATGTATTTCTTTGATTTTTCCCTTGGCTTTCTGTTAGTCATGTTATCATGCTCAGAGTCATACCTACAAAACCCTATATACTTTTGCTCATCATTGTATAGTTGCTTTTGTTTCTACGTTCTTCTCAGTCCTTTTTTTTCTTTTTTAAATGACTGGTTTATTCTTCACTGTGCATAGAATTTTCACATTCTTTCTAACCATTTCCGTTAAACTCCTACTTTCGTCCTATATCAAGCAAACACTTCTTCTTTCACGTAAGAAATAATGCATGAAGATCACCTTTCCTGACTTGTGCTAATGCTTTGCATTAGTTTAGCTTTTGTTAATTAAACTCCCCCCCCCCCCAGCCTAGGAACATGTATTATCTAGATTTATAGACAGTTCTGTGCTCATCTTTGCTTCTTTGCAAAGTTTTCAAAATAACAGTTATGAAACTAATCAAGATTTCATTACTGTGGCATATAGATGAGTCTGTAGTCTTTTGGAGTATATTTTATTTCAATAAGGATGGGACATGGAAGAAGGTTAGCTTATTATCTGCAAGTTTAGCCTCAAAAAATAAACTGCCTCCTGTTAACATTTTTTAGGTGTAAATGACTTGATTTAGACTGCTGAATAATTCTGAACCAAAGCTTTTAGAAGCAGTGCTTGGCATGTACTCTGTTAATATTTCTGCTTTAATTTCAAGCTTTAAAACCAGATTTTTTTAATATTTGCTGGAAGTATATGCTTTAGAATTTATTTTTAATTTGGAGATGAGCTAGCTAAAAGATCAACAGTGTTAAAATCCTGCAAAATAGTGACTTTGGTTCTCAGTTGCACATGTATTTATGTTGCTTTATTTTAGAAAGTGTAATCCTTTGTGAATATAAAACCTACTTTTAAAGGTATTTTCATTTATTAAGTGGCTAAAAGGTGAAAAACTGCTTGAAGGAATGAGTGAGCCAGGTCTGACCTTTGATTTTTAACTTGTTCTTGTCGTCTAGACCCAGCTGTGCGCCTGGCGTTGTTCAAAAACAATGAAAATAAACATCTCCATGTGAAACCACCAAGGAAGACACAGCCTATAAATGCTGGTTACTTTGAAGGTATGAACAAGTATTTCACTTTATCTCTATGCATGTAAGCATATATATCTTCTAATGTCTTTTAAGCAAGCCTACTTGAAATGTAAAATAATATCCACAAATAAAAGAAGTCAGGAGTTTAAGGTTCTTATCTGTTCCTGGGTATCTCAAGTTACAGCAGTGAAACATTTTAATTTCAATTCATTGGGGGGGCAGGGGGGGCTCCTAGCGATTAATTCATAATGAACTGGTGCCTAATTTATTTATTTATTATTATTATTAAATCTTCATCATAAAAATAATCATCATAAAAAACATCAAAGCATGTCACAGAGCTATAAAATACAAAGCCCTAGAATAAAATTTTATAAATGAAATATCACTTCAAATTCTTCACTCGTCGTCACCTTTTTCAAGCTAGCCATTAATTCCTGACTATCGTTAACATGTTTTTAGGAAGTTACTTTCATAAATACTCCCTAAAACCCCACCATTCGACAGAAGACAAGAAAAGAATCTTCAGCATGTAAATATAAAATTGGCTTTCCAAAAGCATTTAAATACTGATGTAGCTCTTTTACTGTTGAAATTTGTTAAACCTCTCCTTGGTTTCAGTAAAATTAGAATAAGGCCAAGTCTATTACAATACCCTTGTTGTAAGAAGCTGAGCATCTCCAGAGGTATTGTTTTTAGACTGTTTTGATTCCTTTTGCAACTCAATAGCGTGCTCAGAAAGTTGTCACCTCTATCCCTTTATCTTTTTCAAAGATAAAAATAATAATATTATATTAACATTCACTGAATGAGGATAGACATTAGAACCTTTCTGAGGCAGATGTGCAATCAATCTGAGTATAGCTGAACTGCAATTCAGTCAATTAACCTAGCTATATGAAGGACCAAATTTGCCTCACATTCATGAGTCCATGCTCAAATTTGGTTGGAAACAATTCTTGGTGAATTCTGAAGAGGAAAAATGTTTGCGCTATTATCCAAACATCCAAGCATGAATTTACCTAGAATATAGAGAGTCTGTATATACTGTGCCTGACTTAGCATTCCCAGTGTCTCATATCTGTTCCTGTGGCATATGCTTATACGCCAGAATGCATCGTATGCTGAAGAAATAGGGCATGCAGACTGCCTGCAAAACACTGGATACCCAAAGCCTACAAGCAGTAGTGTGAATGTTCAAAGCCATGTCGAAGAGATAAGCTTGATCCCAGGCTCAGTATCCTAAAGTCAGTATAGGCTTAGCCTAGCTTTCCTGCCCCCGGTTTATCTGTTTCTGCCTGGAGACATTTCCCTTCATTTTGGAAAGCCAATATATGCATTCTAAATATTACTGAAATTACTTTTTGAATACATGGAGAGAAGGCACCATAGCAGATTAGCTGTCAAAAGGTAAGCACTGTAGTGACACTCTTGTTTATCTTTCATTTCAAGGACTGTTGCACTCCCTTGGCTAGCTAATAAACAGATTTTTTTCAGCAATCTTTTATTGGGTGCTTACATGCAATCTGCTGAGCCTTCAAGAAGACAAGCAATACTCTTCTGCTTGACCAGAATATAAAATTGTCCTTCTACCTGAGGCATTGCTACTTCAGATGGTATGGCCAGAAAACACTAGGTTGTGAATTAGAACCCAGAGTGCAGCACAGAGCATTTATTTATGTGTATGTGAGATACCATCAGACAGAACTAAGAGTTTCTAAATTTAGAATTTGGTAACCCTTTGCATGTTATCTACTACAAAGCAAAGCACCTGCGTGATAATTTCACAGAGTTGTGTTATCAGTCATTTCTTCCCTCACTCACAGAAAAGCTTGTTTCCCATTTCCCCTCTCTCACCTTTTGACCATTTCTTCCTCTTTTGCCTGGGATAGATTTCTTTGGGTCTGTTCTGCGATGGGAGTTCTTTCTGTAACAAGGTGGAATGTTTTCACTCTGTATCCATAAATCTTGTGGACACCGAATTTTAAGTCAAGAGAGAACACAGACCAGTCCATTGCATGGTGGAAATAAACTTCATTCAAGCACTTTTACCTTCACAGACTGGTAGTCAGTGCTCTGGTAGAAAATTTGAACTCCAACCCATCTCCTTCATAAACCACTAAATTAAAAAAAAAAAAAAAAGCACATTCTAAATATTCCTGCTTTATTTCTTTAAATTGGGAAATGGGGGGAGAAACCATAGCATCAACAGCAAGTACACATGTGTTATCTGTTAAATAACAGAATCAGTGCTTTTGAAAGGGGATGCCCTTGGAAGTGAAACAATTAGAACAGTTTTAGATTTTCAAACTGGAACACATCATGGTAGTGAATATTTAAGAGGTAATCTAGTTAAAATGTATGATGAATGCCTTTCATCTTCATTGTGTCTTTAGTTTGTGTTTAAAAATACAAATAAGAAAAAGGAATAAAAAAATTAGAGGTATAAAAATAAAGAGTGAAAAGGAATGAGCTTAATATCTGATACTTGTGTGTTTCTGAGATAAAGGTTATATTCTGCCATAATTTGCCTTCTCATCTAAGCTACTGCATCATACAGACAGTGTTGTATCATGCAGCATCTGTAAAGCAATATCTAAACATAGTGAGGACACAGTGTTGATGCAGTATTCAACTATTGCCCTGTTACAAAAGTTGTGAGGAGCTGATACGCAAAATGCTGATATCCAATTTTGAAAACTTGTGCATAACTTTAATCCCATGGGACAATTCACATATCTCTAATTTGACATACACATTATAGGAAAATAAACTTTCAAAACTTGAGTGACATCATGAATTTTTATTAAATTTTAGAAGAGTCATCATGCTTTACTCACTGATGTTATAAAAATCCCCACAGGGGACCATTATTTCACATTTGTATCACAATAGCACACAGGAGTTAGTCAGAGACAAACCCCTTTGTATTACATGCTTCATCAACAACATGAGGAAACGTTCTGACAGACAAGAACTTACCATTTAAAAATACAAGCAACATGTGAAGGCACAAACCATGGGAATGTAATTAAATGTGTGTTAGTGTATATGTGTGTGTCTGTGTATGTGTCAATACATATACATGCAATACGTATGTGTATACGCACACATATATGCATATACTGTGAGTATAAGTAGGTATATAAATTCAATAAGCATGGCACTTATGCTTTTTTATTTGTATATTTTGAAAGAAAAGTAAATTATGAACAATTACTCTCTGGTGTAATTTGTAGTATCAACATGCATTTTGTAATCCTAATGCTTTCCATCTAGATGATGTTTCAGTTTCTTTAAAATTAATTTAATGCATGTGGTCATTTTATAACACAGATTCCTTAAAACTGTTATTTAAATAAATAATATTTTTTATTCATAATTATATATTGTGACATTAACTTCAGTAGGTTATAGAGTAAGCCACAGAATATGCAAGTGCAAATATGTGTTTACTGCTTCTCTTACAAAAATATAGCCTGATCACAAACCTGAAGACAGATGAAAGCCTGACTTGATGTGCTTTCACTTCTGAAAGCACGTTTCCTGGGATTATGTATATTACACTGCTTTTTTTGGTGTGATAGGGTTATGCTTCCAGCACTGTTGTTGAGTTTGTTAGTGCTTGTTACTTGATAAACAAAGTATGCCTGCTTACTGTTTTACTGAACGTTCTTGGAGGTTTTTGTGTGTTTTGTAGATGGTGACATTTCAAAGATCTCAAAATTTTGGAAACATTATAAGGAACACAGATAATTTTCATTATTTCCTATTTTGCAGCAAAGCATATTTTTAGAAAGCTTTATGACTGCTTCTCCTCTTGTTGCCTGGAGGCTATTTCAGTCATTGATTTAACATAAAATAGTCTTGCCTATTTTGGATAAAGTAGATCAGGAATTGAAGGAAGAATCTATCCTTGACTCCTTCTCTTTTCTTGGTAAGTTCCAATTAGTCCTGGCTGAATGTGCATCTCTGCCCACTGTGGGTCTGCAATTATAGGGTCTGTAATTTCATTTACACAGAGGAAGGATAACTACTTTTCCAACCAATGGTGTGAGTGCTTTGTCCCGGTACAGCAGCTCAAAACTCAAGAAGGAGCCCCCAGGCATAGCACATTGTTTTGCTACAAGCTTTGGGAACAGTATATATCTTTTGGGGTCCTTTTTAATCCATCTACCTCAATTTTGGTGGGTTATCCAAATAATTTCTGTTCAGTGGAATGGGAAGCTGGATTCCAATCTGTAGAGCAAGTTGGAAGAATGCAGTAGATCAGCTAAGAGTCCAATCAAACTGTCCAAGAATTATTTGGATATGATTCACTTTGTTTCTCAGAGTTTCATAGACTATGTTCTAATTAATTATGTAGATTAGGTGATTTATTGGCACATATAGTACATTTCGTTTTAGTCATATCCATATCCATCAGTGGCACATCTATACCATATACTTCAAAGAAGTGGAAATAATACAACTTGACTTCACCCAGGAATGTGCACAATGACCAATGCCAGGACGTTTAACTATATTAAAAATGCATTGGACTATGTTGTCAAGATATGTTTACTGTAGTTTGGGAACCTGTAGTTCTAATTGGCAGTACTGTATTTCCTGTCATTTTATGCTCATTGGTGACTAAAGAAAACATAATGGGTATAACGTTAAGACAGATTTCACCAATACAAATTTGATAATGAACAGATTATGCTTTCTCAGGTGGCTTTTAATTGTGGAAATATTTATTCATTTCTCTTTAAATTGTCAGTAGAAATAACATTTATTTTTCATATTGGAACAAGAATAAGAGGTAAAATGATCTTGTGATTATGTCATATGATTGGAAGATAAATATCAAGGATCCGTTTAAAGTCTGTTTTCCAGCTTTCTGATGGTTCACAATTATGAAACTCCTTGTAGTCCCAAGTGAAAAATGTTGCAAAACATTCTTATAGATTATTATTACTAGTGCTAATTAAAATTGTGAACTCGAGACTTTGGAAAGTGGTAATTTAAGGTGACCTTTGAGTTAATTATGTGAGCTCATTAAAATATTGTTACATAATGATCAACATAGTTTCTTAGATTTTCTATAGTACAAAATATGAACACATTGAAGAAAAAGTATATGTGGTAATTAAAACAGAATTTATATTGATTCAAATCGCTGATGCTTTTAAATATCTGCATTAGAGTTAAGAGAAGGTAGAGTGGAATGCTGATATTCACCTTCTTCTGTGCTTTAAATATTTTGTTGTTTGTTATTTAAGAGCATTTAAAAAGACATTGAACTATAGCTCAGATTTTGTGTTAGCTGTTTTTGTCTTTTAGAAATTAGCTATTTTCAATGGAAAAATATAAATGGCATCAACTCCCAGGAAGCGCATTTTTTTGTAAACATCCATTTCTAAATTAAGTCATCTTTTATTGAGCTGTGATCTGAAAAAGATTAATAACCACATTCTAAATATGGCCTTGCTGCAATTCTACTAGCTCAACTGCCATGTTTACAGTAAAATACAATTATTACATATCTCCCAGGCTTTAAATTTGTATGCCACATTAGGGAAGCAGTTTCTAAACCATACAGCACTGACAAAAATGACAGAATAATGCACTTCCAGAGAATGTAAGATCTGTCCTGAAATGGGATGAAAATACATTACAGAAACCTGTAGTGTGGAAGGGGATCTCTCTTTTAAAATCAGAATTCTATGGCTTTGTTTCTTATTATTTAGTTTGAGCTCACACAACAGAACTCTCGCATTGAAATATTTTCTCATTTTAAGGAATTAATGGCTCTCCACCAACCCTTTAACATGTAAAATGAGTAGGTTACTTGTGTCCAGTACATCCAAAAAGAGCCAGGATAAAATAAACATAAGGAGTTGGATATCTTGGAAAAAATCTGTCATGGGTTTGGGTTAATCATCTCCAGAAGAAATTCAACTTGATGCCTGAAATGTAAGACTTCTTGGAGAAAGCAGTAAAGCCTGAGGCAGTGTTGATCTGAAGGAGTGCTCTCCATGGGTCAGAGCTGCTCTGCTGGCAGAGTGCAAACCCAGTTCACAACAGCGGTACGCTGAAAAGTTGTAAAAGACTGCAGGGGCCTTACAGTGCACGCACTCAAGCTTCAGTTACATAGTTCTAGTGGCCCAGTTTCTTATTATAAAAGAAAACTAAAAAATAAAATCTGTGCCTAATTTTCTAGTCTCCTGTCCATCAATGATACTGTAGGATTTTTTCAGTATTCATGGAATGAAGCAATCCTGAAATTATGGTGTATGTTTAAAAATAAATATGTAAAACATCATTTATGTGCATTTATGCAGTGCTCTTCAGTGTCTGAATATTTATAAATGATCTAGACATATGACATTTTTAGTAATAATCTTGCTTTTCACATTCAATTGAAAAAAAAAAAAAAAAATTCTATTTGCGTGAAGTTCCTGAACAGGAGGTATTTGCCATAGGTACATACCGATTTTATATTATGAATTCTCACTATGGTTCGAGTCTTTACAGTTCCTGTATTCACCTGTTAAAGGTTTCTGAGTACATATTTCACCTGTCTGTGTATTATCTCTTTGTTCATGTCTCCACTGTTTTGCAGACTGTTGTAATTAGCGGTGGTATCAGGACTTCATTAGTGCATCAGACTTAAATGTGGTCTCTGAGCTAGAGAGAGAGTGTGTGTTTGTTCCAACAAACTTCCAAAACTTGGATTTTATACAATGTGTAGGCTATCACCTGTGCTTTCATAGCATAGTAGTTTACCAATCTTTAACCTAAAAGGAACTGCACATAGGGGAAAGAAAAAAAAAAGTCTTACTGCTTTTTGCTAATAACTACCCAATGATGACTTCAGTGGGAATGAGATTTCACCCGAAATGTCATCAGAGGTTGAAAACTAGTTTTTCTCATTGTTGAATAAGGTAACACGATAGTTCAAATAGTTTTATTTGCATCTTCTGAGATTCTACCTCTCTTTTTGCTCCTTTCCTTGACATTTTATGTCCAAAAGCTAGGTAGTGTAGATATCTGCATCTCAGCCAATGTATACGTAAACAAGTTGACTCCATGTTCACAGATTTTAATACTGCATAAGGCAGTCATTTTGGATGAATAGACCCCTGAGTACTGAAGCATTTCAAATCCTTTTTCGTTTGACCATTCAGTGACCTGATAACTATTTCCTGTCCCTAAGTAAGGTTGTGACCCAGGTCTTAGAGTGCAAAAGACAGATAATTTTAGCAACAAGTTAAATCCAAATGGATTTGGTTGGAGGGGGTAAGGGAGAATAGGTTTGGCCAAATTCCTCTAAAATAAAGTGTTACAGCACTTGGATTTAGTACGTCTAGTTAAAAGTAATTGTTGAATTTGTTGCCATCTGTTTGGATGCCTGGGGACTGTAGTCAATATTGGGGTGGTTTGTTTATTTGTTTTGCTTTTACTGAACAACACCCAATACTCTTTTTACACTTCAAAAAAACAATTGCTAATGAAGAGGTGCATTTTCAGGTGTATTCCAAGTGTTTTCCAAAGGGAGTATTTCAAGCATTAAAGTCATATTGGTATGCAAATGGTATTTTAACATAGGCCACAGAAAACGTATGTTCTGTGTCCATAAAAGTATCATGAATCTTGCATTGCACAAATGTTCATCTCGCAAAAGAATTTCCATTTGGTATGGAGCTATGAACAAGGAATATAATATATTCTTAGAAATATTTTATAGATAGAAATCTTGTTTCAGTTGGACAACAGGATACATTTTAAATCACAGTTAAAGAAATGTTTCCTGTAGCTATACATTTTAATAGCAATGCCTCTGCATATTTTAAGTACTTTTAGAGGTGAATTAAAGGAAGGCCTTCACCCCAGAGCTTTTCATTGATTTTAAAATGTAATTGATTAAAGTTTCTTATAAAAGAATTATTTTTTTCCTATTCTGTAATGGGAACTATGGTGTTATGGAGAATTAATACTATTAATGAGGTCAGAGATCTACAACATTCCAAAAAGGCCATTTTCATGTGTTTAATATTGAACACACATTTAAGTCTTTTTCTTTTTTATAGGTAATAATGTTGTGGTTCAGATATATAATATATTTTGGTAATGTGCAACATTTTTCAAGCAAAACATTAAAACAAGGCTCTAAAATTGAAATCTAGGTATTGAAAATTTTATACTATTCAATACTAACTCTTATACCAAAGTCTTATGCCTCTTACAAGTTTCATGTAATCTGTAAAATAGTACGTATGGTAGACTTAGATGATTTTACAAGGAATTGCAAGTAACTCAAGTATTTTAATAAAAATGGACAATCATGCAGTGATATCTGTGTAACTTCTATGCTGTGTTATTTCTATAATGTACATCTTCCAACTTCATAACTTTACAGTTCAATTCTTACCATGTGCAATACAGAAACATTTTAGCAGTTGTTTGAAATTCATAGGTTTGTGCTGTTTTGATGTATGCACTGCAGATATTTTATCTGGCTTATGTGTATAAAAAAGGTTGAAATACTGAATTTTCCAGGTTTTTTTAATATATTTTTTTTTCTCATATTCTTAAGAAAGGCTGCATACAGAGATAATATTTTTGAATAAAATTTTATTTACATGACAGTCTAGAATAGTTCTTCCTTCGCAGGTTTATTGTCAGGTTAACTAATCCAACATGTTTATAATTTCATAAATTGCTACATTTGTAGAATGTTGTAGATAACCCAGTCCAGGTAATGAGAGAAAGAAATCCAAGTAGCCAGACAAAAGAAGAGCTTTATTTCACTTTCACAATCATCATTAAACAAGCAGATTATTAACTACTTTAATTTTTTTAAATGGTTTCTAAATGCAGCTTGAGTATCAGGGTTACTAAGAAATTGACTGTGGAAAGTCATTTCCCTAAAGCTCTTGCATGCTTATTGTTTTCTAATATGAAGCAAGCTTAGTAATATTCAGTTTATGAAGAGACCAGGGATATCTTTTGTCAAAGATAGAATTTAACTTTTAAAAAGGGGGAATTTAAACACTACTGTGTATTTCGAAGTTAAATTTACTGAGAATTTGCTTTTGTAGCTGATGTATATTTTGTAATTGAGAAATTAGTAATGAATGTAAAAAGAAAGGAAGCTATGTGCTACTAAGGCAGAAAGTTCTGATTTAACCTACCAATGACCTGGCTTTGTTTGTTCAGATGACAGTTCTAAAAGTGTGCAGAGAATATTCCCTTTTAATACAGTTATTTGCCGCAAGCCGTGACCTCACTGCCTGTCAGGGAGCAGGTCTGAATTGGCCCTTTCTCTGATATCGTGACATTGCTTCTGTTGCCTCGATTGTGACCTCTGATTGCATGATACCCCTGAGAGTTCAATTTAATAAGCGTGACTCCTGACTCTTAGCCAGGTCTGCCTTCTTAGGTTTTGTCAGACTCTACTTGTAGTCTGGTCTACATATGCTAAAACACTGCATAGGCTGTCATCATACCATGTGAGTTGTGTGCACTGTATTCAAAATTCTCTTTCAAACATCTCTCATTTATTGCAAATGGAAATATTTATAAAAGCTAACTTGGAATAAATTTTAAAAGTTGTTTCATCCACAGTTGTGGCTGCTCGGGATTTTTGGTTTTTATACCTTTGTACAAATAGTTACTATTATATCACTATATTACTAAGCATGAGAGTTATCTGTGCGTCATACTAATTCCTTACTTTGAGATTTGTTTTATTTCCCCTGTGAGAGTATTATATATTTCTATGACTTCCCATCAACAATATGTTTGTTCATTATAGAAATAGTAGGGGCAAATCCCCTTTTTTCATTGCATAATTAATACAGTTGCACAAGGAGACAGTACTGATGAGCACCCAGAGCACTGTGAGATGTAGTTATTCAGGACTAGTCAGGTGAAAGCTGAAGAATCTGTTTGGAATCCAGGAGAAGGTGAGTAGAATTAAAACTTTTTAAGTATCACTGAAAATGAGATATCTTGGTTTTAGTGACTATTTTGCTACATCATTGCATTCTTTTTTCCTGTTTTCCTCCTCTTCTAGCCAAAATCCTGAAGGAGAGTCTATTCAGAGACCTGGCTGCCTTGAGGATGATGATGCTATTCAGACATTTCTCCAGTTTTAGTATCCCTTGATGCATTCACTGAACCAGAATATGGAGAATTTCAAAGATTTGAAAGAGTTTCAAGAACCGTGGTACAAGTTACAGACAAGTTTCTGTGTTTACTTGCATACATTTTTGTATTCTCATTGCAGATACATATACCTTTTTCTAGCCTCTGTATCAGTACCTCTAACATACTGCTTCTAATCAATGTATTTAGCTTTTCAGACAAGCAGAAAAATCTTGCTGAACAAAATAATGCTTTGTGCTCACTTTTGTAGTTAAATTAAAAAAATTTCTGTAAATATTACCATTTAATATTTCTCTATTTCTTCACCTGTTTTAAAGATTTCTGTTTGCCTTTTCACTCAGATTACTTTGTGTTAAAATTGTTACATCTTGTATGAAAAGGAAACTATATTAGAATCTTTCTTATTAAACAAGTTGTCCGATATAAGGCAAAAAGCAGGTATTGTTACATTCGAACTTGGCAATGAAATGCTGTTCATTCTTCTTCATGACAGTAACTGTTACAGTGGAAGTAAAATCTTGGTTTGGCCAGTTAAATCATATTTAATTCATATACAAAAAAATCATATACAAATTCCCAGGTAAGTTAATACAATTTTAATAGCCTAAGTTAGTCTATAAGGTTGTACAACTCAAAATATAATCGTCTGTTCCCTTATTCTGGAGTAAATAGTGTAAGATTAGCTGTTGAAGTTCCTTAATCTCAAGTGGGAGTTTGCTTACCTAATTGGAATTTATGGGATTTCACTCCTTTTTGGATCAGACCTTAATGCTCTGTAAGTTCCTGTGCTATTTGCAGGAGCTTAGATAATTGGCTGCAAACAAGCAAAGTTAGGAATGGACAACTGTTTTACCTGTTGTTAGGCAACAGGTAAAACAAATTATACTTTTAAGTTAATTAGTTATGGCTGTCTTGAAAGCTATTGCAAATATAAACAGAATGCACATGAGGCAAATTCACCTATTCGGAATCACCATGGTATTTAACACCTACTCTAAGAATAAAATATTTACAATCAAGCTTAAAGAAGATTAAATTATGTTCAGTAATAGACCTGGTTTTTTGTTTTGTTCATTTTCTCATTAAAAAAAAGAATTTAAATAAAGGTCTAAACAAAAGTCTGTAAAAGAACAGGAGGAGTCAGGGCTAATTTATTCCTTTTTCAACTCTGATTTCTTCATTCAGTGAGGTAAATCATTCAAATCCTCTCTGCGTGGATAGAAAAAAACTGTGCCATCGTAACTATAACTGATCCAAAATCAATATAACTAAGTCAGTTCAATTCCCTGGGGGCTGAATACTCTTGAATATGTGTTGGTTTCTCTAAAATTATATACTGTGATTCAATTTTTCATGCATTTACAGGCTGAAAATTTCAGTCCAATTAATCAAGAAATCTATAAAAATACTAAGCTCTTTGAGCCATATGAATTAAGAATTAACCTGGGGCAACTTACAGGCAAATTGTGGTTTTGTTTTGCTTTTTTTACCTGTCCTTCTTTACAAATGGAATTCCCTTTTTTTAATAGATCCATAAGAAACTGGAATTTAATATTGTTTATTTTCTTCCATGATGTATCAACCAGTTAAGTATAACTTAATAAGAAGAATTAGTACTTTTATGTCTATATTTATTTATAGTCACTCATAAGTTTAGTATCTACGGTTATTTTTAAGCTGGATATAAATATGTAAGAATTGTACACGCTTGGGGATTAACTCACTTTATATGTAGAGTCTTAAGGAAAAGAACCATGTCTATCTGAGACTTTTTTTCCATTGAATTCAATGAGCATTAAATCAAGCCTTGTTTATACAATGTTTGGCATAATGACAGGCCTGATCTTCAGTGGTACCTCTGGGTTTTACTATAAAGTAAATTAAACAGCAGCCTTGCACTTAGTCTGTGTAGACTTTGTGTGTATATTTGACAATGTAGAGTAGTTCTGCTGTTATACATTACTGCACTGACAAAGCTGTGAATTGTTGTCACAGTACCTTCATCAAATACCAACAGGTATTTCAAGTCAGCATCAGAAAGTAAGCCAGAAAGAGTTTCACCCACACAAAATAACACACTTTTAAATTGAAAATGGTATGTATACATAATAGATAGAATAGATAACCAATTCATAGGTATTCATAACTGAACTACATATTGACATTCATAGAATAATTTCATTATTTCACTTTCAGTGTTACTCTGCATTGATAAGTACCAATCACATATGGTACTCGTGCATGTCACGTGTTGATGAATATGAGTTCTTAAAAACAAGTTCATATATTATTCAAATAACTATCTAGAAAAAATGTTTCTTCTCAAGAGTAAACATAATACTTTTTTTAACGTACATTCCCAAACTGTCATATAAAATTACATATTTTAATTACTTGCTCATAAAAATTATGAGACAATTAATGTAATAATGTAAGTCAGCTTTACTGGCTAACTTCATGCTGCTCCTGAGTAATGATTTTTCTTTTTTTTTTAATACTTGGCATACTTGTCTTCTTGTCACATAGCAACTTCAAATTGTTATTTTGAACAAATCTTTTGTTGGGTTTGGATTTTTTGGTCCCTTTCTTGTACTTTTAAGTCCTTCAGTACTAACAAAACCTACCTTAATGGTTGTCACACTCAGTAAAATTTATTGTATTTTGTATTTTTGGCCCTCTTGATAGGGGACAACATAGTAGTTAGATCTCCTGTGCTCTTACAAAATGTTCCTTTGCATTTGTTTTTTTGAGAATTCCTTTGGAAGATCTGATGTCTTAAATCGTTTTGCTTGGTTTATTGAATTTAGAGAAAGGTATTCCTCTGGCTTGGACTCCATATGAAGTGATAATCTTTTCTTGCTTGGGAATGCTGTTTCATTACTGAGCAACTACACACTTCTGTTCAAGTTCTTGATTGTTTCTGTCAGTTAATCTTAAGAACTGGAATGTATAGAAATAAAATCTATCAAAAGATTCTGTAAAAAAATTTTTGATGTTATGCATCTCTTAATTTTCTCCTGAGCAATATAAAATCCATTCCTCTTTTCAGTAGGGAATGTCCATCATTAGGGGGTTTATTAATTCCCAAAGATTATGAGAAAAACTATAGATAGGGTCTGTTACTAGGAAGATTTGGGGGATGAGACAGAAAGTATGTGAGAGTGTAGGCGGTAAGGATAAACAAAATAGGCTCAATCTACTTCCATCTTATTTATTCCTTACATTTACTAATGGATAACTAAGCATGGAAATGCTGAACATAGCATTTCAAAATATTTTTTTACTCCTCCTTGATTTCTTTTGGTTCTTCAAGGGCCTTGACTATCCAAAGATCTCTGGGTAACTCTTGGCTATACTCCAAATTTACTTCTTAGCAGCGCTGTTGATGAAATATGCCCATGCTGAGTGGCTGAAGCAGGTAGTATCTAGACTACAGAACACCCTGTTCATAGAAGACTACACAAAACAGTAATGTGAAAGTACCGCATAGTGCTGTAAGGTTTTTTATGTACTTTTTGAACTTGTAAAAGCCTGAGTGGACCTTGAAGAGTGCTGATTGCAGGAAGGAGTAGTTTACATCAGGAACTCATCTCTGTGTGTGCATGTGGGTAGAATATCATCCCTGTAGTTTCTCCATTTTTGTAGAGTTGGGGTTTGGTTTGGGGGTTTTTGTTTGTTTTTTAAGAAAGAACCAACTTAGTTTTTCAAACACGAAGCTATTTCATGTTATTTCCCAACCTATACATAAAACAAGTCTGCCCTTGGGTGACTGGACTGAGAAATGTCTCTGTTCTTTTTAGTTGTAATGCAACTTCTATCTATTTAAGTTCTGGGAGCGTGTGTGTGTCTGTGTGTGTAGGTAGATGCTGAAATACTAAAATTTTCTTTATATACCCTTCATCCTATCTGTTGTCACTTGTTTTACATTTATTCCTGTGTAAAATACAATTTATCTTCACTTTCACCACAACATTAATCCAATATGAAAATTTCTGGCTATCCTAATAGTAATGCTGTTTATTATACTGTTACCACAGTATAAGAGTCCAACATACTGGGGCTGAAGAGTTTGATGTTTGGATGCCTTCAATACTTTCCTTAGTACAAACAAAAATACCCAGAGCAGCTGATACATTTCAACTGAGTGGAGTCAGTGACTATATAGCATTTAATAAAAAATTTAATAAATACAAAATCATAGACTCAGTCACCAGCACTTGATATTTGCATTTCCGAACTTGGAAGGTTTCAAAGAAATTGGAATCTTAACATTTCCAAATGTTTGTGCAGTTTATTCTCCTGCTTTTTCTTCTGCTTTTCTATGGTGAAAATTTCACATGGCCACATTCACTGAGGTTAAAATAAATAACCATAACTATATGTTTAATTCCAGTGTTAAATGACTACTGTAGCATTCTGAAGAAATAAACCAATTTTGCTGAATATTTCCTTGATATGAACGTGCTTGAACAGTAGTCTACATAACTCTAAATGTAATGATTTAAATGGTACAATATTAACCAGTTTAATCAAATGGCAGAATATTGTTCTGTTTTCTGGCTTATTTTTTTAAAGAAGTAATTCTTTATTTGGTGGACAAGGGAATCTCATACAATTTATTAGAGAGTGTGGACCTGTATTAAACCAGTGCACTACTGTTCCTTTATTTTTTCTTCCCACCTCTATGACTTATTTTAATTGACCCAAGCAACCTATTCTTACATTATTATTATTAGCCCTCCACCATTCAATCCCTATATAGATCCCAAATAGATCTTCAAGTTCTTATCCCAAGATTCACTGCCTGAATCAGATCAGAACAGTCATAAATTAGCAAAAAATGAAATCAGCAATTGTATGTGTGGCAGCTTCCTGTACATACCTCAGGTGAAATATGTCTTTAGGTTTCTAGATCAACTCAGAAAGGTGTTGTATGTCTTAGGAAATACCTAGATATGAAACTGATATTGTTATGAAGGAAATTATAGAAGATAAATGAGAAATTGTGTTTGACATAAATGGAGGAGTACAGAAACTGGTGACAGCCCATAAAAGTTGCGAAAGATGTATTAATTGGAAGGAACAGTGTTTAGTGCTGCCTTGAAGTCAGTGCCAGGAAAGTGAAGCTTATGAAGCAATTCAAAGGAAAATGTACCATGTTCACAAGAATAGTAAAAGACATAAGCAATTTAATATGGAGTAGTAGTTTGCAATGTATTTGTGTGATCAGAGGGTTGCAGTGAGAGAGATTCAATATTCAGGAAACACTGGGAGAACTTTATCGACACTATTGTGATATGAAAAGAGAGAAGTAACTTTAAATGAGGTGTCTTAGAAGTACACCATTGAAGATTAAGTAAGACTTGGATTTGCCTCAATGTGGAGAAGGGAACAAATTGAGCATAACCAGGGATAAATACTAATTACTACTGATAAATAGTAGTGGTGCTGTATTCTGCAGAGGCAGGAACAAGTAGCAAAATAGAACAGAATGTGTGGGAAGGCCCAAGTATGAAATCCTGTTTTCCTTGAATTCAGAAGCTGAAATTTGTACAGTTTCAGTGGTTTAGGACTCTCAATGAAAGGGTTCAGCTTTTACATAATCTAATAATAAGACATCAAAGAGGTAACATAGAAAGCACAGGCTGAAATGTGGTAACCACTGAAGCAAGATGAATTAAGTAGGTGAAGCTTTATTACTGGTGTTAATCACACAGAAATAGAGCACAGTGTAAAAGACAGCAAAAAATAGAAATAAAAACAGGGAGAAAAAGGACAGCCAAAATAAAGACTATGGGTTTTAACTGAGAGTGTGGTGAATACCTGGATTTGGTGCAGGAAGAATGAGTGTGAGGGTGAGGTCAAGAACAGTCATGTGGTAAAAAGGAGATGATTACAATAGCAGATGAGGAGATTAGAGAAGAGAAAGAGGTTTGCAGATGGAATAGTAATATAGTAGACCTTATTTATAGTCTGAAAAAAATCTGAAATACCTGGTAAAAAGAGAAAAAGGGCACAAGTTTTAGGAAAAAACCTCAGAATTTTTTTTTTTCCTTTCATTAATTGCTTTTGTAATTTTTGAAAGACGTGCTCTTGTGGGATGATCAGCACTCCCATGTTCAAAACTCCTTGTGATGTAATTGATAATGCGTTTTTAAGCAACAGGAAATTTTGCATGTCATAACCTGACGTGGTATTCTTGTGAAAAAATTCTATTTCATCTTTTATTCGGCTGTGAACTCACTTAGACACTGCTATAAATATTTTTATTTCATTTATTCTAGTCCTAGAGATGGAAGTTGATTTAGTCAAAAGTTACTCAGATGAGAAAGTAACATCTAAAATTAACTAATCCGTACAGTATAGCTATGTCACAAACAAGTTGCTGTGTTTTTAAGATAGAAATGTATGTGTTTCACTATCTGAAAATTCCAGACCTGAGTTGTAGATAAACGAACCTTATCGGGAGATACTATCATTTTAAGTGAAAAGAACTCTGTGTCAATTACTGCCACATGATACTACGAACTGTCTGGAAGTCTTATATATATTGCTAATATAAATGTACTCACTGAATACCTGTGAGCATGCTAAAGACCACTCTAAATACCATTCTTTTTCCAAAACCAGTATTTTGGGCATGTAGTGATTGCTATGTAATGCTTAGGTGATTTAGTGACTTCTGACAAAGTAGACTTTGACAAACGTGTCAAGCTTTTTGTGGAAAAGAAGAAATTCCTTTCATTTCTCTTACATTCTGCTATAAATTTCTGGATGATTTTGGGGGTGGAGGGGTGGTGGTGGTGTGTTTTTATTATTATTGTTGTTTTCCTCTCTGTTTCCAAATTCTTCAGTTTCTTGCCTTGGTAGCAATGTTATTACTCGTGTTGTTCTTGCTTTCTGTTCTGCCTGTATTATACAGATTGTGACAGAAATAATGCCATTTTGTTTGTTGACTAACATATGAAGAAAATGAGATAAAAAGTTGGATTTTAGGTTTGGGATTTAAAGATTATTTATTAATGTGTATTATAACATGGACTCAATAAACTTAAAGGTCTTTTCCAACCTAAATGATTCTATGATTCTATAACATAACTTTATAGAAGACATAGGAAAAATTATAAAAATCCTCACAGGGTATATATAATTTTAATTTTTATTCAGAATAATCTTTTTATAGAATTTGTACACTCATCCACAGTCACACGCACACGCCCTTATAATATATATTGCTGACCAATAAAGTATGCCAGAATACTGACAGATAAGAAAAATTTCAATGTTTTAATAGCATAGATACGAATTTTATACCCAAGCTCAGCTACTTAATTCCTATATTAAGAGCACCATTTCCAGAATACATATTGAGAAAATTAACTCTGGTCACATATTTTTTATATTAAGGGAGGAAAACTTAGAATGCTGAAGAAATTCCAAGCCCTTCTTTCACATTGTAGGTCTTAGTTTTCTTAGTCTCTTACTTTATTTGTATTGTACTCTGTATGAAGCAAGTTTTGAAGTGAATTAAATCACCCTCTAAACACAAAATTTAACTGTGAAAGGTTGGATACAGTGCAGACTTCTCCACACATTTCTCTGTTTCAAGAAACACATGACATAGTAAAGTTAGACCTTTTATCTTCCCATCATCAACAAATAGATTTGAAAAAAAAAATCACTGTGTTGAATCAGGTTCCTCAGTATCCTCTTGCATATAAATTGACAAAAGAGTTGAGTAGCTAACTGGGATTTACAACAATCAAGATCGTTGTTTCCTGGGCATAGAATCTGAAAACTGAAATGCAGAATCTGAAAGATCACCCTGAATGTAGACTTCATGTAACCGTCTTCCTTCTTTTTGTATACTGGCTTGCTGTTAAGAACACTTGCCCTTGCTCTGGGGAACATAGGTATGAGGTACTCCTTAGGCAGTGGGAAACAGGTTTCAGGTACTCCTTAGCCTGGTGAGATTTGAATCTCCAGCTTCCACATGCCAAGCTGTTCCCTCTGGGTATGTTTCAATCCTCTTTTTAAAGCTGACTGCTACAGCTGTGGGCGCAAGATGCAACAATCTTGAAGAAAAACCTATGAGAAGAAAACTGACTTTAGTCAGTGCCCATCTAGAACTGAGGACACTTCACCAGAAGTAGTTCACAGATTCTTAGCCTTTCTCCTTTAACTCAATGGATTATCCAGAGATAGTCTAACTCAAAGTACATGAGTAACATCCACATTTTAAACTGAACATGAGTCGTGCTGTCTCAGAGCATGACCAGCAAATGAATTTGACAGACGGAGGATGACATTTTTCTCGATCCCAAAGTTCAGGTTCTTATGGGTTTGCATATTGGTTTGGGGACCTAGGAAAGAATTTGTTGTTTTCCTGTAATGGTCAGTTCCAAGGACATTTCAGGTGCCCAGGCTCTTCTGAACAAGTTCTCTCTACTTAGATGCCCAAATTCTGCAGGAAAATGGCAGTAGGTACCCCTGAAAGCTGCATTGGATCTGGCCTAAGTGCACAGTATGTGTGTGGATGATTAATTGGCAACACCTAAAAATCTTTACTGTATTAATGCCAAATGTAAGACTATTCCAATCTTAAATTATTAACGTGTGTGTCATGTAAAAAAAGTCAAAAAGATTGAAAGCTTAGAAGTGATAATCTAATGAGGGTACAATACTTTAAATACCGCTGTGATTAATTTAGTTTTTGACGGAGTTATGCCTTCTTTGATGTATTCCTTTTTTCTTTGATATTCTAAGAGTTGTCTGGGTTTAACAATTAAAGATTATAGGTCTGATCCATTTCAAAGATGCAGAATGCTTACAGCTCTTTGGAACTTCTGTGGAATTTGTGTGTTAGTACTTCTACAAAATCAGGTCCAGGTTTTTAAAAAACCCAGAGCCCTAATTTAAGAAAGCTATCAAGCAAATGCATGTTAATGATACTGATACACCAGATCCTCAAACACAGGATGTTCATAAGTGGAATTGAAAAGTGATAATGCTGTGTTTTAATTCATAACATAGTATTTTTTCATAAGAATTAAAAAGAGAGATATTACTATTAAAAAGTAAGAATATGGGTATGTTCCAAATAAGAAAATAGAATATAGTTTTCTGCAGCATTATTAAACAAATTATTGAACAGTGTCTCCCCATTTGAGAAAAAAAGCCGCTATTAACACTAATATGGAACAAGAATACTCTGTTTAATAGCATATATAATTTTAAGAAAAAAAAAACTATTGTGTGCACTTTTGTCTTGGTCACTTTCTTGTTTCAATAATGTTTCAATAATTAACATGCAAAAATAAATAAAAATTAAAATAAAATAAAATTTTATTAAATAAAACCAGTTGTGTTTCAAACATAATTCAGTCAAAAATTCAAACTGCAACTAAGGTAAATTATTAACAATCATTTTTGAAAAATAACTTGCCAAGTTAAAAGTATTCATTTTATTGTAAGTTTTATCATAGCTTATTGTATGTGCATCTTCTTTTGACCATCACTGACACACAGACTCAGACATGAACTTTTAACACTGGTTTTAAATCCCTACATAGATTTCCCTTTTAATGGAGGAAAAGGTAAAAAAAAATTTAGTAAATGCATAAATAATACTGATCCTTTTAATAGAAAGAAGTAGTTCTCCTGAGAAAGATGGTAATACTGGACCAACTTTTCTGTAAATACAGATAAGAAAAAACCTAAAGATAATGTATTGGGGAATTATTCCTCACTGGAGAACATATGCGGAAAAGCAGAAGGCTCAATCTCCAGGACTGCTCTTACGGAGTCATGCAGAATGCTTCTTACTGCTGTTATAAATCAGCATCTTCTTCCTCTGGAGAGCTATAAGGGTACCAGTGTAGCTGCAGACTTGGAACCTATAAATTTTAAAAATTTAAAGGTCAGAAAGCTGTACTCCTGAACCAGGAACAAGGGAAGGCAATATCATAAACCTAGAAAAGAAGAAATGGCTCCCACTTTAATCAAGGAAGGTGATGAACTCTGTAATTAGGACTCTTTATATTTTGATATTTGGCACTGATTGAGCAGTTCACTGCTTGATCTTTTTAGTCAGCCCTCACAACCTCATTTGGGTAGATACAGTGACTCTCCATCAAAGCTTTTCATTTTCTGTCTTCCTGAGGCAAATGAGAGTTCTTTACATCAACTGAGGATAAATTCTTCTGCCTAAGTTCTAGTCTGTGAGTCACTAACAAGATATACATGACTTCATATTCTGGACCAGGACCTTGCCTAATTTTAATAGGTTAATTATGGGTTTGGCAATTGAACATGTTCAGCCTAGGGAATGGATTTGGTTTGAATAGAGATTCTCTATACCAAGATAAATGGAGAGCACAACCAAAAGACATTTGTATTGCAGACTACAAAATAAGAAGCTATGATACTTTAACAATATTCCCTTAGAGCTAAAAGATGAAAGCAATGAGCTCACTGTAAAACCAGGTAAAATGCAAGTGAGGAGCTACATTTCACAGCTTATGCAAAGTAAATTATAATTTTTACAGGAGGAAAAGTTTAAAAAATACTACAGATAATGTAGCAAACCTCTTACAAAGGTAAGTTGGTGAATAGCCTGTAACTTCAGTTTATGTTGTCAAACCATGAATGAAAACTACGGCTTAAAATATGAGGAAACCATTCACCTCAAAGGCAGTTCTGACATC
Organism: Aptenodytes patagonicus; assembly: GCF_965638725.1. NCBI lineage: Eukaryota > Metazoa > Chordata > Aves > Sphenisciformes > Spheniscidae > Aptenodytes > Aptenodytes patagonicus. Next base: position 47,312,145 of record NC_134949.1, read on the forward strand.
CCCCCCTCCTTTACAGTTATTGATAGTTAAATCATTCATAGTGGGCAAATTGACTTGATACAAAGTGGAATGACCTACATTCTTTGCTGGTTCAAGTGCAAAAGGACATGTATGCTCCTGCAGTTTACTAAGCAACTTCTAGTAGCTGCTGAATTTACCTTTCACTGAGAGAAAGAAAAATCTTTAAAAGGAAAAAAGGAGTAATCAGCAAGAGGGAAGATAACTCAATGTCATCTGAAATGAGATTAAAGAGAAAAACAAAATACTTTGGTACCAAAAAAAAAAAAAAGTTTTCTGATGTCTCATAAAAGCCCTGAGTCAAAGGTGCCAAAAAGACATAACCTATAAAGTTGATGTATAAGGACAGAAAATAAAAAGTTATTCTAATCCATGAATATCCCCATGCAACAATGATGCTTCCTCTGCAGGCTCTTCCTTATGCTTCAAAACGTATGGTATTCACCAGAATGGTCCCAAAAACTGAAGGATCTCCACAATTGTACAGCTTTTTTTCATAATGTTACTATTTTATTCTCTGTCTTTGGGTATCTTTTGTGATCCACAAGTAGGTAGTAATTTGTGAAAAATAATTTCATTTATGTATGCAATTGCTTTGAAATCCAGTATCAGAAAGTGCCATTAAAGTGTCGTAATAATTCATATCAGTAAAAGGCAGATCAGAGGAATAAGATTGTCATGTGTCCAGTCTTGCATATAATGATGATTTTTTTACCTTATAGTTCGGTAAATAGAATTATAAATATACATGAATGTGTATTTTTAAGCATAGAGATAGCGCAGTAAGCATTCACAGATGCTATGACAAGCAATTTATGTATAATATATATTTCCATAGATATGTCAGAATAAAGGAGAATCTTATTTCCCAATAAAAATAAATTTATTCAGAAGGCCAATATTTAATCCCAAAAGATAAAGTAACCATAAAATTCAAGTTTAATGTAAAAGTCTTTCTCAAATATATCTGAAGAAATTCAAGTTAGTTGGATTCTTTGCAAGAAAAGGAAGTAATTGCCTTTTTTTTAAAAAAAAAAAGGCAATATGCTCAAAGTTTATCTGGGGAATCTTAAAAAAATGATATTTTAAAATAATAGTGAAAGACAGGAGTATCTTTTTTCCTCCCCAGGTAAAAAAGAAGAATTTTCTCAGCTGGATACTACTTTGGATGAGAAATTACAAAGGAGAAAAGACTTTACATACCAATGGCTTCATACACAGCTTTTGGATTATGAAGCAGCCAGTTCCAAAAATATGAAGTGGTGAGGTCATTGCCTTTAAATTAGATTTTTTTTTTTATTTTAAATTTATCTTGTAAAGTGAAACCTAGGTTAATAGTTCTAAAACAAACATGACTTTGTAGCTAGCAGACAGTACACCGTATTTCCGGGTCCCAAACATAGCACCCTATAGAACTGGTTTAGTAGTCATTATACAGATACATCTTCCATGGTGATAATGAAATGATACACAGTGCAGAATCTTACAATAAATATCTACATAGCTTTATGCTAGCAATGCAGTGTTTTTTGTATTATAAAGAGAATTGAAAAAAGTGCTTATTCATCATATATTTTATAACTTTATTGGTATATATTATGGTTTTATGTAATTAGATCAACTGTAACATTACCTATATTGTTAGATTTGATTAAGGAAGTAAAAAACACACTTTTTAACTAGATAGTATGTATTTATATTTTGTCTTCAAAACATAAACCCAACTTTTACATCTTCATAGTATACTTTAGTAAAATGTTGTAAACGTGTACCTTCTATATTTAATTTTGGTTATTAAACAGGTAAAATATCAATACAGTTAAAGAAAAGGTTAATCTCATTCCCTAAACTAACATGAAGACATAGTAAGTATATTTTGGTCATAAATTCAATATAAACCATTGATATCTTGGTGAAGTCATTAGTAGACACAATGCCAAGCACCTCTAATAAAACCAAACACGGTGTCAGTAGGCAAGCAATGGATTTAGTGTAAGCATTTTAACTTTATTTTCATTAAAGATGTATTTAATTTGTAATTAAATGGACTGCATATTGTTATGTTTTGTATGGAAAAATAGTCCACATTTCTAAATTTTATCAATGACTGTAGGAAGTATATGCAGCGCATATTCCTTAGAAAATATTTATCTGTCAGTCATGTTCCATAATTGAAACACTCCAAGCGTTTGTTTAAGATAACTGTCATGACTTTTAATTTGAACGAAAACACTGGAACAGAACATGTAATGATGTTTGAAAGTAAGAAGACAAGGAAATTTAGAAAAGAATTTTTTTAAATGTTATTATGTTACCTCTGCAGGTGTGTGCTATGCACTAGTAATTGTACTGACATTTTTTAAGATTATGATACCATTTTTGAATGTGGCAGAAGTCCCACTGATCTCCATTGGAACATCACTGGTAGACTGTTTAGAACAGCTGATACATTTATGTAACTGAAAACAATTTTATCCCTATGTAAAGTAATGTGACAACTGATTTGGCTATAATTTATGTCAGTACATGCAAAAATTCATGCATGGTTGCATTTATTGACATTTATATTTTTAAATTAGTATTCTATCATAAGAATAAACAATATTTGTTGTTAATAATTTATTGATTTTAATGTTAAGTACAAACATTTTAATATTAATTACTCTGATTCTTTAACATTATCAGTTAATATTAATTACTCTGATACATCTTAACCATGGAATTATTTTAAATAGTATCATTTCTACTTAAGCAGGAGTGTTTCCAGGAAAAGATTCTGTCCAGGTATTTTAGTGAACCCAGTACAGTGGAATTTATTGAAATTTCTATTCTACATTTTTCCCAGCTGTCATTTTTTGCCTGAGTTAGATCCTGCGATACGTGACAGTAGACGAGTACAACTTGTGGTAAGAACTTCTTTCCTTGTGGGATTTTGCAGAATTCAGCTATGCCTTGATCATGTTTTCAAATAATACTTGGTGTAAAAGCAACCAGGAGATTTTTTTGATTGAATATAATTCTTTAATGTTGTCTCTATTTGGCAATCAAGTCACCCATTGATGGAGATCAGAAGAAAATGTTTGAGCACAAGAACCCATGTGTGTACATAGGGTTCTAGTTTCATAATCTGATACCGGTTTTGTTTTTAAGACATCAAATGCTACTGTGTGTTTTTTGAAAGCTTCTAAATCAACCTTTTAAAAAATGTTTTAAAAAAATTAAATATGGTTCAACACTAATTACATTATTGACTTAAAACATGTATTCTTGTCAATCAGACAAGTTTAAATGTTCTTAAATTCTGTAAGTCACATACCTAAATCATTCTAATATGCCCACAGTGTCATTTATTAAAAGACAGTAAGTTGGACTAGTACAGTGACATTATTAAAAAGACTTATTCCTACAATTTCTTTTCTATAGTTTTTTACATCATAAAATGCCCTCTACTCTTTTCATGATTCATTCTTTTCTTTGCAGCATTTAAAAAAAAATTGTATTTTCTGAAATGGGTAGTTCTGCAGGTTGGCAGGAGGGGGAATATGAGCATTTTAACAATCTGAAGATTTACAAAATGAAAAGACTCAGTGTCAGAGATACCCCAAAGTTTCTTTGATAGTGAGCAGGGTTATCATGCCTACAGGCCAATTTATACTATACACACACACACACACACTTTTACATTTTATTGCCAAATTAGCAATATTCTTGTTGATATAATTATGTGGGGGTTAAAAAAATGGGGCAAAAACTTGCATACTCTACAGAATTAGTGTCTTATATTCATATATATAATGTAAAATGTTGCATAAAAAGTATTTCCCAGTTAGATGATGTGTCATATGCCTCATTCTGTACTCTGAGCAATCTTGGTCCTTTCTAACCTCTGTCTTCCTTAGCTTCACCACCTATGCAATATGCATGTTTTGGAAATGCTTCCATAAACTCTTCTAAAATTCACTGCTGAAAAAATGCTTTTAAGATTTAGATGCTACTATTACTATTCTCTTTAAGTCAGATTTTGTCAAAATTTTTTCTCTGGTGTGGGGTGTGTCCAATTCTTAGGTTGCTGTTAAAGTTTAGTGGCTGAAATCATGAACCAGGCAACCGTTGTGATGGGTTTTGGTTGCAGCAGCACTAATAGTTATTTGTTAGGTGAAGTCTAAAACAATAATTGCTCTAATTCGAGCAAATCATAATCTAATAATGTTATCTAAACTACACATTATGTAATTATTGGTAAGCATATGTGCATATAGGTAGATTGTATCTTATTTACAGTAAGCAGTTATATCCACAAAATACTGCTGAAATCCCACAACAGTATTATGTGGTGTGCCCACATAACTGGCAATGTTATGGGATTGTCACAGCCTGTGCCACATAATTACATAGCTGTTCCACATGAATGAAATACAGAGAAAATGCAATAGAAGGTCAAAAAATAGAAAACGAATAAAATGTATCTCTAATGCAGAAAGCAGTACTATATAAGCAATGAAGTAATGATGTGGTTTGTACACATAGAAGGCTGGAGAATTATGGTTTTAAAATTTATATGGGTTCTCTTAACATTTAAAGGTTGAAATGTGAAATGTGAACATACTCCTAATACTTTTGCACAGTAACTTAGTTAAAAGCTATGAAATCTTGACAAAAATGAAGTTAACGCTTAGCTGCAATCATTACCAAAAAGTAGGAAAAGTTCTGGTAAACTGAAAGAAAGAGGAAAATATACATTTAAAAAAAAAAAAAGGAAAAGAAAAAAAGATAATTAGAAGAGGAAAGCATTCCTGGGCATTTCCAGTAGTTTATTCATATGTCTCATGCTTGACCATAAAGTTTCCTGGTGTGTAATAGGATCCCTAATTTGTATGTGTTACATAAGCCTGCATTCTGAAAGTACTAGATTAATATAATTTTCTGACTGATATTTGTGCACATTCCAAGAATTTAAGACACTCTTTTTCATGGATACAAAATGGTATTTCAATGGTTGCATATTAACAATAAAGTCTTAGCCCTTCTCATTGGGGAATAAACCCTATGTAGTAACCTGCAGTAAATCTAAGACCTTGTTATGTTAATTGTGATCATTTTGATGATTTTGCTTACTACTACTACTACGTAAGTGCTTAGGAAGGCATGCTGACTTACAGTTTAAACTGGGCACTTGAAATTAATATGATTCTGCTGAATGACAAGTAGGAAGGACTTCCTGATTCATCTTTGTATGTAGTTTAAGTTACCTACATGGTTAACCACTTCACTATTAATCAGTATCTCCAAATCATTAAGATATAACTTGAATTTAAAAGCACTTTTTACCTCAGACAGTTTCAGAATATCTTGATAATTTAACATAGGAATAGACAAATATTCAGATGCAGAGCTGTATTCAAGGCAAAGATTCCTCCTCATTGAAATTAATTTCCAATTAATTGGAAAAAAAAGGTTTGTAGTAATAAAACTAAGGGAAAAAAGTCTGAAGAGTTAAATATGGTGATCACTACAGTTGGAAGTCCAATACTGCACTCTGTGAAAAAGTGTACCAGTATCTTAAATTTCTTCCAAATTTTTGGCTCTAAGCTATAAATGTAAACGGGAAGGTTTTAATTAGCTTCAGAGCGCTTTCAATCAGGTTCTTTACAAACCTGAAATTAAGTTTACTCCAGTGATTAATACAACCTTAAATATTACTCTGACTGTAATTGGGTGAAAACACTTATTTTTATTTGAAAGAAAATAACAAATATTTTACATCAGAGCGCCAGATAGCCCTATTAAAATCTAGCATATAACATTGAATATTGTTGTCTACAAGATGATGAAGCCTCAGATTCTGTGATGGTAGGGATTGGATAATAATTCCGTGGAAAGGTTAGTTGTTTAAAATACTGTGGCCTCCTGGGTCTTTGGGAATTGGGACATTAGAAAACTTCTGCTGTGTGTTGAAACAGGTTAAATGGAAATAAGAATGATCAATTCCATTGGTTTGAATCTCTCTGAGCATTACAGTGATTGCATTATTTCTACTAAGGAAAGACTAAAAGCTTTCTATTTAAAGATTTTGAACAAATGGAGCTCTCACAAGCTTAAAGCAACTGTAAATATTCAGGCCAAAAATATAAAGAGTTGGCAGGATAAAACTGTGACTCTTTTCAAAGTTTCTTGACACTGCTATGGAAGAGAAAATAAAATATTGATGTTAACAGCAATAATACAGCCTGCTACCTGTGCAAAGCAAAACTTTAAAATCATGGTCATTAAACATATAAAAGGCAAGCTTCAGAAAACAAGGGATAAACTTTCTGTGCTGACACAAAGGGTACACAGTCACTAAGGAAGAACGTAAAATCTCTGTATCTTTGGAGTTGTTGCTTTGTAACTGCATGAACTTTTTAATGAATTTTACATTGAACAGTGACTAGGTAAAGACAAAGAAATGAAACAGCTCTCCATTTCATCCGAGTTCTCTAAGTTAGGCTGGACTACAAAGCCTGTCTGCATTGGTGCAATGCTGCTCTTGGTACAGTGAGCTGGTTTGAACAGGAAGTCTGGAGATCGTCTCCTCCAGAGTAGCCTACAACTTCATAGTAATGGCATTTTCCTGAGAAAAAGGGAGCTGTAGGCTTCAGCCCCCCGAGGAAGGAGTTGAGACCCAGTCTCTTGATTCCTGATTGAGCAGTCTAGCTACTAAGATATTATGCAAAAGTTTGGTGACATTACCCCTAGCATAGTCTTTCCTTTTTTGTTGTTTGTTCGTTTGTTTTTATGAAAAATGGACTCTACTCAGTTAGACACCTAGCTTCTGAAAGGATTTGGGGCTTTTCAGCCCAGATAGAGGAATGACTTAATCTGCCTCCTGGACTCCACTTCCGAATGTCCAGAGACTAGAAAATTTATGTCCTTATGTTCAGTACTTCCAGCTGACGGGCTCTGCACTGGGGCTTTTGCAGATTGCTCTTCTGCAGTGTCTGATTTTTCCTCGTCATTATTACTGGCCTTCAGTATCTAGTCAACAGTATTGTTAGGTGGCTGCTTTTGATGTTGAATAGCTTTTCATTTCAAGGAAAGGCAGTACTGGCTGAGTAAATGTGAAGTCATTTCTGCAGAACTAACAATCTACCATTTACAGTGTGTGGTATCTTCCAGGTCAGTATTTTTAACCTTTGCCCTACATGTTCCCAAAACAAGGACCCACGGCTAAAATGAAATACAATTTTCATTTCTATCTTGCTGTATTTATGTGCAGGTACATTGCCTCATGCCAAAATGTACCACCACTGGATGCTAGAAGTTTATAATTAATATAATACTCTTACCTAAAGTATAATTAAAATGCTGTCTGATGGTTATGGTTAATTAGCAAAAAACTAAAAGATTAAATTACTTACTGAGCCCTTGACTGATTGAACTGATACGTGTCCTGGATAAAACATAAATATTGCAGAAAATAATCCAATATGACATCTCTGACATTCAACTGTAACTTAAATTATAGACTGGTCAGTAAATGATCTTAAGCTGTTTAAGGTTTCATCAGCCGTCTGCAAGATTGATTTTCTTCAAAATTACTGTACTAAAATGTTTTCTTTTGTTGTTGCACTGACTCAGATCACAAACCACAATTTTAAGATCGGCTCTTATTTACAAAAGTGCTTTGACATAGTGCATTTGTTCAGCCTAGGCAACAATAAAGGATTGTGGTATCATTTTGAAGAAGGTTGTTTGACAGACCCTGTTTGTTTATTTGGGGTAATGTGAGCTGCATTCAGAAAATGTTATATTTTGTTTCATGATTGTGTACATTCTCTCCCACTGCTTCCAGGCAAGCCCTGTAAGCAGAGAAGACACGGATTTAGACCTTGTTTCCATGGCCAGTGGAAGTGCTTTGACTGAGAACAGAGAAAAAAATAAGCAGCCACACAGACACTCAGCAAGATCTTCAAGTAAGTTATGGTTTTTTTCAATATCAGTTTTAAAGATCACTTTAAAATGCTAGGTGGAACTGAGCATGCTTGGAATCCCTAATAACACGTGCTACTTATCTTTATGTTTCTTTCTTACCTAAAACCTTTTCATACGTTTTCTACAGTTATGTTTAAAAACTGCGCTATTAATTTCAATAGACTTTCCTCTTGTGATTTTAACCCACGCGAAGTTCCCTGTGACGCATGCTAAGTCTTCTGATGATCAAGTTCTTAAAAGATTTTCTTTTCTCTAAATTATAAAACAGTGGTTTTTTTAATGTTCTCCTTCATTTTTTTTCCAAAAAACGTTTGAAAAATACGTTCTATTAACTGAATACCAGAACACATATCCTGATCAAGCCACCGATTTCTGTCCTGTTGATTACCAATTATACTGTAGTACGTGCATCCTACTGAACTTACTATAGCTCAGTGGCAGAGGCTCCTTTTAAAGCCTTATATTTTTACCAGTCAATATTATACAAATCACCAGAAGAATCTATATATAGAAAAAATGAAAAAATAATACTTGAAAGTCATAAAATGGTAGCATTTTAAGTTTCATGTTTTATTTTGTGTGATATAACTGAAGAAAATATTAATATACTTCTACTAATATGACATACTATATTTTGTCATTTGTGTACAATGTATTTTCCAAATAAATAAAACTCCAAACCCCCAAAATGTACGTTACAGAAAATATAAGCAGTATTAAATAAGTATGGCAAAATTATTAAAATTCCTAAAGCTGTATAAGTAGTGAAGTTTCTTGAAATTCTTTATGTCAAAATAGAAATCAGGTTATTTCATAAATTAGATGTAATTGCTGGATTTGGTTTTTTGATTATGTTTTCATATATACTGCCTTTTCACTTTCAATGAAAAATAAATTAAAATTCAAGGAAAACATGTAAAAATACTTGATATCTCTACTTTTCTGACATAGTTTGTAAAGGCTTTAGAATAAAGATTTATTTACATTATATTAGTCCACCACAGGCAAAAAATAACAGTGAGTACAATTTGTCCGTGCTTATTCACTTGATTTACATGCCTAAAATTAGATTAGATAAAATTTATCATCCTAGTCTAAGTTAATTGCATCCATGGAGAAAGAATATGATTCTTTCTCTCTGCCTGCCATCTTAGAAAAGAATGAATTGTGTCCTGAGTTTTCCTGTTTCTCTCCATTGGCTAGTGATGACGCCCCACCATTTAAATTAGATGAGATTCCTAACTGCTAAGATCCTGAATTTAGATGAGACCAAGTCTAAGCTACTGATGTCAATGGCAAAATTATCATTATATTCATATATTCAGAATAGAATGGATGCATATCTTGAATAATTGAGTTAAATAGTATACACTGCATTCATATTCATGTATAACTGCTGTCTAGATTGTAACTTACACTATATCGCCATCCAGAAAAATAACTAATAAGCTCTTTCAACGAAGACAGGCATGTAGAACTTGCCTATGTTAGGAGCTTGGGAACAGTAAAGAAAAAAGTGTCATTGTATTTTACTTTCAAAAAGAAGAGACTAGGAAAGGAGCAAGAAAAAGCAATCAACTGGCAGAGTCATAAGTATGAGAGACAGGCAGTTTACAGTGTGGTAATATATATGTATTTTCATAAAATACACATCTACTACAGCACACTTACATATTCATTCTTCTTTCAGTAGTCCAGGAACTAAGGAAAAAAAGGCCCAGGTCTTACGTCTTTCTACATACGTTTCTGTATGTGCATCTATATAATTTTTTTCACCATGGATTTGAGAAATTAAACAGTGATGATACATTAAATTATAATGCATATTATATATAAAACCAGACATTACTATTATCTTTGTACAATATATATGCAGTATATAAACATGTTTATTATATTATATTAGTTCTCTTTGCCAAAGACACTTGTTTTTCAGTGATCGAAAATAAGTTGTTAGTCCTGTGGTATCCTTAATCTGAAAACATTAGAAATTTGCCTTTATTTATAATGTATTCATTATAAAATACTTTCCTGTTGTATTGTCTCCCTTGGTTTTGCTTTCTGCAATATTTATTAAAGAAGCCTAGAAACTATTTTAATGATTTAGTAGGTGTATTCCTTTTGAATTAGCCTGCACTTGTTTACAGAAGAGCTTAGAAAAGATGCTGTGACCTTAGAGGTGCTGCCATTTGAATAAATTGTTAAATCAATTTCTTGTACCATTTTTTCAGGAGAATTCAGCCTCAATGGTTTGACAAGCTTTAATTAATAAAATGTTACTAAGTTCACTTTGCAACATCCATAATCCTGGTTGTTGCTCAGAATCCTTTTTAATTATTGGTAGAAAGTCTTCGGCAAACTGTGCCATACAACTGAGAGAGATGTTAGTATGTATCAGAGATATTAGTTGGGGGTATCATATATGTTTCTTATATATCATTTGTAATTCAGTAATTGTATCAATAAATTGTTGAGATCCTCCGAGCTGAAAAGTGAGGTCTAAAAATGCAGGATAAATGATTTTTAGGTATATTTACTCAAAAAAACCTCAAATATATATGATACTGAAATAAAATGCATTTTATATACTACAGGGACATGACTGTACATGAATGCTCATGTTTTTGTAAAGACAAAACATACAATGCTTCAAAGTTTAATTCAGAGGTTTTTTTGGAAAGGCTAAGGCAAGATTTTCAGAAATATTTTGAGGGACTGCCCAACTTTGATGTACTTTTTGTAGATCTTATTTACCAAAGGTAGGTTCTTGGAATTTCTGGTTAAAGAATTTTAAGGTTTTTATCATGCAAATTTACTATTTTTTTCTGAAAAAGCTGGATGGGATAGATTAATCCTAAACTAAATTAACTCTGTTCCTTGACAAAACAAAATGAATTAAGGAATAAAGGAAATGCTGCGGACATAGTATATATCAGTTTAAGGAAAGCATTTGTGTACTTAAAAGTATTTGATGTTGTTCTATGTTATATGTTCAAAGGGAAAATTGACTGTGCATTAAATTCACCCAGTATTTTAAAAAAAAAAAGAGTAAAAAAATATATATAACCTAAAGAAAGAGTAGCAATTGTTCAGTTAGACTAATTAGTTATCAATCTAATTTAGAACCTTGCCTCTATTGATGGCCAGTATGTTATGTTCTCAAATATACTACTTTATATTCCTTCCAGAAATCATAGTTATTTCCTTATGCTCCCTGGTAGCTAATTTTTCTTTTCTGTTTCTTGAGGTGGGGTTTTTGGGTGGGTTGTTTTTTTTTTTTCCATTCTTGTCTGACCACTGCTAAGATCTTAATCTCTGTCGTACCTATGGCCAATAAGTTGCAAAAGTAGGTGTGTTAGAATGACCTTTTGCTGATTATATTTTCTGCCTTTCAGTTTCACATAAACTTGCCTTGCTTTTGTAAAAAAGGGCAGAAAAAAAGTTCTTTTTCCCTGATGTATAATTTCTCTGTAATGCACATACATGAGCCATGATGGTTAGTGGCTTACAGTCAGAGTTGTGCAAGATTCAGGTATCAGTCCTACACTCATTGGTATTTTTATTAACTCCATAAATATTGGTGTGAATTGCTGGTTATATTTTTTTTAAATACTTTCATGAACACTGGCAGTGTAGTCAGCACTAAGTTGCAAGATGGGCATAGAAATATTTTGCAAGAATTAAAAGTTAAGTAATTATTTTATTATACATAGCTAGACAGGATGAATTTTTTTATACTAATGTCCAGTTTGTGAGTAGGCTGTGACAATCATCAGCTCCATTCTATCATCCTAATCTGGTTCTGGCCAACCAGTGTTGGACTTTTAGATGAGTCTCCTATGTATTTACATTGTCTACCTGTCATCACAATGTTGTGGTTTTCTTTTCTCTGCAAATCTTAAACTTTGTTTTCATTGTACTTCTTGTCTTGTGAACTGCAATCTTTTGACAGCAATTTCCAGAAGCATCAGAATTTGAAAGTGGAATGCAATGGGAGCTATGCCTCTAACTGTTATTTAAAATACTGCCCAGAATTCTTAATTCTTGTCTTCCCTGAATTCTAGTCTTTCAGGGAGCCTCTGATATCAGTGAAACACTGCTTTCCAGGAAAAAAAAAAAAAAATTTGGACCTGAATCTTGTCATTCCTTAATCACCCCTAGTTCAAAAAATGGCCTTTAAATACTATCCCCACTACAAAACATTTATCAATTTAATTTCTGAGATAAATTCAACTTTACCATTCTGTTATTCAGTGGAATTAAATTAATGAAGTTTAATAATGCCTTTCTTACAGTGGAAAGACTTCAAACTCACGCTAAAAAAAACCAAACACAGTAACTTTTATTTGACTTTCCTTTTTACATCTTTCTCTCAATTCTTATTTTTCCTCTTGTCAAAACCCCCACCTTGATTTTTTTTGCCTTCCTTTCTTTTGATAATGAGAGCCCATAGAAAGTCTTCAACTTTGTTTTAAGCAGTGTATGGTACAGCTTCGCTTTTTTAAAAATTCCTGCTTTCCTGCTCCTTTCTCCTTAGCATTAGTATTGTCTATATATTCTGGTACCATAACTGCTGTCTTTCATTTAGGATTTGTAAACTCCCTGTGTGCAGTAAACATCTCATTTTTAAGCTCTCTCTTCATGCCTTTGGTCATATTTTACCGAGGGGTTTCTGGTGGATTTTTTTCTTTCTTTCTTTTTTCTTTTTCTTTTCTTTTTTTTTTTTTTTTTTTTTGCTTATGCAGTCTGAATTAGAAGTTTGCCATGTTATAGAAACTGAATAAGAAACATCTTAGAAACATGGGATCAAATATGAAGGTACTTATTTAGTAGTCTTTTCAATTTCTCGGCATTTACCTGCTTAGTAGACTTCCTAGAAGATAATGGTAAAATTTATGCTTTCTCCTTAGAAATGTGTAGAAATGCTGTAAATTTGTAGAGAATATTTACATTACAAATTACTTATTATCATCAGCAAAATGCTGAACCCAATTTACCTTAGAAATCGCAACTGCTGCCACAATTTTAGGAATAAAGCTGTCTCTTCTGTAAGCCACATCTGATTATATGACCACATGAATGTTAGTGGACAAGTATTTTGTCCAATAAAAGATAGTGACATGATTCCATACTATTAATATTTTTGTGCTCAGAAAGTGAAGGCATAAAACGGATGAATAAGGGTTCTACAGTTCTGAAGTAATTACAATTTACCAGGCTTTGATAACAAGTAGAAAAGCATGAATATTGTTTTAAACATCCTTTCAACATAATATTTTTTTCCATGCAGATACCTCTGTACATCTTACCAGAATACAAAATATGCCTCAGAAAAAAAGCTGTCCATCCACCATACATTAATGCATAGCATATATTTACATGGTCAGAGGAAAACAGTTAGAAACTAATGAAACCTGTGTTATAGGCTGAAAGAATACAAAATAGCCTCAGTCTGGAAACCCGTAGACATGTTAGAATAGAATGGTACCTAGGCAAAAAGCCATGCAGAAGGATGTGATAATTTAGCAGTGGCACAACTCCGTATGAATTTGAAGTTCTTTGATGACTTCCAAACAAAAGCTCACTCATATCCTGTGAACTTATGGTGCAGGTAGATAAAGCTCATAATCTTAATATTGTGTCACATCCAAATTTTTCATCTGACATTGATGCTTTCTTTTAAATAATTGGTAAGAAAAATCACTGTATTAGAAATTAATAAATCAGTACAATACTCTTCATTATATTTTAAACATTCTTCAGTATACTGAACTTCACTTGATGCCCTATATGTGAAAATACACAGCACAATGGAACTTGTTCATGTGCAGACTTGCACATGATACTAAAACCTACTTTTCTGTGTATGGTAAATGTATGGTGCTGACATTTTATCCACATGAGAGAAAGTATTTGAGTGCAGATTCAAGAGTTTTGGCTTTTTTTCCCACTTCTGTCACTAGCCTGTTAGTTGGTATTAGGAATGTCATTTTGAATCTATATACATCAATTTTCCTACCTGCAGAAATAATAATCATGATATATACCATCCTTGTATAATGTTTATGTATCTGCTGATGAAAGGATGATAGCATCATTAAGTTTAACTGTTAGGAAAGGGAAGGGGCCTCCTCCTCATTTGTGAACTGGATAAACTATTTGGAAGCTGCCATGTCAACAAAGGAGTAATGTTACAGATGGATATACACAGGTACAGCCATGCAAACAACAAACTAGTTACAGTATGGTCACAAAATCAAGGGGTATATCAAATGGTGGAATGATTAATTCACAAAATAAATATAATTGGTGACAATGTATGTCTAACTCTCATTCTTTCAGAGTTTCTTAAATTCAGTAACTGATTCTTTTTTTCTTAACTGGGGAGGTGTTGTATTCAGTAACAATAGAAATGCAGTAGTCCTTTGAAGAAACGTTAAAAATTCAACAAAGAGTTTATAATGATGAAATTAGGAAAGATCAGGTATGTACCATGAATTTCTTTCCAGTATAGATATAAATCCTGTGTTTGGAAGTGAAGTAAATCAGCATATGTGTTATTGTTTATGTGTGCAGAGAGCTATTTATCTTAATATTATCTGCTTGAGAAGAAGGCTTCTCTCAAAAATAAACATAAAATTGTGAAGGTAAAAGTGAATTTCTGAGGTGGCTTAATCAAAGCCAGTAAGCCAGATTTCAGTATGATACATGCATCTAATACACAATGCAAAAAACTTCAAATTTTTACTGTTTTTTTTTTCTATTCACAGTTATAATATCTGAGTATTTCCCTGTTCTTGCAGTATGCAATCTTAATAACTTACATTTTTTAAAAAATTTAAGGAAACACACAGATAGGCCTGGCTCATCAGTGTAATTCCATTGATTTCCATGCCCAAGTGTTTTAAAAATTTGACTAGTGGTGAGTGTGATTAAGAAAAAGAAAATCTGGACCAAGAAACTACTTGTATATAATTTTGCATAACGAGAATACTCGTGCATGCAAATTTGACATATTCTGCCAGATCAGGACTTTTTTATATTTGTTAAACACAGCTGAAAGATACTGCTTCCCTAACCATTTGAAATTACTATTGAGATGAATATATATTTTTCTAAGTATTAGTTAACTATGGAACAGCACATACCTAATCTTTTTCAACAGATTACAGAATGATTATTTACAAGATGCTGCTTAATTCACTTTGAGATTACATATTTAAAAAATTACCTAAATGCAGATTTTAAAAGGCACTTAGAACTTGCTTTCATTAAATTTAACAGGCTAGGGACAAAAATGATACATTATCTCATGTAATTTCATCATCTGTGTTTTGAATTATGGAAATAATTCAAGAGCTATGTATAACAGATACACAGAGGCATTTCCTAAATTTTAACTGCTTAATTTTACAGCCTGATAGTCTTTTAGTAGGGTTTGGGAGTTCTTAGCGGGGGGGGTGTTTGGTTTTTTTAAAGAGAAACCAGGTTAAAAAAAAAGAGAAAATCCATTCTGAGGCATTGACTTACGTGTAACTTAGATACCCACTTGGAACCTTGGAACCATTAGACCCACCACAAGGATTTCTGTCATATGGTATGAATAAATAATAACAATTTTAGGCTTCTTTTGCTGTGGGATATTTGTCAAGTAGCTTCAAAAAATATTTCTCAAGTCATTGCACAGAAAGACCTAGTAATGAATGTTGGGCTACTACAGAGTTGTTGCATTGGATGGCAAAGATGTGTCTATAGATTTTTTCCCCAAGACAATCTTTCTTTCCTTGTTTTTTTTTCCTTCTAATTTATCTCTTTTTCATTGCTGATTTTTCCACACTTGTGTTCCCTAATCCTTTCTTTTACTATGAACAATTCTTGTTTCTGCTCCTCCAACTTCTTATTCCAGCATAAGCTTCCTCTCCCATCCACTCTTAGGCTTCCTATCCACAGTTGCCATTGAGTCTTGTGTTTGTTTCCACAGATCCTTGTCTGATTACCTTTTTTTTCTCTCTCTCTATTCCCTTTTGTATCCAGCTATTCCTTCCCAGTATTCCTCAGATTTCATCATCTCCTAGGTTAAATCTCCTCCAAATTTGTCCTGATTTAGTGTACTATTTAGGCAGATCTTGAGTCCAGACTCTTAATCTACTTATTCTCTGTATGCTTTCTTATCATCACCTGTATTTTCACTTCTTTTAATTATGTAAGTTCTGAGAGTTAGGGCCCATCTAGTGCCCCTTAATCCATTTTCTTTATTCTTAGTTCCCCTTTGCCAATTCACAACTTTCTTCTTCCCCACGTTTTCTCCCTGCTCTCAGTGTCAGTCTATTTGTCAAGTCATTCTAGTCTTTTGTGCCAGCTATGTCAGGGTATTGTTTGCCAAGTTAGCCTTAGTTTCTCTCACCTTAACTGCAAGTCAGTCTCATTTCTCTCTCAGGTTTTAATTCCAGCCCTCTGCCTCTTCTCTCAGTCTCCTTCCTATAGGAGCTTTGGTTCTTATCCTCTCCATGGTTCCTGTAGCTAGGCTCCATCCACCACAGAGAGCATGAAACAAGCAGGCTCTTAAGTTCCCTGACCTAGCATGATCTTCGACATTATTTTTAGGAATAGTCTTGCTTAGCTCCGTGTAACATCATGGTAAAGCGCGTTTCCATGCTGACTGATATTTTAGGGAATACAGCCAAAAAAATCAAGAATGTCTCCTCCGATCATGTAGAAACTTCAATTTGTATATACTTGATCCAAATTTGGACAGATCCTAAAAGCAAGGCTCTGTAACTTGGCTGACTTCAAGTCCCCTCTGCAAAGGGCAACATAAATATTTCACATATTTTCTTAGAAGTGACCGACCTTTCAGAAAACTTTGGCCAAAGGCAGATATTCAGTATGTAAAATTTCATCCTAAATGGTCAAAATTGGGTATATAGATAAGGAACTAAAAACCAAAAGAAATATTGGGCTTTAATAACCAATGGTGCTAAAAGTCCTGTTTGTAGTTAGGAAAACGTTATATTTTACAGGAACATTTTGTGAGCATTATGTTTATTATGTTATTTATTTTAAGTGTGTAGAATGGCAATTAATAACTGTTTATAACTTATTCTTGTAAATGCTTATCTATGTGAATTCCTTCATGTGACTGAGTCACATTTTAGAGTTCAGATTATTCAAGTATGTAATTGTCAGCATGATCTAGTTAGAACAGCATCAATGTTTGATAAACAAAGAAGATAATTAAGTTCATTGTTTCTATAAGATTAGTCTCTAGTCCTACAAACTTGAAGTCAAGGAGATTTACAAACAAAATTAATTATTTGCTTTAAAAAAAAAATTAATCATGAGTATGTTTTATCTTCAAATCTCCATATGGAAAGGAGATATACCTTTACATATTATGTGAGATTTTGTATAAGATGCTCCTGAGGCTTCTCAGTGCTATTCAAATATAAGTGTGAAATACAAAAATATAAGTTAAAATTGCAATGCAATAAATGTATTTTGTTTTGATGTAAACAATGCAACTAACAAAAAATTTTTGATCCGACTTCAATATTGCCATAAGTAACAATGTTAAAAAGTAACGTTTCTGAGATTGTAGCATTTACCTTTTTCACAGACCTGCTGAACCTAGCTTCTTTCCAGAGCTTAAATTGATGTAAACGCTTTGCTGCTAAGGATTCGTTCTGGTCACTTTCATTAAAATGTTGAAGTTTTTTCTCCATGCTTTCTTAAGCTGTATTTGCTCTTAAGTAATACAATATGGTAAGGACTTTGAAATAAATTATATCTCCAGACACACAATGTTAGGTGGATCGATAAATGCCCTATGACGTCTACTATACATCATAAAATTTCTATCATAACCTGTTTAACAAAGCTTTTCTTCTTGGACACCAAGAATTTCATTCAAAGCATTTTACATATTGCATTACTTATCAAAACAGAGGATATGTAAACCTTGACATTTGTTAAAAGACCCAGGCTTTAACCAAAAAAGACCAGAACAAATCAATAGCAGAAAACAGATTAAACAACAGAAAAGTGACTGCTTAGAAATAGAAGCATGTTAACTTAACCCAAGACAAGCTTTCAGCACATACTCAAAAGAAATGGTTATTTGATATATACAGGCACCTGGAAATCTCTCAGACTATACTGGAGCTTCATCTAGTCAAATATTGCAATTAAATGAAAGTACAGTAAATAACTGTTACAGCCTGTCTTCCAAAGCCTAGTTCAGGGTAGGAGAAATTAAATTGCTTTTCTTGGCTAAGATTTTGTTCCCATATGAATGGGTATTACAATAACTGTATATCATGTTAAATTATACTTAATACACTTGCCAGGTTCTATTTAATTCTAGTACCAGTAATGGTAAAAATTATAATTATTATTATTATGGTTGTCAAAAGTACCAGTACTTTATAGAGCAAAACCAATGTAATAGCTCTAATTTATTTTTAGTAAAAATACTTATAGATGGGCTTGAAACAATGTGAATCTTTCAGTTGTTGCCTTTGGGTAAGGCCCACTACAAATATACTCACGGAACATGAAAAGAAAGTATATGATCATGCTTACAATTATTCATAAATCACAAATACACACGTGCATACCTATGTGTGTATGTATGCATACTAATGAAAGATACGCCTTACAGATCTCTTTATATTTATAGCAAAATATGACTTTAAATGTCACCTTTTATTTTACCAATCAAAAAGTTCTGATAATAGTAATTTTATTCACTCATATGTGCTAATACATGAACCAGTTGTCTGCAAAACACATTGCAGTTTAAGGGAAAATGGAGCTATTGCAAATCCAAGCTTGCTGTAAAAACTGTTCACATCATTAGCAATGCTGTAAGAGAAATCTGTAAGCTCTCAAAAAAACTATTGAGGTTGAAGTAAGACTTTCAAATAAAGCACACCCTGAAGAACAGTTAAAGGATCTCACAGAGATTTTTAATCTTTTCATAACACCTGAATATCTGACCTTGCAGCACTTCAGGTGTATGCTTGGTAGAACATTTTTAAAAACGCAAAATGTTTTCATTTGCTATTAATCATTGGTTTTGGTGAATCTTTGCTTTATTTTTCTGTACATTGAACTAAGTATCCTTCCCACTTTTTATTATTTTCTCCCCTTTTCTTAAAATAAAAAATCTCATAAAGCAGTAAAATTCCACAACTTTCCCTGAGCAGGTATAAATGTATTTACATCCAAGTATAAGAAGCAAAGCACAACAAATGAAGTAAAGACAACAAATATAAGTGAAACAAATATAATAAGGATTCAGTTACCTATTCATTTTAATATGCTTCTTTGTTTGTTTGTTTGCTTGTTTGTTTGTTTAGAAAAACAAAGCTGTATTTTTAAGGAACATTTCTAGGTTCAGTCTCTTAATTCAAAGTGACGTCATCCCTTAACAGACTCTCGTCTTCCCTCATCCCCTTGGTCTAGACAAAATTCTAACCATCTGCTAATGGAGCTGTCTTTATTGAATATTTCTGAAAGAAAAAATTGCCTGTTTGAATAATGTAGAATCAGAAAACCTGTTGTAAACACAGGTATTCACGACAAAATAACTGAGTTTTAGTTTTAATTTATATGTAGTATTTTTACTTCTTGCAAGGCTCTACCTAGATGCTTACTTTATACTTAAGTACAAAGCTGCTCTTAGTTCACCACAAGAATATTCATACCTAGATTTTTCACTGAAATAACAAAAGACATGAATTAAAAATAAGCACAGTAATTTGTGGGCACTTGTATGATAAATCAGGTAAGTCCTATATTTGCAATGCATTCCATTCCTATATTTCCATTTTTCTTTCTGTTTGTTCTTCCATTAAACTCTAGGAGAAAGAAATAAAAACCTTTCTCATATTTAACTAATACCTTCACTGTAAATGAGGTATTTCTTTGCTTTATGACACAATTTTTCAATCATAATTAATATTTAAGCCACTAGCAGTCTGTAAGAATAACGTCTGAGAATTAGGTATAATATGAATAGGAGTAAGCAAACTTCATTATGCTTATATGCCAGTCTGACTCATGTCTGTGTTTGAGTATTCTTCAGGGAATAGGCTGTTGGATCTCCATGCCAGTTCTGTCTTTCATCAGTCCAGTTAGACCGATAACTGGAACAGCAGTGCTGGTAATAATACCCATCCTTAGTACTAGTTAGTAGATATCAAAAGTGCTTTATCAGAAGAGCAAGCATAATTATGCCCATTTCAAAGATGGGAAGATGGGACATACAAAGGGAGTGATTTACAACAAACCTGTCTTGTAGATATTTCATTCTAAATTAGTTGATCATTCCCTACAATTGTTTTATTTTATTTGGCTGAAAGTTCTGAGAACTGTGTGAAGGATGGAAAGGAAGAATACAGAGTAGTTTATGCTTTGATTCAGTTTGTCTAGATCACTATTGTATAGTAAAGTTTAAAGCAGACGCTAGGAAATCTAACCAGCACTTCAGGCGAGATAAAGAAGAAGAGATCTGTGACTGTCAGACTTTGGGATAGCCTCTGATTTGTTAAACCTGCATTCAAGAGAGCAGCGAGTCTACACCTTTAGAGTATCTGGGATTTTGCAAAAATACCTTCAGGCTAAGGAAATTATCCTGCTCTATTACTGAGGGTCTACAAAACCTGAGCTATGATTCTCACAGACATCTAAAACGTTGTTTTGTCAGACAGCTTATATGCACTCAAGATTAATAAGTTACTACATTTTACTCACAAAATATTTGACTACTCTACCCTCTAAACAATGCATAAATCAGAATTAAAAATAAAATAAAAACATTGTGAACTTTTGACTTTGAAGTTTAGACAAGCACAATTCATGCTATCACAGACACAGCTGTTATTCTGCCAAAATAAAAAGAAATATTAGTAATTTATGAAGACTTTTCACAAGTTTCTTGTAGCAAATTACAGTAAGTCTTTGGGGATTTTTTTATGGAATAATAATATACATTTCATACTAATGGAAGGACGCTATATCCCTTCCAATGAATTGCATACAGTTATAAGTGGAAAGCCAGAAAACCTGCATTTACAGATTTCTGAAATCCATCATGAAAATAATATTTAGCAGCACAGACAGGTTTGTAAACAAGTGAGATTGTTAGTCCAGAAACAATCCAGATTAGGCAATTAGGATGTGGTTGACTTCCTGTTTTGCTACATTGACTCTATTACTTTTAAACTAATTTTCAAATTTATTAATGGTGGTTTTGTTCTGGCATTTGTATTTATTCTGTCTTAAAAATCATGTAATAAAAAAATATTTGTTTTGTCAAAATATAGAAATAAATAACTGGTATGTCTAGTTTACCTTTATTATTGATACAACCTTGAAGATGAGTGCATAGGAAAGTCAGTCTCAAGCATAATTTAGCCCCAAACTTCCAGTCTAAACATGCAATATCTATTTCCTTTTTTTTTTTTGTTAACAAAGAACATATTCCAGTCTTAATTGGTTTTGTTGTTTAACAATGTCTGTAACTTCAGAAAACATCTCTTTAAATTAAAAAAGGGGTGCAATTTTTTTTAATGTTATTACCATGTTAGATTTATTTTGAAGTTTCACTAAATTAACCACTTAATTTACTAATTTGAGGATTTCAACCTTCAGCGAATATGTTATGGTTCCCAGTCAGAAGAATTAATGGAAAGTTTACTGCTTGATTAAATAACTTTATTCTTTGCTCTTTAACAAAAGCCTTTCTGCACCAGAGAGATCTGCTACCATTTGAGGTGTTAAATGAAAAGATCCAAAGACAAGGAAACTGGGAATCCTATAAAGGCAAGACATTCGTATTTTAAACCTTTATCAGGTAGACCTAAAGTTATACATTTTAAGAAAAAAACCCAATCTACTACATCTGTAGAGCCATAAGAAAACAAACGGACATCATGTTAAAAATACTTGAAAGCTCTTGATTGCAAAAAGAGAGAACTATTTAGTAAGATACATTTGCAATAATTTAAAACTTCATAAAAAAGGGAACTGTAGGCTGGGAAAAGCTCCTGACATTTAGATCTAGCAGACTACAGAAAAGCATCCATGAGAAAACAAAGAAGTTCTTACTGTTCGAAATTTATAGCTATGTTGTACGTATTAGTAGATAGAATTATATTCAGTCATATGGTTTAAGTTGTTTTTTAATCTTTTGGGGACTCTTTATTGTGAGAAATTTAATTTTGCTATTAAAAAGTACTAAAATGTTAAAATATCGAAAATACTTACTAAAAATATGTAGTTAGTAATCTTTTCCTTTGATAGGTGGCAAAAAGATGTTTGTAAAATTTTTATTTTATAAGCTAAGACAGCATGTTAATTTTATATATATGTGTGTATATATATATAAAAAGCTGCTGTGCTGTGAACATCATATCATTCTCTTGCAAAGTTTGAGTTGTCTTCCACAGATGCTTTCTTCCTTACAGACGCCTAAGAAAGATATTTCCATCTGTAAAGTGTTGGTTTGTGTAAAATAAATATCATACCTTTGGTCAGGTCTAGTGGTTATTTTATTTAGATAATTGTCTTAAGTATTTTGTAGAAACGACTGTCTAAATTACTCAAGAGTCTGTATGCATGACAACGAAAGTGATTATTTCATGTATTTTTATGTGTGCTTAAACTTGCTATGGCACCATTCAGCATCAACGTTTAAGTATTCCTGGGCTTTGGAAAAAAGAAATCTCTCTTTTATTTCACCTAATACAATAAAACAATAACTTGTTAATTAGATATATCTTCTGAACTAGTTCTTCATCCACTTGAAGGATGAATGACATTACTAATTTCTCTGTCAAAAGCATTGCTTATCTCTATATGTGTTTAAAATATGTTCAAAATGGATTGATAGTGGCACTTTTAAAAATATGATAATTTTGTGTAGTAATTTTACTGTCTATTTTGATAAGGAGTTTTTTTTTAGAAATGTACTACCTTGTGAAAATCCTTGTATTACTTTTAAAACAGTGAGCGATACATAATTATAAAAGTTGTGTGCTATCAAATTAGATATTATTATCTTAAAAAGAATATGATGCAGTGAAATGTCGGGAGTTTTGTTTGGTTGGTTTTTAATTTCACATGTATGTTTATTGTTTAGAAAAGAATATATCTACTCCAGAAAACTCACATTTGGGTCCATCTCATAAAGAACGGATATCATTTCGAGACCATCCAGTGCAGCTCAGCGGAGGATGGGGAGCAGGCAAAAAAAGGCAAAAGCTTAAAAATATTAGCTGAATATTGGAGATAATTTAACTAGTTGATTTAATCAGATATGGAGAGCATATGGAGAGCTGTTTCTTTTTAAGCCTGTGAATATCAATTTTTGGATTCCCGTTTATTACCAATATAAACAGTTTCAGTTAACTGCATTTGACTTATTTTATTATACATGGTTACAGTGGTTTGGTTTGGGGTTTTTTTTTCAAAGTATTTTATACCTGTCAGTAAGTTATCATAGTTTGTGTTTTCAATTGCTTATATGTTCATGTGGTGTAGAGTGCAGAACTGATTAACCCTGCAAGGATTGTTGTACAGTGAATAAGTTTAGGCTTGGTTGTAAGAACTGCTTGAGATGTGCAAATATAATAATGGTTCACGCTCATGTGATGTATGTTACATATCAAAACACTGAATTCTCATTTTCTCACAAATAAAATACATGCTTGCAAACTGTGTTGTGAGCTATAACAGCCAGCAATGCCAGTCTTAGAGAAGTCTGTTTAGAATATTTTACTGAAGCAGCAAAAACTTGCAGCGACCTACAAATGGTGGGGACGCATTTATCTTTTTTTAGTAATATGAGAAGTCCTCTAGAGGTTTCATCCTGAATTATGGTCATAATATGATAAAGCAGCCTGTTATAGTTTTATACTTTCAAAGACTTCTAACATTTTCCTAGAGGGTTAAAGAAAAAAATAAATTTACTAAGTTCTCATTTTGTTCTGGCGTAATGTAACATTGCATCTACACGACACTGTTAACCCAACTTTATTTGTTCATGTAGCCAGACTCCTTCAGACCCATGTGCAAAAGTTTTGTGGTGCGAAGAGATCTGGAGAAAGAGAAGAAATACTATCTCAGCTATTCATGGGTATATAACTCATTACTTCTGGTCAATGCTTTGTCCATCAACGTACAGGACAGAAAATGTTCCTTGATTTCAAAGCCTAACATTATTTTAATGTTTTCCACTTTGAGGGTAGAAGTTGCTAATTGGATCTAGAGAAGTCTGTCTTTGGTATTTTCTCATCTGTTTTTGTCCAATATTGTGAAGCCTCAACCCCCTACAGACTGAGAGAGAGGTGGGGAGGGTAATGGGGCTTGAAACTTCAGTCAGTAAAGAACGTAAATTCTTATGTTGTGGCTCTTTTTAAAATGTACTTAAATTACATATGACATTATTTTGTGAGGTGCTTTTTGTGCTAACATACACATATGACTCTGGATTGAAAGCAGTTATCTCCATTTTTGTGAATACTCTCATTCATTTTCAGATTAAAAGATGGCTGATCTCATGGAAAACCTCCAGTAAATAACCTTGCTCGTTCGAATCAGCGTGCTGGTTTTTATTATCATTTTACTTTTGAAAAGTCAGTGCAGCCTATTTCAGAAAAGATTTCTTTACCTTTCTGAGGAATGATGATCAGTGAAGGTTGCTCAGCCTGACTGTAGAAATGCTGTGGCTGTCAGCAGGGTATAAGACATCACTAGATGCTTATGTTATCTAGTTAGTTTCCCAACGTATGTAGTAAGTGTTAAACTGAATTTCCAGATCTGCTATATAATGACTTTTAAATGTCACCCCCAAAGACTGGAGCTTCTGTGGTTTCGATTGTATCATCAAGGATATGTGTTTTGTAGGAAAAACTTTGTTAGTTCAAAATGTCTGCCACTGTATATGGCAGTATGGCCAGTAAGTAGATAACACCACTGTTACGGGTGTTAACTGGAGATCAAAATGCAAAATCAAGCAGTTCACAGTTTAATGCTTCTTGCAGATTATTCCCTCTATTTGTCTAGAGTGTCCATAATATCACATAATCACAGCTGTAAATGAGAGATTTGTATTTCAGATTTCATAAATCTTTCTATATCTGTATCATCTATATCTATATCTACCTCTATTTCTAAAAAAGATCTGCTCTATAAAAGTCATCATACCTGATCTCTTTTGCTTTCCAGGTGTTTCTGAATGAGAAATACCTCTAAGCCTGAATAAAATGTTTTGGCGATATTTTTAAAGGCATTTTATTTTGCAGAGAGAAAATAGTAGCTTTTTAACATACAATTTACTAAATTACAAATTGGAGTGACAATATTCGCTGACATGCCTTTTCAGGTTCATAATATGCTTAGTCTGCTATTCCATAAGTGATATTGTCATGCATAGGTTAAGTAGCATTCCCAACAGAAATTAAGTTATAAAGTATGCCAAAATATGTTGCTGTTTTCATTACATAACATTGCAATGTGTAATGGGATGATGTCTTATTATTGTATCCAACACATTTTTTACAAATTGTAGTGTTGAAAGTACAGTGTGTCTGGTCAAATGTGGATAAAAGTGCAAGGTCCGATTTCTGTTCAAGGTAGCAGAAAGACCTTTATAGCTTTCAGGAATAAGGTGAAGCAACCCTAAATCTGGGCAAATGCCTGCTGTTCGTAGTCACACCTTACAGTATGCAAGGTCAGAGGTAACACGAATGCTGCACATGTTGACGTATTTATGACATGAATTTTTCAAGCCCTATTCTACGCAGCAGAAAGCTGTTTCATGCTTTCTTTGTGTCTTTCTCGGGTTTTCTTTTCCTTCTCTCTTTTTATTTCTTTTTCTTTTTTTTATTTTTTTTATTTTTCCTTCTTTTCTTTCTCCCTCCACCCCTACCGCCGATACAGCAATTCCCATTTAGGACAAGAACATATTCTTAAAAGTAAGTTTCTCTGGCATTCTGTTCTGATGTGAGAGCGGCTGTGAGTCACAGTGACGGCCCAGCAAAACCTGCACCACAAATCCCCGAAACTGCATGTTTCTAGATGCGCTACTGCCTTTGCGGTGCTCCAGACCTCTTCGTGGCTCCTCAGCACTTTTTTCTGTTCCCGGTAGATCCTTTAACATGAAGGAGGAGGGACTTCATGTGAATATGCTCTTTAAAAAATCTTCCTTGGATGTATGAAGCTCGAGTCTCGGAAATGTAGAAAAGCATTCATTCAAAATTAAGAATGAAACAACCGAGGTGCATTTATGCATTGATCCTTTGATGGCTGTCATTCGCCAAATGGAATTGAAAAGCTTTCTGCGAGCTCTCCTGAACAGATCCCTGGAGTGTCTCCTGTGCAACTTACCTGAACAGGTAAGCACAGTAGTTCTTTAAACCCTCCGTCGCTTGAACGGTGGCATTAGGAGCATCATTACCTGCTGCAACAGAAAAAATGCTTCCCAAAATGCATATTCTGAATGAGAACGAGGTGTTAATGGTACTCAGACAACCCACACCTGAATGACAAAACATCGTGAGGAAATGTTTCTCACTGAATAATGGGCAGATTTTCCTGCTTACCTGTTTAGACACTTAAACAGTAACCATGCTGACTCAAAAGATTATTGCTCAAATAGATTTCTTGTTTTAAGAGATCTTAAAATAGCAGGGAGCCAGTGTATCTATAGGATACATTGCTTTGATGCAGGGTGAGTTGGTGTCACATTTTTACTTAGTAAATAATTATGATTCATTATTAATAATCCTGTTATTCAAACATGCATTCATTAAAGGAGTGTCTGCTGTACTTAATGTTTTTACATTTTTCAAAAACATGCCACAAGTGGCGTCCAAATCTGGCCTCAGACACATGGGTGCAAAACTGCCACTTGATCTCCCACTACAACTGCTGTATGCACTATGAGGAATGTACTGGATTAATATCCCTCTGATTTTAGTGTCATATCATCATGATAATGGCAATGCATATTTATGGAGGTACAGTCTTTCCTTGATACACACTGAAGTTACTCCTATTAGCATTAATGGAAGCCAGGCTAATATTCTGGGACACTGCAGTATCTTAATATGCTTTTCTGTAATGAGAAAAACACGTATGAAAAGTAGCTATTACCACATGGCCCCAAAAAGGCAGGAAAGGAACTCAACCATATTATAAAAGATTGAGTAGCCTGATATCACATCAGAGATTCAAGCTGTTTGTACTTAGCTGTACTAGCTGAAAAAAACCCGACTCACACCAGCAAACCTTGTTGCTTTATTTATTTCTTTTTACAGTCATAAGTGAAAAACAAATTAACTAATTTTATTTTTTATAGGAGTTGTGAAAAGCATAGGAGTTTTGGCCAGTAGTCTGTGGACGGCAGACAAATCACAGTCACTGCTGATTTCATCATTGCATAAGGTCTTAGAGAATGGAGATCTTGGCCCACAGTGAACTACCACAGCACTTGTAAAAGCTTGTGTGGTGTGTGTGTATATATGTGTGTATATATATATGTATGAATGTGGGATACCAACTGGTCATGGATGTAGCTGTGGTTAAGTAGGAATGGGACACCTCTTTCCTCTCACATAGAGGCAGAAAAATGTACCTAGGGTAGGGAAAGAGACATAGGTATGGCCTGCAAGTAACAATATAGATCAGTCTAAAGCAGCTGTTGAGTCTTGTGGAGAACTGCTTCCCTGGTTTTCAAGGTAGATGGTGGACAGGAAGGTGCTGGCCACATGTCCTTGGATCCATCCTCAAGGCAGTTTCTGGGTGCCAAGTTGTTCTGAGGGTTTGTTAGCACTAAAATCCCTGCTGGAGAGATGTTCATGAAGTTCCACAATGGCCAATGGACAGGGACTGGGTTTTCAGAGAGATTTTTAGTAGCAACATTGTGTAACTGCCTCAGACTGGCCATCCTTGCAAGGACTGGAGGTTGAAATGAGTGACGTTATGAACTACACTTACTTGCAGAGCAGTTGGACAAATGGGTTGTTCTTCATGAGCACAGATGGGCTTCCTCCATTATTTTGGTGACATAGATGCTGACACAACAGGTTAGCACATACCCAGCTGCCGAGGACTAGCATTTGTTCCTCTCCTGGTCTTCACTTGAATGATAGATTTGTTTGGAGTTAGCAACCTTTTCTTAGTTTCTTAGTTGATTGATTGCTGTCTATATAGCTAGTTATTTTTTTGCATCAAACACTAAAGAAGCCCAAATACCCAGGTAGATGCAAAATTACTTCTGGCTGAAATGCAATTGATATCTCTTTAACAATAAGCAGATAAGAGCATTTTATATTGGTAACAACCAATGCCGATCTCACAAAGTTAAGACGTGGTAAAAAAATGTTTGTTAATAGCTGAGGGTCGGGTTTTCTTTATTCCTAGCGCATTCATCTGTTAAATTACTCTTAGACAAAGAAACCAGAGGTTAGCATATTATTTTTTTTTTTCCCGCGAGGCATTATTTCAAACCTGAACGCAAATAAGCGCCACCAAGTAGCTGAGCCACAGCCAACGTGCCCGACCGATATCCTGAGGTACAAGACAGGAGAGATCGCTATAGCTATTTAGTTAAAATTCTAATAAAGGATAAATGTCTCTATTTCAAGTCAGCTTAATTTTCTGTGCTTGTGAGCCACGCTCTGAAAAGGAGAGCGTAAAAAAATAAAATAAGGTTTATTTTCCTGCTACATTTCGGCCATTAGATGAGAGCTGTCCCTTCAAAATTGCATGTTTTCTGCCCCCGTCACCACGTGTAGGAGGTTCGAGAGGTTATTCACTGCAAGAAGACAAGTCAGCCATAAGCTTGACTCTAATTTGCCTAATATGTTGCCCTTCGCGCGATTTAATACAGTTCTCCAGCAATTTTCCTTTAAACGACAATTTCCTTAATGTGAGAAAAAAAGGCGTGCCGCAGGAAAAAAAAGCGCGGCTAGGCGAGCGGCAGGAGAGAAGAGAACGCATAGACCACGCATTCCCAATAAGTGGTGATTTCTGGTGGCTTTTTGTCTTCCGTCGCAGTTTATTCTTAATTTGCGGCTTCTGTGAACACTACGGCGGGGCGAGGGGGGGCGCTTGGTGCCGCCGAAGCCGGCGTCAGCCCGCGGGAGCGGCAGCGCTGTGCCCCGGCTCCGCAGGAGCACAGAGCGATGGGTGTCTGTGAAATCGTTGCCCGCTTTCCTCTCCCATTTTACGAGCAACGGCTTCGTTCTTCATCGCGGGCTCAGCCCCGCTGATTTCTGTGCGACTTCTGCCCGCACAGAAGCCAGTGGCGAAGAGCTGCGTTTTACGCAGCCCTTCGCGTCGGTGCGGTTTTCATTCGCTTTTAATTGCGGGCAATGTCTCGGGAGGATGTTGAGTTCCTGCAACGTACAGCTCGGCCGTGTGCCGGGTTAGGCTCAGATCCTCCACCCGGGCGGTGCGGGAAGGACTTGTCCCCGGTCTGGAAGGATGCGCTGGCTGTGGCGTCAAGTGGTCCGGGGGGCCACCCGCTTTCTCTTCGCGGGTACCTCTTGCCCTGCGAGCGGGAGGCGAGGTAAGGCTTCACGCTTACACCAGCTCGGCTTTACCTGGTCACTTGGTAACGCTCCCCCTTGCCCCGGCACAAATGCAGGCACACATCAGTGACTTTCCTGCTGGGTCACGTCCCCTCCCCGCCGCCCATCGCTGCCCTGATACCCTCTAGAAACAGCCACCGCACAAACGGGCTAGGGAAAAGCTCTCTCGCGGTGACATATCCCAGGTACGGGTTTTGTCAGGAAAAGTGAAATATTCCGAAGCAATTTGTAATACAGTGGATTAATTTTGATTGCCCGGGGTAGAAACAAAAAGAAGACTGTCTCCAACCATAGGCTGGGGGCTGACTTTATTTGCCAATACCAATATTTGTGTGGAAAGCTTAAAATATGTTGTTTTTCCAAGAGCTGAAGTTTTAAAAGGGGAGGAGGAGGCCCGTGGATGAAATATTAGCAGCATATCGGTTAACCACTAAGTCCTTTTTTGTATTCATCTAGCCGTTTCTGGTAAGAAGGGCAGAGAGTCTAAAGACTCGGGGATAGATGCCCCTTAATGCACCTAGCGTTTGAGAAGATATAGGCAGTTCTCAGCAAAGGACAAAATAAGTCTGAGACTGTACAGAGCCGGGTGCTGAAAGACCGGAATAAAATTGCTCTGCGGCTTTCAGCATCGCTGAATTACGCATTTTTAATCGGATCTAGCACACATCGCACTGGGGGGGGGGGGGGGGGGGGGGGGGGAGAAAGCAACGGTTCTTTCAAACGAGCTAGCCTTGAAAACCAGCAGTCCCTGTCAAAGCAGCTCAATGCATCCGTGTGTTGGTGCCTCCAACCTGAACAGGGATCTATTTCTTAGCCCCTGTCCCTTCTGTCTCACACCTTCCTTTAGCTTCGTGCTTAGAAACCAGAATGTCGACCCATATTTCATGCCTTAGAAGAAATCAATTCATCTGAGATGACAAGGCAGCCCCCCACACACTCTCCAGGCCCCTCGATGCATTCAGAGCCTCGGGGTCGCTCCGGTAATGTAGCCCGTATATTTTCGGAATTGTCCCAATATTAATCAAACTGCCAGCAGGGAAGACCGCGTAACTTGCAAAGGAAGGCTTTTCGTTTGGTTTGCTCGTTTGCAGAGGTGCGCTAGCGCTCGGTGCCCTACAGGCAGCTCTCGGTCGGTTCGCGATGGGAGAGTGAGAAGGGGTCGTTGGTAAAAACAAACCAAAACAAACCAAAACAAAACAAACCAGCTTATTTAGTTAGACTTCTACACTTAAAACTCTTAATCAGCTCCTTTGGGGGAGGCCTCCCTCCTCGGAAAGAAATTCCCGGGGAGAGGGGGAGAAGCAAACGTTCACCCGTAACACACTGCATAACCTACTAGTGAGCTGCTTTTTCACGTTTGGATTTTCCTCCTGAGGCATCTATTTCTTTGATATGAAGAATGGTGTTTGTGTTTTGCCTTGCGTGTATCTCTATAATTTGTTGGAAAGCGCGGCGGAGCGGGCGGGGGGAGGATTTGGATTTCAGAGAGCAGATCCAGCTGCTGGAGCGCAAGCCCGGCTCGGCTAATTCAGCCAGCAGGTTTGTCCCCCCGTGAAGGCGGGTGGGACAGACGCCTCCTCCAGGAGCCGCGCCATCTCCGGCTGGAGGGAGAGGAAGGCTGTGCTTGTCTTCCCTACGTTCCCGCGTGGAAAGCCGGATCCTACTCTTACGCGAAGTGCGGAGCAAAAAAGTCGGATCCGAGAAGCATCTTTAGGAGCAGATCTCTTCTTCCTGATAGTGCCAAACTGCACGGGGCTTTGAGTCCCACGGCCCAACTTTCAAATCCTTTCTAAACTTGATAAAGGGCTACAATAGCAGCTCGATAAAGCATAGATTAAATTCTTGTAGGATTTGTTTTTATAGCACATATGTAAGTAGGATTCATTATGATTTGAACTAGATCAAGATAAGAGATTAATGCTTTTATAGAGCATCTCTGCTGAGATTTCCTATGGGGCTAAGATTAAATCCACACACTAAATATTATCTCGTTCCATTTCGTGTTGAAGGAAACGTTAGACGGTTTAAGAAGAGTCATTACGTGTCGCAAGAAGAAAATTGTCGAGGTCCGTCCAGCTCTGCCAGCAATCCCGCTTTCCTAACGGGCGGAGAGGGACGGGGGAACCTTCCCATTCACCAGTTTCTTGTCTTCCCCCCGAATATGCCTTTGAGGCACATGAAATCTTCATTTTGTCTGTGCAGGTGTCGTACAGGAAACCTCCCAAACAGCTGAGGTGCTGTCAAAGCGCCAAACTGCAGGAAATGATTGCTGTCAATGACGCTTTGGCTGGTTTGTGGACAAAATCTGGGAGCGTCTGAACCTCGAGTCCGGCTGGGAAAGGCTCCAGGCTCGGGCCCAGCGTCATGAGAAACGACACATCACTTCCCCTGTGCGCACTTCTAGGAGATGAGCGGGGCTCAACGGCCTCGTCCTCTGCCCACGCAGAATTAACATTAAATTACCGAGTAGAAGAGTAGTCGATTCGCTCCTGCACTTTCACTTATCTCGGAAAATACAGATCCCAGGCTTTTGGGTAAAGTCACACAATGTCAATTAAACACTTCCACTCCGAGCGGAAGATCTGAAGGCTACCCACCTACACCAGAACCCTTTTTTGTTTGTTTTCTTAGGTGAACAAAACCTGCCCTTCAGGGAGAAAGTTCGTTAAACGGGGCTTGGATCGGGACCTTTCTGCAGCCTGGCTGCGGAGATCCGGAGCACAGTCGTTACGTTTAGGCATTAGGATAGTGATGCGTAACATACTTCAAAAAAAACCAAACCAAAACAAAAAAAGGCTAACAGTCCCAAAACTCAACTTCTTTCAGTGCTCATTGAGATGTATTGCAGTTTTTTTTTTTTCTGGCAGTAAGAATACTTCACATGATTCTTCTCACAAACAGGATGTCTGGAAAATTATAACTCAGCCAAGCTAGATTTTGAATCTGTAATTTGCAATTTGCCACATTACGCCGGGAGGGAGATGTGGAGCGAGTCGCGGAGTATCTTTTTACACCTTCTTTCGCCTCCGCAGGGCAGGTCGGTCTTTCCCAGGACCGGGCGACGGAGACCGGGGAGCTCGTCTCTCGGAGGGTGTCTCTGTAGCTAACTCCTGAACCGACCTAATGCAATAAAATCTCTGGGTCTGAACGTGAAACGAGCAACTAGGTAAAGCCTCAGGAAAAAAAAAAAAAAAAAAAATCAACCAAAACAACCCAAAAAAACCCAGAAGGCTTGTGGAAATACTGAACCATTTGAGCACCTGTTTTTCGAGATAGCCAGTTCTCTTCGTGTTTCATGGACCCTCCCTCGGCCCCGCGGCTGTTGGGGTACTCGGTCCCATTCAAGGAAATGCATCGCTCCCCTTCTTCCCCTACTGCCAGCCCTCAGCCCCCCCTCGCTGCGGGGGCTATTCCCCCGCGGGAACACCCAGTTCTCATCTTCATAGCTTCCCCTTCCATTTTCCCGGATAACCGGAGTGTGTGTATGTGGAAGGAAGAGAACAATACCCCAAAAATTCGTTTAGACCAGTCCCAGGTAGCGCTGATTTCTTCCCATTCAGTCCCTAAATAAATTTCGTGTTGTAACTTTTCGGAGGGAAGAGCAGTGTTGGTGTAAAATAGATTAAAAAATAAAAATATCTTCTCTGTGTCCTGACATCCATAGTTAAAACCCGGTATTAGAAATGGGGAGGAGGGACGGAGGGATGGGGACTCCTGGGCATTTGGAAGGGAGATCCTCGCCCGTATTGATGCCGTTCTCACTTTATTTAAGCAAATGCAAGAATGTGAGGAGAACTGTTGAGGAGATCCCTCAAACATGCAGTAGCACCGTTTCGGCTGGAAACTGCCACTCGGAGCAGCAGCGGCAGCATCAGCTGGGACCCAGTAACGACCACCCTGTCCGGGGCGGGTTGTCTCGTACCGTGCGGGTCCGGCACCGGACTCGCACATTTCTTTTCCTAAATCCGTTCAGTTTTCGGCAGCGAGACGCTTGCAATTTATGCGGGATCCTCATTCCTACGCTCGGGTCTGTAACTTCTGATCTCAGGAAGGGGGGGAATGCGAGGGCGGAGGGGGGAAGGCAGCCAGCCTTCCCCGCGGGAGAGCCCCGCGGGTGCCGAGGCGGGAAGCCTCCCGCGGTGTGCGCGCCCGGCTTATCTCAGGGGACAGGCTTCCCCCGAGGAGCTCCTATGCACTGCAAGGGCAAGCTCCTTCACACCACCTCTGGCCACGAAACGTCTCTCCATCACACATAACACCCTTTCACAGAAGGTTTAGGAGATACTCCATCTCTGGAAACACAGCGGCACATCTGCACGCAGCTCTTAATAACCGGGCTGCCTGGCGGAGGGAATCAGTCCCTGAAGAAAGATGCTTTTCAAAGCTGTCTCACCTCAGCACAGGATTTTTTTTTTTTTTTTTTTTCTCCTTTGCCGCCTTCTCCCCCGGGATCTGTCCAACCCCTTCTAAATGGTTTTAGCCCGCTGAAGTCAGCTTTCTGTTTTCAAGCTTTTAAGGAGAACGAATGCCGTACGTGGCGCCAATTCTCCCCCAGGTTACATCTCTCCTTCCCTTTGAAGTCAGCTGGGTTGCGCAGAGGTAAATGAGAGCAGAATTTGGCCCCTGGAGCTAACAATGATGTGGAACCACTCTGATTTTTATTTATTTATTTATTTATTTACTTTCCGGGGGAGGAGGGACGGATTTTAAGATCCGGTTATAATTTGTGTCGCTCTCTATCTTTAATACTCAGATATTGTAAGCGCGTATATAAATCACGGCGCTAACCTCGTCGGGGAGCGCTTGGCAAAGACGGGGAGAGAAGCGAGCGGAGTCACCACTGGGGTGCAGATGCTGCGGGAGGGGTCTTTTTTTTCTCAGCGGCGCGGGCGGGGAAGAGCACAGAGGACGCGGCAGCCTGTCCCGAGCCTGGTCCCCAGCCGAGGCCGGGGCTTCCACCCTCCCGCGGGTTAGCCGCAGCCGCCGGGGTGGCCGGGTCCGCCCGGGAGGGAGGGGAGGTGCGGCGCTGGCTGGCTGCGCG
This sequence comes from Aptenodytes patagonicus, assembly GCF_965638725.1. Lineage (NCBI taxonomy): Eukaryota > Metazoa > Chordata > Aves > Sphenisciformes > Spheniscidae > Aptenodytes > Aptenodytes patagonicus. The sequence continues at coordinate 47,346,777 of NC_134949.1, forward strand.
GCCGCCCGAGGCCGCCCGGCAGGGAGCGAACGCCGTCGCCGCCGAGGCGGCTCTTCGCCGCCAGCGGGACACGCGTGTCCCCGCGGGCGGGCACCCGCGCTTCCTACAGCCTCTCTAGAAAAAGCCCTGCTGCTGCTGGGCGCTCTTGGTTTTTTACGGGCACATGAGATGCTCCTTGTCCTCGGCTCCCCTGGAGTTTACTAGCTGCCTTTAAAGAGGGACATTTATTGGGATAAAAGTGGATTGCAGGCTGCAACAGCGTTGCATGTGTCTTTCATTTAAAAGACACCGAGAGCTCCTTCCCCCCCCCCCCCCCCCCCCCCTTTTTGCCTCCCCCAAGGCATTTAATGCTTTTAAGTCATAGTTACAAACAAGCTGCCGAAACGCCAGCACACGGAGATGCGGGCGGCGGAGGCGGGGGGCAGGGAGAGGATCTATTTCCCCGGGTCTGGAGCAGGCGTTGCTCCAAAAGGTGCAAGGAGGAAACGTGCCGCTTCTTCAAGAAAAAAACAGGGACGGGGACTGCCCCTGGAGCGGCTCCCGGGTCCGGGTCCTGCCCCCCGCCCGGGCGAGGCAGCGGGCTGACCCCTGTCGCACCTGGCCGCGCAACGCGGGCACCGCTCGCCCTCCGCGCCCCTTCCCCTTCTCCCGGGAGCTTAGAGGAACCGCTTCCACCTCCCCCTCCCCACAGGCGGGCAAAGCAGCACCTCCGTCCCCCTAAAGATCCCCAACCAACCCCAAGTCCCCAAGCGCCACCTCTGCGCTCTCCTCCGGCGAGGCCGAGCATCCCTGCGGGGATGGCAGCGGGGGCCGGCGGGGCAGCCTTCCCGGGCTCCGCGCCTCCCGCAGCCGAAGGCCGGTGTCGGAGGCCGGTAATATTGGAAAACGGGACGGAGATGCGGAGGTGGCAGCCCGGCTCTGCGGGATGGCAGGGAAGGGCAGGTTGTGCGTGTGCGTGCGTCGGGTGATGCCCGCAGCTACTCGACTGCAGCTGAAACAAGCATCCCTCACTTAGCTACCCCCTTTCTCCGGGAAAATACCAAACTAGAGACCAGCTGAAGAAGGAGGGGAGCTGCTCGCCGGGAAATACGCCGGACCTGAAATGGCCTTCTCTTCACCTTTGGCTGGGTTCACAGGAAAGTTCTCTAAGACGCTCAGCAGTCCCGGCTGACCATTACTGCACCTATACTTCAACCGACCATTAAAACTTCACTTCTTTCCCCCCCACATGGGGGAAGGGCCCACTGAACTGATTTCTGAAATAGCCTTAATAGAACAGACAAGCTCGGGCCCACGATGCTGAAATACTAATCTGAAGTGATTGCAGACTCGGTTTTACTTTACTCCAACGAGCCCTCCTTTCACCGGGAAGCAGGGAGCAGCTCTTTTCCATAATTTGGGCCTTTTCTAAATAGTTTCCTCTCTCTCCCTTGCCTGTGTTTTAAATCCTGTCTATGTGCGAAAGGACCAAGGAATTCAACACTTCAAAGCTCACACTTTGGGTGAAAACCACCCGCTTTTTCAATATCCATAGGAATGCACGCATATATGGCCGATTTCTTTTTCTTTTTATTACCTAAGACTCTGTTTTAATACTTTCATTTAGAAACTGTATTTTTTTTTTTCAAGTCGGTAGTGATAATATTTCAGGAGATTTAAAATAAAGGACCCGTTTTAACCGCTGTGCACACACACAGAGAGGCAGACTGGAGGTCTGTTTGATAGCAGCCAAATTCTCTTTTAGGCCGGTTTCTGATGTGAGAGATTTCTAGTTTTTAGTTCCTCTATTTTCCATTCCCTCTACACAAACAACCGCCTATAATATTTCTTTCTCTCTTTAACTCTAGGACCAAACTTCTGAGCTGTTTAATAAAGAAGTAACACTGGCTCTTAATTTTACAGCTTCAGAGAACAGGACTGCAGCTACCGAGGTATCAGTCAAATTGATTAAAGAAGATCCTTTACTTGAGGGTATGTGCCCCTGAAATTACCTTGCTCTAAGCCTCTCGGGGAGCTGGGGGGAGAGGGAGGGAAGCGAGGGATTACTCTGTTTCCAGGATCCCTGAAGAAATGTGAATAGGTTGCAGAGGGGAAATGTCCTTTTCGTGTGTCCTCCCTCCCTCCCCGTCTCCCCTCACCCTCCTCGCACGCCTGTGTGTGTGTGTCTGTCTGAAACGGATCTGTCTGTCGAAAATGGGCCTGGAACTCCCTCCTGTGTTGGGATTAGGTCTTGGGGGACCTGGGGTGGAGTTACACTGCTTGCCTATTTTCATATTCATTAGAAATGGGAGGTTGCATAAGGAGCCCTGCTGAGCTTCAAGATATAAAAGCAACTTCGGGTTCCCCCTTTCAAGACAAGACAAATCAAAGGCTCAGAGGCAAAACAGCTCCCTGAGCTCTGAACGTCTTTCCCTCCCTCCTTCCTTCCCTCCCATCCACTCACCCACTCTCCCTCCCTCCCCTGCTCACAGTCCAGCCTCTGTCTAGGGAAGAGGCTCTCAAGCAGCCTTAGATGATTATGGATTTTCTGAGCGAGAAGTTTGCCCTGAAGAGCCAGCCGAGCAAGAACAGTGACTTTTACATGGGAGCAGGAGGCACTTTGGAGCACGTTATGGAAACTTTGGACAATGAGTCCTTTTATAGCAAAACGTCAGGCAGCAAATGCGTGCAGGCCTTCAATCCTCTGCAAAGGGCTGAGCATCATGTGAGGCTGGAGAGGACATCACCCTGCCAGGACAGCACCGGTGAGTCGCCATCCCAGGGTTATTCTCGCTCCTGCGCTTTGCCCTTCCTGGAGATGTACAGGGAAGGCCAGGGCTTCTCTTGCCCGGGGAGACCAAAGGCAGCTGCGCAGCCTTTGGGTGCTGGCATGCGAGGGGCTGTCAGGTAGTAGTAAACAACAACAACAACAACAATAATAATGATGATGATGCCGGGAAAAGGCGATCGCCTATTTCGAAGCACTCTTTTCCCTTTAGTGCTGCCCCTCCGGCTGCTGCCTTCCCTGCCGGCCCCGGGCCGGCTCCCTCGGCTTGTCCCCGCCGCCGCCACGGGAGCGGCGGGGCGCGGAAGGCTCAGCACTCGGGCACAGCCCGCCCGGCCCCGGGGCCGCCCGCCCCGGGGACCCATAGGCCGGCGGGGGAGAAAACGGACGGGGAAAGGGCCGCGGCCACCCCGCGGTGCCGGAGCGGCGGCGCCGGCGGGGCCCGGCGGGTGCGGGAGGGCTCGGCCGCCGCCCCGGCCCCCTCGCCGCCCGCCGCCCGCCTCCCCCTTCCGCTCCCCGTGGCGCCCAGGCTCGGGGCCGGCGTGCGGCGGCCCCCGCGCCCGCTGCGGGCAGCGGCGTTTCCACCCAGCGAGCTCCTCGGAAAACGCAGCCCCGGGTGTCGGTGGCCGCGGCACACCGGGCACGTACGGCTCTCGGCCGGCGAGGTACCGTCACGGGGTGGGAACGGAAGGTCACTTGGTCATGGCTGGTTCTTTCAAATAACGCTCTGCGAGGATAGTGTTTTTTGGGGGGGTTGTTTTGGGTTTTTTTTTCTCCCCCCCCCCCCCCCCCCCCCCGTGTTACCGAATAATGCGTAATAGTGATTCTTCATACTGAGCGAAAAAGACTCAGGTCATTCAAACAACAGCGTTAAATAGTATTTTTTTCTAGCTGATCGGCAAGGAGAACGTGGAATATTTTATTTTATAAGCATTTAAAAGATTCCCCATTATTTACATGATGTAAATCATGTATAGAAATCATGTATAGAAATCATGTATAGAAAAAAATAATTTAAAACATCTTTTTCCTAGCAGAATCGAAAAATATGGTTAAGGAGATCAGCTGCAATAATGAGACTAACAATATCTTACATTTTTTGACTTCATATAGGCACCGAAGTATTTTTTTGAGAACATCTTTTTTGCGTGAAACAGTTTGTAAGAAATAATGACAGATTTCTGCAAGTGCAACTTAAAAAAACTACAGAAAATTGATTTATACATTGACGTTTTTCTTAATTAGCTCATTTAATGTGTGCCTTGGGGGCTTTGGGGCATTTCCTATCTATGTATGTATTGATGGTAAGTATCTAAAAATCGTGTTTGGTTAAAATCAGCTCGGACTGAAAGAAAAGAAACCACTGAGAATAAGATAAAATCCCAAAGCAAGCTTTTTATCGTATGTTACATGCCATCTTCGTAGATTTTAATTTCAGTAGAGTTTTAAATTTTTTTCGCCCGTTTCTGAGAGAAAAAAAAATGCCCTTTTGAATCTTGTGACATGTCGCATGACTTTTTCAGTGATGTGAGATGTGTAAAAATAGAAAAAATGGGAAATGTTTTCATTTCTTATTAAGAAGCTACAGGGGAATATTTCTTATCTCTACCACTCAGATTTTACCTCAAGACAAATAGTTCCTGCAATCCTTATACAAAGTATATGAAACGATCTCTTTTAATAAGTTAACATTTTGCAGAAACTCTCTGTATTTTGTAACCATAACAAACTTAATTGGAAACAATTCCACTTTACAAATCCAAGAGAAGGTATATGGAATCTTTTGAGTTTGTAAAGTGACGTTAATTTTTGGTTTCTTTCGCTTCTTGATTTGTCAGTTTACAATTACTTAGTTTACAGTTATTTTGTATTTGTGTAGAAATAGAGTTTGTTAAATCTGCTTCCAAGTTTAAAGGCACATTTGTCAATAGCTTTATGCCACTTATCTTATACGAAAATCTGTTTTGGGCTAAGATTCCTTATCTGTGCAACTCCAGTTGAAGCTGATTTCATGGATTATTAACTACTTTAGTGGCAGAGTAAAAATATTCAAGTATTCTCATGCAGTCTCCTTACACTGAAAGATTTTAGATTACATCTTCAGATACAATTCTCAGTTAAAATTCAATGTGATTTAGTACTTTCACTCTGTTTGTGGTTAATATTACAGATCCCTCTTCCACGGTCTCGTGTAGAAATACGCAGCCACATAGAATCTGGTTCCTTGTGAAACTGTTTTGTATGAACCCTTGAATCTAAAGCCCCCCCTTTAACCAGTTGTTTCCCTCCCCCACCTTTCATACAGTGAACTATGGGATTACTAAAGTGGAAGGACAGCCTCTTCACACGGAGCTGAGCAGGCCCATGGACAATTGCAACAACCTCAGGATGTCTCCGGTGAAGGGGATGCAGGAGAAGGGGGAGCTGGATGAACTTGGTGATAAGTGTGACAGCAATGTCTCCAGCAGTAAGAAGAGGAGACACAGAACAACTTTCACCAGTTTGCAGCTGGAGGAACTGGAGAAAGTATTCCAGAAAACTCACTACCCTGATGTCTATGTAAGAGAACAGCTAGCTCTGAGAACAGAGCTCACTGAGGCCAGAGTCCAGGTAGGAACCAAACTTCAGCATTTCCATGACAAGTTGTGCATTGTAGGAACTGGTAAATGACGCTCTTGGGGATTGTACAAAAGCCCATAAAGCTAAAGTAAATAGCTCGTTTTGCTTTATTTCTTTATGGATACGAGCTGTTATGCTGCAGTACTAAAATAACTTGTTATTTTTTTAAATAGCTTGTGTTTCTGTTCTAGAAACTTGTTTAAAGGATGAGAAAACAACATCAACAGTAAAGCAGTCTTGATCTCTGGTAGTCCTGTTTTACTGTCAGAATTCCAGGCAGTGAACACATAAAGTGTTACATGTAAAGATCCCATTAACGAGATATGTTGCACGTAGTTCAGACTGATGACGATGCAGAACTCGGCCGCAGAGGATTCTGTGTATGTTACGGCATGAAAAATGCAATCTAAAAAGTAATTGAATTCCTTGTTTAGATCCAAAGAGTATGCAGTGAAACTGCACATACATAGATGTGTATAAATATATATGTATGTGTGTGTTTGTGCCTGTGCAGAGCAAGGACGTAATCCGTTCATCTCTGTTGTATGAAATGAGCTTAAAAATCACAAAATTGGGAAGTACATTTGCTGGTTTTTAAACTTGCATAACCGATGGATGTTATTCTAATTTTTGGAATGAAACATACTGTTGACCACTTAGTGCAGTATTTGACTATCTTAACTGGGTACAAAGTTGATTCATTCAGTATATGCTCGTACAGAAATCTCAGCAGTATTTATGGCTTTGGATGTGTAATGGTGAGAAAAGAAGCTAAATATCCAGGAAATGCAGCCCTTCCCCCGTTCAGACATCTTCCCTTAGAAAAGGGTGCGAGCTGCATTTTGTGAGTTTATCCTATTTTTAGAGAGATCTTCCCCATTCTGGTAATACTCATCATTTCAATTTAGGGAATAGCAGTCCTGTCGATTCTTACAGACTGGTATTAATTTTTTTTAATTTAGTGACTTGAGTATGATAACAACTTCACAACTTGTAATTAAACACATACTGACACATGCGTATAAAGAAATAGACGTCAGTGCACATGCATACATCTGAAATTAAACCCGGATCACTTTCAGAAACGAACTCAGCTAATTAATTTTATAAAGAAGTGATCTTTTCATGTCTATTCAACCAGACAGCATATTCACTGTTGTCACGGGAAAATCGTGTCCAAAATTGTGTGTCAGTTACATCGATACAATATCAGTGATGCCGATGGAATTTAGTTCAGTGGCTTTTAACTCTTCAGGCTCTGTGCAATTCCTCTCCCTTTGAATTTGATACAGTTTTCCGAGTATGACTTCCATTCATTAGGATTTAGTCTTGACTTAAAAAAAAAGCTTGTATAATGTTAAAACATTGTTCTTACAATTGCATAATTCTGGAACAATGAGAACTACTCCAAGAATAAATTAATATTCAAAACAGGGAGGGGAGAATTGGGCTAAAAAGTGTCAACTGGCTTTTTATCACATTTTTTTCTAAGTTTTAGAAGCTTCGTCTGGTAACAGTATTAAAAATAAGAGAGTAAATATGAAAACATACGTCTTCACCAGACTTTCACAGAATATCTATTTCTATTTTATTTAAACATATTCTCCCCTTTCTTAAAAGATAACTGATCTTTGCATTTCTCATACACTAAATATGAAAGGAAATGGTGATCATTTTTATCCAGAGTAGCAACAGTATTCCATCACAACATTAAGCAATTTAAAAGGCCTTACATCATTAGAGGCAAGCATCTGGCAATGCAAGGATAACAAGCAGCAGATTTTTACATTGCTTTGTGGAGGCAAATGGTTACTTTATCTCTGCCAAGAGTCAGTTTCTAGTAAAGTGATGTAAACAGAAACATTTTGGGGGATTGTCAAAGGAAAAAAATGTGTGCTTTTTTTCTCATTTAGTTACTATAAATTCAAGCAAATTGTTTGATTTAGTTTAGCAGAGTGATCAGCTGGATACCTTACCCACATTTCCCTTCACCGCCATTTCATCAAGATCCAATTTAATATTTGTCCTGCATACATGCAGAGAGCGCCAACCTGAACCTAATTTATCTAAGTTGTTCTCTTTCCTGCTGCATGTCAGTGAAGTAATTGGCACCCATTTTAAGGAGATTGTCAAGGTCTTTTTTCAATGAAAGAGCCTCATTACTAAATTCCCTTAGCGTGTTCTTGATGCCTCCTGTGGAGACAGGAGAATTTTTTTTCCTTTTCTTTTCTTTTTGCTGAGCCTCAGGCGTCATAAATAATACAAATTTACCAACAAGGTCCCTAACAATATATAGTCAGCACTTACAAGCATGGGCCTTGCTTTGATTGCCGAGTACATTTTAAAAGATTGCACATACTAAATTTGCAGCAAGTTCTTGGGAACTAAAATGAGTGAAATTATGCCCTCATTGCTTAAGCAGCATCAAAGGACAGTTGAGTTCTTCAAAGATCAAGGCAAAACCTGAATTATAAAACAAACAGTGTTATTTTAAATATCCCACCATCAGGGATCAGAAAATATCCCTCAAAATGGGATTCACAGGCAGTGTCTATATAAAAAAAAATCTATTCATGTATGTATCTATCCAAATAGATTCACAATCCATTTAGCAGGAAGACTAACCAATGGCATTGTTTTCATAAAAAAAAAAATGGTTTTGTTAGTAGTGTGACTTCTTGAAAAAGAGTCGGAAAGAGTTTGTTCATAGCCGAACAATAAAGACTTAGTTGGATAATATTACTTTTATAAAGGAACAGTTTCTTTTCCTAGCAATCCCTTTAATTCATCAGGATAAGTCTTAGCCAGTCCAAACTAAACTGTATGAAGGAAAAAAAAAATTTTAAGACTTCAGGGCAATGACAGATATCAGTCACAGCAAGAAATGTGCATGTAATAGGTTTTGAGATAACACCCGGCACTCAAAATATTACAGAACAGTCCAAAGGTTATTTAAGCATAAAGAAAATAGCTTTTAGTTGACAAGAAGGCATTGTTTCAGGTCTAAATTATTTCATAGTCCAAATGTAAAGTGCCATTCTTTAGTTTTCCATTGTCAGAAACATACATATTTCCTAACGCAAATGTGAAAAAATGTCACAATAGTTTTAAAACTGTCTGTGATCTCATGATTTTTTATTATCTGCCTGCCCTCTTAGCCTTCCTTATAGAAACTTTTTCTGCAGCACAGACTGTCCTGGTACCAGCTTTTCCTGCCTTTTTCACTACTGCACTTGATAAAGATTATGTATACCTCTAGGAGACAGATCATAGGTAGTCATATCAAGTCAGTGGGCATGTGAAATTAAGAGAGATTCTTTGCAATTTGACTTGCTGCTACTTGGTGATTTTCCTCTACAGAACTGAACTCTGTCAAAATTAGCACTGCCTGACAGACTGATCTTTCCTCTGCTGTTGGTTTTTTTTTTTTTTTTTTTTTTTAGGCATTAGAAAGGAAATAACATATACTTTTAAAACAACCAGAAATAACGTAAGCAGGTCTGACACTGAGAATATTGAAATGGCAAGAAATTCATCCTCAGGTGGAGAACTTGCCTTTCTTAGATAAACGATTTCTCAAAGCTACTGTCCAAGCTTTTTCCTAAGAGTCTTTGCACAGTATGTAATTGAGTTTACCTTGATGACTGTTTCCTCATTTACTATAGGTTTGGTTCCAGAATCGAAGAGCAAAATGGAGGAAAAGAGAACGCTATGGTCAGATCCAGCAAGCTAAGAGCCATTTTGCTGCCACCTATGATATATCTGTTCTTCCAAGGACTGACAGCTACCCTCAGGTATGGTAAAGACCAAGTAGTCCTTTGGTTCTACATTTACCTTCTCTTCCATTCTTAGGCACACACTTGCACAGAAGATGCACAAAGACTCTCTTGTGTTTAGCTTTCTGTGTTCTTTAGACACATCGACAGGACCTGCCATTGTGAACAACAGTTCTGACATCCAATATGAATAATTAATTCTTAAAATACTAGTATTTTTTAAAGAACAATCTTAGGAGCTGCGGAGTTTTGCATGAGTTATGTACTGAGAATAGCTGGCAATATGGTTGTGCAGTGAAGTCGTTTCTGCCCATAAAATTATGTGGGGCTTTGAATCACTTCTCGGTCCATACACAAATTCTGGATGACATCTAGACCCATTAAGACTGACAGGAATGATGTAATTTTATATAATAACGTCAGAATTTCACTTCTGGGATATTTATGTTCACAGGCACAACTGTCTTAACAACTCTGGTCTTGTATGCTCTGGTAAGACGAGGCATAAACTATGTGATCTCTAGGCGACTTCCTTCTGACGTATTAAACAGGCACAATTTCTTTACGGACCTCAATAGACCATTGAATACAACAAGTCTTCTACTAGCATGAAACCATATTATGGCCACGTACAATCAGAATTGAATGTATATGGCTGGGAGAGGGAGGCAGGAGCTCTATCACACAGTAGTAGTTTGTTTAATTTTTTTTTGCTTTTTTCAGTTCTCTGTTAGTATATAGTAAGGTATTACTGTGTAGTAAGATCAGAATCTTCTGTTTCTGTTCTCCAGTCCTTTGGTTTACTGCCTTGCCTCACTCTCTGCTATTGTTTTTCTGCTTGCTTGTTTTAGTACATTGAATATTTTATTCTGAAGCCATTGTTTCTCATGTCTCTAGCTTCCCATTGCTTTTACCACATAATTTAAAAAAAAAAAAAGCACCATACAAAGCAAAAATCTTGTATGGGTCCCTGTGGTAAAGTCGTCCCACTGCTGGTGTCCTGGTGCTCTTCTGGTTCATTAGGTAGCAGCGTCTCTGCCAGACTTAGGAATGTACTCATATTCCATATGGGCTTGCTTTCGTCATGCTCTACATTGGCTGAATGTGATTAGCTTTGAACCAGAGGTCTTGGGCCCATGTGTCATCTATCCAGCTTAAAGCACTTTACCTCTGAGGAAGTTGCACGTTACTAGGTTTTGTGCCTGGGCCAGAGCTGGTTCATGTTCCAGCAGCTCAGAACATGGGCACAACCATTTCAGATCTGGTGGTACCTATCAGTCTGCCTGTTTTTACTTTATAATGTAATAGTGCATTAGCCCAAATTACATCAGAAACCACTGCATGATACACTCTCTGTTTAAGTAGGAGGACACAATACTTGTTTCAGACCTACCTAGGTGGAGGTGTGCAAAAAGACCTTAAGCACTCCTAGGCAAATTTTCCCAACTGACAGAAGTTTCATCAGCATAGATAATGGAATAATGCAAGCCATTGGTAAGCACTTAAAATGGTTGCCCTAAAATTAATGTATTTAAAAAAGAAACACTTTTGAATTACATGAGAATATCATCCATAAAAATCTAAACCTGATGAAATATCTGTTCTGTACTTTCAGATTGTGAAATAGATGAGTGAATTAACTGTATTTCTATTCATGAATTTGTTAAAAAGCATCTTTCCTAGGCTGATGACACAACTAAGTTTCAGCCTGGCAAAACTTTCTATCATTAATTTATAAGTTCTTAAAAACAGGAGATTGAAATGGAAATGTTGGTACCATAATCTTAAATAAAGCATCTCTAAAATATGTAGAAATATAAAATGTATACTCATTCATAAACATATATATGTATAGTACTCACCTACAACCACAGACTAACACCCTGCAGGTAAACAAGACAGGCTCAAACAGGGAGAACAAGTCTTATGAGGAGCGGCTGAGGGAACTGGGACTGTTCAGCCTGGAGAAAAGGAGGCTGAGGGGAGACCTCATCGCTCTCTACAACTACCTGAAAGGAGGTTGTAGCGAGGTGGGTGTTGGTCTTTTCTCCGAAGTAACAAGCGATAGGACGAGAGGAAATGGCCTCAAGTTGCGGCAGGGGAGGTTTAGATTGGATGTAAGGAAAAATTTCTTTACTGAAAGAGTGGTGAAACATTGGAACAAGCTGCCCAGGGAAGTGGTGGAGTCCCCATCCCTGGAGGTATTTAAAAGACGTGTAGATGAGGCGCTTAGGGACATGGTTTAGTGGGCATGGTGGTGTTGGGTTGACGGTTGGACTCGATGATCTTAGAGGTCTTTTCCAACCTCAATGATTCTATGATTCTATGATTCTATGTAGTTGAGTCTGGTCACCTGCCCGAGAAAGTTGTGTTGTACTGTACTGTACTTCATGAACAGGAACAAGAAGCTAAATGAAGGTGTGAGTCCACTTTACGTTGGCTATTTCAGCTGAGTGCTTGCATGCATAGTTTGGCTACATGATAAAAACAAGGTATCCTACTCCTCAGTGAAGAAGGTGCCTACTTTGCTGTATACTGGAGTATGAACAGGTATCCAGGCAATTATCACAGAACAGTCAATGCAAGGTCACGTTCTTGCTAACCTGGTGGTAATTCTTCATAGTTTCACATTCTTAAATCCTCACCTTCAGTAAAACCATGTGTGTATCATATACATAACATTTCCAGTGAGAATGCTTGAGACAACGAAAATCCGTATTGAAAACACAAGGACCACTAACATCACTACATTCAAATCTTTTCAATTAGATGTCCATTTATAAGTGCCTCACTTATGGAAAATAAACATACAGTACATGACTTGCTACAAACTCCTTAATCTATCCTACAGTTCAAGCAGAAAGAGATTTAAAATTGTGATCTGCATGTTTGGTTTTAGTGTTATAGATTGATTTCCCAGAACAATTCCATTATTTCAGTACAGTTAATGCAAGAAAGGAAATGACACGTCCTTTTTTTTTCTTTTTTTTTCTTTTTTTTTTTTCTTTCTTTTTTTCCATGTACAAGCTCTCTTATTGTGACATTGACACCACTAAATATTAGACAGGCTTTGCCATACTTTTGAGTAACTAGTTTTTCTTGGGGATTGTGGAACACAGATCACTAGAGCTTGTTTATGAAGCCTTTATTAACATGGGGGGAAACAGACTCTCTCTTGCTGGCAAAAAATATAGGATGACGTTGAAAAAGGATAAAATCAAGCTGAGATATTTACTGCTGTGTGGCAGAAGGAACAGGAACAAATGTGAATTTCTGGTGTGAATTATATGAATTTGCAGTTTGAAGATTTCTGTTTTGAGCCCCACCACGGATATGTTCTCAAAACAGACATCCAGCATTGCATTCCAGCAGAAACATCAGTCTTTTTCGCAGTCAACAGAGGGTGTGGAGACCCCTGCTTAGTCTCTTCACCAATTACGTTCATCAAGTAGAAATTAAGACCATGATGCTGCTATGCCTTATGTGACAATCTAAACTTGAAAGGTTTTCCTGTGAGGAAATGATCTTTTCAACTTATTTCAGATAGACGGTTGGCTTTGAATCAGAGGATGGTTGAGGTTGGAAGGCACCTCTGGAGGTGGTCTGGTCTAACTGCCATTTCTATATTCCAGTCTAATTTTGCTATTAAATTACACATCTTTATCTTCAAAATAGTGATAAACCATTTAGGTTTTTTTCCTAGACCATAATTCTTTGCTTTGCTAATTCACTCTAACCTTAATTATTTTTACAGTATGTTGACGTTAGGTGTTACTTATTGTGCAAAATAGTTGCTCAGCTGGCTGCAAAGAAGTTAAGTATCTCTTAAACTGTCCAAATTCTGTGCACATAGATCTTCCATTAATTATACTGGCAGTGTTGCAGAGGAGGACAGTTAGTACAATATTCCAGGATAATCATCTGTTATTCACATGTTTTTTTCCAGGCTTCAACATTAAAAACACCACAGAGTTAAATTTTCACTCAGATGAAATATTTAACTTTTGACAACATTATGTTGAAAATTGTATTTTTTCTAGGAAAATGTTATATACAGTACTTTTAATTCATTTTAGTAAAAGGTTTCAGTTTCATTAGTGTCAGTATTTAAGCTTCAAGTTTCTCTTGCAGATGCAACACGTTGTGGTCTAAGTCATCTTAAGTGCACTCAGAAAACAATTCACTGGTTAAAACTCTTATCCCAGACACTTTGAGCCTTATTAGCCAGCAATATTCTGCTGATGATATGAAAGCTAAGAGGAAGCATCCTAACATGACTGAGGAAATGAGTGCAGATTCACTTCATGGAGACCTTTACTTCAGCTCACCTGAGTAAATGTTAGTGAATAAGAAGTACTTGATTCAATCACCTAAATACACTGCTATTTAAGATGTCTTGGGATATCTGAGACACTGTTACAGTGCTGATGAACAGGACTTACAAGAAGCATGCACCCTTCAGAGGAGGCAGCTGGTGGTCAGAGAGATACTAGACACTTGTGTTTAGGAAACTTAATCAAAGGGATTTTTGTGCCAGAGATGGGTTCCCTTTAAAGCTGGTGAAAATCTGGTCAATTAAGTTTTCTTTTCCTAAAGTATAAGGCATAAAATAGGTAAGATATCTCTGAAGTGTATTTTTCTCTCTGATGCCTGGTTCAGCTGCAGACATCTATAGTTATCTTAGACGGATCTATATATTATGTGTTGGGAAAGGAACAATAAAAAACTTGCTTTTTGCAACCTTGCTCTTCTCTTACCGTATTGGTCTTTACTTGACTACTTTTGCTGTCCTATGCCTAGTGAGAAGGCTAATGTGACAAAGGGTACTTGAACTTGTCAGATTTAATGTTTAAGTATGAGAAGTAACAAGGGAGCAAAAAACCTGAGGCAAACTTTCATTTTTACGCCCTCCTTATTTACACACGAGAGTGACATTCGATCAAAAGCCTACACTATTATCACATAGACCTCTAGCTTTCCCTGTATGAGTTAAATTTATGAAGATGTCATCTTTATAAATATAAGTGCATCAGTATGTAAATAAACATTAAATTGTATCCTTGAAAAACAGATATAAGGGGGAACATTTTTCCCCCACCTAGTCTCTTTCCATACTTTGCATCTTTTCTTCCTGCTTGTTCTTTGAGTCTTGTTCATTTGTTGTCATTGTTCTTCTAAGTTCTTTTGAAAGGGTTTATCCTGTCACACCATTATACTTTCCCTCTTACTATCACATGTGAAATGTATTGTTTGCTTCTCTTATTTACTTGAAAATGCAGGCAAAAGTTGGATAGGACTGAATTTAACTTTTTTTTTTGGTGGAAAAACCCAGCCTAGCGCGGGTGGGAATCCCAAGGAGACAAAAGCATTTCAAAGGTATGGGAACTGGAGTGATACAGAAGGTGTAGAAAGAAGGGAGAATGTTGAAATCTCAAAAATAGAAGAAGGATGAGGCTGAAGTTTACATTCCATCCACCAGACTGATAAATCAAATTAAATATGTTGAACAGCACAGCATCACATGATTTGTTTTGGCAATCAAAGAGTGTAGAAGTGGTATCAGTATACATGTGTTATGTACTAAGTCCTTGGATCACCATTACAGTTCTGCTCTAGCCTTAGTACATATGGGTAATTCTCATTAGCAATAATCAAAGTTACATGCTCCAATTAAATCTTTCATATGGCATATATTAGATACCACATGTTATATGACTTAAAAATTCTTTTAACTGTAGTAGACATATAAATGACAGTTAATCGCAATAGTTCATTAAGGCTATGGGTACACTGATTAAGTAGGAGTAGATGTGGTAGACATATCTGAGCTAGCTTCAAAGAAGTTTTATCATATACTCATGCTGTCTAGCTGTGACAGCATAGAGCTCAGGCTGGGCCGCCACCTGGATGATATGTAGCTTGCTGCATATGTGCTGACTGTTGCACTGCTGTGGCTGATCTTCCAACAAGAGTAACACTTCTAATCTTTTTGGGTGGTGTCTGTTCCACACAAAGTAGTTTGCGCGCTGTGCTTTTATTTTTTCTTGGTTCTAAACCATCACTGTATGGGGTCCTCCTCACAGTCTCAACATTCCGTTTGTTGCTTTACTATTTTTTTTGTGAAACGTATTTCTTTAAGTCTGTGAGTGACTTTAGCTGGGGCTTAATTATAAGGCAAATCCATTTTTTCTGACATAGAAAATTCTTTTTAATAGTATTTTTCAAAGTATGAAATTTTGTCTTTAACTGTATCATAGACATGAAATATAATTAATTCTTATCATAACTGGCCCTGAGATTGCAGCAGGGAGAAGTTACAGTTTATCTACAAAACGTCTTGTACAAGAATGAAAGCTTGATGACTTTTCGAATCCTGCATTTTTTTGCACCTTAGCAAACTTGTTAAGCATGGAATCAAATGAACAGATTTTTATTTTGTTCACTGTATGTAAGGCCTAAATGTGGACTGAATGGGTCTATCACATATTTTAGAGCTGTAGCATTAAGCCTCTCGCTAACAAAGGCCAACTTGCATTTTATGGACATATCTGAAAATGGTGTGCTGCAGCTCTCTCATACGTACCTGAACCCAATACAGTACAGATGAGCTTCACATGTTCATTAGGTCCAATGGCTCCTATAAAATGATCACAAATTACACCAAGAAGTATTCTGTCTAGATATAAAGGAAAAAATACAATGAGAGTCGTAAAGCCTTGGAACAAGTTGCTCATAGAAGTTATTGAATCTCTGTAGCTGGAGCTACTCAAAACTTGACTGGATAGGGCTTGAGTAACCTGATCTAAGTTCAAAGTTAGCTGTGAGCAAGGGTTTGGAATAATAATCCCAGAGGTCCTTTTCAGTGTAAATTATTCTGAGAATCTATGAATCTGCAAACGCGGGAAGTACAGGCAAATTTCTGCCCATAGTACGGATGTTCTTAGGAGGCCCACAGAAAAAAAATACTGTGGCAAGCGACAGACCAAATTAATTGTGCTGATGGATTACGAACAGCCTATAGATCATGAGTTGTAAACTAGCAGTTTTGAGCAGTTTAACAGCAATTGCATTTAATCTGCCCAAAGCAGCTCCTTGTGCAAGCACCGGTTTCATGTTTACTAGCAGTGCAAGGATTGTTGTTTCACACAGAGAGGAGTGACAAAAATTTAGCAAATCAGTCTCTTTGACATTCACATGTTTTCTATAATTAGGTAAATCCTTAACTGTTCAGTTAGTGCCACTGTTGTCTCCCTTGCAATGCCCAGGAACATCCCGAAAACAGAGTCAATGTGTAGTTTCTAATTACTTACTAGAGTAATTATAATAACACATAACATAACATATATAATGTAATATAACAACAACACTAACTTATTACTTCATATCTAGAGATCTTAAAAGAGATTAACATTTTGTTTCCCATGTGAAGCACTAAAACACGTCCACTCAAATAGAAGCTGTGTGTGCTTATATGTGTGTCTGTTCGAAACAGACTCCAGTCTGGATAGGCAGGTGAGTCAAATAGCATGAGACAAGACATTTGGTGATGGGAGAACCAAAACTGGGTAAGTGATAGTACAACTCTCAGAAAATTTGGAGATTTGACTTTATATGATTTCTCCAGGTGCTGTGTAGGAAGGTTGAAGCTCCAAGAGCTTAAAATTTTAACAGAAAAAAAGCAATGACACCAAGTGGGATGACCAATTACCTCAGCTAATTTTCCTCTGCAGTGTCAAGCAGAAGGTCATATGCTTAGGAAATGATATCATAACCATGTTAACAACCATAACTCTCCAGTTATGTTCTTGTCACAGCTATGAAATCCTACTATTTTTTTTTCTATCGGGAAGGGTGTGTGTGTGTGTGTATAAAACATACAGTGGGTAAATATATTGAAGGGCTCTGGTAATTTCATGGTAACCACAAGAGCAAAGCTCAAGTTGTTTGTGATGTTAACAGAAACCAGAGATGTGCTGTATGTATAGCCTCATTCACAGTCTCTGAATTGGCTTTTATATAGTTCATGGATCACACAAGAGTTTAAGAGGAAAAATATTTTCTTTAAATTCATGTACATAATGTCCCTTTTCCTTCCAACATACCAGAAGAAGGTCTGATAATTTTGACTTATTGTAAAACATTACTGTATTTATTTTTAATACAGGAATACCTTCTGCACCTAAATTTCACTATATTTATGTTGTAAATCCTTGCTAAGAAATGAAAATCTAATATCAAAAATGAAGTCACTCAAGCAACTAAAATGAACAGAAAATTGATATGACTGAAACATTCTTTTGAAAAGCATAACTGTCTCATGAGAGAAGATGTAAAGTCTTCCTAGCATCTTGTGGCATTTCTGAAGTTAAGTTTCCTAATTTGGAATCCTTCCTCTAAGGAAGAAACCTAGGGCACTCCTTTGAAAGTTTTAGGACTGAATAGCTTGTTCACATAATGGAAATATATTAACAAGACATTGGTATATTTTAGGATTTGCAGCTGAATTCTGTTCTCATTTACACCTGTGCAATCTCACTGAAGCTAAATTGAGAGATTTGTCTAGGGTAAAAACATCAGGAAAATTGGTGGTACTAAACTTAGTTTACTGCAAAGCAAACTACTAGAAATATGGAAGGAAAGAGTGATTTTGTGATACCTCCAGACCACATAGGTTATTGGGCACTTTCAAACTGAGCCTCTCAACCTTTTGAAGTCTTCCCATCATGACTGTATTAAAGGCAAACTCGTGCATTTTCCTATTTAAACAGATTTTTTGGGAAAATTCTTCCCATAATTATATCTGTGCAGACAGGGCGACTGCAGCATTTGGCATAGCATTTCTTAGAAAGACATCTTAGTAAGTCAGATAAATGAGACTTTGTCGCGTGTGAATTAGCTTTGGGGATGATGAGCTCCTTCAGAATTAGCTCCTGTATTAGAAGCTTCATAGATGAACTAGTCTCTCCCTGGGCAAATTCATCCTGTTGTGAAGGTTCTGAGACTAAACATTTGGCCTGGAAATACCATGAAAAAGAATGGGGTTTTGTGTGCATGTGTTTGAAATATATCTTTGGGTTTTTTTCTGGATTTTTTTTTAGCTTTATCAGCTCCCTGTTTCAATTCAGTAAAGAGTTGTACCAGCAAAACAAGCTGAAGTGGAACAGCATGGAAATAGGAATGGGTGATTTGTTCTGTAGGAAGGAAGGGAAAGAAAACCCTAACAGTTGCTTAATCTCTCACTGCTGCTGCAGTATATGTAACCATGAGATACAATAAAGTACAATTAAAAGCTTCTAGTCTTCCTGAACAACAAAAAAAAAGACAATGATTTTTGTATGGATGACCGGGTTTCTGAATTTCCCAGTTTACGATTGAGGCAGAATGTGTGCAGCTTGGGCTTTCAACCAAAGTGGAGATACTCTCTGGATCTTATAGTCTTTCAGCTACTATCTTCTCTACTACTCTCCTCTGTACTCTAATCACATGCTGTGTGGCTCCAAACTCGTTAAGTCTGAGAAGGCAATAAGCCTTACAGGTCTTAGTGGATGACTTCCCAGTTGCTGTACATTTAACTACCACATTTTCCAGCTCTTTCAGGGTCCCTTGTTTCCTTCTTGTCATATTCCGTAAATCTTTACTAGGATCTGAGAAACCTTCCAGGCAATAGGACACTCAGGAATCCCTGAATCCTGAGCCATAAGAGATGTACTGCTCTCTCTGGGAATGTTCTGTGTGGTTGAATGCAACAAACTTTCATAAGCAAGACAATGGTTCAGATAGGTCCAGATAAGATATGTCCTTTAATCCCCAGATAAACCACCTGTTTTTTGAAGATCAAAAATAATTTTGTCTCATTATAAGTCAAAACTGGCTCAGGTGAGTTAATTAAGGAGTAATAAGGCAGCTGAAGATCATGTCAAGCTGCAGAGGATCTTCTATGGGCTGATGTTTGAGAGTCTTCTAAAAACTGCTGAAGGGAGGAGGGAAGGATGGGAACTGGAAAGTTCTGAAACTCTCACTAGAGTCTCTTTCCTCCTGTAGATCTCAGGAGGCCCACAAGAAGGAGGAAAAACCCTTGATATCCTTCCCCAGGCACCTTACTCGCTCCATTACCTCTCAGCAGACCACCTAAGATATGCAGGAGCAGATGCCTGAGGTGTGCCCAACTAGCTGTGTGTATGTGCGTGTGCGGAAAGGCAAGCTGCATTCACGTGAGTGGGTGTGGAGGTGTGTGTATGCCTGCATGTACGCATGTCTGTGTGAACAAGGAGTTGGGCAGACCAAGAGTTCGCGGAGTCGTGTTGCTACCGTGACTTTTTCCCAGCCTTCTGCAGGAAAACGAAACGGAGCATTTACTGGTTCTTTTTTTCTGCTGGAATTGCCAAGGAGCCCAAATTAGTTTGTCAGTTCCTGATGACCCTTGCTAATACAACTGCTGAAAATATTAACTTTTAAAATAAGACTCTATCTCATCCTTGCCATCTGCACCAGATCTCAGCTAGATGAGTTCAGTGAACCATAATTTATCTCTTTAGCTTGCTGGTGGTTTGGTGGGTATGTGTTGTTGCAAAGTAATAAGACAAAGACAATGAGAAAAAAACCCCTCAGCATTAGAAACATATTTTCATTCTGTGTGTGTGTGTATGTGTGTGACTGTCATAATTCATTACTTCCCCTGACCTCTAATTTGGCAGAAAAAAAATCATTCAACTAGAGAGATAACCCACATATCTTAAAGCCAAAATTCCTTTGTCTATGGATTTGGAACGTGAAGACAAAATTAAGTTTGAAGTGGGAATTCACTTTGCAGTGCTAACTGAGGAGTAATTGCAATTATTCCAATGTATAGCAGAGAACAAAGACATGTGGGCTCAATCCCAGTGCATCAAGGCGATGTACTGAACAGACAACAGATTTTTAGGATGAAGACAAATTTAGCAAAGTAAAACAAAAAGAAAAAGATATAGTTACTGACTGAGAAGTTCTGTACTATGAATGAGGGCTACAAATGTCTTGTATCATGATATTTGTACATTTTAAAAAAAAAATCAGCATTCAGAAAAGAGATATAAGTAAGAGTGGAGAAGAAATATAAAGCTGTATATTGTATAATGGTGAGTGCAAGTGAGAAATGATCGAGGAAGTCAGAGTATGTAAGAAATTATATCCATATAGTACTGATAGAGAGATATAAAGAGTAGAGAGTTTAAAAAGACAGAAGAACAGCTGCTGAGTGTGAAGTTTGATTAAAGCAAAGCGAATAGAGGAGGAATGAAAGAATGCACAGTCTGAGATAATGACAGGAGCTGACTTGTGCTAGGCCTTGAAAAGCTTTCCATCTGTTCATCTAGTAACAAATAAGTGAAAAATACCTATCCATAAATAGCATCTATACATAGATGATAGGAGAAGGCCTGAGACTCAGAATGAAGCTTTAAGTGACTGCCAAGTATAGAAGGCATTACACATCAAAGCTTGAATACGTGGTTACTCCAGATCTTCAGCAGACATTGCTGGTAACCACAAAGTTTGTCTCCTAGTCTGCCATGCAACGTTTTCCAGGGACGCACAGTGCAGCCAGTTAAGGCTGAGAGCTGAAACAGAAATGCCCTCAAGTATAATTTCATATAAAAACATGATGAAAAGAATTTTTATCTTAAAACCATCTTCGAAACAACTTTAGGAAGGTCTCTTGGATGTATTATCAACCATGCCTGTATTTTATGGATTAATTTGTTTTAAAGTAATTATGTAAGGCTTCTCAATATTTAATTTTGCAAATACTTGTTGGGCTTTGTCACTTGAGAAATCCTGGTTTGTTTTGTTCACCCTTTTACACTGTTTCCTACCATTATACTAAGAAAGATTTCTGATGAGAAGCTTTTATGGTGAAAACAGCTATGATATCGTACACTCTTTTGACACATTTTCTTTGAAGTCAATTGTGTGCTTTTTTAACTAATTTTACTGACTGGCTGGGCTGATGGCATCCTGAGGTTCAATGGTAAACAGTCAGGATAGAGCCACAGAGCAAACAGATGACAGAGCAAGGAATATGATGCAGCAGCCCTTGCTCTTAAGTGAATGATCCAGTATTTTGACTCATGTAATGTCTTCATGGTATTTTCTATTATGATTGCAGAGAACTAGTAAAGTACTTGTTGCTTGTTTTAGAGGAGAACTAATAATGGATGTGTTAACTAAAGCAAACCAAGCATTGCAGAAAACAAAAGATGAACTATCTAAATTTAATCTTATTCATTTTATATGTTCCAGATTCAGAACAATCTGTGGGCAGGGAATGCGGCTAGCGGTTCTGTGGTTACTTCCTGCATGCTACCACGAGATACGTCCTCCTGTATGACACCTTATTCCCATTCACCCCGGACAGATTCTGGCTACACAGGCTTTTCAAACCACCAGAATCAGTTCAGCCACGTGCCTCTCAATAATTTTTTCACTGACTCTTTACTTTCTGGGGCAACCAATGGACATGCTTTTGAAACAAAGCCGGAGTTTGAAAGGAGGTCCTCCAGCATTGCAGTTCTACGGATGAAAGCCAAAGAGCATGCTGCCAATATTTCCTGGGCCATGTAATATAGCAGTACTCTTTCTTAATTTCCTTTTTTTTTTTAAATAGCAAACTGAAAACATTTTTATTTCCTATATTTAAAGGACACAACAATAAGCTGCTGTGTGTGGAATGCTAGAAATCACAATATACACGGTGTCTGCTTAAACAAATGCAATATAATATTTAACAATAAAACAAGAATAAACTAAATAGATTTACCATACATCAAGCTCAACAAGCCCTCTTTGTTTTGGTTTTTATATAGAAATATGTTTTGTTGTACCAGTTGATGAAATATGATTATAAAACCTGCAAAAAAGAATAAAATTATTAAGCAAATATGTCTACTCCATTGGTTTTTAGCAGTCCTGTATACAAATCAATGCTTTACAAATGAGTACTTCATAAGGGAACAACTCTGTAAAGGAAAATAAATTTATTATACTAAAGCCATGAAGTAAATCTCTAAGCATACCATGCAGAGAAGGAAATATACGATCGTTCATGTTGTAGGTGGAATTTGTAGAGCTAACTCTCTCAGCACTATGCTGCTGCTCTGAGCCAGCTCTGCTGTTTTGCTAAATGCACGTTGAGCTTGTTGGAGTTATATCAATGCACAACTAATGTAATGAGAATAGAAGGTACTCCTTTATTTTATGGACCTGAGTGTATTCCTATTAAAGAGGATGAGATTTGTTTGCCAAACATATCACTAAAAGCAGGATCACAGTGTTTAATATTTTTCAAAGATGTGCACAGATTATGTAAGTCAACTAGTGTTTAAATGAAATCTTTAAGGTTGCAGATAGGGTATCTTGAAACTAAGGTGACTAGAAGAGAGCATGGAATAATACTGCGACACTTTCAACAGAATCCAGATTTAGGAAAAAAACACAACGACAGCAAAGTCTTACTTCCAATCCAGTCCGTCTTACTAACCGTTTTTTGTTATGCTATGGTCAAATTGAAAGGAAAAAGTCCAACAAGGCTTGCCAGTTGCAGTCTGTAACTGATCTCAAGATGTTATAAGAGTACATTTCATTTAGTTTTAGTCACAGTTTGTTGATACTTTGCTTATTTGTTTTTTTTTTTTTTTCCAGAGTGTAAGAGTGGTTTGCTCCCTTTAAAGTCAATAGGAAAAATCTTTTCAACTGCAGTGGCAGCAGGATTTGGCTCTCAGCTCCCAGCCTATCACAAAGGAATTAAAATGTCAGCAGACTTTCTGACATTTCTGGTGGAAAAAAAAAATAGAGGAGAAGAAAAATACTTTACATCTGGAGAATTGCTATCTGCTTTGATTTACTTCTCCTCCCTTTCCCCTGTCACATTCCAAGCTCCTTCAGATGAGTGAAATGTCAGCCTCTTTGAAAGCAACAGTCAGTCTCTCAGGTTCATAAAGGCAAAGTAAATTAATTGAAATAAAGAAGAACTTGCATGGCTGTGATTAGAACAGGATACAACTCTCTGGGCACCCCCTGCTCCTTCTTGCTTTTCTCTCTGGCCATTAGTTAGGAACAGAGGGCGGATGGGGGGAGAAGGGAAGATCAGGGAAGCACATTTCATCACAGCAACTGCAGAACTACCAGTACTCACAAAAATAAACTCACAGGAACCCCCAAATTGTCTCTGCTCCCACCCAGGAGGCTAAACTTGAAAACAAAAATAGGAAATGGGTCCATTCTGTAATCCCTCGGTGGAATAAACAAACTTAACTTTGAAACCATTAAGATCAGTTGAAAATGGGAATTTTACAGCAGATTCTTACATAGCTGATTGAAAGTAAAGTTGTTCTATTTGCCACTAGTAATAAACTCAAAGTTTAACACATACATATACTCCAATTTGTGGTTTCCTAATTTTATTCTCCTAAAAATTAACTTCAACTTTGGCCTGAGGAACTGGGAAAGAGTATTTTGGCTAGAATTTATCTTTTCCTTTTTTATGGTCTGTTTAGACGGCAGTAAAATGAGCCTTATGATTTAAAGCAAGAAAAGAATTTTATTAGTACAGGTAAAGAGACTAGTTTTATACAGACACTTGTGCCACATGCAGAAGGATGCAAGTGGTGGAAGTACAAGGGTTTTTTTAGCAGGTCAAACTGTTTCCAGTTATAAAATGTGTTTCTTTTTTTTTTTTTTTTTAGTTTCCACATAATCCTTTTTTAAGGTATAGCATTTAGAACATGTCAAAGTGATTTCCAGATAATTTTTATTAGAACATCATTAATGGATAAAGAAGCAAAAGCTTAGCTGGCAAACTTCAAGCCATTTTTATTGTTGCCTTTCAGTTTATTTATTTATTTTGATAGCAGAATTTGCTATTATTGTCTTGTGAAATCCAGAAAAATGTTCATTTTTACAAGGCTTTTTATGTCAAGAGTAAAATTAAACAATTCCTAGGAATTTATTGTAGTGACAGAATACTTGGGGAGAATAAACATCAATTTTCAAAACATTACAACATTTTTAGATGCTGCTGATTTTAATTAAGTGAAAGGGATACAACTGTAATTAATTCTTCATCCTCAATTCTAGCAATGGAAATTATTTGTTACATGTTGCTAGCATAACTTTATGCATTAGACAAACAGGTATTCAACCCTTCATTAAACCTGAGGTGTGATAAGTTGCAGGCCTGCATTAAGCTTGTCATGCTCTTGCATCAGCCTCGTCTCAAAGAATGAATGATAGTCTGTTGGTTGCAGCGTTTCATTTAGCTAATGAAAAAGTATCTTCGTGTTAGATGTCAAGTACTACAACAGGGTCACATTCTGCCACTTTTATTTAGTAGTGCTTTACTCCATGAGTGGACGCATTGATGTGAGTGAGACTACTCACATAGGCCAAATTGTGAATCACTTGTAAATGTTTATTCACAATGGCCCCATTCATGCAAAGGGCCGCTCAGCACAACATGAGTAATCGGTTCATAATCAGGCCCAGCTTAAGGTACTATTCAGCTCTGGTAAGGATGGCAGAATCTGGCCCATGCTGGCTTAAGGCCAGACTCAGATTTTTTAACCAAGATGAGTAGCTCCTTATTCCACAAATAGTGCAAATAGAGCCAACAGGGCTATTTGTAGGGTTCTCTTTTTATAAGAAAATTCTAGAAAAGAGGCATTTCAGTATATGCAAATAATTTGAGTAAGTTTCTATTCAAGGTAAACGATTTTATTTTCCACTGGACTATACTCCCACATTTGACAGGACTTGTGTTCTTGTGCTTTGATTTTATCCACTTAATGATTTCTTAGCACGAGCAACTAATCTTTTCGCTGCTTCTTCAACATGTGGCAAATGCACTAAAAACAAAAGGAGGTGATTTACATAGCCTTCCTGCCAAGTATTTTAACTAATGTTTGAGATATGTGATCATCATGCAATGCTGAGAAGTAAATTTATAGAACTTCTGGGCAAAGAGTCCCTACCCTGTTAAAAGAGAAAGTGAAATATTGTTGTAATTATTGCTGTGAAGAATTTGTGATGACATAACACTGCGCTGTTTTTTCTCCTATGATTGATTCATCAACAATTTGAAAATGTTAAGCCTGTATTTGAACAATTTTTTGAACAGATGTAAATTTATCTATGAAAATTAAAAGTCCTCTTTAAGATTTGTACAGACTCACATGAGTGATGGACGACACTGCGTTTAGCAGCTAAAGACCCAGTCTCCTTACTGTAAAGATGTCTGACACAACTGATTTCTACCTACAGTTTAATCAGCAGTGTTACATACCACAGGAACATATCAATGAAGGCATCTTTTGTTGCTGAGAATAAGCTGAAATGAACTATATTTCTCACTTCACTTCTTTACTGTCATAATATTTTACACTGTCAAGTGTTGAAAAAATCCAGTTCAATATGTTAAAAGCATTTTATTTTGACTGTGAACTTTATGGTAAGGCCCTGAAGTATATAATTTAACAAATATGACCAATACTGTGCATTTAATACTGAGATACTTTAGCACAATAGAAATAAATTATTTTGTTTGCAAAGAATAAATTATTAGTGTTTTCAAAATGACACAGATGAATTAATATTTTATTGATTAAATTAATTAGATTAATTATTAATCAGAGTTAAATCACACTGATCAGAGTTAGAAATCATTTAAAACACTTATACTGCTAAAATTCAAAATGTTTCCAGGGCATGTTCTTTCTTTGACAAGGCACTGATTTTTTCCCCCAGCACTTTCATACCTAATTAACAAGTGACCCACTCATCTTATCTCCAGAATACACCCTTCTTATCCCTCTACAGTGATCTTTTTAGATTTGGCTGGCATCAAAATGATAGTAAGACATTGTGAGTTTCCCAAAGCTCGGTACTCATTCATTTTATACCACTTTTGAGTAGCCTGAAGAAGCTGAAGTATATATCTAGTTTAACTAGGTTTACAACTAGTTGTGTAAACACAACTAGTTGTGTTGTCAGTACAACACAAAACAGCTGTGGTACACTTGTGAATTATCATATAAAATGTTGGTGGTATAAGCAAACTTATTAGGTAAACATCCAGAATGTAAAGTTGTGGTTGTTGAAAGAACATATTTTAGATTTAAATTATGTAAAATAAGCAGTAGGCTGGGCAAGCACTGAATGCGAAGTGTGGGTATGAGAGAAGGAGTGTGCAGTGAGTATGGGGGTACGGGGGCTGGGAATGGCAGAATAATCTTCTGGGAGGAGTGCTGTCAGGGTGCAGTGCTGGAGTAAGGAGGAAACCTAAATCCAAAGCGTCCCTTCCTTCCCTCTCTTGCCTAAATTCCCCCATCTAAATCTCACCAGGACCTGTGAACATAAGAATAATTTTATTGCCCCCTCTCCTATCTCTATTCGCAAGAACAGTATGGGTTTAAGGAGGGATATAAAGAACCCAAAAAGTAAGTCTTGAAGGGGCAGGGCTGGTAGGCGTATGATTATCACTGCCAATAAAAACATATGGGGAAATTAAAGAGTAATTTTGGGGAGAAGCATCCAGTCTCTACATTCTCTAATCATGAATTTCAGGTTTTCTTTCCCTGCATTTTTAAGGCAGCATGAGGGCAAAGTGTTAAAATACAGTGACAGTCGGATCAGTGAGTCTACCAAATTCCTGAAGCATGGCCATTCTTCTTTGCACCACAAACTTATTAAACCTGATACAGCTGTGGCATGCAAATGAAGGAACATGTCACAACACTCTCACATAAGATGTATTGTGATATTGACATGTTTCTGTCTGTTGTTTTTGCTCTATTTAAATAAAAATATAAAAATTACATAGTTTCTAACCAAATCTGTTTGTTTAAATGCAGTTCACACATGAGATGTCATTGATTTTCCAACATATGGAAAAAAAAACAACCCCAAACAAGTGAGTCTTCAAAATCCATTACCTTCTCAAAGAATAACGGCTGTTGTGAGGCCTCATACTCAACAGGTCAAAACTTCATCTTAGCTCATGTTGCCCACCTTCATAAAAATGATTATTCCCATAGGAATAAGCTGTAGACGAGACTAATAAATCCATCAATGTATAGGCAATAATATTGATCAAAGTCAATAATGTCATTAGCATGAAAAAGATCATTTAGAAGACTATATGTTATAGGATCAGGACAAAAAACATACTTTCTGACTGGCTTATACAGTGGAACTTGATGGCTCACAAGATGCTGTTACATGAGTGCTTTTCCATGCTCTAACTACAGCAACCTTCCATAACTTAACAGCTGTCTGCTTCGTCTCTCAGAAGCTGAGGCAATGATGGTTTCTGCATCCTTTAATTATTAAAAATAGTTGAAATAGGACTGGTCTCCCTGCCTTGTATTCCTGTGAGAATATCCATATGTACATACCAACCACAGTTTAGTATAGTCCCACTGTCTTTACAGCTGGGCCAAGTCTTCTGCTATAATCCAGAAGTTGCAAAAGATTAGACTCCTCCACCCAAAATTGCTCTGTGAATGAGCAATTTATTGATGTGGAGAGGAACGACTAAGAAGGTTAAAGCCTTTTTTTGATTAAAAACCAAAACCTTTTTTTTTTGTTGTTGTTAAATCCAGTCTGATTATGATTAACAAACTGCTTGTAGGTGGAATAAGGTCCTGGTTAACACTTTCACAATGTTTTTGCCCTTCTGAGAAAGAGAAGGGTACAGTTAAAATGAAACCTTTGTTAAACTGTCCTCAAAGAGAGACAGAAGTATCTGAATCTGTGTAAGACTGTATTTACTCAGGTGTATTTACTGAAACGATTTTGTTTTAATCATTAAAATGGAAACCAGCTGAGATCTTTAACTGTGAAAATGACAATACAAAATGTTCATTGCATTTTTCATTCAAAGTGATATTAAGGGAACAACTCAGCTTCTAGAGTACTAAGAATGATTTTCTCATTAGTCTTTATAAACATTTTAATATATAATAAGACATATTTACAGATGGAAAAATCTGTCAGATGTCACTTGAACACATAGAGTAAATAAAATACTGACTGATTTTGGGAGCCTTTTAGAAAAAGTTCTGGGATAGAGATCTGAGTTAGTGAATATTATTTAGCAAATGTTTAAGTAACATATACAATGAGAAAAGAGGAAAATACACTCATTGACTGGGAGTTTATTGAATATTTAGAGCCAGAAAACTCAGTGTTGGCGGAGGGATGAAATTTCCTTAACTCTACTCAAAAATCTCTCTATGATCAAATCCTAATTGAAGTTAATGGGAATCTTGCCAGTGACTTCACTTGGGAGCAGAATATGATCACTAATAAATACATAATAGATTTACTATGCTAAATCAAATTGTCCTGGAACAACATTACTTAGTTTATATTAATGTTTTTTTGTTAGGTAGTCCATTCTGCTATTTTTAAAACACTGAACTTTATTAAATCAGTGTTTTACATCTAACTTACTGCAGTAGTTTCCATATTTGTGTCTGATTTTTTTTTTTTTTTTTGAGGATCAGAGAGACAAGGAAGAACTGAGCAATGCTTTTTCTTTTTAGGAAGACCTGTTCTAAGGAGGAGTGTTTGTTTTCGTTTGAAAACAGTTCTACGCATATACTAAATTGCTAGTCCAGAGGCAAAGCATTAACCCTTATATAAACTAATCGGGCTAATTCTCTTCTGGAATTTAGGCAAATAATGTAACTGAGATAAACAGAGAGTCACTTATATGTCCACATTTATCTACACTTCCTATTTATACTGCTAAATGCTTAAAACAACACTGGCCCATAAATTTGCCTTTTCGTTCTCATTCTTTTGGCAGTGTTTCCTACATGCTGCACTTTTAAGAGTGCAGTTTGGTCTCCTCTCAAATAAATAAGAGCCATGGAAGGAAAAAACTGCAGCTACAAAGTAGTTCTAACCCATTAAATGCAGATGGCCCACAGGGGGTTTAATCATAAGAGAGAGAACACACATCATGCTGAAATATAGAGCTGTTTTCTATCACTTGTTACCATTTGAATGTCTGTCCCAGGAAAGTGAATTCAATATATCTTCCTGGCCATCAGTTGCCCTCTGAATACTCCTTCTCTCTCTGATGTAGCTAGATTTCCCTTTAGAACATACAGAGATGAATGAGCTCTTACCACACGTAGAAGTGAAAGAAAACATTTCTTTCTGCACCAGAACAGATGAGATTCATCATTAAGAGAATGGATTTGACCTTGTCAAGTGGACCAAAGCAATTTATAAACAAACTCCTACAGGGGAGGCTACTTTTGGCCAAGTACTATATTAGCAGTGTTTTACTTATGCCCACTGCTACCTTACAATAACTTCACAAACAGGCTGACTTCCTGAAATATAGGGTGCTGAGAGATATCACAGATGTACCTAGAAACACTGGGATAGCATAGGGTTACTTCCCTCCCCAGAGGCTGCATAGAAATATGTCCACCCACCTTGCTATCTCGTTCTTGGCAAAAGTTGCTGATCACTACCCAAATTAAAACTCCATTTGATGTTTAGCATATGTATCAAAAACCATATTTATACTTCAATTTGCCATTATTATATTGTTGTTTGTGTAAGCAACACCCATATGGAAGATAGTGTCCAATATGAAATTGAATGTCATCTACCTATCAGAACACTAGCAGAATAACAAAAGCAATTCAGTGTGTCTATTTTATTTCCAGTGTTGGAAAAAGAATATGAAGACTCAATGGCTTGCTACAAAGTTTAGACCAGCCGATACTCCCATTTCTACTGATAACTTTTCTTCCTTTAATAGGATTCTTAAACTGCAGGTAGGAATTTTAACTCTCCTCCTCCCAAGCCTGTGCCACATATGCTATTTAAATGGGAGCAGTGTTTCAATGGGTACAAAAGCACAATGGCCCGTATCTTTTTGTCCTGTCCAATAATCATAAGAAAGGCAGAAAAATAAGGATATTTAGTGGCTCAAAGACAACCCTGTTGTGTGGGACGAGAAGACTGTGTGCCAACCCAAGGGAGTGGCTGCATGGTAAAGTGGAGGAAAGACTCTATAGATGTATAAGCTGCATACCATTGATAAAAAAACTTTGACTTCTGGGGCATACCTCCCCATCTGTATCAACCATAGTTGTGCCAGCAGAGCCAATAGTGTTATAATCTTCTCTCTGTCTCCAAAAAGGGAATCACGAAACATTTGTAGAAGGGAACTGACCAAAATATTCACTGTTCTATTAGACTCGCTTTTCCTATGGCATCTATCCGAACAAAAGAGGTGAAGTTACTACTTACCTCAAAGTCTACAGTAATAAACCTGTGTATAGTGATAAGGTTTTATTGCACTTTTTGTTGATACTGCTTTAGAAATCATAGTTAGGGTTGATGACTGTGAGAAGGAGCTCTTTCTTCTAATACTTAGAAGCTTTAATAGACTATATGTGGAGTCCTTCAAGCCATTAAATTTCCCAAAGATTTCAGAAAGCATCGAGCCTCCGTCATTTATGAGTCTTATGTGAATAGCCAAGAGCTTGATACATATTTTAGCTCAGGAGAAATCTATGCTGTCCAAGTCTTGCCTGCTTCATCATAGAAGCTCTTTAATGTTCAAAAAACAAGACAACAGTCTCAACTATGTTTCATTGCCAGGAGATAAGAATACTGACTCTCTTGAGGTCAGAACAATGAAAAGAATTTCCCAAGTCCTTAGAAGGCACTATATTGCATATATTCATAGCTGCTTAGCAGATTTATGCCTTATTCATCAGTAGGTCAAGTTCTCAAGGTCTTCTGCTATTAGGCTGAGAAAAGAAGAAAGGCCACTTGCCTACTTCTTATATCTATTATTCATTATTCATGCACCTCTCTCTCTCAGTGTGCGCTAGGTGTTTCTGAGTCAAATATAGAGATGAGGGACCCAGTTCTGACGTTAATTTCCCTAGTTTTATAATCACATCTCCACTCTGATTTCCAGAGGTGTAAGGAAAAACAGTCAGGACCTTGGGCCCTGGACCCAGTATACTTACAATGAAAATATACAAGTTACAGAAAAAGGAAAAGTTCGCAGCAAAGAACAAGTGATTGAGTACTACTGTGTAACTTATTTATCTTGACCCACATTTTTTATAAGTATGCATCTGTTTACACTCTTTAAGAGGAAGATCAGAGTTCACAGAGAATTTTTATTACCCTGGGAAGAAATTTATCTTTTTTTTTTAAGAAGAAAACATGGTTTATTATTTGCCTGAAATGAAACAAAACCAAATCTATCCCTCTCTCCACTTTTGCACCAGGCAGGAAGAATCCAAGATGGGTGATGCTTAGTGAAAGGTATTCTGCTATTTCTCTAAAAGCACTGATTCATCCTGAAATCAACCCTCAGAGTTTTGCTCTGCCTGTAAATTCATTAGGATGTTTGTAGAGATGATATTTTGCTGTGTTAAATTTGGTCTTGTGGATTAATGGGGTAATCACATTTCTGTTGTCCTTCAGCTTTATTGATTTTGCTGGAAACCATAGCCTAAGATAAAAAGTGCCATTTTCCATTTATTCTGTGTGTCAATATTCAGCTGAGGGACCTTGGGAAGTTGTCAGAGGCAAGAATTCTATAAACTGCAATAGCTTGCTACAGAAGACATTTTATTTATTTTAACTTCTCCACCTCCATTCCTCTTTGGCATCCAATATGCATATATAAAGTGTTGCTGTTACTTTCCAGTTTGAGTTTAGAGCTCTTTGTTTTTATATAAAATAGTTCTGTTACATTTCCATAGTATGTCAAAGCAAAATCAAGTTTGTTGTAACTCTTCAGGGCTTTACACATCTCTGCTTTTCTTTTGTTAATATGCAAGCTGGCTGTCACCTATTGTCTCTGCTTCATCAAGGTTTGCAAGTTGTTGTATGGCAACTTATATGTTCCTTTTATATAGCCCTGATAGAGTATTAGAGTCCTCCCATGCAATGATTTGGTTAACACAAAAATTAGTTCTTTTAAATTGTCTTCCTTGTTTTTGTAGGATGGTATGGATTTGTAAAAAAAAAAAAAGATCTAGTGTCATTCATTTTCCTGAATGCTCAGCTTGTGACACCTCAAAGCAGAAACTGTCCATAATTTTATGCAGAATAATTGGCACAAACAACTAGATAAAATAATTCTTGTAGGTCACCAGATTTATGACTTCCTCTCAGTTTCCTCACTTTCAGTTCTCATTCTGAACAAAGTTACCATATTCACTTCCCAGTGGATATCTTCCATCTATTCAGCTACCTGATTTCATGCACTAGTCCTCTTTATCATTATACAGATTCTGTTTTTTTTCTCAGTTGCATCCTTCTCTTTATTAGTCTAGCACCTTTTTCTGCTTGCAGCCTTAATATAGTTTCCATGTACTAGCCAACATATTTTTCCACATAAGTGTGTGCATTATTTGCTCTTACTGGTGCTGTTTCATATATGATTCATACAAAGACTTCTTCCATTCAGTGTTTGCTACAGAAGTGCTGTCAGCCTCTAGCTTTTACTAGCACCATACTCTAGTTGCAAATATATTGGTAGTGGGAAAATCATGGTAGAAGCGAATTAACCAGAAGTTATATATTTTTCCCTGTGAATTCTGGAGGAGTGAGAAGCAATGGGCATCTGCCTGGTTCTGGTTAGTTCTTCATCAGCTGCCCTTCTGCAAAGTTCAGGCGGAAAGAGGAAACAATACTTGATTCCTTCATCACTGCAGAAGTATCTCATGAGGAGATCCTTTACATGCAGCTTTCTCTTTGACTGACCAACACATGAAAAAAGTTCATATACTGAATATGGACAGATTAGTGGAAAGGGAAGAACTATATGAACTATATGCTGCCAGGTGACTTATTTGTTTTTTAATATATTATTCATATAGAACAGATTGATTTTGCATGTCACAGAACACAACAGATCTCCTGCTAGTTTTAATAGCCATGATGTATCATTTTCCATTTTTTTTGAAATTTTAAGTAAAGATCCCAGCCATCACATTTCTCCTGCCTTATCCTACAGATACATAAAGCTGTATTGTCCTCCCATCTTTCTAAATAAATAATACAAATAAGGTTTTTCAAGGTAGAATTAGAAACCACCTCCTTCTCCCCTAAGAATTTGCCCAATGAGTTTTACTTTGCCTGGATCATAGGAGGTGAGAAGTGGCTTTCCAGCTCCTGGCACAAGACTTAAACTAACATCTGAAGCAGAGGAACCTTTCTTTAAGATTGAAAACATCACTAGGAGATATGATAGAGCTATCATTCAGCTCAAGACTATCAAAGATAATTCTGCTACATGAAGTATTTCAAGATAGGACTCCAGTTTTTGCTCCCATGAATACTTAATGGAAGAATCTGGCAAATATTGCTGGAACAGGATGGGAAGTTTTTCAGATGAGAGTCTACTTATTAGATGATAAAAGTCATTCTCATTCATATTTGCTTTCTTTTTTCCCCTTGCATGGTGATTTCTTAAACTTCTGATTTCAACAGAAGGTAATAGAAGGACACCTCTCCCTAAAATACCTGATGGCTTGTTGCAAGGATAGGGTTGAGGTAAAAATTATTATAGTTTTTCAAGTAGAAGAAGGAGCTGAGCCTGATCTCATAAAAAGCAGAGCCTAGTGATAATCCCACCTGTGTGAGGTTTTCACATGCTCTGAAAATTCAAGCCCACCTTTTGCAAAGAAGCTTGCAAATCCTGAAAGTTTTAGCTGTGAGCTATGCTTTGTGTTGCTGAAACCTGGGGAGAAGGTGCCCTTTAAGGACATGCCCAGAACAGAGTTCTCCACACCTGGAATACTTTAAAGTCAAAGACACAGGTACCTCTTGGGTTAGGCTTCATCTTAGATACAGTGTTGAAGTTGTAACCTTTAGATTTAGGCATATAAAATGGCAGCTAGATGCCTAAATCTTCAACAGTTCCTATATGGATCTATCATAAATCCTTGACTCTGCTCCCAAATTTTTCTCTCTTTTGTCTCTCTTAAGGTTCATGATTTCCAAAGCAGAAATGACCCTGTGTGTCTCAAAAAGTCTGTGTTTTCCATATGTGCATTACATAGGTTTTAATATTTATTACCATATTTATAAAACAGTGTTACCATGATTAAGAATATCCAGGTTGTTTTTTTTTATATTTCAATATTCAAAGACAGCATAACACAATATGTTGTTGATATATTCCAAATATACAGGCAAATATTTTAACTGTCATAAAATGTTTATGTTTGAATTTCTCCGCATATATTTTAAACAGTATGTCAAATTCTCTGCAGAAAGTTTTGTGAAAGATATTAAAATGCAGAAATTGAAACTATGTGGATTTTTCAAGGTAGGTGATATTTACAGTAAATTGTTGATCAGTCAAAACCACCTGAATCTGCAACATTTACAAGCCTTAAAGTAGGATTTGTACCCAATTTCACAAACTAATCTTAATTTCTGACTTTGTCTTCCACAAAAATATGTTTTTTGTTTTTCAGATTTCAAAGAGGCTACAGATAAATGGTGTAAGCAATTACAAGTACTGTGTGGAAGCAGTGGCTGGTTGGTAGTCGGCACTTGCTTAGATGAGAACACTTGGTGCATATTATTAATATAGACAAAATTTTAATGTCATAATGTTGATTCTCAAACTTTAGTACCAGCCATTGGATTTTACCTCCTTCCCTTGTTGACAACTGTGTTGTGTGTAGACATCAAGGTGTTGGCAGTGGGGGGTTGCGGGGGAGGCCTCTGTGGGAGGAGGCCAGGGGGTGCCCTTTGCTGAACCCATCGCAGGACACAGCTGAACTCATCAGTGAAGCTGGTGGTGCCTCTGAGAAAATATTTAAGAAAAGGCAAAATTAAGGTAGGTAACAAAAAGAGTGACAAACAGTGGAGGGAACACCAAGATCAGAGGAAGAGGAGGAGGAGGGGGGAGGTGGAGGTTCTCCAGGCAGTAGAGCAAGTATCCACTGCAGACTGTGCAGGAGCCATGATGGAGCAGTTATTTCCTTCAGGAAATAAAGCCCGTGGGGAGAGTCCATGCTGGAGCAGGGTAGAAGTGTGATAGGGAAGGAGTAGCAGAGAGGAACTGTTATATATTGAACATCACCTCCCCATCCCTCTGTGCCGCTGTTGAGGTGGGTAGAAGATTTGGGAGTGAAGGGGCAAAGCTGAGCCTGGGAGAGGGGGGAGGAAAGTTGTTTTAATGTTTGTCTTTGTTTCTCACTACCCTAATCTATTTTAACTGGTAAAAAATTAAATTAATTTTCCCCGAGTTGAGGCAGTTTTGCCCATCACAGTAATTGGTAAATGATCTCCCTGTCTTTTTCTCAACCCACAAGTTTTCTAATCTTATTTTCTCCCGCTTTCCTGCTGCGGTGGGGGGGGGATTGAGCAGCTGGGTGGGAGTTTGGCCCTTAGACAAGGTTAACCCACCACAACAACCAAATTGGTTCTGGGTCCCAACAAATTGGGTCTCACTAAGACATGTTCAGTCATCAATCTGAAGATTTCAAGTGATTAAAAATCTGCCACTGCCCATGACAAATTTGTTCCAATTGTCAATCCTTCCCATCATGAAACATTTTTACATTGTTTCTCAAAACAGTTCACCAGTCCTAGTTTGCAAAAATGCCCACTGATTTGATAGGGAAGTTTACTCTTCCGTGGACAATTTGATGACCACATCTAATACCCATTTATGGTGCATTGGATGGAAAAAAGGTTTTAAAAGTCTGAGTCAGAGTCTGGAGAAAGGGTCTTTCTTATTTTGGGTTTAATGCCGCATCTTGGAAAGATCATCTCCCAGTTTTATTCTTTTACCTTTGTTTGCAGTATTTAGGAAATAATTGACAGCAGTTATGAGTTATGCAGTTATGAGTTATAAGCAGTTATGCAAAGCACTCATATAGTGAGAAATTAAACTGCTCCAAAAATTTACAGGGGTGAGGACGATAAGAATACTGCAGAACAAGGTCTTTGATGAGTAGACTGTACTACTTTAAACATCCCATTAGCCATAAATAGAAGTATAATATTACCTCAGGAGCAGTTGAATAAAAAAGTAGCTGAGTAAATATTATGAGGAGCAAAACATGCACTGTAAAAACATAGAAATCATGCAAGAGGGAGTACTAAGAACTATCGCTTTCATGGATGCTATTTTCTACCCTATTTCTACCTGCTAAACATTTTCTGTGTATCCTAATTGCTTGTGTGCGAGAACACATGTAAAGGATGTTTTCCTGATGTGTTCCCAAGTGCAAAGGGTAAAAGGTGAGTTATGTGATGCTTTCCAATTCCTGTGATGGCTAGTCCATGGAGATGTACTGCTGCTAACCTCTTCTGCAAGAAATAAGTGTGACAAGATAAGGAAGCAGCAATATTCTACAGTGATATAAAAGACTATTTCTGCTCAGGAAACTTCCATATTAATGGAAAGTAATAGTCTCCTCAGATACTAAAGGAAACTCTTAACCTACATTTTTCACCTCATTGGCTGTAGAGGAAGCCTAGGAAAGCTGGCCTTGCCTATCTGAAGTTAGTTTTTGAGAACACTTTGTGAAAGTAATGGTTTTATTCAAGCCTTCCCACTGGCTTACTAAGCAGAAGATACATATATCTTTCTGGCTTTAAGGCATGGGAATGAAAGGTGATTGCAAGAATGGCTACTGGTGTAAATTAAAGCTTTCCTAGGTTTGCAGTGGCTTACTGCGGCCCATCCCAAAATGATTATGGGCAGTAGGGAGGAATATAAGGTGAATTCTATGCTGCCTCTGTCTGAGTGCTTGATTGTTGCCCAAGTTGGGACTCATTACTCTGGGTCTCTGTCAGGAGTCAGAGCAAGTCTGGTTCTGCTCACCCCACGTGAATCTACCCCCTCTGGATCTTTCTTTTGTAGTGTTGCCCCCTCTATTTTGTAGAGCCACACGTAAAGATTGAGATGAGAAACAAGGAAGGAAATAAGGAGACTATATTTAAAAAAAAAGATATGCACAGGTCTGCACATATATAACATATGTCACAAAAGTTATGGGAGTTAGGTGGTTAAAGCCCCTAAAAGTCTTTATGTTCTCCTGTGGTGAGAAAGTTCTCTTCCCCCTATCCCTTAAGGGGAAGGGAAACCCCTCTGGAGAGGTCATCTGTGATGTTCATTATCTCTGAAATACAATTATTTTATAAATTAGGTTCAAACAATGTGGAGTACACAAATGTATGCAAACCTCTGAGGGCAAGTATGTGGAAAGGTTCCTCCCTCTTCCTACTTCCTTCTCCCTCCCCACAAGCAAGGCTTGCAGATGTTTTCTTCTGCTCTTTATTCTTTTGTTCCTGTTTGGCTGTGACCCTTACTCCCAACTGATTCTTTTTTGTCAAACTTTGTTTTTTCCTGAGCCTTTGATCCTGTGCTTTGACTCTTGCAATAATGAACAGGACACTATTACTTTGCTAGATTCATTTTATGATTCCTTACCTCTCAGAGTTCCCATGAACAATAATATACACTTCCTCTTTTGTCAGTGTCTTGCAGAAAAAGAGGGGGGTCTCACAAAAACTACCACCTCGCCTAAGGACAGGTGAAATATAACCTTACATATGTAGATTAAATACTTAGGATTATGCATTATAACTATACATTTGATTATCCAGTCTGTCTTTGTTTATGTTTCTTCAGTTTCTCAGCTAGGGGAAACTAGTCAAAGGTTAAAAAAGATGCTAATAGAACCAAACTTAGAAGACACACAGCAGCCTAGAGGCTAGGGCTCCAGCATTGGGTCAGGAACAACAGTTCCTTGTTCTCATAAAGAAATGTTGCCTTATGCCAAAACTGTATACACTTTTAGGTCTTCTGATGCTTTTTTTTTTCTATTTCTGTGCCCAGGCATCTCAGTTTAATCGAGAAAAGTGGGAGAAAGAGGATCTCTGTCTGCTTCAAGGAAAATAAATGTGCCTACACAGAAAACATTCTAGTTGTTGTAGTTGAGTATCAGTCATATAATATATGACATATGCTGTGACAATATCATAAACCATGAATCTAGACCAACCAATCTAGACCTTACTAGCAAACTAGTAAGGTTTTCCTCCATGAAACTGTGATTCAGATACATATATTGAGTAGCATACATGTGTAATAATAATTGTAGAAAGTACAGCTTGAGAGAAACTGCAAGCATGATTTTTCATACACCTCCTTTCAACTGCTCCAGTGATTTACTAGAATCTTAAAGTTGGTGGCTCGCCTTTGAAGTAAGGTGACTCTCTAGTCAACACAAAGCTGATCAAGGAGGCCATCTCTCCTTTGCAACAACAGTGGAGGAAGTTATTTAAGGTTAGTACTGTCAGCTGCACACAGATCTTCAGACTATTTTAATTTATGTCATAGGCAGGCAGACCCCAAGCTGTGCTCAGATGATCAGAAGCAGCAGTAATAACTTGGAAACATTATTTTTTCTCAAGTCTATGTGCTAAGTACAACTCAGCTGGAACAGAGGGAATCAAATGCAACTTTTGTAAATTGATTGGGTGAAATGAGCAATCTATGTGAAGAGAGATAAGGGAGATGATAGTGGCTTGGACAGTAAATCATTGATCACAGATTTCTTTTCCTACTTTTTTTCTTCTTAAATAAGTACTTTATTTAAAAATGAAAATCTAGTTAATAACTATTATGTGAAGAAAAATAATGTATATATGTCAGAAGAAAAAAGGGAAAAGTCTGGATAGGAGAAAAAAGCTCAATAAAGAAAGGTAAGTAGAAAAGAGAGAAGGGAACAAGAGTCTTCTGTTTCTTTCAATCTTTGTAAAATATCTTCACATTAAAGAAAACCCCAAATGTGAAAGCAACACCAAAAGGAAAAAAAAAAAAGCCCCATAGGATCAAATCCATATGAAGAAAAATACCTTTGGCAGACAATAAATCAAAATTGCCCAAGCTGGTTCACTCTGAGACTAGTTGTCTACAAAGTTGCCTGAATTCAAATGAAATACTGGTGAGATCTGTACTTTCAGAGTTCACATTGGTTGCATCTAGCTGAACCCCAGATAATTCTGCTACTCTGTCTCTGACCCATTACCATGGCAAGTGATGTGCCCAGCTAGCAGTGCTGGGAAAGGCACCTAGTGCTTCATTCTCCAGTGATTATCTTTGTCTAATTTCATATTTGTGTTTCCCAGGTATACGCAACAGAAAATAGAGTAGTGCTTGTTGCTGGCAGAAAACATTGATTTATTGACAATATAAATAAAAACCCCTGCTGGTAAATTGGCTGAAAGCTGGCAATCTTGGGTAGGCTTAAAGGAAGGTTTTCGCTGGGTAATAAATTCAAGAGGCATGTATACTTAAATCATGATGTTGAACCATTTCCACACTATAGGACAAACACACACATTTCTGTTACATTTTAAATCCTAGAGTAGCCAAGGTTTGGATCTAGT
Organism: Aptenodytes patagonicus; assembly: GCF_965638725.1. Classification (NCBI taxonomy): domain Eukaryota; kingdom Metazoa; phylum Chordata; class Aves; order Sphenisciformes; family Spheniscidae; genus Aptenodytes; species Aptenodytes patagonicus. The sequence goes on from NC_134949.1 coordinate 47,386,386, forward strand.
TCAGAACTTCCCTAAAGTTTAGAACTATTCTGAAACTTTATATAGAAACTGACATAAAACGAGTGGGGACAAAAGCAATTAAAACTTTGTATTTGTAAGTAAACTTCACGAAAATGCAGGTAAGTTCTGGTCTGGGGTTACTTTTTTTTTAAAGAAGAAATTTTTTAAGTACTTATATAGGCTAGTGCCAGATAGTAAGTAGTCCACATATTTATTCTTCTATTGCACCCTAAAAACAATTTTAAAAAGTCTTAAATACAAGAATATGGAATAGAATATCCTTGAAGCTTTCAGTGCTCCTTAATGGAGATATGATTATAAGATATATACAGAACAGAGAAGGTTAAATCCTGACTTAGATGAAATCAAAGAAAAATCTCCCCCAAATCCTAATATATTTATTCTTGATCTGTGTCACCTCTAATATCTTAATATGCTTACATTGTTTCCCACAGGCCAAATGCAAAAGGTTTTGCATTTCTCCTCTACTTAGGATGATTTGCTCTCAAGCCCTGAAATTCATTGTGGTGTTATTGCTTGCAGATTTATAGCTCAATCAGCTTTGTAGTAGCCTCTTCTTTTATGGGTGGGCTTTCTTTGAACATTATGAAATATATGCTACCTCTCTCCTTTTTGGTTGGAACTTTTTTCCAAATCCCACTAACTTTTTCTTAAGATCTACAGAACATGCATTTCGCCGTTTAAATTAGATGATGCACAAACCACTTGCCATGCCCAGATGATACTCCATTGAAACAGTTTTTTCAAGGTATGACCACACATTTATTGCTCAGCAGTGAAACAACTAACTATCATTATTTGAAGTGCTGGAGTTCAGAGCTAACAGCTAGTGAGAAGCCATGGTAGTCCTGCTTCTCACACAGTTCTCTTCTCAAGATCTACAGTTTGATGATATAATAAATCCAGCTTTTGAGCTCTTGGTATTGGATCAAAAGCACCACGGTCACACAATGCAAAATATTTCTCTGATGTAAATTTAGTTTATTTCTTTAAATTTAATTGATTGCTCAAAAAATTGATTTTTTTTCCACTTTTTTTTTTTTTTCCTTACAGGTACCTGTTAAGTTTACTTTGTAATGTATCATTCGCACCAGTAATGTAAAACATACCAGCTTTGTCTGTTTGTATGCAGGCTCTTCCTCTCAAAACGCTATCCCATATTTATTCTGAGGTAAGATCACAACAGGGTAAATGACACATCATAAAGCCACATTCTAGTTTTTTTTTTTTTTTTTTTGATAACTTATTTATGTGACTATATCATAAATATTGTCATTGTTTATAATTAGTCTTAGCTAGATAGAAGATTTTGTTCAAGCACCTCCTGTGTGACAGCAGGCATATTTATTGGTATCCTGGAATTAAGCCAGAGCCCTTAGAGTTAGATTTAGAAGTCCAGGCTTCTTAGCTTGAGCTACCACAGACTCAAGTCATTTGGTAGAGACTAGACAATCTTGTAGCACTTGCTCATCTCTAATTTACACTTACCTGCTCTGAGTGCTGAATTTTTTTTAATTTTATATTCTTCTATTTAAAATTGTGATCCATGATTTTCCTTTTTGGAGAGAGCACTTGAGACCCAGTATGTAAGTTTAAAACTTCAAGATGTATTGACAATCTAACTTCTAAATGGAGTGCTTATGAAATCGTCACCTTTGTGAGCAGAGGTGAAACAAAGCACATCCAGTCCTGAACTAAACTGGAAATCCCATCCCTAGCAAAACAATCTGAAGCTTACACTTCCTTCGCTTGCATCTGATACACCCATTAAGCTTCCCACTAGTTATTAGATAATAAAGTAACTTAAGAATTATTTTTCTTTTTTTTTTTTTAATTATGCTATCATTGGCAATTATCTCAAATTAATGTTGAAAAATGATAATTTTCAATTCTATATTCTTAGAACTGATCAGACTATTTAGTTACTGTTTATTTTTTTCTCAGTACTGATGTAAATTTAGGTTAGAAAGGGAGAGAAGGAAACACAGGTAAAATTCTGCCTTTTTCCTGGTATGAGGCACGCAGGTATGAGATGCAGTGTTCAGTTTGGGCTGCTATCAGGTTCATCTTCATATCCAATAACTTCAGTGGACAGAATTTTGCTCTATCTTCTCCCACTGATAGTAAGAATTTGGTACCACCAATATATGCACACTTTAAACTTCACAAAGGGGAAGAGATGCTTTTGTGAATTGACATTTCAGATATAAACTAAAACTGTAGCTCCCAATCAGTATAAAGCAGGAGTTGATAAAAGTAAAGCAATCACAAACATCATTCTGGACAGACTTGGTTGGCCCTGTCAAGCAGCAGATGGAAGCAGCTCTAACTTGAGTTGGTGAAACTTTGTTTAGGGGAGTGAGCCATGGTTGAAACTGATAATATGTTTTTATTATGAAATATCTGAATCTAGCATTTAACCAGAGAGATGGTCTTGTATATGAAAGAAAAACACATTATATGTTGCCAGAAACTGTTTCATTAGGAACAGTTAAGAACGGTAAGTTGGAGAGAAGGAAAATTTCTTGTACCAAGGATGACATCTGAAACAGAGCCCCTATAAGACCTGTGGTGAGTACGAAGTGGTGTTATTCCAGTATGAGTCTCCAGTTTCATTATAGCATACGTAAACGTTAGTATTTCTGCTCTTTGACATATTCTGGAACGTGGGAGAAACCACCACATTCACTCCAGGAATGGGCTGTTGGTGACACACTGATGCTCCAGGTCCAGCTAAGCCACTTCATGAAAGGCAAAAGGCTGTGCCACTCAGGCTGCATTTTGAATTCTTGCTGTATCTGAGCAGAGAGTGATGGATGAGCTGTGTGCAAGAAATGGCGTAAACACCTCTTAAAAAACCACAGCTGCACTTACATCAGAGTCCTAAAAGGCAAACCAAGGGGGGAGAAATCATGAAAAAGTGAAGAAAAAAGAAAAATGGGTCCATTTATATTTATAGCGGAAACACTTAATTTTAAAGCACGTATAGAATGCTAAGGTGAAGCACAAGTTAGTTGGAGTCCTCTATTTTTGCAATATTTCTGAAGGCTCTCAATGTCTTTTTCTCATTGTGACCTTACTCCTCTTGTGAATGTGTTTCCTATTTGGCTTTCCATGGAATGGTGAAGTTGGGGCCAGGATTCTTTCCTTCTTGGCCCCACGTGGAAGAGGAGAGTTCTTGTTCTAAAGCTTTTACACTCAAAGAGCTCAGTCTTGCAACTGGTAATGCACAAGCAAAGAGATCTAACTGTTGATGATAGTATCACAATCTCAAATATCATGTTTGTTTAACTGACACCCATAAAATTTCATTGCTTCAAGCACATTTGTAATTGCAGCCATCACTAATTCACACATTCTATTTCACTAACTGGAAATAAAAATGTTTTTAACAGAAGACAAATAGCAACTGGAACAATTTGCTTACAGATGTGATAGATTCTGAATGCACTCTTAAAAGCTGCTATAACTCAGATAGAGGTTACAAGTACAAGTTAGTAGATCAGTTTCTATTGCCTGTATTTTTACAATCATGCTAATCAGCACAGGTAATATCTGACTTTAAGATACACACATCTGTTTACTAAAAGAAGAAATGAAAGGAGAAGTGGTATATTCAAAGTTTAATTCATTAATAATTTTGTATGTATTTCTAAATATTTGGAAGCATAACTTTCAAAGCTATCAGACAAAATAAAAAAATCTTTTGACATTTTAAAATTTTCTCTAATGATCCTTGTCATTGAGTTGGTGCCAGGGATGAAAACACATTTTTTCAATATATATTTCTAATTGCTCAAGATACTTGGCCAGTCAAACAAAAAAATAACAACCCAGAAATCCCTGCACAATTTGCCTCACTGTGTTCTTAGTGTTTTGGCCCTTGGTAAAGATTGGAACATAGTAAGATGCTGTAGAAAAGCTCACGCCCTTCTGCTTCTGGGTTGAACTGGGTTTGTGACAGCAAGACTGGCTTGTGTTGGCTTCCTCTGGGTTGCCGCTGCCTGCTTTAGACTAATGAAATCCATAATACTCCTCAGTTATTTTTCCATTAAACAACCCAACAGTTATATTCCCTTCCCACTGATTATCATCATAATCCCATGCATCGCTCCGAAAAACTAGGAAAGACATATGATGTCTCAGAAGAGAATGCTTGAAGGAGGGATGCAACATCAGTTTAATTTTCTTTTCAGTATGTTCATATTTATGAACTCTGATTGTTTCTTGTGCATAGTTGGTCCATCTGTGCCTCACAAATGGAGAGGACAATAAAGATAATTTGTAATTAAGATCACACTTTTCCTCTTTTTATCACTCTGACTTGGGTTATTTTTCTATATGCTAGTATTTATATAGGTGCACCTAAAAAAATGGGTGGCCTCAATACTGATACAGTCAATGCCCTAAATATGCCATATTTGTGATGCTTATTTTTAGTAAAAAATTTACCTGAAATTGTCTTACTTTACAGAATAAATATAGCTAGTCAATGAGTTTCTTCTGTGGAACGTTTTTTTTTACTTAGTTTAAATTCATTGCCTTTTAACCCGCTTGTTTTTGTACCAAGAATTTAGGTACCCCCACCCACACCCAAACATACATATACTAGACAAAGACAGAAGCTTTCATTTTATGTGCAGAAACATCCATCTTGCTAGTTGTGGAAGGGAAAGGAAGTCTCCCAGGAGCTCATTCCAAATGCAATGTCAAGTTTACAATAAACAGAATAATTGCACTATTTACAGGATTTATTTTATTACTATCCTTGTGATTGCTACAATTGTAAATAAATGTGCTCCTTGCCACGAATTTATTTTGTTTTCCAGAAAGAAGGACAGATTTGCTTCCTTTCCCTGCAATTATAATAATGGGCAATATATGTTTGTATTTAGGTTTCTTTAGCCAATGTAAGCCAGACAGCCAGGCAGCTGTTGATCTTAAAGGATTATCACAAAACAAGTTCACTTAGCTTTAGATTGTAATTTATCATTTGAGACAAAATCCTGATTGTGTTTTTAAAACAGTTGCATTTTAAAAATGGCATCTCCAAAATACATACAATATATGAAAAATGATGTACTCTTCCATGAGAAACAGTACTAGTCCGTGGTGATCATGTCTGAACACTTAGTTAGGCTATCAAGATAAAATCATGCTCAGATCAGCCATACAGCAATTGAACACAAAAGACTGAAACGGGGTTGGGTCTGGTTGCCTTGACTCAGCCAAATTGGTTTTGCACCACCTCTTTCCCTTAGAAAGTAGAGGTAAGATTAAGGCCGTATAATGCTTGAAGGACCTCCCCAGGACCCTTGGTGGCTTTTGGATATCAGCAACGTAATCTGATTTTTCTAAGAGTCTGATTCAAATCTGAATTAACCTACGTGTAAATGTACCATTAATGTAAATAGACGTACAGTCTACTTAATGAACTGATATACTACATTCATTTTGTGGTCAGTTCTTTAGGTAGTAGTTTCTCAGGTGGGATTTATTGTTGCTTCATCCTACAGCATCAGCAGATCCTACGGTACTACTGGAAAATTGTCTCAGTGCAGGACAGTCCCTTGGCACAGAAAGAAAAAGAGAGAGAAAGATAGCTGCATCCTGCTCACCTCTGTCCTTCTGGTTTAATAGAGTGACAGCAAAGAAATGTTCCCATCTTGTGACAGGCCCATCTAAAATTTTGACTTCCTGATACCTTTAGTAATTAATGTAATCTAAAGCAGTATAAGGATTTTCAAGTACAGAACAGGGGCAAAAGCCTCAGATCAGTTCACTGGAAACACACAAAGGTGTCATGTCATGGCAGTGGTTTGTCCAAGCCCGAGAAATGAAAAAAAAAATTGGATATGCAAGGTTCTAGTATAGTTTCAAGATGCAGACAGAAGCATCTTATTTCAATTTACGTAAAGACTAGAGATCTTAATAATGTCCTGCCCCAGAGCAAATTTTTTACTTAAAACTTAGAAATATTTTCAGGTAATTAGTTTCCTATTAAAAAAATCAAGAACAGGGTTGGCAGAATTGACAAACTTCATGTGATTTCAGCAAATATTTTAATGGAAAAATCCAAATAAATCTCAAGTAAATTTAAGAAAACTCTAAATTTCAGTATTTTGATTACAAGTACATTTTAATAAAGAAATACCCATTTTAATTAAACTCTCAGGAAGCTCAAAACTCTTCAAAAGATTTGTTTGTCATTACCATTTCTTAGGTTGAGCCAAAAATATTTTTTTTGCTATGTTTTCACTCTATCAGTCAATAAGAAACTAAATTCTTGCTGGAATCTATTCTGACATGATTTTAAATGTTTTTAAAAGGTACATTTCTTGTCATAAAGTACAAATGGGTGAAGAAAAGGGAGAAACAACTCAAAAAGGGTAGCTAGATTTTTTGAATTTTAAATTGAAATTATTAAATATACAGTATACCAAGCATTTTGGTTTTAATAATTGATCTCTCTCCTGTACAGAAAACATGAGCAATGTTCTTATTCTGCCACTTCTACATATCCATCAATCCATGCGTCTCAAGCATTTATAAGTATCTGTCATCACTTTCCTCTGAAAAACCTTTACAAATAAACCATTTGGTTTTTCACTATTTGGTAATGGGTAAATCCTCTGGTATTATACTAGTATACAACACAGGACATCGTTAGCAGAGAAAAGGAGTCAGCAATAAAATCAACTGGAGATTAAGCTCATTCACAAAACTTCAGTCCCTGTTGAGCATAGTGTTAAACATGCTTGACTGCTTCATTCAATAGTGCGGCTATTGATGGGGTCCCAAAACCCTAGTTAAGTTTTTATAAGGTTTTTCACTAGAGAACATAATTGTTATTTCCACATACCTACATTCAATTTTCAGGGATTACTTTAAGTGTGAATTCTCAGGTATTTCTTCCAGCTGTCTCCTGTCAACCCATAATCCCATATACTGAGCTCTGTCCCTGCAGGGTAGGCACTTGATCCTAGGGTCAAAGGTCCTTTAGCTCTTGACTAATGCACCTCATTAGAAGAGGAAAGCAGAATGTCTCCAGCAATTCAAATGTCATGAGAAGTAACAGAACTATATATTTTTAATCATGTTAAACAGGTTTGTTTTATTTTAGACAAAACAAAAAAACCTGAAGGCTTTCCATTTATAACCACTGGAAGCACCAAATGTAGTTTTGTTGTGCATTCAAGCATGATACAGGACTGTGCAACTAAATTGGGAGGAAATAAAATAATTAATAGTGTAATCATGTGTGGTATCTTTCTTTTTTTATTACGGTAGGAGGCCGTTCATAAATTAGTAACTATTATTATTCAGGTATTTGGACTAAAATGAACATATTAGTCAAGTCAAATGTTGTTTTTCTTAGTACTTTATGTTAATATCAGGTAATGGTTTTATCCTGTGCTGAAAAAACAATCAACTCATACAATAACAGGTTTTGATTAAACAATGAAACTGGAACTTAAGTACAACTGAATCCCTAAGCAAATGTATGCTACTACATTTTCTACAAAAGCTTTTTATCAGTTCGCTGTAGTCACAAACAAATTCCCTTTGCTTTAGAAATTGAACATATTTACTTGCATGTGGACAAGACGGAATTTTGAATGCTTTTTTTCCTTTAAAATGACATCAGCAATTCTAGCTATTTGTCATCATTGCATTCTAAAGGAGCTTTACAAGGTAATTACATGAGCTAACTTGTTTGTTGAATTTCAACTGTAATTATTCAATTATTGAGCCTCATTTATTGCAGTAAGTCAACTTACACACTGGCATCCAAATAGCTTAAAAGAAAGAAATGTCAGCTATGTTTGTACAGCAATTGTTTTTTAAACAAAACAAAACATTTTGTGTATTCATTGGATGGAGATATAGAAGGTGAAATCTTGATGTCACCAAAGCCAAAAGCACTCTCCCACTGATTTCAAAGTGGTCTGAAATGTCCCTAAAATTTGTTCCATCAGGCTTCTACCTGACAAGCATTCTGGGACTGTATGTAGGATTTTCTGGTTTTTCCAGACATTTTCTGGAATACAGGTAAGCTTTAAACATGTGATTTTAATCATTAGAAGAAACAACAACACAGGGATAGATGTGATGTCACGATCCCAGTTTTTATATCATGACTAAAAATGTTTTTCTGATAATATTTTGATGTCAGAATAATCTTGTCACTTTTTCTGTGTGTAGTTACTGTTAATGTAATTATGAAACATAAATGTGAGACAAGGCATTTTCTTTTATTGGATTAACTGATAAATTTGGAAAATATTGGACAATTGGGGTATGCAATTCTTTCTCTGTCTTGAGATTGTCACATTTATAACAGCACTACTGCTATGCCTTATTTAATGTCTCTCATTCTGAATAAAATGAGATTTCACACTGGTTTAAAGATGTATTAGTAAGTATTTTTAATATCACTTTATAACAAGTAAGTCTTGAATATTTGTTTGCAACATGTTAGGTTTGCTACCATCATAGATAATACATATTATATTATTTTAACTTCTTTTAAGTTAAAAGACTACACAAATAGATGTTTTATTCCATCTGGAGACAGGGGTATTATACAGTGAATTATCTTTGATATTTTTTCTGTTTATTAACAAGAAAAATAAAGTGTCAACTTTCTTAAACAAAATGGGAGCCATCTAATCAGGTGTTTTCCCTACCCACATGTCTTTCAACCAGCGCTCCTATTGCAAAAAGATGACTGTTAAGGTCCCTTTTCAAGCCAAATGCCAGTTGTTTAAGCTATGCAACATTTTTCTCTCAGTCTTTATTTTAGAGTGTATAGCTATGATTTTCTACCTGAGTTCACAACCCAGCTCATAAATAGTGCATTCACTGACTGTTTTCTGCTAAACACTTGTCTCACACTGTTCACGTCTCTTGAGCACCCTTCCACTTGTGTCTTTCTCCCAGCAACTTCTTTAAAAGAAAAACAGTGAAACTTAACAGCTCAGGGAGACTAAATCATCCTGTAACAATAACACAGTTTAATTTAGGCTGTAGCAGTGAGAGCAGAGTTACTTGACAACCTCATGTTTGTCTCACCAGTACATATGATTTCAAAGTGTCATTTATTACCGCTGTAAACTCCAGCCTTCTGGTTTGTAAAAGTTGTATTAAACCCATCCTGCTCATTGAAGAAAAACAGTTACATCTGAGGTAGCTCTCACTACCGAATTGTTTTGTACATTTATTTTCCTGCTGGCTGTCGTTAGCTGCTATGATTCTCTCGGTAAATGAGCAAAACAGCCTTGCTGGCCCTCAACCCTCTCTTTACTGTGTTACCTACCCTAGCCTTGTCTTAAGTTTTGCAAACCAATCCACACCCAAAAAACTTGAAATTGCCAGAAGAGGAACTTCCCTCAAAGTCTTTTGATGATGGTTATTAGTTACAGCTAGAGATGTAACATACTGTGATAATTATGTGTATTTGGAGAGATTTACCGATGTATACTTAACGGGCCTATTTGCGAATAATCCACACAAGTACTTGCTTCCTCAGGATTTAGTAATGTTATATCTCTTACGGTGCCTGAAAGTAACAGTCATTCTTACCCTTCATTTCACTGGGCTTGCCACTAAATTCACGCTGCTGATGGTCCTGTTCCACAACCGGCATACTGTCGAAAAGTTGACAGCTAACCACATAGCAAAAAGGTGAAGGGCCGCCTGAGGACTGACAGTGCTTTTCTGTGTCTCCCATAGTGCTGGGAGGTTAACTCTGTTTATGATGAGTAAGTGTTTCCCTTGTCTGTTTAATCAAGAAGCACCAACCATTTTGCATAGCAATTATATTCTGCTCTATTCAAGTTGCTCACACAGGAAAAAGAAAGTATCTTCCTATGAAGGCTACAGATGCAAAAGCAGAGCAGACTTACTCTGACAGAAGAGTAGACTGGAAACATACTTGGGTTAACAGAATACTTTCTCTCCTTCAAAGACGTTGAAAGGCACACATCTCTGCTTCATTCCCATTATTGTAGTAAGAAAAGGCTTACAGAGACAATAGTTAAGAAGCTATAATCTCAATATTAATCCAAAAGCTATATATTTCATATTGCTACCGTTCTGCATCTGCAGGCTTCCTCTTATGTGTCCTGTCTTATGAACAATATGTATGCTTTTGATTTAGGAACCTATAACATTTTAAACTTTAACATTAAAAGGAGAAAAAAAGAAAAAAGAAAAAGAAAGTGGGGAAATGATTGAATTACATAGAACATATTTTTCTTTTAAAATGCAGTAAAAGATTCAACAGTTCAAATTGCTCAGGGGTGATCACATTTCTTTCAGAAGGTGCTCTGTATCTTGGGGGCAGTGTACGTATCAAATACTGCTGATAGTTCAGCAGATGCTTTTTTTTATTGAAAGTCACAGAAAAGAGTTGCAATAAAACCTGCATTAACAGCCAGAGCTCAAACTGAGGCTGCCTCGTGATTTATGCACTCTCCGTTGGTTTTGATCTTTTAATGAATGTGACTTGCCACATTATATACTCTTCTGGGATTTTCTCCCTCACCATTCTCATTACTATACTTTCACTGTCGATCTGATCATGCAGTTTCATATGATTCAGGAAAAAGAAAATCAGCTACTAGCAGTCGACTATGCATGATTTGTACTTTTTGTGGCTAGGGCTCTGATTCAAAATGCAGTCAGACGAGTGAGAGGACTCCAGTTGTTTTTAACGGGCTTTGGATCAAGCTACGAATAACATGCTTTTTCAGGGCATATCATTTTAGATTATCCCTTGTGCATCTAATTGTTCTTTTCAAGTGTTCTTTTTCACTACATAAAGCTAGTCACAGCAAATAAAACAAAATAAAACCACAGTTTCTCTATTGCTCAGAATGGACAAGCTTGATTTTTTTTTTTTCTTAATTTTAAGGAATAAAATTCTTTAGGAACTACCTTAGTCCAGAGACTGCAACATATGGAGAGTTCTTCAAGTACCATCCATAGCTCTTATTTACATTTGAGACTCTGTTCAAGTTTTTACATTATACTTGCTTCATGAAAATAACTTGGGGTAAGAATCATTTTTCAAATGTTATTAATAGATAAAAAGTAATCCAAGGATAAATGCTTCCAGACTGCAGCTACTGTGTGTATCTAGGCTAGACATACATATCTCAGTGTTTTGTTTTTTTAGTCTGACTAATTGTCTTTGTCTTTAATGACTCTCCTTTAAATGTCTGCTTTATGTTTCACAAATACTTAATCATTGCTTTTCTTCATGTATTTATTGATAGAGTTTAAACACGCACATATGAACCAAAGTGACATTACCTGTGGAAATGTGCAGAAATCTGATTTTTTCCCATCATTCAAATCAAATCTTTTCTCCTAGCTGAAGCTAACAAAAGCAATCATGCCTTTGCTCCCTTGCTGTAAATACAGGAAGAAAAGGCCGTGGAAATGGGAATTGTTACAGTATGCATAAAATATACTTAAAATATCTTTTAAGTATAGGAGAGGAGTACAGGAGAAAACATGCCTGCTCAGGACCCCATCCTGGCCTGTATGAATTGTACCAAGAAGACTAGTAAGCCTACTCGTGCAAGTAAACATTACACACGTGTTAAAGACTAGGAGAATGGTGTCTCATAGATGGAAGCTCTTACGCTCTAATGAAACACCTTTGTGTATGATGTTATGTCAATGGAACCGCATGTGGCTTTGGTACATATAAAAGCAATTATGGAAGTAATATTAGAGCCTGACTTGCCTTTTTCCATTGGTTTCAGGGTTTCAGGCTCCCTAATAGCTCTAACCTGAGTCAGAATGATAGCACTTTCCTTCTTGTCATCATCTCACAATAAAAGTTTCCATTCTTTTAATGGCCCAGAAGCCCTTCAGATGTGTCATTGGTATTTATATTAGAAACATTTCCATTAGCTAAGATTTTACAATTTGCCTCTGACTTTATTTATTTATTTATTTATTTTAAACTGTAGATAGTCTGGGATATTTTAAATAATAACGATTTGGTTTCTGGTTATTTATTGACTTTTCCCACATGATGTATCTTGAAACTATGGTATAGCACATGTCCAGATTTCAGAGAAACCCAGAAATGTAGTGTCAGATGTTGTAGCTACAAAGAGAATGTTATAGTGCTAGCTTGACCGTACTGGCCACTGATAACCTGCTCCATCTGTCTTGCCTCTGACATGTTAGCTGGACAGGGGAGAGATGGGGCAGCCTCTAAAAACAGGAGTCATTATGAAGAGAAACAGCAGCCCAGCAGCAATCAGGTATTTTGTTGAAAAGTTCAAGAGATCATCTTTTTTTTCTTCTTTTACCTGCTTTAATGTCCATTATCACAGCAAACATGGTATTTCCTTAGTGAGTTATAGGGGATGACTCAGTCTTTCTACCCTTCATCAGTGCAGTGCTGTTGGTTAAGATCCTTGGAGCCCATTTGGTCAGCCAAATATCTGGGCTTGTCTCTTCCTTCTCCCATTTTTGTAGCTCAGAACTTGAACCCTGATCAGCTCTGGCACAGTTACACTGCTTCAACACTTCATACCTATCCTCCTGATATATCTTTAGGATGAGTTCTCCTACAAGTAATAAAAGCTTTCTCCCTTCCTTTTCCTTGTAAAAAGCTTTGAAAACGTCAAGCCCATTAATATAAAAATAGTCTGATTTGTATACTGTACATTATGTTATTCATTATATTATACTGTATGTGGGCTATACGCTCACATATGTATATAGTCAGTTAAGAAGGTTTAGTATCATTTGTTTATGCACACACAGGAAGAATTACTTTTTTAAATACTTTGTGACCTAGATGATATATAGATCTTTGCATATGGCAGACTTCACTGCCTAGGAAAATGTAAGCTTCTCTGGCACAAATACTTATGAAAATGCATTTAACCTCTAGGGCTCTAATAGAGATGGAAACACAGTCCAAACCCATTGTTTTATTGGAAATTTTCGTATTGGCAGTTCACGTCATGCTTTCTGGCTACTGACTAGATGAAGTGGGAATTTGAAACAGCAGAGTAACTGTCTCAGTACTTCAGAGCTTAGCATAAAAACCTGGGGTGGGGGGAAAGGGGAAACGTTAAAAGAAAAATTAAATATAGTATACATGCCAACTACTGACCACTCATTCACATCATGCTGTTTTTAAGTGGTTCTCCCTTTTGGTTAGACAATAAAACCACTCCATGTGTAAAAGGAGTATAACCTTCCATTTCATGGAGAAAAGTCCTCTATGAATAATAAATTATACCTCTTCCCAGACGTAATTTCAAATTCTTCCTTCCTTCTTCAAATGATAATGAACTTAAATACAATTGTTGGTGGCCTGTGACATTCATACTGAGCTGAATACAACTCCAGCTCTGCTATTTTGCTTTCATAGCTTCCTTAGCTCATCCTGTGAACAGAGTGTGAAGCTTCGGGGTAGTGGCTTCTATTTATTCAGATGTATTTGGTTTAGTTCCTTATCCTTCTGGTTTGAAAGCTAGCACTGGCACAGTAGATGGAAGTTTTCTGGAAAATGATTGTAAGCTCCTAAAAGCCATAATTAGAGCCTTACAATATCCCTAGCTGTGGCAAATACCAGATACAGCTACTGTGACATAGCGATTATGATGCCACTTTATTTATCAGAAGCATGACAATTCATATGCTAATATGTAGTCCTGACCACAGCCAAGGTCCCTGGTCTAGCCCCTCCCAAAGGTCTGGGGATGCCCAGGGAGTCCCCAGAAGCTAAATATAAGAGATTCAAGAATGCAGACCAAACGGTGCTTCTTGTGCCCATACAGAAACTGTAGCAATTTCCCTGCCTTAGTCAGTCATCTCTGCCACTTTTATCTATGGTCTTACGAAGACCTCAATGAGGTCTTAATAATGGTGCGAGTATTGTATAGCAGCTTTTACTGGCCCACTGTGCTGCATTTCTTTCTTAATATGAGCTCTGTTTGCTTAAGGACTGCCTACCCATGAACATTAACCATTTGTGATCACATAACACCTCCCCCAAAATGTGTGTCTAAAATTAAACTACAGATGGTGTTCACAAAGTTTAACCTTATCCTGGGGTGCCAAATCCCCTTAGAATCCCTCCACAGTCAATGGAAAAAGGAAATGTCTCCTTTAATGCAGTATTCCTCAATCTGTGCTCTGGGAACCAGTAGTGATCTGGAAGACATCTGATGGTAGTTCATGAAAACGTTGGAAACACTTAACCTTTCCCTGCAGAAAACACCTCCAAACTATATACAGAAATTCCTACGTATGCACACAAGAAAACAATCAATTTGGGAGATTTTAAAAGTAATAAACAAACCTTGAAAGGGCATTTGGCTGTAAATGAAAACCATTATAACAACACTTCTTAACACAGTACTTCAGGGTGTTGTTTTTTGTTTGTTTGTTTGTTTTTAAGGTTTTTAAGGTTTGGTAGACTTTCAATTAGAAAAAGACAAGAACTAAAGCTTAATTTTGAGTCTTTCTCTCCCAGGTGACTACACAAAGGTGTTAAGGAGACACAATTGCCTTGGATAAGAGTTGGTTCTTATAAAAGCCCTTACATCTTGAAATAACAAAATATGAAAACTGACGTCCATAGGGTGGTACATCCAGCATGGTACACTCAATGGTCATTTTCTGAGAGCTCATCCATTGGATAGTTAGCATTATATCATACATTTCCAAAGGATGGATTGAAGAAGGTGTTTAAAAAATAAAATTTCAACAAATTCACCTTAAACTGAGTGACTGGAGTCTTTATTTTTTGAAATAAACCTGGTGATGTCAGTTTTTCAATGCAAAGAGTTAAAATCAGAGGCATTATTGAAGTCAAATAGACTTATGTCATGTCACATAAAAATATTATAAATTGCAGCTAGTAAAACTATAATCTAATAAGTGAAGTTTTTAATTTGTTGTTTTATCTGACTGAAGGTTTTGCTAATTACAACAGCTTTATGGTTATTTGTATCAAGTAAAATTCATTCCCATGTGGAAGGCACCATAAGGATTTCTGCCTAACAGATGGGCTTCTCATGCTTTTAATTCCTTTTGGAAATCTTAGCTTTGTTGTATGTGAAACAAAGAAGAAACTGTTGTGAAGGTCTTTTTGTGCAATCCTTTTCTACTGGAGCTGCACCAGGGAACAAATCTGATGCTGTATGCAGCAAAGAGGCTAGGTTAAAAAAAAGTCTCTTTCAATCCATCCCATTGGGTGTTCAGCATCATATTTTCTAATTTTAGAGTTACATATATTTACTGGTTTTTGCTCAAGTTTGCACTCTAGATCCACTGACAGTAAATTATAATAATCTGTACTGTGGTCATAAATCACATCCTAGTTAAGAGTTTGTTTCCAAACAATCTGTGGCTAGCTTCCGATCCCATCCCAAAAGTTGCTCCTCAGGACATTTGTTTCTCTTCATTTGAACTATGCGAATTCATCTCATGAAGTGTATTTTTTACATGTCTCGAGATCTCCCACCATAAGCATTCCGAATATTCATCGTTTCAGGAAAAAATAGTAGACAAGATGCTCTATGTATGATGTATGAACAAAATAATATCTAATAGAAGGCTTGACTTCTCCAAACTTCTAGATTTTCTTAAAGATGGGTAAAGTACTTAAATAATAGACTAAACATCAATTCTGAGGAACAGAGAATTGGTGACATAATAAGCTGCTAAAATTTTTGCATGTTAGTTTTAAGGAACTGAGCTGTCTGACCAGAACTTTAGGCTACAAATAAATTTAAACAGTGTGGCGTACAAATCACATCCTAGGATGCCTGGTTTTCCAGATCATTCACATTTTGAAGTACCCTGTTACTAGACAGCAAGTCCAGAAAGGGCATTTCAGGGGAACTAGGGAGTAAGTGAGGGCAGTAGCTTCACAGCTGACTCTTGCCCCAGTATGGAGTGTTGCTGTTAGCTGAGGATTGCACCAGGACCAAGGAATTGTAAATGCTTTTCTACTGCCTACATGTAACTGCGGAAAACTAGATACAAAATATAGATTTGTGAAGTCCCGTTGTATTCTGGAGGTGTTTAAATGTCTTATTTCTGCCTAGGTTTCTGATCAAAAAGTCCCTCACATACTTCTATCTATCCAAAACTAGATAATCTGGGAGGTGGTGAAGAGGTAGCCCTTTTAGAAAAGAGTATGGAAAGCAAAAACTTGAAACCAGAGAATTATTTTTCAAAGGGTTGACCAAAACTCAGTAATTTCTTAATATGATTTCTTTAATGTGATTACCTCCATTTGTGAACTGAACATGAAAACACGATAATTTTAATGAACTTGTGTTTAAGTCACGTGAGAAAAATCAAACATAGCCTCACCTAGTTTCTTTGTATAATTTACAATAAATTTACATTTTGGGAAAAAAGTCAAATGGTTATGAGTAGATATATATAACAGAAATGCATATGGAACAAAGTTCCGTAATTTTTTGTGAATGTGAGTATTTGATTATATTTTTTTAGACCTTACCAAAAGCTGGCAGGAGAATGAAAATGCCATCTGGCAAATGATGTTTTGAGATTGTTCTGACTAAGAACAAAATATCTGCATGTCTATAAACTCCACAAACAAAACGGCTAGGAGCGGGTAAGTTTTGTTTTCATTCAGTCAAAACGTTTTATTTGAATTTGTCTTGTATGTTCCATCACAACTTGAAAAGTTTCAACATGAAGATCACTCAAATGGAAAAAAGTGTTTCTGAAATAAGTGTAGAATACTTTGACAAAACTTTTTTTTATATTTCTTTCTTGATATTGATATGCATTTTCTACAAAATTAACACAATTCTGTGAAGCATTTTCATTCCAAAGATGCATTTTCATTTTTTTAATGTAAAAAGACCTAGATTTTTACAAATCCATTCTTAACTTATGGCTTTTCAGTCAGAAATAGTATTTTTCTCAAAGATCTTACAATTTATAATTACAGAGTAATCTTTATCCTGACCAAAAATTGCCTCCTAAATAAGAATTTGCTTCCAAACACACTGAACACAACTGCTGGGCAAATCAGTCAGTATGGAAAAAAGGGTTATTATCAGAGAAATGAGATAAAGAGGCATTATAGATTCACCTACATGACACAGTGCAGTGCTGTGTAGAAATACGTGATTTAGTTCTCAATGAGAAGCAGGGAGATGAAAAAATGTTTCTTTGAAAAATTCCCAACTGGTTCTACAATGAAGTCAAACAGTTCACTTATCATAATGCTATTATAGTACCCCCTTCTAAATGAAGATTAATAGCAACATGTTGCATTTGTTCCTAAATATAAAGATTTCCATTTAATAAGCTTACCATGAATTATATCCTCAATGCAACCATTTTCCCCCATCTCTTGCAAAAATATCTATCTTTATTGGCTTTTAGTTGTAATCCAGGGCAATGTCTCTCTCGCAGACTGCATGCATTTTTCACAAACATGTCAACATACACTCTTCGAGGAGGACATTGTTTACTTTGGATAAACCTGCCTTATGAAGGATAAAACCATTCTTTGTGAACACTTATGAAGGACAAGAGTGAGTGTGCTACTTATGAAATGTTTCGTTATACAGTATGTGGTCTCCATTATATAAATCTTTCCCCCTCATCTACTTCTCTGTGGGAATATTGAATAAATAATTAAAGGAAAAAAAAAAAAGAGTAGGAAGAAATAAGTATAAACAACTTGAAAGATGAGTCATAAGTCGAGTTATGTTAATTGTGTTTCCTACTGAAACATCAAAGTACATTTGGTAACATGAAATATATGCACCTTTCCAAGATTTTATATTTTGGCTCTCTTTAGGGTGCTGATAATTATACACAATAACTTCATGGAAAATTTCCCAAAAAGCTTTGTTTAGTGTTTATTTTCACAGAGCAAGACACAACTTATAATCTCTTTTTTTAAAGGGTTAGTTCTTTGCTCTTTGTTACAGAAGTCTGGTGAGAGACACTGCCGAGTCCACAGTCAGAGTATATAAGTGCTTATCACAGTCACATAACTTTTCTGTTTGCTGCCTTTATGAAGCTTGTCAGCCACAAGAGAGAGTGAAAAAAACCCAAACCACCAAAAAACCGCAAGAGTGGCAGAGCACTAATGAAAACGACTGCATTTTGGCTACTCTCTTTGAGAATTAATATATGCCAGAATAATTGGTTTTTATTTATATTGCAGTAATGTCTGGAGGCCCTGATCAGAGATTCAGGGTAATATCTTCTAAAGTGAGTAAGTAATGCAGCAGCTATGGTCATAAAAGAACAAAGGCAACAATTGCACGTTTTAGGTCCGTAAGTCCAAATTTCAGGTACTTGAAGTCTAGATCAGATGTTTTGTTGCCCTGGTAGACCTTGGTTACCTGTATTTCTGCTGCTGGATATTTGCAGAACTTCCCCAGCCTTGCCAACACAGAGGTGATAATGCACGCATAGATACACCAGGAGTCATGAGATGGATTTTCTACCACCTATACATCCTGGTGGGCCTGCTCTAGAAGACAGTTCTTATCAAATAAGAGAGGCATTCCTATCAAATCTGGACTGGCTAGGACAAAGACTGAGAAAGCAACATCCTCCTCCACTCTCCTTTGAGAGCTGCAAAATACCCCTGCAGCTTCCTAAAACAGCGAAAAGATGCAAAACGCAGGAAACTGAGTATTATGCATAAATCGCCATTATCTTACTGTCTTTACCTGAAGATAATTTGAATGACAGAAGCCTATGAAAAATCGTCAACAGGATGGAATAATACACTTTTTTTGCACCTCTTCCCTGTGCTGCTTCCACACTCATAGAATGAACCTGGCTTGCATTTGCCGGGGCTGGCTGGAACAGAGTGACTGAAATATTCTGAGGTTTTAACCACTATTTTTGTTCAACCTGAAACATCTCAAAAAAGCGAATTTCCAGGACAAGGAAAGGGGGAGAATGCCAGTAAACACCCACCCACCTGCACTGTAGCACATCCATTAAGGTTCATGGTCTAACACTATGTGGTTCAGAGCAAGTTCTTGAATATGTCTGCTGTGTGGCATGGAGTTCTCCAGAAAGCAGCTGCTGATGAATATTTAATGAGAGCAAAATAGTTTCAATGGGAGTACTTTAAAGACTGAGAAACTCAGTTGCTAAGCCAGGGTGAAGTAATATACTAGGGAAGAGGGAAAGGCTTCCTATCAACGTCATCACAGCCTGTGTTTTTCTCTAGAATATTAAGTCTTAAAAAATGCACAAACCTGGCTCTTCAGGAAAATTTCTCTAACCTTATGATTACTGGCTATTCTGAGATCTCGTTCATGCTTTCTGGCTTCCGTCTAAATTTACAAATGACATTGCTGAGAAGTGCATTATAAGCCATGGTTTCTCTAAAGAAAACTCTTAGGTGACTAAATTGTGCAATTCCTAGGTACTCTCAAACTTCTGTTGGCAAGAGTATTGCTTTAAAGATGGAGGAATTTGTTTTAACAGAAATTGGCCAAGGTAGTCATTTTCTCAGTCAATAACAGAAGATGTGTATCACGAACACTGATTTTAGACACACATATACACAATATTCTATCTTCTACTAGCTGAAAATTATGGATTTCAAAATAATTGTGCATGCTGTACTGTATTTAAATTTTCACCATGTTTCAGGTTATATTTGATTGTTTCCCCCACTGATAATGTCTAAAAGGTGATTTGTTTTGTTAAATTGAAGCAGTCTGAATAAGGTAGTTTGAAATCAGGCCACAGGTAACAGACTGTTTTGTTTAAACTTAGTATACATTTTACTTGCTTGATCTTCTCTTGTTTTATGCATCCTGTATCATCAGCAGGATAAACGGAGATGCCACGTACTATACATATTCAGACTGGCTGCTGTGGAGGCATTACCAGCCCAGCTCTGGCATAAAACCTCTTTTAGTATTTGCTGACTGCAGCACTATAGCCACAAACCACAGGCAATGACAAGGAAATTAGGAGTTGGTTAGCAGCATAAAATTGTTAAATCTTGCTATGGGGCCTTGATAAATTCTCTTGTAGTTCAATTGAAACCTTAGATATTTTTCACCAGATTTGCTCCTTTTTTTCCCCCAGATTTTCACCTAATTATGGTTTATTTTGATTGCATTGCATTCTGTTATTAAAACAAGATATATTACAAAAACAGTGTGATTTTTTTTTTTTTTTTAAAAAACTATTTTCCTTACTTAGGACTACTTTCCTTATGTACTTGGCTTGGGTAGAATCCTTTTTTTCTAGGTGTAATATTGTATCTGCATGGTGATTCCTATGTCTGCCGCGAGAGGTCTCTTCCTGTGTGACAATCCTGAAGACTAAGAGCCAAACATCCTCACTTTTCCCGAGTGCTCTTTCAGGCTTATGTTCATGTTCCAATGCCAGTGAAACACAGAAAATAGGGATGATATTCCAATGCTGAACTTTAGATATACTCCAATTGCCTCTCCAGTTTCTCCTTTTCCCTTTTGTGTGTTACATCAATTTCCTTGTTTCTTCACAAACTGATGAGCATGATGAGCATGTACTGTGCTCCCAGGCCCAGTGCTCCTGTGCTAGGGTTTCATACTTTTGATGGAAAATTATGTTAAAGAGCTAATAATTTGTTTTATTGCATTTTGAGACATCACAAATAAGCTTCATGGTCCCCTTTGAGACACTTTTCATTTGCTCCTTCCTTTAATCTAAAATTTTTAGTGTTTGTTTTTGTCATATGAAAAATGTGAGACTTGTGAACAACATAGTCTTCTGGGATACTCTACAATAGTGACCAAGTTTCTAATGAGTAAGATGTGTCTGTTTCCCTCTCTAGTCTTTGGACCTTATGTCATAGTTTTATCCATCAACTGCAAGGACAAAAGGGAAGAAATAGATAAGACAAGAAGAAATGGAAATGTGTGGAAGACCAGCAGATAGCTGTTAGGACCTAAGCAGAAGATTCTATCTATCACAACTTTACCTTTGTTGTGTTGAGTGATAAATGAGTTCTTCAGTTGTTAGTATGGACAGTGAACTTCCTAGATAGGTAATGAAGTCACTTAGGCTTTATGAAAGTTCTGCTGCATCCATATTGCTAAAAGACATTTTTATTAAGTTTGAGTAAACTACTAGTAATATGAGTACTATAGCTGGAACAGCAGCTCTTACTTAGCATCCAGTAGCATGTAGATGGTCAGATTTTATTTAAAAAATAAAAAAGAAAGATCATAATCTCTTTTCTATTAATTTTTCTTACACTTTATGAGTGTAGATGAAGTGGTACTTGCTATCAGTAATGCAATAGAAAGGAAAAATTACCCTATGTCAAGCATATCCATGTTTCCTTTCTTTTTTTTCCCATGCTAGGCATAGGCAATGTGTAATGGCTGCCAAAATCATCACAGAAAATTAATGTGCCAAGTACAGTGGATCAGGAAAAGTTTTAGATGGAGAGAAGCCAAAATATGTTTTTAAGAAAAATAGTGGGGCTGCACGTTTGGGGTGAAATCATAAAGAACCATCATCTGGCAGGCTAGGATTCAATCTTATTTAAATTCTTCCTGCTTTTAATGTCAATACTTGGCAAAATTCCCCTAGTCAGATAAAGGCACCATGATTTCAAAACACTGTAAACTATTTATGTTACCTGATAACACGCCTCATTTGACTCCCCTTTCCACACCCACTCCAGAGGGAATCACACATAACTTTATGGAGAGAGAAGTTGGACTATTTTGGCAGTCCTTCAAAACGGAAATAAAGTTTGAACAAAAAATACATGTAAGGAAATGATTTGGTTATGCCCTCTGATTCCAGAATTACTATATTTTGTTTTATTTTATTTAGTTTCTATTGCCTCTGGGAAAGTATTTTCCATCCATGAAAAACTAATTTCTGGTGTTGTTCATGCACATAATCTTGGTGTTTTCCCACAGCATTTAAAGGATGCTGGTCACTTTACAGCTTACTGTACATTTTACCTTGGGATCTTCAGCTCCTCAAAGAACCAACATGGGACTTCTGTAGCCAGTTACATCCCTGACAGTAAGTGCACCCTGCACAAAGGGCAGACTGTGCAGCGTGTGCATCCTAAATAAGGAATGTAAGTGGCTTGGAACAGAAAAGATCGGGCCCAGAGTTAGATGATGCATTTTTTTTTCTGAATTGTGACCAAGACGATTTCATCAGAACATACTCGAGTGTTTCTTTATTCATTTTGAAACAAGTGATATTATTCACCAAGTTAAAAACATCATTTGGCTGTATGTTTATAACAATTTTGCAAAAGCTTTTCATTGCCATAGCACAATGGCTAAATTATAGAAAAGTCTGGAAGACTGCTTACAGATTTGCCCAGTCTCTAAATTTACCAACAGGAGAATGAAAACAAAAGTACATTTATGCAACAGTGCAATATACTGGTGAATAGTATATACCTGGGACCCTGCCAGACTCTTCCTAAAGGAGTATGTACCACATATGTGGTCAAGAAATAAATTACATTTATCATCCACCTTTGCTTGCCTCATTCATCCATCTCTGCCTGGACTACCTTAAGCATTCCAAGGACCGAGCTGCATCAAAGTCTCTGTCCAAAGCAAAAAGAAAAGGAGGAATAGTAAGAAAACAATTCATTTCACCCCACCGCTCAGCTGGTACAACATTCATCTTTCCCTACAAAATACTGACACTTGTTGCTGGTTAGTTTTGAGATGGGCAACAGCAAAGCATGATCTAGCTGGGCAAAAGCCCAGCTAGAACGCAATCTGGCCGCTGTCGTTAAAGACAACAAAAAAAGTTTTTACAAATATATTAATGACAAGAAGAGAGCTAAGGAGAATCTCCATCCTTTATTGGATGAGGGGGGAACATTGTCACTGAGGATGAGGAAAAGGCTGAGGTACTCAATGCCTTCTTTGCCTCAGTCTTTAACAGGCAGACCAGTTATCCTCAGGGTACTCGGCCCCCCGAGCTGGAAGACGGGGACGGCGAGCAGGATGAACCCCCCGTAATCCAGGAGGAAGCAGTCAATGACCTGCTATGCCACCTGGACACTCACAAGTCTATGGGGCCGGATGGGATCCACCCGAGAGTGCTGAGGGAGCTGGCGGAGGTGCTCGCCAAGCCGCTCTCCATCATTTATCAGCAGTCCTGGTTAACGGGGGAGGTCCCGGAAGACTGGAGGCTTGCCAATGTGACGCCCATCCACAAGAAGGGCCGGAAGGAGGATCCGGGGAACTACAGGCCTGTCAGCCTGACCTCGGTGCCGGGGAAGATTATGGAGCGGCTCATCTTGAGGGCGCTCACAAGGCATGAGTGGGACAACCAGGGGATCCGGCCTAGCCAGCACGGGTTCATGAAAGGCAGGTCCTGCTTGACCAACCTGATCTCCTTCTATGACCAGGTGACCCGCCTAGTGGATGAGGGAAAGGCTGTGGATGTGGTCTACCTGGACTTCAGCAAGGCCTTTGACACTGTCTCCCACAGCATTCTCCTCGAGAAGCTGGCGGCTCACGGCTTAGACAGGTGGACTCTGCGCTGGGTCAAAAACTGGCTGGATGGCCGGGCCCAGAGAGTTGTGGTGAATGGAGTTCAATCCAGTTGGCGGCCGGTCACGAGCGGTGTTCCCCAGGGCTCAGTACTGGGGCCGGTCTTGTTTAATATCTTTATTGATGATCTGGATGAGGGGATTGAGTGCACCCTCAGTAAGTTTGCAGACGACACCAAGTTGGGCGGGAGTGTTGATCTGCTCGAGGGTAGGAAGGCTCTGCAGAGGGACCTGGACAGGCTGGATGGATGGGCCCAGGCCAACTGTATGAGGTTCAACAAGGCCAAGTGCCGGGTCCTGCACTTCGGCCACAACAACCCCATGCAGCGCTACAGGCTTGGGGAAGAGTGGCTGGAAAGCTGCCTGTCAGAAAAGGACCTGGGGGTGCTGGTCGACAGCCGGCTGAACATGAGCCGGCAGTGTGCCCAGGCGGCCAAGAAGGCCAATGGCATCCTGGCCTGTATCAGAAAGAGTGTGGCCAGCAGGAGTAGGGAAGTGATCGTGCCCCTGTACTCGGCACTGGTGAGGCCGCACCTCGAATCCTGTGTTCAGTTTTGGGCCCCTCACTACAAGAAGGACGTTGAGGTGCTGGAGCGTGTCCAGAGAAGGGCAACGAGGCTGGTGAGGGGTCTGGAGAACAAGTCTTACGAGGAGCGGCTGAGGGAACTGGGACTGTTTAGCCTGGAGAAAAGGAGGCTGAGGGGAGACCTCATCGCTCTCTACAACTACCTGAAAGGAGGTTGTAGCGAGGTGGGTGTTGGTCTTTTCTCCGAAGTAACAAGCGATAGGACGAGAGGAAATGGCCTCAAGTTGCGCCAGGGGAGGTTTAGATTGGATGTGAGGAAAAATTTCTTTACTGAAAGAGTGGTGAAACATTGGAACAGGCTGCCCAGGGAAGTGGTGGAGTCCCCATCCCTGGAGGTATTTAAAAGACGAGTAGATGAGGCACTTAGGGACATGGTTTAGTGGGCATGGTGGTGTTGGGTTGACGGTTGGACTCGATGATCTTAGAGGTCTTTTCCAACCTCAATGATTCTATGATTCTATGATTCTAAGTGTTTGGATAGACAACTCATAGAGCACTTGACCTACCTAAAAAGAGATGGGCCATTTTCCTGAATTTTTGTTTTTTTAAACTCATTTTTTCTGTATTCCAGATGAAGACATCAGACAGAATAAACTAGATCTGGCAGGGGCTTGATAGGTCATCTAATTCATCTCCTCTTGCAATATCTTCATATTGTTTTCTAGCTTTTTTTTTTTTTAATTTTTATAGTACTGTCAGTCTTCATGGATTAAAGATTTCTAAAAATGTTACATGAACTAGGATAAAAAGCTACAGACCAACAATAGTCCTGGAAATCTGAAGATCATTGATTCTTATCTCTTTAACAGCAAGTTCAGTTTGATGTCAGATACTTTTTATGTTGGAAAAAATCTCCCCTCCCTTGCCTTGCCTTGCCTTGCCTTGCCTTCCCTTCCCTTCCCTTGCATTTCCTTGTTCTCTTCCTTCCTATCTGAATAATGATGTAAAAGTGGTACAGGATTTATAAATACCTCCCGATTTCTATCGTCAGACTAAAGTTTCAGTGACCCAGAACCTCTGGAGAGTAAGAGAGTCTGGAAAGTAAGCTGCAGTCCTACATGAAGAACAAAAGATTTTAGTCATTATGTGGGTGATTAGCTTAGGTTAAAAGATATATTGCATTAATAGAATCATCCCGTCTGAATTTTGAAGAGAGCCAAAACAAAGAACTTAACTAGAATGGGAAGAATGTAAAAATCCAGCAGGTCATTTCTCCATGCCAGCATGACATCCTCCCATGTCTGTGAAACTGGGAGGAATACAAAAGACAGCAGCTTATGGTGGAAACTGAGGAACAGAAAGAGTTTAATAGGATTGCCAAGAAGAGGAGCTGAAGATACCAATTCTTTGCTAAACTTGCAATGACTGACATTTTAGAAGAGTGAAGGCTTTGTGTAAAAACTTCTTTTGGAGATGATAAATTAAATATTGAGTGGTCATAACACAAAGAGTAACCTTTACAGAAGATGTGTTCCCCTGCCAACTCCCTGCCTGTCCCACCTTCTCCTTCACTCTTTATTTTGCTTCCAGTACCCTGTTGATATGGTGACCTCTTTGATATGCTTTCTGCTTGTCCTTCCAGGGCAGGAGTGACCTGGGATGGGAAGTGCAAGTGCCTTGTTCCATCTTTGTGCTCCCAAGCAGTCGGATACACACACGGAGTCCACCATGGATCCACCAGCACTAAGGTCAATGCTCTGATACTTCAAGATAAAAGGTTAAAACAAAAGTTTGGGACCTTGCTGAAGAAGGGGAAACAGTTTAATCCCAAAACTAGGATTAAATACCACACTAGCTGAAGCATTAAATTTAAAGAACTGTTAAATCACTAATCACTACAGCTAAAATCCCATGCAATGGCATACCTCAGCATTTTTTGATGAAGACGAACTTAGACTCAAACTTGAAACTAGAGCTCAGAAAAGACTTCACAGAATGTTTATGCTCATAGAATTAAAATATGCAAATCCCTTTGGAAATTGAGAGCAATTCAAGTTTCTAGAAAGTTGAATCGGTACAGTCTTGTGTGTTAAAGGACTCTGAGGAACAGAGAGCGTTTAGATGATGTGAGTGGTATGCCATTCCCTGAGTGTTAGGTGCAGAATTGTTAAGGCATTTTGCACAGGAAAGAGGGGTAGGGACTCACTCAACAAGGAACAGAGATGCTCTTAGCATTGGGTATCCAATCACACAACTTCAAATAGTGCTTTTGTGTAATTCAGACCAAGAAATAAAGGGTGAATAGCTTAAAAAAACATCAGTAGTCCATAACCACCCCTTAAAACAATTTAGAATAATGCAGTGAGAATGCTTTTATGGATAATCTGAAAATTTAAATTAGTTATTTGAGTAATTACTTTGCCCGGTTTTCAAAGGCAAATCACCTATTCAAATCTATGGGAATTTTGCCTGTGTAAGTCCTCAGTAAAGCTTGAGAAGACAGACCCCATGATGTTGCTATTAGCATAAAATATCCTTTGGATTTTTCACAAGCTGAAACCAGGCTTTATAAAAAATGGACTCCATGTGCTGTTATTTGTGGTACTGAAGGCACAGCAGTGAGGTAAAGGAGATGTTTCTAATAAAGCTCTGTCTCCAGCCTGCTACGAGGCTGGAGGATGTTCAGGCTGTATCCCACTGGGAGCTTCCACGTGGACCTAGAACCCCTCTGGAGAGACTTCTACCTTTGCCTGAAGCTAATTAGAATTCATGTTTTCTTAGCGACTTAAGGGCAGTGATAGCCACTCACCCTCTAATTGCAGTTAAGCCTAATGGGCAGCCCAGGATGGATAGTTACCCAAAGTATCTACCCAGCAAATATTTTGACATTTTCCTCCATTTCACATTTACCACTGAGCACTCAGCAGGTACTCCCATTTTAGAAAGGAAGTGCTAATGCCTCCAGTCCTTCACTTATTCTGGTTAGTATGCATCTAATTGATGGCTCACCTCTGGGAAAACAAAGACAGCAAATTCAGGTTAATGCTCCTGAAGATTGGGAGGCATGGCTAAGTGTATTAACCCAGCCAAGCCCAAAACACTGACACCTACAATAATATGAGGAGAAATTACAAGATTCCTTAGGAATACCATCATACATCAAAAGTAGTCTCCAAATGATATCAGAAAAAACTAAGAATGATGTTTGGAATGACTTTTCTCATGTTCATGTTCTCATGTTTATTTTACTCATAAAATAAAAATAAATGCATTTTGTGGGAGAAGTCTGAGTAACGAACCAAATGTTAAGGCCAGAGGATTGAGGCAAAGATAAGTGGTTCTTGTTGTTACTCTAGCTGCCTCTACTGAAGAGTAACACCTCTCTTTCAACACTGAGTTGAGGGTGGTGCATTCTCAACACAGACCGAGAAATTCACCTTATCTAACTGTAGGTGCCCACATTTCAGGCTCTGGGGTAGATCTGGACTAGTCATGCTTGTCTCTTACCATCTGAAGAATAAAAAAGGATTTCACAGCATGATTTATCAGATTGTTTCAAGTACCTCCCCTAGGATAAGTTGTTCCACACCTTGGATGTGGTTGTTTCTCTCCATTGATTATAAAAGTCTGGACAACTCTTTCAGCTGTAGTCTCTCACTTGCTATTTATTTCCCATCTATTATCAGGTTTCCTTATGAAATCTGGTATGTAAATAATGGTATGAGGGTATAGAGAGAACTGATATTCAAAACACAACTGTAGAGCTAAATATTCAGCTGTAGTTACTGTGGCCATTTATATTTACACCAGCTAAGAAACAGTGTCAGGATGATGTACAGCACAACTCAGAGCCTCAAAGATTTGTGGTCCCCATGAGAAATGTACACCTTAATACTTCTGTAAAGTACAAGGCTATCATTCAGAAATCTTCTTTTTTGCATTTAGTAGCTTATTCCTTTACAATGGATTTCAGAAGTTACTAATTCCTTACACTCTAGAACCTAGAACCAGCTGGGAAGTAAAAAGCATGAAATCATATTTATTAGCTATGCTGAATTACCTCTTTATAAAATAAATTTACAGTTTTTCTAAAGACAGATGTTCAACATTGCATTACTAAATGGTTCAGCTCCCAGAAAGGATTTCCTGATTTATGTGGTTCAAGGTTAAAGAAATCAGCAAGTAGTAATCAAGCATCTATAGAAAAAAGGTAATGGGCTAAGGCTGACCTTTGTGCCATGTGTTAAAAAACCAACTCTGCCACATTTATATTCAGTAAACCTACACAAAAGTTGTTTAGAATCATGCTTTTTGGTATGTGAAAAAGGAAAATGCAGGTAACCTCAAAGGAAGATAAACTTCTCTGAAACTTCAGAAACATTCACTCTCTTGGCTTTCTTCCTCTCTTAGTAAAGTCAGGTTTTATCCCTAATGAACAGACTATTGGCTTTTTGTGTTAATTCTAGGCAAGATTATGACATACACTGGTAGTAAACTGAATCTCAGTTACTTTCAGTGTTTGGGAAACGGACAATGCAAAAATGAAAATATTCATTCAACAGGATAGTAATGAAATTCTGCAATCTATTCCCTCTGTCCCTTCCACAACCCCTCATTAAAAAAGATAATGATATTGTGAATGAAAACCCTATTGCTCCACACTCACAAAGTCACCTTCATATTTTCAGTGCTTTGGCTAGAGAGGAATTACATTCTCCCAGTTGAGGTGTGGGGTTTTTTGTTGTTGTTTTGTTTGGTTTATTATTAATTGTACAGATGCTGTTGTTTAAACTCATTTGGATGAAAAAGAGTTCACACACATGACATAATGATATCCTTATTATTTGGACCTGCTGTAATGTAACTTTATGAAGTTTTTCACAAGTAAGAATTAAGCCACCTCTGTATAATTTTTTCCCCAATATTTACGAGTAGCATTTGACAATAGAGCAAAGCAAAAGAAGTGGTAGCAGATCTCTTATTTTTACCTTCACAGAGTTGATTTTGACATCCTTAGCCTTGATTGAAAGAGTGGTTCAGTGTACACTTTAAACTGGCATAAAGTTACTGCTAGTGAAAGGAGCATTCCCATCTTCTATCCACACCCTCATTTCCTTCCCTCACTGCCTCGGTCTCTTGCAGTGTCACAAGCACTCGTGTAGCTGAGCAATAAATCAGACTGGGGAATGGATCTAGTTTGTAAGAAAAAAGAAAGGTAGTGTCAACAGAGACCATTTTCCAAGTTCAGTTGACCACAAATAAATGCTTTTGTTGTTCAATGGGGCAGGGAACAGGAGGATGGGGGTAGCCTGTGTGGAACACTTCTTTTAGTGCTAAGGGCTGTTTAAAAAGAGAACTAAAGAGACCTACAGTCAGAGGTGCCCCACAGCTTTATTAATATTGATCAAGTGCCAAAGATGAATTCAGAATGTAAATCTTTAATCTTAATGAGAAAAGGGGTATATCTCAGTGCTCCCCAGTAAAGAAAGCCAGTACTATTTCCTAGTCATATGAAATAAATAAGTAAATTTTTGAAGCTCATATTTTTGTGGCTCTGATCTCTACTACAACTAGTTTATTTCATCCCACTGTCCTTCACTATTTCAAGTCTTTCATTTTTGAATAATTTTTTTGGAGTCTTTATTTCATCGGAAAAAAAAAATCCTGCCATGCCTACTTCTTCATTTATGTTTTTGATTATACTGAATAAATACTCATAGGTTGGGTTGAATTCTGGAAAAATTATCCAATGAAGAGACCAAGAAAGCCTTTTTGTAATCTATGTCAAGTCTAAAACACTCAAAGACATCCCAATAGAGTTCAGAGAGAGTAAAACACTGATTAAGGACAATCCAAGAATAATCAAAGTTGTTTCTTGCAGTACAGTTGGATAGCAATATAGAAAGCTGGTTTATATTCATTTTCCAATGAGAATGTCCATCAGTATTTGGGTTTGTTTATGCAACACCTCACACACAAGTATACACACAAATGCAAAACACCATTATATTTACATACACACTGTGGTGTGTTACTCAGCCCACAGGGATATAATTGGGATGACAAGTAAATAGTGATGAATGATTCTCAGTCTTGATATGGCAGCTCACATGATTTTGTATGAACTGATATTTGACCTTAAAATGACGTTGAGCACTTTGGTACCAAGGCAAAAAAAAATCACAAAAAACACTCATGCATAATGGGTAAAAATATGAGATGCAAAGAAATGGCCTCCTGAGTGCTGAATTAGCTGAAAAATGTAATAGGAGGAAAATGTTACTTTGGCTAAAACGGAAAGAGAGATTTTCCAGAAGTTTTTGACAAAATTAACAAAGAACAAAACAAAAAAAAAACCCACCCCAAAACTTGAAACCCCTGCCTCCCCCAAAAAATGCCTAGTCAATTTTCAAATGAAAAATGATATTTTGAATTAGAAACAATTTACAAGATGTCTTAAGAACATTGTGGAATTCCAGAAAGAAACATTTGAAACAAAGTGACATTTTACCACTTTCAAGTATTTCCCATCCCTGTTTTAGCCACCCCAATCAGCCAGTTCCTCAATACATCTATGAACATCCTGAGCTCCCCAGAAACTCAGCTTTCAGAGACAGATTTATTTTTCATTGAGAAACCAGTCTGCTGTTGAATCTGGATCACCTCTAAAGATCTCATCATTGTGAATTTGGTGTTGTAACACTGCAATATGCTTTTTATCTTCATTCATTCAGTAGGAAGAGAGAGTTTGAGCCAAAAAATGTATATATTTCAGTTTATTAAATTGTTACATAGATAACATAGAGCAATGATCTGGTTTTATTTTGCATTTCATCCCGCTTGTTGTTAGGAATGATTTAACTAGCTTATTGATAGCAGATTATTAGCTGTTTGTTCCGAATATAGTTTTGTATATCTTACAAACTTGGCAACATATCTATTACATTAAATGATTTAGAGTACCTTGAGAGGATGCCATTATACAAACTGACTTAATAATAGAACATACAGTGCATTGACTACTTTAATGATAAAGACAATCCCAAGGACTGGATTTTCAGTGAGAATAGTTGCAATTGAAATTTTGAATTTTTTCTTCCCATTACCATTCTTTAATAGTCACTGAATGCTATCCTTTAAAAAAATTACTTTCTTAGAATAAACACAAACTATATATAAAACCACTACCTAGATGTTTAGAAATTCTGATGACAGCTGTAGAAGTTGTTTGCAACGTTTAGAAAAGTTGCTGTAAATGTGGAGAAACATGTTCAGCCAAACAATAATCCATGACTACACACACCCAGACCAAAATATATCAAATTTCTTTTCCGTTCAGTTTTTGGAGGAAATAAGTAGAATCTTCTCACTTAACCTCTGTACTTCTTTGTATTCATTGTATTTCAATGAATAAATTTTGCGCTTCAGATTGAAGGGAATAGGAGTTTTCCCATTGCCTGCTAATTCTTTACCACCTTATCAAATATCAATAGAGAAGTCATTTAGCAGGAAGGGCCATTTAACACTAAAATGAAATAATTTAATAAAGAAAATGGTTACTGAAAAGAAATAGTAGCGTAAAATTGTAGATGGTATGTACTTTCCTGCTATGAAGAATGAAGGAAAATATATTTTTTTCTTTTTCTCACAAATATGACTATGCCCACTGTACGAAAGTCACACAGATACATATGTATAAATATAATATCTATAACATTAATTTATGCATATTTCAGCCAAGTCATTAATTTAGAGTCAAAATCTTTTGCAACGCACTTCTATATAAAAGCTGTCTATGTGGAAATCATTCCAACCTATAAATAATTATTAACATATTTTTGTCATGAAAATAAAAAAAAAATATTCTTGAGCTGGCTCAAGATAGTACTATAGGTGGTCAGCAGATAGCTTGCAGGTGCGAGTGGATTGTCTGTCTTCCCCTGAAGAGATGTGGGTAGGATGCTGTAACCTAAATGATCTCTCTCTGCTACCCACTTTCCTGCTGTAAAGGCGTTGAAGATGGATCAGGCTGTCTGTGAAGGCCACCGGAAGACAGAAAACAACGAGTGGGTGTGTGAAACGCTGGTGTCTGTGGGAACTGCAAGGTGCTGGACTGAGGGTGTTGAGGTCTCAGCTTCTGGATGGTGGGGCAGGAAAATTTAATTTGTGGAAATCCCTTTGAGGCTTTTCCCTACATCCTTCTCAAAAACAATACTGATTATTCCACCCCTTTGTTGATGACTCCTGACTCCCCTCCTCTCCCTACCACCCAATTACACTGCAAAACTCAGTTCTCTAGACTGTCTGCAGCACTGAGAAACTTTTACTGGGTGTATCTATTCTAGTGCAGAGTGATATCACTCTGAAAGTAAAATCTTGGTTGTTCTGAAACCTGTGGCATCCTGGCCTGTATCAGAACTAGTGTGGCCAGCAGGAGGAGGGAAGTGATCGTGCCCCTGTACTTGGCACTGGTGAGGCCGCACCTCGAATACTGTGTTCAGTTTTGGGCCCCTCACTACAAGAAGGACATCGAGGTGCTGGAGCGTGTCCAGAGGAGGGCAACGAAGCTGGTGAGGGGTCTGGAGAACAAGTCTTATGAGGAGCGGCTGAGCAGAACTGGGGTTGTTTAGCCTGGAGAAGAGGAGGCTCAGGGAAGACCTCATCGCTCTCTACAACTACCTGAAAGGAGGTTGTAGCGAGGTGGGTGTCGGTCTCTTCTCCCAAGTAACTAGCGGTAGGACGAGAGGAAATGGCCTCAAGTTGCGCCAGGGGAGGTTTAGATTGGACGTGAGGAAAAATGTCTTTACTGAAAGAGTGGTTAAACACTGGAACAGGCTGCCCAGGGAAGTGGTTGAGTCACCATCCCTGGAAGTATTTAAAAGACGTTTAGATGAGATGCTTAGGGACATGGTTTAGCGGACATGGTGGTGTTGGGTTGATGGTTAGACTTGATGATCTTAGAGGTCTTTTCCAACCTTAATGATTCTATGATTCTGTCTCACATGGCCTTCACAGAGGCTGAATTTCACCCTGCAGATTACACTGAGTCTAGTTCGTCCTCCTTTTGTCCGGGACCACATGAGCTGTAACTGTAGGCAAGTTACAGTCTTGTCTTTCTCGCTTATCAGACAAATATAAGGGTAGCATACATTGTATGTGCATTATACATTTCCTTTTTTATTACCAGTTTACATGCATATTGAGAACATAGTCCTAACTCATCATAGTATTTTAAGCACATGTTTAAACTTAAGCCAGAGTGAAGCCAATTCTCAAACACTTTGCTGAACTGAGACCAACATCTTTAAACACGATATTGTGGTTATTTCTTCTTTTGGATCCAGCTTGGCATGCACTGGGTTGGAGAGGTCCAAATTTCAACTGTACTATTACATTTCCCTCCTTTTAGAGCAAAATGATTTTCCTGAGGTCTTAATGCACAAATGAACTAACTAAGACTGTATTTCCAGACAAAATTAATTCAAAATTGAAGGTAATAAGATTTGGTAGAATTTGGCTCTGTATGAAAATCTGGACAGATGGACAGGAGAATTTAGAGGAATTTGTAGTCTGATTTTGCTTCTGCCATTCATCTAAAACCAGTAAAACACAAGGCTTGTCTGCAAGTGGAAGTATTTGGGAAGGAAGTAAGAACGTCAATATTGCATTGATTGTTATCTTTTTTGTTTCTTGCATGGACACCCTTATTTATGTTCCTAGGTGTAGTTTAACAGAATCCATCCCCAAAGGGAGAATAAGAGGATCTACTTACAGACATCATCTGGTGTTGAACCGCTATTACGGAATAGCCATTCTGGTCTGTTTTGCTTTGCATAAAAGACAGTCTCAGTTTTCATATATTGGAATAAAAATGGTTTTATTTCACATTTCCTTTGCTGATTGAGCTTTCTGTGCAGAGTTGTGGGATGTTATCTATGTGAATCTACAACACTGAAATGTTCAAGGCTTCAGGAAAGTTTGAGACTAGGAAATCTGTGTGTCTTTTATCCTCTGAATATGATTAATGATGCTTTGTGTTTTGCAAGACATTATTAAAAACAGAAGCCTATGACTTCATTGTCTCTGACAATGACTTTGAACATGGGGTCAGTTATTCCACTTTTACATTTCTTTGCAAGATTAAAAGAAAGTAAAAACAATTGCATTGGGAGGGGGGAAACTTTACACAGATGTAACAAAGCAGGATACACACACGTTTTCAATATGCTTCTTCCAATGAAAATTCACCTCATTCATATGATACTGCTGGTAAGCAAACACTACTGACAGGCAAATCTAGCCATCAGGAAAACATACTGGGTTCAGGATTATCTCAAGTACCACATGCTAGAGTTGTTGAAAACGTTAAGGAGAGAGTTCAGAGTTTGATTGGGGAAATTACAAGTAACAGATGCAATTTCTTATTTGCATTCCTGGACATTCAGTGATTGACAAGAAAGTTATGATTATGCAGAACTGAAACAAAATGTGCAACAGTGAGAATTTATATGAAAATATTAGTGAGCTATTAAATATCAGTACTTTTTTATTTTCACATAAAATACACTACTTTCACAAGCTGAATGTGCTATACATTTATACAGTTTATATGCAGTATTGTTTAAAGTGCTGGAAATGCTAGATCTTCCTTTAATATCTAAACAGGAAATTATTTGCTCTTTTTGAGCTATTCTATTCATCTGTGATGCATTATTTTATTGAATTTCTGCAATGTAAGGGTTATTTTTTTTTACCGATATCTTCACCTTTTGTGAATGTCAACAACATTCCCATTGTACTAAAAGCCCAAAGGGGGAACTGAAAGCCTCACAGAAATTAATGGGAAAATTCAAAATTATTTCAGCAACGTTGAGGTTTTGCTAAGTGAGGCTGGGAATATGTTTGCAATAAAATCACCAGCGCTTTGCCCATTGACAGAGGAATGAATATTATCTAACACTGGCAGTTTTCTGCCTTCAGAACACTCATTCAGAGAAGGCACTAGAAAATCATGGTACTTTGTCAGCCAGTTCTGTTTTTCACTGTCTTTAAGTAACTCGGTTGTAAAAATTGGACTGCCCAATGAACATTGTCTGTAACTGGCTAGAATAAATACGAGACTCTGTTAACACAGTAATAAATTCACCTTGTGTATTATCAAGATCCCTTTTTACGAGTTCTTCTTCTCTGACCTTTTAGCATTCCATTGGCCTTAAATGATACTGTAAACAGGCAACACTGTGAAATAAACTTTATTCAATACATGGTCAATGAAGGGGTGGAAGAGTCAGTTAATATTGCATTTGAGGCTCTTCTATTTGGATCTTCTCTGCCTTAACTATGACTTCATTGTCTCTGACAATGACTTTGAACATGGGGTCAGTTATTCCACTTTTACATTTCCTTGCAAGATTAAAAGTAAACTTTCCTGAACTGTCTGATTTGACACAAATCTAAAATGTCTCCTGCAATCTGATCTACTTTTTCATTTTCAATCCATCTAATGATTTAAAAAAGGATTTCATATCTCCCTCCATTGGTGGCTCAAGAATCAGATAGGAATTATTATTAAACAGTTCGTACTAACACTGAAACAGTTCATACTAACACTGAAGCTTAAATGAGGCAATCTTCAGAATTAAGTCTTAAAAATGAATCAAAACAGTGCAGAATAGCAGGACCCTTTTTGTTTCCCTGCAGATAAATAACAAAGAATTGATTACTATTTGCAATGGTGGTTTTACTAGCTGGACCTTTGGAAGGTGGGATTACAGTTCAGTGAAAATACTCACATTTTCAGAATTTTTGGCCTGTTTGATACAAGGATAAAAGCCAAACAGTTAAAAAAAAAAAGAAGGTAAATTTCACTGTGTTTCGCTTCACACTGGAATGAGCTATTTTCACGGTGAGCTACGTCTACGTATAAGTCCTCTGCATCCTCTGCTGGCACCTGGTGGCCTGTCAGATCTTGTTAGACTGGCATCAGCTCCCTGACGTTGGCACAATACATGTCAGACTCCTAGTTACTCACCACTGACTAGCAGCCAGATATTTTTGTCAGATTTTTTGTGGTTAAGATTATGCTTAAACTTAGTATGAGTTTTCATATGGGGCAACATCTGACAAGAATCACAAATTATCTGGCAAGGTCTCTGTTGCAGCCTTCAGGTGCAGGATTGCAGAGTGGGGTACATGGAAATCCAGAACCATTTGTGGCCCTTTATAGCTCAGGTCAGAGACTAGAGAGTAGCTGGGATCCCTGAGATGAAACTTGTCATTCTCCTTGATTCCCAAGTCAGCTATATCTTCATGCCCTGAGAGTTAGGGAGCTTAAGAAGCTACTATATGTGGCTATACACACAGTTACTATATATATATCTGAGGAAGCCTGCACGGCTGGAAGCTCAGGAGATCAGTTTCAGAGAAGGCAAGTAAGAAAACAAAGAATCAGGACAGTTTTGAGGCTTCCTTGTGTTCCCTCATGAATTTATTAAAGCAGAAACGTTTTAAATTCCAATAAAAATATCCTTTGTCATTGTTCTCACAGACTTTACAAAAAATTCAGTGAATTGAAAATTTAGGATTAGTTTCTGCAACATGAATCTTAATATTTCTGCTGAGGGGTCCCCACCAGCCTCTGGACATCCCCACAACTTAGGCTCAGCATTACTTCATTGCACTGCTGCAGTAAGACTAGATAGAAGGTAGATTTAGATAGGTCCTGTATATTTTTCAAACAACCTTTCTGTCAATACAGAAATGTCTGAAAAAAACCCACAAGAATATTTTGCCCTGACATAAATGTATTTTCTTAAATAGGAGAGATGTGTTTGCACAAAGAACAAGCACAGGGAGGTCTTGTGTTTACCAAATAGCGGTAAAAAACAATAGCAGCTCTTTAAGTGTTGCTTTACTGATACTCTTCCTTTTGCTTGTATAAATAATGAGTTTTCTATTATAAACAATGATTTCATTATCTAGTCAGAAATATGTGGCAGCATATGTCATATCGGCGTGCTTCAGTACGTGTGGATATGTCTTTTATACACACAAACATATATGTAAGTATGTATATAAAATGCACATACATGTATATAAAATATCATTTTCTTGAATGTCTAACAGAACTGTGTCATTGTTAACCACTGACGGATTCTGCACTTACTTAACAGTAGTATAAATCTGAAGAAGTCCATTACTCCATATAGTAATGGAGCTGATCTAGTTTTAGTTTAACCAAGAGCAGGCTCCTGTCCATTCTCCCTGGTTTCTCTTCATAATCAGTTTCAGAGAATTACTGTTCTAATGTTACATACACCTCACTGGTTACCAGGCCACAACCTGACCCTAAATTTGTATGAAAAATTAAGTGGAAGGCAGATGATTGAGCTGTGGTTTCTTTCAGTTTCATATCATTGCCCTTGCATCTGGCTGGGGGTGGGGGGGGGAAAGCAGCTGCCTGATACCATAATGTCACTTTTAAGTTTTACACTGAAAAAGCACTAAGCAGGGCTTACTCAGAGTCATTTTTCAGCCAATTCTTCTTCCTGGAAATGTGATGATGTGAAGACAGACAGAACTGAGGGAAGAAACAGTCCAAAAACCGTCTCCCTCACTCTATTATTACGAATCACCCCTGTTATAGAAGGAAAACTACACATACCCAGCATGCTTCAAAGAAGGAAAATGATGTGACAAAGCCATGAAGTTAAATTAAACAGATCTGATCTACACAACCAATTTCATGTCTGCATATTTTTCCTTTTAATTAAAAAGTGGTTTGAGACTGTTCTTACAGTACGTGATATCAAATTAATATAGTAAATCAGAATGTAGTAAGTGGCACATCTGTCCAAAGGAACTTCATGGCCTGAGTTTAGTTGATCAAGTTAGTTGAATTAGGGATTTATTTTGTAGGGCTAAAGCTAGCTAATAAATAATGTGCACTTTGAATTAAAGTTTGTATAGTGTTTCAAATATATATCTTAACAACCAACACTTTAGGATTTTAAAACATTTAAATTTCAGTAAGTATATCTTCAGGTTAGCCAGTTACTCTTACTAGCATGCATAGGTTTCAGAATTAGACAACATATGACTTTAAAAATAAGACTTCTTGATTCTCAGTTCATATTTTTCCTTCTCTTTTGTAACAAGCAAATTTTACACATCAGAAATAAGTGCAGCAAAGTTATTTAATAACACATTTCCTCTATGCCCTTACTGAGGTAGATGATCTGTCAAATAAGTCATGTGGTAGTTATAAAAATGTGGGCAATTAACAGGGTACAAAATATTCACTGCTGCATTTTTCATGAATTAAAAAATCTTTTGCTGTTCATGGAGGAGCATGGCGGGAGACTACCTATTTCAACCCAAAGCCACTTTGCAAGAATGATAGAAATGTTCTCCTAAGAGCATTTGAACAGAGTTACCAGTA
The DNA here is from genome assembly GCF_965638725.1 of Aptenodytes patagonicus. NCBI lineage: Eukaryota > Metazoa > Chordata > Aves > Sphenisciformes > Spheniscidae > Aptenodytes > Aptenodytes patagonicus. The sequence goes on from NC_134949.1 coordinate 47,424,930, forward strand.
GGGCAAAACTACAACAAAGTGGTAGGTATTTAGGATGTTGTCAATTGATTTGGCAACATGATTTACTTAGAAACCCTGTTCAGAAAAAAAGAACAGCTTTTCCATTCCATTATCAGCTTTGGGGAAAGGTATTGTCCTTGGTGTCTCTGTTACTCCTTCCTTGGGCACAGACTGCAGACTGAAGAAGAAAATGAAAGCAGGATTATTTCCTTCATATACACAAAAATGGCCAAAAAGTGTTGTGGCCTCCTAAAAGACAGTATGTTGGTAGCTGTGGACACTTAGCTGATGGCGAAGTGTAAGTTCTGCCAACCTTTAGGCACTGCTATATCTGAGTTAGTAAAATTAAGCTCCCCACTAATTAACAGACTAAACCCAGACCTTCTAAGACAGGGTTTGTCTGACCTATTTTAGACTTCATCCCTACTTTATGATGGAATGAATTTGGCCTAGGTGTTCCTGCCTGTCTCCACTGATTTGCATGCTTAAAATAGATCTAGATCAGATGAATCAAGTTCCTAGAGATATGGCTTAACATAGGTTTTGAGGAGACAGCAGATAATATGTCAGCAGCTCTTTCCATGCTGTTGTTATTGATGCCTCTGCACAAATTATAGTGTAATACTGGAAAATTTGAAGATAAATGCTTTTGCAAGCCTTATTCTCCATGGTTTTCTACCATCCTAATGAATTAACTTCAGTAGGGTCATCTCAATCTTCAGTGGGTGAAAAAGCAATTAGGTCCATTGTTTCTGCTGACGGCTATCCAACTTCTAATGACTCTCTGGACAAAAGATATCTTTGTTAAAATGTCAGCACTCTTTCCCTTTAACATTGGTGCAAGAGTTCACAATACACTTTTCTGATCTTTCCTTCCTCATCCCCTCAAGCAAAATTAGGATACATCTACCCAACAGATGACAAGTTAGCTTTAAAAGAACTGAGTTGAGAAGAAAGGATGTGATGTAACAGAGCTGTAAAGATACAGAACTGTTTGCATCTTTTTAATACATTATATAGAAGAGGGAAATGTTATATTCCAATTCTTTTAAATTACTGAGGACAAGCCAACATTAATATGATGCCACAGCCAAACTCAGATTGCTGGTTAGGTCAAGTGTAGTTATTACTGTAGCTATAACCTGACCCAAATCAATTGAAGGATTTACTATCTCTGGTTGTGCTATAGCTCTGCAGGCCTTTCCTAGTAAAATTTTAACTAGTTTTTTTTACAGCTATTATCTACTTCATTGACTTCCAAAACACTGCTGACCTTCAGACTTTCTCACATATCAGCTTGTATAACATTTAACCGATCTGACTGAAAACAATGCAAATGCTGTGCTCTACAGATTCATGGGCCAGCACTGGCTCACTGATAGTGACCTCAGAGATCACCCACAGTCCATGGATCACAGTGCAGAATCAGTGATTTACGTCTTTTTGTTCCCTTGTTCACTCAGGGCAACAAACATTGTCCTATAACCTACTTTAGCTGGTAATACACAAATAATTAAGATGACTTAAAGTGAAAACACTAAAGCAACAAAACTTCTTGTTTCAATAAACATCCACATTCCTTTCCAATGTATGGTGTTACTGAAATTTGAAGAATAGAAAAGTAGATAAAATGTGGGTTTGATTAAAAACAGTATTTGTTGTTTTTTATAGTTTGGGTGTGAAAAGACCTACATAATCAATAAGTTCCAGAGCAGTGGTAAGTTATTAAAGTCGTTCAGATGCAGGAAAAAAAAACGGGAATATTAATCACCACTGGCAAGAGATCTTATTTATTTTCTGGAAAAACAATTTTTAACATTATGTTTTTGGTTTACGTTAGTGTGCTTGTTAATGAGAAATTCAAATTAATTTCAGCTGATGCCAGGAAAAGAACATGTTCAATATTGTTGGGTAAAACATATGTGTGGAATACCATTGCTGTTTTATTAGACTGTGAAATTACTACTCGATCTTATGGAATAATAAAAAATATATTATGGAAAGAGTCTTTATGTAATTTTTAGCTATAAACGATAGATATGTTTTATACTGTAGGCAGTAATATTCCTTCTAAATGTATACCATACAGCACTTTAGTTTGAAATGAGGGAATAGTCTACCCAGACTCAAAACCATATGCTATGGCTAATGCCCTGTGGAATTTGCAAGCAGACTTTTAGTATAATTATTCCTACTTAACAGCATTATGGAGGAGAATGCAGCAGTGGATGACAAGACTTACAGTACTATAATCTAATGAAATCCCTCTGGAAGGTTTCTCAAGTTTTATTTTAGATATTAAATTCTAATTTTTTATTATTTTTTTGTCTAATGAGAAAGTAAATACTGTTCAGAGGAGAGATAGAGGCTTTAATTACTTCTAATCTAACTAGTTCTCTAGAAAGAGTCATAGTATTAGTTCATTTAAAAAAAAAGAAAAAGAATTTAGCTTTACCTGGGGAAAGAAACCTGCAGAAACACAATTTAAGGAAGGTTTTATTATCCTCAGTAAACTCAATATCCTATATTATAAAGAAATCTGAGTAAGTTTTTGGTCATTATGAAGTAGCAACATTTGTATTTCCCTTAGAGTAAAAGAATAAATGAAGTATTGTAGAAATATATTTTAACATTTAATACATAAAAATCACTAAAATTACAATATTAGTTCTACAATTTTACTGGCAAGATATGGAAAAACAGAGTAAATTCTTTATCATTTTTAATTGGAAGTTTCAATGTAAATAAAATTTAATAAAATATGCAAACTTTGGGAATGATAATTTATATTATGTACTCCAACTCCATTCATTAGCTTTATTACACTCAGAGACAGGATAAGGAAAGTTGGTGTAGCAAAACGTCTTCATTTATGCAAAATGCTGGATCTTTAGAGCTCATAGCAAAACAATTCTAATGTTCTTATACAATATTTCATAGAATTCTGTTTTAAGTAAGTTTTTATGGATTAAATAAACCTATTACATTATACAAATTTCTTAATGGATTTCATTATTTTCATTATTATACATTATCTTATATAATTTCCTGTCTAGTTAAGTGGCACAAATAATGTCGGTTTTCCAGACACAGTAATCTTTTCATTACTCAGTGAATCCTGAGCTGAAGAGGAAGTAGCCACTCAGCTTCAAATACAGACTAACAGCTCTGAGTAAGTGGAAGCTACTCTTGATAGATATAATTTTCTCTATACTGTGGTAAAAAAAAAAAAAAAAAATCTTTCTATGGTATTAAAAATTATTTAATCCAGTGGGGCTTTGCCAGAAGCATGGATGTGATCTATAGAAAGTATTTATCAGTTGTAAAAGTATTTTAAAACTCTCTTTTCTTAACAGTTTGTAGGGTACTATTTTTGATCCTATATCTATTTATAAATGATATAATTTTATATACAAAGAGTACAATATATTGGTACTTACAGAATAGAGCAAACTCATAGAAATGTTCATGTCCTTCTGCTGTATTTCCTAAGAATTTTCCTTCAGGTTGTTACTTTCCTTCATTTTGTTAGTCATAGTTAGAATCCCCCCCCTGCAGAAGTACTGAGGCATAGATGTTAAAAATGGTAAATGTGATAATGTCAGGTCTCCACTGGTGTTTTGTGTCATGTAGACTTGCTCTGTGAAAGGTTAGATAATAGCACATATATAAAAAACAACAAAAAAAAGCTTAAAAAAGCATCATAAGCCAGTCTGTGTTGGTCTTTCTATGACTTGAATTGTATCAATGGTTATTCCTCAATGGGATATTTAGTGAACAGAAGGTTGAGTCAAGATATAATAAATAAATAAATAAATAATTTAACAATGTCTGTTAATCTCAATGGAAAGTGTCTTATTTTGAATTTGGTGACTAAATGACAGATGTATATCAAGTGTGCACTTTTGAAGTTAGTCTAGACATTTTTTTCTCTAACATTTACTTAGTTATAGTGTCTTGAACATTTTGATTTCTGGTTACCATTCAGTTAGCCTTAGGTTTGATTTTGGTTTTGAATTTAAAATAAGCAATAGTTCCTTACTAATAGTTCCAAGCTTTCCTTGAAAAAATGCAATGCTCATCCAGTAATACCTTTAAAAGATCTTTGGTAATCTCCTGAAACACTGAGGGTTAGAACCCCAAATAATTAATAAAATTCTTATGATTAAATAGCAAAACCCCCATGTTTTAGGGCATGAAGGAAAATAGAAGTAAGAACATGCAGTAAACCAAGGCAGCTTACAATACAGAGCAAAAAGGGAACCATGGAAGTTCAGGGTTAATTTTGAAAAGCATTTTACAATCTGAATTGTTTTCCTGACCCTAAGGACATGCTGTCATCTTACATATAGCACCTTTTTCCTACAATTCTATTCAGTAACAGGATTTGAGATCCACCCACATCACTAAGTAGCCCCCTTTTTTCGTCTCGTCTCGTCTCGTCTCGTCTCGTCTCGTCTCGTCTCTTCTCTTCTCCTTTTTTTTTTTTTTTTTCTTTCCCAAGAAGCATAGGTAAAAGGGTTTATCTCTCCTTCTGGATTTTTTCTGCAGAACTCTTTTTTGGAAACCCATTTATTAAAGTTAAACCAAAACAAAAGTTGTGTGCATGTCTGTGTATTGTTAACATTTGGTTAGAAAAAAAATTCAGTAATCTATTCAAACTTAAATTTGAGGCCTAGCTTAATGGACTGAAATGATTCTTTAAACACACTTATTTAAAAGATTAATTAAAAAAATGTTTCTTTCCCACAATAGAGATTAAACCATATATCTGAATAGGCTGGGTGTCCTGTGGAGCTATTTGTGAACTAGTTAGTGGTGACTGACAGGACTACCCAGTGTGCCAATGTGTATCTTGTTTTGGTTTATCAGATAACTGGTGAAACGTAACACTGATGGTGTCAGCTTCCTATTCACAGTATTGTTGGATAAACAAAAACTGCATAGGATTGTTTGGGATTTTTCACTCATTTGAATTCTTAATTTGTCTTTTCTTGTAATGTCTCTGTTTCTAATTAACAGCCTTTAAGAGGGGATTAACTCTCTTTTTGCCTTTACCAAAGAGATCATGGTCAGTTCGACACTCCAAGTGGAGCTTTCTACTGTAATTGCAATTTATGCTACATAAACATACAAATAAAAACATACAATGATATTTTTTGCCTTTCTTCCAAGCTTAGGTTGGCCTCCTCAATTGAAATAAGTTGTATATGAAAACAATTTTATACCGTGTGGAATGAAGTTTTTACTAGAGTAGAAACAATTCAAAAGACTCCTCGCAGTAGCTCAAATAGCTATACTGACAGAAAATGTCAACATAGGTTGGTAATTCGCAGTTTTGACACTCCAAAATTTGGAGGGTTTCTAAATTAGTTCATTTTACTAATGAAATTAGTTCACCTTAGTTTAAGTGAAAGTAAGTCAAGTAACCCAAAGTACCCACTAACCCAAAGTAACCCAAAGTTAAATTAGTTACCCTGGATTTCCAATCTTAGTAGATAGTAAGAAATATGGACCCCCGGAGAACATCCATCTCACCCCTAAACTGTCCCTCAACATAGATAAGATTAATGAAATGTCTTTCCAAACTCTATTATTTAGGCAACAGCTTGTGACATTTTCTTCATTATTTCCTATTTGTGATGTCATTGTTAAAATATAATATTTGGTATTGTGTCGGTCCAAGAGAGAACTAAACTTTTACTTCCATCAGAATAAGCAATTATCCTCCAAACTTACTCATGCATGGAATTCTTATCCAACAGATTCTTTATATGACTAAAGTTTACAGAGACATAAGGTTCAAGACTACTGAAATTTACTGATGTTTTTGGACTTCTCTCCTTTGCTGTTTTGTTAGTTTTCAATTTCCATCAGTTATCCTGCACTAAAAATACTAAGAAAAGCCTTAATTATTACAGAAATGGAATCTGACAGTTATAATATCCTCTACTCTGAATTACTGAAAATTTATTTTCATGTATTCTAAGTAGGATCAATAAATTATAAACAACCTGATACTTCAAATTATATTTATCCAATAATAATAAAATATCTAGAAGTTATAAAAAGGTGAAATGCTTAGAATCCATTTCTTCTCATATCAGCAACCTGGTGACTTTAAAACAAAATTTTACAACTTCCATTCATTTGCATTATTTTCTCCTGAAATCACATGAATCTGAATATAATTAAAGTATGAATCTAGCATGTAATGCAGAGTGACAGGATGTGAAAAGCAATCCCTTTGTATTGTAAATACTGCAATGGGTAACATGGTGATAGAACGACATAAATAAAGAGTACTACTGCTGACCTATTGCAGGCAGACAGGGTGAGGTTAGGGTTAGTTTTCCAAAGACCTTACTGAATTCACAGTTACATTTTTCTTATAAGTTAGACCATCGGCTGACATTTATCTGGAACTTCATGCGTCCCAAAGTTGTGGTGAAATGTTCCCTCTCCTTTTGCAATATAGGAGCAACAGTGGGATGCCTTCATTAAAGCATGTAGAAAACTCACACTGAGCATCTTAGAGGACTCAGTTCAAAGTACTTGAATAATACCTTGTACATGACCTACATGAACCTTTCATGACCCACAGACTGTGCCCTCACTAACTGGTTGTGTTTCTTTACCTTGCAAGTTTACTCACTTTTGAAAAATGGCATTAACAACAAAGCAATAAATGATAAGAAGGGAATCTTGTGATATCCTCAGGAGAAGTATCAGCTTAAGCTATATTCACTTATACCATTCATTAGCTGTTTTATTTTTGTCTTATCTGCATGATCATCTAATATGATTAACTGTTGTGGGCTAACACTGGTAGTCAGCCAAGCACCACACAGCTGCTCGCTCACTCCTCCCACAGTGGAATGGAGGAGAGAATTGGAAGGGTAGAAGGGAGAAAACTCGTGGGTTGAAATAAAGACAGTTTAATAGATAAAGCAAAAGCTGAGTGCACAAGCAAAGCAAAATAAGGAATTTTTCACTGCTTCCCATTGACAGGCAGGTGTTTAGCCATTTCCAGGAAAGCAGGGCTCCATCACGTGTAACAGTTACTCGGGAAGACAAAACACCATCGTTCCTCTGTCCCCTCAATATTTCCCCCCGCTTTTATTGCTAAGCATGACATCATGTGATATGGAATATCCCTTTGGTCAGTTGGGGTCAGCTGTCCCAGCCATGTCCCCTCCCAACTTCTTGCCCACCCCCAGCCTACTTGCTGGCGGGGCGGCATGAGGAGCAGAAAAGGCCTTGACGCTGGGCGCACACTGCTCAGCAATAGCTAAAACAGTGGTGTGTTATCAACTGTGTGGGTCACAAATCCAAAACATAGCACTATACAAACTGTTATGAAGAAAATTAACTCTACCCCAGCCACAACCAGTACCATAACAAAATGGTGTCTCAGGAGATACTCCTCTGGGCAAAAGAACTAAGAACTCTTGCAAAGTTAGGATAAAAACCAGAAAAATTTCCAAAGATCTGTAAACAGTTTCCCAAAATACTTCAAAACTAAACTTTAGTCCACATCAGGCAGAACCAGAGACAGGGTACCAAATAGCCACTGCAACATGAGTTAATATGCTCCTCATGTAACATAAATTAAGGAACATAATCCAAAGGTTAAAGTATTCTCTGCTCTCCTCTATTAAATTATAGGAGCTTGGAAAGAAAAAGCTAATAAAGCATGACTTCAGAACAGAAGTTGATGTACAAAAGGAGGAAGAAACAACTTTTTAAATATGTAGGAAGGAAATTTTGGGCTCATTAAGTCAGTCATACTATTTACTCACCTACCAACCTATAGTACAGCTTCACCTATTTTAATTTCTCTTTCTTTATATGGGTTATCTAAATAAACTGCAAACTGATTAGCTGAGGGATAAGAGGTGCTCAGAAGTGTTGGTATCTTTCTGAACTGACTGGCTAAGGCAGAGAGGGGCAGAGATTTTAAAAAGTGAGAATTATGTCCGCATTGCTAATAGTGTCAATGTTTATGTGGATTAACTAAACAGGAAGAAAAAGTATAAAATATTCCCTTACAAATCAGAAAACACTGTAAAACTACCATGAGAGAATATGAGTCAAATTGAGTCACTCTTGTTCTGGAAATGCTGCTCTGGCTGGAATGAGCAACAGTGGCGACATAAGAATGTGGTAACTGATTTTTTTATTTTTTTCTGAAAACTCGAAACAGGTTGTCCTGATTTGGGGATTTAGTTTCAAAATCTTTACTTTTCTAAGCTCTAAGTCTTTGAGATTCCCTGTAATACCTAAATTAAAATTATAGAAAGAACAGCATAAAAAGGCTGTAAGGACTGTACTAAGTAGAAGTATTTCTATACAAGTTTGAAGTCACATCTGCAATATTATTGTTTTCCATGTGATTTTTTTGGTGACACAAGTATTACACAAGTCTAGGAATTTGAACAACTATAAAGACTGAAAACTGGACCAATTACTGGTGGGAGACTCTCTGTTGTACATACATGTAAAACTAAATTTGTTTGCAGGGAAACTCATTATTTCATAAGTTCCATAAAACTTAAGGGTTGTAATAAAACTATTCTGTTTTTATATTTGAGGAAAGTTCTATGTACAATGGGAAATTGTGCTCAAGGGAAAAATTCAGTACCCTGTGGAAGTAGCAGTTACTAGTAAACTGTTTTCAGTTCATTTCCTTCTCAAGCTGCCAATCATCTTAAGTGTATGTCTTTCCATGCTGCAGGAGCTGTCTTTTCAATCCTGTCTGTACGTCAAATAACAATAGTTTAACTGACAGAAAGCAAGGCCAATTTTACAATACTTTTTGAAAAATATTTAGTCCTCCTGATTTTATTTAGCTTCTGACAGGCAACCAAGTTTCATATTAAATAGCAAGCATAAGACAGAGGTTAGGAGTACTTTATATGTTTAGGAATCAGAATATGCTTAATATTGTATCATTTTGCTTTGCCACACATTCAAGGAACAAAATCTAATTAAAAGACCAGATGGTCCTTACCACTAATGTAAATTTTAATTAATCTGAGGATCTGGGCCTTCTTACTTTGGAATCAGATATTGTCTGTAGTGGGTTCGTACCATATTGGCTCCAGGAGTCCAAGACCTGAAGCAACAACAGTTACTTCAGGTTTACAGAGTTGCTGGATTTAAGACTGACAAGATCCTGTTCTTCCAGTGAAGTTGTACAGGTTTGCCCATTGACTTCAGTGAGAACAAGAGCAAGATCAGGCTCCAGATTTCCTTCCACTTTTAACTGTTAATTTGCTATATTGAACAAACAGATTGCATATATGGACATGAGGCCTAATAACACTGAACCCTTTGAAGCACACAAGACGATCGTTAGTGGGTTAAAGGCTCTCCACTTCTGTCTTCTAGCCACTAAAACCTGCAATTACAGAAAAGGTCTTGATCTCTGGAAACCATGCCTTGTTAAATTTCCTTAGCAGACAAGATGGTACTGTGTAGCATTACATGTGGTTACTGTTAGTCACATCCTTGCTGTAAGTTACCATAGTGTAGCTAAGGTAATAAGATGTGACAAATGGCAGCATGGCAAGTCAGTCTGGGTAGTTTCCTTTGGAATATAAAAACTATGTAAGAAGAAGCTTATGCTGCTTTTCACTAGCCATTTGTTCATGGATGTTATGAACAACCATTAACTTAGCTTTGAGCTGCACTTACCTACGAAGAGAAAAGGGAAGACCCCAGGGAACTGCAAGAAACCTGCTAGGGACAAATGGTGAAGCAAGGCAGAGTGAGACACCTTGCAGAATGGATACACATCTCGGGTCATTTATTTGGCCACAATTACTTCACAGATACACTTAAAACATTATATTTAAAAAAAACCCCAGACCCTAATTTTTCCATTTAGGCCCATAAAACTCTAGGATACTGTGGCCCATGAGGTGAGATTTTGCTGTCGGGCATGTGCAAAGCCAACAGCAACAAAATAATTCTATTGCTGTGCAGTCTTGACCTCCAAAAATAATTTTGTCAAAGTAGGCAATTTTACACCTCCTCCATTTTTCCAGCACAGATACAGTGTGGGCTTCTTCATTTTGATTTACTGGTACTGCTAGATTTTATTAATTGCCTTATAAATTGCTGTTACTCCTAAGGGCTTTTGAATAAAAGGAGGAGGCTGGAGGGAATGATATTTTCTTCCATAAGAAAGAGGAAAATACACAGCACTTCTTAATGATAGAAGGTTAGAAACATTTCAAAGGGCCTTTCACAGCTGTCTGGCTTCCCATAGATTATAAAACTACCAGAAATAGCTGCAGGCAACAAATTACTTCAGTGATTATTTGGAGTGTGGACAAAATGTTTAAAAACCCACACAATTCAGTTATATTCTGTTTTTTAGATATAGCACGATAGTAGCCATATAAAACAAGCTAGAGGAAAATGGTAATTATTTTGGAATTTTTTTTCTTTTTAACGTTGTCTTTAAAAGAAAAAAAATGAAAACATTTTGCTAACTTTTTTTTCTGTCTTCTGTTATAAAACCAAAGTAGGCTTGGGTTTTACAAAACCGTATGATGGCAGAGATAAAACTTAATAGAAAGATATGAATTTTCATTGATGGCCATAGTATTGACACAGAAATTTTTAACAAAAAAAAATCCATCCAATTTAATAAACACTTTAGCAGATACATATAGACATGCAAGATAACAAGACAACAGCACAGATATCCTATATGTTTCAGTTTATTTTTTGGGAAGACAAATGGTGACAATTCAAACATAAGTACTACAGAACGGTTCCTATCACTACTGTTGAAGCCACAGAGAACTAATACTTTCTTACTGAAAACCCTATTCTGTGATCTGGAAAAAACAACAACCACAGCTTTGAAAAATGAAACACAAGGATACAAATAGACCTTGAAGAGGCATAATATATTCTAGAAGTGTGGTTTAGGTGCTTTCTCAATCCTTCTTTTCATTAATTTTGGATTTGTTTTCTGTTAAAGTTATTGCTGAGTACCATCATTTGTTTAACATTTGCCTATGTAAAACACCAAACACCTTTATGAAGGGATGATGTCTTGGCTCTTGTCTCCACAGAAGTCAATTACAACACTTCTTTTATTTTGGAGATGAGATTTTACTGTGTAGTTGTATTATGAAAAACAGGCAACATCATCACTATTAAGATACATAACAAGACCCCTGTAGTCATGTAACGTATAAAACTTGGAGAACACTATTTTAAAAATGTCAACTGCTTTTAAATGGTTGTATTGGTGTGAAATTCAAATATGTTAAAAAAGATTTAAGAAAATGTGAATTTTGCAATTCTGTTTCCTTTTGCCCATTTTTAACTAAAGATAAAATCATTTTCAGTCTGTATATGCCCTTTTTTTTCTGCTTGTTTTTTACCCTCATCCAGCCATTTTTTAAAAGAAAAATGAAAGGTCCTTGTAACTTCTAAAGATGAAGGAAGTTGGAAAAGTTATAGTGACAAATTTGCACTTTCCATTTGGTACTCTGAGAGCTCCTCAAAGCTGGAAAAGGCTTTAAAAGTTACCAACTGGAGAAAATAAAATGGAAAACCCAAACTCAGGCATTCCAAACAAATATAAAATATGACACTTTAGTAGTGAACCAGTTAAAAGATATGCCACTGACCACAGATTAACTCAGATGGTGGGTCTTTGTTATTTAGTGGAAATTTAATTTTTCACAACTTTTGCTCAGTTCGGGAATCATAGAATCATAGAATCATTTAGGTTGGAAAGGACCTTTAAGATCATCAAGTCCAACCGTAAGGACTGGGAATGACTTGTCCTTTCCAGCAGCAAACCTGTGCTTCTAATGGTGTACGCCTCAGGGTGTAAGCTAGACCATGCACTGAGGCTGAGGTCAGACCAACAGCTCCAGCCAGAGGAGGTGACTGTCCCATCCTGTCCCACCACCTGTGTTTGGAGGTTACTATCCCTGGCCATTCACTCCTTCGCCTTTCCCTCCTCCCACTTCCTATCAAGGGGTTGTCTCCATCTCATCCAGTTCTGTTAAGTCATGGGCAGAAAAATGCAGCTGCTAAAAATGCTTATACTAACCATGTTGACTGCGGAATTGGGACCAGACTAGGGGCACAAACCATTTTACATGGATCAGTGAGAATGAGAACAGCATGTCTGACTCTATCCTTATTGTACAGAACTGCAAGCCTCAGACATTTGCCTTCTGAATACTGATGTATTATACTAAGTCTCCTATGGGGTTAGAAAGATTTCCAGCCTATAGCTACTCTTACATCTTCTCTTTCCTATGGACATTATTGCCTTTTCAGATATCTAAAAACTATTGATTTTCTCAGTTGCTAACATAGTTCTGAACAGAAATAGCCTCACGGAAATAGCAAGCCTATTTCTTGCTCCTCTCAAGACTTGTTCTGTGATTATGAGCAATATCCATTGGCTGTAGCATGCGTGAGTCTTCGAAATGTGAACAAAATATTACTGTAAGGAGCATGGCGGAAAGGTTGAGATGTGCATCCTCTGTGCTGATGGATCCTGTTTGCTATAGTTAGTGCATGATGCACATGAAAGGCATTTGGAACCACATTACTGGGGATAGATGAGAAATATTAAGCCATTCATAGTCTCAAGAGGATCTAGGTGGAGGAATGTGCTCTTTTGCAGGCCTTTTGCAAGGCAACAGATGAGAATTCAGCCAATCTATTTTTCTGTTTCCTGTTCTAAGAAGGAAGGATAGCACTCATGTGGTGATGTTGAATTTATTAAACATTCTACAGTCATCCTGAATATCTGAGTAAAATTTGTGAAGAAAGTGGTTTTTCTGTGTTGAATTAACTTAATTTTAATGGAACAGATAGTTAATTTGGAATAGGGGATGAAGAGTCCCAGGCATCCTGGTTCTGTGTTACTCAACTATTTTGATTCTGATATTCTGAATATTCATTTCTGATAATAATTTAATAAATATTTTTTTACAGAACCAGTTCCTGATAATCAAAAATTTACTGTCAAACATTTCATCAAGAAATTCATCACAGCTAGTGCCATGTGGTATTTTGTTTTATTTTGGTTTATATTTCTAAAATTTGGATTAAAATCACAGCTAATTTCATCCTGTTTTTAATCTAGTTTCATGAGAAATAGTTTAAAATATCTCACCTAATGCCATTTACTAATCTGTGCTTGCACCCGATCGATGTCCGTAAGATATACATATATTAAAGTCACTATGTGCTAAAAGTCAAACAAATGTAGGGGAAAAAAAGTATATTTTAGTCAATAGCTATAGTTGCTGTCATTTCATAAAACATATATATATTTATAAAGCATTTTAGTTATTACATTGAAATGTGTTTTCTAGAGAATTATTTCCAGTCTGAGTAACCATATGGAAGCAGAAAACCATTAAAAAAATGAAAATAAGATGGTTTATATCACCTGCATAACTTGTTTTGTTCTCTGCCTTCAGGCTTCAAAACCCGCTTCCCATATTTTTTCCTTTCTTTAAAAATAATGTACATCAGTTTAATTTATCCCAGGTCCCAACAGAAGGATCAGATTTTAAGCATTTAATGCTGTGGTTTCAAATCCAATTTTACAGTGTTCATCGTTTCAAAAGTGGCAGAATCCAAAGTGAGCTTTAAAAAAAAAAAAAAAAAGGAAAAGAAACAAAAAAGCTCAAGCTGCTCAGTGTGCACGCTCGTTTTTTTTAAGGGACAGCTTTAGTATGAAGCTGCAACATGATGAATGTTTCTGAAGGTGTTAGTTAGGAATAATTCTCATTTTAAGAATTGTTGCTTATTCAAAAGAAGCAAAATTTTCAAGGTTAGCCTTGTGTATATGTGCAAATTTTTTTGTACTTCCTCTGACGAGCCCTACTGAAATTAGTGCACAGGAAGACAGTATTTCAGATTACCAGGAAAAAAAAAAAAAAAATCACTTGAATGCTGAGTGTAGAATAATCCTTTTGTTGCCTAATGTAAGTGTGCAGAAGATGGTATAATATGATCTGTTCTTCCTCCTCATGGGACTGCTTGAGCAGTTTTGGCTATCTTTCAGACCTGACATCCATTTGCATGACACAGTAGCATCTCTTTTATTTTGAAAGTACCATTAGCAAGACAAAAAAAAAAATTGTTTCAGGTAATCTTTACTGCCTCTATGACATGTGCTTGGGAACAGTTTCTGCCATCTGGGCCAATCTGTACAGATGAGTTAACTTTCCTGCTGTCTTCACTTTCCTGGTCAAGTCTACCATCCTTAGGGGATGAGTATCTGCATTTCCAACGTCTATAGGGTGCAAGCCCTACAGCAAAGATCCTAAGCAGAGAAAAGAATACTATCAAGGGCTCATTGGCAATGCTGCTTTCAGCAGGTAAAATTTGCTTTGTAAGTCTCAATAGCAAGAGCTATTCACAGGCTCAATTTTATTGACTTCAAAAGTGGGTCTGTTACTCAAAATCAGTGTTGGGTCTACAGGACAAACAGAGAACTGGAGTGAGCAATGATTGGTTTTTGGGTCCACACAGAGGTTATAATTGCTGGAGACCAGAAGGAAACTTTACTTGCTGAGAAAAACAAGCCTTGGCAGAGGGCTTTCACAAGTGTAGTAAATGACTCCTAAATACAAGATTGTGATTGCCACAGATCTGCTTGACAGTAACAGAAAACATACATATTAGTGTTTGATACCTTTCTGCCCTTCCCAGAAAATCCTGCTCCTCTTGGGATATTTTCCCTCAGGGAAATTTGTAGCTGACTATAAACCAAATATAAATTTCATAAATGACATGGGAATTGTGGACTGAAAATTGGCTATATGGATTTTTTACCACACAAAGTTGTGTGTTGGAGGAAATTTGGGTACAGTATCTTAGTTGAGTGTAGATCAGCAGTGGTGGTACCACTAGAGGTTGCAGGCATAACAACGAAGCAGCACCTTCTTTGTGATCACTGCAAAATTAACTGAATTGACTGTCGGCTTCTCAGAGGTTGTGACAGAAGACTGCATGGGTAACCTGTTTTTGATGTTGGAAAGAAGCCAAAGATTTAATGGATACGGAATGTGAATTACCTTCTTTGCCATGAATGGGCTCCTCCAGGTCAGGGTTCAGACACATTAGTGAGGTAATGTGACAAAGCTTATGCTGATACTACTTCTTCTAGGGATGCTTGGAGGACGTTTGTCAGCTGGGTGTCACAGACAGTCCTAGACTGACTTTATTTTAAAGTGGGTGGAGAAACCATACATCATCCATTTTGATATAGCAATCCCTTCTAAAACATTTTAAAATAAGAGGAAAAAATCTGTTTTTTTTAACTGAGTTATAGCTTATCGTTTGTATGCAGCTTCCTTGTATTGCCTTTTCTTCGTAAGGTATGTGGAATGCTAAAATTCACCCCCTTTTTAACAAAGTGTAGCCAAAAATAGCCTAGACACATGATACTGAAGCTGCTCTTGTGCTACCCATTTAAGTTATGTATCAAGTCTAAATTTAATCAAGGCCACATTTTATTTATACATTTCATGCATTAAACTCATTTAAACTTTTAGTCAGATTTCATTAGGGGAAATACTACCGCGCACATCATGCAGTAGTAAAGCTAATGT
The DNA here is from genome assembly GCF_965638725.1 of Aptenodytes patagonicus. Lineage (NCBI taxonomy): Eukaryota > Metazoa > Chordata > Aves > Sphenisciformes > Spheniscidae > Aptenodytes > Aptenodytes patagonicus. The sequence continues at coordinate 47,440,550 of NC_134949.1, forward strand.
GCTTCAGGAATTTGAAAGGATTTAGAGATCGGAGGGTCTGATTTCAAAATTTCTTTTTCTTTTTCTGCTTAGTGCTTGGAGCAGGTCTGTATGCTGCACATAGTTTGTTTCCTAGGACACTAATACAGTCAGCATGGTCTGTACAAATGTGTAAACACAGACATTCTCTGTAATCAGTGCGTTTGGTGTCTTAAGGCAAGATTATGTTTTTTTAGGAAATGCAATTTATGTTCAAGATTAAATTTCTCCTCCAGACTGATAACGTCTTGAGGTTGAATGAGATCATAAATATTGTGTCCTGACTTCTTGTTCTCCATCTTAGATCTTCATTCCCTTTTTCAGTGCTTTAGGAAAGGGGGACTGAAAGAAATGTGTCTATAATGATTTACCTACACAAAAATATGGTCTGCAAGGCTTGATAATTTGTAAATAAAAAAATATATATCTAAAATTATGGACAACTACAATAACACTCCTAATCAACATTGCTGTTTCATTCTGATTTCTTCCAAGATTAAAAAACAAACAAACAAACAAACAAAAAAACCCCACACACATAAGAAAACAGTAACATAGCCCTAACTGAGTTTAATGGCTCTTTTTTGTCAGGTCTTTTTTGGTCAGATTCTCTCTGGTGCCAAGTCACCCCACTGTCTACGAAGTTGAGGAAACTTCATGTTGTGTCTTTTATTTTAACTCAAATAGGGAAATATATATATATTCCAGATTTGCAAAACAGATTCATTTATCTTTGCTATAAAAAAGAAAAAAAAAAAAGAGAAGAGGAAAAAAAGAAAGAAAAATAAAAAAGGGCAAATAAACCCCCCCCACCCTCTGCTTTTTCAGGCAAAGCAATTGGACTTTGTTGTAGTGTGGGGCTTTTTCCCTCCTGGTGTGATTTCACCATATTCCTCAAGAATGTAATTTTGCCATTCTCATACGCATTGTACCTTACAATACTGAAAGGCCAGTACATGGCAAAGCTTTAGTGACCCAGGGCATATTTGAACTTGTGATCTAGAGATGAAAGGCTTCATATTCAATTCCCAGTCCCATGACTCATCCAGTTCCCCAGCATAATTTTGGTTTGGGAAAGAAGTTTTTGAATTACGAGTGTGTAAAAAGCTTTCCGACAGAATTGCAATTTAAAACCAGAATGGCCTGATTTACAGACATGTTGAACCCTCAGGGTCCCACTGAATTAAAAGTATGCAACAGTCAGAAAAGCAGACCTTGCTTAGCACCTGTCTTCAAAACACTGCACAAAAGGTAAACATATTGCTGTAGGATCTAGGGATCATGATCCAGATGCAGCTACGAAGCCAGGCTTCGGAAGGAATGGCTTCTAAGGCATCATTCCTTCTCTCCTCAGCCTGTGAGGAAACCACTACAAAGGAGCTTTTGAAGACTCTGGACATGTGGTGCGTCCTGAAGCACTAACGAGACTAGGAGCTCTGCTTTCTGACAGCAGAGAGTATGATTACATCCCTGATCTCTGATCGTATCCCTTTTCGCCTCCATGTCTTTTGAGGAAAAAATATTTCTCTCCCTCTTAAGAGCAATTCTTATGGTGGAAATCTATTTTCCCTCCATTGTTTCTCTGACAGAAAGTTTCTTTGCAACACAGTCAGGCAATCAGGGAGTGCGTGAGGCAACCTAGAGCTGCACAAAAGAAATGAAGTCTCCCCTGTTAAGTATGTTATATTGGTTCAGGTCTCAAGCCAAACATCTCAGTGGTACCCACATCACACAAGTCAGCTCACCCTCAGAGCAAGCAGCCTCTCCAAGTGGATAATTTCAGGCACTCATATTCATGCTCAGATGTGCCTCATATTATTTAACATACTCAAATCCTGCCTACCTTAGCAGTATGAACACAGCTTGTGAAAGCTATGTGCTGTGGTTAACTCAAAACCCGTGCTCATGCACAGCCAACAAAAGCAATGTAATTGTTCTTGTAGGTCTTAGATAACCTCTTAGCAGTTGAATTCCCCTGTGACTACATAGTCATACCAACCATTATTCCTCACAGAAGAATTTTTGGAATGTGGTAGCTAAGTTAAAAATAATTTTAACAACAGTATTCAGGAGAGATGTTGCCAAGACAAAGAAATCATGAGATGAAAGAAGTGGCAAAATAACTTGTTTGAGGGATCTCTGTTAACCAGAATCCTTGTGAGCTCCTCTCCTTTTTGCATCTTAAGCATCTTAAGCACAGATTATAGTGCTTTTGTGTACCAGAAGAGGATTTCCTGCTAAAATGAAAAATAAATTACTCCATGCTTGAGCTAGGTAGAATATGCCTCATCATAACATGGATTAATGAGTAGAGACATTATAACTACTGTAGGAAGCTGCAGTGGAAACTCTTTGCTGGTGTTACGGGGCCTGTTTGGTGGAAATGGATGTGTAATTAAACTTCAACGTAGCCTAAGAAAGAGGTAAAATGCAATTAATGAAGAATACAAACAGAAAACACAGCTATAGTAGTTACTAGCACTTTATATAGTTGTGTCCCTCCCTCACTGCCTTTGAATGGCACAAGGAGATTGTATTGATCACATATCATCTGTCTTGTTAAAGAAAAGACAGCATAGTATCCTGTAAGGAACTGGAAAATTCTCATCATATGAATATGAAAGTAGATAGATACAATTTTTCAATAGAAGACTTACCAAAGCAGTTTGAAAATAGAAAGATAGATTTGACAAAATCTGTGGCTAGCCTCAGCTGCAGAGGGATTACATCTTTGGGCCAAATTACTAGTGAAGGTAGAAAGCACAACTTTTTGACCTGGTTTGGGTGCAGGAGATTTAGATTTCTGCAGAGGCTTTGGTCAGCCAGATTTCGTGAAAGCTGGAATTAAGTTTGCTTCTTTTCAGGTAGAAACCAAATATAACTGCTAGGTTTACCACAGTTTTAGACAACACCATTATTCCTTCCCATGGTCCTTGGAGAAGGAAGCAGTTAATTTTCAGTTTGATCTGTGTTCAAACGCTACTACTAATAAAAGCGCGAACCATAAAATACTTTGGGATGAAATCGGACTATGCTTTTGCTTTCATGCAAAATCCCAACTGACATGAGTTTCTTGCAGATCTGTATTTTATATCAAGCAGTTTACACAACTTTAATGCACTTTGCATTTCAAAAAACAAGATATAGGAATAATAAATAATTTTTCAAGCTGGAGTGTTTCTTTCTTCCACTGGGTGTCACCATAAGGCAACAACACTGGGTTTGGAAATCTCAGTAAAAAGTTTGTTAGATCGGCGATGTTGTATTTACTTCAGAAGGCTGCACTGGGATAATGGTACTTGCTAACCACTGAAGAAAGCCCTGCCTAGCTCTGAGGTCAACAGAAAGATTCTTACACCCCAGTGAATATCAGAGCAGGCCTGAAGGTGCTCACCAAAAAAACCCACCCAAAGCCCAACAGACTGTTTCTATGAAAGACTGTAAGTGGATTTTAAGATTCCTTACTGGTGTTCATGAAAGACTGAAGGTTTCATTGAAAAGTTTCATTTGGGAACAGAGGGTGGGGTTCAACCATTGCTAGAACAGTTGCTATAGGAAAAAGCATTTTACCTGACTCGAGAGAAAATTTATCAGTTTCACCTATCTATATCATTTCAACCTTCCCCTTTCCATTAACTTACCTCCAATCTGTCAGTCATCTGTCATGGAGCAACAACTTATGGGAGTCCCAGGTGACTCATAGGCAGAAATCACAGCATTACTCCCTTTACCTGCAACAGTTACAGCTGGATCTGATTGCCACCTAAATGGCCTGTGGCTACATCCCAGGGAAAAAAAAATATTTGAAAGGAAGGCAGCCAATAACCGTATATCTTATTTTTTAAAAAATGTTTTCCTGCAAACTGTATTCTTTAAGGGATAATTCCAAACAACCTTTCCCCCCCCCCTCCCCTACAGTATTTACTTAATTTGTTTGTATTCTTCTTCCTTTCTTCATTTTTTCACACAATAATGCTTAATGCCATGATCAATAGTCTGGATGGTAATTGGTTCTATTGGGTAAAATTTTTGCTATTCTGGATGCTTATCAACAATTCCTCCAGTGTACGTTATGAAAAAAATATTGAGAATGTTTGTGAGACTTTCTCTACATTTGAATTCTGACCAGACTGCAATTACAAAAAGCAAAGCCAGCTTCTGTGGTTTGCATCTTTGCTGTACAATTTTGGTCAAATTAGGAAATTTAAAAATAGGAAAAAATAATGAAAACATAAATTTGAAGGCTGGCCCATCCATCCCACATTATCACAGCACTTGCCTTTTTTTGCTGTTTATATTGAAGGCGGATAAACTGTAAAAGATTAGGGCCACAAAACTAAAATGGATTTGAACACTCCAGATGTGTTCACGTAGACTGACAGTAAAGTAGTCAATATTTCTTTGCTAGTTATCAACCTTTGAATGGAAATATAACAGTTTCTGTGTAACCTCAGATTTTCTTCAATCCACCAATCCTTTTTTCTATGGGGACCAGGTAGCGGGTTCTATTTCTGGGAAGAAGAGAAGATATTTTGTGAGAACTGGTGAATTTTCATCCCAGTGTGACTAAAACAGACTTGAAAAAAAGAAGGAAAAAAAGAAAAGGCTTATACTGGAAATGCCAGTAACACGTTACTGTCCCAACAGTAACAGGTTGGGACTCCTACCTGAAATGTCTCTGAAACTGAATATGTGTTCTGAAATTGGTCCCCTTCCCCTCCAATCTCCCAGGAGAAGCCCACTACTTGCTCTGCTGGTGTTTTGTATATACTCTGGGCCTACATTCTGCAGGTTTCAGAAGCTGTTGTGTGTATATGTCTTAGGGGATGCCAAGAAGGATTGCTGGTCTTGAGCATCAGTAACATGGTGCAGAGAGGATTCCACCTTCCCAATGAATTCTGTAGCTTTGGGCTGAGACTTTGTTCATTAGTCATTTGCAAGAATAAATATCATTTGTATTACTCTAATTAAAGTTATGAGTTAGCTCTTTTTTCCCCTGCGCTGACGAAGAACAAGTTTGGCCATTTTAAGAGGTGAGATGATGACCCTTATAATTTCTTTGAAAGGATCCTAACCCTCTGCATGAACTAAAGTAGTAGAAGGGTATCAGATTACTCTGCTAACAAACTTTTTATAGTCAGGGTTGAGCAAGATCAAGGGAACCTTACAATCAGCACAAACCGTACTTGAACAATTCATCTGGAAACATCAAACCAACTTGATTTTGGTTGGATTTGAGATTCAAATACTTTACAATAAATGCACTGTCAGGAGTATCATCAACAAGACTTTCAGCTTAGAAGACAGGTCATTGCTGGAAATTTGTAAGCATTAGGACTTACACAGCTACGGGTCTGATATTTCAGTTATTTAAAAATCCAGTGACCTCAAAAATACCATGCAATCTATATTAATGACAAGGAAATGGGAGCACAAAACTCCAAGTAACCCTGCACTAAAAAGGGGTTATGGGAATTTTCTTTAGGTTAACATGAAATCTGAGCATAAATTATATGTAAATTGTGCTAAGAGTTGGAAAAAGTAGAGAAAATTTAGGCTGCAACAAAGGAATGTATTGCTGGTACCAGGCTACTCTTTCAAAGAATAAAATAACCACACCATTTTTTAAGATCTTCTGGTGCTTTTCTCTTCTATGTAAATATTTTTAATAGTGCCATCTGAAAAGAAAGAAAAGACAAGTATGGGGTGCAAGTTAGGTCTGAGTTTTTGTTAGACTTCAGTGAAAACTCACTTTCCAGATTAAGGGGATAGAAGTCTCCATCAGCCCTCAGCTTCAGATAGACACCAATGCTTCCATGTGCTCTGTGCCAATTGCTTAGCATTAATCCGGAGAACACGGACTCATTTTTATTTGATCTCTGTGCAGGTCTATGGCCTGCCCCTCAAAGCCACTTTCTGAACATGCTATTTGAGATGACTGGGCACATTACAGTTCTTTCAATTGTTTTCAGTGTCAGACTATGAGTTTTGCTTTCAAAACACAAAATGATAAGGCTTCTGGAATCTCTTAGTTTTAATATGTCTGAGCAGAAGCTTAAAACTGATTTTTGTATTATTCAGTGTTCTGCCTTGAAAGCTTCCAGCAGTTTGCAAGAAGAACAAACGAGACTACTAGGCATTTTAGATATAACACAAAACCCTAGCTTCAGTAGTCAGTTATTGAAGAATTTAACTCACTTAATATAACATAGATATGTATAAATGCATTTGAAAACAAAGACAGGAAGCTTTGCTACTAGAGCTGAAACCTCTTAACTTTCTTTGTAGACAGTAAAGCTTGAGGTGTATTATTTCCTGCAATTTCCATGATGCCACCACCAGAAAGCAGCATCACACATCGGAGTAATGTGTTCTTTTTGGTAGAAGCCAGGGGCACATATCAGTAATTTTGTCTGATGCTAGGAGCTCGACAGAATTTACAGAATGATCAGACATTTTCTACTACTGAAGTCAATGGGAAGGTTTCCTGGGATTTCTGTGAAGCCATTTTATAAGTAATATCTGGCCTTTGTCCTAGTGCAGAACTGTTCCACAAGGTTCTTGCCTTTATTCTTCAAGGCACCAAATGCAGCAATCCTCACCTGAAAGATGATTATGAAAAAAACCAGATTGACTCAGGCTGATTGATTATTGCTGAATACTCTCTTGCTCTTCAGAGAACAATAATGCTAGTGCTGATAATATGATTAGAACAAATAGAAAACAATACAGCAAAGTACAGTATAGGAGGCCACATATTCCAATTTTTCCAATGAACATGATATTTATTAACTAAATTCTGTAAGGCTGAGTTGGTTAAACAGCAAACATTATGCTTGAAAAACATTATTTGAAGGTGAAATATGGAGCACAGAAAGTTCTTTCTTTGAAGGAAGAAGTGTTCATCTTGCTAGCACACCATAATAGTCTATGGACGTACTTCCTGTTGCTATTGATTTTGGGAAAAAATCCTTAAAAAACAGAGATAATTACTCTACTTTGCATCTACAGATGTTCTACTCAGAGTATCAGGCATCACTCATCTGCTTCTTTCATGTCAGTATTCATGAGATAGTAGATATGATGGTAGTGATGATATCACTACCTTTATGCATCCACACTGGTCTCACCACAGCAACACATTATAAGAAGAGGTCATTGTAAGAGTATATCGGTGTAAGAGTAGACAATGGGTCTTGGTAGGCAAAAGGGGGTATGTATGGGATTACACTACCCTGGGAAGCAGCAACATAATGATTTTGGTTGAGCTAGTTGCTATTTTACAATAAGATCCAGCCAACAATCCTTTTAGAAATGATCAAGAAAGGCAACATTCTTCATATAAGTCCCACTATCCCTGGTACAGCGGTCTGTCTAGTCATTCTCTCTCCTTGGGACATTCTCCAAGGACAGGCTGAATTAATTCCAGTCCCATTTACAACATTAGGATGCTCATATCAAGTCCTTTTGGCTCTCTACTTTCATTCTGAAGAGGTTCTATGGAGAAAACACAGGACCCTAAGTAAGCTGAATGGTGTGTTCTGCTCGGGACAAAGGGAACAGCTGTGATGGTGTGTTCTGCTCGGGACAAAGGGAACAGCTGTGCTCCTTCTCTCAAGGATGCATTTCTGAACAGGAGGGAGGTACAATTCCTTCTTCCTCATCTAGTTCATGAGAAATTACAAATGTCATGTAAGGACTTATGGCCCACTGCCCTAAATAAGAGAATTCTGGCTACAGCTGACTTCTGGTTTCTCACCCTACGGTCATCTGATGTTAAGAGGTCTGGCTGCCAAATAAACAATGAAAGGGGCCAAGGGAGTCTCCTCTGAAGATGGAAGTTCAGTGTCGCTAAACTGTTGTAACCCTAGCTTTCTGACTTTGGGTAGTGACCTGTGCTCAACCATAGCTGGGTGGTATGACTCAGTCACAGGAAGTTTTCTGCTTACTGGTCATGTAGCAGTGAAAAGAGGATGACCAGCCACAGGTGAGCACATGTGCCAGCTGTTTCACTGGTACCTTTCACTTCCCTTCTCTTCCTTGTAAGCAATGGTTCCTTGTGATCACCCACAGTCATATGTTATACAGTAACTTCTTTGCTGAGGACCACTTGCAGCATTTTTGTTTTTACCCTCAAAAGTTTCCTCCTCTGTCTCATGAAAGCAGTTGTTTCCACCTTGTCCTAAGCATATATGTCTTTTATCTTTTTCACCATAATCTTTCACAGGTCTTCAAGGCTAACCATATTGCACAAATAGTGAATATTCTGATCAATAATCTCTGAAGAAAGATGGCTGCAACATTTTGGAGCTAAGCAACCCCAAGGTTTTGTCTTTAGCATAACAGCTGCCAAAATTTCGATGGTGTGGATAGCTAAGGAAATTAGTATTAGGTGTTTGGGGCCTTTTAACAGAATACTGTAGATGTGGCCTTCATAGCTGTGCCAAGCCACATATCTTGCCAGCAAGTTTGCTTCATGTGAACCATGTCAAAAATACTTTCAGATAAAACATAATGAAAACAGTTGACCATAATATAAAAGCCTCTAAGAGAGGTCATATCCCAAATATTTGTACCATGCTGTTAGGTTGAAAGCAGACTGGTCAAAGAGTTTTCAGTCAGAAAATGAAAACTTTGTTTAGCTATAAATTTCTTAGTAGCTGTTTGCCACATGACTGGAAAGAGATAAAAGCACACTCAATGAGGGGTAACAGAACACCTTGTTCTGATGTTCACTCACTCCTCTTTCTCTCTAATGTTTTTGATTTAGCAAGACATTTAGGTCCATGGGTCAGTGTTTTGCTGCGCTGAAGCCTGTATTTCTGATAATGACAACACGCTCCACAAATAAATTCCCTGCAAAACAAAGTAATTGCATGTACTACCTGGACTCTGACACTGAAGGTAGCTCCACAGTTTCTCAGCAAGATTATTACTTAGCAATACATTCACAATCACTGTCGTCATGAGACCAAGAGGAAAGTAATAACAACTTTGTATGCACATGGCACACAGTAAGCTCAAAGGGCTAAAACTTCAGACAGCTTCTACAGCTAAGTGAAAACTCAGAGCTGCACTGACAAAACAGAAGGGCTCTTCATGCTTGAAAAACTGCCCTGATTTCTTAAGCCTGAGTTGCTGTCTGTAAAATGCAAACTCCAAATTCAGGCCACTTTTTAAAATAGGCACCTAAATGCAGGCTCCTAGGTGATTTGATCCCCTCATAAGAGCAGAGCATGCTGACCACCTCCAGCTAGCAGCCCACGTCTGCATGGGAGACAGGGGTTTTGCCACACTGATGCTGAGCTGCTGCTCACACAGCACCATCTAGTGAGCCACAAAAACCAGATTCACACAGACTATGGTCTAAAAAACCAATACAAATTATAAAAATTTAAAACAAATCTAAGTAAAGCCCCCCTTTCTGCAGAAAAGGAAAGCTTGTTTATGGAAGATTAGCCTTTATTTTTTATCCCAGTACAAAGCTCACAATATCTTAAAGTTATTAAATGTAATGATCAATCAGCACTTACTCAATTAAATTGCAACAAAGACTTGGCAGACTGTTATTATTCATTTAGTCATGCACTATCAAAATCAAAAGTACTTATTCAAAGAGTAATAATATCCTCCTGAGGATTTGAACATATTTTTACCTTTTGAAGAGAACAAGAGGAGTGGATTTATCTGTCAGAAAAGCCACCACTGCTCTATCTGACCTCATCCAGTGATTTATTTACATGAATGTAACAAGACAGATTAAAATCATGCCCTGTATGTTTAATATGCTATATCACTCTGCTCCCTCACTATGGCAACATAAGCTCAAATTTTCCTGTGCAATGTGCTTTGCTGTACTGGAAGCTGTCTGTAAGATGGTATCTAATTCCACCTCTGTACTTTTCCTCTTCTGTTATCTGTGTTGCTCTTGTGACATTTCCCTTAGTAAATCCTCTGTGTCTTTCTCTTACTTTTGTATATATTCCTTCTTCCACGTTACCTTTGCCACTCTGAAAATCTGTACAGCTTAAGCACTTTCTCTTGGCTACAATTGCTTCTTAAAAAAAATATGCCCTTAGGAACTTGCTCAGCAAGGAATCAGTTATTTGAAACAAAACAATGCCAATCAGCTTTGAGACTGCCCAACCACAATTAGTGGTATACTCAGTATCATGTCTTGAAAAGCATATAGTACTTTCAAAAGTAGGCAATCCTCTAAAAAAAAAAACAAAACAGGGAAAAATGTGGCCTCAGGTTCAGACACTTGGGGTTTTTTTGTTTTGTTTCATTGTTTGCATGAGAAACCGTTTAGGACAATCCTAAACCTTTTTAAAACACACATCTATGATGAGCCTCCTTGTTGGCAGTACTGCATTTGAAGCATTACAAATGAGAGGGGTTTAGAGACAACATTTCATGATGTGAATCTACGAGTACCTGACAAACAAACTTATAGTTAGGTTGTCATAGATATAGTATGCACAGTTCTCTAATTTACATGACAGGATGTGGATCAAAACTTCCAGGATAATTTGCAAGTTCCTCTATTAGAGCAAAAGATAAAACACAGTAGATTTTCTTAGAGGACGTTTTGATTTAAAACAAATGAACTTGAGGAATCATACCCATCTGTACTGAAACCTTAGTCCCAGAATTACCTGGTTTTTGGAGGTACTCTTTGTACCAAAAATAGACTTTGCCCCTCTCAGGGGTCTAACTGTACCTTGACAGACTCTCAGTCGGTCTGGGTGTTCAGGCACAGGAGGGAATGCAGGATTCTGACAGCAGCCCAGTTCATGTTCTTGTTATCGGCAAACTCCAGAACACTTCTATAGCTTTACAGAAAAGAAATGATCCTGATGTGGGTGAGATGCAACAAACGATACAGCCTTTTGCTAGGAACGGACACTGTAGCTTTTTTCAAAGTCTATAATGTTGATATAAAGACATTTCTAGCTTCTATCTAGACATATCTACCTCCAAACAACAAACTTGTGTATGTTCTTCAGCATAGAATATAATCTGTATTTGGGTTATAAAGGGTTATTATATGTCTGGTTTTTCTGTAAATAAATTCTTTTTCACCTGTAAAAAAGTTTGGGTACTTGTCTATTATTTCTGAACATCTGGATACATCGTTAGACTCCTGGATGTATCGGGTTTGCACCAGCTGTGCCGTTTGATGGATGGGCCTGTATTTTTTTCAGGTGTGTTTTAGTCACAAAATTTGAAGCCCCAAACCAAAAATCTTTTGTAAAACAGAAAAATTACTAATCTTATGCGTTACTAACCAAATAAACAAAACAGTAAAAATAATGTTTATACATAATTTGGAGCATCTTATTTTTGTTAGCATTTCTTTTGTGTCATTGAAAGTGGGCCAGTAAATGTAATGTTATCAAAGTTCCATAACAGTAATGGCTTCATAATACCAGGCCATATAGTCATAAGTAAAGGGAGTCAGAGAACCGCTCCGTGAGACCAAGCGAACTTCTGGGCAAACAAAGCATGGTTTGGCTGTACTTTGATCCAATTTAGCAGTTCTGACACTCACAGAATCATGCAGAGTGAGCTAAGAAAAAGTGCTGTTGCACTTTTAATGTACTTTCTCCAGATCTAGACTCATTCCCTAACACATCCTTTTAATGTGGCTAGGCATTGATTCACTGATTCATTGATAGCTGTTGTCCTCTTACTACAATGTTTGCTTACGACTATCCTCTTTTTTTTTTTTTTAGCTCTTCTGGTCATATTTTACACCTACTTAGTAGGTCTCATCCCTATGGAAGCTTTCAGGGCTTCTAGGTGTTAGTATAACAACACAATAATGGCATAATGTCCTCCTATTAAATCCAGATACAAACGTAAGAGTGATGAGAAAAGGCAGGTTAATGCACATATTTAAAACTGTTTTGCTAGGTTTTAGAGTCTGAGATCAGATTCTCCATACTGATGACTGAAATCAGCTTACATACAAAATTGAAGACTGCAATTAACAGTCATTACAGTGTCCTGGAAAATGTTTGTGTGGCTTGATTCAATTTTCCCTCAGTGTCTCCTGTACAGTCTGATGGTGTCAATAAAATGAGGTGATTTTATACTTTGCCCTTGATGAGATGTATGGATTTTACCATTGCAAATTCGACATTTACCCTCTCATATGACATTATACTGAAGTTGTGAGTACATTAGCAAGCAATGCAGCACAGTAGGAGTGGAACTGTAGTGTATTTTGGGGGTATTTATTTCAGATTAGCTCTAGTCTAGCCCTAGACTAGTAGATTATAAACTTATTAATAATTGGAGCACATTAGATGTGGTGCTGAAGGGTATCTTCTTTAATTTAATATGGAAGGAACCCAGTGATCACACTGAGAATACTTCAGGATGTGAGCCCAAGGTACAGCAGGCAGCTATACCCAGGAGATTCACTTTAGAAAGACACTGATCTGAACTAGAATGCTAATATCTTCAGAAATGTCCTGAGACATTCCAGTTAAATCCTATTCTAAGCACGTGAGGAACGTGCATTGATTTCATAACTACTTGCAATGGCAAATACTGATAAACATTCTGTTACGCACTTCGCCTAACTTCTTTGTATAAAATTCTTTATTTCCACGCTAGATTATGCAGAGGATGAAAAAAGCATTCCAAAACAGATTTTGTTAAGTGGGACCTGAGCAGCAGAATTGTAATCCAAATTAGGGAAGAAACAAAATTCTGTAGCAAAGAGGGAATTCTGCAAGCCTACTGAAATGGTAATTTTTTTTAATGTATATTGTCATTGTATACTCTCCAAAAATACAGGACTTAGTTTCTAACTAAAATATATCCATTGCAACTCTTAACAAAATCTTGTATCTCAACCAGGTGCAGTGAACAGGACCTAAGGATCATATTTCCAAGGATACATTCTGAATCTACTCAATTTTCAACTCAATAATGTCAAAATTGTTGAATTTATTTAAATTTGTGCAGAATTTTAAATAGGCAGAAAAACTAGACCTCAATGCCTTCATTTTTTAAGTGTTCAGTTCCCAGATTTCCTTTTTTTGAGGGGTGTGAATACCAATAGATCTGAATGGTACCTTTCTTTTTCCCTTTTCAAGAGTATTTTGGTAACTTTTCCTTCAAATCCACACACGTCAGCTCTACATTCCACATCACAGCACATAAAACACAGTACTTCAGAGTATCCATATCAGACCAGCCTTTTTATCAGAGGATTAAATTCTTTATAGGAAATGTAGAAACGATCTTTGCATTTCACATCTATCATGCAATCAGCAAAATGTATGATAAAGAATGTTCCACCTGCTGCCTTGAAAACAGGCTGCTTTCCCTGTGGTACACCCCGGCAATGAGTTGATGAAATATTATGTTGACAGAGCTTGAGTGAAGAAGAAAATGAGCATTGTTCTTCAACAGCTCTCAAATTCAGCTTTGGCAGCAGAGTAAGCAGCTACAATCTAATGGCATCTTGTGTAAGTGAATTTACAAGATGTCATTTTTAGGGATCATTTTCCTGTTATAAAGCACATATGGTAAGTAAGCATTTTAGAAAGAAAAATTATGATTAGTTTTGTGCATAGCTCTCATGGTTTCTCTGAAAAAATAATTTTCATTAGCTTTAACTTTTCTCCTTTTGGAAAAACATTCAAAGCTCATAACTGTCATAAGTTGTCTTTGTGAAAGGAATGGGATGGGGATACCTCCCCCAGAAGTTCTAAGAAAACAGCCACTTCCAAAACCTGCCAAATGGGCAAATAACTTGCCCTTTTTTTTTGTCCTTAGACAAACAACATTCATCATAATTAGAGCTAAAAATTATAAAACAGCTTGATACTAGAAACTGCATTAGTTCCTAGTGGTAGATCATAAAATAGTCCTTATCTGTGGGCCTCTTCTTTCTCATGGCAATTTGGACAGAATGTGAATGGAATGCTGCGTATGTGTACTTATTATGAGTTTTTGCTTGTTAGTTTTTCAGTAGCAAAGTGGTGAAAATTAATTTAAAAGCTATTTTCAGTCATGAGTATTCTTATTTAAAATACATTTAAAATATGACATTTGTTCAAGTAACACTGATGTATAGCTTTTCAGGATTTATGAAAAGATGTGGTAACAGGATCGTTCATGGATCCATTTCTTTACCTTTTCTTTGTCTACAGCTGGGAATAGAAGTTACATTGATTAGCAAAAAAATTCCGGCAGCTTTCGCCTTGTTTTTGTTGCTAAGGAAACCATTTCCTTGGCATCAATGCATCCAGCAGGTCTGTCTTACTTTCCTGTGAGCTCTAACAGAGGCAGCATTGTAGAATGGCATTGGGAGGCAAAAAACCACAGAGATAAACAAGGAGGAAAAGATCAACAAAAGTAGCTGAAAGTTAATACAGGGATATCGCCTAGTTGAATTGAATTAACTCTTGTTTCTGTGTGGGTCAGCTAGGGAGCTCTGTGTATAGGTAAGGATTTAAGGCTCCAACAAGACTACAGCTAAAAGCCGAAGAGGAACAGAAGCCTCCACATCAGAAAGCCCCAGCCACCCACCCCCCCCCCAAAAAAAAAAAAAAAACCAAACAAAAAACCCCAAAAACAAAATGAAGAGGGAAAGGTGGAACCATGTGGTCTGGATACAAAATCTGAAGGCAGAGATGTTGGGTTTTCACTCTTCTACCAATCTTAAAATGGTAACCTTATTTTAAATAGAGTCCTTTCTTCTACTGTTACCATCACATAATTTACCTGATGTTATGTCAGATGGGGTATTCTATGAGAATATAGTAATTATTTCATATCGTAAAGGAACTTTGTGCTGGTGTTTCTGCAGCTGTAATTTAATTCTTACTTCACTTCTGCACTGTATATCACAAAATCAAGTATGGGGAATGAGGAGACAGATAAGTAACTCTGCTATCCACTCTTCCTGGCTGACTGTACAATGCCTCAGCTGTTTCCTTTTCCAGCACTGTTCCTTGCAAATAACTTAAACTCTGCAAAAAATGAAGTGAGTGACAAGCAGGATACACCAAACACCACATTTGGCAGAAAGCTGGGTGACACATGAAAACCTGTCAAATAAGTTATATTAGTAAAACTGAAGGAAGTCCCAAGTGGCAAAATGGTTGGCTCTGGGACATAGTAGTGGTATACAATCTCTTTAAAAAAAAAAAAAAAAAAAGGAAAAATCTCTAAGACAGTGGTATGAATCCAGGCAAGAGCAATAGTAAAAACATCATTGTCACCTTACAAATTTACAACAGCCTACCATGTCTGAAGGCCGTTAATAGTCTCTGTACCATTTCTTGTTCGGAAGTCGGACACAAAACCCTGCCATTACAGCTAGGACTATTTGCATTCTTAAACTGAAAGTTTCAAAATGTGTTGTTGGTATGGAAGTGTGAAGGCACTGCAGCTGGTGCCTTCAGTAAGTGAAGCAAGGAGAGATATTCCCAATTCACTTACCCGCTCCTTTCCCTATTTCTGCACATAAAATAGCTATATTTTTCTGTATATTTCAATGTTATTTTTGTTATTATGAACATGTACTGGTAGGTATCATCAAGACACGGACACATTTACCTCGGGACTGTCAGGAGCTGCAAGAGTGAGGCTACTCCACAGGGAAGGTGAGCTGGGAGCCAAGGGTGCCCCCAGCACAGCTGGGCAGTAATCCCCTTGACCAGGGCACAGGGGAGCAGAGCAAGGCAGTGGAGTCAACAGGTCCCATCAACAGGCCAGTGTCATCACACAAAGGCAAGGTAACCTCAGAGAAAGGTCCCAGGTCAGTTCAGGAAAGCCAAATGGAAATTTGGGATCAGCAGATGACAGGACTGGAACCAGTTACACCTGCGACGTAACTCAGGCAAGCCCAGCCCTGAGCGTTGATAGGCCTCCTGGACCAAAAAGTACATGGGGTGCTGAGGTCAGTCCAAGGAGCTGAGCCTATGGGTGCTCTCAGGGCCCTGACAGGGACTTACTGTAGAATGATTTGGAAAGTTTCTATTTATACTGTTAGCATGGGTGGATAACAAAGCAGTGTCTTGGATATTATTGGACAATACATCAGAGCTAACCATGATATCTGACTTCATTACAAGAGTTTAATTATACATTTACCCTAGTGTAGGCTCACAAAAAACTTTGTGGTTTGTCCTCACTGATGGAGGATACAAAGGGACTCTGGAGATTTCTGTTCCATATGTGAACCTAAGAGCAGTAGTGAAGGCATCACTGTGGCTTGAGGAGAGCAGAAGCCACAGCAACATTAAACATCCTCTCACGAACCTGCATGCTCAGGAGTGCTACACCATACAAGAATGAGGTCCACCCCACTGCAAAGCACGGATTTGTAACAAAGCATGGCTGGAGAAAATAGTAACAGCCCTTCAAAAGTCATAGTTATAATAACATTTTTTTGTTACCTCAAAGTCTTGCCCCTTCTTTTAGTTTTTGACCTTTCTCTGTACTTTCTCTTCCATAGCTAGAAATGTAAAAATAGGCAAATTAATCTTACAGCAATCTCTGCCATACAATAAATTGAAAGAACTGGAAACTGTCAGAAAACAAAATATGTTATTGTTATGATGTTCTGATAAAACAGAGGACAGCTGGCCTTTCAAAAGTAGTTTCTGGTTACTTTAGGATCAGTTATCTTTTTTTAGGGAATACATACTATAGATGGATAATTTTGGAATGTATGATGAGTTTAAATAAGCAGTTGATATGTAAGCAGATCACACCACCACAAACACTGAAATGTGTCCACTGCGAGTTTGCAGTCCCTACAGAAGATAATTAATTTTAATGTCCTAGACTTAGACCATCTCTGAATTCAATAAGATACACCTTCTGTAACAAATAATTTTTTTTTAATTTATTTTTGAGATGCCTTTCTTTTCCTCTTGCGGTAGCAAATAGAAGCTTTGTTCTGTATGCTGCTAATATGCAATACCAGTTGGTTTAATATGCACAAAACAGAGGAATTCCATGGGATACATTGAGAATACATATTAAATGAATGTAACTGAGCACTTCTGCTTTTAAAGAGAGAGTAAATTGAGAGAAATAGCCTCCAAGATTGTATGAAAATGGCTTGATGATTTCAAAGATCTAATTATGTCTAGATAGTAAGTCTACAAAGCACATACAGTACAGAAAAAAAATCCCAGCTTTTTGATGGAAGTAACGTCCTGTGAGTGACTAATGTTTATTGAATAATTAGGGTACATGAAACCCTTACTGACCAGCAGTGAAATGATCACTTTTGCCTCTTTTTTTTTTTTGAGAAGAATTTGTGCTTATAGAAAATACCACCTGAATTAATATATGTAAGGAAGTCATTTGTCCTTGTTTGCTTGTAGCCTGAATACAGGCTTGTCTTTTATTCTTTAATGTTAATCCTTGGACTCAGTTCTACAGGAAAAATAATCTCAGTTTTTCTTCAAAGTCTGATATTAATTTTCCAGAAACAGAATTATACAACTTGAAATTTTATTACTGTTTTAACTAGAACTTGGAGCACACAATAATTCAATACCTGAGTAAATATATGAGATGATTCTAAAATAAATAAATATTGTTTCCATATAATATAGTTCCATGAAATACTATGAAAGTTGATAAAATGAGAATTTTCTCAATCACAAAGTCCAAAGCTATATTTGTCTGCACATATGGTTTAGTTCCCATTGAGAAATGATCTTTTGATATGTAACTGAGGGGAGTTACTTTTTGCATTTCATACAACCATACTTTATTTCTCCTTAATCTTTTTTTTTTTTTAAACTATTAAATTGACCAAAATCAGGCACCTATTTAAATTGGCACCACCCTCAGCACTACTGACTGAATTGAGTATGTCTCAGTTGATGATAATGAGATCTTAAACATGTAGTTCATCTTAAACACCTAAATATTTACACTGGAATGCCTAAACTAAAATTCCCAATTCTCAAGTCAAGTAAAGTTAAAAGTGACTGGTTTATCTCAGTCTTCACATTGGGACTTATTTCTCCATATCTTTTGCCCTTGTTTGGATAACTTTTTTTCAGCAACTGAACACAAAATAGACACAAAACATAGTTTTAAAATTGCACCTTTGGCCAGATTTGGACTAAGGTTCAGTTTTGGCTCTTTATCTACAGCAATTGCCCATCTACAGCAACTACGTGAGGAATATGCATTTGAGAAATCAGAACCTATTTCTGTTCTCTTTTACCTGTGGGCTTTATCTAAAGCAAACTTACATCATCCCTTTTTGTTCTGGATTTGTGTGAAGAAAGAAGAATTTTCTCACACCTTGCATAAATTCACATACAGAGCAAAATGCTGGAGCTGTAGGATTGTTGTAGGATTACTGCTTTACTGCAGTTAGAGAAGTGAGCTTTTCTAAGTAAACAAAAGACCCTACCCTGAGAAAAATCATCTGTATGAAAGAACAAAACTCCCTACTCACAAAGATCTCTAATGCTCAGTTGTTAGGGATTATGACAAACTCAGAAAATGTATCTAAAAACAAGAGGAGCCATTTAGAAAGAAAATCCACTTTATTTCACATTTCTGCAATGCTGTAACAATTCAGGTAAGTGTATTTCATGAAGTCTTCTGTTTATCAGCGATCAGCTTACATTTCTGGTGTCTGGTGTAGTTATTAGTACCAGTGTGTTGTGCATTTTTTGTATTGTAGGTAGACAATATAGCTTTTATCTTCAGAACAGAAGTATTTATATGAAAATTAAAAATGTGTAAGGCAGTAATTTCTTTACCTGTCACATGAGAATGGGAATAGGCTTAGTGAGAAACAAAATGCTTGCTGTTGAAGATATTATATGCTGTTGTTTCCAACAAAAAAATTCCTGGTATCTCTTTCATGCCACCAACTCTCAGTAATCAAAGAATGTTTCAAAAGGCACAGAACAGAGATCTTCTTTTATATGGGTGGTTTTGCTTAGAAGATTTTTGCTCTATATGCCAAAGCACTCCAATAATCTTTGAAAGCCTGCAAGGTTTAGCTGAGGGACTCAGTTAAATAGAATGGACTTTAATTTAAAGAAATTAAGAAAAAAATTAAATAACTAAGCATTTGGTCTTTAATTCATAGTTCTGTTCAGCTTCTTAAAATTTCACTATGAAATTTTGGAGTGAAAATGTGAAAATATCATAATCACTGACATGTCCATTCCCACACAGCTTTCAGTTCAAAATGTAAGACAATTTATCTTGGCAAATATATGGTACCTACAAAAAACAGACTTTCTGTTGGATTCCTTCCATACATATATTCAACATGGTAATCTGCCTAGGTTAGAGTGAGTAGTTAGGGATGTTTTTGAATTTTACAGAGGAAATCACAGAGAGACTGAACTAAACAATAGGAAAATGTTTTATGACCCCTGAAACATTTTCCAGTTTTTGAGTCCTCTTATTTCTTTCTTTTCCTCATTCCTTTTTTAAAGTAGATGAATAGGGAAGATAGAAAAAAAAAATACAAATAATCTCAAGTAATGTTCATAAGAAGTTTACAAAGGTGTAAATAACAATTAGTAAAATTCAGAGTCTATTGCAGATAATTTGTATATAGGAAAAAGATTTTTAAAATGGCCTTTCATGAAAAATCCTGATTCTTTGAAAACAAATGGAACATTTTTGCAATTGGCAGCAGGGAATCTGAGAACTCACTCTTTCCAGGTGAAATATGGGAGGCATGAAACTTTTTGAAGTTGATGTGTATTTCAGGAAATATCTAACCAATCTTCAGTATACCTGCAAGAGAGCTTCAGGTCATGACATATTCCAAAACAAATCTTATAAAAACCAAAATACATACAATCTCTAAATAAGTATCTTCTCATTCCTTCCTACTATTCATGCTGCCCTGAAGTGAGCCAGAGTGGTGAACTAGTCGTGATGGCCATTAACTGAAGGAAAAGAAATCTATTTCTTTCCATTTGAGTTACCTCCCGGATTCTGCTTGATGAAAAGCAGAGACATCAGCCTCAGAATAGTGGAGACACGCAGCCATAATTCATCGGATTACCCAGGGTACTTCCTAAAGCTGCTGTTCCTAAAGCTGGACATTAGATTAGAGAACTTCAGTAATAGCTACAAAGTGGCAGTATGAGGAGGGAGAATCTTATACTCTTCCTGAAGTGTCACTGCTGCAGATGATGCTGAGCGAGATGGGCCATAGCCTTGAAGTAGCCTTGGTATCTGTGACCCTCATCTACAAACCTTTTGCTGACTCATCAGAAGATGGAGAGTGAAACCTGTCTTACAAATATTGGAAACTAAATATGTAGCTACAGTTTTGTATGAAATAAAAAATCTTTCTAAAACTTGCTTTGTTCATATAAGCATCACCTTGGTACATCTCTTACCGATGAAAAGAGAGCAACCATACCACATGACTGCCTGAAAAAGAATAATGTGTCTTAAGTTGGCTGCTTGTTAAGTTCTTATTTGTCTGCGTTTCTGTACATTGTATTGAAGCAGCGCTCTTCAAGGAGTAATTACAGAGGCAGGAAGTTATTGCTCTCTTCTGACACCAATATGTGTTGGTAAATTTTGCTTCAAGCAGTGTTCAGTGGTGACAGCTTTACCACAACTACAGGGAGATCAAAATTGAAGAAAGAGGGTGGAAAAAAAAGAGAAGAAACCAGCTACTTTTAAAAATGTTTTGTGGTAACTACATGACTGAGTTATAAAACAGACGATATGATGGGAGAGCAGGTTTGAACATAAAGAAGTCTTACAGTGAATTGCCCTTTCACAACAGGGTGGTCCCAGTGGGATGAAAAGTTAGTAATCTAAACTATACCTTACTGTAAAAACTGCTCAAGCTTTAAATAAGCTGTTGTCTTAGTCATCAATTAAATCATAAAACCACTAAGTAAACTAATTGACGTCTTTGTCAAATAGGAATTTAATTATAAAGCTTTAATCTTGGCAATGCCACTTGAAAAGAAACTTTAAACTGTGACCAGAAGTGTGTATGTTCTTATCCTTCCCACTTACTAATAACACTTCCCTTACTTAAGGAGTTTCCTTTTCTTAAGTAATTTGCACATTTGACCTTTTATCCATTTTTGTATGCACTTGAGAGAAATATGCACTTACTTGAGGCTGTTGCAAAACTTGTGGAAGTCAAAAGCAGTTTTTTCCATTAGTATGTTACCAGTTTAGCATGAAGTCACATAAAATTCTAGAGGATTACTGGATTTCTAAAAGGAGAGAAAATAAAGAACAATAATAAATATTCTTTGTGGCCCATGTAGGTATAGAAATACTTTTTTTGTCAAATTTCTCTCAACCCTAAAAAGTCTTCATAAACAGATCATCCTTTTGTGAAATGTATGAGGTAATAGAAATATCATAGCCTTGACAGTATCCATTATCTTTCTTCTCTACCACATTTTTCTATCATTTGCTCTTTCTTTAAAATTTTTATATAATATATTTGACTATATTATATATTTATTCAATAAAATAACATGCAACGTATTGCTATATGTTACAATATGTTAATAATATATTGATTGTTAATAATAAACAATGAATTGTCTAGATATTAATATTATATTACATAATTTCAATCTTTTTAATGTTATTTGCATTATTTATTGTTTTTAGGTCTAAATAAACAAGTAAAGTTATTAGACAGGCAAAAATCCAAACTGATGGTGCTTTTTCTTGAAAGATATTCTCCTAAGCATAGTAAAGTTTGGCTGTGTCAAAATTCCAGTGTTCCTCTGGTACTACAGTTCTGAACAGAGCTGTGTAAATCATTCATGTTTGTAGATCAATATCCAAATTGAAGAAAACGTTTCTATCAGGGAAAGACATCGATGCAAGAGTCCACTCCAAATCAAGTGCAGACCGCGTCCATAGCAGAGATTCTCCCCTTTCAGTCTTTCAAGCTTCTTACAAGGAAGCAACAGTTCTACAGTCT
Source organism: Aptenodytes patagonicus (assembly GCF_965638725.1). NCBI lineage: Eukaryota > Metazoa > Chordata > Aves > Sphenisciformes > Spheniscidae > Aptenodytes > Aptenodytes patagonicus. The sequence goes on from NC_134949.1 coordinate 47,462,520, forward strand.
AAAACAGAAGCAATCTTCTCACTTTCAGATAAAGGTGGTGTAAGGAGGTGTAATTGCCAGCTGCAGCCGAGCGGAGCTGCCTGCAGTCTCCTCTGTTACAAGGAGCTGGCTGAGTTTAACCTACGTCCAAGGGACCTGTGCAGCACAACACAGGCCTGAAGGCCACGCTGTATGTGCAGCACAGCACGGCACAGCATGGCACAGCACGGCACAGCCTGTGCCTGCTCAGGTTAGCTATGCTGTGGATCAGTCACCCTTCCATGGTCAGGAACACTGCAGCGGCTCCCATGGCATGGCGAGGCGATATTTCTATTGGCTTCAGATCAGGCCCAGAAATTGCGTAGGTTACTCAACTCTGCAGAGCTTCAAAGCATGGACATGTACCATTATTCCCACAAAGCAAATCAAATTCAAATTTTCCACCAGTTATCATAGCCAGAAATCAATTTATCTATTTAATTCTTCTGAAGCTTTATAATACCCTCTAGACTTTCCTGATTTAGGAGCTTGTGATAAAGAGTTAGGAAAATGCTCTCTTTGTTTACTGTAGAAACTCTGAAACTACAGACCCCAGAAGTGAGCAAGGCAGACATAAGAAATAGCTTGAGGTAAAAATTTTACAGGGATATTCACTTTATTAAAGATATTATTCTTGTCATTCAAACCCCTTTCTCTTAAAAAATCCTTCAATTTGACTAAGCTTCACTGAACAGTTTTGGTTGAAAAAATAGTACAAGAACACAGCAGTTTTCCTTTTTTCTGAAAATGTTAATAATTAAAATATTCACCCAGTATCCTAGAAATAAGACTTAGTTCGCTCTCAGCTTATGGAGTAAATCTGCCTCTTTCTTTCCTTGAGAAAACTCCCTTGCCACTACAGTAAAAAGTGTTTTGGCTTCTACTGTAAACTATGTCCTATTTAGTTTAAATACAGACTAAGGACTGGAATCCGTATGCTTAATTAAACTTGGTAAAAGGACAGTTTACTTTAAAACCACCAGACATGAGTATCCCTTCCACTTTTGTCCACAATTATTTATTTTGAATAAAGTGCAACCACTCTTGGGACAAGTCAGTATTGTTCTATTTCTATAGTCGGTATCTAGGAAAAAGGTCAGTGTCATTATATGATAAAAGATACAGTTCAAAATTTCATTAAACAGTAGAAGTAATGTGTCTTCAACAGTTTTGTCTTCTTTCTTTCTTTGTCTTTCTTCCTCCCTTCATTCTTTTCCTTTTCTATCCTGTTACAGATTAAATGAAATTTTTCTTAAGTAGAAAAATTGGGGTCAACTGCTGAAAAGAAGAAATCAGTTAATTGAAAAATCATTTTACACATCTCTAGACCTGTTTTTCAAATGATGAAATCAAGATCAAAAAATCCATGTCAGTAAATATTACACAAACACAGAAAAAGATAGTTATACCTTTTCCAAAGGATGTTGTCTGAAAGTGTTCAGCCATGAATGAAAGAATATGTAACCAAGAGGACATTTTCCCTACATATCACTTTACTTGCATAAAATGGGAAATTAAAATATGGTTGTGATTACTGTACATGTAATACATACTGTACACCAGCATCTTTTTCCAACACTGACTGGCTTGTTTATGAAAATTGGAGGGGAAAAAATAAAACTAGCACAGCTTCCCCAAGATCCCCATCCTCAAAGCACAGACTCTCTGAGACTCAAAAGAATGGAGATCTCAAAACATCTTTGATATTCTTATACTTTTGAAGTTTTGGGCAATGACTACGTGGCCATTCCATATCAATGAATAATGGCCTTGACCTGACTTGGACTTCGATAGGCATCTTTCTTCTTTGGCACAGTTTTCTGAAAACTTACACTTTTCAATGTTTAATGTATCATCTATAGTTTGAGATGTTGGAAGTCTGTCACAGAACATTTTTCTTTCAGATCTAAATACTTCCTCTACTATAAATCACTTATTCAATAAGACTTGTAATCCAAATTTCATGTTTCCTCTTTCAGTTGTATACCATGTGTATTTATCTCCTATCCATCATATTTCTATTTGTGCTCTGCACTGACAACCTGATTTCGCATCCTCATTTACTTAGGATGCATTAATGTCAATATGTCTGAAGTTATGCCCTTGGTTAAATATTTCACAAACTTGTAGCTTTAACTGATAAATTCTGAGGACAAATCTTATCTTCTACTTTGATTCCTTATATACCACAACTGAATCTGTCAGGTCTGAAATTACCTTTTTAGGGTTTTGTTTTGGGTTGGGTTTTTTTGGTCATTTCTTTCTTCACTTCCTAACACTTAGTCTTATAAAGAGACTTTGCCAGTATGTGTAAAATTTTCTTTTTCATAAAGTACAATTATTTTGGCAATTTTTTTCTGAAATATTGTTATAAATAAAGTATTGTTCAGGCACCTAACTGGAAGGAAAAAAAAAAAAAAAAGATAGGCAATATCTTTTGGAATTCTGTAAAAAGCACAAGCACTTTAATTAGATATTATTTAATATCCTATCCAGTTTTAAAGATATAGTTTGTAGACTTATTTTTAGAAGAAGTAGAAGTTTTTCAAACATTCATTGTTTTAGTGTACTTTAGACGTAATTTGCTTTATCAATGCAGAATTTCTATACAGAAATCTTTCAAATTTGAATTGATTGGTTTTTAAAGTGAGAACATTTACTGTAACAAATGTTATATGTAAAACATAGCATTTCATAATTCTATGATATTATTTAGTTTCACTTTTTCTTCTTATTACACCAAAGTAATTTTAAAACCACAAAACTAGTTTCTCTCACTCTCTTGTAATGAGCTCAGAGTTGTTTACAAAATCCTTTTATAGTCCATTAAAATTCATTTTCTTGTGGCAGTAACATCCATAAGTAGTTTTCAGGTAGACAGGCAGAGAGCTGTTCTTCCGAACATTTTACAAAAAACTTTTTTACCAGACCATGACCCAAACAAGGAGAATTAGATTTTGTTTTAGAGACTACATGACCATGTTACAAGTTACTGTAAATTTTCCCAGAAGAGAAAGAAACAACAGATGTTTTCAGAGCCATCCCTAAGGACTCCGATGCAAAGGAAAGATTCCTTTCCCAAATACATTAGCATGCAGTTGCATTCACATAACACACATTGACTCCAGTGCTGTTTCAGTATTTTGTTTATTTTCAGTTAATTTTTGCCACCATAACTATGAGCAAAAAGCTTCTTACATTTTTAACAGAACATTGAAAAATGAGAAAGGAGCACTAAAATCCGTTAAAGTGATTTGATGGCAAAATAAAACCAAAATTATGACAAAAACAAAACAGAAAACCAAACTTTAGAGAGATAAGGGACTGATTAGATCAGTCAATATATCTAAATATATTTATTTTATCAAAGAGAAAGTAGAGAGGTGACCTGATTGCACTGGACATCACAATATCATTATCTGGGACCTAAAAGTAGAGAAATCAAATTCAGAAATATATATATGTATGTATGAACGTGTATCTTGAATGTGGTAACCACTGAATATTCTAGGAAAGGAAGAGGTGGATTCTATATTTCTTGGCATCTTCAACTTAAAATCACGTGATCCTCTGGAATAAAGCTAAACACTACACATTGACTTTGACTGGCTGAAATTCTACCATTACAAAAATACCAATCAACATATATGATTTAAAGTTCCTGACTGGCTGGTGTATGTTTTCTGTACACTTTCCAAACTTTCAGTCTGGTCTTTCCTTTAGACCTCTTTGACTGCAGGTTTTGAAATAATCATTTTCTTCCTTTAAGTGAACAAAATCTTGTCACAATTTTTTGTTCATGTAACTCTTGTCTATATGCCAGTAAACTATCCAAGTATATAAATATAGTTTACCTAATTAAAACCTAAGACATAGAATCATAGAATCATTTAGGTTGGAAAAGATCCTTAAGATCATCAAGTCCAACTGTAAACCTAACACTGCCAAGTCCACCACTAAACCATGTCCCTAAGTGCCTCATCTACATGTCTTTTAAATACCTCCAGGGATGGTGACTCCACCACTTCCCTGGGCAGCCTGTTCCAATGCTTGACAACCCTTTCAGTGAAGAAATTTTTCCTAATATCTAATGTAAACCTCCCCTGGTGCAACTTGAGGCAGTTTCCTCTCGTCCTATTGCTTGTTACTTGTCGGGACAAGAGACTGATGCCCACCTGGCTACAACCTCCTTTCAGGTAGTTGTAGAGAATGATAAGGTGATATGCATATGTAAATGTATACATATAATATGTGCATGTATGAGCTACTCATACATATGATGAATACTTCTTTTATTTTATGTTTAAGCAGTAATCTTTCCACAAAAATCAGTTCCAGGTTGCTCCTACTCTACTATTTTTTTCAACTCTACTGTGTGAAAGTCTTTAAAAATTAGAAAAATATATGCCATGTTAATCGACATGGATGTAATTTTATCATTTATACATTAAAAAAAGAATGGCAAATCTGGGAACAAGTGTAATATAATGAAGATGCTGTTGTGATCTGGCAGTACACAGTTAGTATTTCAGTTACATAAACCTGTTGCTTTTGAAAATAACCTAAAGTCTGATTTTTGTTGATTCCAATGAACACATATGCCCAGGTATTTGTGAAAATCCACCAGGATTGTATACCCTATTGAGCTACCAACAGCTTTATCCAATTAAGAAACTAAATATCGACTCTGGTAAGTTTCATAGTGGTTTTCTATTCTTGAAAGATTTTCTGGATATTTCTCCTTTCTAGCATAAAATATCACTGGTAAATTTTACATCAAAATTTTTAGGCAAAGTTTAATGAGAATTTGTAATTTGGGCTATATAATGCCTTATGTACATTTTAACAAACGTAACATAAACCATTACTGGAACAAATGATTTACAAATAAAGTCAGAGTTCGAAGAAAATTAAAAATTCTGTTTTATGGCACTATTCCAAAGTTGTGGAAAGAGGTTTCAATCTTACTGACTGAAATCTAAGAAATCAGTTGGAGACAACCGTGTTAGTTTTCAAGATGCTATTGTTCATGTGTTTTATTCAATGACCTTTGGAGATAATAGAATATCTGTTGTTGCCGTTACTAGGGAAGATCAGAGTTTAAATACTCTAAACTGAGTGTGACATCCAAACTCATCACAGCTTTGTGGAAGGAAATAAATCCATTTCTCATACATGACTTGGTACTTTGTGTATGGCTGAGGCCCAACACAGGACTTCTCTCTTCTCATTTACAAACCTGTCTGTAACTAATCTGGTGTTGTGCCATCTCTAAGCCTGCCAGTAATTTTGTTTGCTAGTTATTTTATTATTATATTCCCACATTTAAATTATTTACTCAACATTTTGAATCTCATTTGATTACTCTTAGTCCCATTTTTTATGCTTTCATATTACTATTATTTCCTTGTTCCCTTTGCATTTGTTTCCTGTTCCCAGTTCTGCTCCATATTCTCTTTAGTTTTTATTTGCAAACCTAATTAAAGTGCTGTTTATCTCTTCCCCCAGACAATTAATGCGTATGTTAAATAATATGGGTTTTGTTGCAGCTTCCTTGCATACTTCATTGCAGATCTCAGGTCTAATAGTTCAGAATGTATATGTGTTGCAGCTTTTCTGCTTGTTCCTCTTCAGGTGGTTTGCTTTTCATATAACTGCTTTTATACCCAGGCAAATATGATTAATTATACTGGTAAAGGTTTTTGACACACTATCAAATGACCTAGGAAAATCTAGGGTGAGGCGAACAAATGATTCTACTGTTAGTTAATTTATAAGTAGGTGAGGGAAGCAAATTATTCTACCATTAGTTAATTTATAAGTAAGCACTTAAAAACCAATGACTGCTTGAATACAATAATCTTTGGATTGCCGTTGCTTAATTATATTAGAATTTTACCACCCAGATTTCCTAAGTCTGTTTTCTTTTGCAGACTGTGTTACTACTGAGCAGAGTCCTTGTTGGATACATTAGAGAAATTTCTTTGCACCACACATATTCAGAGTTCTAAAGCATTCCTAAACTAAATAGGATATGATAGCTTAGAGAATTGATGATGAATGTTTTGCTCCAGCAGATTATTCCATGCAACAGTTCATAGTAAGAGCAGCTGGAGTCAGAGAATCTTATAATTAATTGCAGACAAAGTATACTAGGATGCAAATTCAGCTCCTTCAAGAAGAATGTATATGCAAAAATATGCTTTATACAATTGCTTTTGTATAATATTTCAGATATCACATTCACCTGTTTGTTCATATTTTTCTTCTTCCAGCCGGAGACAATACTTTAAGTCTTAATTATTTTAGCTGTGAGAATTGCTTAGTTCTACTTTGTGCAAGAAAAGATACAAATTTAAAATGGTGTCTGACTGTGACACTAGATGGAGCTATCTCTTTGAAATGAGTCAACTCTATTGGAAAGTCAACTTTTGTTCCACGTGTGTCATACTGCAAATTATCATATAAGAGAAAAAGAAAATAAAAAGGAGAAAAGAATAAAGAGAAAAAAAATCAAGATAAGAAACCAAACAAGTAATATAATTATTTAATTTATTATGAAAAGGAGTCCAGAATAATTTCAAATTAAAATATATACGATGATTTTTTTAATACACTGAGAACTTTTTCCAGTGGTAATTTTTATCAAAGTACTATTGAGAACTTAAGGACTGAAGAAGCTTTGGTAGCCTTTAAGTAAAATGAAATTAATTAACATTTAGTTGCTTTGTTACAAATGATGCAGTAGCATTACGTAGTGTTCCTTTTTATCATTCCTCTGCTCATCACAGATATTTCAGCAAGGAATATTGAACAAGGGTAAAACAACTAGATTTTTCATTGTAGTTCATATTTTGATCCCATCAGCAATATGCTTCTACCCTGCAGCTACTGCTCCTTGGAAGCTAACAACTCAATATCTAACTTCTTCTCCATGCACGCAACTGTAGGCATTTGGTTTTCAGAAGATAAAATGATGTCGAAACACATCATCTAAAGGTAGTTCCAATTAGAATCAAAAACTGTATTTGTGGATGGAACTTTTCTTACAAGAGGTTATTAAAGTTGGTTAATTAAAAATAATTAAGAAGGATTCTTTGTATTAAAGTTCAAAACAAGTTCTGTGGATTTATGGAGCCTGGAAGGAATGACTTTTAGTGAGACTCATCTAAAATTTTCCGTAGGATGCTTCAGTTTTACAAGATCTTGTCAGAAGTGTAAGAACAGAAATAGGAAAGCTGGCTAAGAAACAAAAAGTAAGTACACACAGTTAGATTAGCTTTCCCATGGATTACACAAACCTTTTTTTTTTTTCTTTTTTGAGCTTCCAAAAAAGGCTTTCCACAAGCTGTGCCAGATGTCTTTCTCCAGTGCCACATCACCACTCTTTGAATCCTTTGAATAGCAAGACCACTCTTGGCTAGCGCTGAGAGTGCTACAGTCTTTTTCAAAACAAACAGAAAAGATAAGGAAATCTGTAGCTAATTTCTTTACATTCTAGCCAAAAACAAATTTCCAAAGTTGCCCGTGTGTGGCTAGACTGTCAAACCCTAAGGTGTACCATGTAGTGAAAATCCCTGATTTTCATGAAGAATGTTTTTTCCTTTCTGAAACTGCTAAATATGTCTCCTGTGCATCTTCCCCATACTTTGCTATTTTCAAATAGGCATAAATTCTGCACCTCGTTAATCCATTTTGCATTGGAAAACCTTTTGTTAATTGACTTTGTATTTCATTGTCCATCTTTGTGGTTACTGCAGGTAGGTAAAATAATTGAGAAAGGTAAAGTACTTGAGAAGGACTTGGGGTTACTGGTGGATGAAAAATTGGACATGAGCCAACAATATGTGCTTGCAGCCCAGAAAGCCAACTGTAACCTGGGCTGCATAAAAAGAAGCCTGGCCAGCATGTCGAGGGAGGTGATTCTTCTCCTCTTCTCTGCTCTCATGAGACCCCCCCTGGGGTACTGCATCCAGTTCTGAGGTCCCCAGTACAAGAAAGACATGGAGCTGTTAGAACAGGTCCAGAGGAGGGCCACGAAAATGGTCAGAGGGATGGAACACCTCTCCTATGAAGAAAGGCTGAGAGAGTTGGAGTTGTTTAGCCTGGAGAAGAGAAGCCTCTGGGGACACCTTATTGCAGCCTTTCAATATATAAAAGGGGGCTTATAAGAAAGATGGAGAAAGACTTTTATCAGGGCCTGTTGCGACAGGACAAGGGGGAATGGCTTTAAACTGAAAGAGGGTAAATTTAGATTTGATATAAGAAAGAAATTCTTTATGAGGAGTGTGGTGAGACACTGGAACAGGTTGCCCAGAGAAGTTGTGGATGACCCATCATTGGAGGTGTTCAGGGTCAGGTTGGACAGGGCTTTGAGCAACCTGATCTAGTGAAAGATGTCCCTGCTGATGGCAGGGATGACAGAGATAGACTAGATGACCTTTAAAGGTCCCTTCCAACCCAAACCATTCTATGATTCTATTATTCTAAGTACCTAAGTTTTTAATTTAGTTATGATGGCAATCCATCATGTGCACATGATAGCTCTTGGTCCATGAAACAGGATTATTAGATCATAATAAACCAGTGCCTTAAAAAGAGTTCTGCTGTGGGAAAGATGAGAGGTGAAGCTCAACTAGTGGGCTTGGTGAACACGCCTCAAAAGTCCATTTAATCCATTTTACTATATTTGCACAGTATGTAATCTTCTGAAAACAGAATATAACAAAACAAAACAAAGCTTTCTTATCTGAAGAGCATAGATTTCAGCTGGAGATTGTTGTCAAATAATAGATTAACAATAGATTTGGCTTTCTTCTATTTACTATACTAAGAAAATACATAATTTGTCTTTAATATAAATTTTATGCCATTCTGAGTTGCATGGTCAGAAGAAAGTGAACAATAATAGTAATAATAATAATAATAGCAACAACAGCAGACATTAGTTCCCTGCCTAATCAATATATAACAGCTATTCATATGCTCTAAGTTTTTGAAAAAGCACCAAGATGGTGGATTGTAAAATTTGCAGTGACACCATTCATAATGCAATGTTCTAGCAAATGATTAAAGATTTTAATTTCCTATGTTTCAGAGTAAACCAAAATGTGCTACAATACTTATGAAAGAAAAATCTCCACAGAGTTTGATGGCGTCTGTTCTGCACACTCCAAGCCTTCATTGCTATGGAAATCAGGAAGTTATTTCTAGAATACACTATTGCCTTCTCTGGCATGTGCTAGTATGAGACACAGAGAAAGGTTCTCCATCTTGCTTCCAAATGAATTATGGCTAGCCAGGCTATTTGGAAAAATAAGGACAAATTCTAAGTAAATGCTGAAGTTCATGAATAACGTGCAGGGAGAGGGAATTTTAAAAAGATGAACAACAAATTTAAATTTCACAAATAACTATCACCCAAGTTCTGTGTCTCATATGGCCTGTCCTATTTGAATACTTATGAATAGAAATTATTAAACAACTTTGTAAACTTAAAACAACATTAAAAACTCTTCACATTCCTGACAGTTGTACTGAAAGCATAATGCATGCTACTGACACAGTTCTGCATATATAAACTGATTACATTTATTTGCATTAGTCTGGGTTGCTAAAGATGAGTTGAAGTTACAATACAAATTGATTTTAGGACTGTTCTATGTGCTTCAGTTTCAGGAGTGATCTTGATTTTGGTTAGTCCTTGTTAGCAGATTCTTGGAAGGTAGCCTATTGAAAGTTGAAAAGAAAAAAAGAAAGAAAGGGGGGTAGAGAAAGCTTAGCTGTACTAGAAACACACAAATGAAAGCGGTCTTCTGTTTTGCAAATACACTGTATTTTCTGAGAGCAATGAATAGCTCTCTGAGGAATAAAACATTTGTGAGAGTGCAAAAAGGTTTCTGGGTTTTTTTATTGCTATGACATTAACATAACTTAACAAGCTTCAAACACTGGAAATAGGTTAACAGGATTAATGTTTAGTTTTAGGTGATTAACAGACTACTTGCAGAGCAGTCTTATTTCTGGTATGTGAGAAAAATGAAAGTATAATGAAGTCGTGCATGAAACTGAGTTTCTCCTTGAGGAATTGATTTTTCATTAACCATTTAAATAGTAAGTGATGATTAAAATACAGAGCAATTCACTCAAAATTCCCATTTATTTAGTTCCATTAGATTTATACTCAGAGACTAAATTGGTTGCAGAGATCAGCATAGTTATCCCAGTGACTGGCACCAGATAAAAATCTAAGAGCGCTGGTGAGATTTTTTTGGTTCAAATTCAAAAATGACGTGAGTGGGTGTTTCTTGCCAAAACTTCTGTTACAAGTACCATAAATCAGTCTTGGAGCTAAAGTCTGTTCTGAGTATTTGCTAGGGTTTTCGTGTAATCAATACAGATTTACACATGTGTAATGTAAAGTCTTATGTGCAAGTAGAATACAAAATGGGAACACTAGATGAAGTAATGTAACTGGTATTAATTTTAATTGGGATAGAGAGATACAACATATATTGAAGGTAGCAAAGGAGAAAACAGCATGAAAATAATTAGCACTATTTTAAAATAGGTGATTTTTTTTCCCTTTGCACATTTCTATGAATTTCCTCTCCTGCAGTGATTATACCACTTATTTCCTTATAGATCTCTTACAATGCATGCTGTAGCTGTGTGAAAGAATTCCCAGTGGTGCACTGAAACTTTTCTTTTAGTTTTGTACTTTCCTTACCAATTTAAATGAAACAGGATTTTCATTTTTCTTTCCTCACCCAGCTCCTAAAATGTAGGTTTTAAAAATGTCACCATAATTGTTTCTAGACTATGCATACCTTCTTTGTTCTTTTTTTTTAAATCTTTTCTCCAGTGTCTTTTACATTTTAGTGTGTGATAACATCCACTTTATAAAAAAGAATTAATCTGCTAAGTAGGTCCCAAATAATTATCTCCTATTTTTTCCAAGAACTACATTATAATTATCTTTCTGAATATCAGTGGTTTTCTAGATCTATAAATGAACCAACGCCAGATAGAACTTTCAGATATCTACTGTTCCAGCACTATGAAAAATTGAGTTAAAACAAATCTTTTTTTTGCTTTGTTTCCCAGATTTTTTTTTTTTTTTTTAGAGCTGTGCCAGTACAAAGTGAGCAGCAATGTGTGGCCTTTTCATCCCAGATTTGAGGATATTGCTTAGTTTCCACACACAAAACTGGCTTTACAAATAGGAAAATAGATGATTGGAGCTGATTGAAATGCTTGAAATAAATGATTTCTGATTGAAGCTGGTCAACCTTTTATTACATCCTTAAATTTATGTAAATCCATGGTAGAGCAGGAAAAGAACAGGTTAGGGACTTCAGTAACTAGGGTGTTTTCAAATACTGATCCAGATGAGTTCATTTTAGGCTAGTTAGGGCAGTGGCTGAAGCGTCTCAGAGCTGTCATTAGTTATTTCTAAGAACTTACAGAAAATGTGTGGAAGTGAAGACTGGAAAAAGGAAAGGATGGGATGACTGTGCCAAATTTTGGCAGCTCTCTTAGGTAGATGGATGTCATGCAAGAGATGTCTGCACTGAGTGTGAGAACAGCAGATGTCACCTGTGTTTATCGCAAAAAGAAAAATTTGTAGACAGTATGAAATGTTTAGGAAGTCTTACCTTATCTTCCTTGTAGCAGTACAATACATAACTTTTTTATTTGTCCTCCTGGTTATGGACAACATAACATAAACATTGTTCCATAAACATGGAACATAGTGTATCTATCTTTTCTATCCCTTCATATGTGTAAAGACATCCCCTCAGCTGCCTAGTGAGTAACTACAAGAACTCAGTTCTTTCAAATTTTCCTCATCATGTTTTCTTGACTTTAAATCATTCTCTCATCACTCTGTTATTCACTGGCCTCTTGCATAAACACAGCCTTGTTTACTGAGCCATAACTTTCCTCAAGTGTTGTGTCCAAAACTTTCTGTACTGTTCCAGATGAGGCCTTTCCACTGCTAACTAGAAGAAAAGGATTATGCTGTGTGTCAGACTGATACCAATCCAGTTTAAGCAACCCACTGTAACATTTGCTTTTTCCACCACGGTATGATATATGCAAGTTCAGAACAGTTCTTGTCCCTCTCTACCAGGGACACAGCCCTTAAGTTTAATAAGAGAACTTAGTAACTATGTTTTGAACACTGTTTAACTATGATTCGAACACTATTTTTCCAGTAATTTCCCATTTTTGCAGACTTTTTGTAGTAAGTCCATATTTTCATGATAGCTTCTGAACACGTCACATAGGGCAGCACCTAAATCTTTACAGGATTCTGGATATTTACAGTAATCCTCAAGGCCTATTACCTTGTCAAAGAAGGAAATCAGATTGGTTTGATATGATTTGCTCTTTAAAATCCATTTTGACCATTTCTTATCACATCATTACACTCTAGATATTTGCCTATAACATGGTTATTATTTGTTCTTATATTGTTCTAGAAAGTGAATTTAGATTTGTAATTCTATAGCTATTCACTCTCCACATTTCAAAGGTAGACATGATAGGAGAGGTTACAGCCTAAGTTGTACCTAAATTAAACACTGAAGTTTGTTGCCTGCCTAGAGAGGTATCCAGCTCCTTACTATTATTTGGCCTGAAAGTTTTTGGTGTCTAAGTTTAGGTACCTTTATATGCTCATAAATGCCATCCTTGAGTCACATGCAACCTAAATTTCAGGTCAAAACCCATCTAAATGTTGTTGGGAATGTCTGTAACATTTATTGCTGGAAAGCGTTTCACTTCTTTTTGGATATTCACTACTGTGATTGTCTGTGACCTAAAGCCTCCACTCAGATCCTATGAGAGGATGGCTTGGCTCTCCATGGCTAGCTCTCTTCCCTTTCCTGGCCTTTTCTGTCTTAATTCTTCATTTCCCAGTGTTGCTCAGGCAAATCCTTTCCACTGTACATGCACATTTCATCCTATTTGGCAAAAATCTAAAACTGGTCAGGTGAAGATTCCCTGAAAGAATCTGTCTCTTATATAAACCTCTACACTGCAGATGCCTTAAGTCAAACGTGATCAATATCCTTCTGCTTGCTGGAGAGAAATGCGTGATGGGTTCACAGTGATGGCTGTGAACAAGGAAATCGCTAAATCCAAACGGCGCAGTTCCCCCATTTTGGAACGGCACTCGGTTTATCCCCACAATCAGACTTCTAAGTTCTTTGATAAATAGAGAACACTAAGTCACTTTTTCTTCCAAAGGACCTTTTCTGATTTTTTTTACAATTTTATGACTGAAAATTTGTATGACAATGGCAACAGGAAATGAGAAAGAAAAAGAGCAAAGCAATTTTTGTGCTCCTAGAAACTGATCTCTTTTCTGGAACAGAATTCTACTCTTCCTTACACCCTTTACGTAGATTAACAGGTCAGTTCTGATTGAAGTAGATGAGATAAAGAAAATTCAGTCGTTTGCTAAAAGCCTCTGAGATATACAATAATGTAAAGTAGCATGGCAAATGAAAACTGACTTGAAAGTTCAATCAATTATTCCTTGCAGTGCAGTTCATTATTTATGAAAATTACCATCCAAAGATGGAAAATAATGACATTATCCTGCTACTTAATCATATATTTTATTTGCATAATTATTTTCTCAAAGAAATTATTTTTTTTAGTTTCTGAACACAACTTTGGTTTTTCTTTCTGAAAATTATGGGTTTTGTTTCTGATTTGAATTATAAATTCCAATAGGAGCTTTTTGTCAAGTAGGCTTGCCCATGTTTCTGCTTCCTCTATTTATCATGATCAGGTAACATATAAACCTGCACTGGTTCAATAGGCTTACAGAAACACATACCTTTCTGTAAACCTTTTTGTTTGACACATGTTCTACAAGCAAAGGTAGTAGTTAAAATTGTAACTTCATCTGTCTGAGTTACCAAATTACTAGGAATCAACTAGCAAAAGAGGAAGCAATTACCCTCCTTTCTGGGTAATTATCTGAGTATTTAAAACATTTGGAAGACAGGACAACAACAAATTTAAAATATTGCATTAGAAGCTGCAGAGTAGGAACCACTATGCTTCCCAAAGGTTACTCAACGTAGCAATGAATTACTCTGACCAGTAGAAAAAGATAGGAGAAATGGTTAATCTTATTCTAAATTTTAGTCCTTTCTTTAAGAACCTTCATACTAGAAAGTATCTCTGTTTCAGGAAAGCATATTATCTTTCTTATTTACTATGAATATGTTACAAAATTCAAACAAACCCTTAAGTGGCCTATGACCTTCATGGAACTTGAAAGAGCTTTATAAAATCCTAAGCCACATGCAGCAGACAAATGTCTGTCTCTGTTTCAGTGGGTTTGTGTGAGATTATATGGGTGGATTTACTGAGGTATTTATTTGTATGATATCTTGTTTCTGGAATACAATGTGTGCTACTGCTTTCAAAAGGCTCATTCCAGTTCTCAGAAACAAGAACAACTGTGTCATCTCTTTAGTTTTTCTTTACCATACTGGCAATTTTAAAAATGTTATGCTTTCTCTTTTATATGTTTTGATGAATGAAGTAAGTAAGATAACAGTGATGAGATATTGACAGTGGGATCGTGTGCACCCTCAGCAAGTTTGCAGATGACACCAAGCTGAGTGGTGCCGTCGACACGCCAGAGGGACAGGATGCCATCCAGAGGGACCTGGACAAGCTTGAGAAGTGGACCTGTGTGAACCTCATGAGGTTTAACAAGGCCAAGTGCAGGGTCCTGCACCTGGGTCAGGGCAACCCCTGATATCAATACAGGCTGGGGGATGAAGGGATTGAGAGCAGCTCTGCCGAGAAGGACTTGGGGGTACTGGTGGATGAAAAGCTGGACATGAGCCAGCAATGTGCACTCGCAGCCCAGAAGGCCAACCATATCCTGGGCTGCATGAAAAGAAGCATGGCCAGCAGGTTGAGGGAGGTGATTCTGCCCCTCTACTCTGCTCTGGTGAGACCCCACCTGGAGTACTGTGTCCAGCTCTGGAGCCCTCAGCACAAGAAAGACACAGACCTGTTGGAGCGGGTCCAGAAGAGGGCCATGAAAATGATCAGGGGGATGGAACACCTCTCCTGTGAAGAAAGGCTGAGAGAGTTGGGGTTGTTCAGCCTAGAGAAGAGAAGGCTTTGGGGAGACCTTATTGCTTAAAGGGGGCTTATAAAAAAGATGGCAGCAACCTTTTTATCAGGGCCAGTTGTGACAGGACAAGGGGGAATGTCTTTAAACTAAAGGGGGGTAGATTCAGACTAGATATAAGGAAGAAATTTTTTACGCTGAAGGTGGTGAAACACTGGCACAGGTTGCCCAGAGAGGTGGTGGATGCCCCATCTCTGGAAACATTCAAGGTGAGGTTGGACGGGGCTCTGAGCACCCTGATCTAGTTGAAGATGTCCCTGCCAATGGCAGGGGGGTTGGACTAGATGACCTTTAGCGGTCCCTTCCAACCCAAACTATTCTATGATTCTATATTTCTATGATTCTATGATTCTATGTACTTTGAATACATATTTGTTGTATGTACTGTACATATTGTACATACATACAATACATATATACAATATGTACATATTGTACATACAAAGTACAAAAGTACTTTGGGTGAGCAACTATTAAACCCCCTTTCTACCTTTGCTGTTGGCTTTGTGAAAAGCTGACTTGTTTGTTTCGGTTACACTTGTGTTATATGTTGAAGATTCTCCATTTCTAATAGCTTGATTCCCCTTTCTTTTTCATCTTTTTCAAGTACAATTAGGAGATCTATCTTTAATTCTTTCTTAGTTCAGAAATACTACTGAATGTACTATGAAATTCATGGTTTCTGTGCTCTTTTCTATAGATACAATAGTTTTTAAACATTCCAGACCAGATACAGTTTTTAAAAATACCATACCAGACTGTTATTTAAAAATACCAGACCAGATACATGGAGTTTGGGGTTTCCTATGCTTTTTACTTTAGCGTAGAAAGCCTATGTAGAAGTCTTGGGGGTGCAGGGATTGCCCTTCTCATGAATCATAGTTTCTGTAAGCCTGTATACACAGCTAGCAGGAAAATACACAGCTGCTAATAGAAACAGAGGACATATGTTGATACCAGTCCACTTCCATGAAAACTTCAACACTTTGGTTTCTGCATTTTCCAAAATGCTCTCTTAAGCTCTTTTCAGAGCTGGCTGAGAGCATGCATGTATTACATGTAAGGAGTAAGTTAGAAAGATACTTTGTGAAGGTGTTTCAAAGAATTTATAAAGGAAGGATACCCAAGTGTATATGTTATTCATTTCCTGTCCCTTGTAGGTATGCCAAATGGATTTGCATAGAGATTAAATTATCTTCAATAATTTCAGCAATTTAATTGAATTTGTACATACACATAAAATTGTTCTGCCCTATCTGTTACAATTTGAAACTATTTTATAGAGACAGAAATTTCCCAAAAGCTATTAAGCCTACAGTAAAGTAAAAAATGTTCCTTTGTCTATTTGTCTTAGTTAGGCTCCAGCTTAAATTGTCTATGGGGAAATAATAATAAAAAATAAACCCCAAAAGCTCTCTTTCTGCAAAGCACTGGCTCATGAATAGCTCAAATTTCTACAGCACAAACATTTGTTGAAGTAAATTACTTTTCCTCACATAAGAGGGAAAGGGTCACAAGCACGAAGTTCTTGGATAGACAAAACAGCATTTACCTGCTGATTCATCCAAAATGGAGATGCTAATACATAGAGCTTGTATCCTGGCAGGTGAGAGCAATTACCACTATTTGGGATATAAACAAGGTAGGAGTATTTCAGGGAGCCTGAGGGAATGGAAGGAAAAAGTAATAGTAAGACCATCTATGCATTTGCTTAGGTGAGGCTGATGTTTTATTCTTTTGAATTTTGTTGTTAGTGTTGAAGTTCAGATAGGAGTCTGTGCTGATGAAGACAGTCCTGCTGCTGCGAGTACTCATTTCTATTTGGCAGCTCTAAATAGAGGATGTTCATTTTGCTTTACTGGACAAGAATTCACCGAAGCCACAAAGTGAGAATAATGATATTTTAAAACACTTGGGAAGAGTTTGCTGTTCTTTTTAAAACTTAGACTGGATCTTATCCATCCAAAAGAATATAGAGTTCTTTGACATCCTTTTGTTCTTTACCAAAAAGAAAGCTCTCAGATTTAAATGGGAGTTAGATCTAAGAAAGAAATGTCCATCTTGCTATGGTGTTGTCTGTCTTGGCACTACTAGGCTGACAGGCAGCTGAGAACCAAGCATGCCCAGTGTGCTAAGCTGATACTGGAGTTCTGGTTAAAAGTGCATGTATGGCTTCTATCAGTCTCCCTGTCATATATTGATTTTATGCTAATATCTAATTGGAAGCTGTAGGTTCTCCTGTAGCCTGTGATCCCGTGCACTTATCCTGGAAAAACAGCTTCCAACTTTGAACTGGAGACTTGTGTTTTCTTTCTAATTTTATATTGAATGCACAAATAAGCAATGTCAGAAATCAGGCCAGGATTTTCTATTATTCCACTTCTAACTCATGATTGTCTCTACACTGTTAAATTCCAGGTGGAGGAGCTAAACATATTTTCCTAAAATTTTCTGCCTTACAGGAAGCATGTGGCTCAATCACCTCATCTAAAGGCTGGGCACTGCTGAAGTTTCTAGGAACAAACAGGAGGCCTACTAGAATGGAAGGAAGACCAGCCACCTGGAGGAATGCTGATGGTGACACGGGTGTTCCCAGCTCCAGTATTCTCCTTGAATCACATGAGGTTAATGCATATTTCCTATACTCTGTCCATTTTCTATCTTAGCTTTTTCCATCTGGAAAGTCACTGGTGTGGTCATCCAGTGGATGTGTGGTCATTTTGTGGATTATACTGACATCTTGGCAGCATAATCTTACTTGTGTTTATGTGGATAGAAATTCAGGAGGAAGCTTTAATCTTCCCTAAACATAACTGATAAGCAATAATTCCAGAATTCAAACAATACAGAAATTTATCATCTAGAGGAATTAAGCTTTAGATTTAAAAAAACCCAACCAAACAAAAAAACCCAATATCTACCCCAGTCCTAAAAAAACCCAAAAACCCACCAAAAAAACCCAACAAACAACAGTGTCCTGGTTTCAGCTGGGATAGTTAATTTTCTTCCTAGCAGCTGGTACAGTGCTGTGTTTTGGATTTAGGAGGAGAATAATGTTGATAACACACTGATGTTCTAGTTGTTGCTAAATGCTTACACTAGTCAAGGACTTTTCAGCTCCTCGTACCCTGCCAGTGAGAAGCTGGGAGGGGGCACAGCCAGGACAGCTGACCCAAACTACCCAAAGGGATATTCATACCATGTGACGTCATGCTCAGTACATAAACTGGGGGAAAGCTGGCCGGGGGGGGCTGCTGCTTGGGGACTGGCTGGGCATGGGTCGGTAGGTTATGAACAATTGCATTGTGCATCACTTGCTTTGTATATTAATTATTATTATTATAATATTTCAATTATTAAACTGTTTTTATCTCAACCCATGAGTTTTCTCACTTTTACTCTTCTGATTCCCTCCCCCATCCCACTGGGGGTGGGGAGAGTGAGCAAGCAGCTGTGTGGTGCTCAGTTGCCGGCTGAGGTTAAACCACGACAAACAACAATAAAACTTTTTCTGAAAGATCCAGATTCAATGGTGCTTACTGTATATATACAGCTAAAGAGTGGTGATCCAGTCAAACATTCAATATCAAAAGTTGAAAAAAGAGAAGGGCAACGAAGCTGGTGAAGGGTCTAAAGCACAAGTCTTATGAGGAGCAGCTGAGGGAACTGGGGTTGTTTAGTCTGGAGAAAAGGAGGCTGAGGGGAGACCTTATCGCGCTCTACAACTACCTGAAAGGAGGCTGTAGCGAGGTGGGTGTTGGTCTCTTTTCCCAAGTAACTAGCGATAGGATGAGAGGAAACAGCCTCAAGTTGCGCCAGGGGAGGTTTAGATTGGACGTGACGAAAAATGTCTTTACTGAAAGAGTGGTGAAACATTGGAACAGGCTGCCCAGGGAAATGGTTGAGTCCCCATCCCTGGAGATATTTAAAAGATGTGTAGATGCGGCGCTTAGGGACATGGTTTAGTGGGCATGGTGGTGTTGGGTTGACAATTGGCCTTGATGATCTTAGAGGTCTTTTCCAACCTTAATGATTCTATGATTCTAAGTTGCATTTTTCTTCCTTTTCAGAAGGAGGCTTACAACTATTTGAAATGTTAAGTCATGGCTTTTAATATCTTGAGAAGACAAGCATCTCAGTTAGTAAAAATGTAACTTAATTGTTTTCTAAATAAGAAAAATTATAGAACTTGAATTTTACAATATGAATGACATCTAGACAAAAATGTCACTTATTTCATAAAGTACAGTAACAGAAAACTATGTGCTTAGATCTAAATCTATTTCCAACTGCTTACCAGCCTGCTTTGGGGACCATGAAATAGGTAAGTAAACAAATACCATTGCTTTAAAAACCACCAACAAAAAGAAAACCCTCTAGCATTGTCTTAGAATGCTTTCTTAGACAAATTTAGATAATGTGTATGAAACATTACTTAAGCTTTGACAATATTGGTTTTTATCTTTATTGCCTTTATTTTTGGAGGGGAAGGGGTTGAAATATTCTATTATCTAGATGTATAAACCAAAATTACTTTGAGCAAAAGTATTAATTTAACTTCTAGAACAGTAGTGCAGTAATATTAGTAATATTAATTAGGCACTGTTCATGTATTTTTTTTTTCCTTGGAAGTTTCACATTTCTGCACAGAAATTATATGTATAAACAATCATACTGGAAATGTCTTTGTCAGTTTTTGTCATTAGCCTATTAGGAAAGATACTGTGGTACAGCTAGTGAACAGAAGTGTTGTAATGCATGTAGCTGTTCATTATTGGGGGGGGGGGGGGGGACAAGAGCATAATAATCCAAGTAAATGGTGTGAGAATAACTTACTGCTTGAAAGTTGTTCATTTGGACTTCTGCATCAGCAACGTCTTTCTAGAGACTGAAATCAGTTCATGAACAGAAGACATGGCAACTGGACAATAAAAATCAAGTATCCTTTTAAAATTAAAATGAATTAAAAATATTCTAATCTAAAATTACAAATAGAATACAACATACAAAATATGACAAAGAAAAATGCTTTATGCAAGTGTACAGTACATTAAAATAGTTTGACAAATAGCTAACATATCCTATATTTTTTTCCTCCCTAAAGTACTACACTGATGTTAACTTGTCTATAGAAGATGTAAAATGAGTTGCATGACTATCTCATTTATCATATGTTTCTAAAAATGTGATATGTAAGAGAAGGACGAAATAAAGACTGATTTCTCTCTGACCTCCTGGGAGAGAGTTAGGCAGTAAATTATCACATCAAATATGATCAGCACCACCTCTGGCCAGGGATTTTAACAGATGTGATTCTAGACACTCGTCACTCTCATTGCTGTTTGTCTGAGGTAATTTCTGAGGATGTGTGCTTTAAGAGATCTTTCTCATGGGGCTGAGAAATCTGTTTGGCTTGTGATAGAACTTGGGCCTTCACTTGAATTCAGGATACATTTTCTTAGCATTTACTAAATCTTAAATTTAGGTGGAAAGGCAGTTCTCAGAACCTTTTATAAGGAGAGGATGAAATGCCTCTATAGGGTATTTTTTCTATGGAGTTTTCTGCATCACTTTTTTCTTTAATTTCCTATATATCCTAAAATTTCAATTTTGGTGTCTATCAGCTTTCTAGATCTTTCTGTAGGTGTGATACATATTCTTTTCTCTCACCATCTCTTTCAAATGACTTCATAAGGAAATTGGAGAGAGGAAGCATGGATTAGAGTAGTCCAACTGGAGGTCAGATCTGATCAACAGAAAGCCTTTATATGGCTAAATCTCTTCCAGGTCAGGACTCTAGAAAATGTGATTAGTGGCCAGCAACAACTTCAAAGCATAAAAGCAGAATCTTTTTCTGTATCATCATATTTTCTTTCTCACACAGTGTCCTACTCTGGAAATTAATGAAAAGTAAGTAAACAGAATGGAGGCAGATTGGAATGAGAATGACCTCTCTGTAGCTGTATTATCCTTCTGTGGAGCATCCCAACCTGGAGCCTCAGGGCAGCTGGAGCTAGGGAATTCCTTGCCAACTGAATCCTCTGCTGGTACAGTTTAGTCAAGTCTTACTGGGGAAAAAAGAAATTAACAGATATGGTAGGCAGAGTCCAAAAAAGCCTTAATATCACAGAGGAACAATGGAGTCAATATAGTTTGTCTCCTGGGAGCAGACACTTAATCTATATTAATGTTTTGATGAACTCTCCAATATAATAATTCACAAATAACTTTATTCTTTTAAAGATCCATCCTTGAAACTTGAGATAATGTGGAGTGCTATCTCTATTTTTTTCTTCCAGAAAACAAATTATGAAATAGCAATGCTAAAACTGAATCAGTTTCACTATCTGTTCTGCCCTTTTCTGCACTGTCTGAAATTTACTTACCTACAACAGCCACTTATAGAGCATATGGCATCTGACAAGGGCAAAGATCCTTCTGAGACTTGCATTCAGTTATCAAATGCTCCATTGCTCCTGAAGACCTAAGAAATCTGCAGTGCTTCTAGGTTAGGACACTTAAATCCAAGAAGTTTCATAAAGTAACCCTAGGATTTAGTTTCTGCTTCCCAGTATTATCAAGTGAGACGCCATGATAATCTCAGTTTTCATATACATTCAATATTTTATAACTATAAATAAATTATAGCCAAAGCAGGCTAATTTATGCATATTTTTTTCTTAAATGTAATCATTTGTTCCTGACTATGAATCGAAGGAAAAGAGAGAAAGGGTAGAGAATAAAAAAAATTGTCTCATGTTCGTTGTTTCACTTGAGTGTTTAACTGCTGCATATTGCATGGCATTTAATTCTTTCTGTAGAGGAGTTGTAAAAACTTATATGAATTCAGACATTGATTGTGTAGATACTTTGTTAAATTACTTAGTTAAACCCATCATTTGCTAGCTGATTCAGTTACATGGAGTAACTGTGCTCCTCTTGGAAAGACCTTCTGTGTTTAGGACAGCTTTCAGGGAAGCTGAACACAGTATCCACTTTCTGTGATGCTGTTGAGTAATAACCACAAGCCTTTACATAAAAAGGCAGATGCAGCCAGCACTAATCAAGGGACGTTTACAAGAAAAAGTGAATCTTGCTTAATATTTTGAAAAGAAAAAAGGAATTTACTTCCAGGAGATGGTCTTCCAGGAGATTGTGGCTTTCAAAAGGTTAGAGGTACCCGAAAGCCCCAGTACCTTCAAAGGGGGGGCCAGGATAAATTCAAGGAAGGAAAATTCACTGAAGACTACTGAACACATAGAAAGCTGCAGATGACCAGGAGCTCTGAGCTGATAATGATCACAGATCACTGACAGAAGTGTCACTTACCCATGATCTATGCTGATACTTTTTCTTAGACATATCCTTTGTTCACAGTTGAAGACAAAATACTTTGGCTAGCAGGATGGTTGTTTATCTCAATGTGGCTTTCCTATTTCTTATGGCTTTTTTGGGGGTATATTGTCTTCAGTAACTCTTTTCTTTTTAAAAGTGAAGAGGCAGGTATTCAGTCTTTTGTTTGACTTCCTACTCTTTACAGTTTAACTGACTTTATCTAATGTACTAGACATGCATAGCACAAAAAAATGTGAGTTGTAATTAGGAGTATTCTTAAAGCTGTTATTTACCATTATCTATAATTTAGAGGTATTATCAGTTGATAGTTCAAAAACAAGGGCTTTGTTGCTATGTCATGTATCACTGTTTATAGCCCAAATTTACAGCTGTGTCTGGCTTGCTATAGAAATCAGAAGAAAATATAGTCATTGATTCCCCTCAGGTCACAGAATGTGTTCTCTAACAAATATTTTCAACATGTAACCTAAAGCGTTGCAATGAAGAAAATAAAGTATATCCTTGCCTAAAGCTAAAGCTTCGCTCCTATAGTGAGCTCTGGATACAGCCCAAACGCTGTGTACATTAGTACATGTGTCTCTTTGGAAACATTGGCCTTTGGACAGGCTACAGTTTGTGCCTACCCCTGTGCTTGTGTTGAACTCTGCGCAAGTCCGTGTGGCTTTGTATGTGTGTACAAACCTGTCTCCTCTGGAATTCTGCTTTTACCTGTTTCCTGCTTGTAACAGATCAAATCCAGATTTCTATTCCTTGCAGTGGATTTGCAAAACCCCTCATTTTAACATTTAACATATTTTTTAAAAAGCTCAGAAATAAAATAATGTTAAATATGCTTGAATTCAAACCATGTGGCAAATAGATTAACTCTTAATGCTGAAATGGTCATTGAGAGCCCTGGCTTAAAAGAGATATTTCTTCTCAGCAGTGTCCTGAGCCATTTGTAACTATTGCAATAAGCGGTGACCTCCATAGAAGAATCACTGCTTTATTCAGACAGCCTCTATTATTAATTTTCACGTATAGAACTCAGATAAATGGATCCATTAAAATTAAAATTAAATTCTGTATGTTATAGTGATATTATTTTAGTACTATTCTTCAGACTTTATTAGGTTTCCTGTGTACACTTTTGGATCTGTGGTTGCCTCCAACTGCCATGGAAATAAACTTCCTTCATCTTCAGAAAGCAAACATTTTGTTGTTTGCAAACAGGGATTTTTGAGAGAACGTTGAAAGAACCTTATGCTGGTATTTCAAAAGCTGCCTGAGAATTTTAGAGATATATCGCTTTCATTTCAAATGGCTTTTAAGGCTAGTACAAAATGTCAGATGAACAAACTCTGTCATATATCTTCATGCAGTACTTACTTACACATGCAAAAGTGTTAGTTTTCCCACTACTACTAATCTAGTTTTTACTACCTAGTAATATACTTGAATTTGTGAGGGAAAACTCCGTGGTTGTTTTTTTTACTTCACTCTACACCTAAGACAGACTTGGCTAATCACTCTAAGTGTGTTGTATATTTGCTACTTCCCATCTGACACTGTACCCTCTTAAAATCATTCAGATGTTTTAATTCTATGCTAAGAATACCATGAGAACTATAATTCTTTCTTTTTAAGCTTTTCTACTAGATTGAAGATTCACTATAATGAACATTACAGCACTTTTCAGAAAAGTCTATCAGACCTGCAGTTTAGCGTGAAAAACAAGCATGGCATGATTTAAGCCAAAGTTTATCTCAGTCACTCTCATTACATTCATTAGTTTTGAAGCCACTTTTAAAGTGTAATGAGAATCTCGCTTGAGTGAAGTCCACAGGCTGTTAGTCATGTTAAAAAGCAAAAATTATTAATTGGATAAATAAGATCAAAAATGGTAAATTTGTATAACTTGATTTATCAGGTTAACTACTGACACTCACTTGTGCAATATTTTCCTACTTCAGTTACAGAGACATGGAAACTCAATTCAGAAAGTAAATTCTTTGATGTTTTCCTGGTCAGCTTTGGCTAGTCTGCTCAAGCGTCTGCTCCTTCATTCAGCTAGTGAGATATCCTCAGTGTTAGACCTGTTATCATACAATGATGAAGTATCATTTGGCACAAACCATAAGAGAAGTGTCTGCAGGCAATTCATAAAATTATATTTGTTTTCTGTGATTCCATCGTTGCTTTATATCATAGGCCTTCTTGACCTTCACCAGGCACTGCTTTCTAATCAAAGTGATCAGTTCATCCTTTATTCTCACTGATGAGTCAGATCCCACCCTTACACCTTTAAAATCCAACTAATTTTAACCTTGTATGCAAGCCATACACACCCACAGTGTTTGGCAAGCTCACATTTGTTCTCACTTTGATTGCACCTATTTTTGAACACATTGTCCTTCTGTTATCATCCTCATAGTGTCTGGGAGAAGTTGCTCAGAAATAAAATCTGAGTGACCACAGGTGATGTCTCTTTCTAGTTCATTTAAAGGCATGTAGTGAGAAAAAAATAATATCTCACTCTGCCTGAAAGCAATGGAGTTAGGTCCATATTGAGAAGATGGAGGAACAGGCTGTGTGTGTTACAAAATCCCATAGAGGCATCTCCTTACCTATTGTTTAAAAAGTCCTTCCAAGTTCACTTTGGAGATTCATGAAAGGAAATGAGTAGGATGGAAACCATGATTTCCCACTGCTCAGATATAAAAGCTAATTTCTTCTCACAGCACAATAAGCCAAGTTTCCACTGACTTCTGCTCTGTACAGTTTATACCCATGAAGAACTATGTGAATACCTTGAGTAGGTGGCATTTTTCTGCTGTTGACTAAACAGGGCATAGGAGATTGTTTTCTCTGACTCTTTTTGCAGATAGTGATCATTCCAGTCCAATGTAGCATGTGAATTCTGGCATGATCGTACTGCCTGAGGTATCTGTTGGTCTTGACTATGATATGCAAAATAATTTCTGATGGTCATGCTGACACCGAGGATGAGCTTGTGAAAGAGGCCTCAGGGAATTCAGTAACCAGTTCCCTGAGTGAAGAGAAGAAATACATGAAATGTTTTCTGCTGCTTAAAGTAGCAATAAATTCAGAGAAGACAGAATGATGTAGGGGGATGTAACATTAATAAGTCTATATTTTCTTACAGTCAGGATTAAAGTTTTATTTGAAAAGACTTGCCCTCTTCTGGAACAAAGTTGTTACCATTCTTGAATACTTGAAAGCAACACAATTAGAACCGCAAATCTGACATAATTTCATTCTTTGACTATTATCAGGAAAGTAATCATGCCCTCCTTAAATAACTTGTGCAAGCCTGAGCTCCTGCAAGACAAGTAATCATCTGCATACTTATTAATTCTGACATTTTTCTAAGTTTTTTTTCTCCCCTCTTCCCTTGGTTAGCTCTAATAGTGTTAGTGAAATATGTAACTACTATTCAGATATCTGAAACAAAGATCACTCTTGAAAAGCAAAAATATTAATATTTTTATATCATAGTTCATAAATCCTACTTCATATCTGTCTTCTCTAGAAGCTCAATAGGAAGTTTCAAAAAGGAAATAAGTGGATCTCATGGCAATATGATAAAGAAAGTTTCATTGAAGTAAACTTAAGTATGGGTAAATCTTATAGGGCTTAAAATTTATTTTTGAGATGCACCTAAGACTTGTAATGTTTTATTAAAAGAACAAAATAAAGTTTAGTAGATATGATTCCCTCCTCAGGGACTGCCTCTTACTATTTCTGTTACCTTTTTCGCAGTTCAGGTCTTCTGATGCAACTGAAGTATAAAGAGGAGACAGCATAACCGTGTTTGTCAATTATTGGATCTTGAACACTAAGGAGTACTTGACCCATGCAGGATGTTAGCTGCAGCTATACAGCAGTCTAAACTTATTTTCTAACTGGCAGCCTAACTCAATTTTACTGCTTATTGGAGATGATAGGCAAATATTGAGGTTGTCATCCTCCATAAGAATTCTTAAAACAAAACAAAACCAGAAATAAAGTGGTTTTGACCACTTTTGACACCTTGACTGAATCCCCCCCCCCCAGGTTAATATTTGGTTGCTAAGTCCAATATATGGACTTATTATTGACATTTATGGTTTTATTACAATATTATAATTTTGTTCTGTATTTTATTTCTCAGTAGCTTGTTTCAGACAAGCATTATTTTTTATTCGAGGCCACTCATGACCGTATCTTCTATTTAACCTTATTCTCTCTGTGCTAACAATAGGAGTGAGAGAAAAACTGCATACACTAAAGAAAGCAAGCACAGTAATTTGAGAGAAGGGACTGGGATGAAGTGAGATGGTCCAAGAAGCTCACTTACTCAATAATTTTCTGCTGATCAAGCAGATGATAGACACATAGTACAATAGGACTGCAATCTTGATCTGTGGTTAACTGTAATACAGGCAGCAGTAACAGCAATAATATAGCAATCATACTGGCAATAATTACTTGGCAAAGCATTGTATTTGCTAGTGTACATGATTTAAGAATCACACATGGAAGAAAGGGAATGCAACTAATGTTATTCCTTTAACATTAACTGACACCATACTGGTGTCAGCGCTGATGCAAATTCAATTCTGATTAGATTTTGTGTTGGAGATAATTCACAGACTGTAAGTATAGATAGGAGTATTGTGAGAATCCAGTCTGATCTCCTACATAACATAGGCTATAGATTTTTTTCATCAATTCTTGTTTTGAATCGGAGCACGTCTTCTGAAGAACACACCATTTCAAGTAAAATATTTATAACATTGGAGAACCTATCACAGGCCATAATAAATTGTTTTAAAGCTAAATTATTCTCAGTGTTAAAAATTCATTTCTTAGTTCATGTTTGAATTTGTCTGGCTTCAGTTTTCTGTTGTTAGATGCTATATCATTAGTTGCTACGAAGAAGGCACAATTTCTAGAAAAGTCTAAGTGAATAGTAGGGAAAAATAGTTTTATGAGTTCACTTGCAGGCCTATCTATGTGACATCATGACATCATGAATTTTTTCATGAGCTACATATACAAAGAAACATGATAGTTCTCCTTTCAGATAATATACAGACTTCAGAAACAAAAATTATTTTGTAAACTTTTTTTTATCTCAAAGTAAAACATTTTCAGCTAGTCCTTAGGGTAAGATGTCACAATGCAACAAAGCTTTCACAAATTGACTAGAACACATTGTCTTTTCATAAGCATCTTAACATGAGACTTTATGTCAAGAGTGGAAAGTACTGCATCCAAAATATTTCAAAAACTCTTCTGTGAAGCTTCCATATGCTGCATTTTCCTAAGGTAGTCCCAAATGAAATCCTGATTCCTAACAATACCGGGCTTTAGAAAAGTTTGAATCAGAGCATGATGTTGTGGCTTTGAGAATAGCATTTACCTATTTTGTAGGTAGTTTAGTTTTTAGTAAATGTTCCAAGAGATGCAATGTCCTCAAGAGTGCTTCACTTCTAATTTATCTTGCTGAACAGATCCAGTTGAACTAATGCGGTTATATTTAGGCACAGATAATTTGATTTAACTTTAATACTGTCTATTAGATCAAATTTAGCACTGCTGTAGTTTCTTAAAACCGTTCAGTTTATACCAGACTTTTATTTGAAGTATTAAGTACTTTATGATGGTTCTTTAACAAAAAACAAACAAAAAAAAGAAAAATATCAGATAAGAAAAGGTTCAGGTTTGAGGCTAGAATTCACATGATTTTAATAGTAATTGTCATTAATGAATCACTACTTCCATTAATAATAAGAACTCAAAACTTTCAGAAAACCTGTGTAACACATTTTAAAAAGATAGTTCTGACTATTAAGATCTCAGGAATTCAAGTATTAACTCAAATTCTTCACAGACATCCTGAATGTTTGTCAGATCCCAGAACACTGAAGTTAATTAGTTTTGACAGCAATTTTAATGGATATAAGAGAAGACTCTTTATCTCTCACTTCATGACTCACCTCAAAAGGTATCAACACTGTATTATAAACGTAAAACTATTACTGTTGAACAAGAGAAACCACAAAGCTATAGAAAGAGAAGAGGAAAGATCAAAGTCCTTGTACTGACAGAGTACACATGAGCTCACACTACCCAAGAAGTAGACACTGCTACATATCGCCAAAGACAGTAAAAGCAGAACAATCATCTCCAAATTGGATGAACAAAGAGTGTCACTGCTAATCTGATATGGAGAAAATGTTACCTCATAATATTTGATTAAAAGAACAAAATAATCACTAAAGTTTAGTAGATATGATTCCCTCCTCAGGGACTGCCTCTTACTATTTCTGTTACCTTTTTCGCAGTTCAGGTCTTCTGATGCAACTGAAATATAAAGAGGAGACAGCATAACCGTGTTTGTCAATTATTGGATCTTGAACACTAAGGAGTACTTGACCCATGTTAGCTGCAGCTATACAGCAGTCTAGTGACTGAATGAATCAAAATCTCAAAATCTAGTGACTGACTGAATAAAAATGTATAAGCAAGACACACTAGCCAGGCAGCTGATTGATTTCTCAATGCCACCAAAAGCATCAGATTGCCTAATCCAGTATCTTTTCTCTAGCAGTAGTCAGTCTCCAATAGTTTAGAGGACGGTGGGAAAGGGAGCAACCAATAGGCCCTGATACGTGGAATTAATTACCAACAGAATAAACAAATCAAATTAAACAGTGAATAAGTTTCCTTCTCAACCATCTGCTGCTTTCATTCTTAAACAGCAAATGAATTAATGAATTAAATACTTAGCAAAAAACCAGCCTGTAGACACAACAGTGAATATTGCTGATATACCCATGTAATTGCTGCAGGACGGGATGTGTCACATGTAGTGTTTTATATCTTGTTTTATTTATGGCTTTTCCTTTTACTTAAAAAGCAGTAAAGAAGAAAAAGAGTCAACTGTAATTTTTCAGATATCAGGTATAAAACTTCTTAAAAAAAATAAAGCAACAAAATATTCCAACTGCTCCACACATCGTGAGATTAGCAATATACATGTTCAGCATTGATGTTTAAAGCTGAAGGCCTCCAGATATCAGTATAATGAAAATCTGCATGCCAACCATTGTATCCCATTTCATATCAATCATAGGCAACATTTTATTTCAGTGATTTTTTTTCTCCCATTATCTTTGCAGCATTGTAAATGTTATAGAAACTTGAAGACAGTGAGGTTAAAATTAATGTGGATTCAAAAGCTGAAATGCCAATCAGTACCCAAAAGAAATTTATTGTTATGTATAGGTCCTCATTATTGTTTGGTAACTAAAGAACTTTCTGGCTAGCACAGGCTTTGTCTTCCTTTGGTTTTGGATCATCTTCCAGTACGCAGGGTCAAAGTTCTGTTCAGCTCCTGTCCTATTCCGAAATTTTCCAAATCTACTCTCCTGGTTTCTATGGAAACTCTAAGAAATTACACAGAGTTGCTGCAACAGTCATTCTTCAAAGCACAATTGGAAACAAAGTAAAAAAAACTCAAATTTGCTTGTTTTTGGCAAGAAAAAAAAAAATTTAGTTGAAGCTGAATATGATTCAAAAAGCCCCAGTGAATATTATAGACCATTCTTTCAGTTCACTGGTTTTACAAAACATTATATAACTCTCCTACCTACCAATCCTCCCTCTTCCTCTTATTTCTGAAATTTGAAAATGAAAATATCTAATTCATCACCATAACATCAGATTTGTCACCAAATTTTCTTTAAACTATTCACTTAAAATTTACTTTCTCTGTTTGCTACATTTCATGGGCAATACTATAGTCATCAGTATATCAGCAACATCTAAATATGGAGTAAAAATGTTGACAATAACATAGCCCTACATCCATAACATCATGGCAGAGTTTTCTCAGTTCTAAGAAACATCTAAGGAAACAATCACAGAATTCTCCAGGTGGACCCTGAATTCCCCATCATAAACATGGGAAACATTTTAGCTAAATTGCAAAGAAACTTCTTCTCTTCCACTGTCCTCTTCAGCAGAAGGATTACATTTTCAGATCCTGTTTGCTTCTCAGACTTACTCACATCTTCATTCCAAGTCTGTGCTTTATCATATTTTCATGACATTCTTTTTTTCTCATTATTTAAATCTAATAAAAAATTACACTGATAGTCTTGGTGTGATGAGTATTCTATTGTGAAGAAATATTAGTACCATTTAGTTCCCTGCCAAATATTAAAATTCATTATTTAATTAAGAACAATTAAAGGAAAAAATTGCATTTCTAGCTTCATTGCCCAAATTTTAGTTTTGATACAGTGGAGAACTGGATCCAATGGAGTAAGGAAAACAAGATGACATCAAAAGGCATGATATCAACATACTGTAATCCTAACGGCTGTAGCAAGTTAGAGAATAGGTATCGAACAGTGAAGAGTTCAATACTGAACTTCTTTTGAATTCTACAGCAGCAAAGTAGTCATCCCTTGATTAACTTCTGTCACTGTAATGAAAGTTATCACTACCTCGTACTTTCTAAAGTGCGCTTGCAAAGATCTGAGACAATATGAAGATACATAAACTAAAAGGAAGAAAATCTTGGGAAAAGGAAAAAAAAGTAAACTACTTCAGAGACTTTTTTTTTTTCTGTTGTAGAAGTATCCATAAATAATGTGCACAGTTTGCATATAGGCCATACTAATAGGTACGGGAGCATATATTGTCTCTGTTGCTTGCAAATGTTTTCTATAGCATGTAGGAGAGTTTTCAGCCATCAAAGTAAACTATTCTAGTTAGATTTTTATCAATGTGCTTCAGCACCATAGTCTCTCCACTGAGACTGAATATTTTAGGAAATTGGGGAAAGGCATAAAAGTTAATTGACTTTTCATAGGGACAATAAAACTAACACTGAAGAGGGTGAGTTTGGGACACTATGGAGAAGTTCACAGTGTTTCTCTTCTGCCTCTCCTCACTATTTCCTCATTGGGAAATATAACCGTTCTGACATTTAACATAGTGCCTGGCTCAAAGCAATTCAACTTTAACGGCACTGCAGAAGAATACCAGTGTAAGCTTGAAGATTATCTACCTTGAATAACTAGATACTCAGAATCAGTATCAAGTTGGCATTGGCTTGTTTAGAAATATAAATTCCAATCATTCCATTCATGCTATCGCTATTTTCATTCCCATGAGCTTTCATTGAAAATACAGAAATAGCTTTCATGCTATTTTCGTTCCCATTGTTGACCAAATGGGTGAGCTGGCCTCATCTGTTGGTTTGCTTTGTTTTATTAATAGTTAAATTTATTTTACAAATATTAATCAAATGCATGTATGTTAAGATCAGTATGAATTAGCTTGTGATTTCAGTGGGAGTAAGAATAGGCCCTACCAGACAAGCAAGATTTTGACTCTTAAGAACCAAGTACATACTCTGCTTTTCAAGTAGCAGCTGGTTTTTTTCAGTATATCAGATGATGAATAGTCTCTTGATGTAAATTTGCTTGCAATACCAGGTCAGAGCCAAGAATTTTGAGTGGAGATAGTTTTATTACAAAGGTAGCTACTGAAGTGACATGCCTTTTGACCAAGTCTTAGTCATTCTGGGCAAACTTTTGAAATTTGGATGGGTGTTTGACGTTTTAGAGTAAATCAAGCTCTATAAGACACAATGAGACTTAGTTGCTTTGAGAAAAAAAACAAAATTAGGATAAGACAGCAGAGGTCATATTACAATGTTAGATAGTGTTTTATGCATTAGTTTTAAAGAACATTTTAGCCCTTTTCCCAGGTTTTTCACCTCTGATGTTTCTCCAGAGCATCTTATCAAATGAAGCACAAGGAAGCCCTGGGGAGAAGGAAACTAATCCATAATCTATTTCTTTTTTTCCGTAAGTGCCAAAAGATTGAATTTATTAGAGATGAATTCTTTGAAAAGAGAATTCTGTGCATTTGCACCAACTTCATTAGCTCTCTCAAATCCTGAACCTGACCTCACCTCCTAATCTTCAGGCTGTGTGAATTGTTCTTTTTTGCTGGAGGAAACAGAGAAGCAGATAAGGTTCCAGAATGAGTGCAGAAGAGGTCAGAAGAAAACATACGAACTTAAGCTGAATGTAACTTCTTCCCACTCATCTGAGCCAACGAACAAGATGAAAAATGTGTAATTCCATTATGTTACTGCTCTCTGAGTTACTTTATAGCCATTTCTTTAGAACATTTGCTTCTTAGAAGCATAAAAATTCCATTTAAATTATTACCCTAAATGTACATTCAGACATTTATACATAATTAGTATCATTCTGTATAAAGATACATGCAATGAGAACTAAACCATTATAAAATCTAGACCTTTCTGTCCCCTCTTAGTTATAGTTCTACCACTTATATAGCATACATCTATAGCGAATATATTTTCAAAGACCAACATTCAATTTTCTTTACTGCCAAGTACTTAAGGATTAGTTATGGGCAAAATATCTGTAACACCTGATTTGCTTTCAGGTATTTTAAGAGACACAAGCTTTCTCATTTCAGCTGACTTCGTAATGTTATTAAAGAGAAAATATCAAAGGCAAAATATATTGCATACAAGTGGTGGATGGAATTGTGATGCTTCCTAGAAAGAACTGATGTTTTCTGTTAAGAAAGCATTGTATTTGAACTTGTTCATTCCCCCAGATAAAGCTGATCAGAGAAACAATATGACTGAAAAGCATTCCATTGTTCAACAAACCTATAAAAATACCTGCCTGTCAAAGTAGTCTTTGTTCCAAATATCAGTGTACTGGTCACCCCTTAGCAATTGTTATTTCACTCATCTACGTCTCTAAAGAACTAGAGATAGCTATACTTGTTTACACTGTAATTGCCTTCTAATTAATGAACAGCTTTACCTCATTATGTGAGCATTACGTAAGCATAAACTCTATGCTCACAATATGCAGAGAATGTTTAGGTGAAAGAGAACAATTTAACATTAATTAAAGAAAATAAGCAGACATGCTAGTGGTTCTTTCCATGCACCTTTATGTTCTCTGATGATCCATGGCACATGGATTTACTCCATGAGTCTAACTTTTTAGATCTTATGGATTATATTTTATCTTTAACTGTTGTGTTTTTTCTTTTTATTTTTCAAAGATAATTTTATATCCTTACATGTTTTTAAATCAAGGTAATTAAATATATTATAATATAAAAATGCAGAAAGTGAAAATTTGAGCTAATTCACAAAATTGCATAGAAGACCTGGGGAAGAAGTAATATTCAAACAGAGAAGTGATAAATTTACTATATAGACAAGTAACAAGGGACGTGGTCAGAAAGGAGATACCTATGTTAGGGTGTTAACTTTGTTCTTTGTAGATCAAAATCTATGCCACATTTCTTTCTGAGTGACCTGAGGTTTAAAGTGAGAAAAACAAGCATGGCTCTCAGTGAAGGGAACTCACAGCACAGGTTATAAGCAAAATAAGCTTCATTCTACTTAAAAGACCAATATGATATATATTTTCCATGAGTTCTTTTTACTTTACTGAAATATAACTCTGAAAAATCCATGGAAAATTATGCTTTTACAGTCTAAATGTTAATTCAGGAGCTACGCATTAACAAACTCTGCAGAAGACCCCTAATATAAATGAGTAGCCGAAAAACTAGACACAGCTAGATACTTGTTCAGAGTCTTAAATCTACTGTCAACAAATGTATTTCAGCATTGTCACTGGAAAAGTATTATCACTGAGAAAACAATATTCCCCAGAGTTCAGTTATGTGTTATTTTGTGTAGCCAGTTCATATTTTTATAAGGACCCATCAAGTACTCGCTTGCCATTAAGCTGTGTAACACTTCAGGACTGAATCAACAGCAGTGTTGCAACACACAAGTAGGCCTCCATTTTCAAATTCATATTTTAATACCTCTCTGGGATCAACTTAGTTGCCCCGTTTGTGATCCTCAGAGTACAGGCTGTAGTGATCCTGACCAGCAGTGCCCTGTGCCTGGAGGAGTAAGTGATCCACAGCAGAGCTAACCGGAGCAGGTGCAGGCTGTGCTGTGCTGTGCTGCATGTATGGTGTGCTGCGTTGTGCCGCAGGACAAACTCAACCAGCTCATTGAAACAGGGGAGCCTGCAGGCAGCTCCTGCTTGGTACTGGTGATTATGCCTCCTGCGTGGCCTCGCCTTTATCTAATAGTGTAGTGAGAAGTTCTCATGGGAACACGTTTCTATTTGACGGCAGAAATGATGAATAGAGTTGTTTCCTCATAAGAAAATTGTATAATAGCTTGAAAGACCGAACGGGGAGAATCTCTGCTATGGACGGGGTCTGCGTGGTGTGCTGCACATGGGTCAGAGTCCTGCTCGATGCTACACCACTCAGGGCTCCCAGCTTCTAAAGGGGCCTAAGATTATCCATGCTGCTCTCTTGTTCTAGTGTTAACTCTAATGAATAGCCTTTTAAATGATACTTTAAAGAGTCTAAGTGCATTTCTTACTTGGATCATAGTGGACCCGCACCTCTTGGGGCAAAACAGGTCTACCTAGACGTTTTTTCTTACAGTGTTTCAAAATGTGATTATCTGTCAGCTGTCCTTTGTCTTTTCCTGCAAACATTTTGAAAGCCCTGGGTCAACAGAAGTTTTTCTGATTCAGAGTCCAGGTGGGCAATCCAGGGTTTGTTGGGTTCATGATGATGTCCTGGCAAAGTAGAGTTATTCTTCTGCCAGCTCTAAACATGATCTGTTTCCACTAGCATTTCCAACTAACTTTTTTTCTCTTTATAAAACCTTATCAAAGCCAAAGCTGAATCTGTATTTGATTTAAAGTTTAAATTAAATCTCTTATTGGCATGGATTATATTCACTTCACAAAGCACATAACAGGATAGTTTTATCTCACATACTTATATGAACCCTGTTCCAGGCCTACATAAAGCCCTCATAGCCACCCCCTATAAAGTGCTGTAGTATCCTCCTTGTACAAATTGAGAAACAAACCACAGTGGCCAGGTTTGATCCCTCCAAACTTCTGGTATCCAACTGACGCAGCTCATTTAAAAGTTTTGCCACTTTTGGTTCTCTCTATAGTCAGTAGAGAGAGAGAACTGGGAGAAAAGATGTCTCTTCAGAGGAAAAGACACAGCTTAGGTGGAACAAGACTAAGCTAACAAGACTAGGAGTTACGTTCACACCAAGGATGTAGGTACTGCAGGGCTGCCCACTGTAGTATGCAGATGGCATTACTGTACTGAACAGTGTACAGAACCCTGCATGAGGACACAGGATCTCCGTACTGTGATTAATAGCTTGAGGTCCAAGAGTGGCTTTCACACCAACCAGCTTATTGAACAGCTTCTTCCTCTAACAAATAATTAATGCCTACAGAACTGTGTACCTCACTCCTTTTTGGATTCATAACCATAATCAGCTGAAGAGCTTTTGGAGTCAGTTGCCTAAATTTGCTGTTGTAAAGAAGATTGTCTCCTCTAAGTGAGAAAACCAGTGTTTAAAGAGCTCTGAAGAATTGAGGAGGCCATAGATTCATATCCCTTGTCTTGGTTAAAGAACCCAGTCCCACAGCTCCACCCTTCTGGATAGTGCCTTAACTATCAGCTATCAGGTGTATAAGAATTTTTATATTCAATCATTATTTGTAAAGTCATTCCATTATATATTACTTTCCTTGTTTCATGTAACAAGGTAGAAGGGAAAGGAAGGAGAAAAGCATGGGAATGGGCGGGTGGGATGTTCTGAATGGGGAAAGAATTGCATTTCAGAGCCTGTTCTAAAAAATAGCGTATACAGAATGGATAAATTAAATTGGAGAGTCTGAAATCCTCTCCGATATAAAGGATATTCTCCTTATAAATGAGAGTTCAGGTGTTCTTAGGCAGCACTAAGAATTGTTTCCAGCAGCTTTGGTGATTAATTTAAATACTAGCTTGTCTGTCTGAAGGAGAAAGTACTCCTTGATGTGGATCAAAGTTGCTACTTAAAGATTTCTAAGAGGTTGAGTCACATGGGTTTACTCAACACAGGTTTTGGAAATTATGGAACTTTTGGGTGCCTAAGAGATGCTAGGTAAAGTGTTTGAAGTCAAATAAGGAATCCAAGCAAAGCATGAAATTGGTCCCATTTATTCTCAATGTTATTAACCTACATAAATTAGCTCAGAGTCTCTAGAATAGTTAACATTGAGTAGCAAGGGATAGAACCACAGTTACTGTTTGGTGGAATCATCCTAAAGTTTTTAGGCTACAGAGGCTTCATTGTTTTACACAGAACAGACTCTCTCTGGACAGAGTTTCTTATTCCCAGAAGGATTTGAAAACTATTCTCTTCCCAGCTGAGTGAAAACAGTGCCTCAGCTGTTACACCTGCAGGGAACAGCAGATGAATAATACATGTATCCTGTACATGTTGCATTGCACACCAATGATTTTAGTCATGTCTTTGCATTTAATGTTCTCTTTCCATACACATAAGTGTTATTTAGACTTTTTAGACTAAATATGTTTCAGATGGTGACTTTTATTTATTTATTTATCTGTAAAAATTTTAGTAAATGCGAAGTTGTATTATTGTTGCTACAAATGATTATCCATTGAATTTTCACCAGAAAGAAACTTACTCTGTTTTTGTTCCCACCCACCCATCCCCTCCCTCAGACTGTAATTATTAGGAAGCTAGCACAACATACATGACAGCTGTGACTAACTCTTCCATCCATAAGATGGAATTTGTTGGCATAACAGTGTGGCAAGTGTTCCTGAATTGGACACACATGCAGAAATCCATGGTGTTCAAACCATTCATGAACAGGAAGAGGCTAATAATTTTAACTGAAATATTCCTCCAGCTGCAGATGTAATTTCATTTTCAGGTTACTATTTAATTACTGTTACAAGCTATTAATGAAATTTGTCTGAAGGATACCATATGGAGGAAGTCTACTATAGTTGATGATAAGCATTGCATAAATAGTTGACTTTTCAAAGGTGTTGGGAACCTGAAGTTTCACTAAAGTGAGTGGAAGACCCTGAATGTAGTTCAGTTCCAGTTTGTGTGAACAGTTTTACAACTGCTAGATGGAGCTACATTCAGCTTATGATCCTTTTGATTCCAGATCAATTATCTATATCAGTGTTGTTCAGGGTCCTGCCATGTTTGACTTTAAATTTAACTTCAAAAATTTCTGGGGGAAAAACAGCAGTGAAGTTTTTGATTAATAAAGTACCTTTATTTCTTTGGAGGTGGAAGGAAGTGTATGGAAAATTATTCTGTGATGGTTAAGCAAAAACATTAATTGCATCAATTGCACCCTTCCTCCTGGATATGTCGCTACTAATGTGTTTGTTTAGCAGATAATAGAGCAAGACTTTTTAATACTCAATGATGCCTACAGACGATCCCTGCTCCATAAAACATCCAATATTTTGCTGGACTTTCATACAGTGGCTTGGACAATAGGACAAGAATTTTCAGATAATAGCACAATATGCTTGATCCATCAGTTTACATTGTCCTGTCACTTCATACTTATTTTTTAGAAGGCACACTTGGATATCAATGTAAGCAATTTTTCAGAGCATTTTGAGATTGTATAAAGCAAAAATTCTGAAGTACATGAAAAGGGAGGAAAATATTTGCCTTGAGAAGTTACTTCTAGCAAGGAAGGCATAGCAGGAAGTTTTGTCTCCTGTCAGAGGCTTTGTCATAGCCTAGCTAGATGGAATAGCTAGATAGTCCTGATGCCACTAAAAACCAGTATTGTCTTCTATGAACCTCAAAGGATAAGAAGGACACATTCCAGCAGAAAAGCAGAATTGCAGCTGAGGCTATTGACACTTTGACATACAGTGCCAGTGAGGGACTTACTACAGCTGCTGAAATATCTGCTGTCATGGAGCCAGATCTGAATGCTGCAGTGCATTCTGGGTTATTTTGTATAACACCATGTATACGTGCAAGAAATTATTCATACAAATACAGTACTCTTTTTTTTTCATCCTTTTTGTCTTATTAATATTTTCCTTGCTTGCTGTGCATCATGGGTGATCTAGGCTTATACGTTTGGCCACCATAGCATTTCTATCAGTAGCCAAAGAGGGTTACATTCAAGAGTCTTTCTGGACTTTGGTCTTTACAAGCTCTCTCTTTATCTGTGGCTGCTAGAAATTGCTTTTAACTGTTCTGCTGAGCCATTCTTCCTATCAGGTAAACATCTGAAAGAGAATACTTAAAATAGTCAATAAAAGCAATTGACCTTTTTGCCTCTTTAAATATAATACTTACCTCTCTTTTTGAAAGGGCATACCTTTGACCACTTAACTTTTTGAATTATATTTGATATCAAGGGAGACTTAAGTTGTTTATTTCCTGTTACAGTCAGTTATTTATCATGTGAAAAAAGGAAAGTTAATTTCTGGACTTTATTTAAAAGTAGTTGATCTCAAAGTAAGCTTGTCTGTCCAATTGTAATTATCCAATTCTAAAGGTCTACAAATGAATAAATAAATAAGTATACTGAGTAGACACTGGCAGACATGCTAAATGTCTGTATGTCTTGCCAAATCTTGATGTGCTTAACTCACTCAAAACTTTCTGTTGAAATTCACAAGAGTCTGGATTAGGACTTGAAAATCAGACCATTTGGAATTTGAATACCTTAATCACTGACAAAAAAGTTAGTGTCCTATCTTTTAAAAAGGAGACAGCTTTACAGTGGGGAGAGACAATGCACATCTTTGAGTGACTGCTATGAAAAACTACATATTAAATTGTACAGATCAAATTATGACCCAATCTGATTGTCTGTGAAGATAAGATTCCTTCAGACTATGGAAAAGTCAAACATAAAAAGAAAAATCTTGTGACAGAAAAAGGTGTTGATGAAAAGTAGCTTCACTTATAATGTTCATTTAAGGAGAATAAAGAGAAAGAAAAATTAAATAAAAAGAGGAGTATTGTTTTTCCATTCTCCAACTGAAAAATAGTTGACTTCCTCATTGAGGAAAACTGACTTTTTCAGATAAATTGTTCTTATTCATATCTACTTTTAGAAGGGAAATAAAAATAAAATATTAAAAATTATATTTAATATTTGGGCGGGGGGGCAAAAAAACCTCTAAAACATCCAGATGCCCTTGTGGCACCCTAGCCACTAGTAGGTGACTTCTGCATGCTTTCTAATATTTTACTAAGAGGTTAGACAATCATTCAGCAGCTTGATACAGATCCCTGGAAACATTCAGATGTGTTTTTATGAAAGAAACCCAGAAGCTCTGGAGCCCTCAGCATAAGAAAGACACGGACCTGTTGGAGCGGGTCCAGAAAAGGGCCACAAAAATGATCAGGGGGATGGAACACCTCTCCTGTGAAGAAAGGCTGAGAGAGTTGGGGTTGTTCAGCCTAGAGAAGAGACCTTATTGCAGCCTATCAGTACTTAAAAGGGGCTTATAAAAAAGATGGGGGCAAACTTTTTAGCAGGGCCTGTTGTGACAGGACAAGGGGAAGTGGCTTTAAACTAAAGGGGGTTACATTTAGACTAGATATAAGGAAGAAATTTTTTACACTGAGGGTGGTGAAACACTGGCACAGGTTGCCCAGAGAGGTGGTGGATGCCCCATCGCTGGAAACATTCAAGGTGAGGTTGGACGGGGCTCTGAGCAACCTGATCTAGTTGAAGATGTCCCTGCCCATGGGGGGGGGTTTGGACTAGATGACCTTTAGGGGTCCCTTCCAACCCAAACTATTCTATGATTCTATGATTCTATGAAATCAAAAGAAGTAGAACCTTAGTTAATGTCCGGATCTATAGCTTGACCAGATCAGAGAATAAAGTAAATAAGATAGCTTAATTCCAGTGATTTGATGTCAAACACCTAAGTCTAAACCCTTATCAGCTTCAAAAACAGTTCAAACACTTCAGATCTAACCATGGAATGAAGGGGGACTAACCATGGAATGAAGGGGGAGGTCATCCTATTGAAGAGAAACTGGAATGCTTTTGCCTTACGTATTCTCAGTGACTCTACTGACCAAACAAGGGAACAGGGGGAATTGACTATACAGGAGTCATTTGACCCTGAATCTGCTTCTTTCTGAAATTAACTTCCTAAAGAAAGCTTGAACAGTCCTTAAACTGGGATGACAGGAAAGAAAGGTCAGGCACCTGTCTCCTTGCTGAGTGCCTTCTCCCTGGGTCCTTTCTGGGTGCAGCACTAAATGCCTGCTCACAGCTTGCCTCTGAGAGAGTGTCCTGTTCCATTAAAGGCATTTTTGCAAAGCAGAGTCTGAAGGAATAACACTTGAGCTGCATCCTAAAAGCTACAAATGGCTGTTTCAGAAGTTTCTAACCAGCTCTTAGTCTTACTCAGTCCTACCAGTAGATAGGACAGCATTTATGTTTGCAAGGTGGCTTTGTCATCACAGAAGACCATTAAGAGTTTCTTTTTCTTCAGATTTGGGAATGATATATCAACATATCATTTTCCTTTCTGTCTTAGCTCTTTAAAATTTCATTTAGAGGCATAATTAGAGCAGAAGATGGTTCTATTTTCCTTACAACTAACTGTGTCACAAAAGAGGTAAAAATAATTGCTAGTAAACAAGTCATAGACTGCAGATTTCTACATGAGCTACTTCAAACGTTTCAAGTCTGGTATACATTGACACATAGATTGGAAACTATAGAATTAAAAGGATTTAGAAGATATCATTATTGGATTCCTTATCTCTGTAAGTACAAAACAGTCCTCAAACTAGCAATTTAAATTGCTTTCCAATCCATGTGTAGGAAATATTTGGTAGAAATAATGATGTAGAAAATTGTTCAGATCTGATAACTCTGAAGTAATGATAAATGGAAATTACTAGTCATAAATAATCAGAACAGAGAATAAGTGAAGGTTTGTTTCAGGCAAGAGAGATCACTCCAGCTGAAGTCACTCTGCAGTTGAGAAACAGCATAAAGCAAAAATCTAAATTTTATTCAGTCTTATTTAGTGCCTTAATAAAAAGTTTTACGTTAAGATTTACATCTTATATAATTTGAACTGTCCAAAATTTAAGCATTCTGAAGTTATTTATGCTACCTCACCAAATGAAATAATTTCTCTCAGACTAAAAGATGTATTT
The DNA here is from genome assembly GCF_965638725.1 of Aptenodytes patagonicus. Lineage (NCBI taxonomy): Eukaryota > Metazoa > Chordata > Aves > Sphenisciformes > Spheniscidae > Aptenodytes > Aptenodytes patagonicus. Next base: position 47,504,192 of record NC_134949.1, read on the forward strand.
GCTATTCTGCCTCATTTAAATGATCTGGTTTGTAGTATTATTACTACTATTAATACATAGTATTAATTTGTAGTATTATGATTATTATCATAGTATTCACAATGATTAGCCAGAAGCAGGCATACAAACTAGTTTTGCCACTGGACAAAACGTTTATAACATTACATCCCTAGATTCTGAAAGCTATGAAGCACCCCTCGCCTGTGTACCCACTAATCCCCATACACTGTGCAGACATCAGCCTTGTCCTTTCAGAACATGTTTTATAAAGCAATTTTAACTGGGACATTTCTGAAATTTTGTATACACCTTGTCCTGGTTTTGGCTGGGATAGAGTTAATTTTCTTCCTATTAGCTGGTACAGTGCTGTGTTTTGGATTTAGGATGAGAACAATGTTGATAGCACACTGATGTTTTAGCTGTTGCTAAGAAGTGCTTACACTAGTCAAGGACTTTTCAGCTCCTCATGCCCTGCCAGTGAGAAGCTGGGAGGGGGCACAGCCAGGACAGCTGACCCAAACTGGCCAAAGGGGTATTCCATACCATATGATGTCATGCTCAGTGTATAAACTGGGGGGAGTTGGCCGGGGGGTGGTGACCGCTGCTCGGGAACTGGCTGGGCATCAGTCGGCAGGTGGTGAGCAATTGCATTGTGCATCAGTATCACTTATTTTGTATATTCTTTTATAATAATAATAATAATAATAATAATAATAATAATAATAATAATAATAATAATAATAATAATAATAATAATAGTTATTATTATTTCCCCTTCCTTTTCTGTCCTATTAAACTGTCTTTATCTCAACCCACAAATTTTACTTTTTTTTTTGCGATTCTCTCCCCCATCTCACTGGGGGGGCAGGGAGTGAACGAATGGCTGTGTGGTGTTTATCTGCCTGCCGGGTTAAACCACAACACGCCTACAATTTATAGCTTTTCCCTTTTGTGGTCTTGTTGGGTACGGTAAGATTCTCCAAGCAAATGCAGTGGGGTAGCTGTTGAAATGCTACGTTTTTGCACAAATTATCTCCTAAAGAAAGCACCACTATTAATATTTTTTTATAACCAAAAGATAACCTCATGGTATCCTAACCTTGAATCCTAAGTGATATCATTACTTGAAAGCTACAGGAAAAGAAAACTAAAAGATTTAAAATTACATATAAAAATAGAAAATGTTAACGGTTTAAGGTGAAATTCTCAGTCTTTAAGAAAAGATGACATTAAAGTCATTTATGCAGTTTACTCATATTCCCTTGCTCACTGATATTACAGCAAAGACTGTAATGATAATGTTCCAATACTGTTTTTCCAAATAACAGACTTCTGGTTATTAAACTAATATATGCCTGCTGAACATATATCAGAGATTTTTCAGAGGACCTTCATATCTGCGTAAAGGTTTGGCCACATCTCATTCATAACACAGGTCAATCAGCTTTCAGGATGACCACAAAAATACAGAATCATAAACCATTAAACACTTCTCAGGTACGTGGCTATTTTTTTAACCTCATCATAACAACATTTTCTTTTTTCCTCAGTTTTTTCTGAGAAGCAGCTAACTGTTGCTGCTGCAAATTCTTGTAAAAATACAAGGCCAGATAATTAAAATTTAGCAATCTTTAGAAAGATAAAAATAGAGCCTTAAAATGGATAATATTTGGCAACTTATTGTTTTAGTGTCCTTCCCAGTATCACCCACAGTAATGTAAAGGCAAAGTATGGACAGGTTAGCAAGATTTTCACTTACCCTGATTTTATTTTCAGATTCTTTTATAAATTCTCTTACCATCAAGTAGAAAAACACTACAACTTGTTAGGCTCCCAATTACTTTTCAATCTGGAGACTGGCACATTTATGCTACTTAAATAATTATGCAGTTTTGACAAGGAGTTTAAAATGCATGTCAATCAAACAAGGGGATGGTATTTTTCTCAGTTACTTCCACTGTTGACATATGGCATGGGAAAAACAAATGGGGTACTTGTCATAAGGCTGCATTTACTGGTGTTATTTGCTAAGTAACAGAGCCATAGAACATAACTTTCAAAATACTGTGAATTTTCTCTTTCCCTTTTTGGACTCGATGATCAGACAGCTGTCACACTGTATATTTTACTCATATTAATTTATACCTAAAATTTGGGTAATAATGTACTGAAGAGAAAGCCATGACTTCATTAAAAAGAAAGAAACTTTCCCTGTAACTTCATTGGGATCAGTAGTCTATCTAAAAATTTTATGATTAACTTCTTGTGCATATCAGTTGTTCTTGGGAACACAATCATGTACTGTACCTCTGCTGAGAACACAATAATAAAAGACTCTCCTAAAAAGCTTATTATCTAAAGCTGTCCATTATGGAAGCAACTTTCCAAAATAAAGTCAGTTTTAACCAAGAACAAATTTTCATCGAAGAGAAGCTATACTGTAAAAAACTGCCAGAATGAATCAGCTTGTCTTGACCACTGTTTCGTCATGAACATTGACTAGTGGTGAACCCTTAGGGAAAATACAGAAAAATAAGCATGTACAGGGTGGTTCTTACACCCAACTCTTTGTAATCCACAATTCAGGCACTTTCAAAGTCAGAAGTTAAATTCACCTATGCTCCACTAATTTCTCCAGACCTATTTTGAAGCCATATATTTTTGTGTGTGTGTATTATAACCTGTGACAATACTCCATAAGTTTATTTGTTTTATAAGTAACTCCTTTCAAATTGCTACTTCTTGTAATAAAGCTATAGGAACACTTGATTAAATGATCAGCTTGCTGTTTTGAAACAGATTATCCTTTTCAAGTCATTGTCTCCATTGAATTAATGATTTCATAGACTTCTGCCATAACCTTCTCCATTACATATTTTGGGAGTCCTAACCTATTTAATCTCTACTTAGATGGAAGTCATTCCTTACCTGTGAATATACTGCATACCCTCCTTTCTCTGCTCTGTCCTGTTGAAATGGAGTGGAAAAAAGTATTCCTGTACAACTATTACAGATGATTCCTGTTAGGCAAATTGAAAAATAAGGCAAAGTGGTGGATACAAATGATAGAGGCAAAGGAAATAACCACAGCAATACTGGACACCACCTTGCTGTGATTTCCCCCATCTTTTAATGATTTCCCTTCTGTCTCCTATAAACCTAACAGCATTTATAGTTAAATACATGCTTGTTCTTGTAATTAGAAGTAAGTTAATTATATGTGCTTCTGATAACTTGAAAACAAATGTTTCAAGGTGTCAAGCAAGTTATCAACAAGATCCACTTACAGCAGTAGTTTTGGAGTCTGAGCTGAGAAAATAGGGAAGGAACAAAACTCATTGTGAAGAACTAGGTGGAAAACCCATAAAGACAAAGAAAGGAAAGGAAATTCAAGATGTATCATTCACAGCTTGGTTGCTTGTGGCTGTTGATGTCACTGTTTTGCCTAAAGTAGTTTCCCCTGATGTAGTAGAAGAATGAGCAGGGCTCATCTGGACATGAAGGATGAGGAAAGATGTTCAAATAGATCCAGAAGGACCAGCATGTAAGTCACCTTATGAATGTGACAGTTCTCACTCTGAGTTGCTTACACGTGAAAACATGAAATCTCTAATACATGTATAGCTGGGTTTGCAATGGTCTGTATAGGGCTTACCTTAAAAAAAAATAAAAATCTAAAAGAGACAATGCAGCACTAGCATGCAGTGGGGATTAAAACTTTTTTGTCAGGAATATATTTGAATTGACTTAATAGGTCATTTCCATTTCTAGGACACCTCAGACTTCTCTTTATGACTGTCTGAAAGCAATGAAGCCTTTCCAGAAAGGCAGATGATTGTACTTACTCTTTGGAAGGAATAAATACTTTTTCTTCCATTGAGGAAAAAGAAGATGAATATATCAGTCCTAAGGAATTTACTTCTGTGGCTTCAGAACTGTTGTCAGGACTGGGGATACAAAGAGGTAGTCAAAACTCTGTGGCTATTGTCAGATATATACATATTTATATGCATATAGGTTTCCAAGGCTCTTAACTTGTGCGTGCAACTTGATCTAGCTATAATACTGCTTTCATTTGTATTGGAAACTCAGGAGGACAATGGGCTACCTAGTTCAGGGATAAATGAAGAGAAAGCTATTTTTCCTTGTATTTTTCATTTTTATGCCAAATGCGGCTAAACCAGAACAGATACTTTACCTAATTAGATATATTTAAAGAAATGCTTTTCTTTATTAAAGGCTTTAGAGGTAAGCGCATAATTAGTGTATGCTGTAATTAAGCTCCAGTGAATTATAGATCAGTTGGCCTGTAGCTGAGTGCTAAGAGTACTAATTTATATATTTTTACCTGCTTATTTATATGTTTTGTCTGCAGTTGAACCCATATTTTCATGTGCAGATATTTATGTAGTCTGAGAAACTGAAGAACTTCTTTGTTGACTATTTAATTTAATTAGATTTTAATCAAATTAAAGTTGTCTTTCTGAAGGGCCAGATTCTCAGTTGACCAAAATGAACATGTAGTAAATGGATGTCCTTTGACACCAGATAACATGCTGGGTCAGATGCCTAGGACATTTGTAACGTTAGCTAAATTCTGGTTTTTGTTTCATGGGTTATGAGCAACTGCAAAATTATTTCCTGATATAACATTACTGACTGCAGTAGAGGGACAAAAGGAAGGAGTCTACCACATGATCTTGAAGTATTAGAAGCCCTAGGTAACATCAAAAAGCTAATGTAAGATTTAATGTAAAAAACATTTCATATTAAATACAAAAATAGTCCTGGAAGCATGAGCCAGATTCAAGGTCTTCCAAGGTAGTCTACCCACCAGACTACAAAGTCAAATTCACCCTGTGCTTCCTTTCTGGTCCAGTATATCCTGCATTCTTATCTGCCTGGGGACATCTTCAAAAGAGACATGTAGATTGTCTTCCCACACTTCAGGAGACTATTGTCTGGTGACTAGGACGTGAGCTTTGAAAGTGAAAGATGCAGACCAGAGTTTTCAGGAAAAGGATGGGACTGAATCCGGCAGTCCAACCTGCTCAGTGGGTGCACTAAGTGGTATGCCAGTAAGCAACATGCTGCATGGTAAACAAAGGAAAGGTTTCTCATCTTTTCTTTGCGGTCTAAAACTGACCTACTTTAGATTTGCAATGTGTGAAGAGAGTGGTCCTGCCATGTTCTATGGCCTCTGGGAGTGTTTACTGGATTGAGCTTCAGTCTCAATCTAAACTGAGCTCAGACATGATCTAAGGGCTGAGCTGCTTAAGCCTGCCAGGTATAGGACAGTTCTGGGCATGTGCAGTGACTTAATAGGTACCTGAAGAGATTTAACATCAAATGTTGAAGAGCTTATAGAGATTAGGTGTCTCCAGCTCAGAAGGTGAGTCAGGACTTTGCAATCACAATTTCCCCTCAGCAGCCCAAACTTATTTTATTTTAGTACCCAAATCTTGTACTGGAACTTGCCTTGAATGCCCTCTATATCTAAAATAAAACAAACAAAATCTATCACTATAAAGTAGCAGCATTCCTTGTTTCCAGTAGTTAACTGCAGAAACATCTTTAGAAACCTTAGAAACACAAGGAATGCTCATCAGCAGATCAAAAACTCATAAGCCAGGTTTCTGCACTTATGACCCTTCTGATCTAGGTGACAGCAATACTTACCCATTGCATTTAAGTATAGAAAATGTGCACAGAAACAAGAAAAACGCACCAGGCCCATGACATTGAGAATAAATTTGCCGGGTAGTGTGAACAGAATTACTGATCCTTAACCCCAAGTTAACACACCTCAATGCCATTATTTTCTGAAATAATTATGATATGCAATAACCTAGAAATATTTCAGGAGATGTTGTCTGAAATTAGGTGAAATGAGTGCTGATTATCACCACTGAATATATAAAGAATTTAGCTGAAGGTATTTGAATTTTTAGGATGCCAAGAAGTAGCCAGAGACAAGCTTCATAGCAGGCTAGGCCACTCAATCTTTAAAACCTATTTATGAAAATTCACTTTCTGAATCAACTCCAAGTTAGCTGGAACACCTTTGAATGTTAGTTCGTATGATCCAGGAGATGTAGACATGATGACCTTTATTATTACCTCTGGTTAGACAACAAAGAAGAAACAAGCAAACAAACAAAAAATCAAAATGCGTGTTCCTAAATTCCTTAACTGTTTTTGAATGCTTCTTCCCTCTGCAAAAAATATGTTGCAGTTCTCAGTTGGGCAGAGTGCTTGCCACTGCCATTGGCTTCACTTCTACCCTGAAACCTACATATCTAAGTGCTTTATTTTGAGGTCATTCATGTTTGGAGATGGCAGGTCAAGCTCTCTTTTGTGACAAATATACAGGTGAGGCATCAAACTGAAACCATTTGAATGAGTCATCAAGTCTTCATTAATCTATTTTTAGGGACCTTTTTATTAGAGGTTTAAAGATATTGTTGTACAAGAAGAGGAGGTTCCTCAAGCACTGAAGTTACCAAACAAAGCAGAGTCTCAGATTAAATCAATGTTTAGGTGCCTTTGAGTATCTGGGTTTCTGTCCCTAGAACAAAGATCAAATAGATGGCGTATTGTTCCCAGCACAGAGGTTCCTAAACTGTCCTGGATCAACAATATGTTGATTAAATTAATTGCATCATACAGACAGTGCACTTAGAATAACATTCTTTCTTTAAGCTACACTCATCTGAGTGCAATAATACTTGTGATTCTTACAATTGATGGTATAATATTTTAAAAATTACTAACTCTTCTTTGACACTTTTGTCACATTGTTAGTTACCTTGGGATCATTCAGATATACTTTTTTCCCATCCTTATTCAAGTTGAAGTCCACTGGGAAGGGAAAATGAAGAGTTGAGAAATCAAAAGGATCTGAACGTAGATAAAAGAACATTTTCTTTTTAAGGTGAATTTCTTTTTGTCTTCTTTTTTTTTTTTAAGATCTTTACCACAGACTGATGTTCTCAAGCCACAGGCTATTGAACTTTCTAGTACAAAGATCCACCTGGTGTTGAATAATCACATACCACTGTTGTTTGATCTCTTCAACATGAAGCTTTTAAGTCAGACTGCTGAGACCATTGCCTATCATGCTGACCAATACTGCGTCACTTCTTCCTTGTACTTCCCTGCCAGTCTGCATTCATCTGGTACCTCTTGCCTTGCCTTACATTCAGTTATAAACTTTTTTGAGGCAGTGACTGTGTTTTGTGTTTGTACAATATATATATATGTCTGAAGTGATCTCCTAAGTATTACCACAGTGCAAATATTAATCAATAGTTGTATAAAATCATTTATATTAACTTAATTTACTGCTTCTTTTTTGCAAGAAAAAAAATGTATCATGCTCCTAGCATGGTACTTCAAGGTGATAGCTCTTCATTTGAAGGTAATTCCAATTATGAATATTTTAAATATAATAAAATAAGCTCTTTAAATATTCAGCTCTGTGACAGTTGGAATCAAAATGGTTTATTTTGTATGAGGAACTCTCAAAGATCAGTGACTTGAGAAATTCAAACACAGAACTTCTTTCATTACTATGTGATTCTGAAAAGTGAGTACAATGCAGAAAAGCAAAGAACCCAATATTTAGTAATCTCTCTTTCTTATCTAGTAAGGTTCCATAGGACTATCTTTCCTGACATATGCCTCATGCCCTTCATTCTGACTCTTCCAGAAATCGTGTAGTCACTTACCCAAGTACAATCCATATGTTAGAGAAAAGCCTCTCCTTGTTTCTGGAAAGAGCAAATATATGGTTAGATTCTAAAAGCACTGCAAATATATCTAATTGCTAATTGTGGCAGATCAGATTAGAACACATCAAGAGTTACTGTCTTTTAAAATGAGCTTAATCTGCTAGATAAAGCAAAATTATTAATTTATGTGCTACAAAAGGCTGAGAAGAATCCCTTCTCTTCAAATCATCTGCCACTCAGGGATTTCTCATCTGCACGTTATAAACACTCCACCAAATACATCTGGAATTTAGGATCCCAAAGGTTAATTATACCTGCAAAAAAAGAAATTATTTGTATACTGTCTGCAGAATTTCTAATTCAATTCTTCTATGGACATGACTATACAGCTGCATTAAGTGGAATTACAGCCAGAAGAATCTCTCCTAACCCACTTATTTTCAGTTAGAATAATTAGAAATATAAATATTCCGGCATTTGCTTTATTAATATGCACACTAAAGATTCTACTGGGATATATAAAAAGACTGAAGCTAAAGTGGGTAAGTCAATTTGCTGTAATTTTCTCTTTCACTTATTGCATATTCACTCTTTAAAAGGCTGTGGGTTTACAATCTGCATGAAAGCTCAAACCTGCAAACTGAATGTGAGATGTAGACTCAAATTGAGGATAAGCAGAAGTTGGCTTGTGTTGATGGAAAATATTACATTAAAGAGAAGTTTTTTGCAAAAGTTTTCACATCATCTACCTCTCTTATGCTTTCTTTCATATTCTTTTAATGTTCTCTAAAAGAATGGTACTGGGGCATCAGAACGTGGGTGGCCTTTCTATGTTCATAGATGCTCATATGCCTACACATTTCCTATTTATTATGCCTGAAAACTAACAGTTCCAATCAGGAAGAACATTTATCTGTGTGCAGAGATGGCTCCAGAGGGTGGCAACTGACACTGCATATTCTTAATGTATGCTTTTTATTCAAATGCACAATAACAAAAATTTAACTGGTATAGCATGACATTTCATCACGTAATCGTATTAAGGAAATAACTGCACATGTTCTCTCTTCCACCAAACATCCCCTGCACTATAAGAACCATTAATCAGTTGTAGAAGAATATCTTAGTAGAGTCATTAAGTATACTATTCATTTTTTCTGCAGCTACATGGTCTGTTCAAAAGGAAGGAGGCTTGGCTAGTGTTTCTATATCCTGGCAGTTACAACAGCTGAAGGTTGTTATTAGCAGTTAGAAAAACCGACCTAAGCTGTATATTGGGTGGGAAAAGAGTAAGACAAAAAGAAGGGAAATTGATGCAAAAAACCACTTAAAATTTTATTTGGACATTTTTCTCCTAACAGCTTCATTCATTCAATCCTCTATTTTTTCTTACTTTTTCTTTTAATACCATTATTTTTAAAATACCATTTAATTATATATTGTTTTAGCCACAGTCTTTCATTTCTGTCCTATAGTTCTTAAGCTATGGCATTAATTATTTATTTATAATTATAATTCAAAGCCATTTTGAGTCAGATACTTTATAACTTCGCAATGTAAAAAGGAGGCTGTTGATTTTTGTACTATCCAGGTGTATCAATGACTGGTAAAGTGGATACTAGTTATACTAAGTTAGAATAAATGGAACCCCAAATTAAACATGGCTTTCACGTCCTGTAGCTTCATCCATTTAAAAGGCAGATACTCGCTTATCTTCTGGACTCTCTCTACAGTCAGTGATACCTCTGGAAGGTGATTCACTCCACTGTAAGGTTCACATCTAAAATAGTCGCACATCATGAATCATGTTTTTTCCTCTCCATTGAGAAAACCTGGGTGACTGGATAGGTTGGTGCTTACGTTTTAGGTTGCTAAAATGAGGAGTGATGAATTTTACCTTCTTGATCTGAGCCCAGCAAGAATATAAAGACAATCCTTTGTATTACTATCTCTCATTTTTAAACAGGTACATAAAGGTAATTACATTATTGTTTTACTCCAATTGGCTTAGAATATCCAATTTGTTTTCCCTTTTTTTCTATCAGTCCCAATTTGTGCCAAAAGACAAACTGTGTGAAACATGGCTCGTGAAACATAATCTTTGTGACCTGATTTATGCCAAAAAACTAGTTACAAAATATTTTACTTTCATTTTTTCTAAGCAGTAAAGTCTGTGGAATGTAAAACTCGTACAAGATTGTTTTATTCTTGCACTTGGTGAGGTGAGGACATTTAGCTCTCTCACTGCTGTTCTGATACTCTTCCTATTCTCACCAGTCTTATTTGAGTTTATTAAATAGTTCAGTTCTTCAGCTTTTAAGAGTTTTCAGTTTGGAGAAAATGAGCATAAAGTTGCTGAATTAATGGCATCAAATTTTAAAATATCCTAGCTGTGTGATTAAACTATATGTTTCAACTCAATATAAATTAAGGGAGACAAAGAACAAAGGGCTTTGAAATGTTTAGTTTTGTCTTTAGCAATTCAGCTAGGGAAGAAGAACTTGCACTGCATATTGCTGCTTGGAAATGACACTTCGTAGTTGGCAGTAGCAGGCAGAATTCTTTTGCATTACCTCCAGCCAGTGAATAACAAACTCTTCAAACCAGCTAAGGTTGTTTTTTTTTTCCTTGTTTATGGCTCACTCATTATTTTATACAGTACTGGTGTGCATACAGGATCACCAGTTAATATATTTGATGACTAAATAGTACATTACAACCCTTACAATTCATATAATTGTAAACCCATCACTTTAGTAATATGAGCATAGCAAAATGGCATTTTAAAAGTAAGATGAGATATAAACAGCACCCACCCTCCTTGCTTATACTGCAGCAGTCAGCGCTTATTATTGTTCTGTGTAAAATGCTAAGAAAACAATCATTTCCAGGCTGGATAAAAGCAATGTAAATATCAGCAGGTGTATTTAGTGCTATTAACCTGGCTGTAAAGAGCTTATTTGCACAAAATGTTCAGGAAGACACTCTTATTACTTGGCAATGTTACTGGACCATAATCTTTAAACAAACCCTGAAATCACTAGCTAAAACCATAACTGTGTTGAAGTGGAAGCAAGTATGTATGCACAAGAGTGCTTAAAAGCCTGGTAAAACAACCTAAACAGGAGCAGGCATCTTTCTGCTGGTCAGTTATAATGAAAGTAACAAACCTACGCTGTGCAAAGTGGGTTTCTTCTGATGAAAGCTACAGTACTGAGTTTCTTGGAGACACAAATATATAGGTGCCTCTGGATACAACTCCATTTCACAGCAAGTCACTTCAGAACCTGAAACATAGCTGGAAATTGAAGAAGTGAAGTCAGATTCATCAGATAGCTATCGCTACAACTCTGAATTATTGATTGTCAAACTTATCTTTCTATAGTAATCAATAACAACTGGTTTGCAGATAAAATTTTTCACTGTCTGTATTTATACAGCTGGCTATAATTGAGTAACTGAGTCTTGTGTAAATCCACTGTTGCTACATAAGAAGTTCAGAGAGAACCAACAGAGAATACAGATAGAGAGCAACTGAGTTTTTTCAAAAAACATTGAACTGTGAGGCAATTATTTTTCTTGTTTGTTTATTTGTTTCCCTTGGAATGATCAGCTCGGTTATTAGTGGGCTAAAGTGAAGGAAAGAAACAAAAAGGAAAAAGAAACAACAAAAGAAGTATTGACTAAATAGGTACAAATTCCAGAACTTCTGGAAAAAATAGATGAAGATACCACTATGCTGAATAATGGAGAAATATATGTAACACTAATTACACCAACATGCTTATTGGCCATAACCAATAGGCAAATGAGTCAGCAACAGGGGGAAGACACAAGACACTGAACACAGATCTTTCCTCCCAGATGATAGAAATAAATCTTCACTTGGTATAAGCAACTCACAATTTTCCAGTTGGAATATTTTGATACTGAATTTTTTGAAGGTTAAAAAAGTTAAGAAAAGCTGAATAATTTGTGTTAAACATCAATCTTGAACTTGTTCATTTACACTTGAATAAGTAAGATACTTGAATAAACTATTCCTGACTCAATCCTAACTCAAATATAAAAAATGGTTGAAGTAGTAAGTGTGACTGAGTGATGATCTACCTTTTATCTTCTGTTTAAATATATCAGAATAGCATAAGGAATTATAAAAGTCCTAACAGTATGCAATTAAACTTTAGGGAGACAGTGGGAACTGTAAAATAGAATAAAAATGGATTAAGAAAAAGACATCTAAAATCAATTTATACTCAAACTACAATCCATTTAGATTGAACATTGAGACTAAACCTTGAGTCAAAACTTCAGTGTTACTGAGCACAAGAAAAAGGAAACCAGAAGCCAAGAAAAAAATAAAATGAATGGATGATGATGAGAAACCTGAGGTTTATATCTTGCTTCTGGAAAATAAAAAGGCAGCTGAGGGGAATACAGAGTACTTCAAACTGAAACCTGACACACCACACCCCCTCCCAAAAAAACCCCACCAAAACCAACCACAAAAACCCCTGAACTTGCAAACTGGAAACACATCTGTGAACATTAGATTTCATTCACTGTGCTTAGTATTTTTCTAATAAATAAAAAAATAATTTATGTTCGACATCTGTGTTCACAGAGAAGGATAGTTAAAGCAAGTCAATGCCCACTTCCAGCCAGATTTCTTCACTGTTGTATTTTTGTTTGAAGCTGTGTTGTCAGCTATAATTAAATCAATTATCAGACAGCTGCAAATAATGATGGAAAACCTGCAAAACTTCATAAGTTGACCCTTATAAATGGCTTAAAGTTGTTAGTTACCTGATAGCTTCAAGCATTTTAATCTACAAGACTTGACCATGAATTTTACAAGAGCAAGTAATTTTGCAATAGTTGAAGCAATAGAGTATTTAATGGAAATCATAGCCAAGATCTTCAGTTTCTCTGAGTAATGGATTTTGAACTCCAACCTGAGATGTTGAAAATGGATTTTTCTTTTTTTCTTTTTTCCCCAACTAATAAACAAACAAAAAGATATCTTGGGTTAAGACCTGAAAACTAATGCATCTAAATTATTAGAACCATTAAAAAAGCCTTTTACCTAATGAGAGGTAACATTTACTTCAACAACAGGTAAATGCAAAGGCACAGAACATAGAATTATTTTTGTCATCAGCAAACATAAGAGGAACCTGCAAAAAGGCAGATCCTTGTCCTTCCTTAGGAATCAAGTAGAACATCTTAAGGTCAAAGTTGCTTAAAAAGATATGGTTAAGATGTTGTTACATCTTGACCCTCAGTACACCCAATTCTTCAAAATACCAGGAGATAATTTTGACATACAATTACCTACAAGAGCTTGTTCAAGCAGTTAAATGTAGTTAGAAGCCATTTTCTGTCATTAAAGCATCCACACTTCTGATTTCAGGATGAATTTGGAAAATAAAACCTCTGTGAAATGGTAGAAGCTAAAAGGATATTTTGGAATCTCAGTCAAACTTTTGCTAGAATTTAATTTTACAAGGAGCTGACACTTACCTGAACAGATTTCATCTGTCTTTAAGCTGCAAGGATATTTTTGTGCAGTCTAATGTGCTTCCTTCACTGCTATTCTTTCCCTTCACTGACAAACAAACCATTAATTTTTTAATGCCTGATGCAGAGCTATTGCATCAGAAAAGGAAAAGAAAAATGACACATAGTAGGACATTTCTATTAGAAGTGGACTCAAGATGGAAGGATTGAACCTGATCTGAAACCTATTTTGGTATGTTTTTGCCAGATTAGGGCTTTTGTATGAGAGCCTTTGACTGGCTCATATCTACATCCCCCCAGTGTTCAGAAAAGAGAAGCTAAAAAAGACAGATTGCAGGTAAGAAAGATGCGTATAGAGGAAAATTAGGGAAATAATAGGTTTATTTCCTCTATCTATAGTAAATAAACCCTTCTGACCTTCTCTGTTTAAAATTTCTGTGATATTCTTCTCTGCATGCAGAAATCTGCTTCCAGCCAATCATATGTAGCAGATGCACTTATCCTGGTAAGATTTACTGATATTCTAAGAAAGAACTGTGAAAGGATTAATTTTTACTTAAGTATTTGTTCTAGTCAATTACACTTTGGCATGTTTGGAATTATTATCAATGTTTTTACCAAATCAAGTCCAATATTGAGCTAGTAAGAAATAAGGTATAATATTTTGGCTTTCCTGCTTAAAAACACCATGTTGATTCTGAGTGGTAACATACAAGAATTCATTTTTGAAAGGGTCATATCTTTGTGGTACCAAGGCAATTAGTTTTACCACTTAACATAGCTAAGCACATGACTATACAAAGAAGCTAGAGAATTTGTCAGTTGCTTTAACCAAACCCCTTCAGTAAAGATGACACAGCCTTTAGGTACAATATTTGCATATATATTTTGTTGTCTCAAAAATGTGAATTTCTTGTTTTGTAGAATAGAAGGAAGAATAAACAATCTGCATTTCCAAGTTTGGCCCATTCTGGCAATGGAAATGAGATTTGCAGTGTACCTGTTCAAAATGAGATCTTTTTGTCTTTCACTGTGACATTAAACTGATGCACAAAGGCATGATTATAAATAAAAGTTTTTATGGCTGTTGTTTTCTTCAGGTCGAGTGGAATCTTTATGTTAAACAAATACACCTGTAATACACATGAAATGGGACTCAGAGGGGACCAGTAGGTTGCCAAGGTCTCCCATTAAGGCAGCAAGAGCAACATGAGTAGTATCTGAAAAGCAACTACTGCTCTAAGTGTTAAACTCAAGTATTTTAAAAAAAAATAATAATAATGAAAATTAGGTTGGAGTAATTACTGAAACTTTGTAGAGATCTGAACAAAAGCCTCTCCTCAGGTAGGTATGCAAAATCTAAGTTCTAGTGGCCAGGGGCAATGAAATAACTCATATAATTTTGGCTTCTGATAAGAACAAACCAGGTAAAACCAATTTCATTTCCTCTGTGGCAGAAAAACAATCTCTGACGAAAAGTGGAAGAAGTATATGTAATATATACATTCATAAACTTTTGTTTTTTTCTTAATGATGATTTCATAAACAAGGTAGAGACAGGCTATTGATAAGAAAGCATTAAGCTGGATGGAAAACTTGTTTGAAAAAGAAGATTTTGATACAAAATAAAATAAAAGTTATTTACAGCTCATTATGAAATTGGAGTCAGTTATCTGATGATGACCACAGAGATTTGTCTTGTACCAATACCATTATTGTTATTAACAAATTTTGACAAACAGATTTTCAACAACATCTGTACAGAAGGTGTTGCAAACAGATCGGAGAACAACTTAAACAATTCAGAAACACTGTCCAACCTCCAAAATATTAAATAAAATGAAGAATAAGAATTATGAGATATCAAGAAAAAAATTTAAAAAATCTCATCTACGGAAAGTACAAGAAAAAGTCTAGAGAGGACTGAAAGGGATAATGCTAAAATGATGGGTCCAAAGGTCCACCTAACTTACCATTCTGTATCTAAGACTAGCCAATAAGAACTGCTTAGGAAAGACTATATGAAGCAGAATAAGATGGACTGACCCCTCCCTAGTATATTCTCTGACATTTTTATATTAAAACAGTCTTACAGTGTGTAAAAGACAGCTTCACAAAAGAAATGAATGTAATGTTCTCAGCATCAGCTATGGATCCAACCTTAAAATCTGTGGCACAAGCCTCAAGTTACAGATTTGGGGTAAATGCCAAAAAGAAACTTTTAATAGAGTTCAGGGAAGTTTCAAATCACTATCAGGAGAGATTTCTGTAACAGTAGGTTAGACAAATGTTTATGAGTGATCATAGCTGATCCTGGAATGAGTCAGGGCATGAATCAAATAAGCTCTTGAGATCTCTTTCAGACATATTTTCTATGATTCCATATCTTCCCAGTCATCTTCCAACCATCTTCCAGGTGTTTTTTGTTTCTTTGGCAGAAAATGTATAATGTGTTTTATGAATAAACCATGTGCAATGTTTGGCTGAGGAAGATGAAGTGAAGAGGTCACAGCTCTTCTCAGGTGGAATATGATTCAGCAGTACAAAACCAGAAAAGACTGAAAATAAAAAGGTTTGTTCAGAAAACTAGATGAACTTTAATATCTGTCCTGGAGATGACACTTGAATTTGAAAAAAATGAATGAAGCCCTAAGGGGAATTAAATGAGAATTCAGACTTCACATGGGAACATATCACAGTAGTATCCCAGTGCAAATTTTGAAGAAAAATATTGTTTTCATACAATAAAAGAGAATTTTCTTCTCTCCATTATTCAGCACAGCTCCATGTATTTTATTATCTTCTTTCACCTACTATGTTAGTAAAATTTCTCCATTTTTTTTACCATGCTGGCGTTTCATACTCTCAGATGTAGGACCAGACATTGTACATTTCTCCTGCATGTAGTTCTTGCTAATAATTGAATCTTTAGCTATTAAATTAGAAATAATTTGTGTACAGGAAGTCAGCTAAACACAATTGTATTCATCACGTCACAATTATATCATAGGTAGTACCTAAAGCACCACTAAAAATATGCAACAAAACATAAGCTGAAACTACTAAAGCATTATATAGGATTTTTCTTGAGCAACTGGCACCCAGCCAGACAGCATACTTACAAACTTCTCAATCTTCTTGTATCGAATAAAATTAAAAAAAAAAAAAAAAAGTAAGTGAACATTTCGGTTAGAGGTGATTAGTTCTCCTTTACAATTCCATAAAAAAAAAAAATGTTGTGGAATAGTAGCGTCCCTTGTCTCTCATTACTTCTATAATTTTTTTTTCTCACTCCCATAATTATGGAAAATCTTATGCCAGAAACAGTGAACTAAACCCCACCTTGACTTTTGTACATTGATATTAATCAACGCTAATCAGGGTTGTCCCTGTAGCACATAGCAACATAATAGTTTTTCTAAACACAAGTACACCCTATAGGTCTTAATTCATTCTTTTAGAGGCACTGACATGTTGAGGTTCAACTAGTTATGCTTTTTTCAGTTTGATTTCTACAAATTGAAATTTTATAACTAACTGAAAAAATCCCATGTTTACCTTAATTGATCTTGTCCATTTTTGCTTTGCTTTCCCCATGAGGATAATTTTTTTTTGTGATCTCATAATTCATGAAGTACAGTCATTAGTGAAAACAGCTTCTTGACATATTTTTTTTTCTTCCATGTCTATGATCTACTTTGTGTGTCCACCAGTCCTTAGCCAGCAGACAAGTAGCACAGGATTAGCCCTTTCTCAGATATCTTACAGAAGCAACTTGTTGCATATGATGTTTCTTCAAACAAGCAGTATGTGTTACAAGAGTCTCAATATTGATCTTATGGTGACGTATTAGTGCAGGATTATACTTGCTTTTCTGAAACATGGTTTCAAAGTTATTTGTGCTATTCTTCTTTCTATGGAGCCAGTTTATATTGCAAAGTATGAGGAAATTCATGGTAAGTAGGACTACAGATCTTCCATGTCTAATATTAAGCATTACCTACTCAAATTTACTATCATATATCATTATCCTATGTGTTAGATACTGAGCAACAGAAAGATTTGAGTGTTTTTGAAAATGTATCTATTTGATTGTAAAGAGTGGTTTTGCTTCACAAAATGCTTTGAAGAGGTTACAACTATATTTTTTCTTTTTTTTGGTAGCAAGTTCATACATTTACCTTGATTGTCTATTGTAGTTTTGAATATTGTTTAACTTTATTCTATAAATATTTTTTCAGTGAGATGGCTGCAATATAAGTGTAAGTGAAACACCCTCTGTTGGTTTCAGAGAAATCTGGAGAGGCTCACACTATGCTCTGTACCAAGAGCTCAGACGTCACTTTCCATGGAACTTATGACAAGGTGGTGGAAAATTTTAGCCATATTTTGGCTGTTAAATCAAGGGAAAAGATTAACATTGCCAAAAACAATTCCCTCTGTATTTCTTTACCTCAGTTATCTACAGCATTCTGCCTGTTATCTGTTTTCTCTCCTCATTGTTCTGATTGGCAAGGGAAGTACAGGTCACTCTGCAGTGGCACCTGAACGCAGCTGCACAGGCTGCTCCTTGTAATGGCGAGCTTATTACACAATAGCGAGAAATCAAAATGCACATTTCCTGGCAGGCTGAAAGGTATCACTTTCAACAGAAGGGTAACTAATGCAAAGGGGAAAAAGAATCTTTCACATTCACAGCTCTTTGTAAAAGGAACTATTGCATAAGTTGTGTCTGTGGCAAAATATGTTGAGGTCTGATTAATAAGGAAGCTGACACAATGAGAGGAAAAATGTTTTAGTGGTTACAAAAAGTGTTCTGATCAAATGAAATTCAAGCCCCATCAATAATGGCTTGAAAGAGACTACTTCACTGCCTGCACCAAATGTGTCTGTTTTTTGAAGACTGCTTAGGTAAAAGTGAATTACACTGCTCATGCATTTAATGCTATATTTTTCTATGTATCACTTGGTATAGATTACAACAGTGGACTGAAAACACATAGTGATCTGAGGTATACTTATTATAATTTTCTGGCTAGACAATATGAATTTATTTCCCAGGCAGTTGGTATCTATGGAATAAGAGAGGCAGAAAATTATTTCTGCAAATTGGAATTGATGAAATGTCTTTTTCCAAGGCACGCATGCAAGTAATTACTGATTAAATTATGTGTTAAAATAAATAAGGTGAATTATTTACTTACTGCTTTTGTATTTTTTTGTGGGTTCACTTATACTTTATAGCCAGACTGAGTGACATGCTTCACTCCTGAGTATTTATAATCATTCTGTTTAATTGAGCTGTCAATTGCTTGAAGAAATACACCACAAACATCTTCTAAAAAACATCCAAAGATTGGAATTTAACTGAAAGATCCTATTTCAGAAACAAATGGAGAATTATATTAAGAGTTTTGTGAGGCAATTTTTGCAATGTAGCAAAATCAGATAGGTTGAAATAGAAGTACATAAGTTCTTGTGCAGTTATGGTGGTTTTCATTTAACATTCTCCAAAGCAAATCTGACTTCATTTTGACTTTCCCATAAGGTAAAAAACAGATTTGTCTGAGGCTCATTATGTCTTCTCAAAACTGTCATTTTTAAAGATATGTAAACTACAACTGTAAAACTATTTGTTGATCTTTCGCAAGTCTTCATTCATATTTAGAGCTGGTCTCCCAAGGAAAATTCCTTGAGATTTTTACTTGTCCAGACATTTCTTGTTGTACATTTTTCAACCTTTTTTATCAGCTTAGTTTTGTAATGTAAGCAGGACCCAGAAGCTAAAGATGCTAAGAGAAATCTTATTTCCTTCTAAGTCCAGAATGGATCATTATAGGAAACTCTTGAGATTTTCCAGATAGACAAGTTTCAGAGGTAATATAAAGAAAATAGTATCAAGAAAATCTCTTCTGTGCTTAACTACTCCAATAACATAAGTGAGCAATTGGCCTGAAGATCCAGGTCCACCACGAAATGAATGGTTTCCCATTTATATCAGAATCAAAACTGATGTGCTTATCTTGGTCATTACATCTGCTTACGGATGCTGGAGAGAGGGTAGACGGGCAAGTGACACAAGTAGATTTTAAGCCTCAGAGTGAGAATGCTCTCATGAAACGATATTGCAGTATGCTTTCAGAGGTTATATGAAAATCATTTAATCATTTAGTCTGACTTTCCTTTTCCTTTTTTACATTATCTTTTCAGAAAATTTTTGTTGGGATAAAAAAAATTGAACACCTTCAGTGTTATTATTTCTTTCATTTGCCTCACATGACTCTTATCCCTTCCTTGCTGTCTTACTTGAGGCTTGAAAAAAGTAAAACTAAACTTAAAAATTATATACGTGTAGTTTATGAACAATAAATTTCCTTTCATTTTTTTACAGTTGCTTTCTGCTTCTCACACACACCCTTGCCTCACATATTCCTTTATATTCAGGAGGAAATAACATACTGTCCTAGAAAGTTCCAGGTTAGCATGAGCATTTCAGCTTTTAAAGTATTGCTTTACATACTTCTTCACAGATTGTTAAGTTTTTCAGTTGCATTGGATCAGAGTCTATCAGGAAAATGCTTCATGTGAAGGACATGGCTGGGAATTCTGTTCTAGCTTGTCACCTAAAATTAGGTGTCTACGATGTGAGCTGGTGCCTAATTTCCCTTAAAGTTAATACAGCACTAGGGCTTGATGAAGTTGCCTAGGCCTACCATCTCAGGTGTGCTAGAGTTTGCAGTTCCAGCTGCCACCTGAAGGACATTCCCCTTTAGGTTCTGCAACTTGCCGATGCTGGCCTCATCAAGACAACTCACATCCTAGGGCATCTGAGATGGCACTATAGCTGGAAACCTGTGTTCAGGCTACACAATCAACATCCTAAACAATACAGCCAGTATAGTCTTGAAACTGTTTAGCTAACTAATCCTTGTTCTGTGTTTTGTTCAGTAGATCTCCTTTAATAGAAGCTTAGGCATATCAATATACATGCAAACATCTACTTTTATATGTCTTCATTGAAATCTGATTCACATCCAGATTATTTGTCAAATATCAAATTTAAGAGACCTTACTGTGCCTCTTGTTTTCCTTTTAAAAGTTAAAATTAAATCCTTGAGAGATCAATATGTGGTTTCTGTATGGGGTAGAAATACAAAACTCATTTGCACCTCAAGAGGTAATTTGTGTAGTTGCGACACATCACCGCAGAAAGGTACATCTCACATATCTTTAGTTTAACTAGCTCTTCTTAGGAATTGAGGTACATTGAGAAAATATGTCTGTCTACAAATAGCTAAAGAGCCTTCTTTTGCCCACAAAGAAGACTTTAGCTTGCAGTTTCTCAACTCTTTTATCTTGTAATGAGAGAAGAAGAATCAGGTCATTCCATGGGACTTCAAGAAATTAGGAACAGAGAGTTGGAGGGATCCATTCCTGAAAATCTTACAATCTGATTACATAGGCAAAGATACTAAGCTGGAATGATTTAACAAGCTTTCTAAAATAGTATACAATTGCAACAGGATTTTTCCAGTAAAAGTATTGAAATTAAACCTCCTATAGCTGAATCAAAACATTTAAAAATTTAGATTTAACGTTTCCCCCATTTAAACGATGAACTTTTCCCTCTTCAAATTCTTACCAGTTGTGGCTAGCTGAAGTAAAATAATGAACAAAATGAATAGAAATTAATATTAATCTTCTTTTAATCATAAGACAAAATGTTTGGCTTAATCCTTAAATTTGGAGAATACTTAAAAGTGTACAAAGGCTCATGGATCAGCACTGAAGCTTGATTAGTTGAGCATTCAAATCGGCAAAGCATCCAGGCAGACTGTCTAAAACTGTAGAGTGCATGTAACAGTTCATGTCTCAGACTCTTACAAAGTGATGTGCAATAGACTGAGAGAAAAATTTAAGTTTACCATCTTGCAGAGATGATTTCCACAAGGTTCAAACTGGAGATAAAATAGATTTAAGGGGTATCCTGAACAGACACTAGTTGATCATTGAGTTAATTGGAAGTGATGAAGCTATTTTATGTGGTAGAAAAACTAATCAAGATTTATTAACCTCAGGTAACAAACCCATTTGAGAGGGCTCTGGAGAAGTAGGATAATCTGATTTGATCATTTCTTGGACAGGAAGACTATCACTCACAACAAATGTCCTGCTCACAGTTCTCATTTGTGTTCCACATTGTATTTGTTGCAGGTTTGTAGAAGTTCTGTGATGTGTCAAACTCCACTCCTTCATCTGGACAATGTAATTCTCAAATAAACAAACTTACAATGAACAGTTTTAACCTAACTCCATCATTAGAGAACAGGCATATTAGACTATTCATATTTATCAGACTTCTCATATCCTCTCATCGTTGTTAATGATGTGTAACATTCTAATTGCTTACACATACAGGATTAGTGAAAAGCCAATTACAAAAATAGTTCCAGAGATACTTCCAAAAGACTGCCACTCTCCAGGCCTTTTTCAAAAGGTGTCTCTGACATAACTGACTCTAACCTATGAGTTCCTGTTCCTTTCATCTGAAGAGAAGTGGCTATTTCTTTATCATAGCACACTGTTGCCCTTGATCTTTAAATACTACAAGGAGATAAAAAATGTAGCCACTCAACTCTGTTCTACTGTCCAGCTCTCATATTACTATTTTTTTTAATGTGGTTTATCTGTTCAGTTGCATTAGATGACTTCTGGAAGTACTTTAGACTTCAAGTAGCTTTTTGCTGCTGTTTTTGCCATAAGCTTATAGCTTCCTGTTAGCCTTCAGATCTCCCTCTAAAACCACAGATATTTGGATAATTCTATAGCCACTACAACGGAAGACACAGACAAACAGCAATGAATGGATTGAAGGATCAGCAAGATAACGCGACTTAGCTCAGTGAAAAGTTCCTCACTGACACCATAATACAGCTCTAGACAATAGTAATTTTTATCTTCAATATTTCAATATCTAAAATAACTATTTCAAATTAGGTTCAAGGACAAGTATGAGACAAAATTCAAGAAAGGGGAAAATTAGGAGGGCTTTCACATTTCCTGATGATTTACCCTGGTTATCAAGATCTTCCACACTAATTTAGTGCTTTCCATATTATTAAATCTATCTTGAATGTACGATTACCTGAACTACTAGTTATCAACAATATTAAGAAATTAACCTTGTTACTTCCACAGTGCACTGACTGGTTTTCAGACAGAAAAGGCAGTCGTCTTCTACAGACCCTGTAGACGGCAGGGTCTACAGACAGACAATCTGCACATATTTTACACTGCCACAGGTAGAGTTAATTAGTTCTGCAGAGTTTTATGGTGATATGGGTAGACTTTCTAAATGTAGTTTAAATCTAAGTGGTATTATTATTATTACTACGATTTCAGTCATCCATGCAATGACATGTTACACTATTGAGCCTGAGGTGTGTTCATACAGTGTGAGATTGGTCTCAGTGTATACATTGAGTATCCCCTAACTTTATCCACTTTTCCATGAGTTGTTTGCTGATGCTTTAAAATTTTAAATTCTTAAATCCTTATCAGATTGACTTGCAAACTGTGAACATGACTGTTAGGCTCTTACATAAACGTTCTTGGCAGCTCCTAACAAAATCCCTTTGTGTGAATGTTTATCTTCTTGGAGATGGTATGCACAAGCCATAAATTACAGTATGATTTTTATTTTCTGCATAGCCCACTGTGCTTTTTTTTTTGGAAAAAAATCTGTTGTTGTTTATAGTTTCCTTATAGAATTGCAAAACCTCTTTATGGAGTCAAGTTATATTACGAAAAAATAGAGAGTTATAGCCAAAAGGTTGGACTTAGGAAGTCGAAAGAAGAGATTGAGTCTAGTTTATCTCGCACTGAAGCTAGTGAGCCTTTGCATTGA
This sequence comes from Aptenodytes patagonicus, assembly GCF_965638725.1. Lineage (NCBI taxonomy): Eukaryota > Metazoa > Chordata > Aves > Sphenisciformes > Spheniscidae > Aptenodytes > Aptenodytes patagonicus. Next base: position 47,527,352 of record NC_134949.1, read on the forward strand.
TTTACTGAAGCCCTGGACCCAACTTTTAAGTTGGGGAGCTAAAGGAATGCATTTCCAAACAGCAGATGCTGCAGCATACACACACACAGACACACACTCACACATACTGGATCTTTTTTTTACATTTACTGAATTAAAAAGATGTTCCATAGCTAGAAACTTTGAAAGCAAGACTTGGGATATAACAAGTTCAGGAGAAAGCACTAAAAAACACATACAATCAGATACATGGAGGACAAAGTGAAACTAGCAGATTAGTTTATCAAGAAAGAGACAGAAAGAGCTGCCAAAACACAAGTGAAAACAAGACTTGAGGAATCAGTCAGGGATGAAAGATATGGGGAGCGTCATAAGTCTTTGATTAGCATTTTTAATAAGGAATTTCTTCTGTGTTGTGAAACATATTGTAATTTGTATAAATTTAAATAAATTTGATATTTTTCTCTCAAGCAGAACTGTTGAAAAATACAGCCACAAAAATCAGGATTGATAAATTCGAAGAGTGGCTTTTTGTAACAAGGCTATACATCTCATACTTGGGGCTTATCTTCAATTTACACTTATACAAATTAGAAAATATTATTTGAAGTACTGAGAAGACACTGGCTGACCCCTATTATTCTGAAGCTTTCTTAATAAACATCATGGTCTCATCTAGATTTAAAGATCATTCTAATACATCATACACCTTTTGTTCAGTATTAAAAACTGTAATTTAATATCAACTTAGAGACAGACACATAAATCAAATATTAGAGAGGTGAAAACCTAATTAATACCATCTCTTGCTCATAACTTCTCTTATTGTAAGTGAAGTTATGAGCAATTGTTTACACAAATTAAATTCCTGTTCATTTTAATAAGATGAATTTACAGCTTCAAAATTATAGCCTCTCTTTCCAGTATTTAATTTGTGGAAATCTCTTTCATCATTATATAAGCACATAGATTTTATATGAAGCTTTTGAAGAATAACATTTGGATCTTGGAGAATAAATGTATAATAATCTTATTTAAAAGTGAGTTGCAGAAGCTAATAAAAAAAATGTGGAAATAAACCAATTGATTATTATAATAACTAAGATGGCCCACTGATATCTGATTACGAGCCCACATAACTGTCTCTGTTGCCTCAGTATTAAATAAAAATGAAATTCTACATTATAAAACTGGTATTTTCAGTTGTTGAAGGTTGTGATTATAGCCATAATAACTAGTACAGTCATTCCACTGTACAATCTAATTCCAGCCGTAGCTAAACCAAGAATTACTCGATTAATTTTTTAGACATCAAAAAAATGTTTGGAATAACCTTTTTGGCAAGAAATTTTTAAACATTTTTTACAAATAGAATTTCTGAAAACCTAATTTTGAACAGTCTGAACTTCCTTAAATGTGTTTTTTAAAAAAGATGTCAGTACAGAAAAGATAGTGCTGTAAGTCAAGGTTAGCCAAGTTAAGCATGTACTTAACTTTAAGCATGTGAGTAGTCCTGACAGATAATTATTAATTCTCTAATAAATTAGCTTTGATACACCACAATTTCTACTATCTGTGGTGAATTATAAGAACTTTACACTGGAAAAGAAAAAAGGGAAAGGCACTGCTGGACACAGCCATAGATTTCAGATGATCATCTTACCAGCTTGTACACTTCAGAGAGGAACACTAAAGCTGCAACAAAAGTGATGATCACAACATGAGTGGTTGAAAAATTATTCCAGGTGGCTGGAGAACACAACAGTGAGACAACAAATAGCTGAATAAGAGGAACAGTAGCACATTCATACTGCCACAAGTTCAAGTGTTTGATTATTCAGTTTCTCAGCTGGCATAAATATTTGAGGCATAAAAATGAGAAAGTTAAAATAACGTGAGACAAGCCATGGGTAAATTTTTGTTCAATTTAATTTTGAAATTGAAAGAAAAAACATTTCCTTAATTCCAAAATTAATCTTTTATTTTTCACATTTTCCCATCTTTCTCATCTGTTGATGAATAACTTCAGTTCACCTGAACCAATATTTTGTAGTGAGCCTGAAGTACTACTGAATTTTTTCAGCCAGCCTTAGTTTGAAAATATCAGATAAAATGACTGATGAATATCAGAAAAGCTCTCTTCAAACCCATCATTTTACTGCTTGGTTTCCACTCGGTCTATTGTACCATATAGCCAGTGATATTTATTATCTCATGGCTGTATGTGCCTGCGGCTTGGAGTTACGCACTGTCTCCACTACAGTGTGAACACAACAACACAACAGGTTGGCAGCAGGTTCCCTGAAAAAGTGCACTTCAACGGAGAATATGATGTTGAAGAGTAGATTCAGAGCTACTAAACAGCACAGCACTGACCAGTTATGGTTACCTTTTCCCTTTTTGAACCTGTCTTAGATGTTAGCATCAGCTATTTTTTAGTAAGGTGCTGGGGTTTTTTTAAAGACATTATTTCCTTGACAGTATATGCAGATGCATCTTTCTATGCATCTAGAGTGCACAGAAATAATATTCATTGGAATTTCCCTTAATTTTTGAGAGAAAGTCAAAATGGTAGAAATTTACTTTTTCAGACTTATGAAATGGTGCAAGTCTGGACTATAGTAAACCACATTTTCCTATTTCCTCACAAGCATAAAACTCCAAATACATTAACGTCAATTTGCACTGTGTGCCAAGTGCTTCATTAGCTTGTGCAGTCATCCTTTGCGGGGTCAGCTGTTCATGCCTCCAGCTTCCTGTGCTTACTATAGGAAGTAGGTGAACTTCCTTTTCCTGGTGTTTTCCTGTAGAACTATAGCACCAGAGTAGGGCAGTCAGGCTGGTTTTCACACATCGCAGGCATGAAACTCTGCTGTTGTCTGGCCTGTCCAAACTACAAACTATCCTCACAACCTGTGCCCATGAACTTCATGAAGTTTCTGGTTAACCAATTCGTCTCCCTAAACCTGTAAAATGACAGAACGGTGTATTTTGCAGGTCAGACTTATCCATACACATACTCTTCATAGGTCTGGCATAGTTTGGCAAGATCATATATTTATATCCTGCTACTTTTTTATTCTGTCTTTCATTAGAAGGACAATAAATACTGTCTTCAAAAATTCTATTACTGAAAGCTTTCTGGGTGACTTGAAAGCATTACCAAATAGCGTGTACTAACTTGACTCCAGGACACTATAGACACATGAATAATCTAATATCATCCCAGTACTGAAGGACTGAAGCAAGTTCATCTTACTGTTTGCAGGAATATGTAGGAATTTTCTGAACTTTCTGCTGATCATTCCAAGGGGGCTTAATTAAGGATTGATTATCTGCACTGAGGGATTACAGTGATCTGGAAGTAAGCATCCTCAGTGTTCACTTCTTCAAGTGTATTGCAACATATCTGCAGTCTCTGCAATTTCTTTAGGAAAAGATGACACTTTTCAGAATGGCAAGCATCCTTTGACCTACATATAGTACTATCTTAATTCATTTTTTCCTGTGTTTTAAATGAGTTCTCTTAATGTTATCATTTCAAATCATCCACAATGGGGGCTTCTAATTTCTCACACCAGGATGAAAACAAATAGTCTGCAGTGAGTGTCACAATTTAGTATGTCACTATTTGCATTTGAAGGAACATGTCAGTGAAATTGCCAGCCATGTCCACTGCAAGTTCAAGTGGTCACATCCCACCTTTCTGCCTCCAGTAAAGGGTACTGCATGTTCTCAGAAAGGAAGCACCTGTTAGGAAACGCCTCTCCCTTTTTCAGTCCTTTGAGATCCCTAGTAACAGGCCTTTGGGAAAGGTCATATATCTCATTAGGTTTATCAAATTTAGCCAGGAGTGACTTTTAAATAGATGATAGATGCTGTCTGTTGTTTAAAAATAGAAGGAAAAAAAACCAGAGGAATGCCATGCATACAATAATGTCCTTAAATTTAAAGCTTTGGAAGTCATCATGTCTACCATATTTAAAAATCAGTGAGCATACACAATGTACAGCTTCCAGTTTACAGTCTTTTCTTAAACTGTTAGATTTCCCATCTTTTTCTTCTTCCAGAAAACGTTGGAGCTGTTCAGGCACAGCAAACACTTATTTCACACCCTTACTATAGAACCAAAACTTCACAGAAACATTAGGTAAGAGGAAATAATGATCTCAGCTGATAACTGAATTCATATACAAAGGCCAATAAATGCCTTTATTAAACAGAACAACTCACTTTAATGCCCCAAATCACACACAATTATGTTTTTTCTATCTCCTGTGCTATACTGCACCCTCCCCTATATGAGATATTTCTTCTGGAGCGATGAAAGCTTTTTGAGTAGATTAGTCAATTTTTCGTAAGTTCGACTTTTGGACAATCTTAAGAAAAGCTTCTGTGAACTCTGGTTATACCAGTATCATCATCTATTTTGTCATCTTATTCCCTAATTCTTAAGGAAGTACTCAAATGTAATAAAGTGCAAGTAGCCCAGTGATGGATTTTTGCTACCAGCTCCTCACTGTCATTAGCTGAAAACGTAATGCCCTTAGCAGTTAAAGGGGTAGCACTGCATGGTCAGTCCAGAGCTGCGCATAAGCTTCTAACCCCCCTGCCACTGCAGATATTCAGCAGAACATCTGAGCTTAACTGATTTCAGAGCCAAGCAGTGTGAGTGCTGAACTTTGCCATCAGGGACTTATTGGTACTGAGGTGGCTACACATTTGGGTAGAAACACGTCCAAAGACTGGTGGTGATTACTCAATAAATACGTCAGAAAAAGGAAGAATTAAATATGTAGTGAGGAACATTATAAAGCACTTCTGAAAGAATATAACTAGTTTAATGCAAAAATGTAAATCATTGCCATCATTCAAAGGCATAAAGATACACTTTAATCAAATGATCTTTTCTAAGTAGCAAGCTGCTGAAAAACATGTATGCTTGGTACCTAAAAAGATGAGCAAAACTGCAAGAAACTCACACAGCTCTTTGTTATAAGGCAAACTTCTGAGAAAGATGCTGTGCTGGGAAGTCTAACTGGCACTATGTTCATAGTCATAGGAGAGTTGTATGTAGAGGAAACATCTCCTAAACTAAATTCTCATTAGGAAAAGGCTGAAAATGCAAGCACACAGCTGTGTTTCAAAATCATGTTATTCAAGTATGTTAGAATTACATTTTCTGTCCTTTGGTGATATCAGAAAACTAGAAAATGAAACAATTGTTGAAGCATCAATGAAGTATCTTAACTTTGAGTCACTGATATGAAAATCCACTGATTTCCCTTTTCCCAGACATAGAGTATGGAACATAAGTATCACTTAAGAGTAAGCTAAAAAAATGTGTTTATTTTAAAACTTTGACTTTGTTACATTGTCATTTCTCTTTAGCCACTATGATTTGTCCTTACCCATGAGACATGCTACCACTCTGGGAAATGGCACTAGAAGAATTAGTTGTTGTAAGAAATCAAAGGGCCGCATCTGAGCCACACCAAGAACAACCTGCATGTTACTAAGGCCCCTTTAAAACTGAGTGGGGATAGGAAATGGTTGCCATCAGCATGATTTTTTTTTTTTAAATCTGATGTTTGTAAAATTATACAAAATCTGCTTTAGATGACAGAAAAAGCTGTAAGCACCAGAAGCACAGCAAGCACTGTGGTGTGCCAGGGCTGCAAGCTCTAATGATATGAAGCTTTTCATTATAGACAGCTATTTTGTCAGATTATAGATGAAGCTCATGAGCTTTGTTTGAGAAATGCAACCTGAAGTCATGACTTTTTATTTCCTAACATTTGAGTCCTGGGGTTTTCTAAGGCATGAAGTGACTGCGCACAAGACTCACAGGCCTGTGCACGTTGGTCTCCCTCTTTGGCTACATTCCATTTCATGAATTCTGTAGGCACACAATTATCTCCATTAGAGGAACACACGAGGAAAGATAAAGAGTAACTTCTCTGCAGAAAAGAAAGAAACAGAAAAATTGCATCTGGAAGAAAACAGTCATCCACCAGGTTGTGTCAGGGTTACTGAGCTTTAAGAATGAGACCACTGACTAGTCAATATGTTATTTACTAGTTGTTAAATACAGGAAAAAAGTTTTTCCCCCTTAATGTTAACTGTCAAGGCACTTGTTACCAGTAGATAACCAGTATGTTATTATTGTTACCTTTTTGATGTTACCTTTCTGTTACCTAATGTTACCTTTCTGATCAGCTTCTTAGGTTTCATTAGTTGGTACAGAACAGAAACTTAATTCAAAAAGAAAATGCAAAAGCACCTGCTAAAAACTGCTTTTTCATTCCATAGTATGTTTTAGAGAAATATGTAATAAATTTCAGGCACCTTGCTTGGGCTTTTCTTTCTGGGTACTCAAAAAGTCTGCTTCTGTTTATACTACAATGACTGTTTAAATTATTTTTGCAGCCTTTCATGAAGAAGCCTTTCATCAGCAAAAATACAAACCAAGGAACTTTAAATGTATAAAATATCCTTTAGCTACTGGAGTGATTTATAGCCTTCTACTATTAACCCCCCTGAGAGATTCTTAGACTTTCTGTACTTCTGGGTTTAAATCAAAATTCAACTGAAATGTATCCATGCAATATGTTAACAACCCATCAAGCAACCCATATTTAAGCAATTAAATCTTTCCACAACGAATCCAGTCATATAACTCCTACTGCCCTTACTTCCCATTTCTTGTCCAACTGAAATGTCCTCCTGAGGACAGGAAGCAAATTTGGAGTACATTTTAAAAGAACAAAATGTTCTTGTTTACTAAAAAAATGCAAAATACATTATTTTTAATATTAAAAATGGCAAAGTCCTTTCTGACCATCATGTCTACTGTTCTTATCAGATGAGCTAGTTTTTGATCCTGTCTTGGTGGGTTGTTGTCAAGAAGAATGACCATAACATTGATCTTTCAATAGGTGGCAGCCTTATTCATTATAAACACCAGCAATGTATATGGTAGGGCAGAAGACATGTATATGAAGGTGGTTTTTATTCTTAAGTCAAAGCCAGTAGCAACCCAAAAAGAGTATAAGCATGCACTAGTGAACAGTGCACTGAACTGGCAATTGTGAGACCTGGGTCCTAGCTTCAGCTCTGCCACTTTTCCTGGCATATGGCTGCTAATTTAGTCTTCCTGAATGGAATTCCTTCAAATATCTAAACTGAAACACAGTTTAAGTATCAGGAACAGTCAGAGACCTATGCATAAACTCATAATCCAAGGTTCCCTTTCTTGTCAAGTGACAAAAATGAACACTTCTGGAGTGTATCTGAATCAGATTGCAGCCTCTAGAAGTGACTAATTCTTCCCTTTGACTATAAGGTGGACTACACAGAGACATTTAACTTCTAAATAGGTAAACCAGATGAACTTAATTCCACCCTTTATTTCTCAATGCCTATATTACTTGTCCTATCTCTAGACTTTAGAGTAAATGCTGTTCACTTGCTATGTATACAATGCCTAGTTTAACAGGTTTTTGACTGTATGTATAGCCCCTGAAGACTGCTCTCTGGGGCATTTGTTTTAGTCTGGAATGATGCACCATTTACCCTGGAGCAATTTGGAATCAGCATCCTACTATGGAGCTACAGAGAATGATAGTGAGGGAGCCATTTTAGAAAAAAAAAAGTATGAGCTTATTTGTAGTCACTAAAATAACCAGAAACAGCTCTCTCTCAATAGAAATATTTATCCCAACATCTCAGATATGTTATATGGCTCAAAACATTTTTTTCTGAACATAAATTTATTTCAATGACAACAATAAAACCTGGGAGCTGGTTCACAGTATCCCTAAAGCATTTAAATTTCAGAAGCAGGCTAGCAAGTTTTTATCCACACAGGATATAGCTTTCAAGAAACACAAATCCATCCACAAGGACACAATGGGCAGGGGAAAGTTTTGTTTTCTAGTAGTAACTTGGACTTTTTTATCTTCAAGAATTTCAGTAGTGTAGTTTCTATGATAATAAAAATCTAGCTTTCTTGAGTTCAGAAGATCCTAGGTGTAGTTTGAGGGGTACACTATATGGGAAAGATCTTGGCAGAGTCACCTTAAAGCTCTAGTCGACATCTTCATGTCCCATCACATTACTTTAGAGAAAGTCATTAATACATATTTTACAGAAGATGCTAAAAGTCAACAAATAAAATAGACTGCAAGACATGAGAATGAAGCTTCTAAATTATACTATTCTTTTAGTTTCCTGAATTTACCTTCAGCTGAGTGCATGTGGTGACAGTTTTGCAACTTTCAGATGACCACAGTCTTAATGAAAATGTAGTCTGTGATAGTATGAGATATACACAGAAATTTACTGTATAAAGGACTCAAAGTAGTACCCGTTACACATCATAAAAGAGTATGCAGGAATTTCTGTTCTGTTATATATCACTCCTCAAAAGTCCTTTAGATATATGAAAAGTCTTCTTCATCCTTCTGCCCTGGAACAAGTATAGCTGAAATGTTTTGTCCAAATATTAGCTTTTATTTCCTGTGAAGCTTAATACAGAAAACGTACATGAGAAGTAGATCATGTGTGGGGCTGAACTTCTGTGTACCTTCTTGCTGTGAAAACAAGCATCGGAAGTCATCTTGATACCAAGATTTTCCATTTTAAATTCCCTGGCATCTTATAAACTTAATGTGGTCAAGCAAAATTTCCACATGGAAGTGTAGCTGAAAATACCGATTAACCATAAAAGATCATCTTATCTTCAGGCAGATTTGATTACAGGTTCTATTGGCACATGGTTGGTTTCATTGGTACTGCAGATAATGAGTATTTCGGAACTGGATCAAAGACATGTCTAACTTTGGAAGGAACAATTATAATTATTAGCAAAATTTGAAATTGAAAAGTGAATAGCAGTACAACATTGAGTGTTGTTTAAATGTAGAGAACATATTTCTATTACTAGATAATTGTCAAACTTAAGTGAATATGGATTTACTATTCAGTGACCACACAGAATTGTCCATTTCATTAAATTTCACTGTTCCTCCTCTGAAATGCCTGTTAAGCAGTCATTGATTTAAACAAACAAGCAAACAAATAAAACTTCTATTATGAACCTAACACTAATTTCATATGAATTTAAGAAAATATATACTATTTTACTTGGTTTATTTTAGCTACTCTGTCACTTAAAATCACAATGAGTCAGAACAAATTATCTGGTAAACACTTAAAATTCGATTCCAAAAGGTGATTTTTTTTCTGTTATGGTTTTCAATGGTATAATATTTTGAAGAAAAATAAAAAGAAAAGCAGGACATTATTTTTGAAGTAGTAAATTTTTCTTAGGAAAATGCAATGCCAGGCACAAAGGTCTTTGTTAACTTTGCCTCTGTCTGTCTTTTTATGAAGAAAACAGTTTAAAACAGAAATGCCTTGAGGAATTAAAGCAAACAACAAGGATTAAAACGTTAAACTGTTACCTTTCTGAAATGAAGCAGAGGGACAAGATCAACTGTGGAAGGGAATACTGAAATAACCTTTTATTTATAACACCCAGATAATGTTGTTCCTTAATCCTTTTAGACATTTATCCCTAAATTAAGTTTGTATCTTATAATTGTACATAATTTGCCATACAGAACTTTCCTGGGTACAAATGCTTGCAGGCAGTATACGTGCAAAAGTGTAATAAATATCTGAAGCTGAATTAGAACAAGTGAATCAGAACACTTTGAGAAGGGAAGGTGGCAATTTTCTGGCAGGACTTTAATGTTAAATTACCCACGAGAAAATACAATTTAAGTCAAATGCACTATCAGTGAAATAAAAATTTTCTGATTTGATTGTCTCAGTAAGATTGAAGAGCTAGAAGAGGCTATAATCTCATCATTTTCAAAAACCAGCTACTGGCTCTACCTTTGTCACTTTTGACCCCTCTAATGGCTTTTTGTTTTTCTAAATGTGCCCTTGCCTTGAATCTTCATCTCCAAATAAAAAAAAGTTTCATTCCTACATACTTAGACTTTTCAGCTTTCATTGACAGTATTCAATTCTTATAAGACTAATAATTCCCAAGTAAGATGAAATATGACTTAAAAATAACCCCAGAAACTATGTGATTTTAGTTAAGTCTTTTATAAATGATATAGCTTGCCTTAGGTCAAGTAGCAACTTGCTTAATCCCCAATCCAATACCCATTTCAGCAGAGTTTTTTGACAGAACAATTTATTAACTTAAGGGAACCTCATATCTAATCCAACCTTTTGTTCAACCTCCAAGAACATTACAGATGTGCCTTTAGTACATCATGCAAACATTATCTTACTTGGCTCTCCCTTTTACACTACTTCAAATCAGATGACCTTTCTTTTTCTCTTAAAGCTCACATTGAGTTCATTTTCCCAATACTTTTTTTACAAGTCAACTTATCATCACGATCTACTTACTTTTGGTTCTGCCCAAGACAGTCACTGAGAAGTGACTACAGCTGATTTTGTTTGTTGTACCTATACTTTATAACAAAGTGAATATAGACATAGTCTAAAAATTTTAGTTTTGTAAGTACCATGATAACTGAAAGTAAACTTAGCACGAAGCATTTCTATCTGCAGTTTAGAAAAGAATGAAGGCAATGAAATGAAATACCTTGGAAAAGCTATAAAGACTCAGACCCTTGTAACTGAGTAAACAGTTGCCACGAGAACATTAGTTCAGACTGATATTGGCTTTTAGTTTAGTAAAAGACACTCTAATTATACTCGATGTTATTTAGAAGTATTCTAGGAAGAAAGGTGATGATATGGTTCATTGAGATATATCATTGAGTGATTTCAATAAGATTTTAAAGCTAGTTAACACAGTCACATTAGAAAATTATTGTTTGCAGGGCCTAAAATAGACTTTAATATCCAAAGTGCCTAAAGCCAAAACCAAAATAAGATCTAGGTTATATAGATTATACAATCATTGCAAATTTTTCAAAGCAAAAGCCCAGCACAAACCAGCAAATCAAATCATATCCTCCCTTATTTTTGTCACTTGCTCCATGATGTGGATTTGTATATAATAAGAAATTGTGATATTTTCATTACTAGTTTGCTGTCCCAGACGTATTTTCTTTCCTGGGCAGCTTTATATTGGTTTAAGGAACCCTGCCATCAATCACTGCAAATTAGGACAAAAGAGTCAATTAATCGCCTTTGAAACTTGCACGTTGTTGTCAAACTCATCATGAGACCTGGCAAAAAAATGCTGACAATACTTATACAACCCCCTTTTTCTGGTTTCCTCTGTGCCTACAGAGGTAAATAAGGGATAGGCATGTTATCTCTAAAAGAGTTTGGAGTTCAGAGCAAGATACAATTACCTTTATGGCCTGACTTGTAGATCAAGTCTGATTGCAAGCTAACCGTTGGAAAAGTTTCCCATATAATTTAATGGCTTTGGTGTCAGGCACAAATCACTGATAAGAAATGGTTACTGTATATCTGATGAGAGTCATCACTTCTCAATTGACAAAGGGTTAGGGTTTTTTTTGAATGTGTTGCTTAACTTTGTCCCCTAAATTTTTCATCAAGCATTAGCTGTGTCAGCTGAAAAAACACAACATCCATGTTTAGCAAGTCTGTGTTCATCTGTAATTACATGCCCATGACATGTAGCTTCTAAAAGATGAGAATAAAGGAATAAATAGGTGTTAACATACTCCCCTCAGATTTAAATGGAACTCTGTGCTTTTAATTAATTTAATTAATTCTTTATAATCAGAATTTGTTGAGCAATGACACAAGGTGTTGCTATTTTGCACCCCTCCACTCTGAACTGTAATTGACTATATTTGCATTAGCATGTGGTGCAGTTATCATAGGAGTGGTTTGTGAAGCATAACATTTGTTGCTGAGGACCTGATGCCGTACTGTTATCTGGGAGTTTAATCTTGCTATAGGTACTGAATGTCCATGAGGGGTTGGAGTGCATTTTTCTGTTAAGTTTCATCCACAAGCAATCGAGTCAGTGCAGTCTGGGAATGCTCCATGATGCAAAACACAAGTGGGGACAACTGGGAGATTCCCTTCAAAAATCTCACTCCTCTCCAAATGAACATGCTTATGCAGAGAAGCACATTGTCTGCCTAGCACTCATGGTAAATGGGTGACCATGGAGCATTCCACTAGCATGAATTCAACACTTCTCATTTAACTTCTACCCAAGATAGCTCAGAAGAACTGAATCTACAGGAAAGAAGGAGAGGAGTAACAAAGAGCATGCATCATCCTCTCCACCAGGGATTGTGGAAACAACCAGTGTCTTCTGCAACTGGATGGAGCTTTCCAGGTAACTGAGAGGAGTCACCAATAAGGCTTCCAAAATTGCTATAATCCCAACCGGCCTATACTAATAGCAAAGGTTTAAACAGAACTCTGCCAACAAAGATCAGTCAGATTGTGTAGTTCAGCTAGTGCTCACAGGTAAATCACCCTGAAAATATTTTAAAATGCCATATTGGTACTGGGAATATGTCAAATTCATAGTGAGCTTCCAAATCCAAGTTTGTCAAACATTAAATTTGAAATGCATATGCAACGTCATGCTACCATCAAGAGCAAAGATTATCTAGCCCATTAGTGAGTAGAAGGGAAAAACTCAAAACTCATGGGTTTTTTAAAAGCCAAATGAACATTCAGATACAATATTCAAAATACTCCTAGTTGATAAAAATAACTGCTTATATATTGTTAGGTGAAAGAGAGTAGACAAACACATATCTGACAGCTCAGGGCTTCTCAGGAGCATTCTTAATATTTTTTCCCCAACATTGAACAAATATCTTCATGACAATTTAAAGCAGGAAAATTCTTTTCCTGCAGGTTCTATTTGAAACCGGGTTCTTCGATATTTTTACATCAAGTTGAGAAGATGAATTTTCATCTGAATTTAGAAGCTGCCATAGAAAAATTATTGCCCCAGTGAGTTAATAAACGTGTAAAAAAGCATTGGAGTTTCAAAAAACCCCAGATTTTCAACTTCAGAAAAGCGTTATATTAATGAAATAATGACATATTTCAGCCTCTAGCTTCCATGTACCACAAAGAATTCAAATTGATTCAGAAGATTTTGCCATCAATGTCTGAAAATGGGTAGAGAAATATATAGAATCATAGAATAGAATCATAGAATCATAGAATAGAATCAGAGAATCAGAGAATAGTTTGGGTTGGAAGAGACCTTTAAAGGTCATCTAGTCCAACCTCCCTGCAATGAGCAGGGACATCTTCAACTAGATCAGGTTCCTCAGAGCCCCATCTTACCTGACCTTGAATGTTTCCTTATCTTTTTTTTATGTTTTCTGCATATCTTTACTGTTACAACAGATAACATTAAATTCTTTTACTTGTTAATGAATCATTTCTCAATAAGAAATATTCACTCATTTACCTTTAAAATTTTTGTAAAGTATCCAGAAATAAGTATGACAATAGAATGCCACCAATAATAATCTGGTAGCAAATAATAACTGACATTTCCGTTCAAGGTTCTCTGTTAATTTACTTGCCAAATTAATATTAAGTAAGACCACTGATGGTTGAGATAATCCTTGTGTGTGTCTTCACTACTACAAGCCCCAAACTTAATGAAAAGTTTTTGCTTGCACTTACAATCATGTTTTATAGCAGTTATGTGCCACCACCATTGGAAGTGGGTGGAAGACTTTACTTAACCAGACTTTTTAATAGTTTGCCTCTTTCTCCCCTTTCATCAGCTGGTAAGTGTTTGGAGTATTTTTACCCCTGTTTTTCAAATATTCCTCTGAATATTTAGGCTTGTCAGACATTCACTCAAGAGTTATTTCAGCTGGTAGCCATGTTCCTGATGCCACAAAACTACCCTGTGCCTTGCCTCTATGATTTCTGGTTTTCTAGATGTGAAAAACTAGACCTTGGACAAGAGCAGATAGGTGTCAAGCAGGTTTCCAGTATTCCCAGTAGATATTTCAGGTAGCTATCTTCATTTTAATAATATTTCTGACAAAGGCTATTCTTACAGCATCTCAGCAATACAATTAACATCCAAATAGCTTTTCACCTGCTAGTTTCACTCTGCAACTGGTTGCAGTCCAAGAGAATCCTGACTTATCTATTTCCTAAGACTATATATCAAATAAAGTGTTTTTAAAAAAGAAAAGAAGGATGTTCCTTAGCCTAAAGGCCAAGTGGCTCAGTCTGGTTTACCTCCATACCAGTTCACCTCAGTACTGCTCCACAGTCTTTCCCTGTTTACATGAAAGCCATCTGATCCAAAGCTATATAAAAGAATCTATTCAGCAAACCCCAATATTTACCTCATTCAACCTTATAAATGAGGCAAGCTTCCTATTTCCAGGAATCTGCTGTTTCTGTTTGCCTATTTCAATGTCGTTTGTTGACAACTCTTTTCTTCTACTTTGTCTGCTCCAAAGAGAGCTTAAAAATACAAAACATTATCTAAATTTAAAACTGCACTCCACAACCAGACACATAAAGCCTCTGATGACAAACTCTCTCATCAACATTCATCACACTTAGAGGTTGACCAGGGAAACCTGCAGTTTCATGCCTGCAAAATATCTCTAAAACACTTGCTGGAGTCAAAACGTGTTCCCCAAAATATATGCATCACCAATGACCTCAGAGAATGAAACGTGAGGAAAGATCTAAGACATATTACCAGGTATAAAAAGGAAAGGATGCACTTACGTACCTATCTTCAAAAAGTTCTCATAGCTGCTTGTCTGAAGCATGCCAGAAACGCTGACAGCATGTAATATATTTGGAGATCTTTATCCTGCTTCTCAGAAGAGAAACTTTTGGTTGACTGAGGCTTACTCTAAGCCCATGTACATGAGCTAAACATGTAAGTGCTCCCAGCATTGAAGTCATCTGCCACATAGATGAGCTTAATGTTCAGTGTTATATTAAATACTCCTGATGAATGAGACAGCTTTAATTGCACTACAAATATTTCCTTAATAAAATTTCACAATATTTTAAATTATATGTAACTTGTTTGAAAACAAAAAAATTGCAATGTACAATTCCCCACACACACACACACACACTTTATGGCAAAGCAGTCATCTTAAAAAGGAACAAGATCTGAAATAGTTTCTATGAGTTTCTTAAGTTTCTTTTAGTTCGCATGTGAAGAGAACACACACTCACATGAGACATACTGTTTTGAGTTATTTGGAAAAAAAAAATCAGCATTGGTCTCATGATCTAAGTTCCTTATCTTGCTTTTATTAAAGTAAACTAGAGCTTACTATTAATTTAAATAAAATAGGATTAGATCCTAGTTGAACAGTAATGTGCTAATAAGATATTTGTTTCTATTATTTTGATAGTCTAAGAATTTTAACATTAAAACATGGTACAAAACTTGTTTCTAAATTAAAACTGTCTTCTGTATTAACAAAAAGTCAGTTATACTTATTGTGCTTTGTTTATTTGAAACAAGGTCCTTGTTTTGGGATTACTGATTCAATGTGTGCTTAGTGTTTCATGAGGTGGAAGAGTTACGAGTTACTATATATAACAACTTCCATAAAATAATAATCTATTTTAGATTAACACATCTTAATTCTGTGAAGTATAGTAAGAGCAGCCTCAAAAATCCTGAATGAATTCAGTCTTCATTAGGTGGCAAGGTGGTAACCACAGAAACAAAGCCAATCTTTTAGAAGGTATGTTGTGAAAACTAAGATACATGTAAAAAGTTTGGTTTACATCACTGGTGTATTTATATTCAATACAATGTGTTAGTCTTTCCTGGATATTAGTTGTCTGTGAAGGAATATTTTTAAGGAAAATGGCTGGACGTTATATGATATTGAGTATGTCTTACAATTACACAATGTTTTATTGTATATTTCAATAATTATTTTGGATAAGAATTGTTGTCTTTTTTTATTCAATAGTGTAATATGTTTCTTGTCTAAAGAAACCATTGTAATCTTGATCAAGAAATAATTTTTTTTTAAAGGAACTTATTTTCTCAGTGTAAGATTAACCTAACTTAAGTCTATAATAACCAGTTATTTGTGCAAGTAAAAGCAAATTGCGGAAATTTTTTTATGGTAAATGTCTTTAAAAAGAAAAAATCCGTATCTCATCATTTAACTGTGTTGATGGTCTCTGACTTAAACCAACAGTTTTCCTTATCAAATATTTGAACATCGGATGTGGTGAAACTTTAAATAGACATAACGGAATATATGGCTTCTTGACTACAGGGAGAGAAAAAACAAAGACACCAAAGATTCAAATGGGTGAATAGTAGCTTTACCTTTAAGTTGCATGCAGAATTTGGATAAAACAATACCTTCACAGATGAAAGTTTTCTCATCCTACAGAACCCTGAAGTATTAGGCTAAGTGAAATACACTTACTCAAGGTAAAACCTTCTGGCAGACTAACAGTGATGGTATTTTCATTCAAATAAGATGTTTTTGAACAATACATTTCAAACACTAACAGGCTTTTTTTCTCTCACTGTTTATGAAGCTTCATCTTCTCTTTCAACTTGTTTTTCCCAGCTAAATCTACGCTGACTAGTTCCTTCTATCTAATAACATTTGGTTTTCTTATATTCCCTAGCATGTTGACATCCTAGAAAAAAAGTATAGACAAATGTTGGTAGCATAATATTCAGTTGACTTGGAAATATGCTGAAAAGACTTTTTGGAAGGGGAGAGGAGGCATCAGTACCAATAATCAAAATCGGGCCTTTAGAATAAAATTACAGTAAGTACCTTCACTGTTATCTTGGCAACAAAAAACCTGAAATTAACATTAGCTGGAAGAGTGGTCATTAATAAATGGTTTAGATGATCAGCTAAAAGTTAACCTCAAACAGATTCACTACCAGACAAATTATCAGATTAATGCTAAATAGCTAAACAGTTAAATAACCACGTGCTGGGGCTAATGAAGGAATCATGCATGCTTCACCAAGACCACATTGGTCTGCCAAAGCCATTACAAATTTTAGTAACATGAAACCAGCCTGAAATGCCCAGTTGCCAGATATAATTGGACCTAGTAGCTGTTGTAGAAGAAAATCATCATAGTCTCCCATCTTCCATGTCTTGGTGGGGTGGTGGGAGGTGAGGGAGAGATGGGGTATTAGAGTAGTTCTTTCAAATTATGGGTGTGAATTAAGAGAGTGCTTAATAAATATATACATTGCATTTATACGATGATTTCCCACATAAAGTGATTGCTAGCGTCAGCTCTGTAGTGCCTGTAGAAGCTATGAAGAAAAAATGTAGGCAGCAGTGTGTCATCATTTGAGGAAAATTAAGAATAACTTTGTTACTGTTAAGATTTTTTTGATACATTGATAAAATAATGCATTTGTTACACCTAAGGCCGTGTCTTTTAAATAGAAAAGTATACAGCATAGTATAGGGTGCAGAATCTGAGCTTAAAATGCAATAATGTTGGAAACATTAAAGCTGAGAGTAGACATGAAAAATATTTTTATATTTCATACAGTCATTAAAATAAGAATGGCTCCTTGTACAGGCTACATCTGTTTCAGTACAATAAATACCTTTGGGATTGTTCTCTGACACTGAGGTTACCTTGAATACTTTGACCCACACTCATACTTTTCAGTTCACTTACCCTGCAAAACATTACTGACTTACCCTAGCTCCCAATTCATTCAACTGGGAAAGTGTTAACTGATCAGGGACAAAAGCAAGCAGAGGATAGTCGAACAATTTTGTGTGATAGAGAAAATATGACAATTTTCAATTGAAAATGTCACTCCCATTACTGAAAACGTGTGCAGATGATGTGTTTCAAACCCATAAACATTAGGGAAACACATGTTGAAGTAAGCTTGTATCCATACTTTGCGTAGTTATACCTATCTAGAGAAGTACATAATTTCCTGCTGTGAAAATTATTTTCCTGTTATTAAGACAGAGCTATAAGATCATTATATTTCTGAACAACTCTCCACATATTGTTTGAGGTACTTAAGTTGAGCTTTTGTAGCCAGATGAGGCTCCCTTCTCAAACTGAGTATACCTGCTTCTGCCCAGGGTCTAAACTCATGGTTTTGGCCCAGATCCAATCTTGGTGAAGCACTCTTATGAGCAGAATTTCCAGATACTGCTACAAATGATATGTAGCCTCAATGAAACAAAGACAACCCAAACCAATAGATTAGTTTAGATACAGAAAAAACTTAAGAGAAACCACTACATTGGACTTGGGAAGAAAGTGTCCATATTTACTTGTACTTTTTCTCATCATGCCATCATCAGTGGTACCTGAAGTCAACAAAATCTTCCATTATGATTGGGTAATTGTCCCACTACATTTGCTAGAAAGCAAAAAAAAAAAAAAAAAATCAAGCTAAGACATGGCTAGTAGATGTAGTTAACTGGTTGTCTATTTCATCATATATCCTGCTGTTTGTCTATTAGAATGATCTCACAGTCAAAATAGTGTATTCAATTAGAAGCGATTTAATTGCATTATAACTTTTATTTATTTATTTTTATTAATATCAGTCTAAAAGGAGGTGTGAGTATTTTGATGGATGTTTAGTTCCAGGTCTCCTAAGACTGGATCAGACCTGTGGTATTGCACAAGTAAATAAATGACTTCCCTTCTTGTAGCTAAAGCAAATCTACAGCTGTAAAAATGGCTGCTCAGTTTAATTGAAAATTAATTTACTTCCTTTAAACCCAATTCACAGAACTAGATTTTTTTAAAAGTGCAAATGGATTTAGGGTTTTTCAGATCCAGGACAGTGTTTCTGTTTTCCTGTTATTATAATGTCAGAGAAGACACTTGAATCCTCATTTTTATACAGTAGCCCTGCTACCTATCTATACTAAGAAGCCAACATTTAGTTATTCTAGAGTATACTCAATAAAAGATTTAAAAAGATTGGCTTGCTTTTATGTGAAACACAAAGAAAAAAACAAAATATAATGTTTAAGAAATATAATCTGAAAACAGTAATCTCAAAATTATCATTCTCAAAAAGATTTCCTCCTAAGATGTACTCCAGTCTTAGTTAGCTTTGAAATTTGTTGAGTAAGCTGGAGCTACTCAGAGGAATATTCTTTAGAACTGACCTCATCAAGACTGAGTCTTTTAGTTAATACCAGTTTTCCTCTGCTGGTGAACACATTGAACATTTTACCTCATACACAAGTAATTAAGATAATTAGTGTCATGTTTATGATCTAATAAAGCAGAGGTAATGCAAGAAGCTAATATGAATAATGAAAGGGCAAACAGTAATAACCTAATGATGACATTCATTATCTATATCAGCATCCCACGGACTGAAAATTTCAAAAGCCACCTCGCTGACAGATTTGTCATGACCTATCTTCCTTCTTTTGCCACCCTATTGGAAGCTACATCTTAATGGAAGTGAGTAGCTATGGAGTTTGGTTACTCCAGAGAGAACAATGAAGCAGATTAACAAAAAGACTTCAACTTTGAGACAGATAATGTCAGAACACTTCATTTTTAACGGTAAGTATTTCACCAGTGGAAAATTTATAGGCCTGAGTTAGCACAGTGTTGTTGAGAGCACAAAGATCCTTATATTATCACTAATAATTGTTTCCTTGGAAATGGATTCACTACTGCCAAACACATATATCAGTCCACCTCCACTCCTATTTCATCCAAAAGGAAACAACTACCATTCAGAACAAAATCTGAACTGGAGATTCTGTCATGGCATATCTCAGTAGACAAGTGATTTTTTTTTTTTTTAACAAATATCTTTAGACAGTCAGACACAAATATACAACATATCTATGGCTGTAGAAAATACATCAGTTTTACTAATCAAACATGAGGTAAAAATTCTGTCTCTGTGTAGGACTACTGAGGTGGATAATATTTTTAATAGTATTTTATATTACTGTTTCCAACTGTAAAACATGGGGCCTTTTAGAGAGGGCCATCATCTCCATTTTACTAGTGAAACTACTGAAGCACAAGGAAGGAAGTGGAGGAGATGGAAGAGCGTCAATGATGAAATGAGTCTTCTCTGACAGGATTCTTTCTACGACAAATTCACAAGTATGCTCACTGTACAGACCTGCTTATGGAATCAAGTGAAAAAAACCAAAGAGCATTTGAGAAATAAAAGAAAGGAAAATTCCAAAGGCCAAGTACAAAAACTGCAACTCACTTTGGTATGAGAAAGTAAATATCAAATATTGAACATTTCCAGAAGACATTTTTAAAGTATTTTCTAGTTTAACTTCACATTTTTCCTAAGAAATTTTAATTTTGGAGAAAAAAAATGGAAAAAGTATGTATAGTTTGACAGGTTTGCAGTTTCTGCAATTCTGATTAAAAAACCCCAATATTTTTATAAGCGCAATTACAAGAAGGGAGCCATGAGTGGGAAAGTGAAAACTCAGAACTGGAAACCAAAATATGCAACTTTCATTAAGAGTTTCAAGTACAAAAGCAGACCTATTAAAATAATCCTAGTACCTATGAAGTTTCTCAGGTTTCCAGCAACAAAAGTAATTTAATCAATCCTACCGAGAAAAATAAGTGGAGTTTAGTCAGTAGGTGCTGTCCATGTAATTAGAAAAGGTTAATCATTTTTACTACATAGTAAGACACATGAAACAAGATATTTGCTGGAAAACAGGTCTTCACAACTTCAAAAAGACTGCCTATTAGAGAAACTTAAAGATTTCAATTTTATAAAATTAATCTTTCATTAAAAATACTCTCTCAATTACAAGTAAAAGGAATAAGTTTTCCAAATGGTTTTGCATAGAGTATGTATATTGTTTTGTTTCCATTTTGTTTTGTTAATGAGTTGTTTTCATTCTCTTGCTGAATCATTTTTCAGCATTTTTGTTTTCATTGACTACTCAATTTTAGTAAACCACACTCAAAATAGAGAAATAAATAATACTCTTTATACCATGAATGACTAAAAAAATAGGGTCAGCTTTAGCAGTGTGGGCCCTCTGTGAATTCATTATATATATGAGAAATTGTACAGAAGGAAAATTATGAAAGCAATTGAGAGCTATTATAAGAAAGTAGAAAGTATGTTAGCATTCTTTTAGAACTTTATAAACAAAATATATATACTGTAGCGTGCAAAGTGGTCCCTAAATAAATCTCTCTAAATCAGAGGGCCATGTATGAAGCATATAAAGCACATGAAGTATATTATTCTTAACTTCAGCTTACTTAAAAACATTTCCAATTATGTTTGTTTCAAAAGAGAATTATTTTTTTTTAAAAATGTCAACAGAAAAAGGGATAGTAAAAGTGCTTTTATTGGTAAAATGCCCAATCAATTGCTGTGCTTTCTCATTTGTGTATTGCTAATTTTAATGTAGGCAGCAGAGCATCCTTTTTTTCTTTTCTTTCTTTTTTTTTTTTTCTTTTTTTGTTAATGATCTCTGTGTGTCTGGACTAGCATGGATTGGATCCTGGGCCCCAATAAACTTTCTTGAAAAGAGCAAGAGTTTATTTATAGAAAAAAAATTCTGTCTTTGTAAATGGTTTATTACATAGAATATTGTGCTTTTGGTCAGATTAGACAATCAGTATAATAGACTTTTATAAAGGTTTTACCATCTAATGTTATAGAACTTCATCCTGAGCAGGGCTTGGTATAGTGTTCTGAGCTAGACCAAACAAAAGATGCAGACACATAAGGTAGGTCTTAGCCAAAGATAGAGACTAAGTTTTTCCTGTCTATATTTAATTTTACATAAACACAAATGTACGACACTTCTCACTCATTACCTTGTTTCATTCTAAGCTTGAGGTACATTGGGTTCTCTGCATAGACATTCCTCATTCTAAAAACTTTGTTTCTGTCTTCTTCTAAAGGGGATCCTCACATTAGAAGATGCAGAGAATGCATTGTCGTCATCAAGACCATCACAAAATGTTCTTGTGGTTGCTGCCTTTTAACTAAGACACAGACATCAAAGGAGGGTAGTCATGACCACTTTTTATATAAGTCCAGAAAAAACAATCCTGAGTCATCTCCATCCTTCCTAATACAGCTGTAGCACTGCACACACACAAAAAGGACAAGCTTTCTAAAGATAACTGCCCATTTAAGAGATTAAGTGATGGCCCCTTGTCCTTAGGTGGTGAGGAGATCATTTCTCCTCCTTTCACCCTAACCTCTCCACGTGTGAGGGAGCAGCAAGATCCGGTGACTCCCTTAAAGAAGGTAAAATGGAAACAATCCCCACACAGGCCAACATACACAACAAGGTGCAATTCCACAGTGTCTGAGCATGGTGGGCAAAGTCAGATACTGGCAACAGAGTCCTCAACAGCCCCAGACCCAGCAAGCAACAAACTAGATCCATCCAGGGAGTCCAGTCAGAAGCTAAAGGACACAGGGACAGAGACAAGCTGTAACATAAATCCAAAGCACCCATACAATAAACAACATAAACCCAAGAAACCAAACAAAAAGCTGAAGACCAGTACTCTTACACTGTAGGTAGGGCAGGCCTAAGCTCATAAGGGGTCCTGGGCTGATGGATAGATGGTGTGGGTCTAGGATAGATGGAGGTCTAGGTGAGGTTAGTCAGGGCCATTAAGGGCTTTTTGGTGTCCTGAGGAACATGACTGAAATTATTTCCTCTAATTCCTCTAAGATTATTTGTGATAGTAGTGGCTTATCAAGATCTTATGCTCCAATTGAAAGCTCTCATTTGTCATCCCATAATAACCCTAGGCATAGGGCTATAAAAATACCCTAAATCTGTAATTTCTTAGTTAGGTCATTGAGCTTGAATTAGAAATTCTGGATTCAGCTCTCTACTCCAAGGTTTTTTTTCCCCTCCGATTTAAGTGCACTTGGCACTAAGTTACCTATTCTAGATCTCATCTGAGTGGCCTCTTTTAAAGGTTTCCTTTTGTGCAGAAAGGAAGACAACCCTTAAACTTTCTATCCTGCTATTTAGGATATTCTCCTGCCAGTTGGACTAGGGACTCCAACTTGTTCAGGCTCAGGTGGTCAAGCATTCTAACCAGAATATTGAATAAAAAGCAGATGATGGCACCTTATCCTCCAGGATCCAAGGTATTGAAAAAACAAGATCTACTCAGGGGTTTTGGGGTGTTTTCTTTTTGTTTTTTTTTTAAGTAGTAATAGGCAAACACACTTTCAGGAGGGTATTTTGGACTCAGGAACTGGTTTGCACAGAACTCCACAGCATAGAGTGGACTTAAGCTCCTAAACTCCAGACAGGGAATTAATTCATAGAATCATAGAATAGTTTGGGTTGGAAGGGACCGCTAAAGGTCATCTAGTCCAACCCCCCTGCTGTGGGCAGGGACATCTTCAACTAAACCAGGGTGCTCAGAGCCCCGTTCAACCTCACCTTGAATGTTTCCAGGGATGGGGCATCCACCACCTCTCTGGGCAACCTGTGCCAGTGCTTCACCACCCTCAGCGTAAAAAATTTCTTCCCTATATCTAGTCTAAACCTACCCCCCTTTAGTTTAAAGCCATTCCCCCTTGTCCTGTCGCAACAGGCCCTGCTAAAAAGTTTGTCCCCATCTCTTTTATAAGCCCCCTTTAAGTACTGCTAGGCTGCAGTAAGGTCTCCCCAAAGCCTTCTCTTCTCTAGGCTGAACAACCCCAACTCTCTCAGCCTTTCTTCACAGGAGAGGTGTTCCATCCCCCTGATCATTTTCATGGCCCTCTTCTGGACCCGCTCCAACAGGTCTGTGTCTTTCTTGTGCTGAGGGCTCCAGAGCTGGACACAGTACTCCAGGTGGGGTCTCACCAGAGCAGAGTAGAGGGGCAGAATCACCTCCCTCAACCTGCTGGCCACGCTTCTTTTGATGCAGCCCAGGATACGGTTGGCCTTCTGGGCTGCGAGTGCACATTGCTGGCTCATGTCCAGCTTTTCATCCACCAGTACCCCCAAGTCCTTCTCGGCAGGGCTGCTCTCAATCCCTTCATCCCCCAGCCTGGATTGTTAGCGGGGGTTGCCCTGACCCAGGTGCAGGTCCTTGCACTTGGCCTTGTTAAACCTCATGACATTCACACAGGCCCACTTCTCAAGCTTGTCCAGGTCCCTCTGGATGGCATCCTGTCCCTCTGGTGTGTAATTCATCTATGCATGAAATTTTTTGTGATGGTTCTGTGTTACTCCCTAAGCACAGTATGGGTTTTTGGATCCTCCCTTCACTCCCTTTTCCCCTTGAAGACTCTAGTTCTCCTTGTGTACTCTGTCAGGACTTAATACTGAACCTTGGATTCTGCTGTGAAGGTCAACTGAATACAGGCCTTGAAATAGCTCAATTTGTAGTGCCCAAGTCGTTTACTGGCTCTAGCTCCTTGTTGGTATGTGCATATATATCTCAGTGTAATTGCATGTTTTCTCATAACCTGAAACCAAGTTCCTACTGCAGAATAATTGATGTGCCTTAAGGAAAGCAATTAATATTCAATGAGAATTTCAAAACATTTGTAGTTTCCTGCATGTCTTTGTGTAAAGACCCCTTCCATATGAATTTTCTTTCAGTCTTCTGGTTTGGACCTTCATAATGGCTTAGATCACCAGTGAATTGATGTTGAAGACAACCGAGGTTATGAAAGGAAACCTTTCCTTACAAGAAATAATGATAATTTAAAAATACCTACTGAAGAAAACATATTTTTGTTCCATTTAGGTATATAAAGGAATAATAGAGGAACCTGACAAACTCCAGTTATAACTTCTACATGCCAATAGAGTCATAGAGCGGTCACTAAGTAAAAATTAATATTGATCAACCTATATAAAATGGTTCCAGAACTGTTACCATCCCACTAAAAAAGCAAATGTATTATATTTTATATGATGTTTATCATGCAACTGCCAGATCACTGTAAAAAAAAAAAAAATTGTGTCATTTAACTTAGCTTCCTTATCAGAGGATATTATTTCCAGGAACCACCAGCCACAGGAGGTGTTTTCTATGGTTTGGCTGAGGAAACCTGTGAACAGGCCTCAGTTAGGAAGAATCTTAAATCTAATCTCTGTAGCCCTTACAATTACATTTACAGAGTATCTCACCTGATTATTAGTACCCTGATCAATTAATCTTTACCTACCAAACTAGTGTTTATTGCAGAATTGACCTCAGTTGGGTATAATATGTATTTCATGCTAGAATTTATTTACAGTACAGTTTTCTTAACATGATTGAGTTACTGTAGTGGTATCTCTGCACTGAGAAAATAAAGTGGGAGTAAAAAACCGTTAGTTAAAAGTAATAGCCTTTTTTTTCTTCTTTGTTTAAGTGGACAAAGTAACAGCTGGCCACAACAGCTGCCAGTGCTCTAATTTTTGGAAATATGCATTTTCCATGTAATTTTAAGTTCACAAAGACCAGATGCTTCCCATGGTTGCTGTAACCAGTTTCTCCATGTTCAGTATTCTCTGATTTGCTATGAACTAAGGCTTTTGTTCCTCTCCTGAATCTTCCGTTATTTGTGTCTACAAAGTTGTCAGGCAAAGCAAGAGATATTAAGGTCAAAATTAGATTAATTTTGACCACACATTGCTTCTTTTGAAGTATTTTCCTTTTAGATTCCAAGGTAAAATTATCATACATGGCACTGTCTTTACGTCTGTATAACGTGTGGTCATACCTTTTCATAGAGGAATTAAAGCTACAAAAATCAATGTTTCCTGTAAACTCTTGTTAAAATTTAGAAATTAATTTGCTTTAGAAAAGTCCATGCTCCCAGTTACATTCATATTGAGGAAAATTTGAGTATATCTATTTGGTCACATGAAGGTTGTACTTGTACTGGAAAACTCAAAAAGAAAACAAACTACAGGATTGAGTTCTAAAGTTTTCTGGGCCAAATCTTGATCTTACAAAATGCTGAGCATGCTGTCACTGATCCAACAAAATAATTAGGCCCAGCAATTACAACAACTGTTTAGCCTCAAGGATGAGAGGGATGTCTCATTGGATTCAGCTGGACAGTTCCAATGTTTAGCTCTGAGTACAAAAGTAGTTGCTCTACTGGAATGAGTCCAGAATACTTAGCATACAGTTAGATAGACACTTAAATGAGCCACAGATTGATCTTGTCCTCACATTTAGGGCTGTGCAACTCACCATTTTTCAGCATAGGCTGAAGTGATGACAGACAGTTAAAGAGAGGTAATTGTAATGAACTCTGTATATTTCATATGTGATGGGATATAAGGAGGAGCTAGGTTCCCAAAGTCTGTTGCCAGAGCTCTGGCATAGAGGTAGTTAAGCCACAAAATGTCAGACCACACCCTTCTCAGTGAGAACAGCACAGTCATACAAAATTATTTTGGCTGTGCTGAAAGAAGAATTAAGCATAGTCTTTCGCCTACATAGCAAAGGAAGTAAAGATTAAACAATTTATTCTTTATGATTTTATGTATATGTTTTATTCAATTACTCATTCTGTCCAAGAAATGTACAGCATGTGCATCCTCAACTGTTAATACCATTTTATCTATCATCTGGTCAGAGAATAGAATAAGAATGACAAGGAATAATTAAAATACCTCAGATTTTAAATGCTTAATGGTCACACCTGATGAAGTATACCTGATTCATACAGTTTGCAAAGAAATATATTTGCACTGCTAAAATAATGGAGGCATTTGATTACTTAATCCTTATATGGAAAATATATATATAACCCCCCCCCAGCTTTTCCTCAAGCTATTTTTGTTTCTACTACCTTCATGTATATCCTCAATTATTAAATGGATTGCAGTGTGTACACCTAACTGGTATCCCTGTGACCTATGTATTGCATCTTGATATTTTTAATTTCCTGTTATCTCCTAGAGGTGACTGCTTATGTGTTTTGTACCTTGTGCTGTCTTGTTAGCTTGGAGGAATGGGATGTCTTACAACTTTAGTCAATTATTTCTGTGGTTCTTGGGACCTCAGGAACTATGTTGTTAAAGTATATCCAATGTCCATCTAGTCAAATCTCTGTTGCTGACTGTGGACAGTACCAGACAGAATACAGAAAGCAAATTCCTAGCAGTAGTCATGGAAAAAAATCTGGCTTCCCTCATGACAGCTTTATGCTCGTGTTTAAAAATTAGAAATTAATCAAAATTCTGAAACCCTGCAATTTACAATTTTCCAAAACATACTTTCTGCTTCCGATTCTCTTGCTGTTTTGCATTGCTCTAACTTACACTTACAGTTCTTGTTATATATCAAAATACTCCTTTTTTTTTTTACTTTTGATCTCAAAGCATATCCATGTGTTAAGTATGTGCTGAGTAACAAAGGGTTTATGATCTTTGACTTTTCCTCAGTGACCTTTGTTAAGGGCATTGTCATGCACAGTAAAGTCTCCTGATTAGCCTTCTGTATCATTATATCCTGTAGTTCTTGTGACACCTCTTTGGGTATTTCATAGGAATTGTATTTTTTCATGTATCTCTTCATCGATGTCTTTTCTTCTTTCATAATTACTCTCATGATCATTCCTTGAGATTCCTTTAGTATTCTAAAACAACCTGGTCTTGAGATAGATTGAGCACTTCTACACATAGTCCTCCAGATAATGTCATATCATAGATAATCCCTCATACTTTGTAAGAACTAGCTAGAAAGTATTTTAGTTTCTTTTGTAGAAAGTGCCATCTTTTCATAAAAATGCATAAAAAAAAATGAAACACTCCTGCTTAAATCATTAATATAAGAGCAATATTTTAAAGACAACCTAGTATCAGGAACTCAGTATTTCTATCTGTTTCAACAACACCATACCTCTTTCCCCCCAGTTCCTTTCCTGGTTAGACTATACTGAACATTGTGACAAATTTAATCTCTCTGGAGAAACTGGTTCATAGAAAAGAATGGAATGATGAGATATCCACATTATGTGAAGCAACATAGCAATATCAAGTTTAAATACATTTGTGTGTTTTTTTAAAGATGCCTTTTTTATTTGTTTGTATTTATTGCATTTTTATATTACATATATTTATTATAGTTTTATGTATCTAAGAGTAGAAGTATAGGGAAAACTATTTAAATAAAATGGCACTTTGATGGAAACAGAACTAAAAAATATTTCAAGGATTCATCATCCAATTTTAAGAAACTGGAATTTAATTCTAAAATAGTTAGCTAAGGCAAGCTAACTAATTTTTCTTAACGGGCTAAAACCAGTATTTAACACTGGAGGACTGGGAATTCTAGGAACCATGAACATGGCCAGATAGAGCCATCTGAATGAAGTAAATCCACAAACATTTATTAGAACTTACTGCAGTTTTAACATGATTTTCTAAAAATTAAAAGGGACCTTTATGATATAAATTGACTGTGCTTTTATGCTTTGA
The DNA here is from genome assembly GCF_965638725.1 of Aptenodytes patagonicus. Taxonomy (NCBI): domain Eukaryota; kingdom Metazoa; phylum Chordata; class Aves; order Sphenisciformes; family Spheniscidae; genus Aptenodytes; species Aptenodytes patagonicus. The sequence continues at coordinate 47,555,710 of NC_134949.1, forward strand.
TCTTTTTGTAAACAGAACCGGCACCATAAAATGAAGAAATTTGTGTGCTTTTAGAGGAATGAAGGAATACAAATCATTATATTGCTAATACTTTAACTTGTAAGTAGGGGCAGTGGTAACAAGGAAATGGGAAGGATTTAAGAAATGCTAAGGGGGTTATAGACATCTCATTAACTTCACTCAGCATTATTTCCATGGTACAAATCAGGTGATGCTACTATGAATATCTAATCCCTTCCACCGTTCAAGTTTTTCTTTTCACTTTTCATAGAATAGCTGAAGAATGTCCTTCCTTGCTTGCTTTTTTTCCTTCCTTTCTTTTTTAGTATATTAACTGAGAATAGTCCATGAGACAAGAATAACTAAATACATTTTGACTTAAGATATCTGACTGTTCTATATATTTGACTTGCAATATCCAACTGTATGTCCTTACAGCACACATTGTAGAATTTTACAAGCACTAAAGAGTATTGAACCACTAGGTCAATGTTCCCACAGATGTAGAACATTAGGTTACTATTTCAAAAAGCATTACCTACCATTTGGTATGCTCAGACAGCTGTGTGTACATAAATTGCTAACTAGTGTTTGACTCAGTTTACAAAAGTAATCAAAATTTGCTCATTCAATCCATTTCCTGGAAACTACAGTGATTCATTAGTAAATTGTCTGCCTATAAGCAATCTGTAAGCATGGCTTCTTCCCAAAATTGTTTGCATTATCTGGATTACCTTCAAACTTTAATAGGTATTTCATGAGATACCAAGAAATGGAGTCAGATTTACTAGGTTAATCATATGATAGCATTCTTTTATGGCTGCATATTCTAGGGTATCAAATGGTTGACCCATTTTATGCAATCCCAGAGAAAAAGAGGGTTCATACAGTGTTCTCCCATGAATCTAGAAACCTATTTCTCTGAGTAGAAGATACAGATAATAAAATGTTCCCTAGAGCCACTTCCAGCTGAAGAGGACAACCTTGTGAACTCACAGACATTCATCAGGACACTGGTCTCCAATAGGCTAAAAACTCAGAAAGTCTCCATGGTCTTAGGAAACATTGCCCCTAACTACTGTGCTAATAAGTATTTCAGAGTGCTCTTTGTTCAGAATCACTTCTGATGGGTCCTCATGGATGGTAAGTTTTCAACAGTTCACAAATAGGAGTGTTTATGAACCATTCTTCTGAAATCTACTTTCCTTTCAAACACAACCTCGATACAATTAAAATGTTTTCATGAAGATGTGTATAATACAAGTCTGATGAGATTATAGCATAATAATAGTTAGGCCATCATTATCTGATAAGTACACCCCGAGTGTTGCCAACTTAACTTACGTAAGAAAATGATCAAAAGAATGAGGTTCTTCTTTCTAGTACTGCGCTCCAAATTAAGTAGGCAAGTTTGCTGATGATACTAAACCTGAAAAAAAAGTAAAATTACTGCTTTGTAATTTATTGATTTCAAGAGCACACTTTCAGGGTGATACATATAAGGCCCTATAAGACTTGCACACTCATTCTCTGACTCTTCATCCTTCGCCAAAACAGGCTTGAAAGCAGAAACTTGTTTGCTCTATACGCTGTAGATCAAATTAAAACAATGCTCAAAATAGACTTCTGTGGTATACAGTTATTGTGGAAAATTGGGGGATTGAAAAGAATTTAAAGGAAGAGGAAACCATCAAGTACACAAAGTCTATGTGTAAGACAGCCTATCCAAACACCCTGAAATTTCCCCCTGAAGAGAAATTTCCCACATTTTTATCACAATAACATATAAAATCTAGATTTTCTTGTCTACTTGCACCTTTAACCAGTCTTAATACAGCACATAAAATTTACTGTGTTGTGCAAATCTTCTCACTTCCTTTGCTCTTTTCCTCCTTTTTCTCCATAGTAAATCCAAATTCCCACAAATGGTCCAGTGTTCAATCCAGTTTTACATGGATTTTAACAGACTCAGCTATTCCTTTTGAACCAGAGCTGAAATGATTTTGATGAGCATTATCTTTAAAAAACCATGAAAGTTAAATTAAAAACCTAAATCGGTGCCTTTTCTCCATTCTTTGCCCTCTCATCCCCAAATGGCCCCCTTATTCCACAAAAAATTAGTCTTAAAATATAAATGGATCTAAAACTCTTCAACCAGATGATCAGGGTAAGAAAGAGAATGAAAAACTACTCTTTTGCTCTAGATTCTAGTAGGACATATGAATATACATAGTTCTTCATAAAATGTGTTCTTCTGCTTGTTGTCTCTGGTCTCACAGCTCTGTTTCAAAAAAGAAAATGGCTTAAGCCGCAGACTCCTATTTTATTATAAATTTATTTGTGATTTGGTCAGACCATTACTGTAATGAGAAACAAAAAAAATTAGAATCTCTTCACTAATCCATCTGGCTTCTGGCATGTATGTGACCATGCTGGTCAGGAATCACTTGCATAGGAAGCAAGACCAAAATATGGTTCTGTAGGCCTTATCCAACCTCCAGTGCTGGGACGGAGCCAGCTGCTGTGGGAAGTGGACCTCCTTCCCTACATCCCCTTTCGCTTTGGGAGGAGCACCAACACATCACATTGCTCCTTCTAGCAATGTAATAGGAGGAGATTGTTGAGTTGGAGACTCTCAGAGGGTGTCAGGCAACTGACAAAGTCTGCCATGTTCTTGTCTAGGCCCAGAAAAAAGGTGTTGCCACTGCAAGAAACCTGCAGTCCTAAATGACTGTACTGATCCCATAAGTCAACTTTTTTCTTTCCTGAACTCCACATCAGGCAGACAAGTATTACCTTTCTCTCGCCCTTAATAAGATCAGCTAAGAAAAATTAATCTTAAGAGTCAGAGGCTTATATTATGATGACAAATTATATTCATAATATAAACATGCCAATCGTTAATTCTGAACTTTAAACATTTCTGTTATAAGTTAGAAGGAATAGCAAGATTTTATTTGCTGAAGAGGAGAATAAATATTTCAGAGTCCTCTTTTCACTATCGAAAAAATCTTCAAGGACCCAGTCTGAGCAAGAAAGAGTTTAGATGTCTGTTTATATATGAATAACACACACTGCATCCTGTTGAAAAAAACAGTGCTGCTTTTGGAGTTATTAGGGTCTAGGGTCTTTTTAAGCTCTTATTTTTATTTTACAACAGTGAGGGGGGAAGAAAAAGCATAGCAATGTTTGATTTTTGGATCTTATTTCCAAGTTTTAACAATCTTATTGATAGACAATAATGGTAGGACTACAAAGTCAGAGTTAGTACTTCGAGCGATTTTGTGAAACCCACTATCTGATCAGTTCTAAGAACATTCAAGTAGAATAAAATAACATATCACTACAAAATCTGGCTCTGTTTGGAAATCCATGAAGGGTACCTAGTAGCCTTTTCTTATTTTAGCCATATTTTTATTAGGAATTCGTCACTGAGAAACACAAATTCAACGTTCAGAAGAAGATGAAAAATTTTCTAAGAATCTCAGGAAGGGGAATTGTAAGATCTGTTTTGATATACTGTTGATATACTGTTTTGAATTTGTCAGGTTTGTACTATATTCTGTTTTTGTATGATCTAGTTTTAACCCTGATAACTGGACAGTAATATAGTCAGACTGTTCTGTATTTTAATCAATATCATTGTCAGGAAGTCTTCTTTTAAATATATCCAGATCTCTTTTCCCTTTCCCAAGTAATAGCTCAATTTCACACACAGTTCCAGGACCCTTTCTGCTCTCGAACTACCCTAAACTATCCCTGTGCCTACAAGATACCTGAAATCTTCAAATGTTCAGGGATTTATTGTATATACTGCTTCATTAATATGTTAATGAGTTTGAGTGGGTGTGGGTACTTTGGGCTTAGGGGGGAAGTTCATATAATTAAATTCTATATTTATGAAATTCATAATGTCAATATATATTTTTGCATCTCAACAAAGAGGCCAAACATGCTCATGCAACTTTATTTAAGGTATTTTTTCCTTTCATTGTGGTTGATTTTGCAAATGTAATATTATCTAAACCTGTTTCTGGACACAGTTTCCTTTTGTACACAAAAATAAACAGACATAAGAAAAAAAAGAAAAACAGAAAAATTAACTAACTAAGCTGACAAATGAAAGTGGATTTTCCATGCACACTGTTTCATACTGCAGTCAAAATCTCTGAAGCTTTGCATGTCCAAATTTAGTAGCATGTTAAAAGGATCTGATTTTCAATAGCTCTTTGCTGAACATTGTGTAAGTAGAAGGATTCTTTAAATGCCTTTTATTTAGGGCTTCTGAACCAAAGGTACCCAACATGTCTATGTAAAATCTGAACAGAGCACAAACACTGGTGCTCTAACATATTCAGAAAGATTAGCCCAAAGAACTGTCTTGGGCCACAGGGGGTGACCTGTCTGGGAGGAGGACAGGTTTTCCATGCAATGTTCTCCTTGTTTCCTTTCCCAACAGAAACCTTCTTAGCAACAGGGTTTTCTTCAGTTAAATCGCAACCTTCTTGGAACTTCCTCATTTCCTTACACTGGTGATGTGCGCATTTTTATGTAGATGAGGCACAAACACCAAACTTGTCATATTTGAGTGTTGGAAGTTAGGCTTCTGAAAATGTGCTTCGGTTCCTGAATAGAAATGTCCTTTGAAATTCAGAGTTCCTTGTCCAAATGCCTATATTTACTTTAATGAATAAAACAGTCCAGGGTCTGTCCTGTGGTCCTGAGGCCAAATGCAATGGCCGACCTTGTATTCAAATGGTAAAACTCTCCAAAACAGGGTGGACTCTTTTGTGTTGCCTTCTGGGAAGGACTGTCCGTGCTGCTCTTTGATGGGCTCCATACCATGCTCAGGCATTGCCTGGGAGAGCATTTGTAGCCCTGGGCCAAACAATGCCAGGAATTCTGCAGTAGGTTGTTTGCACTATGTTAACAGTTTATTGTAAGTCAGTGCTGCTAACAGATACAGCTACTTGAGTGCAAGTGTTCAAGCCTGTTCCCTGACCCTGATTAGTTTACTAGTGCACCTATAACCAATGCAGTGAGGTTTTGGGGTTTGTTTGTTTGCTTACTTGTTTGTATGTTTTGCTTTTAGACACCAGCAGAGCAACAAATTCTAAAACATTTCAACCTGTCCTTAAACTAAAGATGGTGGATTTACACACAAACTTTAAATGAGAGAAAGGATGATGCAGTGCGTTGGATTCTTATGTTTGAGTTTAGAAAGCTTGTAATAATCCACAGTCCATCAGACTTTCTGTGAGACCACCAAACCACTTGGCCTCTCTGTGTTTCAGTCCCACACCTGCAAAGTTGTACTTTCCATTCTTCCCAGGAGTCCTGTTAAAAATTATAAGGCTGGTTGACTTTCTTGCAATTGCAACTCTGACACAGTGCACAAATAAATAGGAAATGATTGTTCCTAGCTCTGATTGTTAGAACAGATTTAGTCTATAACTGTCTTGATTATTCCGGAGTTCAACAGCTATTACCATAGCAACCTGTTTTAATAACTTCCAAAGTGCACAAAATACACTAGAATTAGGTTAATTCTGTGGTTAAGCACTGTACATAATATGCAACTATCTGGATCCCCATGGAGGCTACAAAGAATGCACATTCCAAACAGGAACTTAATCAACAGATCAAAGCACCATACCTGCCAATGAAAGAAGATCTTTTCCCCCTTTTTTACAAAATGCCTTTATTATCTGCAACATTTGTTTAAAAGGAGATTATTAATTTTAAAGTACATGATCTTAGTGAAAACAATACTGTGTACAGAAACTCTTGGTATTAACTATCCTATCTCTGGAAAATATTTATTATGCTTCAGGATTAAAGAGAAGGTTATAATATTTCTACATCTTTATGGCCCATCAAATACCAAATCATTGTAAGAATATGCTCTTTCTGATAACGTTTTTAAAAGTTTACTCATGTACAAAAGGATAAATTCTTCAATTTCAGTTCAGCTTCCATTTAACTCAAGTGGGCTTTCTAGATAATTGGTTTTTTTAAACCCGTTATTTTTTCCTTTGGATCACTGATATTTAAGATCAAGAGCGATTAGTATAGATGAGTAATATATTGGGCAGAATTACTTTTATGATTACATACCATGAGAAAAAGCCAAGAAAAATCCCATTTACTTTCAGTGTATCTCTTTTGAAAATAAGACAATAAGATATTCGTTATATAGCGTACCTGTTGTATTTTCAGCCTTCTGTATGCAAGTGTCTTTACAGCCTTTGGATACCAGACAGAGAAAACACACTCCGAAGGCTGAGGACAGATGAAATAAAGTTTAATAAAAGCAGATTTAAAGGCTTCCTTCCCCTTCTTTTACACAAATGCATACAAAATGCAACATATTTCTACATTTTTCCCCTCCCTTTCTATGATTTTGTAGAATCCAGTTTCATGTCCTCTTTCTAGCCATTTAGATGTTTTTTCTTTTCTTGGAAAAGTTAAGTTTGTCTCTTACTGAATCAGTTTAGAGAGGAACAAGAAATTTAATCTTAGTAATTAATGGAATTTTGTCAATCCATATGACTAATCCCATATGCAACTTCAGGTTAAAAAATAGATAAATGAATTTCCAAACAAAATGATGGAAGAAGTATAACCAAGGGATTGTATCAATGCAGAACATGTGCAGATGCTCTTTTATTCAAAATTTTAAATTGTTAGTTTGTAATTATTGTGTGTAATTGTATCACTAAATATAGTATTGATATTTTCCCAACAACTTCATCTTGTAGTATGGTATGTTACCTCTTTCCTTAAAAATGACCAAAAAATTGTCCTGGTGAAACTTAATTTTAATTCTTTTTCAACTGCCTCATGCTATCTAAACTCTGTATGAAGAGAGGCTTAAGGATATACCTCATCAGTCCCTCTGCTATGCCAAAGAGCTGTCATATGGATTTTTGTGCCACTCCTGTCAAGGTAACCTGCAAGGTGATATTACAAGGAAAGAAAATATTGCCATGAACACCACTTGGGAGTTGTAGCTTTCAAATGAAATGTCAGTGTACTATTTTGATTTTTGAATTTTGATGTTTGAACATAAATGGTGGAGGGAATCAGGAGGGTGGGGAGGAAATCCAGAACTCAGAATATGAAGTACTGGATTGTATAAAGTATAAATGTTGAATTATTTTTCAATAATAACAATGACGTTTAAATGTTAATATTGACATGTCAGAAATATATATAATTGAGTACAATAGTGTACTGTAGTCATTGGTGTTATATGAATTTCTTTAAAAATAAATAACAGCTTCCAAGAACAGCCCAGCTACTGAGGAGAAGAATTCCACTGTGCATCTGGCCAATGTTCTGCCACATCACAGTGTCTAAATGACACCAATTACTCAAAGGGTAAACCTTGATTTTTGAACCCATGATTAGGAGAGCAGCTGGCAGCAGAAGTCTAGATATGCTGGAGAACGCTAAGTCATAAGAGGGGTCACTTTTACACTAGCTACTTCCTATAAATGAGCACATCTTCTGTTTTCTTAAAATTGTGCTGAGTTTGCTATTTCAAGCTATAATTATGAAACCATATTTTTTCTTTTAATGAACTTGATCAAGATTTTCATGAAAATACAAGCTTGACAAGCCATAACAATGCAAAAATTTCCTAAGCTAGTGCACCACCCACTGAGAATATTGCTCTATATCTGAATCAGACATGAGTCAACATCTAACAATTATTTAGAAGGGGATAAGGTGGCATAGTGCAAAAAAAAGCTCCTTCTTTTCAGTAACTAAAGAATTAAAAGTAATATTTAAGATCATTGCCATTTCCTTTTCACTTCTTTGTGGTCCCAAGGACTAGAGGATGTGGGGCACAAAGTATTATGTTTTTGTTTATTTGTTATTCCTATCATCAAGCTTTGATTAGCCAACACAATTCCTATCATCAGTCAACAATGACCTTGAGGTTTTGTGGCCTCACCCATAGATCCAGGCAGGTGTAGACTAGAACGTTTGTTCTTACCTTTAAAAATACTTCAGAAGATGATATTGGGCAATTATCACGACTCTGGCCTGTAGAAGTCCACTGAACTTCTAATCTGCCATCCATCATGCTGTGTTTGTAGGCGGCCGAACTCAGGCTATAAAGAAGAAATATTGCTGTTTCTTCTTTTATTCAACTCTAATAGTGCAGTCTTTGTGCTTTCATGAATGTTTTCTGAAGATGCAGTTTGGACTAAGGTTTGATCCAGAACAGCTCCTGATAGGAAACAGGAACAGGAAATGAAAGTGTTGATGTGTATTCATAGTATTCAAAGGCTTTTGAATCCTTTTCTACCTTTTCTTCCTTTCTTTCTAGTGGTAGGGGGAAGGTGAGTGCTTCAAACAACTTTCCCTCTCCTCCAAAGGTGATAAAAAGCTTATATTTATGCTGAGTTGTACCAGGAAGTACTGCAGTGTGAGCTGAATTTTATCTTGTTGTTCCCCACGGATTGGGGAACATCCCAATATCCCTCCAATATTAATAAACTTCTATTGTTATGACATTGCTATGATGTTCAAGATAAAATTAAAAATGAAAAATACATGTTTTACGTATATATATAATTTAAACAAATATACACTCAAAAATCACTTTGATACAGGTTGCTTGATACAGGTCTTTACTTATTTTATCAGATCCACCTGTGCTCAATCTATACAAGAGAGCTGTTGTCTTGACGAGTGGTTATATTAAAATATATTCTATCCTTCTTTTTGAAATCAGTTTTCTCTCATATCAGCGATTTTTACCATTAGTGCTTTGCAGAAAAATTAGGAGGGATGAGCACTGGACAGGAGATTAATTCACGTGTAAATAATAGTCTTGAAACCTAAGAAAAATAGGATGCACTGCATCAGTGTAATACATCAAATCATTTAAGGACAGACTATTAAGACATTTTAAAACTAGGCTGATCTTCATTTGAAAGAGATGAAGGAAAGGAGAGGTGAAAATTCTCAGTTAGTTAGATAGAGGGTAGAAACAAGGAAGTTTATGTTGTAAAAGTCATGGATGAGAGTTGATCTAGCACATGCCCCAGGAAACATGAATGTGAAATGGAACCAGACTAGGAAAGAGCCACTAAAGTGGTCAGAGCAAAGAAGGATATATTTCTAGGAGGCAACTAAGTTAGCTTGTTTTACTAAGCTTATCAACACTGAAAGGACTAGAAGGTATAATATGTATGTATAATCTATATATAAATACGCAACATATATGTAATATAAATATATAAATATGTATGTTCCATATATAAATAGTCAAAACATGCTTAAAAGCTGCAAAAAGTAAGGCCACACTGAAGTATAACATTTTTTACGAGAAAAAAAAGTAACATTAGTATGTTTAGTCTCAAAATGATTAAAAGATGAATGAGATTTTGGAACAGCTTTCCTAGAACATTCTCTAGTAAAATGGGAGGGAGGGAGGGAGGGAGGGAGGAAACAACTGATTTTTAAGATGAAGCTTGGTGTGTTTATGATACGATCATGTGACATGGTTCCCTGACATAAGACAGTGCTAGGCACAATGACCTCCACAATATTTGTAGATGTCGGAGATGTTGACCTCCTAATGCTGCTAAGCAATATCTTCTGGCATGATTATGGTTCATGACCACTTTGAATTTGAATGGCTCATTGCCAGACAAAAGCTCAAGATTCAGTAAACATATTTCGTATGAATGTCACGTATTTAAATATACATAACTTAGCAAAACTGTCACAAGGAAGTCATAATGAAAGTCCATATTTTCATTCAGTCAACAAATCAGTCATGTTCCAGGAGATCAAATTTAAATATCTTTATGAGGCTATTTCTCTCCCATCCCAGTTGAGACACAGCAACTGACCATATATAAGCCCTCAGTTACAATGAGGGGTAAAACAGGGATAATTTTACTGTCTGTGATTAAAACATCTATTAACAGAGTATACTATGTAACATTATTATTAAAAATTTATTTCTTGCCAGCCTATAGCTGATATAGCAAAGAAGTAAGGTTTATCTTTCTATAAATAACAGATATGCGACACTGACTTGCATCAGCTTTACCTTACTATGATCTCCAAGAGAGAAAAAAGGCAAAGTAGTTTTATTTTGAGGTAGATTAGGGCTATATCTATAAAGTAGAATAGAAAGGTCTTTAGTATATAGTAAAAAACCCTCTGTATATGCTAATTCTATAGCATAATACTAATATAATATTAATATACAAAATAGACATTTTTGAAATCCCAAGTACCTGTCTTATACATCCATTACAGAGAAAGCATAGCAAAGGACCATAGTAGTCCCATACAATAAGATTTTCTTAATAGTTCTGGTCATCTCAAAGACAATTTGGCTCAAACAAGGTCATGTCCTCAGCTGAAGGGAACACCACTGTCTGACATTAGAGAGAACCGAAAAAAAAAAAAACAGTCTGTGAAATTTCTTCCCAAGAGTAAATGTTATTTTTAATTGGTGAAAAATAGAGCATACTAATTCTATCAAATCCGTGAATGAATTACATATGTGACTATGTTCACTTGATTAGGGTAATGCTTATGAAGACAGTTTTGGAAAGGGAAATGTATAAATAAACATCTAAGAAAATTTATCAGTAGAGCACTATTTGCAGAGCAAACTCTGTAAGAACTGTACTCTCCTACCATTAGAAAGTTTCTCATGTCAGTTTTTTAAAACTCATAAACAGCTGAAGGGCTCCCAAAAAATATACCTTTTCTTAACAAAAAATTATTAGTATCCCTCTTTTTTTTTTAAATGTGAAATTGCTAAGAATTAAGAAATGGTCTGTACCCCTATTTGCAATTAAGGTAAATTCTGTAGACCCTGTTTCAGGACTCTTTAGTAGAGGAAGGTAGATAAACTTGCTTTCATTTAAATAAGGAAAGAAGCAAAGAACACAAGTTAAAAAAAAAAACAAACCAACCAACCAAACAAATATGAAACTCTGCCTGAACACAATAAAACACTCTTTTACGGTGAGGTTGATCAACACTGGCACAGGTTGCCCAGAGGGGTTGTAGTATCTCCTTCCTTGGAGAGATTCAAAAGCCATTTAGACATGGTCATGGGCAGCCTGCTCTAGGTGGCCCTTCTTGAGCAGGAGAGTTAGACAAAACAATCTCAAGAGGTCCCTGCCAACCTCAACCATTCTGTGAATTTTGTGTTTCTGTGATAATCCTGTATATTTTTCTCAGATATCCATACTGCCATTTGCTTGTCTAAATCTATTGTAGTTTAAAAAGCCATGGGATGACAAAGTTTCAACCTTTCAGCATAACATTTGCAGTAGCATTCAGAATTAGTCTTATTCTTCACTTACTAATACCATGCAAAAGACCTAATGTGAGCAAAGGATGTATCCTACACCTCAGTTGTATTAAAAAAAAAAAGAGATTAACATAATAAATTAAAAATACTTCTAGAAGTATAATACAGAAGTATACAACAAACCATAACATCAGCTTGATTCTTCTTTGAACTAATTCTGGGTGTTATGGTCTAGGGTTTCCGAGCAACTCATTCTCTAAACTGCCTGTTTAAGTTAATGTGCAAATGGCTATTCATGCTTCAGTGCTTCTATATCAGCTTTTGCTGAAGGTTGTTTTCAGAACTATTTTTATTATGTTTGCTGATTGATTAATATTTCACTTCTCAGCAGCAATTGAAAGAAAACTTGGGATGATAAAACAAATTAAACAGTAAGCCTTCACCATACTTGGATTGCTGCCCAAGACTATATAAGTCAAACCAATGATCAACATATGATATGGACTTTATCAGCACAGATTTTGAGTGTGTTGTGGAAAGAACTTTATTTTAAATGAATGACAAGATTTTTATTTATAAGCACAAAACCCAACAGTAATTTAATAATATTTTCAAAAAGTAACATCTATAACGTCAATCATAAAATCAGAAGACATCCCGTATTTATGACAGTGCACAAATAGGCTTGTTTTCTTTAACAAACAAGAACAAGAATATGCCTGAGAAGTACTACATGCTGCACTGACTGACCTTCACAATAGTGGACCCCTGAATTTCCAAGTGTTGGGCCTCTGGATCCAAATGCTTGCTTTGGTGAACAATGGGTAGACCATATCAAACACCAACAGGCAATTCTGCTTCCATTCAAAAGGTGTTAGGTGTCTCACTTCATTATAATATGCCATTATAATACACCATTTAAAATGCAGAGCAGGACATAGCTCTAATTTGAGTAAGGTAAGGAGAGAAGGGTACATGTGTATGGTGCATTGTATGATTAGCAGTGTTTAGCCACTCAGGGCAGTTGCCCTGAAGGGAAAGACGGAAAACTACTGTCTGCTTAAATGTTTCATCACCAGTAAATCACACCATAAAGATCAGTTCTTGCAAAAAGGCTCAACTGAAAAAAATTAGTAGCTAGATAGACAGAAAAAGGTACAGATATGCTATAAAACATCACACACATATATACACAGATAAGATCATTTGAGCTATACTGACATATATTACATCCATACATAATATATACATGTATAAATTTAGAAGCACACATATAAAAGACCACAGATGAAGACAAATGGATGATTTTGAATTACTATTTCTCTTGTACCTACATTAACAAAAGACTCTTTAGTGGAAGAATATATATCTTTTACTCAAGTGTTCCTTCCGTGAAAATGGTGAAAAGTCCATAGAACTGACTCAAATTCTTCATCAGCCTACTGACAATCATGCATCAGCTTATTTAGCACACTGATATTCATACTGACTGTATTATTATTGATATTCTGGACCTTATCGGTGTCTGAGATGGTGCACTATGCTGTTCTGTATGAGAATGAGTATATCAAAGCAATAATTATTATGCAAATCATTCTGGAATTATCCTTTGGCTGAGAAAAACATTAATATAGTAAAATGTTTTATAGAGATGTTTTATTCTTCTGTCTCAAAGGAAGAAGAGAAGAATTAATACCAAAACAAACTCTGTGGAATGGGTCTTCTGTTCTATGGAGGATATGATTCAACCTTTTTATACTAAGTCAAATTAAAGTGTAAGATTTGGACAAAGTTTAAATACTCATAACTGAAACTGCCATCCTGAAAATCCCTGTTCTTCTGGCACTGAGCCTTGGAGGAACTTAAACTTTGTAGAAGATGCAGATTTCTATCTGAATATTCCTCAGGCTCCTGAAGTTCTGCTCCTGTACATGCCCAGAAATGCCTTCGTTTTGTAGGGTTCAACAGACTCTGCAAATTTCACATCAAAGCCCGACTGGTATCCCAATATGAACTGCTCCTTACCTTCCGAGCTCTGTTCTTGCTGAAACCTTGCCGCTGTAAGGAAACATGGCAGAAACATTAAGCCGGGAACAAAGAGAAGGAAAGAGAGACAGAGAGTGAGGGATGGTTTTGCCTCGTATTATATGAGAAACTGATAACTTGCAATTCTTGTAGAAATCTATTTTCAGAGACATTTCAGTGCAAGGGAATTCAAAACAGGAACCAGAAACTGATCTCTGATTGTCTCAAGCGCTGCAATCACTGCAGTACAGAATCCCACTTTTTGACTGAATGGTTTCTGGGACAAGACTGAAGGCACATTTTTGCCCCCAGTATTTCTTACTAGCTAGATCAGATGAAGACTTTGGACACCACTTCTAGGTGCTTAACTTTCCCTGAGCCCAGTATAAAGCCTTGCTGTAAGGCTCCAGGCTCGTCTTTGGGGACAGGCATCAGGAAGTGGGCATTTTGGTACTCCAGGGATAGACTGTTACAGGGATTGAGACCTTTTGGATCCAACTGAAAAGGAAAAGCACCACTTGTAAGTTCAGTTAATAGACAGAATCTGAGGCACAAATCAAATGCCCATATTTATGTAAGTGATCTGTGGCACATTTTGACCTGTTATCCAAACTGACCTGACTCTTTTTGTTGTCATGTTAGGAGTCTTAAAATAAAAGGATTAGACAGAATAAACAATCTGTGCCCATTCCTCTGATGATTTACTGTCATTAAATTCACAAGAAATGTATTAGTGGAGTATATATAAAACACATTTTTATATGTTTAGCTCATGACAGAGACTGACTTCATAAAATCTTAATAGTGGTATACACCTTCTTGTTAATTTTTGTTGTTGTTTCCCCCCTCCCTGCTGAAATTAGGCAAAATATCATGTTAAGATACCGTATTTATAGTATTTTGAACAAGACATTAAAAATTAAATAGCAACTAAAGGAACAATGTTAGATTCCTTTAGACTTACCATTAGTCACAAATTAATTACACACCTTTACATATGTATAAATTTGATACACTGAATTAAGTTGGTGTTGATTGCATGCTCTGCAGATGTATACTACATGAGGTGTAACTCTTTGGATTCACTTTCCTGTCATCTTTTTCCATTTTATTACATAAAGTTTGGATGTGATAGCCACTTCTGCATACATTATTCAAAGGGCAGGAACTCTGGATTTATACAGTACTATAAAAAGTAATTTGATTTGATCTCCATTTCTTCCCTAATCATTCCTAACTTCCTGCTTTCCATTAGATTGCCACTGAACATCAAGTATTTCAGACAGCTATCTGCAATAGCCTGTTTCCAGTATCATCCTGATAAAGGCAAATCAAATCCTAGTGTATCCAAGTGCTTCTATTACTTTCCCTGAAAGACTTCAATCTAATATCTAAAACACAAGCAGAGATATTTTTGAGTTTTTATAACAATCTTTCCCCTAAAATGAAGTTGAGTCCATGATTTTCTGACTCAAAAACCTGAACTACACAATAATATATACAGTTAAAAGTTGTTAATGCATTTTGACAGTATAAAAACCATAAATAATTTATCTTATTATGGACTTCATCCATTTTGACTAATCCATTTTTTCCAATAGTTATTGGAATATTCTAGGCACATCTTGGACAACACTGCTCCAGACAGCTTGAAACTGAATCTTTGAAAAAATAATGCTGCTGTTGAAATGTTAAGGGTTGAATGTTGTTTGAATCATAAAGACTGGAATTAGGGTTTCTAATGATCCACATTTGAGGGTGAAAAATAACACCTCCGGGTCCTTGAGCTGAAATACATGTTTTCAATGGGCACAACTTAAATGAAGTGCAATATTTCTAGAGATGGAATAACTCTACAGGTAGTGGAGGAAATTCTTTATAATGATTGGCATTGGCAGGTTACATCTCTGGTGAGTATCTACCCCAGAGAAAGTGTTCAGCATAACTGAATGAAAATATTGGATAAATAAGTTTGGAGAAAGCCATTTCATTTAAAATATCTATTTAATAAAGGCAAGCTGTAAAATCAACAGTGTTAAAGAGAATAAAGAATTTCCCTACTAACAATTATTTGAAACCTTCTAGCATCCCTTACTGGAAAGATTTTTTTTTACCTTACTGGAAGGATATTATTTTACCTATTAAGTAAACTAAGTCAGAAAAAATAAATAAGCCTTTTAAATGGGAGCTCTGCCTGAGAGAAGGCTACATAAACAGATTCTAAATAAACATGGAAGAGGATTGCAGCTGATACAACCCAGCATGGTTTTACTGATTCAGCAGTGCTACTCCAATTAACTGCTGCTGAAGTTCTGGCAGAGGGAGTTTATTTTACAGAATATGGTCTCAGCTTTGCATTTTAGAAGTCAAACATGCTCTCTTGCTAGATATGTTTCAAACAAAACTTGAATAAGGATCTTTCTAGGGTGGTTTATTCTGTTAGTATTAAGAATGTCAAATGACCCCAATTCTAGGATAAGTAATAACCTATGATTTCATAAGCTCATAGATTAAGAGGAATATAAAGGGCCATTATGAATCATGCTGCTTGACCTCTTGTTTAGCACATGTCAGAGAATTATGTCAATTGAAATACAGTCATGAGCAACGTCCATTGTTCTCTATTTAAATGCTTGTGATGCTTGTGTTGCCGAAGACTGCAGATGCTGAGCCATAAAAGCAGATAGACTGAGGATGCAAAACACAGTTACTCAGGATCTTCTCCCTCTCCCACTGTAGCACAATAGAATTGCAAAGGTTCTGCTGTAAGCCTGCCTCTCTTGGGCAAAAGAAAAGGCATAATTTCTTTTGTTTACCTCCCCAGGGTCTTTATTAACACACATACTTGGAAGACATTATGTTATTAGCTGATTAGTAATGCAGAAATAGTTTCAAACATGAACTTGAATTTCACATATGCCAATGATGAGCTTCATTATTCATTATTCACCCCTTATGGTCTTGTTTTGTCTTTTTAGACAGTCACTTGACAACAGTAATGCTTTCCTTTTGAGAAATTCTGACAATTTATTTTGAAGAACTTTCCCATAAGAAGATACCGTGCAGGGAATCAGCACAATGGTGCGTTACGGAAATAGAAACCATCCCACTGACTCTGGAGGCTGTGCACGGGTTGCGCATATAATGTTGCCTCCCTGCCGACAACCCGACTGGGCAGCCAGCATAACTAAATTCTGTAATGATTGAGCTAATCATCATATTACACTTATTGCTGCCAAGGTAAAAGGGGTGACCAATGCAAAGGGAATACAGACAGCATTGCCCAACACAAAGCTGGTTGCCAGCTGCTGTTTCAGCCCTGGAGGACATACCTAGCTTGAGTAATTTTGAGCAGCTTTTTTTAAACAGGCCTGAACAACTCAGACACAGTTTTGAGAGCGGAACACTTGCAAAGGTGAGCTTTCCTTATCCTCTGTACCTGTGAATACACCTAAATATTCCTTAACCATAACTAAGGACTCGGCTGTCTATTTAGAAATAATTTCTGCCTGACAGAGCAAATGATCACGGAGTAAAACCATACAAGAAACCAGCTCCTGGTTCTGAAGCATTTACCTTCAGAAGCAAGGGAAAAAAGGAATATGTTGAAAAATATATACTCAGACATACAATATCACGTCATTAAATCTGAGACTGAGGAACCCTCAGTGTTCTCTGTCTTTAACAAACCTCTTATTCTACAGTGTGTTAATTTGTACCAGGCTGTTTTTTCTTCTCTTGATTTAATGAAATAGTTCCTAACTGATCCCTAAAGAGAAAGTACTGCCTCTATGGTACAGATTTTCACCAGAGGTTCTTTGTACAACACCCTCATTCCTAGAGCAACATTAAATTATTCTGAATAATTCTGTGTTATTCTATTTATTATCTATCATCATTCTATGAATTATTAACTCTGAATTTTTCAATTATTTGTAAAGATTTTTTCCAGTACATTCATTCAGATTCAGTCTATTAATTCTTTGTAAAAATAATGAGGTATTTATCTGTCCTTTAAACATATAGTTGTATATAAAAAAGCCTTTTGAGACAAGTGCAAACATATACTACGTAAATTAACTTTCCCTTTAAATGATGGGCAGCTCTACTGAAATGATTGTAGTAGTTCTTCATTCTCCTGTTGCAGTCCAACAGCCCTCACTTTAGTGGGGATTCAGTTGGAGGCTAGACCAGTGATGAATGTAGGACTATCCATGCTGAGGAGCCAATGCATATCTCATTCTATATCTCTTTTTCAAGCGTGTGGACATACACACATAGAAGCATACATACCTGCTCCTAATACATACATAGTCATCTGCATTAACTGCAAATGAGGACTAAAATGTCTCAGATATTCTTCCTGACTGAAGAAAGAAGGGAATTTATTCTTTTATTATTTTTTTAAATTCAATATTAGAAGAAAAATACAGCAACAATAACAAAACCCCGAAGTCTGAGCATAAAGAATTTTTAAAAAAGAACTGCTCCTGAAAAGATATTCCCCTCATTCATAAAAATAAAATAAAATAAATACAAAAAAGCTGAGGATAATTATTGCAGTAACTGATGTCCTCTGAAGTCATGCCAGGTTTCATATAATAGATTTGATCTTCATCAGCATGGATAGCTCCATTAATGCTAAAAGATTAATCTGACATAAAGTAACTGTGAAACCAATAATGTCTCTCCCAAGTGAAAATATAATCCTTAATTTTGTTCATGCTTTAGGTTTACTATTTGCAATAACTTCACTTCTGTGGGATAATATAACATGATATGGGTTGTTGTAAAAATGCTTCAAGACCTGTGGTTTTAGAAATCAGTTGGATTTCCTTTTTTTTCAATAGACATTTACATGTACATAATTAATAAACACTAAGTATTTAGCAATTTTGCATGTGGTATACAAAACTGCATTTATGAATAATGCTTCAGTGACCAGCCTGTGTGAGCAGGAGATATCATAGGATGTGTTTCTTAGACACATAACTTAAATGCATAAACTGTGCCTTACATCTGTCTCTTACCATTTAAAATTTGCCTTTCTGTGCTCTATTAATCACTTAGCATATGATCACAGATTAATGAGGTCTCTAGGAAACAGCTCATTAATTCAGAATTTTGAAAAGTGAATTCTGAGTTTGGATTTCTCAATTTCCAGGTGTTCCAAGTCCAGCAAGAGGTCAAGATTTTCAGAATGCATCTTCCAAGAAATTATCCTTCTTAAAAGTCCCTAAATTCCTGAAATTTCTGAGGACCACTACTGTCCAGAAATATTGGATAAGTTGCATTTCTTCACCATTTGTAAAACAGAAACTTCAAAAACAGAGAAGCAACTGTTAATTATTTAAAATCATAGCGGAGTCATATAAACACATTATTATGAAACATGTTATCATCCAAAACAACTTTATCAAGGTATTCCAATAATTTGCCTACTACACTCCTTTTCCTTTTTTTTGCCTTTGTTTTTGCAAAATTTCATGTACCTGAATCATTTAACACAAATAAAACATGTCTGTCTTCTTAATGGGACTATCCAAATTCATAAATCTACATCTGCATTTGCAGGTACTAATAAGCCAGATGTCAGTACTTCCTTTATCAAAACTGTACTATATACATTGTGGGAACACACAAAAAGATACTGAATGCCCATTCTCACTGCCCTTATGCTTATATTTTTTGCACATAGAATTATTAATGCTCTTTGCCTCATACCCATCCATGTATGTTTGTTGGATATATCTGATGAAGCTGATAAATGCTATCAAATTCCAGATGAAGATGGTAATAATTTGCTTTTTACAGAATTTATGCTTAAGTTTGTCAAAAGCTAGGCTGTTTTCCTTACTGCTAGCTGTTATTCATCTGCTCATATTTATATTAAATTAAAGCTGTGACTTGTGGAATTATTTGTCATGAGAAAGGTAATAAAAAACATCAGGCAAAATTACCAGATTTTAAAGTAACTTTTCTGTATTTCCTTTATTTTACAATTCAAACTTTCCATACAACTATTGACTCCTTGAATAGTTATGTGGAATGTAACTTGCAGTATACCATTCCTCTAAGGTGGTACCACACTACTTCACCACTGCCCCATTTTGTGCATAACACCTAGGGAGAGCATGGAAAATTCTGACTCAGAAGAGAAATGCTTTTTGAGCCCCAGAGGTTCTGCTCCTCAGAAGAAGAGCATAAAATCATGGAAAGGATGCTGGAAGAGACTTCAAGAGATCACTTAGTCATTCTTCTTTTCCTCTCTCAACCAATTATAACTAGGGCTAGCTTGAAAAATGTTTGTCTAAGATTAAAATTTCCAATATGTAATGCAAATCTCTCCTGTTGCAATTTAAGCTGTTTTATTTTTTTCTATTGACCATGAACATGAAGAAGGGATTATTTACTTCCCCTTTGAAGCAGTTTTTACGTACTTGAATTCCATTAGCATGTTTCTCTTCTGTCTTTGTTTGTAGACTCTGAACAACCCATTTAATTCAGTCTTGTCTACTTATTCATGGTTTTTAAACCTTCAATCATTCTTGCGGATCTTTTTTTTCACTTTTCCCAATTGGTTCACATTATACTTGAAGTGCAAAGATTGCAGATCAGAGATTAGAAATGGTATTTTATATACGACAGAGCAAATATATTATTTGGATGTCTTAAGTATAATTCCCTTCTTTACAACAGCATGAAGTTGGTCATTCACAAGTAGCATGTAAATTTAAACCACAAACCTCTTTTGATGGGCTAGTATCATCCTCAACCTGTACTTCTGCTCTGAATTACCACCTAAATGTAGATCCTTGCACTTGGCTTTACTAAGTGTAGCTTGGCCTCCATGTGTCATCTGTAAATTTACTCCCAATTCTATATATAAACAATAAAAGTAGTTCTCACTAATTAAAATATTAGCCAGTATATCTCCAGGACTGATGTCTGTTGAAGGTTGATTCACTTCAGGTATTATTCTATCTTGAACCACTGATAATACTTCTGGTTGTGATCATCCAGCTAATTACAAACCCACCTCTAAGCAGTTTCATTTAGACTACTCTTATCATTAGAAGTCTTGCCAGGTCTCAGTTGGTTTTTTTTAATATGTCAATAACTTGATAAGAATTTAGATATATTTCTGCTGCTGTTTGCCCACTACCTACTGATGATGTTGCCTGTCATACAACCGTTGCTCAGCAACAAGTTGGGCCAAACCAGTGCTGACTCTTATTTAGCTTATATTTGTCTAGGAGCTTACAAACAGTTTGATTATTTTCCAGTATTTTTCCATGATCAGTTTACAGTTTTCTGCTCCTCCCTTTTCCCACTTTTTAAAAAGAGGGAATGTATTTCACTTTTCCAGCCTCCAAATAATGTTGCTCATCACATTGTTCCTCAAAAATAATCACTATTATCTCTGAGATTGTTTCAGACAGATTTCTGTGACCTGAAGATGTATTTTACCTAGGTTCTGGTCTCTAGCCCTTTCTTTGCCTGTTCTGGGTGGAAATTTTATCCTTTTGATTTGTCCTTAATTGTATTAGTCACTTCTCTATAATCAAACCAGTTTTAGTGAAGACTGATTCAAGAGAGGCATAAAGCTCTTTGACCTCCTCAGCATTATCTACTCCCCATTACGTCCTTCCTGATTTTTTCCTTCTCTTTATATTATTCTTTTACGTTTGTCCCCACTGTTTGAGATTGCAGTCAATGAAAAGCTTGTGACTCAGCTTTTCATTAGTAAATCGATCTCCTATTAAACTCCTATCTCTTCCTTGTATTTAAATATCAGTTGTCAGGTAGCAACTTTTACAAAGATTTTATGAAGCTTTATGGGTCTTAATTCAGTTCCGTTTTGAAGATCAAATATTCTGAGTTGGACACTAAAAATCATGCTAAAAGATAGCAAACAGATTTCTGATTGAAAACTGAATGCAGATTTATCCCAAGCAACAATTCTCTTTTGATGAGCTTTCTTGAATTTTATTTTTTTTTAAAGTGTTTAGCAAATTGAGACAATGCAAATCAAAATTCATTAATTTTGATATAGTTAATTGTTATTTATTTTATCATTTATGTGATTTAGATGTTTCAAAAAGCTCTATGATATGTTCTAATTAATTTCACAGAGCAAAGAAAACAAAAATCTGTATGTTTAATATGTTGTCTGAAGCTCAAGAATGCCTTGATAATCCTCAGAAGAAGGCATTTCAATTTAAGTGGGTAATTTTGAGGGCACTTTATAATTGAAAAATTCAGAGAAACACACATTATTATATTCAGTATGCTATGTACATCTGCTTTTCTTCAGTTTCAGTTTATGAATTTTTATGAGTATTTCATTTTCTCTTCTCATGCTGTATCAGTCTTTTCAAGTATTGCAGTCAATTAATTGTATGATAAAGAAGCTGATATTACCTTTTAGTTTCTAATCTTAACAGCGGTGGAGTAATCAAGAAAGTTATTGAAGACTGCATTAACAGAGGAATAGCTCTATAAAACAAACAACAGTACTATCACAGTTCTAAAATGCTTGATAATGCAGCATCAGGAACAACGTGCACAATGCTGATAACTATCCCACAGGAAGGAAGTTACCTCAGAGAAGGCAAGGCATAAGGAAACACAATACTATATCCCAGATGCCTGATTTGACTTTCCTAGAGTTTGGGCTGAGTTTTCAGAAAGCAGAATTATTCTTCAGAATGATATAAATGAAAAGAAATATGTGAATGGCTTGTACATTTTTGCTTATCCGTTCATTCTAGTAAGAACAAAAGTACACGCCGTATTAATAAAGTGCAAGATGGGAGTGAGGTCCCCGGTGATCCTATCAGCAAAATTCAGAATTTGCCATATGAGCCAGGAAGAAAAACAGAAGCTAGAGAACTGTCTGAAAAGATGACTAACAAACTTAAAGAGCATGCTGCAGCTTAGTAGGGATAATTACCGTAAAGTATATATGCTAATTTAAAATATTTTTTGTTCACAAATAAGGTTTAATGCATTATGTGGGTAAACTCTTCTTGTGAGGTTTCAATTCAGTATTGCCAGCCACAGGCACTCAAAAGTTATTTTAGTACCACACCTTGTGCCCACCCCACCCAAATGATGCGATTTGGAAGTGAGCACATGTAGGGGTTAGTGAGTTTGTTTGTTTTTGTACCTCACTGGGAATGTTTATCCTCCAACTAATATCATCTGGAAGGCTAGAAACTTTTTTGGTTTTAAATGAAGGCTGAGGTTTCTTAGGTAATAATCTGTTTTCAGCAGCTCAAGTTTCAAGCAACAAAACAAATAAAGAAGACAAACCCAACAAAGAAAACCCCACCTGTCATATGATTGATAAGAAAAAAACCCTTATATCACAAAACTTGCCAGCTACTAATGTTTTCCATTGTAGGCAACAAATAGTGAAAACATATGGATCTTGCAGACTTCACTAAATCCATGCAGTAAAGATAGTCCTTGTCCTTTTCCCTAAAAGTGTGAGACGTGGTACAATAAGCAAGCCACACAGTTCTTTGAAAATCCAGACACAAAAAGTGTATCTGCATAAGGACTTTTGTACCAGTGTTACCTCCTTGAAATGGGCATTGTGTTTCCTGTGTACTTCTGGCAATCCAGGAGGACTCCACTACAGCCTGAATAGCAAAGAAAAGAGGGATGAATAGTGTTTAAGACAACCCTGTTATGCCTGTTGACCTTTGAGAATCCAATTCTGAGGCACTTAACTCTGGTAAAAATTATGTATAAGTTGCCTACCCACCCACAAGTTATAACTTTTAAGTGTACTGGTTTGGGCTGGGATAGAGTTAATTTTCTTCATAGTAGCTTGTATAGTGCTTGTTTTGTATTTGTGACCAAAACAGTGTTGATAACAGGCTGATGTTGCAGGTATTGCTGAGCAGTGTTCACACAGCGTCAAGGCCTTTTCTGCTCTTCACACCAGCCCGCCAGTGAGTAGGCTGGGGGTGGGCAAGAAGTTGGGAGGGGACACAGCTGGGACAGCTGACCCCAACTGACCAAAGGGATATTCCATATCACATGATGTCTTGCTCAGCAATAAAATCTGGGGAAACTATGGAGGGGACGAAGGGACGATGGCGTTTGTCTTCCCAAGTAACCGTTAAGCGTGATGGAGCCCTGCTTTCCTGGAAATGGCTGAACACCTGCCTGCTGATGGGAAGTAGTGAATGAATTCCTTTGTTTTGCTTGTGCACTCAGCTTTTGCTTTCCCTATTAAACTGTCTTTATCTCAACCCAGAAGTCTTCACACTTTTACCCTTCCAATTCTCTCCCCCATCCCACTCAAGGGGAGTGAGCGAGCAGCTGTGTGGGGCTTGACTGCCTGCTGGGGGCAACATGGAGGCATCCAGCTTCCTACACACAAATACCCAGCACCATCTTATAGGCTGTAGGGTATCTGAGAAGTCCAGAGGGGGATTGACAGATATGATGTGACCTGTGGCACATATACATGACCTGACCGGCAGCTGGAGGCAGGGACAACAGCCAGGCCTAGGATATCTAAAATGTCCCTAGATGTCTATATTTAAGCAGTTGAATCACTTCCTATGAATTTTGAATCCTGTACATTTTAAGTAAACAAATATTTTTAGTGGGATAAAAGCCTAAGAATGCAATGTGAAGGGAGCTGAAAAAACAATCCCATCACCTACACCATCCGCATTGCACATGCATAAATACCAATGTTAGAAGCAATATTATCAGTAACATTAGCTTTGCTGTATTTTAGTACACCTGCTTGTTATTAGCAGACTCTGCTTCTAAAGCAAGGGTAATTCATAAGCAGAAAAATCCTTTAAACAGAAGGTGATATAAAGTTTATTTGGCTTTTGCTCCATGTCATAACACTGAGATGGTAATGCTAATAGGGTTAAGGTAAACAATGCCCGGAGCGACCTGGTCTAATTTCAGTTGGACTATATGACATCCAGAGGTCCCTTCCACCCTCAACAGTTCTGTGATTCTAATATTACAGGTTCATTCAGAACAACACTAAATTCTGTTGTCCTACTGGTTATTAAACTTATGTTCAACATAAAAGCAAAATAAGAGTGGTCGGCTATTCTGGCCACTAAAACATAAGTATGTGCTCGTGTACAGGTACATCCAAGTCCATATTTTACCTGTTTTTATTAATCTGTTGAAAAGTTTTTCTTGTTTGGTGATTTAATTTGACATACTGATTTGATTCGGAGCACTATTTTAACCTGCTGCCCCGATCTCTGGCTGCACATGAGTCATTTCCAGGGCTCTGAGCTTTTGACACCGCTGCAGCAGAAACAAAATAACATAGAAACCCTTGTCTTGCCAAAAGAAGGGGCGGAAGGAGAAAAGGTTGCAGTACCCACCTCATGTGTTACGAGAGCCATCAGAGGCCTGTGGGTCTAAGCATACTCTAGCCCCAGAAGAGACACAGCTGTCCCCTCTCTGTTGGCCTGCAGAGCCCTGCGCTTCCCTAAACATGGAGAATGCAAACAACAACTGCTGAGCTGGAATTGAATCAACCCGCTTTGCTTCAGCCCTCACCTATTGTTTAGTGCAAAGTTGTAAATGAAAGGAGCCCTTTGAGTGAGTTGTGGCATGCATTAGTTTTAATTTGCTTTACCTGTAGGGGCATATATGTTAACGTCTAACAGATAGCTTGATGATTCACCTTTGCTGCTGAGGGCAAAATGATCTTTCACTCAACTGAAGGGCAAACAGTTTGTTCTATAAATCCTTTTCTGCCCTAAAAGAGCTGTGTTCTTACAGAAATTCTGACATTGTAAGAAATGATCAGGCCTGAGTTCAAAAAAACCCTCAGAAATGTAGAATCATCTACCACAGCTGATGCATTAAAGATGAGTGAGGGCAAACCAATATCTGTTAGCTCGTGCAATTCACGTAATGAGAAGTATTCTGCAAGAACTATCAGCAGAAGCAGTTAACAGAATTTGTAACTTTCTCTTCTGATGAAAGGTCAAACTGTCCCATTCTTGAGTCCAGGCCTTTCATGGTTAGTCTAGAAGAAAGATGTATCAAGACAGAAGCAGCCTGATCAACTGAATGCTTCAGAAACGACGACAGCTGATCTGAACTACTTTTTCAGTAAAGCATTTCTTTAACTTCAATCTCTATTGATTCTAACACTCTGAAGATCACACAAGATAAACAGCAACATTTTCTGTCCCTAAATTACAAGCATACAAGGAGGAAACTGGAGACAGCTGCTAGGTTTTTTGGGGGGAAGTGGTGTGTGGTCTTTTGTTTGGGGTTTTTTTTGCTGTTGTTGTTCTTGTTGTTCTTCAAAACACTTGCTGCTCTTTTAATTTTTCTTCAGCGTTATTCAGAGAGTGAAAGTTTGGATGTTCAGGCTTTAGTATGTTTGTAACCATATTCTAATCCAATTTTTATTAGCTTTTAAATATTATCCAAGGTTATACACGTTTGTGCATAAGCCTGAAATACTTCAGAAGGTATTGCACCATATCAAAACAGAGAAGCTAGTGGGGAGCAATAACACCCTTATGTCACTCTAGATGGCTATTTAAAAGGAATCTAAATACAGTGGAGAATGAGAGAAGTTAAGCCTCTGCAAAATTACAAATTTATGCTGAAATTTAGAGTTGAGCATAACAACATGTATCATATTGATGCACTCTCTTAACTAATTCATTATTTTTGTGATTAATTCCAATTGCAAAGTTTAGGTTTTGTTTCATTCTAAA
The DNA here is from genome assembly GCF_965638725.1 of Aptenodytes patagonicus. Taxonomy (NCBI): domain Eukaryota; kingdom Metazoa; phylum Chordata; class Aves; order Sphenisciformes; family Spheniscidae; genus Aptenodytes; species Aptenodytes patagonicus. The sequence goes on from NC_134949.1 coordinate 47,581,780, forward strand.
TAAGAAGCTTCTTTTATTATTTGTTGTTTATTAACTTCAGTATAACTTTGAAAAAGCAGAACTGTCTTTGTCCTTCAGGATTGCCGCAAAAGTAAAAGACAATTTTGCAAAATATTTTAGTCTACCCTGTCTCTGTTTCCAGACAAACCCTGTGTATATCAGTCACAAAGTTCACTTAGCTTTCTTGGATTCAAACAATATTCTTCCAACTTAAACTTGAAAAGCAAATTTCTCTCTTCAAGTATGTAATACTCTCATTGTCCAAAGCCTATTTTACTTATACCAGGATAATGTTATTATATTAACAACTGGGAACTGTATAACTGATTAAATGTGTTTTCATGCAACAGAGTTTGTATTTTTGTAAATTAATATAAAGTTTGGCTTAGATAATATAAGATTTGGGATTACACCAAAGAATTCCACCCAAACTCAGATCATATGTACAATAGCAAAGAGTGCAAGAAAAATAAATCACTCTGCATAACATAAATATCAGGGCTTGTTATGGTAAACAGATATTTAAAAGAAAAAATAAAGCACATTAGGACCAATGAACTGCAAGTCACATTCCATGTTTTCTGAAGACTAGGCAGCAAATGACAATGGTAAACTGGTTTTGTTTTTATTTCTAGCCTCAACATAACAAACTAGCCCCAAGTATATTCTGAATTGAGCAAACTTTCAATAACTGTCCATGCATTTCTATGCCAACAATATTTCTGGCATATTCTTTATTATGACTACATCTCTTACAATGGATAGGAGGCAATATAGACAGAGCATATCATACACGCATTAAATTCACGCCAGCTAAAATAACTCTGCACCCTCTTGGGTCAGAGATGCTAAGAGGCCACTTTCATTCTCTCCGACTTCTCTATACTGCTTAAGCATCACAAAGAGACAGCAACCAACATTCACATCCATTTTCACCAAATGTGCTTACACAAATATGAACAAAGGAGGATTAGGGTTTCATATTTCTTGTTCCATTGTGAAGAAAAATATAGCTGTTTTGATTAATTCTGTTCTTCTGAACAGTTTATTTATACTTTATTACAGGCAAAATTCTATAGATAGAACAAAAGTACGCGTTTTCATAAGTTCTTTGAAGAAAGTTGTATTTACCTTAAAATTACCAGGTAGTAAAAATACTTGCATTTCTGAAAATATAGAGAGGTGTGGGTGCATGTGCGTATGTGTGTATGAAGCTGGAGATAGATATCTTGCTATCAAGTGATATAATGTATTTAAGAAGAAAATTTCAGAGCTCTTCTCTAGGGCAATGCTGTGAAGTTCTGAAGACTGGCATTTTTAGCACAAACATATAAAAAAAGTTTATTCTTCCACTCTTCCTTTTAAACAAATCTTGGAATTGTTTCCTAAAGTTCTCTTTTATAAGCACTGTCAGAATAACTGAGAATAATGGTATGAAACTAAGAAAAAGTAAATTTAGGCTGAGCATCAGAACAAATGAATGGTGAGGAAATAACCAGAACTCCCAGTCAGAGAGGATAAAGCACTTTCATTTGAGTGATTTAGAACTTGGAAATTCACTTCAGAGAAAAATCCAGCACTTGGCAAGGAATGAACCAGATGACTATTGGTTACTTAAACTCCTTTCTCAGCTTATTGTGTGATTCGTATGATAGACTATCATTCTATCTATTTACTTCTTATTGCTCCTTTATGATAATGTAGTTGGTATCATATAACGTTACAGATTCGTCTCTGCAGCATTCTTACAGAGCTGCTCAGGCAGACAGTTTTTAATAGGGCCATAATCCCAGCTGAAGAGAAACCAATGTGACCGTTCCTCAAAGGGTAAAAGGAATCTGTGAATTATTTATACAGGTTTCGGTAATGTCTTGATATTTGTTGGGATCATATAACTGAGAATAGTTATACTAAACTATATCAATGTAATAATTAAGAATATGGTTAAAATTAAAGTTGTATTATGCATTTCTCTACTTTTCATTTTAATATGGTGATATTACATATGGTTGACTTTTATTAAAATAATCTGTAATGAAACTTAACATCCCACATATCTATATGCATATCAAGCGAGACTTCAGAAATTTTTTCTTCTTATTATTAAAACATTCCCAATTCACACTGAGGATCAAATACTTTGAAATTGTTCAGAGCTTCTAAGATACTGCTTTGGCTATATATTTTGGAGGATAACACAGAGACACACGCATACTTTGAAGATCTTGTAAATAGTCTTTTATCTGTCAAAAGATGGTACACAGATCAAAAGATGAACTGAAAGTTCATGGCGAGCTAAATTATTTTCCAGAGTAGTTGGGATGTGACTACAAAAAGGTGGTGTTCAGCACACAGAGCTCTGACAGAGTTTTCTGCATCGCAGGTTCATTTGTTATCTCAGGAATTCCACTTCCCCCAGCAGGGTCTTAATGCTCACCACAACCATTTCAAATTCCTAAATAAGAGCTCCCTCTTGCCCTTGCGCCTTGTGTACCAGTAATCGACTCTAGCCAACTGAAACTGGAAGGTAAATCCATGCAACTGAGAAATGAGCCATGGTATGATACAGCTGCCTTTCCAAATCAAAACCAAACCAAACAAAAAATGAAGACTTTCAAACAGAAGATGGAAAGCATGTGAGCTGGCTTGTAGATTTTTTGTAATATTTAAGTATTATTTCCTTCTTCCAAGAAGTTATGTCAGATTGATAACCACAGCCATAATGTCTAATGCAAATTTTTCTCATATTTTTTCAGCATTGTGCCCTTGGATAAGTCAGTCAGTATTCCATGGCTTTCAAAAAAATATTATCTAACAGCAGAGAAACAGGATATCTTCAGAACCTGAACAATCAAACTTTAGGCATCTGATGATCTTTCCAAATTTATAGATTTGGCTTGGCGTGCCTAGAACTTTGAAAGAGAGAAAATATGACAGAAACAAAGAAGCAATTTTCAAAAGTCATTCTCTTCACAGGACAAGAGCAAGGATGAAAGAAATATCATTGTGACTTTGAAAGCTTTTGGACCCACTGACAATCAGGAATACCAAATGTTCTCTCAGTTGAAATAGATTTGTTAAGTCATTTCTTCAGGCATCAGTAACAGATGCTTAAGTGTATGTTGGGAGTGAAATAAATTACATTCTCATTTACATACTTCTGTGGAATTTAAAATTTGGAATCAATAGATTTTTTTCATGATTTCTGGACGCTCTCTGATATGTTTTTCCACACCCTTTCATGCTATGGCTTGATAACAGTACTTAACACCGATGAAGAAATAGTTGCTTTAAAGGCTAAGTCTTGTTCACCTTAATTTTAAAGCCCTTGACTCATCTTTCTCAGAACATCTCCTGAATTAGAGGATTACTAATGCAAAGCCATGGTTTAGCCACAGTTTTTCATCTCTTGCCGACCTCTTTCATACTCTTTAATTTCACAGATATTATTCTCCAATTATTTTAGCTTTACTGATTAATCCTTATAATATGGATATTGATACATGTACACCAATTTTCCAGGATCACATTACAGCCGGATTCAGCAAAGTATGACTGTGGCAAAAAATACCTGAAGTGTACATAGCTATATTAATCTTTACTTTAAAATTCAGCTGAATAATAGCAGTGATAAATGCTGTTTGGACTGACAGAGTATTAGTTTTTTCACTAAACTGTTCCTCAACATAGTGCTTTCATAAGATATTAATAGGAGAAATGCGTACAAAGGAAAATGGATTAGTAATGAAATGTGGTAGTAGAACTCAAACTATCTTTTTATTAATTTTATTTCAATGATGTGATATTTGAGTAAACAATGTTAAAAAGCTAACAGTCTTTCTAATCTCATTCATCTCTTGACAGTATTTGGAAATTAAAAGGAACAGTTTGTCCCTTTGAACTATTCATCAGATAAATAATGCAATACTGAACAGGAAGCAAAGAATTAGAATCAGTGGGGTGTAACCATATCTGTATCCATTTAGTAAGATAGTTCTTGAGTATTCTTATTTACCAGAAAGTGTGTGTTAGCTACATTTTCAATGCTTTAGACCACCAACTAGCTTCCTATACCCCGATGAAATGTATGTTGCATGGCGTCAATCTATTTCCTTGTAGAGTCTTTTGCATTGAAGGGTGAGAACATCAAGACAAGAATAGATGACATATTTCAGACTTACCACAATCTCTCAGCTTTTTTATAGGCTTATTCCAGGAGAAAATTATCTGACTGCCATGTGGATGCTTTCACAGTGAGATTCTCTAAAAAGCCCTCAAACTGATCAGGCAAAGAACAATGACATTTCTCTCAGAATGCTTATGTCTCATTCCAAGATGGATAAAGCATTCACGGAGCCAGGAAGACCAGTGAGAAGCAAAGAAAAACCCAGCAAGGATCACTTCAGGTAGCTTTGCATAAGTTTTCATATTTGTTCTTCAGACTGCATGGATTGCTCTGTACTTTCCAGAACTTTATTGCTGCTTTCTTAAAGTTGCAAATTATGAGAAGGTCAAATGTCCTTAGACATGAACTTAGATTCTGGGGCTTGTTTGACCTGTTGCTGCTGGTTTTTGGAGATGAGTGCAATATGAAGGTCTGATTATACAGCATGCTGCCTACCAACAAACTGTCAGAATGTGTCAGCTCCAGAGCCAGTCATTGCTTTTAGATGAAATCCTCTTTTCACTCCAATTTCTTTGAAGTGACCAGCTAAACAACATCAAAAAGTTTCCCACCTGTATGATTTTTTCTGTATAAATACACACACAAATTTAACTACATCATATAAATAGGTAAAAGATCAGATCTGCTGAGTGGGACAAGATTGAAGATTTGAAAGAATTCACCCCCTCCTTCCTTCCCTCTCTCTGTCCCTCCCTCTGCAACTACTATGCCTTTGTCCTTTTTGCAGTTAATCTTCTTTTAATTACTTCTAACAGTTATTGTAGCTTCTTTTTGAAGACTCCTCTTGTGTTAGAGGATCCTTCCTTGCTATGTCTCTCAGTTTTTGCCTGCACTGCCGCAATTTCTCCCAGCTGAGCATACTCACTTGTTCTCAGAGACAGAGTCATTTCTACCTGTCTTCAGGAGCCTCTGCATTGCCCAAGCACAGCCAGAACACATAACATAACCTGGCAGCCCTCCTTCCTGCTGCCCAGCCGCACCTTCTTAAACAAAGCATACAGGAAATGGAACATATGCACTGGACCAAGAACAGATTTAAAATTTCTGCCATCTTTCACTTAGTTCATACCCTTCTTTTACCTTAATTGCTGGATCTGGGATTGTGCCAATGGTTAACTGCTGAAGAGTCTCCTAGGTTCTGGGATTGATTTTAAACAACATGAAATAAATAACATGAAATTGGAAGATTCCTTGTTTACTTGTTTCCTATCCACTCTGGGGATTCAGGCAACAGATTTAAAAAATCTGGCAGAGTATAGTGTGACTGGTTGGATTACTAGAGTAAAATTAATAGTTTAAAAGTTACAGCCACTGTGTTCTGTGTCTCATTGTTTCCAAGTCTACACCAATGAAAGTAGATCAACATTTAGCCCTTTAAAAAAAGTTTAAAGGATATATTTTTTTCTGTTGAATCTTATCACTTCATTCCAACTGAAACATAAATAAAATTATACTCAGGAATACTTGATTGCTCTCCAGAATTTTTGAAGATAGTTTGTGAGGCTGATTGTTTTGCTTCAGACTTTGCTTTGGAGGCTTTTAAGATCATATTTCAGAAGTTCTGAATATTTAAATAAAAAATGGGCACTTTCCCAAATATAAGATGTACCTGCTTGCTTCTGATTAGAATAGATTTTTGGCAACCGCTAACACTTGTTACACTTGTTACCTACAGGTGATATCATATCTTGTATTGTTGAGCTGACATTTTCAGGCCAATTAATGTTACCCCACAGAAAAAAATGTGATTGCCTACAGGAAGCCAAATGTAATACCTGATTAAAACCATTTGGAACATTTTGTGGAAGAAAACTTTGGTGAAATACAGGATTTTTTCAAAGCAGAAAAAAATTGCAAGCATACATCTGTTCCAACCAAGTTTTTAATGAGAAAACTCTAGGTTTGAAACACATCCAGAAAGTGAAGAAGTGATGCTTGCTTTCTCAGCATCTCTGCATATAAGTCAAACTCCCACCCACCAATGTATAGAATGTGACTGACACATGTATTTGCTGACTGATTTCCAGTTTTACATAGACAAGAAAAATAAACAAGCAAACAACATTTTTGATCGCTACAGTGTGACAGTGAAAAAGAAAAGGAAACTTTGAAAGCTGTTCACAAAGTGAATCATTAGTGCAGAACATTTTTGTATGGATGGGTTAATCTTCCTATGCTGCATATCAGTAACTGAAATTACACACAGGAAAGCAATTACAGTTTTAGAATTTTTTTATTACATCAATATTTAGATTTCAATTATATCTAAACATATTCTCATGTTTCCATCAGAAAAAACATTTTGCCCACTTTAGTTTCAATTTGTGTCCCCAAGAAGCCTAGGACCTCCCATAAATATTCAGTTAATAACTGAAATTAAATGAATAAATTTGCGTGATCTAAAGTTGAAAGGCTTTTTTCTTTTAAATGCAATTCTCATTTTCAGTTTAGTTTAAGTCACGTTAGCAAGTATTTTTTTTAATTATGCTGGAAGAAGGAGCTTATTCCAAAACTAGTGCCCCCATGGAAAGCTGTGTTCCTATAGTTTGAGCAGCTGAATAGTGTGGAATAATTTTACTGCTCTAATTTTCTTGGAAACACTGGAGATTCTGGAGATTAAGTACGGTTTATGTTACATTCCATTCCTTTCACTGTGAACAAGTAATTCAATTTCTCTTTACAGTTTGCCCCATCTAAAGCATCTAAAAGTGTATTAGGCTTTCCCATCTTGTCTAGTTGTCTTGGAAACTATCCCAGGAGGGAACTGGCTCTGATTTTCTACATCTATTTTGCTTTTCACAATTCTCTAGTTTAGATACCGAGTGAATTACTGAACATTACTACAATATTAAAATAAAATGCTTACTGGCAGGCAAAAACTGAGGGTCTTTTGCAAGTTGGTTGTTAATGAAAAGAACCTCCAGTCCAAAGGAAGAAATAAAGAATCAAAAGAAAACTTGGATGCATTAAGTTAAAAAGTAAGTATAATATTTTGTCAACGGGTATGAATTTGAATGTCTGATTTTGATATTTTAGGGCAGATTTAATTAGTAATGTTAGTTAGTTAAATTGAGATTCTCATAGACCAAAATAGGGAAGCTTCACAATCAAATTTTCGTTAAAGTGTAAGCTTCTGAAAAGTTCGGTCACAGTCTGGTATTTTTGTTTAGCATATGTGTTTTCTAATTTGAAAATCACAAATGTTCACTTTCTTCAACAAAGTTTAAAATATGGTCAAAATCCAGATCAACTACTAAATTGTTTATTCCACGTTCTATGTTTATGATTGCCAAGTGGGGTAGCACAAATTGTAAAATGATGCACAATTTGGCATTTTGCTATCCATTCTAGTCTCTCCCTCTCTTCACTGTCACCACCAAGTTTGGCAAGTTTACTAGCACAGAAGAATAAATAATTACCCACAATAGGTGTCTTTCATTTAATTATGCTAGATGCTATAGTTAAAAGTAACTTGTGACTAATATCACCAAAATAAAAATTTTGCCAGAAAATATTGCAAGGAAAAAAAAATCATTGTTTATCCCCTTTTTAAGTGTCAGGCTAGTGGGGACAAAAAAGAGAATGAGGGCTGGTGATGGAGCTGAATGACACCAGTAAATGTGTTTGCAGTCTCCGCCCAGCCTGGACATTTTGGGAAAAGTGACAGATGTATATTAAGGCTGCTCTATGAGAAGACAGCGGTATGAGTAGGTCTTGAATACTGTCATTGTTCCTGTCAGTAGAGGACTTCAAACTCTTATCTCAGTGACACGGCACTTGTTTTAAGTGGTCACAGCTTCTGCCCTTTTTCTAAAGTCCAGAATTAAACTATTTTTGGACCTGTTAAATTCCAGCGTGAATTTGGGACCCACTGTGGTCAGTTAAACACTCCAGTTTTTCATTCTGTAATAAACTCTGGCAGGTAACAAGCTAGTAGAGTTACCAATGCATGTATATGGACTTTGAAAGATGACTGCAGTTTTTAATTTATGAATCAGAAAGCTCAACATGTTTTCATTAATATGATCATATTTCGCACATGTACATTCATGAAAACGAATGCAATTACTAGCACATGAACACATTCCATGTCTGGCTGACTCTTCCTTTAGATGAAAGATAGTATTACCAATTTGAGTATTGCCCATATTCATGGGGAATATTTAAGCAAAGATGATCTAAGCACTTCTAGACAAGCACATTTTTATTTCCCCTTCTCAGATAAGGAAGCATGCTCTCCTGGAATGCACAGATATTCTTTTGGACAGGGCACATAATCAAACCCCTGCAGAATCACCTTCCTGATGACTGGAGTATGGGTAACCCAGTTCATGACACACAAGAGCAGAGCATGGAAGTAAGATGTACGAGAGCAAGTCTTTCAGAGGACTGGACGTGGAACAAAGAACAAACAAGAGACCAAAGCAGCAGTCTCATATTCCAGAAGAAAACATCTAGATACACAGAAATACATGTGCTAGTACCAAACTAGTCCAGTAGAATGTAACATTTGAAGTCTGTTACTTAATAAATTCCATTAGGATATTCAGCATAAAAGACTTAGTTTTAATTTATGCTAAATGCTTCAATTTTCTTATAAAGGTAATAGACACATAACATCAGCAACCATTTCTCTTTGTATGTTTTAATCAAGACAATCTAATGTCATACTTACACATATATTGTCCTTCTATATGTTTACACTGTACTAACATAAGTTGGCACATACAAGTTTTTGAAAGAGAGCAGAATTTAAACACACTCCAAGTACGGAGCATAAGTGAGATGTCACCTGATAGTATGGGAAATTGGCTTTAAAAGAATTGTAAGGTTTTGTTCACATAAGAGCAGAAAATAAGAAAAAGGGAAAGCTGTGCACCTCTGTTGAAAAATAAGGAGATTTTAACAGTCCTATCTATTTTTCTATAGTATATTTACAAATTGACTGTCCATGAAAGGAAGACACTCGGTAGCCCCACTCAGTGCCAAGTATTACATCAACAGGCAGTTAGCAGTTTTCCCATCTCACAGTTTTATTACACTTTGATTATTAGAGTGATTTATCATTTCCATTTGTGTCACTTTTCTTGTAAGGAAAATAATTCATAGGTTGACCAGTTCTGGGGCGCAAAGAACTGTGAGACAGGACAGGCAATCATATTCTGCCTACTCAAATTTCCACACTGGCTTTTAGTCACTAGATTTTTGTAACCATGTTACTTGTAATAACTAGTAAAAACATTGATTAGGCATTAACCTGGGCAGTCCACAAACAGACAGTCTTGGCTTGAAAAACTAATATAGAAAAGAAGTGGAAAAAGAAACATGAATATTCTAGTTGCCTTCTTGAGAGTGATACAATAAGGTAGTTGAAGATCTAACAGTAAAAGCTGGTACTCTTGAACCCCAGTTCAAACCCCTATATCTATCAGACCAGAATCACACAATCACAGAATGGTTGAGGTTGGAAGTGACCTCTAGAGGTCACCTGGTCCAACCTCCCTGCTCAAGCAGGGCCACTTAGAACCAGTTGCCCAGGCATTTGAATATCTCCAAGGAAGGAGCTTCCACAACCTCCCTTGGTAGCCTGTGCCAGTGCTCCATCAGCCTCACAGTAAAAAAGTGTTTCCTGATGTTCAGATGGAACCTCCTGTGTTTCAGCTTGTGCCCATCGCCTCTTGTCCTGTCACTGGGCACCACTGAAAAGAGCCCGGCTCTGTCTCCTTTACACCCTCCCCTCAGGTATTTGTACACATTGATGAGATAGATCCCCCTGAGCCTTCTTTTCTCCAGGATGGACAGTCCTAGCTCTCAGCCTTTCCTCATAGGAGGGATGCTCCAGTCCCCTAATCATCTTAGTGGGTCTTTACAGGACTCCTAGTATGTCCATGTCTCTCTTATACTGGGGAGCCCAGAACTGAACACAGTATTTCAGGTGTGGCCTCATCAGTACTGAATAAAGGAGAAGGATCACCTCCTTGGACCTGCTGACAATGTTTTGCCTAATGCAGCCTGGAATACTACCAGCCTTTTTTGCTGCAAGGGTACATTCCTGGCTCATGTTCAGCTTGGTGTCCAACATGACCCCCAGGTCCTTTTCTACAAAGCTATGTTCCAGCTGAGTGGCCCCCAGCATCTGCTAGTGCATGGTGTTGTTTCTCCCCAGGTGCAGGACTTTGCACTTCTCCTTGTTGAACTTTATGAGGTTCCTGTCAGCCCATTTCTCCAGCCTGTCAAGGTCCCTCTGAATGGCAGCGCAACCTTCCGGTGTATCAGCCACTCTGCCCAGTTTTGTGTCATTTGCAGACTTGCTGACAGTACACTGCCCCATCATCCAGACAGTTAAAGAAGAGCTGAACAGGACTGGACCCAGCATTGTCCCCTGGGGTACACCGCTAGCTACTGGCCTCCAGATAGACTTTGTACTACTGATCACCACGCTCTGGACCCGATCATTCCACCCGTTTTCAATCCACCTCACTCTGCTCATCCAGCCCATACTTCACCAGCTCCTCTATGAGGATCTTGACAGTGTTGAAAGCCTTACTGAAATCAAGGTAGACAATATCCATTGCTCTCCCCTCGTCTATCAAGCCAGTCATTTCATTATAGAAGGTCATCAAGTTGGTCAAACATAATATAAGAATATTTCTTAATAAGTCCATCACAATTCTCTTTTAATTTATAGTGCTTAGTTCAAGCCTCAGAATCTAAAACAGTTAAAATAAGAATCAAAGAGAATATACCACATAAGTTTTAAGGATAACAATTAAGCACCACTGCAATATAGAAACAAGAAAAAAACTATTTTTTTTATTAATTACTGAAAATGACAGAAAAGGCTTTATTAAGAAAACACCATGACTGGAACCTGATTCTGATGTATGTAAGACAGAGTTTTTAGATTTGTGAGTTCCGTCAGTACCTCAATAACCTCAAGTCATAATATCACAACTATTCCAAGTATGGGATTTCTTTTATTGTTTTCTTAATTCCCCCCAAATGATTCACCAATTGGTCCCCAGTGTTCAACAACAAACATATTCTTAAGCTTGGATGATACTGCTTGATATGAATGTGCATTATTCTTCTCTGTGCTTTCATGTCTACACTTAAAGCAAACCATTTTCTTTCTAGATACCATTTCAGGCTTGAGCAATCCTTTGATCAATAGTACTGCCATCTGCAGCAGTATAAGTTCAAAGTATAAATTCAGTAATGGAGAAATGAAGTACAGTTGTCCTGGTAAGATTACAGACAATGAGATTAAAATGGAGAAAGGGAGATGGGTGCAAAACAAAACAAAAACCTCACAGCTGTACTTAATGTTTGTGAGCTACACTGTTATTTTCTCTTAGTTACTTATAAAGTATGGCAGGACATCAGTCTAGTAATTAATTGTTGGACTTAACTTGTGATGGAGCAATATAGATGAATATCCAATTTCTGTTATCTGAAAAGTTTTACATATGAAGCAGTGAAAGATAGCAGCGTTTTGTTTACAGTCATTCTAGTCGGTGATTTATTTTTTGGGTTTTATCACATAGCATGCACATATTTTTGGAAAATGAGTCAGTCCTTGCAATTGTCCAAAATTCACTCTTTTATGCATTCAGTTCCTTCTTGTGCACTCTATGTTATCATAACCATTGCTTTTTCAGTGTACTTTATGTTCCTTTTGTCATAATCAAATCAGGAAAGTGATGATCAAGATGACTCCTACTTAGGAGAGTTGCTTTCATTTCTCAAAACTTACAAAAGTAGTAGCTGTAGATGTCAGGCTACAGGTATTAACACTTATTCTATATTTTTATTTTTTTTATATTTTAAGTAGTGATAGAATTTTTTTCCGTAATTTCCAGACATGTTCTGCTCATCTTCATTACTGTACTTGACTTTGCAACTGTTTTATATACAGGGAAGAAGCACGGGGAAAACAGTTTTACTGAGAGCTTTCAAGAAAGCAGAAAATCAAGCCTGTGTCTCCCAAGTCTTAGGCCAAGACCCTAGCAACTTGAGGCACTTTTCCTCCATACTTGTCATGCCCATTTATTTTTAAAAAATACATTTCTCAAGATTTTGTCTTTACGGTGAGCTTGTTATGTTATCCATTCCCAAATAGTGTTGTAACAAACACGTAGTAAGTGTTACTGTGTATTGGTGTTCATGTTAGATCATCAAAGCAATACTACTCAAGTAACTTTAAAAGAGATGAAGTACACGTGGTACAGCCCTCCCCACACTGAGATACTGTCTCAGCCATTCTCTCCAGTAAAAACTAAGCATTCTTTGCTTAAGACTTCTTTCTATATTCATAAGTAAATCTTTCCAGAGCGGAACACGTTCCATTCCCTGAGGCAGTGAAACAATGTTAGTCTTTTCTAACATATTTCAGCTCACCTTGTAATTTAGAGGGTTCGTTTCATCTCCTCTAGCCACCATTGAAACCTTTCATTACGTCTGAGGTTTTGAGGTCGACAGTATTCCTTTAATTTGCACTATTTAATTAATAGCAGCATTGCTATTAATAGTGATCAATAAAGTCAACAGCAGTAAAAATGTTTTGCACCATTTTGTCAACTCTTAATTTGATATCTTTTTTTTCCTTTTTCCATTTGACAAGTTTTTCAAACAGCCACAGCCTATAGCAGACATCTGTTTCTGTTTATCTGCAAATAATGAAAACCTCCTCCAGCCACATCCAGCAAGGGACTTTATAATGTACTAGGGATTTTTTATTTTGACCAATTAAGTCACCTCAAATTGCTTTCTTTACCTGAAGCAAGTGCTTCCGGTATTCCCACCAGGTATTTTTAGCGATAATTCCCTTTAAAGAAAGTCTGAAAGAAAAAACAAAACTAGATCAGTAGCAACTGCACAGGAGGATAAAATCACCTCCAAATGCTATTAAAAAGTTCAGAGTGATAAGGGCTGGAGGCAACAAAATAGGAAATTCTCTACTAACAAGCTAAGGCCTACATATGAGGAAGGGATATAAAAAAAGTACAAAACTAAGGCATAAACAACCAGTTGCAGCTATTAGATCATAAATTAAAGCTTTTTTTTTTCAACATTTACTCTCTTTTCACACTGAACTCAGCATTATGATTTTTTTCCTAAAATAAGAGCTCACTTTTCTTATCTGTTAGAACTATTAAGGCAGCCTTTCTCTTGAGTTTAAATTGGTCAGAGCTGCAGTTCACCAACTTCCATGGACATGGATTTGTGATCAAGTTATGGCTGACTTGCTTTATCTGTCTGCATAGATGTTTTTGAGACATAAAATAAGACAAAGTCCAACCAAATTGTATTATCCTGTGTTTGCCACAGGCTAAAAGGGTGCTCTCAGTCAGATACTGTGACTTAGTTGACATGTGATAACTTGTGCATTATTCCCACTGAGTTAATAAAAATAAAGTTTCATTTGATGGGTCTGCACACTCCTTTAGGTTCTTTTAAGTACTTAGACTCCATTTTTTAAAAATTGTTTACAATACCAGCTGAGGCCTTTGCTTCTGGCACTCTTAACATTCCAAAAATGAAGGAAAAAAGTGACTTTTCAAATTTTCATACAGTAAGTGGAAACCCAGGTGATTTAGAATGGAATCTGAAATACTCAGGACACAAAGCATGGGAATACAAACTAGCACCTTTCGACTGGGATCACTGAAAACTCTTTTGTGCCTTAAATCTAGAACTGTGTACAAGAGTGGTGGAGGTGTTTGAGATGTTTTTTTGTTCTCAGGAACCTCAGGCTGAAAGTTTGTCTTTCAAAATGTCTTTCAAAACTGTCTTTCAAAAATGAGACCGGTCATTCCTGCTTTGTTCAAGGCACCTCAGCACAGTGTTTCAAGGCATGGTGTGCTGAGATAGTGGGAGATACAGATTTAGCAGGTATTTTTCTTATGAATGTTTCTGGCAGAAAGAAAATAATGCCTCATAGAATAGTCACGGCCTTCCCAGGTGAATGTCCCCAGCAGAAAAACATAGAGCCTGGTGGTTAAACTATTCTTGAAAAAGGGAGAAGTGTAGATTTAAAATCCCTCAGGCCAAGGAAGACGTTGAATTTAGCTGGTGGATACCTTCAGCACCAGTCCTTATCCTCCAGTCCCCTACAGATACTACAATGTTACCATATATAACATAATATCCTCTGGCTAATGTGGATAATCTAACTAGACTGGGCTTTTTCTTCATGCGATCTAAAACCATACTGAATAAGGCAAAACAGAATCTGTGGGTAGGTAAGATACAGGCACCCTGAGGCCAGTAACTGGACACTCAGATGATGGAGCACAAAGCTCGTTGTGCTTTGCATCGTTCTCTGTTTTCATTTCCACCAAACAGTGACCTATTTAAATAATGAGAAAAGAACATTGGTGCGATACAGTATTTAATGTTAATCATAAAAGATATTACAAAGGCCTTTCATTAATATATAAGAGCCACCACCCAGCACTACCCACCTTATGACTAGTTTACAAGCATCTTGTTCCAGAAACACAAGCAACTCTTCTTGTTTTAAATGTCAATCAAGCAAAGTTAACATATGGTCTTCTTTCCTACTTAGATAATTCTGCCAACATTATCGCGGACATTAGAAACCATTATTTTGGAGATAATTCCCCTTTGGTTTTCCTACTCAATTCAAATATCTTCCACAGCATATTCATCTATCCCTGTTTCTGGCATTAATTTGATTGCATGCATAGCAATCATACAGAACTGTACCAGTTTTTCAGCATGACTAATTATCTCAAGCGGGCAGAGAGAGACAGCCACACCAACAACACGCCCACTATCTTTTTGCATAATGTGTACTTTACACTCACCAATCTGTTCACATATAGGGATATTTTTTTCAGCCATTGTAACCAAGAATTTTAAAGAGATAACATGTAGAGAAAAAGACTGGCAGTAAAAAAGCCTGAGCTGGACAAAACTTCATTCAGCAAATGTAGTGAGGCCAAATTACATCTGTTCAGAGCTATTGAAACATTAATCCAGAAAGGGTGTAGACACTTTTCATGTTCACACAGTTGTGCATTTCCTGGCTGCATCCATTTTAAGAGACACCAACCCACGTACCACAAAAGAATATATTCCACTCCATCTAGTTTAAGATAAAATAGAATTTTCACAGGTAAGTTTTATAATAATATATAATATATAATTATACACAATATACACTATATACACTATATATACTGTATACTATATACTATATATATGTATATATATTAAAAATACATACTTTTTGATAGACTGAATAAGCACTCGGACTTCATGATGCTCATCAGAACACATTCTCTGTCCTGTTGCTGTAATTCAGCACCAAGCTATAGAAATTGTATTCACCAGTTATACACATCCTTCTCTGGAGTAGGAGCTGTGCTGAGACCTCAGGAGATCCACATCACAGAGGAGTTGCTCTGTACAACGTGCCAAGGGGAAGGCCAGCATGCACTGATGCCAGCTACTCGTGACCCCTAAAGGACAGTGCTTCTGTGCTGAGTTACAGCATATGGCTCTACAAAGAGAAGTCAGAGAGTCACAAATGGTTTCTGAGAATCTCAGAAATTCTTTGAACTTTCCTCTTTAGCTCCAACTACTTTTATTTCCTCATTAAAGGAGAGGATCAGAGGGAACCTGTTCAGTGGTATAATTAAATGTATATGGAGTTAATCCGTGTTTAATTTGGGCAGCATTTATTCTCCTTCTCATCGTCTTTCCTGGAATATCAGGAAGATAACTTTACTCACTCATCTTATTTACCACACTGCCATTGTGTTCCTTGCTTCATGTTCAGCAAATTCAGTCACAGAGAAACAAAATATTTTTTAATTTATCTCAAGATGAGGAATTTGAAATTTTATTTGAAACATTTCCTTCCTTCAGCCAGTCAGCATTGTATTATGTACATAAGGAATCAGTGATGAAAGAGTAAAAAAAAATAAACTGCAATTATCTAATATTTACTGTAGTTGTCCGTCTGTGGTCTGATTCTTAGAGGGAGCAAGCTGTGCCCAGGATGCTAGTGGGAGACATTATAACTCAAGCCCAAGGCAGATGCACTTATGGGAGTACAGAAATCTGTGCTTCAGCCAGGTGAATTCAGCTTTCATTTACTGCCTGGTCTGCGCTGATGGCAACTGAGGTTACCTTTCTGGATGTGCAGATTGCATGCAACTGGAAAACTGTAAGAGACATATTGTTTGAAAGTCAAAACAGGAAACTTACTGAGAGGGGTGGCTGAGGTCTCTCTATTTAAGTGCCTATTCCCTTCTGAGCTTTTGTGCTGAACAGAGATAACCATCTGTGCTCAATTGCTAGTTACGGTTTTGTAACATCAGCATCTGCTGATAAAGAAAATAAGGGAATGTGTGTCTGCAATAGCTGAAGCCTCATTTACCACATCAGAATTCACTTTCTAATTGTTCAGTTTTATTTTATTCAGAGTACAGGCGTTGTCACTCCTTCTGCCATCAGAAATTATTTAGAGTAAGATTCATCCATAGAATGTTGTAATTGTTAGGTTTTGTGCTTGTTTTTATTTTAAATTTACTCTAGATTTTTATACACAAATAAAAAGTATAAATTTTGTCCTGCACATCTCAAATAAATTAAAAGAAAAAAAAAAGCTTTCTTAAGGTTGTTTTTCTGTGTAACCACATGCTCTCAATCGAAAATGATGATAGTTTTTAGATGAGGAAGAGATGAAAGTGAAATCTTCTGGAAGATCACAGAACATATGTCTCTTTTGAGCCAGCTGTAAAATATTAGCCCAGAATGTCTGCCTGTCTGCTACTGACAATTCTTGACAAATTTTAATGTTCCAGCACATGAGATATTGTCATAAAAAATCAGTCTCACTCAAGATTGGCACAGAGCCACACACCTGCACTAAACACAGCGTGCACACATACCATTTTGATATGACATATCAATTTGATATGAAGTGTTGTATTTCAGACTGTCAAAATCCCTGTTAGGTTTGCAGACAGCAGTGTGAACACAGTGGATGATTTAATGGAGGATGGTGGGATACATTCTGAGTGCCTGAAGTACTGGGAGCTTCCCTATCTTCTATCGAGGGAACTTCTGTGCCACTGGAACTGCAATCGGAGCACTTGCATGGCTGGGGAGAGTCAGCCTGGCTCTTGTGGGCTTGCTAGCTGGGGCTCATATCCAGCCATGCTAGACCAGAGATGGTTACATGAAGAGTGATTCAGTTGTCTCTGTATTATGCTTCCAGGAGCCAGAGTAATTGAAACACTACGTGAAAAGACCTAAACTGGCTTCCGTCAGAATTGTTAGCTAGAGCTCCACATGGCAGGAGAGCATCTGCATTTCTTCAAGGTCCAAGCAGTCATCAAAATGTTGTACCCGCACTTGTGCAGTGCTGTCTATAAGCACCTGTACCCCAGTGGGCAGTGCACACAGCATAGCAAATCTGAAACTGAATAAACCGTCAATGGGTAACTGAGTTTATTTAATGAACAGTCTAAAAGGAAATAGAGATAAATTTTACATCAACAAGAAGCTGAAATTCAAGAAGGAGCTGGAATCATAATCTGACTGTCTCTACAGCAATGTCACTTCCCATCATTTGTATTTGACAAAACAAACATAAATTAAAGAAAAAATTGAATAACTTTGTGCATGGAGACGGAGCTTCAGTAAAAAGACCAGAAACTAGCCCCCCTCCAAAAAACTAACTTCCTTCCAAACCAGCATATTTGGTTGGAATATCCAGAAAAATGGGATTTGTTAGTTTGGACTCAAGCAGAGGACAGACCTGAAGTCTAGTTCCTTACAGCATAGAGCTGGATGTTCTGCTTACAGGACTATTAAATCAAACAGTTAATATGAACACTACATGACTGGACACTAAAGGACGGTGGTTGCAGTGCCTAGCTTGCAGGCAGCGTTCTGGGAAGTCTGAGTTTTACAGGTCAGTTCCTGCAGTCATGAGGTAGGGACCTGGCCTCCGCTTCCGAGCACTGCAAAGGAGTACCAGGCTTCTTCTGCCTCAGCAAGTAAGCCCTTGTGAAGGTGGTGATTCATTTTGGTCATGGTCCTTTCCTCAGAAGTTGGGAGTCTAAGCTGACAGGTATTGCGACACTCAGCACCCTAGAGCGTCTGAATCCTGCCTTTATTCAAGACATGCTAGGTTTGAGCCACG